>NC_140594.1:600519518-602919518 GCF_964204655.1 Triturus cristatus
CCCTGGGTTTCTGCATGGCAAAGATCTGTGATGCCTGGGAGATATGAGGTCCTCATTTGTCACTGGGGTGGGTATTTTGAACGTTGCAGCAGCGCATAGGTTGGGTGACACAGCCAGATGATTAGCCCATTGCACTACATGGCACTCATGTGGACATGTGGAATTGAGATGTGAGGTGGTGGTCTTGTAGGTGACATATGTGTCCATGACCAACAGCACACACCTCAGTACATTCTGTAATGTCATGAACTAGCATGTGATAGTGATCGTGGTCATGGCCACATGGGTGGATGTACTGACAATCTTCCTTTGTGCATCTCTGTACTGCAGGGCACCAGCTGTCCATCAGCCGTTCCCAGACCTTGCAACCATGCAGGAACGCGACAGCATCAGACGGTACCGCTTCACCAGGCCACTGATTGAGGAGTTGGCGGAGCAGTTGGCGCCACATCTGCTACCTGGACGGACATACCCTACAGCACTGACCCCAGAGGTGAAGGTGATTGCAGCCCTGCACTTCTTTGCTACCGGTACCTTCCAGTACACTGTGGCTACTGCTGGTGGTATGTCGCAAACGATGTTTAGTTGGGTGCTACGCGATGTCTTGGAGGGGATGTTGCAATTCCTCGACCTGTATATCAAGTTCCTGAACCAAGATGAACTCCTGAAATTAAGGATGCCTTTTATACACTGGGGAGGATGCCAAACGTCATTGGATCCATTGACGGGACACATGTTGCCCTGATACCACCACAGGCACATGAGCAGGCATACCGGAACAGGAAGCACTACCATTCGATCAATGCTCTGGTGGTCTGTCTTGCTGACATGTGTGTGCACGGTTACCTGGTTCGGCGCACGATGCCTACATTATGAGGAGTAGTCACATTGCAACGCTGATGTCACAGATGCCAGCTCAGCGTTCCTGGCTTGTCGGTGTGTACTGACTGTTTCTCATTGTGTGTGTTTGTCAGTGTTGTATTCCGCACTCCTACAAAACTCAGCTACTTGTTCATTTTTTGTGTGTAGGTGACTCTGGATACCCCAACATGCCGTGGTTGCTGACACCCCTCAGGAACCCTGTGACACCAGCCGAGCTGCGCTACAATGAGGCACATGGTCGGAGCAGGAGGGTGATTGAGCGGACATTCGGCCTCTTGAAAAGCCGCTTTCGCTGCCTGGACAAGACAGGAGGGGCCCTCCCATATGAGCCTGCAAAGGTGTGCAAAATAATACTGGTCTGCTGCATGATACACAACATGGCGGTGCGGAAGGAGGGGCCTCTTATCCAGGATGATGATGACGACGACCAACATCCGGCACCTATGGAGGATCCCGGCCTGGGCCAAGATGCCAGTGATGATGAAGATGATGGTAACGTCTGCTCCCAGCTCATCAACAACTTCTTCACCTGAATGTGAGTTTCCAGGGTTGTTATGTCAATGGATGGAGGTAGCCTGGAATGTGTTGAGCCAGCTCTATTGCTGTGTGTCTGTGTGCCACTTGACTGGATGCGTGCTGTGATGTGTCCTTCACAATAGGGTAGTACTGCTAACTAGTGTTTGTGTAGGTGTTTTGCAACATCTTTTGTGCATGTGTATTGCATTTCTCTCCTGTTTGTCGGTGCTTTTGACTGTATCATGTCTGTCCTTCCCAGGGTCCTTTGCCTGTTGTGTGGTCAACACTGACCCCCAACAACCAGAAGTCAACACCAGTCTGAAAGTTGACAATTTCCATCAACTGATGTACCACACATCCCTAGACTTCCATTCTCCAACACATTGTGAGCGTGTGTCCACTGTTACGTAGAATTACCGTGCAACTAGTGTGGAATAAACGTGTTGCTGATGTGTAATGAACCTGTGCTACGCTTTGTTATGTGAGTTGTCTGTCTTCCCACATCTGAGTGACATCTGCTTACCTCACCTGTGGACTTGTTGCCACTGACTGTGCTTGGTGTTGTGTCTGTGCATGCCAATGTGTTTCAGGTCAACATCATTGTGTGGGATGAGTAACATGGCCATGGTGAGTGTGTTTTGTGTTGCTATAGTGGTGTGTCTCCATCACATGTGTCACATCCCCATGACTCACCTTACGTTGGTCACATTGTTGCAGTATTTGGCATGCACTGTGTTGTGTAGCAGATCGACTTCGCCCTGAACATGACAAGTTGGAATCACAACAGAGGCAAGTATGGTGTACTGGTGAGTTTATTTACAAGCATGTGTGAGTGAAGTGCACAGGAGGGTGGGTGCTGTACAGTGGTTTGGGAATCCAAAGTTCACATTGGAGTTGGAAGTGCTGGTAGATGAAATGTCCAGAGTAAAGTCCACAGCCGTCTGCTACATTGGCCCAACATGAACCCTCCATGTAATGTGAGCGAGTTGTGTGTGATTGGACAAGGTGAACGGGTTGCGCACAAAGAATATTGTCCAGAACAGGTTTGGAGGCCCTGGGGGATGTGCTGAGACATCTGCCTCTCTCATGTCCTTCTTTAGACGACCCCTCTTCTTCCGGGGGGGGATCCTCATGTGCAGGCCTCTGCGGTGCAGGGGACTCTCCGCCAGAGTCCTCCTCCCTCCCTGTGGCACTGGCAGATGGTGTTGCGACAGATGTTGTAGGCACGCAGGGGAGTGTGGACAGGTTGGTGTTGATCTGGTGGAGGCATTGTAGTATGTCCCGATGCACCGCAGTGGCGGCATCCCACTTTGCCTCCATGCGGGCATGGTGGGCAACCTGCTCCTGTTGCATGTCCTTGAGGATCCCCACTACCTGGCCAAATCCTCCGGTGCTATCCTGGTACGCATCTAAGATGCGTGCCAGTTGGGGGTCATCATGCAGTCCAGACCCCTCTGCAAGGCGTGCCCTGTGCCTCCCACCCCTCCCAGCACCCCTCTCCACACGGGCAGGGCCAGCGGCGGTACGCACAGGTGACACTGGGACCCCTTGGGTGGTGTTGCTGGTGGTGTTGGCTGTAGTTTCCGGGGGGTCCTGTGTCCCTGTGCTGTGGGTGTTGATTTTCCTTGGTCTGTCCGTGTTGGCGGGGGTGCCCTGTCGGTGTCCAGATGCTGGAGGCGTGGGTACAGGGGGGGCAGATGTTGCTGCTGCTGGTGCTGCATGATGGCTCACACCGGAGGGGCCAGGTTGGTCGTCGTCATCTGAAGAGGACAGTGAGAGAGTCAGACCAGAGAGCTCAGTGTCCACCAGAGTCTGGGACTGGGTATCCTCGTCATTTTGCGCTGGGTGCCCAGCACGACCTGTGTTTGGAAGAGATACACAATGTGATTTATGTTTCAACATGCATCGTTGGTTCACAAACATGACATTTTCTACTTTTCAAACAGTTGCCTGCCTGTACACTGCTTTTTCCCAGCTTGTCACAGACAGAGTTTGATCTTGTTGTTGGCCATTTCCCAGCATGGCCTTGTGCTCCCCACAACAGAGACCAGTGTCAGACATCTTGTCAGTCCCTTCCCACTCCCTTTGGGGTGAGTATGGTTCAGGTTGATCTTGCAGGGCCATGTGGGTGGGAGTAGGTTGTCTGTGACTGCGAGCCCCATCATACTCTTGGCTATACCCCCTTTCCCAGCATGCCCAAGCTTCCTCCATCTTGACTCTGCTTCCCTGTGAGGGGGTGTGACATCAATGGCAAGATGGCTGACTGTGAAATCCTGGTGTTTGTTTGGCTACCAGTCCCAGCATGGCCTTGTGCTCCCCACATGTATGAGGTGCTGATGGTGTGTGAGTTGTGTGATGGGTGAGTTGTGAGTGTGTCTGTGGTTGCTGTGTACTGGTGTTTGCTGCTGGCTGTGTCTCCTGTTTGCAAGGGATGATGGTAGTGATTGTAGTCCTTTATATAGTTGGAGTTGTGGGTGTGTCTTTGTCCCATGTTTTTTTGGGGGGTATTTATTGGCTTAGTCATTGCTTGCTTGGTCCTTTTTTTGTGTTTTTTCCTTTGTGTTTTGTAGGCATGAAGGAGACGTTCATGTGACGGAAACGGACGCTGCTGTTGTCTCGTGCGGGCTTCTCCGCCTCGTTCACGCTGCCTGTCTTCTGTGTTTGGTACGCGTCATTCGCGGCGGTCTCTATTGCTTGTGTGCCGGGTTGTCTGTGCGTGTCGGTCGTGCGGCTTGGTCTCCGTGCGAGTCGGTCTGGTTTTACAGGCATTGCATCGTACTGTGCTAATCGTACATCGCAGGTACGGGTCGGTCGGGATCATTCTGGGTTTGTGTCGTTCGGTGAAAATCGCATCAGTTTTCCGGCCGGATCACTATTTTCCCTCCAGCTCGGTTGTACGGCTTGTATTCCGTACGTGTCGGTTGTAATTCACTCGCGTTACATCGTACTGCACGGGTCATACGGCGCTGGTCCATGTCGGTCGGTATTCGGTCCGGGTCCGTGTCGGTCGGTTCATTTTGCGTCGGAATCGGCCCCACAATATTTACCAAGGGTTGTGGTCTAACTTTTTTCAATCTTTTCTTGCATCTTCTATTTGGCAATATATATTTATTACATTTCATCCTAAATCACTTTATTTCAAATATTAGAAGGAAAAGGGTATTTTTACTGTTCAACATTTGATCTTTCAAAACTCCGCTCTATCTTTTGCTCAATTACAAGAACGATAAAACTTGCCTAATTCCTGCCTACAACAATAAGAGTGTCCGGCTCGCAAAGCGTCCGGGAAGTTGCCTTTGGGGGTCCGCGTCGGACCCCCTGTCACCCGCAGCCCTACGACTCGGACACAGGGGGAGACCCAAGGGATACAGGCATGTACGATGCAGATCGCACCGACGCGTACCCACTGTAGGGGGCGTCCTTGTGCACGACGTACCCATTCAATCAATGGGAGCCCAAGTACGCGTCGTACGACCGGCTCCCATTGACTTCTATGGGAGTCCGACCGAACCAAGTCCGATAGCATACGGCCGCATCGTACTCGCTCGGTCCGACTGCAGGACTCCGGCTCGGTCGGAATACACTCCGGATCCGGCTCAGTCAGAGAGCTTTCCGACCCGGATCGGAATCGGCCCCTTTGTGTAAAATATTTTGATCTTCATTAATTTTATTCATTTTAAAACTTAATTGGCCAGATATACTACTTATCAGTTTGCAAAAAGTGGTTGCAAATTTCACCCTGACTTTTTGAGAATCGATTCTGATTTTGTGAACCAAACCTTATACTATTAGATCGATTACAAAATCACCATTCGGAGTGGGTCACAATTCAACCAACCTCATTAATATTCATGAAATAGGTCCATTTAGATGTCATCACAGGGGTAGTGGCCTGCTAGGGCAGCAGCACACCATGCCTGTGACTGCCTTTAAATAAAATAAACATTTTTTAATATGCGGTCTGTTTTCCTTAAACATTTGTATAAGAGTTGGTCCCCTTGATCACTTTCCACTGCCAAACAGACTTCTGTTTTGAGAGTGGGTTACAACTTATTTTGAGGGGTAGGTAACCTATCAATCTATGCCAATAAAATTTCAATTGAAAAGCATTGACCAATAGCATGTGGAAGGGACGCCCAAACACGCCACTTCCAAATTGTGATTCCTATTCGTGTGCATTTTTGAACTTTTTTTGTGATTCAGAAAGCACCTATTGAATCAAAAAATGGGTTTGGAACATTATAAAAAGCCATTTAGTGACTGTAAACCCTGTGATTTAACGAATCGTGATTGTAAAATGGCTTCCTACATCTGGCCCCTAATTATCGTAATCTATACTTTTGAAGTATATATATTTGTACTATATCTGTTTTGGATTTTAATATTTATGAATCAGTATTTTTTAGTTTTTTTAATTATACGTACAGGGTTTTCAAAATGTTGGTACTCAATTGTTTGATCTCAATCCACGTGTTCTACCGTTGTGATTTATAGCGTTCCAATAAGCTACCACCATTTAGGGCTGTAGCCATGGCAGTATTAAAACATCCAGCACACTGCCTTGCAACTGGTGGTCTCACTGTACACCAAGCCTACTAAATCTCAATATTGGATTCTGGCCATGTCTACCCCATTTAAAGAGGGCTACAACAAAAACCGACATGTAGATATACATCTGTTCACAAAGATAGAGACTTTGTAAAACACCTGTATAGATCATTCACACTTTTGACTTAAGACAAGACAAAGTGCTAATTTACCAATATTTTATGCCTGAAGCTGCCCCAACAGATATTGTGAAACCATATATGATTGTATTCACTAAACATCTATTTCACGTTATCTATTCCTCTCTGTAATTCACAATTGTTAGTAATTAAGAGGTTAAGTTCTTACATTGCAGACTCAGTCCATACTGTCAAAGAACTTGATCCTCTCTCTCTTCCTGCATTCAGGTACAGAACTTT
Source organism: Triturus cristatus (assembly GCF_964204655.1). Lineage (NCBI taxonomy): Eukaryota > Metazoa > Chordata > Amphibia > Caudata > Salamandridae > Triturus > Triturus cristatus. Next base: position 600,525,884 of record NC_140594.1, read on the forward strand.
CCAGTCTGCTATTTAGGGGTTCACTCCTATCATGTAGTTCCAATAAACCTATGTAGGGTCTGCATGTTTAGACAACATAGACTGTGGGATTGGTGTCCAGACTGATTCCTGACATCCCCACCAGGTATGTTCGCCTGTATATCAGCTAGCTCACAGTGCCACTGTAAACTCCTCTTACCAAGGAGGGAATAGTTCCTGGCAACTATCAAACTTGATGACTCTGTCTCATTAGGGATCGTGGAAACAGTAGAGTACTTTTCGCTCAGTCACTCATGCTCACTTTGTCTCAGAGAGATACACAGAATAAACGTTGGGGACGTTTTCAATAAGCATTTATTGAACCAGCGTCATTCTAGTGTAAAATAGGTGTGCTAAAACAACCATAAGACAGAAACAGTTATAAATGATTATAAGCACCAACAGAGTAAAAGGATGGTAGATTCCTACCATAGGGCTAAATCAATGAATACAGGCAGGTTTAAAAAAACATGACAGTAATAATGCATACTCCTATGATGCGACCCTAACTAGATGTACCTAAGTGTACCTAGCATATATGTAGGTGTAGAGCCAAGAATCCCTCTAGGATAAAGTCAACCCCATTAACTGAAGTGAGAGACTGTGGGACCCTGTCTTCGTCTCGAGATGGACACCCCACAAGGGATGTTAGACCACTGCAAGCTGAAGTATCTGCATGCATGAACCTCAGCGTCTTGCATCAGTGTGTCAGCATGGAAGTCCTTTTTCTACTCTCCCTACCTCAGTAAAGATATGGTGTTTATATACCCAAAGTGGCACCCTCAGGCGATCTACCTTGCTGTGTCATGTCGGACTAGGATGAGGGAAGGGAATGACCCTTATACATAGCTTTTATCCAAGAGATGGTAGTCCTGCTTCTATTCCAAGAATCCTCATGCATAATGAATGAAGCTTGTTTTTGGAGAAAATCTCACATCATTTAAGCAGTACCGTAACTAGGTAAAAGGCCAGTATCAAGAACTGTTATGTAGTGTAATGGCAGTGGAAATATAGGTGAAAGGTTTGGTTACTACCTGAGCATATATCGGGGTACCTGTATGAAACATAATACTCCTCCACTTCTACTCTACTGTATGTTGCCCTTAGGAGAAAATGACTAAAAGGAAGTCCATATTAAAGAAAAACTACCATTCGCCTTATTTATATATTCAATCACTTTTCTCATGGCTCTCTTTTTTTGTTTTTTTATTTATTTATTTTGTGTTTTATTGAGCGCAAACGTGACCTGTTAGGGTATCAGAGCACTTTACAGGGATAACACGTTGTATACAAGTATGAAATAGATTTTTTTTAAAAACATAAGTAGGGATACAAGGAAGTGAAACACTTGGGGAATAAACAGGGTATATACAATATGCAGATCATAATGCAGAGATATTCAGCAAATACAATTGTTGGAGAAACAGGTCAGTACAAGATGGATAGCAGACAGTCAGTCCAAAGTGTGGCAGGGACAGAAATAAAGCAAAGCCGGAGAGCAGTGTGTGCAATGCATAATTTATGGGAGGAACTTGCCCATTAGGAAGGTTTTGGCTTCCTTTTTAAATATTGACAGAGAGGGAATTCTTCTGATGAAAGATGGCAGGGAGTTCCAGATTCTTGGTGCGGCCCCAGAGAAGGCACGATTCCTTTCAGAATAGGGGTGGCTGAAGCACAATGTCTATGGCCGATTGGGAGTTTCTGGCTCATCCAGAAACCCTGGTTTTCTGGGCGAGATATGCCTGGGATTTTGTGTATAGCGTCTTGTGGGTGATACATGCCAGTTTGAGTTGGATTCTGGCTTCAAGAGGAAGCCAATGTAGCATCTTCAGATGCGGTGAGATGTGGTTTAATTATTTTGAGCCTGTTAAAAGTCTGGAGGTGGCTTTGAGGCAAGGTTTTATGGGGCCGTGGAAAACTTGGGCATGACAGAAAGGGTTGAGCATCCGTATTCGATTCTGGAGATAACTAATGCCTGTACTGCCATTTTTAGTTCTGAGGCATTAACCCCTTGAGTGCCCCGCCCTTTCCACGCCCTGTGCCGGGCGTTTCATTAGCGGGCGGGGCTCATGACGAGATAGTCTCGTCATGGGCACAGCGCAACCGCGGCCCATGACGAGACCATCTCGTCATGGGCACTCAAGGGGTTAAGGAATGGGTTTTAGTTTCCTCAGGTAGCTCAGGTGAAACCTGGCAGTTTTAGCCATCAAGTTGATGTGGTCTCGCATATTCAGGTTGCTGTCTACGATTATTCAGAGAGATTTGGCAGATGCCACTGCAGTCGGTGTGCAGTTTAGTGCTGTGATCGATTTGGTCCATTCCCAAATGTCAATGTTACTTTAAGGGGGGAAGATTTGAAGGAACTCTGTGGTTATATATAATTTGTTGGACTTTCCACTGAGTAGTTCTGTGCTATGTCATTCTGCTCTAGTTGTCCTTATTTCCACTAAAAGCTCTCCTTTCAGAGCTTATCGTTTTCCCCCACCTTATTGCCGTTGCATTGCTCTCCACAGTTTGCATAACAAAAAATACAGACTATATCTGTAAAGGGATATAATCATTACAGTGCAGTCTTTACCACGCAATACATTTACCATAAAGTCTTTGACATGCATAAGTCTTTACCACACTTGCTTCTACCACACATATGCCTTTACCATGCATGTCGTTACCACACATGCCTTTACCATGTATTATAGGTATATACACTTACCACGCATGTCTTTACTGCTCATTATTGGGTACGTTTATAGGTATGTATATAGATAAGAATATGGTATATTTATTTATGGAATAATAAAATGTATTTAATACATGAGTATTAATGCAAAAATGTCATTATATATGATTTAAAGTAGTAGCATTATTTTTTTATATATTTTAAAAGCCGTAACACAAACCTTTAGGAACAGGATGTATGGGATACAAGGGTATTGGGTGGGGAAGTTTATTAATACACAGGTATTGTGTTTAGGAACTGAGTATTAATTTTAATACAATGCAATATATTATATTTAAGGCATATTATTATTTATAAAAATGTTTTTAGAAATTTTGGTGTAAAGGTATGCATGGTAATAGTATTCTTGGTAATGATACTCACAGTGTACCTCTATGTGTATGCATTGTAATAACGTATGGTAAAGATGTGCGTGTTTGTGATAAATGCATTGTAAAGACCACATTGTAAAGGCACGCATGGTTATGGCATGTGTTGTTCCGCCATCCATCCACTTGTACAACAGTCAAGAGAAGGAATAGGGTAAGGTAAAAACAAAAGCCTATACCCAACACTTAAACTGGTGTGCCATTTCCCCTCTAGCCCCTTAGTTTCCTGCTCTCACCATGATGGATTCCTGTGGCCTGGTATAACCCTTAAGATAGAGAAAGAGGATAGCTTCCCCAGACAGTGGCAATGTATTGCCTGCATACCCCTGATTGGAGGATGGTGATCAAGACATGGAAGTGAGGACGATTGAGATAGCGCTGCAAATGACTGAATCGTCTAACTCATTGGTGCATCTGCCAGGGTGACTGGGTTAGCCCAATCCAGGATAAAACTGCCTGCATTGGTCCACTTAGGACTTCATCTGCTGTGGTGACTGTATTGGCCTGATGAAGGCTACATCTATTGATTGAGGCTACAACTACCATAGTGACTTTAGAACCTGATAGGGGCTACAACTGTCCTAGTGACTGTGATAGTTGGGGACTGCACCCACTTTGGCTAATTAGCCAACTGAGGGCTAAAGACCATACTGTGATCAGGCAGAGCTGTAGCAACTCAGTCCTAGTCCTCACTCTAGCATCAGGATGGCCGCATGTATGGAGACAAAGGCCATATGGACTTGCCGTCCCCTACCGATGGCCCCGTCTGCAGTAGTACAACGAGACCACAGTCTCTCCTCCATAGAAGTGTGGAAGGACTATCACATTGGAAAAATTTAACTATGTTTGCATTGTACTTATGGGGACAATTAAGGCTGCACCTGGGCCTGATTTATGTTTTTGACCTGACTACTGGTGGGGAGCAGCCATCAAAGGGTTACCCAGGTAGTAGTAACCCAATGTAACTTGGTGGGTGCTGCAAGGATAAATCACATCCATATTACTGCCCTGAATACTAAGTTTGATTGTGTACTATGCAGTGCGATTAAAAAGAACATTCTTTGCTTAAAAGACAAGCACTGTGTTCTGATGTTATCTTGTCTGTTGGTTGATTGGGTGTCCCACACTACCATCCTGATAAGCCTGTGACTTTTTCATTTACTAAGTATTTTCCTGTTTCATTTTAGCATACCCATCAGTATGCAGTAAATTAAGTTTCACTGGCACTTTGCCGCGCTGACTAACAATTGAGTCTCCATCAATTGTGTGTGACAGGCCATCTCCCAAATCACTACCAATCATTTCAATGTGTCTGGAAAAATGTCCTCAAATTGATCAAGCAAGGTAGTTTACAAGTACACTCTGGTGTCTATTGTACGGGCTGGGATTCATTATTATGTCTCATGAAATTAAAATCAGAAAGGATTTACATCACAAAAAAGTCAGGCATGAATGGCATGTTATTCCACTGCATGTCCAGATGTTCACCGCATGTGAACAACATATATTATTTTAATGTTGTATTCCTTTTGATTCAGAGACATATGTCAACCATTCATAAATGCATAATGATTACGGTTGTCGCTCTTGCCAGATGAAGGAGTTGTAATAATCTATTTATCAGTAATGTCAGCTTTAAAATGTTCTCTATACTTTCTTTCATGCTTACTTTATTTTCCATAATTAAATTACAGATATGTATCCACAATAAGCAAAAATTTCTCCAAAATGATGTGCCCAGTTGAATACCAATGTAATACAATGTGTTGCATTAAAGAAGTATACATTCGTTGAATTAATGTAATATTCAAATCCGTTGATAAACAATTAGTTTCTAGTGTACGAATTTTTTATATATTTTTTTAATGAAATCTTCAGACTGTAAGGCAGTAAATCAAGACAGACCAGTCTAATCATTCACCTATTCAGTGCAAAATTTTGTAACATAAGAAGTGGATGTATAGGGGGCTTCCCACTCATACATTATTCTATTACAGTATTAGTAAAGATATCGTGTAAGTATCATCAATGAAAGTCTTTCTGAGTAGATTGTGGGGTCCCTGCACCTCTGCCTTTCTCACCAACTCTCCAACTCTCCAAATCATCAATCAACTTAGGGTCGGTTTGGACAGCTATCATTCACATTTTGTCAGCCACTGACTATTGCCTCATAACTCCAAGCCTGAGGTCTTAAGTACAGAGGGCATCTGATCTATATCCAGTGGGTAGCCCTCCACCTGAGATCATACAAATGGCCTTTGACCTATGACCTAAGTCCTGATAGTTATGTCAATTAGATTTATACAGCGCATGGCTACCCAGGCAGGGTTTCCCAGCGCTATGGTACCAAACGGGTTCGGTGAGACATCCGAAAGCTGTTCTTATACCAGGAGGTCCAGAACAGCCAAGTATTCAACCTCTTCAGAAGGTCAGAAGGAGGTAACAGATCCTCAGATAAGGGGGAGGAGGGCAGGGGAATTCCATTGCTTTGGACCTAAACAAAAAAAGGCTCAACCTTCTTGCCAAGATCTCTTGATCCTCAGAACTAAAGCATGGTTCAGATTACTTGACTAAAAGGATCGACTGGGTGTATGTGGTAATGCCAGCGATCTAAGTTAGATAGGGCCGGAATTGACTAGACACGTATGCACATAACACAGTGCTTTGAATTGGAAGCCAGTGAATTCCACTGAGTAGTTTGGCAGTTGGAAACAACTTTGGAGGATGGAGTAGGAGTAGGAATCTAGCCACCACATTTTGGGCATGAATTGTACTCATCACCTCCAGCCACAGATGTGGTCTCCAGAGATGAGGAAGGTTACCCACCATCAACACCTCTGTCTTATACCCGTTTAATTTGAGGGAATTAATGTTCATCCATGAAAAGACTTGCATAAGACAACTGTTCAAGGCCCTATTCTGTTGAGATGACAAAGATACAACAATCTGAGTATCATCAGCACATGGCAAGAGAGTAAGGCCACAATTTTCTACAAAGTTCACAAGTGGCCTTATATAGAGGTTGAACAAGGTAGGACTTAAAGTGAAACTCTGAGAGACTCCGGATGGTAAGGAGTGTGGCTTGGGGCAATGCTGATGAGAGTGGACCTGAATGATACGGTCTTGCATAAAGGAGCTCAGCCAAGACAGGACTGTGCCCTGCACATCCATGACCTCTAATCTGTGAAGAAGTGTGTTGTGGTTCACCGTATCAAAGGCAGAACTGAGTTCCAAAAGAATTGGTGCTGCGGTGCCACCATTGTCTAATTAATGCCTAAGATAGTCCGTAACTGCTAGGAGAGTTACCTCTGTACTACGACCTGCTCTGAAGCCATATTACAAGTTGTGGAGTAGGCCCCTAGTTTCTGTGAATGAAGTGAGCTGTTTGTTCTAATGATTTGCTAGCATCTTGGATAGGGGGGGCAGAAGAGTGATTGGTCTATAATTTGCCCAGGTAAAATAATCTAATTAGGTTTCTTCAATAAGGGCTTGATCATTGCATGTTTCCATGCCTTTGGAATAGTGCCATCAGAGAGGGAGGTATTTAACAGCTGAGGAAGTAATTCTTATTATTGTGATTTAAATATACAAAGCACAGAGGGAGGACAAGGGTAATCCTCCTATCCATTTACAATTGCCTAGATTCGTGAAACAGAATAGAGTAGACCCCTTAGAAACAATAAAGTGTCATCCACTTATTGATACACTGTATGCTTGGTGCCACCAGTCTAATCCCCCAATATCCCATTTGCTGCCTCAGCACAAATGCTAGGTCCGTCTCCAAAACCAAGTAAGATTGACAACAGTGGGCAACCCTGACCGATGCCCTATTCTACAGTCCTGAGGTAAACAAAAAAGTTATGGGTGGGGTGCTGGAATTAATCTTAGCCACTGGTAAATACACAGGGTTGCATCCCCGTCCATTAATGTTTTGCACACCATACCACCGCAGTTTGGGCCCGACATATGGAATAAATCTTGACCCTGCTCTAATAGTAGCAGCCTAGCCTAAACTGCCAGGTTAGGTCCTCCTTGAACCAAAACACAAGCAGCCCTTGAATGTTATTGTCCAAATTGAGGTTCTCCAGTCGTGTGCAGCTTGGTTCCCATGACACAGTAAGCATGGGATCCATGTCTGTGCATGTTCATCGCACCTAGAGAGTCACCATGAAGAATACACAAAAGTGTTGGGTAGAATGCTAGTGGTAAATACAGGGGACCACATCCCAGTCCATTGTTATTTTGCACAACATCCCATCACAAATTAGACCCTGCCATATGCAAATCAGTCTTGACATTGATCCAATTGGAGCAGTCCAGCCAGAACTGCCAAGCCAGTTCCTCCATGAACCATAGCACAAGCAACCCAAGACTGGTTGTGCCCTATATGTAGATCTTCAGTGAAGTGTAGTTTGGTTCCAATGGCACATTCAGCACGTGATCCAAGTCTGGGCATACCTGTTGCGCCTAAGGCACCCCAGTTCAGTAGACAAAAATGGAATGCTAGAATTAATCTCTGTCACTAGCAATTATTTGATACTACATCCCAGTCGACTGATATTTTGCACATCACACCCCCTCAGTTTGGACTCAGCAAAATGCACAACAGTCTTGAATCTGCACCAAAAGGCGTAGTCCAGTCCAAAAGGCCAAGCTAGGTTTTCCGTGAACAGGAACATAAGCAACCCAAGACTGGTTTCACCCTAGGTGGTGCTCTTCAGTAAGGTGTAGCTGGGTTGATGTGTCACAGTGAGCACAGGACTCATGTCTCGGCATTCCAGTCATGCCCAGGCTGTCACACTGAAGTGTACAAAAAATGATGGGTGGAATGCTAGAATTACTCTCAGCCACTTGTAATTACTTGAGGCCACATCCCGGTCCATTGTTATTTTGCACACAATATCACATCAGTTTAGACCCACCCATATGCAAAACAGTTTTGACCCTAGTTCAATAGGAAATGGGTGCCTCAAACTACTGGACAAGCTCCACCTTGGTTTTAGTGCACATAGGACAAAAACAAACCCCAAATAAACATGTTTTTGTCATAGATATTATGAATAACTTAAGTTCTAACTTTCTACCTAAAATGTTGCCAAGTGATGCATTTTTTTTTTTTTACAAAACAGCTGAACGGAATTACACCAAATTTGTCATCTTACTAAGAAAATGTGCATTTCAGTATTTTGTATAACTCTGTTCAGTACTTTTCAAGAAACCTTTTATTTACGGAGGTTCAGATGTTTGGTATAAAGTGGTTTACCTGCAGAAGCAGTTCATTATATCTGGACCATGTTCAGATATACACTGATTGGCCATTTTGAAACTGATTGGTCAAACATGATTGACTGGCAACAATATGAACAATATGTTGTGGCAACCATTGCAGAACTCAAGGACACTGCATTGAGAAAATGAAAAAAACAAATACATGAGAGTTGCGTGAGTATACTCTGAGCCCCAGGGCATGTAAAGGGGGTCTCAAAGGAATCTTGATTGGCTGACACAAAATGGACAACATGTTGTGACAGCCATTTCAGGACTTTGACTCATTTTCTTGTTTGGAATGCATTGCAGTCACAGTCTGTTTTTGAGGGACACAAAAAGGTGCATACATAAAGGATGAAAAAAGATTTTGGTCACAATATAAATCATGCGCTGGTGGTACACTACTTTTTTAGGACTTGTGGTGTGTTTCAAGGTCATTTTACCCTGTGAAAAATACTGATCCTTTTCAGGGTTTTGATGAACCATGTTTGAGATAAAATGGATTCACAGCTACAGCCGAAAAAACTATACTGAACTAAACAAAATTTGGTAGAAAGCTATATCTTGGTCCAGAAAGTGTGCTTTTGGGATCTTGTGTAAATCTTTTCAGTAGTTTTGGCAAAATGAAGATGAAACAATTATTGAAAATATGACCCCTTAAGGCTGGTGTGGTGCCAAACATTTTATATTTTTAAATCGGCGACATGGCCCCACAGATGACGCATGGATCTGCGCTTCTGATTAAAAACTAAAGCTGGCTTTGGCCAGTTTTTATGCTCAACCCCCCCGGGGAGGTCAGGGTCTGGAGGGTTGGTGTCTTTATTCTATGGGGAGGGGGCACACTGCCTCCTCCTGGAGTCAGTCATCAGCCCCGGAGACCCCATACCCTGGGCTCCATGTGAGCAGTGTCCCAGGGATCCCACCCTCATGGACACTGAGGTTCCCTGCCTCGGAAAGTGTGGGCATACCCTGCACACACGTTCCCAGGCAAGGGAACACAACTTTGACAACTCAAAGACTTCAGCTGCAGACCCTGAGCTCCTCTACTGGGAGTTCTGGCCTACCAACTGCAGATCTGGACCCTTTGGAGGTGGTGTTTCTGCAAAGGACTGAGAAAATCCACACATCAACCTTCAGAGACTGTTTTTCCTGATGCTCCGAAGAATCGACGCAGTGCCTGCCAAGCGGCTGAAAGATCGCTGCAGGCTGAGTCCTGAGAACCGTGTCTCCGATGTCCGAGGCACCAGCTCCGACTCCGACGTAGACCCTGCTGTGTGTCTGAAAAGGTCAACGCAGCACCTATTTCGCTGCCACTACATTGACCCTGCGTGTCTGGATTTTTGACGCATCGCACCTGTGCACCAAGTTCTTTATTGACGTTGCCCAGCAGAAAGGAACCAAGTCCTCGTGTCTGGAGATCAACGCATCATCTCCACCTCCATTGAACAGCAAGGAATCAACTCATCACCTCCCTACACTGCAGTAAGGAATCAACACATCACCTTCCCTAGAAGTAAAGAATCTGTGCATCACCTCCCCTGGGAGTAAGGAATCAACGCATTGCTTTTCTTTTCAGGCATCTCATCTTCTCACCACCTGTTTTTGTCCATGATTTTGATGCATCCCAATTACTTTGTGATAAAAGTTACACATCCATAGTTACCTATGAACTGAACTATTTTGAACTGTTTAAAAGTGATATCTTTGCTTGTGTATTTTGGTCTTGATTTATTCAGATAAATACTGGATATGTACCTAAACTGGTGTGGTGTCCTTTTGGAGTGTTTTCACTGTGTTACTGTGTGCGCTTGTACATATGCTTTACACATTGCCTCTGAGATAAGCCTGACTGTTTGTGCCAAGCTACCAAGGGGGTGAGGAGGGGTTATTTTAGCTGTGTAATCCCCTTACCCTGACTAGAATAAGGGTCTCTACTTGGACAGGGTGCAGCCCACTGCCAACTAGAGACCCCCATTTCTAACAGTGTGATTTATTATCATGTGCACTGACACCATGATAAATCTGATAGGCCCAGACAGACTTATTTTAGTATTTTGAACCTTTGAAAAAGCCTTTAGGTCCGCCTTACTTAAAATGGCACATTTATATTGTTACATTACATAGCCAGCTGTGCGCAATGGCGGGAGGTTGGACTCCAGCTGGTGGTTGGCTACAGGACTGGGCCACTGGCCAGGCCCTGCACACAGCCCAGCCCTGTGCCCAACCTCACGCCAGGCATGGTGGTAGACATCTTATTGTACGTTAAAAAAGACAATAGAAATTCACTGAAAACACAACGGCTATTGTGACATTATAGTTAGGAATTGTAATATTATGTTACTTTACATTAATAAAAGATAGAAATTCAATAAAAAAACAAACTTTAAAGTGGTGTTATAGTTAGGTGAAAATGTCCGTTAAAACATTCCATTTTAAATGAACAAAACCACTGAAACCACCAGATATAGTTTTCTAAAGTAACTATAACTTATACCCTAAAGTAACTGTATGGAAATGCCTCTTTTTGCACATTCACAGACACCCTTGAAAAGATTCCCCTGGTATCAACTACACTGTAGGTCTGAGGATAGTAAGCCTGGCATTCGAAGTACAGCCTTTGAAGGAGTGAATTCAGATTCTAAATTAAGAAGCAAGTCGAACAATCTAAGATAGTTACAGTCCGCCACAAAATCACAACTGCCTGTAAGAAAAATCAAGAAATTATATCAAATAATGAATTGCATCCCCACTGGGAAAAGGAAGCAGGATGTAGAGGACAATTTCAGCACACCTGAACAGGGAGCATTTACCAAAGATGTGTTTGTACCCTGATCTAGTAGATGTGACAGCAGATTGTTCAACGGGGCATCTAATAGCAAATCTGACAACCTCCTAGCACAAATACATTGGAAAGTCTAATCCTGTAATAGGTGAAATGCTGTCACGTTGGTGAGAAACCTGTGAACCCTCAGTCATAGCAGTCCTTCTCTGCACAGACACATTATTATATTTTATTTATGTAATATCATAAAAATAGTAAGAATTCAATTGATTAAAACATTATGACACGTTCCCATCTCCCAATCCTCTTCAAAAATTAGAGGCAGAGACAATTTCATTGGGAGATGGGCCAAAAAAGGACAATATAATTTCCTGCAGTAGGCATGTAAATGTCACAGACCTTTCAGGCAAAGGGCTTGGGAAATAGCAGTGTTGACAAATATACAAGATACCAGATGAATGTAGACCACATCAAGGAGTATTGTGCACCACTAGCAGTAAGCCATCTGCCTTATCCCTTATCAAATACCAAAAAAGGGGACATACCAAGAAGGGAATATAAATCAGCTCCTTACTTGTGATGCCAATGGCTGATAAGATCATCACTCCAGGCAACACCAGGTCCTAGAGTGTCAAGGTAAGCAAAAAAGCAAATGTGTTGAAACCACTGTCGTGCAGTTCCTGGGAATCTCCAGGATCTGCACGTTTTGTATGACCTAAACTGAGGGTGTGGTGTCCAAACCAATTCCGGACACCTCCAGAGGATATTTCAGCCGTTAGACCAGGTAGCTCTACAGAGCCACTACCAACCCCTGTATTCTACGGTGATGTAGGTAGTTTCTGGCAACCACTGAACATGACAACCCAGATTCCTCAGGGATTGTGGAATACAGAATAGGACATTTTGCTCAGTCACTCGTGCTTACTTATTCTCGGAAAATACACAGGATGGCGGTTAGGACGTTTCAATAAGTATTTATTGGTCTAGCGTCAGACTTGTGTAAAACATATTTGCGGCGACAATCAGGAGACAAGATATGAAAGAAATCACAAGTACTAATATAGTAAACAGTAGATACATTTCTACCATAGTGCTAAGAAGATGAACATATACAGTTTAGATAAGACAGTAGCACTTGCATATTCCTATAATGCGCTCCCTACATCATTTGCCTAAATGTACCTAGCCTAGATATGTAGGTGTGGCATGTAGATGCGTATATAGATATATATATAAATGTATATATATTGCCAAGAATCCCCTAGGGAAGAACCAACCCCCTACCTGATGGTAGAGAATAAAGGACCCATTCTCTGCTCTGAGGATGACACCCCACAAGGGATGTCAGACCCCTGCGTGTAGAAGATTCAGCATGCAGGACCCCGTGTCAGTGTGGAAAGAATTCTCCTCTAATTTGCAGGGGGAAATAGCGGTCTTATATACTAGAGTGGTCACTCCAGGGTTTCTTCTTGAATCGATAGGTTTTGAAAACAATCATAAATGTTTTGAAAACAATCATAAATGTTTTTCCAAACAATGTGATCATGCGCAGCTGGCCTGTTGGTCACGGATTAACAATTATGCGGTGCCTGAGGACATGTTTATGTACGTCAGATACAGGGATTATGATAAAACTAAGAGCATGATATCAAAGAGACAGGAGCAAACTACTAGGTAAAAGGTCACCTATTCAGAACTGTTATTGTTGTGTGGATGGGAAAATGTATTTAAAAAGGGGGATAAAAATGACAGGACTAGCCTAAAGCACATGACACCACCAATACAACCAGTAGTAACCACACCATCCAGGACAGCCTTGGCCCCATGCTAGCCCTGGCCATTGGACCTTGACAGCAAATTGCTGAGAGAAAGCTGGGGGAATTGTTCAAAAGCTCCCAGAGGACACTCACCAATGATGAATGGCTCAGGTAGGGAAAGTCAATTGAAGTTGAAGTGCACCATCAAGTCACCCTAAAGATAATCATTGCATTCCCCTCCTGTAAAGAATCACAACCACAAAGTGTCCCCTGAATATCAAAACCGCAATACCTGTGGCACACCATATCAAAGACAAAATATCAAAAAGATAAGTAAATCTAGATTTTCTGTACCTAACTACACATACATGTACCTCTATGGTACATATATCTTGAAAGTATGTAGATGAGGAGTTAGGAATAGTACATTTATTCTTTGCTATATGCACTTACCTATCAATATTTTGTCTCTCAATATTCTGTCCTCAATATTCTTGTACCGTGATATTGTTGGTGTTAATAATGAGCAGTACACTCACAACCATGTGGCAAGACTTGGTGAATGTTAACCTGATTGGGAAATTAGAAATTCCAAATGTTGATCCAAATATTAAATTAGAAGTGTTCTGGATGTCTGGTCCACCCGGACCAATGTGGCTTCATGCCGGCACGCGGCACTCGGCACTGCATACGGCGCCTCCATCTCGCCCTGGCTCACTGCCACAGCCTAACACCCTACCTGGCACTGCTACTTATAGATTTTGAGAAGGCCTTTGATATGGTTGACTGGAAATACCTGGAGGACGTCCTTGTGACGATGGGATTCGGTCCCCATTTCCGATGCCTCATCCATGTCCTGTACTGCAACCCCGAAGCCAGGGTCCTTACAAACAGTGCCTTCTCAGAGGCATTTCAAATCTGGAGGGGCACGCATCAGGGGTGACCCCTCTCACCCCTTTTATTCATGCTGGCAATAGAGCCTCTTTCCTGCCTCATACGTAATGACTCCCAAATCCAGGGCTGGTCCTGGGACCCCCACCAAGTAGACAAAATCGCCCTATACGCGGACGATGTCCTGCTTTTCTTGATTGACCCAGACTGCTCCGGTCCCCGCTGCCTGGAGGTGCTCTGAGTCTTCGAGAATGTCTCAGGCCTGTGACTCCACCCTGCTAAGTTCACTCTGATCCCCCTCCATCTTTCAAGGGCTTGCTTTTATTGGCAGTCTTATATCCCTATCAGAAGGCAGTCATTCAAATACCTTGGGATCTGGGTGACTCTGCTCCCGGAGCTGTAATGGGCGCTCAATATTAGCCCCCTGGTCACGAAAGCCAAAAATGACCTTAAGCGTTGGCAAACCCTTGGAAAAGGGGCACTTTTTTAAAATGATGATCCTCCCCCACTTCCTATACATCATTCAGATTACCACCTTTCATTTCCTGGGTAGTTGGTTCTGAGACTTTGATGGGATGATTACAAGGTTTTTGTGGGGGGGAAGCCGCGTATTGCCCTAGCCCGCTGCCGGATCCCGCCCTTTGAAAGAGGCATGGGTATGACAAATCTCCACCTAACTACTTGGCTACCTGACTCCTCGTCATCCATGATTGGTTCACTGGGGGGTGGTCTGAGCCGGCCTATTGGACTGAACTCAGAACCATGGACATCCCTCAAATCCAAGCCTACTTATACGGAGCTCCCATACCACAGGCGATCCCACCACTCACCAGAGAGGTCCTAGTGGCCTGGCGAGCCGCTCTGCGATACACGCACTGGGACAAGTGACTCACTCAACATACACCTCTGTGGCAGCATGGCACATGGCTGCGAGAGGCATCAACCCTTGCAGGCTTTCGGCAGTGGGATCACGTCGGGTTCTCGCTCTTTGGGGATGTCTGAGTGGGGGATCACATCAGGGCCTACCCCGATCTACAGCAGCTCCATTTCCTTCACACCTCCCAATTTCATAAGTATTTACAACTCCTTCACGCCTTACCCGTACATATCCCATCAGGTATGTCGCTGCCCGAGTTTAGCCCATTGGAAGCACAGGTTATGATGGGAAATCTGGGAAGAGGAGGGGTGTCACACATATACAGCTCCCTAGTGAACAACGGCCCAACTATCCTGGACTTGCTGCGGACCCGCTGGGAGGGATGGTTGGGCCCCCTAGAAGAAGACTAGCACGATGCCCTTATGGGTCCTAAAACCCTTACGGCCTCTTCTAAACTCCATCTCATTCAACTTTACTATCTCCGCATGGCCTACCTCACTCCTGTGTGCCTACATAAGGCGGGACTGCGCCCCTCCCCAGACTGCACAGGATGTGACCAAGCTCTGGCTGCTTTTTACCACATGGTCTTGTTGTGTCCGGGCCTTGTCCCGTTCTGGTCGGGAGTGGAATCTGAGCTTATGCAGACTCTGGGTTGGCAGGTTCCCCACGATCCCTTGTGCCTTCTGCTGGGGGTGTTTGATGGATTGGACGGCTCTAGAGCTGACAAACACTTTCTGGGCACGGCGGTTGCTGTAGCCAAGTAAGGTATTTCGGTGGCCCGGGCTCAAGCCAAACCCCTACCCTGCGAAAGTGGCGCCGAGGGGTGGACTGGTGCGCAGCCCAGGAGGAAGTTCCACAAGCTATGGGGCAAGTTGCTTAACTTACTGTTTTAAATTATTTGCTCTGAGTTTCTCATGCACCAATGTATTGCCTTTCAGCCGGGGTAGCTTGCTTGAATACTCCTATCATGGCTTTGGCTTTTACTGTCTGTTGGAGATGGATTTTGATTTACCATACAAACTGTGTGCTAATAAACTTGATTATCAAAAAAAAAAGTGATCTGGATGAATAGGAATGTGTTCAATATGGTTCCTCAGTGTCAACGATGTCATGAACTCCACTGGTGGACTAGTAAAATGATGAAATGAAGAATGTGTACTGACTTCACTGTGTCAGAGTTGACCAATCATAGATCTCGCTCTGTCCTTGCAGTGCACACTCCCCAGTTTCAGCACGGAGGAGCCACAATATGCCTTTCGCAACTCCTGTGAGCTCATAGGTACAAAGAAGAGCAAGCATTCTACCTTTTTAGGTTCTTCCATGACTCACACCTTCACCCATGCAAGGTAGTCTGGCCACACTATTCTACCTGTAGGCCGCTGGCCATCGCCAAGCCTGGAAAGAAAATGAAACTTGCAAGCTGATAAGAACCATCTGACAAGGGCTCAGGGGAGCACCTCTCACCAAGAAAGAAGCAGAACAGCAGTAGTGGTGGGTGGACTTCCTTCTCGACCAGGACGTGAGGGCGGAGCCTACTGGTGTGAGGACCCTGTTCACTTTGAATTTGGTGTGCAAATCGTGCCTGTCTGGGAGACGAAAACACCTGTCTACATAATAAGTGGAAGATAATAAGTAGTAAGTAGTTTATCTACCTTCCAGATCTGAAACTCTTCTTCGTCTGCTGTTTGCCGGTTCACAACCTTCGAGGCACGAAGGTAAATGATTTCTATGGCGTGCGATTCAAACTCTCCAAATAAACATATAAATATAAGTCTCAGAGAAGGAAATCTCCAGAGAACAGGACATGTATTTCAATTGAGAGATCAACTCTGCCTTGGTGGATTGCCCTCATATTAATGTAATGAGTGTAGCGCTTTCTGCAGCATGGATTACTCTTTTGTGGTGCTAAAAATGCAAGTGGTATTCAACTTCTGGAGCCAGTCGTTACCCTAATTGATAGCTTATCGAACAATAACTGGATGTTATGATACTCTGGGATAATACATTGAGGGACACCACTGCTCTGGGTTTAGCAGCCTTTAACTGACCCAGATGTATTAGGTACAATTTTGCTAAGCAACTGATAGCTGATCTCAGATTAGAGAGGTGCATGCTCTTTAACAAAAATACAAACAACATATGCAAGGAATTAAAGCTTGGCCAGAGGGAGTCCATCCTTGGCCGTACACCTGCAAAGTTCATCTGTAAGGATGAGACTCCATTTAAAGAGCTACACCGCTGTCTCCTGCCAACAGAACTCATGCAGGGCATTCTGCAGTTTTTAGTACTTGAAACAAATGTAATGCTGAGATTCTTATGAAACAATTCGTCTGAGAATCCGGAAGTTGTTTTGTTTCAAAATGTAAATTATCTAGCTTACTTTGTTAAATGTAATTTGTTTCATCGACAAAAATAAACAAAATCTATGGGGCAGATTTATGTTAGACTTGCGCCACTTTTACGCCACCGTTGTGTCACTTTCGTGACACAGCGGCGGCGTAAACCCTGCGCCACGTTGCGCCCTATTTACATCGTGATGCATCTATGGAGATACGTCACGGTGTAAAGTCCTGCGCCACATTAAACCTGCGTCAGGTTTAATGTATGCAGGGTGGGCGTTCCATCGGAAAAAGCCTCGGAAAAGTGACGCAGTGAAATCTACAAGATTTCACTCAGTCACTTTTCCGACGCTGCTGCGTCAGAACCTTGCGCCTGCTTGAAGCAGGCGTAAGGCATGACGCAGCATGTTAGGTATGGGCAGCCCCTAAACATTGCTGGAGTTGCGTCGTGCTTGCGACACGACTCCAGCAATGCGCCGCCCTTACGCCATCAGAGGCGTCACGCATCTGTTTATCCTTGCGCCACAATGCGCTGCATTGTAAATTCGGCGCATCTGTGGTGGCGCAAGGGTAAACTTGCATGACGCATCTTTTCTGGCGCATTCCTGCTGATTTGCAGGGATGCGCCAGGAAACATAAATCTGACCCTATGTTTTCAGTTCTCCCCTCTGTCTTACTTACCTGTTTAATTTCTTGACTTTTAATTGTTCCTCAGGAAAGCTTGTCTCTGTGCTGTAAAATGCTTTCAACATCAGCTGAGGCCCTCGCTGGGCGGAATAGCAGCAACATTAATACCAAATGAAAATTCAGTCCCTGATGGAAGTTGGGCAGAACGCTACGCAGATGACTTATTGCAATTATAGCAAAAAATCACCATGGAGACTGGAGGTAAACAGGCGCTGTTGTGTAGAGTAGACAGTCTGTCGAAGGAGAGAGAGGGGAGAAGTGACAAATTGGAAGTCAACGGAGTAATAGACAGAGGCGGAGGGCAATATTAAAAGAAAATTAAGCGGGAGCCAAAGAAGGTGAGAGAAGAAAAGGAGATGAATTGGAAAGGAAAATACATCAAAGATAAGAGGATAGCGAGAGAGAGTGTACAATGGGACGGATGAAGAAAAAAGTAAAGTGGAGGAAGATAGAAGTAAGAGAATAAAAAATATGTAGTAGGGAAAGAGAGGACATGAGGGGGAGAAAGAAAGGGGAAGATGGAATCGAAAGAAATGAGAGTGAAGAGGGAGAGTTAGTGAGGGAATGCAAGAATACAGAAAGGGTAAAATGAGAGAGAAGGAGGGAAGAGAAATATTAATAGAGCTCAAGAAGGGCAGGAGCACTAGACCTACAGGGAGACAGAGAAAGAGAGAGGAAAGGGTCGAGAGTTCAAGATAGCAGTGAAGGGATCGCGAAACAGTGGATGAAAGAGAACGGGAGAACGGAAAAAAACAAGACAGGTAACAAGTAAAAAGACAAACGGGGACAATAGAAGGACACATTAAAGAAAAGGGTTGAAGCAACCCGCAGGCTGGATTGAAAAACAGAAGAGATCAAAACGAAAAGGAAGTGGCAGAGAGTGAGGGAAAGATATTTTGTACGATCAGTTATGAAGTGGAAGAAGAATCAGAGACGTATAGAGAAAGGAGTGAGTGATGGATTGAAGTGTGAGTGAAGGAGGCTGAGGAGAGGCTGATGAAGATATAAAGGTAAAGGGATTGTTTGAAAGATGTTAATGCACTTTTGACAGATGTCCCACTCCCTCTGGGGAAATTTGCCCTGCCTGGGTAAAGACCCCTTTCAGTGGATTTACCACCTCACTAGCTGCGACCATGTTTGGAAAGTCTGCTTGACCCCGCTCTCTGTGCCGGATTGCCTTGGCAGCGTTTTTCCTGTCCCCTGCAATTGATATTGGTAAACTTAGTACTTGACATTTGGTATTTCTGTGCCCCTCTCTGCCTCCGTGTTTTCCCAAATTTTGCCCCAGTGGTGCCTTTTGCTACTATAATGATTTTCCCTCTCTGTCCTCTCGCCGTTCGGCGCCCGCTAAGCCCCGCCCACCTCCTGATTACCACTTTCCCACCTCCCCTTTCCCCTACTTAATGGAGTCCACTATGCGGCCGCGCCACTGGCATGCCGAAGGTGCACCAAAGGCAAGCCCGTCTGTGTCCTTCCGTGACCAGACCGCGACCAGCGCCAGGAACCCTGGACCTCTGCACCGCCAACGCTATGACCCAGGGGCACTCCATGAACTCAACCCAGACCACAACAACAACTGCAAGCTAGCATCACCAGCAGACACCCACGGACCCATTAGCTGTCACCAGTGCCGGCACACCTACAGCACTGCCAAGAACACGGACCCAGAACAACACGCCGACAAGAACACAACCAAACCAACGACCCTGCAATGCATCCTCCTCAACGTCCGATCCCTCCACAAACACGCCACAGAAATCTGGGACCTCCTCGACAGCACCACCCCGGACATATCATTCTTCACCGAAACCTGGACCCAAACCACCTCGGGGCCGGACATCGCCATCGTCGTTCCCCAAGGATACAAGATCTCCAGGAGAGGGCCGCCCCACCCGCCCGGGAGGAGAAATTGCCATCGTCCACAAATCCCCCTGCACCTGAGCACACTCCCCGACGATCCCACAGACCTGATGGAACACCTTCACTTCAAGATACTGTCCAGCCCTATTACCACCCTCCGAGAAACCCTCATCTACCGACCCCCTGGACCCCGCAGACCTTTCGCCAACTCCATTACGGACATCATCTCCCCACATGCCATTGCATCCATCAACTACACCCTGCTGGGAGACCTCAACTTCCACCTCGACATCCAACTGGACCCTAACACCACATCCCTCTTGGACAACCTCCACAACATCAGACTCCACCAGATCGTGGCCGAACCCACAAACTCAGCAGGACACACCCTCGACCCCCTCTTCAAAACAGGTACCTCCATCACCTTCAGCCAAACCTCCGAACTCCCATGGACTGACCATCGATGTGTCCACTTCACCTTCAGAACACCCATCATCCACAGACACCAGCTCCTGCTACCACGAAGAAACTGGACCAGAATCACCGATGACCAGCTCACCTCCTCACTTAGCAACTCCACCCAACCATCACAGAAAATGACGAGCCCAACACCGCAGTCCGAACCCTGCACAGATGAATCTCCGACAGCCCCAACACCATAGCCCCCCTCAAAAAAACAACAACACCCACGCCAAGAAAGCCAGATGGTTTACCACCGAACTTCAAGACTCCAGATGCACCTGCCGCCGCCTCGAAAAAAGTCCTGGAGGAACACCAAATCCACAGAAGCCCACAACAACTTCAGAGCAGCCACCAATGCCCACCACCAACTCATCAGAAAAATGAGGAAAAAAGCGATTGAAGACAGAATCTCCACACAGACGCACAACAGCAAAGAACTCTTCAACATCATCAAGGAGTTCGCCCAACCCACCAGAGAGTCTACTGACATCCCCCCTCACAAGACCTCTGCAACAAACTCTGCACCTTCTTCCACCACAAAATCAAGAGCATCTACTACAACTTTGAAAAAGACAACTAACACGGAACCCTTACCAACCACCCGACACCCTAAAGCCAGCGATTGACAACCACCACCGAAGACACACTGAAGACAATTAAGTCAATCCACTCCGGGGCCACCATGGTCCCCTGCCCCCACCACATCTTCAACAGAGCCGCCGACACCATAGCACCGATGCTCCGCCACATCATCAACTGCTCCCTGGTGACCACCTCATTCCCCGATGAATGGAAACTTGCCAAGATCAACCCCCTCCTGAAGAAGCCCTCGGATGACCCCACCGACCTAAAAAACAACAGACCCATCTCCCTGCTCCCGTTCCCAAAGAAAGTCAACGAGAAAGCCATAAACAGCTAACTCGCCACATTCATCGAAGCGCACGTCATCCTTGACTCCTCCCAATCCGGTTTAAAAAAAACACAGTACGGAAACCACCCTCCTCGCCGCAACAGATGACATCCGCACCCTACTGGACAAAGGAGAAACAGTAGCCCTCATCCTCCTCGACCTCTCAGCGGCGTTTGACACAGTCTCGCACCGCACCCTAATATGCAGACTCCACGACACAGAGATCCAGGACAAGGAGCTCGACTGGATCCGCTCCTTCCTCTCTAGCAGAACGCAGAGAGTCAGACTCCCCCCTTACCTCTCGGACCCTACACCAACCACCTGCGTAGTCCCCCAGGGATCCTCCCTCAGCCCTATGCTCTTCAACATCTCCATGCCTCCACTCGCCCCCATCGCCAGAACCTACGGACTCAACATTGTGTCATACGCAGACGACACCCAACTCATCCTCTCCCTATCCAATGAACCCAACACCGCCAGACACAACTTTCGAGGCTGCTTTTGTTACAGGGGGGCAATATTGCAGCTATGCTGCAAAACCGCCCCCTGGTAACAAAAACGCACCCCCAGGCATCCAAAACCAGCCCCCACCCTGGCAGCCCACCAGGGAAACGCCCGGTGCCTGCTACAGCCAATCCAGCCAAATCAGTTGGCCAAACAGATGTGTGCACTTCTATTTCTCCAACCCAGCTGTGTTCACAACACAAGATTTATCATTGTATTGTGATGCCCCTGGGTCGCGCATAGTCTCACAAGGACAATGTAATACTTAAGTCTGATTTACCAAGCAACGCAAGTCCAGCCTTACGTTACTCTGCCTTAGGAAAGCTTCCATGCGTGGAGCTTGAGTGTTACAACACATCCACCCATGAATTTTGGCGTATTCCCATATTTACCAAGACTGGTAAACCTGGGAATGTATCAAAATGTTACGCTCTCCCAGGGTGGTGCAACAAGGAGAAATATCTTTATTTCTGCATGTTGTTTCTGTTTTCTAAGTGTGTTGCAAGCTGCAGCACACTAAGGCCCTGATTATGAGTTTGGCAGTCCGAGGACCGTCAGACTCACAGAGGTGCAGTGTCCGTCCGACTGCCCTATAAGGACTTTGGCGGTCATATATACTCATTCCTTCGAGAAAATTCTTGGTCATATTCAGTTATCCAACCTTAAAAAATAATTCAGATATTGCTGATGACATACTATTGTTGAAGGTCAGGGTTCAATATTCCCAGTCAAGTAGTGTTACTCGTTGTGGTTTGGAGTAAGACCACACAGCGAACGCTACTTGATCATCATCAACAATAATCTGAATTGGTGCAAAGAATATCGAGGTAAAAATAGCGAATTGCACAAATATTGTGGTAAAAATATTGTGGGGGACGAATATCAACAGTAAAATCCTCGTGGTCAAGAATATCGATTTTAGGTAAGTAATATTGATGTAAAAAATATCGAACTGTCCAATATCGTCTGTTAAAATATAGTTGTTAAAAATATGAATTTTTATTAATGATATGTATTTTGGTATATATTTTATGTGTGTGATGCTTTTTCTGTGTAAGAATTGTTTGTATTTTTATTATATGTGTTAAAATGTGTTACATTTTAGCAGTTAATAAAAAAAAATTATTGAATTTTGCGTTTTTAGTTCCGTAGCGGGATGTAGGTTTATGGGGAATAGGGTGGGAAGTAATTTATTTTTTATTGATGAATTATTGATTATTTGTTATTTAATTTAAATTCATTAATTAGTAATTAATTATGGTAATTGTGTAATTAATTTTAGTTGTGTGTGTGGTGTTTATAGGTGTAAATGGTGGGAAGGCTGCGAAGTAATTTATTTTTTATTGATAAATTATTAATTAGTTGTTAATTAATTTAAATGAGTTAATTAGTAATTAATTATGGTAATTGTGTAATAGATTTTAGGTGTGTGTTGTGGTGTTTATAGGTATAAATGGTGTGAAGTGTTTTTTTAATTGATGTATTATTAATTATTTGGTAATTATTTTATATTAAATAATTAGTAATTCATATTCGTAATTGTGTAATTAATTTTATTCATGTGTTGTGGATATTATAGGGTTAAAGAATGTGTACTCAATGAAAGTTTATCTTATTTTATTAATAATATATTTTAAATGTATTATTAATTATGTTAATTATGTTAATGAATTTAAATAACATTTTTGATGTCTTTTTTTATTGGTCTGGTGCTACAGGGTAGGGAGTAAAATAAATACATTTATGCTTTTAATAATTTGTTTGTGAATATTTATTCTTTTAAAATAAATATTATTTACAAATGTATTTATTATTTTGTATATTATATTTGTAGGTTTTTGTTATATGTAATTAACATTATAATATGTGTTCTTTGGGAATGTTTAATATATTTAATTGTATATTTTTAAAATATTGTTTATTTATTTTTTATGATCATTTAATTGTTTAAATGTTATTCATTTTTACCCTACCGCTATCCAAAATTTTCCCTACTGTTGCACTCACTGGAGTGGTAATAGTATTTTTTACCACTCCGCTATCCAGCACTTTCCCTACTGTTGCACTCTTTGAAGTGGGAAAAGTAATTTTTACCCTTCCACTATCCAGCACTTTCCCTACTGTTGCACTCTTTGGAATGGGAATAGTAATTTCTATCCCTTCAATATCCAATACTTTCCCTACTGTTGCACTCACTGGAGTGGGAATAGTATTTTTTACCACTCCGCTATCCAGCACTTTCCCTACTGTTGCACTCTTTGAAATGGGAATAGTACTTTTTACCCTTCCACTATCCAATACTTTCCCTACTGTTGCCCTCACTGAAGTGGGAATGGTAATTTTTACACCTCCACTATCCAACATTTTCATTACTGTTGCAATCACTGGAGTTGGAATAGTAAATTTAATTCTTCTACCATCCGACATTTACCCTAGTAAATGTAATTGGTTTTTCATCTATCATTTTCCCTACCGTTGTATCTATTGTGTTGCAAAATGTACATTTTAATTTTGTTTTAATAGTTTAAAGTTATAATTAATTATGGATTTGTTTTACATTTTAAATTATTGATATATGTATATATATTATGTATATATATTATTTGTATATAAGTTAAAAAATTAAATAAAGATAATAGTAATTAAATTATTTTGAAGTAAATATATGTATTTGTATACATTATTATGTTTGTGTGTTTATATTTTTTTAATTAAGTTTAATTTTTATATTTTGTTAATAAGCATATTAAATGTGATGAATTTTGTTAAAGATAATATTATTATTTTATATTTTTAATATATAATTTTATTTTAATTATATTTTTAAATCGATATTTTTTACATCTATATTTTTCACTTCGATATTTTTGATTCAATATTTTTGTACTTACCTGTTTAAGTATAGGGAGTTGATATTTTTACTATCTATATTTTTAGTTGATATTTTCTTCCATCAATGTTTTTACCATTGATCTTCTATCAGTGAACCATCTGAATTATTTTTGCATTTTGCATAACTGGAAATGACCAAGAATATTCTCAATGGAATGACTATATATTGGGTCATTGAGTTTCACTTCTCAAATTAGAGGATTCCATCATTTAATCCTACAAAATAAAACTTGAAAAAACTACAGATGTAGGAATACAATATGTTCATTTAAGAAGGAAATCAAAGAGAGCCCTGAAGAAGTCAAAGAGGACGAAACACGTTGGCTATGGTTTTAATTTGAGTATCAAAAATAGAAAATAAATAAAGATTTGCCAAAAAAATACGCCTGAAGAATATTATGTAATGAAAAGAATATGTTTTATATATAATGATCATCTGTGAGAATCTTGCTGAACTCTTACTTAACACAAGAGATACGTATAGTCCATTTAGGACGCTGAATCGCTAAAGATTGATTACAATTTGGGAGTTCTGTCCTATAGAAGTTGAAAGGTGTTAAAACTTCTGGTTCTGTGCACAGTACTTAGCATATAAGAAACTGCCCTCACTCTATGGCAGGTGCGGTAGGTTATTTCCTCAACCCCATTTGAATTCTCTGTAAAATAATTGTTGTACAGGGATATTCATTTTTAATTTGTGTTTTTGTATCTTTAGAGAAGTAATTAAGCTTGGGTAGACATTGCTAATCCAGTGCAGAATTATCTGGATGACATTTTTAAAAATGGTGGATGTGTTGCAGTGATGGTGTAATATTTCAGGAACAATGAGACCTATTTTATTTTGGTGTCAAAACATAGGTTTTGGGAGTCAAGTAGTCTTACAGAGACAGAACATAACTCCTCAGAGCAACCCTTCTGACATTTTCCAAAATGGTGGCTCTATAATGCTGTGTCTTCGCTATCATATTGATAATTTATTGTAATATTGTTTTTGTTTCAGGTTTTCGATTGATTCAAATTTGTAAACATGTGCAAAGCAGAGGATCTTTACCTCCTGACAGAGTGTTGCTAGCTACAAAATCTGAGGGCTCCTTCAACAAGGAAAAATATGTCATATACCAAACGAATCCACAATTAAAGCTAACATCAACTACGGAAGAGAGTTCGAGATGCTACATAAATGTAAGACGAAGTAATAGATGAAGAGGGTCAAATATTTTATCATTGTAACAACAAGTGCTACAAGTCGTATACAATGGAAAAAAGCCTAGAAAAAAGTCATCAAAAAATAGCAGAAGCCAGTAAATCATAACAAGAATCCGAGTCTTCTGAGAAAGCAACACAAACAAACCCAATGCTCATCCACTTAACCCGTTTACCGCAATGGTAATTCTGCCGCAGTGCGGGGCGTTCCTTTAAGTGGACAGGGTTGCGTCGGCCAACGGACGTGCGCAGCACTACCGGGGTAGTGCTTGCGACGGCCGTTGGCCGACGAGTGCAACGAAGGGGTTAAAAGATCGATGGCTACCCCTCGTCCACCTCCAAAAACTGATTAGAATGCAGAGGATCTTTGATGTGTTATCTCTGGTTTGGCCAGAACAAGGGCCATAGGGATTGATGAAAGAGTAAAGTACAGATTATGTGAGTCTCAAAGGGCAAACATGTTTTTTATCTGCGTGCTAGTTTATTCCAAAATGAATTTTTCAGCTGAGTAGCTGAACTAAACAGCGGGGTCAATGTATTTGTAGTGGATTCTATGCCCATTCGAACTGCATGCTTGCATACTTTCGAAAATATGAATGTAGAATGAATCCCCAGCATAAACTAACAACCAGCCTTCAGTTCAGTTTGCACTCTTTGAAAAAGCAAGTTAAGTTTTAAAGTCACTCTAGAGTGCTGGCTACGGGGTCGCACTCATTGAGATCAGAGAAATAAAGGTCGATATTGATTAAACTGTATTGATTCATAATAAGATTCATAATAATGAAATTAATATTCTTCTGGTGAGAATGTACAATGAAAGAATATATTTTTGTCAGTCTAACAGAAATAATGAGCCACTTATGGTGTTCTCAGCTTATTTGACTCCTGAAGTTCTTGCTGCCAAAATAACATCACAGGATATAGTAAAATTGGCAGGAACCATTTTAAGAAACATCCTAAAATATTTAGATCGTGGACCTAATGACAAAGTTTGTGATGCCCCTGAGCCTCACAAATCATGGGAGTCAACAAGAAAGCCTGATGTTGTCCTAACGTTTTTTACATCATTGATTACTATCATCAAAGCAAAACTGTTATAAACTAAAGTTCTTGAGTTCAAAACAAAAGCCGACAACATTGATGATGGCTTTGAAGATATAAGCGAAGAAGTGGGAGACAATCCCATGAACCGACAGACTTATGCTATGAAAATATACCTTCTTTTCCAAATCATGTTTTATTAATTACATCACGGCAAAAATGAAAACTATGCTAAACATGATGACTGCCCAAACAATCAATGACAAGTGCAAAAGTTGAGAGCTAATCACTTCAATGAATAGTACTGGTGCATGAGCAGGAACTTGTTAGCAGTCTTTGCTGTAAAATCTTGTGACTCCAACAGCACACCAATTCCATGTTGCTTTACCAGGAAAGGATTTACAATTGTTGCTCTTGATAATTTTGATTCTGAAGACAGCTCTTCTTTGTCTGGAACATCCAGCACACATTATACTGCCATGGTGCTTTTTTAAGACTGTATCAATGAAGTAGCCACTGGAAAATTAAGCTGTGTCAGCTGTAGGTATAAAGAAACAAAGCTACACACTTATACCCCAACTGCCTTGGCAACATGTACAAAATCACTACAAGCCATCAACACATCCCAGTCTAAAAGAAAGTTTCAAAGTGGCTCAGGACATGAATCTTCTTCTACCTGATGATCTGGTCTGCATAGCTGATTTATCATATTGTTTATTCAGTGCAGACTGAAGGATGAAGAAAAGCCAGTCCCGCCGTGGGCTGGAATTTATGCCGATCTCCCAGAATACTGTTCCAGTGAAGAAGGTTGGATTTTTACCAGTATACCATTCACAGTCACAAACTATACAACAGTATAGAAAGCTCTAAAATATTTCTAAAATGTGTATACTCAGCTTGAAGACAAGCCTATCCTGCCAATTTTCTGCTATTATGGTGTTTTCCATATTGTAGCTGACATTTTAATGAGCAATCCAGTAGAATTTGTTGACCTTTACCAATGATGGGTGTTTTCTACATAACAAAAGTTGTGTTGTGGTGTGCAGAAAATTATCTCAGTGGATGTGGCATATAAAGTGCACTTAGGACCCTATTAGGATGGCGGTCGGAAAACCGCCCCGCCCGCTATCGTAGCAGAAATCAACCGTCCGCTGGTACAGCGTCAAAAACGGCAGTCCGATTAGGATCAACCGCCACAAAATTCTGACCTCGGCAGAACTAGGCCACGAAAGACCGCCGGTAGCGGGCGGAGCTGGTGAATATCTGACCGCGGAGGTTGGATTTGCGGTGGAAAACCAAAAACCAGCCACGAGGCCAGCGGAGTCACCACACAGAAAATTAGGATTCCATTGAGGTCACAGCAGGACGATCCACTGTTGCCGACCGCCGCGATCGCAAACAGTGATGAATGCGAAAGCCGGCGAAAGGGCTGTTGCATAGACACCGCCGCGGATGCACCGTGACAAATATGGCAGTCGACAAAAAAAACACACAACAAGGCCACCAAGTGCACACATCAAAATAGCCCAGCCCCCCAAAACACCTAACACACCCCAAGGACACACCCCCATGGCAACTAACAAAATGCAAATCCCAGGACAACCCACACAACACACCTAACACCAACATTCCATTTTGACACACCCACATAGCTGAGTATGAAACCAGCCCCTTCCCTGACCAGAATCCTTTGCACTACTCCAGCCCTAAAGGAACCAAACCCTGCAGCACATTGGATAGGCAAAACACCACACATCTCACCAGCACAACACACACACACACCAACTACACCCCCACCACCCTCACAACTGCATCTCAAACCATTTGAACATCACACACCATGGCACAAAAGAAAATGCCCAAATTCACAGAGAGTGAGTTGTCAGTCATGGTAGATGAGATAATCAGAGTGGAACCACAAGTGTTTGGTACCCTGGTCCAACAGACACTATTAGCCACCAGAGCACAAATGTGGGAAAGGATAGCCGACAAGGCCAATGCAGAAGGGACCACCCCATGCTCTAAGCAGGAAATCATGAAGCAGTGGCATGACCTGAAGAGGATGGTGAAAGAGAAGATCAACAAGAACCATCAGCTGAAGAACATTCACTGCATGGGAGGAGAAGGTGCTTGCCATACTGCATCCAGAGAGTCTCACAGGAATAGCCGGTGGAGTGCAGGCTGGTAAGTACAAACAAATGTATACAATTACACTGCCATGTACTGTCTTGCACAACTACAAAGCTACACCTCCTAGGCCCAATCCCATTAATCTGCACCACCATACCCTACACAGGTCTCACAGATGTAACATTCACCCCATCTGATTCATCCCAAAGGTAGCAAGCTACATTCCCATGGTTGTATGTGGACAGGCAGCCTGTACTACAACTCCCACCAGGCCCCCTTGTTCCACAGCTCAGCAAGATGGAGCACTCCCCCAACCAGGCAGAAGCATGTGGCAGCCATTGTATCTCACCAACCAAACTTACAGGTAGGTAGCCGTCTTCCCAGGGAGGGCTGTTTGGGGGTGGGAGGCCTGCACTACAACTCCCACCAGGCCCCCTGTCCCACCCCTGAGTAGGATGGAGCACTCCCCCCACCCAGGAGCATGTGGCAGCCATTGTATCTCACCAACCAAACTTACAGGTAGGTAGCCATCTTCCCAGGGAGGGCTGTTTGGGGGTGGGAGACCTGCACTACAACTCCTACCAGGCCCCTGTCCCACCCCTGAGCAGGATGGAGCATTCCCCCTACCCAGAAGCATGTGGCAGCCATTGTATCTCACTAACCAAACTTACAGGTAGGTAGCCATCTTTCCAGGGAGGGCTGTTTGGGGGTGGGAGGTCTGCACTAAAACTCCCACCAGGCCGCCTGTCCCACCCCTGAGCAGGATGGAGCACTCCCCCACCCAGAAGCATGTGGCAGCCATTCTATTGTTCACCTTCGCCTAACAGGTATGTAGCCATCTTAACAGGGAGGGATGTGTGTTTGTGGGAGGCCAGCACTACAACTCCCAACAGTCCCCCTTGTCCCACCCCTGAGCAGGATGGAGCATTTCCTCCCATCCAGAAGCATGTGGCAGCCATTGTATTGTTCACTTTTACCTAACAGGTAGGTAGCCATCTTAAGATGGAGGGGGTGTGGGAAGCCAGCACTACAACTCCCACCAGGCCCCCTTGTTCCGCAGCTCAGCAACATGGAGCACTTCCCCCAGAAGTATGTGGCAGCCATTGAATCTTATCCATCAAACTTACAGGTAGGTACCCATCTTCACAGAGAGGGTTGTTTGCTCACAACCAAACTTACAGGTAGGTAGCCATCTTAACAGGGAGGGGAGTGTGTGTGTGTGTGTGGGATACCAGCACTACAACTTCCAACAGTCCCCCTTGTCCCACCCCTGAGCAGGATGGAGCACTCCCTCCCACCCAGAAGCATGTGGCAGCCATTGTATCGTTCACCTTCACTTAACAGGCAGGCAGCCATCTTAACAGGGAGGGGTGTATGTGTGGGAGGCCAGCACTCCAACTGCCTACAGGCCCCCATGTCCCCCCGCCCAGCAAGATCGAGCACACCACCACACACCCAAAAAGATGTGTCAGAAATTCCCTCCAAATGTGCCAAAGAACAGGTAAGTAGACAGTGCATGTACCCCGCCATTTCTCCCAAAAAGCATGGAGCCATATGACCACACCAACACTCACATCCCACCAAAATTGGCACAGATCCAATATCCAATTACAGTGTGCAGACGGCTAAGCGTATGTAACTGTCACAGAAACCAAAGTGTGACTCAACAAATCACACATTGAAGAAATTCAGGTCACAATGATGCACAGAACTGAAAGTTCCATGGGGGCAGAGCTTGAAGGACCATATGAAAACAAATCAAGCATAGTAGGTAGAACAGGTAAAGCAAAGCACAGGACATGACAAAGGTATGCATGAGATAACAATGGCTAGTTCATGCACAGATGTAACGCCTGCCAGGCAGAGCAATCAGCAAAGATTCTTCACATCAAGTTGTAGTTCCACTAGTCGGTAGATGACAACCTGTACCTGTAATAACAAAATCTGCACGTGGGGCATGGTATCCATTGACATGTCACGCCATGGACAAGCAATGTATGTACCTCCACATCAGGTCATGAGGCACATCACTGTGCAGCCATACAATGTGAGAACTAGGAAACTGTGTGGTGCATAACCTGTAAATAAGATACATCAAACACCAAACTTGAGGAGTGCAGGTCAATGACCATTTACCCTCTGTCCCACAGGTGACCAAGAACTGACTGAAGAGGATGACAACAACAACCTGCAGAGCCAGTCTCCACCCCTGCTACATAGACTCTCTGATGACTCCCTGGATTTCGAAGATGCGGAGCAAGAAGCTGGCCTGTCTGGCATGCCAGTGCGCAACAGGTCCCAGGACCCCACTGTCCCCCCACCACCACCTCAGCAACAACAACAACTATGCTGACCCCTGCTGTATCAACCTGTGCGGCCTCCACCACCACCACCACCAGTTCTGCCTGCAACTCTCTCTTTGCCCCTGAGGATGACCACCCCACCCCACCAACTGAGGAGGGCAGGGAGAGTGGGCGGGTGCGTACATTGGTGAGGCGATAGGTCTGTGACAGCAGGGCAGGTGGGAGGGCAAGGGGGAGTCAAAGCCAACTGAACACTAGGACCGAAGCCCTTGGACAACATCACCAGAGTCCTTGGGGCCTTTGAAAGGGCCCAGGGACAAACGGGCCAGGCTCAGGAGGATTCCCATGAGCTCCCCTGCTGCTGAGGTCTATAGACACCCGCATGGGCCAAATCGTGGACTTCCTGGGCCAGCTAGTGGCGGTTCTGAGGGAGAGGCCTGTGGCCCAACCAACACCTCCACCTCCCTCTGGTGGACCACAGGATGACAGTTCCACATCCTCCCCTGTGGCCACAGAGAGGGGGGACTTCTCATAACCCACTGGGCACACAGCAGAGGCCCCCCGTCAAACAACCAAGGGGCCGTCCTAAGATATCCAAGGGAGGATCTCCTGGCAAAGCACCTGCCAAACGCCAGTCAAGGAGTCAGCCATGATGGCACACCTCTTCACCTTTGCATTGACTTTGTTGACTGTCCTTCCCCACACTGCCATGTTAATGGCATCCGTCTGTTGGACTGGGTCACCACATCATTGTGGTGACTACTCAATTGTCTCATCTTCCATCACTGACAACTCATTCATTCACTATTTACTTGTCTGTAAATATTCACTCCCCTGTCACATGTACCCATTGTACAAAAACACTCCTTACACACCCAGGTAGTCGTGTCTGCTCCATGTTTATCACAGAATGTACAATGTTCACTATGATTACAATGTTCCAGGAGCACGGATTGTTTGTAGGCAAGGAGAGGCTGAAGGAACCCAGGAACACACAAGAGAACAATATGCATTAGGCAGGCGGTGGCATCAAAGCCATCACACAACACTTGTCATCAAGGTACTCCAATCTGCACATATTACAATGAGCAACAGTACCGACATAGACATCCTGTATCTGTGCTAAACTACCCCATCCCAGAAATATTAACAACCAGCACAGAGTCAACAACAGGCTGCAGTCACAAAGCTCTCCTAGACCTTTTCACCAACAACGACATCAGCAGACAAAGGCTCCATATTATGTTGTCACTCACCTTCAAGGGAAGTAGCGGTTGATGAGCTGTTGACGCAGGTTGACACCTTCCTCCTCTCCACTATCCTCGTCACTGGACATAGGTTGGTTTGTAGGTGGGGACCTCAGCTGCTCATCGCCATCCAGGAGAAGGGGATCTCCTTGTGCAAGGCCAGGTTGTGGAGCATGCAGCATGAAACTACAATCTGACACCTTTTAGGGCGAGTACATCAGTGCACCTCTGGTCTTGTCCAGGCAGTGAAATCTTGACTTCAGGAGACCAAAAGTACGCTCCACCACACGACATGTCCTCCCGTGGGTATCATTGTAGGGGACTTCACTTGGGGTCCTGGGATTCTGCAGCGGGCTCAGCAACCAAGGCCAGTTGGGATATGCCTAGGTGTGAGATACACAGACCAACTTTGTAATATGACTGTGGCCGAGGACAGCATGTCACACACACAGCACGCTACTTGACTCTGCGTACTCACCCACTATCCATGCATGCTCCGAAAGCAGATTAGCCATCAGCTGTGGCACAATGCTGTTACGCATGATGTACGAGTCATGGGCAGATCCAGGAAATATGGCACAGACATGTGAGATTATCATATCCGCCTGGCACACCACTTGCATATTGATGGAATGGAAATGTTTCCTGTTCATGTGGATGTGCTCACGTGCCCGTGGTGGAACCAGGCCAACATGTGTGCAGTCAATGGCACCAACAACATTAGGGATGTGCCCAAGGACATAAAAATCTGCCTTCACAGCCGCCAATTCATGCATCCTGGGCAAATGGATGGATCTGTCCATGTAGGTCATCATAGTGGACAGTGCATCAAACAGCACCATGCTGAACATAGGTTGTGACATCCCACCTGCAATGGACACCATGTACTGGAAAAAAACTAGTAGCGAAGAAATGCAGGGGCACCATCACCTTACACGTTGGTGTCAAAGCAGTTGGATACGTTCTGTGAGGCCGCAAGTGGGGTTCCAACAGAGCACATAGGTCTTGTAGGGTGGGTCAATCAAGACGGAATTTCCATATGACGTCCTCATCCTCCATGTCCCCCAGCATTGTGAAGGGACGATGCACATTTGGTCGCCTCCTAGGTGAGATGAAAGGTGACACATGTCATTGCAATCCACCATGTGACGTGTCCAACATCTTACGTTTTGACTGACACAATGCCAACACTGACTTGCATCACACCTCAGCTTACAGCACAACTTACATGTAGGTACACCCTCAGCTACACTGGTCGTACACTTGTCCACTGTTCACACAGTGAGTACCTCAAAAAAAATCTGACTATGTGAATGCCTTAAGGTATATGGCCACATCTTGCATAACCAGCACTGACAGTAGTTCATACAGCATATGTGTGAAACTGCAACACTACTGTCTCCTACCTAGCTGCTGTACCTGCCACACCTTCTTGCGTAAGTCGAACAGGGCACACATCCACAACACAATGAGCACAATCTGTGTGTTAACACCAAGTATGTGCATGAGCCACGCAAAGTGGACAGTGAAATATGCACAATGTGAAGTCAGACATTCATCACTGTGAGTTGCTCATCCCTATCACACATTGACATGTTTACCCATTGGAGAGTCCATCACAACAATGATATTTGTACATGCCCTGAAAAATCAAAGTGACATGTGAGGGAGAACATGCCAATGTTTTCAAACACTTACAAAACAACATGGCATGTGTAGTCAGCAGTGGGCTAAATGTTACATTGGCATTGTGTGCACTATCTTGTGCCATGAATCAGTGTCTACTGTGCACCGTTAAGAACTGCCTATTGGCCATTTACACAGCATGATGTGTCTATAGGTGCTGTCAATGTGCTCCGCCACCAAATCACGGTCATTGTCAGCAATGGGTAGCAGCCATATCATGGTAGCGACCACCTGGCCCCTGCGGTGTGTCACTGCCAATGCCAAAGCCACATTCGCGGTAGTGATATACACATTGGGAAATGGCAATTGGCATGCTCCGCCACACAAATCACAGTCATTCCATGCAATGTATAGAAGCCATATTGTGGTAACAACCGCCTGGCCCCTGCGATGTGTCACTGTCAATGCCCATACAGCCAATGGGAACCGCAATTGCTATAGCCTGATGCATTTTTTAAAATCGCGGTAGGCGTGCTCTGCCACCGCGGGCCGGTCATTAGATGCAATTGTAAGATGCATGATCGCGGTAACACCCGCCTGGCCCCTGCGGTGTGTCACCGCCAATGCCCCTGCCCATACAGCCAATGGGAACCGCAATTGCGGTAGCCTGATGCATTTTTGAAAATCGCAGTAGGCATGCTCTGCCACCGTGGGGCCGGTCATTGGATGCATTTGACAAAAGCTAACCTGGAATACCAATTGCTGCAGCTTAGAACCACTGAAACTACCCCAGGGGGCTATATGTGTGTGAGAGAGGGCCTACATTTCCACTGCTTCCAGACACTACTGCCTGACACTCCTCAGCACCAACTGCTGCTGCTCCTGTCTCCTGACACTGCTGCCTGACACCCCTCAGCACCAACTGCTGCTGCTACTGTCTCCAGACACTGCTGCCTGACACCCCTCACCACCAACTGCTGCTGCTCCTGTCTCCAGACACTGCTGACTAACACCCCTCAGTACCAACTGCTGCTGCTCCTGTCTCCAGACAGTGCTGCCTGACACCCCTCACCACCAACTGTTGCTGCTCCTGTCTCCTGGACCCAGTGATGGGGCGGACTGAGAACATCAGGGCCTGTCCCTTCACCACAGGGGAGCTGGAGGTCCTGGTGGATGAGGTGCTCACACTATGGGAGGCTATATGGTGCTCCAGATCTCTTGGTAAGTGTTTCAGAGTGGGAATGAGAGTGCAGGTAGTGAACACATGAATTTGATCAGCTGCAGTATGTGCCTGAGTGTAGGGTTGTGTCATACACTGCCTAGTATGCTGACTCCAGGGGAAAGGGGTGTGTGGCCTATTTTACACATTTCCCTAGCTGCATATCATGATGGAAGTAACATGCATTCTTTTTTCAGCCATACAGTGACACAGCAAGTTTGTTCAGCGGGAGTCAAGACAGGAATTGCCTGTGTGAATGGATGTGTGTATCCATGATGTTCTTCACAGGCTCATCTGTGACATTACCAAGGGTTTACGTCCAGAGGGTACTGATGGAAGTGTGTCTGACTCAATATTGCCACCATGTATAGGTCGGCACTATGCACAAGACTTAAATGCCAGAGGGTGACACTCTTGTTGGTAATTCACCTATGACACAGCAGATTATTGTACTTTTGTACCAGGCCCCTTCCATTTTCATCAGCATGTGTACTGACTCACATGTGTAGGCACTCTTTGCCCTCTCATATTGTCCTGGAATGTGACATTTCTGAAGCCCCACTTTGAACCTCAGTGTGAGTCCACCTGGACTGCACAGTCACTGCCCAATTTGACAAGGACACATCACTGAATTTACAGAGTGCAACATATGGGTTGTCTGCTAGACTATCCATCAAAGATCTATCTCTGCCCTGTAGATTGCACACAACAGACCTTGTGAGAAGGTTGTGATATTGTAAGATCATGTCCCTAAATGTGACCTCCATGACACAGTGAGCCATTCACAGGGCAAGGACATTGAGGGCTGTGCAGTGTTGGACACAGTGATTCTGCACTGAAACATAATTTCCAATGTAATGTATGTCTTACTCACCCGCAAACTGGATAGCAGATGTGGGCCCCCTACACATAGCTTTCTGTGCTGACATCCTGCATGTGTATAAGATGGGCAGGGACTGTATCCACCCTCATACCTGCATGCATTTTGGTATGATTATCCTATGCTTATGTACTATGTGTCATGCTGTATTGTCGCTGCTAGACATATCTGTGAAGTAGTGCTGAGTTGGTATCATGCTACTGTACTGAGAGATAGTGTTACATATCCCAGAGTCACTGAAATTTCCCCCTCTTGTCTCCCATGCCTGCAGCTCAAAGTCCACCAGCATAAGGCCGAGGTGCGGGCTATGAGTGTCTCCAACCGATGGCACACACTGTCACAAGAGGTGGGATGACATCTGCCAGCTGAGCGAAAACATGGCAGAGATGACGCTGGGGCTGCTACCTCAGACTGGCAGGTTGGCGCACAGGAGCATGACACCACTAATGGCCTGCATCTTAGCTGTGACACAGCCTGAGCTGGATACACGTTTGAAGGACCATCAGCAGCAAGCTGGGTGTGAGTATTCTGGGAATGGTGACTTTGGTTGTGACTGACTGCATGTATTCCAACCCTGAGCCCGTGCTGAGCTCTGTGATGTTGCTAGTGTGATGCAATGGCTTGTAAGTGTCCTCTCTGTTGGATGCAGCTGTCATGCATTTTCCCTACCTGTACTTTCTCATGTCATTGAAATAATGGCCCTTGCCATTGCATTTTGAGTTGTGGCCTTCTGGCATCGGCTGCATTGTGGGAGTCAGAGACATCCCATGGAAGGAAACGGCAGTATGCCTTATCTGAGTGTGCTTACATCAATGTGTGCAGTGCCTGACCTCAGAATTGTGAGAACTACACATCTGACACAAATGTGCAACTGTAGTTGTGCCACAAAGTACGACATGGTGGATGGCATGAGCTCATGGCCATTGTGAACTGATGTTTTGGAGTCTGTATCTGTGTTGTTCCCTTAGGCTGACTCCAGATGTGACTGTGGCAACATGTTGGGAGGTACATCTTTTCCCCACTCAGTGCCTTAGGTATGCTCAGAGTGATCTGCATGTTTGGTTACATGGAGCCACGGTCGGGCTATTTGGCTGTGTGGGCATCACATGGGTCACTTATGCCAATTCTGCATGATAACACATAAAATTTGACTTTGGAATTGAGGTTGCACAATATGACTGCACGGGGTGGTGTGCAACATGGGGATATCATCATCTTGTTTTGTGCTTTGCTTGCATATGTTGTTTGTGTTAATGCCACTGAACTGAACCTACATCTCTGTCTCTTGCAGCATCAGGCACAACTGCTACACATGAGCACACTGACACTGATGTGACCAGTGCCTCAGAGGGGGACAGGAGTCTGTTTGAGGAATCACAGCCAGAGACACCAACCTCAACGTCATCTGATGCAAAAGGTGACTCCTGTATGTTGGCGGGCACATGGAGTGGGAACTCTGCCTCCTCTTCCACCAGACAGGGTCCAGTGCCCACCCTCCCAGCTACTTTAACTAGTGCTGCATGTGCTCGCATCAGTAAGAAGGGAAGAGTGTCCTTCACCCCAGGCACCACTGCCCCTGCCCGTCTCCCCAGCCGCTATCCGTGTTGAGGCTGTGGACCTTTTGCACCAGCTGTGTGTGGGTCAGACAACTCTCCTCAATGCCTTCCCAGACCATGACAAAAAATTGGCACAGGTAGTTGCCTTCATGGAGGACATTCACTCAGATGTGGGTGGGCTACACTGGACTGTCCAGTCTTTGTCCTCCACAGTGATGGCAGCCATTCAGCTGTCACAGGCTTAGAGTCCAGCTCCATCCCCTTTGGCCACCCCCCTACCAGTGGCTACATCCGACGATAGTGACCACACACCACAGACCTCAGGCTCAAGATACAGCACACGCAGCACACAATAGCAGCAGCCCAAGCAGGCCAGAGCGCAGACACCATCCCCCCAAAAATCCAAAGCCCCCCCAGAGCGCAAAGGCAAAAGCCCTTCAGGTGATACTCAGGGGCATAAAGCCAAGAAGCAGGCCTCAGGCTCACATGCCTCAAAGGCATCCCAGCCAAGGACTCTCCTGTCCCAAAAGTGTCTCACAAAGAAAAGCAGTCAGTTCCCATTCTTGCTGTGCAGCTGGTGCCTGCTAAGGGTCCACAAAAAAGCCCTCTAAGGCAGATTCACCCACAACCTCTACTCCCATCCAGACCCCTGTGAAGCAGGCAAAGGAGGTCAGTGTAGGGGGTTCACTTGGTAAACAGGTGGTGGTGGGGAAAAGGCAAGGCCAGGTCAAGCGTACCTCTGGATCCAGCAGGTTCCCAGAGGGAGGCCCACCGGCTGCACCTGATGCAGCTTTGGAGGAGAGTGTGCCTGTTGTGCCCACCCCACTTACCACTCCAACAAAGACAGTTCTTGCCTATCGAGTCCCCAAGAAGTGGAAAGGCACCCCTCTACATTCTCCCTCCCATACTATCTCACGGCAGCATGACACCACCTCCACGTGCCACCACACCACCCTCCGGCTCCCAAAGCTACTGTTGCCTCTACCTCAGCTGGTCCTCTCTCTCCCAGGTCCAGTCCCCCAACTGGCCCAAACACTCAGCCACCTCCCAGTCTGACTGACAACCAAGTCTGAGCTAAAATCCCCCTCACACACCTGTCTCTCCCACAGCGGTGCCTGGACTGCCCATTGTTATCCTCCTAACTGTGTTGCTGACCATGGCAGTGTACAGTCTCACCCATTCCCTGTGCAGCCTCTCGTGTACCTACTCTGCACTTTGGACTGGCCACTGGCCTTGCTGTTCATTACTGTGTTTGCCCATACTCTGTGAAGCCTCTTGTGTACCTACTCTGCACTTTGGACTGGCCACTGGCCTTGCTGTTCATTACTGTGTTTGCCCATTCCCTGTGCAGGATCACATGTACCTACTTTGCACTTTGGACTGGCCACTCGTCTTGCTCTTGTCTACTTTTGATGCCTATCTGTTTGATATGTAATAAAGACAGTTAATCCTGTTGTCTGCTTTGTCAGTGTCCTTGCTAAATAAAGGGTTTTCTGTGTGAGTATGGTTTAATGTGACACATGCTCTGTATGCCACTTTAACATTGCCAATGGCTTGTTTCACTTTTTCAGGGTTTAGCAGAGGTGACAGGCACTTCAGTTCTTCTTGACTCTGAGGCTTGGGGGTGCAATGGTGGTTGTTTGTGATGAACTACTGTTATCATAATCATTCTGTGGTCAGGTTTGCTCAATTGAACACATGTCATGTTTGGATGCACTGCCAGCACAGAGTGGAATTCTATCCACAGGATTGCAGGCAGGCTGGCCAGGGTCCATCATGTCTGTGTGATCTTTCTTGCTGTGTGAACAGCAGTGTTGGTGTATGTTCCTCTTGTGATAGCCAGTCATCCTAGTCACATGGGTAAATTTCAATGTGTGCACTTGGGTGGTAATGAAGTGTGCAGTGTGAAGGGGATAACTTTGACAATAGTGTTGATGTGTGTGTGCGCCCCTGCGCTGGCAACTGCACACACGTGTCACCCAGGAGCTGAGTGCCTGTTAGTTTGATTAGTCAGCCCTGTGATTGCGATTGTGTGCACATGTGGGAGTTGTAGGTTGTGCTCTGTGCAGTGTGGTGGTGTGTCCTTGCACTTCTGGGGGACACCTACTTGTTCTTGCTACCAATTGTAAGTATGTAGAGTGTGTGACTGGCAAGTCAGTGTTGTGTTTTGTTTATCAGCCATGTGTCTTGATACTGTTTGTGCTCACTGTGCAGACCTGCTCGGCCACACTGACATTGTGGGTGTGTTTTCTCATGCATTGCTGTCACTTGAGGCATTTTTGGCTCCTGTATGGCATGTGGGATATAGAATTATACCATCCCCTATCAGTGCTTCTGATGCCTACCCATTGTGAGTGAGCACTCCATCTATTTGTGTATGGTGCACTCCTGACCTGTCCA
This sequence comes from Triturus cristatus, assembly GCF_964204655.1. NCBI lineage: Eukaryota > Metazoa > Chordata > Amphibia > Caudata > Salamandridae > Triturus > Triturus cristatus. The sequence continues at coordinate 600,565,844 of NC_140594.1, forward strand.
CTACTGACGTACTCACCACTTCCCTCTCATGTCAGCTATCCCCTTGGGTTGCCAGTGTGTGAGCCTCCCCACCACTTCATTTGTTACACTATGATTTGTGGTGCTGATCTGTGCACAGGACCAATGTGCCACTCAGGACAGTTTCCCAATTGGTTATGTGTGATTTTCTTATACTGGTTTGCAGTCAGGTTTGCTCATATGCAGTGTAACTGTTCATGCTGCACAGTCTTCTGGGCCTGTTGTTTGCACCTGGGTGTCCCAGACCTGTGCATCTGTGGATTTTGGGTGAGCTGTATGTGTGTTTGCTGAGGTACTGCTACCCTTCCTGAGTATGATGTTGCCTGTGTGCTGTGCTGATTTGTGTTGTGGGGGTTCATGTTGTGGCACTCAGATATGTGTGCAACTGGTTTGTTTGTTGTGCACACACAGCTTATTGTGCATGCAGTGCTGTGAGTGTATGTTGCCTTGTAATTGCCTGGTGTGCATCCCCTGATATACAGCTGTGTTTGCAATGTGATGGATTGGCATATGCATCTGTTGTGTGTTGTGTGTTGGATGTTGATGTGTGCAGTGTTTGGCCTGTGTTGTCTCTTTCAGTTTACAGATGCTCTATGTGTGATGTTCTATTTGCCTGTCATTGTATGTGAGTTGTTTGTGCATTGTGATACATTCAAATGTGTGTTGCAAGTGTGGCGTGTATTACTTGTGTGTCTGTCACATGCACTTATGAGTATTCTTGTTCCTGAACTTGTTCTGAGTGCACCTTGGTGGTTTCTCCTCTCATATTTGACCTATCACTTGTCAGGCTTGTGCATGTGCATGCATACGGTACACTATTACACAATGTTGACTTGATGGGTATTGTGGTATGTCTGTCTGTGTTTTCTTATTGGCCCATTGCTCCCAGTTTGTGTCCATGATTGGTTTGAGATGATGCACTTCTTGTCTGTGTTGGTGTATGGTGTCTGTGCATTGGTCCTTAGTGATGATGTTGTGTTCTGTCTGGGATCCCATTGCCTTTACACTGTTTGTCTGCACATGCCTGTGCTTGATGTACCTCTGTGTATGTTGTGTGTGAAGTTTGTGTTTGGCTATAGTTTTTGTGCCAGCATTTGTTCAGGCATCCCTGAGTGTGTGTGTGTAATGTTTGTGGATGCACCCCAGGGAGTGTGATTGGTTGTCAGTGTACTCACAGAACATCATTTGCAATATTCTGTGTGTTTAACACTGGCGTTGAGTGCTGCAGGTGTGAGGTGGGTAGAGGAGGGGTATGTGTGAAGGATCCAACTTATGTTTGACAGTCAGGGAGTGTGACAATGAGCCATGTGTATTGTGCTGATGACATACACATGTCAAGTAAGTTGAGACAGATGTGTGGCTGATCACTGTTTGACTTCAGACACTTCCTATCATCCTTGTGCCTACGCATGGCTTGCCTTGCTGTATATCTGAGTTGTTGCACAGGGGTCACCGTGGTTTAATTCCACTCACTGTGCCAGCCACTTCTGATTTGATGGCCTAAGGGTGTTGTGATATGTTCCTTCTCTTGCATGTGATGTACACATGCTTTGTGGCTTGCTCCATAGCTTTCCATCACTGTCCACATCACCTTTGGCTAGCCCATTTCTTGTCCTCCATTCCTGCTGGCATCTGGTATGTGTATGTGGCTGTGTGTCAGTGTGAGGTGTGTCTGGTTGGCTTGACAGGCAATGTGTACAGTTAGGTGATTGTTCATATTCAGTGTGAGTGTTCATTTTGTAATTGGACTCAGTTTTCTTGACAAGAGAGAAGTGTGGGTGTGGGGAGGAGGGTTGCCCTGGCCCTGTGCTTCTGTGCTACGTGTTCCTCTTCAGTCCCACCTGCTGCGATTTTCTCCCTGGTTGTTTGGTGTGTGTGGTGCAGGGTCTGGGTTCACGTGGCTGATTAATTGTGCAGGGGGAGCACAGGAGGGGCACACAGCATGTCCCCTAATGGTTATGGGGGCTGTTAGAGTCGGGGATCTCTGGTTGGCGCAAGGTTGCCCTTGTGTCAAGCAGGAACCCTCTCCTCCACGTCAGGGCGCAGGATAACCCCTTTTGAATGACCCTTGCTCACCCTCTAGGTGCGTGGCGTGAGCAGCCAAGGCGATTCCTCAGGCGTTGGTGGTTAAGCACTTACAATCATACACACAGTAAATACATCAATCCCCCCAGAAACGGACACCAGGCTTGGATATATATAAAAATACGATTCTTTATGTAAAAATAAGGTATATATATCTCAGCAGACTTATCACAAGACCAATAACGTTTTCGCTAGGCCACCAGGTTATACAGCAGGCAAATGTTCTTGGTTCGTAGTTTCAAATGGATAGTTCGTAGTCTCTTTACTTGTAGTTCCAGTACTCACAGAGATCGGTGCCTGTGAACGGGGAAATAAGGCGTTGCGGGCCCCGAGCCCGATACTGGACTTCTTTCGTGATTAGGAGAGTCGGCACAGGTCGGTGCGACTCTCAGCTTGGGAAGTGTTCTTGGGTCCTCAATCAGCAGGTGTGGGCACGTAGGCAGGCGCGGCCAGCGACCCTTTAGCACGGCGGTGCAGGAGGGTCTCCACAGCGGGGGCGGCGCGGCCTGAGAAGTCCGGGGATAGCGAAGCGGGGTCGCAGGGCACGGTTAGTGCAGCTGGGTGACCCGGCGTAGATCACAGTCGTCGGACGGCTTCCGGCAGGAGGGGTGATAGCGCGTTCAGCGCACTCCAATGGCAGGCGGTGACAGGGATGCAGGCGGCCTGGCCCGGGAACAGAGAGCGGCTCCGGACGGAGCGGGGCTCTCACGGGTTGGAGGCAGGCGAGCTTCTGAGTGTCACGGCCCTAGGAGGGGCGATGAGGGGCGCAGTCTCTTTTCCAGCGGGATGCACACACGGCTCGAATTGGAGGACGAGCAAGAAGCACAGAGAACCCACTGGTCCTGGGGTTCAGTTCAGGGGGCAAGCTCAGATCAAGCCCTTGGAGAATGTTCAAGCACAAAGTAGCAAAGTCTTTTCAGTAAGTCTCTTCCTCTCCTCTCTCAGCAAGGCAAGCAGCAGGCCAGCTCCTCCGGCGTCTTCTCCTTCTCCTTCTAGTCGGGCAGAGGTTCTTTGTGGTAAACAGGATTCTGATTTCTTAGGAGCCAGGCTCCTACTTTTATACCATGATTCTTTTGTTCTTTAGCGCCAGGGGGCCTAGGCCTGGCTCAGTCGAGTTCTGGAGCACTTTGTTATGGTGACTCTGCTCTTTCCTTTCAGCAGCAGGGCAGAGACATCAGCCGCCCCACAGGGGGTGGCGCCGGCTTTGTGGTGGCAGAGCACCGGTCTATTCAAGAGTCAAGGTGTACTCCTCCCACCCATCCAGGTGTAATCTCTCTACCCACCACCTGGCAGCCAACCTGTCTCTGGGGATCCCCCCACCCTGCTCCTTACTGTTGCTAGGCAGAACACACACACACAGCAGAGGCGGACTGAGATGGTCAGGTCAGTAAATACTAACTTTCTAAAAGTAGTATTTACAAACCCAGGATATTAAAATAAACTTGACTACAAGAAGTATTTTATCATCCTGAGTTCAGGCATACTAAACTTGACACTTCTACCATGCTCTCTGAGTCCACTGGGGTCACAGCGTTGGCGTGATCCCAGCAGCCCATTCTGGCCTATGGAGAGCAGGTAGCCTTCAATAGTGAAGAACGGAAATGGCTGTAATTCACTACTAAGACATGCCACACACATCAGGGCATGTCCTACCTTATGCCTACAATGCACCCTGCCCTTGGGCCTACCAGAGGGGTGGCTAATATGTAGGTAAGGGAAGGTTTAGGGACTGGCAAGTGGGGGCACTTGCGCAGTCAGCGCGACGATCCCAGACCGCGCACAGGGTCTGCGGTGGCAGACCCTAGACACACTTTACCAGGCCGCTTCCGTGGGTGGCGCAACCAGCGCTGCAAGCCCACCAGCAGCATTGGCATTCACAAGCCCTGGCACCCCTGGTGCACTTTACTGGGGACTGACAGTGAATCCAATAAACCAATCATGGACATCAATTACAGGTACACTTTACTTCGGGAGCACTTGCACTGCGGCACGGATTAGCCGTGGCGCAGTGCCCTGAGCGGACAACACCAGCAAAACAGTCGAGGCACACCATCAAAAAGTGGAAGGGAAACTCACGCCAAGGTGCCAGGTCTAACACGTGTCCCCTCCAGCTGAAATGTGGGGAGAACTACCCTTGCCCAGGGGGTTCCTCGTCACTAAGGCGGAAATACCTGGACAGACCGTCAGCGTTGGCGTGATCTGTACCAGGACGGTGTTCCACCGTAAAGTCCATACCCTGTAGGGAGATGGACCACCTCAACAGCTTCGGGTTTTCACCCCTCATTTGCATCAACCATCTGAGGGGCCTGTGGTCCGTCTGAACCCGGAAGTGAGACCCAAACAAGTAGGGTCTTAGCTTCTTCAGCGCCCAGACCACAGCAAATGCTTCTCGCTCAATTGCACTCCACCTACTTTCCCGTGGAAGTAACCTCCTACTGATGAAGGCTACGGGTTGGTCCCAGCCCTCCTCAGTCATCTGTGAGAGAACAGCCCCCACACCATGCTCTGAAGCGTCTGTCTGGACTAGGAATTCCTTGGAGAAGTCAGGGGCCAAGAGCACGGGCGCCGTGCACATGGCAGTCTTCAGGGTGTCGAAAGCTTTCTGACAGGTGTCAGTCCAAATCACGTTCCTGGGCTGCTTCTTCGAAGTCAGCTCTGTCAAGGGGGCAACGATCGTTTCATAGCCCTTGACAAACCTCCTGTAGTACCCAGTGAGCCCCAGGAAGGCCCTCACTGCGGTCTGCGTCTTGGGGGGTTCCCAAGCCAGGATGGTCTCAATTTTGGGTTGCAAGGGTGCCACCTTGCCACTCCCCACTTGGTGTCCCAAGTACACCACGGAACCCTGCCCGATCTGGCACTTGCTTGCCTTGATCGTGAGGCCTGCTCGGCGCAGCGCCATCAACACTTCCCAGAGGTGGCGCAGGTGTTCAGGCCAGGTGGCACTGAACACTGCGATGTCATCCAGGTAGGCGGCACTGAACGCATCCAGCCCAACCAGTACCTGGTTGACCAACCTCTGAAAGGTGGCAGGGGCATTCTTCATCCCAAATGGCATGCATCGGAACTGGAAGTGCCCATCTGGGGTAGAGAATGCTGACCTCTCTTTGGCCCCATCGGTCAAGGCGATCTGCCAGTACCCAGACGTTAAATCAAACGTACTGAGGAACCGGGCAGCCCCCAGCCGATCAATGAGCTCATCAGCTCTGGGGATGGGGTGCGCGTCAGTCTTCGTGACTGAATTGAGTCCTCTGTAGTCCACACAGAACCGGAGTTCAGGTGTGGCTCCCGGTGCAGCAGCCTTTGGGACCAAGACCACGGGGCTGGACCAAGGACTGCTGGAGGACTCAACCACCCCTAGCGCAAGCATTTTGGAGACCTCCTCCTTGATGCAAGCTCTGACCCTGTCAGTTACCCTGTAAGCCTTGTGCTTCACAGGTAAGCTGTCTCCTGTGTCCACATCATGGACGCACCAATCTGTGACACCAGGAACCAGGGAGAATCGGTCGGAAAATTGTCCCAGCAAGTGGCGGCAGTCTTCCTGTTGTTCGGGCGTCAGGGTGGGTGAGAGGTTAACTCCATCCACTGACCCATCTTTCTCAGAGGCCACTAAGAGGTCAGGAAGAGGCTCGGTCTCCTCTTCCATTCCATCATCAGTGGCCAGCAGCATGCCCACTTCGGTCCTCTCTAAGTGGGGCTTAAGGCGGTTAACATGTAGGACCCTCAAAGGGTTCCTGGGAGTCTGCATGTCCACCAAGTAGGTGATAGGACTTTTGCGCTCCACAACCTCAAATGGACCTGTCCACTTATCCTGAAGTGCACACGGCTCCACTGGGGCCAAGACCCACACCTTTTGTCCAGGTTGAAGCTCTACCAGAGTGGCATTCCGGTCGTACCACCGCTTCATCTCCTCCTGGCTGGCTTCCAGATTTGCCTCAGCAAGTTGCCTGAAACGCCGAGTCTGGTTTCGGAAGGCCAGCATGTAACTATATACATTCTGGGGAGGTTTCCTGGGAGATTGCTCCCAGCCTTCCTTTACCAAACTCAGAGGTCCTCTTACCGGGTGACCATACAGAAGCTCAAAGGGGCTGAACCCTAGAGACTTCTGCGGCACCTCTCGGTAAGCGAAGAGCAGGCATGGCAAGAGGACGTCCCACTTACGCCTCATTGGACCGTCCAGGCCCATGATCATGCCTTTGAGGGTTCGGTTGAATCTCTCAACCAACCCATTTCCTTGGGGGTGGTAAGGAGTGGTGAACTTGTAAGTTACCGCACACTCCTTCCACAGGGATTTCATATATGTGGATATGAAATTGGTCCCCCTGTCGCTCACCACCTCTAGAGGGAATCCCACTCGGGAGAAAATTCCCATCAGTGCCCGTCCCACCACGGGGCCCGTCACTATCCTCAGAGGGATGGCTTCAGGGTACCGGGTGGCATGGTCCACCAAGACCAGGATGAACCTGTTGCCCAGGGCTGTCTTGGGGTCCAGAGGCCCCACAATATCAATACCCACTCGTTGGAATGGCGTACCGACCACAGGGAAAGGTTGCAGAGGAGCCTTGTGCTTCCCTCCGCTCTTACCACTTGCCTGGCAAGTCTGACAGGTTCTGCAGTAGGAATCTGAATTCTTATGCATTTGGGGCCAGTAAAAGTGGGTGACAAGCCTGTCATAGGTCTTGTCCATCCCCAAATGTCCTGCTAACGGCACATCGTGAGCCAGCCCCAGTAGGAAGGTTCTGAACTTCTGGGGTACCACCAGCACACGGGCTGACCCAGGTTCAGCAGCCTTAGGCTCGGAATACAGGAGGTCACTCTCCCAGTACACGTAGTGTGTTTTGGCCTGAACACCGTTGGCCTGGTCTGCAGCCTGCTGCCGCATACCTACGAGAGAAGGGCATTCTTTCTGCTCCCTGCAGAATTCCTCCCTGGAGGGACCTCCTTCTTGCTGCCAATGGGTCAGCTCAGGCAAGTCTCCCAGTTCGGCAATCTGTTCCCCGGTAGGCTCCAGAGCATCCCCCTCAGGGTCTACTTCCTCCTGGGCCGTGGGAACTTCGGGGGCCGGTTTCCCGCGCCTCCTGCGCCTTCTCCCTAAGGCCGGTTCCTGGACCTCTCCCTCAGGCTCCAGGACCCTCTCAACACCCCTACTGGCTGCCATGGACCGGGTGGTCACGCACGCCCAGTCGGGTAGACCCACCATCCTCAGATGCGTGGTCTTCTCCACCTTTTCCCAAGGGGAACTCTCCAGGTCGTTCCCTAGCAGACAGTCTACAGGCATGTCAGTTCTCACAGCGACTTGTAGAGTACCAGAGACCTCCCCCCACTCAAAGGGAACTTGAGCCATTGGACAACGACTCTCTACGTTGTCAGCATTGACAACCCTACAGTAGGCATTGGGTACAATTTGCTCTTGAGACACCAGGTGTTGCCTCACCGAGGTCACGCTGGCTCCTGTATCTCTAAGAGCCTCAACCTTCTTTCCATTGATGGTCACCACTTGCCCATATTTCTTAGTGTTAGAGGGCAGGTAGGTTACAGGGACCATCTCACTGTCTCCTAGCGAGACTAGGGTCATCTGCCCGGGACCCCCACCCTCCTGGACTGCTACCTCCTCCCCAAAGTTAACACTAGCTACTTGCCGGGGTGGAGCACCAGTGGGTGCGGTCTTACCAAACAGGCGACACTTAGGATCAGAGGCAATGTGACCCGGGTCACCACACCTATAACAATTGAAGGGCCCCTTTGGAACAGGTCTACCTGTCGGGGCCCCGTTCTGCTGCGGGGGTGGGGGAGGCTGAGAACCCTTCTGCTGGTTCCCTTGGGAATTACTTTGGGGGCCTTTTTGGAACCCCTTCTGTTTACCCTTGTCCCCCCCACTCTTCTGCTGGGGACCCTGCCCACCTTTGGCGGAGTCTCCCACTTGACCCTTGTGGACCCTGGTGCTGAGCCAGCGGTCCGCCTCCTCAGCAAGCTTCCTCGGGTTGGACAGCTTGCTATCTATCAGGTGCTGGCGTAGCTCAGGAAAACATTGACTGGACAAGTGCTCCCATGCAATTAAATCAAGCAGCCCTTGATAATCATTCACTTTGCTACCCTTCACCCAACCATCCAGCGCTCTGCAGAAAAAGGTCACATACTCCACATACGTACTCTCAGGGATCTTCTTCGTCTCCCTGAACCGCTGTCTATATAGCTCCGGAGTTAACCCATACCTGGTCATTAAAGCTTCCTTCATATGGGGGTATGAGGTTTGGAGATCTAAGGGTAAATCTAACAGTGTGTCACGCCCTGCAGCAAGGAACCTTCCCCACAACCCCGCTCCCCAGTCTTTCTCAGGGACCCGGTGTGAGGACATGGCCACCTCGTAGGCCCTAAACCACTGCCCTATGTCATCCTTTCTAAAATACTCCTTTACTACATCTTTGGGGATGTACACCTTGGACTCTACCTGCACTGGTGGAGTGCTGCCACCAGAAGGAGCGGTGTCCAAACTTTTCGCCTTCAGCTCCAACTCCTTCAATCTGATATCATGATCCATTTGGCGTTGTTGTGCCTCCAGGGCCAACTTCTGCTTTTCCATTTCCATTTGTCCTGCCAACTTTGCCATCTCCATTGCATGCGCCCTGTCGGCTGCCCTGTCTGCCAGCTCCTCTGGCGACCGGACTCTGCTGGGCTCCTCAAGGTTGTCGGGTGGAACGATGTCCCCCGCATTCCGTAGGTCTCGTGACTCCTTCCAGGCTCTCAACGCCTTGGTGTACTGGGGCTTCCTTTTGCATCCAGCATGGGGGACTCTGAATTGTACACTGTAGCCTTTCAATTGCTCCATCGTGTAGCCTTCCAGTCTCTCCCAATCCACCTCATCTATTCCAGAAATCACAGAGAGTGCTCTTCCAGCGGAGTGCGAGCCAGGCATGGTTGCAGTAATGGCAGATGTCTCAACAAAGTTCAACAATTACAAACCTGTGGCTGCGTTATTTGGTCTGCTCTCACTATCTGGTGATTAATAATTCACTGTATGCAAATTACAAGTGCAAATCCGAAATCCCACCCGCTGCCAACAATGTTAGAGTCGGGGATCTCTGGTTGGCGCAAGGTTGCCCTTGTGTCAAGCAGGAACCCTCTCCTCCACGTCAGGGCGCAGGATAACCCCTTTTGAATGACCCTTGCTCACCCTCTAGGTGCGTGGCGTGAGCAGCCAAGGCGATTCCTCAGGCGTTGGTGGTTAAGCACTTACAATCATACACACAGTAAATACATCAATCCCCCCAGAAACGGACACCAGGCTTGGATATATATAAAAATACGATTCTTTATGTAAAAATAAGGTATATATATCTCAGCAGACTTATCACAAGACCAATAACGTTTTCGCTAGGCCACCAGGTTATACAGCAGGCAAATGTTCTTGGTTCGTAGTTTCAAATGGATAGTTCGTAGTCTCTTTACTTGTAGTTCCAGTACTCACAGAGATCGGTGCCTGTGAACGGGGAAATAAGGCGTTGCGGGCCCCGAGCCCGATACTGGACTTCTTTCGTGATTAGGAGAGTCGGCACAGGTCGGTGCGACTCTCAGCTTGGGAAGTGTTCTTGGGTCCTCAATCAGCAGGTGTGGGCACGTAGGCAGGCGCGGCCAGCGACCCTTTAGCACGGCGGTGCAGGAGGGTCTCCACAGCGGGGGCGGCGCGGCCTGAGAAGTCCGGGGATAGCGAAGCGGGGTCGCAGGGCACGGTTAGTGCAGCTGGGTGACCCAGCGTAGATCACAGTCGTCGGACGGCTTCCGGCAGGAGGGGTGATAGCGCGTTCAGCGCACTCCAATGGCAGGCGGTGACAGGGATGCAGGCGGCCTGGCCCGGGAACAGAGAGCGGCTCCGGACGGAGCGGGGCTCTCACGGGTTGGAGGCAGGCGAGCTTCTGAGTGTCACGGCCCTAGGAGGGGCGATGAGGGGCGCAGTCTCTTTTCCAGCGGGATGCACACACGGCTCGAATTGGAGGACGAGCAAGAAGCACAGAGAACCCACTGGTCCTGGGGTTCAGTTCAGGGGGCAAGCTCAGATCAAGCCCTTGGAGAATGTTCAAGCACAAAGTAGCAAAGTCTTTTCAGTAAGTCTCTTCCTCTCCTCTCTCAGCAAGGCAAGCAGCAGGCCAGCTCCTCCGGCGTCTTCTTCTCCTTCTAGTCGGGCAGAGGTTCTTTGTGGTAAACAGGATTCTGATTTCTTAGGAGCCAGGCTCCTACTTTTATACCATGATTCTTTTGTTCTTTAGCGCCAGGGGGCCTAGGCCTGGCTCAGTCGAGTTCTGGAGCACTTTGTTATGGTGACTCTGCTCTTTCCTTTCAGCAGCAGGGCAGAGACATCAGCCGCCCCACAGGGGGTGGCGCCGGCTTTGTGGTGGCAGAGCACCGGTCTATTCAAGAGTCAAGGTGTACTCCTCCCACCCATCCAGGTGTAATCTCTCTACCCACCACCTGGCAGCCAACCTGTCTCTGGGGATCCCCCCACCCTGCTCCTTACTGTTGCTAGGCAGAACACACACACACAGCAGAGGCGGACTGAGATGGTCAGGTCAGTAAATACTAACTTTCTAAAAGTAGTATTTACAAACCCAGGATATTAAAATAAACTTGACTACAAGAAGTATTTTATCATCCTGAGTTCAGGCATACTAAACTTGACACTTCTACCATGCTCTCTGAGTCCACTGGGGTCACAGCGTTGGCGTGATCCCAGCAGCCCATTCTGGCCTATGGAGAGCAGGTAGCCTTCAATAGTGAAGAACGGAAATGGCTGTAATTCACTACTAAGACATGCCACACACATCAGGGCATGTCCTACCTTATGCCTACAATGCACCCTGCCCTTGGGCCTACCAGAGGGGTGGCTAATATGTAGGTAAGGGAAGGTTTAGGGACTGGCAAGTGGGGGCACTTGCGCAGTCAGCGCGACAATCCCAGACCGCGCACAGGGTCTGCGGTGGCAGACCCTAGACACACTTTACCAGGCCGCTTCCGTGGGTGGCGCAACCAGCGCTGCAAGCCCACCAGCAGCATTGGCATTCACAAGCCCTGGCACCCCTGGTGCACTTTACTGGGGACTGACAGTGAATCCAATAAACCAATCATGGACATCAATTACAGGTACACTTTACTTCGGGAGCACTTGCACTGCGGCACGGATTAGCCGTGGCGCAGTGCCCTGAGCGGACAACACCAGCAAAACAGTCGAGGCACACCATCAAAAAGTGGAAGGGAAACTCACGCCAAGGTGCCAGGTCTAACAGGGGCCTAGTGTGTAAACGGCGTAGTTGTGGCCCTGTGAATCTTTGTGGACTGCGCATGACTGGCGCTGGCCCTACCTACTACAGTGTGTGCATGATTTCCTGCTTCTTCAACGCTGCGGTGACGTGACTGGGAGATTGCATTGATTTTGCTGTTGATGGGTGACCTGGATGCGGAGGGGTGATTTAGTGACAGGTAGTACATGTGTGGGTGCACTTGTGGATGTGTTCCTGTCCCCACCAGAGTGTCTGGTGTGGACAGGAACTGTATATCAGGCCAGAAGTTGTGTGTTGTGGTTGTATGCAGAGTTGTGTAATTACGTACCTGCAGCATTGTTCGTGACGGTGCATTACTTGCTGGTAGTGTATCAGGTACAGCACCGGGAAGACGTGTAGAGCTGGATCCATTGCGGTCAGGACCGGGTTGAGGGGGCCGGTGGTTTTGTTTCGCGCTCCGCTGTTGTGCTTCCTCCGTCTCTGGTTGGGTGGTTTCTCCACAGCGGTGTGACGGGCTTTTTGGTGCATCGTGGTTTGTACGGCGGTCGGGACATCATTCCACATGGCAGTGGGTCTCTATTGGCTCCCACTGCCGCAGTGGCGGGTGCATTTTCATGGCGGTTCACGTCGAACCGCGGCGGACGGTAAATGGGCTGTGTTTGCTCATTCTAATATGGCGGCCGTGAGGACCACTGCTGGCGTGCGGAAAATAACCCTTTCCGCCACCCCCGGCACCGTGGTGGTGCCTCCGCCCGCCATCCTAATGGGCCCCTTAGTGAGGCAGAAAACATTGGAAGCAAAACTCTATCGTTAGTATTGAGCAGAACTCATTGTGTTTGTTCATTACAACGTATGCTCATCATCTCTGAGGCTAAAGAAACATTGCTTTGGAATGAATTCTGGAACAAGAATGGCAAATTAGGTTTTGCATAGCTTATCTCAGGAATGAACAAGGCACACGGTGCACTTCATTCAAAAGACATTATGCAAAGCCAGGCAATGTTCAATACACTCAGTTCAAAATCAAAAAACCTGAAAACCAAGTTTGTAGAGTTTGTCAAAGAGTGTGAGGGAAAATCATAACTTTGCAAGTACTAGGGAAATTATTTACACATAATAACTCCAGTAAACAACTTGGTACATGCTGATCGGAAAAGTGATTGGAAGCTGCATGTGATGATTGTGGTGTCACTGATTACTGTGTTTCGTAAATTCGATTGCATACACTACCTGAAATATGGGTTCTGGTATTTGGAAAGAGTAAAGAAGCTAGAACTGAAAAAATAATACCTCTAGAGAAAGTTCATCCAAAGACATTTTGCAGTGAAAGACAGAAAGGGCAGGTTCAATGCTGTGGCTTCAGATATGAACCTGGAACAGACAATCCAAAGATCACAGAAAAGCTCGAAGGGAATTGTTGGTCAGTATGTAACAGTGGATAGGTTGCTCAATGGCAGCTAGTTTACCAAGAAGTGATTTGTATTTGCAATGTTTTCGGAGAGATGACAAATTCAAAATTAATGGACCACTTTGAAACTGTTACTCATCAAAAACTTATAGGAAAGAGAGGGGAACGTTTTAATTAACATGCTGACAGCCTTAATCATTTCATGCAGCAACAAGGAAACCCCCTTTTAAATGACTGAGCCTGTGCGACTCCACAATTTTGTGACCAAACAATATGTGGATATTGATATAAATATATGTCTACTAGATGTCCTTGAACATGAATAAAAAATATACACAGAACTGAAGCAGGAGAGATTTGTATTGAAAAAGAAAAAGATGTGTTACATACTCACTAAACCTAAACTTCCACACTTTAATTGCCATAGCAAGAGTTTAATCCAACCAGCTACTACAAAACAGGTTACAAAAAAATAACTTTTGCAAACACACAGAGAGAGATGAATGTAGCAAAGGAAAGGGGTGAATTTATCAGACATTCTGTTTCATGATCTTCTTCCAACAAACGCATTATTTGATGGAGATGCTGCAACCAAACCAGTGAAGAACAATCTCATAATAGAGCGTAAAATAAAACTTTCACCTGAAGAATTTCAATTGGAAAAGGTGTCTTAATTGAAAACTGCTGTTGTTGTGGACTATATGTCACAATTGCAAATGGTCAAGATTTCATCCACACAAAAATTCGGAGAGGTTGTTCCAACTGTTCTACAGATTACAGAGTCAGTGTGCACCTTGCAAAAACTGCACATTGTTTTTGACAGTTATCTTGAACTATCTGTCAAATATTGTGAGAGAACCAGATGAATGTCTACAAGTGGAACAATTTACCTTGACTGCATCAAATATCTGACACCTATACCTGGGCAACTTGATAAATTCTGGTCATCAGCATAGAACAAGATGAACTTGGAGATGCTAAATCGCCAAAACATTTCTGATGCTTCAGTAGCACTGAATTTCCAATTATTGCAAATAGAATGATTGTCATGAGAAGTTGATGCCTCCAGAGATATATTCAAAAGGTACGGGCCATAATAATCAAGAACTTAGCAGCAAATTAGAGGAAGCAGACCTTCATATTCTGCCACATGTTGAGTGAGTTGTTCGAAATGGTTCCAATCGAGTCATTGTACTGTCAAATGACACAGATTTTAATATTGTGTTACTTAGATTTTTTGCAATGTTCATAAATCAAGGATAGTAAGAGTTATCATTATGTTATGGAACAGGCGAGAAAAGACACTTAGTCCCACTTCATATTCTGTACAAGAAACTTGACCAGAGATGCCCAGTGTTCTTATCAAGGCACATATTCTTACAGGTAATGACAGTATGAACAAAATTGGAACAAAACTTGGAGCTTTAACTGCTTAACCTGTGAGCCTTGTAAACGGATTTGCTCGGACAGAAGAATAGTGTGACGTTAATGATGTAAAAAAATGTCTTGTGCATTTGCAGAAAGTGAGTTCTGACTGTCATACATTTGACGATCTTCAGTTCAGTGAGTTCAAGCGGTCAGTCCTACCAAGTGACCTTCCACTGACGTCATATTCTGTGTGTGGACACACTAAAAGAGCGTTCAGCTTGATCTGAAGATGTGTAAATGTGTTGGATCATGCATATGTAGAGAAAGACCAGTGTGAATTTGGTTGGGAAGATATTGATGTTGTGCTAAAACCTACGAAATTCTAAAGCTTTTACTCACAGAACTTACACGTACGTGTACTAGCAAAACATTTGCTACAAAAAGATGTTCCCCTGTGGATATGGTCTTTTAAAATGTTCAACATTCTGCAAATGTACCACGAGCAATTGCTGAAACAAATAAATAAAGTGAACTATGAAAATGTATTTAAAACAAGAGCGATAAAAAATCTTTCTTTCATATTCAGACCATATACATTGTTTGGTGTATACATAAAAAGGATTAAGAACATCCTTATTTGTATCATTTCTATATATGTCTCTTCTTCCTCTATCATAGCTGCCATTTTGGGAAATGGTGGAAGAGTTGCTCTGAGGAGTTTTGTTTTGTCTCTATAAGAGTACTTGACCCCCCAAATCTGCTTTGACACCAAAATGAAGTATATAGGTTTCGTGGTTCCTGAAATATTACATCATCAGTGCAACACATCTGCCATTTTTAAAAATGTTGTCCAGAAACATTTGGCCTGCATCAGCAATGTCTACCCAAGCTAAATTATTTTCCTAATGATCCAAAAACACAAATCAAAAATGAAAATCTTTGGACAACAATTTTTTTACATAGGTATAACAGGAGGACTGGATTACAAGTCACCTCCGAGTTACTAAAATTGAATTTACTCATCTACATGAGTGCTGCATATAAGCTAGTGATTGCTTTCTTCGATCTATAATTGTCTAATAAAGCTTAAAATATCTGATGCATCGGGAAGGGATTGACTGCTTAGGTCTAATATCCTTTCAAAATCTGATCACTGAAAAAAACATAAATTGTCCATAAGATTGTGTTGTTAGAGAGAACATACATTGTACCCCAACATATGTGGAGGGTGAATCAAATCAAGGTGCTGGAAAAGGTTATGGAGCAAGCATCAATTTGGCTATTGGCCTTCCACCACCAGCCAGCACTTAAGCAATGTGGGGATGTGGTGTGAGGACTGTTTCCATGGTCTGCCCCTGCCACCATCCAGACCTTAGTCATACAATAAACTGGTACTGGAGTAAGAATTTGTATGATGCTCTACACAAACTAGGACTTAACCAAACAACAATAGGATCATGACAGTGATATCCATCTTCTATAGAAGATGCTGTAATTCAGGGGTCTTGTTGTACAACGAGATGAGAAGTTTCTCTGGTCCAAAATCCTATACTTCATGTATTCCTTCTATGTAGCTCAATGTTTCAGACCAAAACAGGGCCCAAAATTGAATTTATTACATAGTTATCCGTAGAAACATCTCTGTGTGCTGGCACCGTGAGGTTTCAGATGAAGTGACTCAATCAAAATTAACTCTGAAACACACCCTCATGTAATGTTTGAATTTGTGAAGAGAACCATGAAACCGAGCCACTATTGAAACATAGGGGCATATTATCAAGCACTGTGTTAAAATTATCACCATTTTAGTGGCAGGAAACTGCCGCTAAAGCGGCGATAATGGGCTTGATAATATGCCGCAGAGAATTCCCATAGAAGCCCGTGTTGACACCAGAACATGGACTTCTAGGGGAATTCTCCAGGGCATATTATCAAGCCCATTATCGCCGCTTTAGCGACAGTTTTCTGCTGCTAAAGCAGCGATAATTTTAATGCTGTTTGTTGATAATATGCCCCACATATGGTTCATGGCCTTGAAACAATAGTTTGTGCTTGAAGACGTGTGCATGCCGTGCTGAATTTGGAGGGGTGTTTTACAGCTTGTGGTACATGTCAATGATCACATTCTATGTCTGCCTCTCTCCCCCATCTTCCCCTGCTCCTTCCCCTGCCCTCCCCCTTGCACCCCTCACCACCCCTTCTTGTTCCCCACACCACTCTCCTGCCTGCTCACGCCTAGTTTTTAAAGGAGCTGCATTGACTTAAAGCCCTTCTATTTTGGCACCAGGATAAAACCGAACAAAGGTATGGCTGGGAGGCAACACCAGTGGAACCCACAAACCCATCCTTTTCCGGTTTTGAATTACTTTCTCTTCTCCTTTTACAATGAACGCTCCTTGGTTCAGCCTGACAAAGTGCGCATGTGCAGTTTAAGTTAGCACAGTATAAACACTGCGCTGTGGCCTGCTTCGACGGCGTCTCAAATTGGTCAAAACAATTCCAAGCGTCTATTTGCATGAATGGGCTGCGGCAGATGTGATCTCTTGCAGGACGAAGGTGGTGGCGGCGGTTTCACCATCGCCTTGCTTTATGTGCACACTCTAGTCTTTTTACGGCTCTAGGATACAAAGGGTGTTCCTGTTCATTTTAGTGTGGCACCGCCTTTCCATATTGCAAAACAATGAAACAGTTCTAAACAAGCATTGGCATTGCCGATAGGTCTCGCTTTTGGGACCTTATAAGTATTTAGTTATGCAGCACAATATCCTTGGTGCAACAACATCAACTGTTGCATGGCTAAACACTTATAAGGTACAAGGTTTAGCCATGCAACAGCTGATGTTGTTGCACCAAGGATATTGTGCTGCAAAACTAAATACTTATAAGGTCCGAAAGGCAAGACCTATTGGCTATGCCAATGCTTGTTGGTTAATATCACCTTCAAGTACCTTTGCTAGGAAAGTTAGAATAGTAAATGGGCAGAAATTATTTCAATATTCTTGGCTGGGCCTCAGTTTTTTAAGCAGTTAAGAGGCTAATCCAATTTTTAGATAGTCTGGTACTAAATCCCCTAATAAAACGGAGTTCATCTAATTGGTTGGAAATAGGGTCACATCAAATCTGAGGTCTTTTGAGGTTGAATGTCACAATAATGAGGGAAAAACATTGTTACACAAAAAATGTGGCCTAACTATCTACTACAAATCTATCATGAACGTAAGTAGACAAAGGTATGTAGAAATGTAATTTCTGAACTCCATATCCACAGACCTTGATTATATGTAGATCGTTAAGGTACATATGTAGAGTTAAGTCTCCTAGACCTTTACCTACTTACATTTACAGTATTTCAGCATTTTTTTGTGTGTAGTGATTCGCTGCCCAAGATATTCTGGCAGAAACCCACTTAATCAGCGTAGCAGGTAGAGGAACGAAAAGGTTTCGCTTAATCAGCGTAGCAGGTAGAGGAACCAAAAGGTGTCGCTTAATCAGCGTAGCAGGTAGAGGAACCAAAGGGTGTCGCTTAATCAGCGTAGCAGGTAGAGGAACCAAAAGGTGTCACTTAATCAGCGTAGCAGGTAGAGGAACCAAAAGGTGTCGCTTAATCAGCGTAGCAGGTAGAGGAACCAAATGGTGTCGCTTAATCAGCGTAGCAGGTAGAAGAACCAAAAAGTGTGATGAATGTCTAATGCTGGCAAATAATCTCTAGTTACCTCTGTGCAACAAAACCAATCTTTGGGGGGTTTTCAAACAAGTAGGGAATTTTCCTTTTTGAAATCTGGTGAGGTTGATTTTTTTCCTTGAAGAAAAGGACAATCGTTGCTTTTCACTTTGAAAATATCCACGATGAAGTTAGGAGGGAGAGTTTGTTGTCTTCTTTGCATAGCAAACATTTTTAGGTTGTTTCTTAGATCCTTTAATCAATTTACTTTTTCGGAGTTTTATATAGTGAGAACTTGACCTGAAGGTATCTGAGCACTTTCATTGAGCAGCAGTTGCATTACACAAGGACACATTCATTTTTTTTGTTGGTCACGGAGAGATTAAGGGGCATATTTACAACAGACTGCGATAGATATCGCAAAGCGCGCTTAGCGCTTTTATATTTATCGCCGTCTATCGCTGGAATTTATCGCCATGCTTGCACTGTATTTACAACGCATAGCGCAATGGCGATATAAATTCCAGCGATAGCGGGGTAATCGCTGTTTTGCAGGGAACATCGCTGATTTTCCAGCGATGTTCCCTGCAAAACGGCGATATGCTTGTTGACACACAATAATCCACCCCCCCATGTTAGGTATGGGTTAGTCATGATTTTAGCAGACGTTAGTTTTGGGCGAAAACTACAGTTTTCGCCCAAAACTAACATATGCTAAAATGCATGGGCCACCTTCTAAATATCGCGATGTGCACATCAGCGATATTTACAAGGTTGTACTGCCCAGTGACGCCCACTTTGCATCTCATTAGAGATGCAAAGGGAGGCGTCGGAAAAAAGGGTGCTAACATGCGGTAATGCATGTTAGCACCCTCTTATAAATAGGGCGATATTTTTATCTCCGCTTTTCTGGCTTTAAAAGCCAAAAAAGTAGAGATATGGCCCTTGTAAATATGCCCCTGTGTGATTTGCCCAGAATCACAGGATGTTGAGAGTCCCTGCCGAGAACCGAGCCCGGTTGCCTAGCTTTGAGGTCGACCGCTCTAGCCGTTAGGCCACATCAATGCTTGGAATAATCTTGTTGTAGTAATGCAAATAAGATTTTTTTGAGTATGTGTTGGTCCTGGCACTGTATATTGCGTTTATGTTTTTGTTTAGCTATTTTAAAAATCAAGTTTAAAAAAAAAAGAAATTATGTGTAATCCTTGAATTAATCGCAGAAATGGTAATTAATTGGAGTCACATTCCGAACCACTGTTTTTTCACCCTTTAAAGCCCCCCCCCCCCCCCCCAGACAGGGATCAAGCATACGCACATCTTTGTTTTCCTCGCCTGTATTTCAGAGGAGATCCACGTACTACATGGTGAGGCAGACAAGAGGGAAGTACTCCCATGGTGAGATTAAAGCCAGCATGTCTCCCATAGTCCATTAGCAACAAAGCATTCATCAAATGGTTTACTACTTACTCATGGTTCATCCTTGGGAGAACCAATTTAGAAAATATCACCAATGCCTTCGCAAGAATGACATTTAACACATGGATGTCTTAATTATAATTAAAATCCAGATAGGAGCATAAGAATTAATACTTTTAGTTACATGATTCGGAGGAAGGATCACAGCAAAGTAATTTCAAATTGAATTAATCAAAAGTTTAATGTGTTTTTAATATTCCATAAAGTAAGTTCCTCCTAACGGGCAGAGCCTGTCAAATTAATATTATTTTAGCACACCTTTTGTACTGAAAGCCATGTATCTGTCTCTTTAATGTATAGTTGTAGCAACCAGCACAGATGCAGAGAAAGCACAAAACAGGGTAAACTAATTTCCTCATTATTCAGTTTTAAATGTGACACGCAGCTGGAATAGTTGGTGAAACCAGAAACAAAATTGAAAGGTACACTTTTAATAAAATCCATGTTGCAGACCTATGGTCTGAATGGTGCCAGGCCACACTTATTTTAACAATGTGGCTTCCACATGGTGGAAGCCCTGTCTCAATTTGCAGCAAATGGCTGAATCAGCTATCCAGACTTCTCAATGGGCATACAACTGGGCGTTCACTTAAACTTTCCTCGAATCCCAAAACCTGCCATGAGTGGCTTACTATAACAAATTAACATATCCAAATGCTTAGGTTGGAAAATCTGAAAAAAGTCACTTACATTGAGGTCGATTCAACAAAATGGCAGCGGTTGCGGAAGTGACATCACATGCCCTTCGACCCCCAACAACTGCTCTATCTTGAATTCTTTCTTGTCCTCATACTCATGGTCTCCCTCTCGTGTTTTTCCCATGGTTCCACGTGGCACTTGCTAAGTCTATTTGTTCTGCTTCTCCTTCTATACCCTTTCCATTAGCTCTTGATCACACAGGGTTTTGAACTCTAAGAAACAGAAAGCTTGAAGTCCACAAAAGGCACTGTGGTCTAGGGAAAGAGGTCAGCCAGGATGCCTCATAATCTTGGAAATATCCTCCTGCAAGACCTAGGTTTGTTGCACCCACACACATAGCACAGACTCAAAGCGTTACAGCAATGGCTTCCCCCACCTTGAATTAACCAATGCCTGGGACATGGACTTCTTCGAGGGCTGAAATATTTGGACATCACAAGACGTAAACAGAGGAAATCTTTATGAATGACTAATTACTATGGAAATCAGGAGTATCACACCTGAATCCCCTGATAATTCCCTATTCTCCACAAAAGGTCAACCAGTCATTTCAGATATTATCAGTGGCCATATTTGGGGTAAATGCACTGGGTCCACGGAGTTACCATGGGTCTTACAATACTGATTAAGCTGGTAACGGCTGTTACTGGTCTCGTCAGTACTATAACTTGTAATGAGTCCTCAGAAGACTTGTCTTGCTGGAATTTCTTTTCTTCTCCAGACAGAAGAGAAAGTGGAACAAACTCTGCATCTCCAGGATAAGAAATAAACAGGGGTGCACAAGTCAGAGAGTCCAAAAAACCAAAAGGCTATAAACAAATATCTTCTTTATTTCAATTGTAAACGAGTTCCATCTGATAAAAATGTCCAGCCAACGCGTTTCATTCCCTCAAGGGGAACTTCATCAGGGCTTTGATGAGTGTTTCCTGTTTCCGTAGTATTTCAGAAAGATTCACGGGGTGCTGTCTATTTCACATGCACCTCAGATTCCAATAGTTGGTTAAATAGTATCCTTAGTTCATCAGCGTGTTCCTCGATATGAACCCAGTAACGCCGCTCAACGGCTGGCGTTTGGGGTTGATTGCACGACTATTATTTTGTTTGGAACTGGTGTGAGGTGCAGCAAGAAGGGGCCGCCATTGCTGCAATTAGTATATCAAACTCTGCAGCTCCCTTACAGCCCTGAAATGGACTATCCATGCAGGTCGCTAATTGTCCCCATTTCAGAATTTTTCTAAACCTTCCATGTAAAGACATACGCAGCAGCATGGGGGGTCCATCCAACGCTTGTGGCCTCCTTCAGTAGACTAGGCTGAAGCAACATACTCCTGCTTCTTTTGAAAGTCTCATTAGCTTCTGCAGCGATAAGGGCTCCAAAGAACAGCAGAACCCGGCACTTTGGGGGCAGCTCTGGGGACGTTTGTTACACCTCTGCATGACAGCAACATTTTATTTCATGAGTTTGTGAATTGTGCCTCTGAATGTCTATCTTGAAAAGTAACAACTGTGCAGAAATATGGGGATCAGACACTACATAGAGGTGTACAGGCTTTTTAAGCATGAAACCGATACACTTATTGTGTTCACCATTTCTCGGTTCCTACACTCGATGTGGTGCATTCGTAGAGCTATTTTAAAGAAAACCCTTTCAGGAAACTCCTAGCCCCTAGCACCTTTTATATATGCTGCTATGCCATGTTTGCACACATTCATTGTATGTTCATTTCTACTGTAAATACCCTCTCTCTAGGTTCTTTTCAATTGTATAATACTATTCATTTTAACGTGTTTTTTTAACACTGCTACATATATCTATTAGATAAAGTCAAAATCTTCTTAACAACTGACAGGTGTCTTGCATACTAATGAATTAGCTATTTGTTTAAATATATGTCACTCTATCCACGCCTGCACTCAGGGTAGAATATACAAACTCTGTTGCACCGTACCCAAAAATAGTACCTTGAGTTGCCATGATGGAGCATACCCAAGAATGCACTAGAAAACTTTGCACAACTTAGAAATTTACTATTTTAATATAGAACTGATGTACATAGTTTTTATGGTGATGTATTCTAATGTTCTCTCTTTTTACACAACATGTATTGCATTGTCTCTTTTATCTGCTTTTATGACCTGTGCGGTCGAAATAAAGCTTTTTTGACTGACTGAAAAGTAAATAATTTTAGAGATGTACTGCACAGTCTAATAAATTACAATGTTCCAGTTCAGGTGGAGCAGCAGAAACATCTGTCAATTATCTGCTATAAATGAAATCAAATCTTAGGCTTGAAAAAGAAGGTCTGCTCAGAAGCAGCTTATTGGATATTCCTTGACACAGAAGTCTCACATTTTAGGCTGGGATTTCAAGCTGCAGGGAAACAGGAGCATTTGTTTGTGTTATAAAGCCTTCGGGCACACATTTTGAACTATATAAATATTTTACGCACGCGCGCTGAGTGTGTGGCGGGTGAGGACTGCTGCCTGCCTCTGAGTGCCACAAGAATATCATCCGCAGTTGCAGAGGTTCACCTTTTCTTTTCACTTTCATTTTTTATATAAAACCTTTCCAGCTTTTCAATTCATGAAGCTGCCATGGTTTCAAAAACAATTCCATGAGGTTGTTAGAATCTCATCTTCACAACTTCTTACACCCCAAGCGATAAAGCACCACTCGAGGGTGCTGAATATGAATTGAATGGAGCAGAAATCCTCTGTGGAATTTGCTCCACTCAGTCATGAGAAGGCTGTTGTTCTCACACCTGGATTTGCCATGTGCTGGAACAACAGACCGTATATTACCAGATGGGAATTCCAGCCGGTAACTTTACATTAAGGGCTACATTGCAGATGAGGTCCATATCCTGGACCTCACCTGACTCTCAAGCAAGGTGTGAGGAGATTATGTAATGGTCTCCAAATCTGCCAGCATCTTCCTCTTTCTTGCCACCCTTCCCACCCCATCCCACCTCACCTCCCCACGCAGAAGGCCCTGCATACATTTACCAGCTGCTCAAGAGCAGTTGTTAAAGGTGTATGTTAGACCCTTCTGAACAGGATATACTGATCAGAATTCTGCCTGGTAATTTCAGGTCTGCACAGTTATTCCCCATTCCAATAAATTAAGGCTACCAGTTTTCCTATTTTTACAGATAAATATAGAAAGAAAACAATGTGCTTCCTGTATGTATTTATTTTTAAAAGCAGAAAAAGAAAGAAAAGTGTGAGAGTGACTCTACATGCTGTCCTTCATGAATTCCAGGCCAACAGCTGAGCAGATAAACAGCATGGGGAGTTTAAAAACATGACGATATTTCCCTAAATAAAGGCTTATTTGAATACATATTTGGGTATAATGCTAATAGTTACCTTTGGGTGTAGTGTTTTGTTATGTTATTTGGCTGCCTAATTTGCAACCAGAACACATGGCAGCTATGTAATGCTGCAGGGGCAACATAAGCACCAATTAGTTTAAATATAAAAAGGACAATGAAAACATGTATTGGAACTGCAATACTGTGATTGTTGACAGGTCACAAAAATGCTTAATTTCAGCACAGGGCAGGTCAAACACCACAAGAAAGCTGGGCTTCTGCAACACTCTAAAGCAGGACAGGTCAGATTCGAAATACACCTAAACCTAGAGCCTGTACAGTGGCAAAGCCAGTGTGTCATGAGACCTAGTGCTAGGAAGGAAAGGAACCCCCCTGGCAGCTGTTTGAACTGTGAAATACAGCAATAATCTAGGGGCCACATTTATCAAGGGATGTGTCACATTTGCGCCATACAACAGTTTGAAAACGCGACGCAACCATTGATATGCGATTTATCAAGCCACGCAAGGTGATCTTGCATGGCCCTGAGTGCCTTGATAAATCTAGAGTAACGCAACACATTGAAAAGCACTGCATTGCGTTACTGTGCCCAATGGAGGAGTTCCATTGGTGGAGTGTGGGTGTTTCTATGCAAAACCCATGGATTTTAACGGCATTCCCAGATTTACTATAAGTGGTAGATCTAGGAATGCACCAAACCTGCTACGCCTCCCCAGGTTAGGCGTAACGAGAAGAAATATTTGTATTTCTCCTTCTCATTTTTCGCTCTTTCTGCAGCACACATAGAAAAAGGAAAATGCTTCAGGGGATTGTTTTTGTGCCGGAAGGTGTACCTTCATGTGCAAAAAACAATCCTGCTAACAACGCAGGCACCCTTGCACCATATAGAAAATATTTCCCCTGTTGCTTTATTTGCAAAATTCTGGGGCAAGGGGTTGCAAATGAAGTGCCAGGGGTCACAAGGGGCTAACCAGGGGTTGCAGCTGCAACCCTGGGTGTCTCCCTGAATGACGTCCATGATTACTTGTTTTTGAGTCACAGGACATTTGAGACCTTGAAATGTGGCGAATCTCATGCTGCTTATATAATGTGATATTTAATCTTTAGAGAAACATGGACCATCTCATGAGCTAAGTTATCTGCTTAAGTAATCTTAAATGTATTTGGTCAGTTTCGACAGTGAATGCTGTCTTTACAATTCTCATTGAGTTGGGATAACCAATTTTGTGGGGATAACCAATTCAGTGGCTTGAATGTCTGTCCGGACAATATATTCCTTGGAGTAGTCTGAAGCATTATGCACTAGGCTTTATAAAGAACATTTTTATGATCTCAGGGATCCTTTATTGCTCTGGGGGCTGTTGACCCACATTATGCTAGATGTGTGCTCATTCTTGCTCTTTTGAGAGAGTTGCAACACTCCCATTCCTTTCCACAGAGTTTCCATAGATCACAGAGAGACCCACAAAGACTCTCAGCTGAATCTGTGAAGTGTGATGCCAGCTCCTAAAAGGATTGTCTCTTGACTTGGCTAAAAAAGCAGTGGGCTGCAGGAGGAGGGCTGAGATGGTGAAGGTTCCGGATGGACTGTTTCCATGAGGAACAGGGTCAGTACTGGTTTGCATCAGGTGGGTCTCCGTCTAGAGTGTTGCAGTGGATGGAAAATGATACACTGATATGCTACCCTGAGCGACTCCATCTGGTTAAACTATTAGCAAGCATTCATCTCATCAACCTTTGGGTGTTTGAGTGTCAGTAGTATGCCTGTAAACTTGAAATTGGTGCTTCGTTCTAAGAATACTACTGCCAATGTTTGTGAATTTCAAGAGTTTGTAAATTTGCACCCAATCACGTAGTAATTCTGTGGGTTCAGATTTACAATGTTTTTGGTAAACTGGTTAATATATATATTTAAGATCCCGATCCAAAAAATGAGCATGTTAAAACCTCTTAGAAAAATGAGAATGATGAGAAAAACGGACACAGACATAGCAGACCCAACTCAGGAGCCCAGACCCAACTACCAAACCAAGAATGCATTTGAAGGGTGTCGCAAACCAAACATCCCCACTGAAGCAATGCCTCTTCTCATTTCACCTTGCTCTGGTAGTTTTTCCTGTACACACTCTTCTTTGTCTTTGCTACAAGAAGCTTTGATGGAAATGGTGCATGTGGGCGGGGGTTCATGTTTCTAGTCCTCCCGTTTTACAAGTCTTTTGATCAAGTGACTGATGGTCCCATTTAGTAAGCCTGATTTCCAAGCAGAGGAGGGAGTGTCAGCCAACTGAATAGGGTGAGCGGAGTCAGAACTGAGCCATGGGCCAGGTTTGGCTCTCAGAGTCCATGAGCAAGCCAAGAATCGAAAACGTTTGGCATGTATATTATGCAACAAACATAATGTAAAAATATGATACAATCTCTTTAAAATTCATAAACTGTATCACTTTAACACACAAAGCAGTTTCACCTTAGAACATCGGATCATATCACCGCATAGGTAGATATTTATTAAAAAGGATAGTTTTTATAAACATTCATGGCTTGCCACCCAATGAAAATGCCATTAGTGAACTAAGAGGCAAGTCAGTAATCTTATAATCCCTAAACATGACCTAGATTCTTACTGTAGATTGAGCAACATTAGAGTCTATTAATTCAAACATAAGAGGTGCTTGTACAGCACACATACTGAACTCAAGTATTTAAAAGTGCACTTATATGTGATAATAAAGAGAACGGAGGCTTTTGTGAAATGACATTCTACCTAGGATCGCACAATTTGGACAAGCAGGAAAGCTGAAATTCTAGGTTAGTTGGTTTCACAATTTGAAATTCAGCCACCAGTTGTATATCTGTTTCTCTCTCTTTTGCTCTTTTACATCAAAGGTCATTGTTCTGTCTTTCATTCTTTGTTCACAATGAGAACAACCAACATAGCAGTAGCGACTCAGGGCCCCAAGACGCAACTGCAAAGCTAAGAATGCATTTATTTGGGGGGTGTCACACCTCAAACATCCCCCCTGAAGCTATGCCTCTGGCTACAATAGAACAAGCATCCCTCCTCATATATATTCCTGAATCATTCCTTCCCCGCTATGTTGTACAGTGCTTCATAAAACAGAAAAAGGAATCTATCTAATGAGCCAGCGGTCACAGTCATTCAATTTCATTTAGCTGGGCTGCTTGTATCCCTGTTGACATTGGTAATGTTGTTATGTTATGACTATATATATTTACAGTGCACAACGTGCTCCGTTCTGGATTCCCACATATTTGGCAATTGGTTGTTTAATAAGAGAAATTCTGCAAAGCATGATTTGAGGAGTCGACCCCCTAAGGCAGAACAAGATTGCTTGGCGACATGACTGAAAATGAAAAGTACACTTTGGGTCTCTTTTTCATTTGTTTATTCTCACACACATTTGAAAGGTCTTTTGGTATACATGGTGAGAAACCTAATTGAGCAAAAAGAAAAGGCAAAATGCTGAGACAATGAAATAGGAGTACTCGTGACAACCTCATCCCTACCCCCTCCACCTCTCTTCAAAGAGTTCATCTTTGTTTCCTCTGATGCACTGCTGCCTCCCCTGTTGTTTATGTAAATGGTATGTGCATAGAATGGTATACTGTGTCTGACTCAACCTATATTTGACTTCCATAAGGAAGCTCTTCACTGCTTGACCAAGCCACACAGGAGAGTCAAGGAGAAGTGATGTCCCCCATTATCCCATCTGATACAAGGTTCTCTTCTTCTAGATTCCTATGATAACCAAGGTCTCGCCTTTTGTACTGTTAGGTAGACTCTACAACCTCATGATCTAGGAGGATAAAAAAGTATTTGAGGGAATACGTTGTGAGAAAGACAGGGGCGGCTCCTCAAAATGGAGGAGGAGAGTCGCCCCACTGGTCAGTCAGTGAGCGGTCAAGCGAAAAATAAAATGACCACTGACTGAGCCGATGCCAGCAGTGAAGGGAGGGGTGGGGCTGGGCATTGAAGGGAGGAGTGGTAGGGGCACTGTAAGTGTGCATGTCTGTTTGGCCGGCAGTCTTCGGTGGCAAACCACACCGCTCAGGCCAATCCTGGCACTGCTTTTATGCTAGGTATAGGATGAGAGCAGCGCCAGGATTGGGTGGTGAGCCAGTGCCCCAGTGCATTCTGGGAGGAGAGCAGGAGAAGAGAACCGGGGTTGCCGGGTACGTTTTTAAAAATTATTATTCTCCTAATCCCCCATGCCTCCTCCACCCCACATTAGTAATGCGGCAGCCTCCACAGGAGAAAGACTGTCTGTTACAGAACGTGTGTGGATGTGAAAGATAATGGGTTAGAAGGCAAGTGTGCACAAGTTAATGTGTGAAGAGAAAAATGTTTGTGATGTATGTGTGGGGCACTTGTTTGAGACAAAGTTTGTGTAAGATTGTATGTGTGTGTGTCAGACAATATACAATATACATAAAAGCAGAGTGCAGCGACATAGACAATCTAAGTGTGTTTTTATGTGTGTGTGTGTGTGTGTGTATACGTGCATACACAATGAATTTTGGGTGGGTAAGAGACATTGTGTGTGAGCGTGCCTGCATGTGATAGGGTGGTGAGAGTGAAGCTCTGTCAAAGTATGTGTGCAGGACAGGGTTGAGAGTAGAATGCATCTTCTCCTGTAACGAGAAATTAAGTTCGATGAACCAGCAAGCCGCATTAGTATTTAATTATCACTAAACTATGTTCCCACTCTCACACCGAGCTTTGATCTCTAACGATGTGCACATGCAATATATATTTGCACCTCGACAGGTATTTAAGGAATAAAAAGCCAAAAAGGGCTGATTAGAAGAACCATTATTGTCAGATAAGATGGAGACATGCAGCAATTAATGCAGCACTCCCTGCAGATCATCTTTCTGGCTGACTGGTTTATAAGGACTGTGAGAAGCCGGCCTGCTATATAATGTCCACTAATGTAAATGGGCACTTTGCACCAGTCCAGTCACCCCTTATGGTGAATTAGGAGGTCTCAGACAACCTTAGAAAGCTTTCCAAGTGGTAGCTCTGGAGAACAGCCTTCAGGCTTAGTTTTGAAGGAGTGTAAAGCAGCTTGTTTTACCAGAATGCAATCTTATAGTATAGATTAAATGAAAAAGAACCACACAAAGTATTTATAAAAAAATATATTTATTATATAACACTATCTAGTATGTTACAGTATCTCCTACATGAAGATGGACACAAATTGCACAATACTTTAGCAAAGAAATCACAGTAAATAGCACTAATACACAGTGGGCCCATGGGGGGGACCAAACCACATACTAAGAAAGTGGTATAAGAACCACGACTCAAGTCAGGACAATGTAGAGAGGAGGAAAAATTTCTGAGGACCCACAGAACCACCCAAGGTAAGTAGAAAGCGACCCCACGGAGAGCTTGTGCAGTGTGTGAACACGACCCCGTGCTCCGTACAAGTCTATGTGCAAGTCGCGGTTGGTTTTTTAAAGATTAGGGACCCTTCCCAGTGGACCCCGAAGAAACCCCGTGGAAAACAGATGGTTGGAGAGCCACCCCACACATGGATACCCTGGTACCCAAGTTACCTATCCCAGGGAAGCCAGGTGTATAGGTGCAAAGTAGTGTCGGAAACCACAGTCAAACCCAATGGAGGACTTCAGGAAAGTGCCGCTGCTAGAAGTGGAGAAAGTGTCCGGAGAAATCCAAACATGGATTCTTGAAGAAGAGTACCTGAAAGCAGAGAGGACAGTGTCTATGCCACTCAAGGGTGACCATGAGACTTTGAAGACGGATGCCTCCCGATTTCGAGTGCTTCATGACTCTGCAGCTGTGAGGACCAGGCGATGCTGATGATGACCAGGACCTGAATACGAGCTGTCCCACGAAGGATGTTGAGTGCTGAGGGTCGGTGTCCGGTGGGAGCACCAACAAGTCTTGGCAAATGCAACTGATACAGGAAGTCAAGAAGGTGCACGGTTGGGACCAGCAAGGTCCAGGAGACTCACCACAAGCAGGGGAGTCAGGGCATGCCTGGTGTAATAAGGGGAGCTGAAGGAAAACAAAGTTGACCCTCAAATGGAGCCACAGGCCAAAGGCACACAAATCGCAAGCGGACCTCAAGCAGCTCACCAAAAGATGCAGGCCTCAATGCACACGATGAGGTGTGGCCAAAGATTCTGGTCACTGGAGGTCATCGAGGTTGGGGCTCCTTGGAGCCCGGTGATCGTCTTGTAAAGATGTCAACAAGCCTTTGCAACTGCAAAGGGGACAGGGTATCCAGGGGTTCGGTTATTGCAACCCCCACAAGGACTACTGGCCTCAAACTTGGTAAGAGGGTAGAGCAGGCCTCATGAAATGAGGAAAACCACCACCTGTGTTGAGGAGCCCATGGAGTCCGGAGGAACTTGGGATCTGCAGACCGGTCGTCTTCATTGCGGTGCCTGCGAATGCAGAGGAGTGACTACTTCACTCCAAGGGAGATTACTTTGGTTGCCCTTGATGCTTCAAAGGCCTGGGAAGGTTCCTGTATGATGCACAGGCATAGATGATGCAGCAGAATGGAGGAGAGATGAAGTCAGGCCCAAACGAAGTCCAGTGAAGTCCAGAGTGCCCAGAAAATAAAAGTGCAGTCGTTTCGGTCCTGAATCTTATCCCATGATGAATCTAGGGACCTACACCCAAGTAAGCCCTTAAGTACCCCAGGGAAAAGGTTGGGGAGATTAAGTGGACCCTCCCAGGGGAGGGTCTGGACGGGGGGGAGGTTACTCCCATGTCCTTTTTCCAGTTTTGCACCAGAGCGGGAGCCAACGGCTCCCAGGACTGGTTTGAACTGTACTATGCACAGGGCCACCAAATGTGCCCCTCATGCAGACTTTCAGGTGCTGGTAAGCGCACCCACCCAGCCCTAATACACTAAATCCTGTCTGGGAGGTGGTCACACCTCCCTGTGACAGGATGCCTATTGTTCTGCCTTCCCCTGCTCGAGCTTGGATCAGCAGCAGGAGGGCAGAAATGTGTCTTTGGTCGACAGCAACCATTTTGTGCTGTCTGGGATGAGAAGGCTGGTACCGAGAACACCTAGAGCCTAACAGAGGGCTCTGCCAGTGCTTGGAATCATACCTCCCACACTTTTTATAGGTGGGGGTCTGATTCCAACATGTTTGATAGGAAGCATGATAGGATTTGTTGTAGCCATTTACGAGATGGTCATCGCGCGATTACAAGGTACCCCTGTGTATAGTATATGGCTGTTTCACGAACAACCCAGGAGAATGGACTCTGTAGGCTGTAGGGGTGTCCTGCTCATGCAAGGGCACCCTCTCACTTAGAGCCAAGCACCCTGGACTCAGGATTGTAAAGGCCTGCTATAGGGGTGACTTATAGATTTTAAATGCAGTGTACCTTAGATACAGTAAAGCTATATCTTTAGTAAGTGGTGCATGCTCCAACTTACACAGGCTGCAATGGAGGACCACTAGGTCCATTTTGAATGGTCTCTCATGGGTGGCATAATACATGCTTCAGCCCATGGGAGAGCACTGGGGTACCTATGCCCTGGGTACATGGGAACCATATACTAGGGACTGACATGGGTACCCCAAAATCCAATCTGTGATGTAGCTAGGTACTGAACATAACAGTTTAGGGAGAAAGCAGATAGTCTGGGGTCCTAATTAGCAGGATCCCAGTCAGACTAGTCAAAAACAGCATCACATCAAGCAAAAAGTGAGGTTAACCATAAGAAGCAGATCCTACTTTCCTACATGGACTCTCTACCTCCCCCTGCAGGCCCTTGGAATAACTGACACACAAGACACTGTGCAAATTGACTCTGGAAAGTCCTTGTTATGGAGATTGAAAAAAAGGTATAAAGCACTTTGTACAAGAGACTTATAGCACTCATAGGTGCCCATGTCCTTCAGGAACCAGAATGGTACCTATGCACAATTATAAAAAAAATATTTTAGGGATACTATTGACCTGACTTTAAACTTGGCTAACTTGGAGAGGTGGGCAAGAGGAGGCTATTTACAGCACACAATAAATAGTTTAACCTCGAAGTGAGGTGTTTTTCTGGTGAAGAAAATAATTCCCATTACAAGGGCATGCCCTGGGAGTGAGGCAGCGCATACAGATACATTATTTATTGCTGAGATATGCCAATATTTTGACTTTTTACAGCATTTTTCTGTCAGGGAAAAAGTCCTGGAATGCACTATTTCTGAAATCCTGTTTACTCAGCGGTCACAACTTACTCACTAACGCATAGTCAGGGCCTATATCTCCACCAGAGCAATAAAGAATCCGCTCATTGAGAATAAAGTCAAAGAATGAACTTCATTTTGACTCATACAGGTGATCTTGACGGATTGTGGTCAGGGATCCCAGGGACATCGAAACCTAACTCCTCCATAATGTTACACATATTCTTTGCATACTGAGAGCAAACATTGCATGTGTGAAGTGAAAAATCACTCCGCTTCCATGCGAAACTATCCCTTAGGGGAAAAGCCAACGTGGAATAGGCATAGAATTTGATTTGAATAGAAACAGATATCCCTTTATAATGTGGAGGTGGTCTCTAAAGAGGGAACCTAAGAATTTAAATACCGGTAGCCTAAACCCCGTCTAACCCTGCAGAAAAGAACCAATGACTAAATGAGCACAGGGATTGACCATCCTCCCTTAACGAGAATTGAATGAACATAGAAATTGAAATTCTCTTTATTTTCAAAGGAGACAACACACATAGTAAAATGGTAAATTGTATTCCTGTTTTTTTAGATGTCTATGAAAAATCTCCCTAAGTAAAAATTCTCTCCTGGCTGAACAGTTCAATCACTGGAAGACAGAAAATGAACAAGTCGAGAATAATAAGTAAATGACAAGTTTATTGATTGTATTATTAAAGGAAGGGGATCTTCTGCATACATCTCTGACCGAATTAATGTAATGATGCTGCAGGTACAAAATTCCTTACATATCAATATCCAGATTTTATCTTGCTATACAAATTAGAAATTTCTAAAACAGTCAACGTAAGCAGATTGCCTGACTGACGTCTTGTGCTTCTGGTCTTTTGCATCTCATCTGCTTATAAATGTCAAGTTACGTAGCTAATGGTGCTGTGAGACAAGTTATTCGCTGACCGTAATTGTCAAGTCATTGTTATACCTTACATTTGGATGTGGTGGGCCCACAACACCCATATATGCACATAACCCTTCGAATGCCCAGATGTGCAGAGTCACTTAATAGTTGTTACTTCCATGCACAAGTTGTCCGAATGTTCATGACAGTAACATGTGTGGGTGATATTTGCTACTCAACTTCTCTGCCCACTGTGCGTATGACCTTGGCATACCTTCTACACCTTAGCTCTGTAGAAGGATGTCCCATGCGCGAGAAGTTACAATGATAATGAAGTGGCTTGAGACCATCAATGTGTGTGTATCTGCTGCTTTTGGTGCACTATCAATTAGTCAGTGCCATCCTAAGGCTGCAGGAGGACTGACACACTCGCTGAATTCCCCACTGATAGAGACAAGTGCCTCAGAGAAAACCCTGGGGACAGAATAAACTTAGAAGTTGATCCCAAGATTTGACTAGAATTTGCTGCAATGAGAATTGAATGTTTGCAAGTTGAGGAGCCCACTCCATGCTCCTGAAACTTAATTTTGATGTAACAATAACACACATTGCAGTGAACTTGGTGGGCAAAATATATAATAGATAATCCACTAAGGTGGTCCACAACGTAAAACAAGCTCAGTAATTCATTTAATACATTTTAGCATATGGAACTGCAAATTGAGAGACATTTCAAGTAGATGTCCTTGCTGGTGTATCACCTCTGTAAACAAATAGTCAACTTTATAATATCAAACAATCTGCACCATTTAGGCACAAATAATGTATATTTCAAATGAGATTAATGGTACAAGGCGACTGGTAAATCTTGAACATGCCAACTTTATCCAGCAAATTATTGGTCCCAGCATATGGGTTTTTCTATGCTTGTTGCAACAAAAAGGTGGGGTATCTGTCAAAAGGAGACTACTCAATAAGGATATCAATATGCAGGGCCACATCACCCTGCTTGGGATGGCATCACATCTGTCATGAACAGGTATTATTTTTCCTCTAAACTGGACCTCAGTACTGTACAACACCAGCTCCACTGCACTACAGTTCCAAGTGCTGTTTCAGTTTCCCCCATCTTTGACTCCGGATTAATCGGAAGCTGAGTAATATTTACATTTCTTCATAAGTAGAGGCATTTCACAGCTCTATCACAGAAGGATGGTCTGCACGTCTGGGGGTGAACAGTGTGATGTCATTTTAAAACCTACAACGAAGAACAGCATCACATCTATTGTCACAAAGGATGATTGACAAAGTGTTAATACCACACAAAAGGAAATATGAGTGGAAGAGGAAGACCTTGAAGGTCTATGGACACTATGTATTCTCTGGGAAAGTCTTGCTTAAAGAAGTAAAGATGAGTGGCTAGGATCTCCCTAGGTTCAGAGGATTCTCCAAAAGTCAACTGCTAAGTGAAGTTTAGCCTACATTTATTGGATAACATAGAACCCATTGAGGAGCAGCTAGATATCTTCAGCAGGTGGAGCTACATGCCCAGACACCAGAGGGTATTCAAGACAAGCACGGACGATGTACTGAGGAATGCAACTATAATCTACTTTTAGTTATATTGAAATACTGAAATAGTTGTAGATTCCCAATCATCTTTGCTAAGGACAGACGTGATCTTGGAATATAAATAAATAGGTCATGACACCATAGACTGGCAAGCAAGACATTCACTCCTGCTGAAAAAAAGCAAACCAAAATAAAGAGGGAAACTAAAGTCACGCAATGAGTTGTTAAGAATTCCATCTGCAGATGTAATACTGGCTTTTCAAGGTTGTTTATAACCTCAGGACATTCATACACGTATTTCAGCGATCTGGACCCGGCCCTTGGCTGAAGCATCAACTTGTTACTGCAGTCCAAGGTCTATCATTTTGAATCTGCGTTTCTCCCCAGGGTTGATAATAAGGAGTATAACTAGTACAATATCTCTCAATGAACCCTTGACATCCAGTGTTATTTGAGAATTTGTGAGATCATGATGGCCAATAAACATCAGATATTAACAATGCTGAATGTGGAGACCAAGAGGCAGTAACTGCAGTAAATTGTAAATGGCAGTCAGGAAAATTATAAGCACGCACCGTATCATTAAGAGCTTCAGAGAATAATTAATATTTGACATAAACCTTCAATGGCCATTGAAGATCTGCTACTGAGAGGTACACAAATCATAATGCTCAAATCTCTCGCTCATTGAACTATACTATTTGCATGGGAAAGTCATTAGGGTCTTTTCAAAATGAAGGTCCAGATGAAAGAGAAGGTCTCATTCCAGAGATTGACCACATGATAGCACAAGAAATACCTAAATTTACTCTAAAGCAAGTTACTGGCCTTTATGAATAGTATCACCCTTCTAGTCTACTAAATGAAATCAAAAGGCCTAGCACTATCTCAGTGTTTGGAACAGACCAGATGGATAATGTCTTTTTATTGTAACTGATGACTAATCATGATGTCTGAAAGTGCAGAGGTGGAGCTTGTGCTATTGAAACTGTAGAAAATTAGAACAGACATTTAAGTTTTTCAGATGCCTAAGCTAATTATTGCATGTCAACAGGATGTACTATAGTCTGTTTGAAAAAAACTAAATGTGTCTTGTTTGCTGTCATTTGTAGGTGCATAGCATTGGATAGCATTCATGTTGATCCTCTTTTTCTTTGTGTGGATTGTCGCTGTGATGATTCAGAGACCATGGGCTTTTCATCCAAACAGAGCTCTGCTGGCTGCTGGCATTAGCATCAGTGCTACTATCTGAGTATGTGGTCCGTTCTCTTCCTTATGTCCAGAATACAGTAGTTTTCCGACTGGATCTAGTCTTTTCTGTCCAGACTGTGTCCATTCTGCTCTCGCTGATGTCAAGCACGGCAAGGTTGTATTTTATCCTCTCCACTGCCATTTGGGCTATCTTGCCTGTCTCTTACATGTCCTGATGGAGATGGTCTTGATCCAACGCAGGTGGATCGACTTTGTGGCTTCCAGGGATCTCTGACTTTCACCACAACATGTCATAGATCTCCATGAAGGAGATTCCTCTATCCTCAAGGTGGGAATTACTTTTTGTCTTTGGTTGATGTTTCTGTAGCTAGGATTTTTTACATGGTGAAATAGCTAGCCCTAAGCATAACCCTCCTGCTTTCACAGCTCGACTTGGGACCAGCCATGGCAGATTCCCATACTGATGGGGGCCTCAATGCCAGGATTTGAAGTGACAACACTGGGTACAAAAAAGTCATGGGTAACCAAGGCCTTGGCTTTGGCAACATGAACAAGAATGGTGGAAGGCTCGCACTTCTCTGTGCTCTCAACAATCTGGTGATAGGCAGCAGTGTATTATCACACAAAACAATACGCAAGGCAACAGGGGGGCACCAGACCATTCAACAGAAAATCAGATTGACTGTGTCTTCATTGCCAAAGAAGTTCCGGAGGTCCCTGCAGGATGTAAGAGTGATGAGAGGAGTAGACGTGGCGGCGGACCATCACCTTCTGGTTGCCAGGCTAAAGCTAAAGCATGGATAAAATCAACAAACCAACACCAGCGAAAAAACACTACCCTCCTCAAACATGCACTGAAATTGAGTGAATACTCAGTCACCTTCAGTAATAAGTTAGAGACTGGTGGATGGTGCATCAACATCCGAGTATAGCAGAAGCAAAGGTAATAACTGCCCTGGCGGGGGACCACCTGCAATATTCAGAGACCCCTACTTGAGTGCTGCAGCAGATCCATTGATCTTTTGCTGATACGCCTACTCTGCAAAGATTTTTGAGTTACAATAACAAACTACCAAAGAGGTGGTTTGTTATTGAAAAACAAAACAAGCATTTGCAATGCAAATTGGTCTCCCATTTGTGAGATTTAGAGCTAATGGCGTTGTAAATGACAATGTCTTTTACCTATGTGTTTTGGTTTGTAGTGGGAGGAAACAAAAACAAGCCAAAAGTATCCAGGGCTTGGCAGAGGCTGTCCGTGAAAACAGGACAGTCCAACTCTTGCAGATAGAGCAGGTCTGCATTGTAGCCACTGCGCTCCTTGCGCTGTTGGGTCTGCATGTAGTCCATGTCCAGGGCATAGGACACAGTAGGAGTAGAGCCCAACCTGGGAGTGTTCGTTCTGCGTGTACGTGTCTGCCAAGATGTTGTAGTAGACTGTGCGGAGGAGCGACTCTGCGCTCACCCGCTGTGTCTACAGGTGCCTCTGTTCAAAGGCACCCCGGCCTCAACCATGCAGCTGGCCTCGATCTCCCGGGCGGCGCCATACACGTGAGAGGTCCACACTACCCGGAGTGCAGTGCAGCTTCAGCCGCAGCCCGATGTCCGCATTGGTCGGTGTGTAGACCCGCTGGCTACCAACGGGGGCCCAGCCTCCTGGCTCCTCGTGCACCTCCTTGAGCCTGCTGAAGAGCGCGACCTTCAGCTGCCTGAACTCTATGTGCAGAGCAGGGCAGATAGGGAAGCCAGCCATAATGTGGCAGGGAAGCTGTGCCTGGCGGGTTTTAATCCACCATATAGCGGGCATCACCCACATGCAGAACGGCGCCATCCCACCAGACCTTGGTGTTGAGCAGCTCATCGGACAGCAGTTGCTCCTTGTAGTAGAGGCGCATGGACGGCTCTGCGGGGGAGGCCTTTCACCGCGCTTGCATTTCTTGGCCTTGCTGCTCTGGGCTGCCTTCACGACGTTGGTTGCGATGCTGTCCAGCGCCCGACCCAGAGGCTCCAACTGGTCCCGTTGCATGTGCATCTGACTGCCATCAAGAGTGAAGAAGAGAGTCAGCTTTGGCTCCAAAGGCACACAGCGTACTACTGCCATCTCTATCCCGCAAGGTGTGCTACAGGTGCTGGAGAAGGCATTGGACTGGAGCGGGTAACCCGGGACACACCGCAGTAGCTTCCAGGCTGAGAGACTCAGCATCAACCCGGTGCCCGGTACACCAGGGTGGTGAGGATTCTAGCTAACGGTACACAGCAGGAAAGCCATTCATTACCGGCTTCCGGGAATCGCAGTTTACACCGGCAGAGACACAGAAAATAGACTAAATGTACACCCGTGGGAAAGATGAGTCGAATGGTGATATCCTGCAACCAAGACCGGTTTGGGAAGGTTTCAAGCATGCCATCTGTCCCCTTTCGATATGGAGAAATAGCCTGTATATGTAGACTGCTTTGAAAGCGAGGCACAATTTTGTTGAAGAAAACAAGAATATATATATGTGTATAAATTATCTACTGGCGGTCGCCAGTAGATAGTTATAGTTAGGACCGAGTTTCCATAGGAAATCTCAAAATTCTACTTTGAATAACTTTGGCGCCGGTTGGCGAATCCTCGCGAAATTTTCGAAACTAATGGGGCGCTCCGCTCAGCTCCTACCCTGGAAGTCTTGGGGTGATTCGTCAAGCGGGGGCTGAGAAAAAGGGGGGGTCCCAAAACACGTTTTCCCCATGGATTTTTCCATAGGGACTTTAGTCGCAGCTACAGCCTGAACGGCTTAACATAATTATGTGAAATTTGGCAGAGAGGTAGCTAAAAGGTCCATGAAGTGCCTTTTGCAGGTTTGGTGTAAATTTGTTCAGTATTTCTAGAGAAAAAAGCATTTAAATCAATATATATATCTGTACGCGCGCAGCGTACGCGTTGGGTGCGCGCACTCGGCAGTGCACGAGCGCACTTCTGATTGGTTGTTAGAAGTAAGTAAACATTCGAATCAGTGGAAATCAGAAAGCGGCGGCCGCCATTTTGTTTCTCGCATCGGCGAGTGCGCGCACCCAGCGCACACCCGAAAAAAAACTTATAAAAAAAAAGAAAAAAAAATCGCATTTAAGTGTTTAGATATCAGGTGGCTCTAAAAAGAGCCCTTGTGTTCATTGTGTGTTTTTTTGGTACCTACAAGTAAGTACCGATGCAGAGTCTTAAGTTCAAGAGGAAGACTCTGTTGCCTTCATCAGTGAAGTGTACACCATCTCCTCTATAAATGTCTTGCATGTTGTAACGCAAGTTGTTGTGGTATATAGAACCCATACCATAGTCTCTGAGGAAAGCAGAAATAGATTTGTTGACGTGCTTCCTTGCTTTGTCAATCTGGGGACAAAATTGGTTGGACCAGTTCCACTTTTGCCTTTGGCATATATTAGAATATACAAAGGCAGTTTGTGGAAAAAGCGCCATCAATTGCACAAAGGTGTCCTTAACCCCTTCGATGCTCATGACGGAACGGTTCCGTCATGAGCATCGGTTGGGCTGTGCTCATGACGGAACCGTTCCGTCATGAGGACAGCCCCTGGGGGAAGCGCTGGCACTCCCCCCCTTGCGCATCGATCTTGCCCCCCTTTACGGGGGTGGCAGCGGAAGAGCTTCCGCTGCCACCCCCGAGCCCCCCCACGCTTTCTGATGACGTCGGCGCGCACAGCGCGCGCCGGCGTCATCAGGAAGCGTTGGACGCGCTGGAATCCATTTCTTCCAGCGCGTCCAAGGCAGCAACAGGTAGGTTCCCTTGTCCGGTGGGGGCCGCGGGGGTGATTTCTTTTGTATTGAGGCATCGGGGGAGAGGAAAGAGTATTTCCTCTCCCCCGATGTCTCAATACAGGGCATTCCTGCTCCACGATCGCGCACAGCGTCGCGATCGTGGAGTAGGGATGCCCCACTAGACACCAGGGATTTGTTTCTTTGAATTTGGGAAGCGACCCCTTAGGCAAGGGTCGCTTCCTTGGGGGCAAAATTTTTCGAAGTCTTTTCTGCCCCCCCTGGGGGCAGATCGGTCCGCTTTCTGCGCGTTTCTGCCCCCAGGGGGGGCAGAAAAGCCCACTAGACACCAGGGATGTCGTTTATGCTATGTAGGAAGCGACCCCTTAGGCAAGGGTCGCTTCCTTGGGGGGCCAAATAATTCGAAGACTTTTCTGCCCCCCTTGGGGGCAGATCGTTCTTCTTTATGCCCGTTTCTGCCCCCAGGGGTGGCAGAAAAGCCCACTAGACACCAGGGATGTCTATTTCGTTATGTAGGAAGCGACCCCTTGGGCAAGGGTCGCTTCCTTGGGGGGCAAAATAATTCGAAGACTTTTCTGCCCCCCCTGGGGGCATATTGGTCTTCTTTCTGCCCGTTTATGCCCCCAGGGGGGGCAGAAAAGCCCACTAGACACCAGGGATGTCTTTTATGTTATGTAGGAAGTGACCCCTTGGGCAAGGGTCACTTCCTAGGGTGGCAAAATAATTAGAAGACTTTTCTGCCCCCCCTGGGGGCAGATCGGTCGTCTTTCTGCCCGTTTCTGCCCCCAGGGGGGGCAGAAAAGCCCACTAGACACCAGGGATGTCTTTTTCTTTCTGTAGGAAGCGACCCCTTGGGCAAGGGTCGCTTCCTTTGCGGCCTAATTATTTAGAAGACTTTTCTGCCCCCCCTGGGGGCAGATTGGTCGTCTTTCTGTCCGTTTCTGCTCCTAGGGAGGGGGGGCAGAAAAGCCCACTAGACACCAGGGATATAAATATTATTGTAGGAAGCGACCCCTTGGGCAAGGGTCGCTTCCTTGGGCCCCTACATTTTTTGAAGACTTTTCTGCCCCCTCTGGGGGCAGATCGGTTTTATTTTTTTGCCGTTTCTGCTCCCATTGGGGGCAGAAAAGCCCACTAGACACCAGGGAATTAGTTCAATTAGAAATAGAAGTGACCCCTCGCTTCCAGGGTGCAATTTGTTATATGTATTTGGCTCACCCGCCCCGGGACTGAGTAGCCTTTTTTTTCCTGCTGTTTTCTGCCCCACCTGGCACACAACCCGATTGACCATTTGGGTAGTGACATGACATGTTATAATGTTTATTGTTATATTTTTTGTGATTTCCAATTGTAATGTTTTTTTTTTGTTTACTTTTTTGTTCTAGGTGAAGGCTTTTCTTCTTTTCACGTTGACGTTTTGGTACTGGTGGTTCTGCTGTTTGTGTAGTTTGGTAAGAGACTGTTTTTTTGTGCAATGTAAATGTGTTTGATTTCTCTGCCTGTTTTTTTTTTGCAAATGGTGTAATAATAGCAGTATGTTTGGTTTTTGAGTGTCAAAAACTTTTTGCATTGGTGCTCGATGTGTATTTTGTTGTCTTGTGAGTAATTTGTTTTTTTTTCTTCTTTCTAGTTTGATATCGTTGGTCTTTGCTGTGTCACTGCAGAGTTTGTTTCTGGTGAGTGCAGCTGTCTCTTGTAATTGGATTGTATAGTTTTTGAGTACATTGATCTTTGTGATAAAAGGTACACATTTCTTTACTTACTTGGTTTGCACATTGTTGGTTGTTGTTGACTTGTTTGTGCAGTCTTCTATCTTAGTAAGTAGAATGGCTAGCCGCAGGATGACTGCTCAGCAGGTTGTTGGTTTGCTGTTTGAGTCTTCCTCTGATATTGGGTCAGAGACTGACTCTGCTTCTGAGGGAGAGGAGGCAGGGGACGATTCTGGCAGTGAGTTTTCTCTCCGTATGGGGTCATCGGATGATGAAGATACTCTTAGTGCGGATGAAGTGCCTGTGTTAGAGGAGGAGACTGATGTGCCGATAGTGCGGCAAGAGGCATCTGGGCTGCAGCCTGCGGCTGCAAGGCTTCCCGTTGGTGTAGTGCGGCAAGAGACATCTGGGCTGCAGGCTGGGGCTGCAAGGCTTCCCGTTGGTGTAGTGCGGCAAGAGGCATCTGGGCTGCAGGCTGGGGCTGCAAGGCTTCCTGTTGGTGTAGTGCGGCAAGAGGCATCTGGGCTGCAGGCTGGGGCTGCAAGTCTTCCCGTTGAAAGTGATGACCTCTGGGTTGCCCCTGGCATGGTGCAGCCGGAATTTCCAGAGTTTACTGGTGTTCCAGGGTCTAGAGTGAATACTGAGAACTTTTTGCCTGTAAATTTTTTTCAGTTGTTTATGGACGATGTGTTTTTGGCAGAGATTGTTGAGCAGACTAATTTGTATGCCGAACAGTTTTTGAGGGACAACAGTGCCAGTCTTAAGCCACACTCTAGAGTTACCCGG
Source organism: Triturus cristatus (assembly GCF_964204655.1). Lineage (NCBI taxonomy): Eukaryota > Metazoa > Chordata > Amphibia > Caudata > Salamandridae > Triturus > Triturus cristatus. The sequence continues at coordinate 600,607,296 of NC_140594.1, forward strand.
TGGACTCCCACAAATGTTGAAGAGATGAAGAAGTTCTTGGGTTTAACTTTTTTGATGGGCTTGCTAAGGAAGCCATCATTGGCTTCATATTGGTCTAGCAGTCCCTTGATGGCAACGTCTATTTTTCCGGCAGTCATGAGTCGTGACAGGTATTTGCTTCTGCTTCGGATGATGCACTTTGTTGATAATGGTTTAGCGTTGCCACGAGATCACCCTGATTGTGACCGTCTTTTTAAGATTAGGCCTGTCCTTGATCACTTTGTTGATCGATTTTCTGAGATTTATGCCCCTGGTAGAGAAATTGCAGTGGATGAGTCTTTGGTGTTGTTCAAGGGCCGCTTGGTTTTTAGGCAATACATTCCTAGTAAGAGGGCACGCTATGGAATAAAGCTGTATATGCTGTGTGACAGTAGGACTGGATATGTCTCTAATTTCAGGGTGTACACCGGTAAGGAATCTAGGTTTAACCTCCCTGGTTGTCCGTCCACTTTTGGAGTGACTGAGAAAATTGTTTGGGAACTTGGTAGAGGATTTTTTAACAAAGGCCACCATTTATATGTAGATAACTTCTACACTGGTGTGCGGTTGTTCAGGGAATTGGCCAAAGTGGACACTTTTGCTTGTGGCACAATCCGCTGTAACCGTAAAGGTTTTCCGAAAGAACTTGTTTGTCAAAAGCTTGTGCGGGGACAGTGCAGTGCGTTGCGTTGCCAGGAGCTTCTTGCTGTGAAGTTTACAGACAGGAGAGATGTCTACATGCTGACTTCCATCCATGATGAAAGCACTGCACCTGTGACTGTTTGGGGTCAGGTCGCTGAAGTGCGCAAACCTGTGTGCATTTTAGACTATAATAGGCACATGGGTGGTGTTGACAGAGTAGATCAGAGGTTGGAACCTTACGCTGCTCTTCGTAAGGCTTACATTTGGTACAAGAAGTTGGCTATCCATCTTTTCCACTTGGCAATGTTTAATGCTTTTGTTGTGTTCCAGGATTCTTGCCCTGAGTCAAAGATGACTTTTGCTAAGTTTCAGGAGTCTGTAATAGGCAGCCTTGTTGTAGTGGAACAGGCAAGTGTTCCTAGAGTTGGACTGGTGGAGGATGTTGCTAGATTGAAAGAACGCCACTTTCCAGATCACATTCCTCCCACACCCGCAAAAGATTTTCCCAGTAGGAGATGTAGAGTCTGTTGGCGAAGAGGTTTGCGGAAGGAGAGTCGTATGTACTGCCCCGATTGTCCCTCTCATCCTGCACTGTGTCTCCTTGCTTGTTTCAGAGCGTACCACACGCGTAAACATTTCTGGGAACATTCATGAGTGGTAAAGTGAACTGCCTGGTCTGTATTCTTTGGAAAATATGATTCTGTTTCAAGGTTGGTGTTAGTGCAATGTATTTAGTTGCTGATTTTCTGTTAGAAGATTTGTATCTATTTGCAACTTGTTTGTGTTTTTTTTTTTTTCTAAAAAAATCCAAAATGTGATGGCGGTGTGTGTAGGCTTGCGCTTGGCTGTTGGTGTGTGTGGACTGGCACTTGGTTGGTGGTGTGCGTGGAATGGTGCTTGGCTGACGGTGTGCGTGGACTGGCGGTGTGCATGGACTGGCGGTGTGCGTGGACTGGTGCGTGGCTGGTGGTGTGCGTGGAATGGTGCTTGGCTGACGGTGTGCGTGGAATGGTGCTTGGCTGGCGGTGTGCGTGGAATGGTGCTTGGCTGGCGGTGTGCGTGGATTGGTACTTGGCTGGCGGTGTGTGTGGACTGGTGGTGTGTGCGGACTGGTGTTTGGCTGGTGGTGTCCGTGGACTGGAGCTTGGCTGGTGGTGTCCGTGGACTGGAGCTTGTCTGGTGGTGTGCGTGGACTGGAGCTTGGCTGGCGGTGTGCGTGGAATGGTGCTTGCCTGGCGGTGTGCGTGGACTGGTACTTGGCTGGCGGTGTGCGTGGACTGGTGGTGTGTGCGGACTGGTGCTTGGCTGGTGGTGTCCGTGGACTGGAGCTTGGCTGGCGGTGTAGGTGGATTGGCGATTGGCTGCTGGTGTGCCTGGACTGGCGATTGGATGGCGGTGTGCCTGGACTGGCGCTTGGCTAGCGGTGTGCGTGGACTGGCGTTTGGCTAGCGGTGTGTGTCGACTGGTGCTTGGCTGGCTGTGTGTGAGTAGTGACTTTCTGCTGGTCACTACACATAATGCTAGCTGAGTGCCACTCCACGCAATCCTTCAGCCTGTGTAGTTGCTGTGTCTGGATTGTGGGCGTGTGAAAGTGATGGGCCCTTGAATGGCGCTGTGTGCTGGTGTGAGTTTTGTTATGTGATGGGCCTGCGGCTGGCGGTGTGAATGGTTTTGTATGTCTCACACGTATGAAAGGTGTATGAATGGCCTGTAAAGAGGTTGGTGCCTTGTCGTGGCTTTACAGCTCACGAGCTGTGAGTCAATGGTTCAGTTTCTCGCCCTTTCAATTATTACCAGTGCATTTCATGTTTTGTGAAATCACTTGCTAATACAATTTTATCTACTGAACCATCACTCACCCTCGTGCCAAATCCAACCAGTATGTGTGTGTGCTTGCGGGTTAGATGGCTGTGCAGTAATATTTGTCTTTCTGAAGCAGGGTGTACCTTGTCCCTTTTTGGTGATTTTTGTACTGTGTTGCTTTTGTACCTGGTGGTGCGAATGGTCTTGTTTGTATCACGTATGAAAGGTGTGTGAATGGCCTGTAAAGTGGTTGGTGCCTTGACGTGGCTTTACAGCTCACGAGCTGCGAGTCATTGGTTTGGTTTTTTGTGAATTTAATTATTGACAGTGCATTTCATTTTTGTGAAATCTCTTGTTAATAAAATTTAATACACTGAACCATGACTCGCCCTCGTGCCAAATCCAACCAGTATGTGTGTGTGTTTGAGGAATAGATGGTTGTGCAGGAATCTTTGTCTTTAGTTTCTCTGCCAAGGTACACTTTCCATGTAAGAATAACCCACCAACTGTAGATATTGTCGAAAACCCTTGGGAGTTCATGGTGATGTCTCTCTAGTGAATTGAAAAATATTTTTTATCCCCATTGTCCTGTAAACCTCAAACTGTCTGCCACATTTTCTTTGCAGTATTATTCCTAAATTCTCACGCTGTAGTAACAATAGTTAATCTGGTTTTGCAAGGGGGGTTACTTTGGTTTTTTGCCCAGGGCTCGGCGGCCATCTAGGGAAACCTTCCAAACCCACGCATTTCTGAAAACTAGACACCCGGCGGCTTCCAGGGAGGTATGGCTTGCGTGGATCCCCCAACGTTTCCTTACCCAGAATCCCCTGCAAACCTCAATTTTTGCCCAAAAAATCACTTTTTTCACACATTTTGGGGTGGGAAAGTAGTGGCATCACCGGGCTCACACAAATTTACCACCACCCAGCGTTCCCCCAGGTCTCCCGGTAAAAATGGTGCCTCACTTGTGTGGGAGGCCCAAGTACCCGCGGCAGGCAAGGACAACAAACGTAGTGAGGCGACATCAAAATGGCCTATCGCCAAACCACCTGGTTTTGCAAGGGGGGTCACTTTGGTTTTTGGCCCGGTGCGCGGCGGCCATCTAGGGAAACCTAGCAAACCCACACATTTCTGAAAACTAGACACCCGGCGGCTTCCAGGGAGGTATGGCTTGCGTGGATCCCCCAACGTTTCCTTACCCAGAATCCCCTGCAAACCTCAATTTTTGCTCAAAAAATCACTTTTTTCACACATTTTGGGGTGGGAAAGTAGTGGTATCACCGGGCTCACACAAATTTACCACCACCCAGCGTACCCCCAGGTCTCCCGGTAAGAATGATGCCTCACTTGTGTGGGAGGCCCAAGTACCCGCGGCAGGCAAGGGCCCAAAACGTAGTGAGGCGACATCAAAATGGCCTATTGCCAAACCACCTGGTTTTGCAAGGGGGGGTCACTTTGGTTTTTGGCCCGGTGCGCGGCGGCCATCTAGGGAAACCTACCAAACCCATGCATTTCTGAAAACTAGACACCCGGCGTGTTCCAGGGAGGTATGGCTTGCGTGGATCCCCCAACGTTTCCTTACCCAGAATCCCCTGTAAACCTCAATTTTTGCTCAAAAAATCACTTTTTTCACACATTTTGGGGTGGGAAAGTAGTGGCATCACCGGGCTCACACAAATTTACCACCACCCAGCGTTCCCCCAGGTCTCCTGGTAAAAATGGTGCCTGACTTGTGTGGGAGGCCTGTTAGATCTGGGGGTCTCTAGTTGGCAGAGGTATTCACCTTAGACCAAATAGGGACCCTTGCTTCTAGTCAGGGTACAGGGACACACACGGTAGATAACCCCTGCTCACCCTCTAGGTAGCTTGGCTCGAGCAGACAGGCTTATCCCCAAGGCAATGTGTAAGGTATTTGCATGTAGACACCACAATGACCCCTCCTCCGCACACCACAAACTTAGACCACACAGGTGAGTTATATCAAAAATAATATATCTTTATCTAGTTTCCGCAGTTGAAATCAAGCATCACAGGTTTACACAATAGTCGCTTTCTTAGTTGGTCGGGACCGTCAGACGATAGTCTCTAGTCTCTTGAGTGATTCGATACTCACTGAGAATGAATCAGGTTGTAGGCTCTTGATGTTTTTAGGCAGCTACGTTGCTCCGGCGGTGTCACTGCGCTCGTTATACAAGCGCTCCTCGGGCTGTTCGGTGCAAGGATTCCACAACTCCCTCGACGAGCCCCCAGTGACGATGTCGACGTCACCGGAGTCAGCCACTCACAGCGCGGCTTCGTAGAGCAGGGAAATACGACTCTCGATCTGCTTCAGGCCTCCGGGTCGCGGCAAGGCACGTGCCGATGAGCACGTCGATCTTCTTGATGCGGCAACCGGTGTCGGGCCCGGCTCGGTGTGGTACTCTCCAGCAAGACAGAGAGCAGCCAGCCCACCTCACAGGCAGATGTTGAGAAGCTTGGTAGAACAGTCCACGGTCCCTGCGGCACACAGCAGCGCAGGTGGGACACAGCAGAGTCTTGAGTTCTTGGCAACCTTTCTATCCCTGGGTTGCGAAACAGGAGGCCAGCTCTTCTCAGGCCCTTGGAGATTCAGTTGAAGACACAGCACACAGCAAAGTCTTGTTTGGTCAAGTGGATAGGGTCAGCACACAGCAGGACCCCTTCTTCTCCTTAGCTTCAGTTGTACGCCAGAACAGGTCAGCCTTTAGAGCACACAGCACGGCAATCTTCCTTTAGTTCTTCAGCGGTCCGTCTTTCAGCAGAGGTTCCTCTCGATGGTCTAATCTAAAAATCTGTTGTCAGGGGTCTTGTACTTATACCCCTAGAAGTCTTTGAAGTCTTTGTGCAAGTGGGTCCTGAGCCCGGTCTGATCCAGTTCTGGGTGTTGCTGGAGCACTTTGTTTTCCTGGCTCCTACATTCTTTTCAGAGCGAGGGGCAAGGTCGTCAGCCGCCCAGCAGGAGGTGGAGCCAGCAGAGTGGCAGGCAGGCACAGCCCTATTCAATCCCAGGTGCTATCTCCTCCCTCCACTCTCCTTGCGATTGTCGCCATTCAGCAGAGGGCTGACTCAGCCAACCTCCCGGGGGATCCCCAGCCCCTGTCACTCTTAAACCAGACAGTCAATCCACAAGCGCGCCCAGGCACACAGAAGGGTCAGACAAGAGAACAGCTACTCTCTAAAAAGTACTGTTCTCCAACTCAGGATTTAAAAACAATCTCTCCTAAAAGATGTGTTATTAAATGCTGAGCTCAGGGATATCAAACACTCATGTCTTATCTTGTTCGTATGAGAAGATAGGCGGATAGCCATTGGCACATGCCTCCCTCATGTTAGCCTATGGAACAAGATAGCCTTGCAGTAGTGAACACACAAAATGGCCGGTGTTCACTACCAGAACATGTTACCTACACTAGTACATGCTCTACCTTCTACATACACTGCACCCTGCCCAGGGGGGTACCTTGGGCCTTCCATAGGGATGACTGACGTGTATGAAAAGGGAAGGGTTAGGCCCGGCCAGTGTGGACACTGGCCAGGGGGACATGGCAGTCCGGGGACTGCAGGCAGGCCTGCGCGGCAGGCCTGAGACACTGTTTTAGGGCTACACAGGTGGGTGGCGCAATCAGCGCTGCAGACCCACTAGTAGCATCCGTCATCACCAGCCCTGGCACACACAGTGCACTTTACTAGGGACTTCATGGTGATACAGATATGCCAATCAGGTATATCCAATCAATACGATATTTTACACAGGGAGCACTTACACTCTGGCACTGATTAGCAGTGGCAGAGTGTTCAAAGCATCTAAACCAGCAAAACGAAATCCAGCACAGCATCAAAAATCCATGTAGCAGAGGCAAAAGATAGGGGAAAAACCCACGCCAAGGATGTCAGGTCTAACACGTGTCCCCTCCAGCTGAAAGCGGGGAGAACTACCCACCCTCTTGGGAGTTCTCATCGCTAAGGCGGAAAAACCTGGACAGACCATCAGCATTGGCGTGCTCTGTACCGGGACGGTGTTCCACCGTAAAGTCCATTCCCTGTAGGGAGATGGACCACCTCAACAGTTTTGGATTCTCACCCCTCATCTGCATTAACCATCTGAGGGGCCTGTGGTCGGTCTGAACACGGAAGTGAGTCCCAAACAGGTAGGGCCTCAGCTTCTTCAGGGCCCAGACCACAGCAAATGCTTCCCTTTCAATAGCGCTCCACCTCTGTTCCCTGGGAAGTAGCCTCCTACTAATGAAGGCTACGGGTTGGTCCCCGCCCTCGTCGTCCATCTGTGAGAGTACTGCTCCCACGCCTTGCTCTGAAGCGTCTGTCTGCACTACGAACTCACTCGAAAAGTCAGGCGCCTTAAGCACCGGTGCTGTGCACATTGCAGTTTTCAGGGCATCAAAAGCAGTTTGACAGGCCTCGGTCCAATTCACTTTCCTGGGCTGATTTCTAGAGGTTAGTTCCGTCAAGGGGGCAACAATGGTGCCGTATCCCTTGATGAACCGTCTGTAATACCCGGTGAGTCCTAGAAAGGCTCTCACCTCTGTCTGCGTCTTGGGGGGTTCCCAAGCCAGAATGGTATCGATCTTCGCCTGTAGGGGCGCCACCTGGCCGCTCCCCACCTGGTGTCCCAAATACACCACCGATCCCTGCCCTATCTGGCACTTACTAGCCTTGATAGTGAGGCCTGCCTTCTGCAGCGCCCTCAACACTTCACAGAGGTGTTGCAAGTGTTCGTCCCAAGTGGAGCTGAACACAGCAATGTCATCCAGGTATGCGGCGCTGAATTGCTCCAGCCCGGTCAGTACCCGGTTGACCAGTCTCTGGAAGGTGGCAGGGGCATTCTTCAATCCAAAGGGCATGACTCGAAACTGGAAGTGCCCCTCTGGTGTTGAAAATGCCGACCTCTCCTTTGCCCCGTCAGTTAAGGCAATCTGCCAGTACCCCGAAGTCAAATCGAAGGTGCTGAGGTACCGGGCAGCTCCTAACCGATCCACGAGCTCATCAGCTCTGGGGATGGGGTGCGCGTCAGTCTTGGTGACCGCATTGAGCCCGCGGTAGTCCACGCAAAACCGAAGTTCTGACGGGCCACCGGGTGTAGCAGATTTCTTGGGAACGAGGACCACTGGGCTATCCCAGGGACTGCTAGAGGGCTCAATTACCCCTAACGCCAACATCTTGGAAACTTCTTCCTTGATGCTGGCCCTGACCTTGTCAGCTACTCTGTAAAACTTCTGTTTCACAGGCAGGCTATCTCCAGTGTCCACATCATGGACGCACCAATTGGTGACACCTGGTGTCAGGGAGAACAGGGAGGCAAACTGACCCAACACCTGGCGACAGTCGCTCTGCTGCTCCGGGGTCAGTGTGGGCGAGAGGACCACACCATCTACTGACCCGTCTTGCTCCTTCGCTGCCAGGAGGTCAGGGAGTGGATCACTATCCTCTTCCCCACCGTCATCTGTAGCCATGAGCATCGTCACTTCAGACCTCTCGAAGTGGGGTTTGAGGCGGTTTACATGCAAGACTCTAAGGGGCTGCCTAGGAGTCTTCATGTTGATCAGGTAGGTCACCTCACTCTTGCGCTCTACCACCTCATATGGCACGGTCCATTTGTCGCGGAGCGCACAAGGCTCCACCGGCGCCATTACCCACACTTTCTGCCCGGGATGAAACTCTACCAGAGTGGTATTCTGGTTGTACCATCTTTTCATCTCCTCCTGGCTGGCTTCTAGGTTCTCCTGAGCGAGCTTCCTGAAGCGCTGTGTTTGGTTGCGGATGGCCAGCACATAGCTGAACACATCCTGGGGGGTTTTCCCACGGGATTTCTCCCACCCCTCCTTCACCAGTGTGAGAGGTCCTCTAACAGGGTGGCCATACAGCAGTTCAAAGGGGCTGAACCCTAAGGACTTCTGAGGCACCTCCCTGTAGGCAAACAACAGGCATGGTAACAAGACGTCCCACTTCCGTCTCATGGGCTCCGCTAGACCCATAATCATACCTTTCAGGGTGCGGTTGAACCTTTCAACCAACCCGTTTCCTTGAGGGTGGTAAGGAGTGGTGAACTTATAAGTTACTCCACACTCCTCCCACAGAGACTTCATATACCTAGAGATGAAGTTGGTACCCCGGTCGGAGACCACCTCTCGAGGCAACCCCACGCGGGAAAAGATCCCCATCAATGCGCGGCCCACCACGGGTGCTGTGATTGTCCTGAGAGGGACTGCTTCCGGGTACCGAGTGGCGTGATCCACCAAGACCAGGATAAACCTGTTGCCTAAGGCGGTCTTGGGATCCAGGGGCCCTACGATATCAATGCCCACCCTCTCGAAACGGGTGCTCACTACAGGAAACGGCTGGAGGGGCGCCACGCACTTCCCTCCGCTCTTGCCACTGGCTTGACAGGTTTGGCATGACTTACAAAAGGTACCGACGTGCTTCTTCATCTGGGGCCAGTAGAAGTGGGTGACAAGCCTGTGATAGGTCTTGTCTTGCCCCAGATGTCCTGCGAGAGGCACGTCGTGAGCCAGACCCAGTAAGAAGTTCCTGAAGCGCTCGGGTACCACCAGCACACGGGCTGCACCGGGCTCAGCGAACTTAGGCTCACTATACAGTAAGTCATCTTCCCAGTAAATCAAATGTTCCTTGGACCCTAGGCCTGCTGCCTGGTCTGCAGCCTGCTGCCGCACACCAATGAGAGAAGGGCACTCCTTCTGAGCCTGGCAGAATTCCTCCCTGGAGGGGCCACCCTCTTGCTGCCAATGGGTCAGCTCAGGCAACTCCCCCAGTTCGGCCACCTGCTCCCCTGTAGGTTCCAGGGCATCCCCCTCAGGTTCTGCTTCCTCCTGGACCGTGGGAACAGTGGGGGCTGGTTTCCCGCGCCCTCTGCCCCTTCCTCTCCTGGCAGGTTCCTGGGCCATTGTTCCAGGCTCCAGTTCTACTAATCCACCCTTACTGGCTGTCATGGCACGTGTGGATACACAGATCCACGCTGGCAGTCCTAACATTTCCAAGTGAGTTCTGTGCTCTACGTCCTTCCATGGAGAACTCTCCAGGTCGTTACCCAACAGACAATCTACCGGCAAGGCATCACTGACACAGACTTCCAAGGTACCAGAGACTCCCCCCCATGTAAAGGGAACACGCGCCATCTTGCAGAGGCGAACTGAAGTGTCAGCTGCCACTACTGGGCGGAGCACATTGGGAATTACTTGCTCTTCAGATACCCACTGACACCTGACAGATGTCACACTAGCCCCGGTGTCTCTCAGAGCCTCTATCTCCCTCCCATTGATGGTCACCTTTTGCCCGTATTTCTTAGTGTTAGCGGGTATCAAGGTATCCTGGACCATCTCTTGGTCTCCTAACGAGACAAGGGTCATCATAGCTAATCCCTCTTCCCCACTGGAAATCAAATCCCCTCCCAAAGCTACACTAGCTAACCCTGGGACTGGAGCAGCAGCTGGTGCTGGGGGTTTATTGGGACATTTAGGGGCGATGTGCCCCACTTCCCTACAAGCATAGCAAGTAGGCGGTGGTCTGTTGCCCTTAGGGGGCCAAGACCTCTTCGGCTTGGGGGCTTGGGACTCCTTCTCCTGGGAACTGTTTTGGGGCCCTTTAGAGAACTCCTTACTGTTACCCTTGTCCTCCCCACCTTTCTGCTGGGGACCCTGTCCACCCTTGGCTGGCATACTTACCACCCCTTTGTTGACCCTGGTGCTAGTCCAGCGGTCTGCCTCTTTAGCAAGCTCGCTGGGATCAGTTAACTTGCTGTCTAAAAGATGCTGGCGCAGCTCTGGAACACATAGACTACTCAAGTGCTCCCAACTAATCAAGTGACACAACCCCACATAATCAGTAACTTTGCTGCCCTTTATCCAACCTTCCAGTGCACGCGTGTACATACTCACACACTCCACCCACGTACTCGAATCAAGTTTCTTGAAGTTCCTAAACTCCTGTCGGTACTGTTCTGGTGTAAGCCCATACCTGAGGCATAAGGCCTCCTTCATAGTGGGGTAGGTTAAGGTCCCTGCTGCTTCCAAGGGTGCTAAAACATCCCTCCCAGAGGCCTCAAAATGCTTCCACAAACCTGCTCCCCAACTTTTCTCAGGCACTTCATTCATCTTCAAGGCAAGCTCATAGGATCTAAACCACGCATAGATATCCTCACCCCTCTGATAATTCTGCACCAAATCTTTTGGTATGTATACTTTACCCGCCTGTACTGGTTGTGCGCTGCCACCATTCGGACTGGACGCCACCTGTTTGGCTTTAATGTCCAGCTCCCTCATGCTCAACTCATGAGCCAACTGGAGTTTCTTCTCTTCCAAAGCAAGAGCATTCCTCCTCTCCTCCGCCTCTTTCTCACTGTCAAGGCGCAGTTTCCTTTCTTCCGCTTGAGCTTTGAGCTTAAAAAGTTCAATCTCATGGGCTCTAACCCTCTGGTTTTCCTCCAGCTCCTCTGGAGAGAGGCTCCTACTGGAATGGGCGCTGCCAGCCCTAGACGCTGGCCTATTCACTGGTAGATCATCGGATCCAAATCCGTGCTCCGGTGTGCCATCCCCTTCCGTAGTTTCCTCGGTTGCGCCATTCTTGGCCTCCCACCAGGCCCTTAGAGCTTTCTGTAGCTCCGTCTTGTTGGCGCTGCCCTTCGCTGGGCATCCAAGCTGCTTGCAGAATTGCTTTAGTTGCTCCTTCTTATACTCAAGCAACTTTTTCACTTCAAATTGCAATTCCGACTCCTCACCTACTCCATTCAGAGACATGATGCTTCGTCGATCCTCCAAGAATAGTCTTCGCAAAAACTTCATGCGATGCAACTGCTTACTAGATTAGTGATGTACAAAGAGTCACTGCAGGTCAAGTGCAAATACTGGTTCTAATCCGCACCGCTGCCCACCAATGTTAGATCTGGGGGTCTCTAGTTGGCAGAGGTATTCACCTTAGACCAAATAGGGACCCTTGCTTCTAGTCAGGGTACAGGGACACACACGGTAGATAACCCCTGCTCACCCTCTAGGTAGCTTGGCTCGAGCAGACAGGCTTATCCCCAAGGCAATGTGTAAGGTATTTGCACGTAGACACCACAATGACCCCTCCTCCGCACACCACAAACTTAGACCACACAGGTGAGTTATATCAAAAATAATATATCTTTATCTAGTTTCCGCAGTTGAAATCAAGCATCACAGGTTTACACAATAGTCGCTTTCTTAGTTGGTCGGGACCGTCAGACGATAGTCTCTAGTCTCTTGAGTGATTCGATACTCACTGAGAATGAATCAGGTTGTAGGCTCTTGATGTTTTTAGGCAGCTACGTTGCTCCGGCGGTGTCACTGCGCTCGTTATACAAGCGCTCCTCGGGCTGTTCGGTGCAAGGATTCCACAACTCCCTCGACGAGCCCCCAGTGACGATGTCGACGTCACCGGAGTCAGCCACTCACAGCGCGGCTTCGTAGAGCAGGGAAATACGACTCTCGATCTGCTTCAGGCCTCCGGGTCGCGGCAAGGCACGTGCCGATGAGCACGTCGATCTTCTTGATGCGGCAACCGGTGTCGGGCCCGGCTCGGTGTGGTACTCTCCAGCAAGACAGAGAGCAGCCAGCCCACCTCACAGGCAGATGTTGAGAAGCTTGGTAGAACAGTCCACGGTCCCTGCGGCACACAGCAGCGCAGGTGGGACACAGCAGAGTCTTGAGTTCTTGGCAACCTTTCTATCCCTGGGTTGCGAAACAGGAGGCCAGCTCTTCTCAGGCCCTTGGAGATTCAGTTGAAGACACAGCACACAGCAAAGTCTTGTTTGGTCAAGTGGATAGGGTCAGCACACAGCAGGACCCCTTCTTCTCCTTAGCTTCAGTTGTATGCCAGAACAGGTCAGCCTTTAGAGCACACAGCACGGCAATCTTCCTTTAGTTCTTCAGCGGTCCGTCTTTCAGCAGAGGTTCCTCTCGATGGTCGAATCTAAAAATCTGTTGTCAGGGGTCTTGTACTTATACCCCTAGAAGTCTTTGAAGTCTTTGTGCAAGTGGGTCCTGAGCCCGGTCTGATCCAGTTCTGGGTGTTGCTGGAGCACTTTGTTTTCCTGGCTCCTACATTCTTTTCAGAGCGAGGGGCAAGGTCGTCAGCCGCCCAGCAGGAGGTGGAGCCAGCAGAGTGGCAGGTAGGCACAGCCCTATTCAATCCCAGGTGCTATCTCCTCCCTCCACTCTCCTTGCGATTGTCGCCATTCAGCAGAGGGCTGACTCAGCCAACCTCCCGGGGGATCCCCAGCCCCTGTCACTCTTAAACCAGACAGTCAATCCACAAGCGCGCCCAGGCACACAGAAGGGTCAGACAAGAGAACAGCTACTCTCTAAAAAGTACTGTTCTCCAACTCAGGATTTAAAAACAATCTCTCCTAAAAGATGTGTTATTAAATGCTGAGCTCAGGGATATCAAACACTCATGTCTTATCTTGTTCGTATGAGAAGATAGGCGGATAGCCATTGGCACACGCCTCCCTCATGTTAGCCTATGGAACAAGATAGCCTTGCAGTAGTGAACACACAAAATGGCCGGTGTTCACTACCAGAACATGTTACCTGCACTAGTACATGCTCTACCTTCTACATACACTGCACCCTGCCCAGGGGGGTACCTTGGGCCTTCCATAGGGATGACTGACGTGTATGAAAAGGGAAGGGTTAGGCCCGGCCAGTGTGGACACTGGCCAGGGGGACATGGCAGTCCGGGGACTGCAGGCAGGCCTGCGCGGCAGGCCTGAGACACTGTTTTAGGGCTACACAGGTGGGTGGCGCAATCAGCGCTGCAGACCCACTAGTAGCATCCGTCATCACCAGCCCTGGCACACACAGTGCACTTTACTAGGGACTTCATGGTGATACAGATATGCCAATCAGGTATATCCAATCAATACGATATTTTACACAGGGAGCACTTACACTCTGGCACTGATTAGCAGTGGCAGAGTGTCCAAAGCACCTAAACCAGCAAAACGAAATCCAGCACAGCATCAAAAATCCATGTAGCAGAGGCAAAAGATAGGGGAAAAACCCACGCCAAGGATGTCAGGTCTAACAAGGCCCAAGTACCCGCGGCAGGCAAGGGCCCAAAACGTAGAGAGGCGACATCAAAATGGCCTATCGCCAAACCACCTGGTTTTGCAAGGGGGGTCACTTTGGTTTTTGGCCCGGTGCGCGGCGGCCATCTAGGGAAACCTACCAAACCCACGCATTTCTGAAAACTAGACACCCGGCGGCTTCCAGGGAGGTATGGCTTGCGTGGATCCCCCAACGTTTCCTTACCCAGAATCCCCTGTAAACCTCAATTTTTGCTCAAAAAATCACTTTTTTCACACATTTTGGGGTGGGAAAGTAGTGGCATCACCGGGCTCACACAAATTTACCACCACCCAGCATTCCCCCAGGTCTCCTGGTAAAAATGGTAACTCACTTGTGTGGGAGGCCCAAGTACCCGCGGCAGGCAAGGGCCCAAAACGTAGTGAGGCGACATCAAAATGGCCTATCGCCAAACCACCTGGTTTTGCAAGGGGTGTCACTTTGGTTTTTGGCCCGGTGCGCGGCGGCCATCTAGGGAAACCTACCAAACCCACGCATTTCTGAAAACTAGACACCCGGCGGCTTCCAGGGAGGTATGGCTTGCGTGGATCCCCCAACGTTTCCTTACCCAGAATCCCCTGCAAACCTCAATTTTTGCTCAAAAAATCACTTTTTTCACACATTTTGGGGTGGGAAAGTAGTGGCATCACCGGGCTCACACAAATTTACCACCACCCAGCATTCCCCCAGGTCTCCCGGTAAAAATGGTGCCTCACTTGTGTGGGAGGCCCAAGTACCCGCGGCAGGCAAGGACAACAAACGCAGTGAGGCGACATCAAAATGGCCTATCGCCAAACCACCTGGTTTTGCAAGGGGGGTCACTTTGGTTTTTGGCCCGGTGCGCAGCGGCCATCTAGGGAAACCTACCAAACCCATGCATTTCTGAAAACTAGACACCCGGCGGCTTCCAGGGAGGTATGGCTTGCGTAGATCCCCCAACGTTTCCTTACCCAGAATCCCCTGCAAACCTCAATGTTTGCTCAAAAAATCACTTTTTTCACACATTTTGGGGTGGGAAAGTAGTGGCATCACCGGGCTCACACAAATTTACCACCACCCAGCGTTCCCCCAGGTCTCCCGGTAAAAATGGTGCCTCACTTGTGTGGGAGGCCCAAGTACCCGCGGCAGGCAAGGACAACAAACGTAGTAAGGCGACATCAAAATGGCCTATCGCCAAACCACCTGGTTTTGCAAGGGGGGTCACTTTGGTTTTTGGCCCGGTGCGCGGCGGCCATCTAGGGAAACCTAGCAAACCCACGCATTTCTGAAAACTAGACACCCGGCGACTTCCAGGGAGGTATGGCTTCCCTACGTTTGTTGTCCTTGCCTGCCGCGGGTACTTGGGCCTCCCACACAAGTGAGGCACCATTTTTACCGGGAGACCTGGGGGAACGCTGGGTGGTGGTAAATTTGTGTGAGCCCGGTGATGCCACTACTTTCCCACCCCAAAATGTGTGAAAAAAGGTGATTTTTTTGGGCAAAAATTGAGGTTTGCAGGGGATTCTGGGTAAGGAAACGTTGGGGGATCCACGCAAGCCATACCTCTCTGGAAGCCGCCGGGTGTCTAGTTTTCAGAAATGCGTGGGTTTGCTAGGTTTCCCTAGATGGCCGCCGCGCACCGGGCCAAAAACCAAAGTGACCCCCCTTGCAAAACCAGGTGGTTTGGCGATAGGCCATTTTGATGTCGCCTCACTACGTTTTGGGCCCTTGCCTGCCGCGGGTACTTGGGCCTCCCACACAAGTGAGGCACCATTTTTACCGGGAGACCTGGGGGAACGCTGGGTGGTGGTAAATTTGTGTGAGCCCGGTGATGCCACTACTTTCCCACCCCAAAATGTGTGAAAAAAGTGATTTTTTGGGCAAAAATTGAGGTTTGCAGGGGATTCTGGGTAAGGAAACGTTGGGGGATCCACGCAAGCCATACCTCCCTGGAAGCCGCCGGGTGTCTAGTTTTCAGAAATGCGTGGGTTTGCTAGGTTTCCCTAGATGGCCGCCGCGCACCGGGCCAAAAACCAAAGCGACCCCCCTTGCAAAACCAGGTGGTTTGGCGATAGGCCATTTTGATGTTGCCTCACTACGTTTTGGGCCCTTGCCTGCCGCGGGTACTTGGGCCTCCCACACAAGTGAGGCACCATTTTTACCGGGAGACCTGGGGGAACGCTGGGTGGTGGTAAATTTGTGTGAGCCCGGGGATGCCACTACTTTCCCACCCCAAAATGTGTGAAAAAAGTGATTTTTTGGGCAAAAATTGAGGTTTGCAGGGGATTCTGGGTAAGGAAACGTTGGGGGATCCACGCAAGCCATACCTCCCTGGAAGCCGCCGGGTGTCTAGTTTTCAGAAATGCATGGGTTTGCTAGGTTTCCCTAGATGGCCGCCGCGCACCGGGCCAAAAACCAAAGTGACCCCCCTTGCAAAACCAGGTGGTTTGGCGATAGGCCATTTTGATGTCGCCTCACTACGTTTGTTGTCCTTGCCTGCCGCGGGTACTTGGGCCTCCCACACAAGTGAGGCACCATTTTTACCGGGAGACCTGGGGGAACGCTGGGTGGTGGTAAATTTGTGTGAGCCCGGTGATGCCACTACTTTCCCACCCCAAAATGTGTGAAAAAAGGGATTTTTTGAGCAAAAATTTAGGTTTGCAGGGGATTCTGGGTAAGGAAACGTTGGGGGATCCACGCAAGCCATACCTCCCTGGAAGCCGCCGGGTGTCTAGTTTTCAGAAATGCGTGGGTTTGCTAGGTTTCCCTAGATGGCCGCCACGCACCGGGCCAAAAACCAAAGTGACCCCCCTTGCAAAACCAGGTGGTTTGGCGATAGGCCATTTTGATGTCGCCTCACTACGTTTGTTGTCCTTGCCTGCCGCGGGTACTTGGGCCTCCCACACAAGTGAGGCACCATTTTTACCAGGAGACCTGGGGGAACGCTGGGTGGTGGTAAATTTGTGTGAGCCCGGTGATGCCACTACTTTCCCACCCCAAAATGTGTGAAAAAAGTGATTTTTTGAGCAAAAAGTGAGGTTTACAGGGGATTCTGGGTAAGGAAACGTTGGGGGATCCACGCAAGCCATACCTCCCTGGAAGCCGACGGGTGTCTAGTTTTCAGAAATGCGTGGGTTTGGTAGGTTTCCCTCGATTGCCGCCGCGCACCGGGCCAAAAACCAAAGTGACCCCCCTTGCAAAACCAGGTGGTTTGGCGATAGGCCATTTTGATGTCGCCTCACTACGTTTGTTGTCCTTGCCTGCCGCGGGTACTTGGGCCTCCCACACAAGTGAGGCACCATTTTTACCAGGAGACCTGGGGGAACGCTGGGTGGTGGTAAATTTGTGTGAGCCCGGTGATGCCACTACTTTCCCACCCCAAAATGTGTGAAAAAAGTGATTTTTTGAGCAAAAATTGAGGTTTACAGGGGATTCTGGGTAAGGAAACGTTAGGGGATCCACGCAAGCCATACCTCCCTGGAAGCCGCCGGGTGTCTAGTTTTCAGAAATGCATGGGTTTGGTAGGTTTCCCTAGATGGCCGCCGCGCACCGGGCCAAAAACCAAAGTGACCCCCCTTGCAAAACCAGGTGGTTTGGCGATAGGCCATTTTGATGTCGCCTCACTACGTTTGTTGTCCTTGCCTGCCGCGGGTACTTGGGCCTCCCACACAAGTGAGGCACCATTTTTACCGGGAGACCTGGGGGAACGCTGGGTGGTGGTAAATTTGTGTGAGCCCGGTGATGTCACTACTTTCCCACCCCAAAATGTGTGAAAAAAGGGATTTTTTGAGCAAAAATTGAGGTTTGCAGGGGATTCTGGGTAAGGAAACGTTGGGGGATCCACGCGAGCCATATCTCCCTGGAAGCCGCCGGGTGTCTAGTTTTCAGAAATGCATGGGTTTGCTAGGTTTCCCTACATGGCCGCCGCGCACCGGGCCAAAAACCAAAGTGACCCCCCTTGCAAAACCAGGTGGTTTGGCGATAGGCCATTTTGATGTCGCCTCACTACGTTTGTTGTCCTTGCCTGCCGCGGGTACTTGGGCCTCCCACACAAGTGAGGCACCATTTTTACCGGGAGACCTGGGGGAACGCTGGGTGGTGGTAAATTTGTGTGAGCCCGGTGATGCCACTACTTTCCCACCCCAAAATGTGTAAAAAAAGTTATTTTTTGAGCAAAAATTGAGGTTTGCAGGGGATTCTGGGTAAGGAAACGTTGGGGGATCCACGCAAGCCATACCTCCCTGGAAGCCGCCGGGTGTCTAGTTTTCAGAAATACGTGGGTTTGCTAGGTTTCCCTAGATGGCCGCCACGCACCGGGCCAAAAACCAAAGTGACCCCCCTTGCAAAACCAGGTGGTTTGGCGATAGGCCATTTTGATGTCGCCTCACTACGTTTGTTGTCCTTGCCTGCCGCGGGTACTTGGGCCTCCCACACAAGTGAGGCACCATTTTTACCGGGAGACCTGGGGGAACGCTGGGTGGTGGTAAATTTGTGTGAGCCCGGGGATGCCACTACTTTCCCACCCCAAAATGTGTGAAAAAAGTGATTTTTTGAGCAAAAATTGAGGTTTGCAGGGGATTCTGGGTAAGGAAACGTTGGGGGATCCACGCAAGCCATACCTCCCTGGAAGCCGCCGGGTGTCTAGTTTTCAGAAATGCGTGGGTTTGCTAGGTTTCCCTAGATGGCCGCCGCGCACCGGGCCAAAAACCAAAGTGACCCCCCTTGCAAAACCAGGTGGTTTGGCGATAGGCCATTTTGATGTCGCCTCACTACGTTTGTTGTCCTTGCCTGCCGCGGGTACTTGGGCCTCCCACACAAGTGAGGCACCATTTTTACCGGGAGACCTGGGGGAACGCTGGGTGGTGGTAAATTTGTGTGAGCCCGGTGATGCCACTACTTTCCCACCCCAAAATGTGTGAAAAAAGGGATTTTTTGAGCAAAAATTGAGGTTTGCAGGGGATTCTGGGTAAGGAAACGTTGGGGGATCCACGCGAGCCATATCTCCCTGGAAGCCGCCGGGTGTCTAGTTTTCAGAAATGCATGGGTTTGCTAGGTTTCCCTACATGGCCGCCGCGCACCGGGCCAAAAACCAAAGTGACCCCCCTTGCAAAACCAGGTGGTTTGGCGATAGGCCATTTTGATGTCGCCTCACTACGTTTGTTGTCCTTGCCTGCCGCGGGTACTTGGGCCTCCCACACAAGTGAGGCACCATTTTTACCGGGAGACCTGGGGGAACGCTGGGTGGTGGTAAATTTGTGTGAGCCCGGTGATGCCACTACTTTCCCACCCCAAAATGTGTGAAAAAAGTTATTTTTGGAGCAAAAATTGAGGTTTGCAGGGGATTCTGGGTAAGGAAACGTTGGGGGATCCACGCAAGCCATACCTCCCTGGAAGCCGCCGGGTGTCTAGTTTTCAGAAATGCGTGGGTTTGCTAGGTTTCCCTAGATGGCCGCCGCGCACCGGGCCAAAAACCAAAGTGACCCCCCTTGCAAAACCAGGTGGTTTGGCGATAGGCCATTTTGATGTCGCCTCACTACGTTTGTTGTCCTTGCCTGCCGCGGGTACTTGGGCCTCCCACACAAGTGAGGCACCATTTTTACCGGGAGACCTGGAGGAACGCTGGGTGGTGGTAAATTTGTGTGAGCCCGGTGATGCCACTACTTTCCCACCCCAAAATGTGTGAAAAAAGTGATTTTTTGAACAAAAATTGAGGTTTGCAGGGGATTCTGGGTAAGGAAACGTTGGGGGATCCACGCAAGCCATACCTCCATGGAAGCCGCCGGGTGTCTAGTTTTCAGAAGTGCATGGGTTTGCTAGGTTTCCCTAGATGGCGGCCGCGCACCGGGCCAAAAACCAAAGTGACCCCCCTTGCAAAACCAGGTGGTTTGGCGATAGGCCATTTTGATGTCGCCTCACTACGTTTTGGGCCCTTGCCTGCCGCGGGTACTTGGGCCTCCCACACAAGTGAGGCACCATTTTTACCGGGAGACCTGGGGGAACGCTGGGTGGTGGTAAATTTGTGTGAGCCCGGTGATGCCACTACTTTCCCACCCCAAAATGTGTGAAAAAAGTGATTTTTTGAGCAAAAACTGAGGTTTGCAGGGGATTCTGGGTAAGGAAACGTTGGGGGATCCATGCAAGCCATACCTCCCTGGAAGCCGCCGGGTGTCTAGTTTTCAGAAATGCGTGGGTTTGGTAGGTTTCCCTAGGTGCCGGCAGGGCTAGGGTTCAAAATCTACAGCTAGTCACTTTGCCAAAAAAAGGGTCATTTTTCACTGCAAAACCACGTTGCGTTTTGCGCCGTTTCCTGTCGCGGGCACTAGGCCGACCCGCACAAGTGAGGTACCATTTTTCTCGTAGGACTTTGGGGAACGCGGGGTGGGTGGAAATTTGTGGATCCACGCAGATTCCAGAACTTTCCATCACAGAAATGTGGGGAAAATGTGTTTTTTTGTCAATTTTTTACGTTTGCAAGGGATTCTGGGTAACAGACCATGGTGGGAGGCAGTCAAGTCACCCCATCCTGGATTCCCCTGGGTGTCTAGTTTTCAAAAATGTATAGGTTTGCTAGGTTTCCCTAGGTGCCGGCAGGGCTAGGGTTCAAAATCTACAGCTAGTCACTTTGCCAAAAAAAGGGTCATTTTTCACTGCAAAACCACGTTGCGTTTTGCGCCGTTTCCTGTCGCGGGCACTATGCCGACCCACACAAGTGAGGTACCATTTTTCTCGTAGGACTTTGGGGAACGCGGGGTGGGTGGAAATTTGTGGATCCACGCAGATTCCAGAACTTTCCATCACAGAAATGTGGGGAAAATGTGTTTTTTTTGTCAATTTTTTACGTTTGCAAGGGATTCTGGGTAACAGACCATGGTGGGAGGCAGTCAAGTCACCCCATCCTGGATTTCCCTGGGTGTCTAGTTTTCAAAAATGTATAGGTTTGCTAGGTTTCCCTAGGTGCCGGCAGGGCTAGGGTTCAAAATCTACAGCTAGTCACTTTGCCAAAAAAAGGGTAATTTTTCACTGCAAAACCACGTTGCGTTTTGCGCCGTTTCCTGTCGCGGGCACTATGCCGACCCGCACAAGTGAGGTACCATTTTTCTCGTAGGACTTTGGGGAACTCGGGGTGGGTGGAAATTTGTGGATCCACGCAGATTCCAGAACTTTCCATCACAGAAATGTGGGGAAAATGTGTTTTTTTTGTCAATTTTTTACGTTTGCAAGGGATTCTGGGTAACAGACCATGGTGGGAGGCAGTCAAGTCACCCCATCCTGGATTCCCCTGGGTGTCTAGTTTTCAAAAATGTATAGGTTTGCTAGGTTTCCCTAGGTGCCGGCAGGGCTAGGGTTCAAAATCTACAGCTAGTCACTTTGCCAAAAAAAGGGTCATTTTTCACTGCAAAACCATGTTGCGTTTTGCGCCGTTTCCTGTCGCGGGCACTATGCCGACCCGCACAAGTGAGGTACCATTTTTCTCGTAGGACTTTGGGGAACGCGGGGTGGGTGGAAATTTGTGGATCCACGCAGATTCCAGAACTTTCCATCACAGAAATGTGGGGAAAATGTGTTTTTTTTGTCAATTTTTTACGTTTGCAAGGGATTCTGGGTAACAGACCATGGTGGGAGGCAGTCAAGTCACCCCATCCTGGATTCCCCTGGGTGTCTAGTTTTCAAAAATGTATAGGTTTGCTAGGTTTCCCTAGGTGCCGGCAGGGCTAGGGTTCAAAATCTACAGCTAGTCACTTTGCCAAAAAAAGGGTCATTTTTCACTGCAAAACCACGTTGCGTTTTGCGCCGTTTCCTGTCGCGGGCACTAGGCCGACCCGCACAAGTGAGGTACCATTTTTCTCGTAGGACTTTGGGGAACTCGGGGTGGGTTGAAATTTGTGGATCCACGCAGATTCCAGAACTTTCCATCACAGAAATGTGGGAAAAATGTGTTTTTTTTGTCAATTTTTTACGTTTGCAAGGGATTCTGGGTAACAGACCATGGTGGGAGGCAGTCAAGTCACCCCATCCTGGATTCCCCTGGGTGTCTAGTTTTCAAAAATGTATAGGTTTGCTAGGTTTCCCTAGGTGCCGGCAGGGCTAGGGTTCAAAATCTACAGCTAGTCACTTTGCCAAAAAAAGGGTAATTTTTCACTGCAAAACCACGTTGCGTTTTGCGCCGTTTCCTGTCGCGGGCACTATGCCGACCCACACAAGTGAGGTACCATTTTTCTCGTAGGACTTTGGGGAACGCGGGGTGGGTGGAAATTTGTGGATCCACGCAGATTCCAGAACTTTCCATCACAGAAATGTGGGGAAAATGTGTTTTTTTTGTCAATTTTTTACGTTTGCAAGGGATTCTGGGTAACAGACCATGGTGGGAGGCAGTCAAGTCACACCATCCTGGATTCCCCTGGGTGTCTAGTTTTCAAAAATGTATAGGTTTGCTAGGTTTCCCTAGGTGCCGGCAGGGCTAGGGTTCAAAATCTACAGCTAGTCACTTTGCCAAAAAAAGGGTCATTTTTCACTGCAAAACCACGTTGCGTTTTGCGCCGTTTCCTGTCGCGGGCACTATGCCGACCCGCACAAGTGAGGTACCATTTTTCTCGTAGGACTTTGGGGAACACGGGGTGGGTGGAAATTTGTGGATCCACGCAGATTCCAGAACTTTCCATCACAGAAATGTGGGGAAAATGTGTTTGTTTTGTCAATGTTTTATGTTTGCAAGGGATTCTGGGTAACAGACCATGGTGGGAGGCAGTCAAGTCACCCCGTCCTGGATTCCCCTGGGTGTCTAGTTTTCAAAAATGTATAGGTTTGCTAGGTTTCCCTAGGTGCCGGCAGGGCTAGGGTTCAAAATCTACAGCTAGTCACTTTGCCAAAAAAAGGGTCATTTTTCACTGCAAAACCACGTTGCGTTTTGCGCCGTTTCCTGTCGCGGGCACTAGGCCGACCCGCACAAGTGAGGTACCATTTTTCTCGTAGGACTTTGGGGAACGCGGGGTGGGTGGATATTTGTGGATCCACGCAGATTCCAGAACTTTCCATCACAGAAATGTGGGAAAAATGTGTTTTTTTTGTCAATTTTTTACGTTTGCAAGGGATTCTGGGTAACAGACCATGGTGGGAGGCAGTCAAGTCACCCCATCCTGGATTCCCCTGGGTGTCTAGTTTTCAAAAATGTATAGGTTTGCTAGGTTTCCCTAGGTGCCGGTAGGGCTAGGGTTCAAAATCTACAGCTAGTCACTTTGCCAAAAAAAGGGTAATTTTTCACTGCAAAACCACGTTGCGTTTTGCGCCGTTTCCTGTCGCGGGCACTATGCCGACCCACACAAGTGAGGTACCATTTTTCTCGTAGGACTTTGGGGAACGCGGGGTGGGTGGAAATTTGTGGATCCACGCAGATTCCAGAACTTTCCATCACAGAAATGTGGGGAAAATGTGTTTTGTTTGTCAATTTTTTACGTTTGCAAGGGATTCTGGGTAACAGACCATGGTGGGAGGCAGTCAAGTCACCCCATCCTGGATTCCCCTGGGTGTCTAGTTTTCAAAAATGTATAGGTTTGCTAGGTTTCCCTAGGTGCCGGCAGGGCTAGGGTTCAAAATCTACAGCTAGTCACTTTGCCAAAAAAAGGGTCATTTTTCACTGCAAAACCACGTTGCGTTTTGCGCCGTTTCCTGTCGCGGGCACTATGCCGACCCGCACAAGTGAGGTACCATTTTTCTCGTAGGACTTTGGGGAACGCGGGGTGGGTGGAAATTTGTGGATCCACGCAGATTCCAGAACTTTCCATCACAGAAATGTGGGGAAAATGTGTTTTTTTTGTCAATTTTTTACGTTTGCAAGGGATTCTGGGTAACAGACCATGGTGGGAGGCAGTCAAGTCACCCCATCCTGGATTCCCCTGGGTGTCTAGTTTTCAAAAATGTATAGGTTTGCTAGGTTTTCCTAGGTGCCGGCAGGGCTAGGGTTCAAAATCTACAGCTAGTCACTTTGCCAAAAAAAGGGTCATTTTTCACTGCAAAACCACGTTGCGTTTTGCGCCGTTTCCTGTCGCGGGCACTAGGCCGACCCGCACAAGTGAGGTACCATTTTTCTCGTAGGACTTTGGGGAACGCGGGGTGGGTGGAAATTTGTGGATCCACGCAGATTCCAGAACTTTCCATCACAGAAATGTGGGAAAAATGTGTTTGTTTTGTCAATTTTTTATGTTTGCAAGGGATTCTGGGTAACAGACCATGGTGGGAGGCAGTCAAGTCACCCCATCCTGGATTCCCTGGGTGTCTAGTTTTCAAAAATGTATAGGTTTGCTAGGTTTCCCTAGGTGCCGGCAGGGCTAGGGTTCAAAATCTACAGCTAGTCACTTTGCCAAAAAAAGGGTCATTTTTCACTGCAAAACCACGTTGCGTTTTGCGCCGTTTCCTGTCGCGGGCACTATGCCGACCCGCACAAGTGAGGTACCATTTTTCTCGTAGGACTTTGGGGAACGCGGGGTGGGTGGAAATTTGTGGATCCACGCAGATTCCAGAACTTTCCATCACAGAAATGTGGGGAAAATGTGTTTTTTTTGTCAATTTTTTATGTTTGCAAGGGATTCTGGGTAACAGACCATGGTGGGAGGCAGTCAAGTCACCCCATCCTGGATTCCCCTGGGTGTCTAGTTTTCAAAAATGTATAGGTTTGCTAGGTTTCCCTAGGTGCCGGCAGGGCTAGGGTTCAAAATCTACAGCTAGTCACTTTGCCAAAAAAAGGGTCATTTTTCACTGCAAAACCACGTTGCGTTTTGCGCCGTTTCCTGTCGCGGGCACTATGCCGACCCGCACAAGTGAGGTACCATTTTTCTCGTAGGACTTTGGGGAACGCGGGGTGGGTGGAAATTTGTGGATCCACGCAGATTCCAGAACTTTCCATCACACAAATGTGGGGAAAATGTGTTTGTTTTGTCAATTTTTTATGTTTGCAAGGGATTCTGGGTAACAGACCATGGTGGGAGGCAGTCAAGTCACCCCATCCTGGATTCCCCTGGGTGTCTAGTTTTCAAAAATGTATAGGTTTGCTAGGTTTCCCTAGGTGCCGGCAGGGCTAGGGTTCAAAATCTACAGCTAGTCACTTTGCCAAAAAAAGGGTCATTTTTCACTGCAAAACCACGTTGCGTTTTGCGCCGTTTCCTGTCGCGGGCACTAGGCAAACCCGCACAAGTGAGGTACCATTTTTCTCGTAGGACTTTGGGGAACGCGGGGTGGGTGGAAATTTGTGGATCCACGCAGATTCCAGAACTTTCCATCACAGAAATGTGGGAAAAATGTGTTTTTTTTGTCAATTTTTTACGTTTGCAAGGGATTCTGGGTAACAGACCATGGTGGGAGGTAGTCAAGTCACCCCATCCTGGATTCCCCTGGGTGTCTAGTTTTCAAAAATGTATAGGTTTGCTAGGTTTCCCTAGGTGCCGGCAGGGCTAGGGTTCAAAATCTACAGCTAGTCACTTTGCCAAAAAAAGGGTCATTTTTCACTGCAAAACCACGTTGCGTTTTGCGCCGTTTCCTGTCGCGGGC
This sequence comes from Triturus cristatus, assembly GCF_964204655.1. Taxonomy (NCBI): domain Eukaryota; kingdom Metazoa; phylum Chordata; class Amphibia; order Caudata; family Salamandridae; genus Triturus; species Triturus cristatus. Next base: position 600,632,411 of record NC_140594.1, read on the forward strand.
ACTAGTCCGACCCGCACAAGTGAGGTACCATTTTTCTTGTAGGAATTTGGGGAACGCGGGGTGGGTGGAAATTTGTGGATCCACGCAGATTCCAGAACTTTCCATCACAGAAATGTGGGGAAAATGTGGTTTTTTTGTCAATTTTTTACGTTTGCAAGGGATTCTGGGTAACAGACCATGGTGGGAGGCAGTCAAGTCACCCCATCCTGGATTCCCCTGGGTGTCTAGTTTTTAAAAATGTATAGGTTTGCTAGGTTTCCCTAGGTGCCGGCAGGGCTAGGGTTCAAAATCTACAGCTAGTCACTTTGCCAAAAAAAGGGTCATTTTTCACTGCAAAACCACGTTGCGTTTTGCGCCGTTTCCTGTCGCGGGCACTATGCCGACCCGCACAAGTGAGGTACCATTTTTCTTGTAGGACTTTGGGGAACGCGGGGTGGGTGGAAATTTGTGGATCCACGCAGATTCCAGAACATTCCATCACAGAAATGTGGGGAAAATGTGTTTTTTTTGTCAATTTTTTACGTTTGCAAGGGATTCTGGGTAACAGACCATGGTGGGAGGCAGTCAAGTCACCCCATCCTGGATTCCCCTGGGTGTCTAGTTTTCAAAAATGTATAGGTTTGCTAGGTTTCCCTAGGTGCCGGCAGGGCTAGGGTTCAAAATCTACAGCTAGTCACTTTGCCAAAAAAAGGGTCATTTTTCACTGCAAAACCACGTTGCGTTTTGCGCCGTTTCCTGTCGCGGGCACTAGGCCGACCCGCACAAGTGAGGTACCATTTTTCTCGTAGGACTTTGGGGAACTCGGGGTGGGTTGAAATTTGTGGATCCACGCAGATTCCAGAACTTTCCATCACAGAAATGTGGGAAAAATGTGTTTTTTTTGTCAATTTTTTACGTTTGCAAGGGATTCTGGGTAACAGACCATGGTGGGAGGCAGTCAAGTCACCCCATCCTGGATTCCCCTGGGTGTCTAGTTTTCAAAAATGTATAGGTTTGCTAGGTTTCCCTAGGTGCCGGCAGGGCTAGGGTTCAAAATCTACAGCTAGTCACTTTGCCAAAAAAAGGGTAATTTTTCACTGCAAAACCACGTTGCGTTTTGCGCCGTTTCCTGTCGCGGGCACTATGCCGACCCACACAAGTGAGGTACCATTTTTCTCGTAGGACTTTGGGGAACGCGGGGTGGGTGGAAATTTGTGGATCCACGCAGATTCCAGAACTTTCCATCACAGAAATGTGGGGAAAATGTGTTTTTTTTGTCAATTTTTTACGTTTGCAAGGGATTCTGGGTAACAGACCATGGTGGGAGGCAGTCAAGTCACACCATCCTGGATTCCCCTGGGTGTCTAGTTTTCAAAAATGTATAGGTTTGCTAGGTTTCCCTAGGTGCCGGCAGGGCTAGGGTTCAAAATCTACAGCTAGTCACTTTGCCAAAAAAAGGGTCATTTTTCACTGCAAAACCACGTTGCGTTTTGCGCCGTTTCCTGTCGCGGGCACTATGCCGACCCGCACAAGTGAGGTACCATTTTTCTCGTAGGACTTTGGGGAACACGGGGTGGGTGGAAATTTGTGGATCCACGCAGATTCCAGAACTTTCCATCACAGAAATGTGGGGAAAATGTGTTTGTTTTGTCAATGTTTTATGTTTGCAAGGGATTCTGGGTAACAGACCATGGTGGGAGGCAGTCAAGTCACCCCATCCTGGATTCCCCTGGGTGTCTAGTTTTCAAAAATGTATAGGTTTGCTAGGTTTCCCTAGGTGCCGGCAGGGCTAGGGTTCAAAATCTACAGCTAGTCACTTTGCCAAAAAAAGGGTCATTTTTCACTGCAAAACCACGTTGCGTTTTGCGCCGTTTCCTGTCGCGGGCACTAGGCCGACCCGCACAAGTGAGGTACCATTTTTCTCGTAGGACTTTGGGGAACGCGGGGTGGGTGGATATTTGTGGATCCACGCAGATTCCAGAACTTTCCATCACAGAAATGTGGGAAAAATGTGTTTTTTTTGTCAATTTTTTACGTTTGCAAGGGATTCTGGGTAACAGACCATGGTGGGAGGCAGTCAAGTCACCCCATCCTGGATTCCCCTGGGTGTCTAGTTTTCAAAAATGTATAGGTTTGCTAGGTTTCCCTAGGTGCCGGCAGGGCTAGGGTTCAAAATCTACAGCTAGTCACTTTGCCAAAAAAAGGGTAATTTTTCACTGCAAAACCACGTTGCGTTTTGCGCCGTTTCCTGTCGCGGGCACTATGCCGACCCACACAAGTGAGGTACCATTTTTCTCGTAGGACTTTGGGGAACGCGGGGTGGGTGGAAATTTGTGGATCCACGCAGATTCCAGAACTTTCCATCACAGAAATGTGGGGAAAATGTGTTTTGTTTGTCAATTTTTTACGTTTGCAAGGGATTCTGGGTAACAGACCATGGTGGGAGGCAGTCAAGTCACCCCATCCTGGATTCCCCTGGGTGTCTAGTTTTCAAAAATGTATAGGTTTGCTAGGTTTCCCTAGGTGCCGGCAGGGCTAGGGTTCAAAATCTACAGCTAGTCACTTTGCCAAAAAAAGGGTCATTTTTCACTGCAAAACCACGTTGCGTTTTGCGCCGTTTCCTGTCGCGGGCACTATGCCGACCCGCACAAGTGAGGTACCATTTTTCTCGTAGGACTTTGGGGAACGCGGGGTGGGTGGAAATTTGTGGATCCACGCAGATTCCAGAACTTTCCATCACAGAAATGTGGGGAAAATGTGTTTTTTTTGTCAATTTTTTACGTTTGCAAGGGATTCTGGGTAACAGACCATGGTGGGAGGCAGTCAAGTCACCCCATCCTGGATTCCCCTGGGTGTCTAGTTTTCAAAAATGTATAGGTTTGCTAGGTTTCCCTAGGTGCCGGCAGGGCTAGGGTTCAAATTCTACAGCTAGTCACTTTGCCAAAAAAAGGGTCATTTTTCACTGCAAAACCACGTTGCGTTTTGCGCCGTTTCCTGTCGCGGGCACTAGGCCGACCCGCACAAGTGAGGTACCATTTTTCTCGTAGGACTTTGGGGAACGCGGGGTGGGTGGAAATTTGTGGATCCACGCAGATTCCAGAACTTTCCATCACAGAAATGTGGGAAAAATGTGTTTGTTTTGTCAATTTTTTATGTTTGCAAGGGATTCTGGGTAACAGACCATGGTGGGAGGCAGTCAAGTCACCCCATCCTGGATTCCCTGGGTGTCTAGTTTTCAAAAATGTATAGGTTTGCTAGGTTTCCCTAGGTGCCGGCAGGGCTAGGGTTCAAAATCTACAGCTAGTCACTTTGCCAAAAAAAGGGTCATTTTTCACTGCAAAACCACGTTGCGTTTTGCGCCGTTTCCTGTCGCGGGCACTATGCCGACCCGCACAAGTGAGGTACCATTTTTCTCGTAGGACTTTGGGGAACGCGGGGTGGGTGGAAATTTGTGGATCCACGCAGATTCCAGAACTTTCCATCACAGAAATGTGGGGAAAATGTGTTTTTTTTGTCAATTTTTTATGTTTGCAAGGGATTCTGGGTAACAGACCATGGTGGGAGGCAGTCAAGTCACCCCATCCTGGATTCCCCTGGGTGTCTAGTTTTCAAAAATGTATAGGCTTGCTAGGTTTCCCTAGGTGCCGGCAGGGCTAGGGTTCAAAATCTACAGCTAGTCACTTTGCCAAAAAAAGGGTCATTTTTCACTGCAAAACCACGTTGCGTTTTGCGCCGTTTCCTGTCGCGGGCACTATGCCGACCCGCACAAGTGAGGTACCATTTTTCTCGTAGGACTTTGGGGAACGCGGGGTGGGTGGAAATTTGTGGATCCACGCAGATTCCAGAACTTTCCATCACAGAAATGTGGGGAAAATGTGTTTTTTTTGTCAATTTTTTATGTTTGCAAGGGATTCTGGGTAACAGACCATGGTGGGAGGCAGTCAAGTCACCCCATCCTGGATTCCCCTGGGTGTCTAGTTTTCAAAAATGTATAGGTTTGCTAGGTTTCCCTAGGTGCCGGCAGGGCTAGGGTTCAAAATCTACAGCTAGTCACTTTGCCAAAAAAAGGGTCATTTTTCACTGCAAAACCACGTTGCGTTTTGCGCCGTTTCCTGTCGCGGGCACTAGGCAAACCCGCACAAGTGAGGTACCATTTTTCTCGTAGGACTTTGGGGAACGCGGGGTGGGTGGAAATTTGTGGATCCACGCAGATTCCAGAACTTTCCATCACAGAAATGTGGGAAAAATGTGTTTTTTTTGTCAATTTTTTACGTTTGCAAGGGATTCTGGGTAACAGACCATGGTGGGAGGTAGTCAAGTCACCCCATCCTGGATTCCCCTGGGTGTCTAGTTTTCAAAAATGTATAGGTTTGCTAGGTTTCCCTAGGTGCCGGCAGGGCTAGGGTTCAAAATCTACAGCTAGTCACTTTGCCAAAAAAAGGGTCATTTTTCACTGCAAAACCACGTTGCGTTTTGCGCCGTTTCCTGTCGCGGGCACTAGTCCGACCCGCACAAGTGAGGTACCATTTTTCTTGTAGGACTTTGGGGAACGCGGGGTGGGTGGAAATTTGTGGATCCACGCAGATTCCAGAACTTTCCATCACAGAAATGTGGGGAAAATGTGGTTTTTTTGTCAATTTTTTACGTTTGCAAGGGATTCTGGGTAACAGACCATGGTGGGAGGCAGTCAAGTCACCCCATCCTGGATTCCCCTGGGTGTCTAGTTTTCAAAAATGTATAGGTTTGCTAGGTTTCCCTAGGTGCCGGCAGGGCTAGGGTTCAAAATCTACAGCTAGTCACTTTGCCAAAAAAAGGGTCATTTTTCACTGCAAAACCACGTTGCGTTTTGCGCCGTTTCCTGTCGCGGGCACTATGCCGACCCGCACAAGTGAGGTACCATTTTTCTTGTAGGACTTTGGGGAACGCGGGGTGGGTGGAAATTTGTGGATCCACGCAGATTCCAGAACATTCCATCACAGAAATGTGGGGAAAATGTGTTTTTTTTGTCAATTTTTTACGTTTGCAAGGGATTCTGGGTAACAGACCATGGTGGGAGGCAGTCAAGTCACCCCATCCTGGATTCCCCTGGGTGTCTAGTTTTCAAAAATGTATAGGTTTGCTAGGTTTCCCTAGGTGCCGGCAGGGCTAGGGTTCAAAATCTACAGCTAGTCACTTTGCCAAAAAAAGGGTCATTTTTCACTGCAAAACCATGTTGCGTTTTGCGCCGTTTCCTGTCGCGGGCACTAGGCCGACCCGCACAAGTGAGGTACCATTTTTCTCGTAGGACTTTGGGGAACGCGGGGTGGGTGGAAATTTGTGGATCCACGCAGATTCCAGAACTTTCCATCACAGAAATGTGGGGAAAATGTGTTTTTATGTCAATTTTTTACGTTTGCAAGGGATTCTGGGTAACAGACCATGGTGGGAGGCAGTCAAGTCACCCCATCCTGGATTCCCCTGGGTGTCTAGTTTTCAAAAATGTATAGGTTTGCTAGGTTTCCCTAGGTGCCGGCAGGGCTAGGGTTCAAAATCTACAGCTAGTCACTTTGCCAAAAAAAGGGTCATTTTTCACTGCAAAACCACGTTGCGTTTTGCGCCGTTTCCTGTCGCGGGCACTAGGCCGACCCGCACAAGTGAGGTACCATTTTTCTCGTAGGACTTCGGGGAACGCGGGGTGGGTGGAAATTTGTGGATCCACGCAGATTCCAGAACTTTCCATCACAGAAATGTGGGGAAAATGTGTTTTTTTTTGTCAATTTTTTATGTTTGCAAGGGATTCTGGGTAACAGACCATGGTGGGAGGCAGTCAAGTCACCCCATCCTGGATTCCCCTGGGTGTCTAGTTTTCAAAAATGTATAGGTTTGCTAGGTTTCCCTAGGTGCCGGCAGGGCTAGGGTTCAAAATCTACAGCTAGTCACTTTGCCAAAAAAAGGGTCATTTTTCACTGCAAAACCACGTTGCGTTTTGCGCCGTTTCCTGTCACGGGCACTAGGCCGACCCGCACAAGTGAGGTACCATTTTTCTTGTAGGACTTTGGGGAACGCGGGGTGGGTGGAAATTTGTGGATCCACGCAGATTCCAGAACTTTCCATCACAGAAATGTGGGGAAAATGTGGTTTTTTTGTCAATTGTTTACGTTTGCAAGGGATTCTGGGTAACAGACCATGGTGGGAGGCAGTCAAGTCACCCCATCCTGGATTCCCCTGGGTGTCTAGTTTTCAAAAATGTATAGGTTTGCTAGGTTTCCCTAGGTGCCGGCAGGGCTAGGGTTCAAAATCTACAGCTAGTCACTTTGCCAAAAAAAGGGTCATTTTTCACTGCAAAACCACGTTGCGTTTTGCGCTGTTTCCTGTCGCGGGCACTAGGCCGACCCGCACAAGTGAGGTACCATTTTTCTCGTAGGACTTTGGGGAACGCGGGGTGGGTAGAAATTTGTGGATCCACGCAGATTCCAGAACTTTCCATCACAGAAATGTGGGGAAAATGTGTTTTTTTTGTCAATTTTTTATGTTTGCAAGGGATTCTGGGTAACAGACCATGGTGGGAGGCAGTCAAGTCACCCCATCCTAGATTCCCCTGGGTGTCTAGTTTTCAAAAATGTATAGATTTGCTAGGTTTCCCTAGGTGCCGGCAGGGCTAGGGTTCAAAATCTACAGCTAGTCACTTTGCCAAAAAAAGGGTCATTTTTCACTGCAAAACCACGTTGCGTTTTGCGCCGTTTCCTGTCGCGGGCACTATGCCGACCCGCACAAGTGAGGTACCATTTTTCTCGTAGGACTTTGGGGAACGCGGGGTGGGTGGAAATTTGTGGATCCACGCAGATTCCAGAACTTTCCATCACAGAAATGTGGGGAAAATGTGTTTTTTTTGTCAATTTTTTACGTTTGCAAGGGATTCTGGGTAATAGACCATGGTGGGAGGCAGTCAAGTCACCCCATCCTGGATTCCCCTGGGTGTCTAGTTTTCAAAAATGTATAGGTTTGCTAGGTTTCCCTAGGTGCTGGCAGGGCTAGGGTTCAAAATCTACAGCTAGTCACTTTGCCAAAAAAAGGGTCATTTTTCACTGCAAAACCACGTTGCGTTTTGCGCCGTTTCCTGTCGCGGGCACTAGGCCGACCCGCACAAGTGAGGTACCATTTTTCTCGTAGGACTTTGGGGAACGCGGGGTGGGTGGAAATTTGTGGATCCACGCAGATTCCAGAACTTTCCATCACAGAAATGTGGGGAAAATGTGTTTTTTTTGTCAATTTTTTCCGTTTGCAAGGGATTCTGGGTAACAGACCATGGTGGGAGGCAGTCAAGTCACCCCATCCTGGATTCCCCTGGGTGTCTAGTTTTCAAAAATGTATAGGTTTGCTAGGTTTCCCTAGGTGCCGGCAGGGCTAAGGTTCAAAAACTACAGCTAGACTCTTCGCAAATAAAGTGTAAATTTTCAGTGTGAAAATGTGGTGCGTTCACCCTAGGTTTTGAGCCACTTCTTGTCGTGGGCACTATGCCTACACACACAAGTGAGGTACCATTTTTATCGGGAGACTTAGGGTAGTTCAGATTTGTAAAGCAACTGTTATTATCTATTGATTTTTGATGCATTTTTCCCTTCCAAATGAAAGACATTGTGTAAAAAAAAAATCATTTTGAAAAATGACCAATAATTGTCATGCAAATATGAGTATTCCCAATTTCGAAAATGTACAAATATGCACTGTTTCTAAACTCTGTAATTTGTTCCCATTTCAGATATACATAGGTGTCTTTCATACCGATTTTTCCATGTATACATTTTCCCACAATAATTGCTATATACCCGGAACAAAAAAAAAAAACATTACAAAATGCTGCGCAGTTTTCTACTCTGGGTTCGTTGGGCTCTTGGTGAACCTACAAGTCCTATATGTCCCCACAACCAGGAAGGTCCACCGGATGTAACGGTACATTGCTTTCAAAGAGATGTCATAATTCGAAGAAGTTACAGGTGAAAACGTTGACTCAAAATGCTGCTTTTTTCAACAAATTTTTAATTTTTCCTATATTTACCTGTAAGTTTCTATAAAGAAACCTTGATGGATCTACACAAATGACCCCTTGCTGAATTCAGAATTTTGTCTACTTTTCAAAAATGTATAGCTTTCCAGGATCCATTATTGTTTTTGTACCCATTTCTACCGTTAACTGGAAGGAGGTTGAAAGCACAAAAAATAGCAAAAATAGGGTATGTCCCAGAAAAATGCCAAAACTGTGTACAAAATGTTGGTTTTCTAACAAAATTCTGTCATTCCCTAAAAGCTGGAGAAATGGTGATTTCAGCCCCACAAACCCTTTTTTGATACCATTTGCATAGAAAAACCCAGAAGCTTTCATTTGCAGTCCGTTTTTCCAATTTTTCACAAAAAAAACAAAATTTTGCTGTATTTTGACTAATTTCTGGGAACCCTGTAGGAGAATCCACAAACCCTGGGTACCTTTAGAATCCCCAAGATGTTGGAAGAAAAGGACGCAAATTTGGCATGGATACCTAATGTGGTCAAAATGTTACAGGGGCCTAAGCGCGCACTACCCCAAATAGCCCAAAAAAGGCTTAGCACAGGAGGGGAAAAGGCCTAGCAGCGAAGGGGTTAATAAGCATTTCCAGACCTACCCCAGTTAAAGTGCCTAGGTCATTACCACCACAGTGCACAATAATAAGGTTAGGCTGTGGGACATGTAGAAAGGTTTTCACCAAAGGCATTAATTGGTGCCACTTTAACCCTCTCTGACCAATCCATTTAATGTCTACATTTGGCAAAGCAAGGTCTCTCACCATACCTTTTTCTTCTGCATACTTTTCACTCCAGAAGACATAGCTGTGACCTACAATCCACACTGTGAACATCTTCCAAGGAGATCTGGATGCACTCAGGAGGTGTCTTTCAGTAGAAAGGCAATATGAAATGAAAGACAGTTGTAAAATGGAGGCATAGATATTTTTTTAACATAAAAGGAACACATTGGCTGATTCAAATCTTTTTACAGTAAAAAGTAGGCTGTATGTGTATTTTTTTAGAAGCATGTTTTGTATTGGTTCAGAAAATTGTGTTCCCACAGAAGATTAGATTGGATTTGCTGTTAGGTTGGACAGGTGAACCACTCTTGCTCTTTGGATTTGAAACATTGTGTGCTGAACTTCTGACCTCTCTCCTCACGGCAGTGTTCCATGAGCTGTTGCTATGGTAGCAGGCAGAAGTCAAGTTGGGGAAAGGGTACATTTGGAAAGGGGTTGAAGTTTTCAACCAATAGAAATGTGTGATTTCATTTGAAAAAAAGTGGGAAGCACTGAGATTTGAAATTAACATGTATATGTGTGAAAAAAGAGAGGGAAACATTGATATTTACTGGTTCTGGAGAGAAGAGAGAGGTGTAGAGCTCTGATATTCTGACTCTGATAGTCTGCTGTTTGAGTGGCACATTTCTTTCACAACTAACTAATTTTAAAGGTGAGTTATGAGTTTGAGAGGGGATGTATGTGGTGGTTTTTTATATAACTATTATAATTGTGAATCTTCTTTAAAAGTTATGTTTTACATTTTGAGGTTTGGGAGATATTTAACTGTCTTTAACTACTTAAATATTATGGAGTATGTTTTCATCATAAGTTAATGTGTACTGGTAACAATGAGGAATACTGTTTTGTGCCTACCATCAAACCATGAGTCTGTGTGCAGATAAGAATTGTTGACAGAGATTTAATTTGTGTTGCTGTTGAAAAGTAAGACTTGCAGTTGAAAGAAAAGGACAGCTTCTTTTTAACTGTGATGGTTAGGATTTAGCAGAAATCACTTTGAAAGAAATGAGAGGAAAATGGCAACACATTTGAAATTAGCATTAGTTCTGTAAGAATTGCAGTCCCAGGAAAGGGGCAGCCTGTGTTTTGTGCGTAAAATCACAGCATGAGTCTGTGTGCATATAGGAATTGTTGTCTGAGATTTAATTTGTGAAGTTGTTGTTCTGTAAGAATTGCAGACCCAGGAAAGGGGCAGTCTGTTTTAAAAACTCAAATTAACCCTTACCACACATGCACTGTTACATACATCCCAGCAGTCTTCATGCAGTTTTGGAAGTCTCTTTGCTCATTTCTTTTGCACCAGAGAATACACAGTCTCCAGAAACGCACTCTTTGCACACACGCAGCAGCTTCTCCAACAGTCCCATGCGTAGTACTCAGCTCTGTGTGGTGTTTCAGATAGCACTGTGTAACGCAAAGACATTCAACGTCACCAAGGCTCATTTCCTTTGCTCTAGTGTAGTCACTCACCCAGGTTGCACATGCTCATGGTATGAAGTAGCTGTTAGGACATGTGCTCTTTTCTGCCTCTGTAATCTACAAGGAAAATGTGTCAGGCTGTAACAGTAATTATCACTTGCTCTACCACAGTAGTAAATGTGCTTTGAAATTGCCAATCAAATTCTGTTTTCTGCTTAGAATCACACCATGAGGTTGTGTGCGCACAGGAATTGTGGCCAGAGATGTAATTTGTGTTGCAGTTGTTCTGTAAAACATGCACTTGCAGGAAAGGGACAGCTTGTTTTCTTCAAATGTGGTGGTTAGCACTCAGAAGAAAACACTAAATCGCAAATGAGAGGCAAATGCTAAAACATTTGAAACCAACAGGGTAGATTTTCCTTTCAAAATAGCAAAGGCACAGGTAGTTGCCATATGTTCAAAACTCAAATTAACCCTTACCACACATGCACTGTTACATACATCCCAGCAGTCTTCATGCAGTTTTGGAAGTCTCTTTGCTCATTTCTCTTGCACCAGACAATACACAGTTTCCAGAAACACACTCTTGGCACACACGCAGCAGCTTCTCCAACACTCCCTTGCATAGTACTCAGCTCTGTGTGGTGTTTCAGATAGCACTGTGTAACGCAAAGACATTCAACGTCACCAAGGCTCATTTCCTTTGCTCTAGTGTAGTCACTCACCCAGGTTGCACATGCTCATGGTATGAAGTAGCTGTTAGGACATGTGCTCTTTTCTGCCTCTGTAATCTACAAGGAAAATGTGTCAGGCTGTAACAGTAATTATCACTTGCTCTACCACAGTAGTAAATGTGCTTTGAAATTGCCAGTCCAATTCTGTTTTCTGCTTAGAATCACACCATGAGGCTGTGTGCGCACAGGAATTGTGTCCAGAGATGTAATTTGTGTTGCAGTTGTTCTGTAAAACATGCACTTGCAGGAAAGGGACAGCTTGTTTTCTTCAAATGTGGTGTTTAGCACTCAGCAGACAACACTAAATCGCAAATGAGAGGCAAATGCTAAAACATTTGAAACCAACAGGGTAGATTTTCCTTTCAAAATAGCAAAGGCACAGGTAGTTGCCATATGTTCAAAACTCAAAATAAACCTTAGCACACATGCACTGTTACATACATCCCTGCAGTATTCATGCAGTTTTGGAAGTCTCTTTGCTCATCTGTCTTGCACCAGACAATACACAGTCTCCAGAAACACACTCTTGGCACACACGCAGCAGCTTCTCCAACACTCCCATGCGTAGTACTCAGCTCTGTGTGGTGTTTCAGATAGCACTGTGTAACGCAAAGACATTCAACGTCACCAAGGCTCATTTCCTTTGCTCTAGTGTAGTCACTCACCCAGGTTGCACATGCTCATGGTATGAAGTAGCTGTTAGGACATGTGCTCTTTTCTGCCTCTGTAATCTACAAGGAAAATGTGTCAGGCTGTAACAGTAATTATCACTTGCTCTACCACAGTAGTAAATGTGCTTTGAAATTGCCAGTCCAATTCTGTTTTCTGCTTAGAATCACACCATGAGGCTGTGTGCGCAGAGGAATTGTGTCCAGAGATGTAATTTGTGTTGCAGTTGTTCTGTAAAACATGCACTTGCAGGAAAGGGACAGCTTGTTTTCTTCAAATGTGGTGTTTAGCACTCAGCAGAAAACACTAAATCGCAAATAAGAGTCAAACGCTAAAACATTTTAAATTATTGAAAAGCTAAAAAAAAAAAAAAATGAATTATAATTACAAAAAGGTATTTTTTTTAAAGTTTCTTGCTGGTATTGCCGAGCAACAGTGAAAAAAATAAAAAATGCCTTTAAGGACAAGAAAGAGGAAAGAAAAGCAACAACAACTATATCTGGACAAAACTGGAAAAAAAAATAGGAGGAAAAGCTTGTGATGGCAAAAAGAAAAAGTCTACTGGTAAGCAAAGTAGAGATTTCTTAAAAAAGATCTTCAAAAAAAAAAAATGGAAAAAATAAATGTAAAACAAACAGTGTTTTAGGTACAAAGCAACAACAGAGTCAACAGCAAAAAACAAAAGCTAATGTACAATCAGAAGTAAGTAAAAGTGATTTAACACGAAAATTAGATTTTAAAAACATTCGTCGAAAAATGTTTCAGAGAAGAGTGATGTTAAATTTGCTAAAGGATGTGAAAAAATATAAGAAAAAAACAAAATTTATTAAGAATTTTTTTTTTATAGAAAATATTGTAAGTAAGGCTTTGGAAATAAAAAGAAAACTTTTTATTTTAATTTTGAATAGGATGCGTAGATTAGACAAATTAGTCAATGTAATGAAGTCACAAAGCAAAAGGAAAAGAGAAGTGAAAAAAAGTAACTTTTGTAAAGTGTTCTTGGGAGAATGGAAGCACAGTTCAAGTACTGAACCATTTTTTAATGAAGAGAGTTATCCTCAAAGTAATAGTTTGTTGCATGCAGTTGACACCAATGGTAGAGCATATGAAGTTAAGGATGGTTGTGTGATGGAAAAAGAGAAAATGGTTCCAAGAAATGAGGAAGAAGTGATGGCTGCTGAGGCTATGGGGAGACGTCCAAAATCCCCAGTGTACACTTGGAATTGTTTTAGTATTTGTACTGTGCGTCAGGAATCTATTGATAAATTACGTGACTTTCTAAGAGAATATAGTAAAAAGAGTGTAAAACAGAAGATTAAGGTGCTTCAAAGACTAGATCCATGCAGAGTGAGAGAGAATACTGGTTTGCAAGGACATTCTCTGGCTTGTCTATCTAGGAAAGTGTGTCAAAGTGTTTTTCACCATTTTAGGATGCTGGCTGTTCATCATACTGAAATGAGAAAGTTTGTGAGAACATTGTATTTTGCTAAAAGTCCAGCAGTAAAGTTAAATGAGTTAAATAATGCTCTGTTCCGTGGATCTGTATCAGATGTAGTGAAGGTTACCGATGAGATTCAGTTTTGTTACTTTGGTCCAGAACAAGAAAGTGCAGAAAAGGACACAGTTAATGAGGAAAATGAGGAACAGAATGTAGAACTCATTATTACTAAAAATGTTGAGGATGAAATGACAAAATGTACTATCATCTCTAATGAAAGACCAAATATTACTTGTATTTGTTGTCGCAGAAGCCATTATAAAATTCAAACAAGGAATGTTGATCTGTATAAAAAAAGTGAAAAGGAAGATAATTATAAGTGGAAGGATTTTGCAACATATATATTTCTGGAAAATTGTTTTGAATTGGGTGAAGATCAGCGTATTTGTAAATACAGTTATAATAAGTTAGAAGAAAATAGAATGCCGACCAGAGCTGTACATAATAATTTAGAATTGGATGCTATTCCTGACGAATTTTCTGATTTAAATACACATGAGTCTATACTCATTCAATGTGTTCATCCGTTCCAGACCATAGTACGTATGGAGCCCAAAACTGGTAAATTACCTCCTTCAGATTTACTGAGAGGTTTAAAAGGAAGAGTGGTGTATTTGCCATTGGATTTGAAAAAAAATATGGAAACTATTGATGCAGATACTTTGGAAACTGAACCATTAGTTATTATGGTTAATGGTGTACCAACAAAGAATAAGAAGATTTGGCAGGAGCTGGTAGATGTACGGAAAGTACAAAGAGCAAATTTATATTTGAAAAGGAATAATAAATGGTATGAATCAATTTATATAGATGAAGATGAAGAAGATTCACAAGAAGACACAGAAACACCAACTGGGCAAATTGAAAAAGTGGACAAGTCAAAAGAAGAAGAAATTTATGAACATTTTAGCATACATCCTCTTCATTCAAAAGAAGTTATGGGAGACACTATTGATCTGTTTCAGATGAAGAAAGCAAAAGGAACTCCCATGAGTGTATGGGAGAAGAGCTTGGGAGCTCGATGTTTTCCCCAGCTGTTTCCTACAGGAAAAGGTGGACGATACGATGAACGCCCAGAACAGATTCCAGCTTCTGAGTATAGGTCTACAAGATTATATGCAGAAGATCCAAGATTTCGTCAAAGCATTCCTTATTTGTTTCATCTTTTATTTGAAAGCGACTTGTCTGCACTATCTTATGCAGTAAATCACATTTTAAAATGTGGAGTACATCTACATAATGTGTCTGCAAAGGATTTTATGGACAAAGTGCAGCACCGAGATGATCATTTGGAAACACAATTGATTAATCTGATGGCTTGTCAGCGTGGGACAAATGAATATTGGTACCGACGCCATGGAGAATTAAAATGCATGTTACGGAATTTAGGAACTCCAACATGGTTCCTTACCCTAAGCTGTGCCGAGTACGCTTGGGATGATTTACTGGATTTTCTTCGAGAGGCAAATTCTAACATTAAAAACATCGAATACAAGACAGCAGGAGAATTGTGCTCATTGGATCCGGTTAATGTTTGCAGATATTTTAATCATAGATTTGAGGCTATGATGTCCTTCATCTGCAATAAAAAAAATCCACCTCTTGGAGAAGTTGTGGATTTCTTTTGGAGAAAAGAGTACCAAGCAATAGGTGCTCCTCATATTCATATGCTGTTGTGGATCAAGGATGCCCCAAAATTTGGAACAGATGCAGATGAAGCAGTTTTAAGTTTCATTGAAGAATATGCAACATGTGCTATACCTAAAAGCACACAAGAGAAAAAGTTAAAAGAGCAAGTTCTACGTTTTCAAAATCATCGGTGTGGAAAATACTGTCGGCGAAAGTACAAGAGCAAAGATAAATTCTACACAAAATGTCGATTTGGATTTCCATGACCTGTTCTTTCAAAAGGTAGAGTAAACAGTTTTATGTCAGCTGTGCGACATACTATTACAAGAAAATCACCTAAAAATACCTACAACCTACGAAGAAAAGAAGAGTCAAAATACATAAATGACTACAACCCAGTCATGTTATCCATGTGGAATGCTAACATGGATATTCAGTATGTGGCAGACAATTCTATTGCTGTTGCTCGGTATGTCACATCATACATCACTAAATCTGAGAAAACAGAATTGAAGGAAATGTGGGAAGAGATTTCTCATGAGAAGACTGTCAGTAAGAAGCTATACAGTTTCAGTTTAAAGATGTTATCGCATCGAGAAATTGGATCCTACGAATGCTCAGATAGGTTATCATCTGCAAGTCTTTACTCGAAATCCAGAAGAATAATTTGGGTAAGTTTAGGCCTAGCAGGAATGAGAAATCGGGTACTGAAATCTGTTGCAGAAATTGAATATTTGGCCGAGTATAACCCGGAAAGTACAGATATTTTGAAATCAAACATGTTGGACACGTATTACCCAAAAAGAAGTCGTCATCTTGAGAACATGTGTCTCTATGAAGTGCTGCAGAACTACATTTTTTCACGGAAAGCCACATCAATAATGGAAAATATAAAGTCATTGGTGAAGAAGGATGTTTGGTGAAGCAAACAAAAGGAAGTTTGATTAATCACAGGAAGCTCAGTTGTGATACAACTGAGAAAAAGGAATTTTACTACTTGGCACTTTTACAGCTGTTTAAACCATGGCGTTCAGAGGACGAACTACTGGGAGAATTTCACAGCTATGAAGATTCATTTAATGCGTATAAAGAAACAATTCAATGCAGTACTTTCACGAATTACGTGCAAATGTTAAATGAATGAAGAAATAGAACAGGAAAGTACAATTGCAGCTGAAGTAGCTAGAGACAGTTCTCAAGACAGCCAAAGTTCTGGAACACTCAGTCAAGATCCCCTAGGACAACCTATTGTAGAAAATGAAGCTGCAATAGCCATGACTGAAGTAGAAACAGCTATGAATCAAGCACAGGAAGATTCTATAGAATTACTAAATCTGGAACAACAACTGAATGAAGAACAAAAACAAATTTATGAAGAAGTCACCAAAAAAATTGATCATGGATTACTACATGAAAATAAAGAGTGTTCATGCACATCATTTGAACCAATCAGGATGTATGTGAGTGGACAAGCTGGAACTGGAAAAAGTTTCTTAATAAAAGTCATCAGAAGCTACCTACAGCAAAAAACAGCTTCCACTTTGTCTTGTGTTGTAACTGCTCCAACTGGGTTAGCAGCCTATAACATAAAAGGAATTACCTTACATCGCTTGCTAATGTTACAGTGGAGCATGAGAACCAAATACAATATCACAAGCAAACAGGAGAAGCATGCTTCGAAGTTTCAAGAGTGTTGAAGAAGATGCAAGTTCTCATTATTGATGAGGTGAGCATGGTATCAAACTTAATGCTTGCCTTTGTGCATTTAAGAATGCAACAAATTCTAAAAAGAGACTATGACGTGTTATTTGGAGGAAAACACGTCATAGTTTTTGGGGATCTTTTACAGCTCACTCCAGTAAAAGGACAACCCGTGTTTAATACTGTGACACATGAAGACACAAAGAAGTCATTAGGAAGCATTGGTAATGCGAATATTTGGTCGTTCTTTGAGTACAAAGAACTCACTACCAATATGAGGCAAGCAAACGATGAAGATTATGCAAGTATTCTGAAAGATATTAGAATTGGACTTCTCACAGAAGATGGCAAAAAAGCATTACAGAGACGGATGCTACATAATTTATTTCCAAAAGAAACAATAGTTGCAGAGAAAATATTCAAGAACATTGCTGAAAAAAATACTGTAATCTGCTTAATGCCAACACTACGCGAATGCTCAATATTCAATGAGGAACTTTTGAAATTGGAAAAAGAAGAGATTAAGAAAATGGAAGCAGTGGACAAAATTCAACATGAAGGAATTACTATTACATTAACAGGCAAACTGAAAAATAAATTGGATTCACTAGAGAAGAACATTTCAAAAACAGCTGGATTAGAAAAAAATCTATATGTTTGCATGAATTGTCGAGTGATTTTAAGGAGAAATTTGGATGTAGAAAAAGGTTTAGTAAATGGAGCTATGGGTAAAGTTGTGGGTTATGAGAAGTACCAGAAAAAAGATGGAATTGAATTTTTAAAAATAAAATTTGACCAGATTGAAGAGGTTAAAGACATTAGTCGTTGTTCAGTTCGTTTTTTGCTAGTGAAAGACTTGTATGTACGTAGGAAGCAGTTTCCATTTTCTCTAGCATATGCTGTAACTATTCACAAGTCTCAAGGATTAACTGTAGATAGTGCTTTTGTAAACATTGGTTCTACTGTATTCAAAGAAGGTATGGCATATGTTGCTTTGTCACGAGTGAAAACATTATCTGGTTTATTTATGATAGACTTTGATGACTCAAAAGTTAGTGCTGATGCAAACTGTGTAAAGGAGTATAATAGATTAAGAAGAACCTATGCTCCTCATTTAGGTCAGTATCCTGTGATTGAAAAACATGTTGTTTCTCAGAAAAGGAGAAATGAGAATATCTGTAATGAGGATGGACAGAAGAGAATACAAAAGGAGAGTGAAGTGATTGTAAGCAAAAAGAAAAAGGACAGTGTTCAAGAGGTTGTTGGTTGTCATTTTGAAAATAGCTCTGGTGTCAACTGCTACGCAAATGTAGTGCTGAATGTTGTATTTTATCTTGAAAATTTGCAAGAGCAGATAAAAGTAAATCATGGAAAAAGATTCTGTTCTCTGCTGAGTTTCCTTTATGAGAAGCTCAGTAATGATAAAACTAAAATAGAAAGTGCTTCTGATGTTAGAAATCTTTTAGATGTATGTTCAGGATCTACGCAGTTTAAAGAAAATGTTCAGCAAGATGCACAGGAATTCTTAATATATATGCTGACGGTACTTGAAGATGAAGGAGTACAAGTAGAAAACTTATTTGGTGTCTCTTATAAATGGGAACATTGATGTGAAAACTGTATGAACACATGCAGTAGTAATGTTGATTCTGAAAGGTTCATATATTTACCATTACCACAAAGTAAATCAGTGACTTTTAGTAAATTAGTTAAAGATGCCAATCACAACATGGAATGTTCTGAATGCGAATCTGACATGTTTTCCACGTTATTTTTACAGAAATACGGTCAGTATGTAATTTTAATGATGCAACGTTGTAGAGCTGATGGTTCAAAATTGGATACTTTAATAAAGAAGTTTATAGGACAACAATAATCAATTTCTGGAAAAACTTTTGTTACAGTTGCAATAATTTTTCATGAAGGACCTATTGTAACTTCTGGACATTACACAGTTTATCTTAAATGTGAAAAAGGCTGGACACTGTGTAATGATTCCCAATTGATTTTCAAGCAACAATTGCCTTATGATTTACCCAATTCTTACTTAATTTTTCTGAAACCTAAATTTTAAAAACTAAAAACTGCATCTGAAGAAAGCATTTTTTGAAATTTTAAAGGATTATAATTGAAGATTTCACTTAAAAAGGATTTTGAAATTACTATTTGGCCTAAAGGAAAAGTAATAAAAACAAATGTGGACTTCTTTGACAGATATTATTTTGGCATATGTGCTTTTGCAACAATGTTTAAAGATGGAATATCTACACAATTTTTATTCATCTAGAAAGGTATTTGTAATATATATGTAATATTTCTATCAAAGTATATTTTAGTGTGGATAGTTTTGGGGCTTTTTTAAACAATCTTTCAGATTGTTTTTTTTTTGCCCGCTGTTAAATGATGAATACAATTGTTTTCACTATTTTAAGTGAAAATTAAAAAATTCTGAAAACAGCAAAAAAAGGGCAAGAAATTGCTTTGCAAAAAATGTAAAAACATGTACTGCTTTATAAAATGTATGATTGAATATTAATACTTTTTTTCTTTTTTTTCAGAACTTGAAAGAAAAAGAAAAAAATGAAATTGTGTTTCCTTGCAAATTAGTAAAAATGTTTTTATCAAAATAAGTTATTTTAAAAATAAGATAAGTTAAAAATATTTGAATTTCTTAATCCTTCCTTTTCATGATTCCTTTTCTTCACCTCTCTTTGCTCATTAAATTTAAAAAAAAATAATAATTTTTAAAAAACCTCCTCGGGTGCGCACAGCGTGCGCGCACCCCCAAAAAAAAAATTAAAAAAAAAATCCCCCAAAAATATTTTTGGGTTTAGTTTTTAGGTGGCTCGGAAAAGAGCCCTTGAGTTAATGTAGGGAAACAGGAAGAGAAAAACGAAAAAAAGAAAAAACATCTATGGCCTAGAGCAATGATGCGCATCAAATTTTCGCTGAAGGAGATCAAGACTGGTCTCCCCCACAGAAATAAGACTGCCGCAATCAGTGCACCGTGTAGACAACCTCGCCAAACAAGGTGGACCAACAAGAGGTGTAGAAAAAGGTGAAGGCACCATCGCAGTAGAAGTGCTTGCCTGAGCTGCCGAAGATGTGCTCGGCTGAGCTGCTGCAGATGTCGTCGGCTGAGCAGGTGGAGGGTTTTCTCCAGAAGCTTGACGAAAAGTCACTGGATGCATTGCCTCAACATGCCTCATCATTGTGTGTATGCTAAAAGAATACTTCTTGTTAGCATTCCCACGTGATAAGACTTTTTGACACAATACACAAGTAACTTTCGGTGCATTCACTTTTTTTTGTCCCTCAGGGAAAGTAAAAAACTGCCATATAAAGCTGTCTTTCTGCTTCCTGTTCCTCTGTCTCTCAAGAGTGTCCTGTTCACTCTCTGAAGATGGTTGCTGCTCAGCCATTGTCTCTCAACAACAGATTAGCTCCTTCTCCAAGGGAATCAGAACTAATAATGAAGAAAGTGGGAGTGGTGTTTGAAGAATCTGGAACTGAAAGTACTTCAAACCAATCAAAAGTGATTATTGTTGATCACATGACTTGCAATGAGGGGATTGGGTGTGGTGTTGAAACAATCAGAAACTGAAAGTAATGAAAACCAATTAGAAGTGTTGTTTTATTAAGAACATAACCTGAGGTGCGCGGACGGAGCAAGCTCGGAGCGCGCACCGGGCAATTACGCATGCGCGAACGCATACGAGCGCATGCGCATACGTGGTATGCATGTACGTAACGCGCAAACGTAGCACACGCGTATACGCGAACGACAGCGCGCGTACTCTACGCGTATACGGAAGTGTACCGCGTGGAGCACGTACGACGCACGCAAGCATGCGTACGTACGCATGCGTACTGGGTGCGCGCTCCGAGCGCGAAAAAAACTCGTATGTATGCATACGTAAATAACGTAAAACGGAATTCATAAAAACTTACGCAAACGTACTCGGTGCGCGCTCTGAGCGCGCACCCTAAGAATTAATATAAAAAAAAAAAAGGACATAACTTAATAGAAAATATTAACTATGCTGTTCAACTTTATCCTAATTGAAATTTTTTTTAAAAATTAGCCAAAAAAATTAAAGGATAAAGATAATATATAAATGAATATATAGGAAATTTTTGTAAAAAAAAATATTTAAAAAATATAAATAAAAAATACATAACTTAGCATTTAAAAAACCTTGCAAATTCACTGAAAAACCATAGGTTTCACACACGTTATAGTTAGGAATTAGCATTTAAAAAACCTTGCAAATTCACTGAAAAAACCATAGGTTTCACACATGTTATAGTTAGCTGGACATTTCACTTGTACAAAACCAATGAAATTCCCCCGTTATAGTTAGTTCAGCTAACTATAACTCGCGCGCCCGCAATCCACTGCTGATGACGTCACATATTACATCACTCATGACATGGTCAGTGACATCACTGATGACATCACTGATGACATCTCAAATGACATCACTCATGACATCACTCATGACATCATCCGTGTGATAGAGTAGCACATCTTCTGACACAATAATATAACCTTTAAAACACCGACAAAAAATTTAAGAGTTCCATTCTCAAAACCATACATACTGCAATACCAATAACTACATACCCAATTATTAACTCTTAGGTCAACATACACCTCCACACACTCACCTGTACAGTCACTCATACTTACAGTCACTTCAAACAAAAGTGTCATATGAATTTATACACAAACATAAATAGACACTCACACACTACAAATCATCCATAGAGGTACTCTCATACTTACTCAATCATGCAAATAATCACACTCCCA
Organism: Triturus cristatus; assembly: GCF_964204655.1. Taxonomy (NCBI): domain Eukaryota; kingdom Metazoa; phylum Chordata; class Amphibia; order Caudata; family Salamandridae; genus Triturus; species Triturus cristatus. Next base: position 600,653,675 of record NC_140594.1, read on the forward strand.
TTTACTCATCTAGGCAATGAAACACACTCAAGTTCACTTACACATAAAAATAGTATCACATTCTTACGCTCTTATACAATCATTGATGCAAGCACACACTCATCCATACAGCCACTCTCACAATCACACACTCTCACATATACCCACTTATATACTCTTACACGCATATATACTGCCTTTCACATATGTAGTTAGTCACACTTGTACCATTGAGATATACATGCAATCCCTAACACACCCATACATACACTCACCCAACCATACAGTTCAACACAGATGCACTCTTAAAACCATGCACCCATAGAATCACCCACTCACACATCTATATCCAGAGTCACACACACCCTACCCACACAAACACTTATGAACCCATACAGATACTCACACAAGCAATCAATAACTCATATAGACACTCATATAGCTGTTCTCAAAACCATGCAGCCACTTATACACCAACATACAGACACATACATACATTTACACAGTTTACTCACTAGTCTGCAGTAAGATACATTTAATGACTAACTTAAAGAATCATGTTATGCACCACAGAAAATCATCCATTTACACACTTGTACACCCACACATTCTTAAACAGGCCTTTCCCTATATATATTAAACATATTAAATTTTTTATAAAACACATACTCACTAGATGATGTCATCAGTGATGTCATCAGTGATGTCATTTGAGATATCATCAGTGATGTCATCAGTGATGTCACTGACCATGTCATGAGTGATGTAATATGTGACGTCATCAGCAGTGGATTGCGGGCGCGCGAGTTATAGTTAGCTGAACTAACTATAACGGGGGAATTTCATTGGTTTTGTACGAGTGAAATGTCCAGCTAACTATAACATGTGTGAAACCTATGGTTTTTTCAGTGAATATATATATATATATATATAGCCACATATATCTATCTATCTATCTATCTATCTATCTATCTATCTATCTATCTATCTATCTATCTATCTATCTATCTATCTATCTATCTATCTATCTATCTATCTATCTATCTATCTATCTATCTATCTATCTATCTATCTATCTATTCACTGAAAAAACCATAGGTTTCAGGCACGTTATAGTTAGGAATTAGCATTTAAAAAACCTTAGAAATTCACTGAAAAAACCATAGGTTTCAGGGGCGTTATAGTTAGCTGGACTTCACTCGTACAAAACCATTGAAATTCCCCCGTTATAGTTAGTTCAGCTAACTATAACTCGCGCGCCCGCAATGCACTGCTGATGACGTCACATATTACATCACTCATGACATGGTCAGTGACATCACTCATGACATCACTGATGACATCTCAAATGACATCACCTATGGTTTTTTCAGTGAATTTCTAAGGTTTTTCAAATGCTAATTCCTAACTATAACATGCCTGAAACCTATGGTTTTTTCAGTGAATTTCAAAGGTTTTTTAAATGCTAATTTCTTACTATGCCTACAGAGATAGGATATGTGAAGATAGAAGAAAAAAAGCACAGAAAGAAAAAAAAGAAATGCAGAAAGAAGCAACAGAAGTCCTCAAAGACGAAGAAAAGTGCAGGAAGAAGGATAATGTGCAGAAAGAACAAACAGAAGAGCAGAAAGAAGCCTTGTTGCAAAATCATCCTGTACCCTCAACTTTTTCAGACGGATACTGGTGGTAACTGAGTCTGACTAACCAGTCCTAGAGCCAGTGCTATGTTAAAAGACACTCAGAATACAGTGAAAACACCTACATACACTAGGGAACACTATGCGTTGGGGTCCCCCTGTGATTAGCATGACCTCCACTGTAAGTCCCTAGTATATATTAGGGAAGGGGATTAAAACTACCTCTTAAAACACGCCACAGGGCGGGTTTGCACACGTCACTTCAGGCTCCGTCCTCTCCCTTCCCCACTGTGTAAACACGCCCTGTGGCCGTTTTAAGTTGGGAAATTAAGTCCCCTTGAATCCTGAGGGTCCCTAGGGTCCAACTAGACCACTAGGTACCTTCAGTAAGCGCCACAGAGCTGCGTTGCAGAGAGATATAAAAAGGGGCACGGCCTAGACCACCTTTCTGCAATGCAGCGCAGTGGCGCTTACTGGAAGCACCTGGTGGGCTAGTTGGCCCCCAGGGTCCCTCAGGATTGAAGGGGAATTATTTCCCTAACTTAAAACGCACCACAGGGCGTGTTTGCACAAATTAACTCAAGCACCGTCCCCTCCCTTCACCACTGTGTAAACACGCCCTGTGGCCGTTTTTAGTTGGGAGATTAAGTTAATTTGAATCCTGAGGGTCCTTAGGGTCCAACTAGCCCACTAGGTACCTCCAGTAAGCTCCTCAGAGCTGGGTTGCAGAGAGGTGTAAAACGTGGCACGGCCTGGACCACCTCTCTGCAACGCAGCTCAGTGGCGCTTACTGGAAGCACCTGGTGGGCTAGTTAGCCCCCAGGGGCCCTCAGGATTGAAGGGGAATTATTTAACCAACTTAAAACACGCCATAGGGCGTGTTTGCACACGTCACCTCAGGCCCCGTCCCCTCCCTTCCCCAATGTGTAAACACGGCCTGTGGCCGTTTTAAGTAGGGAGATTAAGTCCCCTTGAATCCTGAGGATCCATAGGGGCAAAATAGCCCACTAGGTACGTCCAGTAAGCGCCATTGCAGAGAGGTGTAAAAAGGGGCACGGCCTGCACCACCTCTCTGCAACGCAGAGCAGTGGCGCTTACTGGAAGCACCTGGTGGGCTAGTTGGCCCCCAGGGTCCCTCAGGATTGAAAGGGAATTATTTCCCCAACTTAAAACGCGTCACAGGGTGTGTTTGCACACGTCACCTCAGGCCTCGTCCCCTCCCTTCACCACTGTGTAAACGCGCCCTGTGGCCGTTCTAAGTTGAGAGATTAAGTCCCCTTGAATCCTAAGGGTCCCTAGGGTCAATCTAGCCCGCTAGGTACCTCCAGTAAGCACCACAGAGCTGCGTTGCATAGAGGAGTAAAAAAGGGCGTGGCCTCAGAGCACCTGTCTGCAACGCAGCTCCCTGGCGCATACTGGATATACCTGTTGGGCTAGTTGGCCTCCATGGCGCGATGCCTGTCTTTTATTTATTTTATTTTTTTAAGAAGAAGGGCTGTGTGGCCCACCTTCTTTTTCTAATTTATTGGCCCTGGGGACCCCATCCCCCAGGGCCTGCACCCTAATTTGTTTTGTTGAGAAAAAAAAAGAAATTTGGAAGGCGTGGCCCCCCCCCCAAGGCCTTAATCGGCCCCGGGGACCCCAACCCCCGGGTCATTGCATTTTTTTGTTGTTAATTCTTTAGGAGTGGGGTTGTGTGGCCCCCCCTCCTCAGGCCACTTATGGCCCCGGGGACCCCATCCCCTAGGGCCAACCTTTGTTTATTATTATTTTTTAGAAATATATATTTATAGAAACACCTAGGACATGCTGGACAAATCGTATGTACCTATCACCATGACGATTTGCGTGATATTCATTAAAAGGCGACTATGCATACAATGAATCCACGTGGAATGTATTTACAGCGCTAGTGAAGCTCTGACGTGTCTGGCGCCCTACCGTGCCTAATCCCGTCGCCCCTGCCGGTGGGTACTCTCCAAGTAGACACCCTTGTCGTTTATTTATACAAACATGGGTAGCTATTGACGGGCACATTTAATACACACGCACACCAAGCCATTCAAAGGGGATTCGACAAAAATTCGACCAAACTATGCAAGAAACCCCCCTCACGGTTATAAAACACATATCCACCGCCGGATGTGTAATACTTTTTATTTTACTCTCTGGAAAGGAGACAAACCTCACTTGAGAGTCACTGCGTGCTCCTGGCTGAGCCCAATGCTGTGTTACACCCACCAGTGCCCGCCGAGTGCCACACACCTCTGTGTTGTATTTCACCAGCTAGTGCGTATATGCTATGACACACTCTAGCCCATGTGCACTGTAACAACACCCTGTGAATATGTCATGCCACACTTGCCTTTGCACGGGTTATATTGCCCCATCTAACGTGCCTTCCTCGATGCCTATGTTATAACGCACAGCACTATGCCATACATATTACAATCTGGGATCCATATCTTTGTCACAGTGCATATGCAACGTTACACTCCCCAGCACATATTTTATATTACAACTTTAGAGACTAGTTAGGTTACACAACACTGCCCTGTGCATATTACACTCCAAGGCGCATATCGCATAGCACGCGCTAGTGCCTGTGCTATCTCGCACTCTCCAATGAATCTGTCATTGTGCACAATGTATTGCATATTATATTTCACACCCCGGTTCATCTTATATCACACTTTTTGGTGCATAGTTTATACCATATACTATATCTAGTTTTCATTTTCAATCGTGCTCTCAGGACTATGTTCTATATAACACTGCGTCCACCTACCCTTTTCACAGGCATTACATTTTGCGATGGGGGGTGGAGGGTCAGGGGGTGTCTTCCTCCAAGTGAGCCCGGAGTCACAGTCACAAACGTCCTCTTCTTCCTGAATAAAAGTGAGTTTATGCTGCATACTTGTTCATATTTTAAATAGTTCGCACAGAAACGCATTTTAAAAACAATAAAGTTCCTAATACCCACCTTCTCTGAACAGTTAGCTTGCTGCCCCATCCACCTCTTCCCTATCCTCTGTTGTCTGAATCCATGGACTAGCCTCCTCCCTCCTGCCATGCATGGTCTGATGTGCTGCCACTGCCCTCCATTTAGCATGATGTACCAGTCCACTCCTGCTGCCCTCCATTGCCCAATACTATGGCCTATCATTGACCTCCTACTTAGCCTCTGTGCTTAGCTTGCTGCCCCTATTCTCCTTCCCCCTGCCCTCCGATGTCTTTGTGCATGCCCCTGCTCCATCATTTTTGCCCACCATATTCCATGGACCTGCCACTCCTATCTACTCTGAGTGTTCTGTTGAGCTGCCACTCCCCTCCCACCTGCCTAGCATTGTCAGATGACTGTAACCTGTCCCTGCCACCTCCACCCTGCCTGTCCACATGCCATGCCCCAATCCCCTTCCTCCTGTCCTCCATGGTCCATTATACTGCCACACCCTTCTGCCCTCCCTGGTCTGTTGTGCTGTAACTGCTCCTCCTGCCTGCCCCACGCGGTCTGTTGTGAGGCCCCTTCCCCTGAACTCTCTTGTCTGTGACCAGGTCCTGACCCTCCCTTCTATCCTCCATGGTCCTTTGTGCATGCCCCTGTACCCTCCTTCTTGCCCATCATAGCCATTGTGCTGCCACTAACCCTCCTGCTTACCATCCATGGTCTTCTGTGCTGCCATGGCCCCTCCCACCTTCCCTGTGTGGTCAGCTAGCTGCCCCTGACCCCCTCCCACCTTCCCTCCATGGTCTGTGTGTATGCCATCATAGTATCACTGTTGCTCTCCATGGTGTGTCTTGTTTCTAGTGCCCATCCTGCCTGACCTCCGTGGTCATCTTGCTGCTCCTGCCCTGCCCCCTTGCCCCCAGCCCTCTGTTTCCATGTGCAGACCCCTATTCCCTCCCTCCTGGCTTGTCTGTTCCATTGCAATGCCCCTGATCCGTCCCTCCTGCCCTTTTTGGTCTGCTATGCTGCAGCTTTCTCTCCTGTCTGTCCATAATGGTCAGCTAGCTACCATTGCCTCTTTCCCCTCTGTTTTCTGTTATCCATGTGCATGGTCCTGTCCCCTCCCTATTGCTTTCTATGGATTGTTGTGCTGCACTCCCATCCCGCATGCCCTGTGTGGTGTATTGTGCTGCTGTAAACCCTGATACCTGCCCTGTAGGGTCAGTTTGGTGCACCTCTCCATGTCCCTCCTGTCCTCTGTTATCCGAGTCCATGTCCCTACCCCAATTCCTCCTGCCTACCATGATCCAATGTACCATACTTGTGAACATTTTGAACTTGGTAAGAGGGAGATTTTGAAAAAAAACTGGGGTATTGATTTTCCCCTTTGAGTTACATTGAAAAAGAGAAGATTGTAGACAGGAGACAGATCAAATAAAGCCCATTTGAGCTTAAAAACATTGGACGTTTCCTGGCTGAAACGGGTCTGTTGTCATGTATGGTTGTACTACCACTGCCTCTTCCTTCTGTCCACAATGGTCTATTATATTGCCACAGCCTCTCTTGCCTGTCCTGTATTGTTGGTTTGTTGCCCCTGCCCCCCTTTCCACTGCCCTCCATAGTCTGTTGTGCTGCCACTGCCCTGCCTGCCTGCCCAGTGTGGTCAAATTGTTGCTTCTACACTCTCCTACCTGCCTTCCATTTTCAGAGTCCGTGCCCCTGGCTTCTGCCTCTCAACAGTATCCCAATGAACAGCTAGATTGCTAAAATTCTATATTTATTACAAAAGTGTGGAACGCCTGACGTCAACTTGATGTAATCAAAACTGCAATACCTAGAGCATTTCCTTTAGAAATTACATATATGAGAGGGTCTTATTTGCATCAAAATTATGGTTAGTGCTCTAAAAACTAAAATGAGGACATATTTTCTGAGTTTCCAAATAGCGACAAAGAACTTTTAAATTATTTGTAATCTTTATGTTTTTTTATCCAGTTGACCACTTGATTAAATGTTGCACGTAGGGGAGAGGATGTGGTGTTACTTCCAGAGCTGCAGACTTTGCAGCTGGGGAACCAGGTTGGAGTTTCTGCCTAAGCTCAACATTCTGTGATTCTGGTCAAATCACTTAATGTCCCCATGTCTACAACCAAAATGAATTTGATCTTGTGTGATGTAATCGATGCTCATGTAAAGCACTCCAATACCTGACAGGTCTGCACTATATAAAACTGCAAATACACAACAAATAAGTGTTTTGCACACTGCTGTCATTGGGCTACATGTGGGCTACATCTGGGTGATATTTGTGCTGCATTTGGGCTCTTTTGTCTCTGGTGGCCATCTTGGGAGATTTATTTGTTATGAAGTTTCCTAATTTCCTCATTCACTGCAGTTTCCTCAGTAGGAAATGCCTTCAGTTTTTTACTTTGATTCCATTAAGAAGGTATTCAGATATGTCAAACATTTGCCATAAATTCTGAATGTTAGCACTCTAGTTGCTCATTAGATCACTGTAGTAAAGCTACTGCTCACCACGGAAGTCTGCTACTGGTATTGAAAGTGCATGTTTCAGTCTGCATGTCAGAATTTTTTAATGAAATAGAAGAGGATTTGAGAAGTCACTCAAAATGTGCCCTAATTTTTCTTTTCTTTCTTCAGCACTAATCATAATTTCTATGGCAAAATGAACCGAAGGCGCGCCAAAGGCAAGCCCGTCTGCGCCCGTCAGCGTCCGTGACGCGTCCAGCGCCACTACCCTTGGCCAAATACGCCCCGGTAAATATAGCAGGGAACAGCTGTTATCTTTGGACCATGTAAGCCACATGATCCAACTCTTTTGAGTAAAATGGACTGTACTAACTGTCGGTATTGTTTGGGAGGCTTGATCAGTGCTAGGGTAGGAGGGAGGGAAGGTGGAATCATGGGAACCCAAAGGGATACCCAAAGTGGCTCCCCTTCCCGGTATAAAGTGGCTGGTAACCATTTGTATGTTCAGGAACTGAATCTGCAATGCGTGTTACTCAATATTTGATTGCTAAGTAAACACAAATACCAGATAGAGGACATGATTCGAAGTATGAACACTGACATAATCTTTCTCACTGAGATATGGGCAGATAACGCCTCATGTCCCGATTGGAACATCGCCCTGGCAAAAGGTTATACAGTGATCTCACAAGATAGAGAGGTGGGAAGAGGGGGGGGGCATAGCTTTTGTTTATAGGGAACATATAAATCTGCGGGTAACCACCACTAAGGATCTCCCGGCAGAAGCCCTGCATTTCATTATTAGTATTAACAATATTATGAATGTTCAGGGCTTATTGCTCCATCGCCCCCCTGGTCCCAAAACGCCATTTGCTCAGTCCCTGATGACTTATTTAGAGTCTCAAACTGACTCTGGCCCGTTGATGTTACTCGGGGATTTTAATTTTCACCTGGATCTTGCTGACAATTCTTACACTAAAAGACTACTTGATAATCTTGTCACTTTTGGATTCACTCAGCTGGTCACAGAGCCCACCCATCAGGCGGGTCATATTTTAGATGGTATTTTTTCAAATACCTCTAAAATAATTGTGGTAAAAGTCACTCCTTTTCCATGGACAGATCATTACGCCGTCCATTTTAAGATCAAGGTTTCACTACCACCTTTGGGGAAACAAATAAAACCCACCAAAGTTATGTCCAGACGGTGGAATAAAGTCAGCGCAGATGACTTGCTAGTAGCTCTTGGCAAAGGCCCCCTGTCGCTGTCTAAAGATTGCAACAAGGCAGCCTCTGAAATTAACGACTGGCTTCAGACAGCAGCTGACCAGGTAGTCCCTGAAAAATGGTCTACCATTAGAAGACATAAGCCCACCTCCCCTTGGTATAATCCTCATCTGAAAGCCCTAAAGGTGAAATGTCGACCAGCCGAGCGAAAATGGTGGCGGGATTATGACAAGCCTGCAAAAATGATTTATAATATTGCCCTTAAAGTATATAAGGAGGCAATTATAGAGGCAAAAAAGCTGTTTTTTGCCACTAAAATTGAGGAAGTGGGAAACTCCTCTAGGGAGCTTTTTAAAACAGTTAATCTGCTCTCTAAATCCCAACTAGGCACTATTTTTCATCCCGATCAAATCATGTGCGATAAGCTAGCAATTTTCTTTCAAGATAAAGTACATTTATCTATGATAACCTCTCTGAAGCTTGTCAGCTTTCAGATATAGTACAGCAATCACAGGTGACAGTGGGACCATTCTTGAGGGAACTAACTAGTTTCCCAATGATCAGTCGAGAGGAAGTTTATAATTTGCTTCTTTCCATAAAATCTGGATCACCTAAAGACCCCTGCCCTCCTACGGTACTACACCTGGCTGCTAATAGGATTGGTGATGAATTGACGCCATTAATCAATCAAGTTCTGGAGTCAGGCAGTTTTCCAGCATGCTGGAAAATGGCCACGATCAGGCCTATTTTAAAAAAACCTACGCTAGACCCAATAGAGCCCAAGAACTACCGGCCGATAGCCGGTCTGCCTATAATGGCCAAGATGGAAAAATCAATAAACAGAACATTGACTGAATACCTCGACACCAACGAAATATTGGATTTAACTCAGCATGGTTTCCGATCTAACCACTCGACCGAATCTGCTTTGATCATAGTTGCTGAGGAGATCCAGAGAATAATTGATCAAGGGGGATATGCTGTCTTGGTTCTGCTTGATTTGTCGGCAGCCTTCGACACCGTAAACCATACGGTGTTGGTTCAGCGGCTTCGAGACGTGGGTATTGGGGGTTCAGCGTTGTCCCTCCTATCCTCTTTTTTTGGATGGAAGAGTGCAGAGCCTACACTGGGAGGGTCTGCAGTCAGAGAGCTTCTATCTGCCCTGTGGGGTCCCCCAGGGTTCTGCACTATCACCCACTATTTTAAATATTTACATGTTGCCACTGGCCAGCCTGATTAGGAAGCATGGTTTCGAATTTACGTCATATGCTGATGACTCTCAGCTCATAATCTCCATGGCTAAACATCCCGAGAACACGGCTGTCAGTTTTCATTCCTGCTTGGAGGAGATTATGAATTGGATGAACCATAGCTTCCTAAAAATCAATACTGACAAGACCGAAGTTATTGAATTTGTCCAGGGGCAACCTCGATGGGACGCATCTAGGTGGTCAATGACAGCTGGGGAATGTCCCACCCCTGCATCTAAGATCAGAAATCTGGGAGTCATCTTTGACTGCAAATTAACTTTTTCTGCCCAAGTTAATAGTCTCACCTCTTCTTGTTTCCTTTTAATCAAAATCTTGCAGAAGATTTTTCCCTTCATTAGGAAGGAACTACAGAAGTCAGTGGTAGTAGCCCTTTTACTTTCCAAGTTAGACTACTGTAATGGCCTACTACTGGGAATAAATAAGTCCCAAATGAGCAGGCTTCAATCACTACAGAACGCTGCTGCTAGATTGCTCCTAGACATACCCAGGGGAATTGAACCTTGCATTGGCTTCCAATTCAGTGTCGAGTTGAATTCAAGGCCTTATGTCTGGTCCATAAAGCCTTTTATGGTGGAGGCGCTAAGGCCATGCATATATTGTTTTGACCTTATATCCCCACTCGATCACTAAGGTCTAGTACTTTGGGTCTTCTCCATCTGGACAGGATTAGGAAGGCAAGATGGGGTGGTAGAGCTTTTTCCCATTGTGCAGCAAAGTTATGGAACTCACTGCCTACAGCCATGCATCTCCAACCTAACAGACTAGTTTTCAGGAGAGCCTTGAAGACCTGGCTGTTTGCTACAACATAGGCGACTGCTATGGGCTTTAACACTGGTACTCACCTCTTAACGCCAAGACTAGGGGTGGGCGGAATTTGCGAAATTCACTTTCGCAAATTATCGCGAAAATGTTAAAAATCTCCGCAAACACGCGGAAATATCGCGAAGATGTGAAAGTTTTTTTCCCGCAGCTTCGCGGTATTTTCTGCATTGTCGCAGCATGCCAACTTACCCATGCGGTTGCTCGCGGGCGCGGCCATCTTGTTTTCACTTGTATCGCGGTGCATGATCGCAAGAAGAAAGAGGTGATCGAGCGACGAATGACGTTACTGCGGGCGCGAACTGTCGCGAGACAGCGCAAATGGCTACCAACAATCCAACATCTTGTGGAGAACGCGACCGGACCGGGAAAACTTGTTGGCGAACGCGGGGATTCAGGTAAGGCGATCGCGCGCACGCGAGAATGTATTATTTTACAGCGAGAGCAAGCAAAAAATTTCCGGTAAAATGCGGATTGCGGAATTTTTGACATTTTCGCGCTCTCCGCGGAACGCGAAAATGTCAAATTATCGCACTTTCCGCGACCAGAACGGAATTTTTGACCAGGCCTAGTTAAGACGCCACGGCATACGAGCGCTCTATAAACACATATCCTATCCTATCCTATCCTAACCCCCTCATTGTGTTCCTTTTTGAATTAAATTTTTTAAGTGTTACCAGTTTATTCCAATCAAGATGGCTTCAGGTGTGCCATACTTTTGTCATAAGTAAGACAGTAAGGGCTCTAGTTGTTCTTAAGAACACTCTGGGACATTCTGTCATTGGGCTATACTTGGGCTACATCTGGGTGATATTTGGGCTACATTTGGGCTCTCTTGTCTCTAGTGGTCATCTTGGGAGATGTATTTGTTATGAAGTTTCATAATTTCCTCATTTACTGCAGTCTCCTCAGTAGGAAATACTTTCAGTTTTTTACTTTGCTTCCATCAAGAAGGCATTCAGATGTGTCACACATTTGCCATAAATTCTGAATGTTAGCACTCTAGTTGCTCATTAGATCACTGTAGTAAAGCTACTGCTCACCAGAGAAGTCTGCTGCTGGTATTCAAAGTGCATGTTTCAGTCTGCATGTCAGAATTATTTTATGAAACAGAAGAGGATTTGAGAAGTAAAAATGTGCCCTAATTTTTCTTTCTGCAGCACTAATCATAATTTCTACGGCAAAATGAACCCCCTCATTTTGTAAATTAAATGTTTTAAGTGTTACCACTTTATTCCAATCAAGATGGCTTCAGGTGTGCCATACTTTTGTCATAAGTAAGACTGTTAGCGCTCTAGTTGTTTGTTATGTCATCGTGTGATGTCATCAGTGATGTCATGAGTGATGTCACTGACCATGTCATGAGTGATGTAATATGTGATGTCATCAGCAGTGCATTGCGGGCGCGCGAGTTATAGTTAGCTGAACTAACTATAACGGGGGAATTTCAATGGTTTTGTACAAGTGAAAAGTCCAGCTAACTATAACACCCCTGAAACCTATGGTTTTTTCAGTGAATATATATATATATATATATATATATATATATATATATATATATATATATATATATATATATAGATAGATAGATAGATAGATAGATAGATAGATAGATAGATAGATAGATAGATAGATAGATAGATAGATAGATAGATAGATAGATAGATAGATAGATAGATATAGATACACACATTATTATATAAGCAGTATTGAAGCTTTTTATTCTCAGTACCTGCTGAATGTTGGATCCTTGTGAGATGTATCATGAAAGGGGAACATTAGTGCAATGTTAAGATGGCCGCCTTCTTCACGCAGTCTCGACAGAGATTCACAATGTATATCTGATTATTAGTTTGATTTCCTGTCACACAGTATGCAAGTCTATTTCTCTTGCGTACAACATCCGATCTCTGCAACAACAACAAAAAGCATTTGCAATGCAATAGGACTCGCATTTATGCGAGACCTATTGTTTTGCAGACAGGAGTGCGGATGGGCGGGCGAGCGGGGGGAGCAAGGGGGTGAGAAGGGAAGAACAACGGGAGTGGGGAGAGAAGGCACGGCCATAGAAGGCACGGGAAGAAAATAGTGCTCATGCAACACTCGAAGTAAAGGGGCCAGTAGCCATGGAAGGATACAAATGACGACATGGCCGCCATAAGGAGAGACTAACAGCCTATAAAACAAAGGGAAGACAGCATTTAGAAAGTACAAAGACACAAGCCAATGAAAAAGTGGGCTGGGGAGTGGGCGTGGCTTTTCCCCGTACTCTACTACCTCAGATCAACCCCAGAGTAGCGCTTGCGCGCTGGCTCTTGGCTCGACCTAAAAATCAATGGGCTTGATATGCTTGAGCTTTTTCCCAGTGTGTGAGAACTATTTCTGCTGTTCCCTGTTTGGGGACACATTCCTTAATGGCAGGCACAAACAGGAAAAATATACATCGGAGGAACCATCCTTAAACGGCATTAGCGAAGTTTCCATTCCAACAGCATAATCTTGCATAATTTTGAGAATTTCAGTTAGGTTTGTTATACGGAATTTCTAAAACCAAGCCATAAAGCTACGCTGCTTAATGAAGCTGTGTTCACAGCAAATTTGAGTGTGGGAATACGGTAACAATGTGAATGACCAGCACGTGAGTGGTGGCTGTTGTTTGCCGCAGTTATGTTTTTAGGGCCATTTTTTTTAGGACAAAATGGGTCACTGCATCCAAAAGGAACGCAAAGACACATTTTGCATTAAACAATACAGTTAAATGTTGGCTTTACATCTCCTTTAATTTTGTGTCATTTCTAAGGGTGGGCGGAATTTGCGAAATTCACTTTTGCAAATTATCGCGAAAATGTTAAAAATCTCCGCAAACACACGGAAATATCGCGAAGATGCGGAAGTTTTTTTCCCGCCCGTTCTCGGTATTTTCTGCATGGTCGCGGCTCGCCAACTTACCCATGCGGTTGCAAGCGGGCGCGGCCATCTTATTTTCACTTGTCTCGTGGTGCATGATCGCGAGAAGAAAGACGTGATCGCGCGATGCATGACGTTACTGCGGGCACGAACTGTCGCGAGACAGCGCAAATGGCTACCAACAATCCAACATCTCATGGAGAACGCGACCAGATCGGGAAAACTTGTCGGCGAACGTGGGGATTCAGGTAAGGCGATCGCACGCACTCGAGAATGTATTATTTTACAGCGCGAGCAAGAAACAAATTATCGCTAAGCTGCGGAATGTGGAAATTTTGAAATTTTCGCACTTTCCGCGAAAAGCGAAAATGCCAAATTATCGCAATTTCCGCGAACGGAACGGAATTTTGGCCCAGGCCTAGTAATTTCACCTAATAGTTGCTGAACTCCGCGAAATTACACAAAGAAAATTACATACTTTTTTGGCACCTCGATAGACGAAATAGGCTGGTCATTCTAATTCACAGTGATCAGCTGGACAATGTCGCAGGCAGGTGACACGTCTTTCCTAAAAGTACTTTCAGAGGTGTTGCTTGACTTCTTTGTCTGTTTGTTTAGTGTGTTGACTGTACTAGCGCCATGTTGTCCCCAGGTGCCCTCTGCGTTTGATAAATAAATAAATAAACAATAAATAAATGAATACATAAATGAATGAAGACCCATAAAGCCTCAGGGCAAAAGCCATGTGAAATCACTCACATGCACCTGCATAATATCAGAGGCACACACACACTAGCAGAAAGGACTCGGTTGGGGTAAAAATAAACTTTGTCTGCTAAAAGAAAAGTGGCGCACTTTCATAAACCGTATATACTTTGGTAATGCTTAGGGGTAGTATGCTTGGATAGATTCGTGAGGTGTGTTTTTGTGCATTCCCTGCTGCATGCCTACATGCCTATATCCCTGGCAGTGACCTGTAGCCCTAGCATCTGTTCCGCTGCTCTCTTTAAGTACAATAAAGTAGAAATGCACTAACCATTAAGGAGCCTGTCCAGCTTGACTCATAAAAGCAGTCTACAATGACATTCTCCTTTTTGGGCCAGCCCTTCAGACACACAACCACCAGCGGCACAGTCTCATATCCTCAGACGCACAACCACCAGAGGCACACAGCCTCACATTCTCAGACGCACAACCACCAGAGGCACACAGACTTAGATCCTAAGCCGCACACCTACCAGCAGCACACAGCCTCACATTCTCAGACGCACAACCACCAGAGGCACACAGCCTCACATTCTCAGACGCACAACCACCAGAGGCACACAGACTCACATTCTCAGACACACAACCACCAGCGGCACAGTCTCATTTCCTCAGACGCACAACCACCAGAGGCACACAGCCTCACATTCTCAGACGCACAACCACCAGAGGCACACAGACTTAGATCCTAAGCCGCACACCTACCAGCAGCACACCGCCTCACATTCTCAGACGCACAACCACCAGAGGCACACAGCCTCACATTCTCAGACGCACAACCACCAGAGGCACACAGCCTCACATTCTCAGACGCACACCTACCAGCAGCACACAGCCTCACATTCTCAGACGCACAACCACCAGAGGCACACAGCCTCACATTCTCAGACGTACAACCACCAGAACACACAGCCGCACATTCTTAGACGCACAACCACTAGAGGCACACAACCTCACATTTTCACACGCACAACAACTAGATGCACACAGCCTCATATCCTCACACGCACAACCACTAGAGCACACAGCCTCACATCCTCACACGCACAACCACTAGCAGGCACACAACCTCACATTCTCACAAGCACAACCACCAGAGGCACACAGCCTCACATTCACACAGGCACAACCGCCACAATCTTTGCACACCGAGAAAAGTGGACCTGCAATGACAGATAAAGCTCACTCGGGATCCTGGCTCGAGCCACCCAGTGCCACACCTCCACACCGCTGCACCCTCGCGGGCCAGGCAACAGATGTTATGCAAATAATTCCCTAGCACCAAAAGGCTGCAAAGATCAAATGCGCATATGCTCGACAGAACTTCAGAACGGAAATGTGCAAATGCTCAGAATTGGGCGTGTGGCACCAGATGCCTAAACAAACGCGCAGGTTGAGTAAATGCCTGCTGCTGGCAAGGCAGCACTTCACAGCTTGGCACCTGACACAAAGACCTTCACTGTGCCACCAGTGGCCTCATTATCCAGCATTTTCCCAGGCAACTGAACACGTACAGGCGTAACATATATAGATGCATATATGGTAATTACTGAGATTGCCGCCTTTTTATATCGCAGATCGGAATTTCACTAGAGCGAGTGATGTGTTAATCAGATCGCGGGCTGTAATTGCATTCCGGGAACCCTGCCAAATGTAGCGACTTTTTGTTCCCCGTGCACCTGTCCACAAGGACGGTCTGTTGACAAATTCTCTCCAACCGAAGCGTAATATTTGTAGGAAACAGTACAAAGGCAGAACATGCATCGCAAATAAAATAAAAAATGCCAGAGGGAAAACTCAAAATCGACTAACAAGTCAAAAAATAACTTTAGCTTTCTTCACGTGGAGGTGACCTCTCCACCTGCTGGTACGGCCAGCTGCAGCAGAGCTGGTGGGTCGAAGGCTTGGAGGATGCTTTCAGAACATGGTCGGTGGGTGGCAAGGGTGGAGTGAGCCCACCTGCAAGGAATGAATGAATGAATGAATGAGGTAGCATTTATAAAGCGCATGGCTACCCATAGGCATCCCAGCGCTAAGAAGTGAGAGAAGCTTCTGAGGAAGGAAAATGGCCCCACAAATACTCATGGTGGATACCGTTAGACATCCATAACTGGGGTCCAATGGTCCTTATCAAAGGCACGGCCCTGGTACCCCTGCACCTGATGCACCAGTGATCGCCACAACTAGGGCTTTAAGGGGGATGAAAAAACTGAGGGATCTCTCCAAGGGGCGTGACCAATGTAATTAAGGGCGTGGCTTAAAAACACCTAAACTAAAAATCTGTGCTTAGCATAGTGTGCTGCCAGACTTGTATTTTGCTGTTTCTGTCCTTGCATCCAGATATATGATACAAGTAACATTATACCTACAACAAGTCAGAACTATTTGCTTTGTCAATGGCTGTTAGTTGCGTAAGAAAAATAAGCAGCAACTATGGCTTGTATATAATATTGAAAAAGCTTCCACTTTAAGCCCTGGTGACACCGCAACAATGTTGCTAGGGTGACCAACCGTCCGTAAATTTCACAGACTGCCCGTTATTTGGTCCTCTTGTCCGTTGTCCGTCAGGAAATCTTTCACGGACGCCTTTTGTCCGTAATTCTGGGCGTTGGTGCAAGCTGTCCCCCCTGCAAGCAGCCTGAGAGTTCTCTAACTCTCACTGCAGGGGGCCACTTGAACTGAAGGGCCTGCAGCTGTCCCTCATGGCACAGATCGCTATCGGCCATTATCATTCTGATTATCAAACACAAAATGATAATGGGACCCTCTGTAAAGATATGGCATTTGCTGGACCACCTCCTGCCAGAGGTCTTCATACTGTGGGGCGCGCCCCCCTGGGGGTCGGTGACTGCATTTCAGGGGGGGGGGGGGTGCAAATGCCTTAGCAAAGATGTGTAAATGAAGACGGCCTGGAAGTGAGGCCTTCTTTATTGGTGCAATTCCGGGCGGTTTTCATTTACAGACTTTGGGGCAGATTTACAAGCCCCTTGCGCCACTTTTGTGTCACTTTTAACATGGGAAAAGTGACGCAAAAGTGGCGCAAGGGGCTTGTAAATCTGCCCTTTTAAGTGTAAAATATACAAATCGTGCTGTGGGGGCTGGCGTCATTGAGAGAGGCGGCTGAGAAGAACAAACTATTCTGTAAGGACTTTGTTATTTCATATGCAGTTAAAAAGGCATAAAAGTAACCCACACACAATGAAATAAAAAATACATTCAGGTTTAAACATCCTGGTACTCTGGCAAATCCCTTAATCTCCAGTGCCTACAAACTAATGTTACCTTCAGTAATGTAATAGGTGCTCGTGGCATTCTGCTTCTGTTCAGAAACTAGTGATAAATGAAGGCGTCCAAAGAAGACGTCTGATATTTATCAGAAGATACTTCTACTATGTCGCACTAGTAGGTACACTGAAAAAACCTGGAAGGGTCCAGAAATATACAAATGAAAAAATATCCAAATTGGTATAACATACATTATATTTGTGAACAGTGTGGCAAATTCAACAAATGCATATGCCAGGGTCAGTTCCCCCAAACTGATTTAAGTGTTTCTAAGTGTCTGCATGATGCTGGTGTCTCATCTCTCGCACAAGGGACAGGATTCCTCTCCGTTCATAACAAGTTGTGCAGCTGCAATAGATTTACTCAAAACGCAGCTTTGATAGAACTGGCTCTGGTCTAATACCACTGAGGTAATTGAGCCTGTTGATGAGTGTTCTCAAGTAAATTTAAGAAACATAGAATCTGGGGTGAGTTTTTCATTATTGCCATAGTCCTTTCCCGATGCTGCAAAAGTGCTCCATTTTCCAAAGTCTTTTGCCTTCATTTTATTAGGGACTTTTGCCGAAGTGTACACCACACCCAGAGCGGGGAAGGTGTCTTATTTTTTTTTTAGACAAGGTGGATGCCTGCTCGTCTGCCACTGTAAAATGCTGACTCAGCAAATATAGGAGTCAATAACAAAGGTTTTTCCAAACATTTGCCCATTTTCACATGTTTTAAGCATATATGATTTTAATTTATAGTTTGCGACGGTGAGAGGTATGCGTGTTCGTGTTATTTTAGCAACTTGTGATGTCATTGGAGTTATGTGAGTTCCTACTCTGTGCAGATGATGTGGCATGTGTGCGTGATGTGTTTGTGTGTGTATGTGAGGGTGCATCTTTATGTGATTATGTATGATGTAGGGTGACTAACCATCCATAAATTTCACGGTCCATCCGTAATTTGGACCCCACGTCCGGTGTCCGCGAGGTTCCCTTTTACGGACGCCTTTTGTCCTTAATTTTGGGCATTGCAGGGAACAGTACTGTTACCTGCTTGAAACCTCAACTCCCTGATGGGGCCGCCTTGCACTCCTCCTCGGAGCACAAGAGCAGCCCCACCTGCCCATTGTCATTCTGTATGCTTGCTGATTGCCACATACAGAATGACAATGGTCCAGTCTAGGCTGGTAAAGCATGTTATGCTTGCTGATTGCCACATACAGAATGACAATGGCCCAGTCTAGGCTGGTAAAGCATGTGGTGGGCCTCCCCCAGGCTCTGTCTGGGGCAGGGCATTCTGTCAGACAGAAGAAATGTGCAAAAACCCCAATGTTGCTACATGAGAATCCAGCTCAACAAAAGGAGCTGGTGAAAGAGGTTAAAAAGAAGGGGCTAGAGTTCTTTCACAGTCTCACCATTTTTGAACTGATGCATTTTCAATATTATATTCAAGGAAGCCATGATTGCTACTTTTTTATGTTATGCAACTAACAACCATTGACAAAGCCAATAGTTCTGGCTTGTTGCAGGTGTAACATTACTTGTTGTTATATATCTGGATACAATGACAGACGAGGCAAAATACCAGTCAGCCAACACACTATACTAAGCACTGATTTTTAGCTTACGTGTTTTAAGCCACGCCCTTAATTACATCGAACATCCCCTTTGGAGAGACCCCCCTGTATTTTCATCCCACCTAAAGCCCTGGAAACAACACCATGTCACAGTCACCTCAGGGCCTGGCACTGTGCATCATGCATGACACATGAATTTCATGTTTTCAGATTTCCTATGTGCAGGGGCATAGGGAACCCTACCCCCACCCATTGCCTTAGGAACTACAGCATGGGTGAAATTCTTGATGGGCCTCTTCTGTCTGCAATTCTGCAGGCAAAGGCTCAGCTCACAATTAATATGAAAAGGTGGGCGAATGAGTAAATGAAGGAATGGGTGGATGGCTGGATAGAGTAGTGAAAGGGTGAATGGATGAATGAAAGGGTGAATGGATGGAGAATGAGAGAAAGGATGTATGGATGAGTGAGTGGAAGGATGGATGAGAGAAACCGTAAAAAGATGTATTTATGGGTGGAAGGGTAGATCGATGGGTAAAAGGGTGGATGGAAGAGTGAAAGGATGGATGGATGAGTGAACGGGTGGGTGATGGGTGAGTTAATGGGTGGATGGATGAGTGAAATGATGGATGGATTGATAAATTGATAAGTAAAAGGGTGAATGGCTGGACAGATGAGTGAGAGGGTGGATGTGGGATGGACGAGGGAGTGAAAGGGAGGGTAGATGGACAAATCGATGGATAGATGAGTGAAGGAGTGAAAGGGTGGATTGATGACTGATAGGGTCAATGGATGGATTCATGAGTGGATGAGTAGATGGATGGGTGGAAGGAAGGGTGGCTAAGTGAAAGGGTCGATGGAGAGAGAAAGGGAGGCTGGATTGATGACTGAAAGGGTGAATGGGTGGAAGGATGAGTGACTGGGTGGATGGATGAGTGAGTGAAAGGATGGCTGGATGGTTGAAAGGATAAAAGGCTGGATAGATGAGTGAATGGATGGGTGGAAGAGTGGATTGATGAGTCTACTGATGGATAGGATGAAAGGATGGATGGATGGATAATGAATGGATGAGTGAAAGGGTGGCTAGAGGGATGGATGAGTGAAATGATGGATAGAAGGATATATGATGGATAGGTTTGCAAATGATTAAATATGTTTGGATATGGATGGGCTTAATTATATTCTATTGCGCGACCTCCTCTATTGTGTCTGTAAAACGTACCTTTTGTCCAGAAGTTTTGTCCTGAATTTTGACCTTCTGTCCTGAATTTTTGTTCTGAATTTTGACCCTTTGTCCTTAATTTTTACACTCACTGTCCTGAATTTACACCCATGTCAGTTGGTCACTCTAAATGTTGCTGCTCCTCAGTTAAAAAAAAAGAAGGAAACCTAGAGAGAAAATTACTCTCTTTAAAGGATTTTCCTTCCCCTACAACACCCACCTGGCATGACGTCATGCTGTAACTTCTCCACTAGTGAGAAGTGAGCAGTAGGAGCACGCGCACTTGTGCCAGGACACAAAACAGAGCCCGATAGAGACCCGTTTCTAGGCCCCCTTTGAAAACTGCTGGTGTTCAGCACTGGAGAGACCTGGCCCACTTAAAGCCCTGGCTACACCACTGACCACGATGGGCTGCTAGGAACAAACCATGCCCCATGACACTATTCTGGTCGCACCCCCCCTCCCCTCCCCGGAAGGGACTTTGGTGATTTTGGTTTCCGGTCTGCCTAACCTTGGGTTGCAGAATTGAGACTGGCGGCTGCAGCAAGGCTTCTGATGGGGGTGTTAAGATGAGTTAATTATCACGTTTTGACACTTTCACATATAGGAGAGCTGCTGTCATATGACTTTAGTTCGTTGGGAGCTCTGGTCCCCAGAAAGCAGAGTTTGGTTTGGGCGTTATCGAGACAGATTATTTATTACTTGTATCACAACCCTATGTGTTAGCTATACTTTTCTTTTTATCTACATTTGGTCACCTATAATAGTCTTTCTTTATATATCTGTTTCTCACTCTTTGAATGCCTGGAAGATTTATATTGTGATTGTCCCTTCACTTTAGTGTGTTGGTTTCTTACATTTAATTGGCTAGATTTAGCTTTGGCCTTCTTTTGTTCAGCTGTGCATTGTGCCAGTTATTTTTACTTAATTTCTATTTGTGATTTACAGTTCTCTTGATCAATTGTGGAGGATCCCTGCTGTTTTGACGGGCACATGTCAGCTCAGTGCTTTGCACCCTTGTGATGACTCTGCATTGCCACTGCCAGCCGAAGTAGACGCGGTGCAAGGTTAATGAGTCTAGCTTGTGCTCACGTCTTCTACTTCGTCCTATGGGCTGGTTCTCTGAGCTCAGTGACACCTTCCAATTTGCACAGACAGCCCACGTTTGCAAACTCAAGGATATTGTGATTGCAAAAGCCAGTGCTGTGGCGCCCAGTGCGACAATGTTTTTTGGTGCCTCCAATAACCACTTCCACCTCGGATTCCCTAACTACCACCCTTTAACAGTGCCCAATCAAGTCTCCTTCACCACTCTGTTTCAGATGCATTTAATTAGTTATATAGCACCACTCATACCAGTGTAGCATATCAGAGCACTTTACAAAACACACACATTACACAGAGTCAAGCAATCTTATGTGTGTAAATCAGTGTACAGGACATATTACATAAGACAGGGTACTACCAGGTGTAGGAGTCAAAAGTCATCCCTACTGTTAGGCTGTGTAGTTTAAGAGTGCTTGATCTGCAGACGCACAAACTCAGAATTTAAAAAGTAACAGCATGGTAGGGAGTTCACTTTAATAATAAGAATTGATTTCTACCCATATGATCTCTTTTTGCAACATTAGGATAATGAAAGACTGGGGAAAAATCGTAACGCTCTAATCTATACTTTGCAGTTTGCATGCAGCTCTTTGATGACAGTTAATGGCTCACTGTTCTGTATTAGGATTTTAATTTATGAACTGCAAGTAACAAAATGATCTCTCGGACAAAATCAGTAACCTGCTGACCTTTTTACATTATATGCACTGTGTGATCTGCATGGTAACACGTTTTTTGAAGTGGGCATATTAACCATCTGCTCTACCTTACTTCCACTAGACAAAACTCCGATCTCTCCCCAGGAAGAACATTAATCGCCAGAGTTATTTTGGCATTTTTATTGTTGCCTGAAAATTGTTGGAGACCAGGAACGCAGCAGCAGGTGCCTTGTTTGATATTAATCTTTATTTGATTATACATTATAAGTATAAAAGATAAAGACTTAAAAAGAGACATATAAAAACATTAAAAAGCTTATTAAACACAAACCAATACAATTCTTTGAAAAAGAACAATTCGTGAACGTATAAGAAGCTTATAAAATCAACTGCCAAACCTAACCTATACATCATTATTTATTAGGCACACATTATTTTATTCCAATATAAGGCACCTTTTAGATAACCAATAACTGCCGACATCACGGCCTGATCAGGTAATAACTGTGAGAATGAAAAGTCAGCTCTAAATTGAGTAAAACCCCTCACTTTTAAAAGTGGTAGTAGGTACCTTCTGCGCAGAAATTCATAAAATTTGCAAAAAACCCCCCAGATTTATTATGGTCTGCAGAGAACTGTTGTCAAAGGGGCAAATTAAAAGGGCAAGGGGATCAAACTGACCCGGAGGGAAACAAATCATTCGTATTTCTTCCGGTTGCGCTAGAGAGCAGTTGCAAGCAAGCGAAGGGAAGCAAGCAAGTGAAGGTGAGGCGAAGATGTGTGGAGCCGAGCCGGGCTGAGCCGAGAGAATCTGGGAGATGCTCGAGGAGCTCAGTGGAACTGCGGCAGAGGACCCCAGGCGGTCCCCAGGCATCTAGAATCCTGCATCCCACACCTAGCGCGGCGAAGGTGAGCAGTGGTAATAGGCAGAGGCGGAGGCAGGTGGGAAGGGGAGAGAGAGCGTAGCCCCACATCCATCGGCCCATCGACCCACAGCCCCGTCTCGCCTCGCCGCGTATTGCTGCGTATTGCCGTGGGACCTAGAGGACTTTAGCGGGGGCCCTGGGGCGGGTTAACTTAGCAGGCCACTTCCGCTCTTTGCTTAAGTGTCTCTGCATCATCCGCCCGGCACCCTCTGCTTACTGCACCAGTGGTTTTTCATCACCACATGCAGCATAAAAGTGCAAGTGCAAAAGAGCACACTGCGCTGTATTCTGAACTCACATATTTGAAATTGTTTTCATGCGCAATAATGAAGAAAAGTGTTTTGGTGAAATAAAATATTTGGGCAAGAGAACACAAGGAGCAGTTCTTAAAGAAACTGAAACAAGGTGCCAGAGCAGCAACTGCCCGAGTTTAAAGTTTAAAAGAAGCCTAAAAAAGTTAAAAGTCTAAAGGAAGAGCAGAAGAGGAGAAAAGCAGCGGGGCAGACCTTTAGCAAATGAGAAGGAGGGAGTGACCTTGCGGCCTCAAGGAGAAGGACTGGAGGAGGCGGACTGGCTAGACCAGGTTCAGCTTTCGACTTCTCGTGGAGTTGGCTGGAGTTTGGCTGGAGCTGGGCACGACCTACGCCTACTTTCATTTGAGTATTTGCTAGTAAAGGCCACTTCGGATGTGGAAAAATAACAAAGTGCTGCCTGAATTTGGAGTCAATCTTGGGTTGACTAAAAGCTGCCTGGGTGCGCAGAGCTTGGAGACGGGGGTAGTGAGTAGGTATTTCGAAAACCCTGCTTTGCACTGCACACACCAAAGAGCAAGTTGTATTAAATGGGTGGCATATGAGTGGCATAAGGAAAAGGCAAACAAAGTAAATAAAAAGAAAAAGAAAAGGAAAGACAACTTAGTAAAAGCACCCAACACAACGGATTAAGTCAAGCTCAGAGGGCATGAGGTCAGGAAAAATTCGGCAAGCATCCACTCGCAAAAGCAGGAGGAAAGTGCCCACAAAAGATCTAACCCTGTCTGCAAACAAAAGTAAAGCAAAAGAGGAGCCCATACAACAACAAAAAGAGACTAATTCCACTTTTAACTCCAGAACCATTTAAGTTTAGGGGGAAGAACGAGAAGCAGAAATTTCACTTTTTAAAGGATCCAATGGCTGCAATTTATGCGCCCACAGAAGAGGCGTTCGGCTTACAAAGTCCAATAAAACCGATAAACTTGATAACTCAAAAAAATCAGGAGAAATAAGTCCTTTACACTTGGAATCACAAATAAATCAACAACTACAACGACAACAACAAAGAAGCAGAAATGGACAGGAAAAAAGCGTAGGAGTAGTTGATCAAGAGAAAACATAAATTAAAAGATGGTTGATAAAAACAACAGCGCAGATACATCAATCAACGATTACGCAAGAAAAAAGGAGGGAAGAAGAAAGTGGAGAAAGTGGAAAAAGGCAAATAAAAAAAGGAGATTCAGGCCAAACCGAAACCCAATACAGTTCTCAAAAGTTAGAGTGGTCAAGATCCTTTTCAATCTCAGAGGAAAAAGAACTTATTGAAGTTCTAGAACGTAATACACAAACGGAAGAGGTTTTACAGGCAAATAGGCAGGGGAATAACATAGAGCATGACCCGTTTCATAAAAGGAAAACGGGGGAGGAAGGGGGGCTGCCTCAACACCTATTAAATTCTCATTAAGCCTGGACCAACGGGAGGAACAAAATAATGAGAAAAGCGGTCAACCCCAAGAAAAAGTAAAAACACAGTCGCCAATTACGATCTCATCAGTCAGCGGAATTGATTCAATATCGGGGATTTTGACGCAACCTAATAATACAGCACCAACCACTTGGAGTGAATCACTGCTAAGAACTCTACAGCAAGCAATTGATGTCTTAAATTTTCAATCTGACAAATTAGAAGTTCAAGTAGATTAAATAAACCTGATTGCAGTGCACATAGCAGGAATAAATACAAAATTGGATATAATCATCGCACAAATTACAATAGGAAACAATAAAGATGCTCAAATTAAATACAAATCATCTGATCAAAGTTGCGGATGTGGCCAGATAATAGATAAACTGGAGTCCATTCCTGAAATATTGACAGAAATGTTGTGTGTTGCACAATCTTCAGGAAATACAGGAGAAATACTGTCACCAGAACTAAATGGAGGAAAAATCAGAACCACAGGACAAGAAAAGATGAGGCCCGTCCCCCCGCATGATGATAGTATAAAATCAATGGAAGACAAGGAAATAAATGGGGATAGTAATGGACAAAGTGGAAATAAAATAACAGCTACACACAGTTTATTAGTTAATCAAACAAAAAGACAACGTAAAAGAGCACGGAAAGCCAGGAACCAAGACGGCAAAAAAGTAATACAGGAAAAAAGTCAAACCTATGCAATATTCACCCAAAAGTCCAACAAAAATAGCAATGACCAGGGTGGAAATACCAAAAAGGTAGAGTTAAATAGCCCAGGAATGAACACATCAGATAGTACGGGGAGTCCCAGTACTTCGATGCAAAGCAAACATAAGTCACCAGAAACTGTCCAGAGGAAAACATTTAGTGACAAGAATGTGGGAGTAAAAAACACAAATAACATAAAGGCAAAAAAAGAGATTGAGGAAAAAAAGGTTGGAACATAAATTAGTAACAAAAAAACAAGAAGTAGAAATAAAATTAGTGGAGTCACAAGTATTAACACCAAACATAGAAATAAAAAACAGGGGGCAAGTAAAAATAAGTACAAGGAAATCAGATGTTGAGATGCCAGACCAGTCAAAAAGGGCATTTGTAACATTAGAACCAACAGGATTGCAAACAGAAAGTGCAAAAAGCATTAATAACAAAATAAAAATTACCTTGAACAAAGACGGAAGGACATGTAAACTACCAATTGAAAGGGAAACTACAACGGAAAATGCTTGGCTAGATATAAGCCAAAAAATATTAAAGATAGAGCCAGGAAAAACTATCGGGGTAGTCTCAACATCAAATACACCCTCACAAGAAAGGGCTATGGTAGAGATCATGTGCCCAAAATCAAACAATTTCCAAGATCCCAGAATGGAAGAATTGGGATCACATCAAACGCAAAACCAACAAAGCGACTTAGTAGAGTTCGGCTATAAATTGATCTTAACCCCTTCAGTGCCACGCCCTTTACCCCAGCTGTGCCGGGCGTTGCACTAGTGGGTGGGGTTCATGACGAGATAGTCTCGTCATGGGCACAGCGCAACCGTGCTCCATGACGAGACTATCTCGTCATAGGCACTGAAGAGGTTAATGCCAGAATATTCAACCAAAGATAGACTGGATACTTTAAACAGGGGAAACCTAATGAGACTGTTTAAGGAGATTCCCAAATTAAGAAAAATTACATCAGCAGACCTCTTGGCAGCAGAATTCGTACAGATGGAGAAAGGGACAAAATCAGTGGCAACCAGTACAACATGGGCGTCAAAAGAAATAACAGAGTTGATATATTCCACAATAACTGTTTTTGAAGCTTGGGGCATAACACTGGCATATCCAACGCGCATAAAATATCCATGTCCGCTATTAAACGATGAGGCGAATCAGTCATCAAAAATAAATAAAAAATCAACAACTTCGGTTTTGAAGGGGGCAAGAAGTACGAACCCAATACATCAAGCAAGTCAGGATACACGTTTAAATAGCCTAAACACCGGACAGTCCAATTATCGATCTGAAGAAAATCAAGATTGGTCCTGGGTACCACATATTCTAAACCTACATCGATCCTGGTGAAATTAAAAAGGACAGAAGGAAGCAATGCGGAAAAACTCAATCGATCATTCAAAAGGAGGAGATAATAAGAATTTGCTCCTGGGATACCCACGGGTTTAGGGAAATGGAACAAGACCAAGAGACTATCTCCTTCTTGGGAAATTTCGCCATAATCCTCTTACAAGAAACATGGAATTTAACACCAAGACACATAGTAGGATATGAAGAATACCATGTTATGGCTGAAAAAGTTTCAAATTATGGTCATCCCAGGGGGGGTTTATCCACTTACATAACGGTAAAACACGACTGGAAAGTAGAGGAACTGGACTCCGGCAAAAATTGGATACAAATTATGAAACTGGAATGTAAGCTCCCCACTTACACAGCTTTGTGGAAGTTACTGATTTTAAATATTTATATTCATCCGGAAAAGAAAAAGAAAATTGAAAGATTGTCAAATTTTATAAACTTAACAAAAACTTTGCAAGTAATATATCAAAATTATGAGATGGTAGTGTCTGGCGATTTTAATTGCAATTTAATAGGGGTCACCTTAACAAGATCGGACGTCAAAGCGGGCATGAAGTAAACAAATGGAAGCAAGACTTGGAATCCCTAGGCCTTGTTATTTTGAACGGGAACACAAAGGGAGACCAACCAGCGGGAATTACCTTTTTAAGTTGAAAGAAACAATCCACTAAAGATTACACAATAATCAGTAAGAACCTTTTGAACTTAGTTGATTATTTTTCCATAAAAATTCGACCAGAGAGTGACCATTTTCCCTGAAGAAACAGCACTACACTTAAATTTGCAGCATGAAAAGAGCACAGTATCCTTAGCTGTAATGCCGGAAGCACATAACCAAAGGAGACTTAAATAGAGAGGAACAAACATTAAAGAAATAATGGACGCAGTGAATATACATGTGGAGAACAACGAGTCATTGGGCGCCCATTTAATAGTACAGGATTGGGAGCATCTGTGCACGTCTTTGTTAGATAAATTCCCAGCAATCTCAGCAGGCAAAGCTTTGTACGGATCCAGAAAAGAACCATGGTATAATATACAGATGAGAGACCAGAAGAGGAATATTTTAAAGGAGGCAAAAGTAACGGTCTCAGCAGCCAGAATGGGAAAAGTAATAGACAACAGCAAGATCACAAAAATGAGAAAGGTATATAAGAAAATGTGCAGAGAGGCAAAAAGGGCACATACTGAAAAGCTCTGGGAGAAAATGCTGTGGGCAAGCAAACTACCGAACAGCAGCGAATTTGGGGGATTATTAAATAAGATAACAAAGGGAACAGAAGCCCACCAGAATGCAGGAATAAGTGAGTCAGCTAGGACACAATACATTGACAAATTGTATAATAACATACAAACAGTTACTCACAGGTGGGTAGATATAAGCCCAGACGAACCAGAGGAATTAAATCTGAAATCTACTACAATAGGCAGTCCAACTTTTGAAAAAGGGCAACCTGTAACGAAAGATTTAATACCTTTTACAACAACAAAACAATTAAAGGTAGTGATAACAAATTTGAAATCCGCAGGCGCAGCTGGGCCAAACGGCCTCCCAAATGCCCTTTTCAAGCATGACCCAGAATTTTGGGCCAATTACCTCGCCCCACTTTTCAACCAACTATATTCCGAGAATAAGACGCCACATTCCTGGAGAGGAAGTCTATTTCACCCAATTTATAAAAACGGCAGCTGAACAGAACCTGGGAACTATAGACTCATTGCCCTTATTGATGTAGAGGAAAAACTTTTTGCGTCTTGCATTTTACAATATTTACAGGAGTGGACGGAGGAAAAAAGAATAATCCTGAAATTTCAAACATGTTTCAGACAGGGCATGGGCACCATCACAAACCTGGCAGCATTGGCGATCTTAATTGAAAAAGCTGCAAATAAAAAAACAGGTCTATTAGCATGTTATATTGATTTGAAATCTGCTTTTGATAGAGTGCCGCAAGACCGTCTTTGGCTGAAACTGAAAGAATGGGGATTACCTCAAAAATTGATAGATTCAATAATATCTCTATACAGCGTAACTTGGGCCAGGGTGAAGCTTGGAGATGGCAGCAGAATATCATCAAAGATAAAAATAACCAATGGATTAAAACAAGGCTGCGTCCTTTCATCATGTCTATTTAATCTATACTTAGCAGACTTAAACAACTACTTGATAAAGACAAACGGCCTTCCGCCCAAACAGGCAAATGAGTCAATTCAGTTCCTGCAATATGCGTATGACATTGTGGTAGTGAGTCAAACCCCAATAGGGCTGCAAGTAGTCATAAACAAACTCACTGAATATTTTGATCTCTTAAGCCTGGAATTAAATAAGACAAAAACCAAGGTGGTGCGATTAGCGGGCCCTAGATCAGGAAAATATAAATGCTATGCAAAGGGAACACAAATTGAGGAAATTAGCTCATATAAATATTTGGGAATCAAACTGGGTCGAAGGATGACCTTTATGAATCAAAAAATTGATATAAAAGCAAAAGCCCAATCATTAATGTTTGCCTACAAACAGCTCTATAAGAAATTGCAATGTCCTTCCCACAACCATCTTTTGAAAATAATGGCAGCACAACTGCTTCCAACTACATCCTATGGCCTGGAAATCTGGCATGGTCAAGAAATTGCAATTTTAAACGAACTGCAGACAAAAGTATATAAAGCAGTTTTTAATCTCACTAAAGGAGCATCCCCAGCACAGATATGCTTGGAATTTGGCCTCCAGAACCAGGAATATCAAAGAAAAGCAACATTTGCGAAATTGTGCTGGAAATTCAGAGCATCGGAACCTGGAACAACTTATGATGGACCGAAATAAGATCACAGTTTGATAAAAAAAAAGAAAAACTCATGGGGCGATTTTCTGTGTACAGCCCTGGAAGTACTAGACATTGATGAAGCCTGGAATAGCAAATTGAAAAGAACAACATTTAATAGAGCGTGTAACGCCATGGCTAAGAAATTATCACTCAGGAAGATAAGAGAAGACTGACCAAATGACGTCATGCCTGGGCTGTAATAAACTCGTATACCAAGCTAAAACTGCAACCCTACTTAGTGGCGCACTTTCGACTATCATTAAAAAAGAGGTTTATGTGGTATAGATTAGGCGAACATAATTCGAAGGACTTGGTCCCTACCTGGAAAAGCAAACAACAAGTTGAAAATTGCCGTCTGTGCGGATATCGTAAAGAATCCATATGCCACCTGATATGCATTTGTGACTCCTTAAAAACCGAAAGAGGGAAGATGCTAAAAGCATCTTTAAATGACTTACAGATTCACACTTGCAGACAGGCGGTAATAATCTGGATGGGGGGCTCTTCAAATATTTTAATTTGTCGTGGTGTAAAATTCATGACCCTAGTGGACAACCTCTTATTGAAAGCGGATAAAGAACAAATGCTTGGGGTTGGAACAGCTCTGGGAATTTTATAGAAATTGTAAATATTAAAATTTTTTATTGATAATATGATGTTTTTAAATCTTCAATTGTTATATATTTTATTGTGTGCCTTATGGTTGTGATAAACCAAATAAAGTTGTTTTTGACTGACTGACTGACTGAAATCATTCGCAAGGATAGTGCCCAAAGAAAATTTAGTAAGCAGACATCTGTCCCTGGGATGCTTAAACGCTGTAAGATAAATTTCAGCACCAATAACAAATTTCAACAGTAGAAAGGATCTGATGAAATTTTTCTCCAACACCAACGCTTCCCTTTCTTCTTTCACCTTAGTTAAAAATCGTTCCACAATCACCCTTTTTAAGGAGGTGTGGCCTATTGAAAATGTCCACTACAATCAAGAGAATGGGCAATAGATTTTATGTTGTTTATCCACGATATCTTTTGTCCATACATGCATTCCATACAGTCCTCAATCACACTCCTGTTGAATTACAATCTCTCGTTGACCCAAACAGAAATCCCGAGTAGCAGTGGAGCCAGTTTAACCTGATCCTCCACATAATTCAAATCCAATTCCTCATGGGTGACAATTGAGGAACTGTGTGGACCCAACCCCAGAAGTTTCCTACAGAATCGGTCCTCTTCCAGCTAGATCCTCCTACACTTGCGGTACCCCAAAATGGCTGCACCATAAGTCAGGACTGGGAGATACTTCCTTCTATAGATTTGTAACAGAGGCAGAATGGGCTTATTACCCACCGACAGTGAAAATCTAAACAAGGCGCAACAGGCTTGTGTGAATTTCGAACAGCGACTGCAAATGCAAGAAAGCCAATTATTCTGTTGGTCGAATGATAACCCCAGGTAGGGAAACGTGGAAACCCTTGTAATATTTTGCCCTTTAATGTCAATGGGTCTGGTTTTGGCTGTCTTCCTACCGCAGACCATATAATGAGTCTCTGAGATGTCACCATCTAGGTCTCGATTGTCCATGAACTTCACAAGCTGGTCCACCAGGAGTTTTAACCCATTTGGCGTTCTGGCCATCAATACAGCATTGTCGGCATATAACATGGTAGGCACGCTGACAGACTTTTTCCTGGGCAGATCCGTCCCATTTTCACTCAAGCAGGAGTTCAGGCTGTTAATATATAATAAGAACAATATTGATGCCATCATGCATCCCTGCCTAACCCCCAGCAGGAGGCTAAAAGATTCAGTTGTCTCTCCCTCTGTGCCGTATCTGATGTGGGCATTAACGTCCGCGTGTAGAGCTCTAAGAAAATTGATCAACTGAGCTGACAATACCTTTACCCCAAGAATACTCCAAAGCGTAGACCTGTTCACCTGGTCAAAGGCACTACTGAAGTCCATAAATGCAAGGAAAATGGATCCCTGCTTTGCCAAAACATATTTCCCTATAATAAGGTTGAGGTTCAGGTATTGTTCCAATGTGCCCATCCCTTCCCTCAATCCATATTGGATAGGGCAGATAAGGCCTGGGCCCAAGCTTCCACTCGCTGAAGGACTATACGCCCTACCACCTTTACCACCGAGCTTAACAGAGAAATTGGTCTATAGCAGGTAGGGTCCTGCCGATTACCCTTCTTAAACACAGGGACTATGGCAGCAGATTTCCAAATCGACGGTAGGCCTAACTGGGTCACGGCATTAATAACATTAAACAGAACTGAAGCCCAGAGGTGTGGTTCAGTCTTGTATAAATCCATAGGTATTCCATCTGGCCCAGGTGCTTTATTGGACGGGCTACCAATGATTGCATCATTTATCTCCTCATACTCAAACTTGATCTCAAGTGGGTACAGGTTATCAGCATCACCCGGGTTAGAGATGAGGTCTTTATCCAGTGCGTACACCTTATGATAGTGGGCAACCCAAAGGGCTAGAGGGATGGAGGAGCCTATATATTCTTTTGCAGCCATATTGGGCTCCGTACCGTTAACCACCGCCCAAAAGCCCCTGGCATCTATAGATGAGCAAGTGGACACCAGCCGGTCCCAAGATGCTTCTTTGAGCTCCACCTTTCACTTCCCTAGTGCAATTTTATACACCCTCCTAGCCTCCTTAATAATGTCCTGATTACTGGGTTTAATGTTCAGAGCCTCCCGCAACTAACTGCCCGCGGACCTGCATGCTTTGTCAAACCAGCTCGGCTTAGCACCCCTGGGTTTACTCGCCATATCGATTATGGTATTAACGGTAGACTCGTTTAGCTGGTCAAATGCTTCCACAACTAGAGCAGGTGATGTGTCAAGAGCTAACAGGGGCTCCAAGATAATAGCAATATTACCGACTGACTACAGATTTATTCACTTTAGACATTGGGAGGTTACACCACTTAACCTTCAAACCCCCATCTTTCGCAGTTAAAATAATCAGGCCTGGATCAGGAATTACACCCGTGCCAACATTAATTCCTAGTACAATTTCTATAGGGCTATGGTCACTAAAGTTAGTTTCATGGACCACTCCTGGGCTAACATGACAATCAAGGGACCTCGAAATGTAAATACAATCGATAATGGTCCCTTTATCCTAACCCACAAAAATGGTCAATTCCCTAGACGGGCTAGGGCCCACAGGCATTACATTCCTTAAACCAGCTTGACCAAGTGCCTCCGATAGCTTACGGCTCCTCTCGTCAGACTCGGAAAAAAAATCTTCTAACGCAAAAGGGTTACCATCAATGGAATTTTGTCCTAATTTAGCATTAAAATCCCCATCTATTATTATACTAAAAGATTTAAAATAAGCATATGATCTAGACTCTAGGAGCAACATTACTTCAAAGAGCACCTCAATCTGGCACCCGGGGTCACTGTAGGAGTTCTAAAAATTCACACGGAAAAAATAAAACTCTTCAGATGAGCACCCAAAGGATCTGAAAACCACTATGTTTAAGGGGGATTGGAAATACCTTCAGATTGTCTGAAAATCGGACTAAGGTGATTAGACCCCTTTGTGGCCGATGACCAAGGGAGGGAGTTGCTGCCACACAAAAACTTTCATATCCGTCCCAGCCAACCGGATCAAGAGCCCAAATCTCCTGAAGCAAAATGACATCAAACCCAGAAATAAAATTATGCCATTCAGGATCCACCAGCTTATCCCTAATACCTGCTATGTTCCAATGTAAGATTTTTAGTGAGCGCCCTGAGACACTTAAAGGAGTAGACTAAGCAGGTGGAATACTTGGATAACCGCTTGTTAGGCTGGGGGGACTAACACCAGAATTACATGGAAAAATATCCTGGAGTCAATCATTTTGATCCAAGGCACAAAGGGTATCAAATCTGTTACTCACAGGAATAGTTATTTGTGCAGAGGAGATAGATGGGTGCCTAAAAGTATGATGAATCATGCTGTCCCTTATAGGGGGATGGGGCTGTAAGCAACAGTATAGGAGGCCAAGCTGTAGGATGTTAATACGTGCTTCGCCAAATCAGGTGACCTGCAATTGATCACAACACAATCCCCCTCTAGGGATCTGAGCATAGGTCCATTCCACCCAACCCTTCTAACAACCAAAATATCATCATAGTCCTTACAGTCAAAATCAACATTATTTACCAACCAATGACATACTTTGTTTTTCAGTTGGCCGAAGGTTTCTGTGGTGTTGACATTAATACTTGGCACCACTGACAGAATAGCTACGTAGGGAAAACAATCCAGTGGTAAATTAAGGCTGGGGAGCTGTGCGTCCGGTTTGATATTCCTGCCCACCGGCTACCCAGGCACTAGTTGGTCTGCACAAGTCATTCTTGATCTGTCCTCTTCTGGAGAATTTCTTGCTGCAGAAGAAGCTGGAGGAACCAAAGGCTGGGAGAGCAACTGGGGTGGATTGTGGGTGCAGATATTCACCCCTTCTGGAGCTTGACCTTTGAGCAAAGTATCTCGCAGAGTATCTAGCCCATGAGTAATAAGCAGATCAGACCTCGTAATCCTTCCTCCCAAGGAGCAAATTGAGTTCATAGCATCTTTAAATGGATCAAACCCTACAGCCAGATTTGTTATGGCTGACTCCAGGGCAGATAATCTTTCAATCAATGGGGCAATACTTAGCTGGATCGTGTCCTTAAACTTGCCAATCATGCCAGACCAGTCCATGGCAGCAAGACTCACTGAGGCCGAGCAATTAGCAATGGGCCGGTTTGTAGATGTACTCAAGGGTCCTTTCGTGCCCTTCACTTTAGGTGGTTGTTTGGTTTGCCTCTTCCTTTTAGGAAGGGGTGAGCAGATGCTGTTGTTAGGGGTTTCCATGACAGGGTTGTTAGAAGAATGAACCACAGGAGGGATGCAGGAAAAGCTTTGCTCGGTCTGGGGCACTGTGTGACCTTGGGGAGCAGGCTGTAGGGCCTGCATAGCTTCCCCCCCAGAGAAGATCCAGGTGCCCCCTGCCTCCAATGATAGCCTGCGTTCAGCCAGGTCAATTTCGGTAGGTTGCTCTACACTAGGCCCCATCACACCATCAGCACACCTAGGTATGGACTCATCTACTCCAATGGATTTATCCTGGAGGCCTATCATCAGTCATGAAGACTACCTGCCAAGTGCCCCTACTCTTCAGGAAAAACTCCTTGGTCACATCAAGTTTCTTTCCTGGAACGTGGCAGGCTTACGTAATAAGCTCACACTTCCAGATTGGAGTGAACTAATTGAGGAACATGACATATGCATGTTTCAGGAAACCTGGAGTGTAGAGCCACTGTACAAGACAGGGTACTGTTGCTTTTTTGAGCCAGCAATCACAATCGGGCGTGGCCGTCCCTCTGGCGGACTTACGGTTTGGGTCAGGGCACACCTCAATCTCAGGATCACACACAATAGTTGTTCCACGCCAGATATAATGAGACTCTCCATTAAGGGCCCAAAGAATGGCCATTCTTGGGAAGTTTTCAATGTCTATGCTCGTGGAACACCTGGGGGTGCCAAGTCTCCCACCATCACATCTCTTTCAGGCATGCTTTCCACTTGCCCTCCTGATTCTCTCCTACTAGTGGCTGGCGATCTCAACTGCTCTTTTGAACCACTTGCTATAGATGATATCCTGGGAACTCACGACGAGGACACTAGATGGGGTATTCCTTTATTATCTCTTAACCCCGTAAAAAGATGGTCCCCGGTCGTGATCCAACTAAACGCCCTAGCCCTAGAATTTGGTCTAAGAGCTGCGAATGGGCGTACAGCCTCTGACCTGGGGGGTGCTAACACCTTCAACAGGGTCGCCTGTCAAAGCAGAATCGATTACATTCTGATTGACAGGAGAGGCTGGAAATTTGTTGCTGATATGATAATAACCCCCTCAACCAGCAGCGACCATAACCCTTTATCACTTAGCATGAGAGAGTTGTGCTATAGCCACGATCAAACTCCTTCACATGGATTGCAGATGCTCACCAAGATACTCCACCCCTCTAATTGCAACAGATTCCTCAGGTGGTCTAAATTTGTCCTGTCTAACACAAAACTTGCTGCTCTGGAAAAAATCCTTGTTGATTATACTGCCAGGCTCTCCATGGCACCCAGTGATATGCCTGGTTATACCAAAACCTTCGAGGAAACCATGGACTCGATTGGTATTTTGTTTCTTGACCATAGGAAAAAAACAATACCAAAAACTAAGTCAGAAAACAAATGGTTTGACAAGGACTGCAGATTAAAAAAAAATACCCTGATCCTCGCAATTAAATCTAATAATCCAGGTGTGGTCAGGGAAGCGAGGCAGCTCTATAGACAGGCACTTGTCACTGCAAGGAAAGATTGGGATGAGCAGCGTTGGGATGCTTTAAAATCTGCAAGCCACTCAAAAAACGGCGAGCTCTTCTGGTCCATTTTGAGAAAATCCTCTATGTATGACCAGGATAAAATTCCAAACCATATTACGGACAGGGAATGGTTCGACCATTTTAGGAACCTATATGTAGGGGTTTGGCCTGAGGAGGATCATTGCACCCATTTGAGGCCCACAGTTACTCCCACTGAACAATTCTCATTCGACAAGATCGAGAAGAAAGAGGTAGAGATTGCCATCAATAAAATCGTTTCTGGAAAGGCCCCGGGACCAGATGGCATCCCGGGTGACCTTTATAAAGCGAATGTTGACGGATGGGCAACGTATTTTGCAATTTTTATTAATAATCTCCTGGATGGCTCCCCGGTGCCTGAGTCTTGGAGGGGAGCAGAAGTAATTCCCATCTTCAAAAAGGGTTCAAGGGGTGACCCAGCGAACTATCGCCCAATCAGTCTAATAGACGCTGGTCAGAAATTGGTCGGCAGGGTCCTCCTGGAGAGGATCCACTCCTGGGTGGATGAAAAAGGCATCATGACAAAGTTTCAGGCAGGCTTTAGGGCCTGCACTAGCACAATCGACCAAGCATTTAGGCTGGTGCTACTCTACTGGAAGGTGGTCATTATTGGCAAGGGCGCCTTATATCTGGCGTTCATTGATCTCAAGACCGCCTTTGACCTGGTTCCTCGTGATCGCCTGTGGCTGATTTTGGAGGAGTTGGGGATCCCCCCTTACATCCTGAACCTTCTCATCCGGATGCATACTAACAACTTTGCCCGCATCAGATGGGGAACTCAGGAACAAAAAAACGATAAAATCCCGGTCAATAGAGGGGTTCGCCAAGGCTGTGTGTTGGCATCCACGCTGGTCACACTTTTTGTGAATGGTGTAGTCTCTTACTTGCTCGAAATTGAAGCTGACGTCCCCACACTGGCGGGTGACAAAGTCCCTGCCCTCCTTTTTGCGGACGACACTCTTCTAATTTCAAAAACACCAGCAGGACTACAGAAGTTTCTAGATCGCTTCTTTTTGTTCTTTGAGCTGAGAGGCCTTGTCATCAACACCTCCAAAACTAAACTCCTTTACTTCAACCCTACTAGATCCTTCCGGTCCACCCTGACCCTAGATGGAAAACCACTTGAGCGTGTCAAGGAGTTTGACTACTTGGGGATCAGAGTCACTGATAGGCTCAAGTGGCAGCCCCTTATTGACAAAATGACACTCAACCATAGACGGGTAATAGGAAGCCTGGGAAAGGAATTCCGTGCCTCTATTACTAAACCTATCACCCCAGCTTTGGATATCTATGCTGCAAAGGCGGTAGGCAGCGCCCTTTATGGCGCAGAATTATGGGGCTTCTGCTGCATAGATACCCTAGTGACCAACGAAAACAAGTTTTTTAGAGACCTTCTATCACTCCCGAGGGGCACCCCGACTAGTCCTCTATTGAGCGTCCTTGGCAGGCGCTCTATTAGAGACCTAGTCACCCTTCGTCCTTTGTTACACTGGGCGCGGCTGTGGCGCACCCCCGAGCTCTCTAATTATGCTGATGGCCTCAGGGAGGTCATGAACTTACAAGGAGCTCACAAGATTGAGTGGTTGACAAACATTAAAAAGCTCTTGGTCGCAACAGGTCTCGCATTTGACCGGGTTCTGGGGACACCGATGCCGAAGGATGCAATCAAAAGAGCATATTGGGCATGGGTTGATGCCCGGAACCATAGTGACCCCAACCATGGTAGGCTTACAGAGGCATTTCGTCAACACAAGCTTGTCCCTTTTTTAGAACCATATCTGGACTTCATTTCCAAGCCCAAAGACAGAACGCTTTTTATCCAGTTCAGGTTCGGGACTCTTCCCCTCCGCGAAAGCACTAGTAAGTGGAATCCCCCGCATAAGACCCTCCTGGATTGCCCTACCTGCCCAGGCGTTGCTGAAAATATTTCCCATTTTCTTTTTGTTTGTCCAGCTTATGCGTCCCCAAGAATGAAATGGCTTAGGCCCGTTTGCCTGCAGCTTGGGACAAGGGACTGTTTTATCGCCCTGAGAATCCTTAAATCGACAACAAACACTACTATAATTTGCGGGGCGGCCAAATTTTTAGGATGGGCATGGCTGATCAGGCAGAGGCTGATTAGCTGCAGTTAATCTTTCTTTTACATCAAAGCTGCTAAGTTTAATTCATTTTTTAATTATTTATTGCGTATTATGCATTCAGACCCTTTTTACGACATGTTTTTAAATGTATCGTTTTTATGTAATTGTGTTTTTATAGTATTGTGCTTTTATGACATTACATGTCGAAATAAAGCTTGATTGATTGATTGATAGCCTGCGTTCAGCCAGGTCAATTTCGGTAGTGATAACCCCTACTGCTCTTGCCAAGAAAGAATCCAAAGTGGTGCTATTTGTAAATGTAATACTTGGCTCTTGTGGGCCACGAGCTCTGCGCTTCCCCATTTTATACCAAAATCCCCCTTAGACTAGTAAGCAGAAAGTCAGACCAGGTAGTTAAGGCCAACTTGCTGAGGGAACAAAATACGCAGCTCAGAAGTTGGTAAATGGAGTACACAGGAGACTCACAACTGAATCCCAAGCTTCAGGCTTCTTTTCTCAGCTACACAAGGAGGGGCCCAGCCCAGCCTCCTCCAGGCGATGATGGGCAAAGACGGGCCTCTCTTGGCCAGGTCTTCACCAGGGCGCATCCCGCACAGCGGGATCCCAAGCCCGGTTAAATATGCGCCTCCGGGCTCAGAAGAGCTGAGGCAGCTCCTACGATGGCGGCTGGGGCCGCAATTACAACTGGGACGTGTAGTCCAGCCCCCTTCTCCAGCAAGCGGTAACATGGCGTCCTGTCCCAAATGCTTTAAGTGAGAGATAAAAAGTGGCAGGGATCAACATCCAAGATGGCGTGGCATTTTCGAGCGGCGGTCTCCCACCATGAGAATGCAGAAATGTTGGTATAACAACTTGTTGCTGCTCCTTCTCCGGCTGCGACTTTGCGACACAAATCCAAGCACTGAGTGGGATATGGAAAGAGAGAACTCAGAATTATGTTCTCTTGTCACCTGGCATTAAAGGAGAAAGAGAGCACCGCATTTAGGTTTTGACCCAGACCCAAATACATTTGCTACAGCCCAGCTTTTATTGTCCTTTATCCAAGCTCTTCATTCTGGCCTTATCCAACATTCTAAAACTTGATATGGCACACTGCAGCACGTGCCTGTTAAATATATATATATATATATATATATATAACTTGTGACCAAGACCGAAACGCGTCGTGAATTAAACGCTTTCTGCAAGTTTACTCTGTTACAGATCTCGCTTGTCCTGAGAGCGCACCTAAGTTTATATATATATATATATATATATATATATATATATATATATATATATATATATATATATATATATATATATATATATATCAATCAATCAAAGGCTTTATTTCGATAAAAAGATATCATAAAAGCATTACAATAAAAACAATAATTCATTTTAGCTTAAAAGTAATTTTTTACAATAAAAATGGAAAGTATCATAAATAAGTTTTTTATAAACGTATTAAACAATTATTTTAAGCCTGTTAGTTCTAATGTGCCATGCCCAAGATAAAAATTTAGAGAGGGCACAAGCGTACAATGATCGGGAATCAGACCTTAGAATGCGTAGCGCCTCAACATGCTGCCTAGTACCTAGTGAGCGGCATAAGTGTTTAAGCCATCTACTTCTTGGGAGTGAGTACGCTTGGCATTCAAATATGAAGTGTGCTACAGTCTCCCTTCTAGATATACAGAAGGGACAAAATTCTGTCGTCTGTTTAGGAAGGTTCCATCCAGATGTAAAAGCATGGAGTGGGAGAGTCCCGGTCCTAAATTTAAAATAAAGGGTCCTATCAAATGGTCTCTCTATAATATCTAAATATAATTCCCGGAAGGGCCGGTCTTTGAAACTCAGAAAGTCCTCCGTGAGTCTACCTAATATACAGTTAGAGTTCTGTTGGGATGCAATCCAGTTCCAATATAAGATTTTAAGTGTGGCTTTCGGTGGGGAAGACCTGCTTTCCCATGCAGAGCTTAGACCTAGATTGCAAAGGAGGGTTTTCATATCTTTCAACCATTTAATCTTATACCACCCGGGAAGTGACATGACTTCAGAGAGGCATTTGGCGTAATTGGCTAATTCCGGGACACGCCACAACCGAGCCCATAACAGTAAAGGGCGAAATTTCGCCAACTCATCAATTGGACGGCAACCCAAATCAAGCAACAGTGGGGTCGTGGGAGTACTCTGAGGAAGTGACATAATAGCCCTACAAAACTTTCTCTCAGATCTTGCCAACTCACTAGAGTTACATGAGCCCCATAGCTCTGCCCCATAAAGAGCAGCGCTGACTCCCCTTGCTGTATAAATTTCCATAACAGGGGCTATGGGTCTAATTGCGCAAGAGCGCTGCTCCTTTAGGAGTGCCCCTGTCACCCTTTTGTGTGCTAGCAACATTTTGCATAAATGGGGAGCCCAGAGCATATTGTGTGTAAGGCGAATGCCGAGATAATCGAACACATCCACCCTCTCTAGCGGTACAGCATTCAACCTCGGAGGACGCCCAGGTTTCTTGGGTGGGTTCATCACGAGGAATTTCGTCTTGTCCGTATTAATTACTAGGCCCCTTTCTGCACAAAAAGACTGAAAGTTATTTAATAATTTTTGGAGGCCCATTGGGGATTTGGAGAGTAAGAGTGTATCATCCGCGAAGAGGAGGGTGGGAATACGTTCCCCCGCCAGGGATGGTTCGTCTGAGGGGTCTTTCAGCAGGTATTCAACCACACCATTAACATAAAGAGAGAACAGGGTGGGAGCCAGCACACAGCCCTGGCGGACCCCTCTCTCCACCGGAATTCTGTCAGTTTTTTCTCCCTCCCTGCCCCATCTAATCTGCGCATAGGTGTTTTCATGCAACCTTACGATTAGGGATAATAAATAATGCGGTACCCCCAAATCAGTGAGCACTCTCCAAAGGGTCGCTCTCGGTACTAGGTCAAAGGCAGTCTTCAGGTCGATAAAAGCGAGATAAAGACTGCCCTTGGCCAAGACCACCACCTTCCAGTATACGAGCAGTAACCTAAAGGCTTGTTCGATTGTGCCAGTACCTACTCTAAAACCCGCCTGGAGGTTGGAAAGGATACTGTTTTCGTCGATCCATTGGAGTAGTCTGACCAACAGGACCTTGCCAACCACCTTTTGGGTTACATCGAGCAAACTTATGGGTCTATAATTGGATGGATCGTCCCTAACCCCTTTCTTAAAGATAGGCATAACCTCCGCGCCCTTCCATGATGCGGGAATGGGTGCAGCCCTGCTAATAGCATTAAGGAGAGTATGGATCAATTTTCCCCATTTCAGAATGTCGGAGCGCAGCAAGTCCCCAGGAATGCCATCTAGACCAGCGGCTTTTTGAGGCCTAATGGTGCTGATTGCGTATTCGACTTCTTTGGTAGAAAAAACGAAATCTACCAATTCTGGCCCGCAGGCAATAAGAGGTACAATTAAGCATGGGTTGCCAGCGGGTTGATCGACTGTCATAAGTGGGACAACAGGATTGGTACAGTTCGGCAACCAGGCTTGTTCTTTATTAGAGGGAGTTAAAGCAATAACACTGGCTTGGTTAGAATATAATTTAGAGAAGTGAGTGACCCACGCCTGGCTGGTGATGTTACATCTTATAAGCTCATTATCCGGTCTGCTTCTGGTTCTGATTATTTCCCAGAAGCGTCTAGGGTCGTTTCCAGAGCTAGCCTCTTTTAGGGTACACCAATACTCTAAGTCCCACTCCTTTCTAGCAATTGCCAGGATTTTCTTATAATTTTTCCTGGCTCCCTGGATCTCTACTTGAATTTTGCTTTTAATGGCCCGAATAAGAATGGTTTTAGCATATCTGCAGGCAGGTGTGAACCACTCCTGCTTGCCCCTAGGATTTTGAGCTACCATTTTTTTTCTATTCCCACACTTTTTTTAAGGAAAACATTTCCGATGGTCTCAAGAGTTCCCTCGAAGATGGATGTAGTCCTTCCTATGAGGGGAGGAGTTAAGTCAATATTGTCCAGTTCGATTTGGGAAGCCATAAGGATTGTGTTAATAGTATTAAGCTTGATTTCATCCCCTGCGACCATATTCCACTTCAGACGTCTCCCGCAGGAGGAGACAGAAATAGTGTCTGTTGACCTGGAAGAAGGTTTAAGCACTTCATTCGGCCAGGGATTCTTAAGGGACAAGGAAAGCGAGTTATGATCGCTTTCGATAGTAGGCAAAACTATCATATCCTGAACCAAGCCCCAAAGAATAAAATCAAGCATAATATTGTCAATCCTTGAGGTGCGGTTATCTCTATTAAATGTGACCGCACCCATAGGGTCAGAGTTTGTGCGGCCATTGGCAGCTCTTAAGCCAAACTCTAGCGTTAAAGCATTCAGCTGGATCGCTGTTCGTGACCATTTTTTAATCGGGGGGATGGTTAGGGTAGGAAAACCCCATCTAACATCATCCTCACCTGGGTCAGAAATATCGACCGCTGTGAGAGGCTCATAAGTGCAGTTAAAGTCTCCCGCAACCAGGACCTGGGCTACAGCTGAGTTATTCCTAAGTTCCCATTCGAGGGAAGACACTGTCGAGGACATTGAGCCAAGTTTGGTACCTCTAGCGTAAACATTATGCAGATCGAGGGTAGGACCCATATGGGGACCTCTTAAAGAAATTCCTAAGATATCAGGGGAATTAATTTTTTTCCGGTCTATTCGACAATTCAGGGCAATATTTACCCATATGAGCAAGCCTCCAGATGGCCGACCTTTGCCATTTCTGGGGAGATTGGCTGGGACAAAATACGTGACATGTCCAACCCGGTAAATCGGTTCTAGAGACCATGTCTCCTGAAATAGGCAGATCATATGAGCCTCCACTAGGGCGTTCCACTCAGGTGAGCACAGTTTCCTTTGGAGGCCCGCTAGGTTCCAGCTTAGGATCTTTACCGTGTCCAAAGAATAGCAACAGTAAATTTTAGGAGAACTAACGCAATCATTAGGAGGTATGGATACAACTGAAGTAGAAGTCGGACATAGACATGGAGATGGGACCTGCAGGAATTCATGAACAGAAGGCTCCTGAGTGGAAGGAGTAGGGTTAATGTCATTGGCAGTTTTAGGAGGGCTATCCGGAGGTTGAGGCTGGTTAGAAAAAATATAGTCAGCAACCTCCGTATCTTGTCTTGTGCATGGTAATGGTCAGTCTACTGTGTCTAGGCAACTAAATCTGTTGGTCAGAGGTATATCGCTCCAGTCTACAGTGAAAGGTGCAGCCATACTCCCATAATCCTGCCAACCATCCCGCACCCTTCTACCGGCCCAGTTAGCATCTTGGGGCCCACCCCCTCCTGGAACAGGACAATAGGTAGGCGAGGAGTAGAAGAAGGAAAGCCTTCTTGTCTCTATACCATCATGCTTGGCCCGTGTACCACGGCGGCAAATATAGTCCGCCGTGTGTGGGTTGTCAAAGTTTACTATAACACAATCCCCCCGGGTCCGTTTCTTTTCACTACCTATCCAGGATACCCTGCGTACCATTAGAATCTTACTGGCACGAAAGGGTGGGAGCGGTCTATTTATAGTGAGCCAATGCTGCACCTTGTTCTTTAGGGACCCCAAAGGCTCCTTTGTGTTGGGCCTTAAGTCTGGGACACCTGTCAGAATTACAACGTATGGACCAGCTTCGGGTGGTAAGTGTATGCGCTGGCCGTTCACATCCCTATCATTATCGATGTTATTCATTACCCCAGGAGATTTAGGTAGTATACGATTCAAATTTGCAACTGGGGATTGGGATTTAGCAGGCTCCACAACCTTCTTGCAGTCATCTGCGGGTGGCTTAGGTTTTTTGTTCCAATTTTTGGATGGTATTGGCTCCGTCCTCATAGCTACGTTATTAGGCTCCCCAGGTGTAATCAGCTCCATACCCATCCCTTCTTTGGGAGAGACAGTCAAGGGAGATATAGTCCTAGATGCTAACAGTTTTTCGATGTTTAGAAGCGATAGTTCTATGGGATGAATGTAGGATTTAATAAGTTCATCTATTCTAGACAAAAGAAGATCGTTAGCCTCACAGGTCTTGCATCCCTCCCCCAAACTAACAGGGGCCCTAGGCAAGGTTGAGTTCAAAGAAGAGGCAGGGTTAGCCCTAGACCCTCCCTGCGCAAGAGTACTTTTGCTTTGTGGCCGGCTGGTGGGGGCTTTTTTAGTAAATTTACGTTTGCATCTTTTCATCTCCCTAGCCTTCTTGGTTTTGGGGATAGCACCTTCCCTCTTGCCCCTTAATACGTCAGTAGTGGGGGACACCTGCCTTGGGCTCCTAAAGAGGGCTGGCGTCCTCTCAAGGGTCTCGCTAGATTGTATATCCGAGGAGGGCAAAGATGCCGAAAGATCGACAATGTTTGGCACTCCATGCGTCTCGGCCTGGACTGTAATTAGGGGCCTGGACTCCCTTGGGTTTAAAGGTGACTTAGATAGTGCTAGAGTGCCTATAGAAGAACGTCTCGCCAAGGCCAGGTCTTGGGACACCCTACGTTCTAAGAGTGATATGCCTTGGTTAATTGCCTCATTCGCCCTGGTGATATATTGGTCTATTGGGCCTGACACATGTGTTAAGCCATGTGATGGTTTGCTTTTGCTGCCCCTCGTCATCATTGTGGTACTT
Source organism: Triturus cristatus (assembly GCF_964204655.1). NCBI lineage: Eukaryota > Metazoa > Chordata > Amphibia > Caudata > Salamandridae > Triturus > Triturus cristatus. Next base: position 600,698,262 of record NC_140594.1, read on the forward strand.
CACTTATATAAGCTGGCACAAGTATAACTGAAAAGAGGGAAAACAGTTCACCAGTTAGAAGATAGCAGTACAAAAGGCAACAGTTGTAAAAATAGATACTTCCGGGGCAAAGTTCAAGGAGGAGAGTCCAAACCATATATATATATATTCACACAAAAAAACCTAGGTTTTAGGGACGTTATAGTTAGTTGGACATTTTCGATGTAATATGTGACATCATCAGCAGTGCATTGCGGGTGCGTGCGTTATAGTTAGCTCAACTAACTATAACAGGCGAATTTCTCTAGTTTTATATGAGTCAAATGTCCAACTAACTATAACGTCCCTGAAACCTATGTTTTTTTTAGTGAATTTCAAAGGTTTTTTAAATGCTAATTCCTAACTATAATGTCTGTAAAACCTATGTTTTTTTCAGTGAATTTCGAAGGTTTTTTTAATGTTAATTGCATATTTTAATGTTTATAAAACCAATTTTTTTCTATTTGTTTTGTAATATTTTGGAACTCTATTATACTTCTTTTTTTAACGTTAAAAATTAAGTAATGTATTATATCTTCCCCAAAAATATGTATATATTTTTTTTTGTTGTTGAAAAAACTGCATTCCTATTCCGGTAGTGTACCAAGCTCCATCACCACACGAATCCTGTCCGCCATATTGCTAAACTCGTAAAGGATGCACATTTCGTATCCGACGGATTCATGGCACCGCGTCCCGCGTAACATTTTAGTCATTCTCTCTACAGCGTTTGATGAGACACACCCCTTCTGCTTAGAGAGCTTTTTTGAAAAGTTTTTTTGCTGTGTACACATATCTTTTACTACACACAGCATGCAACGATCATCTTGATCAATATTCATGGTCTGTACATTAGCCTTCCACGTGTGACGGCCATGCATCTCAAACGTTACATCAAAAATCAAATGTGTGTTACACGATGCCCCAGGTGTGTGTGCACAATATTGTGGTGCCTTTCGGCCTGGGTATTGCTGGCCCGAAGGGGTATCATCAGCCACGGGCAGAGTGCACATCCTAGATCACATGTGACAAACAGTAAACAGTAATGTGTACATTTGCATTGCTGTATTCTCTGTTGTCAGGCTTTACCAGTATAGTAGTGTGTCATATGTGAGACTTTCAGATTCACGTTTGGCATGCATTGCTTGACTATAATGAACGTTATCCCTTTTTATGACGTAGCCTCACTGCTGATCCTCCCTCCATCCGAGCACATTCACATGTGTGCGCTTCGCGATAGCAACACTTTCAATAATACCGCACACCATTGACATGAGTGTCTGCGCATATCCACAACCTTGACAACGACATGTGATGTTGGCCATTCAATGTTTTTGAACAGCATCTCATTAGCGATAGTTGCCGCCCTCCCGGTACATACTACATTAATGTAAATTGCACATTCTGCAATGTCAAAACTGCAACAGAAACACACATAAGTACACTTCCTGGCCAGGCAGGAACTGAACAACGCCCAGGTCCCCGAAACCTTTATTCACACCCCTACGCTCGCCTGGCATATGCAAGCCCAGGCCACTTTGCGTACGTATAAATAGGATAACGACGACGCCACATGTCCCAGTTCTTCTACACTGTCTCAGGTGATATGGCCACATCCTCCTCACATATCACAATGCGCAATAAAAAAGGGATCCATAAGGCGTACACCATCGTTGCAATCAACAATGCACCTGAATTGTGAACACTGCTGCCCGTCGTGTTTGGAAACACAACAATGACTGCAGGTGAGCAGTGGGGCCTGGGTGCACAGGGGCTGCAATTGAGCGCGATGCTGCAGGAGGGGTAGGGTGCATCAGCCTGGGTGCGCAGGTACAAACAAGCGATATTGCCCTGCTTAATAATGTGTTCTCTGACCTCATTCAGTCACATGTCTGTCTCATTTTAAGGACCTGCTGCACCGCACTGTAGGTCTGAGCCAGCGGGCAGCACTGCCCTACAGACACGTGTTGAGCGCAGTGCTGCGGGAGGGGACAGGTGGATCAGCCTGTGTGCAAAGGTGCGAACAACCGATGTTACCCTGCGTACCGATGTGATTTCTGACCTCATTCAGTCACATCTCTGTCTCATTTTAAGGACCTGCAGGACCGCACTGTAGGCCTGAGGCTACGGGCAGCGCTGCCCTACAGACACGTGGCGTGGGCTTTTGGGGCACTATAGTGAGCTGATTACTAAGTGTACATGCACACAGGCTTGCGCCACTGCATTACATGCGTACATTATGCTTCTACCATGCTCTCGGTTCCTTTGCATATGAACGTTGGCATAACATATTATTATTTAACCTTGTGTATTCTCATGCACTCCAACTCCTCTTTGAACCACGATTACCACTAACAGTTCGAAGATCATACTTCAAGATGGAAGGATGTACTCAATTGGTGTTCTCTAATAATTTTGAAAGAAACCTTCATTTACCTCAAGACGTTTCCAACATTATATTTTTTCTCCCTTTTCAGACACTGGGTTAGTGGAGCCAAAATGGGCGGAGCGGGTGCTCACCTCGTGATGATGCCCTGGGCATTCTGATGCCTTCCACCGTGGTATCAAGAAACCGTCCCTGACCGGACACCTGCTGGGCCACCCTGATAGAGGCACCCCGGAATTGGAGCTCGCACAGGCACATCCTTGGACACACCGGTTGTGGCAGGTGAGCAGTCAAGCCTTGGCGCGCAGGAGCTGCAATTGAGCACAGTACGGAGAAAGGGGCTGGGGTGCAGCAGCCTGGGTGCACAGGTGCAGGCAAGCGATGTTGCCATAGATAATAATGTAATCTCTGGCCTCATTCATATCTCTGTTTCATTTTAAGGACTTGCTGGACCGCACTCTTTCTCGCAGACCCTAGCGTCCCAGACACACGGGTGACGGGAGGTGAACAGTGAGGGCTAGATGAGGTAGGCCGGCGCTCTGTCTCCTCCTCCCTCTGTTCTTTTCACTCTCCCTCCCCATCTCCCTTCCACCTACTCACTCTCTGTCCCATTCTCACTTTCCTCCGTTCATTCTCACTACCTTTCTTTTTCTCTTAGACATGGAACACATACTTATGTTTCTTTTTTGTCTTGCAGGTTTTGTACACTTCTTTCATGTTTTACTGTTGTTCGAATAAAGTTACATTTCCATTTATTTGTGTTGTGTTAATAAAAGTTTTTTTTTTTTTACCAATAAATAACTGAGTGTATGGGTCTTCTTTTTCTGATAACACTTGTCTGCAGTTTATTATGAAAATCGGCGGTTGATAGCAGGTTATAAAGGAAATTTTGTTTAATTTTCTGGTGCACCTACCAAATATAAACCAACAGACTATTACATAAATGAAGCCTGGGTAATTGTACAACGGCAAGAGTTCTATGAGAGCATCGCTTTATAACACCATGATTACTGTCCATGTGATTTCAGAACTAATAGGGCACTGCCTAGGGCCACCGAGGCTTCAAGGTCTGACAAGGCCCACCCTGCATATTTAAATAAAGCCCCGGAGGTTGCTGAACCCCGATCTTGAGTTGGCCTCGAAGCCCCCCGAACAATTCGTAAACAATACCCGGGCCGGTGTCGATCCCCTAGTCTGCAAAACGTCTCTGTGCCCTCCCGCGCCTAATTTACATGTGCGATTAAGATCCCCAGTGCTGCAGAGACCCCGTAATATAATATTAGAATTGGCCCTGGAACATTACCCACCAGTGGGCTCATTTAAATGAACGGGTGAGACCACTCTTCATTTTTTTTCCTCCATTTTTACCATCCGGTTCCGCTTTATTGAAATGATACGAGGTTTTCCTCCTCTCGCTTCAACGAGGCAAACAAGAATTTACTATCACAGGGTGCAAGCAATGGTCTTGCCCTGTAATAGCAAACATAAATGCCCCGCGCTTGCACACCCCGGGACATTGTATGACCTGCACCTGGGAGGTGGCGCTCCATGGGACCATGATGCTTTGTTTAATGCATAACTACAGAATTAGTATACACGCATACTAACACTACTTGCACACGTGTGGTACAGCAACCAGAGTGTAGTGAAGAGGCAGAGGAAGCCCAAAATCAAAAAATATAAATCCTACCAGCCACCAACAGGACCAGACACCAAGGCATCCGTCTTCTCCAGCACCATGTACAAACTCCCCAAGATTTCCTTCATGACAGCCCTACATTCTAACATTACATACTTACATTATAGTATCATTACATACTAACATTGGACCATGGCTTGCATTGAAATAGTACACAGAACACATCACTTTACAGCAATGAGCTCACGGTTCAATCCCCGAGTCTTCAGACCAGTAGGGGTAGTAGTTCGCTTCCCACTTCCTGTATAGTATAAACGCATCCTAACACTACTTACAGTTATCCTACCATTACAAACAATGGGGTAACCCAGTGGTCAAGGACCTGGGTGTAAGTTGATACAAAAAACAATGGTCCTGGACCTTTTGTTGTCAACCAGGGCAAAAGGCCCTTACTTAGTTATACTTTCCACTTAGTTAAGAGCTAGAGGGAAAACAAATGATTAACAGCTCTCTGTACTAAATACAATATTTCAACGAAAAAAGCAACAAACCAAATTCAAAATCACCATACATTTATTTTGTATATCTTTGCAATTAAACTTTGTAGTTGTCAAGGTTGCTCCAAGAGGAACGTGCAAGTAGCAAGGGTGCTAAAGGGTGAGTGAGTAAAGAAAGGAATTCAGAACGTAATTGCATAGAGAATTAAGCTGATTCACAAACGAACCGGTTGTCAATCACCGTCCAAGAGGGCCTGGTCACATATCAAAGTACGTAAACTTAGTTGCACATTTGGAAACTAGAGAACACATCTTAGTGTAGTCGAGCGACTAGAGCAGCGAGACGCCTCACGGACGCTGAATAGAACGTTTCAAGCTTGGCTTCACTTCCAGCTGGCAGTCACTCGCACACGTCTGTAAACGTATTCCGCGTTATTTCTGAAGATACCTACGAATGGACACAGTTACTAAGCACCTGAGTCCTCATGGTTTCCATTAATGGGATTCCGCTCTTTTAATTGAACGGGCACACGAACAAGTCTAGTACTCATTCAGGTTGGCCCCCCATGTCCTGATGAAGATCCGCACGGCCAAGGTTTAAACCACCCTCAAGGCCAATTAGACGGATCGAAAAGTCGAAACGTCGACGCCCCCTGCTCATTTGCCTGGGACACGCAACTCTCTTACGTGCTACACTAAGAATTGTTCTCTAGTTTCCAAATGTGCAACTAAGTTTACTACTTGCACGTTCCTCTTGGAGCAACCTTGACAACTACAAAGTTTAATTGCAAAGATATACAAAATAAATGTATGGTGATTTTGAATTTGGTTTGTTGCTTTTCTCGTTGAAATATTGTATTTAGTACAGAGAGCTGTTAATCATTTGTTTTCCCTCTAGCTCTTAACTAAGTGGAAAGTATAACTAAGTAAGGGCCTTTTGCCCTGGTTGACAACAAAAGGTCCAGGACCATTGTTTACATTTATCCTACAGCAGCCAGTATGCTACAGCGCCCACAGCCCATCACTTTACAACAATCAGCTCGGTTTGATCCCCGAGTCTTCACACCGGTAGGCGTAGTACTTCGCTTCCCACTTCCTGTATAGTATAAACACACGGTAGAGCTCAGTAGTTCGCTTCCCACTCCCTGTATGGTATAAACGCCTACTAACACTACTTCCACAGGTATCCTACAAACACCAGAGCACATCACTTTACAGCAATGACCTCCCGGTTTAAGCTCTAGATTTCATACCCGACTGTAGAGGTATCTCATCTCAGCACCATGTAACTCTGAGCAACACCGCACTTTTACACCGATAGGTGTGACTACTTCGCTTTGCACTCCCCCACAGAGGTTACAGTGCTCCTATCCTCCTGTTTCCTACTCTTTTCCCCCTTTTTCCCCCTTACTCGCTTCAATGGAATTACAAAATGGCGGCCAACACTTCCTAGTTGCAAACGCTTGCAGCGCTCACAACCCATAAGCAGCAAGCTCATGCTCGTAACGCCTCAGCCAATCAGATGGCAGAATTCCCAAATATCGATATCTGTAAATTTTATATTTCTCCAAAACTACTGAACGGATTTACACCACATAGACAAAAGTGCGCTTTCTAGACCAAGACCCTTCTCCCTGCCAAATGTGGGGCAATTCCGTTCACCTGTTCGACCTGTAGCCTTGTCTAAAGTTTCCTATGGAAATTAACATGGAGAAAACATGTTTTGGGATCCCCTATTTTCTTGCCCCTCCCCTCTTGACAAATCACCCCCGAACAATGAATTAGTTTGGAAAATTTCATGAAGATTCATCAATCGACGCCAAAGTTATAAGCAAAACAAAAAATGCTCTTCCTATGGAAACTTGGTCCTAACTATAACTACCTACTGGCAACCGCCAGTAGGTAATTTATATATATATATTTATATATTTGAGTTAGGGGAAATGAGAAGAGGGGAAAAGGGGAAACACAAAAAATCAACAATACAGAAAATTACAGACGGCGAACTCAGAATACTGCGGGAGGAAAAATGACTGGCGGTGTGCAATATTTGAAAATGACTCCAATGCAGTGGATAGATATAAAATGGTAGTGGGTTAGAATTACAAGGAAGCTTCCCAGAGTGCAGGGCGTTGCTTCCCATGAGCCTTGTCATTCAAACTACCATTTATATTTCCTTAAAAAGCAATTAAGGTTTCTGGGATTTGTATTCCAGAATAATATTAAAAACGTATTAGGGTAAAAGCTTTTGCCTAAATAATTGTATGAACATTTAAGAGACCATGGAAAAGGGTAGAAGAGAGTTGGCTGGGATGTAAACAGTGAAAGGTATCATGCGGTTAGTGCGCGACTTGCTGGACTGAGATAGCAAAAGGCGTGGTCTGCTTGTTTCTCTGTGCTTCCTGTTTGTGAACCTGTAAGCTTATGAACTCAACTCTTGTTCTGGCCGCCTCCTGTCTCTCAGGCAGCTGCGTAGCATGTGTTGCCAGAGCCCAGGGCAAGGCAAGTATCCTTCCACTTTTCTTTTTAATATTTGCGCCCCAATTACAATTTTGCACCCCTAAGAATGCCCCAAGGAGTTTTGCACCCTGTGCAACCAACCCTGTTGCCCCGCCCACACTACGTTGCTGCCTTCAGATAAGCTCCTTATGCCTTATAGGGGGAAGTAACAGGCAGAGTAAATCGAAGCAGCGTGGAGACTGGAAACTCTTGTGTGTACACTGCCGGGACTGCACAGAGGAGGACAGCCCACTGGTAAGAGCAGGGCAGAAGACGAGTGGATTAAGGATTGTGTGTGACTCTCAGGGGGGGGAATCATATGCTGAGCATACAATGGATATACCAAGGCGCCAAAGTAAACACTGTGGTGGAACAGGACACCTACAGCTTTGAAGTTAAAGCCTTGTTTTCCCATGCAAGTAGGAGCTCCTGGTGGGGGCGAAAAGGCTTTCATTTTTCAGCTGCACAGGCTTTAATCTATGCCCACCCATTGACTCTGCAAGATAAGTTTAGGCTTCCAATTTATGTATATCTGGTGTATACCAGGTACCCACGTTGTCCTGCTGGGGGGGCCTTTCTTGTGCTTATGGAGGGCTGTTTTGCTGGTCTTGTGGTGCACGTTCTGCTAAACTGGTGCTTGCTGTTTCAAATCCAAGTGAGGAGTCTTTGAGAGATGGGAGCATTCATTTTCTTTCTATAAAGGAATTGGAGGCAGCATGGGAGGCGAATGGTGGCCTTGCTCTGGGTCCACTGAGCTCTACTTTTGAGTTATTGAAGCTTCTGTGCTACGAACACCACTAGTTCCCAGAACCCCCTATCTTCCATTGAACTTGATTGTGGTTCTAGCCGTTTGTCTACGGCCACCTTCATTTCCCCTTGCTCATTGCCTCCTGCCAGGGAACTACACCAGTTTGCCCTTGTCTCTGGCCCTCACTGGTTCTGGTCAGCGCTGACCTGCTTCCTTCTGAGCTGTTTTATCCCGCTGAGAACTCTTAGCACTGTGGAACTGGCAAATTACTCACTTATTGTCACTTGATCATCAGCTAAAGCAGCAATAATGAGAAAGTTAAAACCCGGGGAGATGACTCGATTAACAATATGACTGATGCTAGACCTGCACTGTGAAGGAGGTAGAGTCTACCCTCTGCTTGTCTTGACCCTGAATACGAGAATAATGGTTGTTGGTTCAAGTAGACTGCCAAAAAGTAGCGTAAGCAGTCAAATATCAGAATGCCTCATGGGGTCATTAGCAAATACTGAAATAATGGTGAATGTTACAAAATGTTCACAGATCTAAAATAGCAAAAAACGAAATAACAGAAGGCAGTTGCTCAATAACTGGAGAAGGTAGTTACCTGGTCTGGGGAAAAGATAAGCAAGGTGAAGAAGGCCAACAAGAGGAAGAGCACTCTGCAAAACAAAACAATCAGCAAACTATCAAGGAAAAGGCATAGGTTAAGGAACATAATGAAAACATGAGAATGAGTTTCAAGTTCGAGACCAGGAAAGAAGATTGGCCTACCAGTGAATGCTGTACCAGGAAAAGAAGAGGTGAGGCACTCCTAATGGGATAAACATGGAGCAAACAAATATAAATAGCAAACAAGAAGATGGAGAGGACTCCACTGTGGGAGATGGAGTCATAAGTGTTTTGAGAAACTACGCTTGATATTCCAGACGTACCTTTAAAAAAGTGTGTGGAAACATAAAACAAGAACAAAAGAAACGAAAGAGTTCAGAAGACCAACCATCAGAGGAAAAGTATAGAGTTCATGGGCAAATGAAAGGAACATCAATTCAGTAGAAGTGTAAATGAAAATAAAATAATTAACAGAAATGCCAAACCAGCCTAAAAGTAACAAAGCAAAGGTACCACGGTACAGAAAGAGAAACAAAACTGCCTGATAAGAGATAAGAGAAAAATACCTTAGATTCGACAAAGAGGAGTCAAGCGTTAATCAGGAAAAGTCTAATGATATCAACCAAGGTATCATCCAAGGACAACACCTGTAACGGATTAAAAGGAAGACCACAAACTGTATCATAAGTAAAGAACATCCTAAATTAGAAACCAGGAAGCAGAGAAGTGTCATTTATGTAACCAAGCGATCACTCAAGGACAATGCCTGAAACAGGCCTGACAAAGAGGGAAGGGAGCTGAGAATTCTGTCATAGAAAAGTGAAGGCATAAAAATATAGAGCCGTAATCTTTCTGCAGGACTGCAGCAAGATACACATATCATAAAATATAAATTGAGCAAAAATATAAATTGAAACCTTTCTTTTTTATATTAAGGTTTTTATTTTAAGAACAAAATTATTCCATAAAATGACTCATAGCAAAATTATCTGCCCGAAAAGAAATGACAATCTCATCACATACCACTTTAAAGACTTGAGTAAGTGCTTACATTATAAAAATATAATATGGGAATAAAAGTGCAGCTAATAAATATATACGTTCTATTGTTTTTAAGGAAGTCAGGATTTTTTTCATATATAATAAATTACAGAAAAAAATCCCATTTTATGATAAGAAACTGACAGCAACGAATACAAGCGTTCTAAAAATGTCTTAGATCAAAAGCGAAAACTTTACAAATACTAACAGTATTATCAGGAGGCTTATCAACGTCATCACTTCTATTTGTGCAAGTATTGGATGACACTGTATTTTTCATTTGAAATTCTATCAAATGCAGCCACAGTCTATTATTTTTCAGAGACATTTGAGAAGATTAACAATGCATGACACGAAGTATATGAACAAAACATATTCCACTCCACCACAATTTAGAAAGTAATTTAGAACTGTCTTTCCAATTCTCAAAATTGGCTTGATGGAAACTGCAGTGAAAATGTCCAATAATTTGCCTTCCATTGGAAGACATTTAAAACCATCAGCTAACCTGCCAAAAATAGTTTGCACAGATAGAAAAACATTAGTTTGAAAGTATTCATCTTTTATAAAACTGGAAACCTTTGGTTTTTAGTTCTCCCTCCAAGTATCTTTGAAGCCAGGTGCTTAGCGACACTTTATTGTAGTAAGCGCTTAATGAATGTTCTCACTAATAATAACAGTAACAATAATGATTGCTACGATGGCCGTGGAGAGGACGTGACGTTCATTACCGCTCCTCCCATCTACTTCCTGGACTTCTAGGCTTGTTATTTACATCCGCTGAGAGGGCATGACACCAGAGGACAGCTATTAACGCTGTGTCCTCCTCTGATGCTGAAGGAGAGGTGTTGGGGAGGACTCCATACCCCACAAGCCCTGTACCGAGGAGGCGGGTCCCTGGATTCGCGTTGGTCGGGCCTACAGAAAGCAGATTCACTGCCTGTGCCATTGTCAGGCCCCGGGGGAAGTAAGGTCACAGAAGAGTCTAAGTAAGGTTGCAGACGAGTCTTCCCATGGGGTTCTTCACGCAATAGGTCTAGGGTGACCAACTGGCATGGGTGCAAATTCAGGATGGTGAGTGTGAAAATTCAGTACAAAGGGTCAACATTCAGGACAAAAATTCAGGACAGAAGGTCAAAATTCAGGACTATAATTCACATTAGAGGTCACACAATAATATATGAGTACGTAAATAGAGAACCAACATAATTATAAGTCAAACTAAGTTTATATTTAGTTTTGACAATCGCGGACTTTGCATTTTTTTAGTATGCATGCAGCTTCGAGCAACTGTGCAGGTATTTTAGTGGCTTTTCATATCATCATAATTTATTTATATGGTTACTGCACTGGGTTGTCCCATCTCACAGATGAGAGCCAAGAAGGGCAAATACTGTCTTTGATTATTGAACAGAGGTCACTCTCTGGCTCACAGTCAGAGACTGACTCCTCTAAAAGTGGGGAGAAAATAAAGCACCAAATACTGGCTGCATGCGGGAGTCTACGCAGGGCATCATGTGGAGTGAACTTACTAGTGAAAATAGGTCACCCTGTGACTGCACAGAGAGGCCCATTATCATTCTGTATGTGATAATTAGGCCGACATACAGAATGATAATAGCCCGATAGCATGTGTGCCAGGTTGAGGAGGGGCTGTTGCAGGCCATCACAGCAGGAGCGTGAGCTGGCCCCTGCAGTGATAGTTACAGAACACTCAGGCTGCTTGCAGGGGGGCAGCTCACTGCACTGTGCAGAATTACAGGCAAAAGGCATCCATGAAAGAAATCCTTACGGACAGCGGACATGAGGCCCAAATAACGGGCAGCCCGTGAAATATACGGACAGTTGGTCACCCTAAATAGGCAGGAAGGACATGGTGGGAGGGGGTCAAGGTGTTGGGCAATGGGAGGGATTAGGATGGGAATAAAGTTGCAGGAAGGGAGGTTTCATCCTCTTCCTGCACCTGGCATCTTTGGGGAGGGATAAGCAAAGTTAGTGTAGCATTGAGCCTAGTAGTCAGGTAGCAGGGTAGCTTGTGTTTGGGCCATTGACATCAGTCAGCTTTTAATTGAAGCGAAGCCTTACCGGATATCCAGCTGCCATGGCGGAGCCCAACCACGATGCGGTGCGTGCCACACTGCAGGTGCTCGGCCAGGTGGGCCGTGCGGACCTGATGCGGCCCAGTGTCCTTGACCAGGTGTGGTCCTACCCCCATGGTCTGCTTCAACAGGAGTTGCGACAGTAGTACCACTGCTGAAGAAAGCAGCCGGGAACAGGGGGCAGGACCAGCTCAAACAGCTGACACTCAAATGCAGAGGGCGTAGACAAAGCCTGCCCGTATGGCTGCAGGACATTGCAGCAAGCGTAGATACAGCTGAGCCGGGGGGCAGGGCTGCTCAGCAATGAACCAGCCCAGCAGCACTTTAGAGCCGATAAGGGTTCAGGGGCATATTAGCTCCATGGTGAGGAGGCCCCTCTCGACCTCTCGTGGAGGCCTCTCCCTGGGAGTAGAAAACGTGGTTCTGATAGTGGCATTCCCCCCATTGTGAAGATATGGAAATGGGTGGGGGCTCAAGTGGTCCCTCACAGTTTAGAGGTGGGGATAGGGAGGGTGGCAATCGGGGGGGGACTCCCCTCCATCTTACCTAGATGGGAAGGGCTTGATCTTGAAGCCAAATTCCGGGAACAGCGCCAGATTATTCAGGAGACGGAGCAGGAGTGGGAGGAATGTGCGCAGCCAGGAAGGGTGTAGGGCTGGAAACCATGGGCGGGGGGCCACCCCTCCATCGCGAGGAAAGGAACCAGCACTAGACCAAGACCCAGAGACAGAAGTGGTAGGGGGTTGGTGGGTGTGGGTCAGGGACAAACTGCAGTTGAGGCAGGTGCCAGGGACAGCTGGTGCGGCGGAGAGACCCAGTGGTGCTGGGGATGTGTAATAAAGATGGTCCTCACCACAGTGATTAAAGAAAATATGTGGTTTAATGTCAGGAAGTACAATTGCTCAGCATCAACTGTCCAGTCAGGTCTCCAGTTCTGACAAGAGCTTAGTCCACAATGTCATGAACCAGCTTCCACGTTCTATGACCTAGCTAATTCCACACAGCAACATTCCTAAGCAAATTACAACACATCTCCCTTACATAAAAATAATAATAATAATAACAACAGTTAATAAACATAAAACAGCAGAATGCAGTAACAAGCCAGAAATTATTAAATAAGAAATGATTTTACACATATCAAAACAATAGCTTGGTAATGCAGAATGTAATCTCCGAACTTCCTATTCCTTTGAGGAAGAATCCTCAATTTCTCAGCAGAAGGATCTTCTCCAGAGTTATGTTTCTTGTCAATGGCATGAACAAAATCCCCAGGGTTGCGTACAACTGTGGATTTCTTCAAACACTTCACCAATCTTGACATACTCCAGACACATCCAGTATTAACTCTCAAAACATTTTTTTTTATGGAAACAATAGTGAAGGGACCAATAAATATAGTTCTACCCTTAAAGGTATGTTTGGGATTCTTCACTAGAACCTTGTCACCAATATTCCATTTTTTATTCTTTACATGCATTCTGGAATCATAATCAGCTTTATATTTACGTTGATATTCCAATATCCTTGAACGTCTAGCTTCCACAGAAATCCCCACACCAGAACGCACCAGCAGCCAAGAAGGATGTAACTTAGAGACAGCCTTTCTACCTCTTAAAGCTTCAAAAAGAGAAAGCTGCATGATGGCATTGGGTGTGGTACGATGTGCCCACCACGTAGCTCTCAAGACATCACTAAATGAAATTCTGGAATCAAGAGCACGTTGGGCACAATCTTTGACAATACGGTTCATTCTTTCAGTCAAATCATTTGCTTGAGGTGTATATAACGCTGTCTTCTGATGAACAATATTGTAATCCTCGAGAAACTTGCACATCTCATGAGATGCAAACTGCACCCCATTGTCTGTGATTAAATACTTAGGTACACCTCCAGAAACAAATACATCCTTGAGAAAATCAATAACAGTCTTAGTGTTCTCAAAAGAAACACACTTCGTGACCACCCATTTTGAAGTGTAATCAACAAGCAATATGAAAATACTTTCATAAAATGGCAAATATTCAAAAGGTCTCATGATATCTAATCCTAATTTTGACCACACAACATCAGGAACCTCCACAGGGGATAATGGTGCACGACTAAGAATGTGCAATTTATCACTAGAAGCACAAGATACACATTCCTTGACGACTTCCTCAATCATGTGATCCATACCAGGCCACCAGTAGCTTTCCCTTACTCGAGCTTTGGTAAGACTTCGTCCCAGGTGACCTTCGTGAGCTGTGTTGATAATTCTGATCCTAAATTCAACTGGAGGAACCACCCTATCTCCTCTCATGCAGTTTCCACTTATAAATGAGAGTTCATCCCTTACAGGCCAGTATGCCTTCATTCCTTGATCCAAAGTTTTATAATCCGGCCACCCTTGATTAATCCGCAATTTAAGTGATGACAAAACATCATCTCTAATGACACCTTCAGATCACTCCTCATTTTACAAAGTAGACTCAGTAAGCAAGCATGCACTCTCGATTCCATCTTCGACAAGTGCCCCTTCCACAGGTAATCGAGATTAGACAATCAGCGGACATGTTGTTGGACCCTGGTATATATTGTACTTGGAAATTATTTTCTTGCAAACCTTCACTCCAGCGCTTGATTCTGGGTGTAATATGTTTTGTGTCGGCATGAGAAAATTTCAACCAAGGGACGATGATCTGTCCTGACAAGGAAAGGAATTCCCCAAAGATAGAACTTAAAATGCTGTACAGCCCCAGAAAAAACTCAAGGCGTTTCTCTATATACAAGGATAATTCGTTTCAGCAACCATGAGAGCTCTAGATGCAACCGCAACAGTTCTTTGTTGTCCATCCACCACCTGAGAGAGCACTGCACCCAATCCCCTGAGACTGGCATCAGTAGTCAACACAGTTTTTTTTAACATCAAAATACCCAAGAGTAGGCATCTTCCTAATTTCATTTTTGATCATATCAAAGGCTTTTTGACAATCATCAGACCACAAAAAATGTGACCCATTTTTGAGCAAAGCTCTAATAGGTTCAGTTACACAAGCAAATCTCTGTATAAATTTAGAATGAAATTCAGCAAGACCTAAAAATGACCTTACTTGTTCTTTATCTTTTGGCGTGGGAGCATTTATAACACTTTGAGCAAGCTCAATTTTTGGCTGAACACCTTCACCCGAAATCACATGGCCTAAGAATGAGACTGTCTCCATCCCATACGACATTTTTCTTTTTTTACACTCAGTCCTTTCTCTCTCAGCTTTTCTAACACTTCTATCAATGTCTTACTATGTTCCGCTTCACCTTTGCCATAAATTAGTATGTCATCCTGAAAAAACATAATATTGCTTATACCTCCCAAAACCTTCGTCATGACCCTCTGGAAACACGCCGCAGCTGACGCCAACCCAAAAGGCATTCTAAGGAAGCTGTATGCTCCCAGAGGTGTCACAAACAAAGTAAGGTGTCTCGAATCTTTGTGTAAAAGATTCTGCTGATACGCAGACGATAAATCCAAAACACTAAAAACACGAGCTCCTTTCAGTGTGCTGAGAGATACAGAGATGTTAGGTAGTGGTTGTCGGTCCACTCAAATCCATTCATTTAAACTTCTCAAATCAACAGACATTCTGACATCTGCACCACCATCCTTTGGGGCCAAAACAATGGGGGCCAACCATTCTGATGCTTCTATTTCCTCAATGACTCCCAATTTTAACAACCTCTCAAGTTCCATCTTGAGTGGCCCCATCATCATGTTTGGTACCTTCCTCACTTTGTGCACACATGGTACAGCCCTCTCTTTAAAAATGATCCGATGCTCAAATCCCTTAAGACATCCTAAATTATCTGTAAAGACTTCTGGAAATTTCTTAAAATATTCACAATTTTGATTCTCAAACACACCCTTGTCATTCTCACAGTCCACCAACATATCTTGCTCCTTCGGATCTTTGGCATTAGGATTAAACATAATCCCAAAATCGCATTGATGTCTCCACCCCATCAAGTTGTCTCCTCTCTCGGCTACATAGACCTTACCTAGGGTATTCCTATCTTTGAATTGAATGCAAGCCTCAACATACCCAAGAACCTCAATTTTTGCACCCCCATAACTGACTAGACTTATGTCAGGAGGAGAAAGTACAACACTGTCCAGGCCAACTACTTCATCCCATTGTTTGTTGCCGATCATGGTAAACGGCGAACCGGAATCAGCCAAAACCACAAAGTCAAAATCATTTACCAAGATGTTACATTCAGGCATAGACAATTTACCTGCATCAACTTCACCATTATGACTATTAACACTCAAAATTACCGTACGTACAACCTCACTAGTTTTCTCTGGATTCTGAGTTGACTTACAAACTCGAGCATGATGCCCTTTGACACCACATTTTATACAAACTGATTCTCTGGCGTAACAATGAGGGTAGTTAGAAAAATGGGAAAACTTCCACACCTAAAACACTTAGGTTTAGGAGGATCTTTTGAGCTCTTCTCATTGCCGTTCCCACTAAAGGAGGTGGAATTGGGGCGGAATTCACGCTCACTTTTAACTGGTAAACCCTTTGAAGAATTGTGCATGCGTGTGTCTCTATCCGAAATTTTAGATTTTTGACTAGGAAAAATTTTACCCACATTCTCTGAACTTTCTAAATTGTCAACTTCAGTCAGGGCACGAACATCACTAGGTACTTCCTTTTCCTTCTTATTATCATCATTCTTCCTCATTTCTTTCACCCATGAAGAACTGTTTTCCATACCTTCAACAATTGCAACAGCTTCTACTAATTTGGGGTTTTTAGACAAAAGTTTTTCCTGTACACGGGTACTATTCGTGCACCGCACCAATTGATCCCTGACTAAAGAGTCAGAAAGATCACCAAACTCACATGTCCTAGCTAAAGTTTTAAGGGAAGCAACATAACTCTTTACTCATTCACTGGAACCTTGTACTCTGTTAAAGAATTTATGCCTCTCTAAAACCACATTAATGCGAGGCCCAAAATATTTTTCTTACATAGTCATAGACATTTCATAAACGTCATTTGGTTCACCCTCTCCATTTCCAACAGGAATAAGATCCATGCTGTCATATATATTCCGTCCTGGCTTGTTTTCTAAATGCTGAAAATTGTCTCCTCCAATCGCTACTATGCAGGAATCAAATAGATTTCTCCACCTTTTCCAGGGAAGAATAGGTTCACCTTTTTCAGAAAGAAATGCTGGAGGTTGGGACATGCTTGTTGATGAAGCCATTTGAAATTATGTGAAGTACAATACAATAAAAGTATGAAAGGTGCTTAAAAATACCTAAAAATTATAAGAAAATAATTGGTTACATCTAAATTTGTTAAGTAAACCTTTAGCTAAACTGTAATACGTGTCAAGAAAACAAGAAGTCAAAATAAATAATGTAGTCACCGTCACTGTAGTCTGTAGTAGTTTAAAAATAGTCATTGTGGTTGGAAGTGAAAACAACAAATCAAAATAAATAATGTACTCACAGTAGTCTGTGGTTGTTTAAAATCACCTATACATGCATAAATACTTTTGCTAAAATGAACTACTCATTTTAGCAAAAGTATTTATGCATGTAAAGATTACCATTTTGAAAGAGACCATTCGTAGTGAAACTCGATGTAAATTGTTGCCGGAGTCAGTATTTTCCAAATCTTCAGTTCGTGAAACTGAATAGCTGGTCAGTTTCTTTATGCGTTGTTTCAATGAGTAAAGAAGAAGAAAATAAATGGCTGTCACACAAGGTCGCGTTACACGACCCCGGGTGATGACGTTTTCACAATGTGACGTCCTCTCTGCAAGGAAGAAGAAGCTGAACGCGGGCTGCGCTCGCGATGAGAACACCGCCGATGCTCGAAAAATGCAGCCGATGGCGGTTGGTAAACAGTCGAGAATGAAGATCGTAGAAGGTAGAGAAAGGAATAATCCTACCTTTTTAATAATATGTCGGTGAAATCGTATTTTACCAATCGGATTTTGCCAATGTGTTTTTGTTCATTGCCGCGCCTTCCTTAACACAATCATGGGTAAAGCGGCATGATAGCAACCGCAGATTCACCCAGAAAATAAGGCAATGTCCCCAGGAAATTTCCAACGAGTGATAAGCAAGTCCAAAAGTGTACAAAATCCAATGGTAATTAATTCTTCAGCTTCGTGGGTTTAAACAGTCCCTGAAGAGTCCTCGAAGAAAAATGGTAGGGGAATTGATGCTGATAGAGCTTGTCCCCAATCAAGCAAGAAGGCCCTTCGTCGCCAGTGTAATAAAGATGGTCCTCACCACAGTGATTAAAGAAAATATGTGGTTTCATTTCAGGAAGTACAATTGCTCAGCATCAACTGTCCAGTCAGGTCTCCAGTTCTGACAAGGGCTTAGTCCACAATGTCATGAACCAGCTTCCACATTCTATGACCTAGTTAAGTTCCACGCAGCAACATTCCTAAGTAAATTACAACACGATCCCTCAGGTTGGAGCAGCCTGAGGGTGGGGTACAAACCAGCAGGTAAGGCCGGTAGGAGTGGGGTGGCACCGGTGGGGTGCAAAATGACCTCGAGACGCTGGTCAGAAGCAGCAGGGGGGTCCGCGGTGGCCTACACTCTAATGAGGGATCGGGCTTCATCTGCAGCGACAGAAGAATGCAGTGATGTGAATAGAAAGAATGGAAGTGTCAGAAGAGAGCTGTGCATGAGGTGATGTGGGCGCCTTCAGAGGCTGAAGCTGAACTACTGTTGGATTATGGGGCCAAGAGTGACGAGTTGGAAGAGGGTGAAGTACATGATGAAGATGACTTGAGTGCAGGGTTTTCTGGGGCACCGGAAAAGGCAACCAGTAAAGTTGGTGTTTTGCAGGAGGCAAGTGCGGCCAAGGACAAGTAGAAGACAATGGGCCCGAAGAAGGCCGGCAACCGTGTCAAGGATAAAGAGGCCCATGGAGGTTTACCAGGTGAGGGTGACTGGTGGGCAGCATGGGAAGGGGGCCGAAGGTCGCTAAGAAAAAGCCTGCTGGTCGGTGGGTGTGGGAGACGGGTCTGTGAGGGACTCAGGGGTGCAACACAGGCACAGCAGCGGCTCCTGCGTTAGGCGCAAAGGACAGCGGGGTGAAGCTTCTAGTTGGCGCAAGTGTCCAGATGGACAAGGCAGAAGGGAGTGAAGGGAAGAAAGAAAAAGAGGACGACAAACATCACAAGAAGCTGCCATACATGCGCCTGGCAATGCCCTTAGGGTCACACTTGTCTGACAAAACAAAAAACAGGATATGGAAGCACGAATACGTCGACGTGTTCAAGTTGCTCCATAGGGAGATTCAGGCAAAGGAGGGATCAGAAGAGAACTGAGAGCTGACAAGGAGACCAAGGGTTCCCATCAATATGGAGAACTGGACCTCAGCTTTCCTAATATATGCTAGCATTTACAGCAAGAAGCATTTGGACAGGGCAATCGCCTTACTGAAGTATGTGGATATTATACGGAAGGCGCAGATGCACTTCGGGGGTTTCGCATGGTTGAGTTATGATGAGGAGTTTAGGGCTAGACTCAGCATCAACCCTGACAAAACATGGGGGGGAGCTGGATCAGGAGCTGTGGATGCAGTGGATGCCATCAACGCAATCCTCGGCGTCCACCCATATGGCTAGAGGCCTGCCTGTAACGTACCGGTCCTTTCCAGCACATCCTGCCCAGAGAGGGTCGGGAGTGGCTGGTTTTGGGGCAGGAAGCGCAGGTTTGCCACCAAAGCAAGGAGGAACCACCACCGGGGCATGCTGGAATTTCAACAATGGTTTCTGTTCCAGGCACCCTTGTAAGTTTACACATGAGTCCTTCAAATGCGTCGGATGACACCCGCTCACGCAGTGTTTTATACTGTCCACCCCAGCTGAGCAGTGGAGGGCCAATAAAGGCAGAGGACAGTCTGGGCCAAAGGGCTCCTGCCCCACTTAGGATCGAGGCCATGGGCCCATGGCTTTCAATTTACCCTGATAGAAGATACAATGGGGTTTCATTGAGAGTTTCGGGTGGGATACCAAGGTCCCAGAGGACGGAGGTGGGCGGATAACTTGAAATCAGCCAAGGAGTTGCCAGAGGTAGTAGCGGCAAAATTGAAAAAGAAGTTGAGGAAGGGTGGATAGTGGGCCCATTTACAAATTGGCCTGTGGAGGACCTGATCATATCACCTCTAGGGATAGTGCCGAAGAAGGAGCCAGGGAAATACAAGATGATCCAACATCTATCTTGGCCCGAAGGAAGGTCAGTTAATGATTTCATTGCGGAGGAGGACTCAAGGGTGCTGTACGCCTCAGTGGATGATGCAGTCTGCCTGGTGAGGTTAGGTGGGCAGGGAGCAGAAATGGAAAAATGCGAGGTAAAATCGGCTTTTCGCTTGCTGCCTATACACCCTGCAAATTTCTCTCTGCTGGGGATGCAGTTTGGGGTGCCATCTATGTGGACAAGGTCCTGCCGATGGGTTGCGCAATTTTTTATGCACTCTTCGAGATGTTTAGCACTTTCCTACAGTGGGTTTTCATGAAGAGTAGTGGTCACCGGGAAGTGTCCCATTACCTGGATGACTTTCTGTTCTTTGGGGAAGGAACTTCGGGGGAGTGTGGGAAGGTGCTGCATCAATTTCAGGAATTGGCACAGACATTTGGGGTCCCCTTGGCACCGGAAAAACCACTGGGCCCAGCTGCAGACTGACTTTTCTGGGCATTGAACTGGACTCGGTCCAACTGCCTAGTGAAAAAGTGATGGACATACAGGTGTTTCTACTGTGGGCAGTAGGGGAGAAGAAGATAGACCAGAAAACAGTACAAGAATTGATGAGTTTTCTGAATTTTTGTGTCGGGTGGTGAGAGCGGGGAGAACGTTCTGTCAGCGCCTCGGCATGGACATGTCTAGGGCAGTGCTACCACACCACAGGGTCAGGATTTCGATGGTAGTCACAGCAGATTTGGAGGGGTTGGCAGACGTTCCTGGCAGATTTCAATGGGGTGTCCTTGGATTTCGTGGAGGACAATACGATCTGGCTGGCTCACATTTTTGGGATGTGGCAGGGGTCTCTGGTTTTGGACTGTTCTGGGATGGACGTTGGTGTGTGTAGCAATGGCTGGCACACTGGGTAAAGCAGGGACGGAGCATAGCATTTCTGGAGTTTTTTCCACTTTTGGTGGTGCTGGCGGTTTGGGGGTTACTGAACTACAGAATAGGACGGTGCTGTTTCATTTGGACAACATGACTGTGGTGGAACAGGTGAACAGGCAGAATGCAAGGGACTTGAGGGTCTTGCAGCTTTTGAAAAGGTTCATGCTGAAGTGCTTGAGGCTGAATGTGCATTTTTGTGCAAAACACGTCCCAGGGGCAAGTAATCACATTGCAGATGCTTTGTCTCATACGCAGTAGCGACGATTTCGAGGACTGGCACCTGGAGCGGACGTATACAAGACAGAGCTGCCGGACGACATTTGGGCCTGGGGGAGTGAGAGTGATAGGCATGGTCGAAAAATCTTTGTGAGAATTCACAAGACAGAGTTACCGGCTGGCGTGGTCTAAATTTGGAGGTTTCATGGGACAGACTGTAGACGCATGGAGCACTGCGAGACAGGACACTGAGCAGGGAGTGATGTGTTTTGTTCAAAGTTGTATTGACAAGGGTTTGTCGCAGACAACAATAGCAGGGAAGCTGGCAGGGATATTGTTCTATTGCAAACTGTATCCAGGGTTTGATCCAGCAAAAGATGAGATTCTCAGTAGGATGTTGAAACGTTGGGGGCGTGAACGGTGGGGTGGGTGAGAGGGCGTTCTGTGGGAGGCAATAACGTTTGATTTGTTGCATGGCTTGTTGGGGGTGTTGCCTGATTGTTGGTTATGACACGTTTGAGGTATCGGTATTTAGGTTATGCATGGTTTGGATGCTACAGAGGTGCTGGATGCAAGAGAGCGACGGCAGGAAATTCAAGAGAGGATGTTGGAGGAAAAGTGAAGCAGTGAATGAGGAGATGGAGGAGGTCGCAGAGTGAAAATGGAGGAGCGCAACAGGTGTGATGGTTTGAGGATGGATGGGTTGAATGAGGGGGATGATGATGGAAAATGTTATAGTTGTATTGATGTTTTGCTTAATAATGTTAACTGTTACAACCATGTCCTAATAAAATGGCCTTTTATGCTTCAAGTAAAAGCATGGAGTGTAGTTAATGCGTGAGGGACATTCCTGGGAGAAGACCGAGTCAAGAGCAGCCTGTCTGCACCCGTCAGTAGCTGGAAGAAGCTGGGCTGGGTTACCCCTCTGAGACTTTACTTCTCTTCAGTCCATGGTTTGAAAATTAGTACTTTTTGTCTTGTTTAATATTCACAAAAGTGTTGGCACTATAATCATGGGTAAGAGAAAGTCTACATCCAGCAAGGACAATCCTTTGACAGCCCTATATTTTCCTATCTTACCAATGCTTTGGGGGCCATAGAACTGGAAATTGGCTCTGTTGAAGAACAATTGAACTCTGTCATGAAACCAACAACTGGGACTGACCCCAGTAAAGAGGCCAGACTTCCCATGGCAGTGGCTCAAATGCCTAGTTCCCCCTATGAATGCTTTTAATAAGAAATAAATATCCATGTGCGGTAGATTCCTCTGATGTAATTGTTCCTTTGGTAGCTATGCCTACCTTCCCAACCATATCAGAGTTCTACTGTTCACTGCCTCTAGTCAAAAAGAAGCCTCCCCAGAGTAGGAAGGGCAAGCCTGACCAGGATACCCAAACAATAGCGGACTCTGTTTGGGGTGGAAAGCCTGCTCCTAGAACTGCAGCCAAGTAAAAACGTGATACTTTTGAAAGCAAAGTGTCTGCTTTTATTAATATTGTTCTTGGCAGGTTGGACTCACTCTAGGCCTTTGACAAGTGATATTTGCATAACAACCCCAATGGACTGGGAATCGACTAGATGGTGTAGGGAAATTCTAGCCTCTTTTAGAAGCCCAGACAGCACCCTGGTCCAAAGAATTTCTTGGACCACCTTTGAAAAATTAAAGCCCAATAAAATTAAATGAAATCATTATTTATTTATAGAGTGCAACTACTGCCGGAGGGCATCTAGGTGCTGCCTGCTGTAGAGGATATTAATGAAAAGACTACAGTGCCAAGAAGAGAAACCAGTCCCAAAAACAGATCAGTGATTAAAAAGCCAAGTAGTTTTCAGGCCTTTTCTGAAAGCATAAAGGCTTCTGCAGGCCTTAAGGGAGAAAGGCATGGAGTTCCATCTTTTTCTTGTGCAGTAGATAAAACTTCTGCCACCGAAATGAACTTTTTTTATTTTGCAAACCATGGCATTGCTTGCTGATGGGTAACACAAGGATCTGGAAGGATGGTGCCGAATACATTTTTGTTGCAGATAGTCAGGGCCAATGCCATTGAGAGCTTTGAAGGAGATACAAAGGGATTTAAAAGTTATACGCTTATGCATCTGCAACCAATGATGCTGGGCTAGGTGAGCGAGCCAGAATGGTATTTAGAGATGCTCAGTACTATCGAGCAGCAGTATTTTGCAAGACATGCATCCTCTTTAGAAATTGCTGCTGCAAGTTGCATTGCAATAGTCTAGCTTCAAGAGCAGTAACCCACAGTATTTGTAGATCTTGGGAGATGAAGGGGGAGATCTTCCTCAGCATCTTTAGAATGAAAAATGAAGAGGAGGTCAAGAAATTGATGTTTTTCTCAAAGGTCAGTTTATCTTCGAAGATAATGCCACATTTTTTTGCTTTAGACTCTAGGGTAGGCAGAGCGCATTATTCTTGTGGCCACCAAGCGGGGGACAAGAAGGAAGAATTGTTGCCCAACCGTAATACTTCAGTTTTCCTGGAATTAAGCTTTAGGCAGTTATTGGACATCCAACTGCTGATCCTCTGCATAAATCCAAAGAATCCATTAGCTGAGACTTCTGGATTACTCGAGACTGAGACGATAATTTCAGTATCATCTGCGTAGCTAACGACATAGAAAACTTAGCTGTTTAATTGATGTGATCGGGGGTAACATAAATATTAAACAGCATAGAGCTCAAAGCAGAGTCCTACGGAACTCCGCATGACAGCGTAAAGGAGTTAGAGGAAAAGTCGCATAGAGTCACAAATTGCACCCTGTCTCTCCGACATTGAGATATTAGCGGCATCCCTGATGACAATGGAATGGAGTCTGTTGACCAATATCGTATGGTTGACCGTGTCAAATGCAGCCAAAAGATCCAGAAGAATCAGGGCTGCATTTGATCCTGCATCAAGAATGGCTCTTAATTCTTCTGAATTGATCAATCAGTCAGTATTTGTTGAGTGCGGCTTAACACCCCGAGGGATATCCATTCACTGGGGTCTGGTGAACCTTAGTCGAAGAGACAGGTTTTTAGTTTCTTCTTAAAGTTGGTGGGAGAGGGGGAGGTGCAGAGATGGAGGGGGTAGGTTGCTCCAGGACTTGATGGCGAGGTAGGAATGACTTCCACTGCAGCCTGCTAGATGCGGGGAATGTGTGCAAGAGACGCAGATCAAAGATGTCTGGTAGGCTGGTGGAAGGTCAGGCTGTAGTTGAGGTAAGTGAATCCAGCGTTTGTGGAGGACCTTGTAGGCATGGGTGAGAAACTTGAACTGGCATCTCTACTGGACGGCAGCCAGTGGAGGTTTCCGAGGTATGGGGTGTGCTGGATAATTTTGGGAGGTCAAGGATGAGTCTGGCCTCAGTGTTCTGTATGGTCTGAAGTCATTTGAGGAGGTGGGTTGGGGTCCTGGCGTAGAGTGCATTTCCGTAGTCCAGTCGGCTGGTGGTGAGGGGTTGGGTAACTGTCTTCCTGGTGCTGATGGGGATCCATCTGAAAACATTATGAAGCATGCTGAAAGTGTGCAAGCAGGAGGAGTCTACTTCATTGACCTGGCATTTCATGGATAGTTGGTTGTCCGGGATGATGCTGAGGTTGCGGGTGCGGTCGGTGGGGGTGAGAGCAGGGCTGAGTGCAGGGGGCCACCATGTGTCATTCCACATGTAAGGTTTTGTTTCCAAAGATGAAAACCTACGTCTTTTCTGTGTTGAGTTTCAGGCAGTTGGATTTCATCCAGTTGGGGACATTGGCCATGGCGTTCTGGAAGTTGCGTTTGGTAGTGCCGGTGTCTTCCGTAAGGAAGAGGATGAGTTGGGTGTCATCAGCGTATGAAAGGATGTTGATTCTGTGTGTGTGGACGATGTCAGCCAATGGGGTCATGTAGGTGTTGAAGAGGGTGGGGCTGAGGCACGATCCCTGGGGGACTCCACAGATGAAGTTCTTAGGTTCGAAGGTGAACCATGGGAGGTGGATTCTGAAGCAACTATTAAGGCTGACTCAGTGCTGTGTTCAGCCCTAAAGCCAAACAGAGCATTATCCAGCTGGCCGTTAGTCTCCAGGACTGTGATCACTTCCTTATTAAGAGACTTTTTAATGATTTTTGCAGGAAAAGAAAGGCAGGAAATTGGACAAAAGTTGCTAGGGTCCGAAGGTGACACATTTGGATTTTTCAGTGAGGGAAGAATTGACAAAATTTACCAGGCTTTGGCGAAGTAGCCTTGATGGATCATCGCATTAAAAATAATTGCCAGATGATAAGCGAGTAGATTGAGGACCAATTGCACAATATTAGGGGGACAAGGGTTTAATGGGAACCTGATATTATTCATAGAAGAAGATACCAGACTTGTGGAAAGCCCGTGCACACGTTACAACAGTTCAATACTTATTTTCGATAAAATGTATAATTTTTGTAGAAATCAGGAAAACATATATCAATTCAATAACATCCGAACAGTGTGGTCATGATTGTAATATCTTCTTTAATCCTGAACGGTTGCCCAGCCAACACATGTTTCATCTGGGGAAGTACTGCTACAAAATTTTCAAACAAAGGTTTGAAATCAAAGGTGCACTGTTCACTGGCCCAATAAGGTGCTAACGTTTATCACATCTAGTTCAAAAAAATTCAAAAGTTCGAAACAACTTAAACAACATCAATACAATGATGTCAAGTGAAATTCACTCTACAGTGACTTGCAAAGAACAGTATGCCACAACGTCCCAATGCAATCCTAGGATGAAATCGTGAAAATTACATCACATGAATTGAATGCGCGTTACATGACAGATGTAAATACTATTCCAAATAACTCCAAAATATGTATCAATCCAATGTCTGGAATTTTCTTTATTTTCTTATTCCATGTCTTTTCGAATTGAGCAATGCTTTCAAATCAACATCATGGCGTCCCAATGCATTTCGGTGTGAAAACCTTCATCAGGGGAATGCTGTAAAAATATATATGCGTTGTGTATAATACATTTCCCAAATGCAATCAATAAAGACATTTACAAATGTAATTCAAAACATTACAGAGTAAAGACTCGCAAACATATACAATGTAAGGCTCCACATCCAGTTATAGCCAATTATATATGATGAATCAGTCAGCAACCAAAAAACAGAAGAGAGCGTTTCAAAACCATGCAGACAGTTATGTGCCATCCAATAGGATACTATGATGTCCCCGTTTGGTAGCCGAGTGCAAAAATGGTGCGAAATTAAAAGTACTAGTGGATACTACCCATGTCAAAATCAACTCCACCTCACCTTCCCTAGTGCAAAAACAACAAGTGTGCTTGTTATGCCTGATTTGTAACATTAGAGGACATTACCCTGTGATAGTGAAGTCCTGTTGGGCACGATTGATGTAACAGCCATGTACACTTCGATTCCGCATCAAGAAGGTATAGATGGAGTAGAATGGATGTTGCTCAGACACAACTATGAAGAATCCCTGAACATTTTTCTTCTAGAATTGTTGCAGTTCAGTCTATACCACAGTTATTTTTCATGGAAACAACAATTTTATTTGCAGAAGACTGGTACTTCTATGGGTTTTACTGGGGCACCGACATATGCCAATATCTTCATGGCCAAATTTGAGGATACACACATCTTGAGCAACAATCTTTGGACAGATCATTTACTGTTGTACCTCAGGTACATTGATGATATTTTGATTTTATGGAGAGGCAACCAACAGTCCTTGGAAGTTGCTGTCGCAACTTTGAACGACTGTCACCCACATATAAAATGTACACATTCCATCAATTCCACGACTGTTAACTACCTTGACATTCTTATCGAGAAAAAAGGCACCACTTTCACAGCTCGAGTCTTTAAGAAGCCGACTGACAGGAATAATGCACTTCATTACCATCGTTTTCACTCACCTGCTCTTAAGAATCACTTACCATTATCCCAATTCATTAGGGTTCGCAGAATCAGTTCCGATGATACTCAAGGGAAATCAGACATTGACATACTGGCTTAACAATATTTGATAGAGGTTATCCCACACAAGTTCTAGATCTGGCTAAACATAAAGTGCATAGCATGGAAAGATCGCAGCTTTTGAAAAAACTATGAAACTTGAATCTAAACGAGTGGTCTTTTTTTTAAAATATTCCACAGCGGCGACGGCTATCAAATGTTGCATTCTCAAACGATGGGAGATCATTGAACAAGAGTATGACTTTAAAGAAGTTTTTTATAACACACCGATTTTTGCATTTTCTAGATCTAAAAACATTAAAGAAATTCTAGGTAAGAAAACCCAACAGTTTGATGATACCACTAAATTGGGCATGAGAAAATGTTATAACTGCGGGCACTGCGGTAACGTGATGGTCGGAGATAAATTCACACACCCTCACACAGGTAAATTGATTAGGTTAAAACACACATCTGATTGTAACTCCGCTATGGTGATATATGCCATCAAATGTCCCTGTGGACTTGTTTATGTGGGGCGAACCACTAGGAAGATAAAAGTAAGGGTGACTGAGCACAAAAGCTCAATTCGCACAGCTAACATGAAATCGTGCTTAGCAGCACACTGGTCTACATACAAACACACCATACCGCAGTTACGCTTCACTGTTTTAGAACAGGTATCAGTATTATCACATGTTGATCCCAACAAACATTTGGCACAAAGAGAAACTTTTTGGATACGTTTTTTAAAAACCTTGAGTCCGAGTGGTCTGAATGATAAAATTGAATTTATACACTTCCTGTGAAAATATGCTTTTTTCATTGATGTTTGTGTATTATTGAGGTGTTGAAATCATTTGACAATATTTATATTGTATTTCATGAATGGGCCTTTGAAAAATATGCAGAACAGTAATATACCCCTTTTTTAGATCTTTTTACTTTTTGTCAGTACAGGTCATGTACTTCATTATATCCTTTATTATATCTTGTATGCTGTTAGATAGACTCGGGTGTAGTGTTTCGTGTTAGCCCTCACATTTCCTATTTAACAATTTTTTGCGGTTTTCATAGCAGCACTGTTGACACCTGGACTGTTTTTCCTGGTGCCGTTATATCTGATGGTAGTTTTGCTATGCTCATTTTGACAGGATTAGGTATATAAGGAGCAATATCAGTCCTACTTTTATTCGAGTACTTTATGGTTCTGTTTGTGCACTTCGGTTAGTCTTTCTTTCATTTTTACGAGGCTTGAACTCAATTCCAGGCAGTCCATTTTCTATATCTATGGTAGTTTCACGCACGCACAGGTAAACGTTCGGCTGTAGGAAGCGAAAGTGACCGGACACTGTTGATGCGTGTAGATACCCCGTTATGAAGGTAATTGAACCCAGTTTGGCGGTATACGCCTTTCGGCTTTTAACATCTTTGCATTAAGATAGAGTGCGATGAATAAGTGGCACGTAATAACTATAGTTATGATTTACACAGATACCTCTGGCATACAATATCGCACATTTCCGTGTGAAAAGCGCATCTCTAGAGTACGTCTTCGATTTGCAGTTGCAAAGTAAGTGGGATTTTCCAACTGTGTTTATCCGTTGTGACCGCTCAGGCTCAAGTTTCTTGATTATAAATTGTCGCTCGCCTTTTTTTTACTTTTTTCACCTCGTTCAGCATGGATATTTCTTTAACACGCTGATTAGACTTCCACCACAGCTGCTAAGATCCTCATGGAGGTGAGTCCTCTAATGTTACAAATCAGGCATAACAAGCACACTTGTTGTTTTTGCACTAGGGAAGGTGAGGTGGAGTTGATTTTGACATGGGTAGTATCCACTAGTACTTTTAATTTCGCACCATTTTTGCACTCGGCTACCAAACGGGGACATCATAGTATCCTATTGGATGGCACATAACTGTCTGCATGGTTTTCAAACGCTCTCTTCTGTTTTTTGGTTGCTGACTGATTCATCATATATATTTGGCTATAACTGGATGTGGAGCCTTACATTGTTATATGTTTGCAAGTCTTTACTCTGTAATGTTTTGAATTACATTTGTAAATGTCTTTATTGATTGCATTTGGGAAAAGTATTATACACAATGCATATATATTTTTACAGCATTCCCCTGATGAAGGTTTTCACACCGAAATGCATTGGGACGCCATGATGTTGATTTGAAAGCATTGCTGTGGTGTAATTTTCACGATTTCATCCTAGGATTGCATTGGGACGTTGTGGCATACTGTTCTTTGCAAGTCACTGTAGAGTGAATTTCACTTGACATCATTGTATTGATGTTGTTTAAGTTGTTTCGAACTTTTGAATTTTTTTGAACTAGATGTGATAAACGTTTTGCACCTTATTGGGCCAGTGAAGGCAGCACCTTGTTGTACAACTTTTGATAAACATTGATTAATTTTGTCTACCAATTTCCTTACACAATTTGGAGTGCAGGTTGTCACACCTTATTTCGTGATCTGGGGAAGTACCCCACGACTTCTTCAGGGCTTCTGGCAAACTTCTTAGACTGAATATCTCTCTGCCGGTTATACTTCCATCCCGGCTTGTGATGTGTGAATAGATTCTTTTGATATCATGTCCTGGTGATGGACGTCAATTAAAAAGAGTTAAGGTACCAGACTTGATCCGTCAATATGGATGAGAATGATAAAAAAATGGTAGGAACCGGGCCAGTGTCATCATTCTTACTGAGGTAGCCAGGTGAGCTTTCTGGATCGAACTCCATTTCAGGGAGCTCAGGGATGGAAGGGTCAAGGTACTTGTTACCGTAAATCCATCATAAATGTCTTCGACTTTTATAAAGAAAGAAGCAATAGAATCACACAATACTTGGTTGTTCTCAATTTTTGACTCAATCAAATAGTTTATTCCCAGTACTAAAAAGTTCCTTTGTACAGTTTGTATCAATTTTAATCTGATTTGTGTAATATGAAGGTTTTTCTGCTACTATCAATGCTTTGTATTAGTTAATTTGAAGTTTATAATGGTCTTGTTCAGAGCTCCATCTACACTCCTGTTGCCTACAAGCCTGCTTGCATTCTCTCAGTTTGTCTGAGAACCTGGGTTGTGAGGGCGAGACTCCCTTGTTAGTAATTATTTTTTCTGGAGCTAGTGTTTTAGTGTACAGTTTAGCCATAGGTGATAATTAGAGGTAGCATGATCAAGGCTTGTAGAGGGGGTAGGAGTGGAGATCTCCGAAGATTCTGCTAATTTGACCAGATCTAATTTATGCCAGGGACGAATTCTTCTAGATACTGGCTTGGCTACAGGCTTCAAGAGGAAGACTGGAGTCCCACTTTCGATCAGCATCGCGTGATGGTCCGGCCAAGTAAGCAGAAGAGAGTCTGTGAACATTAGCGAGGTGTTGGCTGAAAAGATTCCATCCAGTCTGTGTCCAGCTGAGTAAGTGTGGGTGTAACCAGCTCTTTTAGCCCTAAACTGCCCATCAGATCTATGAAGGTTTCAGAGTCTTTGTCCTTGTTGATTTCTAAGTGAAAATTAAAATCAGCTAGGGTAGTATAGTCAGCAGAGTCGAATTTAGTGTCCTGCCAGTTGCTGATTAAAAATAGAAAAGGAGCCCTCTGTCCTGGCGAATGATAGATTAAGGTTCTGACCGAGGAGCTTTTGGTGAGCTTGAAGGAAAGTAATTCACAGTTAGTGGTACAGCTACCTGGTGTAAAAGCAGCAGGTAAAGTGTTGCGCTAAATAATCACGAGATCACCACCCTTCTTGATTGTTCTATTGTGCCTATGGATAGAGAAGTCATGCCCAATTGGGAACTTGAAGTGGCACCGGGGGCCACTACTGCATACACACGTGTGGGGAGTGGGGAGCATTCTCAAAGGGCTTATTCTATGGATCTCCCAACTTTGCAGTTGCCCCCTTAATCCGCTCCTTATGCGCTGGTTCTTAAAGGTGTTACTCCATTGAGACCAGATTTATCTGAGAGTCATGACAAGTTAGTAAACAATGTGGTGCACTGGATTAGTAAACAAAGTGGTGCACTGGATCAATGGTAGAGTGGGTAACAGGGCAACTTCATAACCAAATAAATCTTGTGCGTAGAGTTTCCTGGGTAGGCAAGTATCCCAAACTGGATAGCAGTGATTGTTTGTAAATTTCAAGAATAGAATAATTTTGCAGGACATTTTGGGCAGGCTTAGTTGGTCTGTACATACCCCAACCACAAATGAGGTACTCCCCCGGGCTTCTTCTACAGACCAGCATGCCATCTGACTTTGATATCTTCCATGTACCACGTCCTGTTATTATTACAAACTGGTTTTCACCTCTGTCACAATTAGATCAGCTGGATTGACTTCAAAATAAGGCTATTGCTCTTAGTTCATTAGACCACTCAGCTCAGGTCCAGAATGACAGACTGATGGTTTTTCAGTCACCACATCTAACTTAGTACATCCTGCTGTGAGTTTAGTAGGGTAGACTACTCCCAGGAATTGCTCTCAGTGCTGAATAGACAAAACTATACGGTTAACTTCATGGAATGTGACAGGATTGGCAGCCAAGGTGACTGATTCTAATTGGCTATATTTTATTAAAATTCATGAAGTACTCTGTATGCAGGAAACTTGGTTAGCAGAAAGTGTTTTTATTGATGGCTTTGTTACATATGTTATACCCGCTATACCGGGGTCTATCGAGAGGGACAAGGGAGGTTTAATTATGCTAGTTTCTCTCACTTTTTCAGGATGGTTCACATGGACGAATCTTGATTCTCCCCTTTACCAACATTTGCTGATATGCTGCCACTCAAATTATGTCCTACTGATCAATTTTTATGATAACGTTTTTGATACAAGTGATTCTGTCATGATGAAATCGTTACATTATAATATCGATCAGAGACTGAACATTACTAATAGCACCTATCTGATTGTATGGGTGGGTGATTTTAACACAAAACATTGTCAACTATCTCCCATAGAGTCCCATGGCATGAAGGCTGCTGGAGAGGACTCCATCACGCATTTTTGTCACTCCCTATATGGAGAGGAACTGAATTTGCTCCTCATGAAATACAACCTGATGTTCACCTTTGATTCTTTGACTACAGACCCAGTCATCAGCCCCTATTCTGTAGAGAAGGAATGCTCTGGATTAATAGACTTTATTCTATTTTCTCAAAACCTCCGGAGCTGGATTTAAGATTAAGTATTATTAGATTCACCCCATAGTGATCATAAGCTGATAGCTATTTCGATCAGCAACACCTTTTTCACAAAAAGCCAGGTGGTGATGAATCATCTACTGTTGGTCCGTACGAGTAATAAAAGGATGATTATGAGCTGGCCTGGAAAGCTTATTTCTCTCTGTCCTAGTGAGCACAACTTATTCTGATTTCTTGCTATGTCTAGATTATGCCTGGGCGGTGAATTCTGCTCAGTTCGCGGAGTTTGAGAGTTTTCTGCACTCTGCGCTACGCGAAGTGCAGAAATCTGCGCTCCGCATAGTGCAGCTGAGTTTTTTCTCCACTCGTGAATGGTAAGTTCGGAAGCGCGAACCGCTGCTCGAGTAAAATTTCTACCCAAGCGACAGGAAAATGAGCGCGAACGGCAGTTTGCACTGCAATCCGCCACTTGCGGAACTCCGTGACTTTTTGTGTCACTTTGTGAAGTTCCGCGTAGCAGAACTCCACGAACTAGGCCCAGGCCTGTTCTAGATGAGAATAATGTTGGGGGGGGTAGGATAATCAGCAGCAATGATGGACTTCGTGAGAAACAATTGACTCTAGTTGCACAGAGGCTCAAAATCAGCTGCTCCTAGAGCTTAAAGCAGTTCATAGAGATCCAGAACAAGTGTGCAGCTGTGGGAAGGTGTATAGAAGGGTGTTAATGGCCTGGAAAAAAACAGTAAGAGAAAAAGCCTATCTCACCTAAACAATGGCTAGTGCACTCAAGAGAACAAACTCTTTTGGCAGACGATGAATCATAATTTCTTTGAGAATACTCATGAAACTGAGCTGGATACAGTGATTCCCACCGGAAGACTGGTACGATATTTTACACAGTTATTCTCATGCCCAGCTGCCACCAAGGGTTCTTTACCTACTGAGATATAGGTATATTCTCCTACAGTATCTCTAACTCCTTTTATGCCCTCCCTTGGATTAGAGATTTAATTGAACATGATTGATCGATGATTAGCAATGAAAGCTTCAGGGCTGTATGAAATACCCAATCGAAAGTAAGCCTGGGCAAAGCACTACGCTACGCTCGCGTAGTTTGCGAAGTTTGCGCTACTTCGCACTACGCGAATTGCACGTAGCACAGTGTGAACACGCGTAGCGTAGTGTTGCGTATTGCTGCGGTCATTTTTTGCTTGCTCGCGGTCCTCAACGTCAAGTTGGCGACCGCGAGCAAGCAAAATGACATCCCGGCGAGACTTTTTCCTTGTTCGCGATCAGCAACATCAAGTTGGCGATCGCGAGCATGGAAAATAAACCTCCCGGCGAGATTCCCAACGCGAGGAGGTCAGGTTTCTCATTGCGAGTGGTTGCGTATGCTCGCGACCGCTCGCGATGAGAAACTACCAGTTCGCGTTGAGAAAACTGCCGCTCGAGTAAAAATCTACTCGCGCAGTAGAAAACTACAGCTCGCACTGTGCAAGATGCCATTTTCAATGATTGCCCAGTGCCGGTTGCTTGTCCGCACTGTGCAATCATTGAAAACGACATCTGGCACAGTGTGAACAAGGTACTACGCAGTTCGCGAAGTGCTACGCGTAGCTCGCGTAGTGCGAACTGCACTTTGCGTAGCTTCGCGAAGTGCTACTTCGCGAACTACGCCCAGGGTTAATCGAAAGTGCATGAAGAGAAAACTCTTCTGGTGGTGTGAGCACTGTTGTCACAGCAAATGAATTGCTATCAACCAATTTTTAACTGTTCATAATAAGTCAATTGTGGACAATTGTAAACCAGTATTCAATGTTTCAAAATTTATTGCATTAATTCCATGCAAAAATAATTCATGCGGAATCCAATGGTGTTCAATACCATTCATTAATCATCCATGAATAACATTAATCTATTCAAACCCAATGCATTTCGGGTCTCTTCCAGACCCTCCATCAGTGGTCATTAGTCAATACTATAAAGAAAACAGAAAAGGCAATTTTATCTCACAACCCTCCATGATTGATACAAAAATGTGTATGTAAAAGAAAGTGCGCATGCAACAAGGTGGTACCAAACACTACATGAACTTGTGCCGATGTCGAAAATGGCAGACCATGCCTTATACGAATATTAACGTATACATAACAGTAATCATGGTGACACACGGAAATAGAGCGCAGTGTTCGAAACACAATGAATAAAGATTGCAGTGTTCAAAAGATAAGTAAAGATCGCGGTGTGAATAAACTCAGAAGAAAGTCGCGGTGTCTGGAAAATTAAATGCTCGAACCTCTCAATGTGAGAAAACAATTAGTTGAATAAAGACCCAAAACTCCTCACTATATCACCCACCGTGAAACTGAACGCCAAAACATTTAAAAGCGTGCTTCAAACTCACCGAGTATAGTGATTGTACGTGGCTTCCTCAGCCAAGACCGTATACATGATGTGAGGGACGTGTCTATTTATAGAAGTAGAAAGCGGATCACCGTGTCTCGTAGTAGACTTGGAAAACAAATGTGAGTAAAGGCGCGCTTAACGTCACCCAGCGATGACTGTCTCACAATGTAAAAGGCATTATCTAGCAATGCGCAAATTACAAAAATAATTAACACAAGTAGTTACTACAATTTGTGAATCGACAAACAATTCATAATAAAAAAAATGAACATGTTAAGGATAATCATCAATCTGGTATAAGTAATATTTACAAAAAACAACTATATTCAATCCTATCATTTAACCCCATCGGTTGCAGAGATTGTAATTTTTTGGTCCAAAAAAATTCAGAGCGTGCTAATGATTAAGAGGGATCACAGTCTCTTGACGGTTTTTGTGCTTCCAAAATGGTGAAACGAAGTTGCGCTATATTATGCCTGGCCTCTTTCCAATGTAATGCTACTGATGACTTTTCATTCATCAAACGAATATTACTTTTATGTTCTCCTATTCGTATCTTGACTTTACTTTCTGTTCGACCCACATAAATTTTATCGCAAGCACATTTCAAAGCGTACATCACATTCATAGTGTCACAAGTGCTCGAATGCCGTAGTTTGATTTTGTATCCTTTAGTTGGATGGTTGAAATGAGCACCTGTCATGACATTGTTGCAGTGTATACAGTTCATACATTTTTGCATGCCTTTGAATGTTTTTTTGAGATCCGTTGATCCTTTAGTCAGCAATTCTTTAAGATTCTTGGACCGTTGCATGGCGAAGATAGGACGTTGCGGAAAGAGATGACTGAGATCTGGTTCAGTTTGTATAATATCCCAATGCTTCATGATGGTTGATTTAATCGTTGAGGACTGTGTCGAGTGTTTCAATACACAAACTATTCGATTAGTCTGTGCTTTCTCGGTGGGTTTCAATAGATCAGTACGATCCACAGTTTCTAGTCTTTTGGTAGTTTGCTCAAGAATGCGATCCGGATATCCTCTTTTTCTAAATCTGTTTGAGAATTTGTGATTGATGTCTATTGTGTCTTGAGGGTCCGAAGTTATTCTTTTTAATCGAATGAATTGGGAGTACGGTAAGTGTTCTTTTAGAGCAAATTGGTGAAAACTGTTGAAATGCAAACAGTTGTTTCTGTCCGTAGCTTTGATGAATACGTTGGTTTTGATAGTGCCTTCGTCAATTTGAATGAGTACATCCAAAAAATTGATCTGAGATTTGTTGACTGAATGAGTGAATTTGATGCGATTGTGGATGTGATTTAGATCAACGATGTTCTTCTCCAAAAGACTAGGGTCACCTTTCCAAATTATCAATATATCATCAATGTACCGTTTGAATAAGATCAAATATTGAGTCCATGCTTCATTGTGTAGGATGTGGTCATGTTCAAGTTTGGCCATGAAGATATTGGCATATGAAGGTGCCCCGGTAAGGCCCATAGAAGTGCCATTGTTCTGAGCATAAAAAATGCCCTTCCATTCAAAGTAACTGTGGAATAGTGCGAAATGAAGCAATTCCAAAAGAAACACTTTTTCAGCCTTGATGTTATTGTGATTCAATAATGCCCATTCAATGGCATCTAATCCATCACTGTGCGGTATGGAAGTATAAAGAGAAGTGACATCCACGGTGCATAATTACCATTCATTGATGTGTTCAAGATTCAAACCCTGTAGGATGTTTAGAAGGTACAATCACTATACTCGGTGAGTTTGAAGCACGCTTTTAAATGTGTTGGCGTTCAGTTTCACGGTGGGTGATATAGTGAGGAGTTTTGGGTCTTTATTCAACTAATTGTTTTCTCACATTGAGAGGTTCGAGCATTTAATTTTCCTGACACCGCGACTTTCTTCTGAGTTTATTCACACCGCGATCTTTACTTATCTTTTGAACACTGCAATCTTTATTCATTGTGTTTCGAACACTGCGCTCTATTTCCGTGTGTCACCATGATTTCTGTTATGTATACGTTAATATTCGTATAAGGCATGGTCTGCCATTTTCGACATCGGCACAAGTTCATGTAGTGTTTGGTACCACCTTGTTGCATGCACACTTTCTTTTACATACACATTTTTGTATCAATCATGGAGGGTTGTGAGATAAAATTGCCTTTTCTGTTTTCTTTATAGTATTGATTAATGACCCCTGATGAAAGGTCTGGAAGAGACCCGAAATGCATTGGGTTTGAATGGATTAATGTTATTCATGGATGATTAATGAATGGTATTGAACACCATTGGATTCCGCATGAATTATTTTTGCATGGAATTAATGCAATAAATTTTGAAACATTGAATACTGGTTTACAATTGTCCACAATTGACTTATTATGAACAATTAAAAATTGGTTGATAGCAATTCATTTGCTGTGACAACAGTGCTCACACCAGCAGAAGAGTTTTCTCTTCATGCACTTTCGATTGGATATTATCTACATGACGCCTTGGGCAGACGTCATGGTGTTTGAAGCACACGAGTAATCACGTAAAGGAAATACGTTAACCAAGAGTGCACGTCGGCATCTATTCTGTATTAAATACCTGCAGATATTTTTAAGGCAAATATTCCCTTGTGGGCTTCCATTCTGGTAAATGTTTTGAAGGCCTTTCTAACTACAGGCCCTCCCAAAACTAGGTCACACACAATTATTGTTACTATCTTCAAGAAAGGCTCCAAGAAGGAATCCACAATGTTACTGCCCAATTACTCTAATCAATTCCACCACTAAAATAATTGGCAATATCCTGTTAGAGCATTTGCAAACATTGGCGAACAAAAATAATATTCTCTTGGAGTTTCAATTTGAGTTTCATACTGGCCTTGGTACAATTGAGCAGTGCCTTAATTTATACCTCTTTATTACTAAATACACAGTGGACAAGGAAGGAAAGAAATATCTAGCCTTTATGGATGTGAGATCAGCGTTTGACTCAGTCAACAGGTCAAAGCTTTGGACCATTATGATTGAATGTAGGGTAGAGCTGAGCATTGCCAGCTTTCTGAGGGACTTATACTTATAAGGGACTGTATAAGTGACTGTAAGTGAATCAATCAGGGATTTGTGGTGCCGCACACTACTCACCTGTGAGGGTCTCAAGGCACTGAGGGGAGGGGGGATTCGAGCAGCTCCATCTGAACCGAAGAGCCATATCTTGAGGCTCTTCCAGAATGCTTGCAGTGTGGGGGTTCGTCTGATGCTGAGGGGAAGTTTGTTCCAGGTCTTGGCTATGATGTAGGAGAAGGATCTTCCTCCCGTTCTGGCTCTGTATATGTGTGGGATATAGGCCAGGGCAAGGTCCGTGGAGCGGAAGCTTCTCTTGGGTGTGTAGAAGGAGATTCTTTCATTGAGGTATTGGGGTCCAGTGTTGTGGAGGGATTTGTAGGCGTGAGTGATCAGCTCGAAGGTCACTCTCTTTTCGACAGGGGACGAGTCTGGCTGCAGTGTTCTGGAAGGCCTGGAGTTTGAGGAGCAGAGATTTGTTTTATTCCGACATAGAGGGTGTTCCCGTGGTCCAGTCTGCTGGTTATGAGTACATGGGTGACAGTCTTTCTGGATTTGGAGGGGATCCCTTTGAAGGTCTTTTGGAGAGGGTATTGAAGCATGTGAAAGATATGGCGTTGACCTGCCAGTTCATGGTGAGGGAGGAGTCAAGTATGATGCCAAGGTTGCGGGCGTGGTCTGTGGGTGTGGGAGGGCTTCCGAGGGTGGTGGTCCACCAGGTGTTGTCCCACGTGGAGGGGGTGGATCTGAGGACGTTGACTTTCATTTTCTCTGAGTTGAGCTTCAGGCAGCGCCTGCTCATCCAGGATGCAACGTCTTTCATTCCTTCCTGGAAACTGTGTCTGGTGATGTCGTGTTCCTTGGTGAGGGAGAGGATCAGCTGGGTGCCTTCTGACGATGGTGGCAAGGGGGCCAGGTAGATGTTGAAGGGCATGGGGCTGAGTGAGGATCCTTGGGGTACTTTGCAGCTGATATCTGTGTGTTCGGAGAGTAAGGGCGGGAGTCTGATCCTTTGAGTTAGGCCGGTGAGCAAGGAGCGGATCCAGTCTAGGGCAGTTCCCTGTAGGTCAACGTCTTGGATTCTGGCTGTTAGTGTGCGGTGGGAGATGTTGTTGAACGCTGCTGAGAGGTCTAGTAGAATGAGGACAGTCATGTGGCCTTGGTCGAGGAGAGTGTGGATGTCGTACATGGTGGCTATGAGGGCGGTCTCGGTGCTGTGGTTGCTGCGGAATCCGGATTAGGAGATGTCGAGGATCGAGCTGGATTCTATGAAGTTCATGAGCTGGTTGTTGATGATCTTCTTGTGACTGGCTGCGAAGGGGAGGAGAGAAAGATGGGTCTGTAGTTCTTGGGGTCCTTCGGGTCTGCAGAGGGCTTATTGAGGAGGGCTTGACTTCTGCGTGTTTCCATTCATCGGGGAACGTGCCTGTTTAGAGGGTGTCATTGATTGTACATCGTAGTTCGGGTGCTGTAGCGGAGACAGAGGTTTGGCACTGGTGAGGAGACAACGGAAGCATTTAAGCTTGCTAGAGGTGTATGCAAGGGCTGCATTTTGCCCCCTTTTCTTTTCTCACTGTATGTCATTGGTCTTGGGAAACACTTACTAGTGCTGACTGCCCCGGGGTGGGAAATCGCAGCATTCCAGCTCTTTTTTTTGTCCTCATCACACAATTACTTTCTTGTTGGTGCAGATCTCATCCCCTGGAGGGAGGGGATGGTCCACACGCACAAGAATTTGATGTTCTGTAGTGACCTCCCCAGGCTCAAGAGAGAAAGAAAGACAAAGGGACCCAGCAAACATGACATAATCATTGGACCCTCCATTTGATCGCCGATTTACATAATGCTTCCAGACCCTCTCAAGGCTTTGGGGGTCACAAGCTATATCCATCTGGCTTATTTCTTTGATGTTTTTTGCACAGTCACAAAAAAGTGGAACACTGACTGATTTCCAAAGTCTACATATCTCCCGCCTTGCCAACAAAATCACATAGAAAAAAATTTTTGTTTTAGGAGAGTTTGACCCAAAGTATGCTTCAGGGCTGATGCCCAAAAAATATAAGTTGAGGGCTTACCTTAGTTTTGGTGTCCTATCACCTCACTGCTGAAGTTGCATACAGAAACCCAAAAGGGGGCAAGCATAGGGCATTGCATCAACATATGTATGTCATCCGCCATTAGAAGCTTACACTTTGGACATCCTATTTCTCTCCTAGCCATTTTTGAGAGCTTACTTGGTGACCAGTAGACCCTGTGTGTTGTAAACAGATGATTTCTCTTGAGTGAGGCAGATTTAACAACATCATATAATATGGAAAAGGATACTTGCCATGACCGCCTTATGTTCCCTTTCTAAATTCCCCCTCCCTAAATTGAGGTTATATTAGGATTATTCTTGTCTTCGGCCTCACAGAAGGCCCCGTACCACGTCAATACTTCCTTCTTAAATGGGCCAGCTTTCATCACCTGTTCCAACCATACCTCCTCCTCATCTTCTGCCCACTCTTGAGCTGCGCACCATGATCGTAGCTGATAATATTTGAATCTTGTTAACTGGCTATTAGTACATGCCCTCATCACTTCCCACTCCACCAACCACGACCCTGCTCTGAGATCTACCCAACAGCTTAGACCATCTGTCTTTAAGGGTCAGCTTAGCTGATGTTCCAGACATTCTGGAGTACCCGGGGAATCCCAAATTGGTGCCGAGGATGTATAATATGGGATACTATATCTCTTTCAAATCTATACCCATGTTCTTAATGAAGTTTTAAGAACTTTCAGCCTGACTTTTTTTAAAAAGTATTTCGGGTCCTCATAGTTGAACATAAAAATGACTCTGCCCAATCCACTAAGCATTGCCTCAGATAATCAACCCATTGAGAATCGGTCTGGTTTATTAGCCAACATACGGAAATTCTTAAAATGAAGTGCACTCTGGGAAGTGTATGCTAAAGTCAATCATGTGACCAGAGACGTTATAAATTTGTAGGCACAGATGCACTTAGTGAGACTTCCTGCCCGTGAACAAGGCTGAATTGCTGAAACTAGTTGGGACTGCAGGAATGCTGTGCTGAAATCTGAAATTAAAGGCTCTCTGTTTCCTGAAGTGGGCCTCTTGTGTGATATATATATATATATATATATATATATATATATATATATATATATATATATATATATATATATATATATATGAAAGGATTTTCCTGTGTAAAACCCCCAAAGAGTGTCCACCAAATTGCAGAGGGTCACAGAAAGGCAGCACACCAACAAGCAAGTCCAGGTCAGTTTTCGAGGTTTGCTCAGTTCATTTTTATTTTCTTCTTTTCTTTAGTTGTGAATGCAAAGTGCATAGTGCATCAGGTACAGAAAGAACGACATACGCGTATATATATATATCTCACATTGAACAATGCCATTAGAATGGTTTTTTTTTCTCGATGGATACATTGTATAACTCTGATGGGAGACCATCCGGGCCTGCGGCCTTTCTGACACTCATTTGTGTACACTGAATCTTTATCTCCTCTTCAGTGACCTCCGACTCTAATCATCTACTTGTGCCCTTGTTACTCTAGGAAGCTCTGTATCCCTTAACCAGGCCTCTATAATCCCCTTTTCTGACTGTACATTTTCTTTATACAGGATGCTCACACACTTCCAGGCTTTCCCTCTAATATCTGCATTCGTATTCAAAGGCACCCCGGTCTCCGAGTCCATCAATACCTGTATTGTGTTCCTAGCTCTGTTTACCTTGGCTTTTCAAGCCAAAAGCGAGCCACATCTCTTCCCATATGAAAAATGCTGCTAGTGGTAACGCGGGCAACATGGCGGGAGGCTGTCGCCGGTAGCAGGAGATCTCACCTGCCGAAGGGTGCTTGTATTTTCAGCCCACGCTTTTGTGAGGGTATTCCTCCCCTCAGGATGTGAGGTACGATTGAGCTGGGGAGAGTGAGAGAGCCTGTACCTTCTGTGGCAATCTCTGCTGCATGGTTCCTGGGATCGGCGGATGGATTCCAGAGCCAGGTGATCTAGAGACGCTCGGAGAAGCCTGGCGTCGTCTCTGCTACAGCGCTCTTGTGCTGCTGTGGCCCGAACTGGCTAAAGGGTTGGTTCTGGCAGAGTCAGCACAGTTGTGGGTGCAGCGGGCTGTTGTCTACTTCACGGAGGAGTGGAGCTGAGGAGGGTCTGTGTGTGTGCGGAGGAGCATAAGATCCGTTTGGCACTGTTTGATCCCAGCAGGTCTGACGGGGAAGTGGATGAAGAAAGTACTGGCAGTAGAGCAGCAAATGTCAGTGAAAAGGGGAGTTTCTTTGCAGGTACTGTCAGCTTCTCTTGGTGGTTTAGTAGGGGCTGGAGGGGAGAGAGGCCGTGGTGGTGGAGATGTTCCTCAGCAGAGCCCTGAGGTGGTGGCAGAATGGGCCTCCACCATCAGCAATAAATAGAATCAGTTGAGGTCTGCACCTGATGGGTAGGCAAAGAGCCCAAGGGCCAAAGAGTTGGCTGCGAAGGAAGTGGTCACAGTTGTTCTTATTAAAAATGCATCAAAAACATTGGAAGACCAAAACGTTGCGAGTTGAGGGAAGGCTCTGCTTTTTTTAAGCCGACACCCTCGCTCAATTCCTATTTTAAAATTATGGAGCAGGGAAAAACTAATGTACAGATGCAAGGGGGCGATGGAGCAGTAGGCCAAGACCAGGATACCTTGCTAATGACTAAAGAGTCTTCTGTTTCCATTAGC
The DNA here is from genome assembly GCF_964204655.1 of Triturus cristatus. Taxonomy (NCBI): domain Eukaryota; kingdom Metazoa; phylum Chordata; class Amphibia; order Caudata; family Salamandridae; genus Triturus; species Triturus cristatus. Next base: position 600,740,476 of record NC_140594.1, read on the forward strand.
AACTGCTTTGCCCCTCTGGCAGATCTAGATGAGGGGGGCAGGGTGCAGTAGACCAAAAGGAGGGATCTCGCACCACAGAAGCCTCTGATTAAATCAACCCATGAGTACTGAAAGCTAACCCACATGCTGGAGAAGGAGCACAAGACCCCATTAGAAAAAATAATGCTGAATTTAAGGTAGAATATCTTGAAGAAATTTGATATATCAGAAGTAAATCAGAAAAGCATACAGGATAAAAATGGACATTCTTGTGGAATGTACCACAACTCTAGAGAGGAATGTGAAAGAACTATCAGCGATGGTGAATATAAACTTTTGAGACATTGAGGCCTTGAAGCTGCAGAATAAGACCCTACATGATGACCTTGAAAGATTGGAAAATCATTCAAGGTGAAATAACCTGAGATTATTAAACATCCCGGAAGGTGCAGAGAAAGGAGATATAAAAGATTTTGTCTTTAAATTATTAAGAGGGGGGCCCTTGCTGGACAGACCGGACAAGAACCTGGATAAAGAGATCCAAAAGTGCGCCGAGATCCAATTAAATCAAAAGCCAACAGGAAGTCCCACAGGAAAATTCTCATGAATTTTCTCACCTATGCGGTTAAAGAGCTAGTTTTAGGCTGTGCAATGAGGGAGAAAACCCTGCAGTATGAGGAATTTACCTACCAAGTGAGGTCTGATATCAGTATGCAGACTGTGTAGAGACAATGGGAGCTGGGAACAAGGATAAATGACCTACGGAGGAAGGGGGCTAAGGTTCAGATGAAATTTCTAGCAATGTTAAGGATTTTGTGGAGGAATAAGATATAGAGCATGCGGGATCCAGAGGAGATGGATGCTCTGATAGCTCAGATGGATTAGACCTCGGCCACTGCCCCTAGAACTTAGGTGTGCTTCTTTGAGACAGAGGGGCTGTAAACTCGATCTGAAGGTGTTATGTATAGGGTTATCTTGGTCAAGCTAGTGTGGCAGAGTTATGCACAGCCTTCCACAGGAGGGAGCTCACCAATGGTAGACCGTATCACCTAAGGATAGGAAGGAGTGTTCCCCAAAAGGAAGGGGAGAACACTGGGTTTTGGGAGAATTGGAGGGAAAAAAATGAGTCCTCATCTCACGAGTTAGTAGTAACAACATAACAGGTTTAGGGAAGTCCCCGTTATATAAGGTCAACCAAGGGAGCTTACAGAGAGGTGTCATGTGGTTATCTAACGCACAAGGTCCCTACTAACCTGGCTCAGTTTTACTTCCACAGGAACAAAGAGAATTTCCCCACACTCCCCAAAAACAGCTCCTCAATGAGTCAAGAAGAAATCTTAATCAAGATCGCTGCCTCAGGGGAGCTAAGGAGAAGAGTAATAACCACCGACAAATCCACTCTTCCCCCCGTAGGAAAAGCAGGTCACAACAGGAGACGAGGCAGGAACTGAGGTAAACTGAAAGGGACTTATAACTCAGTCTAGCAGGGAAAATTAGATCAGTTATAGTGCAAGTCTTGTATAGACAGAGATTCCACTTACCAGTTATATATCTCTTAGGGCCTTGTAGAACTTTGTAGAGTTAACGGCACTCTAGATAAAGGGACTGGTAAATAATTATTTACAAACACATTGGAGTGTTTAAAATACCTGTCCAGTGAGGAGTAGGATTGGTGTAGACTTTCCAATGTTGTTACAAATAAGACACTCTTAAGCAGGAAGGAGCAGCCTTAGGTACACTGAGGAAACCAGGAGGCTTAGGGGAGAGCCAATACGCCAAGAATAGTGGAATGGAAGTGGATGACAGTCAGTATACTCTTCGGTGCAACCTGATGCCGGTTCAGGACTGTGTCATGCAATCGTGGCCTCACTCACAGCACTAAACGAAAAGGAATTAGGAGCGTTTAATAAACAGGAGAGTCTTCGTTGGGGCTTTGGGGTTGAGAAGACTGACTGCAGTCAGAATGAGAGGCAGGAAACTGAATATCAAAAATAGAATCTGCCGAAAATACGCATGAAAAGAGCTTGCATTTTAGGGTTCGACACTTAGACTGTCTAAAAAATGTCAGCGGCTGGAAACAAAGTAGCAATAACCCCGTGTCAGGTGACTGGAAACAAAGTTGCAATAACCCAGCTTTAGGTGGCTGGAAACAAATGGGCTAAGCGAGGTAAATAAAGGGGCATGGAAACCGGTCAGGAACAAGAAGCCGAACGTGGGCTTGTTCCGATGACGCAGTGTTTAAACAATTAAGGGAGTGAGGACAAATGTTGCACCCAGTATCGAGGAGTATAGTAAAGGAGTCTCTCGAAATAGAGATTCTCTTTATACATGACATGCACTAGAGAACCTATGTTCTGTTCCATGTTACTAATAAGTGGCTTGATTCCTGACAGGTTACAAGGCTACGAATAGGGATGGAAAGGTTAAGATAATACCGTGGAATGTTAACTGGTTGAGAGCTAAGCGAAAACAGGCAATGGTGGCAGAGTACCTCAGGGATAGTGGGGCATACACATTATAATGCTTCAAGAGACCCACCTAGAGAGGAAAGAAAGTAGATCCTGTTTTAGTATGTCACAGTGGGTACAGGAAGTAGTGTGTTCAGATCAAAGGGTCAGCTCTAGAGGGGTGGCTTTAGTAATTAGGAAAAAACTCTGGAATAAAACAATTTGAGAATGGCTCGGATAGCTCAGGTAAATTGCTGGTGGCTAACCTTGGGATACAAAACAGACAGATAGCGTCTGCAACTTATTATGGTCCAAATAGCGATATTCCAGATACATTAGAGAGGCTGCAATCCCACCTCTTGGAAGCAACAGACCCTATTATCCTTGGAGGAGATTTCAACATCATTTTAAATAAAGACTTAGATAGAACATCAAGGGCTAAATAGATAAGCTCCCCTAAGGCATCACAAAAGCTATAAGACATGATGGCAGTGATCCAGCGGTAATTACCTGGTAATTTCCCTATTCAAAACCTCATTACCTAATGTTTACCGCTGTAAAGGGTGAAATGATGGACCTTTTGATGACCGTGTTTCACCAAACAGGAGACTTTACATAAATATGAAAATTAAATGCAAACAATATTAGAGGCAATAATGAGAGTGGTGAGTTATTTTAAAGGGTTTTATTTTAAGTCAAAAGTTAAGGTTCTCTGACTCTTTATTAATTAGTCAAATATCAATCAGGTTACAGAATTGAAAAATAGGGAAAAAAGCATTAATACAGAACATATTACAGTCTGCATTTAAGCATCACATAGGACGGGAAATGTGGCGCAAATTGTCAGTTAAAACTCTTGAAGAATTTCTAAGAAAAAGAGTAAGTCTTACAAGGTTAATCAATAATTAATAATGGCAAAAATCTCCCATAAAGAGAAATAAATGCAGTTTAGCACCTAAAATCTAAATCTGTTCTGATCCTTTGTTCTCTTTCTCTCTACCTCTGCTTTGCTGTGCTAGTCTGTATCTCTGACTCAAGATGCACAATAGCTCCCACAGAATGCAGCCCCTCCTGTCTCCTCCCCGTCTCTGTGTCCAGCACGGAAACTGGGCCTGGCCCTCAGAAAAAATGAAAAAAGAGGCACTCCTCCCACTTGTAAGCCATATTTCAAGCAAAAGTTCACGTGCTCGGTCCTCATAGCTGATCCAATCAGAACTTCAAGACACATCATCTCCCCATGGGCTGATTGGATACGTCATTAATCAGGCGTGTTCTTGTTCAAATTTCAGTCTTGTGATTTATGAAAAAAAAAGTGTGCTCTTCTCTCCACGTTTAAACAGGCTACAAAAATATGCAACATAGCGAAGGTCGATGGAAACCGGAGGGTGTGATTTATTAACAAAGCCCTTTCATTGAAAGTTGGTAGGGAAGAGGAGCACATTCCATTCTAATGTTCAAGGGCAAAAACTGCAGTTAGCTGAGTCCACTAAGGCAAACTGAAATCACGTGGTTTTCTACACTGTGAAACACAATTCAGCACATTTCTACTCTTGAAAAAATACATGTTAATTCAGTGCAATTATATGCCATTTTGAAAGTACAAATACAGTTTCTAAATTAATGTGCATTCTGCAGTGAGATTACATATTGATTAATCACATATAAATATGGCTGGTCAACTAATTGAGCATGTTTTCACATGAAAGCACATCCAAACTGAAGCATTCTGATCAGACCTATGTTTTCATCTTGCTTGCGCCACAATCTGCGTGCCATTTTAGAACTCATGTCTGCAGCTTTTTGTCATATAATATTGCATACATTTTATAGGTGAAATCTAAGCTCCATCAATTCACCCTTTAGATAAATATCAAATCATTGTACCTCAAATGATTTCTAAATTCATCACATTTATTTAATTTCACGTTACATTTGTCTAAATAAAACATATCACTAGTTGAGTCAAATATATGTTTTTCTCTACCTAAAATATTACTACTCCTCTTTAGTGTTCATTAGCACACTTAATTCACACAGGTATTCAAAAGAAAACCCTACTAAATTAGTATGTTCTTTATCACTGGTTATTACAAAAGCTGAGCATATAACAATGTTACCTCTATTTCTAAGGTCACATAAATTTGGTCTGTAAGCAGATCCTATATGGCCAAGCTCAAAAGTTGTAGTGCAGATTTCTGTAAGTAGCTTCTTGGAACAGTTTGACAGTTCTCATTTATTGTTTCAGCAAATGTTGGCTCCTTGTCACCTGCTTGCCTTCAGGGTGGCTCAAACAGTGTGGCATCCTGTACTTTTTCCATGCATTTTAACCACTCAGGTGCTGAAAAACTCTGACAGAACACCATCAATTCCTTGCACTTTTCCAATCCAAGCCTTTCACTTTTATTTTCACTTTGATCAGATTCAGATGTTTCAGCTATGGGTGCAAATGATTTTTCAAGGGACCACTGCAAACGTTTTGGATTCCGTTTCAGCCAGCTTTTTCCTTCCTCCACTCGTAGGCCCACAGCACCAATTTCTTCTTCAGAGGCTGCATCTGACACTTTCACCATTTGGACACCGCTTTCATCTGAGTCAGTTTCCACTTTTTGCTTTTCCGGTGCCACCTCAGTTTTCTCTAGTGCTGATTCAAACTCTGTGTGTTCCCTTACAGCTTGACTGACCCTCTTCTGTGGACTTTTGACCACTGCTGGAATTTTTTCTTGAAGAGGAGCTGTTTTATCAGGGGAACACAGGACCATACGTGTGTGAGAGGCATGCACCCAATTTGGAAGGCCACCGCATTTCACAACAGTCTTTGCCAGGATCATTTGGAACAGGCCTTTCCATTTCACAGCATCTCTCAGATCAAAGATTTGGCACCATTCCTTATTTAGATCTTGTGTAGCAGCTGCAATCTGGTGAGAAACTGTACACTCCACATCAGTCAGACCTTCACAGCAATGGCTAGTCTTTTCATCTGTGTTTTTCACAAGTGCATTTGCATGTTAATACTCAAGCAACTTTGGTGATGCTGAAACACAGTCTTTTGCAAAGTGTAACTCTGTGCTGCCTTTGTGTTGCTTTATTATGCTTGAAACTTCAGGCAGATAGCTACAATCCACTCATTGTCCAGTCTGTGGTTCTGCACTCATCATCTTTGAGACCTCATTATGATCTGATTTCAGAGAAACTGGCAATCTATACCTGGGCATCAGCTTTTGCAATAACACATTTGAGACTAACAGGATACAATATTGTGCAACTGAATTAGCATTTCTCTTTCCCAGGACAACAGTGACTCTCAATTGAGAAATTATATTGCATGTTATGGTAAGGGTAATCAATCTCAAATTTTGGGCTGAGGTAACTGCTGACAGGCATGAAACTTTGACAACATAATTTATAGGAAGCACAGCATGTGCTGCTCTTAATGTGTCATTGTTACCTTTCAAATATGGGCCATCAACAAAATGGTTGGTTAGAATCAGACGTTCATCATTAACGTCTAACTTTGGTTCCCGGCAGAAATTCATGACATTTAAACATTTAGGTTCAGTTTGATCACAAACAATCTCATTTGCTGGCAGTAAGCTAAATACATTTGAATTTAGACATTTCTTGGTCACAGTATTTTCCCAAAACAACTCCACAAAGGAAGCAACCATTACAATAATTGGAAATGCCATTATTATAAACTCACTCTTTTTATGACTGACATCTACCACAGCTACTAAACTAAGGCAGCTGGGCATTTCTGTGACGTTGGGGTCAAGGGTTATTGGGAAATATGTCACAGACCGTTGAACGCATTCATGTTTTTGAACAGGCACTGAGAGAGCGCAGCCCTCCCTCTCACTGCACATAAGTGTATTTTCTTTTAAATAAACTTGCATTCCTAGTGCCGGGGCGCGACACCTTTTCACTTTCAACTCTAGGAATGTTTTTGTGCAATTGTTGTCCAATGGAAGTGGATCAGACACATCCTTGTGTGTCAGCCTCAGTAAAGGCTTAGCCACTAGGGAAAGGTTTAGCAACCACTCTCTACAGCAGCTAACCATTCCCCAAAACTTCCTGACTTCTTTCTGAATTTGAGGTGGATTCATCTTGTAAATTATTTCCACTCTCTGTGGTGACACCTTTCTACCTCCCTTTCCAATTATGTGTCCCAGACATTCATTTTCTTTCTGACAGTACTCCTCACTCGCTTCATGAAATGGCACTGTGACATGAACTTGGCAAAAATCAATAACAGTAAGCCATTCTTCAGCACATGGAATGTGAGAAAATATATTGGCTGGATTCGGTACCATAGGACAACATAAAAAATGATGCTATTAATCTCCTGCTCTAATCTGTTCTTTTCATTTAGTTTCTGAGAACCTGTGATCAGAAAGTTACATAAACTTCCAATCAATTCCATCAAAAATCATTTTATTGGTAAAATTCCTGCAACTGATGCTCTTCTTGAATACATGTCATCTAATTCTAATTTGAATAAAACATGCTCTGCACATTTTATTAATCTGACATCCTTCTCTGTGAACTCTCTTATTTCTGTTTTTATTACTTCTTTCAAATCAGAAGGTCATTTTTCAACTGTCTTTTCTCAAAACAATGCTACATCTGTCTCTTGTTGGGCCATTTTAAAATGTACATCCTCATCAGGAATCTGAAAATTAACATTATCTGGTGTACAGTAATCTGTGCTGTTTAATTTGCAAAACAATTGTTTTCCTGTTAGGCCTGAGTCACAAACAATAATTTGGTAACTTTCCTCAAATGGGCCTATTTGTGGTGAAAATTCTTCTAAAATTGGGTTTGTAATTTCTTTGTTTAAAACTCCAACTAAGTCTCGGCCTTCCACTGCTTTCACAATGGACTTGGTAAATTCAGAATTGTTAGGGTTAAAACTCTCATTTTCATATACAGTAACCTGTTGAACAGGGTTCTGATTTTTTTTCTGGAAATAATTACATTTGCTCTGGACAACTTATTTAAATTAATTTTAGCATTTTCCAAATTTTGTGGGACCATTTGGGCTTGAAAAAGTCCTGCCATTGGTACCTGTTTCTGAACTGACGTTTGCATTTGCTTAGCTGGCACCTTTTGCACCTGCATTTCTCTCTGTTTTTGCACATTTCCTACTGCTGCATCATGTGTAAACTTTTTTTTTTCTTCCAATGCTCAAATCTGTCACAAAGATGGCAAAAGGACACTTTTTCCAGCAGTACAACATCCATACCTGAATTTTCACAAACCAAAACACCTTTATTTCCATCCTGTGGAACACCAAATCTTCCTTGAGCACTTTTTACATCTGCTTGTGAAACATCACTGTGTACCACAATTTTATTTTCTGCAAACAGCTTATTCTGAAAATGATTCTGTGCAAACCTTCTCTGTACCATCATAGGTTTTCCTTCAAACTCCTTTGGCTTCATTCCCTGTTCAGCACAATAGTAACCTTCATCCTCCAGGTGCCATTCTATCAGCTTTTGCTGTATGTGCACACTGATGTGATCAGAAAATATTAAACCAATAACCAACTGAGTCACATAAAATCTTATGCTAGTGGCATCAGGACATTCTCTACCACTGTGTTGCTGAAACATTAAACACACACTTTCACAAAACTCATGAACCAATTTTAGCTCCTGTTTTGTTCTTTTAATCTGTACCCAATTAACATATTTTGCTGGCACTCTGCCCTTCAGAAAAGTAATCACTGCTTCATCTTTCTCAACAACAAGAGAAAATGATGATGCATTCATGCAAACATTTTTCACTGTCTCCTCACTTGGTCTTTGCACCGCAACTTTAGATTCAAGCCATAATTCAGTTTGCATGGCAGTGTCAAAAATCATTTCCAAATTAATACAAAACTACTTTAAAATTTCGATAAATCCATCAACTTGTGGGTACCACAGCATAAGTTTGTCTCTCAATTTCGGGAATGTGTTCAGAAATTCTGCAAGTTCACTTTTGTTCCATGGCACATGAACCTGCACTTCTCCCACCATTTCTCTCAATGAGCAAGCAAAAGCTTCTCCCTCATTCTGCTTATTATTTTCCTCAACTACGTCTGGTGGTTTATTTTTCTTATCCAGTTTCCATGCTAGGTCTGGTGGTTTCTTTTTCTTCTCATGTTTTCTTGTGCACTTGTCTCCTAATTTCTCCAACCCATTGCATTAAAAAATATATTTTGTTTCTGCGAAGTGCAATTGCATTCCTGAAGAACACATTGTCTCATTTGCCTCTTCATTCATGTGTACCCTGAAGCTTTTCTGAAATGGAAAACTTCCTGAAACATTAATTTCATATTTTTGAGCCAAATCAGTCAGTCTACCATGTGTAGTTACTGCACATGTATTTGTTTCCTTACTCAGGGAAATTAATTCTTTTTCCTCACACTGGTTCATATTTTCATGATTTAAATAGCAAGGACTGTTAATTTCTTCATGCTCAAATGTTGAATTTAAAACACTAAGCTGTTTCTCTTTTTCGGGGTCTGGGTTAATTTGTTCCCCCGTGCTTTCTATCTTTTTAATTACTGCTGTTTCCTCAAAGCAGGTTTGAAAAATCCCCTCTCCAAATATATTTATTTTATCCTGGGCTGTGGGTGCTGTAAACACCATTTTCCCCCCATCTTTCAATGCTTGGACTGTCTGGGGTAGTTTCTGTTCAATAATCTGTAAATTCTGAGTTTCTGAAATAAACCCTGACATATTTACTCCTTCTACAACTCTTTGAACCTTTTGAGTAGGGCCCATATTAATTGGGACAGTCATAATTCGTCTAGGCACTGTCTGTGCATCTGCAGCTTGTAGTTGGTTCACTGAATCAGTCACATTTAAAGCAGTAACACCTAGAGGTATCACTGTCAGTGCTGAATCAACAGGTAGTGGGTCAATCTGAAATGCCTGCAAATTTCTCTCATTCTGTATTTCTCTCTGTTCAACAGAAGCAGTAGCCACTGTAGAACTTACTGGTACACTATTATCAGTATTTTGAATGGGAACCACATAAAGTGGTGGACACTCAGTTAACAATGCATCCATTATTTCATCCCCTGAATCATTATTTATTTGAAGCTTTTTATCATCATTAATTCCCTTCTCCTGCAGCTGGTGCTTTACCTTTTTATCCTCACTTGCTTTGTCTCTTGCTGCTTTTCCCACATGCTTAAGGCGTCAAATTGTGCAGCTCTATATGGTGTCTTTATTTCACATAACACTTCCCTTAATTTGTCAATAACTTGCAATTCAAAAGTACCATCTTTTGGAAACCTCAAAGGACCCTCTTTTTCAGTAATCTTGCACCATTGGTGAACCCACATACATGAATTTTGTCCCAAATTGGTATACATAAAATGCACAGGTGTTCCTTCAAGAGCATCACCAATAAAAAATGAATTTTTCACTTTACCTCCAAACAGCTTCTTTAAACCTTTAAACAATTCCATTTCTGCAATATTTTAATGCAATTTATTTTCTCCAATCCTGCCACAATTGACAGTTTCAGTCCGTTTAACTCCTGCTACTGACCCCTTCTTTACAAACAGGGCTCACTACACACCCACTGTCTCGTCCAGTGCTAGCACGGCCCTTTGGGACGTCAGTTTTCCTCCTACTACTAGCCCTCCCTTTACAAAATCTTACAGCAATCTTTTTCTGAGTTTTCTTTAATCAAAATTCCGTTAGTAACAACATAAAAGCACCACCATTGTCTGTTTCGCTAATAAAAGTGATAGTCTTGACCTTTCTCACGAGAATTCCGTCTTTCTCAAGAGCAGCGCTTACCTCTGCCCTACTACAGAATTATTACACTCGCCGATAAAGTAGCACTTCCCTCTACCTTACCCTTCTAACAAGCATTAGCTAACCGTTTCTCTGAAAATAAAACACCTGTTGGAGACTACAATGCTCCTGAGAATTAAGACCCGAGTTTCACAATTAAGCCGAATGCTATTTCACTTACACACATTCATACGGAAAATGTAGTTCATTCACACAGAATCCTGTCTTTCCCGGGAGCAGCGCTTACCTCTGCCCTACTACAGAATTATTTCATTTTTTAATAAAGTAGCACTTCCCTCTACTTTACCCTTCGATCAAGCTTAGGGAACACCTATTACCTTTCCAGTGATAAGCGTAATCAGAGCTCACAATGGACTCCTGTTACTTAAGACCAAAATTTCACAGGTGGCCTTCGCTATCCATACACCACTTTCATACAGAAATGTCCCTAACGATAACACACGACAATGTTACCAATTTGAACCCAGACAATGTGTTGTGCAACTCCAATCGTCACACATTTTCCCCGTGTACCTACAGGACAACAAACAATACACCATGTGACTTCACTTGCCACAGGGCATCCAACTTCCTACATCCCAGAAGTCTTCAAAAACAACATAAAACGCGACACGACTCAACATAGAATGTTAGTACATAAATCAATAATCAATAAATCTGTCCTATGAAATTACCAATTCAATCAATAGAAAAGAAAAAAAAACATAAAGTCAACATGAGCAAAATTTCATCCACTGTCAAAACCCTTACTATTTTTCAACACCACAAAAACATACCTGCAAGCACATTAACAGCATTTCACAACCCTATTAATACTCACACCGCTCCAGCAATCTCCTTCTTGTATCACCTTTCCAGAACTGCTTTGCCAGTCTTCAGGTTCTGAGCACAGGAATCAGGAATCAGGACTTTATCTAAATTGGGCAATTATTTTCTAGCGCTAGGCATTAAACTAACTATGCTCCTTTTGGTGAGGGCACTAACCATCCTCTGCTACCAAAAACTGATCCAGCGGTATTTACCTGGTAATTTCCCTATTCAAAACCTCATTACCTATTGTTTACCGCTGTAAAGGGTGAAATGATGGACCTTTTGATGACCGTGTTTCACCAAACAGGAGACTTTACATAAATATGAAAATTAAATGCAAATAATATTAGAGACAATAATGAGAGTGGTGAGTTATTTTAACCCCTTCGACGCTTATGACGGAACGGTTCCGTCATGCACGTCGGTTGGGCTGTGCTTATGACGGAACCGTTCCGTCATGGCCCCGCCCGCGCTCAGAACCTTCAGCACTGCGCGGAAATCCGCGCAGCGCTGAAGGGGTTAAAGGGTTTTATTTTAAGTCAAAAGTTAAGGTTCTCTGACTCTTTATTCATTAGTCAAATATCAATCAGGTTACAGAATTGAAAAATAGCATTAATACAGAACACATTACAGTCTGCATATAAGCATCACATAGGAAGGGAAATGTGGCGCAAATTGTCAGTCAAAACTCTTAAAGAGTTTCTAAGAAAAAGAGTAAGTCTTACAAGGTTAATCAATAATTAATAATGGCAAAAATCTCCCATAAAGAGAAATAAATGCAGTTTAGCACCTAAAATCTAAATCTGTTCTGATCCTTTGAACTCTTTCTCTCTGCCTCTGCTTCGCTGTGCTAGTCTGTGTCTCTGTCTAAAGCTGCACAATAGCCCCCACAGAATGCAGCTCCTCCTCTCTCCTCCCCATTTCTGTGTCCAGCACAGAAACTGGGCCTGACCCCCAGAAAAAATGAACAAAGAGGCACTCCTCCCACTTGTAAGCCATATTTCAAGCAAAAGTTCACATGCTCGGTCCTCATAGCTGATCCAATCAGAACTTCAAGACACATCATCTCCCCATGGGCTGACTGGATACGTCATTAATCAGGCGTGTTCTTGTTCAAATTTCAGTCTTGTGATTTATGAAAAAAAATTGTGCTCTTCTCTCCACGTTTAAACAGGCTACAAAAATATGCAACATAATGAAGGTCGAACGGAAACCGGAGGGCGTGATTTATTAACAAAGCCCTTTCATTGAAAGTTGGTAGGGAAGGAGAGCACATTCCATTCTAATGTTGAAGGGCAAACACTGCAGTTAGCTGAGTCCACTAAGGCAAACTGAAATCACGTGGTTTTCTACACTGTGAAACACAATTCAGCACATTTCTACTCTTGCAAAAATTCATGTTAATTCAGTGCAATTATATGCCATTTTGAAAGTACAAATACAATTTCTAAATTAATGTGCATTCTGCAGTGAGATTACATATTGAATAATCACATATAAACATGGCTGTTCAACTAATTGAGCATTTTTTCACATGAAAGCACCTCCAAACTGAAGCATTCTGATCCGGCCTATGTTTTCATGTTGCTTGCGCCACAATCTGTGTGCCCTTTTAGAACTCATGTCTGCAGCTTTTTGTCATATAATAATGCATACATTTTATAGGTGAAATCTAAGCTCCATCAGCAGAACTGAATTTATTATATATTTGGCACAGGAAGATGGGTGTCGCCAGAGATTTTACTTCTTATAGCAAAAAGTATGGCCATCATTCAAGTATGGACTATTTTTTGGTTGACCAGTCTCTATGTGATGAAGTCTAGTCAGTGGATCATGTCCTAGTGTTGCTTTCAGACCACTCCCTTCTGGTACTTTTTATAAGGGATTGCAAACAGCAGGGACAGAGAAGGTGGCTCTGGATAGAACTATATAGTTGGATGATGGGGTGTCTCTAGGCTTGGCGGAGAACAGCGCCAACTTTTTTTGTGTTTAATAAAGTCTCGGCTAGCCTACAAATAGTTTGGGATTCTTATAAGGGGTATTTAACAGCGCTAATTAGGGCCATAATGATTGGTAGGAGGGGTGCTACACAGAAGAGGGAAGAGATGTTTCAAGCAAACATTAAGATGAAAGAAACCAATCTTCAGAAGGCTTAATTAGAGAGATCACACAGAATATCTATTCAGGGAGGAGAACTGAAGGATTTGCAGGCAGAGTGTGAGTCTCAGCTCGCAAAGAAAATAAAGGACAGATGGACAGTTAGTAAGCTGCATCATTTTTCATATGGGAGAGACGTAGCAGCGTTCCAGCTCTGATCTATGACAATGACACAGTCTTATTGGCCAGAACTGTGATTGGGTTGCAGCAACTGTTAGATCAGTTTTGTGATATTATGATGGACTTGGATCTTACAGTTAATCAAGCAAAAACACACATAATGGTTTATGGTCCCCAGAAAAAGATAGATATGGCTTTTACAGCCAATAATACAAAAATTTGCAAGGTCTCTCATACCCTTATTTGGGAATCTTATTTGATGATGAATTTACCTAGGGTCCTCTGAAAAAACTAGAGCAGCTGTGCTGGCAAGAACTACGGAGGCAGTCCTTAGCTGTGCGACTAGTTTCGGCAGCAAACCCATCAGAGAAGATGTGACAATATATAAGGCAAAGTGTTGCCCAAATGCTGTTTATGAGGCCGATGTATGGGGTAGTAGTGATCTTCCTGAGCTGAAGAGGGTTGAAAATGGCGTTGTTAAAAGATTGTTAGCCCTACAGAAATCCACTGGTACTCATATCTACCACACAGATGAGGGGCTGGGATATGTAAATGATTTTGTGAGACTGCAACCACTTTTGGATATGGACCAAAGAAGAAACTATATTCAAGCAGTCAGTACTGACTGTCTCAAACCTGAGAATGGTCTAGAAATTCCTTGGATTTTGCATATTCATAATACCAGTCTGAAATTACCTGATTTGATTGAGAATCTGGCCACTTATTCGTAGAGATTCTTTAAACCATTAAGGGAAATGTTTTTTGCTAAATGCACTGATGACAGATTGCACAAGAACTCTGACAGGCTCACTGTTCCGGCCAGTGCTTCAATTTGTAGTAGAACTGGCAATGAGCCTTACCTTATTTGAGTCTGCATTGTGCATCAAAGGTTCCCTCTAACAATAATTGTGCTCAATATTGTACACATTCTTGTAGCCTACCCCGTATGGGGCACCTGTTATTAATTTGCCAGTTTATCCATGTGATTACTGTACTGTACAAAGCACGCTCCACTTTATGCTGTTTTGCAAGTTTTATTCCACATTTAGGAAGCTGTTTATTTTACCTTTTTTTAAACAGGCCAATTTTAGCCAATGTAGGGCAGCTATGGCGTTCTTACAATCTTTGACAACACCGAAGCTATGTTTTTTAAGTGTAATTTTTATACAACATGCCATACGTTTGAATGTATTGTGAATTTTCTTATTCAATATTTGCTATATGTCTTCTTTGCTCTGTATTATTGATTATGCCAGCACATCTTTTAATGAATCAAGTTTGTATTATGTTTTATTGAATCTTTTATGGTCATTTGATGATCGAATAAGGAATGATGATGATGATGAAGATTGCTAAGATATCAGCCCTTTTATACAGCCTTCTTTCTGAAATTGAAATTTACCGTAAGGGCAACATCCTAACAGTCAGTGGAAAGAAAATCTAAAACAACAACTGTACCAAATTCTGGATAAAAGGTCAATGCACAAGATTTCAGAATAAATAGGCAAAACCCGGAAAAAGTAAAATCCTACATATATCTTGGATTAATCCTAGACTCCAAAGCCACATTATCTTTGCACATAGATACAGTGTTGAAGAAGGCAGATGTAGCAGTAAAAGGAGCATGCACATCTTCAAAGTTACGTGTCCCTAACTGCATAAATGTTGGATGGCTAGAGTTCTGCCAGCCAAATTAGGGGGGATTTTAGGCTACAGCCTTGTATGTGGAGTCTAGAGCAATCAAAAAGCCAGAAAATGTGAGCAAAACTATAGGAAGGAGATGCATATGGTCCTAATGTGCACTTCCTCTATGATAGTAAAAACTAATGCAGCCAGTACCTCCATAACAGAAAGGGCACTCATCACAGAAACAAAACCATGTGGATAAATGTTGCCATAAATTTGTCGGTGTTCTACAATTTGGAAACTGAAGAAGAAAACCCTCCACTGCTGATGTAACGATCTGTAAATTGAGGAGGTGATGACGCCTAGAAATGAGGCACAATCATCGAAAGCGGTTCTGCGACACATAATTAAGAGAATGAAAGAGTTGAGGAAAAGAGCTAAAAAAAGACACACACTTGGATACTCAAAGCTTAATTTCCTGAAAACTTACGTTTATTTGCAATGGAGGACAAACCATGAGCTCATCTGCAGAGTTTGGCATCAGATGAAGAAAGAGTGGCAAGAGGAAGCGCCATGTCCCTAAAAGAAGTTAAGAAGAGTGGGAGAGTAGACAGCTATGGACATTGTAGCTGAACCTTGGGACAAATGGAATCATTGCAACAATTAATTTACTTACACCCATTATATCAAGTCCAAAGAAAATGTGACCTCTGAGAAATCCTAAAAATGCAACAACAAAAAAAGGAAGTCATAATAGTCTGTCCCTTGGGTGCTCAGTAACAGTACATTACAGTATGGATCTTTGAAGAAAAGGACGGTGCACCAGAGAGTAAAGTCAAAACGAGCTTCCAATTTATCCAAAAATATCCTTTATTCCTTTTTTTATATCTTTAAAATTCAACCACAGCCAACGCGTTTCGTTCCATTGGAACTTTGTCAGGGCTGAAAAAGCACAAATATAAACAAATATATAAAAGCAAAATATACAAAATACAACACAGAAACCTTTACAAAGATCAAACGTACTACGTGTATAAAAATACAACATTAAAAACATTAGCAGAAAAGTACAGAACACAAATATAAAAACAGTGACGACACTGATAAAAACCCAGCATACGTGTAAGGAAAACACTTAATACACAATATTCAATAAGTATATTCATATCAATATCATAAACACTGTCCATATATAGACAGTGATTTAAGAAAAGGGAGAAAACAAAAAACATCAGAAATAGCAAAGACAGTGCATTGGCACTAAAATTGTACCTAAACTACAATACAAAATAATACAAATGGACAAAATGTAGTGACAAACATTGTAAGCAACATATCTAAATCCCCATGTGTTAGACTTGGGGGTCTCTAGTTGGCACAGGTATGCACTTGTGACAAATAGGGACCTCCTCCTCTAGCCAGGGTAAGGGGGTACACTCCTAAAATAACCCCTGCTCAACCCCTTGGTAGCTTGGCATGAGCAGACAGGCTTATCTCAGAGGCAGTGTGTAAAGCATTTGTGAACACATACAGTAACCAAGTGACAACACTACAGATGGACACCACACAGGTTTTATATCAATAATAAGTATTCTTTATATAGATTTACCACAAGACCATTAAACGACAAAAATACACAATACTGTTACTTTAGATGGTAGAATTTTGCTTAGTTCTCTTAAGTTCTTAGATGCAACACTTTAAGTCAATGTACCCTTTAGATGCGACACGCAGGGCAACGAAAGTGTTGCAACGATGTTGATGCGATGAAGTTTTTGGTGCAAAGAAATAAACACGTGAAGATCTTCCAGATGCGGTACGCTTCTCCGATGTTGCGAGAAGACTCGACGCTTCAGCTGCGACACCCGTTACGCGATGCGACAACAGCGGCCTTGGCAGCGACACTCTTCTCCGACGTTTGCGAGACGCTTCCGCTCGATGCGATGTTGCAGCGGCGACACCCCTTTACGCGATGCGACGACAGCAGCTCCGACGGCGGCACGCTTCTCGGTAGATGCGAGGCGCTTTTCTTGATGCGGTGCAATGCGACAACTACGATGGCTGTGATGGCGACACGCTTCTTCCTCGATGCGAGACTCTTCTCTTGATGCGGTGCAATGCGTCATCTACGATGGCTGCGACGGCGACACGCTTCTTCGGCATTGCGAGACACTTCCTGGATGATGCGAGATGCTTCCACTCGATGCGATGCTGCAGCGGCGACACAGTTTACGAGATGCGAAGACAACAGCTCCGACGGCGGCATGCTTCTCCTTCTTGAGTTGCGCTTCCAGCTCCTTGCAACCTCAGAAGGCCCAACAACAGCAGCAGGCACTTCCAAAGAACTTTGGGGAGCTGGGGTGAAGTCTGTTGTTCCTGAGACTTCAGCAGGAAGCAAGCTCTTTTCCAAGCCCTTGGAGATCCTTCACAAGTTGAACAAAAGTACACACAAAGTTCCTTTTTCATCTCTTTGGCAGTAGGCAACCCCGGCAGGCCAATCCCCCAGTTTCAGGGATAGTCTCTCATCAGTTTCTTCTTGGTTCCTTTCCTCAGCAGAGTTTCTTCTTGTTTCCCAAAGTGATCTAAATTCTTGGGACCAGGGTCCCAATACTTATACCCAAAATCCTTTGTCCTCTGAGGGCAGAGGGGCCTTTGCCTTGTTCAAACTGGTTCTGGAGCACTCTGTTTACATGACACCTTCATTCCTTTCACAGTGCAGGGAAGAAACATCAGACGCCCCACAGGAGGTGGAGCCAGCATTGTGGAGGGAAAGCACAGCCCTGGAGCCCTTTGTTGACATGATTCCTTCTCTCCTTTCACAGTGCAGGGCAGAGACATCAGACGCACCACAGGGGGTGGAGCCAGCACTGTGGGGGGCAGGCACTGTCCTATTCAGGTCCCAGGTGCAACTGCTCCCTCCCATCTAGATGCAGATCTCTCTATTCACCACTGGGGGGACTCAACCTGTCTCCGGGAATTCCCCAGTCCTGTCACTCAAACTCCAGACAAGGAATACTCAACCTAGCAGAGGCAGGTTTGAATGGTTAGACAAGAAAATACCTACTTTCTAAAAGTGGTATTTTCAAACACAGAATGTTAAAACTAACTTCACTAAAAGATGTATTGTATCATTCTGAGTTCAGGCATACTAAATTCGAATTTCTACCATGTTCCCTGAGTCTGTTAGGATTATAAGATGTAATAATCAAACTGCCCATTCTGGCCTATGGAGAACAGGTAGCCTTACAATAGTGAAAAACTAAAATGGCTGTAATTCCCTATTAGAGCATGCCGCACACACCAGGACATGTCCTACCTTATCCTTACAATGCACCCTGCCCTTGGGCCTACCATAGGGGTGTCTGATATGAAGAAAAGGGAAGGTTTAGGGACTGGCAAGTGGGTGCACTTGCCCGGCCAGCATGACAGTACCAGACTGCACGCAGGCTCTGCAACGGCAGACCTTAGACACACTTTTACAGGATGCTTCTGTGGGTGGCACAACCAGTGCTGCAAGCCCACCAGCAGCATCTGGATTTACAAGCCCTGGGCACTCCTGGTGCACTGTACTAGGGTCTGACAGGTAAACCAAACCAACCAATCATGGAATCACTAATTCGTACAATAATTTACAATAGGGAGAGCATATGCACTTTAGCACTGATCAGAAGTGGTAAAGTGCCCAGAGTCATAAATCAACCAACAACAGGTCAGAAAAAATATAGGAGGAAGGCAAAAAGTTCAGGGATGACCCTGCAAAAAGGGCCAAGTCCAACACCATGGGAAACCAGAAATAAATAAGAAATAAGAGAAAGAAAAGAAGAAAAAGGAAAAAGGGAAGAATGAAATTCAACACTTAACAGAAAAGGGGACGCCCATTATTGCACCCAACCTTACTCTCAGCATATTTTAATGATTGCGGCTCTAGATAACATCAAAAAGGTCAATGACTTTTCACAGATAGACTCATTGCAAAAAATAATAAAGTTTTCTTACCAAAACAATCATCATCACAAATTAAATCCAAAGTAGTCCTGATTCCAACAATCCAAAATTTTGTGGAACCTAATTATAAACAAGATAGTAATGTCACATTTCTCATTAGAAAATGTGCTAAAGAGATTAAAGCAATATTTAATCCTGGCTGGCAAAACCATATACTCAAGGGTAAATATCTTACCTCTCTAGATAACAGAAGCTATAAAGTTGCCACAAAAGATCCTCTGAGCAAGCACGTATCAAATAGCCTCAAATACCGGTCCACAGACCTAATTATAGACAAAAACAAAATCCAAACACCTAAGATAGAGTAGATATCACCATCACAAGTAATGCCCACAGAGGACCCTTACAAAGACTTTCATAATTACAAGGCAGCATCTTACCTTCGCAAACGATGAACCATAATCAAATCAACAATGTAGTTGTAACTCTATGAGCTAGTGCATATGGAACCATGGAACCATGATATCCATTTATATAAAGTATCGGCCCACAATCGTATTAAAAAAAGAAAGCGGGAAAGAAAGAACATGGTTCCAAATTCAAACAGATTTAATGATACCTGTGTAAGTGAGAACCATCATATATTCATATTATCAGCATAGTCTTACCTCCATATTCGATTAATAGAAATGGCCCAACAAAGATAACTATATATTGACAAGCCAGTGTCGTGGCCGTCCTTCCTAGAAAGAGAAAGAGGGAGTCGCCATAAGTAAACATTGCCCTCCCACCACAAAATGCGATAGTATCGTCAAGTATTTGGACAAGACAAAATGGATTATAATTTGTCAACTAAATTGAACTCCAAAGCGAGCCTCTTAAACATATATAGATAAGTATACAAACATAGGCAGTCCCTGTTTAATAAGCACTATATTCATGTCATGCCCCTGATAACAAATAGCAAATCCCGCTCCAAACCGGGCCACACGTGCGTCCAAAAAATCAAATAGCCCGTATAATGGAAGAGAAAGAAAAAATTCCCCAGTTAACTAATTGCGATTCAACTGCTACATGGCGCATATAATGTGCCTTTCCATGAGGAGTGTATGTAGAATTGTCAATAATCCCCGTTAGGCGAGCCCATTGAAAAACAATGCACAATGCAGCTACTCCGCACTAAGATCCGGACCGGAGCGAAAAAAAGGGTCCCCATTACCTTATCACAATTGGCGTACTCTTCGTATTCAGAGATCAAACCGTGCACCATAATGCTTTAGTCTTAATAGATCTTACCAATCCCATCGTGCATCAACACGTACACGGGATCGGTCCGATACATGTCGTCATAGACCTCCATAGACCTCATCCAAACCAGCGCCATATTATAATGGTATAAGGTCACAGGATGGTATGCGGCAAAGTGTTCATATACTTCGTCTATGGACTACCTTACAATATGGATAGTCACCTTGCAGAGAA
Source organism: Triturus cristatus (assembly GCF_964204655.1). Classification (NCBI taxonomy): domain Eukaryota; kingdom Metazoa; phylum Chordata; class Amphibia; order Caudata; family Salamandridae; genus Triturus; species Triturus cristatus. The sequence continues at coordinate 600,760,859 of NC_140594.1, forward strand.
TATATGATGTTACAATGCATGCATTTACAATGCATACTTTGACAACGCAGTCTTTACATCGCAACTACCATTACATTGCATGATTTTACGACGCATGCCATTACAATGCCTTTTTTTTAAACTACCATTACAACGCATTCCATTACAACGCATACCATTACAACGCATACCATTACAACGCATACAACGCATAATACCTTTAACAGTAGGGTAAGTGTTGGATAGTGTAGGGGTAAAAATTACTATTCCCACACCAGTGAGTGCAACACTAGGGAGAGTGTTGGATAGTGTAGGGGTAAAAATTACTATTCCTATGTACCACAAAACCCATACCCACCCTAAAACTAAAAGAATCTCCATTACTTACCTTATAATGCATTGTAATGGCATGCGTTGTAATGGCATGCGTTGTAATGGCATGCTTTGCAGAGACATGAGTTGTAATGGCATGCATTGTAATGGCATACGATGTAAAGGCAGTTGCATTGTAACAGGTGCGTTATAAAGGTAGGTCGTTGTTATGACTGCGTTGTAATGGATGTTTCCCCCTTGCAGACTGTAGGCAGACTGAGCCCTAATCCCACAGCCATGGTTGAAACTGCTAGGGACCTAATGAAGATTAGCTAAAAAAGAGTGGGGAAAAAAAGGGAGGCGAGCATTCGAAAAAAGGGTCTCACACATAATGGACACGAGATGGAGTACTGCTCATGCTCCCATTTGTTCTATCCTTGGTTAGTTCAGCCGAGTGGATCATGGATTGAGGCACCAACATTCAATTATTTTCAAGGAGTGTAAAGATTTGGCAAACTAAAATCTGCATTTGTGCACAGCAATACAGCCAATGTAAAAAGATCAGCGAGAGAGCAGAAGATTTGCTAGTTGATAAATAGTTCACTACACGGAAAGGCAAAGGATGCCGTGAAATAAATATCTTCAATTGTGCTTACAACATTATAGGATTCAGAAAAAAAATAAGAAACGAGTGTGCCAATTAGAACATCTGTCAAGCAGCTTTTCTTTGTAAGGATGGATGTATTCTCAGAAAGATATCAGCAAAGGGGGTTGAGTTGACAAATGTTTATTTAGGTCTAAATTGAAAACAGAAGGTGTGTTTTGAACATTAATCTGAGTCTGAGTGTGAGTGTCTTCAAGGTAAGTATACAAAAAGTCAAGCACAAACATCTTGTAAGACCATGCACACATCCATGCCTCATTCTGTAAACATATATCTATGCATCAGCCAAAATAGTGCCTAACAATTCCACAAACAAAATATCTCCTCCAAAGGTGCCTAAAATGAGTTTGAATATAAACATGTGACTCAATCAATCAAAATAACTTTATTTAGCTAAACAATAACAGCCATAAAGAACATTCCTTAAAGCCAAACAGCAATAAATAAATAAATGCAAATTAATAAAAAGATTAAAACAAACATTGCAAAAAAGCACTAAAATCATACCATGGCTTATATACATGATAAACGTTTCTATATTTAATCAGCATAATATTTACTTATTCTTTTTTTTTCTTCCAGATACTTTATTGATTTTCAAAAAGTAAACAGAAGGCATATATTCGGTTAAACGAGTGTGTCCTAGTTTACATGTGCGTATAAGGTTTTATGAACACCATTAGCTCAACCAGTTGTCATTGGTAGAAGAAAAAGGGACAGGTTATGGTAGAGGAAAAGGAAAGAAGAAGAAGTGGTGAAGGTAGGGTGGGGGTGTGCACAGTTAGACGGTACACATTGAAATGTGAGAGCATTATTGGTGACTTTACATATTTGACGTTCTGGTACACATACAGCACTTAAAATAACATGTAAGACATCCACACAGATCAAATCATGAAGCAATTCCCTCCAGATCATAGAGTCACGTAATACTGACAACAATTCGCATTTTCTAGGCTCAGCGTATAGCTTGCAAAATATAGCAAAGTGCAATGTGCTTTGTGCGAAATGATCAACCCAAGGACATGGTCTAAGATCTTCCTTCCAAGCTCTGCCAATTGGGAATGCCACCAAAAGTGCACCATTTGTAGCCTAAATTGTGTTAGATAGAATCTATGCTGAAGTTTTAAAACCTTCACAGATAAAGCTCCTTCCATCCCTCGAGTGCAAACCGAGATGGCACCGCCTGTTCTAGGATCGCCCTATACAGTTCTTTAACAATTTGTTTGCTTAGAGGCATTCCTTGTTCTGGATCATTGAACACCTCTAGCCACCCTAGCTTAGAGAATGCCTTTCAAAGAAAAGATAACCGTGGGGTGAGATGGACCTTATTCAAGTTTAAGCAATCCTTAAAAATCTGCTGAGTGAGGATCAGGTCTAGCTTCTGCCAAACTAAAACTCACAAAGAGGGTTAGTTTTCACTAGAAAGTCACGAAAGGAGAGACCAAGCTCAAAATGGCGTGTATAAGAAGAGCAGCCTTCTGGGACCGCCAGACGTCTTCTGGCAAATCTGTTCTCTGTTCTGTGTAACTGATCAATATTCTGATAACCCCATAAACCAGTGCCATAAGTAGCAATGGACAGGCATTTACTGCTTTACAAAGTAAGCATTTTCCTTATGGGTTTAGGACCACGTTTCTGTGCAAATTTAAAAATACAATCCACTGCTCTCTCTCTAACTGTTGAAATCTAACATTGATCAAATTGGAACAAATAAGTGAAGATCTGAAAGGGATACCTAAATAAGAATGGGGCATATTATCAAGGGCCATTTCGCAGTTTTTTTGGCTTTAAAAGACAAAAAAGCGGCGAAAATTACATCACCCTATATACTAGGCGGTGCATTAGAACATGTCAGCAGCCGGATTCCTAACGCCTCGCCTCTCCAATGAGATGCAAAGTAGGCGTTCTCAGAGGCAAAGTAGGCGTTTCCATGCAAATACAACATGGAAAAAGGGCCACCACAACAGTGCTGTATTTACAAGGCGCCCCTGGACTTGAGGAGCGATATAAAAACTCCCGCTAACCGCGGATATCGCCGATAATGTACATCTGAAAAATTCCCGACTTAGCCATGTGCATAAAGGGAGGTGGATTATAAGGTTGCATCCACTTCTCCCTATTTACAACATTCCCTTCAGCGCAGTTCTCACATCGCTGGTTTTCATGCGATATTGATGGAAAACGCCGTATATCGCCGGATTTCACATCGCCTGTTGGAAAATCGTTGCAAATACGCTGCTAACATGGCGATGTGATCCGGCGATATACTGCGATAATGAGAAACGCGCTAGACGCGTTGAGCGATATTTATCGCTCGTTGTTGATAATATGCCCCAATGTGTGTTAACCTGCCTTAAAACAGAGCCCTCTGTAACGTGTTGGTGAATTTTGGTATTCTTTACACCACAAATCATCGTAAAAGTCTTCATAAGATTAACTTAAAGATCTATATAAAGATTCATAGAAAATTCATAAAAATAAGAAGATTCATAAAAGTAGTTTAAAAGATCCTGAAGGCAGTTTGCAGTTCTGGCAAGCAGAACTGCATTGTCTGCATAGCCGGGATCAGGCATCTATTGACAATAGGCAGATCTTTTCCATTTTCCATGAAATAGTCCGCCAGCCCATTAATAATATAAAGTGTGAATAAAAAGGTACTAGTGTACGGCGTTGGCGTATTATTCTAACAAAGTGCCTAGGCTCTGTGTGTTTCCTGTTTGTCAAAATCACACCCTTGCTGTGGTATCTATCCCTGTGCATGACTTTCAATAGCCCAATCAGTGGCTCTTCCACACCCAACTCTGACATTATAGACCAGAGATTAGAGCAATTAACAGTGTCAAAAGTGAGAGTCAGGTCTATAAATGGCGGATGCATGGGAGAGCCTTTAACGTTGACATACGTAGCATTGAAAAGATAGAGATTTAACGACAGTTCTATCATCCCTAAACCACGGCAGAAACCGTATTGTACATCATTCAAGATAGCATTCTGTTCTGCTCAGGATTCCAGCCAGGCCAAAAAGACCCTGCATAAGATCTTAATTGTGGAGTTCAGCAAAGAAATTGGGCGATGAAAGAAGGGGTTACTTCTATCGACTTTGTTAAATATATATGCATGCAATAGTGTCTTCCAGCCGTTCAGAGGGAACTGAGAATTTAGTAAAAGCCCTTAAACATTTATTATTGAGAGGTTCCATGAATCTAGATTATTCTTAAACACATAGACCTGAATGCCGTCTGGTCCTACGGTCTTACCGCTCGGGACTCCTTAATGGCTGAGACTACATCAGCTACCTCAAAGGCAGAAATGGAGACTCTATCAACTTTCATAGGTGCCTCATCATTCTGCATAAGTCCTACGCCATCCTTTTGTGAGAAGGAATTTAGGGGCATATCAACAAGCAGGCGATAAAAGATTATCGCCACTTTTGCGTCCGTTTTCGGATGAAAAGTGTTGATCATTTTATCGCCTTATCAGGAAGGTCACGCTATCGCGTGAAACCTTGCCTGATCGCCATTTCCCTTAATGCCCATCTTTGCATCTCTAATGAGATGCAAAGTGGGCGTTCCTCGCCAGGATAACGAGAGAAATGTCGCTAAGCGACATTTCTCCTATTATCAAGCCTCACTCAAAGCAGCATAGCGACAAGAAAAGTAGCGATAACCTCTGTTATCGCTACTTTCCTTACGCCTGCTTTGAAACTGACTTAGCCATGATATCCTATGGAAGGTGGATATCATGGCTAAGTATGTGAGGCCCTATCAGCAAGCTTTCGCCAAAAGTAGTGTGATTATCGCTGGATTTCCAGCGATAATCGCACATTTGGCTGTTAGCGCTCTGAATTTTATCGCTTTGGAGATAAGCGTTGCTAATAGCACGCTATCTCCGCGATAAAATTCAGATTTGGCCGGCAATAATTATCCTCACGCTAAGAGCGCTGAGCGATAATTATCGCCGGCCCTTGCTGATATGCCCCATAATTGTGAGGAATGAACTACCCAATCGTCAGCAGGTATCAGGGATTCCACATTAGGGGCCGAAGCCTACAGAAACTTAGGTTGGTTGATTTACCCTCCGAAATGAATGAATGAATGAAATTATATTTGTATAGCGCGTAGCTACCCGGAGGCCTCCTAGCGCTTGCGGACACGGGGAGCACAAAAAAGGAGTATCACTGAAATGCTGAGAGGAACAGATGGGTCTTGAGGTGTTTACGGAAGATCGATATGTTGGGTTCACTATGGAGCGTGTGCGGGAGGGTGTTCCAGAGGTTGGAGGCATTCAGAGTGAAGGAGCGTCCGCCCCACCTAGATCTTCGGACTTTCAGAGGCGTGGCAAGGAAAGCGGCACTGGAACGAAGAGTCCTGGTGGGTTGATAGGGCACAACTAAGGATTGAATAATGTGGGAGCCGTACTTCCATATGGCCTTGTGAGTTAGACACATGGCTTTAAACTGGATCCTGGCTCGGATGGGCAACCAGTGTAGATTTATTAAGGCAGGCTTAGCTGACTGTCTGCGGGGAATCTGTAACAGGTGACGCGCTGCGCAGTTTTGGATCACCTGAAGTCTATTTAGGGTGGACTGAGGGGCGCCCAGGTAGAGTGCGTTCCCGTAGTCCAGGCGGGATAGAATCATGGCTTGTACCATGATTCTCCTGGCTTGAAAAGGGAGTAGGGGAGGATTTTCCTGAGCATTCGCAACAGTCCAAAACAGGTGGCCGAGAGCTTAGTGGTCTGATGATTAAAACAGAGGGAGCTATCAAGCCATACGCCTAGACTTTTGATCTGTTGCTTGGGAGTGGGCATAGGTCCAAGACAGGGTGGCCAGACAAAAGAGGAGGAGAGCGAGGGGGTCTTCCCTAGGAACATAAGTTCGGTCTTCTCCCCATTTAATTTGAGGTGAGATTGGCGCATTCATTGGGCAACTGCCTCAAGACATAGGCCTAGGACGCCAGCATGCTCCTCTACATTTTAAATCGCCAGCTCTTGTCAGATCTTGCCATGCTGGGTTTCTTATGTCACACTTTCTATGACATCTCACCTCATTATGAAGCTTTCTGCCACCCTAGATATCCTCACAAATCCGGGGTTTCTTCTTCGGAGCTTCTAACAGATTGCTATGTGGCACTGAGCGCGTTTTTTAAACCATCTTCAAGGCTCCCTTGTCCTGGGGACCTTATTAGAAGACATCACAATTTTTAGAGCATCACAGAACTAGTTATAAATGCTGACTATCTCATTGGGGCCTGTTTTAGCATCTAAACAGATATCACAGCATCCCCCAATTTCTCCACCAAATCTTTTTGTAAGCGATTAAAATCCAGGGTAATACATTTCATCAGCATACCCCTGTTACTTGAAAAATACAGTTTTGCCTTAGACAGGTCTATCTATGCAGAATATAATGCATATAATAATGACAGCATATGAAGAAGATGAGTATGAGATTATGTTATTTTTGATAAATTAAAAAGATTGTCCTCAAGGTTAGGTGGATGATTCTAAACTGACTGGGCTGAACCTTCAAAGTTCAAACCTGTTTGTGGTCAAAATATTTGTCACAATTCCCTCCAATGTATTTTTTTATTTTGGGATTTTGGTAAAGTGTTATATGCCACTAAATAAACTGCCTTAGAATGTGTGAAGGGAATGGCAGGGTGTGGGGAAGAGCGATATTGTACAATAGAAAGAACAATATAGATTGATCTTATGTGAAGACAAACCAAAATCACTGCAGGTGCAATGTAATGGAAAGAATATGGTACCTGCTTTGCAACCAGGGACTCATAATAATTCTACGACCATGCAGTGCTATGGGGGCTGGTCGAACATTAGGGTGTGCTTGGGTGCAAACACATAGAAGAGACATGGTGCAGTATCACATAAAGTGAGCTCTGAAAGTGCTAATCTAAGACTTGTCTCTGTCACAGTTTTGGGCTGACTGATGTCTTAAATAGTTAAAGCGCTTGAGGAGCAGAAGTCTACCACCATGCACAGTAGCAAATGGTCGTTTGTCACTGGAACTGGAATGCTTTTGATTGAAAATATAACAGCATTTGTTGACATCTCTATAGTAGCCAAGAGAACACATCACAGTGACATAATACAAAGCAAAATAACAACGTAGCAAAAACATAACAGGATGCATCACAACAAAACAGTGAAAGCGACAGTGGCGGCTGGTCCATAGGGGCGCCGGGGCAGCGCCTCACTAGGCAATCACGAAAAGAAACTGCTCACTGAATCGGGCAGCAAAGCAAGAATGTAAGCAGATGAATTGACAGCTTTGACAATTCGTCTGTTCACATTTCTGGCCTGTGCTGGCAGCTGCTTCACAGGTGAAAGTGCGCATGAGTCAACAAACGCACAGCGCACGCAGGCGAGAGCAGCAGGAGTCCAGAACTGGACTCCGACTGCGCATCTGCGAGAAGAGCGCTTTTTTATTTCAGCTCCCCACTCCATTCACAATACATAAGGTATGCTGTGCATGCCTAGTGTAGTGCAGGAGTCTGAAGATGGGATCCTGCTCGGGCGGTGAAATACAGTCGCCCTATGCCCTGTCACCTGCCAGGATACAGCCGAGTAGCTGTCCCCAGTCGCATCCAGTCTTTTGATTTGCCAGTCAACTTCAAGCAAAAGAGCGGGGAGAAGTTAGTTCCACTGATGTCTTGTGAGAGGAGATGTGATGCGACGCAGGACCGGAGCGGGAGATGCCTGATAAGTTTATTTGTTTTTATTTAATCATTAAATTAAATGCCTCCCCCCTCCCCGTGCGTACCCCCCGACCGGGCGCCTGCCAATGTCAAGTTTCTGGGAAGCCGACGAGGGTTTTGATTTGTGAGGTGCTAACTTGGTTTCTGACTTCGTCCATTTTGATGTCTCCCAGCGTGGATGTGGGGAATTTTTGCACTGGGCCATGAATAGTGAGTACACTGCAACAAAAACGAGTGGTCTGGCACAAGTGGACCGGGTGGCTACCCGCCTCCATTTCCACTTCACGTGAAATACACCAACGCCCTAAAATATGTCATCCAGATTGCGAACATCGGCATCTGTCACTTGCTTGACATCTTGGTTTATACCACGCTGAAATGTATGAGTCACCCTCTATTGTTGTTGGCAGGGTGTGTCAGGGTTTCGAGCATGCAGCGCCTAACATGCCGACAAAGAACTACACTTCCCAGAAGGCTTGGTGGAGGATGCTGATTTAGGGGCCGGCGGCGCTCAGGAAGCCGCGCATTATTCTGTGTTCTGGACGTCTTCGCTCTCTCGACTGGGAGAACGGAAGAAGACAGCGTCGCGGAACTACTCTGGCTTTATCGAAGTTCTACCCCCATTTTTCCGAAGACCGGAGAAATCCCTACGGATCTTGTGATTACCGAAGGGAGCCCTTGTTTGGGGGACATTTGTGGAGCGGAATACGGCGGTAGGCAAGGCCGCGTATTACCGTTCCTTCGGGGGCCACAGTGCGCTTTTGGTTGTGTTGTACCGTGAAATTACATGGAGGAGGCGCAGCGGAGTACGGCGGTAGGTTGCCGCGTACTTCCGTGGGCGTGAGTTTTTGGTACCTTGACACGAAGCTCCACAACGGAGTACAGCGGCTTTGCGGACCGCGTATTACCATGTGTGGGTATTTTGAGAGATACTAAGCACTCATTGAGATCCAGCGGAATACAGTGGTGACAGTAACCACGTATTACCGTATGGAAGTGGATTACCACATAATAAGTTACTGGCAAGAACTAAAGGTGGTGAGAATTAACCGCTATTTGAACGGCTTCTCTTTCCTTTTTGTATTTTGAATGACTATCGTTTCTTGTGCTGAACATTCACAGCTGCCGTTCATGCTGGAAAGTACTTGTTTTGAGAGGTGAATAAAACCTCGGGGGAGAACTAAGGATTTCTGGCGCTTGGGCTCTGCACCAGGAAAAGGGGAACCCTGATCTCTGGTATATGCACCATGGTAGTTGGGACCTAGGATTTGGCTGTGGAGATCAATAGCGGATAGAGAATACAATCTGTGGGGTATGTATGAGTGAGCATTTCGAAGGTGGAGATTTGCATGAATGAGGTGGTTGGATATAACACTTCTTCTTTCCTTCTTTTAGCACCATACCGGGTGTGCAGAACAGGTGTTTCGCCATCCCATGAAAGTGTCCTCAGCAGTAGCCAGATTTAGGTACGCAGCAAAAACCCCTAGAGAGATTTTACTGAGAGTAGGCTGTTTTTGGTATTAACTTTTTGCATTTCTTGTTGCAGGTTCTTTTCCCACGCTGTCCCTTCCTTTTCCCTTTCCCTCACCCGATCATTCGAGCACCCGGTGCATATTCTCTATCTGGGTGCTGGAAAGATCAGGAGGTGGACCTTTCATTTCTACTGCGACTGGATCCTGCGGAGCTGGGTCTGACAGGGTGGCGGCGCAGTTACACATGAAACAGCAAAGTGTGGTAATAAACCAATCTGATTAACAAATGAAATTGCAAAATAGGAGGAGACGCCTGCCCAAACTAAAGGAATGTAAAATTTCGGGCACATTCGTTTATCAACCCCGATCCTTCTCTGGTGGCCATGCAGCATTCTGGGTACACAACGGGGAATGGGCGCTCACAGGTCTAAAAACACTGCAACCAGAGACTCTGGCATGTTGTTGCAAATATCAGCTGCATGCATGGCATGTTTTGTTTGAAAAACTGAGAGTTTTCATTTCAATCCACCAGCAGACACCATGTCTTGTAACATAATATGTGTTGTGTGTGATTCACTCGTAAAAAGCGCTTTGATACCAAGGTGTCCTGCAGGCATTTATGCGGGTATTTACAGGGCTTTCACGTTTTGTATTGCAGAAATACATTTTCCTTGTCATATTTTGATTTGAAATGCATCCATTGTTTTGTGCAATTGCGTCCTTAACATAACAACAGGGAAGGTAGCCATTAAAATGTGCTGAAGTGGTTTCCTATCAAATTGTGACAGAAAATATCCACATTACTTAGGGGCATATTATCAAGACAGGCGATAAAATTATCGCCGCTTTAGCGGCAGAAAACTGCCGCCAAAACGGCGATAATGACCTTGATAATATGCTCTATGGAATTCCAATTGAAGCCCATGTTAGATGTCCTTCACATCTAACATGGGCTTCAATTGGAATTCCATTGAGTATATTATCAACCCCATTATCGCCGTTTTAGCTGCAGTTTTCTGCCGCTAAGGCGGCGATAATTTCATCGCCTGGCTTGATAATATGCCCCATAGTACTTTAGATATTCCCAATAAAATATCAACAGAGAATTTCCCCAATTTTTTGTGCTATGGATACGTCCTATGATATGTGTGCCATGGGACTTACCAATCAAAACCTAGATATGTGGCACAGGAGCGCTGCACAGTCATTTGGAAAGGAAATAGCTGTAGGTCAAGTCAGGGAGCAGGCAGACAAACATTTAGAATTGTACAGAGGGAGGAAGCAAGGGTGTCTAGAGCAGCAGCTCCATTGAATGAGAACAGGAAATTAATGCAAGGAAATAGTGTAATCATATTGATGTACAGCACTGCACAGCCAATTAATGTATTTATTGTATAGTTAAAACCATTACAAGTGTAGCAGTCTGTTCAAAAGTTAAAGTGGGCAAATGATAACGTCAGCATACGCAAAGATTGTCCTCTATAGCTCATCAAAATTGGCAATTTTTCAAACGATAAACAATTCAATCGTATTGCTTTATTAACCTTCCTGCTTCCTCAAATTTGTTTGAAAATGCACTGTGTCCACTCTTTTTCAAAAATATTTCCGGGGGAGAACACCCCCAAACTTCCTGTATGTTGGTCATGTTCGCTCGCTACGTACACTTGCCGGAGTTCAGTACTACAATAATTTTATGCCTCACCACTTTCAAATGTCACCAGCCACCACTGGAAACCGAAATGTAGCACAATAACCAAAGTAAAAAACCCAACAAAATGATTCAAAAATGCACCCCATGAACAAAACTCAATTTGTTACCTCCACATCAAAATGCAAGATCCATACGTGCACAAACATTTTGGTTACACATTACCATCTTCACATGCCTGCTTTCATATTACCGTGGTAAAAAGGTGTTTGCAACAAAAACTGTCTTACTTCTCACCCATGACGTGTATTAACAGCAGTGAAAAAATGTTTGTGATCTGGTCTATAGACTTTCTTAAAAAGCAATCATGAAATGCCTGTGCCAGGTAAAGGTTGAGCCAAAGAGATTGTCTTCGTGTCTCTGTGGGTGTCAGGAATTTATCTTGGAGTCTGGGGTGGGTTGGAAGTTGTTTCAGAGAAGGGATACTATGATGTGCAAGAACTAGCGTAGAGGTGGGTGAGCCCCCAAAAGCTCGAGACAGATTTGGGGGTACCCCCCTACATTGCCATGCCCAAGGTGGCAGGCACCGCGCAGTGCCTGCCACGTTGTGCATGGCAATGCACAACATGGCATTTCACCATTGCGGCGGGTGCTGCAGCCAGCAGCATCCGCCGCAATGTTACAATACCTGATGCGACCGCCACTGTGGCGGTCGCATCACGATCGTGGTGGCGGGACTGCCGCATGGCTGGCGGGCAATCCCGTTATCCGCCCGCCATCCCAATCACCCCCCTAGTGTCTAAATGGCACTAGGTAAAATCAGAAAATGCTGTTTTTTTCCGATTTTCCCCACTTGGCCAAAATGTGTGATCCTAGGCAAATATTTCACCCTACTTTCTGTTTTTTTCTCCTTATTGCATTTGATATACCTTTGAACTGCATGAATTTAGGGTGAGTGCTGTGCACACATCTGTCTTGTATTTGATTTAAATATACTAACTATAATGTTGCTCTTTTAAGAATCAACTCCATATATAGGGTGCACATGGCAACTGATTTGCATCTTAATTCACTAATGGCATTGTTGTCATGATAGTGGGACATGAACATTTTAAGCTCACACTTAAAACTGCCACTTTTAATAAATACACTTGAAGAGACTACATCATGTTTTAATAAAGTGTTTGCTGCACAGTTTACATGCTAAACATTTTCAGGGCTCAGCTCGCCCATGGGCTCTTGGAGCTCAGCCAGAGCTTCGCTTTAACTCTGGCTGGGCTCCCCCTGTTGATTCGTTGGCTCGCTCACCTCTAGACTAGCTGTCAGCGGTTCGTGTCTGCTGGGCTAGTTGTCTGATTATATTCAGAAACGAAGCAGAATTCATTTCAGGACTTAGAAGGCTCTTAGACCGGAAACAGAATATCAAAAAAACTACTGGAGATGAAAGTGTCACGCGCCAGATGGTGAACTTGGATGAATTCGTGTCTTTTTCTATGTAGGTGTGTCCGCAGAAAGGGTATAGATGGCTCTTTAAAAATTTGTGATGATAAATTGCAACAGCTTGTCCACAGCATGCATTTTCGATGTGACCGATGTAGCCACATAAAACAATGTTAAAGGTTATATTAAATTTTTACATCTCTCAGTACAGAGCGTGGTAAACCTTTGGGAAGATAAAAGTGCAGCAGCAATTTTAGCTGAATGCCTAAGGTCCGCTCTGTTCCAAATACATTTAAAAATAAATTCACAGTCTGGTGTGGCTGAGAAGGAAACAGAGCCCTCCTTTAATGTAGTGTACTGGGCACATACGTAACGCAACGCTATTTAGCACTGCTCAAGCTGCTCAAAATGGTAAGTGAACTGATGTTGCGTCGTGTGCACACGCTCGTGCAAAACGTTAGTAACTGAGAGGTGTTCTGTAGTGGGGGGGCTGCCCTCCCGCGGTGAGTCACGTTAATTAGGCCTCGCAGCGCGCAACAGTAAAGACGCGGACACACAGCATATTATTACTCACGGACTGCCGCTGCAGATCCACCTCCTTTATTATATAGGCGCGCTCATGCTGGCAGGCGTGAGTGCATGGGTGAAGATTGTTGAACGCGTGCCAGTGGGGAAAGCTGGTGCGCCAACTGTTGCATCCCATCTCAACATAGTCCTTGACTGGATTATGAAAAGTCTCATTGCTCACTTACTTGGCAGGCAAAGTCTCTCAGGCGGGTGCTTGACGGAGGATTCCCTCTCAGAGCATACCTGGTGGATCCCCTGCTGGCTGCGGGTGCAGGGACTGGGGTGCTGGGGACAGGAGAAAGGTCTGGGGTGTCCCAGGTGACCCCTGGATTCTCCGGCACGGGGAACACACCAGGATGTTGATCAACAGCTCTCGGGGGCTCACTCTGACGGCTTTCGGCACCTTCAGCGTGGTTATCGATGGCAGCAGGAGAAACAGGTTGGTCTACTTGTTTGAACCACGAGATGTTACCGGTCACCGTTTCTCCTGCTTTCTCAACTGTCACCATTGTCCCTTGCCTGCTGATCACTGTCCAGTGCCCTTGTTCATACCACGTTCGGAACTTAACCCTCCTGGCCTTCGGTCCCTCAGGATAACAGTGTCTCTTGGCTGGAGCGGGCGGACTGCTGCTCTCTGGGTCTGGCTGGCCTGGTTGTTTCACTTCTCTCTCCTCCTGAATGCCTCCTCTTCATCGAATGGAGGAAGTGACCAGCCTGGGGCAACGGGGCTACCATCTCGGCGGGTGCCGTTGAGCGTTAGCGCCCAGAGTGTTTGGCGCGTTGAACAATGTGGTGTGCTCCGATATTCTTGTAGGAATTTCTGGAGTTCTTGCTCAGGGTCACTCTGTTCCGCCACGGCAATGCGAAGATTCTTGTTTATCGTTCGCATGAAACGTTCGATCTCCCCATTGGCCTGGGGCCACTGTGGGGTGATGCGCCAGTGCCGGATGCCGTGGTGGCACATAAATTTGCCGAATTCATATCCTTGGAATGGGGGTCCATTGTCACTGCGGAGTTCCTTCGGACATCCGAACATTCCAACTATTTTCTCCAGGGCCGGGCCAACATGGAGGAAGGCTGTTGAGTTCATAACTTCTACTATCGGATACTTGGAGTAGCTGTCAATGAGGGCTAAGGTGACTCGCCCATCAGGGAAACTTCCAAAATCCATGCTCACTTTCTCCCAGGGGCTTTGACCGTGCTCTTCAGTGTGAATGGAGACTGGTCTCTCGGGCCCGCTTGTGATTTGGCATGAAGGGCACTTGTGGACTATCTCTTCTATCCGGGTGTCCATCCCCGAGAACCAGACCTTTTCTCTCATGTGGGCCTTCATCTTTTCCATTCCCTGGTGCCCTCCGTGGGCCAGTTGTGTTGCCCACAGCTGCAGGGATGCCGGGATGACTATGCGGGGCTCTATCAGGAGCAGGCCACCTTGTGTGAGGCTCAGCTCGTTCCTCACCCTCCATATGTGCATCAGGCTCTCTTTTTCTGGGTTTGATCACGCTTTGGCTGACTGCAGGAACTGCCACCATAGCACTCCCTGGATGGATTTCCAGACTTTAATCATGACAGGGTCTTCTCCAGCCGCGATGGCTATTTCTTCAAGCGTCAGTGCTCGAGGACACATCAGGGCTGCTAGCATGTCCAGGTGGGCTACCGTGTCCTCACAGTCCTGCTCCTCGCTCTCTTCCCTCGGAGTGTCTGGGTGCCTCGACAGAAAATGGCTGGGTTCTTGGCGCCGGGCCAGTAGATCGCGTCCATGTCATAGTGTTGGAGCCCGATGGCCCACCTCTCAATACATGGTGGTGGATGGGGCGCCGATCCTCTGAATAGCGGTACCAGAGGTTGGTGATCCGTGACGAAGGTGAATGGGTGTCCGCATATGTATAGGTGAAAGTGTCTGCAGCCTTATCGGATTGCTAGGGCTTCCCTTTCAATTTGCGAGTATCGTTTCTCCGTTGGCGAGAGCGCTTTGCTGGCATACCCTAAGGCAGCCCATCTCCCAGGCTCTTGCTCTTGTGTGAGGCCTGCTCCTAGACCCACGGGACTGGCGTCTACGAGTATTTTGGTTTTCTTCGTGGAGTCGAAATACACCAGTGTGGTGTGATCGAAGAGAGCTTCCTTGACCGCTTGGAATGCCGTCTCTTTGGCTGGACCCCATTTCCACATGGCGTCGGCCCGGGTGAGGTTTTCACAGAGGTTCCGCAAGTGTGGCTAGATCTGGAATGAATGGGCCGGAGTACGTGGCCATTTCCAAGAAACTGTGGACCTCTACTACGGTGAGCGGTGCAGCTGCGGTCTTGATAGCTTGGGACTTATGTGGGTGTACCTGTATGCCTTCTTGAGTGAATGTGTATCCGAAGAACTCAATTGTCTGTTGGAACAACAGGCACTTCTCCTTGTGTAGGGTGACTCCGTGCTCTGATAGTCGCTTCAGCGTAGCTCTCACGTGTTGGTAGTGTTCTTCCACTGTCTTAGAGTGGATGAGGATATCATCACTCATGTTTAAGATACCAAGGAGTCCGACCAGGATTTCTTTTACGGCGTTTTGGAAGATCTCTGTGGCCGATGATATGCTGAAGTTCATCCTCTTATATCTCCGAAGGCCTAGGTGGGTGCTGAACGTGGTTATGTACCGGCTGTCTTTGGCAAGTGTTAGTTGGTGAAAGCCGGCATTCAGATCCAGGTTTGAGAAGCACCTGCAACCGTTTAGATCGGCCACAATGTCATCCATAGTCGGTGTTATGTGACGTTCGCGCCGAATGGCCTTGTTTGGGAGGCACATGTTCATTCAAAGTCTGATCTTCCCTGATACTTTCTCTATGACCCCTTGGTCTTCGAGTTTCTGTAGTTCCTCCTCTACCAGCAGTCGGAGGTGGAAGGGGATCCTCATGTGCCGTAGGGCCGTTGGTGGGACAGTGGTGTCTCTGTGTAGCTTAATGGGAGCTCTCTTTTTTTTGCCTAACCCTTTAAACAAGTCCTTGAATTGGCTCAGCAACTCTTCTGTCTGGTCCATCTGTACTCTCTGGGCAAACATTACTAGGCCCAGATCCTCAGCTGCATGGCTGCTGAGCAGCGTGTCTACCTCCTGGTTAATTACATGGATGTTGATGGTGATTTCAATGCTTCACGATTGTACTGGCTTAGTCATTTTTCCTTTAAGCGGCAGTGAAGAGTCGCTGCCGTATGCATAGATTTTTGCCTTCGAAGGTCTAAGTTCCAGTTTGGGTTTTAGCTTGTTGTACTGCTGGATCCCCATTACAGTCACTGACGCGCCAGTGTGAATCACCGCATTGACGTCAGACCCTGCGATCTGGATTGTGCAGTGAGGTTGGGGTTACCTCCTACTCTTCAGGGCTCGGGTGAATGAGACTAAATATGTCTCCTCTTCATCTTCCGATGTAGACTCATCCCTTTGGTAGGCTGTCTGGTCTCTTTTCTTACTCCCGGGTTGTGACGTTAGCGAGACTTGCGACAGCTGGCGGACCATCCTTGTCATTGAGTTGGGCCGGTTCCCTTCCTTGCATTGTGTCTTTCTCCTGCACACTGATGCAAATTGTTTTGCTATGCCACAGTTGGTGCAGGTCTTTCCTTGTGCCGGACATGACTGTGAGGGACGTTCCTCGTACCCACAGTACCCGCAGCAATTCCTTGGGGCTTGTGGCTGACGATCTCGTGGCCTCTGGGTCTTGTCTCTTGTCTTAACTGCATCCGTTCTTTCCGACTTGACCGTGACACTCTTCTCCGGCCCTCTCATCAATGCCATGTCCATCTCTTCGGCACGTGCCGCCGACAGCTCATGCGACCATGCTAGCACCAGGATATCATTCATCAGTATGTTCCACTGCCTAAGTATGAGGCCACATAGTACCTTGCTGCGTATCCCGAGGATCAGCTGGGCTCTGATTTCTTACGTGGCACAGTAACGAGGTGAGTAGCGGCTAGCTCTCTGAGCTGTGCGTAAAAAGCGTCTACTGACGCGCCCTCTCGTTGCTTGGCTTGCCTCAGCTTGAAGTGTTCAAAGTCTGGTTTCATTTGGGGATCGACGTGGGCATTAAGGGTTGTGACTGCTGCGGCGTAATCATCAGGAGGGCCTGTGTTCGGTAGATGCTTGAACAGAAGGTAGATCTCTTCCCCTGCATAATGGAGTACAACCAAGCGTTTTACCGCCCCATCCTTTTCCCGCGTGGCGATGAAGTAATTCTCCAGACGGCCAAGCCATGTTTGCCATTGTGGTGCGGCTGTGGAAGGGTCTGCCAACTCACTGAAGAGAGGCAGGACGCCAAAGGGGGGGTGATGTGGGGCCGCTGGCACAGGGGGTTGGGCAGCATTGTCCTGATCCCCTATGGTGTTGGACATGGGCGCCGACGTGCGGCCTGGTGGGGAGGCCTGCTGCTGGCAGACAGCCTATGGGCACAGGAGATGGCGCAGCAGCACTGGGCGTCGTGTGGGCCCACGTGCGTGCAGGTATGTGCCACTCACTCGGCTGGTATGGGTTACCAGGATGTCCCTGTGGTTCTCCTTAGGGCGTGCACGACTCACCCTTTTCACGCGTGGCGTCGGTGGTCCCCCGGGCGGGTGCGGCAGCCAGGAGCAGTTGAGGACACTGCAGATGCCTCCAGAAGACAGCTCCTCCGGGGTAGGGGCCAAAGCAGGGAGCACCTGTGGTGGGCCTGCTGGGTTCTGGAGGAGCCTCGTGGTCACAGCGGGGTGATGCTGCCAGCTTCACACTTTCCACAGGGCAGGAGCAGGCATGTGTTCTTCGCCTTTGTCGCCAGTGTTCCGTAGCAGGGGGGCTGCCCTCCCGCAGTGAGTCGCGCTAGTTAGGCCTCGCAGCGCGCTGCAGTAAAAACGCAGACACATGGCATATTATTACTCGTGGACTGCTGCTGCAGCTCCGCCTCCTTTATTATATATTCTTTGACATGCATTTACCTCTGACACCATTGATCACAAATATGTCTTTTCTCAGCTAGCCTGTTTAATGACTGTGAGTTTTAAATCAATTGTTACGATCTCTTGTTTGTTTGAAACAGAAAGAACACTACTTCATTTCACAATACATGTGTCCTATACATAAAACAGTGACGAATATTTACATTTTGTACAGTGACTTCATGACATATCATACAACATGAAAAAAGTGCTTTAAACAGACAAAAGAATTATTGCACAACAATAATAAGGTCAACTCCACACTCCCTTCTAGGCAAAAGAGAGTCGAGCACACACGGGTTCACCAAGGCACTGCTTTATTCCTGGCTATCGGCATGACGCGTTTCATCATAATTGACTTCCTCAGATGCCGCCAAAAATGTTCAAATCTTTCTCCGCCCACATTTCAAGCTGCATGCCTCTCTCCGATTGGTTGAAGCACCGCCGATGGTTGTGCATGGGAGAAATCCCGGACTCAGTACTCCAAATCCGTACGGAGCAGACACCCGATCGTCAGTACTTTCCCAAGTGGGCGGTGTCTGCTCCTTCCCCACGCATACCAAGGTCTTTAATGTGAGCAGCAAGCAGCTTTCTGGCCCCCTCACCCCTCCGCTTGTAAGATAACAATAATAAGGTGTCCACTTTTGGGTGTCTTTGGGAACTCAAGCCAATTGGCTCCTCAAATTTTGACTATGAATGTGGTCCTGAGCAGAGTCAGATAGTTGTAACGTAATGATTCAGGGGAGCAATAAACTGATTTACTATTTAGGCTCTCTGGGGGACACTGATGTCTGATTTATTCTATCCCAAGCGTGTCTGGATCTCTGCTAGCCAGCCGACGCGTTTCGACCTGTGTCGTGTTGGACCTATATTATGTTCGTAAGGTCATCTTCAGGGCTGTTATATGGTTCAAGTGGGACATCTATTCCTGTGGGGACAAAGATATGCCTATTTTAGTGTGTGTACTAAAATGGGTTATTATTCTGAAAACATAATTGTTTTGGGAACTTACGTCCACTCAGTTGAGGGTTGCTGTTTCGTCTTTGCCTATAATACACAAAGATAACAAATTGATGAAGTGAGAATTTACACTCACTAGTTTGAGTTGCCTCGTTGTAATCATTCTGCTTAGTTGATACATACCCAATACGGCGATTCTTGGGGTAAAGGAATGACGTGCGTGGCTGATCCAATCCTGCTTGCTGTGGTTAATTACTCTGTAAAAAGAAGAGGGTAGAGGGGAGAGGGTGGCTTAGTTATGTAGGAAAGTCCGAGTAGTGTGGTTAGTTTTTGGGTGAAGACAAGCCTTATCCGTCTGGTTTTTGTGCTCTTATCTTGCTAGTTGCTGCAATGTGGGGGCGAGGCCGCGCTGTCTTTAAGTTCGGAGGTCTTAACGATCCTAAGAGTGCGTGGTATAAGGCTGTGGTTACTGGTGCTCATCCCCCTTCTGCATACCTCGGTTGCGTGATGTTAGGACTTTAGATACTGGTTGTTTCTCCCAGAATTATTACAGACTACAGGCGGGTTAGGGCTTGGTGCAGTTACGTCTCCAATGTCATGGCGATTTATCTAAATTGACCGTTGCAATGGCGATGCTTTTAGATATCGTGTGCCCCTTCGAGTCACCGCATAGTTGTGAAGGGACCGCGCGTGTTATCGCATTTCATACCTTGCTTTTGGTGGCGTACCGGCTCGCTTTGTTTTCGGTGTTTCCTTACTCCACGTCTTCGGCATTTGTGAAATGCTTCGTTTTGATGGAGTGCATTGATTGGTTCTTATTGGGCTTCCGGCGTGATTGCGCGCAACGTCGTTATGGTAACGGGGGAGTGTTGCTTTGGAGCTCTGTTGTTTGAATCTGAAAGCTTTAATGTGGCATGTCCGTGTATGTTATTATCGCTGTTGAGCATTTCTTTCCTTTTTACTGTCATGTTTTTATGAAAGAGGCAGAATTTTTTGGCATATACTCGCTTCTGAGTGAATTGATTACATTTCTCCAGAGAACATCCTTCTTAGTTTCAATGTTTAATTACCTGGTATTGAGTAAAGCTTATATGACGCTTGTTGCTGTCAATAAAACTTTTTGATGTTTATCGTGTATTTCCAATTCGTTGCTTGTGTGAATAATTTAGTTGCTTTATGTTAATGGGCGTATCTTCATTCTTCTTGTATTCAAGCTTCTTCGCTTCGGGAGGAGGTGACAGATGGAACCCTTCTTCTATGTGATGTGTGATACTTCCATCATCTCGTTTAGCCCGTTTTAAATGGTTCCCAGGAACATGATGGTTTTTGCTTCAGTTTTGGATAGTATGGCATCAACGTTTTTGCCTTGAATATGGCGCAGAACTGTCCACTTGAGGTCCTTTGGGCCATGGTTTTTTTCAATGCAATGTAATACCATCGGGGCATTGGGTGTTTTACATTTGATCCTTGAGCGGTGTTGGGAAATGCGATTTTTTACAGATTGGGTGGTTTTCCCGATGTATGCCAATGGGCATGGGCAAAGAACGCAGTATATAACGTTGTGGGTGTTACAGTTGGTAAAGTTTTCATAAATTATATATTTCTGACCATACACAAACTTGGTACCTTCTAATGTGCTGTCGCAAGATACGCAAGTGCCACATTTTCAGTGTCCTTTAATTGGAGGTAGTGAAACCATGGTCCTCAAAGATGTTGCTGGTTGTTTGAAGGTCGTATTGGCTCGCACCAATTTTTCTCGTATACTTGTATTTTTTTTAGAGCAAATATTGGTATCTGTGTGAAAGCTGGTATGCTTTTTATTGTGTTCCAATTTTTTCGAATGATTTTTTGCATCTCAGTTGTTCGGCCTGAAAATGTTGTGACGCATACTAGGGGTGTACTTTTTTTCTCTGGTCTTGGGGTAAGGAGAGAATCTCTAGGGGTGTACCATGCCCGTTTTAGTGCCTTCTTGAGGAGTTTTTTGGGGTAATTCCTCTTTAACAGTTTCTCCATTAGTGTGAACGCATTACTGAAATAGTCGTCTTTTTTCGAGCAGTTCCGCCTTATCCTCAGGAACTGGCTGAAAGGAAGGTTTTCACGTAAATTGCGTTGATGAAAGCTTGAAAAGTGTAGAAATGTGTTTCTGTCCGTTTTTTTGGTGTAAAGTGTAGTGTATAAATGACCCTCTTCGTGTTCGATTAAGAGGTCCAAAAAGTTCATTTCTGCTTTATTGTAATTGACTGTAAATTGAATGTTTGGGTTCCTGTTGTTTAGCCAAGCCACAAAGATTTCTAATGTTTGTTCATCGCCTCTCCATAAAAGAAAAACATCATCGATGTAACGGCGCCACATTTTAATGTGCCCATCGTAGGGGTTGTTATTGTAGACCCATTTCTCTTCGGAGAGAGCCATAAACATTATGGCCATTTCTGGGGCGAAGGGACAACCCATCGCGGTACCCATGGTTTGTAGGAATTGTGTTTCATTGAAGGTAAAGAAGTTGTATTTCAAGCAGATTTCTGCTAATTGAATGAGGTAGATCGTTGGTACATTGTGTGGTCGGGTGCGTTTGTCAAGGAACACTTGCAGAGCTTCTAAACCAGCCTCTTGTGGAATGTTAGAGTACAGACTGACGATGTCAAGGGTCACTAGGAATTCATTTTCTACATCAAAGGGGAAATTTTCCAGCATGGTGATTGCCTGCAGGTTTCTTTAATATAGCTTGGTGTATCACAGACCAATGGTTTTAAAAAAGTGTCCACATATTTAGCCGGTCTTTCCAGTATCGAGTTGACTCCCGAAATTATCGGTCTGCCCGGCGGATTGCTAGAGTCCTTGTGTACTTTGGGAAGGAAGTACATAATGGGTGTCCTTGGATTGTCATTGATCAAGAATTGTGACTCTTTTTTTGTTAGCCAGCCTTCTTCTTTTCCAGTATTTATGATAGGCAGGAGTTTTTCTTTGATTTTCTTGTTCCAATCTTCGTTTGTTTTTCTGTAGTATTTGTTGTCCGCTAGTTGTCGCTGTACTTCCAACTCGTATTTTTCTCTCGGCCAGATGACGATTCCTCCTCCCTTATCCGCCGGTTTTATTATGAGACTCTTGTTGTGTGATAGATGGTCTAAAGCTTCCATTTAATTTTTTTGTAAGGTTCCATTTGGTGAATGTTTTCTTTTTTTCTAAGTTGTTCAAGTCTCTTAATACATTTTTCTCAAATGTTAAGAGTTCTATTGGCATATTGGATGCGTTGGGAAAAAAAGTCAAGGGGTTTTTCAAACCTGAGAAATTTTGAGATGTCATTTCTTCTCTTTCTTGGAAGAATATTTTAAGTCTCATCTTTCGAAATAATTGAATTATTTCCATTTTGGTTTGGGTGAGGTCTGGTCTCACAGTAGGAATGAATGATAAGCCTTTCTGGAGTACCTTGGTTTCGTCTGTTGAAAGAACATAGTTTGATAGGTTGTATATGGAGTCAGTTTCTTCCCTTACCAGCGGTATACATTCCTTCTGGTTGTGATCTCCCCTTGGTATTGATTCGGTTGGGGATTGTACCATCTGTTTGCTCGTGTTCGGCCTCGCGGTCGGCTGTTGCCTCTGTCTAAAAAAGGAGCCGGCTGGTAGAATGGTCTTTGTTGATTGTTTCTAGTGGCCGGAGGACCCTCACTCTCACTTGAGGTCCCAGAGGAGGATGAGGCGTCCGAGAATGTAAGGAACCTTCTTTTGCTTCTGCCTCCGTATGTACTGAGAGCTCCGGTGTTTTGAGGCTGTCTATAGTACTCCTTGTCTAAGTATGGATAGGCCTTGATTTCTGAGAAGTTGGTTATATCCTTTTGTAATTTTAATCTTTTGGCGTCTTCTGTGTTTTTTTTGAAAATCGTGTTTTCTTTTTCCAATTTGGACAGGAGATTTTGTGCGTTCTCTATTGCTGAATTGTTTAACAAGGCTTCTTCCAATTCTTTGATTAATTCTAGTTCTTTTATTCTCAAGCGCTCTGCAGTTTTAATTGAGTGGAACATCCAGTCTCTTGAGCATTTAGTACCGATGTGACTGAATCCTTCTAGATATTCTGGTTGATCTGTGAATATCACTGGCATGTTCTTGACTTGTAGTCCAGACGGTATTGTACCGGCTCTTAGGTGTTCCAGTAGGGCTTCACCGTGTAGAGCTGTCCGTATTTGTTTTTTCTTAAGTCTAGTTATTTTTTCCAGGTCTGATTGTTGGGCAAAACTGGTTGGGTTATTTCCTAGATTGAATGTGGATGGGCGTTTTAAGAGTTCTTCAATGTCCGCCTCTCTGATGCTTAGAGTTTTAGGTTCTGTCATTGATATGTAGGGAGTAGGGTCTGTAAGGGATTTATCTGGAATCTAGTTTCACCTAATTTCTGGGTACGTAAGTTTAACTAAAACAATGGAATTGTTGGTGATTTTGGACAAGGTTGGTGCGCAAAATGGAGGTGTTCAATTATGGTTTTTGACACCTAGATCGCTTTGGTCTAGGTGGCAAGGGCTTTTATTTCCCTAAGTAGAGAGATTCTACCTATACCCTCGTGGGCCTGGTGCCCACTGTGCAAAGAGATACAAAAATTGGGGGGAAGATTCAATAAGGTGTACAGAGGCTGGAATCTATAATAACTTTCTTTGACATGCATTTACCTCTGACACCATTGATCACAAATATGTCTTTTCTCAGCTAGCCTGTTTAATGACTGCGAGTTTTAAATCAATTGTTACGATCTCTTGTTTGTTGGACAACTTAGAAAAAAAGAAAACATTCACCAAATGGAACCTTACAAAAAAAGCAATGGAAGCTTTAGACCATCTATCACACAACAAGAGTCTCATAATAAAACCGGCGGATAAGGGAGGAGGAATCGTCATCTGGCCGAGAGAAAAATACGAGTTGGAAGTACAGCGACAACTAGCGGACAACAAATACTACAGAAAAACAAACGAAGATTGGAACAAGAAAATCAAAGAAAAACTCCTGCCTATCATAAATACTGGAAAAGAAGAAGGCTGGCTAACAAAAAAAGAGTCACAATTCTTGATCAATGACAATCCAAGGACACCCATTATGTACGTCCTTCCCAAAGTACACAAGGACTCTAGCAATCCGCCGGGCAGACCGATAATTTCGGGAGTCAACTCGATACTGGAAAGACCGGCTAAATATGTGGACACTTTTTTAAAACCATTGGTCTGTGATACACCAAGCTATATTAAAGACACCATGCAGGCAATCACCATGCTGGAAAACTTCCCCTTTGATGTAGAAAATGAATTCCTAGTGACCCTTGACTTCGTCAGTCTGTACTCTAACATTCCACAAGAGGCTGGTTTAGAAGCTCTGCAAGTGTTCCTTGACAAACGCACCCGACCACACAATGTACCAACGATCTACCTCATTCAATTAGCAGAAATCTGCTTGAAATACAACTTCTTTACCTTCAATGAAACACAATTCCTACAAACCATGGGTACCGCGATGGGTTGTCCCTTCGCCCCAGAAATGGCCATAATGTTTATGGCTCTCTACGAAGAGAAATGGGTCTACAATAACAACCCCTACGATGGGCACATTAAAATGTGGCGCCGTTACATCGATGATGTTTTTCTTTTATGGAGAGGCGATGAACAAACATTAGAAATCTTTGTGGCTTGGCTAAACAACAGGAACCCAAACATTCAATTTACAGTCAATTACAATAAAGCAGAAATGAACTTTTTGGACCTCTTAATCAAACACGAAGAGGGTCATTTATACACTACACTTTACACCAAAAAAACGGACAGAAACACATTCCTACACTTTTCAAGCTTCCATCAACGCAATTTACGTGAAAACCTTCCTTTCAGCCAGTTCCTGAGGATAAGGCGGAACTGCTCGAAAAAAGACGACTATTTCAGTAATGCGTTCACACTAATGGAGAAACTGTTAAAGAGGAATTACCCCAAAAAACTCCTCAAGAAGGCACTAAAACGGGCATGGTACACCCCTAGAGATTCTCTCCTTACCCCAAGACCAGAGAAAAAAAGTACACCCCTAGTATGCTTCACGACATTTTCAGGCCGAACAACTGAGATGCAAAAAATCATTCGAAAAAATTGGAACACAATAAAAAGCATACCAGCTTTCACACAGATACCAATATTTGCTCTAAAAAAAATACAAGTATACGAGAAAAATTGGTGCGAGCCAATACGACCTTCAAACAACCAGCAACATCTTTGAGGACCATGCTTTCACTACCTCCAATTAAAGGACACAGAAAATGTGGCTCTTGCGTACTTTGCGACAGCACATTAGAAGGTACCAAGTTTGTGTATGGGCAGAAATATATAATTCATGAAAACTTTACCAACTGTAACACCCACAACGTTATATACTGCGTTCTTTGCCCATGCCCATTGGCATACATCGGGAAAACCACCCAATCTGTAAAAAATCGCATTTCCCAACACCGCTTAAGGATCAAATGTAAAACACCCAATGCCCCAATGGTATTACATTGCATTGAAAAAAACCATGGCCCAAAGGACCTCAAGTGGACAGTTCTGCGCCATATTCAAGGCAAAAACGTTGATGCCATACTATCCAAAACTGAAGCAAAAACCATCATGTTCCTGGGAACCATTGAAAACGGGCTAAACAAGATGATGGAAGTATCACACATCACATAGAAGAAGGGTTCCATCTGTCACCTCCTCCCGAAGCAAAGAAGCTTGAATACAAGAAGAATGAAGATACGCCCATTAACATAAAGCAACTAAATTATTCACACAAGCAACGAATTTGAAATACACGATAAACATCAAAAAGTTTTATTGACAGCAACAAGCGTCATATAAGCTTTACTCAATACCAGGTAATTAAACATTGAAACTAAGAAGGATGTTCTCTGGAGAAATGTAATCAATTCACTCAGAAGCGAGTATATGCCAAAGAATTCTGCCTCTTTCATAAAAACATGACAGTAAAAAGGAAAGAAATGCTCAACAGCGATAATAACATACACGGACATGCCGCATTAAAGCTTTCAGATTCAAACAACAGAGCTCCAAAGCAACACTCCCCCGTTACCATAACGACGTTGCGCGCAATCACGCCGGAAGCCCAATAAGAACCAATCAATGCACTCCATCAAAACGAAGCATTTCACAAATGCCGAAGACGTGGAGTAAGGAAACACCGAAAACAAAGCGAGCCGGTACGCCACCAAAAGCAAGGTATGAAATGCGATAACACGCGCGGTCCCTTCACAACCATGCGGTGACTCGAAGGGGCACACGATATCTAAAAGCATCGCCATTGCAACGGTCAATTTAGATAAATCGCCATGACATTGGAGACGTAACTGCACCAAGCCCTAACCCGCCTGTAGTCTGTAATAATTCTGGGAGAAACAACCAGTATCTAAAGTCCTAACATCACGCAACCGAGGTATGCAGAAGGGGGATGAGCACCAGTAACCACAGCCTTATACCACGCACTCTTAGGATCGTTAAGACCTCTGAACTTAAAGACAGCGCGACCCCGCCCCCACATTGCAGCAACCAACAAGATAAGAGCACAAAAACCAGACGGATAAGGCTTGTCTTCACCCAAAAACTAACCACACTACTCGGACTTTCCTACATAACTAAGCCACCCTCTCCCCTCTACCCTCTGCTTTTTACAGAGTAATTAGCCACAGCAAGCAGGATTGGATCAGCCACGCACGTCATTCCTTTACCCCAAGAATCGCCGTATAGGGTATGTATCAACTAAGCAGAATGACTACAACGAGGCAACTCAAACTAGTGAGTGTAAATTCTCACTTCATCAATTTGTTATCTTTGTGTATTATAGGCAAAGACGAAACAGCAACCCTCAACTGAGTGTACGTAAGTTCCCAAAACAATCATGTTTTCAGAATAATAACCCATTTTAGTACACACACTAAAATAGGCATATCTTTGTCCCCACAGGAATAGATGTCCCACTTGAACCATATAACAGCCCTGAAGATGACCTTATGAACATAATATAGGTCCAACACGACACAGGTCGAAACGCGTCGGCTGGCTAGCAGAGATCCAGACACGCTTGGGATAGAATAAATCAGACATCAGTGTCCCCCAGAGAGCCTAAATAGTAAATCAGTTTATTGCTCCCCTGAATCATTACGTTACAACTATCTGACTCTGCTCAGGACCACATTAATAGTCAAAATTTGAGGAGCCAATTGGCTTGAGTTCCCAAAGACACCCAAAAGTGGACACCTTATTATTGTTGTGCAATAATTATTTCGTCTGTTTAAAGCACTTTTTTCATGTGGTATGATATGTCATGAAGTCACTGTACAAAATGTAAATATTCATCACTGTTTTATTTATAGGACACGTGTATTGTGAAATGAAGTAGTGTTCTTTCTGTTTCAAACAAACAAGAGATCGTAACAATTGATTTAAAACTCGCAGTCATTAAACAGGCTAGCTGAGAAAAGACATATTTGTGATCAATGGTGTCAGAGGTAAATGCATGTCAAAGAAAGTTAGTATAGATTCCAGCCTCTGTACACCTTATTGAATCTTCCCCCCAATTTTTGTATCTCCTTTATTATATATGCGTGCTTATGCTGGCCGGTGTGAACGCAGGGGCGGGGATCGCTGAACGCGCGCCTGCGGGGAAAGCTGGTGCACCAACTGTTACAAGAGGCAAGGGGCTGAAGCGAAGGGACTGCTGTTTGCTGAATAGTGGTCACGACCACAAAAGAAACTTCAGGAAAATGGAATGTGGAGTAGATTTTTGGGATAGGCTGGAAAAACTGGGCCTTTTTCCAGCTAAGCGCAAGATATTGAAGAGAAGGGCCTAATCATCGTTGCTAAAACTGAAGAGTCTGATAAATTGTCCATTGTTCATAATAATCAAAAGGCAGAATTGGAAATTCTGCTCAACAAAAGCATTGGATTACCACAGACATGTAGACTCTTTTAGGCTGCTTTACAAAAGACGTATTGCCAGTGTGTAACATTTGCGTAATTGGCTTTGCATATTGGCTTTGTATAATTGCTCAAAACGTAGGTGAAATTACACTTGATTATATAAAATGCAAATTTGTCTTTTCACGCTATGTTCTAACGTGAAATCCATCCTCACCTAAATTTTTGACAGAAGACTGCATTTGCACAAAAGCACCGTCAACAGCAGCAGGTTGCATTCTGTTGTTTCTGTTCATTTGCACTGAATTTTTACAGCAAAAGGCTCATTCGCAGTAAATTTTTATTTACGGTGGATGGCATGCCATTACAGAAAGTGGCATAATGTTGTAATTTCAGGAATTCTGGTAATAAGTGTATCACAAAATTCTAGAAATTCCACAAATTATGCGACATAAGGTGAGTGCTGGTATTTAATGATTACCAAATTAGACTCCCACAGAGTTGTAAGTTAAAAATTTACCTAATAGGGGGTCAACCAATTGCGGTTGTCCGATGTTCCAACCCTACAATCGCGAAATTCATGCCCCTTAGGTCATTGCAGATGAGCACGTCAATGCTGCGGCGTTAAATATTGTCATTGCTGTGTAAGGTATAATCACCTACCCCTTCGTCTGCTAGCCTGGAAGGTAACCTTTCCAGGCTAGCAGACGAAAGGCTAGGTGATTATGCCTATGTTCCAGCCCTACAATCGCGAAATTTGTGCGCCTTAGGTCATAGCAGATGACTGCGGCAAAGCTGAGCAGATGACTGCGTCAATGCTGCAGCATTAAATATTGTCA
Organism: Triturus cristatus; assembly: GCF_964204655.1. Taxonomy (NCBI): domain Eukaryota; kingdom Metazoa; phylum Chordata; class Amphibia; order Caudata; family Salamandridae; genus Triturus; species Triturus cristatus. The sequence goes on from NC_140594.1 coordinate 600,789,315, forward strand.
GCGCGGTGTGAGGTATTATCACCTACTCCTTTGTCTGGAGGTTACTTCCAGGCTAGCAGACGAAGGGGTATGTGATTATGCCTCACGCAGTGCTGACAATATTTAACGCTGCAGCATTGACATCGTCATCAGCTATGACCTAAGGGACACGAATTTCGCAATTGTAGGACTGGAACATAGGACAACCACAATTGGTTTACCCCCATTAGGTAGCTTTTGATCTTACAACTCTGTGTGAGTATAATTTGGTAATCATTAGATACCAGCAGTCATCTTCCTAACCCTGACTAAGGATAGGGATATTCATTTATAATTCTTTTGGTTCTGACAAAATGCCATGGATCAGACCTGGAACAGTGAGCATGAAACATGTTGGTCTACACGACCTACACTATCTGCACCCGTTGCTGAATTGTTTCTCCTCATTACTAGGAGCTAACAATTAACACATTGCTTTTAATTCCTACCTAGGGGACCCCTGAATAAATAAGTTGTTAAGTCCCCCCTATGTATTTTTAACTCACTATTTTTAACGCACCCTTTCACCTATCCCACACACCGCACTCACCATCACAGCCATTTAATTTAAAGATCTCTGCCAAAGAGCCCTCGCACGGAGCGCATGGGGTATTGCAGCGCTGACCCCACGAGGAGCAAAAGCCCGATGATGAAGCATGATACCTTTATTGGTGTGTGAGGACACTACTTCCTAAATAGGAGGATCCTGTCACATGTACCATTTTTCCACTCTGAGATACACTCTTACAGGAACAGTTACCATATCAATATTTCCATATTTGTTCTTGAGAGCAAGGGTGCTGGACCTTTATTTAGCTCCCTGCCCCCCCTCTTTGTGTTATTGATTGCTGGAGCAAGAAACACCAGTCTCCATACTGACTCTTTGGTGGATGGTAATCCGCCACCTCCCGCGATCAATGGAGGTTCATACTCACCTTACATTAACCTTCTCTACCTAGTTTTTACACACTTAAGATATGTTGAGGGAACATAGTTATCATGGTCAACTACTGCCTCCATGGGCGTACCTTCCGCTAGTGCAGCAGGCACGATGGCACCGAAGCCCAGAGGCCTGAGGGCTGAGGGCTCTACTAAACCATTTTTATTGGTGTCTTTTTTAATGTAAACAACAGCTAGGGGACCTAGTTCCTTTTTTGCAGTATGGCTCATGACTAAGGGTGGGCGGAACTCATGGAGTTTCGCTCAGCAGAATTATTCAGAGCTACATAAAAGCTCAGTAAGATTCTATGGAGTTCCGCTACCAGACGGAATTCGACATGCCACTCTGCTTGCACTGATTATTTGCGCCAGGTGCTTGTTCCACACTGTAAAAGGAGAGCGAATGGCACCACGCGGCACTCCAGAGGGCGCTGCTTTTTTCTGTCACTCGAGTAGATTTTCTACTCAATTGACAGCTTTCTCAATGCGAATGGTTGTGAACTGCAGAGACCTTCCACGTTGATAAATCCAATCGGGAGGCATTGTAGGGCACAAAAATCACAAATGGGGAGGCAAATTTTCACTCACCAACTCAACCTTGGTGAGCCACCTATGAACTCTGCCATGCAGTGGTTGGTGGAGTTTTGTTGGAACTCTGCACTCCAAGCAGAATCTTGAGTGGGCAAAACTCCACAAAGGTTTTTGCCCACCACTACAAATCACACACTAGCTACGCCAATGACTTCCTCTCTTGTCAGCAGTAGATCTCTGCAGACCCATGTGATAAGATTCTTGTCCATGCTGTTGAGTGACTCTCACTGAGCTGCTGTCTGGGTCTCTCCAGCCCCCTGCTCTTCAGTGGCGTAAAAAGGGTTCGACTCCAAATAGAAAGGAGAAAGAACAGCTAAGGGGTTGCTGGAAGGTTTGAAAGATGCCAAGTATTGAAATTTGACACGTGGTGGAGGAGGGCGTCACAAAAGTGTGTTTGCAGAATTTGGCAGGAAGACAGATATTTGTTAAAAAAATATTATAATAGTATTTGGGAGAGTGTCTTCAAGGGTCATGTGGGAGTAGCAGTAAAAAAGGTATTTATGTGTATTAGAAAAAGGAGATGGTACGGTAAATTGCGTTGGCATGGGAGACAGAATGCTCGGTAGCTCTTGGAATATTTTGATGGGGAGGAGGTATGATGGTCCAAGGTCACCAAGTAAGAGAGGTGAAAGGTCGAGGGAAGTGAGGCCTTTTACTGTATTGCTCCCCAATGAGTCCTCTGTACTGTTTCATATGATATATGTGATCAGCTGAGTAGAACAAGGGGATTTGTTGGTGGTGCATGCACAGCGTAAAGTTTTCAACCATAGTGCATGCTCAAAACAACCATAATATAACCACACATTAACAATCAGATGACACCACAATCACTGGCACACAACCTCAAGTTACCAATGTTTTACTGTGTCACTCCCAGAACACACACACACACAACTGATACATCCCTGTCAACACTTGCAAACATAATGAACAATTCTCTCAAACACATCATATTTCAAGCATTGTCAAGTAATAACGGACATAGCAGAACCACCACTATATACCCACACAATCATAATTATGAACCAGCAGAACTAACATCATGCATCCAAACACCCTCCATTGTACCAGGACACATCCACCATCACATGCCCTCACAGCATCACCATTATTACCGCTAAGCCAACCATCATGTACCTACATAGACATTATTTCAAATGCAACATTACCATTGTAAAAACCTTCTCACACCATCACACCTTTCACACAAAGGAATAGTTAATTAGTTTCCGAAGCCCATCTCATCAGAAGCTTTCTTGTGTAAAAGCCAGGGATGTTATTTAAGAGTAACTAAGGGCCACATTTATCAAGTAGTTGTGTCGCACTTGCAAAACGCAGCGGAGTGCATGTGCAACTGAGTTGCTTGATAAATCTGGAGTGATGCAACACAGTGCAAATCACTGCGCTGCGTTACTCTGCCCCAAGAAGGCATTCCGTGGGTGGTGACTGGGTGTTCCCATGCAACATCCATGGATTTTGACGCCTTTCCAGATTTAGCATAAGTGGTAGATCTGGGAATTTGCCCAAACTGCTTTGCATTCAGCAGCACACATAAAAAGAGGAAAATGCCGCAGGGGTTTGTTTTTGTGCAGGAAAGTGTCCTTTCCTGCACAAAAACATTCCTGCTTGCAATGCAGGAACCCTTGCACCGTGCTGCGATGCGTGACATATTGATAATTAGGCCCCTTAGTATGTTGAGTTTGGTGCACAAATTGAAGACAGTGCTTTAACTTGTACAATTCCTAACTTTTTACTTTTTTAGGACAAAGCCAATTTCAACATATTATTCAACCGTTACTCTATTTCAATTTTAGCTTTCTTTTTTTAGTGAAGACTCCGTGACAGTGCAGGAGGTACTGGCCTCTGACATGTTAAACTGCAGACAAAGTGGGCACACAGTCCATGCTGGATTAATCAGTTACATGAGTCATGGGTTCTCTGGTTCAGGAATTATTTGCAATTCTATTGACAGTGTAACCTTTACATTTTGCCACCTGCAGACTGGCTCAGAGGAGTTTTTCTCAGTTTGTTTTCTTTTGTAATGCCAGGTGGCTGGGCAATATGTTTTCCCTAATTCTTCTTGATTACCAGATTACTCTTGACAGTGAGTCGGGTACTGTCCCATCTGGTCTTGAAAACCTTGATGTGTATGGTGCCGTTGTGGTCGCTTCTCTTTCGGACATGGCAAGAACTTCTCCTTTAATGATAGGTTTGAATAGCAACTAGTAGCTGCAGAGTGGAGTTATCTTAAACTGGTTTCATCATGCCACCCTCCAGACTTGTGGTGGTTTGTAAATAGCTCAGATAATCTGCGAATTCAGGGGCATATCAACAAGCAGGCGATAAAACAGTATCGCCGCTTTTGCGGCCGTTTTCGGCCGAAAAGCGGCGATAATTTTATCGCCTAATCAGCAAGGTCACTCTAACACGTGAAATCTTGCTTTAGCGTCAGGATTCCTAACGCCCAGCTTTGCAATTCTAACGAGAAGTAAAGTGGGCGTTCCTGACCTGGCATGACAGGAGAAATGTCGCTAAGCGACATTTCTCCTATCAGCAAGCCTAACGCTATGAAGCATAGCGTCAGGAAAAGTAGCGATAACCCCTGTTATCGCTACTTTCCTTACGCCTGCTTCAGGACTGACTTAGCCATGATATCCTATGGAAGGTGGATATCATGGCTAAGTTTGTGAGTCCCTATCAACTAGCTAACGTGAGATTCTCGCTGGGTTTCCAGCGATAATCTCACGTTAGCCAGTTAGCGCTAGGATTTTTATCGCTTTTGAGATAAGCGTTGCTAATAGCACGCTATCTCAGCGATAAAAATCGGCGCTAGCCGGCGATAATTATCCGAGCGCTAAGTGCGCTCAGTGATAATTATCGCCGGTTGTTGTTGATATGCCCCTTAGTAACTCAAATGGATGATGAATGCCCCCGGTTGCAATGGCCTTGCCGACTAAATATGCGGAACCAACTGAAGTGCACGTAGCATCGGTAATGTACGTTTTAGATGAACATTTTCAGGATGGGCCATCTTGCAGGACATGACACTTATTAATCAGCAGGTCATAATTCAAAGGACGAGACACTGCGTGGGAGGAGATGTCTTTCATGTGTAGATAATTAGGAAGTCCTAAAACACGCTTTGAGTTAGAATGTAAATAACGAGATGCATAGCTTTTTGGGATTGCCAGAAACTTGTTTTAATGGAAATTCATAATCATGTGTTATTTGAATATCAGTAATATGCATAGAAGCACTCTAAAGAGACATACCATAAAAGTCAGAAATTTGATTCAATGTGATGAGTGAAGAAACTCTAAAGTATATTACAAATTCTTTCCAAGATTTATAGTCTTCCACAGTATAGTGCAATGGCTAAATGAGGTTAAAACGTCCACACTATCTTCTTATATAATTTTATTTTTTCCTTACCTCCTGTTTAAAAAGAGCTAAGCATCGGGTGAAAAGGATTGACATAAAACATTAAAAAGTGATATAAGTATGCTGACACCTGAGATATATTTTGTTATTATAATTTATTATTAACACCCAATTATGCAAACACTTGACTACTCCTCAAAGATGTGGATATACATTAGTGTAGACAAAATTAAAGATCTTCTCCGTAAATAAGACGTTGCAGCTTCAAAGGAGATACAAAATACTAAAAATGCCTAATGCTAAAGAGCGGATATCCAAGACACCAAAATGGCAACAAATTAAAAAAATTCAATTTCAGTGCAATCTGGTTCAGTGCTAAAAACTCTAATTTTCTGGGACGCTGTGACTCGAAACCTGCATTTTATTAAATGCACAGCGGGAAATTGCATTTCTCTACTGCATCTGAGATTAGAGCCTTCAGCATGGCTGTGTGAACCTTGTCTGCCTTGCCCTTGTACATTTTTTGGGCTAGCCCTGTGAGTTTTCCTCTCTGTGAGTTTAACATTCAGGCAACTCTGATATCGAGAGGACATCCAAAGTGTAGTTCACTTCACACAGGTCATCAGATGAACAGTGGTGGCAGCACAATCTCTAGCCGAGTTGGGTCTTTTTTACTTGAACCCCTATGGAAGGATGGTCTATTGGCTTCCCCCATGTAAACTCTTTGCTGTCTCTCAAAACAGGACCCTCCTCCTCCAGTATGTCTGAGTCATGCATGACGACTGCCTGTATGTATGTTGTACTAGGCTGTTGAGTTTATATTGTACTTGGATAGATGAATCATGGGGAACATTACATTACATTTGCTTGTCTTCCACAAATTGAGGTGAGGGGGGGGGGCTGGGCTGCCAGTTTCCATCTCCATGTACACCTCTCCTCGTCCCCTTCCTGAAACCAGTTGTGTCTGTGGGTGGGGGAAGGTAGCGTACAAGAAGCCGTTTGATGTATGCTCATACATGCGTGAAACCTCCACGCTTTCCTGTTGGAGATCTGTATTTCTTTATGACAAACATCCTGCCTGGAGCCATACAACATTTAACCTGAGCCAGTGCACACCGTCGTAGGAGGGGCTGTAGAGCCACATGGCCTGTTGATCATCAGGTGAACGACAGGATTGCAGGAGTTTCGCAGTACTCCCTGATTGACCAGATGGGACCAAGAGAAGAAGATAAGTAGTAGGCTTTCCAGCCAGTACTTTGTTAAATGGTTTGACTCAGGAATCAAGAACTACCCTATTAAAAGGATGAGCCTGCTTCAATTCTGATGCTCTATGTTTTGTTGAGGTGCCTGTATTTACTTTAAAACCTGTTCTTTAGCATCTTCAACAATTTTTGATTTATGGCCTGAAGTCCCTTGCCATCGTCCAGAGGAAGAGGGAATGATTCTGGCTGGAACCGCCGGAATCACGTTCAAAGCCCTTATAGTTTTGGAGGTTTTACCCATTAAAGTGGAAACCAGTACCCTTATGAGAACCCTATCCAAGGAATGTCCAGAGCTAGAAGTAAATTTTGAGATACAGACAACAACCAATACCCAAAGGTAGCAATTTAGGAACAGAAACCTGTCGATCCACTAACCCTACAAAGTTATCCAGGGTCTGTTGGACATTGACTTCAGTGACTGTGCCCATTGACCCCTGGGAGCCACTGACCAGTCATGGGATTGCTCATCACCCACTGACTGGGCACTGGGTCACCTGCCACTCTCCCTTTAATCCTATTCTGGTTCCCCTTAAACTGATTTTCCACCATGGACGGGGTGGGGGGCTTCAGTTCTTAAGAATGTTGGTTAATCTCTAGACGTCTTTTCTGAGTTTCATAGTGTAAGAAAATAGGCTTTTGACAGGTGTCCCCAAACGTTTTTCCCCATATGGACCCCAATGCAGATGGTTTTTGACTCTGTAAGTGCACTGAGACCTCCTAACCAGGCCCCAGTGCCAGTACTCTCTACCTCCCAGGAGTCAGAAACAAAGGGCTGCCCAGGAATGAGGTGACACCTCCCTCCCTGACAGGATGGATAGTGAAATGGCACATCAAGGCAGTGAGCTTCAAGGCTTACTCCGCCTCTGATAGGCCTCCAGGCTGCCTCCCAGAGGGGGGGAAAAGCTACTCCCTGCCACCAGGCAAATTTTCTCCTAGATAGGCAGGAACATTAGTTAGTCAGAAATGTGTGTACCCCCAGAAGGCTCACCACACCCCTAGTGTAGGCTACCTGGTCTGTACAGCCAAGGAAGGGTTCTGAAATTTTAAAAGTGGCAGAATAGAGGGTTTTGGGTAGAAAAGGTGACCCACACTCCTGAATATGGTCACCTCAGGGGCGGATTAGCCACTGGGTCCACTAGCCCATTGGCTACTAGCACCCATAACCTTAAAGCCCCTACATCTAGGAATTAAGCTGCACCCCTGGCAGCAGATCCTCACATCTGATTCTACTTGCAACCAAGGGCAAAGAAGATACCTGAGTCTGCAACCTCAGGACCTGCACAAAGCAAAGGCAAAATACCTTGCACCTGGGGCAACCAACCTGCAATTACACGGCCTCAACTCGCCCCAAACCAGAAACTGGCTCCCCAGACAGAGGAACCCCTCTGAGAGCCAAAGGCAACTCCAGAACTCCTTTGGACTAGAGGTACTAGTCCATTGCAGTCCTCAGGCACTGAACGCTCCTGGAACCAAAGAATAGCTGGCCATCAGACATATGAAGTGATCACACAAAATTAAATGGTCTACTGCATTTTTCTAACACAGCTAGCTGTCTAAGCCAGCTGGGTTAGTAATTTTAAAATGGGCATGCCTGGCTGGATGTTGCAAGACGGCCAGCCAAAGGGACATTTGCATTTTAAACTTTAGCGCACAGCTCCTTGCTGCCACTCAGCATCACTGACCCCACCCCGTCCTCACACTCAGTTTGGGACAGGTTGGTTGTTGAAAATAAAATGGTAACAAAAACACTTTATTGCAATTTTATTTGTTAACTTTGGCCTGGGCCTTTTCTTTGTGGGGTGAGTTTCTTCTGCTCAAACAGAGGAGCCCCCTCAAAACCCCTTCCCCCCAGTTTATTTGATGCCTCTAATGTTTCAGAGTGACTAACATCACTGCACCTCCTTGAGTAACCTTGACATTTTGACCCCTTCACCTCAAACAGTCAAATGACAAAAGGGAGAAATTAGTAATCAAGTTGGAGCACACAGGACTGTGTACCCACAGCACGAGTCAGTAATGACATGTATTAATGCCAACTAAATTGCGATTGACCTGTAAGAGAAATTCACCTAGTTCAGGGAATTTCAAAGTGATTGATGTCTTCAGTTAGTTGGGAGTATAGGCTCTTTGTAGCACTTTACTGCTAATATGATGACTGAACAAAAATCTAAATCTAAAAGTTGGCATATGATCATATAAGATGGCCACCTGGGTAGGAGCCTCCCAAGGAGCTCTCGGCTTGGGGTTTACCAACTGGTAGTTATCCCTGTAAAAACCACCTCACCGGCCCACCACCCGCCTGCCCCCTGGACCGGACTGTGTACCCTTTCAAACCACCCCACGAAAACGGATTTTGGCTGCCAAATTACCCGGATCAACAACCTCGGCAGCTGTGGTCGGCTCCTACACTGTCCAGAACCCGGCGCTGCTCGGCTGGTGGCCTGTTCCATAAATGATTGGCACGAGAAGGACGGATGCCACGGCGGCGAGCGCTTGACTGAAGGTGTCGGCTCTCCGGACCCCGTGCCTGCTCCGGTTAATTGTGATCCATGACACTGGGGGTTTGCCCGGTGTGCAGATGCCATCGGTTGGAACTTTCCTGCTAGCCTCATGTGCTCAGTGGAGGGTCTCCTGCTGCTGTCATCCATCATTCCGGAGGACCTGGCCAGAGCCCTGCGACCAGCACCTGGTCTGTAAATTGATTTCTCTATGTTTCCAAGCATTGCCGTGCCCACCTCTCTCTGGCAGAGGGGCTGCGGTTCGCCGACACTTCGCCATCCGGTCTCCGGCACCACTTACCAGTCTGATTGCTGCTCCGCGGTCCGGAGATCTTTAAATCTGCAGCTTTCACTTCGCTGCCCCCTTTCTGGCCGAAACCTACCCCTGGAAAAAACTTTGCGCTGGAACCAACTTTGCCACCGCTTGGAGAGTGAAGTGCACCATTTAAATTATGGCGCCATTTTCTGACCCGGAGATTGGCTGCCCGGCGGTGACTGCTTTCCGTGTATCCCGGTATCTAGCCTCTCACTATCCACCACACCTAGGGCTCACGACACAGGTCGACTAAGCCCCACTACCATACCACCAGCTCATGCCAATGGAGGCGTGCCTAAACCTCAAACCTCCTGCTCGCATGTTCCTCCCTCTCTCATGGTTTCTGAAACTCCCCCTAGGGATCTCGACTCTAGCCGACCTAGCCCTTCCACCATTGCTGCCAACTCAGGCAAACAGAAGTGTTCCCAAACCCCTAACACACTGCCCGCAATCCCCTCCTCCCCATATGGATATTGAAACTCCTGCAAGTTCTCAGGACACCGGTAGACTTGGCCTCACTACTAGGGTGCCATCACCTCCCACCAGAACCACTCCCTCTCCTCGCAAGAACATCCTTCTTACAGAGATATCGACACACTCCACCGCAGAGCTTCTGAATTAACCCTCAGCATCCGCAACTCCATTCGGGATCTGCAGAACCTTCTGCACCTCACCGAACTCTCCTTCTCAAATCTCAAGCTCTCGCAGAACCTGACTCCCCCTCCTCTGATCCCCTCCTTTGCCCTCTACCGCTATCCCTAAGACACTTGCGCCCTCGCAAGAACCCTTGCTACCTCTCAGAGGAGGAAAGTAAGGCCCACCTCCTTCGCTACAAACCTGCCCCTGAATGCCCAGCCCTCTAGACCTCACGGAGGAAGAAGTTGTAGACCTCATTAGGTACGAGTCGGCCCTTATAACCCCTCGCCCTTCAGGCCTGAGCGAAGAACACCATATCCACACGGTCACAACCAACCCCAACAGATTAGCTACCCTCCGCGACAGAGGAGTGATCACTAACAACCTAGTGCCAGTACGCATCTCTGCCCCTACTCACGACATGCACTCTGACCCCCCTCTGTCCGGCCTCCTAATTAATTACCACTCAGCAGTTAAACATGCCTCTGATATCGCCGATCTCATTCTGAGCCTAAAATTGGACTTAGTGATCTTGACCGAATCTTGGCTCAATTAATCTGCATCTCCCTGCCTAGACCTCCTGGTCCCGCCCAATTACAACATCGTAAGGCTTGACAAACAATCCAAAAAAAAGGGGGTGGCATTGCCTGTATCTACCGTTCTAACCTCCTTGTTACTGAACTTCTGGCTGATCCCACGGACTCTTGCGAATACCTTGCACTCTCCATATGCAACAACCATACCCAACTGTGAAGACTGCACATCTTTTACCACCCTCCAGGTATGAATGACACCTTCACCGACCTCCTCATGGAAATCATCACAGCCAAAACTTCCTCAGACTTTAATGACATTTTCCTTGGTGACTTCAACTTACAGTGGAATGACCCTAAGGACCCTCAGGTCAACGCCATCAGAGACTTCTTGGCCGACCAAGACCTTACCCAAGCCTGCTCATTCCCAACTCACTCGAAAGGCGCCACTCTAGACTGGATCATCACTAAGGAATCAGCGGTCAAACTTATCTCAATAGACCCCTGTAACTGGTCTGACCACCACGCTATCACCTTCCTCCTGCCAGGCTCCTTCAAGACCTGGACACCACAATCCGTGATTCCCAAATGTTGGGTTAGAGGCACCAAGAACCTTGATCACGGGAAACTGGCTGTCCGCTGTGAGACTGACCTTCCCGCCCCCCTCATCTAAAGACAGTTAACAACCTCACCGATCATTATACCTGAATTATGTCCAACATTCTCGATGACCTTGCTCCTCTAAAACTAAAAAGAATCCAGATCAAAGACAGAAACCCCTGCTTCAACGGATCCCTCAACAATGTGAGGATATCCCTCCGGCAGACAGAACGTAACTGGAAACAGCACCCGTTGGCAGCCCATCTAAAACTTCTCCGCCAGTCCAGAAATGCTTACAACAGGAAAATCCTTAACTCAAAAAAAGACTTTTTCAGAAAAGAACTGGAGAGCACCAAGAACAGACCTTGCAAGCTTTTCGATTTGGTCAAACACCAATCCAACAACAAAGCTAAAACCTCCAAAGAAAACCTAAATCACTAATTTCATGCGAGGAATTCTCCTCCTTCTTCTGTGAAAAAGTCACGGCCTTAGAAAACGAACTTAATTCCGCAATGCACTCTCAAATACCAGCTCTACCATGTCTCTCCATGCTGCCCTCTCAGTCTTCACCTAAAAATCTAGTGCACTGGTCCAACTTTAAAGTCTATGATGAACACTCTATCTCGAAAATCCTATCCTCCTTAAACCCGAACAATCACTACAATGATCCTCTCCCCTCCAACTGACCCGCAAGCGATCATCCCCTCTTGGACTGCTATAATCAATGCATCCCTCCTACAGGGTTCCATACCTGATTCGCTTAAAGCGTGCCAAGTTGTCCCCATCTTAAAAAAATCTACGCTCGATCCTGCTTCCCCTATAGACCGATATCTAACATCCCACTACTATCGAAAGGCCTGGAGAAATGTGTACAACAGCAGTTGAGCCAACACATCACCAACTTCCACCTACTTGATGACTTCCAATCCTGGTTCAGACCTCACACAGCAGGAAACCACCCTCCTCCACATCGTGGATGATGCCCTCCAAGCCCTTGACAAAGGCAAAACCTGTCTCCTAATCCTCCTGGACCTATCCTCAGACTTTGATACGCTCAACCACGAAAGTCACCTTGAACGCCTCAAATTCAGGATGGGTCTGGACGGACCCGTTATTGAATGGTTTAGGTCCTTCCTCCAGAATTGCTCACAGAGAATCATAATCAACGGTAACTTATCTGCTCCCTCTCTGATTACGGTCGGTGTCCCCCAAGGATCAACCTTGTCCCCCACCCTCTTCAGTCTCTACCTTGAACCGCTCACAGTTATGCTACGCACCGCCAACATCGCCTACCACATGTATGCTGAAGACACCCAAATCTACATTAAAATCTCTTCTCCTGAGGACATTCGATCCCTGAATGAGGCCTTGAGACTGACCGTTCACTAGCTCACCTCTAACCAGCTCAAACTGAATGCTAATAAACCAGAATTTCTTCTCATCTCGCCACCAAAAACCAATCCGGACATTCAGGAATGGATTAAGGCTATCACAGCGCTTAACTGCCCCCCTACCATTGTGGACTCTGCTAAATCCCTTGGAATAACCCTAGACTGTAGCCTGAATATGCGTGCCCGTATCAACTCGATGGCCAAAACTGCAAGATTTCACCTGAACTACCTAAGACACCTGAGACCTTTCCTTGACACACCCGACCTAAAAATGGCAACCCAAGCATTAGTCATCTCCAGACTCAAATATGGTTGCTCTACCCTTGCAGGTCTACCTAAAAACTCACTGGCACCATTGAAAGCCTGCCTCAACGCCGCCGCCAGACTCCTAACAGGCTCAAAGAAATTCGACCACATCTCTCCACATCTCAAAGCTCTAAACTGGCTCCCTCTCTAAGCCAGAATCCAAATTAAGCTGGCTTGCATCACACACAAGGCTCTTTATGCCAATTCCACAGCCTATCTCGCCCAGAAACTCGTGATCTCCGGAGGAGCCAGAACTTCAAGGTCCGCCAGTGACATGTTGCTCCAACCGGCACGTTTGCGGGGAAAAAAACGTACAATCGGGCCTCCTCTGGGGCCGCCCCAAGTATATGGAACTCACTTCCACCCGCCATCAGAAGACTTCCGTCTCTGACACACTTTAAAAAGGAGGCAAAAAATGTCCTGATGGGCAAATTCCTCTCCTAACGCTCGCAGTTCAGTTACCTCAGCGACTTTAGTTTCTCACTCTTGTATGGTTTTATCCACGGTGTCCTGGATGATACTAGCCTGACACTACTGGACATCCTACCCTGGATTTGAGGCCACAATATTGTATTATTGTTCAATCTTTTTTATCCCTATTGTGTCCTTGATGTGCTATTGATTACTCTTTTTATTTTTGTTATTGCAGCTACTGTTTTAGCCCTTTTGTATCCACCCATCCTAAGTCCTGTATTCTACCTGTCAATTCTGTAAAGCGCTCTGATACCCTCACGGGTCACTGGTTCGCGCTCTATAAAACTCAAATAATAATAATAATAAAAAAAAGTTTAAAAAATAATTTTAGACTGTGTTTTTGATTTAAAATATAATTTCCAATTCTAAAGAGTTAATGACGTGGTATTTTAGAAAACAGGTGATGCAATGGCTTTTGAATCTAGAATACTCTTCCTCAGATATTCCATATGTGTTGTTGTTTCAGGGCTAGCAATAAAAAGCTATAAAGACAATGGATGCCTGTATAGCTTTTAAAAAATGTAATTTTTCTCCTTTCTGTGCTAGGAGAACTGTCCATAGTCTTAACTGAGATTCAAGATCATTTTTGGACCTTGTGTAAGATATGAGGAACACGAATGGAATTTCCATTGCACATTGATATGGGCCATGTGTGTGAGATGACTATAGCATTATAAATAGGTTGTGGTGGGTGACTAATTTAACATGTCTACAGGTGTCGTTTCTGTAAGTACGTTTTGTGAGGAAGGTGGTTTCTTTTATGGTGTGGTATGAGAGACCGCAACAACTAATAAACTCTGAGTAAGCAGGCTTTATTAAAGGAATACATATAAAACATTAAGAGTTACCAAAACAGTTACATAAAAAAGAAAGCAGACATAATAAAAATCTGACACCAATTTATAAGAATATACTGTATTTTTATCTCCATCATAGGGCTCCGTAGATTTAAATTATTGACCAAATAGTAGATTACTGCTCTTCATTTAAACACAAAAAAAGCATATGTGCCTGGATACACACACAGGTGACAAGCAGTACTCTACAAATCCACCTTACATTGTATTGGCAACCTCTGTGGTTAACAGTTCACTTAGGAAATTAAGGAACATTTTTAAAGAGTTGTAAGCTACTACGCTGGCCTGCTGCGGACAACCATCTCTGTCAGGAAGCAGGTCAAAGAGGCCAGTGAGGCTTGTTTGGATAGTTACTTCAGAGTAAAATCAGTCTCCAGTCCAGTTCCAGGCTCTATTGCTGAACCGCAATAGACTATAATAGAGTGACACTGATGCAAGGAATGCAGGAGGCTGAGGCTGTTGAAGGATGCTGATCGAGAGGTCTTCCTGGGGCTACTCCTCAGTCCACGGTCACGTTGGAGTGACTTTGGCCACAGAGGTCGATGTCCCTTGAAGTCCCGTTGAAGACCAGCCAAAAACCAGTTGCCACTGGTCTACTGGTTACTGGTTACAATAAAACCAATGGTTACCTTTAACTGGTGATAACTTTTGTCTTGGGTGACCAAACTGGACTCTGATGACTCTCCAGGGTCCAGCAGACTCGGGTGCAGCTTTTGGGGATTGGATCATGGTCTGCCCGTTAGTAGTCAATAGTGGTCAGGCATGCTTGGCTACCAAGTCACCAAAACAGGGTTCTTCAGCTTTTGTGGCTCTGAAGCTGTAAGAGGAAGTCAGCTAACTGACTCTTGGTGTCACCTCTTCAGTTAGTGCCTATTTAGTGACTTTTTGTGAACTGTGACATCTAGATATCCCAAAATGCACTATTCTGCCCACTCTCAAGATAGCATAACCCTTGTCTTGGTGTTTGGAGCACCCTAGCCCACCCCAGAGGTGTGGCTACCTGGGGTCTACATGCCCACGGAAAAAGTGGTTTGATAACAGCTTCCCCTCTCTGTCATCAAAGCCAACCTGTGTGCAAGAACGTAGTGCAGTGCCTCGCGTATGTGTCTATCTTTGTCTTTCAACGGTGGCCTCCACTTTGAAGCTCACCTTTTGGGATCACATCATGTTTGGACTTCTGGCCAGGGAGAAGTCACACTTCTCCCAACAGCAAGCCCTTTGCTTTGCTTTCTGAGAGTTGTTTACACCGGTCCACAGGAGGGAGTAAGGATGTTTCACGGCAAGCAACAGTAAACGGTCACTGGAAAACGTTAGGCAGCAAAGTCGCTATTTATTAAAGCTGACACTTGTGAATAGGTTGCCTTAAAATCGACTTGAGCCAGAAGTTAGCACTGCTAAGTTGCCAGTGTTTAACCCAGTTCTCAATGCTGGGCTGGTAGTCACACTTTGCTGTGTCACACTCATGGTGGCACAATAACTGCTGCAGCCAATGAAAGACACTCTAAGTTACAGGCCGTGGCTAGCCCTGGTACCATAACGTAGGGGTTTATACGAAAGTGAACTCATGCCAATTGTGGGTGAACCAATCAGACATATATCTTATACAGGTTAGAGCAGTGCCACCGACGTCTGTTTAGCAGGCCTCAATGCACCTTCAGAGTTGAAAAACCAGAAGAATCAGTCCAAAAACTTAGAGTGGTCATCCAAAAGAAGGCAGTTTCTTCTAGATTTTATCATCCAGCACATATTTCTAGCAGTGTTGTATAGAGCATCAATATGTAAGTAAGAATTTTCCAGAATTACGCCAAGCTTCTATCATGGACATATACATAATACCTCATTATGAGTGTCCTGCTATCAGGCCTAGCATTGTCCCCCTCACCTCTAGAAACGCTTTGGGTGGAATACAAGCAAATACAAGGTGTGCTCTGAAGATACCATTAGAAATGAGCCATTAATAAGGCAAGTGGTAATAACACACATGATTCCCCAGATAACCTATCATTAACCCCAGAGATTTACCCAGATGGTTTGGCTGCGTTTAGCACCAAAATGTCTGGGTAAAAAATGTAGAATTGGCGGAGTTTTGCTCTTCCTGTAAACCTGATGGGGCATGTATCTCCTGTTTGCCAAAATGACAAGACGGGATTACCACGAGACTAAAAGGAGCTCCACAGTTGTGGGCCTTAGTAATAGGAAAGAATATTAAATATTTGTATGGCCTACTTCTCTAGGGATGAGGCAATAATTAGTGCAAAATGTAATGAACACAAATTGCTCAGTAGTTTGAGTTTATCGAACCATCTGAATTTTCAAGCGATTCTGATTTGCTGTTAAGTTGGGATAAAAGGACAGCATTTAATTTTTACTGAATAATTATGCTGTTATAGCAATATATGTATGTATAGTATCTTCTGTTTCTATTATATTTGTATAGTAAATTGTAACCTCCTTCATCACCATATAAGAATGAAAGATGAGTGGCTTATGTCTACAAATCATAGATGAAGTTAGTCCTCCTATGAAGTGTGGGAACAGAGTTATGGATATCCTCTGCTCACTATTACTATCACCTGTGATTTAAATTTAGAAGAAGGGCACCCTTCTACTAGGTCAATTACAGGGAAATCAAGCTCTGGTTCTCAACAGCATAAGCCTTGCCAGCATTTTAAGTCATCTCCAAGAGATAAATATATATATACAATAAATCTCAATGATGATCACTGACATGGTCAATGGTTATTCTGAAAACCAGCCTGGATTAGATTTAATTCATCGTTTGTATACAGTCCACACAACACACCCATTAGGCTGCCTGAAAGTGCTCTGTGATGGTTTCAAAGAAGAAGGGGAGGTGATTTTCTTTGGGGTGTATAGGATTATTGCACAAGCAGTGTCTAATGTTGAAGTCAAAAGTGAATCCCAAAAGGTAATTTAAAATGGTGGGTTTTCAGACCTTTCTGAATTTATTGAAGATGCCTTCATGGTTCAAGAGTAGCCGGGGAGAGTTCCCTAGGGAAGGTTTATTTACCAAACAGGTGCAGAGATTTGCTTTGGTTGGCCAGCCTTAGGTGCCTGGGTGGCTGACTTGGTACCCTCAGTCTAGTGAGGTGCTTAGGTACCAGGTATTGAATGGGCTTATTCATGGCACAGAGTTTTATGATTTAGATTCTTTGCTTTACCAGTATCCTCTCAAGGTACAGTAAAGCATGGAAGATTATTCAATAAAAATGACAAATCATGTAGGAATCTTAAATGAAAACTAATGACATCACATACATGCCTTGGATCAATATAGAAGGGTGAAAGATATTTCATGGTGGAGGTGGTGGGACTACTGAAGAACCATCATCCTCAAAGCACTTGAGGTCTGTGTTTGCCAGCTTGTATTTTTTTTGTATAAAGCTGTGTATTCAGTACCCCACATTGAAAATGATTTCAGCATCACTAACTACTTACACTGCCCGAACATTAAATAGATTTTCTGAAATGCAGCACTGGCAGCCCAATATATAGAATAAAATTATCATAATTTGCAATTTATATAAACTATTCTTCACTAGTGCCACCATATTGACTACAAGTGGTGCTAGCAATAAGATGGTATTATACGATGCATTTACTGGTTTAGAATTCTTAGAGGGTCATTTAAGATTTGTCAGATGTGGGGCATCAACCAACAAATAGCAGATAGCCAGTCTGTCAAAATGTATGGTTCCACCAGCATGTTTTGAGACAAGGAAACCAGATGGCTTCTGATGACTGAGCCTCAGTTGTCTCCCTGCTGGAAATCTCGGAACTAAAGGTGCCTTAGCAGGGACATTAAAGATAAAGAGAGCCACTTCATGCATTCAGGGATTGTCTAATCAGGAAGGTGGTCCATTTCAATGACAGTGGGGGATACCACATCTGCTCATCTGGTGGGCCTTTCAGCAAACTAAATGACAACACTAATTTAGTGCTGTTCATTAGACTGTGCCTAAAAAGGAGATGCTCAGTCCAAACATGTTTATTGAGAGGCACTGCAACCACTCTGAAGGCATTGAATGTTTTTTTAGCAGCCGCCATGTTTCAAGCAGCCACTCAGCATTTTGTTTTTGGTTTATGAATACTAATCTTCAAAGTGGGAAATTGCTTCTATTAAACAAAAAACAATGCCTGAATACCCTTTTGATGGGTTATGAGCGCTATACAAATCAAAATACAATAACATAATGACCTTAACACCCAGGGAGTTTTTTTTACCAGGGTATGGGAGTCTGGAATAGTAGCTAGAGTTACCTGAGGAGAAAACATTGGACTCATAAGAGCTCTCAGTGATTGTGATCAGTGTGTAATGTAATGCCACCTTCATTCTTATTTATGTTCTTGCAGTTACAAATTCCAAGCATTAACAGTGGGCATTTCTTTCTAAACCCATTTTTATGAAAAATTAATTTGCAAATCCTTTAATTGAAGACTTTATTCATGAAGATGAGTTTTGCAAAGGTGGCAACATTTTGTAGGCAAAACCTTAATGCTACCAACCTCATATCACCAAAAGATAACACTACACAACTAACCCCTCCGAAACCCTCAACCATCCAATAGAAAAGAAATTCACACTCATCAACCACACTCACAGTATCACTGGTTACAAAAACTACCATTACACACAGAAGATCAAATTCCTTGTTAATGGCATGTCATAGCATGACAGCAAAGATCATACAGTAATGCATCATTTTTCCGTCTAAAACCCTCTCCCCACCTATGGTCATACGCTCTTAGATCAATACTGAGTACATTCATTACAACACCATTTCTAATTTCAGACCAACCCACAGCACAACATCAAACAACCTCTCTAATGTTCTTCTCCTAAGACTGCATACCACGCGATGTTACAAATATTCACACTCATACCAAAGAACAAATAGCCTGCTGGTCAACCTATCAAATAATGTGCCACCCAGGAGGACAGCAAGGGAATGGCAATTGGTATGAAAAAATAACATTTTGAGCCCATATACTTAACAACACATAGTTTAGAAACAAGAAATTCTGGGAAAATAGCACAAGTACCATCGAAAAGGGAACAGAACCCCCTTCTGAACAACAGGGCAAGAATCGCCTAAACACAAAGCATTGAGAAAATGAAATAAAGCTCAATCAATCAAATCAAGGATTTTTTAAAGTCCAGCAAATCACTTATGAGGGTCTCAAGGCGCCGGAGTTGTTAACTTCTTTGTGGTGGTCTATTCATTTGAACAGCCAGGTCTTGATTCCTTTCCTGAATTGCTGTAGTGATGAGGCCGTCATGAGGTGCAGGGGAAGGTTGTTCCAAGCTCCAGCTGCCAGGTGTGTGAAGGAGCATCCTCAGCTGCTGCCTCAGTGGATCTTGGGGTTGTTTGCGAGGAAGAGGGAGGTAGATCATAGATTTCAGGTCGATTGGTGGAAGGTAATGCATTTGTTTATGTATGCTGGTCCTTCATTGTGCAAGGCTTCATATGTGTGGGTCAACATCTTAAACTGGCATTTCTTCAGGATCGGGAGCGAATGTATCTTCTTGAGGTGGGGCGTGGTATGGGTCCATCTGTGGAGGCTGAGGATAAGTCTTACTGATGAGTTTTGTATTATCTGCAGTCTCTTCAGGAGGTGTGTGGTGATTTCTAAATAGAGTGTATTCCCATAGTCCATCCCACTGGGGCTGAGGGCCTGCATGACGGTTCTTCTGGTATTGACTGGGAGCCAGCTGAAATTCTTGCATAACATACATAGGGTCTGGAAGCAGGAGGATGAGACTGCGTTTACCTATTTCTTCATAGATAGCTTGCTCTCCAAGATGATGCTGAGGTTGCAGGTATGGTCTGTCGGGCGGGGGATGGCCCCAGTTCAGCATTCCACCATGCGCCATTCCATGGCGAGGTGTTGTTTCCAAAGATCAGGACATCTGTTTTCTCCATTTTGAGCTTAAGACCGTTGTCCTTCATCCAGTCGGAAACATTCATCACACATCTGTGGAAGTTGGCTTTGGTGGTAGAGGGGTATTTTGACAGTGAGAGGATGAATTTGGTGTCATCAGCATAGGAAATTATGTTAAGTCTCTGCAGTCTGACGGGGTTGGCCAGAGGGGTCATGTACATGTTGAAGAGGGTGGGTCTGAAGGATGATTCTTGGGGGAGGTAGCAGATGATTTTCTTGGGTTCTGAGGTGAACGGTGAGAGACAGATTCTCTGGGTTGAGGAGAGTCCTGATGTTGTTGGTGCCTGCGATCAAGACTGTCTCAGTGATGTGGTTGGCTCAAAATCCAAATTGAGAGGGGTCCAAGAGGTTGATATGTTCCAGGTGCAAGGTGAGTTGCTGGTTGATTGCCTTCTCAAGAACCTTCACTAGAAAGGGGAGCAGGGAGATGGACCGGTAGTTCTTCGGTTCTGCTGGGTTGGTGGATGGTTTCTTCCAGAGAGCCCTCACTTCAGCATGTTTTTAGTCCTCGGGGAAGGAGGCAGAGGTGATGGGAAGTGTTCAGGGCTTTCTTGAGCTCATCTACAATTGTCTTGCTCTCGAAGTTGAAGATGTGGTGGAGACAGGGGTCCGTAGTGCTCCAGAGTGAATGGATGGAGATTGTGGCTGGAGTTGTGGGAGGGTCCCAATGGGTGAGCTGGTATTTAGGGTTTGTGTTAGTGGGTGTGAGCAGGCTGATGCTGTCGGCGGTGAGGAGTTGAGGTTTGAAGTTTCTGTAGAGGACTGAGATCTTGTCGTGGAAAAGTGCACCAGAGTGCCGCACAGTTCTTGTGAGGGGATGATGTCGCTCTCTGTTGCTGCGCGGTTGGAGAATTCCTTCATGATGGTTAGGAGCTCCTTGTTGTGTTTTTTGCTGGCTTCTATGTGTTCTGCTAGACCGTTCTTCTTTGCTTCTTTCACTAGGTGGTGGTAAGAGTTGAGTGTGGTTTTCAAGGTGGTAAAGTCTCCTGTCTCTTTGCTTGTGCAGCACTTCCTTTCTAGATGCCGGCTGTTGCAATTGGTGGATTTCAACTCCTCTGTCAACCAGTTGGCTCTTCTGGCAGGTCCTTTGAATTTGGCCGGCTTGGCGAGGGTCAATGTGTCAGCGTATTCTGTGATCCACTGGGAAAAGTTCCTCGCTGCCTGCTCTCAGTTGGATGTTGTGTCAAGGAGGTGGGAGTTGAGAGTGTTATTCCAATGGTCTTCTGACATCTTTTTCCAGTTTCTGCGCGTAGAGCTGATGGGCATGGTGCCAGTGTTGGTAGGTCCTGAGAAGGTGAAGTGGACGCTCTAGTGGGCAGTCCACGTGAGCTGTGAGACGTGGTTGTACTTAACTCTGTCACTGAATGTGATAATGGGGTCGAGAATGTGTTGTGCGATGTAAGTAGGGTTGGTGACAAGTTGCTTGAGGCTGGTGTTGCTCATGCTTTCCAGGAGATGGTTCGTGTTGGTGTCACTGGGGTCATTGAGGAGGAAGTTAAGATCTCCTAGAAAGATGTAGTGCTCAGAGTCAATGACAATCGGGGTGATGAGGCATTGCATAACTGGGGAGTGGCCTTTGGTGGTCTTAGGTGAGGGTGCTTCTGATGGTACTTTTTCCGTCCGTGTGGAATTGGAAGTTGAGATTCTTTATTATCGTGGTGAAGTTATTAGATGATGGTAATTCTACCTCTGTGTTTGTTGGTTTGGTCCCTGTGTGTTATCTTTTAGTCTTCAAGGGAGGCGATGAAAGGCTGGTGCGGAGGCGGGTTTCAGCCAGGTCTCTGTGAGGAAGACCATGTCCAGGTGAGGGATGAGATCATGTCCCAGATTGCCATGGCATGTTTGCCGAGTGATCGTGCATTGAGTAGAATGCACTGGAGTTGTACTGATTCGGCCTTAGTCAGCTTGGTGGATGTAGTCGTGTTTGTGGTGGCTTTGGCGTTGTTGGTAGCTTCGGTATTGCAGGTGAAGTTGCAGTGCTGGTAAAAGAATGGCCCTCTGGTGGTGTGTTGGGATGTGCAATAGCAGTTGTTGATCCAAGGCCCAGAGGTCTGCTGCAGTGTAGCTGCACGGGGTAGGGAAACCAGTATTCCTGGTGCTCGGCACAGTCCAGGCGTGGATCAGCTCAGACGGGCTTGCCTTTGGCATGCCTTTGGTGCGCCAGTGGCACAGCTGAGCTGTGGCCTCCATTAAGTAGGTCCTGAGAGGTGGGAGGGGTGCTGGGTGGCAGTAGGCGGGAGCAGAAAAACAGTGGGAAAGTGAGTGGCAAGGTGGGTCAGCTCGTTGAAAACAAAATGCAAATTACCACAGAGCTAGATTTAACAATAGCAACACCAGAAATGCAATGGGGTGAAACTGTACAGCAGGTTTTAAAACAAATAATAAATAGGAAAAGAATAATAAGTGGGCACAAAAGGCTAAGTTTTGCTGGCAGACAAAAGAATAACAATGATACAGAGACCACATAGTCATAGACAATACAGTTAAAGCAGCTGAGCATGGGAGCTGCAAACCGGCGGCAGGCAGGGAAACAGAGGAGCGAGCAGCAGCGTCAGGGAAATCTGCTCGAGGCAGCGAGGTGGGAGCTGACACAAGGAACTGCTCAATGGGGTCACACTGCAGCCGCCATTATGTAGCTCCTGGTAGGGGAGAGGTGCTGGGTGGGGGAATTCAGGAGCGGCGAAACAGAAGGAAAGCGAGCGATGAGCCTCACTCTAAATATGGCTGTTAAAGACAGTGAGTCCAAGACGGAAGAACACAGAAACAGCCTACCAACATTGCCTTTGTCCCTCAGATACCACACGAGAACAATGCAGTTGCTTTTACCACCGACAACAACTACTCTAATATGCACCCAGTTGGGCAATGTGGGAGAATGCCATTTGGTCTAACATAGACGTCACTATGGTGGATGACTAGTTTAGGTGCAACCGAGTACAAGTCAACTGTAAATCACACCACATAGCCCATGACATATCACTATCACACTGGCTTGGTTGTAAATTCGCATGAGCCTCAAGCCTCTAACCCTTATTGGACATTAGCATGGCCAATGTCGTCAATACTCACAAGGGCCAAGGACAGATAAAGAATGTCCCTGCCAACTGAAGCCCCCCTTTGGAAAATCTCAAAATTCCAGACCTGACTACCTCACGGGGCAACAGTGGGTCATGTAACTCATGATCATTCCAGGTATTGATATACAAATTATTTGTGAATCAGGCCTATAGAATCTATTAAAAGGAACATGTAATGTAAATCTACTCTTCATCTGTAGTATTGTCAATCATGTCTACCATTGTATTTTAGTTAATTCCTTTTATGGGTTCTTTTGTAAATGAAGATGTTCTCAGTAAAAATGCATTTGCTTTTGAAAATTGTCACTGTCTTTTTAAAGTGTCTGTTGCTCCTACCCAGTGATTTAGCTTTCAAGAACACATGAGCATGAGGGTGCGGCTGCCTTTCTTCGTTGGATGTTTGCATGTTGCTCCGGATCAAAGGAAAAACGTTGATGTTGTCGAACGTGAAGCACATCACTGGAAAACTGAGCATAGCTGTCAATCACTGACAATATGTCTTTCACAAAAAGTAAAAATATGCTGAAATAAAGAAATGTATAGCAAAAAATCTTGCAGATTATACATTTAAGGGAGAAAGACAAATATGCAACAGGTCAATAGAATGTGCGATTCAAAGGTCAATTACAGTCTGCTGCCATAAAGTACCAAGTATGGTTTATTTAGTGTTTAACACATAAATCGAGGGACCACCGTGCCCCTTCAATGCCAACAATGTTCTGAAGTGAGGTAAAGAAGCCACTTCAGTAGCCAAAGTTAAATACTGTCTCAAATTGGATTTGTCCCAGGGCTGAGATTCAAACACATATTTTTTTTTAGGCAAATGCTGGTCCACTGTGATATCCTGGGTCACTCTCTGAGTCAAATAATTGCTCTAGACAAATATCTCATATGCTGAGCTCTCCAAATGATACTCTCTTACCCTTTGCCATCCTCGCCGTATTCAGTGGCCTCACCCTTTCTGGTTACCCTAGGAACTCCTGAACTCCCTTTTCCAGTGGCGGCTGGTATGGCTCGTGGGTGGTGAGATGGGTGGGTCGCGGGGGCTCATGTGAGGGGTGTCACACATTTTTAAAAAAACATAAAAATAAAGGTACCTTTGCGTCTAGTTCCACGACTCCACTCCTGCTCTTCTCCGTCTCGGACGGAAGTACAGCCAGGCCCCACTGACCAATCACAGCGCTGCAATCTAGCGTTGTGATTGGTAGGCACCCAGGCTCCCCTGACCAATCACAGCACTGCAATGCAGCGTTGTGATTGGCTTTGAGCATCCTGGTTGAACGCTCAACCAGGAAATGGGGGCCTGGGCTTGTTCTCCACGCAGGCTGCAATGCAGCCTGCATGGAGAACTGGGAAAGTGCGCATGACTGGTTTGGGCGGCCCAAGAGGGCCAGCTAAACAGTCATTGTCCACTTAAGAGTGGGAAAACCACTCCTCCCCTGCCCCGCTCTGAGAGCAGAGCAGCCATGCCCACCCGGTCTCCCACAAAGCAGCACGAAGAATACATTTTATTAACTTAAAGTTATTATAATTGTATGCTTCTTCTTCGCACCTAAAAGCAGTGGGACGACGCTCATCCGCCATAGTGGAGGAGCCGCCACTATCCTTTTCAACTTTCTCTTCCTTATATTGCACCTTCCATGGCAACCTGAACCCCTGCTTGCTTACAACCAGCCTAATCTTTCTGTACGTGGCACCATTGCTTGCAAAGAGGTTTTTACTATGTGAGTGGCATACACAAATACATAGAGCAAAGGGTTGTTATTATTACATTCGCATTTCATAGTTTGGTACCCTCGCTCTAACAACCTTTGATATTTGGGGTGCAAGTGATTTTGGAATCAGTGTTGTGAGGTAACTCAACTGATCGTCTATCAATATTGCGAATTTTCATAGTTGAGTTGACAATGTGTAACTTCACAAGGGGTTCTCCATAATTATCGCTGATATTCAAGAGCAGAGGTATCAGTGCATCAGTTATGCAGGCCATGATTTGCGCTCCCCTCAGTGATGAGAAGTCTTTGATATGCACTTCCCTCAGTGTTGACACTACAGTCAATACTGAGGGGAGCGCAAATCATGGACTGCATCTACCATGAGCAAATGCTTCTGGGATATGATGTAGTGTCCAGCCACACCCTTTTCCCTGCCCAAACTGATTTTCATGACCTCCTCTACCATTAATCACACGTTCCTAATGTGCCTTTTTGTAAAAAATTATAATTAGACCCATTGATTATACATTTCATCCGGCCGGAAAGTACGGCCTGAGTGCAGAGATACGGCCCGGTGCGGAGATTACGGCCCGTGTGCGGAGATTCTCGCCCGACTGCGGACGTAAAGATAGGACTTGTAAATGACCTCTGTGACTACCAAAAGTCGTAAAGGTAGACTTTTGCCTCAGATTGCCTTTGAGAATCGGGCCCCTAGATTCTATTTGGTGTGTATGTAGAGATATATTAAGGACATGTTTTAATTACATGTGAAATGTAGTAATCTCACATTATGTAAATTAGAAAACACATTATATGGTCTTTACAACTGTTTTGTGCAAACCAAATGAAAATGATGTTAGCTATGTGTATCATCCGACTAATCACTCTGCCTAGATCAGGGGCTCCAGACAGTTGATTGGGAGCAACCAACATTTCCCAGACCCCTTCAGAGTAGCACACAGCCTTGAGGTCAGTTATCAGATGGACACAAGGTTATTTTTTCATATAAAAGTTAAGGGAAGGCCGTGTTCATTTGAGATCATGATCACCAGGCTGCAAATAGCAGGGCCTGACAATGAGCGGTGCTCAGTCAGAATCAAGGGCCAGGCTGGGGCTGAGTCACAGGGTAGCACTGATGTATATCTGTCATAAGAACATTTCTTTGTCAACTCAGATTTGAAGGTGTGCATAAAAATAAGCACCTGAATGATTTTAAATGGATGACAATTGAAATGGAGAGTAATCTAACTTCTTTTGCTAACACTTAATTTAATATTACTCCCATTTCAAAGTGTGTCATGTCCAAACTGCAGGCCCATTACTCCCAGTGGCCAGCATTCCCTGTGCTAGAAGTATTAATGCAAGATACAGTCTTTTTCACATGTGAGAATTTTAAAGTGCAGAAAAATGTTCCATGATATGAAGCATATGGTAGAATATTTCTCTGCACTTTCAAATTCCACTAATTCAAAAGGACATACAATTGTATGTTTGCGTCATCCATGTAAAGGTGCCACATATGGCAAAAGCTGCGTCCTTTGCTACAAGTACATACACACAGAATATGCCACCCGTTCAATTATATCCCTTAAACATGTATACCTGTTCATACATCCCCAGAGAGCACACTCTCAATGACACACATAGCAGCCCTTTCATAGTGCCCTCAGTTATAGTATGTAGCTCAAACCATAGTATCTGGCTCCATGGACTTTAGGCATCAAGTAAATGAAGCTGGATGTGAGAGTGTCTGGTATCAATGCGCAAGCTGTTTAGCTTTCAGTAGTGAAAAATGTTTTGTACTGATCTGAAGTAGCTCACATCACAGAAAATGTAGGCGCCTCCTGAGCTAGACGATGATACTGATCTGGATTAGTGAGTGTAGGACATGGCAAAGGATGAGGGTAGTCAACAGGTCACTAAAAATGTGTGAATTAAATAAATGTGTTGGTCAGCATTTGAAAATACACATTGTATTTTAACTTATGACAGATGTAGTAAAATTGTGTTACATCAATATAGACAAACAAAAAGTCACAAAACCATTTTCTGGGGCTTTCATTTCTTGCATCCAAACAGGCTAAAGCCTATCAGAAGCAAGGAATCGGGAAGGCCATCGCCAGGAAGGTGTGCACCCTGCGGGTCTACTAGCAGTGCAGCTTCCATTGCAGGAAGAGGTCAGAGGATCTATGACGCTGGACCAGAAAGTCAGCCAGAGTCCAGCTTGAGCAGTCTTCCCAACGTTGGAAGTGCGTGCGCTGCTCCATGACCCCCCCAATGGCCCACATTCTTGCAGTGCCTATTCCCAGCTTGATGGGTAGTTGAGAGCCCAACAGTAGCAACAAGGGGGTACGTTCTTGTTTGAGTGTCACATTTTACATGGCTAATTTTTTGTTACAGCAAGGATTTGTCACATCAACATTAATAGTGACCCATGTCCAACGCACAAGATGAGTTCTTGAAGGTGAACATTTGCACAATGTGTAGGATGATGTGCTTGGTCTATACATGTATTGGATAGGCTCTCATCTGATTCCTGTTCACTACCACAGGACGTTTATGAGCAGGCACATAGCTGCCTAAACTACACATATACATCAGGTTATTTGATGCCATGAGGGACAGTTGTATCAAACAGGCCAATAGTCTTTATTGTGGCAGATGTGATGCTCCTTCACTACTGTGCACAATGTAATGGTAGCCCTATTACATATGAAATAAGATATTATGCAATTAAGATACAGTGGATGTACCAAATGTCACATTGGTAAGTTGGGATTCTACACAAATAGGAGTAAGCATGTGAGCCAAAATGACTAGTCACATCAGAATGAATAGCTACATTTGGATTCTAAACATATCCCAATTGTGTTTTGCACCTACTATACTGTTTCATACATGTTAAAAGTGACATATTTGCATGATGTCTTACTTGGAAAAATATTTGTGATAGGCATACAATTGTAATTGAAACACAGACAGGAATGTGTACACATTAGCGACAGAGTCACACATACCCAACACCCTTTCTCAATGTTCTTAGTTATGTCCCGATAATAAATGAATGATGGAGCAAAATGGGATACTGACAGATTTTGACAGATGGAATGTTCTATCAAATATATGTAAGAGTATTCCATCACGAAAAATCCAAATCAGGTCCAACTCATTACTCATTATGCAAATGTAGAAATGCATCAAGGTGTAATATGTTGCATATTGTGATTCAAATTTGAATCTTTGAAGTAAAAATTATATATGAACCAGTGTATGTAATAATTACAGTGATGTTCCAATTTCTGCCTACAGTGAAAGCAAGCATATTTTGTGAAGCAATTTCACAATGGTAAAACAAACTTCGAATAACTTTAGATATTAGGGAGTTAAATGTGAAAATGTTTTTGCTCTATACTTAAATGGATTGGAAATGTTTCAGGGCTATGTATTTACTTATTCTGTAGAAGTCATTTGTCAATTTACCCATATATATTGTTTTAATGTCTTCAACAGCATAAGAATCAACATAGTGTGTGATACATTTAAATGCTACTTCAAAAGAGAATCCATTCAATATTTGTTTCATTTGACATAAACTTTAGTTACTTGAAGTAAATATTACTATTGTCAAATTCCCAAACAAAGGAAACAGGTTTTCAGTTTATACAAATATTTGTACAACATTGCAGAATTTGTTCACACACACCGATTCAAATTTTATCATTCGAGAATGAAAATATACCAGTTGTTTTGGGTTTTGTTAATATACTGTATGAAGGTATTTTTGGTTGATATCCTTTTTGCGATATAAGTTCACTATTCTGAACACCAAAGCCCAACCTTTCCAAGGTCCTAAACAGTTCCTGGAGAGACATAAAAACAGATAAGAGCCAGGATCATACTAGATATCAGAGTTTTCATGGGGAATGACAAAACCGTGACCAAATGGGTTTTTTAAATGTTTGTAAATGCATCAACTTATGCTAATATAGAACCAAAGTTTGAGATCCTTGAAGCAAATGAAATATAAAAACTTGGGGGCATATCAACAAGGACCGGCGATAATTCGCGCTAGGATAATTATCGCCGGCTAACGTGGATTTTTATCGCTGAGATAGCGTGCTATTAGCAACGCTTATCTCAAAAGCGATAAAAATCCTAGCGCTAACTGCCATTTGTGAGATTATCGCTGGTAACCCAGCGATAATCTCACGAAGTTTAGCATTAGCTTGATGAAAGGGCAAGGCAAACTTAGCCATGATATCCACCTTCCATAGGATATCTTGGCTAAGTAAGTCCTGAAGCAGGCGTAAGAAAGTAGCTATAATGGGGGTTATCGCTACTTTTCATGCCGGTGTGCTTCATAGCGTGGGGTTTGATGATAGGAGAAATGTCGCTTAGCGACATTTCTCCAGTCATGTCAGGGCAGGAACGCCCACTTTGCATCTCATTAGAGATGCAAAGATGGGCGTTCAGAATTCAGGTGCTAATGCAAGGTTTCACGCAATAGCGTGACCTTGCTGATTAGGCGATAAAATTATCGCCGCTGTTCGCCCGAAAACGGACACAAAAGCAGCGATAATTTTTTATCGCCTCGTTGCTGATATGCCCCTCGGAAACTGTTTTGTGGTCAAAGTTCATGATCAGTTGTGTTTACACAGATTCAATGACACTATTGCAATTGTCGTTTCAGCATCATCAGGAGCAGGCAGAGGAGGCATTGGCCACGGAGGCAGCTGGCAGCAGTGGTTTGGATGCTGATACCACTGACACTGGGGTACTCAGTGGCACGGATGGTGAGGGGAGTGCAACAGATGCCACCAGCTCCACAACATCCTTTCTGGAGGCCTTAGTGAGTGAGCACTCCCTAGTGGTTGTGGACCCAACAGGGACTCTACCATTGTCTGCCACCAAGATTACCATCTCCACATTCCTTCTTGCTCCCCCCAGGTGGCCAACAAGGACCCCTAAAAGGAGTGGTGTCTCCTTCTCTAAAGGCACCTTACCCCCTGTCCCTGTTTCCCTGGCTGTGCTGAGTGAGGAGGCGATTGACCTCCTCCTGAATATCTCTGTAGGCCAGACTACACTACTGAATATACACTAAAAGGAGTAGGAAGTGATAAAAAATCTCTACTGCTACTGTACACCCCTGCATATCCCATGCTAGGGGTGGAGCAAAGGGAGGGGGAAGACAAACAAAACATGTATGGCAGTAAGGAGGGGTGTAAGGTGCACATAACATCTCTCAATCACCACCATCCTTCACTTCTTTCAACACTGGCCGGAGGGTCCAGGAATAAATTTGGCATTTTTTGACACCTCCGAGCTAGTTTTAACTCACACTGCACTTTCACTTTCGGTGTCCCAGTCACTTGCTGAAACCATTTGTTTCTATTGTTTACGTGTTTTGTTTGTCTTGCCCCTCCCTTTGCCCCTCCCCTAGCATGGGATATGCAGGGGTGTGCAGTAGCAGCCCTATGATGAAGCATGTCACACCATAGTGTGAGTGAGGGCAGCATTAGGACACACTTCACATGCCAGTACTACTGACAAAGATTTTATATCACTTCCTATTTCTTTTGGTGTATATACTGTTTAACCTGGGTGTCCGGAGTAGAGAAGTCCGTTACCCACACCCCTTCTCTTTTGTGTATTTAGTTGCACCACTGAATGCCATCCAAGGGCTTAGCTGCCAAGTGGAATGATAGCATACCTGGAAGGCATTAACAGTGCTATGTCTGGCCTAAGGAGGTCTTTTCAAGGTCGAGTCTCCTCACTGACTACAGCCTTCCAACCATTCCAACCTTGTGCTTCACCTCCTGCCCCATAACCATTCCAATTCTCTATTCCCAAACCCATTCCAAGCACACTCATACCTTTGCACTCACCCACTCAAATAGGCATAAGCAGCACAACCCCAGAGAAACACTAACACCACAAAAAAGACAGTCAGATAACCAAACATACAGACACCACACCCATATGCATCACCACCAGCACACCCACAGATACCACATTCACCACCACACTTGCAAGAACCACCATAAGTACACCCATAGACACCCCACTCACCTTTAGACCCACATGCACCACCAGCATACCCACAAACACTGCAGCCACCACCACATACACATGCACCATCCCCACCACAGACATCATACCCACCGCCACACCCACATGCACTTCCCCACCTCACCACATCCACAGACACCACACCCACCCCCACACCCACATGCATCACCACCACACCCAAAAACACCACCCCATCAATAGGCACCACCACATCCACATGCACCACAACCACACTCAGCACCTCCACATCACACCCATACACACAAGTACACACACACACACTAGCATCCATACCCACAAAAGACAAACACCCACATTCACCCAAACAACAGACACCTTGGAAGCAAGATGCACCAAACGGTGCACAACATACACCAGACCCACAGGCACTTGCACCCTCAGCAGACACATGCACATCAGCCACTGCCACTCCCTCTACTTCCCAAACCCAACTCCCTGCTGAACATCCTACCCATTTTATATGTGAGAGTTTTTTGTTTGCACATATCTTAACCCTTTCCAAAGCCTAAACCACCCCTCGCAAATGCAAATCTACCCCTTCCACACCACAACCCTTCCACATTCCAACCCACCCCTCCCAAAACAGAAACCACCCCATCTAAAACACAAAAGTACCCCTCTCAAACAAACAGTCCACACTCCCAAACTCAAGAGCACCCCTCCCAAACCCACAGCTCCACCCAAACCCAAAAGCATCCCTCCCAAACTCAAAACCTCCCTGGCAAGTAACAATTAACACCTGTTCTGTCCACTAGATGCCCTTTCCTGAGGAGGTTCCTCTTGACAGTGAATTAGAAAGCAAGCATTGTGCTCCCACACAACAGTGCACGGGACTTTATGGACTGACATTTGGTTTTTAAAGTATTTGAGAGACATATCTCATTTATTGCAATTAAACCATATTTTTAATTTGACCAAATTAGTCCTGGCATTAATTTTCCTTTGCAATTGCTTCTTTATTATCAATGTTTCTCACTAAAATGTGAATTACCCTTCTTTCTTTACCAGGATGGCAGGTGATACTATATATTTTTTTCATTTCTACTTTGATAAGTACATACACAGGGTAACATAGTATGTGATGGGCATTTGAATGTCATCACAGTAATGACCACTTGCATCAAACAATTGATGTTCACAATTTGTTGGGGTTGTGTACCTACAGGTGTTTTTGTTTCACTTTGATTGCTGATCAGCATGAACACATTTGCATTACACCTTATAAAATATTATAAATATTGAAATTAAATACAATACAGGGCTTGCACTAGACAAGGGGAAATGTTAGATGGATATATATGTTGAATACCTCAAAATTGGGACTGACATTGATTTTACTGGTAATTAATAAGGTAAAGGTTACACCTTGTCTATTGCAATTCCGACATCATGTTGCATTGCACTTATCCCATTGATGTATGTTGCATATGTTTTTAATGTGACCATTTTTTGAATTTATTTCAATACACCTGTATGGTGACATTTTGATTTTTGATTCAATATCCTTTTTTTGTCTAAGTGCTGATTGTTTTGTAGGCAGCTTGTCCCAAATGTATGCATACAATGTGATAATACAGTTGTGTTTCTTTAAATGTCTTAAACGTCAACATTAAAGACATATGCATTGCACATTGGTATGCTTTTGCTTGTAAGAGATATTTAAAAGTACACAAGTCCACTGCAAATGCTAACAGACAAGTATAAAAGTAACAGGTAAAAGTGTAGCTTACTGTTGATTGTGTCCACAACGGTGTTGATTTTGTTTATCATCAAGTAGCAGTAGCAGGACTTGGAAGATCAGGTCCATGGCGGAAAAGGAAGTGTGACAGTGAGAAAAGTTGAGTTTCTGCCTTACATCCCTTCCACTATGCTAATTAAGGTGTGGATGTTTTACTGCCACAGTCGTATTGGCAGAAAGGCACATTGGGATTGGCCCGGTGAACATACTGGCAGTCCTCCCTTCAACAGCTGCTTTTGCCTATTGCGCTGTCGGCTCGGGTTAATATACCTGACAGAGCAAGCGGCACTCCAACCGTCTATAATCCGTTGAACAGCCGACATCTAAATAGAACTGGCGGGCCGCTTACTAGGTGGGCGGGAAGACTGCCCAAAAAGCAGCGGAGGGAAAAGGTCAGCCAAGATCTAAATGAGCCCTTTTGTCTGCAGAAGGAAACAAAAAGTAAATATTTAAATATAGTTCAAGGTGGGTGGGTAGAGTGATTCTTCTGTCAATTTGTTTTATTTCTTTATTAATGCAAATCCATATTTTCATCACAGACACTCTTCTCAAAGCGGCGGCTATTAGGAAGGAGCCATCAGACCATTCATGAATCGACATATGCATTTACATTTAAGGTCCCATATATGGAATACTAAACTCCCTCTCAGTAAAACAGGTATGTAACAAAAATTCAGTGCTGTTTTTTTGTGAAAAGAGATGCTGTGTAGTTGCATCATAATGTGCTTTTCTGTTCCATAATTAACTAAACCCTACTGCAGAATTTGGTCCTCTATTGGTGCATAATTCCTCTGACATTGGATAGAAGTAGATGTGTGATGTTCTCCAAGACATAGGTAGAGGTACTAGCTTAAATGTAGGATTACAGGTAGTTGAATATAGGTAAGTGTAGAGGTACTATAGTATAGATAAGCTACAGGATCATAGGCATGTCTATAGATATTACAGTATAGGAAGAGGTAGAGGCAACTATGCTGTAGGCAGTCATAGTGGCACTAGAGTATATGTTGAGCTAAAAGAACCAGGTTACTGTTAGAAGGAACTAGGTTGGAAGTAGGGTAGAGAGACTAGAGCAGAGGCAGTGGTAGAGGTAGAGGCGCTTTGGTACAGCAAGGGTTAGAGGTACTTTTGTGTATGTAGATATACTAGAGAAAACATAAGAGCAGAGGTGATAGAGCGCTTTGCTTTGTGGAAATTCTGGTGGAAATTCAGGTTCAAGAAGTGCTCTCCAGTGAATTTTGATTCCAACTAAGACTAACATCAAAATTCAACATATTACAATAATGTGAAGCATATTAGTCCACAAAGAAGACAGAGAGATTGGTGAAGTTTCAAACCATAAAGTTATACTAAAGGATTAGCAAAGTTACAAGTTACAATCATCAAATTAATCGTACTCAAAAATCAATACATGAATGTGTTAGACAATATATTCAAAGCAATTCAGAGGTAATAAAACAAAGACAAACTATTATAAAGCTGTGATAAAACGTAAGTTAAGAAGGTCAGTTTCCCCACTAAGAGAGCACCTGACTGCAAAGTCAGGGAAAAGATTTGCTGAGAAGACGGGAAGAAAGGAATCTGCCTCAGGATAAGGCTAAGAAGCTTCTGGATAATCTCATACTTTGTACTAGCTTAAATCACAGAATTCTAACATTTGATACAGCTACACATAGTTCCCACATATTTTAACAATCATGTGAATGCACAAGCAGATAATATAAACTTGTTATTTTCTCAAGCAATTGTTCAATGAGACAATTCAAAAATCCTTCTAACAAGTAAAGTGTTACATTAGGCCAAGCTGTGCTCTGCAGGTGCATTGCAGCAGCTTGTTAGCACATTCTACAAACATTGCATGAAAGAAAACATTTCATGTGAGAAAAGAACACCAAACACACATCAAGAAAATACAAAAGGTGTTAACTTCGCCTGGAATAAAAAAAAATGGTTAGAAAATGGAAAATACACATTAAGGGCCTTATTTATGAGGTTTTGCCGTAGGGCAGTGCAGCAGTCCTTCCTGCTGCGCTTCCCTACGGCAAAAGAAAAGGGCAGGAATTCCTGTCTTTTTCCCCTGTACTGGCGCACAATGGGCTGCCGTGCGCCAACGCAGGCACTTTTGCACCATGGTGCAAGGGGCCCTGCGTGGCAGGGATGAATATTTTTGTACAGGAAGGGAAACCTTTCTGTACAAAAATAATCACAAGAGGCTTATTCCTCTTTCTATGTGTGTTGCAGAATGCAGCACACATAGAAAAAGGAAAAACAAGGAGAAATAGAGATATTTCTCCTCGCTGTGCATCCCCGGGGGAGGCGTAAGCTTTTGGAGCTGCCTCAGATTTACGATTTCTCATAAATCTGGAGCAGTGTCAAAAGGCCATGGATGTTGCTGGGAACGCCCCCAGCAACACCCATTGCACACCCCTTTAACGCAGAACACTGCGTTAGAGGGACTGATATTTATCAGGCAGTGTTAAGCCAAAAAAAGTGGCTTAGTGCTATCTGATAAATATCACGCAGGCTTCTGCACCACGGAACGTCAAAAAAAGTGATGTTCCAGAGGCACAAGGAGTCTCATAAATGAGGCTCTAAGTACATTTGCGTATTATGTGTTAATGTTGACATGAGTGCAAAACAATTCAATATGGAAAAGTCCTATCTGAGATGCTTGGATATCAGCAAGTGCAGAGGTTTTAATGTGCAGTCATGGATAGAATAACTAGGGTACAGGTAGTACGGCATGGATAGGATTAGAGAAGTTAGTAAATAAGCAGAGGCAAGTGTACAAGGGTTTAGATACCAGTATGAGTGCTAGGGAATAAGTATGCAGTGAGGTGCTATTGTGTAGGAAGACATATTTCAACATATACAGGAGTAGAAGAGAAACATAGTCCAGTATAAAACAGAGCTCTAAATGAATGAGGGTACAGGAAGAGGATGAAGAGAAGAAGAGGGAATAGTGAACTGTGGCATGGGGATCCCAATTCCACACTAACATAAAGAACTTAGACAGGGGGTGTAACGAAGAGAACCATAGGATTAAAATGGCCACCAGTGAACTATGCGGTCTTCTACAGACAGAACCTTTTTTTTGTGGCCTAAAGTATATTCACCTGGATGAATTTGGGATTTATTCCTATACAAAGATTCAAGGAAACAGATGTGTTTAGCAACTACAGAATTCCCCCAGTACATGTTTCTTAATGTATTTTCCCCTGGATCTTTGTAAATATATTTAAAGGCAGTTACCGGTGATGTGCAAACTTTTTATTTCATGGGTGAAGTTTCTTGTAGATCTTTATTACTGGCTGACGTGCCATGCAGCTCGTTAAGGTTTTAATTTTCTTACCTTTACTACTTGGCCTGAGTTTTCCCTGTAAGCTGTCAAAATCACCTCAGGAGTGTAAAGTTTATATTGGATCTGCTATTTTCTCACAAGTTCACTTTAAAAACAATTTCTCTTAACTATGACACTGAAAAGATGTTGATTTTTTTAAATAAATCAACTTAAAAGGATCCCTATTTTAATTTAAAAACTGCAATGAAAGTGGTTTATTATGTGAAATAATTGTGTAACAAATGCACAATTCTGTATCAGGTCCAGTCAGGTCTGTCTGTAAAACCTTAGTTCAGTCCCAGGTAGCTGTGACTCAGAGCAATCAGGCTTTATCAAAAGGAACAAGTGTAAAGTATTAGGAAGTACCAACACTGCTGATTAAGAAGAGCATAACACAAAAAAATAATCCAACACTAATTTATAAAGATAAATTGTATTTTTATCCGTAAAAAATACGCCCCATGACAAAAATTCACCAGAGTGTTCTGGAGATATGAATTTTTAAAGAAACAATAAAACACAGCTTTCCACGTAGCACAATAAATCATTGTAATCTCCTGCGTATCGCAGTTTAGGGTTAGCCACAACAATTATCTTGAAAACGGCTATAAGGGCAAGGACACTCTTGTGGGGGCCAACTTTGGCAGGCAGCCAGTCATAGGGATCATTATTGCCCAGTTGAATAGTTACCTTTCAGTTAAAGCAGTCTCCAGTCTGGTTTATGGGGTAAATGGTCAAAATGCTATGGGAACCAATAAAGTGGTCATTATGCAAGTGTTGCAGGGTACTGAAGATGCTCAATGATGCTGAGGATGCTGAGCCGGTGGCAGTGGTCTTCCTGGAGTCATGCCTTGGTGCACAAACATGGAGGGGTTGATGTCCCAAGAAGTCTGTGTGAAGTCCAGCACAAAACCAGTTGCTATTAGAACATTGGAACGTAGGCAGCTCCATTGAAGACAATGGAGCGCTCCGGGCTAATACTGGCCGGTATAAGCCCGGAGCGCCAACATTCCAATGATTGTCTTTGTTCACAGCTCTGGCTGTGAACAAAGACTTCAGGGAGCCTGAGGGGATTTCAATCCCCTCGCGCTCCCTGAAGGGCTTTGTTTTGGTAGAACATTCTGCCCTCTAGTGGCAGAATGTTCTAATAGCCTTATAGCCCTTCGTAGCAGGGCTATACTGCTGTTAATGGCCCGCTGCTGTTGTTAAAGTCCCTCGCCTTCGGCTCGGGCCTTTAACGCTGCAGCGGGCCATTAACAGCCGGTATAGCCCGCTACGGCGGGCTATAAGGCTATATTAGTCTTCTCTCCTCCTGAGACATAAGAGGAAACCAGCAACTCCCTTTCTCTGGCGCAAGTTTTTTGCTGGGTGACCAAAATGCACTCCAATGACAGTCTCAAGTCTGCTCCAAAGGGAACAGTTCGGCCCAAACTGCCAAGCCAGGCCTTCCCTGAACTGGAACACAAGCAACCTAGAACTGATTTTGCCCTTACTAGGGCTCATCAGCCAGGTATTACTTGGTTCCATCAAGAAATATGACCAGACGTGGGCCCTGTGCACACTGTGTCACTGGAACCGAGCTATTTTGATATTTTGATACTTTATTAATTTCTATAGTGCCTGAATCACCCCGTAAGGGGTATCTCCGCACTTAGGACGGTATGCTACAGTCAAACCATAGGGACTCAGAAAAGAAAGGTTTTTAAATGCTTCCTAAATTGAGGAAAGCTCTGGCAGTTGCGAAGCTGGAGGGGTAGTTTGTTCCAGAAAGTCGGGGCAAGATGAGTAAATGCTTTGCCACCCTTGCAAGCCTTTTTAATTCTTGGAGTGCAAAGGAGTAGCTTGGATCCTGATCGAAGGGGCCGTGGGGGAGTGTACATAGTACGTTTATCAGACAGGTAGGAAGGCCCCAGACCATTAAGGGCTTTAAAAACAATGCAGCCTATCTTGAATTTCACCCGCTTTCTCACAGGAAGCCAGTGGAGTTTGTTAAGAAGTGGAATAGAGGCCGTTCTGGGAGGGGCGTTTGCTACTATTCAGGCGGCCGTGTTCTGGACAACTTGTAACTTGTTTAAGGAAGCCTCGTTGGCCAAGGACAACAGTGCATTACAGTAGTCCAGATGGCTTAATACTAGGGCTTGCATCAGTGTTTTTGTTGTAGAAAAACGTAACAGAGGGAATACTCTTCTGATAAACTGAGTGTATGGAAGCAGGTACCAGCAATTGTAGTGGCGTGAGCATCGAGCGTGAGATTCTGGTCGATTCTGATTCCAAAATTCTTAACCACTTCTTTAGGAGAAGGGGCCGTGCCCAGCTCCTCCGGCCACCACCTGGGAGTCCAGCTTATGGCTGCTCCTCCAAACAGCATGATCTCCGTTTTCTCTGCATTCAGTTGGAGGAAGTTGGTCCACATCCAGGCAGCAATGGTCTTCATACCCTCAGAAAAGATAAGTTGTATATCAGGGCTAGATTTATCAAAGGTGAGGAGGAGCTGGGTGTTGTCAGCGTAGGAGATGGGACTGAACCCTAAGTTCCTCATTAGTTTGGCAAAGGGAGTAAAATAAATGTTAAAAAGAGTAGGGCTCAAGCAGGAGCCCTGCGGTACTCCCTTGGTGACTTTTGTGGATTTCGATCTAAAGATCCCCAATGTGACTGTCTGGGTTCTGTTAGTTAGAAAGTCTGTCAGCCATTTAAGTGCAACCCGCTATACTCCAATGCCCCAAAGTCTCTCCAGTAGGATATGATACGAGATGGTGTCAAACGCCACCGATAGGTCAAGCAGCACCAACAGTGCCGCCTGACCATTGTCCAAAATAATTCTGATGTTATCAGTTACCTCTATCAAGGCGGACTTGATACTGTGCTTGGCCCGGAAACCTGACTGGGAGACATCGAGGCATTGAGAGGTTTCAACAAAATCAGACAGATGCCTGTTTATGTGCTTTGT
Source organism: Triturus cristatus (assembly GCF_964204655.1). Classification (NCBI taxonomy): domain Eukaryota; kingdom Metazoa; phylum Chordata; class Amphibia; order Caudata; family Salamandridae; genus Triturus; species Triturus cristatus. The sequence continues at coordinate 600,827,988 of NC_140594.1, forward strand.
AATAAGCTTGCTCTGAAGAGGGAGCAGACAGATGGGATGGTAATTGGACAGCTCAGTAGTGGGGATCTTAAGATTTTTATGAATGGGTACAACTTGAGCTGCTTTCCAATCTGGGGGGAGTCTGCCAGCCCTTAAGGAACTATTGAGAATGGTACAGATGGCTATAGCTAAATGTTCAGATAATCTGGAGGAGATTTTTGCGGGGATTATATCTAGGGGGGATCCAGATTTAGTTTTGGTTAGGAGAGATTCAACCTTTACCGGAGTGAGTAAGGGAAATCAAAGGAGCTGTGAGGTGTTGTTGGGGGAGGCAGGATATACTGTAGCAGGGTAAGATGGGATTTCATTGGAAGTGATGATTTTATGGTAGATGGCTTTGATTTTCTGGGTTAGAAAGGAAGCTATAATGTCACACAGCAACTGTGAGGGAGTCTCTGCAGTTTCGCAAGCCCTCGGTTTTGTGTAAGTCTTTAGGATCTCGTAAAGGGTCCTAGAATTGTTCCCAGCTTGCTCCAACTGATTAGCGATGTGTAACTTACGCGCGGATTTAAGATTTTTATGATAAGAGGACAGTGCAGCTTTATATGTCTCTTTGTCGTAGACACTGTGCGAGTGTCGCCATTTCCGTTTCAATTTTTCACATTGGCTCTTTTCAGTTCGGAGGGTAGGGGAATACCAGCTAGTGGGAGTGTGTTTTGGAGGGTTGGTCTCTGGTTTCATAGGAGCTACATTATCAATGGTGGCTTGTACAATGGAATTGAAATGAGCAAACTGTTCTTCCACACTATATGTGTTAGTATCGATGTCCCACAAGCAAAAAGGGGTAAGGAATTGGTCAGGCTTCAGTTTGTACCCGGGTCTGTACCAGCGTGTGGCATGAGATGTAGAGGTGGAGAAATTTCTGGGACTTATAAGTTGGAAATTCACCAGAGAGTGGTCAGAGCAGGTCAGAGGACATGTTTCCCAACAGATAATATTTGTGGAATTGGTTAAAATAAGATCTAAAGTGTGTCCTGCAGAATGGGTGGGGGCGTTGTTGATCTTCAAGAGGTCAATTGTGGTCAGGTCTTTTAGGCAAGTTGTGGCATCAGGATTGAAGGCGTTCTCACTGTGGATGTTAAAATGTCCCAGGAGTAGGAAGTTTTGGGTAGAAATTATATGTGGGCAAATGAATTCCATCAGTTGGCTAGTAAAACCTAGTAGCAGGCCAGGGGGTCTATATACGAGAGCCCCTTTCCAGCTATGTTGAGGGTGCAGGTCAAGTCTGAAAACTAGACATTCTATTGCGTCCGTACACATCTGATCTAAAATGGAGATAGATATGGATTCCTTATATATTAAGGCTATACCACCCCGCGCGTCCTGTCCTGTCTAGTTTTTTAATTCGGTTGCCATCCGGGAGTGCCACCGCAATAGAAGGGTTTGAGGAGGGTTTGATACAAGTTTCAGTAAGAAACCCAATGTGTGGATCATTTTCAGTCAGGAGATCCCACATATTTACAGCATGTTTAGAGAGGGATCTGACATTAGATAAAAAGCAGTTCCAGCCTATGTTGGTGGGTTGGGTCTGGACACGGCCTTGGGGGATTAGCCCGTAGGGCCCAAGTCCTTTAATCCGTTCAGGGGGTGTACCGTGAGGCAGAGTATGTTGAGGAGCAATGCTCTGAAATCTGCATACCCTGCATGAAAAAGGACCTTCCAGTAAGGTGTGTGAGTGTGTTAGGTGCTCACAGGTCTTATGTCTGATCATAAGTAATTAATCCCGTGTATAGGGGCACCGAAGACTCACAGTTACAGATATCTGTGGGAGAACTCGCAGGGGTCCTGGTTTCTGGCGGCATCCAGGCACGGACGGGCGCAGACGGGCTTGCCTTAGGTGTGCCTTCGGTGCGCCAGCGGTGTGCCCTCTGCGTGCATCTGCTGCACGTCGCGCCAGCCATTACAGCAGGTAATAAAGTGCTAATGTGCCTAAAATTAAATGCAGCGTGTCAACAGTGACTGGAATTCAATGTGGGAGCAGGGAGCGAGGTTCGTATGGATCTGGCTTTAAGCGCGTCTGCTGCACGTCGCCAGCCATTAACTGAAATAGGGATTCTGGTCTCTAGACCGCTACCCTCCTTTCCGGTCTCTGCCGGAAATGCCCCTAGTCACGTCCTTCAGCACAGCCTCCCTCCACTCATCGGGCGAGCCCACGTTGGACCGGGGAGGAGCACTTGAATAGCGACAAAAGAGATAAAATTTAAAAAGATGCACAGTTAAAATCACTTTTAAAAACAGCAGGTAATAAAGTGCTAATGTGCCTAAAATTAAATGCAGCATGTCAACAGTGCCGGGAATTCAATGGGGGAGCGAGGCTCGTATGGATCTGGCTTTAAGCGCATCCGCTTACTAGGCTGATGAGCCCATAACAAGGGCAAAGTGGTCTTGAGTTGCTTGTGTTCTGGATAAGCGGGGATATGACTTACCAGTTCGAGCTGGACTGTTCTCATTAAAGCATGATCAAGAGTGATTTTCATAAACTGGGTCCAAACTGAGGTGGTATGGTGGTCATATTAATGATGTACTGGGATGCGGCCCTGCGGAATTATCAGTGGCTGAGATTAATTCAAGCATTCCATCCATCACTGTTTTTATACTTTAGTCTGCCAGCCGGCAATGGTGGTACTGGAGTCATGTTTTGCTTTGTCACACTCATGATGGCACTATAAGTGTTGCAGTGCAAAAGGGACTCTTGAACTAACAGCCCGTGGGTACCTTTAGTACCATATACCAGGAACTTTTAATAAGCTAACTTATGCCAATTGTGGGTGAGCCAATTAGACATGTACCTTTTAAAGCAACAGAGCACTGACATTGAGGACTGTTTGGCAGGACTCCGTGCACTTAGAGAGTCGAAAATCCAGCAGCATAAGTCCAAAAACGTGGGGGTGATCATGCAGAAAGAGGCATTTCCTTACAAAACCCTCTAGCAAAAACCTTTGTGAACTACAGGTAGCATTCATAGGATTCATGAGAATTATGGAGTAAGAAAGAGCAAGGTCAGCTAAAGTCCCTTCCTCCCTACCCCCTCCACCCTCCCTTCTTGGCCCCTGCTTTGTCCACCTCTCTTGCCCTTTCTAGCTTTGAACCATGCATTCCTGACCCAGTGAATTCAAAGTTCCCTCTATCTGAAGCAGCTCTGCTGTAATTGTGTCAGCTTCCTAACATTCCCAGGAGGAAATGGTCATCACTTGTCAGAAGCTTCTGCTGGATATACAGATTAGCTGAATCAGTGCATTCTGCTGCAGGCTGTTAACTTAGCAAGTCTGGCAGAATTAGAAAGAACACAAATTTACATTTAACCATAAAGCCTTATACTGATTATTAATGTACATGTCACTGCTGAGTGTTTACCCTTGATATGCTGTTTTGCAACCTTTTTATTAAAAAACAATAAAAATAGTTTAGAAAGACACTGATTGTTGCCTGTTTGTCGTTTCTGGGTGTGAATTTCCTATCTGCTTCCTTATCCCTAGTTGGATGGAATGCCTGCTGTTCAGATATATTGGTGAGTTGTGGTCTCTTAAGGGGGTGCCGTGGGGGGGAGGGTATTAGGGTTGGATTGGGAAGGAAAAAAAGCTTCAGGGTTTTAAGTATTATGAAAAGAAGGGGGAGAGTTGTCTAAAAGAGGCATGTTTTCTTAATTCCGCTGAGACAAAAAAAAATGCAAATACTGCATGGACTCTGTTCACACTGGTGAAGCACACCTTAATATAAGTGATACTACTTCTGCTCATGCCCCCCGCCCCTGCTCAATCTGCATGCATTATTGAGCCGGTCCAGCGAGACACTGGGAATGACACCTCCACCCCTTGGTAAAAGGGAGGAAATAGAGGCCCATCCGCCTCAGGTAAGGCCACCCAGGACCACACTAGCCTGCTGGCAGCATCTGAACAGCACAGACACAGCCCAAATCGGCCTCCATGCTGCCCAGAAAAGCAGCCCACAGCCATATTGGCCCATGGCCCGAGTGCCAATCCGACCCTGGATAAAGACACACACACTTTAAAATGCATGTCACACACACACACACACACATGGAAAATGTTCCAGCAGATTATACACACATAAAGAGCTCAATCCATCCGACACACGGACACACATACAGCAAACACATCACAGACAACCAATTTGAGACATGTTTCCGAAACAGTTGACAAGTACGAACACATACATCCTTGAAGGAGCTTCTTCCGAGCCACTCCTAAGGAAATATCTGTGTGCATTCACCAACACCATATAGGAGAGATTTCAGAGGCAGCAAATACAACACTATTTGTGCCAGCTAGTTCACATAGCCAGATGTCCACTTCTACCTGGGTGGTGATGGCCCAAACCTCATTTAAGTAAAGTCAGGAAACCTCATTTGTGAAGGACGCGGTTTTCTCACTGCATCCGATTTAAAGGTCTCAGCTGTTATTTGGTATACCCTTACGTTGCATTGCTTGCCCGTGTGTAAGTATGCATTGATTTGTGTGCTGTTCCATCTTCGGAGCTATATTTGATTTGCCTGTGTTTCTACATGTGGCTTCCATTTTGTTCTTTCCATTTACACAAAATAAAGCTGACTTCATTGATGTGTTTCTTCTTATGACTGTATTTATGTGTTCGTACTTGTCAACTGAGCCAGCTGTTTCGGAATCATGTCTCAAATTGGTTGTCTGTGATGTGTTTGCCGTATGTGTGTCCATGTGTCGGATGGATTGAGCTATTTGTGTGTGTATAATCTGCTGGAACATTTTCCTTATCTGTGGCTGTGTGTGTGTGTGCGTGCGTGCGTGTGTGTGTGTGTGTAACATGCATTTTAAAGTCTGTGGGGGATATTCACAAGGATCTATCGCCGAGTTAACGGCACTTTATCGCAGCCAAAGTTGTGGTAAACTTAGCTCTCTAATCACAAGCTGGTGTTAACCCGTTCGATGCGTTCGTTGGCCAACGGCCTTCGCGAGTACCACCTCCGTAGTGCTGCGCACGTCCGTTGGCTGACGCGGGCCCACCCGCATACAGAAACACCCACACCACGGCAGATTTTACGCCGCGGTTAAAAGGTTAACAGTCCACAGCAGCAGTTTACCCACAATAGCAGCCGCAAAAAATCATCGCCACAGATGACCCCCGCAACTATCGCTAATGAGATGCAGAGTAGGCGTTCCCGTGCAAAAAGCTGCGTCAACACCACTCCACAACTTTCACAACGACAAGCCAGAACTGCGATAAGAACACGAAACAGGCGATAAGGCGCGATAGCAGCAGGAAAATAACACCTGCTCTGACCTGGTGCACAGTCTGACCACAGCCTGCACCACAAAAGGGAGCCCAGCCCACAGCCACATGGGAAGGGCAACAGATGCCATGAAGCCACTGGACATGCGGACCGGACACCCAAGAAGGCCACAACACCCACCGCCACCACCCCAGGACCCCAACACCCACCCAGAACCCCCCCCCCCGGACCACCACAGAGGCTGCACAGAGAAAGACAGCCGACCCCCCAGGAAACGCACCAGCCTCACAGACCCAACACCTGACAATGTCATTGCCCACTACAGGTACAAAAGGACAACCATCCTACGCATCCTGACCAACAACGCCCAACAGGCTGACGGCAACAACACAGCGGACAACCAACAACCCACCCCAGACAAAGCTGCTGGCTGTGCTGCACCTGTTGGCCCCTGGTACCCCCCAACCAGCGCCCGCCAGAGGTGGAGGAGTCTCACAACCAGCCACATCCAAGTCCCTCACACCTGTCCTGGACATAATCATCAGCCTGGTACCCCAGTCCCTATACAGCCAACACAATGTGCAGGATCCGCTGGAGACCAAGCAAGAACCATACGCCATAGCTGGATGCACGCACGTGTTGGGGGCAATCCACAGCACACGTCATACCTGTGCCCCCTGGTGACACAGCACACAATCACCACAACAGAAAGCACACGTTTCACATAAATGTGCAGGCAACATCCGAACACCGTGGAACCTCCACCAATGTCGCCTCCAAATACCCAGCCACTGTGCATGGCCCCTTCATCCTCCGACAGTCCAGCAGCAACCAGCATTCCCAGGATGGCACCAAGGGAAATGCACAGCCCCTTGGCAAGTTCCAAATGAACACCCCACTCACCTCAACTCCACAACCATGCAACTCACAAACCTGGCAATGCACACGTCACAAAATCACAACCAACATGCAAAACGGCATGCCCACCCACCACACACGTCAGAACAACTCACAATGGCAACCCTGGCAAGCCGTGAACATGAGCCATCAATGGCATGGCACCTCAGCCACACACAAGCCCAATGTGGGGAGAGGTGGCAACCAGGCATGTGTGAAGGATGCAGGAGAACCATGAATGGGAAAGTACACAATGCCAAGAATGTTGGAGATGTGCTGAACAGACCGCAGTATGCCGAACACACCCATATCCATGGGAACATACACCTCTGGTGTCTGGAGTGTAGTGGACAGTGGATGCAACCATGTCACCCCAGCCAGTGGGGGAGTTCATGGAAAAGTTGCCTGTTACGTCCCCCCGTAAGCGTGAGTGGAGTTGGATGGCCCGGCGTACGCCAGGCCAGCGTAGGGGTGTGAATAAAAAGCATGTAGCCCTGGGCATGGTCCTCTTCTGGAAAGCCCAATGTCTCTGCCAGGGCAGCGCCTCACACTACGCCACGAGGCCAACGTCGTCCTCCTGAGCGGAGTTGCCTGCGATCCTGTGCGCCTGCCGTAACCCAGCCCACTGGACTCTGAACCCATCAGGCCCGCCCCTGCGCAGCCAGACCACACTGATTACCTTCCGATTCTGGCGTGTGTCAAGGATTACCCAACACGTGCCGGCGTAAGCTCCAAGCCTGAGGCCCACGACCTTGACAGCCTCTCAGACCATCACGGCCTCCACGACAAAGGCCTGCTTTACTCCTTTCTCATTGACGTACTCTACTGCCGACTCTGGACTACACCACGGTCAAGTAGGTCACACATTTGGAACTTAGTCTTGATTACACCATGGCAGTGAACATTATTAAAGGCAGAGTTCATGTCACTATACTCCCTTCGATGTGGTGCCACCAAGTCTGAGCATAGCATTACAACCACACATGTCTGTGGGCCTACGAGGACTACTGCCCTCGGCCAACGCTGAGCAAGAGTAGGTCACAGAAATGGAACTGCACATCGATTATTCAAATGCCGTATACATATCATCGCACGCAATGTGAGGCGTAAGAGGATGACGCGTTGCAGTCAGGAGGGAATGGGATCATCGTTACGGAGGTGATCGAACACTACCCACAACTGCCCTGGTGTCACTAACTCTGTGCATCGCGAGCCAACAACAGGTGGGTGTGGGCCACTGCTGACCGCTGCCTCCGGACTACACTGCGGTCCAGTAGGTCACAGAGTCTTGATTTAGCGATGGCGGAGTTCATATCAGTGTACCGGCATCATCGCAGACTGCATCCCCTCTCAGCACTGTTGCCACTAAGTCTGTTCCCCGACATTCATGGACACTCTCTGGTCGTACACTTGTGGCGTCTGAGTCTATGGACTAGGGGCTAGTTTTCATCCTCATGTAGCTAATACCGACTTGGTGGTGAAAACGAGGCTGTCACTTTCCACTCCACCATTTTCTGCTTCCTGATAGTATCAGACCTTCCGCATCATGCCCTGGAGGACACCTTCCTCTGTCCCCCGCCAGACTCCTCCACATTCACCTTCCACATCAATGAGGAGCTGCTCACTGCGCGTGGACCTACCTCAGTGCACCGGAAGTCACCGTCCCGTGGCAGGGTGCCTGTGCCGGCCGCTGTGCATCCGGGGCCACTAACTCTGTGCTGGTCAGGTCTGGGACCCCTGCTTCTGAGATATTGGATGGCCTCTGATGCAATGGCCTTAGGGTCATCGACACCAGGTGTCTGTGGCCCTGCTCTGTCCACTGCCTCTGGCCTCAACTGCGGTCCACCAGGGCTCACAAACCAAATCGAGTCCTGACCGGCCCGGACGTCGCATCACCGAATGAGGCACACGCCACCACCGCCAGGGCCACCTCCAAACACCATCTGCCAGAGTCAAAACAGTGGTCCTGACAGACTTACGGAGTTGCTCACACCTGTCGTTGATGCCATCATCAGACTGATACCCAGCTAGGCACTCCATGTGCCACTGACTCAGTGCACTGCAAGCCATCGTCTGTTACTGATTAAGTTTTGTGCTGTGGAGAGGTTGCGCAGCGATGTCACCTCAAGCAGTGTGGGAGACCTGGGACGTTGATGAGGAAGATAATGCAGGTGTAACATCCCCCACTGCATCTGCATCAGGAATATCTCGGAGGGACACAATCCGAGACTTTTTCTTCACATGGGCACGCTCAGCTGTAGTGCCCAGACCTCAGTGTGCTGCAACTCACGGACACTTCTGTTTGCTCATTGTGTGCCCTCTGGACATACTCAGGCTACCTCCATCAAGCTCCGCAGTTGTCACTGAGATGCTGGTTATGTCTGTTTACGTATTCATTGTGTTCACTGTTGTATTTGTTGCCAGCCACAACAACTCCCTGAGGGCTGACTTGCACCCACCCCACACACATCCAGCACAGGCGTCACTGTACATGTGGCCCTGACAATAAAGGGGCCAGGCGCACGTGCCCATAGCCAGTTCAACATAATATCTGCATGTGTCCCTGTGGTCTTGTTGTATGCAAGAGGGCCCAGGGCCGTACGACATTACATTGTGCTGTGTACAGCGGATGCAGGCATGTCACCGCAGGCATCGGGTTTGAGCTTGGACATGTAACTTTGTCGTCACCCACTCAATTCATAAGGGAAGTGGCCTGGGCCGTAGTATGCAGAGCCAACGTGGGTGTGTGACTGAAATGTGCGGGCCCCTGGGCGTGGTTGTGTACTGTGAATGTGCATCTGCATGTGTCTCTATGGCAGTGTGACTCTCCTTTGTGGGGTGTAGGTGGTCCATGAAGGGTAATAGACACCAACGTATGTGATCTGGTTCGCCTTCCATGGATTCGAAGCCCATCCACACCTGTTGGGCCACCTCCTTTTGGCATGCTGACACATGGCATTGGGGTGCCATGTGTGGTTGGGTGAAGTGTCGTGAGCCTGCTGTGCGTGCGAGTGCTTCCTGCTGTGTGGTCTGTTGAAGGGTGTGTGTTCTCCTCTAAGTGGCTTGGCTGCCCGGGTCCTGGTGGTGGGTTGTGTGGGATATCCATGGGCTGGTGTAGGGCGTTGGTGTCGAAGGTGTGGTAGTCCTCTCCGGCATCACAGATGTGTTGTCTTCTGTACACTGCTGGAGGTGTTGTGTGCCCCTCGGCAATGTGAAGGGGAGATGCATGTATGTTGGCGCATTGTACTGGTTTACATGCAGACTGTATGACAATGTACATTGTCACTGGAAGGTGCTGGAATCTTCTGCGGAACAGTGTACATTTGGACATGATGGATGTGAGGTCGTACGCGTACATTTCCATTTCAGTTTCCAGCTCTGTCACATGTAGTAGGCATGTTTCTGTGCATGTGCTGAGCCAGTTGTGTCCTCTGTTCTGCGGTGTCGGCTTTGCGCATTGTACCACGTTGTCGTCAATGTGGGTGTGCTGTTCTTGCTATGTGTGTGTGCTGCAGTGTGCCAAGGGGATCAGGGACATGATCCTGGGTGATTGTGGGTGTGCAGTGTGCTACACCTCGTTGTGCATGTGTGCCATTGTGCCCATCTCCCCCATCCCCACAGTCCCTGGTCGTTACTCACCCTGTTGATGTTGTGTCATGTCCTCTCGAGCTGTGTCTGTACTCCATACTCCTTGCACCGTCTCCACACTGATGACTGTGGCCACGGTTTCCTCCAGCTCCTCCTGTGGCGCAGGACTGCCACCTCCTGTCGCTGTTGCAGCCTTCCTGTTGGCAGCGTGTTTGTGCCTGGTTTAGGTTGTCACATCATGCCAGCAACTCTTGGCCTCCTTGATTGGCCTCATCGGCACTCCGACTGCTTTCCAGGTGGTCTACTTGTGGGTCAGTTGCTGGTAGTGTTCTGTCACCTCCGTGACGCTGATCTGGTTTTTGCTGCAGACTGCACCCCGTCTTCCTCTCCCTCTTCTCCTCAGCCGTCCCCGCCCCCGTTGTTCCTTGCTGGTGGTCTGTGGGGGTTGTGGGATTCGCGTTGGCCTCTGCGCTGGGCCAGGGTGCATCCATGTTGCTACGTGCTTTGGCTTGTTTCTAGTGTGTTTTTATGGTGCATTTTCCCACCAGACACGTGTGATTTGCAAGCCTGTGGCTGGTTTTCACTACTTTTTGTACCGCGATTGGCCTCATCGCATGATTTTTTACGTTTGCGTTTTGCATTTTTGAGGCGTGGTGTTGATTTTTGCACGGCTATTTGACACGTTATCTGGTGACTATCGCATGCTACCGCCGTGTTGTGAATTCCACGTTAACACAGGGTTATTTTCCCGTGATGGTGCTGCGCTGTGTAAAGTTGCATTAGCATTTTTTGGTGATGTTTAGCACACGTTCTTGTGAATATAGCCCTGTGTGTCATTATCATAATGGTGTGCCTCTGCGTAGCTGGCAATTTGCCCCTCTGTATGCCTTTCTTTTTATTTCTCTGTATTTTCACAGCAGAATTTTAACAACACACTTTCCGTGTTTGTTTGTGGCTATATTTCTCACAGCTGTTGCATCTCCAATCCATGCCTGTCATAACTCAAGCTGTGCGACAGTAGGAAGGAAATAACACCTTTCTAAAAACAACTCAAAATCACCCACATCCGGCACAGGCCCAGATCCCAGTGGTCAGAGACCAATAAAGTGGGGGATCCTCCCCCTTTAAAAGGACTTGGCAAAAAATGAACTGTAGGCTCGGTCTAGCTTCCAAGCATAAGACGTCTCCATCACACCCGCTCTGAGGCAGGTCTCTGACAGGCCGCACTCGGCTAGGGACGTTTCCTGACAGTCAGGCAAGTATAGCGGAGACAAGCCGTTTAGCTTCACTGAGCACGGCCGATGCAGGAAAACTGGAAAGAAAAGCAAAGGCGTCTGCAGTATTGGCTGAGAAATAATATTTTCTTTGGAGACTCTGCCTCACAATCCACATAGGTAACATTTCCTGAAACAGACTCCTGTCTTGATTTAGCCTTAGTTAGTGAACTTTTGATCTTTTGTTTCTTGTGTTGGGATGCACTGCACGTTTTAGCTTTCCCAAATTACAGTTCGGGATTTCAAGACCCAAAATTTCCGGGCCAGTGCTTAATTTGTATAAAACCACGTGCTAGGGCCCACAATATTTCTTGGGAGTCGACTGCAGCTGGCGCCCCAGCCACAGTTGCCAGATGAAAGTGACAGCAGTAACTATCTGCTTTTTTTTTTTTTAAAGGAATTGTGAAAAAAAGCACCTTGTGGTGGCTAATTATGTGCCGGTCTTTAGAAAAAGAAGCGCTGCAGATACTGGACACAGGTGTACTAGGTGCAGAGCCACACCTGTTGACACAATAGGTAGGGAAGGAGAGGGGATTGTCGCAGAAGTTCAGCCCAGCCTGACAATTCTCTTGATACTGTTACCCTCATGAGTGGAAATGGGATAGAAAATTGGCAGGGGGCGAAAATAAAAGTAGCCCACATTAGCGAATTAGAAAGCTAAAAAAAGTGGCCCATGTTTGCGAATTGGGGTAGTTTTGAACACGTAAAGAGACAATGTGTAAGTAAGTGTTAGCAATGCATGGAAGAATGCATGGATTTGAGCTTGCTGCAGCCAAGGTTTGTTATATTGTCAGGGAACTCAACAAAAAACCTGGCCCAGGGGACCATAAAACAGGCCCACAAACAGCCCATAAACAGCCCACACACCGACTTGTCAGACCAGTCATTCGGACACTGTCTAGTAGCTCTATTGGCCAGTCCTACTACTACCAATGTCATTGGTTGTATTGATTGGACTTGTTCAGTTTGCCCTGCTAATAATCAAGAAGTGGAAGTTTAAGCAACTACAAATGTTTATACTCAATAAAAATGCAAATTATTTTCAATGCAGATTTGGGAATAATATCATGATATGCCAATTCCTAGTTACTGGGTGAGTAAAGTCACGCTTCCTTAGCCGCTCACCACCAATTGTACATTATAGGATAAAGCAACACATGCTCTTAGTCACCAATTACATCCAGGGGCATAGCTTCGGACGGTGGGGGGGGGATGTTTGGGGTGTTACAGAGGGGCGGCTGGCACGGATTGGTGGTGGTAAGGCAGTGGCTGGTGGGGGGATGCGGTGGAGAGGGATGTAAAAAAAGAAGGAAAAAAACGTGCCTCCGCATCACGCCTCGTCTCCGTCGTGGCTGCGTCTCTCCTCCATCTTCTTGCCGCTTCTCTCCCAGCCAGGAACAGGAAGCACCCAGGCTTTCCTACCAATCACAATGCTGCAATGCAGTGTTGTGATTGGTCTGAGCGCAGTGGATCGGCGCTCAGCCAGGGAATGGGAGTCTGGGCATGTTCTCCACCCAGGCTGTAATGCACCCTGGGTGAAGAACATGAAAAGTGCACGTGACTGCTTGGCCGGCCGAGACATCTGGCCAAACAGTCATGTGCACTTACAGAGTGCCCAACACTTCTCCCCTGCTCCTCTGTGAGCACAGCAGCCCCGCAAAACTGCTGCAGCAGGGACAAATAAAACGATAATAACCTCAAGGTATTATCAATTTTATTTTTCCTTTATTTCACAGTCTGGAAAGCTGTAGGGCGACGATCTTCCGCCTTAGTGGAGGAACCGCCACTGGTGTTACACTCCCCCTAAAAACGTATTTATTAATAAATAGTTGGATACCCGTGCATTCAGTCCAGTAATGTGAAGTGTCTGTTGGATTTCACCAGGAATTTTTACATGCTGACACTGACAAAAACACACAACCTCTCACCCCTACGTTTTGAAGGCCTCAGAAAATCTTGATTAGTTTGAAACATTTTGCGTTTTAAGTACCCATAACAATCTGCCTTCCTCTCTCTTTCCACTGCCCCTTAAGCCCCTCTCTTGTCCTGTTTCTTATATAATGTGCTTTATGGAGATGTCCCGGCGTGATTGTTGGGAAATCTGAAGCTCACCCCTCCCCCCAATCATACTGACCAAGCTGAGTCCCTGTTTACATCAAATGAAAGTGTCATCAATTTTCATCTGACTCTGAAGAAGTGCATTTCAGCTTTCTTTTGTAATGGATTGGGAAGGACTTCTATGGTGGTGGGGGGCAGAGGATGATATATGTTGATAGATACCATGTTTAAAATGACCAGTTTCATTTTGAGATGGGTGGACATACTCATCATAGGGTATATGGTTTGAGGCAATTTTCATTTTCTCTCCTTGTTTTCGTCCTCATACTGTCGGGCGTACCTTCTTCAGCTCATACACGAAAGTACATTGATTAGAAAAAATATTTTAATGTAAACAGTAAAGAATAAAGGCGCAGAGAACCAGTGTGATTTAATGACTGCATGATATCTGTGCTTGCAGTATCAATATTCCATGAAACTGAGAATGCATACGTAAAAGGAAAACTTCTGAGAAATGCTTGAAGTAAGTAATTCGATGTGCAAACTTTGAAACTATACAAGCAACGCAAAAGGGTGCAATAGGCATTGACTCAAGAGACCAGCCCTATAAATTGAATTTTACCTCAGGCTGTGAGATTTTATATTTCTCTGTAAACTACTGAGGACAGGCTTAGCTAGATACATATAAACTAGTACTTTCAAATTAAATAGGTTCGACCTTAGCTAACCCCTGCTCAAACCGCGTGCATCCGGACTGAGCAAAACCATGGTGACCGATAGAGCACACAAGCGAGGGGGCGGAGGGAGGACAAGAGAGGGCAGAAAGGAACGCAGCAGAAGGCGCAGAGAGAGGAATGCAGAGAGGTCATAAAGAGAACAAAAGCGAGGGCACAGATCTCAGTAGAGGGTCAAGGCATAGCAGAAGGGACAGGACACAAAAAGGGTATGCTCAGAGAACAGCAGAATAGGGCAGGGAGAAGACTGTGGAAGGAGAGCCATGAAGAGAACAACAGAGAGAGTATAGATCACAGAAGGGGTAGAGACAGCCGAAGGCAGAAGGCACGGGGTCGAGGGGAGGCTGAGAGCACATCAGAATGGGGCAGTGAGATTGGAAGACAGACAGACACCACAGCAGAGGAACAGCATCGAAGCTGAGTGGTCAGAGGGCGCAGACACTATGCCAAAGAGCGCATTTGAATAGTGTGCCCACTGCACAGTTCTCCCCATGATCAAGCCTCAAGGAGTGACAAAAATAGCGGTGTGGGTCAGCAACGGTGTAGTCCTTTATTCATGATTTCACATAAACTTTGGTCTTAAGCAAACATGAGCGACATTAAAATTGTCTTAAGGTCAGATGAAGGATAACCATATGCAATCAATAGCCTGAAGGTTACAATAGGCGACAAATATATTTACATTATTTACATTGCTGCAATCATCAAGGACACGTACATTGTGGTGAGGTCTCCTGTGCTCCTTGTGCCAGCAGGCCCCAATTTGCACAGCCCCCCGAATTTCACCCAGGGCATCCCTGCATCACTGATGGAATTCATTACCAGGAGTCATTGGTAGCAACTTTCCCCAATCCTCCATCCCAGAGGGTACTACCAATTCAGGGCACCGCATAATGCATTCGCCCCACCAGTGTACCTGAACACAGGCGCAGCCCCAAAGTTCTAACTCAGACTACTCAGGTAGGACAGGAGAGCCCAGGACCACCAGCAGGTCAGCCCCCCCTCCTGCCAGCCCAGTGACAAAATGGAGCACCCCCGTCCAGAGGTCAGTCAGTCCAGATAAAAGTCCACTTCTTGGTATCCCCCGCTAGTTTGCTGCCAGAGACCCCGCCACGAGGAGAGGAGCTTACTGGCACTCTCGCCCTACGGACACTGGCTGCACACAGCCTCAGAAATAGCCCCCAATATAGTCAGGATAAATAGCTTCTGACCCCTGTGGGACAAATGCACCTAATCATTGTGGAATAACTCTACCTTTGATATCTGGATTAAATTGTGCCATATCATACCCAAGGAGGAGCCCGCTAGAATGTTCACGACAGAATGGTTCCGTTTCTTGACTGAGTCATTAACTGCCTGAACAGGAGCCCCCTCAGGCCAAAATAGTCGTGGAATTACCTCAGACCACAAGATGATAGTTGCTGGCAACTGATTCCTAACACTAGACAGCACCGAGAATAAGGCCTCCCTAATTCCCTTGCGACCCAAAGGGATCATGTCATTGTCCCCCGAATGAATAATATGGATGTCTGGGGTGGGCTCTCCTCCAGTTTCCAGAGCCCGCCGCAAGTGATAGAATAGTTCCCGCAACAGCAGGGCCCCAATACCCACCCAGTGATGTGTGCCACCAACTGCGCCCTGTGCTGCTCTGCGATCAAAAGAGTGGCCACTCCAGCATACGAGTAACTGCCCTCATCTGCCAACTGTAGGGAAGAGAGAAAAAAGGATGGGAGAAAGGCTCTACTGGAAATGGAAGGAAGGAGGAGGCCTGTGGACTTCACCATCACCCCATAGGCCAAATTACGCCACACGTAGCCCTCGAAGCACACTGACTTCCATTTTCCCACCCTTAGTTTTAATTGCGTCTGCTGGCAAACCAAGCGAGCCCGCTGTGGTGGCTGCCCCAATGCTAAAGGTGTGGGCCGTGAACCACGAGGTCTCCTTGCAAAGCAGGGCCAAGGAGCTCTTGCCTATCTGTGTAAATTGGAATTGGGTCTAGGGGGTGTGTCCACGTGCACCAACAGCTTGGTACCTTCACCCTCTGGCCACATATGCAGAAACCCTGTGTCAGTGCCACCAGACAATAAGGTGCCCCATGGACTGCACGAAAAAATCAGCCATGCTCCCTTCCCCAAAGTGTTCATCTTAGATCTCTGACCTGGAGAAGGTCCCCCAACACAACAACATACGCTACTTTGATGCCAGGGTCTAGGTCTACCCTTGATTAGAGTAAAGATTAGAAATCCTAGACGCCCCAAAGAAGCGTCCGCTTGCGGCCACAGTGCTCTGAACTCTGCCCACTTAGAACGACACAGAGCATCAGCTACCGCATTATCCACCCCAGGAACATGCTTAGCAATGAAAGTTGTGGATAAGGGCCTTAAGTAAACGATGCACTAGGAGACATCTGGTGCTCTAACTGTTAATTGCCATCACTGATGACATGCTGTCCGACCAGAAAATTATTCTCCTGTTAGCCAATGTGGAGCCCCAAATGAAATATTTCTAAGAAAGTCAAATTGTGTGTGATCCCGGAGGACATCCACTACACCGGCCACTGTTTCATACACCAACTTGTGCCAAACACTGCACCAAACCCTTTGCTACCTGCTTTATCTGTGTAAAGAGCCAACTCCGCATTAGATTGGATTGTTTGTTGCCACAACAGGGAGCCATTGAAACTGCCCAAAAACCCCTTCCTGGCGATGTTCCTTGAGAAAACCTTCCACATAGGTACCACCCTGAGGGCGAAGTTTAGCTGCCCCAGCAGACACTAAAACTGATGCAAGGTGGCCTTCCTGTCTGCCAAGCAGGTTACAATTGATACCCTGAATACCGAGACTTTGTCCTGTGGAAGACTACACATCCCGCTACCGTCCGGGAAAGCCATACTTTTATCGGGGCTCTTGGTCTTATCCTTGCTAGTTGAACCCCTCGGGACTGTGCAAACTGTTGAAAGCTCAACAGGGTCTTCCACACGTTGGTGAGCCCGGGGGACCCAAGAACAGAAAATCATCTAGGTAGTGTACTACATACTGGGATGCCACTAGGTTCTTTACTGCCTATTCCAAGAACCTGCTGAATGTCTCAAACACCAAGCAAGCAATAGAGCACCCCATTAGCAAGCAGAGATCGACAAAGAAGTCCCCATCAAAGGTAAAACCCAACAAGCGCATATCTTCCGCGTGCCGTGGCAAGTGCTGGAAGGCAGTCTCTATGTTGCATTTGGCCATCAAAGCTCCCCTTCCCAACCTATGCAGCTTGCCTCGCAATAGGTTGTGAACTGTGCAGGGCCCTGGGTCCAAACTATCATTAACCGAGGACCTTGGCGGGCAGGACAGGTTATGAATCAGGTGAAAATTTCCCACCTCCTTCTTTGGGACCAAACCAGGTCCATGCATGGGACAGACAAAAAAGCGGCCACGACCCTCCTTACCCATACCTCTTTCATGATTTTTTTCCCTAGCAACCTCAGGAAGTTGAGAGACTGACAGCTGGTTATCGGGGGTACTGGGCTTGGGGAAGTGCTGGACAGAATGCGGAATCCGTACCGGAAGCCATGATAAAACGGATGAGCATCTTGCAGAGATTTATACCTGCCAGGAAAGTGAGCTGCACATGCAAATGAATGGGTGTGGGCAAATTGCTGGACTTGACAAAGCTATTGACTCTTGGTCTTCCCTGCTTCTTGAAGCACTTGCTCTCCAGATGACCCTGGGTCCCACAAAAGGAGCATCAATGTTTGAATTTGCATGCAGACTCTCTGTTATATTGTCTTGTGTTATATTGCCAGTAGTGCATTTTTTTGTTCCCTGCACTTTTGTCAAAATGAAAAAGCTGTGGGGTTTTATGACTGCCGGTACCATGTAGAACTCTGAATGCCAGATGTTTATCTCCCTTTGATCCCACGCCATCTCTGGCTGGACCAACTTCATTTGCCTAAACTTCATTTCATATTGAAGCCAGGCTGAGCCTGGAAAGTCAGAAACAGCACTATGGATCATTGACAGATAACTGAACAACAGGGGGGCCACTGCGAGGCACTTCTCAGCAGGATAGCTGTGTAAATAGGAAACCTTGTCACCCAGTTCTTGAGGGAACCCTCCACCTATACCTTCTATGTTTATTGATCATCCTCTTTGCCCACTTTGCTACTCCCTGGGGCAACCCCGGCGTTAATCAGATCGAAGACATCAATGTATTCACCCTTAAGGTTCTTTTCCTTTGTTTCCGCCACCAGTGTTTGGGGGCATGAACTTAAACTTACTGCATATGTAGACATTGTTGTGGTATTTGCATTAAATCCGAAAGTAGCACTAGAACCGGTTGTTAATGAGGCCACTGATTTTGGGAGATTTTCAGGGTACAAATTTAGCATCTTAAAAACACAGAATTTATTGAATTATAAGCCATATGTCCCAATCTCTGGGGTAACCATGACTGCCGTACATCTTGGGGCTAAACTATGCTCGGAGGTTAGGGACATAATTAAATCTAATTATGAGCCTTTATTATTATCAGTTACTACTAAGATGAAATCATGGAAAAAACTACCACTCAGTCTTATTAGACAATGGAATATCGTTAAGATAAATATTCTTTATTTGTGTAGGGTGATCCGGTTACAGGTCCCCGATTCCTTTTTAGATGGTTGGAAGGAGCTGTTGGAAGTTTTATTTGGAGGTATAAGCAGGCAAGACCAGCAATTCAACTAATGAAGCTTCCTTTCAACCGGGAGGGGCTTCACTCCCCGATATGAAGTTAGATTTTTGGGCGGCATTCGCAGGGTGCCTGTGTAGTTTATTATTATCCCTGCTGACCCAGATACAACAGCTTTTTGCTATCAGCTAAAGCTTGGGGCTGAGTTGATGCTTGCCTTCTGCTGGCTGGAGGACCCTAATTATTATGAGGGTCCAGTTTAAGATTGTGAAGGATGCCATTCATATTTGGCAGGACATTTTTAATAAATTCTCAATAGCTTTTTTAAATAAAGAAACACCGCTATGGGATAATCCTTTCTTCCCATCAGTGTTTCAGGATTCTATAGATAAGGCCTGGGCATGATATGGGGTTCAGACAATTGGGCAGTTGTATGATCTGTATGGCTTCTGATCCTTTCCTGGTTTACAGGCCATCTATGGGCCCCCTAACCATTATTTTTTCAAGTATCGACAAGTGAGGGATTACTTTCTGTCATGGTACAAGCACCCGGTGGATCTTAAAGGTACAGAGCTAATGTTACATCTATATAAATTAGACAAGAAACTATTGATAATTATGATATATCAGGTCTTCTGTCAGTTTGTTAAGGATGATAGTGAAGTATTGACAACAAAATGGAGTTGGCTTCTATCCTTGCTTCTGAGATTCGGAGGGCATCAGAGGTCGTTGATTGCTCAGTACACTCTATTAATTTTAAACTACAACAGTTTAAAACCATTTTCCTTTTCTACTACACTCCTGAGAGAATTTCCAAATGGGGTGCAAATACATCTATGAATAAAATCAGGTGCCATATGTTTGCTACATTCCCAGCCTTGCAGGATTTTTGAGACGGGGTAACTAAGCTAATGTCTTCTGGTCTAGGTTTCCAAGTTTCCCTTTCCCTTAAAGAGATACTGCTGGGTGTCAAGTTTGAGTAAAATGAGGGTATCAAGTGCTTATTTACTATAATGATTGTTTGTGCTGAGTTATTTATAGCCCGGGCATGGATTGTTGTTATCCCTCCCTAGGGTATTTGAATGGTGTGCTCTTCTGAGACATGTCTATGAGTCTGAGATGGCTTTGGCTGAAGGTAGAGGCCCCTTTTCATTGAGGAAATGTGATCAAATCTGGGTAGGTCTGGGATTTATAATGAAAAAAAAAAAAAATCTATCATGTGAAATGATGCCATTGATTATGTTTTTGCTTAGATGATTGTTACTTGTTGATATAAATGTGTTCTCCAAGCTCCAGATCATATTTTGCTACATATATAATATGTAGTATCTTTTATAGGAATTCAATTCTATAAACTGTCTGTATTAAACATTTCTGACTTTAAAAAAAAACTAGGGAAGCAAATGCACATGGTACATAGCGACCAGACGCTACTAAACAGACTGCATCCAAAAGACGCATACATCTGTTTTGGCGCCATTACACACATCCTTTGCCAATTCGCCTGTCCTATTTCCCGACTACACTCATCGGCCGACGTCCTCAGTTCGAACAACGGAGGTCTAGGGCACCTGCTACCTACCCTGTACGTTTAATTTTTTTATGGGGGCAAGGGAGATGGTGTTCCTTGCTCATGCATTTAATTTAAAAAAAACATCAAGCAAAGCAGCTAAGCACCCCCAATGCCAGGCTTGAAACTGTGGTCCATGAGCGACATGTTCTCTCACTTGGGGGTAGGCATTAAATCATTGTTGACAGAGTTACCTAGTGCCCCAAACCCCACTGCTCGTTGTACAAAAGGAATCACTTCTAAGCACTCCCAGGGGCCGATTGGGGTCCCAACATATTCTGCGGTCATTCCAAAGACTCACCCACTCTGGCCGCTGCCAATGCAGATGAAGCCCCCGTACCACAAATTCTAGCAAGTAGATGAACAAAAACAAACATTACTACGATTACCTCCAGTGCTACGAGGGTGTGGCATCCCCCCCTGTGTAGCAACTAAGGGCTCGCCCCCCCCGTAGGTGGCACAAAAACAGGAGGCAGTGTGTATTATTAGATGTTGTCTAATACTTTGTATTTTTATCTTATTAGGTTGTCTTCAAAACTACAGGTACCACATTATAGGTGTGTAGGTGGTTTATCAGGTACACTTTACCAGACAACCACTTAGTGTGTAGATAGCTTTTCCTTGGTCCTGATGAATTGCAGCTAGATTGTAAGACAACCAGGCGAGAAACATGTTGAGTGAGCGCGGTATCCTGATACATTATTTCAGGCGTACGCCACATCGTTTTTAACCAGGTTGGAAGCCCTATTGATTAAACTTTTCTTCTTTGGTACTTCCAATTCCTGTTTTAACCTCCCATGGTCCACTGACCCTCACTCCTTACATCTACACCTTTAGGCCCCTCACCCCCATGGCACCAAACGGCTTATTGCAATAAAAGATCTCCGCCAATTATCTCCTCATAGGGAGCCGGTCAAGTATTGCAGCGCCAACCTGATGAGGAGCACGTCCCATGATGAAGCATGACTCCCAGCTGGGTGTGTGAGGGCCCAATTCCAAAAGGAGAAATTGCAGTTCCTCCTCCCAATAAGTAAGGACATCTGAACACCTAGTTAACCTGTATTCCCTAAAACCAGTTAGGAACTGCATACCTTATTGGATTGGCTTTACATGGGCATGTATGCTGGACCTAAAAAAAAACCTTAGTCCCTCTTTTTGATTTGTTGCATGCACGGTGGAGCCCTAAGGTGCTTGTTTCTGTAGCACTGGGAAAGCAAAACGCTTTTCCCTAGCCCTCTTTGTACTCCGGGAATCACAGGACTACTCTACCTCCAGACTGTCCTGTTCCAGTCTACCAAATCTATAGCCACCAGGATGGAGGAAAATCAGGGACTTAGTTTCGGGGACGAAATGGTAGCCGAAATCTTGAGAACACCCTCAATTTTGGGAGCCAAAAGCAGTACAGACTCAGGTAACCAGTCGGAAGACTGGCATTCCCTAACCTCTATGAAACGTGAATGGCTTAAGATCACGCTGCATGCAACAATGATGGCTGAATACTTACGATCCAACATAGCCCCCAATACCATTCTAGTAAGTGACTTCCCACGCCTATTTCTTGAAGATGCTGTCTTGAAAAAGGAGTGGTCCCTAGTAGCGTGGAAATGCACTAGGGACTGGCTTATTCTCATTATTAACACTGCTGAAAGAATCGCCGACGCCTTACTAGTCAGAATCCAGTTAGCTGAGGGCGCTCTCAAAACTGCAATCCAACTCTTTGTTTTCAAAACTAAACTATCAGAAATCAACAATGAAATCGCAGAGAACAAGGAATACTTAATGAAACAGAAGATCACGAAGTTACAAAAGGAGATAAGCACGTTTGGCAAAGAAAAAGTATACCCTTATCTGAAAGTGACTTCACCCCTTCGGGTATGAGTAACTCATCAGATGAAGGCTCTAACGCAATTAGGAGAGGCTCATCATCCTACAGTGACTCTAGCAAAGACAGCTGGGGGAGCAATAGCTCGACACGGAATGCACGCCCTGGGATCCAGGATACCACATGCCACCTTTCCAGGGACCTGCCTTTTGGCAGTACCCTGTGTTCCCACAAGGTACCTTCCAATCCTTCCCACCAGGAAACAACCCCCCTTTTTAGACAGAGGATGGGGCAGAGGAAGAGGGTGAAGAAGAGGGAACAAAAAGCAAGTACAATTGCAGGAGCCACAACAACACTCCAAGAAGAGAAACTAATTGTTAACCTCTCTTCCAGAATATTGACAGAATCTGAAATGAGGGTCTTGCAGTAAGGCCTGGAATATGTTCCCACTCAAAAAATTGACAGGTTTCGTGACATCTGCGAAATTCAAAGCTTTTCAGGAAAGTCCGCCTCAAGGCGTTTAACCATGATAAACCTGCACTCCTGACAGATGACTCTGGCTTTCACAATCCCTCGACCTTCGCTCCCAACAGCAGCATGCTACCTAATGAGGTGCTCACATTTGAACAAGCTGTGTTCAAAGACTTGACAAGGTGTACTATACCCACCCCCAATTACAATCTGTCCTCAGCAGAACTGACGGCTGTCCAGTCCATAGCTGGCTACCCTAACATCACAATCAAACAAGCTGACAAAGGAGGTGCCATAGTGATAATGTCCACTGTCGACTACCACACTGAATGCAACTGGCAACTGAGCAATTGTAAATATTACACTCCTATTATGATTAATCCCACGACACGACTCTCCACAACCATCTCTGCGATGGTCTTTACTGCTGAAACACAGGGGTGGATTAGTAAGAAAGAAGCTGAATTTCTCATTAATAAGGATCTCAAGGTGCCCTATTTTTACATCCTACCTAAGATCCATAAAGGCATTACTCCAGTCCATGGTAAACCCATTGTTTCAGGGAATGGCTTACTCCTGGAATCTTTGTCCAGGTTCTGTGACCATTTTGTGCAGCCTCTGGTCAGAAAGACACCATCTTTTCTGCAAGACACTACCAATGTCCTGCGCCTCATCAATGAGGTCCACAATCCAGATGAAATCAGTCTACTTGTCACCCTGGACGTTGAGGCCGTCTATACCAATATCCCTCAACGAGCCACCTTGAGAGTTATAGAGGAAGCCCTTAACAGTACCGACAGGGACTCCCCTACACCAGTTCCTTTTCCTCTGGAATGTGCCACACTGGCCCTGACTTAAATTTGTTATGAGTTTAAACACCAACGATACCACCAAACCCAGGGTACTCCCATGGGAAGCTCCCAGTGTGGCCTGCCTCTATATGGCCGCATTCGAAGAAAGACTCATCCTTGACATTTCCAATCCCTACACTTCCAACCTACTGTTGTGGAAAATAGTTATAGATGATATCTTAATCTTTTGGAAGGGAGAAAGGGCAACCAGTGAGGAGTTCTGTAACTGGATCAACACCATCAATTCTTATTTATGTTTCACAAACACAATTCCATAGACATCCCATTCATTGACTTGATGCTCAGGCTAACAGAGGGCCAGCTTAGCACGAACATGTATAGAAAACCAACAGATAGCAATAGCCTCCTCTTGTTCACCAGCCACCATTCTAGAGCACTTAAAGAAAACCTTCCGTTTGGACAATTTCTCTGAATCAGCAGAAATTGTAGCTCCATAGAGGATTATACGGTTGAGGCAGCAAGTCTTGACAACAATCTCAGCAAACGTGAATACCCCCACAGCAGTAGTGCCCTTTCCAACAAAAGAGCTAGGAATAACAATTGTGAGGCCCTGCTTGAAATTAAACTAAAAGACACAACAGAGTTCCTCACCTGTGTGACCACCTACGCTCTTGATTCCAACAGACTCCAAAACATTATCAGAAAACATTGGGGTATCCTACAAACAAGCACACTTGGTCTAAAAGTACCGAGGTTTGCATTCAAGCGCACAAAAAACTTAAAGATATGCTTATTCACACTAGGCCTAAAACTCCTATTCCTAACCCACAATGACCATGATGGAATTTCCCCCTGTCAAAGGACAATTCCCAGTGGCTCCTGTGCAGTGTGTTCCCTGACAGAGGTTACAAAGGAAATTGTTTTCTCCAACACATTCAAATGGGTGTTAAGAAAACACACTAATTGGTACCCCTCTAACTGCATATATATGATCACCTGCCCTTGTAACTTACAATACATTGGCATGACAACACGGATGATCAAAATTCAAATCACACAACATAGGAGTAACATTAGGTGCCATAGAGGAAACACCAGGATGTGCACACACTTCAATCAAGCACAACACTCACCAGACACACTGCTCTGGGTGGTTCTTGAGGCTCACCCTAAAATGAACAAAGGGGCACTGTTCAGGACTGAGCAATGATAGGTTCACCGCTGAGCAACTGACAAACAAGGGGGTCTATTAGGATGGCGGTCGGAAAATCACTCCGACCGCCACGGTAGCAGGAAAACACCGCCCGCTAGGACCGCGGCATAACCGCCGGTTCAATTAGTATGCTCCGTAGTCGAAATCCGACCGTGGCAGTACGATCGCGGCATTTAACATTGCGGTGGTTGCTGCTGCCAGCAGCACTGCCGCGATGTCCAAAAAAGCATGCCCAGCATATCCCTGCACTGCGTGGCAGGCACTGCACTGTGCCTGCCACCTGGTACAGGGACATGTAAGGGGGTACCATGGGTACCCCCCAGTGCACCCACACACCCCCAAACACATTGGGTGCCCATAATGGGTCCCTGGAGACATTCTCCGCATGCCTTTCCATGGCGGCTCCACTGCCGCGGAAAAGGCTGGCTACTGCTGGCATCATAATCATGCCGGTGGAGCCTGACCCTGCACCCCGCTCCGGCCCCATTTTAGTGGTCCAGCTCCGCCTGCCAGGCAAGCGTGTGGACTGCTACCGGCGGAAAAGTGGCAGGCGGAAAATCTCACCGCCGCGGTCATCATCGCCATGCTAACGGTAGCAGCGTTTTTCTGGGTTGCTATCGCTGGCGGATGACTGCCGCCGGGCCGGCAATGCATTGCCGGTCCGGCGGCGGCCATCCGACCGCCATCCTAATAGACCCCCAGGTTTGAATGAGGACATCCCCTGGAGTGAACTCAACCGGTGACGACAGTTAGCACAAGGGGATTGGAATAAGCACATCTAACAGTCCATTCCTTTTCAGTCCTAGTGATCTTTGATTCTCCACATCAGGCACCCTGTTGGCCACTCCTGACTTCACCCCAGATTAGACCATGCAGCGGATTACCTGGACTTTCCGCTGATATATGAACATTCTTTGTCCACTGTTTCCTTGTTGGCAACCCCTGACACCACCACAGACCATACAGAGGATTACTTGGACTTACCACTCTTATAGAACCATTCTATGTCTATTGTCCACTTGTGCAGTGCTTCACGAGAACTTGGGGCACTTGTCCCTAATTCTTTAGCGTGGAAAATTACCAATGCACCCTGTGTGGTTTACTGACACCGTCTGGCCCCCGGCAGACTCCAACAATTACTATTCACTCGCTTCGATTGTGGCGAGTCCTCACCATTCACCCAATATTGCTGCCAAATCTCTGTTACTATCAGGGGTGACATTCCAGTGCCAGAGCCCCGACTGATTAGTGGACCCCCACTCGCGTTGGTCAACCGCAGGTATTTACAAGCTCTGACTCACAAGTTTAGTACCTCCTGGCCCCAGCAGCGTGTGGGTAGGTCTGCAGACACTGTTGCCATTCAGCAAACATGAGTATTCGCTCTTTTGATTTACATGGCAGCCTCCGTGCTCTGCTTATTTTAGCCTTAAGCCTCTGACCTCACATTTGTGAGGCGGCTCATGATGCTCTGTTTTACGGCGCATTTTACTCTTCTTGGTTGCGTGTACTATGTGGCTCCAATTTTGGGGTCGTAGCCTTACTTTAACAAGGCTGTTCCTGCTTCTTCTAACCATTATACCTCCTACCTATGAAGCGTTGCTACCTTTTTACCCACACCTTGCTCCTTGAACTAACTCCCTGCTGCAGTGGGCCTAATTCTTTCTCCTACGACTGTACTTAGAACACTGGGATTTCTAAGTGTCTAACCTGCCACGAGTCAATGGTGTGAGTAACCAACTCTAATTGGGTGAGTTCTAGTTTTTCTGCTTCCATAATGCTGGGGTTTCGACAACCCTGTTTTTTAACAAATAGCCAGTGTATCACAATAGAATGAGACACACACTTGACACTCATACTACATCACTATTGTTTTATTCTCACCAGTGTGTGCATTGTGCACATAGGTTGTTTTAGGAGACATGTGTGCTGTGTATTGGACCGCATTAATTCTCCTTGTCGTCTAATACTTTTTATTTTTATCTTATTGGGTTGGTCTTCAAAACTACAGGTACCACATTATAGGTGTTTAGGTGGTTTATCAGGGACACTTTACCAGACAACTACTTAGTGTGTAGATAACTTTTCCTTGGTCCTGACGAATTGCCACTAGGTTGTAAGACAGCCAGGCGAGAAACATGCTGACCACTTGACTGAGCGCGGTTTCCTGATACATTATTTCAGGAGTGCGCCACATTGTTTTTTTAGCCAGGTTGGAAGCCCTATTGATTAAACGTTTCTTCTCTGGTACTTTTAATTCCTGTTTTAACCTCCCATGGTCCACTGACACTCACTCCTTACATCTACACCTTTAGACCCCTCACCTCCACTGCACCAAACGGCTTATTGCAATAAAAGATCTTGCATAAAGAGCCCCTCATAGGGAGCCCGTCAGGTATTGCAGCGATGACCTGACGAGAAGCACACCCTATGATGAAGCATGACACCCAGCCGGGTGTGTGAGGGCCCTAATTCCAAAAAGAGGAATTCCCCATTCCTCCGGCTAATAAGGAAGGACGTCTGACCACCTAGTTGACCTGTCTCCCCCAAAACCAGTTAGGAACTGCATTCCTTATTGGATTGTTTGTACCACAAAAGAGACAGAGGAAGCACAGCACAGGGGACAGAGAGCAAAGCAGGGAGAGCTGAGAGCTCATGGGGGTGGGGGGACAGAAATAATGGAGCAGAAGGGATTGAAGGCACCACAGACCTGAATTTAAAGAACAGTAGGGAGGGCTGAGAGCACAGAAGAGGCTGAAAGAACTCAGAATAGAGGCAGAGAGAACACAGAAGAGAGGACAGAGATAGCGCAGGGTTAGAAACATCAGTCCAGATAGAGCAGAGAGACTACTGCAGACATCGCAGAGAGCATAGGGGGGATAAGACAGCACAGTAAACAGAGCATAGGTAGCTCAGCAGAGGTGGCAGAAGTGAGTAATGCCAGGGTGATAGCTGAATGACAAGGGGTATAAAGAGAAAGAAAGATCGCAAAGTTTTTTATTTCACTAATGCAGAGGCTGACAGAAATTAAAGACAAACTGCAGAGAAACAAAGAAGGGGCAGGAAACCCTCACTTCATATTACTCCCAGCTAGGCAGAAAGGGATGCACAAGGGCACTTGAAGCAGTGCTTAACCTGTAAGGGAACAAATAAAATATATTTATTTGCTTAAAGTGCTGTGAACAACATGTTGAACTACTACTCCTGTTAGAAAGCCTTC
Organism: Triturus cristatus; assembly: GCF_964204655.1. Classification (NCBI taxonomy): domain Eukaryota; kingdom Metazoa; phylum Chordata; class Amphibia; order Caudata; family Salamandridae; genus Triturus; species Triturus cristatus. The sequence goes on from NC_140594.1 coordinate 600,855,566, forward strand.
CATCTCATTACTGGCCATGATTTGTTAAAATTCTGGGTAGGCCTTTGCTGAAATTTTAACTCCTGAACTGCAGATCACTTAATTATCTTAGTAATGGACGTTTAACCGGGTGATCCACACTGCCAGACCAAAACTCATAAAACTAAGACACTAGTTACTATGTGTTAATAATGGGGGTCTCTAGTTGGCAAGGGCTTACACCTTTGTCCAAATAGGGACCCTTCTTCCTAGTCAGGATAAGGGAGTTACACTCCTAAAATAACCCCTGCTCACCCCCTTGGTAGCTAGGCATGAGCAGTCAGGCTTATCTTAGAGGCAGTGTGTAAAGTATTTGCACATAACCAACAGTAATACAGGGTAAGCACTACAAAAGGACACCACACCAGTTTAGAAAAATATCCAATATTTTATATACTTAAGACAAGACCAAAAACGATAAGAATCCACAATACAGCACTTAAAAATCTTCAGTTATCGAAATAACCTTTAAAATCAGTTCCTTGATGTCGATAGCTCAGTCCGGGGCTATCACGGCGTCGTGAGCAAACAAATCCAAACAGTTCTGGCTGACCGTGGCGTCACGGGCCTGCACCGGTGTCGGGAAGACCCGCAAACAGTACCTTTCAGAAATGTAGGGCGTCGATGACCTCTCGTTGAGCTTCCAAACACATGGCGACTGCAGGCGTCGGTGCAGGAGTCACCCGGCCCTCGAAGTCACAAGCGTTGCAGGTCGATCTCCTCTCTGCTGGAGTCAGGAGCACTGGCGTCGGCAGGCGTCGGGTGTTGCGGTGCAAAGTGCAGCCGTGTGGCATGCTGTGCCTTCAGATAGCGGTGCGAGCAGCGGCTTGCTGGCGGCATCAGATGGCGTGGTCGGTGAGATCAGGGTCATAGTGCGAGATGAAGGCGGTGCTCGTCAGGGTGCTGGCAGGTCATGGTGCAAGCACTGTCGTCGGCTGACGAACTGGAGTTGATGGCACCGGCGTCGGTAGGCAAAGGTTGCGGTGCGGGATGAGGGTGGTGCGTCGTGTAACTTTATGAGCGGTGCCCTCGAACCACGGTTCTAGCAGCAGCGTTGATTCTGGCATTGAGCGTCGTCGTCGGGGATACCAAGGTGTCGTCGTGAAGCGAGGTGGTGCGGAGTGCGCTGCCCACAGGTTGCGGTGCAAGCAGAGGCTTGGTGGCGGCATCAGCAGGCGTCGCCAGTGAGACCAGGGTCACGTTGCGGTGTTGCGGCTGTGCCCTCTGAGGTGCCGTCAGGACACGGAGTCGGCAGCGGCATCGTAGATGTCATTGAGTTGCTTTTCTTCTGTTGCAGCACAAAACACAGAGTCCCCAGTGGTAAGTGCAGAAGAGCTTGACGTCTTTGCTGTTCCTAAGACGTCTTGGACAGGGGGCAATCTCTACCTCAAGCCATTGGAGAAACTCACAAAAGTAGATTGCAGAAAGTTCAGTTCAGTCCTTTCACTGCCCAAAACAGAAGCAGTCACTGCAGGTCAACATAGCAAAGCATACAGCAAAGTGGTAGTTCCTCCTCACACCTTCTCCAGCTCTTTTTCTTGGCAGTCTTCCTGATCCAAAAGAGTTCTAAAGTTCTGGGGTTCGGGCCCAAATATTTATCCCACCAAATCCTTTGTTCTCTGAAGGTAAAGCGTGTCTGTACTTATTCCAAACCAGTTCTGGGTGCATTCTGTCAGTGGACAACTTCTTCCTTTGTCAGTGTGGGCCAGGGTCATCAGACGCACCACAGGCGGTGGAGCCAGCATTCTGGAAGGCAGGCACAGCCCCATTCAGGTCCAGGTGCTACTCCTCCCACCACTCCCAATGCAGATAGGGCTATTTAGCCTAGTGCTGACTCACCCTGCCTCTTGGAGCCACCCAGCCCCTGTCACTCACAAACCAGACATTCAATACACAACCTAGCAGAGGCAGGCTGGATGGATGGGCAAGAAAATACTTACTTTCTAAAAGTGGTATTTTCAAACACAGAATATTAAAACCAACTTCACTAAAATATGTATTCTATCATTTATGAGTTCAGGCATATTAAATGCATTTTTCTATCATGTTCCCTGGGTCAGTTAGGAGTACAGGATGTTATAATCAAACTGCCCATTCTGGCCTATGGGACCAGGTAGCCTTGCAATAGTGAAAAACGAAATTGGCTGTAATTCACTATCAGGACATGCCACACACACCAGGGCATGTCCTACCTTTCACATATAATGCACCCCTCCCACAGGGGTATCTTGGGCCTACCTTAGGGGTGACTAACATGTAGAAAAGGGAAGGTTTAGGGACTGGCAAGTGGGTGCACTTGCCAAGTCGACATGGCAGTCCTAGACTGCACACAGGCTCTGCAATGGCAGGCCAGAGTTACACTTTACGGGCTGTTTGCGTGGGTGGCACAATCCAGTGCTACAGCCCACCAACAGCATTTGATTTATGGGCCTTGGCACGCGCAGTGCACTTTACTAGGGACTGACACATAAATCAAATAGGCCAATCATGGAAACACCAATCCATAAGACATTTTACTACAGGAGCACTTGCACTTTACCACTGGTCAGCAGTGAGAAAAGTGCGCAGAATCATTACACCAGCAAAAACAGATTCAAAACAGGGAGGTCAGAAAGCAAAACCTCAGGGGAAACACGCCAAAAGAGGCCAAATCTAACACTATGCATGGCCCTGCTGTTGCTGTCCTACCCCACATCCTCTCAAGAGCAAATGACTCAAGTTGCAGCTGATGCTACAGGCACCCCAAGGGTGGACATATCAATAATAACTACACTATGGAAGGTTAACCTATCTTCCTTGAATGCTGTTTGTTTTGCAAAATAGTTGCATGGCCTATAGTATATCTCATGGGAATTTGAGAGCTACACCCTGGTAAATCCATGTGATCAGGACAACCTAAGGATATTTGTGTTGGGTCCTCACCCACCGGTCCTTCCTGTGGCCTGCTTCATCATCAGACCCACATCCTCCTCACCTAGTGTGAGTGAGCTGGTTCAACTCATTTGTAAGCGGAGCACTTAAGCTACGGCCTAGGAATGGAAAGTGAATTAAAATTGCCTGACGGATCCATCATACCCTTAAGACATACCACTGCTTTTAACATTGCTTAAGGACATTTTGAATAAAGACAAACTAGGATCCATCAGGCAATTTTAATTTACTTTCAATCCTTTGGCTGTAGCTTAAGCACTCTACTTACTAATTCATTGAGCAAATCACACTCACACTAGTTGCAGAGGGTGTGGGTCCGATGATAAAGCAGGCCACAGGTCGGACCTGTGGGTATGGACCCAACAAAAATACCTTTGAGATGGGCTGATCACATTGATTTAACAGGGTGTATATCTCATAATCTTGGGAGATATACTATGGCCACACAACTATCTCACCAAACAAACAGGATTCAAGGGAGATAGGTTAACCCTCCATAGTGTAGTTATTTCAGGTAGTTTGGGAGGCTAAGGGTCTTACCATGCTTCTCACTCCTTCAGAGTGTTGTTCTGGACATGTCAATAAGGAGACCAGGTGGTAGGAGCAGGGCATAGAGCGGTGGAAAGTCTGGGATGAGGTGTGCCAGAGTGGTGCGCAGTGGTCTGAGAAGTAGGGAATCAAAACAAGTTGGCGGGGAAGCTAAGAGGAAGGCTTTCCTGTTTTGGGTCACTAACCATACATTGTATTGTATTGTATTGAAATTGTATTTATATAGTGCTTACTACCCCTAATGAGACGCTGAAGTGTTTTTCAGCAAGTAGCATGCTCCTCCAGAACCCAAAGCACATTAGTGGTTGATTAATACGGGGAAATCAAAGCTAATATTTTGAGTGGTGGACATGTGAGTTTGTTAGTTTGATTGAACAGGATAAAGGAGGGATAGAGTAAGGAAGAGGCTAGGAAGTGTTATTTGGGAGATCATTGTAGGAAAATGTGATTTGGGATGAGTCAGAGGAGAAATTGAAGAGGGAAAAGTCTAGTAAGGGTTATTGGGTAAAGTCAGAGAGTGAAGGTAGGGGATATATTGAAAGAGGCATAGGATATGAGAGAGTAGTGAACTGGAAAGAGTTTAAGTTTTTTTAAATGTATTTATTTATTCTACAGTAGGAGTAAGCTAATAGATATATGGATACATAACTACAGAGAAATCTGTACTTGTATATGGAAAACAATAAAGAGATATAATGTTGTATTATATCAATTCACATGTTTACATGTACGGATAAATAGTTTAAAACTCTCACTTTCATGTGTTTCTGTCCATAAAACTAATTCATTAAGGCATTTTTTGAAATTATATGTTTAAAAAAAATTGTTTATTTATATTTGTTTATTTTAATTTCATATTTTCCCCGATATTTCAATAGTGAAAGGGAATAAGCTGTGCATGGCGGGCCCCCAGTTATAATTAGCTCTCCTAACTATAACTGGGGAATTAATATGGTTTTTTTTGTTAAAACCGTTAATGTTGTCACTGATGTATTCACTTAGCGGTCACCAGTAGGCAGTTATAGTTGGGACTATGCTACATAGTCGTATGACTCACCTATATCTTTGGTGCCATTTGACGAATCTTCACAAAATTTTTCCAAACAAGTGTGCCTAGGTTTTTTGTTGGACCTGGAAAGTTTCCAGGAGGTATATCAAGTGGGGGCAGGGGTGCAAGAAATGAGTGGTAAAAAGTGTGTTTCCCATGTTAATTCTCAAAGGAGTTTTGAACACGACTACAGCCCAAACCACTGTATGGAATTACACCGTATTTGGCAGAAAGATAGATTGTGTTATGACGATCATGCTTTAACTTATTTTGTATAAATCTGTTCAATAGCTGTTGAGAAATTTAAGAAAAACCAAATAAGGATATCTGTGGCCACGCCGAATTCGCGAATAATAACAAGCTTGTGCAGGGAACTGCAGAGCTCTGATTGGCTGCCAATACTTCAACCAGGAAGTGTTGTCAGCCATCTTGGGACTCAGCTTCAGCTGAGTCCCACAAATAAAACAAGGACAAAAGAAAAGGGGGCAGGGTAGTTATACCCTGACCCCAAAGTCTTGGTCTTCAGGTTACCCTGGAACCCCGTCACCGCATGAAAGCTTTTTTTTAATTCACTGAGATTTTCGTGAAATCACATGAATATCCCTATAAATAAATAGGGGATTATTAAAAAATTGGTGGGGGTGCACAAAGCCTCTTGCCAAGGACTTCAAAATGCCCTGGGGACCACCACCCATGGGGCTAGTTATATTAAGAAGCGGGGTGCCGAACATATCCTCCTGGGCCCCAGAAGCAACAGCCTCCCCAGGGCAGCATATTAAATACTTGGGGGCCTCGGGGACCCCCTGAGGTCCGGGGACCACCACCTCCCCAGGGCTAACTTACAAATGTAGCAGAGGGGTTGAGCAGAACCCCGCACACGCCCTGGGGACCACCCCCTCCCCAGGACTTTCTGGTGTTTTTTTAAAGAAGGAGGGGGTGCGCGGCCCCTCTCCCAAGCTGTTCTTGCCCCCAGGGACCACCACCTCCTTGAGGCAGGCCTGTGAAAGTGAAAGAAGGGGGCCAAATGGCCAGCCTTCTGGAGCCAATATTAGCTCTGGGGACCACCACCCCCAGGTCTGGCTCCTACTATGACGCTGGATGCCCACACCCGGGACATAGCTGTTTGCTGTGACTTGGCAGGAGTTTTGACAGCTGCCGGCATGTTAGAGCAAACACTCCACTTCCAGCAAGTGGGAGCTGACATAAAGCTCTCATGGAAGCAGAGGTTTTGTCACACAGGGAGATGCATGTTTAGCAACTCCCTGTCTTTGAGAGTAATGCTGACTCCCGAAGGGGGCGGGGAGCCAGCAGAGACCATGGGGGCCTTGAGGCTCTCCCTATGGCCCTGGGGGAAACGAGCAGAAAGAGGAACAATACAGATGAGAAACGAGCAGAAAGAGGCAGAATAAAGGTCTGCAATGAGTAGAAAAAGGCAAGATAAATGTGAGTAGTGATCAGAAAGAGGCAGAATAAAGGTCAGAGACGAGCTGATAAACCTCAGCAAGGAGCAGAAAGAGGCATGGTAAAGGTGCTAAATGAGCAGAAAGAGGCAGAATACAGGTCTGAAATGATCAGAAAGAGGCAGAATAAAGGTCATCAACAAGCAGAAAGAGACAAGATAAAGGTGAGAAACAATCAGAAAGAGGCAGAAGAAAGATCGGAAACAAGCTTAAAGAGACACAATAAAGGCCTGCAACGAACAGAAAGACGCAAAATAGAGGTCAGAAATAGGCAGCAAGAGGCAGGATAAAAGTGAGAAACAAGCAGATAGAGGCAAAAGAAAGGTGAAAAACAAGCAGAAATAGGCAAAATAAAGGTCAGCAACAAGCAGGCTAAGGCAAAAGAAAGGTGAGTAACGAGCAGAAAGAGGAAAAATAAAGGTCAGGAATGAGCAGAAAGAGGTATATAATAGAGATGAGAAATGAGCAGGAAGAGCCAAAATAAAGGTCGGCAACGAGCAGAAAAAAGCAAAATAGAGATCAAAAACGAGCAGAAAGAGGCATTCAGACATGTGTCTAGTCATAGACCCACACAGAGACTCATCTACTTGCTCACAGACACACTCAGACATTCACCCACCCACTCACAGACCCTCTCAGAGACTCATGCACCCAATCACACACCCACTCACAGACTCATGTACCCACTTACATACCAACTCAGACACACATGCACTGACTCACAGACCTACTCAAGGCACTCATGCATCACGTCACAGATCCACACAGGCACTCCTACACTCACTTACACAGCTGTGTACCTGCCCATACAGTCACTCGCAGACTCACTCCTAGACCCATAAGGCCACTCACACACCAAAAAACCCACTCCCACTCCCACTCCCACTTAGAGACCAATACAGCCACTCACACACTCACTCACCTACCTCTACAGCCACTCACACACCTACTCTCAAAGGTTACAAGTTACAGTTAGGAAATAACATTTTTTTTAAATCATTGAAATTCACTGAAAAACCAAAGGTTACGGGGTCATTATAGTTAGGAAATAGAATTAAAAAACCTTAGAAATTCACTGAAAAAAAGGTTGCAGGGACATTATAGTTAGGTCAGATTTTACTCATACAATACCATTAAAATTCAGCAGTTATAGTTACTTAGGCTAACTATAACTTAAGCCCCCGCAATGCACTGCTTATGACCTCACATATTACATCTCTCATGACATGGTCAGTGACATCACTGATGATATCTCAAATGACATCTCAAATGATATCACTCATGACATCATTCATGACTTCATCCAAAGAACTACTCACACACCCGCTCACACCCAATATAACCTTCCATACACCAACTCACAACCCATATAGCTACTGACACACTCACCCATTCACACACCCACACAGCCACTCACACAACCACTCACTCACCTATGCCTACACTCACATAGCCACTCACTCACCCATACAGCTACTAACACACCCATTCACTCATCAATAAATTCACTCATGTGCCCACTCACTCATCTATATAGCCACTTACACAAATATTTACTGCACAATACAACCACTCATACACCCATACACCCAGTCAAATAACCACTCACTTACCCATACATCCTCTTACACATTCAGTCACTCAACCATAGAGCCATTCACACAGCCACACAGTCACCCTACATATCCACTCACACACACTCATCCACCCATAGTCACTCACACAACCACCACAGTCACTGATACAGTCACTCACACAAACACACTCACCCACTCATACCACCACTCACACAGTCACTCACTCACCCATACAGCTACTCCCACACCCACTTATGTACCCATACAACCACTTACATACCCATAAAGATACTCAGACACCAACTTCCACACTGATACAGACAGTCACAGTGCCACTGAGATGACATATATTAGAAACAGCATCACTCATTGGTAGTACAAAAAAGAATAGTAATTTAACTTATGCAAATTATTAGTATATCTTTTTAACTTGCAGAAATATTTACAAAACACTTACACTCACTGGGTGATGTCATGAGTGGTGTCACTACCATGTCATGAGTGATGTAATATGTGAGGTTATAAGCAGTGCATTGAGGGGGCGTAAGTTATAGTTAGCTCAGGTAAATATAACTACTGAATTCACTGGTTTTGTATGAGCGAAATCTGTGCCTATCGATAAAGTCACAGTAATCTTTGTTTTTACAGTGAATATATATATTAGCTCATGTAACTATAACTGTTGAATTTCACTCGTTTATGCAAGGGCAATCTGATATATCCCTGAAGTGTTATTGGTCTGATACCTATGGTTATGGTGCTAGTTTTCTTGTGCTAACTGCTCAACGCCTTCCTCTGGATGGAATTTCATTAATGGTCCAGTAGAAGGTGAAGAGCCGAAACGTGTAGATTGTCCATACTTTTTGTTTTTGCACTATGGTGTGCTGAATAAACACTTTATTTTTCAAAAATACCTGTTGAGTATGCTCTTTATGATGCCGTGAAATTCTTGGCGTGTGGAGGTGTGAAGATCATTATATATATATATATTCACTGAAAAAACCATAGGTTTCACACATGTTATAGTTAGCGGAAATTTTACTGATAAAAACCCAGTGAAATTGCCCCGTTATAGTTAGTGCTGGCAACTATAACTCACGCGACCGCAATCCTCTGCTGATGCTAATACTGTATTTAGACACTTATTTGCCCATGTCTTCTTCCATACATTTTTAGCTATACATATATTACAAATATTTTTTTTTCATAAAGACACATATGTCATCAGCAGAAGATTGCGGTCGCGTGAGTTAGAGTTGCCAGCACTAACTATAACGGGGCAATTTCACTGGGTTTTTATCAGTAAAATTTCCGCTAACTATAACATGTGTGAAACCTATGGTTTTTTCAGTGAATTTGCAAGGTTTTTTAAATGCTAATTCCTAACTATAACGTGTGTGAAACCTATGGTTTTTTCAGTGAATTTGTACGGTTTTTTAAATGCTAAGTTACTTTACGCCATTCGAGGCGTGCGCGCCCACTTAACGCAGTTCGTTGCGTGCACGGTTTTTATCAACTTTAATAAGCCCTGTACATTTGGTGGCCTTCGGCCACCAAAAGCACAGGGGGTGGGGTCAATGTGGATAGTGTTTTTTTTATTTCGATTTTATAATTTCATGTTGCCAAAATTTAGTTTTTTTTACCTATTAATAAGCCCTGTACATTTGGTGGCCTACGGCCACCAAAAGCACAGGGGGTGGGGTAAGTGTGGATAGTGGTTTTTTTTTTTTTTTTTTTTTACCGTACGCTTACGGTAAGCGTACGGTAAGCGTACTCGGCGAAATTGCCGAAAAAAAAATAAAACCGTTTTTGCTCTTGGGGGATGTTTGGGGACTCCCTCAACATGACTATGTGGGAGGGAGTTGTCAAAACAGCCCCGTAACATGTTTTTGGCCATCTTGTTTGATAAACAACACTCAGTGCGAGAGACAAAATGGCGGCCGCCGCTTCCTGGTTTCGGCCGATTCGAATGTTTACTAAGATCTAAGAGCCAATCAGAATCGCGCTCGCGCACGCCACCGTACGCTTACGGTAAGCGTACGGTAAGCGTACCGTAAGCGGGCTCAGATATATATATTGATTTAAAGGCTATTTTCTCAGAATCTACTGAACAGATTTACACCAAACCTACAAAAGGCACTTCCTTGACCTAGGGACTACCTCTCTGCCAAATTTCTAGTAATTCTGTTCAGCCGTTCGGGCTGTAGCTCGTTCTAAAGGTCCTATGGAAAAATGCATGGGAAAAACGCGTTTTGGGACCCCCCTTTTATCTCAGCCCCCGCTTGACAAATCCCCCCGAGACTTTCAGGGTAGGAGCGGAGCGTAGCGCCCCACCTATTTTGAGAAATTTGCGAGGATTCATCGACCAGCGCCAAAGTTATTCAAAATAGAATGTTGAGGTTTTCCTATGGAAAAGGGGTCCTAACTATAACTACCTACTGGCGACCGCCAGTAGGTAATGTATATATATATATATATATATAAGATATACATATATAGATACCCACTGGGATCTAACATTGTCAGTCCAACCCAGCAACACACACCTGGAACTACAGCATTCTGGGAGCTGTAGTTTGTTCACGAGCTACAGGAAGTTGCCATCATGTGACTGTTGTTAGCGGACTTCCGCCTATGGGAGAGACTCTGGACACTTTAAAAGGTGGGAGTGAAAGTCTATTCTTGTATTCAGCTGAGTCTGAGGAAGGCCAAAAGGCAGAAATGCATTATGCAACAGCTGACTAATTAAAGGTTTCCCGAAAGCATCCCCTGAGTGGCCTCTACCTGTTCTTTTGGGAGTGGGATGTTTTATATATATATATATATATATCACCAAACCTTCCTCCAAGCACGAAAGAAGAAAGGGACACAGCGGGGCTCGTCTGGACTCTTTATTCACAAGAATTCGGCATGACCGGTTTCGGCGCACAGCCTTTATCAAATGCCTCAGTCCATTGAAAAGAAACCCCTTTGAATGTTCAAGAAGCTCCTCCCACCCAAATGGTGAAGGGCCCAGCTGTAACTCGTTGTGCTGATTTTCTGTAGTCCCGTGCCATGAACCACCAGTCCCATCATGCACCTGATAGAAGTTTTTCGAGCTGCAGCAGAGTTCTTTAACGGATATACTGGGAGAATAAGAGTCCTTGGAACCCCTACTTCCCGCCTTTCTCATCAAGCGGCACCTCAGCTGGAGACACAACTATCATGAATGTGCCTCTCCACACAGTGTTGAACCACGATTCAGTGGCAGCAATTCGGTAACACCAGGTGAGTAGGGGGTCATGGATTTTCCGATACCTCGGACACAACTTTAGCTTCCACTCGTAGTTTCCACTTGCCGGTGTATTCCATGACCACATCAAGGAAGGGACCCTTTAAGCGCACCACAGGCTGTGCGCAAAATATCACCAAACCTTCCTCCAAGCACGAAAGAAGAAAGGGACACAGCGGGGCTCGTCTGGACTCTTTATTCACAAGAATTCGGCATGACCGGTTTCGGCGCACAGCCTTTATCAAATGCCTCAGTCCATTGAAAAGAAACCCCTTTGAATGTTCAAGAAGCTCCTCCCACCCAAATGGTGAAGGGCCCAGCTGTAACTCGTTGTGCTGATTTTCTGTAGTCCCGTGCCACGAACCACCAGTCCCATCATGCACCTGATAGAAGTTTTTCGAGCTGCAGCAGAGTTCTTTAACGGATATACTGGGAGAATAAGAGTCCTTGGAACCCCTACTTCCCGCCTTTCTCATAAAGCGGCACCTCAGCTGGAGACACAACTATCATGAATGTGCCTCTCCACACAGTGTTGAACCACGATTCAGTGGCAGCAATTCGGTAACACCAGGTGAGTAGGGGGTCATGGATTTTCCGATACCTCGGACACAACTTTAGCTTCCACTCGTAGTTTCCACCTGCCGGTGTATTCCATGACCACATCAAGGAAGGGACCCTTTAAGAGCACCACAGGCTGTGCGCAAAATATCACCAAACCTTCCTCCAAGCACGAAAGAAGAAAGGGACACAGCGGGGCTCGTCTGGACTCTTTATTCACAAGAATTCGGCATGACCGGTTTCGGCGCACAGCCTTTATCAAATGCCTCAGTCCATTGAAAAGAAACCCCTTTGAATGTTCAAGAAGCTCCTCCCACCCAAATGGTGAAGGGCCCAGCTGTAACTCGTTGTGCTGATTTTCTGTAGTCCCGTGCCACGAACCACCAGTCCCATCATGCACCTGATAGAAGTTTTTCGAGCTGCAGCAGAGTTCTTTAACGGATATACTGGGAGAATAAGAGTCCTTGGAACCCCTACTTCCCGCCTTTCTCATCAAGCGGCACCTCAGCTGGAGACACAACTATCATGAATGTGCCTCTCCACACAGTGTTGAACCACGATTCAGTGGCAGCAATTCGGTAACACCAGGTGAGTAGGGGGTCATGGATTTTCCGATACCTCGGACACAACTTTAGCTTCCACTCGTAGTTTCCACTTGCCGGTGTATTCCATGACCACATCAAGGAAGGGACCCTTTAAGCGCACCACAGGCTGTGCGCAAAATATCACCAAACCTTCCTCCAAGCACGAAAGGAGAAAGGGACACAGCGGGGCTCGTCTGGACTCTTTATTCACAAGAATTCGGCATGACCGGTTTCGGCGCACAGCCTTTATCAAATGCCTCAGTCCATTGAAAAGAAACCCCTTTGAATGTTCAAGAAGCTCCTCTCACCCAAATGGTGAAGGGCCCAGCTGTAACTCGTTGTGCTGATTTTCTGTAGTCCCGTGCCACGAACCACCAGTCCCATCATGCACCTGATAGAAGTTTTTCGAGCTGCAGCAGAGTTCTTTAACGGATATACTGGGAGAATAAGAGTCCTTGGAACCCCTACTTCCCGCCTTTCTCATCAAGCGGCACCTCAGCTGGAGACACAACTATCATGAATGTGCCTCTCCACACAGTGTTGAACCACGATTCAGTGGCAGCAATTCGGTAACACCAGGTGAGTAGGGGGTCATGGATTTTCCGATACCTCGGACACAACTTTAGCTTCCACTCGTAGTTTCCACTTGCCGGTGTATTCCATGACCACATCAAGGAAGGGACCCTTTAAGCGCACCACAGGCTGTGCGCAAAATATCACCAAACCTTCCTCCAAGCACGAAAGAAGAAAGGGACACAGCGGGGCTCGTCTGGACTCTTTATTCACAAGAATTCGGCATGACCGGTTTCGGCGCACAGCCTTTATCAAATGCCTCAGTCCATTGAAAAGAAACCCCTTTGAATGTTCAAGAAGCTCCTCCCACCCAAATGGTGAAGGGCCCAGCTGTAACTCGTTGTGCTGATTTTCTGTAGTCCCGTGCCACGAACCACCAGTCCCATCATGCACCTGATAGAAGTTTTTCGAGCTGCAGCAGAGTTCTTTAACGGATATACTGGGAGAATAAGAGTCCTTGGAACCCCTACTTCCCGCCTTTCTCATCAAGCGGCACCTCAGCTGGAGATACAACTATCATGAATGTGCCTCTCCACACAGTGTTGAACCACGATTCAGTGGCAGCAATTCGGTAACACCAGGTGAGTAGGGGGTCATGGATTTTCCGATACCTCGGACACAACTTTAGCTTCCACTCGTAGTTTCCACTTGCCGGTGTATTCCATGACCACATCAAGGAAGGGACCCTTTAAGCGCACCACAGGCTGTGCGCAAAATATCACCAAACCTTCCTCCAAGCACGAAAGAAGAAAGGGACACAGCGGGGCTCGTCTGGACTCTTTATTCACAAGAATTCGGCATGACCGGTTTCGGCGCACAGCCTTTATCAAATATATATATTACCTACTGGCGGTCGCCAGTAGGTAGTTATAGTTAGGACCACGTTTCCATAGGAAATCCGCAACATTCTATTTTGAATAACTTTGGCGCCGGTCGACGAATCCTCGCGAATTTTTCAAAATAGGTGGGGCGCTACGCTCCGCTCCTACCCTGAAAGTCTCGGGGGGATTCGTCAAGCGGGGGCTGAGATAAAAGGGGGGTCCCAAAACGCGTTTTTCCCATGCATTTTTCCATAGGACCTTTAGACAGGGCTACAGCCCGAACGGCTGAACAGAATTACTAGAAATTTGGCAGAGAGGTAGTCCTCAGGTCAAGGAAGTGCCTTTTGTAGGTTTGGTGTAAATCTGTTCAGTAGATTCTGAGAAAATAGCCTTTAAATCAATATATATATCTGAGCCAGCTTACGGTGCGCTTACGGTACGCTTACCGTACGCGTACGGTGGCGTGCGCGAGCGCGATTCTGATTGGCTCTTAGATCTTAGTAAACATTCGAATCGGCCGAAACCAGGAAGCGGCGGCCGCCATTTTCTCTCTCGCACTGAGAGTGATTTTTAAAATATAAAGCCCAAAAACATGTAAAGGGGCTGTTTAGACAGCTCCCACACACATAGCCATGTTGAGGGAGTCCCCAAAGATCCCCCAAGGCCAAAAACGGAATTTTTATGTTTTTGGTAATTTCGCCGATTACGCTTACCGTACGCGTACGGTAAAAACTTTAAAAAAAAATAAAATTATCCACACTCTCTCCACCCCGTGTGCAATTGGTGACCGCAGGTCACCAATTGTGCATGGCTTATCAGATATGAGATAAACTAAAATATTTTTTAAAAAAATAATAAAAAAAAAAATTATCCACACTCTCTCCATCCCGTGTGCAAATGGTGCCCGAAGGGCACCATTTGTGCATGGCGTATAAAATATACGAAAAATTAAAATATTACCTTTCAAAATGAAGTGCATCATATGTCCTCCATGTGCGCACGGTGCGCGAAGCGCATCGTGCGTACATGGCCCATCTAGCGGAACGTGGGCACGCGGTGCACGTAGCGCACCGCGTGCTCACCGTGCGTGCACGGCACTAACTGCACGGCACTAACGGCACTAAATGCGTAAAGCTCACCGTGCGCGCATGGAACGAACTGCGTTAAGTGGGCGCGCACGCCACGAATGGCGTAAAGTAACTTAGCATTTAAAAAAACCGTACAAATTAACTGAAAAAGCCATAGGTTTCACACACGTTATAGTTAGGAATTAGCATTTAAAAAACCTTGCAAATTCACTGAAAAAACCATAGGTTTCACACATGTTATAGTTAGCGGAAATTTTACTGATAAAAAACCAATGAAATTCCCCCGTTATAGTTAGTGCAGGCAACTATAACTCACGCGACCACAATCTTCTGCTGATGACATATGTGTCTTTATGAAAAAAAAATATTTGTAATATATGTATAGCTAAAAATGTATGGAAGAAGACATGGGCAAATAAGTGTCTAAATACAGTATTAGCATCAGCAGAGGATTGCGGTCGCGTGAGTTATAGTTGCCTGCACTAACTATAACGGGGGAATTTCATTGGTTTTTTATCAGTAAAATTTCCGCTAACTATAACATGTGTGAAACCTATGGTTTTTTCAGTGAATATATATATATATATATATATATATATATATATATATATATTACTGCTCCTCGTTCCACCATTGGCTGCTTCTGCACTCTTTTCGGCGGGTGCAATTTGACATGGTGGTGGGTCCGTGTAAAATCAAAGCTCACATCCAAAGGATAATCACACTCACAGGGTTAGTGGCATAATTTTGTTTATTGCGAGGACGCGTTTCGGCGCTTAGCCTTCTTCCAGCTCGCTTCATTGAAATGTGACACAGCCAACGTTACACTTTTTCAAATTGGAAAAGTTCGCCTCATTGGTTATGAGGATTGATGGCAAAGAGAGAGAACTGCTGCTATTGGGTGCTAGACCGATGTCCAGCCTCCCCCTGTCTGATGTATCCAAACCTAACTTTAACACAGCGGGGTACAGCGATGTTTCAATCCCCATCTGTGTATCAGTTCTCACACCCGCTGCGGCCTACTCAGCCTCGATGTTCCCTGGATGGGTAAGTCCATGCAGTTCCCCCTCATAATCCAAAGGTGCCCGTTGCTTCTGATTGAAGTGTCCCATATTGCCGCCCCTATAGTAGAGTGACCTTTATCATTAAAGGCTAGCATAAGTGATAGCCAGTCCAACAAATAACATGTGCTGGCACCCGGGCAAACACAAGGTTGGCAGCTCGATTATGATACTGCTGAAATATGTCATGTTTGTTATCAAACAACCTGCCTCAACACTTCTCACATGAATATCGTGTCGAGAACAATGTGGCATGCACCTAGGTGGCTACCTTACAAGTTGCTCACCTATTTGCCCCAGCTTTTCTTGTGCGCTGGCTGCCAGCCCTAAGCTACTGCCACCAAGACAAGAATCTGACCCCCTGCCAGGAGGTGTGAACTCTCCCAGGACTCAGAAATAAAGGCCTGGATGGTAAGGAGGTCACACCTCCCTCCCTTACAGGATGGCTAGTGAAATTGCACTTCAAGGTGGTGAGCTTCAAAGACTTTATCGCCTGTGATATGCAACCAGGCTGTCTCCCAAAGAAGAAGTCAGCCTTTCCCTGCCTCCAGGCACGTTTGCACATAGGCAGGCAGGAAAATTAGGTATTTAGGAGGTGTGCACCTCCAGAAGGCTAGCCACACCTCAAGGGTGGGTTACTGAGTATGTACAACTGAGAAAGACTACTGAAAGTTTTAAAATTGGTAGAATAGAGGGTTCTATATAGTAAAAGTCACCTAAGGGGCAGATTCGTTGCTCAGTCTAGAAGCCCATTGGTCACTTGCACCCACACCCACACCCAAAACACCCCTAAATCTATCATTTAATGGCTACCCCTGGCAACACAACTTCAGTTTGCAGCAAAGGACAAAGAGGAGACCTTTGTCTGTGACAACAGGATCTGCACTTAGCAAAGGAGTGATACTCTACACCTGAGGACATCTTCCTGGAACTGCATGACTGCTACTTGTTGTGGACCAAAGCTTGGCTCCCCCAGGCAGTGGGATCCCCTTGAGAAACAAAGGCAACTCCTTACCCCCTGGACTAGTGGCACAAGTTCCCTGCACACCGCAGGTAAAAACAACATACAGGAATCAAAGAATTGATGACCATTGGCCCTTCCAAGGGATCGCCCAAATGTAGATGGTCCTGTGCATTGGAGGAAATGTAGTCCTGACCTCCACCAGGTTTCAGACGCCTACCATTTTCCCATTGAATCTCCAGACATCAAAATATTATTATACTGATCTTACAGATGCCAAGGCTTGTTGGCTGCCTGTCCGGCAACCACCACTTTTACTCCATGCTGCACCCTGAGTGAACTCAGCAAACCTTCACCCAGGATCTGCAGTGGCTTCATAGATGACCTTTTGCACCCAGTTCCCCACCAGCACCATGTAAGTGGTAAAACCATCTCTCCTGCATCTTCTGCTTCAGCAGCAAGGACAACCTGGACAACTCTTCAACTCGAGCCATGTAATTCGAACTGACTTGTGACTTGGTCCTGGGACCCACATCACCTTTGTCGTCCTTGGGTTCCACACAACTCAATCTGTAAGTGACCGATTGTCACTATGCTTTTTTCCATTGACAACAATGATAAAGTTTTGCAGTACTGATTTGCACTGATCTAACTTTGCTTCTTAAAATCCATAACTCTGGTTATACTTATGCATTTGACTTTGCTTTGGTGTCTAAAATTATATACAAATCTGCTTAACTTTTATAAATTGGTGACATATTTCTTTTGAGTCATGGTAATTCATGCTGGCACTCTGAAATGCTTAACACATGTTCCTCTAGTAAAGCCTCAGGGAAGCCTGAGTGCCTGGGTGCTTCCTGCTGCCGGTCCAGACAGGAAGAATGAAGAGGACGAGGTGGGAGGAGAGGAGAGGAGGAGGGAGGAGAGGTGGCGGCCGGTTGTTTCTGGTAAGTCCCTTTTTTTCAATTACATTCCTCTCCCCCCCACCACCCCCATCCGGTAGCAGCTGCTACTGTTCCTAACTCCACAAATATTGAAGTAGCTTGTTAGAACTAGCATGGACTATGTGTGCTGAGTGTTAAATCCCTCTCCAGTATGATCTCTTCATAACCCCCTGAGCACTAAAGTCCTCTAACTTCAAGTTACTGCTGAGAAAAAAGCAAACCCTGCTTTATTATCACCTATCATCGAATTGCAAATTAGGGTTTTCGAGTGGTGATTAGGAATGTGCATGCCGAGGGCACCCCTTCCAAATCTAGGTTGCAAGGTAATGTACAATTGTTTTGCAACCGGAATGCAGTAGCAAAACAATCACAGTTTACCTCTTACTTCAAGTGGGTGGATAGCCAGTCACAAATGTCTATCCATATGACTGGCAGCAAACACGTTTTTTAAGAGCAGGCAGGGGTCCCACGGACCACTTCCTACTCTTAAAAAATGAAAAAGAAATATTTAATTTTTGTTTTTGAAATGCATCCCATTTTCTTTTAAGGAAAATGAGCTGCGTTTAAAAAAAAAGTTGTTTTATTTAAAAGGAAACATATATATGGTGGTCTGCTTTCCTCAGCAGAACACTATAGCTGTGTTATTGTCCATTCCCAATGGGTCCCAAATTGCAATCAGCTTCACAAGTATTGATAAGGCAGGGCATTTGCGACCCCATTGGTAATCGCTAATGTGTCTGAGACACATTAGTACATTTAATTTCGCTAGTTGCAATTTGTGAGTAGCCAAAAATTGCAATATGCGAATCATAAAATGTAATGGTTGTACATCTGGCCGTTAGTCAAATGGGTAGTGTAACTCTATACAGATTTGAAAATAGACTAATAGGAGATGAATAGACTCTCAGAGCAAAGAGTGAAACAGGGTGTTCATTTAGGTGACCAGGGATTTATATATCGGGTTCTCTTGTATTCTGTGCTTGTTTATGGAATGTCCTTGGCCCAGAATCTCACTGCGTGAGAGTTCCGTGTCAGGAATTCCAACTTTGTCAGTTGGTGTCTTTCCTGTGTTCCTTGTAGCTGCTCTGCATGGTTGCTCAGACTTTATATGAATATAAGCTTATTCATCTTACCTGGCATTCCTGGTATGTTGTAACATCCTTTTTGGTGACGAGGATGCTACCCACACGGACCCACAACCAGAGAGAGAGGCTTATGGGTCGTCATATCAAATGACAAACGGCGAAGGGGAGAGTCTTTGAACTGGACGTTGCTCCCAAGATACTGTTTTCCGCGGTCCAACTCAGCTCCCGGCATCAAAATTTGATGAGGAAAGTCTATTGGTGAGCAGAGCAGCGCAAGTGTAAGGTCAGTGGCTGATGAAACGCACATTCAGATGCGTGAGTTCCAGCAACTAGTAATTCAATGCGTGTTCTACGTAAAACACGCAGTGACATCAGCGCATTTGCGTTCCTAGGTGAAATGCAAGAAGTACTTCCTCTTTCAACATCACAGTGCTCTTTATTGTCACAGTGCTCCTTTAATGCTGCTTTCTGAATCTTCCAACATGAAGATTCTTTGCCTTCCAGTTTTACGTCATAATTGAATAAAGGGAGCGGCAGGCAAACAAGGATTAAGTCTGCAGGTACTGTGAACCATTGCCTATTATACACATCTTGGTTTTTTTTAGCGAGGCAAACAAGGATTAAGAACAAGGATAAAGACTGCAGGTACTGTGAACCTTTGCCTTTTGTACACGTCTTGTTTTTGAGCGAGCATATTCCATGGAAACAACGGAAAGAACTGTGCTGTGAACAGAATGTGGATAAATCCGAGTACTATATGAAAATGCTCCACAGCAAGGAGTGTGTGCTGTAGGCAGTGCTCATCACGTATACTTTAAGAATTATGCAGAGCAATCAACGTTGCACTCACGTTCTTGTTTACTTGTTTACTTCTACCACCATTCCATTTCTTGTTCTTTGTTTTGTCAAACATGCAAGCTGTCAGTCCTCCTCCACCTTTCCTCGAAACGCCAGGGGAGCCACCCATCAAGTGGAAACAATGGTTTGATGGGTTTGAGACTTATTTTGGTGCAATTGGTGCCAACAGGTCTAGAGCTGAACGCAGAACGTATCTTCTCTTACACTCATTAGGTTTTGAGGAAAGGGCTATACTGAAACACCTTCCCCCTCCTGTCACTGATGGTGAGAACATTCTTGTTGAGTATCAAGATACAGTTAAGAGGCTCCAAACAAGATTCAACGTGCAACCCAGTATTGTGGTACTCTGTCATAAATTCTTTTTGCGCACGCAAAACACAGGGGAAGACGTTGATAGCTATATCACTGCTTTGAGGAGACTGGTAGCAGAAAGTCAGTTTGAAAACTTTGCTGACCAACTAGTGCGCCATCAATTCATTTGCCACTGTACAGATAAAAATATTGAACAAAAACTTCTCTCCATGGGAAATCCTAGCCTGGAAGAGACTATCATGGTGGCAAAGAGTATTGAGACTTCTGTATTGTCGGCCAAGGAACTGGAAAATAAGAGTAATGAATCTGTTGCTGCAGTTAAAGTGAAAGACAATAAAGATAAAGATGTCAAGTCCTCTCACAAACCCCATTTGAATTTTTGGGAAATATAGAACGTTTCTTTTCTCAAAGAAATGTCTGCCACAGATGTGGATACAAGAGTTACATGAAAGGCAACAGGTGTCT
Source organism: Triturus cristatus (assembly GCF_964204655.1). Lineage (NCBI taxonomy): Eukaryota > Metazoa > Chordata > Amphibia > Caudata > Salamandridae > Triturus > Triturus cristatus. Next base: position 600,875,730 of record NC_140594.1, read on the forward strand.
GGCTAGATTTGTGACTTGTATAGTTTGCAACAAGACCGGTCATTTTGCTAAGGTTTGCCAAGCCAGTAAGGGAAAAACAACTTACCAACCAAATTCTGTCAAGTGTGTTGTCGATGGGGGTATGCCTTGTGATAATGAGGAATCCGTTGCTAGAGATCTCAGTGACATGGTCATGGTAGTACATGACGATGGGGTCATTGTTGGTGATCGCGAAATGTGTAAGGATCCTTATGTTGAAATCTTAGTGGGCGATTGTATGCTGAAGCTACTGGTGGACTCTGGGGCTCACATCCCCATGATTTCATTAGAATTATATAATGCGACATGGCCAGATAGACCCTTACTTCCCCCTGATCGCAAAGCTGTTTCTTATGAAGGGCGAGAGATAAACCTGTCAGGGTATATCGAAGACATTATGGAATTCAAACGGAGAAGAATTGCAGGGAAATTGTTTGTAGCTCACAAAGGGTTGAACATTTTGGGATGGTTTCACCAGGGCCTGTTTGGGATGGTACTCAAACCTGGCACCACAGAACAGGTCCTTACTGTAAGAGAAAATCCTGACATTGAGAGTTTAGTCAATCAATTTCCTCATGTTTTTTCTGGGGAGCTAGGCAAGATTAAGGAGTTCCAACATAGGATTATAGTGAGGGATAATGCAAAGCCTGTTAAGCACAAACTTAGAAATGTTCCTTTCAGTGTCAGGCAGGACCTTGAGAAAGAGCTGGACTCCCTATGCACTAAGGGCATCATTGAACCAGTAGAATCTTCTCTATGGTTGTCCCCACTGGTAGTTGCACGAAAGCAGAATGGTGAGCTTAGGGTCCGTATCGACCTTCGCTGTCTTAATAAAGAAATCTGGGTGGACTCTCATCTTCTTCCTAATATTAATGAACTGCTGGCAGGTCTGAAAGATGCAAACGTTTTTACTAAGCTGGACCTGGTGTGTGCCTACCATCAGGTAGAGTTAGCTCCTGAGTCAGGACACCTCACTGCTTTTGTCTCCCCTTTCAGAACATTCCAATATGTCCGAATGCCGTTTGGACATTCATCGGCGGCTTCTGTGTTTCAGCGACTCATGTCTAATATGCTGAAGGCAGTTGAGGGAATATCTGTATTGCAGGACAATGTTCTTGCATTTGCACCTGATAGCGTTACCCACGACTCCATTAATAAAGAAGTTTTGTCTAGGTTCCAGACAAATGGAGGAGTGTTGTGTAGGGACAAATGTGTTTTTAAGACCAAAGAGGTTGAGAATTTAGGACATGTTGTCAACGAAAATGACATTCTCCCTAAAAACAGCCTTGTTGATTCTATTGTCAAGTCCAAGGTTCCCTCCGACAAAGTGGGTCTCAAGTCCTTTCTTGTTCTTTGCAAATTTTATTCGGGTTTTGTACAAGACTTTGTGAGCAAGTTAAGACCGTTGTCATGAATGCTGATGAAAGGTGTTATTTTTGAGTGGAGTGATGAGTGCCAGAGGGTTTTCGAGTGGGTAAAGCAACAACTTATTTCACCTAAGATACTAAAACATTATGACCCTTCTCTCACCTGCACCCTCACAGTTGATGCCAGCAATGTTGGCTTGGGTGCTGTTCTTTCTCAGAAGAAAGATGGGGATGTTAGAACCATTGAAGTTGCTTCCAGGGTGTTGTCTCCTTCTGAAAGAAAGTACTCCGTCATAGAAAAAGAGTTGCTGGCGTGCTGGTGGGCTGTAATGAAGTTTAGAAATTTCATTTGGGGAAAAGAGTTCTGTTTACAGACTGATCACAAGCTCGTAGTCTTTGTTCTCAGCGGGAAGAATGTTAGGAGTTTTACTCTTAGGATTGCACGTCTGTCCTCTAAACTCCTTCAATTTTTTTTCTGTGCAGAATATCTTCCCGGTAACAAGAATGGTTTCTTTCCCGTTTTTTCTGACACTGTTGAGAATGAGCTGGAAACAGGTGAGCAGGACAAGGAAGAGTTTATTGTAGCGGCTGTGGACCGTCCACAATTATGTGCAGTCTCAGAGAGTGAATGGCGTCAGGCACTCAGTGCTGATGTCTCCACGACGTAGGTCATGAGGTATGTGGAGAAAGGATGGCCAAGCAAGAGGAATCTTAATTTTGAATTTAAAACCTTTCTCCAAGTTGCAGATGAACTTGCCATCGAAGATGGGTTGTTACTCAGAGGTGACAAACTTGTCCCTCCCGTTTCTTTGAGAACTGCCCTAGTTAAACATGCACATGAAGGCCATTTAGGGGCCACTGTGACAAAAAAAAGAGTGTGTCTCTCCTTTTGGTGGCCTTCCATGGGCATGGAAGTTGATGACATTATAAAGTTCTGTGTAATTTGTGCTAGCTGTGCTAAGGCTGCCAAGTTGTGTACCCCTACTCTTTCTCCTATTGAATTGCCGTCCACACCATGGGTGAAACTAGGGCTTGACATTGTAAGTCATTTCCATGCCCTTGACGCTTCTTCGAAGCTTGCCTTGGTTCTCATGGACTACTATTCTAAGTGGCCAGAGGTTAAGTTTGTGAGAGAATTGTCTTCAAGAACTGTGGTTGAGTTTTTCAATGAGGTGTTCCTAAAAAAGGGGTTTCCTGAATCCTTAGTGACGGACAACGGCACCCAATTTATTGCCAGTGAGGTGGACGATTTTCTGTACACTTGTGGAGTCAAGCACCTCAAGAGTTCACTGTATCACCTTCAGACCAATGGTCTTGTAGAACGTATGTTTAGGGTGCTTGGGGAGTGCATACAGTGGGCACTGTATGCAAATAAATGTATTGTAGTCAATACAGTGAGAAGCATGCTCTGGTTTTATCGCACCACCCCACATTCAACAACTGGTATGTCACCTTTTGAATTATTACGTGGTCGGAGAGCGGCCACTGCTTTTTGGCCTAGCTGGATGAGCAAGTGGATCAAAGGGAAACAGTGGTGGAATACTAGTGTCAGAAGTCGTGTTGAGTTGATTCAGAGTAAGCAGAAAACTTACTTTGACTCCATGAAGAAGTTCAAAGAGGTTGAGATACGTTTGAGTGATTTAGTTCATGTGAGGAAACCTGTCAATGTGAGTAAGGGTTCTTCCATATGCGGTTTTCCTTTAAAAGCTGTAGGCATGAAAGGAGATTCTGTAAAACTTGAAAATGGACAGTGGTGGAACAAATGCTTCCTTGTGAAAGATCGTTCTCTTGAAATGGATGCTGGTGGTGGTGAGAGTAGTAGCAAGGGGGTTGCAATTTCAGATTGTGATTCAGATTGTGCGGGCAAGCCCGCCTTGAGGTGCAGCGCTCGAGCTAGGAGTGTTCCTCTTCGTTATAGAAAATAGAATGGTTATATTTATTAGTTTGTTTCTACTTTGCTCTTGTTTCATTTCTTTATATTTATATTTTTCTCTTGTTCTACTTACTTGCCTTTTCTATTCTCTCTCTCTCTCTTCCCCTTTTCTTCCTCGCTCGTTTTTCTTTCATCCATCCTGTACGGATTATTGTTTTTCTTGTTTTGGTGTTTAGGGAAGACCAATGTTGTGTTCTGTGTTTGTTTATGGAATGTCCTTGGCCCAGAATCACACTGCGTGAGAGTTCCGTGTCAGGAATTCCAACTTTGTCAGTTGGTGTCTCTCCTGTGTTCCTTGTAGCTGCTCTGCTTGGTGGCCCAGACTTTATATGAATAAAAGCTTATTCATCTTACCTGGCGTTCCTGGTCCGCTGTAACAGGTTCTCAACAGGTGGATTGTCAGGTTCCTTCTGCAATAAAGAAGCGTGGAACATGTCTGGAGGGCTTCAGGCTGGTTGTTCCAGAGTCTCAGGCCAACATGAGAAGGCCTGGTTATATTGGTCTTAGACTTTGTTTTACTTTGAAGCTACAAGAATCATTTGTGGTTGGTTTCTGGAACTTATCTTCCTTCCCAAATGTTGAGTTTGTCCTTCAGGTAAGTGGGAAATGCAATATGTATGATCTTATGGGAGATGAATGCCATTATACAATGTATTCTGGCATCAAGATGCAACTGGTGAGGTCTTTCAGGATAGGGGTCATGGGAATTCATTTGTTTGTTTCTTTGAAAAGGCGGACGGCCAAGTGCAGGAATGGCACTAAAGGGGGCCAGATTGGCCTAAGGGAGGTCTTTTAGCAAGGCACTTTTATCATCGAGGTGTGATAGCACCAGGGCTTGATCGGCAATCCTGAAATCTTCAGGAGGAATGGAGGGTTACATTTTCTTAAGGAGGTGAAGCTGGAAGTACGCGGTTTGTGTCAATGTGAAAATATCAGTTGATATGGACATGTTTCTTCCATCCCTCATCTGTATGGCATCAAGATGATTTGAAGGGTGTCTTTCTCTCGAGCCTCTAGTCCCCATCTATAAACTGTTGCCTTTCTCTGTAAACATTCAGTTCTAGTTGTGAGGCAATTATTCTGTCACAGTTGATAGTTGTTTTTTTCTTTACACATTCTTTCACTTTTTGTTCTCTTTTATTCAGTCTTTTAATCGTACTGGTTCTTTCTTTTTTCCTCTCAGCTACCTTTTTATTGTTCCAACTCCACTTTACATTTGCTTATTCTATTTCATTTTTTTGTTTTTTTTAATAATCTTCATCCTTTTTCAATGTTATTCTTTTTTTATTCATCAATTTCATTGCCTCATTTCCTCTGCCTTCATTCCTCTCCCTTTTGTGACAAATTCCTCTACTTTTCCCTGTACTTATCATCTGCCTCCGCCATTCCAGTTTCTCTGTCTTGTCACTGTGTATCTTAGCAGTATGCTTTCAGCATGCTACACCCCTACTATATCTCCACTAGCACTGTATGGTCTTTAAATGCTGTGGGTGCCAGCCCCAAGCAAACCATTCCGAAAAAGAACAGCAAGATAACATTAGTAAGGTTGTACCATGGTCTTCAGCTGGCATCCTTACAATCACAGAGCACTTTGTTCATTGTGGCTATTAAACAGCACCTACATATAACATTAGAGACAATTAATGTTCTTTCCCTTTTGTTAGTTAGTGTCGAATAGAGCTGTAAACAACAAATGGCACTGTACATAAAAGTGTAACTTGACAAATACAGGCTACAAACCTCAAACCAAAGTGTGACTTTTCAATCAAAGCACTCAAACTGTCTACTAGAAATTATATCTAATCACCAGTCTTGCACAAAGTTTAATGGTATTGCTGTAACTCTGACATGGAAAATAGCAGTGATCAATTATGTGACTTGACCATTAATTGTTTCGGTTATTTTTCAGTGGTGGCTGCCACAAACAAAGGGAGGTGAGGCGGGTGGAGGGAATGCGAGAGGGGCAGTGGGGGTGCGTGGGGTGCTAATAATAATATTTTTTTTAAAGAACCTACCATAACCTGCCGGCTGCCTCCTGCATTGCGTCACACCTCCTGTGCTCTTAATGGTCCCAGAAGCCCCTGTGCAATCATCGCGCTGCTCTCATGCTAAGAGAGCATCCACGTGGAGTGTCCTGAGCTGGCTGAAAAGACTCTCTGCTAAGGACAGGGAGTCTGTGTGGTTTCTCCAGCCCAGCTGTTCAGTCCAATATTGTCAGTCCATCCCAGCAACACACACCCAGGACTACAGCATTCCGGGAGCTGTAGTTTCTTCACGAGCTACAGGAAGTTGCCATCATGTGACTGTTGTTAGCGGATTTCCGCCTATGGGAGAGACTCTGGACACTTTAAATGGTGGGAGTGAAAGTCTATTCTTGTATTCAGCTGCATCTGAGGAAGGCCGAAAGGCAGAAATGCATTATGCAACAGCTGACTAATTAAAGGTTTCCCGAACGCATCCCCTGAGTGGTCTCTTTCTGTTCTTCTGGGAGTGGGATGTTTTTGATGTATTGCGCCAGCCAGAGGCACACTAGATGCCCCGTTCTGCCAAGAGGCCGGAGCATTACTGGAACTTGCTGCAGCTGCAGTTTTGATCAGATCAAGGGATTGCTAGGACTCTGGCCCACCTTGGAAGGCATGCCCTGCCATGGGTTGCTGCGAGAGCGGCTCATTATTAACGAGGAGACAGATGCACTGTCAGTCTGTTTCACGACCCGACAAGCACACACACGACAAGGTTGGAGCGTTAAACAGGGGACCCAAGGGAGATCAGCTACACAACATTTCAAGGACTTTGAATTTGACACCCCGTGCCTTTTTCAGCAAGACATAAAGATAACCACTGGGGTCCAAAATTGTCAGTCCATCACAGCAACACACACCTGGGACTACAGCATTCTGGGAGCTGTAGTTTGTTCACGAGCTACAGGAAGTTGCCATCATGTGACTGTTGTTAGCGGATTTCCGCCTATGGGAGAGACTCTGGGCACTTTAAAAGCTGGGACTGAAAGTCTATTCTTGTATTCAGCTGCATCTGAGGAAGGCCAAAAGGCAGAAATGCATTATGCAACCTGACTAAATAAAGGTTTCCCGAATGCATCCCCTGAGTGGCCTCTACCTGTTCTTTTGGGAGTGGGATGTTTTTGATGTATTGCACCAGCCAGAGGCGCACTAGAGGCCCCATTCTGCAAAGAGGCCGGAGCATTACTGGAACTTGCTGCAGCTGCAGTTTTGCTCAGATCAAGGGATTGATAGGACTCCGGCCCACCTTGGAAGGCATGCTCTGCCATGGGTTGCTGCGAGAGCGGCTCGTTATTAACGAGGAGACAGATGCAATGTCAGTCTGTTTCACAACCCGGCGAGCACACACACGACAAGTTTGGAGCGTTAAACAGGGGACCTGAGGGAGATCAGCTACACAACGTTTCAAGGAATTTGAATTTGATACCCCGCGCCTTTTTCAGCAAGACATAAATGTACCCACTGGGGTCCAAAATTGTCAGTCCATCCCAGCAACACACACCCGGGACTACAGCATTCTGGGAGCTGTAGTTTGTTCACGAGCTACAGGAAGTTGCCATCATGTGACTGTTGTTAGCAGATTTCCGCCTATGGGAGAGACTCCGGACACTTTAAAAGGTGGGAGTGAAAGTCTATTCTTGTATTCAGCTCCTGCATCTGAGGAAGGCCGAAAGGCAGAAATGCATTATGCAACAGCTGACTAATTAAAGGTTTCCCGAACGCATCCCCTGAGTGGCCTCTACCTGTTCTTTTGGGAGTGGGATGTTTTTGATGTATTGAGCCAGCCAGAGGCGCACTAGAGGCCCCGTTCTGCAAAGAGGCCGGAGCATTACTGGAACTTGCTGCAGCTGCAGATTTGCTCAGATCAAGGGATTGATAGGACTCCGGCCCACCTTGGAAGACATGCCCTGCCATGGGTTGCTGCGAGAGCGGCTCGTTATTAACGAGGACACAGACGCACTGTCAGTCTGTTTCACAACCCGGCGAGCACATGCACAACAAGATTGGAGCGTTAAACAGGGGACCCGAGGGAGATCAGCTACACAACGTTTCAAGGAATTTGAATTTGACATCCGCGCCTTTTTCAGCAAGACATAAATGTACCCACTGGGGTCCAAAATTGCCAGTCCATCCCAGCAACACACACCCAGGACTACAGCATTCTGGGAGCTGTAGTTTGTTCACGAGCTACAGGAAGTTGCCATCATGTGACTGTTGTTAGCGGATTTCCGCCTATGGGAGAGACTCTGGGCACTTTAAAAGCTGGGACTGAAAGTCTATTCTTGTATTCAGCTGCATCTGAGGAAGGCCAAAAGGCAGAAATGCATTATGCAACCTGACTAATTAAAGGTTTCCCGAACGCATCCCCTGAGTGGCCTCTACCTGTTCTTTTGGGAGTGGGATGTTTTTGATGTATTGCACCAGCCAGAGGCGCACTAGAGGCCCCATTCTGCAAAGAGGCCGGAGCATTACTGGAACTTGCTGCAGCTGCAGTTTTGCTCAGATCAAGGGATTGATAGGACTCCGGCCCACCTTGGAAGGCATGCTCTGCCATGGGTTGCTGCGAGAGCGGCTCGTTATTAACGAGGAGACAGATGCAATGTCAGTCTGTTTCACAACCCGGCGAGCACACACACGACAAGTTTGGAGCGTTAAACAGGGGACCTGAGGGAGATCAGCTACACAACGTTTCAAGGAATTTGAATTTGACACCCCGTGCCTTTTTCAGCAAGACATAAATGTACCCACTGGGGTCCAAAATTGTCAGTCCATCCCAGCAACACACACCCGGGACTACAGCATTCTGGGAGCTGTAGTTTGTTCACGAGCTACAGGAAGTTGCCATCATGTGACTGTTGTTAGCAGATTTCCGCCTATGGGAGAGACTCTGGACACTTTAAAAGGTGGGAGTGAAAGTCTATTCTTGTATTCAGCTGCTGCATCTGAGGAAGGCCGAAAGGCAGAAATGCATTATGCAACAGCTGACTAATTAAAGGTTTCCCGAACGCATCCCCTGAGTGGCCTCTACCTGTTCTTTTGGGAGTGGGATGTTTTTGATGTATTGCGCCAGCCAGAGGCGCACTAGAGGCCCCGTTCTGCAAAGAGGCCGGAGCATTACTGGAACTTGCTGCAGCTGCAGATTTGCTCAGATCAATGGATTGATAGGACTCCGGCCCACCTTGGAAGGCATGCCCTGCCATGGGTTGCTGCGAGAGCGGCTCGTTATTAACGAGGACACAGATGCACTGTCAGTCTGTTTCACAACCCGGCGAGCACATGCACAACAAGATTGGAGCGTTAAACAGGGGACCCGAGGGAGATCAGCTACACAACGTTTCAAGGAATTTGAATTTGACATCCGCGCCTTTTTCAGCAAGACATAAATGCACCCACTGGGGTCCAAAATTGCCAGTCCATCCCAGCAACACACACCCGGGACTACAGCATTCTGGGAGCTGTAGTTTGTTCACGAGCTACAGGAAGTTGCCATCATGTGGCTGTTGTTAGCGGATTTCCGCCTATGGGAGAGACTCTGGACACTTTAAAAGGTGGGAGTGAAAGTCTATTCTTGTATTCAGCTGCTGCATCTGAGGAAGGCCGAAAGGCAGAAATGCATTATGCAACAGCTGACTAATTAATGGTTTCCCAAACGCATCCCCTGAGTGGCCTCTACCTGTTCTTCTGGGAGTGGGATGTTTTTGATATATATATATATATATATATATATATATATGTCCAGAACTCGTCCTACAATACCGAATGTTGGAAAGGACGAAGCAAACCCAAATTAAGTGCTTTTAGAATTTATTCCGTGCCCTGCACGCCGCCATTACGCGTTTCAGCCCTCTAGGGGCCTTGGTCACATGATACATCACATGGCTCATTTCACACAATTTAAAGTGACAGTGCTCAGGAAAGACAAACAAACACTTCCGTTTCATCATCATGGAAACGGAAGAAATTTAACAGAGTACTTCATATGATGCCTTAAATTCCTCAATTGTGCATTCTAACTTTGATATGTGCAAAATATCACAAAGTTTTGGTTTAAATACCAAGAATTTGTTCAGACAATTCATATTGTGACTAATAAATAAATAAATATACTTTAAAAGTCAAACAGGGTTAAACTAACGTTATCATCATATCAAACATAGGACACATTCTAAAACATAGTATTCCATGTTAATAAAATCTATATGTGAACCATTGATAGAAAATGATAAAGAATAAACAATAAAAGAAAATATACAGGTAAAATACCTAGTTCAAATCTTGATATCATCAAATTATAACAATATCAAAACCCAATATATTCAATATCATGTTGTACAGATTACGCTTGTACCCTGTTGCCACCCTGTTAGATGTACTAGAGGAATAACAGGCAAATGACCAATACTGCCCCAGTGGGCTATTGCACTAACGAATACTTAAAGCACTTATGGTTTGTTGACTACCTGATGTCACCCAAAGTTGTGTCCCTAACCTACTGTGCAAAATTGTGATTAAAACAATTTTTTTTTTGTTTTTACAATATCAAAATTAGATTAAAAGCTAGCAGCTCACATGTTTGGGGATAGCAGGATTAAATATCGAGGAACTAACAATTCATAGATGGGTAAAAAAGTCCTCACTAGAATTCAATCCATTTGGAATTTTGCTATCCAACTCCAATATATATTTGGTTTCCAATTTCCTTAGCAGAGAATCACGGTTCCCACCTCTTCTCAGGGGAGGAACTGAGTCTATCAATAAATATTGCAACTCACAAGATCTCCTTGCATGTACTTCATCAAAATGGCGAGCTACTGGATATGCTGGATCACCATGGTTAATGGCTCGAATGTGCTGTAGTATCCTTTTGTGGGCCTGGAGTCTTGTACTGCCCACATAGCGTAACCCACAAGGACACTCAAGCACATAGATAACAAACTCCGTTTTACAAGTGAGTTTTTTTATCAATTTTGGTGATCCTGTTACTCAATGGAGTAGTATATTCTGTTTTATTCACTCCATGTTTACATGCTTTACAACTGGCACATTTAATGAAACCTTTGCTGGCCGATAACCACATTGTATTCTCAACCAACTCCGGGCTGCTTTTAACAAGGGAATCACTCATTGAGCGTGCCTTTCTAAAAGTCAAATTAGGTGACCGAGAAAGGGTATTGCACAACACCAGATCACTTTTGACCAACGCCCAGTTTTTATTAATAATCTTTCTTATAGTATGTTGTTGATTACTATAGGTTAGAATTAATCTGGGTTGTGAGGTCCCTGGTTCAGTAGTAGGAATGATAGATGGTTTAATGGCCAATGCCTGTGTTCTACCCTGCTCGTTAGCTTTAGACATGGCTGTATCTATCATTCTGGAGGTGTATCCCCGTCTAAGGAATCTGGCCCGGCATTCAGACTGTGCCCTGAAACATTCAGAATCAATGGTACACACTCTTCTGATGCGCAACATCTCCCCAAAGGGAATGCTGTGGATCAAGTGTGCAGGGTGGTGACTAGAAGCGTGTAATAATGAGTTACCAGCAGTTGCCTTCCTATGGAGTCTCGAGTGTAAATGGTTGTTAACGATGAAAAGTTCAACATCCAAAAAACAAATGCTGTCACAGCTAACTTGACCTGAGAACTTCAAGTTTAAATTGTTCTCGTTGATCTTATCAATAAATTGGAGAGCCCCATTCTCCGGGCCCTTCCAAATAATAAGAAGGTCATCAATGTACCTGTACCAGCGTACTACATGGTTAGACATAATTTCTTTAAATGATGACCTGAGGACCTGTTCCTCCCAAAGCCCCATATGCAGACAGGCGTAACTTGGGGAGAAAAAGGCCCCCATAGCCACGCCCCTAATCTGCTGATAGACTTGACTTTGAAATAGAAAGAAATTATTCTCTAGGCACATAGAAATAATTGACATTAGCATTTTGTTGTGTTCAAAGAAACAAATAGAATGTTTACTCAAATAGTAATCAACCCCCTTAAGTCCGTCTCTGTGATGGATACTTGTATAAAGTGACGAGACATCAAGAGAGATGAGTAAATAGTCATCATGCCACATTATATCGCCCACTTTGTGTAGATGGTCCCCTGTATCAAGAATGAAAGAGGGTAAGGTTCTCACAAATTCGCGGAGAAAGAAGTCAACAAATTTACTCGCATTCTCTAAGATACTGTTACGGGCTGATATGATTGGCCTCCCTGGTGGCATTAGAGCATTTTTGTGAATCTTGGGTATAAAATAGAGTACTGGCATGACAGTATGGTCGTTCTTAAGATAATGAAATTCATCCGGTGTTAACAATCCCTTACTTTTCCATGCCAGTAAACTTGAATAGAAAGTCTTCCAAAAAGATTTGACCAGTACCATATCGCTCCTTCTATAACATTCAGTCACATTAAATTGATCTCCAAAGCCTTTGACATGTACATGTTGCGTGTCCACAGTACAATGTTACCACCCTTATCGGATTCTCTGATAATGATATTCTTGTTATCTTGTAGTTTCTTCATCAGATGGTAATACAGGTTATCCTGGGCAGTAAACCTTCTTTTGATGGCCCCTTGTCTTTTGTATAGAGATTTAAGGTCTTGTGAAACCTTGTCTTGAAATAAATCAATATTATCCCTGAGCATAATAGGGCAAAACGTCGATTTGGGTTTAAAAGGTGTCAATGTACCAACGTCTTGCCTTGCTATTTCTTGGCTGAATGAAGACACGGAATTATCAGCCTCTTGTTGCAGGGCATACATATCACGCATAAGATCCACATCACCCACCGTTAATGCTGAAGAAGTGTTGCTTATAACTTCAACCTGCTTGTTTTTGGCGGGACCTTGCATTAGGTGAAACTTGCGTAGTTTTAATTTGCGTACAAATTTATACACATCGATGTGGCTTTCTGCGTAATTGAAGTCACTTTTGGGACTAAATGAAAGACCTAGGGACAATGTAGATGTCTCATTCTTAGTTAAAGAGATATCAGAGAGATTGATTATGGTCTGGTCTTCACAATCCTGAGTTGAATTTCCTATTTGCGGACCCACTGTTTCTTTGCTTTTCTGTTGTAATGCTTTTTGCCTGCGTTGTTTGCATCTCTGTCGTCTTTCCCATCTTTTGTTGTTGCATATATATATATATTACTGCTCCTCGTTGCACCATCGGCTGCTTCTGCACTCTTTTCGGCGGGTGCAATTTGACATGGTGGTGGGTCCGTGTAAAATTAAAGTTCACATCCAAAGGATAATCACACTCACGGGGTTAGCGGCATCATTTTGTTTATTGCGAGGACGCGTTTCGGCGCTTAGCCTTCTTCCAGCTCGCTTCATTGAAATGTGACACAGCCAAAGTTACACTTTTTAAATTGGAAAAGTTTGCCTCATTGGATATGAGGATTGATGGCAAAGAGAGAGAACTGCTGCCATTGGGTGCTAGACCGATGTCCAGCCTCCCCTAACTTTAACACAGCGGGGTACAGCGATGTTTCAATACCCATCTGTGTATCAGTTCTCTCACCCGCTGCGGCGTACTCACCCTCAATGTTCCCTGGATGGGTAAGTCCGTGCAGTTCCCCCTCATAATCCAAAGGTGCCCGTTGCTTCTGATTGAAGTGTCCCATATTGCCGCCCCTATAGTGGATTGACCTTTATCATTAAAGGCTAGCATAAGTGATAGCCAGTCCAAAAAATAACATGGGCTGGCACCCGGGCAAACACAAGGTTGGCAGCTCGATTATGATACTGCTGAAATATGTCATGTTTGCTATCAAACAACGTGCCTCGACACCTCTGACATGAATATCGTGTCGAGGACAATGTGGCATGCACCCAGGTGGCTACCTTACAAGTTGCTCACCTATTTGCCCCAGCTTTTCTTGTGTGCTGGCTGCCAGCCCTCAGCTACTGCCACCAAGACGGGAATCTGACCCCCTGCCAGGAGGTGTGAACTCTCCCAGGACTCAGAAATAAAGGCCTGGATGGTAAGGAGGTCACACCTCTCTCCCTTACAGGATGGCTAGTGAAATTGCACTTCAAGGTGGTGAGCTTCAAAGACTTTATCGCCTGTGATATGCAACCAGGCTGTCTCCCAAAGAAGAAGTCAGCCTTCCCCTGCCTCCAGGCACGTTTGCAAATAGGCAGGCAGGAAAAATAGGTATTTAGGAGGTGTGCACCTCCAGAAGGCTAGCCACACCTCAAGGGTGGGCTACTGAGTCTGTACAACTGAGGAAGACTGCTGAAAGTTTTAAAATTGGTAGGATAGAGGGTTCTATGTAGAAAAAGTCACCTAAGGGGCAGATTCGTTGCTCAGTCTAGTAGCCCATTGGCCACTTGCACCCACACCCAAAACACCCCTAAATCTAGCATTTAATGGCTACCCCTGGCAACACAACTTCAGTTTACAGCAAAGGACAAAGAGGAGACCTTTGTCTGTGACAACAGGATCTGCACTTAGCAAAGGAGTGATACTCTACACCTGAGGAAATCTTCCTGGAACTGCATGACTGCTACTTGTTGTGGACCAAAGCTTGGTTCCCCCAGGCAGTGGGATCCCCTTGAGAGACAAAGGCAACTCCATGCCCCCTGGACTAGTGGCACAAGTGCCCTGCACACCGCAGGTAAAAACAACATACCAGAACTAAAGAATTGATGACCATTGGCCCTTCCAAGGGATCGCCCAAATGTAGATGGTCCTGTGCATTGGGGAAAATGTAGTCCTGACCACCAGGTTTCAGACGGCTACCATTTTCCCCTTGAACCTCCAGACATCAAAATCATTTTCTACTGATCTTACAGATGCCAAGGCTTGTTGGCTGCCTGTCCGGCAACCACCACTTTTACTCCATGCTGCACCTTGACTGAACTCAGCAAACCTTCACCCAGGATCTGCAGTGGCTTCATAGATGACCTTTTGCACCCAGTTCCCCACCAGCACCGTGTAAGTGGTAAAACCATCTCTCCCGCATCTTCTGCTTCAGCAGCAAGGACAGCCTGGACAACTCTTCATCTCGAGCCATGTAATTCGAACTGACTTGTGACTTGGTCCTGGGACCCACATCACCTTTGTCGTCCTTGGGTTCCACACAACTCAACCTGTAAGTGACCGATTGTCACTATGCTTTTTTCCATTGACCACAATGATAAAGTTTTGCAGTACTGATTTGCACTGATTTAACTTTGCTTCTTAAAATCCATAACTCTGGTGATACTTATCCATTTGACTTTGTTTTGGTGTCTAAAATTATATACAAATCTGCTTAACTTTTATAAATTGGTGACATATTTCTTTCGAGTCATGTTAATTCATGCTGGTACTCTGAAATGCTTAACACATGTTCCTCTAGTAAAGCCTCAGGGAAGCCTGAGTGCCAGGGTGCTTCCTGCTGCCGGTCCAGACAGGAAGAATGAAGAGGACGAGGCGGGAGGAGAGGAGAGGAGAGGAGGAGGGAGGAGAGGTGGCGGCTTGTTGTTTCTGGTAAGTCCCTTTTTTTCAATTACATTCTTCTCCCCCCCACCACCCCCATCCGGTAGCAGCTGCTACTGTTCCTAACTCCACAAATATTGAAGTAGCTTGTTAGAACTAGCATGGACTGTGTGTGCTGAGTGTTAAATCTCTCTCCAGTATGATCTCTTCATAACCCCCTGAGCACTAAAGTCCTCTAACTTCAAGTTACTGCTGAGAAAAAAGCAAACCCTGCTTTATTATCACCTATCACCGAATTGCAAATTAGGGTTTTCGAGTGGTGATTAGGAATGTGCATGCCGAGGGCACCCCTTCCAAATCTAAGTTGCAAGGTAATGTACGATTGTTTTGCGTCTGGAATGCGGTAGCAAAACAATCACAGTTTACTGCTTACTTCAAGTGGGTGGATAGCCAGTCACAAATGTCTATCCATATGACTGGCAACAAACACGTTTTTTAAGAGCAGGCAGGGGTCCCACGGACCACTGCCTACTCTTAAAAAATGAAACAGAAACATTTAATTTTTCTTTTTGAAATGCATCCCATTTTCTTTTAAGAAAAATGAGCTGCGTTTAAAAAAAAGGTTGTTTTATTTAAAAGGAAACATAGATATGGTGGTCTCCTGTCCTCAGCAGGACACTAAAGCTGTGTTAAAGCCCATTCCTAATGGGTCCCAAATTGCAATCAGCTTTGATTATTGATAAGGCAGGGCATTTGCGACCCCATTGGTAATCGCTAATGTGTCTGAGATACATTAGTACATTTAATTTCGCTACTTGCAATTTGTGAGTAGCCAAAAATTGCAATATGCGAATCATAAAATGTAAGGGTTGTACATCTGGCCGTTAGTCAAATGGGTAGTGAAACTCTTCAAAGATTTGAAAATAGACTAATAGGAGCTGAATAGGCTCTCAGAGCAAAGAGTGAAACAGGGTGTTCATTTAGGTGACCAGGGATTTATATATTGGGTTCTGTTGTATTCTCTGCTTGTTTATGGAATGTCCTTGGCCCAGAATCTCACTGCGTGAGAGTTCCATGTCAGGAATTCCAACTTTGTCAGTTGGTGTCTTTCCTGTGTTCCTTGTAGCTGCTCTGCTTGGTGGCTGAGACTTTATATGAATAAAAGCTTATTCATCTTACCTGGCATTCCTGGTATGTTGTAACATCCTTTTTGGTGACGAGGATGGAGCCACCCACACGGACCCACAACCAGAGAGAGAGGCTTATGGGTCGTCATATCAAATGACGAACGGCGAAGGGGAGAGTCTTTGGACTGGACGTCGCTCCCAAGATACTGTTTTCCGCCGTCCAACTCAGCTCCCTGCATCAAATTTTGATGAGGAAAGTCTATTGGTGAGCAGAGCAGCGCAAGTGTAAGGTCAGTGGCTGATGAAACACACATTCAGAGGCGTGAGTTCCAGCAACTAGTAATTCAATGCGTGTTCTACGTAAAACACGCAGTGACGTCAGCGCGTTTGCGTTCCTAGGTGAAACGCAAGAAGTACTTCCTCTTTCAACGTCACAGTGCTCTTTATTGTCACAGTGCTCCTTTAATGCTGCTTTCTGAATCTTCCAACATGAAGATTCTTTGCCTTCCAGTTTTACGTCATAATTGTATAAAGGCAAACAAGGATTTAGGCTGCAGGTACTGTGAACCATTGCCTATTATACACATCTTGGTTTTTTTTAGCGAGGCAAACAAGGATTAAGAACAAGGATAAAGACTGCATGTACTGTGAACCTTTGCCTTTTGTACATGTCTTGTTTTTGAGCGAGCATATTCCATGGAAACAACGGAAAGAACTGTGCTGTGAACAGAACGTGGATAAATCCGAGTACTATATGAAAAGGCTCCACAGCGAGGAGTGTGTGCTGTTTCTTGTGCTGTAGGCAGTACTCCTCACGTATATTTTAAGAATTATTCAGAGCAATCAACGTTGCGCTCACGTTCTTGTTTACTTGTTTACTTCTACCACCATTCCTTCTCTTGTTCTTTGTTTTGTCAAACATGCAAGCTGTCAGTCCTCCTCCACCTTTCCTCGAAATGCCAGGTGAGCCACCCATCAAGTGGAAACAATGGTTTGATGGGTTTGAGACTTATTTTGGTGCAATTGGTGCCAACAGGTTCAGAGCTGAACGCAGAAAGTATCTTCTCTTACACTCATTAGGTTTTGAGGAAAGGGCTATACTGAAACACCTTCCCGCTCCTGTCACTGATGGTGAGAACATTCTTGTTGAGTATCAAGATACAGTTAAGAGGCACTAAACAAGACTCGACGTGCAACCCAGTATTGTGGCACTCTGTCATAAATTATTTTTGCGCACGCAAAACACAGGGGAAGACGTTGATAGCTATATCACTGCTTTGAGGAGACTGGTAGCAGAATGTCAGTTTGAAAACTTTGCTGACCAACTAGTGCGCCATCAATTCATTTGCCACTGTACAGATAAAAATATTGAACAAAAACTTCTTTCCATGGGACATCCTAGCCTGGAAGAGACTATGACGGTGGCAAAGAGTATTGAGACTTCTGTATTGTCGGCCAAGGAACTGGATAACAAGAGTAATGAATCCGTTGCTGCAGTTAAAGTGAAAGACAATAAACATAAAGATGTCAAGTCATCTGGCAAACCCCATTCGCATTTTTGGGAAAGATAGAACGTTTTTTTCTCTCAAAGAAATGTCTGCCACAGATGTGGATACAAGAGTCATATGAAAGGCGACAGGTGTCTGGCTAGATTTGTGACTTGTATAGTTTGCAAAAAGACCGGTCATTTTGCTAAGGTTTGCCAGGACAGTAAGGGAAAAACAACTTACCAACCAAATTCTGTCAAGTGTGTTGTTGATGGGGGTATGCCTTGTGATAATGAGGAATCCGTTGCTAGAGATCTCAGTGACATGGTCATGGTAGTACATGACGATGGGATCATTGTTGGTGATCCCGAAATGTGTAAGGTTCCTTATGTTGAAATCTTAGTGGGAGATTGTATGCTGAAGCTACTGGTGGACTCTGGGGCTCACATCTCCATGATTACATTAGAATTATATAATGCGACATGGCCAGATAGACCCTTACTTCCCCCTGATCGCAAAGCTGTTTCTTATGAAGGGCGAGAGATAAACCTGTCAGGGTATAACGAAGACATTATGGAATTCAAACGGAGAAGAATTGCAGGGAAATTGTTTGTAGCTCACAAAGGGTTGAACATTTTGGGATGGTTTCACCAGGGCCTGTTTGGGATGGTACTCAAACCTGGCACCACAGAACAGGTCCTTACTGTAAGAGACAATCCTGACATTGAGAGTTTAGTCAACCAATTTCCTCATGTTTTTTCTGGGGAGCTAGGCAAGATTGAGGAGTTCCAACATAGGATTATAGTGAAGGATAATGCAAAGCCTGTTAAGCACAAACTTAGAAATGTTCCTTTCAGTGTCAGGCAGGACCTTGAGAAAGAGCTGGACTCCCTATGCACTAAGGGCTTCATTGAACCACTAGAATCTTCTCTATGGTTGTCCCCACTGGTAGTTGCACGAAAGCAGAATGGTGAGCTTAGGGTCTGTGTCGACCTTCACTGTCTTAATAAAGAAATCTGGGTGGACTCTCACCCTCTTCCTAATATTAATGAACTGCTGGTAGGTCTGAAAGATGCAAACATTTTTACGAAGCTGGACCTGGTGTGTGCCTACAATCAGGTAGAGTTAGCTCCTGAGTCAGGACACCTCACTGCTTTTGTCTCCCGTTTCGGAACATTTCAATATGTCCGAATGCCGTTTGGACTCTCATCGGCGGCGCCTGTGTTTCAGCGACTCATGTCTAATATGCTGAAGGCAGTTGAGGGAATATCTGTATTCCAGGACAATGTTCTTGCATTTGCACCTGATAGTGTTACCCACGACACCATTATTAAAGAAGTTTTGTCTAGGTTCCAGACAAATGGAGTAGTGTTGCGTAGGGACAAATGTGTTTTTAGGACCAAAGTGGTTGAGAATTTAGGACATGTTGTCAACGAAAATGGTATTCTCCCTAAAAACAGCCTTGTTGATTCTATTGTCAAGTCCAAGGCTCCCTCCGACAAAGTGGGTTTCAAGTCCTTTCTTGGTCTTTGCGAATTTTATTCGGGTTTTGTACAAGACTTTGTGAGCAAGTTAAGACCGTTGTCATGAATGCTGATGAAAGGTGTTGTTTTTGAGTGGAGTGATGAGTGCCAGAGGGTTTACGAGTGGGTAAAGCAACAACTTATTTCACCTAAGATACTAAAATATTATGACCCTTCTCTCACCTGCACCCTCACAGTTGATGCCAGCAATGTTCGCTTGGGTGCTGTTCTTTCTCAGAAGAAAGAGGGGGATGTTAGAACTATTGGGTTTGCTTCCAGGGTGTTGTCTCCTTCTGAAAGAAAGTACTCCTTCATAGAAAAAGAGTTGCTGGCATCCTGGTGGGCGGCAATGAAGTTTAGAAATTTCATTTGGGGAAAAAAGTTCTGTGTACCGACTGATCACAAGCCCCTAGTCTTTGTTCTCAGCGGGAAGAATGTTAGGAGTTTTACTCCTAGGATTGCATGTCTGTCCTCTAAACTCCTTCAATTTGTTTTCTGTGCAGAATATCTTCCCGGTAACAAGAATGGGTGTGCAGACTTTCTTTCCCGTTTTTCTGACACTGTTGAGAATGAGCTGGACACAGGTGAGCAGGACAAGGAAGAGTTTATCATAGCGGCTGTGAACCGTCCACAATTATGTGCAGTCTCAGAGAGTGAATGGCGTCAGACACTCAGTGCTGATGTCTCCACGACGTAGGTCATGAGGTATGTGGAGAAAGGATGGCCAAGCGAGAGGAATTTTAATTGTGAATTAAAAACCTTTCTCCAAGTTGCAGATGAACTTACCATCGAAGATGGGTTGTTACTCAGAGGTGACAAACTTGTCCCTCCCGTTTCTTTGAGAACTGCCCTAGTTAAACATACACATGAAGGCCATTTAGGGGCCACTGTGACAAAAAAAGAGTGTGTCTCTCCTTTTGGTGGCCTTCCATGGAGAGGGAAGTTGAAGACATTATAAAGTTCTGTGTAATTTGTGCTAGCTGTGACAAGGCTGCCAAGTTGTGTACCCCTACTCTTTCTCCTATTGAATTGCCGTCCACACCATGGGTGAAACTAGGGCTTGACATTGTAAGTCATTTCCATGCCGTTGACGCTTCTTCGAAGTTTCCCTTGGTTCTCATGGACTACTATTCTAAGTGGCCAGAGGTCAAGTTTGTGAGAGAATTGTCTTCAAGAACTGTGGTTGAGTTTTTCAATGAGTTGTTCCTAAAAGAGGGGTTTCCTGAATTTTTAGTGACTGACAACGGCACCCAATTTATTGCCAGTGAGGTGGACTATTTTCTGCACACTTGTGGGGTCAAGCACCTCAAGAGTTCACTGTATCACCCTCAGACCAATGGTCTTGTAGAACGTATGTTTAGGGTGCTTGGGGAGTGCATACAGTGGGCTCTTGCAAATAAATGTATTGTAGTCAATACAGTGAGAAGCATGCTCTGGTTTTATCGCACCACTCCACATTCAACAACTGGTATGTTACCTTTTGAATTATTACGTGGTCAGAGAGCGGCCTCTGCTTTTTGTCCTAGCTGGATGAGCAAGTGGATCAAAGGGAAACAGTGGTTGAATGCTAGTGTCAAAAGTCGTGTTGAGTTGATTCAGAGTAAGCAGAAAACTTACTTTGACTCCATGAAGAAGATCAAAGAGGGTGAGATACGTTTGAGTGATTTGGTCCATGTGAGGAAACCTGTCCATGTGAGTAAGGGTTCTTCCAAGTGCGGTTCTCCTTTAAAAGTTGTAGGCATGAAAGGAGATTCTGTAAATCTTGAAAATGGACAGTGGTGGAACAAATGCTTCCTTGTGAAAGATTGTTCTCTTCAAATGGATGCTGGTGGTGGTGAGAGTAGTAGCAAGGGGGTTGCAATTTCAGATTGTGATTCAGATTGTGTGGGCAAGCCCGCCTTGAGGTGCAGCGCTCGAGCTAGGAGTATTCCTCTTCGTTATAGAAAATAGAATGGTTATATTTATTAGTCTGTTTCTACTTTGCTCTTGTTTAATTTCTTTATATTTATATTTTTCTCTTGTTCTACTTATTTGCCTTTTCTATTCTCACTCTCTCTCTTCCCCTTTTCTTCCTCGCTCGTTTTTCTTTCATCCATCCTGTACGGATTATTGTTTTTCTTGTTTTTGTTTTTAGGGAAGACCAATGTTGTGTTCTGTGCTTGTTTATGGAACGTTCTTGGCCCAGAATCTCACAGCATGAGAGTTCCGTGTCAGGAATTCCAACTTTGTCAGTTGGTGTCTCTCCTGTGTTCCTTGTAGCTGCTCTGCTTGGTGGCCCAGACTTTATATGAATAAAAGCTTATTCATCTTACCTGGCGTTCCTGGTCCGCTGTAACAGGTTCTCAACAGGTGGATTGTCAGGTTCCTTCTGCAATAAAGAAGCGTGGAACATGTCTGGAGGGCTTCAGGCTGGTTGTTCCAGAGTCTCAGGCCAACACGAGAAGGCCTGGTTATATTGGTCTTAGACTTTTTTTACTTTGAAGTTACAAGAATCATTTGTGGTTGGTTTCTGGAACTTTCTTCCTTCCCAAATGTTGAGTTTGTCCTTCAGGTAAGTGGGAAATGCTATATGTATGATCTTATGGGAGATGAATGCCATTATAAAATGTATTCTGACATCAAGATGCAAAAGGTGAGGTCTTTCAGGATAGGGGTCATGGGAATTCATTTGTTTGTTTCTTTGAAAAGGCGGACGGCCAAGTGCAGGAATGGCACTAAAGGGGGCAGATTGGCCTAAGGGAGGTCTTTTAGCAAGGCACTTTTATCATCGAGGTGTGATAGCACCAGGGCTTGAACGGCAATCCTGAAATCTTCAGGAGGAATGGAGGGTTACATTTTCTTAAGGAGGTGAAGCTGGAAGTAAGCGTTTTTGTCAATGTGAAAATATCAGTTGATATGGACATGTTTCTTCCATCCATCATCTGTATGGCATCAAAATGATTTGAAGGGTGTCTTTCTCCCGAGTCTCTAGTCCCCATCTATAAACTGTTGCCTTTCTCTGTAAACATTCAGTTCTACTTGCGAGGCAATTATTCTGTCACAGTTGATAGTTGTTTTTTTCTTTACACATTCTTTCACTTTTTGTTCTCTTTCATTCAGTCTTTTAATTGTACTGGTTCTTTCTTTTTTCCTCTCAGTTGCCTTTTCATTGCTCCAACTCCACTTTACATTTGTTTATTCTATTTCATGTTTTTTGGTTTTTTTTTATATTCTTCATCCTTTTTTAATGTTATTCTTTTTTTATTCATCAATTTCAGTGCCTCATTTCCTCTGCCTTCATTCCTCTCCCTTTTGTGACAAATTCCTCTACTTTTCCCTGTACTTATCATCTGCCTCCGCCATTCCAGTTTCTCTGTCTTGTCACTGTGTATCTTAGCAGTATGCTTTCAGCATGCTACACCCCTACTATATCTCCACTAGCACTGTATGGTCTTTAAATGCTGTGGGTGCCAGCCCCAAGCAAACCATTCCAAAAAAGAACAGCAAAATAACATTAGTAAGGTTGTACCCTGGTCTTCAGCTGGCATCCTTACAATCACAGAGCACTTTGTTCATTGTGGCTATTAAACAGCACCTACATATAACATTAGAGACAATTAATGTTCTTTTCCTATTGATTCAGTTAGTGTCGAAAAGAGCTGTAAACAACAAATGGCACTGCACATAAAAGTGTAACTTGACAAATACAGGCTACCAACCTCAAACCAAAGTGTGACTTTACAATCAAAGCACTCAAACTGTCTACTAGAAATTATATCTAATCACCAGTCTTTCACAAAGTACAATGGTATTGCTGTAACTCCGACATGGGAAATAGCAGTGATCAATTATGTGACTTGACCATTAATTGATTTGATTATTTTTCAGTGGTGGCTGCCACAAACAAAGGGAGGTGAGGCGGGTGGAGGGAATGCGAGAGGGGCAGTGGGGCCGCGTGGGGTGCTAATAATAATATTTTTTTAAAGAACCTACCATAAGCTGCCGGCTGCCTCCTGCATTGCGTCGCACCTCCTGTGCTCTTCCTGGTCCCAGAAGCCCCTGTGCAATCATCGCGCTGCTCTCATGCTATGAGAGCATCCACGTGGAGTGTCCTGAGCGGGCTTAAAAGACTCTCTGCTAAGGACATGGAGTCTGTGTGGTTTCTCCAGCCCAGCTGTTCAGTGCAATCGGGATGGAGAAACCTGTGAGAGGCCGGCCAAACACACATGAGCACTTAGAAGTGCACATAGCACTCTTTCCCACCTCTAACGCCTCGGCTCCACCCTTCCCTGTATGTGCTGGCTCAGAGTCGGCAAATTCAAAATTAAACGATGCTAGAACATAGTTTTATTTTTCACCTGCTGGCTCTGAGCTAGGCAGTGGGGCGATGCTCCTCTGCCGTTGCGGAGGAGCTGCCGCTGGTATTTGTATAATGTGGCAGTGCAAGTGTTATTGTCGCTAGATGCCACAGCAAACTACAAGCTACTAACAGTGATGGCAATTTAAACCTTGTGCACTTTAAGTATATTTCAAAACTACAACTGGTTAGAACAGTGAGTTGGAGATGCTGAGGTTATTCCATAGTTAGAATCTTGCACTTAGAATCTACCTTCTAATGAGAGACATAGGGGCCGATTATGATGTGGGTTGGAAAGGCTCCAAACGGTATTCGGTGCATCTGAATACGTGCCGGAAGCCTTGTTTCCGCCTGACTCAGGAACACTTCCGACCGACCGATTATGATAGTTGGAAATTGTTCGGACTGTCCGACTAAGTTTTGACTCATTTTTGACTGGCATTCAGAGACTCCGAGTCGATCGGAACCGACTTGTATGTCTCTACAGATCGCGTTTCTTACCGAGCAATTACGATGTCAGATTTGGACATCCTTTCCAAATCGGTCTGTCTGACATGGGTCAGCTGTCAGTATCCAACTTTGGGGGTCCATATCAGGCTCCCCTTCACCCAGAGGCCTCTGTTTGGGGGCTGTGGGGGTGCCCAAGAGATCTCCCTTACCAACCATGCACAGTGTGGCAGGCACCATGAGGTGCCTGCAACAGGGTGCAAGGTTTTCTGGAACCACTCCTTTTTCAGTGGGAGCTTGTGTTGTCGGTTGTTGTCAATTGGAGTCTGACCGAACTCTGCAACAACCTTGCAAATGTCTTCTACGACAAGATCGCCAACATCTACAAAAACTTCAAACACCACCCCCAGGCCACCATCTTCTTCAAACAACACAACAACCCTGGAACTACTACAGGCATCCAACTAATCGAATGGAGCCAGCTCACCCCACAGGATACTGCCTCCATCATGAATTCAGTCCACTCAGAGGCCTCAACCGACCATGCCCACATCACATCTTCAACCTAGGTGAAGTCAGAATCAGTCACGTAGTCATCACTTTGTTCAACACCTTAATTTCCACAACCACCTTCCACGAGGACTGGAAACACACAGAAGTTAATGCCCTACTAAAGAAACTATTGACATCCCCCAGACAACTCAACAACTACCGACCGATCTCCCTGCTCCCTGTTCCTGCCCAAATATTAGGAAAAGCCTTCAACCAACAACCCTCCTCACTTTTGGAACAGAACTTCCTACCTGACTCCTCCCAATCGAAATTCTGCAGCGCCCACATCACCGAGATAGCCCTCATCGTTGCTAGCGAGAACACCCGAGCCCTACTCGACCAAGGTGAGAAGGCTGCTCTGAACCTCCTAGACCTCTCAGCAGCCTTCGATACAGTCTCCCACCATACACTTGTCACAAGGCTGCACAGCATAGGCATCCAAGAAACTGCTCTCAGGTGGCTCGCCTCCTTTCTCACTGGAAGAATGTAAAATGTCCATCTTCCCCCTTCACCTCTGAACTGAAGGAAATCATCTGTGGAGTATGCCAAGGATCCTCGCTCAGTCCCACCCTCTTCAACACTTATATGACAACTCTGGCCAGCATAATCAAAAACCACATACTCAACATCATATCCTACACTGATGACACACAACTCATCCTCTCCCTCTTTGAAGACACCACAAAGACCAACTACCACAACTGCATGGCAGACACTGACAACTGGATGAAGGACAACTGCCTGAAGTGCATCATGGATAAAACAAAGGTACTGATTTTCAGAAACAAAAGCTCCCAATGGTACGCTTCCTGGTGACCCTTAGAACCCAGACCTACTGCTACCCCCAATGACCATGCTAGGAACCTAGGTATTATTCCAGACAACAAGCTAACCACGATGACTCGGGTCAACTCCATCTCCTCCTCCTCCTTCTTCATCCTCTGCATGCTTCGCAAGATATACAAATGGCTACCTCAAAGTTCAAGATGCACCCTCACCCAGGCCCTCATCTCCAGCTAACTGGACTACGGCAACGTTGTCTACACAGGGATTGCAGCTCACCTCCTCCGACTACTACAGACCATACAGAACATTGCAGCCAGACTCATCCTGAATCTCTCTATATAAACCCACATTATCCCCTACCTTAGGGAATGCCACTGACACCCTGTACAGAAAAGATGCCAGTTCAAGGTCCTGACTAATGCATACAAGGCCCTACACAACTGTGGACCCACCTACTTGAACCACTGTCTGAACTTCCATCAGCCCAACAGACACCTTTGCTCTACTCCCCTTTCTCTAGCCCTTATCCCCCACATTCAACGTAGTAGATGTGGAGGTCACTCTTTCTCCTACCTAGCAGCTAAAACATGGAACAATCAACATTTTTATCTACAGACCTCCCCATCTCTTCCAGAGTTCCAAAAGTCCCAGCCAGCACATGGATACCCTTATGGGTAACAGAAGTGCTTAGTCATGCAAATAGTCAATCTCTGAGGTAGCCTCATCTCTGTCACTGATGTGAGGTATTAGGAGATTAATAGATCTTCGTGACCAATGTCTGACAAGATTGAATTCTCAAGAGCACACCTTCGTCATATGGTGAGAAATACAGCAAGTTCAGACTATTTTAAGGCTCGTAGGGTCTCCATGCACTGGGGATGAAGGTCTTCACCCAAGGTCAGCGCTTAGCTCAAAGTCGCTGTGCATTGTCAGACACTTCTGTCTGAATTCTGGGTCCTGGTGCTGGCAACCATCCGTCCGATTGACATTTGGGGTCTCTTTGTTTCTTACCTCCAGCGCTGGAGCAACTTGCCCTCTGCGGCCAGTCCGGCACCCTCTGCTAGCACTCCGCTGGCGGCGGCCGACGGAAATGGCTCATGATGTGCGGTCCCCCCGTGCACACACCCTACTGATTCCTCGCTACCATTTTCATCAGCACTTGGTCTCTCCCTGGCTTTCCCCTGTCCTTCCTGCCTTGTTCCACGTAGCTTTTCTCCACCTAATATACTTGGCTGTTTATGTATAGTTGTCCCTACAGTGTATGTAACAGATGTGGTCTTCTTTATTGATTGCGGGATTTCCACCTGCATATATTGTAACATGTTACGCAATTTCTTAATAAAGATCTTTCAAAATTAAAAAAAAGAAACTCCTCTTTTCATGATATTTTTAATCAATAAATCAGCATTTGTATAGCGCTGCACTGTCACCCCAGGGGTTTCTGGGCACTGTGGGTGCGACATCTACATCGAAGAGCCAGGTCTTGGGTTTCTTCCTGAAGTCTGCTAGGGAGGGTGCTGTTCAAAGATGAAGAGGTAGGTCGGTCCAGGTCTTGGTGGCAATGTAAGAGAAGGAGCGGCCTCCACTGTGGCTAGATGGGTACGGGGGGAGGGTGAACAGGGGCTAGTTAGGAGGAGCACAAGTGTCTTGTGGGTAGGCAGAAGTTCAGTTGTTGGTTGATGAAGGCAGGACCTTGATCACGCAGAGCCTTGTAGCCTTGTGTGAGGATCTTGAACTGGCATCTCTTCTGGATGGGGAGCCAGGTGAGATTTCTGAGGTGAGGGGTGGGTCCATTTGGGTACATGAAATGAAGGAGATATAATAAAACAACCCTTAAATCCTGCACTTTAGGGATGCACTCTCAAAAATACACTTGTTGCTGTGCTTTTACAGACAAGCTGGCAGGGGTGGGGAGCAACACTGAGAGCACAGGGAAGGTTAAAAGGGGAAATAGCATGAAAACAAGAGAGCCAGAAAAAACATTTACACTCATGGATTGTGGAATGTAAAGGGAAAAAAGTAGATCTCTGAATGTGAGCTGTGGATGGATACAAGTGATCCGATCAAAAGGATCATAAAGAAGCTATGCTCTAGTGGAGGGACATTTGCAAGAAGAAAAAGGAAAGCCTTTGAAAGAAGTAAGCAAGTCAGAGTGACAATGGTAAGCCATGAGTGGGCTCTAGGCCCTCTATAAATTTTTGGCATGGTCCGCAAGAGGCTTTTCCCTGCTGACAGCTAAAATCTGGCCGATAGGGAAGTCTGGCTGCAGCATGGTCTGCAGTCTTTTGAGGAGCCCGGTGGAGATACAATTGCAGAGAGCGTTGCCATTGTCGAGGTGGCTGGTGACGAGGGACTAAGAAGTGTCCGTCTTTCTGGTGTTGACTAGGATCCATCTGAAGATTCTGCGGAGCGTGCACAGGATTAGGAAGCAGGAGGAGGTAACTGCATTGATATTGTGGTTTCATGCAGAGCTCCTGTCTGGCTGGGCTGCATAGAGTGGATACTTACAGGGACCACAGTGTTCTCTAAATGTGAGAATACTTAGCATCCTTGGCAATCAGTACTCAAGGAACACAGGGCCTCATTTATAGTATTTTGGCGTAGGGCAGCACAGCACGGCACCTTGCTGCACTGCCCAAAGATAAAGGTTGGGAATGCACCGTATTTAGGCAATACAGTGCTCTTTCTGCCTGCACTGGCACCGTTTTGGCAGCCTAGAACCAACGTAGGCACCCTTGCACCATGGTGCAAGGGTGCCTCCATTGCAGGCAGGAATTGTTTGGGCAGAAAGGGGCGCCTTTCTTCAAAAAACACAACCCAAGGAGGTGTTTTCCTCTTTCTATGTGTGCTACAGAATGCAGCACAGAAGGAAACAGGACAAAATGAGTAGAAATGAAGTTATTTCTCCTCGGTAGGTCTCAACTCAGGAGGAGCAAGGATTTGGCACTTCTCCAGGTTTACATGTTTTTGTAAATCTGGGGCAGCATCATATTCCATAGGTGTTGCGTGGGAAACCAACTGCAACGTCCATGGAATGCATCTTGGGCACAGAGTAAGGCAACACAGATTTGCGATGTGTTGTCTTAATAATGATTTATGAGGCCACTAAAAGCCATGCAGGGTGGCTTTGCATTGTTTCGTAAATCTTTATGAGAGCCCTGCATCACACATGCAAATGTGTCGCAGGGCTCTCATACATAAGCCCCACAGTGTGCACCAGAAATCATGGAAAAGTTACCTAAGCATTTTTTATTATTTGGTTAGATGTGGCAGTCCATAGTTTAACTTAAAAGGTTTAGGATGTGTTAAGGTTCAATACCATGGACAAATCCAAGCAACCGTGGAGAATAAATGTCAAACCATGTGGTGTGTGTACAATAATAACACATATATGTGCATGTGTGTATATATATATATATATATTTATTTATTTATTTAAATATGTAAACCAACATTTTACAAGCAATAGAGCTGACACTGAACAAATCCAATGAATACAAATACTTTGTCAGAAGCCTTACGGATATCAGCACTTAATTAAAATGGAGTATTGTAGTATTTGCTGCACAATGTGATACTTTGCACTTCTTCCTACACATTCAAGTATGATTGCAAACACTAATACTGAACAATGGGAAGAACGCACAGCACTTACAAGCATCATAGATATGCGGAAGAGGCAAGTGGAGGCTATTTTGAAGTGCATGCAAGCACACATGGGTATAGTCTACTTTTGCCATTGTCACAGCTTTCACTTGGAACTCCAGGACAACATACCATGAGTAGACAGGTCTAAGAGTGGACCGCAGAAGGTCTCTGAATCCATCAAGTACATTAGACAAGTAGGTTCTGGCATGCACGTCCAAGGGAGCAGGGCAATCTTTATGAAATAATAATAAAGATTGTGAGAAGAGGACAAATACACATGCAACAATGGGTAGTATGAAGAAATATTGTCAAAATAAATATAGTGGCAATAAATATT
Source organism: Triturus cristatus (assembly GCF_964204655.1). NCBI lineage: Eukaryota > Metazoa > Chordata > Amphibia > Caudata > Salamandridae > Triturus > Triturus cristatus. The sequence goes on from NC_140594.1 coordinate 600,904,745, forward strand.
AAGGTTAAAACATTGACCAAGGAATCTAGAATTTAAATACTACTACGTGGGTACAGTACAAAAATAAATATTGAAAAAAATAAATATATATATATATATATATATTTATATATTATCTACTGGCGGTCGCCAGTAGATAGTTATAGTTAGGACCCTGTTTCCATAGGAAATCCGCAACATTCTATTTGGAATAACTTTGGCGCTGGTCGACGAATCCTCGAGAAATTTTCAAAACTAATGGGGCGCTACGCTCCGCTCCTACCCTGAAAGTCTCGGGGGGATTCGTCAAGCGGGGGCTGAGAAAAAAGGGGGGTCCCAAAACGCGTTTTTCCCATGCATTTTTCCATAGGACCTTTAGACACAGCTACAGCCCGAATGGCTGAACAGAGTTACTTGAAATTTGGCAGAGAGGTAGTACTCAGGTCAAGGAAGTGCCTTTTGTAGGTCTGGTGTAAATCTGTTCAGTAGTTCCTGAGAAAATAGCATTTAAATCAATATATATATATCTGAGCCAGCTTACGGTGTGCTTACGGTAAGCTTACCGTACGCGTACGGTGACGTGCGCGAGCGCGAATCTGATTGACTGTTAGATCTTAGTAAACATTCGAATCGTTCGAAACCAGGAAGCGGCGGCCGCCATTTTCTCTCTCGCACTCTTAAGGGGTGAGGAAAAACAAAGGCAAAAAACATGTAATGGGACTGTTTAGACAGCTCCTAACCACCTAGCCTTGATTAATGGGTCCCCAAAGTTCCCCCAAGGGCAAAAATTCATTTTTTTTTTTTAACGAAAATCGCCGATTACGCTTACCGTACGCGTACGGTAAAAAAAAAAAAATAATAATAATTATCCTCACTCTCCCCACCCCCTGTGCAAATGGTGCCCGAAGGGCACCAGTTGTGCATGGCATATCAGACAACTAGAAAATGTAAAAGCTTACCTTTCACAGCGAAGCGCATAATATGTCCTCCATGTGCGCACGGTGCGCGAAGCACATCGTGCGTACATGGCCCATCCACGGCACTAACTGCGTAAAGTGGGCGCGCGGTGCGCGAAGCGCACAGCGTGCTCACTGTGCGCGCACAGGGCGCGAAGCGCACCGTGCGCGCACGGAACGAACTGCGTTAAGTGGGCGCGCACGCCACGAATGGCGTAAAGTAACTTAGCATTTAAAAAAACGTACAAATTCACTGAAAAAACCATAGGTTTCACACACGTTATAGTTAGGAATTAGCATTTAAAAAACCTTGCAAATTCAGTGAAAAAAACATAGGTTTCACACATGTTATAGTTAGCTGGACATTTTACTGATAAAAAACCAATGAAATTCCCCCGTTATAGTTAGTGCAGGCAACTATAACTCACGCGACCGCAATCCTCTGCTGATGACATATGTGTCTTTATGAAAAAAAAATATTTGTAATATATGTATAGCTAAAATTTAATGGAAGAAGACATGGGCAAATAAGTGTCTAAATACAGTATTAGCATCAGCAGAGGATTGCGGTCGCGTGAGTTATAGTTGCCTGCACTAACTATAACGGGGGAATTTCATTGGTTTTTTATCAGTAAAATGGCCAGCTAACTATAACATGTGTGAAACCTATGGTTTTTTCACTGAATTTGCAAGGTTTTTTAAATGCTAATTCCTAACTATAACGTGTGTGAAACCTATGGTTTTTTCAGTGAATATATATATATATATATATATATATATATATATATATATATTCGCTCCAAGTTTCGCCCAAAGCTGTTGAACTCTCGGCGGGTGCAATATCCGCAAGCGTGTGGGCAAAGACACGTTTAAAATTCAAGCTCCCAAAGACGCGAAGCACTCACGGGACCCATTCCATAGATTTAATTCAGCAGATGCATTTCGGCGTTCAAGCCTTCTTCAGTGCCTAACAACGTGGCAATTGGCAGTTTACAGATTTAAATATACATCACTCCGATCCCATTGGAGGAGCACATAGTCATGGGCAGCAACGAGGGACTAACTTCAAGGAGGACAAATTACCCCTCTCTTTGGCGGCCATGATAGCATGTCTCTGATGGTTTGCAACCCGATGGTAAACATATCATTGCTAGTCTTTATGAGAGTTCTTAATATCACATTCATAATTTTCGCTCACATGCCGTCCGTTCATCCGGTCCCCCAGAGCTGCATTCCACTCTTGTGCCTTCAGTTGCCAATGCCTTAGTCGTATGTCTCGGTCCCTCGCCTGCTCAGATATCAAATTACACCATCCCACAGGCTTCAGTATGAATTACTTAGAAAATATATATATATATATATATGAATATATATATGTATATTAACCCCGGGCGTAGCACTACGCTTCGCCCACGTAGTGTACGTAGCGCTGCCTGCTTCGCACTTTCCGAAGTAGCCGAAGCAGGGCAGCGCTACGCACACGCCGAGGGCGAAGCGTAGCTGCTTGCCACCCGCCACCCACCTCCCGCCCGCCCTTCTTTTAAATAATATGAGCAATGAAAAATAAAGTAAAGTAAGTCGACTTACCCGTAAGCACGGCGTCTCCGGGGCTCCCTCTTTCTGTTTCTAATTTCTTCTGGCAAATGCGCATGCGCGGACACCCGCGCATGCGCATTTCTCGCGAGAAATGCGCATGCGCGGGCGTCCGCGCATGCGCATTTGCCAGAAGAAATTAGAAACTGAAAGAGGGAGCCCCGGAGACGCCGCGCTTACGGGTGTGTCGACTTACTTTACTTTATTTTTCATTGCTTATATTATTTAAAAGAATGGCGGGTGGGAGGTGGGTGGCACGTAGTGGGGCTACGCGAAGCGCGTAGTGTGCGTAGATTTGGGCACACTACGTGCTGCTTCACGTAGCCCCACTACGCCCACTACGCCCACCCTTAATATATATATATATATATATATATATATATATATATATATATATATATATACTCACAGAGTTATGGCGCCAATCAGATTGACAAAGGCTTCTGTGAAGCCGAAACGCGTCTCTATGGTCTCGGGATCGAGGGTGACTTAAGAAAATAAAGTGTTGTATCCCAAACAGCCTTGTGCACTTGCCTTCTTCTATGGAAGCAGGATTGTTTATTCAGTTAAATTCAGTGTTAGCGGTCTATACGCTGTTCATGTGACACCAGTCGGTTGTGGCTCTCCCCTTTGACCGCATTTTCTTGGAGGAGTACGGGAGTGCTAGAGGTGGAGCCCCCGGACAGGCCACCAGTGAGAGGATCAAGGATGACAGCAGTGAGAGACCAAGATCCCGTAGCGGGGCGGTTTGTCGACTGCCAGCACGGGGTTTGCATTTCCCTAGCTAGAAATGCCTTGCCTAAGAGACTGTTGCCCTCTGGTGACTGGGCACCGCGGACGTCTATGTGGAAGTGGTGAGGACTATGTGGCATAGTCAATTTTTATTCATTGGTCTCCTTCAACCCAGAGAGTGTGCCTGGTAGAATCCATATTCAGTGCCGCCTATTACCATTGACATTGAGACTTTTTCTTTCAAGAGACTTTATTGTATTGCCCTTATTAATGTTTCGGTCTCTTGCCCCTGACAAATTGGATTAATGACATTAAGTTTGATACTTGTCACTTGCCCACAAACTATTGTTGTTTAAATGCTTACCTAAGTTGCATCTTGGGATGGGTAGTCCTGCGGGCATTTAAGCATGCACCTGGTGGCTATTACTTATAACCGAAATTCACTAAATGTGTTTATTCTGACCCCGGGGTGCTGGTTTAATCTCTTTAGCCCTTTGCTCCTTGGGGTTTTTAAATTAGTTCGATGGTAATTCAACTGGGCTTATGTGGACACTGCTTCTGCTGTTTTCGATACAGGTCGAACATCGATGGGCCTGTTTTTCAGCGTTTCTTATATTTGGGGACAGAGGCTGTTCTGTCTCAACAACAAGAGGACATTAAGCAGCACGATTTTATTATGTGTCTATTTTTTTATGTTATATATTCAGGCGATACGCTTTGAGTGATTGGCGGCGCACTATTAATGCTTGAGAAGTTCCCATTTAGGTGGGTGACATTTAAATTGTTTATGTACGTACGTTCATATGCCTAAGAAGTTCAAAAGACGTATTGCGTAGGCTGGTTCAGCATTGGGCTGTAATTTCATTAGCTGCACTGTGCACTTGTATATATTGTACAATTAGATGATGTACCAGCCATGTCGTCTGTGTTCATGGATGAACTACATTTAAACACTGCAATGGATGCACATCAGTGCATTTAACAAAGCTATAGTATTGTTGTCCAGTAGATAGTTATAGTTAGGACCGTGTTTCCATAGGAAATCTGAAAATTCTATTTTGAATAACTTTGGCGCCGGTTGACGAATCCTCGCGAAATTTTCAAAACTAATGGTGCGCTCCACTCAGCTCGTACTCTGAAAGTCTCAGGGTGATTCATCAAGCGGGGGCTGAGAAAAAAGGGGGGTCCCAAAATGCGTTTTCCCCATGCATTTTCCCATAGGACCTGTAGCCGAAGGTACAGCCTGAATGGCTGAACAGAATTACTTGAAATTTGACAGAGAGGTAGTCCTCAGGTCAGGCATGTGCCTTTTGCATGTATGGAGTCAATCTTTTCAGTATTTCCTGAGAAAATTGCAGTTAAAGCACATAAATATCTATAGCCGCGCACCGTGCCCGCACGGTGCGCGCACCCTAACGTGCGCGAGCGTAATTCTGATTGGTGGTTACATGTCAGTCAACGTTCGAATCGGGCAAAATCAGGAAGTGTCGGCCGCCATTTTGTCTGTTGTGGGTGCGAGTGTGAAAAATAGAGGTGGCGAACGTGAAAAGGGGGCAGGGTAGAGAGTTCCTGACCCCCTAGCCTTTGTCAGGGGGTCCCTAAAGGACCCCGAAGGGTGAAAAAACATTTATTTATATATTTTTTTTAAATCACGGTGCGCGCACGGTGAAAAACCTTGAAAAATAAAAAAAGAAAACATTTTAAAAAACGTACAAATTCACTTAAAAAACCAAAGGTTTCACACACGTTATAGTTAGGAATTAGCATTTAAAAAACCTTGCAAATTCACTTAAAAAACCATAGGTTTCACACATGTTATAGTTAGGTGGACATTTCACTCGTAAAAAACCAATGAAATTCCACCGTTATAGTTAGTTCATATAACTATAACTCGCGCGACCGCCACTCTCTCACAAGGATGATGTCATCAGTGATGTCATGAGTCATGCCACTGACCATGTAATGAGTGATGTAATATGTGACGTCATCAGCAGTGGATTGCGGGCGCGCGAGTTATAGTTATCTGAACTAACTATAACGGTGGAATTTCATTGGTTTTTTACGAGTGAAATGTCCACCTAACTATAACATGTTTGAAACCTATGGTTTTTTAAGTAAATATATATATATATATATACACGCATATATATGTATGTATATAGTTATTTTAATTTATATTATTATATTTTAACATAAAAGATACTTTAAATATATCACATAATAAATCACAATATAAATCACATACAATGGGAGGGAGCAGATTTACAATATTAACTCCGGATTGACACTGAGGAAAGCACATACATTGGGGAGATTGGATTTAGTTTTCAATTCCTTTCTAACAAACTCTGGTGAAAATGCACACATTGGTGGAGGGTTTTAGGTTTACTATTTTCACTTCAGTCTAACAAATATGAAGGGAGAAACATTAGGGGAAGTGCATATAATTGGGGTTTTAATATTCTAATATTCTAAATTCAATTCACTCTAAGGAGTTGGGGTAGATGATTCAGGACCTCAGGAATAATGAAACAGAAACATGTACCTTTAAGACGATGTTCCTTAATAAAATACCCTTTAAAAACACTTTATAAGATAACGTGCATTTATAAAGCACATGTTTACCCAGGAAGGTTGTCTTGGCTCTGAATAACAGATGTTTATTGTTACCCAACTCAATGGTACTCATTTTGTTGACCTCAGAAGGATGAAAGGCTGAGTGGACTCACCGACATTTGACCTGGTGACCATGAGGTCAAACACAGGTCCTGACAGCGGACAAATTAGTCCACTGAGCCACCAGACCCGACTTCGCTTGAGAAATGTATAAGTCATTCTTTGTCACTACAACACAAAAGTTAATATTGTCTGCATAGTTGAGAATTTGCGTTCATAATTTAAGATTACTTTTAAATGAGGTGGACTGTATATGTTGAATGGGAAGCAGAGTTACGTGTTTAGTAAAGAATTGTCCAGGGGGCAGAGGGTGGCTGTCTGTGTTTTTCTCCAATCTGAACTTTTGTTGGTGATTGGCCAATAGCATTAATTAAAGGACTACCATGGAAACAGCTGCTAGCAGGTCAAAAAAGATGCGCTCCTATGTCGGCATCATCTGCAAAGGAAAGCCCATTGCCCTAGCTGGTGAGCAACTCTGTGCTGGTGTCAAAAGCTTGCAAGACACTTCTTTGCATGTGAACTAATATAGGTAGGAAAAGGGCTCATCAACCTCAGCTATTCTGGGACATTAGCTAAAATTGGTTGACTTTTCGGTTTGCTGGAAAATTCTGGCAGTGTGTGATAACTATGGTTTTATTGAGCAGGAAATAGCTAAATAGACAGGTAGACAGAAACACAGAAAGACAGCTAGATGGATAGAAAAATATATTAATAGAAACTGATATTATCAAAAACTGAAAAGACATTAAAGGAAGGTAGAAGTGTATGATAAGATGTTTTGGTCAAAATAAAGTACTTCGTAAAAAAGGAAGTTATTGTGAAATACGTTTTTGAAAGTAACTTTTTCAAAAGGAGGTTTGCAAAATTATGTTATAACATGGAACTCAGTTATGTGTATGCGTTGATTGACTGATTTGCACATATTTGCTTCAGTTTACTGAGAAACGACACTGAATCGAAACAAAGTGGTATGACTGTCGTACAGAATTATAAATATTTCAGTGGTTGATATCTGTTGCAAGTTCCAGAAACAGAGAAAGACCAATATCTTAGGACCTCTGTTGTTGTGCTGGAACATTTGGGCTTGATACAGTGTTGTGCATAATTTTCATTACATATTTGTAATCTGCCATAATTTCAAACTTTATATTGTGGAAAATGTTTGAAATTTGCGTCATTTAACACAAAGTGAAATTGTGTCTGGGCTTAAGTGGTTTGAACCTAAATGAAAGACATTTTTAGATTGAAACAGTATCCTGCAATTATCCTGCAGTTATAAAAGATACTGGTATAAAACTTTCTATGAACCTGTACATAATTTCCTCTAATTTTCCTCAAATGTGTTGTAATTGATTAGGAATGATTTTAACACCACCAAAACTTCGTAAAGCTGCATCCCCATATGACTGAAAATTTCTGAACTCTGAAAGCTTTGCAAAGTGAATTTCTCATAGTTTTCAAAGAAATTAGTTGTAGCATCAGTACGTCTTTCTGGCAGTGGGGAATGGTTCCCTTGGGAGGGGGGAGGGCCCACCCCCCCACGGCCATGAGTACCCACTACATCTTGCCAAAGCAAGCATCTTAGCAGTGTTGAAAAATGGCGTAGTTTCATGGATACCAAATTGCCAAGAAGGAAACCAGAAAGATGGTTGGTGAAATGCTTGAAATCATATCAGTCATTTTTTGTTCACTGTGCCTCTCTAGAAGGAGACTGGCCATATGGTAATCAGTGTCGGTCTTGTTCAAGTGAGAACGGACAGCCCAAACTGCCAGGTCAGGTAACCTCCAGATGTGAACTGTTGGACCTGATACTCATGAGGTGGTGTTCCCCTGAACTTTTTGCTTTTTGCACCTAGATTTTTCTGATTCTCTTGTGTGACCTCTAAATACAGTGTGAAAGTATGCGCGCCCTTCCTGCCGGTGTTGGGAAGTGGGGCTGACTCATTCTGAAACATTGGCAGGTTGGCCATTGCTGAGCTGTGACTGCACACTCGCATCTATTGTGATTAAACTCATGAGCAGCCTGCCATTGCAGGCCGCCGTAGGTGAGCACCCCATATTTGCATGTTGAAATGTAGAAGAAGACATTTAAATATAGTCATAAGCTGTATAAATGGTGTGCGTTTTTTCAATTGTGACAGTACAGAAACCTGATGAATTTATGGTTCAGGGTATGCACGGACAGCACCTTTTTTAAATTTGGTTTAGATAGGAATATTTGGGTCTGGTAATGCGAAGATGCACTGAGGAGGATCATTAACTCTATAATAAAATAATGCTGAAGAGGGGGTGCATCGTGACTATTTAGTGAAGTTAATTGCATGGCACAGCATTAGAAAACAAGTTTTGGTAAAGCCAATAGGTTTGGTTTTGGCATCCAGGCTTTCGGCTTTGGCAATTCTTGTTTTGTTCTATCATGGTGTTTGCAAACGTTTATTGCTGGAGAAGGTACTGTGTGTGTTCATTATCTAAAAAATATAACTTTGGCTAAAGGCAAATATATATTTTTGGTCTCAAAAAAGCACTCATTATCATATAGTCCCTTGCATTTTAGGGAACAACTTTGGTTGCAGATGTGCTCTTTTTGAAAGTGCAGCATGCTTTTTCTTACAGTGAAGTGGGCTGACACACTGCCACAGGATGCATGCATGAGCGGAGTGAAACAGAAGGGAATGACACAACAATAGACTAATTGATGAAGTATGGTGGAAATCTCTGTAACAAACTATGTTATACATATACTTTTAATAAAATCAAAAGGTCTTGGCTAACACCAAACCAATAAATGTCAAGTGGGCTGCCAATGAATGCCAGCCTTTTGCTTTTGCTAATGCTTTTTCGTAATATTTTTGCAAATCTTTTTTACAAATTGATAGAAAATAGTGGCCCGCAAAGACAGATAAAGCGGCATGTTTGGATAGATAGTATTGTATAGCAAGACATGAAGATAGCTATGTATTTAGGTAGACTGTTGCATGTATAGGGATGGCTGGCTATATAGAATGAGATAGGTACATACATAGATAACTAGATAGAGAAAGATGCATACATAAATATGGTTAGATAGATAGATGGATGGATGGATGGATGGGTCAGTTGATCGATCAATAGATAATTGAAATAAACAGTAAAGCTTCAATTAGTAATATAATAGTTGAATGTTTATATAAGCACTACATATGAGAGAACTGAAAGCAAACTAGAAAGCCATACAAACAGGACATGCAAACTAAATAGGCTTACAAGAATACTGTAGTCCTCAATTGAAATAATACCTGCATGACGGAGTGCAGTTATAAATGCATTCCATTGTGTGCACACTAAAATGAGGATCCCTTTATAAAGAGCAGTTTCAAATGGACACAATCTGGTATGTTGTAAAATAGCAGCAGTCGGATAAGCAAATGCCATTCCAAAAGGAATTTACAACAGTGTTAGCAGTAGACAGGAACCAATAAAGCTGGAATGTACCCTGTGCTCACATCAAAAGCAACATAAAGAGCTAGTAGAAGGCAACACTAAATTAATAATGCATTTAAAACAAAAACACTGGACATGAAGTTAACCATCTTGTGTGTGGATGTGTTACTTTTGAAAGTGCAAAATGCAGTCACTCAAAGTAATGTTAGCCAGTAGCTGAAGTAGGCTGAACCCCTGCCCAAGCAGTATGCTGCAGTGGGCTGAATCAAAATGTAAATAACACAATAACAGACCCATGGATAAAGAGAGCTGGCTGAAAGCCCCTTTAAGAAAGTACATTATACATATAAGTTAAGTCAAATCAAAAGATCTTTGCTAATGGCAGACCTCAAACCAAACTCTGAATAAAATTCACTGATCCATTGCTCTATGCATTATATATCCATATCTATAATAAGTACATTTAACCTCATTGCATGTACATTAGTGAATCTCAAGTAGTGAGTGACATTATCTAAAAATCTATGTGGTTTGTGCAATCTGATCTGAATTATCTAGATATAAGTGATGTCTCTAGAGCAAGATACATACAATCTATACTGCAAACACATTTTCAGACATTTATCTGATTTGAACAGTAGAAGGAGGCTGCAAAATATTTGTGCAATGTAAGTGGTGGAATACCAAGAAATTACCTCAGCTCCTTGCCTGGTGAAATTTCACAGCCTAAACAATATACAAAATAATTTCAGCAAGCATTGCATTTATGCACTTGTAATGGATCCTTAAGCAAATTTGGAGTTCAGGCAATTGATTTTTATTAATTACGCCACTATTTGTCTACTGGTGTCTGAAAGTTTAAACAATCTGTTCATTATGCAGCAGCATGTATTTTGTATTTTATTGTATTTACCGTGGACCAGACCTTGAAGAACAGCATTTCCCTTTACATAGAAGAGGGTGAACTGCACCAAACTCACATGGCTACATGCTTTTTGCATGCTGAAATAATGTTATCAACCTTTATAAGTGTATACATATTCGATACATTCATGGCACATTTGAGAATTCCCTAAGTGGGATGGGTCAGTAGGGACTGGGGGATTGCTAATCTCCTGATGAGTTGTATATCAGAAAATGAAAACAAATGATTGTGCTACAATTTTCTTTTGCCAAAATATCCACTATCCACAATATGTGAATCTATCTATCTATCTATCTATCTATCTATCTATCTATCTATCTATCTATCTATCTATCTATCTATCTATCTATCTATCTATCTATCTATCTATCTATCTATCTATCTATCTATCTATCTATCTATCTATCTATCTATCTATCTATCTATCTATCTATCTATCTATCTATCTATCTATCTATCTTTATTTCTATCTATCTATCTTTATTTCTATCTATCTATTTATACACCTTGGCAATACACCTTGGCATATATAAAACATATTTAAACTTTACAGAAATACAAAGTGGATGATGTAATCAGTGATGTCATTTGAGATGTAATCATTGATGTCATCAGTGGTGTCACTGACCATGTCATCAATTATGCAATATGTGACGTCATCAGCAGTGCATTGCGGGGGTTCAAGTTATAGTTAGCTGAACTAACTATAACAGCCGAATTTCACTGGTTTTGAACGAGTGAAATGTGTAACTAACGATAATGTTGCAGAAAACTATGTTTTTTTAGTGAATTTCAAAGGTTGTTTAAATGCTAAGTTCTAACTATAACCTCCCTGAAACCTATGTTTTTTCAGTGAATTTCTAAGGTTTTTCAAATGCTAATTTCTAACTATGCTTTCAGAGGTAGGACATGTGCAGAAAGAGGAAGAAAGGCGCAGAAAGAAGCAAGAGAAATGCAGAATGAAGCAACAGATGTCCAGAAAGACAAAGAATGGTGCAGAAAGAAGCAAGAAATATGCAGAAAGAACCAACAGAGGTGCAGAAAGAGGCCTTGTTGCAAAGTGTTCCTGTGCCCCCAAAATTTTGTTGACGGGTACTGGTGGTAACTGACTCTGGCTAACCATGCCTAGAGCCAGTGCTATGCTAAAAGACACTTTGAATACAGTGAAAACACCTACATAAACTAGTGTAGTCTATGGGTCAGGGTACCCCTGTGATTGGCATAACATCCCCTGTTAGGCCCTAGTACAAAATAGGGCAGGGCAATTAAAACAACCTCTAAGTCAGAGGTGCAGAAACATGCTACTTTAAATAGTAGTCGCGTTTGCAGAGTGGTGGAGAAAGGGTGGTGGGCCTCCGACCAGCGCTCAAGAATTCCGCTGCATAGGACTTACAGGAGGTACCAGAAGTGTTTCTTGGCCCCAAATTCCCTCAGGAGTAAAGTGGACTTCATCCCCCATCCCGTAGAGAAAGGGAGCATGGCCTCCAAAGACATCTTATCAATCCTACTGTGTGAGACTTCCTGGAGGTAACAAGTGGGGTACTTGGCCCCCAAGGACATCCTTGGGGGCCAACTACCCCTCTTATTACCTCCAGTAAGATCCACACAGTAGGATTGCTAAGTTCTCATAACATGCCGCGCCCCCTTTGCCCCCACTCTGCAAACGCGCTCCCTGCAGCGCTGTTCGATGGGGATTGAAGTCCCCTTCACTGCTGGGGGTCCTTAGGGGCCAACTAGCTTACCTCTTATCTCCAGTAAGCTCCACACAGTGGGATTGCTGAGAGGTGGACACAGGCCATGCCCCCTTTCTCCACCACTCTGCAAACACGCCTCCTGGCACTCTCTGGGTTGGGGGATGAAGTCCCCTTTCCTCATGAGGGTCCCTGGGGGACAACTAGTCCACCAGGTACCTCCAGTAAGCCCCACTCAGCTGGATTTCTGAGAGTGGTCTGAGGCCACGCCCCCTTTTTACACCACCCTGCAAACGCATCAGTGATTTTAGAAGAGAGTAAGTATGTGTTAGTATCTGTATGAATAAGTGAGGTGGTGTGTGTATAATTGTATAGGTGAGTAAATGGGAGTGTGATTGATTCTTTGCATGACTGACTAGATGTGTGATTAACTCTATGGATGAGGGGTGGTGTGTGAGTGTCTGTATTGGTATATGAGTGCATATGATTGTGCTGTATTGATGAGTGACTGCATATATGAGTATGTATGGCTGAATGAGTGAATGTGTGTGTAGACCTAGGAATCAGTGAGTGTGTATGTAGTAACTGGTATTGGTGTGTCTATGATTTCAAAAATGGTAGTCTGTATTTTAGAGTGGGTGTCTCAAAGGTTATATTAGGAGGTGCATCAGATTATCATGTGGATGATGTCATCAGTGACGTTGTCAGTGATGTCATTTTAGATGTCATAAGTGATGTCATCAGTGATGTCACTGACCATGTCATGAATTATGTAATATATGACGTCATCAGCAGTGCATTGCAGGGGCGCGAGTTATAGTTCGCTCAACTAACTATAAATTCCGAATTTCTCTGGTTTTGTACAAGTGAAAAGTCCATCTAACCATAACGTCCCTGAAACCTGTGTTTTTTTCAGTGAATTTCTAAGGTTTATTAAATGCTAATTTCTAACTATAACGTCCCTTAAACCGATAGTTTTTCAGTTAATTTCAAAGGTGTTTTAAATGCTAATTTCTAATTATAACGTCCTTGAGGCCTATGGTTTTTTCAGTGAATTTCTAAGGTTGTTTAAATGCTAATTTCTAACTATGCCTACGGAGGTAGGACATGTGTAGAAAGAGGAAGAAAGGTGCAGAAAGAAGCTGGAGAAATGCAGAAAGAGGCAACAGAAGCCCAGAAAGAGGAATAAAGTTGCAGAAAGAAGCAAGCAATATGCAGAAGGAAACCAACAGAGGTGCAGAAAGAGGCCTTGTTGCTAAGTCATCCTGTGTCACCAAGTTTTTGCTGACTGGTAATGGTGGTAACGGACTCTGACTAACCAGGCCCAGAGGCAGTGCTATGCTGAAAGACACTTAGAATACAATGAAAACACCTACATACACTAGGGTACACTGTGAGTTGGGATACCCCTGTGATTAGCATGACCTCCTCTGTAAGGCACTACTACATAATAGGGCTAGGGATTAAAACTACCTCTAAGTGAGAGGTGCAGAAAGAGGCAAGAGAAGTGCAGAAAGAAGCAACAGATATGCCGAAAGAGCCAAGAGAGGTGCAGAAACTGGCAAGGAAAGTGCAGAAAGAGGCTACAGGGGTGCAGAAAGAGGTAACAGGGATACAGACATTTGCAAGAGTGGTACAGAAAGAAAGAAGAGCAGTGCAGAAAGAAGCAAGAGAAGTCCAGAAAGAAGCAAGAGAGGTAGAGAAATAGGGACGAGGGGTGCAGAAAGAGGCAAGAGGGATACAGAAATTTGCAAAAGAGGTGCAGAAAGAAGGAAGAGCAGTGCAGAAAAAACTAACAGGTGCAAAAAGAGGCAAGAGAGGCACAGAAAGAGGCAGGAGAGGTGCAGAAAGAAGGAAGAGAAGTCTAGAAAAAGCAATAGAGGTGCTGAGAGAGTTTCCATGGGTGAAGAAAGAGGTAAGAGGAGTGCAGAAAGAAGCAACAGAGGTACAGAAAGAAGCAAGAAAGGTGCAAAAACAGGCAGGAAAGGTGCAGAAAGAGGGATCAGGGGTGGAATAAGAGGCATGAGGGGTGCAGAAAGAGGCAAGGGGATTGCAGAAAGAAGCAAGTGAGGGGCAGAAAAAATCAAGAGCAGTGCAGATTGAACCAGCATAGGTGCAAAAAGAAGCAAGAGGGGTGTGGAAAGAGGTAGGAGAGGTGCAAAAACAGGCAAGAGATGTACAGAAAGAGGCAGGAGGGGTGCAGAAAGAAGGAAGAGAAGTGCAGAAAGAGGTAAGAGAATTGCTGAAAGAAGCAACAGAGGTGTAGAAAGAAGAAAGAGTAGTGCAGAAAGAGGCAAGTGAGGTACAGAAAGAAGCAAGAGCAGTGCAGAAAGAACCAACAGAGGTGCAAAAAGAGCCAAGAGGGGTGTAGGAAAAGTTAGAAGAGGTGCACAAAAAAGCAAGAGAGGTACAGAAAGAGGCAGGAGGGGTGCAGAAAGAAGGAAGAGAGGAGCTGAAAGAGCACAAAGGTTGCCGAAAGAGCAATAAAAGTGCAGAATGAAACAACAGAGGTACTGAAAGAGGTAAGAGAGGTGCAGAAAGAGGCAGGAAAGGTACAGAAAGAGGGAACGGGCATGCAGAAAGAGGGAAGAGAGGTACAGAAAGAGAAAAGTGGGGTGCAGAAAGAGGCAAGGGTGGTGAAGAAAGAAGCAATTGAGGTGCAGAAAGAGGCAACAGAGGTGCAGAAAGATGCAAGAGAGGTGCAGAAACAAGCAGGAGATTTGCAGAAAGAGGCAATAAAATTGCTGAAAGAAGTAAGAGATGTAGAAAGAAGCAAGAGAAGTGAAGAAAGAGGCAAGTGAGGTGCAGTAAAAGGCAAGATAAGTACAGAAAATGGCAAGAGAACCGCAGAAAGAGGCAAGAGGGATGCAAAAAAGGAGGACGGGTGCAGAAAGAAACAAGAGAGGTGCAGAAAGAAGCAAGAGAAGTGCAGAAAGAAGAAAGAGAGGTACAGAAAGAGACAATAGGGGTGCAGAAAGAAGCAAGAAAGGTACAGAAAGAGGCAATAAAAGTGAAGAAAGAAGCAACAGAGGTGCAGGAATAGGCTAAAGGGGTGCAGAAAGAGGAGAGAGAAGTGCAGAAGGAAGCAAAAGAGGTGCTCAAATGGCAAGAGTACTGCTGAAAGAGGCAAGAGGGATGCAAAAAAGGGAAGAAGGGTGCAGAAAGAAGCAGGAGAGGGGCAGAAAAAACAAGAGAAGTGCAGAAGGAGACAGCAGTGGTGCAGAAAGAGATAACAAGGGTGCAGAAAGAAGCAAGAGAGGTGAAGAAAGAGGCAATAGACATGCAGAAAGAAGCAACAGAGGTGCAGAAATATGCAAGATGGGTGCAGAAAGAGGAGAGAGAATAACAGAAAGAAGCAAAAGAGGTGCATAATGAGACAAGATGGGTGCAGAAAGAGGCAAGAGATGTGCAGAAAGAGCAAGTGAGGTGCAGAAGAAGGCAAGCGAACTACAGAAAGAGGCAAGCGAGTTGCAGAAACAGGCAAAAGGGATGCAGAAAGAGGGAGCAGGTGTGCAGACAGAAGCAAGAGAGGTGCAGAAAGAGGGAAGAGGTGTACAAAAAGAGGCAGGAGGGATGCAGAAATTTGCAACAGATGTGCAGAAAGAAGCAAGAGAGGTGAAGAAAGAGGCAATAGACGTGCAGAAAGAAGCAACAGAGGTGCAGAAATAGGCAAGATGGGTGCAGAAAGAGGAGAGAGAATAACAGAAAGAAGCAAAAGAGGTGCAGAAAGAGGCAATAGAACTGCAGAAAAAGGCAAGAGAGGACAGAAAGAGGCAGGAGAGGTGCACAAAGAGGCAAAATGGGTATAGAAAGAGGCAAGAGGGGTGCAGAAAAAAGCAAGAGAAGAACAGAAAGAAGCAACAGAGGTGCTTAAAGAGACAAGAGGTGTGCAGAAAGAGGCTAGAGAATTGCTGAAAGAAGCAACAGAGGTGTAGAAAGAAGCAAGAGAAGCACAGAAAGAGGCAAGTGAGGTACAGAAAGAAGCAAGAACAGGGCAGAAAGAACCAACAGAGGTGCAAAAAGAGGCAAGAAGAGTGCAGAACAAGGTAGGAGAGGTGCACAAAGAGGCAAAGGAAGTACAGAAAAAGGCAGGAGGGGTGCAGGAAGAAGGAAGAGAAGTTCAGAAAGAGGCGCAAAGGGTGCAGAAAGAGCAAGAGAAGTACAGAAAGAAGCAACAGAGCTACAGAAAGAGGCAAGAGAGGTACAGAAACAGGCAAGAAAGGTGGAGAAAGAGGGAACAGGGGAGCAGAAAGAGACAACAGAGGTGCAGAAAGTGAAAAGAGGGGTGCAGAAAGAGGCAAGAGGGGTGCAGAAAGAAGCAAGTGAGGTACAGAAAGAGGCAAGAGAGGTGCAGAAAGGTGCAAGAAAGGTGCAGAAACAAGCAAGAGAAGTGCAGAAAGAGGCAAGAGAATTGCTGAAAGAAGCAACTGAGGTGTGGAAAGAAGCAAGAGAAGTACAGAAAGAGGCAAGTGAGGTGCAGAAAGAGGCAAGAGAGGTCCAGAAAGAAGCAAGAGAAGTGCATAAAGAAGCAACAGAGATGCAGAAAGGGGGACGTGGAGTGGATAAATAGGCAAGAGGGATACAGAAAGAAACAAGAGAGGTGCAGAAAGAAGTAAAAGAAGTGCAGAAAGAAGAAATAGAGGTGCAGAAAGAGGCAAGAGGGGTGCAGAAAGAGGGAAGAGGGGTGTGAAAAAGGCACGAGGAGTACAGAAAGAAGCAATAGGGATGCAGAAAGATGCACGAGAGGTGCAGAAAAAGACTAAAGAAGTGCAGAAAGAAGGAACAGAGATGCAGAAAGAGGCAAGAGGAGTGCATAAAGACGGAAGAGGGATGCAGAAAGAGGGAAAAAGAGTGCAGAAAGCGGTACAAGTGTTGTAGAAAGGAGGGACAGAGGTACAGAAAGAGGCAAGAGAGGTGCAGAAAGTTGCAAGAAAGGTGCAGAAACAAGCAAGAGAAGTGCAGAAAGAGGCAGGAGAATTGCTGAAAGAAGCAACTGAGGTGTGGAAAGAAGCAAGAGAAGTACAGAAAGAGGCAAGTGAGGTGCAGAAAGAGGCAAGAGAGGTCCAGAAAGAAGCAAGAGAAGTGCATAAAGAAGCAACAGAGATGCAGAAAGGGGGACGTGGAGTGGAGAAATAGGCAAGAGGGATACAGAAAGAAACAAGAGAGGTGCAGAAAGAAGCAAAAGAAGTGCAGAAAGAAGAAATAGAGGTGCAGATAGAGGCAAGAGGGGTGCAGAAAGAGGGAAGAGGGGTGTGAAAAAGGCACGAGGAGTACAGAAAGAAGCAATAGGGATGCAGAAAGATGCACGAGAGGTGCAGAAAAAGACTAAAGAAGTGCAGAAAGAAGGAACAGAGATGCAGAAAGAGGCAAGAGGAGTGCATAAAGAGGGAAGCGGGATGCAGAAAGAGGGAAAAAGAGTGCAGAAAGAGATACAAGTGTTGTAGAAAGGAGGGACAGAGGTACAGAAAGAGGCAAGAGAAGTGCAGAAAGAAGCAATAGAGATGTAGCAAGGGGGAGGAGGGGTGGAGAAAGAGGCAAGAGGGGTGCAGAAAGAAGCAAGAGTGGTGCAGAAAGAAACAAAAGAAGTACAGAATGAAGCAACAAAGGTACAAAAAGAGGCAAGAGGAGTGCAGAAAGAGGGAAGAGGGGTGCAGAAAGAGGCACAAGGGGTACAGAAAGAAGCAAGAGAGGTGCACAAAGAAGAAAGAAAAGTGCAGAAAGAAGCAACAGAGATGCAGAAAGGGGGAAGTGGGGAGAGAAAAGAGGCAAGAAGGATACAGAAAGAAGCAAGAGCATAGCAGAAAGAAAAAAAGAAATGCAGAAAGAGGGAACAGGGATGCCGAAAGAGGCACAAGGGCTACAGAATGAAGGGACGGTGGAGCAGAAAGAAGCAAAAGAAATACAGAACGAAGCAACAGAGGTACATAAAGAGGGATGAGGGGAGGAAAAAAAGGCAAGAGAAGTTTAGAGAGAAGCAATAGAGATGCAAAAAGGGGTAACAGGGGTGGAGAAAGTGGTGAAAGGGTGCAGAAAGAAAAAAAAGAAGGAACAGGGGTGCAGAGAGAGGCAAGAAGGGTGCAGAAAAAGGGAAGAGGGGTGCAGAAAGAAGCAAAAGTGGTGCAGAAAGAAGCAAGAGAGGTGCAGAAAGAAGCAAGAGTAGTGCAGAAAGATGCAGCAGAGGTGAACAAAGAGACAAGAGGGGTGCAAAAAGTGGGAAGAGGGGTGTAGAAAGAGGCACGATGGGTGCAGAAAGAAATGAAAGAGGTGCAGAAAAAAGCAACAGAGGTGCAGAAAGAGGGAAGAGGGGTGGATAAAGGGACAAGAGAGGTGCAGAAAGAAGCAAAAGAGGTGCAGAAAGAGGTAGGAGGGATGGAGAAAGAGGCAAGAGGGGTGCCGAAAGAAGCACAAGAGGTGTAGAAGAAAACAAAAGAAGTACAGAAAGAAGGTGCAGAAAGAGGCAAGATGAGTGCAGAAAGAGAAGAGGGGTGCAGTAAAAGGCACAAGGGGTGCAGAAAGAAGCAAGAGAGGCACAGAAAGATGCAAGATAAGTGCAGAAAAGGGCAAAAGAGATGCAGAAAGAGGGAAAGGGTGGAGAAAGAAGCAAAAGAAGTGCCGAAAGAAGGAACAGAGGTGTAAAAAGAGGCAGGAGGAGTGCAGAAGAAAGGAAGAGGGTACAGAAAGAGGCAAGAGAGGTGCAGAAATAGGGAAGAAGGGTGCCGAAAGAGGCAATAGGGGTGCAGAAAGAGGGAAGAGGGGTGTGAAAGAGGCACAAGGGGTGCAGAAAGAAGCAAGAGGGGTGCAGAAAGAAGCAAGAGAGGTGCAGAAAGAAACAAAAGAAGTGCAGAAAGAAGCAACAGAAATGCAGAAAGAGGCAACAGAGGCACAGAAAGAAGCAATAGTGGCTTGCACACCATTACTACCAATTTAACACCCACATTTAGCAAAACTGGTGACCATTCTAGGGTTAAAAAGGACCTTCCACTACGCTGTAACACTTGTTGCTGCATTTTTGGTAACGTTTGAGCCGTTTGAGCTAGAAACCAGGCTTTTTTTGTTCAAATCTCCAGATTAGGCAGCAAATGATGAATTAAGTGGCTAATGCGGAAAATGTATAATTGTGCGAAAGATGGTGCAGCCAAACAGTCACATAATTCCAGTAGCCCTGCTCATACCTCTGACTAGGTCCAGAAGTGCTCCTCAGTTATTCCTTCTTTTTTTGTCTCATTGAGTTCATAGTTTAGCTTCTATGGAAATTAGAAAGACTAAACCTGAGGTTACCACTAAACAACACATCTACCATACCACATAATTACTCTCTGTAACACATAATCCCACTCTACATAATTCCTATACACTAAATACCACATAATTTCTATCCACATAATTTCACTGCACAACATACCACATAATTCGTCTACACACAACCTACATCTACTCCACTCCTTGAAACATTAATAAAACACTTTTAGATTTATAATGCTAATAGCTCTAACTCTTGCAAATGCAAGACCTATTGCATTAGAAATGCTTTCTTAACTGGTAGTCGCATTTGCAGAGTGGTGGAGAAAGGGGGCTGGGCCTCCAACCAGAGCTCAGGAATTCCTCTGTGTAGGATTTACAGGAGGTACCAAGAGGGCTACTTGGCCGCCAAAGTCCCTGTTAGAACTGGGGGTCTCCAGTTGGCTGAGGTAGGGACCTTAGTCCAAATAGGGACCCTTGCTTCTAGGCAAGGTAAGGAGGGACACACCTTTAGATAACCCCTGCTCAAACCCTGGTAGCTTGGCATGAGCACCCAGGCTTATCTCCAAGGAAATGTGTAAAGTATTTGCAGCCACACCCCCAGTGACACAATGATAACACCACAAATGGACACCACATTGATGATATGAAAATAGCGTTATCTTTATCAAGAAGAAAAATACGGTAAGACCAAACGATGATAATCCAACATATGCATATTCGTAATATTTCCCTTTGCCGGTAATGAGCAGTTCACGATGTTAAAATGCAGTCCTAATGCGATGCTATGCAGTTAGTAATGCAATTTGTATTATCAGACTAATGTAGTTCGTAATGCAAGAATAATGCAATCCTCAATGCAAGTAATCAGGCAGTTCATAATGCGAGAATAATTCAATCCTCAATGCACATAATCAGGCAGTTCGTAATGCAGGAATAATACAATCCCTAATGCAAGTAGTAAGGCAGTTCGCAATGCAGGAATGATTCAGGCCAATCAACGTGATTAGGGAGGGCACCACTAGGCCCCAACCACAGACAATCAATCCTGAACCTTCGAGGGCGGTCCCGGTACTGCCGGGCAGATTCGGGCCGCTCGAGGACTCAGAGCGTCTAACGCAATGCAGCGGGAGAGAGACTTGAGCACTCCTGTAC
This sequence comes from Triturus cristatus, assembly GCF_964204655.1. Lineage (NCBI taxonomy): Eukaryota > Metazoa > Chordata > Amphibia > Caudata > Salamandridae > Triturus > Triturus cristatus. Next base: position 600,925,111 of record NC_140594.1, read on the forward strand.
TCCTCCTGCACCTCCATGCCACACACGCTTATGGCTCCCGACCGGAGTCCAAGCCTTACCTGGGGGATGCTCTGCGTCGCTCTCTCACTCTCCCCGCTCGTTGGACCTTCTGCTGGGTGCTCCTGATGACAATGCAGCTTTGATGCAAGGCGACGCTGTAGCCAGACAGGTTACGGCACTGCCGTCTCCGTTGCTGACGATCTTGGGCAGATTCCTCTTGCAAACAGCGATCACAATTACCTCACAACTTCCTTAGCTTCAGGAAATCCTTCAGCACGTTGCGGCTCGGGCCGGCATCAGCGATCTTGATCCGCAGCCTCAGTTACGATGAGGGCTCGTGCCTCAAACAGCTACAAAGCAGCATGGATTATGATTCACACTGTGGGGGCACTGCAGTCATGGGGCACTTTCCAACCAGCACCACAGACCCCACGGCAGTCTCAGGCTGCACACGCACATGCACAAAGCATCGCTGAGACTCGGTTGGGTTTCGGGTCACAGTCTCAGGCTGCAAAAAGCACGCGCACACAGCGCCGCTGAGACACACTTGGATACTTTTGCGTTCCTGAGTTTCCACAGCAGGAAGCCAGCTCTCCTCGGGCCCTTGGGGACAAAGTTACTTCAGGAAACAGCACACAGCAAAGTTCTTTCAAGCACAGGGACACAGCACACAGCCAAGTCCCTTAGCCTCTCCTTAGTGAAATCATCAAACTGCAGGCCAGCCCCAGAACACAAAGCAAGGGTCAGTCCTTCTCCTCAATCTCTTCAGCTGTTCTTCCTTGGCAGAGGTTCCTCTTGACCACGAAGTAGTTTCAATCCTTTTCAGTCTTGATCAGTCAGGGGTTTCATCGTTATACCTCTAAATATCTTTGAAGTCTTTGTGTTTTGGGGCACCGACCCCTGTCCAAATCAGTTCTGGGTGTCTCCCTGCCAGTGACACCTTCTTCCTTTAATCAATCAGCAGTAGGTAAAGTCATTGTTTTATCGCGGCATCCCAGGCCTCTTCAACTCCAGGGGCTACTCCTCCCCCCTACACTCCAGATGCAGGTCAACCTGTTGCTGTCTCACCTACTCCTCTCCTGGGCCAAGACATTTCCCAGACTCTGTCACATTCAAATCCAGACAGTCAATCCACAACCAGGCAGAGACACACAGAATTGTTAGAACAAAAAAACCAGCCACTTCTAAAACCGTGGTTTCTTAACATACAATTCAAAAACCACCTTCACAAAAAGATGTTATTAAATTGTGAGTTCGGGCACACTAAACTTCACCTCTCCATCTTAAACCTATGGGAAGATAGTCTGGAAACACATTACACAGCCTTCCCCATTCTGTCCTATGGGCAAGATGGCCTTGCAACAGTGAAAAATGAAATGGAAAGTATTTCACTGTTAGGACATGGTACACACCTCAGTGCATGTCCTACCTTTCACAGACACCACACTCTGCTCAGGGGGTACCTAGGGCCTACTATAGGGGTGTCTGATGTGCATGGAAAGGGAAGGGTAAGGCCTGGCAAGTGGGTGCACATGTCAGGACAACATGGCAGTTTAGCAAACTGCGCGCAAGCACTGCAGTGGCAGACCTGAGTTCTCTCTTTAGGGCTACTTGTGTGGGTTGCACAATTAGTGCTGCAGGCCCACAAGTAGCATTTGTATTACTAGCCCTGGCACTCAAAGTGCACTTAACTAGGGGCTATACTAGTAAAACGGATATACCGATTATGGACAACCAATCCCCATAACACTTTAGTCAGGGAGCACTTGCACTTTGACACTGATCAGCAGTGGCAAAGTGTCCAAAGCATATAAGTCGGCAACATAATGTCAGAAAAAGGTCTAGGAGGAAGGCAAAAGTTTAAGGAACTTTAGCCACAAAGGGCCAAGTCCAACAGACCCTCAGGGGTAAAGTGAACTGCATCTCCAAGCCAGTACTGTGCCACGAGGCTCGTGTGCAGAGCGGTGGAGAAAGGTGAGCGTGGCCTCTGAAGACCTCTTGGCATTCCCACACTTTTACTGGAGGTAACAGGAGGGGTAGTTAGCCCTTTAGGTCAACCTTGGGGGCCAACTACCTCTACTATTACCTCCAGTATGTCCCACTCAGCAGGATTGCAGAGTTCTCATAGCAGGCCACGCCCCCTTTCCCCACCACTCTGCAAACGCACTTCCTGGTGTGCTTTTGGATGGGGATTAAAGTCCCCTCTGCTGCTGGGGGCCCTTAGAGGCCAACTACCCTACCTGATACCTCCAGAATGCCCTAGATAGTGGGATAGCTGACAGGTGGGCACAGGCCACGCCCCCTTTCTCCACCACTCTGCAAACGCGCCTCCTGGCGCACTAATGCTCAGGGAATGAAGTCCACTTTAGTCCTGAGCTCCTCAGGACACAAAAAGACCTCATCGCCCCGCCAGCAGTGATCCAAGAGGCGCGTTTGCAGAGTGGTGTAAAAAGGGGCAGGGCCTTGGACCACCTCTCAGCAATCCCACTGTGTGGGGCTTACTTGAGGTACCTGGTGGGCTAGTTGTCCCCCAGGGATCCTCAGGACTCAAGGGGACTTAATCCCCCAACTTAGAACATGCCAGGAGGCACGTTAGCACAGTGGTACAGGAAGGGGGCGAGGTCTCCAACGAGACACCAGATTTTTAAAATGTTCTTTTTGGAAGGGGGGCTGTTTGGCCCCCTTCCCTTTATTATTTTGGGCCCTGGGACCCCATCCCCCAAAGTCTGAGAATCTTTAATCTTTTTTTTTTTTAACGGGAAGGGGGCCGCGGGACCCCCTTCCATGGCCGATTTTGGCCCCGTAGACCCCATCCCCCAGGGCATGGCCGCATACTTATTAATTATTTTAAAATTATTTTTGAGGTGGTGGTTTGTGTCCCCCTCCTCCGAAGGCCAGTTTTGGCCCCGGGTAACCCATCCACTGGGGCCCGGCCTTATTTTTTAATTTTTTAATTTTAAATACAAAAGGGAGGGGGGCCATATGGCCCCCCTTCCCTGGGCCGCTTTTGGCCCAGGGGGCCCCATCCCTCAGGCCTGACCTCTTTAATGGGGACCATGGGGGGAGCCCCAATCCCCCCATGGTCCCTGCCGGCTCCCCGCCTCCTGCGGGAGCTGGCATTGCTTTTGGGCAAGGGGAGCTGCTAACATGCAGCTCCCCTTGCCCAAAAGCAATTCTGCTTTGCTTCTTGGAAGCGAGAGCAGGTTTTCTGCTCTTGCTTCAATGAAGCAAAGCAGTATTTGCTATGACAGGGTGGGAACCGTGCTCCGGCACCCCAGACATTGCAGGAGCCGGCCCTGGGGGGTGGCGGTCCCAAGGGCTATCTAGGGCTCCAGGAGGGAGGCCGTGCAGCCCCCCTCCCAACATTGAAATAGCCCCGGGAGGTGGTTGTCCCTGGGGCCGGTGGTCCATAACGGATTAACATAATTTGTGCCCCGGGAGGTGGTGGTCCCCGGGACAGTGTGGGGAGGGGCAGGAGCCCCCCTCACTCCTAGAATTTATTTGGCTATCTAGGGATCCAGGAGGGGGCCACGCAGCCCCCTCTCAACAGTAAAATAGCCCCTGAGGTGGTAGTCCCTGGGGCCGGGGGGCCGTAACGGACCCCCATATTAACATAATTAGTGCCCCGGGGAGGTGGTGGTCCCCAGGGCTTGGGGGACCCATGAGGCCCCCCACCACTATTAAAGCAAAGCTCCGGAGAGGTGGCAGTCCCCAGAGCAGTGAGGGGGGCAGGAGCCCTCCCACACATTTTGCTAAAAAAAGCCCCAGGGAAGTGGCGGTCCCCAGGGCTGCGGGGGTCTGCGTACCCCGCACATTATGAGCAATGCCCCAGGGAGGTGGCGGTCCCTGGGACTGTGGGGCCCCCACGGGCCCCCACACCATAATTTCGATTGCCCCCAGGATCTGGCCCACCAGGGGGCTTAAAACAAACATTTTCGCCGAATTTGGCTGATTTCTTTTTTTTTTTAATGTTTTTTTTGTCCTGGTGGTCCTTGTGGGAACCACTGAGAAGGCCTAGGGCGTCAGGGTGTTTCTACCCTGCCCCCTTTTCTTGTTTTTTATCTTTGTTCTCCTTTTTTCTTTTGACTCTGTTACTGAGTCACAAGATGGCTGCCAACACTTCCTGGTTTCGAGTGTTGGCAACCAATCAGAATCAAGCTACTGCTCGGGAGGGTTCACGAATCCACCGTGGTTACCAGATATAGATATTTTTTTATTTTTAAATTTCTCAGGAACTACTGAACGGATTTAGACCATTTAAAGCAAAGGGTGCTCTCTTGACCAAGAGCTACCTCTCTACCCAATTTGTTGTAATTCCGTTCAGTAGCTCAGGCAGTAGTCACAACAAAAGTTCCTATGGAAATTAACATGGAGAAAACGTGTTTTGGGACCCCCCTTTTTCCTTGGCCCCCACTTGACCAGTCACCCCGAAACTTTTAAGACAGGAGCTGACCGGAGCGGGCCATTAGTTTTGAAAATTTTGCGAAGATTCGTTAAATGGCGCCAAAGATATTGGCACATCAAAAAAATCGCTTTTCCTATGGAAACTAGTTCCTAACTATAACTACATACTGGCAACTGCCAGTAGTTTATATATATATATATATATATATATATATATATATATATATATATATATATATATATATATATATATATATATATATATATATATATATTCACTGAAAAAACCATAGGTTTCACACACGTTATAGTTAGGAATTAGCATTTAAAAAACCTTGCAAATTCACTTAAAAAACCATAGGTTTCACACATGTTATAGTTAGCTGGACATTTCACTCGTGAAAAACCATTGAAATTCCCCCGTTATAGTTAGTGGAGGGAACTATCCTCTGCTGATGACGTCAGATATTACATCACTGTATTTAGACACTTATTTACCCATGTCTTCTTCCATTAATTTTTAGCTATACATATATTACAAATATATTTTTTTCAGAAAGACACATATGTCATCGGTGCTTCGCGCACCGTGCGCGCGCTGTGGGCGCGCAGTGCGCTTCGCGCACCGCACGCCCACGTTACGCAGTTCGCTGAATTTTTCCGTTTCTACCGTACGCGCACGCTACGCGCACTCCGCGATTTTTCGAAACAAAATTAAAAGAAATTTTGGCCCTTGGGGGTCCTTCTGGGACCCCCTGACAAAGGCTAGGGGGTCAGGAATTGTCCACCCTGCCCCCTTTTCACGTTCTCCACCTTTGTTTTTCACCCCCTCAGACTGCGAGAGACAAAATGGCGGCCGACACTTCCTGGTTTCGACCGATTCGAATGTTTACTAAGATCTAACAACCAATCAGAATCGCGCTCACGCACGGCAGCGTGCGCGTACGGTAAGTTTTACGGTACGCGCACGGTGCGCGCTTATAGATATATATATGCTTTTAAATGCTATTTTCTCAGGAAATACTGAACAGATTTACACCAGACCTGCAAAAGGCACATCCGTGACCTGAGGACTACCTCTCTGCCAAATTTCAAGTAATTCTGTTCAGCCGTTCGGGCTGTAGCTTGGACTAAAGTTCCTATGGAAAAATGCATGGGGAAAACGCGTTTTGGGACCCCCCCTTTTTCTCAGCCCCCGCTTGACGAATCCCCTCGAGACTTTCAGGGAAGGAGCGGAGCGGAGCGCCCCACCTATTTTGAAAATTTCGCGAGGATTCGTTAATCGGCGCCAAAGTTATTCCAAATAGAATGTTGCGGATTTCATATGGAAACACGATCCTAACTATAACTATCTACTGGCGACCGCCAGTAGATAATATATATATATATATATATATATATATCACTGAAAAAAACATAGGTTTCACACATGTTATAGTTAGTAGGACATTTCACTCATGAAAAACCAATGAAATTCCCCCGTTATAGTTAGTGCAGGCAACTATAACTCAGGCGACCGCAATCCTCTGCTGATGACGTCAGATATTACATCACTGTATTTAGACACTTATTTACCCATGTCTTCTTCCATTAATTTTTAGCTATACATATATTACAAATATTTTTTTTTCAGAAAAACACATATGTCATCAGTGATGTAATATCTGACGTCATCAGCAGAGGATTGCGGTCGCGTGAGTTATAGTTGCCTGCACTAACTATAACGGGGGAATTTCATTGGTTTTTCACGAGTGAAATGTCCTACTAACTATAACATGTGTGAAACCTATGGTTTTTTCAGTGAATTTGCAAGGTTTTTTAAATGCTAATTCCTAACTATAACGTGTGTGAAACCTATGGTTTTTTCAGTGAATTTGTACGGTTTTTTAAATGCTAAGTTATGTATTTTTTTTTTTTGCGGTACGCGTAGTTCGCGGAATTTTTCCGTTTACGCCGTGCGCGTACGCTACGCGCATTCGGCGATTTTTTGAAAAAAAATTACAATTACTTTTTGCCCTTGGGGGTCCTTCTTGGACCCCCTGACAAAGGCTAGGGGGTCAGGAACTGTCCACCCTGCCCCCTTTTCACGTTCTCCACCTTTGTTTTTCACCCCCTCAGACTGCGAGAGACAAAATGGCGGCCGACACTTCCTGGTTTCGACGGATTCGAATGTTTACTAAGATCTAACAACCAATCAGAATCGCGCTCGTGCACGGCGGCGTGCGCGTACGGTAAGCTTACGGTACGCGCTCGGAGCGCGCCTATAGATATATATATATTGATTTAAATGCTATTTTCTCAGGAAATACTGAACAGATTTACACGAGACCTTCAAAAGGCACATCCCTGACCTGAGGGCTACCTCTCTGCCAAATTTCAAGTAATTCTGTTCAGCCGTTCGGGCTGTAGCTCGGACTAAAGGTCCTATGGAAAAATGCATGGGGAAAACGTGTTTTGGGACCCCCCCTTTTTCTCAGCCCCCGCTTGACGAATCCCCCCGAGACTTTCAGGGAAGGAGCGGAGCGGAGCGCCCCACCTATTTTGAGAATTTCGCGAGGATTCGTCAATCGGCGCCAAAGTTATTCCAAATAGAATGTTGCGGATTTCCTATGGAAACACGGTCCTAACTATAACTATCTACTGGCGACCGCCAGTAGATAATATATATATATATATATATATATATCACACACAAAGGTTGCTCCAAGAAAAGACGCCTCACACAAGAGAGCTTGGCTTCATATTTAATTGCAGGCTGCAGTGGCAACAGCTTATCACTTCCATCAGGTTTCTGTAGCCAAACGCGTTTCAGACAGTTCTCTCTGTCCTTGTTCACTGGCAAAGTCCAAGTAACAGCTGCCATCAGTGGAACTTCTATTTGAAACAACTAAGTCCTGCCCCAGTGGGCGTGTGCTCTACTGCCTCATGGTACTTTGAGTTTCCACAACAATAATCCCCAGTGGTTGCTGCCGTACTTTTAAAATAAAAATAAAGATATTGTTTCCAAAGTGGATCGAGGAAAGATGAAAAACTGCAGCTCCTGCCATTACCAAGTCCTGCAATCTTGAACTCTCCCTTCACGCGGCGTTGCACTTCAAGCTCCGCTGAGCCGCACATAAGCAGTGGGGTGTCTTCGCGGCCGGACGAGCCGCTAAATACCACACACAAAGGTTGCCCCAAGAAAAGACGCCTCACACAAGAGAGCTTGGCTTCATATTTAATTGCAGGCTTCAGTGGCAACAGCTTATTGTGTTGGATATGTATATATATATATATATATATATATATATATATATATATATATATATATATATATTACCTACTGGCGGTCGCCAGTAGGTAGTTATAGTTAGGACCACGTTTCCATAGGAAATCCGCAACATTCTATTTTGAATAACTTTGGCGCCGGTCGACGAATCCTCGCGAATTTTTCAAAATAAGTGGGGCGCTACGCTTCGCTCCTACCCTAAAAGTCTCGGGGGGATTCGTCAAGCGGGGGCTGAGATAAAAGGGGGGTCCCAAAACGCGTTTTTCCCATGCATTTTTCCATAGGACCTTTAGACAGGGCTACAGCCCGAACGGCTGAACAGAATTTAATGAAATTTGGTAGTCCCCAGGTCAAGGAAGTGCCTTTTGTAGGTTTGGTGTAAATCTGTTCAGTAGATTCTGAGAAAATAGCCTTTAAATCAATATATATATCTGAGCCAGCTTACGGTGCGCTTACGGTGCGCTTACCGCGAGCGCGATTCTGATTGGCCGTTAGATCTTAGTAAACATTCGAATCGGTCTAAACCAGGAAGCGGCGGCCGCCATTTTCTCTCTCGCACTGTGACAGGGTGTTGAATAACAAAGTCAAAAAACATGTAAAGGGGCTGTTTAGACAGCTCCCAAGCACCTAGCCATGTCGAGGGAGTCCCCAACGATCCCCCAAGTAAAAAAAAACAATTTAATTTTTTCGGAAATTTCGCCGATTACGCTTACCGTACGGCAGCCAATATTAAAAAAAAAAAAAATATCCACATTCTCCCCACCCCGTGTGCAACCGGTGCCCGAAGGGCACCAGTTGTGCATTGCTTATATATAAATTACAAAACATATATTTTAACTGTCACAACGATACTCATCATATGTTTCCTCCATGTGCGCACGGTGCGCGAAGCGCATCGTGCGTTCAGGGCCCATCTAGCGTAATGTGGACACGCGGTGCGCGAAGCGCACCGCGTGCTCACTGTGCGCGAAGCACACCGCGTGCGCACGGAACGAACTGCGTTAAGTGGGCGCGCACGCCACAAATGGCGTAAAGTAACTTAGCATTTAAAAAAACGTACAAATTCACTGAAAAAACCATAGGTTTCACACACGTTATAGTTAGGAATTAGCATTTAAAAAACCTTGCAAATTCACTGAAAAAACCATAGGTTTCACACATGTTATAGTTAGCTGGACATTTTACTGATAAAAAACCAATGAAATTCCCCCGTTATAGTTACTGTAGGCAACTATAACTCACGCGACCGTAATCCTCTGCTGATGACATATGTGTCTTTATGAAAAAAAAATATTTGTAATACATGTATAGCTAAAATTTAATGGAAGAAGACATGGGCAAATAAGTGTCTAAATACAGTATTAGCATCAGCAGAGGATTGCGGTCGCGTGAGTTATAGTTGCCTACAGTAACTATAACGGGGGAATTTCATTGGTTTTTTATCAGTAAAATGTCCAGCTAACTATAACATGTGTGAAACCTATGGTTTTTTCAGTGAATATATATATATATATATATATTATCTACTGGCGGTCGCCAGTAGATAGTTATAGTTAGGACCGAGGTCCCATAGGAAATCTGAAAATTTTATTTTGAATAACTTTGGCGCCGGTTGACTCATCTTCGTGAAATTTTCAAAACTAATGGGGTGCTCCACTCAGCTCCTACCCTGAAAGTCTCGGGGTGATTCATCAAGCGGGGGCTGAGAAAAAAGGGGGGTCCCAAAACGTGTTTTCCCCATGCATTTTCCCATAGGACCTTTAGTCGAAGGTACAGCCTGAATAGCTGAACAGAATTACTTGAAATTTGGCAAAGAGGTAGTCCTCAGGTCAGGCATGTGCCTTTTGCATATATGGTGTCAATCTGTTCAGTAGTTCCTGAGAAAATTGCAGTTAAAAGTGCATAAATATCTATATGCGCGCACCATGCGCGCACGGTGCTCGCACGGGGTGCGCACCAAATGTCAGCTAGCGTAATTCTGATTGGTGGTTAGATGTCAGTCAACAGTCCAATCGGTCGAAATCAGGAAGTGTCGGACGCCATTTTGTGTGTGACAGTGAAAAAGAAAGGTGGAGAACGTGAAAAGGGGGCAGGGTAGAGAGTTCCTGACCCCCTAGCCTTTGTCAGGGGGTCCCTGAAGGACCCCGAAGGGTGAAAAAAGCATTTTATTTTTTTTCAAAAAATCGCGGGTTGCGCGCACGGTGCGTGCACCCCCCAGCCGCCATTTTGAGTTTTAGAGGCAGAAGAGAGCTAAAAACACAAGTGGAGAACGTGATAAGGGGGCAGGGTAGAGAGTCCCTGACCCCCTAGACCTTCTCAGGGGGTCCCTAAAGGACCTCGTAAATCAAAAAAACTCCATTTAGTTTAATAAAAAAAATTGCCGGTGCGCGCACGGTGCGCATACCGTAAAAAACCCTTAAAAAAAAACATTTTAAACTGTTTATAAGTTTATAGAAGATATTAACTATGCTGTTCAACTTTATCCAAATAAAAAAACTAAGAGCTGAGCCATATTACAGGATACAGTCAATCTATACCTATATACATAGGTAGTTTATTGTAAAATAAATATATAAAAAATATAATAATACATACATAAATTAGCATTTAAAAAACCTTACAAATTCACTAAAAAAGTCATAGGTTTCAACACACGTTATAGTTAGAAATTAGCATTTAAAAAACCTTGCAAATGCACTAAAAAAACCATAGGTTTCACACACGTTATAGTTAGGAATTAGCATTTAAAAAACCTTGCAAATTCACTGAAAAAACCATAGGTTTCACACACGTTATAGTTAGGAATTAGCATTTAAAAAACCTTGCAAATTCACTGAAAAAACCATAGGTTTCACACACGTTATAGTTAGGAATTAGCATTTAAAAAACCTTGCAAATTCACTGAAAAAACCATAGGTTTCACACATGTTATAGTTAGCTGGACATTTCACTCGTACAAAACCATTGAAATTCCCCCATTATAGTTAGTTCAGCTAACTATAACTCGCGCGACCGCAATCCACTGCTGATGATGTCACATATTACATCACTCATGACATCATCCGGTGAATATGTGTCTTTCTGGAATCAACGCCGTCTCCGCGTCCTGCTTCAACACCCTCCGATTGCTCTGCAGGATCTTCAAATGGATACCCCCCGACACGAGAAAGACCATCACCCATGCCCTCGTCACCAGCAGACTCGACTATGGAAACGCACTCTACTCAGGAAAAACAACCAAGCTCCTGAGATGACTGCAGCGAATCCAGAACGCCTCGGCACGACTGATCCTCGACGTCCCCGGGCGCAGCCACATCACACCCCACCTGAGAGACCTGCACTGGCTCCCGGTCAACAAGAGAGTCACCTTCAAGCTCCTCATCCACGCACACAAGGCACTGCACAGCACCGGACCTACTTATCTCAACAGCAGACTCAGCTTCCACACCCCCACCCGAAACCTCCGCTCAGCCAACCTCGCCCTCGACACGGTTCCACGCATCCGAAAAACCACGACCGGCGGCAGATCCTTCTCCTACCTCGTCGCCAAGACCTGGAACACTCTCCCCACCAGCCTACGACAGACCCAGGACCTGCCGCCCTTCCGTAAACTTCTCAAGACCTGGCTCTTCGAACTGTAGCGGCTCCCCCCCCCCTCAGCGCCTTGAGACCCTCACGGGTATGTAGCGCGCTTTAAAAATTCTATGATTGATTGATTGATTGAAAGCTGCAGCATAACAGACCATAAAGGGCAGGAGGGACTGATCAGGGGCATTACAATGGAAAAGACAAGCCAGGAGGGAGGGAATAGGGGTCTGCACATGGAAAAAGAGGGCTGGGGGCAAGGGGGCAGGGCTGGAGCAGCAAGATGACCATGGAGGTCAGGCAGGATGGGCACTAGAAACAAGACACACCATGGAGAGCAACAATGAGACTATGATGGCATACACACAGACCATGGAGGGACGGTGGGAGGGGGTCATGGGCAGCTAGCTGACCACACAGGGAAGGTGGGAGGGGCCATGGCAGCACAGAAGACCATGCATGGCAAGCAGGAGGGTTAGTGGCAGCACAATGGCTATGATGGGCAAGAAGGAGGGTGCAGGGGCATGCACAAAGGACCATGAAGGATAGAAGGGAGGGTCAGGACCTGGGCACAGACAAGAGAGTTCAGGGGAAGGGGCCTCACAACAGACCGCGCGGGGCAGGCAGGAGGAGCAGTTGCAGCACATAGACCAGGGAGGGCAGAAGGGTGTGGCAGTAAAATGGACCATGGAGGACAGGAGGAAGGGGATAGGGGTATGGCATGTGGGCAGGCAGTATGGAGGTGGCAGGGACAGGTTACAGTCATCTGACAATGCTAGGCAGGTGGGAGGGGAGTGGCAGCTCAACAGAACACTCAGAGTAGATAGGAGTGGCAGGTCCATGGAACATGGTGGGCAAAAAAGATGCAGCAGGGGCATGCTCAAAGACATCGGAGGGCAGGGGGAAGGAGAATAGGGACAGCAAGCTAAGCACAGAGGCTAAGCAGGAGGTCAATGATGGGCCATAGAATTGGGCAATGGAGGGCAGGAGGAGTGGACTGGTACATCATGCTAAATGGAGGGCAGTGGCAGCACATCAGACCATGCACGGCAGGAGGGAGGAGGCTAGTCCATGGATTCAGACAACAGAGGATAGGGAGGAGGTGGATGGGGCAGCAGGCTAACTGTTCAGAGAAGGTGGGTATTAGGAACTTTATTGTTTTTAATATGTGTGTCTGTGCTAACTACTTAAAATATAAACAAGTATGCAGCATAATCTCACTTTTATTCAGGAAGAAGAGGACGTTTGTGACTGTGACTCCGGATTCACTTGGCAGAAACACCCGCTGACCCTCCACCCCCCATCGCAAAATGTAATGCCCGTGAAAAGGGTAGGTGGATGCAGTGTTATATAGAACATAGTCCTGAGAGCACGATTGAAAATGAAAACTAGATATAGTATATGGTATAAACTATGCACCAAAAAGTGTGATATAAGATGAAATATAATATGCAATACATTGTGCGCAATGACAGATTCATTGGAGAGCACGAGATAGCACAGGCACTAGCGCGTGCTATGCGATATGCGCCTTGGAGTGTAATATGCACAGGGTAGTGTTGTGTAACCTAACTAGTCTCTAAAGTTGTAATATAAAATATGTGCTGGGGAGTGTAACGTTGCATATTCACTGTGACAAAGATATGGATCCCAGATTGTAATATGTATGGCATAGCGCTGTGCGTTATAACATAGGCATCGAGGAAGGCACGTTAGAAGGGGCAATATAACCCGTGCAAAGGCAAGTGTGGCATGACATATTCACGGGGTGGTATTACAGTGCACATGGGCTAGAGAGTGTCATAGCATACGCACTAGCTGGTGGAATACAACACAGAGGTGTGAGGCACTTGGCGGGCACTGGTGGGTGTAACACCGCATTGGGCTCAGCCAGGAGCACGCTGTGACTCTCAAGTGAGGTTTGTCTCTTTTCCAGAGAGTAAAATAAAAAGTATTACACATCCGGCGGTGGATGTGTGTTTTATTAACCGTGAGGGGGGTTTCTTGCATAGTTTGGCCGAATTTTTGTCGAATCCGCCTTGAATGGCTTGGTGTGCATGTATATTAAATGTGCCCATCAATAGCTACCCATGTTTGTATAAATAAACGACAAGGGTGTCTACTTGGAGAGTACCCACCGGCGGGGGTGCCGGGATTAGGCACGGTAGGGCGTCAGATACGTCAGAGCTTCACTAGCGGTGTAAATACATTCAATGTGGATTCATTCTATGCATAGTTGCCTTTTAATGAATATCACGCAAATCGTCATGGTGATAGGTACATACGGTTTGTCCAGCATGTCCTAGGTTTTTCTATCAATATATTAATAAAAACAATAATAAAAAACAAAGGCCGGCCCCGGGGGATGGGATCCGAGGGGCCATAAGTGGCCTGAGTAGGGGGGCAACGCAGCCCCCTCCTAAAGAATAAAAAAAAAAAGGCCATGACCCGGGGGTTGGGGTCCCCGGGGCCGATTAAGGCCTTGGGAGGGCCAAATTAAATTTTTTCAACAAAAAAAATTATGGTGCAGGCCCTGGGGGATGGGGTCCCCAGGGCCAGTAAATTAGAAAAAGAAGGGGGTCCACACAGCCCTCCTTCTTAAAAAAATAAAATAAATAAAAGACCAGCATCGTGCCGGAGGCTACGCCCCCTCCGAGCAGCACTCTGCAAACGCGCCCCCTGGCCAGTTGTAAGTTGGGGAATTAATTCCCCTTCAATACTAAGGGTCCTTGAGGGCCAACTAGCCCAACAGGCATCTCCAGTATGCACCAGGGAGCTGCGTTGCAGACAAGTGTTCTGAGGCCACGCCCCTTTTTACACCTCTATGCAACGCAGCTCTGTGGCACTTACTGGAGGTACCTAGTGGGCTAGTTTGACCCTAGGGACCCTTAGGATTCAAGGGGACTTAATCTCTCAACTTAGAACGGCCACAGGGTGCGTTTACACAGTGGTGAAGGGAGGGGACGGGGCCTGAGGCGCGTTTTAAGTTGGGGAAATAATTCCCTTTCAATCCTGAGGGGCCCTGGGGGCCAACTAGCCCACCAGGTGCTTCCAGTATGCGCCACTGCTCTGCGTTGCAGAGAGTTGGTGCAGGCCGTGCCCCTTTTTACACCTCTCTGCAATGGCGCTTACTGGACGTACCTAGTGGGCTATTTTGCCCCTAGGGATCCTCAGGATTCAAGGGGACTTAATCTCCCAACTTAAAAAACGGCCACAGGCCGTGTTTACACAGTGGGGAAGGGAGGGGAAGGGACCTGAGGTGACGTGTGCAAACACGCCCTATGGCGCCTTTTAAGTTGGGGAAATAATTCCCCTTCAATCCTGAGGGCCCCTGGGGGCTAACTAGCCAACCAGGTGCTTCCAGTAAGCGCCACTGAGCTGCGTTGCAGAGAGGTGGTCCAGGCCATGCCACTTTTTACAGCTCTCTGCAACGCAGCTCTGTGGCGCTTACTGGAGGTGAATAGTGGTCTAGTTGGACCCTAGGGATCCTCAGGATTCAAGGAGACTTTATCTCCCAACTTAAAACGGCCACAGGGCGTGTTTACACAGTGGGGAAGTGAGGGGATAGGGCCTGAGGTGACGTGTGCAAACACGCCCTGTGGCGCGTTTTAAGAGGTAGTTTTAATCCCCTGCCCTATTATATACTAGGGGCTTACAGAGGAGGTCATGCTGATCACAGGGGGACCCCAACGCATAGTGTTCCCTAGTGTATGTAGGTGTTTTCACTGTATTCTGAGTGTCTTTTAACATAGCACTGGCTCTAGGACTGGTTAGTCAGACTCAGTTACCACCAGTATCCGTCTGAAAAAGTTGAGGGTACAGGATGATTTTGCAACAAGGCTTCTTTCTGCACTTCTGTTTGTTCTTTCTGCACGTTATCCTTCTTCCTGCACTTTTCTTCGTCTTTGAGGACTTCTGTTGCTTCTTTCTGCATTTCTTATTTTTATTTCTGTGCGTTGTTTCTTCTTTCTTCACATGTCCTATCTCTGTAGGCATAGTTAGAAATTAGCATTTAAAAAACCTTTGAAATTCACTGAAAAAACCATAGGTTTCAGGCACGTTATAGTTAGGAATTAGCATTTAAAAAACCTTAGAAATTCACTGAAAAAAACATAGGTTTCAGGGGCATTATAGTTAGCTGGACTTTTCACTCATACAAAACCATTGAAATTCCCCGTTATAGTTAGTTCAGCTAACTATTACTCGCGCGCACGCAATGCACTGCTGATGACGTCACATATTACATCACTCATGAAATGGTCAGTGACATCACTCATGACATCACTGATGACATCTCAAATGACATCACTGATGACATCACTGATGACATCATCAAGTGAATGTGTGTTTTTCTGAAAATTACAAGTGTCTAAATGGATGATTTTTG
The DNA here is from genome assembly GCF_964204655.1 of Triturus cristatus. Taxonomy (NCBI): domain Eukaryota; kingdom Metazoa; phylum Chordata; class Amphibia; order Caudata; family Salamandridae; genus Triturus; species Triturus cristatus. The sequence continues at coordinate 600,940,755 of NC_140594.1, forward strand.
TTTGAAAAATTGATTGTATAACTGACTGATTAAGTGTGTCTTAGTGAATACATGGCTTAGTGAGTAATGTTTAAATATGTAAATATCTGTATCAGTCTCTCACTTTGTGTATAAGTGGCTGCATGGGTTGGTGAGTAGCTACATGAGTGTCTATATACGTTATTAGTTGTTTTTTTGAGTATCAGTATGAGTGTCTGAGTGTCTGCATGGTTCGGTGGGGGGTATTACGTAGTGCATAGGTGCATGAATGAGTAGCTCACTGTTTGTATGTGTTGAAGACAGCATGTGTGCAGGACTGTATGGGTGGATGAGTGTGTGCATGGGTGTGTTAGTGAGTGAATGACTGTCTCAATAGTGTCTTTATGAGTAACTACATATGTTTTAAAATAGTATATGTGACTATTGGTGTATATAAGTGAGTATATGTGAGAGTGAGAGATTGAAAGAGTTCCTGTATGAATAAGTATGTGTTTCTATAAGTGATTGTTTAAAAGACTAAGTATGTGTAAGTTTTTGTCGAAGTAAGTGTGGTGGTGTGTGTATAAATGTATATGCAAGTAAATGGATGTTTGATTCTTTATTAGCATGAGTGACTATGTGTGTGAGTAACTCTATGGATGAGTGGTGTTGTGTAACAGGATGTATAGGTGTATGAGTACATATGATGAGTGAGTACATGTATGAGTGACTGTATAGGACTGTTGGTGAATGAGTGGATGTGTATGTGGATCTTAGAATTACTGAATAGGTTGTTGTAACTGATATTGGTATGTCCATTGTTTTGAAAATTGGAGTTTCTATTTTTGAATGTGTGTATCAAAAGTTATATTAGGGGGAGAGGAGGTCTGCCACTCTATCACAAGGATGATGTCATCAGTGATGTCATTTGAGATGTCATCAGTGATGTCATGAGTGATGTCACTGACCATGTCATGAGTGATGTAATATGTGACGTCATCAGCAGTGCATTGCGTGCGCGCGAGTTATAGTTAGCTGAACTAACCATAACGGGGGAATTTCAATGGTTTTGTACGAGTGAAAAGTCCAGCTAACTATAACGCCCCTGAAACCTATGGTTTTTTCAGTGAATATATATATATGTATATATATATATAATGCCACAACGGTGAACAATCCAATCAATTCGAAAATAGCATAGCACTCACGTGAATTCTTTACATGTGGTTGATTTGTGCGAAACCCTACCCCACACCAACAGGTGCGTTGCGGCGTTGCCCCCTTCTTGGATGTCCTCTTATCTGTAGATCTAAATACCTTGAAACCTTAAAAATAAATATTTTGGCAAATTAAATACGATAGAACTAAACTTATCTAGCTACACTTATTTTTACAAAATGTTGGTGGTCGATATGTTGACGACAGTACATTTGTAACATAATGGTTATGGCACAATAGATCTCATTCAAATTGTAGTTTCTGATTTTGTTTGAGAACTGTAGCAAAAAGGGATTTTTTTTCCACACTGTTCATCTACAAACAAAAGTTAGAATTGTAGATAATTAAAGTAAGAAAAGCCTAGAAGGAAGCTTGGAAGTGCTATTATCTTAATGAGCTTAAGAGCGTAGCTTGATTGTGAAAATGGCCAAAGTTCCAGCCATAAATGGTGGGCACAAGATTGCATAATTGGTGCCATGCGTAATACATGTAATTTGTGATAAAATGATGCTGGATTGTGTGGACTACACTTGGATGGTTGCTTGGTTGAAAAATGTATTCAAGAAAAACATTCACATTCATAGGTCATCCGTTTACATATGCAACACATTGGATGGTCATCTGTGTGAAAATTAGACTTGTGGTATGACCTTGGATACAAAAATCACATGAGAATGCTGCTCAGTGTTCTGGGCAGTGACCTGCGTTACCTTTTTTTCTCAAGCCAAATCGTGCCCCAGAAAATTATTCAAATAGTTTAAGCTTAGAAATAAATAAAATTATGTAAAATACGAAAAACCCAATAATCAAACATTTAGCATGGATTAGGCTTATGGATAAAAAAATTAGACTGGCCTAGCCATTTCTGCTTAAAACAAGCAAGAAGCACTTCACTAAGCACAAAAATATCAGCTACGTAACCTGATGCTAAACAGAACTTGGCACTGGAAACATGGAACCCACCAGAGTAAAAGTTTGGCACAGGGCATAAGTCAAGGAGCTCAGACGGCTTGAAGAAAAGGATTAGTTGGAAATGTAGGCATTTCCTCTGTATAAACCTATAAAATAAGTTAACAAGGGGGCATATTTACAAGCCCCTCTCGCCAACTCAACGTTACTTTCAGTGACATTTTGAGGCAATAGGGGCCTCGCCTTATTTACAAGGAAGCATTAAGCAAATTAACATGACTTAACGCTGCCTTGTAAATAATGCAAAAAGAACTATTGATGGACAGAATGCAGAACAATGTCAGACATTCACCCCAGTACAGAGATCTGGGCCTAAATCCATCGTTTTTTTGCTCACCATGCCATTCCAGTTTGGACCCAGCCATATGCAAATCAGTCTTGACCCTGTGCCCTATGGAAACAGTCCAGCCCGAATTGCCAGGCCAGGTCCTCCCTGGACTGGAAACAAGCATCCTAGGACCGGTTTCGGGGTTGCACCCCTCTTCAGCCAGGATAGCTTGATTCCAGTGGCATGGAGAGCACGGGACTCACGTCTGAGCATACCCATCCCACTCAGGGTGACAAATGCAAAAAGAATTATTGATGGACAGAATGCAGAACAATGTCATACATTCACCACAGTGAACTGGGGTGGCGTGGTGAGCAAAATAACGATGGATTAATCCCAGATCTGTGACTGGCGGTGAATGTTTTGCCAATGTGCAACATTCCGTCCATCATGTTGTGTGTTTTGCTGTTCACCCTATGTGGGAAGGGTATGCCCAGACGTGGGTCCCGTGCTCACTACGCCACTGAAATCAAGTTATCCTCGCTGAAGAGGGGTGAAACCCCGAAACCGGTCGTAGGATGCTTGATTCCGGTCCAGGGAAGACATGGCTTGACAGTTCGGACTGGACTGTTCCCATGAGGCACAGGCTCAAGACTGATTTGCATATGGCCATGTCTGAACTGGGGTGGCGTGGTGAGCAAAATAACGATGGATTAATCCCAGATCTGTGACTGGGGGTGAATGTTTTGCCAATGTGCAACATTCCGTCCATCATCTTGTGTGTTTTGCTGTTCACCCTATGTGGGAAGGATATGCCCAGATGTGGGTCCCGTGCTCACTACACCACTGAAGTCAAGCTATCCTGGCTGAAGAGGGGTGAAACCCCGAAACCGGTCCTAGGATGCTTGATTCCGGTCCAGGGAAGACATGGCTTGGCAGTTCGGGCTGGACTGTTCCCATGAGGCACAGGGTCAAGATTGATTTGCATATGGCCATGTCTGAACTGGGGTGGCGTGGTGAGAAAAATAACGATGGATTAATCCCAGATCTGTGACTGGGGCTGAATGTTTTGCCAATATGCAACATTCCGTCCATCATCTTGTGTGTTTTGCCTTGTAAATAAGGCACCCTTTCAATCTGTATTTAGAGTGAAAGGGGAGGGTAATGGATGTTGCGGTGGGCGTTCCACCACAACACCCATTAATTTTGACGCTGTCCCCTATTTATAAGGGCAGCGTAAATAGGAAGCAGCGCCAAAATTAAGACCAGGGAAAACCTGGTCTTAAACAGGCGAAACGAGCAGGGACCTTCCAGCATTTAAACAATCTTCTGCTCAACACAGGCACCCTTGCACGATGGTGCAAGGGGGCCTGCGTTGGTGCTAGACAGCTAAAGATAGCCCCAGCGCAGGGGGAAATGCAGGGTGACATCATATTCTAGTAAATATGGTGCAGCTTTTCATTTCAGTGACGAAGCATGTCGTTAGCCTTCTTGGTTTAACAACACACTTTGAAACTTTACTGTAAATATGCCCCAATGTGTGTTATGTCTAGCTGGTCCATAGGCAGCCGATGGTAGACTCAATAAAAAAACTTTAAAAAGGGTAATTTGGGATCACTTGCTTCTCCTGAGCCAGGGACCACTGGTTTTCACTTAAATTGAAACAGGTAACATCTTTTAAATGAACTGTATGTATAATGCAGCAGGCACTTGCCAAAACCCTCAATCGTGAATTTGTGACTAGCGTTTTAGTACCTCGTTGACAATGAGAAAATCAATTAGACCTGAGCAGTAACAGGATATTAATGAGAAACTGAAATGCTGTAGCCCATTCTCTTTTCCCCAACTGATGTAGAGTGTGCCTCCTAATTCCATTTCTGTCCACAACCTCCCTGACCAGCAGTGAGGGACTTGACAGAAAAAAATCAAACAATATTGTAGCTGTGCTGCGAGTTTGGCAGAGTCATAGTTTTTCCCCCAAAATTAATCTTCACTTTGGGACTTGTTTCGGAAAAGTAAAAAAACAATTTGACTGTCTATCATACGTCTACGACATGTGCATGTCTGTATTCCTCAACGTACAACCACACACTGCTCTCTCATTATGTCCTAACTGCTAATAACCACACCTTAACACCCCCCAGAGAGTTATGTAATTCCTTGATAAGTCCACCCAAAACCGCAAGGGGCCTAGTGCACATAGTATCACAACCCTACATCTCCCCCCTTTTTAAATAAAAATTCTAAATAACATTCACATCATATCTCTTCAATGAGGCCTGGAGACACTCGCACTAGTCGGCCGGATCGAGTGGTATGGGATGGTTAAGATGCACTTTGATTGGGCACCGATGGCACCGGTTCTGATTCTTGATCTGAATTGTCAGGCGGGTCATCTCTTTCATGATTTCAGGAGCAGACAACCATTAAGGTAGGTGATTAAAGTGTGACAAATCCCGTGTGATTGGCTGTCCAGGACGATACGTCATCACCATGTGTCATTTGACCTTCACAACCCTCAAAGGATCGACAGAAAATCAAGTATCTGTTTTCTGCTTTTGTTTCTGCTTGACCAGAATCCAGTCACCTTCTCCGAATACTGTTTCCTGAGCTTGTCAACGTCGAGCCGCATAAATGTTCATCAGATACTTCCGAGAAGTGTCAGTAAGATGAATTGTATCTGCATTCAAGGATTAATTACTGTCCATTGGTGCAGTTTAGTTCTGATAGCTCTCCCAAATAGCAAGGTCACAGGACTCTCACCAGTTGTGGAGTGAGGAGCTGAATGATAGGCACAGAGGGCTTTACACAGGGCCTGGTTTAACTTTATTCCCTCCATTGAGGCTCATTGAATTACTCATTTGAGGGTACCCATGAATTATTCCACAATACCATTAGCTTGGGGCCACAGAGGTGTGCTCTTTTAATGCTTGACATTCTTTGCTATTGAACAGCAGATTATTGTCAGATTTGAGAATTGCAGGGATTCCCCTCGCTGCAAAAATGTCATCCAGCCGCTTGATGACCTCGTCATGGATGGCTGATGATAACTCCTCTACTAAAGGAAAATGTGAATGTTCATTGATGACTCCCATTACATGACATATATTTTCTAAAGGCCCAAAGAAATCAACTGCAACTCTTTCCCAAGCATGTACAAGAAGGTCAGACATTGTCAATGGGTGCTGCATCACTTTGGGGGACAAGCAGTTGCCAAGATGGTCCTCTTTTAGTTCCCTCTCGACTTGTACATCCAAGCACCAGAACCACACTCATCACTAAGGGCTCTTTTAGTGGCTACAATCTTACAATATCCTTCCTGGGCTAGTTTAATGACCACCTACCTTAGGCTTTCAGGTATGAGGATTCTTCACCGCCTCAAAACAACAACTTCCTTAGCAATGGATAGTTCTTCCTTTACATTTTTGAATTTTTGAAATTCACTTTGTCAGCAGCAGGTAGAGCATACTTCTTCCCCAACTGAGTTGAAATGATGTCTTTGAGGATAAGCATGTTCTTATCAGAATTAGTAGCAGCAATGATCTGATCAATGGATAGGGCTGCTGGCGTGGTAGACCATACTCTGAAATTAATTAACTTCTTAGCAGTTTTGGATGTTGAACTGTCTTGCTGTAATGGTACTCATGAAAGTAATCAGCAGAGTTATGATCTTTACCCGGCTTGTACAAAATTGCTTAGTCATATTCTTGCAGTCGCAACCCCCACCTCTGGATGCGAGGTGTCATCTTGGCTTTCGTGTTTCCAAAAATAGTGAGCATGGCTTGGTGGTCGGTCATGATAATGAAACATTTTCTGTATAGAAACACATGAAAATGTTCACAGGCCCACACTATAGACAGATTCTCCTTCTCCAGCTGAGAATAGGCACGCTCTGTGTCAGACAGGCTTTGACTAGCATAGGCCACAATGTGTCTCTGAGCATTCGGATGACCATTATGTTGAGCAACGATTGCCCCCAGCCCCAACAGGCTCGCATCAAATGTGATCTCACTATGTAACTTTGGTTCAAAATAGGCCATCTCAGTTGCATTTAAAATCACATGTTTTATTCTTTTGAAGCGTTGTTCACATTCAGCAGACCACTGGAAAAGGACATCTCATTTTGTCAGGTCTATCAATGGGGCACTCACAGTAGCAAAGTCACAAATGTACCTTGAGCAATAACAGGCCTGAAGTGACCTGGTTCCATAGGTTGATGTAACACAGGAGACGTAGCCAGGATAGATCTTTAGTATATTTATTAAGATAGTTAAGTCCATAGAATAGCTCCACCAGGAGCAGCCTGCTAGCTGCTCAGCCCATCCTCTCAACTGTCTCACACCACACCAACATTCCAGTCACGTCAACATTCCACATGGAACACTCACACTGGCTGAGCAGCTAGTTACAAGATATAGGGGAACAGTAATAACCTTACATGAGGATACTACAATATCTCCCTTCTTTACAATTGACAATGGAAGAAACAATACTAAAAGTACATAACAACAAAACACAAAATATAAACAAGAAATAAATAGTCCAAAACCCAAGGGTAAGATGAATAAACTATACCACGAAAGAGAACCAGACTATAAAACGGAAGAAAAGGATAAGAAAAGGATGAAAAATAAGAATGAACTATCACCATCCTCCTCTTATAATAAGACACCAAAGAGAACATTAACCTCACACACTATCACCAACCTCCTCTTTTAATAAGACACAAAAAGAGCATCAAACTACCAAACGGAGATTGAAAAGACACCACATAAGATACATATGAAAGAAAACACAGAGAATCACAATAGAGAACGACTACAAATACTCTAAAAATTGAAGAAACATATAGGAAGAATAACTCCCAGAACACATACACAATGGGTGGACATTACCCAACACTAAAACGTAGGTGGGACTAACACCCCCTAAACTCTGAGTATAAGGGACTAACACCCAAATGTACAGAATACAAAAATGGGATTAAAACCCACAGACTAGTGCAGCAAACAGAACAGAAATGCAACACAGTGAGGCATCAAAAGATGGCTACCCACACACACAACAGCTAATATTTAAGAGAAGGAACTAAAACCCAACACTAACGTGACAAAGGCTCACACCCCCTTAAAATTTAGTAAAAATGACTAATACCCATTACTAATAACATAGGAGGGACTAAGACCCCCTGTACACAGGGTAGATGGGACTAACAGCCATTACCAATAACGTAGGTGGGACTAACACCCCCTAAACACTAAGTATATGGGACTTAACCAATAAACCATGACCTAGGTGGGACTAACACCCCCTAAACACTATGGGATTAACACCCATAACTAAAAGCAAAATAGTGAACAATACACACACCCAAGAAACCCGACATGCAGAGCAAGGTCACACCTGCTCATAAATAAGTCACTGCAACCACCCCTTCCATTTGGAAAGCAACCATTGATATGTGCATAAACATAAACACAACAGTAACCCCAGGTAGTCAAATCCACAGTATGACCCTTAAGGAGATGAGCAAATAAAATGGCATTCGTAATACACTACATTTTTTTTAACTTTTGAAAGACCACCACCAGAGAAAAACTAAAAAAAATAATCACTGTAAACTTAAAGTGACTCTGATGTGCCTGTCCGTGCAATGGTTAAACAAGTGTGTGACAGTACTTGATGACATCCCAGAAGAAAGTAATCTGCAACCAACACACTGCCCACTGAAACCGAAGTACATCTGTGCTTGAACAAAGCATAGTACTAGCCAGCAAATCGAAGAACTTAACATCAAATGGCAGCGCCAGCTAAAATGTCCATAGAAGATGAAAAAAAAAACAGAGACGAGTGTCCGGTGACGTAAATACAGGACTCACTACTCGAACGATGAACTGAAGAGAGGAACACTCCATTTTGAGAAAGAAGGTCCTCCGTTACGACGCTGCAGAAATGCTTCGAAAACTTTATTGATTGAACAATGGTTGGCAGAGTACTGGCGGGCACTATCATTATGCCGGGATGCAAAATAACTTGGATCCGCCAACTCCAAAATGGCGGCACGCTGAGGAGACGCACGCCGAGTGGCTCACGGCACGCTCCTGCAACAAAATGACCATAAACAGCATCAAAAACCAAAGACGTCATGGAAGGCTCAGGAGAACCTCCGCGCGGCATCGTGGTAAAAATAAGTTGTGCGCGCCACTTTTGAACTTTTAAACACAGCGTAACTGTCATCACAAACAGGCCTGGCTGCAAACATAACTATTAATTTTAAAAAACTCAATTTTTGTCACAGTATCGGTCTCCTCTTCAGCAGGCAATGCGACACGGCGATCTAGATTAATCAAAATCGGATTAACTGTCAAATCGCCAGTCCTCCAAATTAAGCAGGCACAAAAAAAACTCACACCAGCACAGCGCTAGCACAAAGAAGCACCCAAAGTTAATAACACATCCAACATCCTTCCGTAACGTAAAATCGATGCTCTTCGCACTGGGGCAAAAACACAGGCAGTCACCAATTACCTTGGTTCCAGAGACAAAAAAAACAAAACTCCTCCTCCTTAAAGCCTTAACCACTTCTTGTGAGACTCTTCGACACACAGATTGTGGGACTCCTCTTCCTTGCAGCACTTCTGGACAGACACTCTGGGGACACCTCTTTCCAGTAGCACATCTGAATTCGGGCTCTGCATACACAAGAGCCCTGACACGCCGTAGCTCCTCCTCTTGACAGGGACAAAGGAACCTCCTCAGCTCACGAAGACGAACAGACGGGCTTCTCACAGGCATAGATCAATTGCCCACGAACACTGAGGACTTGTTGCACCTCAAGGACACCTAAAACTGCACCTCCCCAGACGCTCTTCCCCACAGAAACAAAAGGGGAACTACTCTTCATCTACGTAGATTGTAACAAAGACTGGAGAGAAACTTAACACTCGTTGCTCCAGTGGAGAACTCCTCTTCATTGCACTTGAGGAACTTCTCTTGATTAATCACTCTCCACAGGTAAATCAACACAAACACCTCTTCCAGGGTTACTGCAGCGTGTAAGAAAGAAAGTCCAGCAGGAACTGGCACACAGACGTTAGGGCGACCGATGTAGTGGTCACTGGTGGGGCTCACGGTGCCAGGTAGTTCCGCCAAATAAGGAGCTTCTTTTCTTTAAGTCAACATCTTCAAGTCACACTAGATCAGTTACACACCAGTCTATTCAAGTTCACGCATGGTTTCTTTAGTCCAACTCGTCGCCAATTGAAATGGCCTGGTTCCATAGGTTGATGTAACACAGGAGACGTAGCCAGGATAGATCTTTAGTATATTTATTAAGATAGTTAAGTCCATAGAATAGCCCCACCAGGAGCAGCCTGCTAGCTGCTCAGCCCATCCTCTCAACTGTCTCACACCACACCAACATTCCAGTCACGTCAACATTCCACATGGAACACTCACACTGGCTGAGCAGCTAGTTACAAGATATAGGAGAACAGTAATAACCTTACATGAGGATACTACAAGGCCCTTCCTAAAAAGGATTGTAGCATGGTGATATCTTGTGGGGAGCAGGTAGCTGATAGTACTTGCACTTTGTCTGGGTCAGGAGTGATTCCCTCATCTGAATATATGTGTCCTAAGAATTTGAGTTTGGTCTTCTGAAACTCACATTTTGCTGTATTTAAAGTGAGATCTGTCAGCAAGTAACTGGCACACTTGCATAAGAGCCTTGTCATAATCCTTGTGCATTTCCCCAAATACCAGTTTGTCATTAAAAGCATGTGTGACTGGTTGAATTATTCAACGTATAACATCCTGAAATATTTCTGCAGCTGGTAACACTCCAAAACTCAACCTCTTGTATCTGAAAACACCAACATGAGTCAAAATAGCAGTGATGTACCTGCAATTTCCTTCCAAATCAAGCTGATGGTATCCCTTGTTCAGGTCAAAATGGGAAAAGATGTTGGCACTGTTCAGTTGTATGATCATGTCCACTATGTGTGGACTAGGATGTATTTCTCTTTTGATTGCTTTGTTGGCCTACAAATCAACACAGATGTGCATTACACCTCCACTGTTCTTTTTTGGCACCACCACAATGGGTAAAACCCATGATGTAGGACCGGTGGAGCGCTCAAACATTTATCATGCTTCAACAGAGTTTCTAGCTCTTTCTCAACAGCTTCTTGCAAGTGGAAAGCGATTCTGCTGTGCTGCTAGGCAACTGGGTGAATGTCTTCATTGATGTGACGTGCCACTCTCATTGTCTTGAGCCTGCCTAGGCTATGGAATAATGATAGAAACTGATTCATAACTTCAGATTGAGTGTGAAGGTTGTAATTGAGAGATATCGGTCCCATCTCAGCCATGGGGCAAAACTGAGTAGACAGGAACAGGAAAAAGATCCCAGAAGAACGTGAACCAGTTCTTGCACTTTTAGTGTTTTATGACTCGTTGTCACTATGAATGACCCTTGACTCTGCAATGGTTTAGAAACAGCCCACGTGTAAACTACTGTGTTTGACGGGTTGAGACGGGCACAGGAGATAGGCTATTAAACCTTTTGACTGGCATGATGTCAATCGACATACCACTGACTATTATAAAAGTTATTGGGCAACCGTTTATTGTAATCTTGGGACAATGTCCAAATGAATTTTGTTGTTTCCTGTGGTGGTTCGCCTTTGTTAATCTTTGCAAGCAGCCAAACTTACATGTGCCTGACGCTCCTTAGTTGATGGTATCATCGCACATCCATCGTCTTCAGTGGCGCTCAACAATGATGATGATGAGTCTTTGTAGGATGAACCTGATGACAATCTGTACTATCTGGTTTCTACTTGTCATAGCTGATGTCAATTTTTGACATTGTGGGTGTGGCGGGAATGCTTCTGGAACCTTCTGGTGTCTATTTTCCCTTCTCGTTGTGATGTATTTGGTTTCTCTTTCGCTTTACAAATTGTTATCAAGTGGTTTTCTTTACCTCATCCTTTGGACATTTGTCCTACAGCTGGACATTTGCCTTCATGTGGAAATGAAAACCCACATCTGAAACACAGCTTTTTCTTCTTTGAAGGTGATGGCATGCATTCCCCTACCTTGCGCTCGCTTTTCTTTACAACGCGATTCATTTTTCCAGCTTCCATGTCAGCAGCTTGTTGATTCATTCTTTCCTCTGCCCTTGCAGCCATTAGTAATTTCTCTAAGCTCAGTGTCTCAGTCAACATGCTTCTCCTGAAAAGACCGCCATTGATGGCTCAGAGACTTATGACTTCTTCATCATTAAATCCACAAAACTTGCAGTGTTTGATAAGCACATTAAGTCTTTCAACAAACTCATCCAATGTTTCACCAGTTTGCTGTCGTGTTTGATTGAAAATGAACCTTTTATAGTCGACATTCGGCTTCAGATTAAACTTGACTTCCAATGCTTCCTAGATTTGACTGTATGATACTGCATCAGCTTGTGATATTTTCTGTATCACTTCTTTTACTCCATCACCAGCAAGGTTCTTCAAGTACTTAATTATTTTCTCATCGTCTGCTTCTTCCAGTGTGTCTACAAAATCATCGAACATCACGATACATGCAGTCCACCTGGTGCCAATATTCTGTTTCTTCGCCATGTTGAATGGTGGTGGTGGTTTCAGGAACAGAGCTGCATTGTACTTCATGCTCTTTTCTACTGCAGTTGAGAGCATATGCTGTTCAGACAGCTTTTGCGGTGCACCTGAATCCCCACCTTCTGGAAGCCTTATGCTTGAACTTGGGCTGCCATGCCTGCCCGGAAGTTGAATGGCACTTCATTCCTCTGAGACTGTCAGTGAGTTTTCTGTTTCTCACACCTAGTTGTCTTTGCTGTCATCATCCTTCTTAATTGTGGGTGACGGTTCTGGCTCTTGCATTTCATCAGTGTTGAGTTTAGCTTTTTGCATCGTACCTGGTTATCACTGCCTTTAGTGTTTCGCTTTGTATCGATGATGGCTCTGTGTTCTGATGTGGTGCAATATCTCTTCTTTTGGTCTTAACAGCGGGTTTCTGGTGGGCTTTTTCAATGTGCTCCTCCACAGGGCCTTCAACTTCTTCGAGGGACCTATATGGGCTGGAGCGGGGCTTTGAGTCCACACACACCAACATTGAACTGCTTATGTTAGCCTTGTAGCATGTAAGCTTTAGTTAGCCAGTATGCATCCATTTTGTATTTCACAATCCATATTAGACTGTGCCTGGGTTAGGCCTCAGTGCTCATATTGCTTGTCTCAGCAGAACACTGTATTTCATGATTATTTTCTCTGCCCAAGGCTGCAACTCGACTCACTCATGAAATGTTATCTTCCCTTTGCATACCAGCTTCTATGTGTAATTCTGCTCCCACGTTAGGAGATGCTGCGACCCAGCACTGTGGCCTTGTATTCAGATAACATGTTCCCATCTGGCATGTGTTAGCTCATCTCTCTGTGCTCCATTGTTCATGTTCAGCCCAGGCCAGTAACTTTTCTCGGTGGGCATGGTTAGGGATGGCTGGGAAGTCCTTTTTACCTACTGTAAACTGATGGTGAGCCCGTCCCCTCAGCGTCCATCTTAGGGTGCAGGTCTGACCGAGGCTCTCTCTGCAGAGAATTACTAATAAAGCCTGTTTATATTCTCTACTGTCTGACCTACTCTTCACTTCGGAAGGCATAGTAAGTGGTTGTATATATAACCCGCGGGTCCCTTAGAGGGCCACGTCCTTCAGATGGTGCCCAAAGAGGGACCCCACGAAGTGTGGCCCCCTCAACCGTAAGCGGGTCGCAGGGGCTGGGGTGGTGTCTGGTCTGTTGGGCGCACCGGGGCCCCACATCTACAAGACCGAGCTTGGTTCTCGCAGCTGCCCCGCCCTTCCGATCAGGTGGATTCTCGGCTAGTGGTCACCATCGGCTGAGATCCTGATGGCAAAACCCTGGAGCTGACCGTTTGGTCCGGAGAGTCGGCAGTGGGGAATAACTTGCTTGAAACTGTGTGCACCAGGTGAGTGATTTGATTCTTGGAAAATGGTGCCTTACTTGCATGACACGAGCCTGTGGGCCATGCCTGGTACAGTCTGCGGACTTTCTTGTCTTGGACTTGGTGGGTCTGCGGACCCTTGAGGGGCACAGAGCGCTTGAGAGCAGTCTGCCAGGCCAACTGGAAATTGGCCACTTTATAAAAGGTCCGGGATTGTTCACAGGTAATCTGCCAAATTGGACTTGCTCTTGGAAAGGTCTGGGGCTGAGGCCTGTGCTCTTGTATTGGTACAGTCTCTGGGCTGTCTTGGGTGCAGTTTGCGGACTGCCTTGCTTGGTTGACACTGGCCTGCGGGCGGTGCCTTGATATAGTCTTCGGACTGTCTTGGACAACACCAGCTGACGAGCTGTGGGCCTTGGTATAATCTTCTGGGCCGTCTTGGTTTGTACTTGGTGTGTTTGCGGACCATTAGAAAAAGACACAGAGTGTTCGTGAACAGTCTGCCAGGCCAACTGGTAATTAGGCTGGCGCAAAAAAAGGACTGGGACTCTTTCCAGACAATCTGCCAAGCCAACTGTTAATTGGCATACACTCAAAAAGGTCTGGGGCTAGAGTCTGTCTTCTTGAACCTGGAACAGTCTCTGGGCTGTATACTTGTCTTGGTGCAGTCTTTGTGGGTTGATTGTGGTGCTTGTGAAGTGCTTGTTTGAGTGAGTAGCGATTGTGCTCTTCGTGTAAGGATGGCTTGCCTCAGCAAGCTGTGTTGTGCGTTTATGAGTGTGTGACCCCTTCTTGAAAATGTCTGGAATTAGCTTAATTTGGTATTTTGTTGTTATTGTGTTCTGCTGATGCCCATTGGGACATGACACTTTACATTTTGAAGAATAAAAAAAAGATAATACATAACTAGAAATATGGTTTGATCTGAAATACTAGCAAGAATGTACATTTGTTTTGACATAGGAAGAGTGCAACATGAGAAGTAAGGGTTGCACATTTACATTGAGACAGTGGTGTGATGATTTATAGTAATGTATCTTTGTGCTAAAAAAGACACGTATTTTAAAGGTGCATGCAGTGAAAGGTGAAGTACACACTCGTAATCCAGCAGCCCTGAATTTGCTCTCCCCCTCTATGAGAAAGGCATTTAATTTGGAAAAAGTTTTCAAAGCTCTGGGCTGTGAGTGTTTAGCTGAATAGAAAGGATTTTCAAAGCTGAAAAATAAATGCCATGATCTTCGGTGTGATCAGACGGCATTCCAAAAGAGGGGGCCCGTCTGTTCTCAGTGTGTAGGGAGGCTGAGAGCAGCAGCCAAGAGAAGATAGGCGCTGGGGAGAGAGTTATGCGAAGACAGAAAAGGAATTCTTCAGGGGGGCTATGATGCTCAGCTCCTGGCACAGACAGGCAGAGATACACAGCACGGAGCCAGTCTTTCCTAAAGGGCAGAAAGCCAGCAAAGTATGTTAATTGGTACAGCTTGAAAGACAAGGCAGGAGCTAAAAGATTTGGTTCATGAGTCTTGTGAAAGTGTGTGTTTCACACTGGGAGAGAGAAGGGCCTGATGACAGTGACATGAGATGCTTTTAGCATTGGATTAATGTTTTCTGTTCAGACTAGTGCGCACATACAGTAGATATTGGTTTGTTTTCAAGGAAAGATGATAGATGGTATTCTGAAGGAATAAAGAAGGAAAGAGGTTAAAGAGAAAGTTAAAGGGTCTTGTTTCACAAGCAGAACAGGATGGAAGGAAAGGTGTTTTGGTTTGTGCAAATTCAGGTATGGATGTTGTACTGCTGGAAAAAGTGTCCTTTTGCCATTCTTGTGACAGATTTGAGCACTGGAAGAAGAAATGTAAATATAAACATGATGCAGCAAATGGAAATGCACACATACAGAGAGAACTTCAGGTGCAAAATGTGCCAGTTCAGCAAATGCAAATATCAATTCGGAAAAAGATACCAGTGACAGGAGTTTTTCGGGTCCCACAAAACATAGGAAATGCTAAAATTAATATAAATAAGTTGTCCAGAGAAAAAGTTAATTATTTCCAGAAACAAAATAGGAGCTCATTTCAACAGGTTACTGTATTTGAAAATGAGTGTTTTTAACACTAACAATTCTCTACTTACCAAGTCCATTGTAGAAAAGGTGGAGAGGCCAGACTTTGTAGTAGGAGTTTTTAAACAGAGAAATTACAAACACAGTTTTAGAGGAGGTGGCAGCAGAAATAGGCCCATGTGGAGGAAAAGTTGCCAATTAGTTGATTGTGATACAGGCCAGAAGGAAAACAATTGTTTTGCAAATTAAACAGCACAGATTACTGTACACCAGATGATGTTAATAATTAGATTCTTAATTAAGATGTACATTTTAAAATGGCTCAGCCTGAGATATCTGTAGCATTGTTTTGAGAAAAGTCAATTTGCAAATTCTGTTCCTTTCTTTCTGCTGTTGTTCTGGTTGTGCTGTCAGAGGGAAGGAGAGGCACTGAAGGTGTCATTTAGATTTTAGTGGACAGGACTTGTTTCTCAAAAGAGGAATTTGATTGTTTATTTACAGATTTGATTTTATTGTGTGTTTGCAAGAGCGACTTGGTTGTAGATATTGGGAAGTGATTGGTCTGCATTGTTTCCTTCTGTTATGTATTAGACATAGTACAGTGCCATGCGTGTATTGGTGGGTGTTTCAAACGCATTAGTTTAGCACATGTTTTGTGCTCTCTTGCTTGGATAATTGAACTTCTTATTATGAATATTTCATTTCAGCTGAGGCCTAGTTGTGGTGAGCATGTGATAAGTTTAGTAGTGTTTGTTTTCCCTTGAGTTTTTGCAGATGTGCCACCCATTTTTTGGGCAACAGGTGATGTAGAGCAGGGATTCCTGCAGATTCCATGAGCTTTGTTGTGTATGTTTGTTGTATAAGTTTCTGGATTCGGTTGAGAAAAGGTGTTGGTGAGGAGAAAGCTGGTACATTACAATAGTCCAACTATTTCGATTGTGTTCAAAATTTGTGATTGACCTGTATGTAGTTCAAATGGAAAATAATGTGGCCCTTCAGTTGTCTGCTGCTCTGCCTATTTTCTGCTTCTTTCGCTGTGCAATATTTTTTTCTGTTGCTGATCTTAAAGTGCATTGTTTGGTAGTGTTGCTTGTAGAGTATATGATAAATCTATCATCTGGAATAGTATTAGCTAGTAAGAGATCTAGGCTCTGCTGTGCTTTTTAGGACAATGCAGAATAGCAGAGCATCTATACAAAGCTTAAAGAATACAAGGTAGTTACTTGCTCATCGATTTAGATACAGCAAGAGTTGTAGGGTGGTACAGTCAAATAGTGTTAGACATGGCATTCTTGGTGAGGTTTCCCCTGACTTTTACCTCCACCACCTGCATGTTGCTGCTGTGCTGGTTTTCGTTTTTCCTAAAGTTAGATGCTTTTGGCATTTTGCGACTGCTGGTCAGTGTCACAATGCCAGTGCTTTCTGTGTAAATTGATATGGTGCTCAGTTCTCCCTGATTGGCATAGTGATTGGTGATTTTACTAGTGGATCCCTAGAGGAGTGCCAGAGCTGGTAAATAAATAGCAACTAGTAGGTCCGCAGCGTTGATTGTGCCACCCATATGACTGTCCCGGGAACGAATTATATATATATATATATATATATATATATATATATATATATATATATATATTATCTACTGGCGGTCGCCAGTAGATAGTTATAGTTAGGATCGTGTTTCCATAGGAAATCTCAAAATTCTATTTTGAATAACTTTGGCGCCGGTTGACGAATCCTTGCAAAATTTTCAAAACAAATGGGGCGCTCCGCTCAGCTCCTACCCTGACAGTCTGGGGGTGATTCGTCAAGCGGGGGCCGAGAAAAAAGGGGGGTCCCAAAATGCGTTTTCCCTATGCATTTTCCCATAGGACCTTTAGTCGAAGGTACAGCCCGAACGGCTGAACAGAATTACTTGAAATTTGGCAGAGAAGTAGTCCTCAGGTCAGGGAAGTGTCTTTTGCAGGTCTGGTGTCAAACTGTTCAGTAGTTCCTGAGAAAATTGCATTTAAAAGCATATATATATCTATAAGCACGTACCGTGCGCGCACCGTAAGCGCACGGTGCACGCACCCTAACGTGCACGAGCGAAATTCTGATTGGTTGTTACATGTCTGTAAACATTCGAATCGGTCGAAATCAGGAAGTGTCGGCCGCCATTTTGTCTGTCACACTGAAAAGGAAAGGTGGAGAACGTGAACAGGGGGCAGGGTAGGGAGTTCCTGACCCCCTAGTGTTTGTCAGGGGGTCACAGTGGGACCCCGAAGGGCCAAAAAAAAGATTTTAATTTTTTTGTAAAATTCGCGAGGTGCGCTAACCGTGCACGCACAGCAAAAAATTAAAAAAAAAAGATTTAAAAAAGAAGATTAAGTGTTTGGATGTTGGTTGGCTCTAAAAAGAGCCATTGTGTTTATTGAGTGTTTTTTTGTACCTTCAAGTAAGTACCGATGCAGAGTCTAAAGTTCAAGAGGAAGACTCTGTTCCCTTCATCATTGAAATATACACCGTCTCCTCTATAAATGCCTTGCAAGTTGTAACGCAAGTTGTTGTGGTATATAGAACCCGTACCATAGTCTCTGAGGAAAGCAGAAACAGACTTATTGACGTGCTTTCTTGCTTTGTCAATCTGCGGACAATGTTGGTTGGACCAGTTCCACTTTTGCCTTTGGCATATATTAGAATATACAAAGGCAGTTTGTGGAAAAAGTGACATCAATTGCACAAAGGTGTCCTTAATAAGCATTTCCAGACCTACGCCAGTTAAAGTGCCTAGGTCATTTCCACCACAGTGCACAATAATAAGGTTAGGCTGTGGGAGATGTAGAAAGGTTTTCACCAAAGGCATTAATTGGTGCCACTTTAACCCTCTCTGACCAATCCATTTAATGTCTACATTTGGCAAAGCAAGATCTTTCACAATACCTCTTTTTTCTGCAAACTTTTCACTCCAGAAGACATAGCTGTGACATATAATCCACACTGTGAACATCTTCCAAGGAGATCTGGATGCACTCAGAAGGTGTCTTTCAGTAGAATGGCAATATGAAAAGAAAGATAGTTGTAAAATGGAGGCTTACATACTTTTTTTAATATAAAAAGAAATCATTGGCTGTTTCAGACCATTCAACAGTAAAAACTAGGCTGTATGTTTAAATTATTAAAAGCATGTTGAGTATTGGTTCTTAAAAATGTGTTCCCACAGAACATTAGTTTGGATTTGCTGTTAGGTTTGAAAAGTCAAGCACTCTTGCTATTTGGCTTTGAAACATTGTGTGCTGAACTTCTGACCTCTCTGCTCCCACCAGTGTTCCATGGCCTGTTGCTATGATAGCAGGCAGAAGTCATGTTGGGGGAAGGGATCAAAGGGTTGAAATTTGCAACCAATAGAAATGTGTGATTGCATTTGAAAAAATGTGGGAAACACTGTGATTTGAAGTTAACATGTATATGTGTGAAAAAAGAGAGGGAAACATTGCCATTTACTGGTTCTGCTGAGAGGTGTACAGTTCAGAGATTCTGGCTCTGATAATCTGCTGTGTGAGTGGCACATTTCTTTCTCAACTAACTACTTTTAAAAGGTGAGTTATGAATTTGAGAGGGGATGTATGTGGTGTATTTGGATACAAATAATAGAAATGTGATTCTTCTTTTAAAGTTGTGTTTTACATTTTATGTTAAGGAAGATATTTAACTGCCTTGAACATGTCAGATATTATGGAGTATGTCTTCACCATAAGTTAAGGTGTATTGGTATCACCCAGGAATACTGTTTTGTGCCTAGAATCACACCATGAGTCTGTGTGCACACATGAATTCTTATCAGAGATTTAATTTGTGTTGCTCTTGCTCTGTTAGCCTTGCACTCGCAGGAAAGGGGCAGCTTGTTTTCAAGAACTGTGATGGTTAGCATTCAGCAGAAATCACTTTCTCACAAATGAGAGGCAAATGCTAACACATTTGAAATTAGCATGGTACATTTTCCTTCCACTTTTAAAGTTGTGTTTTACATTTTATGTAAAGGAAGGTATTTAAGTGCCTTGAACTTGAAAGATATTATGGAGTAATGTCTTCACCATAAGTTAAGGTGTACTGGTATCACCCAGGAATACTGTTTTGTGCCTAGAATCACACCATGAGTCTGTGTGCACACAGGAATTCTTATCAGAGATTTAATTTGTGTTGCTCTTGCTCTGTTAGCCTTGCACTCGCAGGAAAGGGGCAGCTTGTTTTCTTGAACTGTGATGGTTAGCATTCAGCAGAAATAATTTTCTCACAAATGAGAGGGAAATGCTAACACATTTGAAATTAGCATGGTACATTTTCCTTCCACTTTTAAAATTGTGTTTTACATTTTATGAAAAGGAAGATATTTAACTGCCTTGAACATGTCAGATATTATGGAGTATGTCTTCACCATAAGTTAAGGTGTATTGGTATCACCCAGAAATACTGTTTTGTGTCTAGAATCACACCATGAGTCTGTGTGCACACAGGAATTCTTCTCAGAGATTTAATTTGTGTTGCTCTTGCTCTGTTAGACTTGCACTCGCAGGAAAGGGCAGCTTGTTTTCAAGAACTGTGATGGTTAGCATTCAGCAGAAATCACTTTCTCACAAATGAGAGGCAAATGCTAACACATTTGAAATTAACATAGTACATTTTCCTTCCACTTTTAAAATTGTGTTTTACATTTTATGTAAAGGAAGATATTTGAGTGTTTTGAACTTGAAAGATATTATGGAGTATGTCTTCACCATAAGTTAAGGTGTACTGGTATCACCCAGGAATACTGGTTTGTGCCTAGAATCACACCATGAGTCTGTGTGCACACAGGAATTCTTATCAGAGATTTAATTTGTGTTGCTCTTGCTCTGTTAGCCTTGCACTCGCAGGAAAGGGGCAGCTTGTTTTCTTGAACTGTGATGGTTAGCATTCAGCAGAAATCACTTTCTCACAAATGAGAGGCAAATGCTAACACATTTGAAATTAACATGGTACATTTTCCTTCCACTTTTAAAATTGTGTTTTACATTTTATGTTAAGGAAGATATTTAACTGCCTTGAACATGTCAGATATTATGGAGTATGTCTTCACCATAAGTTAAGGTGTATTGGTATCACCCAGGAATACTGTTTTGTGCCTAGAATCACACCATGAGTCTGTGTGCACACATGAATTCTTATCAGAGATTTAATTTGAGTTGCTCTTGCTCTGTTAGCCTTGCACTCGCAGGAAAGGGGCAGCTTGTTTTCAAGAACTGTGATGGTTAGCATTCAGCAGAAATCACTTTCTCACAAATGAGAGGCAAATGCTAACACATTTGAAATTAACATGGTACATTTTCCTTCCACTTTTAAAATTGTGTTTTACATTTTATGTAAAGGAAGATATTTGAGTGCCTTGAATTTGAAAGATATTATGGAGTATGTCTTCACCATAAGTTAAGGTGTACTGGTATCACCCAGGAATACTGGTTTGTGCCTAGAATCTCACCATGAGTCTGTGTGCACACAGGAATTCTTATCAGAGATTTAATTTGTGTTGCTCTTGCTCTGTTAGCCTTGCACTCGCAGGAAAGGGGCAGCTTGTTTTCTTGAACTGTGATGGTTAGCATTCAGCAGAAATCACGTTCTCACAAATGAGAGGCAAATGCTAACACATTTGAAATTAACATGGTACATTTTCCTTCCACTTTTAAAATTGTGTTTTACATTTTATGTTAAGGAAGATATTTAACTGCCTTGAACATGTCAGATATTATGGAGTATGTCTTCACCATAAGTTAAGGTATACTGGTATCACCCAGGAATACTGTTTTGTGCCGAGAATCACACCTTGAGTCTGTCTGCACACAGGAATTGTTCTCAGAGATGTACTTTGTGTTGCTGTTTTTCTGTAAGATTTGCACTCGCAGGAAAGGGCCAGCTTGTTTTCTTCAACTGTGATGGATAGTATTGAGCAGAAATCACTATCTCACAAATGAGAGGCAAATGCTAACACATTTGAAATCAACATGGTAGATTTTACTTCCACTCCCGCAATGGGTGAGGTAGTTTTTACATGTTGACAATTCCAATTAACCTTTACCACACATGTACTCTTACATACATCTGTGCAGTCTTCATGCAGTTGTGCAAGCGTCCATGCAGATCTGTCTATAACTTTTGTAAAGGTTCTTAGGAGAATGGAAGCATAGTTCAAGCACTGAACCATTTTTTAATGAAGAGAGTTATCTTCAAAGTAATAGTTTGTTGCATGCAGTTGACACCAATGGTCGAGCTTATGAAGTTAAAGATGGTTGTATAATGGAAAAGGAGAAAATGGTTCCAAGAAATGAGGAAGAAGTGTTAGCGGATGAGGTTATGGGGAGACGTCCTAAAGCCCCAGTGTACACTTGGAATTGTAGTAGTATTTGCACTGTGCGACAGGAATCTATTGATAAATTACGTGACTTTCTAAGAGAATATAGTAAAAAGAGTGTTAAACAGAAGATTAAGGTGCTTCAAAAACTAGACATATGCAGAGTGAGAGAGAATACTGGTTTGCAAGGACATTCTCTTGCTTGTCTATCTAGGAAAGTTTGCCAAAGTGTTTTTCACCATTTTAGGATGCTGGCTGTTCATCATACTGAAATGAGAAAGTTTGTGAGAACATTGTATTTTGCGAAAAGTCCAGCACTAAAGTTAAATTAGTTGAATAATGCTCTGTTCCGTGGATCTGTATCAGATGTAGTGAAGGTTACTGATGATATTCAGTTTTGTTACTTTGGTCCAGAGCAAGAAAGTGTAGGAAATGACACAGTTATGGAGGAAAATGTGGAAGAGAATGTAGAACTCACTGTTAGTAAAAATTTTGAAGATGAAATGACAAAATGTACTATCATCTCTAATGAAAGACAAAATATTACTTGTATTTGTTGCCGGAGAAGCCATTACAAAATTCAAACAAGGAATGTTGATCTCTATAAACAAAGTGAAAATGAAGATAATTATAAGTGGAAGGATTTTGCAACATATATATTTCTGGAAAATTGTTTTGATTTGGGTGAAGATCAGCGTATTTGTAAATACTGTTATAACAAGTTAGAAAAAAATAGAATGCCAGCTAGAGCTGTACATAATAATTTAGAATTGGTTGATATTCCTGCAGAACTTTCTGATTTAAATACCTATGAGTCTATACTCATTCAATGTGTCCATCCATTTCAGACCATAGTGCGTATGGAGCCCAAAACAGGTAAATTACCCCCTTCGGATTTACAAAGAGGTTTAAAAGGAAGAGTTGTCTATTTGCCATTGGACTTGAAACAAAATATGGAAACAATTGATGCAGATAGATTGGAAACTGAACCATTAGTTATTCTGGTTAATGGTGTACCAACAAAGAATAAGAAAATTTGGCAGGAGCTGGTAGATGTACGAAAAGTACAAAGAGCAAATTTATATTTGAAAAGAAATAATAAATGGTATGAAACAATTTATATAGATGAAGATGAAGAAGAATTACTAGCAGACACAGGAATACCAACTGGGCAAATTGAGTGGATAAGTCAAAAGAAGAAGAAATTTATGAACATTTCATCATACATCCTCTTCATTCTAAAGAAGTTATGGGAAACACTATTGATCTGTTTCAGATGAAAAAAGCACAAGGAACTCCCGTGAGTGTATGGGAGGAGAGCTTGGAAGCTCATTGTTTTCCAAAGCTGTTTCCTACAGGAAAAGGTGGACGATATGATGAACGTCCAGTACAGATTCCTGCTTCTGAGTATCGGACTACAAGACTATATGCAGAAGATCCGAGATTTCGTCAAAGTATTCCTTATTTGTTCCATCTTTTATTTGAAAGTGACTTGTCTGCACTATCTTATGCAGTAAATCACATTTTGAAAACTGGAGTACATCTACATAATGTGTCTGTAAAGGATTTTATGAACAAAGTGCAACAGCGAGATGATCATTTGGAATCTCAATTGATTAATTTGATGGATTGTCAGCGTGGGACTAATGAATATTGGTACCGACGCCATGGAGAATTGAAATGTATGTTACGGAATTTAGGAACTCCTACATGGTTCCTTACCCTAAGCTGTGCAGTGTACGCTTGGGATGATTTACTGGATTTTCTTCGAGAGGCAAATTCAAATATTGAAAACATCCAATACAAAACAGCAGGAGAATTGTGCTCATTGGATCCAGTAAATGTTTGCAGATATTTCAATCATAGATTTGAGGCTATGATGTCCTTCATCTGCAATAAAAAAAATCCACCTCTTGGAGAAGTTGTGGATTTCTTTTGGAGAAAAGAGTACCAAGCAAGAGGTGCTCCACATATTCATATGCTGTTGTGGATCAAGGATGCAGCCACATTTGGAACAGATGCTGATGAAGCAGTTTTATCTTTCATTGAAGAATATGCAACATGTGCTATACCTAAAAGCACAGAAGAAAAAAACTTAAAAGAGCAAGTTTTACGTTTCCAAAGTCATCGGTGTGGAAAATACTGTCTACGAAAGTACAAAAGTAAAGATAAATTCTACACAAAATGTCAATTTGGATTTCCACGACCTGTTCTTTCATAAGGAAGAGTAAATAGTTTTATGTCAGCTGTGTGACATACTATTACAAGAAAATCACCTAAGAATACCTACAACCTAAGAAGAAACGAAGAGTCAAAATATATAAATGACTACAACCCAGTCATTTTATCCATGTGGAATGTTAACATGGATATACAGTATGTTGCTGACAATTCTATTGCTGTTGCTCAGTATGTCACATCTTACATCACTAAATCTGAGAAAACGGAATTGAAAGAAAGGTGGGAAGAGATTTCTCACGAGAAGACTGTCAGTAAAAAGCTATACAGTTTCAGTTTAAAGATGTTATCGCATCGAGAAATTGGATCCTACGAATGCTCAGATAGGTTATCATCTGCAAGTCTGTACTCCAAATCCAGAAGAATAATTTGGGTAAGTTTAGGCCTTGCAGGAATGAGAAATCGGGTACTGAAATCTATTCGAGAAATTGAATGTTTAGCAGAGTACGAACCAGAAAGTACAGACATTTTAAGAACAAACATGTTGGACACATATTACCCACAAAAAAGTCATCATCTTGAGAACATGTGTCTCTATGAAGTGCTGCAGAACTACATTTATAAACGGAATGCCACAGAAGACATCAACAATGGAAAATATAAAGTCACTGGTGAGGAAGGATGTTTGGTAAAACAAACAAAAGGAAGTTTGATTAATCATCGGAAGCTGAGTTGCGACACTACTGACAAAAAGGAATGTATCTACTTGGCACTTTTACAGCTCTTTAAACCATGCCGTTCAGAGGACGAACTACTTGGAGATTTTCAGAGCTATGAAGATTCCTTTAATGCTTGCAAAGATAGCATAGAATCCAGTACTTTCACAACTTATGTTCAAATGTTAAATGAAGAAATTGAACAAGAAGCAACAATTGCAGCTGAAGTAGCTAGAGACAGTTCTCAAGACAGTCAAAGTTCTGGGACATTCAGTCCAGATCCTCTAGGACAACCAATCATAGAAAATGAAGCTGCAATAGCCATGACTGAAGTGGAAACATGAATCAAGCTCAGGAAGATTTAATAAACTTACCAAATATGGAACAACAACTGAATGATGAACAACAACAAATTTATGAGGAAGTCAGAAAAAAAATTGATCACGGATTACTACATGAAAATAAAGAGTGCTCATGCACATCTTTTAAACCAATCAGAATGTATGTGAGTGGACAAGCAGGAACTGGAAAAAGTTTCTTAATTAAAGTAATTAGAAGCTACCTACAGAACAAAACGGATTCAACTTTGTCTTGTGTTGTTACTGCTCCAACTGGGTTAGCAGCGTCTAACATAAAAGGAGTTACCTTACATTGTTTGCTAATGTTACCAGTAGAGCATGAGAACAAAATACAACACCACAAGCTAACAGGAGAAGCATGTTTTGAAGTTTCAAGAGTATTGAAGAAAATGAAAGTACTCATTATTGATGAGGTAAGCATGGTATCAAACTTAATGCTTGCCTTTGTGCATTTAAGAATGCAGCAAATTCTAAAGACAGACTATGACGTGTTATTCAGAGGAAAACACGTCATAGTTTTTGGGGATCTTTTGCAGCTCACTCCAGTTAAAGGACAACCAGTATTCCATACACTTACACATGAAGACACGAAAAAGTCGTTAGGAAGTATAGGTAATGTGAATATTTGGACATACTTTGAGTATAAAGAACTCATTACCAATATGAGACAAGCCAATGATGAGGAATATGCAAGTATTCTCAGAGATATCAGAATTGGACTACTCACAGAACATGGCAGAAAAGCTTTACAGAGTCGATTGCTATGTAATGTGTTTCCAACAGAACAAATAGTTCCAGAGAAAATATACAAGAAAATTGCTGAAAAAAATACTGTAATCTGCTTAATGCCAACACTACATGAATGCTCTATATTCAATCAAGAACTTTTGAAATTGGAAAATGAGGAGATTATAAAACTGGAAGCTGTGGATAAAATACAGCATGAAGGAATAACTATTATATTGAAAAGCAAATTGACAAGTAAATTGGATTCTCTAGAGAAAAACATATCAAAAACAGCTGGTTTGGAAAAGAATCTTTATGTATGTATGAACTGTCGAGTAATTTTAAGACGTAATTTGGATGTAGAAAAAGGTTTAGTGAACGGAGCTATGGGTAAAGTTGTGGGTTTTGTAAAGTACCAGAAAATAGATGGAATTGAATTTTTATAAATAAAATTTGATCAGATTGAAGAGGTTAAAGACATTTGTCGTTGTTCAGTTCGTTTCTTGCTTGTGAAAGACTTATATGTACGTAGGAAGCAGTTTCCGTTTTCTCTAGCATATGCTGTAACTATTCACAAATCTCAAGGATTAACTGTAGATAGTGCTTTTGTAAATATTGGATCTAGTGTGTTTAAAGAAGGTATGGCATATGTTGCTTTGTCACGCGTGAAAAAAATATCTGGTTTATTCATGATAGACTTTGATGACTCAAAAGTTAGTGCTGATGCAAACTGTCTAAAGGAGTATAATAGATTAAGAAGAAGCTATGCTCCTCATTTAGGTCAGTATCCTGTGTTTGAAAAACGTGTTGTTTGTCGGAAAAGGAGAATTGAGAATTTCTGTAATGAGGATGTACAGAAGAGAAAACAAAAGGAGAGTGATGTGATTCCAAGCAAAAAGAAAAAGGACAGTGTTGAAGAGGTTGTTGGTTGTCATTTTGAAAATAGCTCTGGTGTCAACTGCTACGCAAATGTAGTGCTGAATGTTGTATTTTATCTTGAAATTTTGCAAGAGCAGATAATAGTAAATCATGAAAAAAGATTCTGTTCTCTGCTGAGTCTCCTTTATGAGAAGCTGAGTAATGATAACACTAAAATAGAAAGTGCTTCTGATGTTAGAAATCTTTTAGATGTATGTTCAGGATGTACACACTTTACTCAAAATGTCCAGCAAGATGCACAGGAATTCTTAATGTATATGCTTATGGTACTGGAAGATGAAGGGGTAGAAATAGAAAACATATTTGGTGTCTCATATAAATGGCAACATTGTTGTGAAAACTGTACGAACACATGCAGCAGTAATGTTGATTCTGAAAGGTTTATATATTTAACATTACCAGAGAGTAAATCAGTGACTTTTAGTAAATTAGTTAAATATGCTAATCACAATATGGAATGTTCTCAATGTAAATCAGACATGTTATCAACGTTATTTTTTAAGAAATATGGACAGTATATAATTTTAATGATACAACGTTGTAGAGCAGATGGAACTAAATTGCAAACTTTACTAAAGAAGTTTGTAGGAAATCAATTATCAATATCAGGTAAAACTTTTGTTGCAGTTGCAATAATTTTTCATGATGGACCTTCTATAACTTCTGGTCATTACACAGTTTATCTGAAACGTGAAAAAGGATGGACACTGTGTAATGATTCTCAATTGATTTTCAAGCAACGTTTGCCTTATGATTTACCAAATTGTTACTTAATTTTTCTGAAACCAAAATTTTAGATACAAATTTCAGCATCTGAAGAAACCATTATTTCAATTTTATAGGATTAACATTGGATATTTTACTTAAAAAGGATTTTAAAATTACCAATTGGCCTCATGGAAAGGTTAAGGTAACAAATGTGGACTTCTTTGACAGATATTATTTTGGTGTACGTGCTTAAGCAGCAAGATTTTCAGACGTTATTTATTGCAAATAATTATTGTTGTTAGAAGGTATTTTTAATATATTTGTGACATTTCTATCAAGGTCTGTTTTAGTGAGAAGTGTTTCAGGGCTTTTTTTAAACAATCTTTCAGATTGTTTTTTTTTTGCCCGCTGTTAAATGATGAAAACAATTGATATCACTATTTTCAGTGAAATTCAATACATTCTGAAAACAGCAAAAAAAGGGCAAAAAATTGCTTTGTTAAATATGAAAAAACATGTACTGTTTAAGAAAATGTATTGTTGAATATTAATACTTTTTTTCTTTTTTTCAGATCTTGAAAAAAAATTTAAGAAATGTAATCCATTTTACTTGCAATTAAAAAAAACATTTAAAAATGTGTTTTAATTTAAAACAAAGGTGGAGAACATGGAAAGGGGGCAGGGTAGAGACTTCCTGACTGCCTAGTCTTTGTCAGGGAGTCCCTGAAGGATCACAAAGGGTGAAAAAAACGATTAATTAAAAAAAAAAAAAAAACGTGCGCGCACAGTAAAAAAAAAAAACGAAAAATAGATTTTAAAAACAGGTTTTTGTGTTTAGATTTTAGGTGGCTCTAAAAAGCGCCCTTGTGTTAATGTAGGGACAGAGGAACAGAAAAATTAAAAAATGAAAAAAACTATGGCCGGGTGCATGAGTGCTGCTCTATCTTTCTCTCAATTAGATCAATACTGGTTTCACAAAGAGAAATAAGAGTATGACAGTCAATGCACCGTGTATACACCCTCCGAAAAGCAGGGCGTATATCAAGAGGTGCAGAAGTAGGTGAAGGCGCCACCGCAGAAGAAGTGCTCGGCTGAGCTGCCAATGATGTGCTCGGCTGAGCTGCTGCGGATGTGCTCGGCTGAGCTGCTGGAGAGTTTTCACTATTAAATATAATGGGGTAACCCAGTAACCCTCAGAACCTGGGCGTTTTAACGAAGCAAATAACAATGGTTCTGTTGGGAATCACAAAAGCTTAGTTAAATGTGTAATCAATACATACAGTCAATGTTTCAGTATTCATTTAGTAAGTAACACAAAAGCATACACATAGGCCAAAGCAAGAGATTCTGAAATTAAATTCGTTTTTACTCTGTCGTATGTATCAAAATATTCAGCAAAATATATACAGGACTAACCCACCGTAAGGCACATAGAACATAAAACGATTAGTGACTGAACGTGCTTGGTGACAAAGAATTGACCACAAATTCACATATAACATATATATACAATAATGAACATAATTATACAAAAAAAGTCCAAAGTCGAAAGCATAAATCACAACAGGATATAATTTTCCTAATTCAAATTGTGGGATTGCGGAGACAAGATGGACGAGTAACGTCGACGTTTCGACCCTGTAAAGTAGTGCCGGATTATATGCATCTAGAGCGGGTCTTCATCAGGATGGAAATTGAGAATGGCAGCCTGGTATCAAAGTATTACAGGGTTTGAATTCCTGATAACACGTTTAGTGAGATGTCAGCCGACACCTCAATAGATCATCTATTCTTGGCAGTTATTCTTTCCTCTTGGAAGAAGGTGGTGCCGTCATAATGATCGCCACGCATAGGTGTTCTCTGTAGAGACGTCTGTGTCCGTCTGTAACTCAACAGCTAATGACAAGCAGCTCGAGCAAAATGCACAGGATGTACTCCTTCAACGTGCCTTAACATTGTGTGAATACTAAAAGAGTATTTCTTATTAGCATATCCACGTGATAAGGTCCGTTGACAAATAATGCAGGTGACTTTGGGAGCATTTACCTTCTTCTGCCCCTCAGGAAAAGTGAAAAACTGCCATATGAAAGACTCTTTATGCTTCCTCTGCCTCTCATTGTATCCCAAAAACAGATCAGCTCCTTCTCCCAGGGAATCAGAAGTAATAATGAGGAGAGTGGGTGTGGTATTAGAAGAATCTGGAACTGAAAGTACTATGAACCAATAAAAAGTGTTGTTTCCTAATCATATGACTTGCCTGGGTGTGGTGTTGGAAGAATCTGGAAGTGAAAGTACTTTGAACCAATGAAAAGTTTTCTTTCTTAATCACATAACTTGCCTGGGTGTGTTATTGGAAGAATCTGAAAGTGAAAGTACTATGAACCAATGAAAAGTGTTCATTGCTCATCACATGGCCTGCCGTGCGCGCACCATGTGCGCACGCCGCATGCGCGGAGCACAAGCGCATGCGCGGAGCATGCACGCGTATGCGAACGTGGCACGCGCGCATGCACGAACTTAGTGCGCGTAGCACGTGCACATGCGCGAACGAACCGCGCATGCGCGAACGTAGTGCGCTGTAGTATGCGCACATGCGCGAACATAATGCGCGGAGCACGCACGACGTACGCATGCGTACGTAGTGCGCGCTCCGAGCAAGTAAAAAGCACGCGCGCATGCACAAATTCGGCGAACGTAGCGCACGGAGCACGCACGACATACGCATGCGTACGTGGAGAACGTACGCATGCGCACAAAAAGAACGTACGCATGCGTACGTAGTGCGCGCACCGAGCGCGTACGAAGCACGCGCGCATGCGCGAACGTACCACGCGGAGTACGCACGACGTACGCATGCGTACATGGAGAACGTACGTACGCACACAGCACCGAGTGCGTACGATGACGTAGCAATCACCGTGCGCGCACCGAGCGCGCACGGCAAAAATACTTTAAAAAAAAAAAGAAAGAATTAAAGTGTTTATAAGTTAATAGAAGATATTAACTATGCTGCTCAACTTTATCCCAATTTTTTTTTTTAAAAGTTGAACGATTCCAAATTAAAGGATATAGGTAATCTATAACTATATAAATATGTAATTTTTTGTAAAAGAAATATATAAAAAATAAAATAAAACATTTCATAAATTAGCATTTAAAAAACCTTTGAAATTCACTGAAAAAACCATAGATTTCACACACGTTATAGTTAGGAATTAGCATTTAAAAAACCTTGCAAATTCACTGAAAAAACCATAGGTTTCACACACGTTATAGTTAGCTGGAAATTTCACTCGTACAAAACCAATGAAATTCCACCGTTATAGTTAGTTCAGCTAACTATAACTCGCGCGCTCGCAATCCACTGCTGATGACGTCACATATTACATCACTCATGACATGGTCAGTGACATCACTCATGACATCACTGATGACATCTCAAATGACATCACTGATGACATCACTGATGACGTCTTCTATGTGATAAATTACCACATCTTCTCACACCCTAATATAACCTTTGATACACCGACTCAAAATTTCAGAGTTCCATTCCCAAAACCATACATACTGCAATACCAATAACTACATACCCACTTTTTAACTGTTAGGTCTACATACACCTCCACTCATTCACCTGTACAGTCACTCATACTTACAGTCACTCCATACAAGACTATCATATGCATTTATACACCTATAAAGACACTCACACACCACCAATCATCCATAGAGGTACTCTCACACCCAGTCAGTCATGCAAATAATCACACTCCCATTTACTCACCTATGCGGTTATACACACTCAAGTTCACTTAATCATAAAAATATTACCACAATCTTACGCTCTTATAGAATCATTGATACAAGCGCACACTCATCCATACAGTCACTCTCACAATCACACACTCTCACATGTACCCACTTATATACTCTTACACGCACATATACTGCCTTTCACATATGTAGTTAGTCACAAATTAACAATTGAGGTATACATTCAATCCCTAACACACCCATACATACACTCACCCAATCATACAGTCCCTCACAGATGCACTCTTAAAACCATGCACCCACAGAATCACCCACTCACACATCTATGCATAGAGTCACACACACCCTACACATGCAAACACTCAGGAACCCATACAGATACTGAGACAAGCAATCAATAACTCATATAGACACTCATATAGGTATTCACAAAACCATGCAGCCACTTATACACCAACATACAGAAACATACAGACATTTACACAGTTTAGTCACTAGTCTGCAGTAAGATACATTTAATGACTCACTTATAGAGTCAGTTACGCACCACAGAAAATCATCCATTTACACACTTGTACACCCACTCATTCTTCATCAGGGCTTTCCCTATATATATCAAACATATTAAAATTGTTCAGAACACACATACTCAATGAATGACGTCATCAGTGATGTCATCAGTGATGTCATTTGAGATGTCATCAGTGATGTCATGAGTGATGTCACTGACCATGTCATGAGTGATGTAATATGTGACGTCATGAGCAGTGGATTGCGAGCGCGCGAGTTATAGTTAGCTGAACTAACTATAACGGTGGAATTTCATTGGTTTTGTACGAGTGAAATTTCCAGCTAACTATAACGTGTGTGAAACCTATGGTTTTTTCAGTGAATATATATATATATATATATATATATATATATATAAATATATATATATATAAATAAATATATATATATATATATATATATATATATATATATATATATATATATCAGACTGGCCTCTACAGTGCCGCGTGCAGTTTGTCTATAGGACACCCCTGTGGTGGGCCCAGGGCCCACCCGCTGAATGGGGCTGCGGTGTGTGTGCTGATGTTTGCAGATGTGTGCTGGTGTGTTTGGCGTGTCCTGGTGGTGAAAAGGTGCTATTTTCTTTTTTTTCACTATTGCAGGGCTGTGCTGCTGATAAGATAGAATGGGGTAAGTATGTACTTCATAGGGATAAGATAGAAAATACTAATGAGCTCAAAAGTTGCTCATATATCTTTTATTAAGGATGGGTTTTAAAGTATGTATTTGAAGAAGGCACTTTTGGTAAGTGGCTATCTCCGTGTCCAACATTTTTGTGCGTTTATGTCCTTTTTGTGGATTGAATAGTTTTGTTTCAGTGTGATAGAGGAAGAGGATGTCCATATGGTGTAGTGTCCTGTGTCCTTAGAGGGCCACGTCCTTCACTTCTCATGAACTTGGGCACGTGTGGCACGCACAAGCAGTTTGCTGTAGCATTGGAAACTCTTGGGGAGAGCAGTCTCATTTCTTGGGTGCACAGATCCCCTACTGGTCGCCAGTTGTAGCGTCCTCCCCATCTCAAGAACATACACATGATTACGTCACACAAGGAGCTCTGGATTGTACATCTTTATTTTACAGCATACAATCACTCACTGCTCTCTCATTACATCAAACTGCTAACAGCCACACCTTAACACCTCCCAGTGAGTTACGTAATTCCTTGTTGAGTCCCGAAACTGCAAGAGTTTTAGCGCACATAGTCTCACAATACTACAACATGGTGAAGCAACCAATATGTATTTGCTCTGAACCAGCTCACGTAATGTCAGAGGGAAAAGATTTGACAAAAACACAATCAAATATAATGACATTTCATGAGCCCAGCAGCTGGGATCTCCAACCGACAAACCTTAAATTGGGTGCTAAATACTGGGAGGTATCTTGTTCTGAAATGTAACTGATTTGGTCATATACTTGGCGATTCTGAAAACAGACCTAGATCCATTTTGATGAGTTAATGCAATCAATGTAAACAAACTCAAGTATGCATTATGAGGCAAAATCCTCAATTATTATGGTTTGTTATTTTCAGCATCAGCACAGGCCTAATTGCACTTTCTTATATACAAAACCATTATATACACATGTCCCCGTGAATTATGCGATTCTGTGGCAACTGAGTTTTCATTCAATTAGGTAATTACTGCATTTGTCACAGAATCCACAATCTGCTGCATCATTTTCAGATTTCAACAAAAAAATAGCTTTTAGCAGAAACGTATCAAAAGTTACTCAAAGGAGTGACACGCTTGGTCCCACGCTGTGGCCGACCAATTGCAATGATCTGTTGCTGGTGACTGTATTTTGGTGTTAAAAGAGGAGCAACCTTTCCTAGACCGTATAGATATATTTTAAAATAAAAAATGGTGAAAATTACTTCATTATGTTGCGGGATTTTACGTTTCTTTCTCCATGGTCTCCATCGCTGCGCATTTCCATTTGCCCAATTTATACAGTGAGGGGCATATTTACAATAACTGACGAATCCCTGCAGTTCAGCAGGGATGCGCCAGTTATTGTGCGCTACAGCTACGCCACCATGGATGCGCCGCATTGTAAATGCGGCGCACCATGGGGCAAAAACAGCACAGATGCGTGACGCATCTGTGCCGTAAAAGTGGCGCATTGCTGGAGTTGCGTCACAAGCGCGACGCAGCTCCAGCAATGCTCTGGGGGGCCCTATCTTGTTAATGTTGCGACAATCCTTACGCCTGCTTCAGGCGACTGAGTGAAATATTGTAGATTTCACTCAGCCACTTTTAGGAGGCGTTCCTGCGCCGGAACGCCTACATGTGGCGCAGGGATTTACAACGTGACGCATCTCCCAGATGCTTCACGTTGTAAGTACCCCGCACCATGGCGCAGGATTTGTGCCGCTGCTGCGTCACAAAAGTGACGCAACGGCGGCGTTATTGAGGCGCAAGGGGCTTGTAAATCTGCCCCTGAGTGCCTTTTTGCCTGTTCCTCGCTGCCCCTCTAGTCATCGTGCGTCATGCCTCTCTGCCTCTTCCGCTGTTCATCTCATTTCCCTTTCTTTCTTCCTCTGTCACATGACCACATGACTTTGCTGTTCCTCTCTATTTCACCGAGCCTCCTGCCCCCGTTTTATCACCCTTTCTCCACAGTCCCTATCGCTTTCTCGCGTTTTCTCTGAATCTCTGCAAGGTTAACTCACAGTGACACGCAGATCAATTATTCATGGCAGAAATATATCTCTTCGTTTCTAATTTATGGTGTGAGAGCTTCCTTATGTTTGAGAAAGGAAATCTCACCCATCGGGCCTCTTAATCGCGACCTGCAAAGCACCATGGGATGTAATCTGTGGATTGTTACTGTAAAGTCACACACCAGCTTCATGTCCAGGCATCAAAATGCCTCCTCCCGCAGGTGCTTATCGTCACGTAAAATAAAGATATAGGTCTTCACTCTGGCAACTCCAGTAATCCCAATTCAGGTGTGCGAAATTCCAGTAATTAGCTTTTGTTCGTTTATGTGAAATTTACGTGAAATTATGAATGATTATGCAAAATGGAAATCCATCATTTTGCCCTATATTTTATCATGAAATGTGTCCTAGCAGCAATTTTTGACACGATGACGCATTAGCAAAAGCACCACCAACAACAGCAGCTTGTGATGTTTTTGTTGCTGTGTTCACTGTACATTCTTAAAGTGATTGCCACCGTTTTCAGTATTTTCTTTTACAGCAGATCACACATAATTATGCAAAGGGGTGGCATTTCAGAAATTTCACTACCAAATGTAACACACAATTACTGAAATATACAGGAGCTTTCACTCAGCTTCATTCATTCACTGGTCTCTTTAGTGCCATTCACATATACCTTCTATGTATTTATGCGTCTATATATTTATTACTTTACTTTTAATGCAAAAAGAAAAAAATTAATTGAGCCTCTCTAATGAACTGCCCAATATCTCACCCTATAAATCTCTCAATATATCCCCTACCTCCACTCTGACTCATCCCAAACCTCATTCTACTACTATGATCTCCAAAATAACCCTTTCTAGACTCCTATATCACTCCTTTCAGCATGTATCCCTCCTTAGACTCATCTGAGACCCCATTTTTCCCTAATCCACTTCTAGAGTCTCTTCTCCCCTCCATCTCTTCTTTTCTCTTCCCAAACTTCCTCCTACTACTATGAGCTCCAGAGAAGCACTTTCTACACCCTTTCCTCTTCCATCCCTCCGTCGTCCTTTTCAATCCAACTAACAGACTCACATGTCCACTGCTCAAATGGAACCATATTTCCCTATAATAATTTACAACTAATCCTTTTTGGGTTCCGGAGAAGTGTGCCACACGCCAAAACTCAGTTTGACGCCTTGCCTGGGGTAGTGAGCGCTTTATAAATACAATTACAATTACAATATTCCTTCCACCCACCACTGACGACAGAATCAAGCAATGGCCCAGCCCATTTCATCCATTATCTGCCTTGCAGTGTGAGTAACTCCATTCCTAATTTCATGTGCACATTTACCCTGAAATAAAGTATGTCAGTGCAATGTGTGATGTGCCTAGTCTGCTATTCACTTATTTTTTATATCTTTACCATTTGTTTTGCTTTTCACACATGCTTTCAAAATATATGTATTTGCATGAAAAAATGCATGCTTGCGAAGGCCAGACCTATTGGCTTTGCCAGTCTTTGCTATATATGTAACTGGCTTCTCACTCTATTTTTGGCACTCACCTGAAAAAATGAAAATAGCAAAAACAGCATTGAATGCCAACATTGCAATGTTATACTAACATTGCTCACATTATTAATCTAGCATCGCCATTGCTGTGTATGTTCTGCCCAGGCTCCTTTCATTGACTCATTGATTGGTGATTGCAGAGGTATATCAGAGTTATATGTCAATATGGTTGCGTCTTGTCTACGCAGTTAACTGATTAACACCATTTTCATGCAAACCGACTTGCAAGGTGCAAAGACAGAATATTTTACTTCAAGTAAAAGCATTTTATATCCCACCACTCCAAACAACCCCAATTTAAGTAGCACATTAGATGCATTCTAAGTAAACACACTTGGGGCCAGATGTACGACCATTTCATTTTGTGACTGGCAAATTGTGCCCATTTGCTAGTCGCAATTAGCGAGTCGCTAAATGCCATGTACAGCAGTGTACGAGACACTGTTAGTGAATCCTAATGGGGTCCCAAATTGCATGCCTCATGCATATTAATGAGGGTCTCACAATTTGCCACCTCATTAAGAATGGCTGGCTCTCCCAGGTATGGTGGCCTTCTGGGCTCAGCAGACCTCCATGTCTGGGACTGCTTTTAAATAAAGCAGTTTTTTTAATGCAGCCCATTTTCCTTATAGGAAAACAGGATGCATTTAAAAAAAGAAAAATGAAACGTTTTTGTTTTATTTTTAAGGGCAGATAGTGGTCCCTGGGACCGCAGTCTGACCCTAAAAATTATTTTCCCCTGCATTTGCAAAGGGGAAGGGGTCCCCTTGGGATTTCTTCCCATTTGTGAGTGCTTTACCAACCTCTTGAAGAGGGCAGTAAATTGCGAGTGTTTTGCGGCCGCAGTTGCGGTCGCAAAACATTCTTACATAGATCTCTGACTCTCTGTTAGGAAGGGACGCCCTTGGAACGCCCCTTCCTTAGAGCGACTCGCAATTCCTATTAAGCGAGTCGCAAGCAAAATGCAACTCGCTCAATAGGGATTGTACATGGCCCTGTTAGATTTTGCATGCGCAAACGGGTCGCAAATCCATTTGCCCATGCAAAATAGGGTCGTACATCTGGCCCAAAGACTCTAAAAAAGCAAAATATTTACTCACATCCCTTCCTCAGTGGCAGCCTTTTTTCTTTATAGTGGTGGACTAAGTTATAAGGAAATCTTGCAAGCTGCTGGTAGACCAGTGACCCTAAGACACAAATGATGTTAGGGCAGTAAACCCATTTATGAATTTGTGACAAAAATGGGATTACAATTTGTGTGCAATTCACAGATATATGGTCTTGCGATTTGTGGCAGGTGAAACCCCCATGTTCTCTTTGTGCACATCGAATGGGGAATAACAACTGCTAAGGGTGCTCTATCCCTTATGCTGAGGAATCAAACTTTGAATTTGGTGGAAATCGCTTGACTAGTAATTTATGCATACTACTCACATTAGCAGGTGCACAATTTGCACCCACAATGTGTGACCCACCTGAAACCGGTACTAAAAATGCAGAGGGATGTTGGAAAAGTCCCAAGAACCATAGCTAAAAACAGTGGTTACAGCTACAGAATGGCCATGGCGGTGCAGGGGGAGGTGGGCTAAAAAAACTCTTACCTCTGTAAGGCCACCACCTCTCCTCCATCTTTTTCGACTCGAGGAACAACATGGGCTCCCAGACTCCCCTAGCCCGTCACTACACTACTGTCACCAGGATGACCACAGCATCGTGATTGGTCTGAACACCCTGGTTCTGCACTCAGACGGGGACTGAGAGCCTGTGCATGTTCTCCACCCAGGCTCTGAAAAACAGCAGAGTGGAGAACATGCTAAGTGCGCATCAATGGCCGGCCCAACCACTCCAACCACTCCTCCCACTGCTGGCTGTGACGACAGCCCCACCCAGCCCCAAAACAGGCTCAGTACGGAAAAATAAAATGATGATAACATTGTGTTATTATATTTTTTTTGTGCTCTTTTGCACTGTTCAGAGATCAGTGGGGCGATGCGGAGGAGCCGCAGCTGGCTACTAATTTGGGCCAAAGGCCTCTGCTGCAACATTTTCTCAGTTCATATGGGGATATTAAGATTTTCATTAATAAGTCAAGTAAATCACATTGCCCTGGTACCTTCGAAAATTTACAAGCACCCTCCCTTCTGGAATTTCGCTTTTGATAAAATGTTCATAATTTTTCTTTTTCTTTTTATAATGGGGATACCTAAATGCTCCTTAGGTCCCCGGTTACAGAACATTAATCGTTCTTCTAAGGCAAGTGAGACAAATAAAATTGAGGGCAAAGTTGTGGTACCCCGTTCTCCCAAACCATTTTGGCATCTTATCCCTTTTCATTCTTTTATGACTCCTGGAGACATTAACACGTGTATTGTGTTTACCTAAGGGAATGCTGAAGAGTTAGAGAACCTCTTGATCCTGCTTTATAGTGGTAATTCACAATGCTCCAAAAGCAGTGGTAATGCCATTTCCTCCATAACTTTAAAATTAACAGGTTGATTTGCTGGAGGAGGACATACCACTGAGTTTGTACAACAGGGCAGGAATAATTCTGATGTGGAGATTCCTGTGACAAAATTGCTGTTAAGAAGGAGATTACATTTCTGTTCTTTGGAGAACTATATGCATGGCTCCCAGTTTTCTGCTCTTACTGTTTTGTGAACTCTCTGTCTCCACATGATTTCAAGTATGGAAAAAACATAAAATATGTTTTGTTTTCAGTGGTTCACAATGCTGTCGGACAAGACTACCAAGCCAATAGCTGAGTAGACTGACAGGCAATGCTGTTTAATGCAGGGACAATTTTCCTAATTATGATTTAAACACCTGCAGGTGTGCATGTGTTTGTTCTACAATGCTAATGGTTTCTTAGGAGTGCGTTGCATGTGAGTGATGAAATGCTCAGGTCTTTTTATAGCTCGCAAACCCATAAGTCATCCTAATGCGAGTATATCCTGATTTGCTAAATAAATGCAGCTTTTTATTTTAGGCATCTCAAAATGTTGATGGTTTAATGCAGATAAAATGAGTAAAAAATTAAAATGTTTAAATTCGGAGCTTGGGTCTGTGCTCGCCATGCCACTGTATTCAAGCTAACCTGGCTGATGAGGGGTGATACCCGGAAACTGGTCCTAGGATGATTTTTTACGGTTCAGGGAGAACCTGGCCTGGCAGTTCAGGCTGGACTGTTCACATTGGGAGCAAAGTCAAGACTGATTTGTATATGGCTGGGTCCAAACCAAATTGGTGTGGTGAGCATATAAATTGTGTTTGTCATTGTTCAGCATTCTTTCTATCAACTGTTCTTTTTGCATTTGTCACCCCAAGTAGAACAGGTAAGGCAAGACGTGGGTCCTGTGCTCCCCATGCCACTTGATTCAAGTTATCCTGGCTGATGAAGGGTGATACCCTGCAACCTGCCCACAATGCTTGTTTCAGGTCCAAGAGCACCTGGCCTAGCAGTTTGGGCTGGACTGTTTCCATGGGGAGCAGGATAAAGACTTTTGGGAGAAGGCTGGGTCCAAATTGGAATGGTGTGGTAAGCTAAAAAAAATTATGGATTTATGCCCAGATCTCTGACTGGCAGTGAGTGTTTAACATTGTTCAGCATTCCTTCCATCAATTGCTCTTTGTAAATTTGTCACCCTAAGTGGGATGGGTTTGCCCAGACTCGAGTCCCATGCTCGCCATACCACTGGATTCAAGCTATCCTGTCTTATGAGGGTGATACCCTGAAACTGGTCCTAGGATGTGTGTTTCTGATCCAGGGAAGACCTGGCCTGGCAGTTTGGACAGGACTGCTCCCATGGGGAGCAGGGCACAGACTGATTTGCTGATGGCTGGGTCCAAATTGGAATGGCATGGTGAGAAAATAATGATGTATTTAGGCCCGGATCTCTGATTGGGGGTGAGTGTTTGACATTGTTCAGCATTCTGGTTATCAATTGTTGCTTTTGCATTTGTCATCCCCAGGTGGAACAGGTATGCCCAGACATGGGTCCCTTGCCCACCATGCCTACTGGGTTCATGCTATCCTGGCTGATGAGGTGTGATACCTCAAAACCAGTCCTGGGATACTTGTTTCCAGTCCAGGAAGGACCGGGCCTTGCAGTTCAGACTAGACTGCTTCCATGGGGAGCCGGGTCAAGACTGATTTGCATACAGCTTGGTCCAATCTAGAATGGCACAGTTTGCAAATAAATTAGGGATTTAGGCTCAGATCTCTGACTGGGGGTGAGTGTTTGGCATTGTTCATCATTCCGGTCATCAATTGGTCATTATGAAACCGATTTCCTTAGCACATGTCTGTCTGCGTTATAAGGCCTTATAGTGCCTACAAAATGTGGTTGAGATGCTTTTCTTTTTGCACCACAACACATTTCATTGCTTCCTGAGAAATTTTAAACCGTAGTGAGAGGAACTAAAATATCTTTTAACAGAAGTCACTGTCACTACGACTGTTCCAGGTTATACTATTATAGCACTGTGGACTCTAGACTAAACGTCTTGGCCGCATGTCTTTCTTTAGTGTACCGGTTCTTACTAGAATAGGCATGTCAATAAGAGACATCAAATTTCTCCGAATGATTTAACTCTTTGTTAAGAACCAACAAGAGTTACACCTTAATAAAAAAACGCTGCTAAAGCCACTTTTGTAAAGGGGACGTGTAGGAATTTCTATTTTTTTTATAACGGGGTGTTGTGTTTTATTCTGCTTTTAAAAATAACAAAGGGTAATTAAAATGAAGAGAAATAACAAAGGGGAATTGAACTAAGATGGGAACACTTAGCTGCCGCTACTTGTTTAGTGACCGGTCTAGTGTTTCCAAAGGAAGGAGGGTCTATGAAAGGAGGAATCTGGCCCATCCGTGCGGAAGCGGTGCACGATGGCACCACAAAGGCAAGCACAGCACCAGCCATGCTTCCAAGTTTAACACAGAGGGGTCAAGACAGACACACCGGGTTACATACTCAAGTAAGAAATGAAAACAGTTAAGATTGGTCGGTACCAAAGACAATGTGAAGGGAGAAAAAAATTGAGTGGAATGAAAAACGAATGGTCATTCAAGCTAACACTAAAGTAGGACCAGAGCTGATCAGATGCGGGTTAGTAAACGCACGATCAGCAGTAAAGCACCAGCTAGAAATTAATATGCTACTAGAAACTAATGAAGGGGACATTCTATTTGTTACTGAGATGTGGATCCCTCTGGAGTCTAACGTTGATCTTGGAACAACCTACCCCTCAGATTTTAAAGTTATACACCATCCAAGGCTAGACAAAAGGGGTGGGGTTAATTTTGAAAGAAAATAGGAAATCACCACTTTACACATGGATAAAGTGTTAGGGGTAGAGATGTTAGGCTTCTCTCTAAAGGGAAAGATGGCAAGGCATTCTCAGGAGTTCTGTGCTACCGACCCCCTAGGGACAGCAAACACATTTATACAATCATCTCTGAAAATCATCTCAAATCTTGCCCCTACACACTCAAACTTCTTTGGGTTAGGAGATTTTAACACATAGGTCGAAGACAAGACACTCCACCAGTGCAAAGTGTTCTTAGGCTCCTTTGAAAAAATAGGGCTAGAACAATTAATAAACGTCCAAACACACCAAGAGGGATATACCCTTGATCGACTACCAGCATCAGCAGACCTAATTACAGTTAAAGACACGACCCCCTTAAGTTGGCCAGATCACACACTGATAGTCTTTGTAATAAAAAGTCTCAGAACTACAGTTGAAGATTGGCGGTCGGGAATGGTGGCACAAGGCAGAGCATGGTGTAAGTTAAATAGACAATGGGAAGGAAAGCTTTTTGAAGTAGAGTCCTTCTTCAATTAGATGGTGAAAGCTGATAAGAATTATGATTATCTACAAGGAAAAATCACAAGAACATTACATGAAATAATACCTATAAAAAGATTATACATCGACATAAACCATAAGCAACATGATAAATGAAAGCCCTAAAAGAAATCAAAATAAAATGCAAATAACTAGAGAGACAAGGGCAGAGGTGCTACCTAGATAGCAACAAGCAACAACTAAAGAATGCACTAAACAACTATTAAATAGATGGAAGAAAGGCTAAAGGATGCTACTACACTAAAGAAATGGTACATGTGACTAATTGGTCGAAAAGGATATTTGACATTCTAAGAGAATTAACAAACACTGACTGCATTAAACAAAATAAAAGTCATTTGCAATAGCTTTTTAACTTTTTTAACAATAAGAACAAGTTGATTATAGCTGAAATAAATACAAACCCCAACAGGAGAGTCAAGAGTCCACAAGATAGAATTACATCAGAAGAGAAAGCAAATTAAGAAGCTAATAAATTGGAAATTATGGAACCAATGAACAAGAATGATTTTAGGACTTTAGCAATGACTATGTCTTCGGGATCATTAATGGATCCGGTGCCATCCAGAAACTAGAAGAAATGGGCACACGATATATACCAGGATCTACTAAAAAAAATGCAATCAGTCCTTAACTACAAGCAGAGTACCACAGATGTAGCAGAAAGCACTAATACCCCACTATTGAAAAAACAACAGTAGACCCATCAGTGCTTAGTAGCTATTGCCCAATATCGCAACCACCCTACCCAGTAAAAGTAGTGGAAAAATATGTCAGTAAGAAACTGTCAAACTCTCTGGAAGATCATAAATTCTTAGAAAACAAATAACCAGGTTTTAGAGCTCCACATGGCATAGAGACAGCACTGATCCTAGCCCTGGATGAGCTCCAGATTATGGTTGACAGGGGTCAAAGAGCTGTCTTGATATTGCTTGACTTGTCAGCCGCGTTTGACACTGTCAACCATCAAATACGCCTATCCAGTTTAGTTGATTTAGGTGCGAATGGGACACCTTTAAAGTTGATTAAATCCTACCTCAAATAGAACCCAAGAAATGTTATTTTCCCCCTTTTATGCAGAATTAAAAAAATTAGAACACAGGGTACCTTAGGGCTCTGCCTTTAGCCCTTTCCTCTGTAATATTTATTTACACCTGTTGTTGACAATTATCCAATCTTACAACATCAGCATTGTGAACTATGCCGATGACAAACAGCTGATGTTTTTGTTATATAGCAATAGGCACACTTCACTAGAAGCATTCTATAACTGTCTACGAGAGGTGGTAAAGTCATTGAACAGCAACTCACTAAAATTCAACAGTGAGAGAAATTAATTTGTATATTGCTTGTCCTCTAAAGACCCTCATATACTCCCAAATAATTTCTGGCCTTGGACAAGCACAGGCAATTTAGAGACATCAAAGTCAGTGCATCATTTGGGATTATATATTGATGACAATCTCTGTATGGAGACAGAGGTCA
Source organism: Triturus cristatus (assembly GCF_964204655.1). Taxonomy (NCBI): domain Eukaryota; kingdom Metazoa; phylum Chordata; class Amphibia; order Caudata; family Salamandridae; genus Triturus; species Triturus cristatus. Next base: position 600,984,131 of record NC_140594.1, read on the forward strand.
ATGTCACAGCAGCTACATGTTTCAGACTAGTCCGCAACCTAAAGAAAACCGTGCCACTACTGCCAGAGCCAGCAATAAAGCTGGTGGTGCAAATCACAGTTCTAAGAAGAGTTAATTATTGCAATGCAATGCTCCTTCAAGCTCCAGACTACTTAATAAACAGGCTATATAGAGTGCAAGCAGCTGAGGCAAAACTTGCATTATATAAACCTAGACATGCCCCTTAAGGGACTCCACTGGCTTCCTGTGAAAGAGAGGATCACATTTAAACTATTGTCTATTGTGTACAAGGCAATAGAGGAATTAGGACCTAGGCTACTACAAAGAAAATTCAAACACTATTTTCCAGCAAGGAACCAACGCTCCTCCTCAGCCAATCTATCATGTATTCCAAAATTTTGGACAGTGAGACACGGAGGCTGTACATTCTCAGTGAGGGCATCTCAACTAAGGAACAAAGTTCCAGTTCCTTTAAGAGCCAGTAGGACCCTGCTTCAAGTTAGGAAGGATCTGAAAAACTGCCTCTTTCCCAAATAGTCAGCTGCACACTATGAATATAGAACTAAAGGATGCACCTTAGAGGAGCAATGACATATTTGTTTCTGTGGTTGATCTAGTTTTTGGGAAGGTTTGACTTAGAACCAGGATACCAAAAGTCATACTTTATATATGTAATTAATAATAATTTATGACATTAGTAGGGGAATCAGTGCTAGAAAATCTTCGGTCAAAGCACCAGCATTCCCCACATGCTGAACCTCGATTTTTCCTACAGACCATTACACAAAACCCACTACCACTCTCAAGAGTCAGTGGACATTAACTTTTTTAGGCCCACTATACCATTGGTGATCCTTGAGGTTTCAGACTGCATTTCAGATAGACTAATACATTCCAAACACAGGTCTTTATTTTGACTCTGCTACCGTCTTTTATTCCATAAAAGTGACCATTTGGCTACAACATCCAAGCCTTGGGTACGTACCATATCACAATGGCTAATTCTAGGATAGTCTTCACCAAAGGTACTTGATATGAAGGTTGCATCAAGAACACACAGTTTTCAGTGGTTACCATTTGTACTGAGTTTGCTGATGGTGATGATAGTGATGAAAATAGACAAGACCACAAAATCAGTATCACAATTCCTCTTCCGTCAGTGATAATGTTTGAGGTAAACAGGCTTCACCCGACCAAGCAAAGTGCCTACAAAAAGGACTAAGTAAAAATGCGAGTGATAGCAATTTTCTTCTGTTTGTAATTGTGGTAGTGCCATTGAGAATAACTGAGCATGACTCTCATTGATACCAAAGCTCTACCATTGATAGTAGTGGGCAGTGCAAATGAGAATGAATAATACTTCATGGCTGCATATCATTTCTTTGGCATAGGGATCACAAGTAATGCCAAAGTCCTCAACTTACCATTGCTATCTGTCATATAAAAGAGATTTCCAGCATCTTTCTGGAAATCTCTAAGTGCAATAGCCAGTAGAGTAACACCTGTTCAGTTCCGTGACAGAATATTTTGAGAACAGAAACATTGTGCTACAAAAATGTTATGTCAAAAATAGCATCCACAAAAATAGTGACTTTACATAATTTGCATTTACACTAGCAAAATATTCAGTCAAAAATATTTGTGGAACAGAAAGCTGTAGTAAGTATATCAAAAAAATCAAATTTATACCATTGTAAGTAATATATTAAAAAAATAATAAAGTACAAAATAATAATATAAATAACAAGCTTTAATTAGTTATTTTTAAATATCTATCTATATATATCTCCCTATATATATCTAGATATATATACATAGATACATATATATATATATATATATATTGTATTTCAAACCACCTCCGTTTAGAGACGCACTCGAAACCAGCCCATTGATGGCACCAGGCTCCTCTTTGTGTCGGATATTTAAATCAAGCCTTACGTGTTTCGGAGCGTGGCTGCTCCTTGGACACAGGCAATTCAAAATGTGAGCGCAAACAAACAAGGTGGCATTTTTACCAGCGCGTCATTTATTCAGATGAATTAGCCATTATTGCATGCTGGTACTCGTAGTAGTACTGTCCTTTAGTAGGTTACTTGCTCCCTTCCATATAGTTATTTCCCTTAGTGGGTTTTGCGGTCGCATTTACATTATTGATATTGTTCATAGCCCTCCAGTGGGCTTCCGATTCAAAGGGTCGCCATATTAAGTGTTTGTTCCTTTTGGCTGGTAACACTGGCTGGAGACTTCACTGAGTTCTACGTCTCCATGGTCCCCGTATTATCCACAGGTGGTGCAGTCTCTGCAGCTCGGTCTGCCGCATATCATTTTGTATTTCAAACGACCTCCGTTTAGAGATGCACTCGAAACCAGCCCATTGATGGCACCACGCTCCTCTTTGTGTCGGATATTTAAAATCAAGCATTACGCGTTTCGGAGCGTGGCTGCTCCTTGGTCACAGGCAATTCAAAATGTGAGCGCAAACAAACAAGGAGGCATTTTTACCAGCACGTCATTTATTTAGCCCTCCAGTGGGCGGCAGATGAATTAGCAATTATTGCAAGCTGGTACTCGTAGTAGTACTTTCCTTTAGTAGGTTACTTGCCCCCTTGCATATAGTATACAGATATATACAGATATATATTTATTCCCTAAAACAATCAAAGGAAACAGTGACATCATAGTTAGGCTTAAATTTCTCTCATACAAAACCAGAACATTTCAGCAGTTATGGTTACCTAAGCTAACTATAACGTACTCCCTGCAATGCATGCTTATAATCTCACATACAACATCACTCATGACATGGCCAGTGACATCACTGATGACATCACTGATGGCATCTCAAATTACATTACTGATGACATTGTGAAGTGAGTGTAAGTGTTTTCTAAAAGAGTTTATGAGTGTTAAACATATATATTAAGCTACTAAAAAAGTTAAATCAGCATACTAAGTGTAATACTAATGAGTGATACTACTTCTAACATATACTATGGTGGCTGTTTGATTTTGTGTATCCATGTGTGAGTGGATGTCTGAGTGGCTGTATGGGTGTATGAATGGGTCATGATTGATGTAATATGTGAGGTCATAAGCAGTGCTTTGAGGGGGATATAAGTTATAGTTAGCTCAGGTAACTATAACTGCTGAATTTCACAAGTTTTGTATGAGTGAAATTTGAGCCTAATCATGACATTCCTGTAACCATTGTTTTTTTCTATGAATCTCTATGTTTTTAATAATTCTATTTCCTAACTATAACGTCCCTGTAACCTTTGTTTTTTCAGTGAGTTTCTATGATTTTTTCATGTTACTTCCCAACTATAACATCCCGTAACCTTTTGGTTTTTTTGTGATTTTCCACTTTTTATGTTTTTTTATGTTACTTCCTATCTATAACGTTCCAATAAATTGAGTTTTTTCTGAGAATTTTGAAGGTTGTTTTCCAATTTTATTTCCTTACTGCAACATCTAACCTTTGTGAGTGGGTGTGCGATTCTCTGTATGGGTCTTTGAGTAGGTGTGTGAGTGGCTGTTTAAATCTGTAATGGATGTATGAGTGTCTGCATGGATGTGTGAGTAGTTTTCTGGGTGTGTGAGTGGGTGTGTGAGTAGCTGTATGGGTCTATAAGTGGGTGTGTGAGTGATTTTTACTGGTGTGGGAGTAGCTCTTTGGGTGTGTGAGTGGGTGTGTGAGTGGCTGTGTTGGTCTGTGAGTGATGTGATAGGGGCTGAATGAGTATGCCAGTGGGTGTGTGAGTGTTGGTGATGGTGGTGGTGTGTCAGTAGCTCTGTGAGTGACTGGGCAAGAACAGAACCTTACCTGCACCTTTATTGAACAAGAGTCCACAGTTTTACAGAAAAAGATTACCCAACAGAAGTACTTTCAACTGGTTAATTAGTAAGTGCTACCTAGTTTGGTAAATGTCGCGTGCGTATTCTACACTACAGCTGTGTGATGGATCAGGAGGACATTTCTCCATCGACCTTGCATGCGTTTTGGCAATGGGATTGTTCCACATGCGTCTTCATCCTACAAATATCTGATAACATGAATCCTCCTGTAGAGAACACAATAAAACTACAAAGAGGTGAATATCGATCAAACAAGGATACTTCTTCCTAACTGTATGAAGCAAGTGCTTCTTTCTTTGATGGAGATGTCCTAATTTTCTATGGTATTAAGAACATGTCCCCAAAATCAGCATGAAATGTGTTGGGGGTCATTTGATAAGCTGTCCATCATACTGACAAAAGGCCATTGCATAATAATAAAGTAAAAAGGGTTGGGCTAAACGGGCAGAGATTGACGTGATTTTTCACACTTGAAGACTCGTAGTCATTGAAAGGGAGAACCATGGACTCTCCTCTCACCAGGAGAGACCAAGAAGGAATCTGCTCATCACAGTAACTATAGATTGCACTCTGATCGATTGATGATACATTCACCTTCACCAAGGATTTCAGATTGTTTTCAATGTGGAATTGAAGAGAATTCACACTTGCTTAGTGCTTGTCAAGGTCAGGGAGTTGGGATAATTTGGCCTTTACGAAAGCGGAGCTTAACATGGGGCACTTGCTTTGTGTATACAATGGCCCAGGCAAAACTTAATGAGGCCACACGGGTCCCCTCTCCAGGCTGGTTTTGGCCAATGGGACCATCCCCTGGGGCCTAGCCAAAAATCAATGTGCAATTTTGGCCCTGGGGACACCACACCGCAGGGCCCGAACAATTATTGGAAGGGAAGTGGGGTCACATGGGGGCCTGGCCTCCTGATCTTGGGTGCCCTCAAGCCCATAAAGGACACCCAGTATGCAAGGTTAAGGACCACAGGAAGTGCCTCAATGCCCCTGGAGTGCTGGACATTTTCTTCTGCATGCAGGGAGCAGCTAGATATGCAGCTCTCTGTGTGTGGGAGCAATCCTTTCAGGTGTTTCCCTGCCTGGGAAAAAAGATGAAAAGTCTGCTCCCAGCTGGAGGGATCAGTTTTCCTGCTCCTACCAGCTGGGAGTGTACTTACTGATTGCTCTCACTGGGCAAGAGCAAACAGCTATGTCTCAGTGTGGGAACCATGGGACATTGGACGCCGGTCCTGGGGGATGCAGGTCCACAGGGCCATAAATGGCTCCAAAAGGGGGGCTGCATGGCCCCTTCTCCTTTAAATGTGCAAGGCCTGCCACGAGGAGGTGATGGTTGCTGGGGCTGAGAACATCCTGGGAGGGTGGCCGTGTGGCCCCCCTCCAGCTAAATTTTAACAAAGCCCTGGGGAGGTGGTGGTCCCATGGGCTGTAAATGGCCAGGGAGGAGGGCCATGCGGAACCCCTCACCCACTAAATGTAATCTACGGCCCCAGGGAGGTGGTGGTCCCTGGGGCCATCAAAGGCAATGGAGGGTGTCTGCGCTGCACCCCTCCAATTTTTTCAATAAAGGCCCAGGGAGGTGGTGGTCTTCATGACTATTTAAGGCCTTAGGAGTGGGGCTGCCTGGCCCGACGCCATAAAAAAACCCACTTGGCTTGCCCCCCGGAGGTGGCAGTCCAGAGGCACAGTTTGGCCATGGGGAGGGGGACCGTGTGTGACCCCTCCCCATTTTACATATATAAATAGGCCCCCGGGACCCAGCCCACAGTGGCTAATAACTAACAAAGTGCTGGAAACCGTTCTTTTTTACATTTTTGCCCAATTTTGCGAAAAAATGCTTTTTTGCCATGGTAGGGTCCCTGGAGCACCCCAGCACCAAAGCTAGGGGGTCCGGCTTTTCCTACCTGGCTCCCTTTTATTTACTTTTCCATTTTTTGCAGGGGACTCGGCTGAGGCACATGGCTGCTAACACTTCCTGGTTGAAGTTTTGCCAGCCAATCGGATCTCTGCACGAGATCAGTAATATTCATGGAGACCTTGCAACCATTGATATACGAATTTCGATTTGTTTAAAAATCTCCAGGGATTTTGAACACAACTACAACCCAAATCGTTGGATGGAATTACAGCAAATTTGGCAGAAAAGTAGCTCTTGGTCCAGAAAGTGTCCTTTTTGTTATTTGGTGTAAATCTGTTCAGTAGTTTTGGAATTATTAAAGAAAACCAAATGTTTACATCTAGAGGTCCGGACACTCTAAAAATCTTATCAATCTTGTGCAGGGATCTGATTGGCTGCCAACACTTCAACCAGCAAGTGTTAGCAGCCAGTTGGTACTTGGACCCTGCTGACTCACAACCAATAAGTTAAAAATAAATAAAAGGGGGTAGGGTAGTTATACCCTGACCCCCTAATCCTGGTGCTATTGCCCCCAGGGATCCTACCAGAGACAAAAAGCATTTGTTTTTGAATTTCCACCACAAAATCATGGGTGGATCCGCAAATGCACTGCAAACTGTTATCTTTTTTAAACCAAACATGTTTGATTTTGTGCAAATGCACACAATCATCTGGAAGGTCTACCCATTTGGCTCCGCCCCGTTTTCCTTAGTAGTATGGAAAAGTCTTTGTTGATGGACAGCTCACCAAAAGGCCCCCACGTGCATATCCTGTCAATTCTGGTGATGCACTTGATGTAGAGCAATATAAGGACATCTCAATCAAACAAAGAAGCACTTATTTCTTAAAGTTAAGAGGAAATACCCTTGTTTGGTGCAGATTCCCCTCTTTGTAGTTCTCTAGCAAGGATTCATGTTATCAGAGATCTGTGGATGAAGTCTTCGAGGAACAATCATATTTCCGAAATTACATGAACACAAGATCACTGGACACATTTCCTTGTGGTACATTATTCCTCTGTAGTGTAGATTATGCACAAAATATTTACCTGACAAGCTAACACTTACTAATTAGACAACACAAAGTACTTCAGATGGGTAGACATTTGAGTAAAAACTGTGGACTCTTGTTGGATAAAGGGGCAGGTTCTGTTCTGGTCAAGTCATGCACACAGCTTCTTATACACCCACACAGACTCTCTGACACTCAATCACACACCCATCTAGCCACTCACATATACACACAGATCCACATAGCCACTCACACACACCTATGCAGTCACTTACACACCCACAAAACCACTCACAGACCCCTACAGCCACTTATATACCCACTCACACACCCACATTCACACCCTCTCACATACTCATACAATTACTGATACAGCCACTCAGAGACCCAGAGAACCACTCACACAACCACTCACACACCCACACAGACACCCACTCACACACCCATTCTGCCACTCTCACATCAACTCCAAAACCCACACAACCACTCGCATACTCACTCATACACCCATACTGTCACTCACACAGCTACTCACTCATCTACAAAACCACTAACACACCCATCTCACAGACCCATAAAGCTACTTACAAACCTACTCACATGCACACATAACCACTCACACACCCACTCACTAACCTATGGAGCTTCTCACACACCCATTCTCAAAGGTTAAAAGTCACAGTTAGGAAATACAATTAACCCCTTCAGCGCGGCACGGACGCGCTGTGCTGAAGGTTCGGTGCGTGGGCGGGGCCATGATGTAGTGGTTCCGTCATGCGCACAGCGCAACCGACGCGCATGACGGAACCGCTCCGTCATGCGCATCGAAAGGGTTAATACAAATTTGAAATTCACCAAAAAAACAAAGGTTACAGTGACATTATACTCAGGAAACAGCATTAAAAAAACATAAAATTCACTGAAAAAAACAAAGGTTCAAGGAACAATATAGTTAGGCTCAGATTTCACACGTACAAAACCATCGAAATTCAGCAATTATAGTTACCTGAGCTTACTATATCTTACATCCCTGCAATGCACTGTTTAGGACCTCACATATTGTATCACTCATGACATGGTTAGTGACATCATTGATAACATCTCAAATGACATCACTAATGGCATCATCCAGTGAGTGTAAGTGATTTCTAAATGTTTCTGAGATCACTGAGACAATAGCATCATATGCCTCACTGACAAAGGGGGAAATATAATGCTCCTCACTAGGGAGATGTACATCAAGGAAGACACACACCAACTGAAAACAGATACTATGAGACCATCGACAGGAAAATGTATGTCAAGAGTCTCACCGACATTTGGAACAAACTCAGTGACAGGAAGGATAATGGTATTCTCGAGTGGGAGGAATACTGCTTTTTGAAGAAGGGCTGTCCCAAATTTGCAGTTTCATAACTTCTCCTCAAGGTACACAAGGACAAACACAATCCCCCCTGGAATCCTTTTGTGTGTTCCAGTGGGAGCGCCTTGAAAAACATATCAAACTATGTGGACCATTATGGAGAGATTTTGTCACAGGGCTTGTGAGGGACACTAAGGACTTTTCTGGGCGAACTAGAGGGTCTTTATAGGAGAATGACTATGGTCTCATGACACTGGATGTCATCTTGCTCTATACGATCAATGAGCATGAGAAAGGCATCACAGCATGCAAACATTTCAATAGAGCCAGGACATTCAGATATCTCATACACACTGGCATGATTCTTTGAAATGATCCATTGCTGTTTATCTAACAATATTTTTATTTTCAATGGTTCCTTATACAAACAGGTACTTGATACAGCCATGTGGACTAGTTTTGCTCCAAGTTATTTGAACCTCTTTCTCAGCCAATGGGAAGACCTCTTCAACAACATTGAAGGTTTACACAACATGGAGCAAGTCACACATTGACTCAAATATATTGATGACTTGTTCATCATATGGAGAGGCACCGATGATTTGACTACACTCTTTGTTGACAAACTGAATGGCAATCACCGTAATCCCATTCTCACTCACACCATCAGTAAAACCATGGTAGAATACCTTGATGTTAGAGTAGAGATTGTGGATAATGCAATCCACACCAGTCTTTTCAGAAAGCCGTCTGCCAGCAACATCCTCCTCCATCCCCTCAGCAGCCACCCGGACACTCTCAAATGGAGTATTCCCTATGGTGATCTGTTGAGGGCCAAACACAATTACAATACTGAAAATGCTTACTTGACAGAGCAATTGAAAAAGATCAGTACATTTAAAGAAAGGAGTTACCCTCAGTGGGTACTCAAGGGAGCCATCAACAAAGTGAAAACCGTGATTAGGGAACACACTCTATTTGACAATACCAAGGACAAGGACACTGATACTCAAACTGACCTTAGAGTGGCCATAGCATTTAAAAACAACTCCAAAAATATATGAAACATTTTGGCCAGTAATTGGCACATAGTCAAGAGTGATCCTATCAGAGGCCACTCGGCACATGAGAGACCCAAGGTCACCTACAGGAGGGGACACAACCGGAGAGAGATACTAGCCCAAAGTGACATGACATCCCCAAACTAAGTAAAGGGACACAACTAGCAGGGCTACTTCCCATGTGGGCATTGCAAAGCTTGTAAAAAGCATACCATAAGGAAAGATTACTTTTTGTCTAAGGGGAGTCTGACCTTGAACATCATGCAGTTTCTAACTTACAGTTCCCCACTCACGGTGTACATTTTAAATGCTCCTGTCTTCCTAAGTATGTTGGCAGCACTACAGTCATGGTCAAGAAATGGATGCTTGAGCATATGAGAGCCATTGTCGAATGTGATCCCCATTGCCCAGTAGGGAGACATTTTCATGAAAAACACTACCCACACATCCCACCTCTTTTCTTTTTGACATTGAGCAAATTCCACATAATACCTGGGGGGACAGGCCAATTAGACTCAGGAAAAGAACATTTAGATACATTCTGGATATAGACACCAAGAGCCCAGGGGGGCTGAACTTAGATGAAGAACTTGGGGTACATCTGTATGACAACTGACTGGGCATTCACATCCTGCCTTCCTGTTGACATTAGGTAGTACAATCTAAGGGCCTTATAATGACTTTGGCAGTCCAACAATGGATGGTGCACCTCACCATCTTCTGAAGGCCCACCAAAGCCGTGGTGTTGCAGCCCCCGATTAGGACTTCAATCCTTGTCTGACAGGCGGCCCTGTGGTGGTCTGACAGTGGTGGTCTGTGAGGCTTCTAGAAGAGTCTCACATGCAGACCCCTGCTGTCAGAGCGCTGACTGCACCTTTCTGCCTGGTTTGACATACATGCCACAATGTGTAGGAAAGGGGGGTGCAAATACAGGGGAGCACTACATGTGCCTCCCCGCATGCACCCCCATAACTCAATTTCAGCAAGGGGCCCTATTAAGACCCTCTTTATTGCCATTTTGCGCATTTATTTTGTTTGCTTTGGACTTCATGCTGGTGCGTGCTGCCAGCATCAGGCACCACCCCTCTCTGGTCCCGGGATCCAGGAGGAGCTGCTTCTGTTTGAAAAAAAACATATGTGTGTATATGTGTATATATATATATATATATATATATATATATACATAGATAGATAGATAGATAGATAGATAGATAGATAGATAGATAGATAGATAGATAGATAGATAGATAGATAGATAGATAGATAGATAGATATGCAAAAAAGAAGCAGGGAACGCTGGCTAGTTCCCAAGTTTAGGTGGAATGCAGCTCCTGTATAGAGCACCCTCAACACCAGCAACACTCTAAATTTGCCCACCTCAAATGTCTGCTTTTCTATCAAAGTTTTTAAGCATAGGATTAGCACAGTGCTATCCACGCCAAGATAGAAAGGGACAAAGACTTTTGCCATTTCTACAGCGATGTCTTTAAGCATAGGATTAGCACAGTGCTATCCATGCAGAGCTGCAAAATGACAAAAGCCATTTACCACTCCAGGCACATTAATACAGCTGTGAATTGGTAAAATACCATCCAAGCCAACCTGAAATGAATAAAAGCAACCCCTGACACGTGTTTCGCTGCTGTTACAGCTCCTCAGAGAGGTTTAGCCTTGTCCAGACACAAAGGAGCACCCTGTATAAGTCAAAACAACACCCTTGCAGGCATAGAGTGATGCATAAATTATGCAAAAAAGAAAAGCAGAGAAATCTGGGTAGTTCCCAAGTTTAGATGGAAGGCAGCTCCTGTATAGAGCACCCTCAACACCAGCGACACTCTAAATTTGCTCACCTCAAATGTCTGCTTTTCTATCAATGTTTTTAAGCATAGGATTACCACAGTGCTATCCACGGCAAGATAAAATAAGGACAAACTTGCACATGCATCAAGGAAGGCTTTTGCGATTCCTTAATTGCGATTATTAAGGAATTGCAATTAAGGAATCGCAAAAGCCTATGCATGTAGGAATCGCTATAAAAATAGCGATTCCTAAACATTCCTTAATTGCGACTCGCAAATTGCGAGTCACAATTAAGGAATGCCTTCCTATTCATTCCTATGGGCCTACAGGCCCATAGGAATGAATGGGAGATTGCATGCACAATTTGCGAGTACCAGTAGGTACTCGCAAATTGCTCATGCAATTTCAAGGGTGCAAGGGTGTCAAAATGACACCCTGTTGCACCCCTGAAATTGTGATGTGCACCCATGTTGCGCACACACATGCCCCAAGGGCATATGTGTGTGTAACCTAAAACTTAAAAAAATGCATTTTAGTGCATTTTTTAAAGTTTTTGCAGATTACAGACAAATTTGATTTGTCTGTAATTTGCGGTCTCAAATAGCGAATTCACTATTTGAAAGTGCTTCTAGCATTCCATTTAAGGAATCGCAAATTGCGATTTCTTAAATGCAATCGCAATTTAGAAATTCACAAATAATTGTGAATTCTTAAATTGCGCATAGGAAACACTTTCATGCATCTCCAAAGGCTCATTTACGATCGCAAACGGCCGATTTTTGCGAATCGCACCGTTTGCGATCGCAAAAACCTTTGATGCATGTGCCCCAAAGTCTTTTGCCATTTCTACAGCAAAGTCTTTAAGCATAGAATTAGCACAGTGCTATTCATGCAGAGCTTTAAAATGACATAATCCATTTACCACTCCAAGCACAGTATTACAGCTTTGGATTGGTAAAATACCATCCAAGCCAACCTGAAATGAATAAAACCAACCCCTGACACATGTTTAGCTGTCATTACAGCGCTTCATAGAGGCTTAGCTCTGTCCAGACATAAGGGAGCACCCAGTATAAGTCAAAACAACACCCTTGCAGGCGTAGAGTGACACATAAATAATTCAAAAAAGAAGAAGCAGAGAACTCTGGGTAGTTCCCACGTTTAGGCAGAAGACAGCTTCTGTACAGAGCACCCTCAACACTAGCGACACTCTAAATTTGCTCACCTCAAATGTCTGCCTTTCTATCAAAGTCTTTAAGCATAGGATTTGCATAGTGCTATCCATGCTGAGCTGTAAAATGACAAAAGCCATTTACCACTTCAAGCACAGTATTACAGCTTTGGATTGGTAAAATACCATGCAAGCCAACCTGAAATTAATAAAAGAAACCCCTGACACGTATTTTGCTGTCATTACCGCTCTTCAGAGAGGTTTAGCTTTGTCCAGAATATGTGTGTATATATATATTCACTTAAAAAACCATAGGTTTCACACATGTTATAGTTAGGTGGATATTTCACTCGTAAAAAACCAATGAAATTCCCCCGTTATAGTTAGTTCAGATAACTATAACTCGCGCGACCGCAATCCACTGCTGATGACGTCACATATTACATCACTCATGACATGGTCAGTGGCATCACTCATGACATCACTGATGACATCATCCTTGTGATAGAGTGGCGGTCGCGCGAGTTATAGTTATCTGAACTAACTATAACGGGGGAATTTCATTGGTTTTTTACGAGTGAAATATCCACCTAACTATAACATGTGTGAAACCTATGGTTTTTTAAGTGAATTTGCAAAGTTTTTTAAATGCTAATTCCTAACTATAACGTGTGTGAAACCTATGGTTTTTTCAGCGAATTTGTACGTTTTTTTAAATGCTAAGTTATGTATGTATTATTATTTTTTTATGTATTTATTTTACAATAAACTACGTATTATAATATTTTTTTTTTTTGTTTTTTCACCTTGCGCGCACGGTGCGTGCACCCTCGCGATTTAAAAAAAAAAATTAAAATGTTTTTTTCTGCCTTCGGGGTTCTTCAGGGACCCCCTTACAAAGGCTAGGGGGTCAGGAACTCTCTACCCTGCCCCCTTTTCACGTTCGCCACCTTCCTTTTTCACTCTCGCACTGAAAACAAACAAAATGGCGGCCGACACTTCCTGATTTCGACCGATTCGAACTTTGACTGACATGTAACCACCAATCACAATTACGCTCGCGCACGTTAGGGTGCGCGCACCGTGCGCGCTCGGTGCGCGCACGGTGCGCGGCTATAGCTATTTATGTGCTTTAACTGCAATTTTCTCAGGAACTAATGAAAAGATTGACTCCATATATGCAAAAGGCTTATCCCTGACCTGAGGACTACCTCTCTGCCAAATTTCAAGTAATTCTGTTCAGCCGTTCAGGCTGTACCTTCGACTAAAGGTCCTATGGGAAAATGCATGGGGAAAACGCGTTTTGGGACCCCCCTTTTTTCTCGGCCCCCGCTTGACGAATCCCCCCGAGACTTTCAGGGTAGGAGCTGAGCGGAGCGCCCCATTAGTTTTGAAAATTTCACGAAGATTCGTCAACCGGCGCCAAAGTTATTCAAAATAGAATTTTGAGATTTCCTATGGAAACACGGTCCTTACTATAACTATCTACTGGCGACCGCCAGTAGATAATATATCCTCTTGTTTCTCCCGAGTATTTCTTTGCCACTCCTTAACGAGAGCTGCGACGTCGCAAGGGAACTCTCGAGAGCAGGTCCTAATACATCAATCCAGGAAAGACGAGTCCGTGTGCGGTTCAAAGATTTTATTTTAAACTGCCGATATCAAACGCGTTTCAACTGCAAAGCAGCCTTGTTCACTGATAGCGAAATTTAAAAAGCACAGCCATTTTAAAGTGCTTTACGTGCTTGAAAACAAATCACATGATAAACTACAAACGTGATAGATGTGAAAAACAGACTTGTAGTTTTTCAGTTTCACAGGCACTGCATACCAAGTAGCCAGTCAATTTCATGCTGCAACTTTCGCATTTTACATAACGTTTTTCATAATTGGTGAGGAATAATTTATACAAAATGTCTTAGCGTTTTCGTAAAAAGATTTTCAGCTCACTAAAGCAGAACTGATCTAAAGTGAGGAATGAATGTCTTTGCTTAATATGACAATATAGCACTAATGCTGAATGCACTTATTGAATATGTTTTAATTTTATTTGTACAACATTGCAATTGATTGGTTGGTATAAATTATTCCTCACCAATTACGAAAAACGTTATGTAAAATGCGAAAGTTGCAGCATGAAATTGACTGGCTACTTGGTATGCAATGCCTGTGAAACTGAAAAACTACGAGTCTGTTTTTCACATCTATCACGTTTGTAGTTTATCATGTGATTTGTTTTCTAGCACGTAAAGCACTTTAAAATGGCCGCGCGTATTAAATTTCGCTATCAGTGAACAAGGCTGCTTTGCAGTTGAAACACGTTTGATATCGGCAGTTTGAAATAAAATCTTTGAACCGCACACGGCGTCGTCTTTCCTGGATTGATATATATATATATTACACTCCTGTTTCATGGCCCGGACTGTCTCTGTGAAAGGGGCAGAACGTTGGGGACCCGAGGGAGTCCTGGACATTAATTTTGGGGTTCCCTTTCAACATCCAACCCCCTCCCTTGCCAGGCACAACAGCGCTCACAAGAGCGGATTTCTGACTCCACAAGCGGTACTTACCGGAACATTGAATCATGGTAGTTGCAGTCCCCAACACCAGACTGCAGCTGCATCCGATCAAGTGGAGCCAGCAGACCTCCTACAAATGGGAGGGCCTTAGCATTTCAAGGGAAGAGGCAAAATGGAACCTTTGACTGCAAGCGGCATCTGAGGAAGGCACACACAAGCCGAAATGCATCATGCCGAGCTTTTGTCATTAAAGGAACTTCCAAACGTATCCCCGCTGTGTCCTCTGGTTACTTGAAAGGAGTGATCGATTTTTGGATATATATATATATATATTCAGTGAAAAAACCATAGGTTTCACACATGTTATAGTTAGCTGGACATTTCACTCGTAAAAAACCAATGAAATTTTCCCGTTATAGTTAGTTCAGCTAACTATAACTCGCGCGCCCGCAATGCACTGCTGATCACGTCACATATTACATCACTCATGACATGGTCAGTGACATCACTGATGACATCACTGATGACATCTCAAATGACATCACTGATGACATCACTGATGACATCATCCAGTGAATGTGTGTTTTTCTTAAAATTAAATATGTTTTATATATGTATATCTCAAGGTCGATGGAAGAATAAATGGGTATATAAGTGTCTAAATGGATGATTTGTTTTTGAAAAATTGATTGTGTAACTGACTAAGTGTATATTAGTGAATACATGGCTTAGTGAGTAATGTTTAAATATGTAAATATCTGTATCAGTCTCTCACTTTGTGTATAAGTGGCTGCATGGGTTGGTGAGTAGCTACATGAGTGTCTATATAGGTTATTAGTTGGTTTTTTGAGTATCAGTGTCTATATGGTTCGGTGGGGGGTATTACGTAGTGCATAGGTGCATGAATGAGTGACTCACTGTTTGTATGTGTTGAAGACAGCATATGTGCAGGACTGTATGGGTGGAAGAGTGTGTGTATGGGTGTGTTAGTGAGTGAATGGCTGTCTCAATAGTGTCTTTATGAGTAACTACATATGTTTTAAACTAGTATATGTGACTATTGGTGTATATAAGTGAGTATATGTGAGAGTGAGAGATTGAAAGAGTTCCCGTATGAATAAGTATGTGTTTCTATAAGTGTTTGTTTAAAAGACTAAGTATGTGTAAGTTTCTGTAGAAGTAAGTGTGGTGGTGTGTGTATAACTGTATATGCAAGTAAATGTATGTTTCTTTCTTTTTTTCATGAGTGACTATGTGTGTCAGTAACTCTGTGGATGAGTGGCATTGTGTAACAGGATGTATTGGTGTATGAGTACATATGATGTGTGAGTACACGAATGAGTGACTGTACAGGACTGTTGGTGAATGAGTGGATGTGTATGTGGTTCTTAGAATTATTGAAGAGGTTGTTGTAATTGGTATTGGTATGTCCATTTTTTTGAAAATTTCAGTCTCTATTTTTGAATGTGTGTATCAAAGGTTATATTAGGGTGAGAGGTGGTCTGCCACTCTATCACAAGGATGATGTCATCAGTGATGTCATCAGTGATGTCATCAGTGATGTCATGAGTGATGTCACTGACCATGTCATGAGTGATGTAATATGTGACGTGATCAGCAGTGCATTGCGGGCGCGCGAGTTATAGTTAGCTGAACTAACTATAACGGGAAAATTTCATTGGTTTTTTACGAGTGAAATGTCCAGCTAACTATAACATGTGTGAAACCTATGGTTTTTTCACTGAATTTGCAAGGTTTTTTAAATGCTAATTCCTAACTATAACATGTGTGAAACCTATGGTTTTTTCAGTGAATTTGCAAGGTTTTTTTAATGCTAATCCCTAACTATAACATGTGTGAAACCTATGGTTTTTTCAGTGAATTTGCAAGGTTTTTTAAATGCTAATTTCTAACTATAACATATGTGATTCCCATGGTTTTTTCAGTGAATTTGTATAGTTTTTTAAATGCTAATTCTTACCTATAACATATGTGATTCCCATATTTTTTTTTATTGATTTTGTATGATTTTTTTATTATAAATTCTTATCTTAAATGTGTTTTTTTTTTTAAAAAACAAGTTTTTAAAACTTTTTATTCTCTTAAAACACTATGTTTTTTTAAAAACAAATATGCAATATATCAAGTTTTCTCTTTTTTTTTTACCAAACAGGTAATATATATTAGTATAACATAGAAAATATATATATTTTTTTTAAATTATTTTTTTTATTACGCGTACGGTAAGCGTACGGTTTACGCAATGTTTGTAATTTATCTACTCTGTTTGCGTATAGTTACGCAATTTGCGTAGCCGCGCGTACTGTGCGTGGGATGCGTAGGCGTGTACGCTACACGCGCACGTTACGCGGAAGTGTTGTAGAGTGACTGTTTTGCGCATGCGCGCGAGCGCGTGTCTTTTTTACGCGCATGCGCACTTTTACCGTAAGCGCACCGTAAGCGTAACGTAAGCGTAACGTACGCGCACGGTGGGTCATGTGATCATGAAACACAACTTTTAATTGGTTGAAACTACTTTCAGTTCTAGAACTCTCCTACACCACACCCATTCCCCTCATTTCTGCTTGTGATCCCTTAGGAGAAGGAGCTGAGTTGTCTTTGGGATACGATGGCAGACCAGCACTCTTCTGCTGAGAGTGAGGCTAGCAGCACCACCATCAGGCAGAGAAGGAGGAAACAGAAGGGCTCTTTCATATGGGAGTATTTCACTTTTCCAGAGGGTGAGAAAAAAGTCAATGCTGCACTGTTGACTTGCAAGCTGTGCCAGCGTGTACTTTCGCGAGGTAATCCCAACAAGAAGTATTCCTTTGGGAATCACACTATGTTGAGACACCTTGAGGATGTGCATCCTAGGACACATGCACGACATACTAGGGGCAACCCTTCAGTAAGTCGAGCGAGCACATCCACAGCAGCTCAGCCGAGTCCTTCTTCGGAAGCTCAGCAGAGCCCTTCATCTGTGGGGGCACAATCACCTTTTTCTGAACCTCTGGAAATGAACCCTCGGTTTGGTAGGGTTACTATGCGGTGTTCATTTTGCCATGATCTAATTGTTCACAGGGAGACCAGTGTTTCCCTCATTAACAACAGAATAGATCAGCACAAATGTCCAACCAGCTAATGTTCCCATACTTCCTTTCCTCTGTCCCTGCATGAACACAACGGCTCTTTTAAGAGCCAACCTTACCTCACAACTTTTTTTTATTTTTTATTGAAAACTTTTTTTTTTTTTTTTTACCGTACGCGTACGGTAAGCGTATTTTTTTTTTTTTTTTTTTAAAAACACTAACAATCAATTACCACATCTCAAGATCCTTGAGGAATTAATAACTAAATACTAAAAATCTTTTTGAGATAAAGTGGAAGACAGAGACCTTCTAATTTCTCAGTTACCTGTCCCACCCAACAATTTAATTTTTAATTAAAATGTAATTGAAATTACTTGAAAAAATGGTTGTTTTTTTTTAAAAATGTTCTTTCACAATCTGAAAAAAAGAAAAAAGTATTAATATTTAAAAAATCAATATATAACACAGTACACGTATTTACATATTTTTCCCCAAAAATGTTTTGCCTTTTTTTTGCTGTTTTCAGAATATATTGCATTTCACTATAAATTGTGAAAGCAATTGCATTCATCATTTAACAGCGGGCAAAAAAAAAATAACAATCTCAAAGATTGTTTTAAAAAAGCCCACAATCTCTTTTTACTTAAACATAACATTATAGAAATGCATAATATTCTAAAAAAATATCATCTAATATCAATAATTATTTCTTTAAAATACCGTCTGACAATTTTGTTTCAGAAGTATAATCACAAAAATATTATATCTCAAATAACTCCACAATACATCTGGTTCCATTTCCTTTAGGCCAAATAGTAATTTTAAAATTCTTTTTTGATTAAATTTCCAATGGTAATCCAATAAAATTCTAAAATTTAAATTGTACAGATCTTACCGATTCTCTCTAACATTTTGGTTTCCGAAAGATTAATTAATAATTAAATAAGTCCACAATACAATTGTTTACCTTTCCTTATGGCCAAATAGTAAATTTAAAAATCTTTTTTGAATAAATTTCCAATGGCAATCCAATAACATTCCAAAATTTAAATTGTGCAGATGTTACCGATTTTGTCTAAATTTTTGGTTTTCGAAAGTTTCATTAAAAATTAAAAAAGTCCACATTACAATTGGTTACCTTTCCATTAGGCCAAATGATAATTTGAAAAATCATTTTTTTGAAAATTCCAATGGTAATCCAATAAAATGGTGTGTGCTAAGAGTCTGCTTCTGCATAAAAAAAATGCTCCCCCTTTACATCTTATGCAAATGTAAAATCACCAGAGCAATACGCAATAAATCTCTGCCTGTAATTCCTATTTGCACACAGAGTCATGTTTTCATATTAGTCTGAAAACGTAATTTCTTTGCCAATTTGAAAGCACACTTACTACTCTTTTTTTGGCAAGTGATAAACACTTTTACAGACTGACACATTATGAATCCACTTTTCAGATTCTGATAAAAGCACATGTCTAAACTGCTTTTTCAGACCAGCACCATGTGTAACCTGGGTGACTGACTACACTCCAGCAAGGGCAACCAGCCTTAGTGATGCTGAATGTATTTGCATTACTGACTGAAACCTCAAACCCCACTCGGTTGTAAATACTATGCATGATTCCACAGGATAACCAGCTGGCTGTGTGCTAAGAGTCTGCTACTGCATACAAAAAAATGGCTCCCCCTTTCCATCCAATGCAAATGTAAAATCACCAGAGCAATACGCAATAAATCTCTGCCTGTAATTCCTATTTACACACAGAGTCATGTTTTCACATTAGTCACAAAACGAAATTTCTTTGCCAATTTGAAAGCACACTTACTACTCTTTTTTTTGGCAAGTGATAAACACTTTTACAGACTGACACATTATGAATCCACTTTTCAGATTCTGATAAAAGCACATGTCCAAACTGCTTTTTCAGACCAGCACCATGTGTAACCTGGGTGACTGACTACACTCCAGTAAGGGCAACCAGCCTTAGTGATGCTGAATGTATTTGCATTACTGACTGAAACCTCAAACCCCACTCGGTTGTGAATACTGTGCATGATTCCACAGGATAAGCAGCTGGTTGTGTGCTAAGAGTCTGCTTCTGCATACAAAAAAATGGCTCCCCCTTTCCATCTAATGCAAATGTAAAATCACCAGAGCAATACGCAATAAATCTCTGCCTGTAATTCCTATTTACACACAGAGTCATGTTTCCACATTAGTCACAAAACGAAATTTCTTTGCCAATTTGAAAGCACACTTACTACTCTTTTTTTTGGCAAGTGATAAACACTTTTACAGACTGACACATTATGAATCCACTTTTCAGATTCTGATAAAAGCACATGTCCAAACTGCTTTTTCAGACCAGCACCATGTGTAACCTGGGTGACTCACTACACTCCAGCAAGGGCAACCAGCCTTACTGATGCTGAATGTATTTGCATTACTGAGTGCAACCTCAAACCCTTAAAGTATTCCTTATTTATACCAGTACACCTTAATTTATCGTGAAAACATAGTCCATATTATTTTACATGTTCCTCACATTTAAATTTCTCCCAAAACAGAAAATAATAAACACAACTTCAACAAAAGGAATTCCAATTCTATTATTCATTTCTTAATTTACCATATACATCCCCTCTCAAACTCTAAACTCACCTTTAAAATTAGTTAGTTGTGAAAGAAATGTGGCACTCAAACAGCAGATTATCAGAGCCAGGATCTCTGTTCTCTACACCTCTCTCCTCTCAGCAGAACCAGATAATGGCAAACTTTCCCTCTATTTGTCCACACATATACATGTAAGTTTCAAATCTCAGTGCTTCCCCCTTTTTTTCAAATGTAATCACACATTTCTATTGGTTAAAAACCAACCCTTTTCCAAAAGTACCCTTCCCCCAACTTGACTTCTGCCTAGTACCCTTCCCCCAACTTGACTTCTGCCTGCTACCATAGCAACAGCTCATGGAACACTGCTGTGTAGAGAGTCAGGTCAGAAGTTCACCAAACAATGTTTCATTTCCAAAGAGCAGGAGTGCTTGACTTTTCAAACCGAACAGCAAATCCATAGTACTGTTCTTTGGTAACACATTTTTCTGTACCAATACAAAACATGCTTCTATAAATTTACACATACAGCCTAGTTTTTATTCTAGAATGGTATGAAACAGCCAATCAGTTTTAAAAAAAAATATATATATGTTTGCCTCCATTTCCAAACTGTCTTTCATTTCTTTTTTCCATTCTACTGAATTACACCTCCTGAGTGCATCCAGTTCTCCTTTGAAGATGTTCACAGTGTGGATTGTAGGGCACAGCTATGTCTTCTGGAGTGAAAAGTATGCAGAGAAAACAGGTATGGTGAGAGACCTTGCTTTGCCAAATGTAGACATTAAATGGATTGGTCAGAGAGGGTTAAAGTGGCACCAATTGATGCCATTGGTGAAAACCTTCATGCAAATCCAACACCCTGACCTCATAATAGTGCACTGTGGTGGCAATGACCTAGGCACTTTGACTGGGGTAGGTCTGGAAATGCTTATGAAGGAGACCTTTGCACAACTGTTTTCACTTTTCCCTAAAACTGCCTTTGTGTTTTCTAACATATGCCAAAGGCAAAAATGGAACTGGTCCAATCATTTTTGTCCGCAGATTGACAAAGCAAGAAAGCACGTCAACAAATCTGTTTCTGCTTTCCTCCGTGACTATGGTATGGGTTCCATTTACCACAACAACTTGCGTTACGACATGCAAGACATTTATAGAGGAGATGGTGTGCACTTCAATGATGAAGGGAACAGAGTCTTCCTCTTGAACCTTAGACTCTGCATCGGTAGTTACTTGTAGGTACCACTAAAAAATCACTTCATAAACCCAACGGCTCTTTTTAGAGCCCCCTAATATCTAAACACTTAAATCTGAATTTTATTTCTTTTTGTATTTTTTTTTTCTACCGTACGCGTACGGTAAGCTTACCGTAAGCTTACCGTACGCGTACCCCGCGTTTTTTTTTTTTAAATCAATAAATGTTTTTTTTGTACTTTTCTGTCCTTCTTTGACCCCCTTTCAAATGTTAGGGGGTCTGTAACTCTCCTCCTTGCCCCCTTTTCAAATTATCACCCTTTTTTTTCTGTGTGAAACACACAAAATGGCGGCCGCCGCTTCCTGGTTTCGACCGATTCGAATGTTTACTAAGATCTAACAGCCAATCAGAATCGCGCTCGCGCACGCCACCGTACGCGTACGGTAAGCGCACCGTAAGCGCACCGTAAGCTGTCACAGATATATATATTGATTTAAATGCTATTTTCTCAGAATCTACTGAACAGATTTACACCAAACCTACAAAAGGCACTTCCTTGACCTGAGGACTACCTCTCTGCCAAATTTCTAGTAATTCTGTTCAGCCGTTCGGGCTGCAGCTGTGTCTAAAGGTCCTATGGAAAAATGCATGGGAAAAACGCGTTTTGGGACCCCCCTTTTATCTCAGCCCCCGCTTGACGAATCCCCCCGAGACTTTCAGGGTAGGAGCGGAGCGTAGCGCCCCACCTATTTTGAAAAATTCATGAGGATTCGTTGACCGGCGCCAAAGTTATTCAAAATAGAATGTTGCGGATTTCCTATGGAAACGTGGTCCTAACTATAACTACCTACTGGCGACCGCCAGTAGGTAATATATATATATATATTCACTGAAAAAACCATAGGTTTCACACATGTTATAGTTAGCGGAAATTTTACTGATAAAAAACCAATGAAATTGCCCCGTTATAGTTAGTGCTGGCAACTATAACTCACGCGACCGCAATCCTCTGCTGATGCTAATACTGTATTTAGACACTTATTTGCCCATGTCTTCTTCCATACATTTTTAGCTATACATATATTACAAATATTTTTTTTTATAAAGACACATATGTCATCAGCAGAAGATTGCGGTCGCGTGAGTTATAGTTGCCAGCACTAACTATAACGGGGCAATTTCATTGGTTTTTTATCAGTAAAATTTCCGCTAACTATAACATGTGTGAAACCTATGGTTTTTTCAGTGAATTTGCAAGGTTTTTTAAATGCTAATTCCTAACTATAACGTGTGTGAAACCTATGGTTTTTTCAGTGAATTTGTACGGTTTTTTAAATGCTAAGTTACTTTACGCCATTCGAGGCGTGCGCGCCCACTTAACGCAGTGCGTTCCGTGCACGGTTTTTATCAACTTTAATAAGCCCTGTACATTTGGTGGCCTTCGGCCACCAAAAGCACAGGGGGTGGGGTCAATGTGGATAGTGTTTTTTTTATTTCGATTTTATAATTTCATGTTGCCAAAATATAGTTTTTTTACTGATGTAATAAGCCCTGTACATTTGGTGGCCTACGGCCACCAAAAGCACAGGGGGTGGGGTAAGTGTGGATAGTGTTTTTTTTATTTCTATTTTTTACTGTACGCTTACGGTAAGCGTACGGTAAGCGTACTCGGCGAAATTGCCGAAAAAAAAATAAAACCGTTTTTGCTCTTGGGGGATGTTTGGGGACTCCCTCAACATGACTATGTGGGAGGGAGTTGTCAAAACAGCCCCGTAACATGTTTTTGGGCATCATGTTTGATAAATAACACTCAGTGCGAGAGACAAAATGGCGGACGCCGCTTCCTGGTTTCGGCCGATTCGAATGTTTACTAAGATCTAAGAGCCAATCAGAATCGCGCTCGCGCACGCCACCGTACGCGTACGGTAAGCGTACGGTAAGCGTACCGTAAGCGGGCTCAGATATATATATTGATTTAAAGGCTATTTTCTCAGAATCTACTGAACAGATTTACACCAAACCTACAAAAGGCACTTCCTTGACATAGGGACTACCTCTCTGCCAAATTTCTAGTAATTCTGTTCAGCCGTTCGGGCTGTAGCTCGTTCTAAAGGTCCTATGGAAAAATGCATGGGAAAAACGCGTTTTGGGACCCCCCTTTTATCTCAGCCCCCGCTTGACGAATCCCCCCGAGACTTTCAGGGTAGGAGCGGAGCGTAGCGCCCCACCTATTTTGAGAAATTCGCGAGGCTTCATCGACCGGCGCCAAAGTTATTCAAAATAGAATGTTGCGGATTTCCTATGGAAAAGGGGTCCTAACTATAACTACCTACTGGCGACCGCCAGTAGGTAATATATATATATATATATATATATATATATATTTCCAAAGATTACAGATCACCGCAGCCTCTCCACGCATCCCAGGTGCTGCCCCAGTGGTGGTGAACCGCTATACATACATCCACAATGGCGATATATCCAGAATCAGTCAAAAAGTAAGCGCACTCAACGGAATCTTAAACATAAAATACTTTTTAATGTGCAAGCCTTGTGCATTGACAGACGCGTTTCGGCGTTTAGCCTTTTTCGATGTCAGTATCAATTTTGTCGGAAGAGCAATTTTTATCAAAAATATGCTCAAAAACATTGGTGTGATTATAAAATCACAAAGGGGCAATGATTATCGTCTTTTAAATTTATCCCAAATATACGTCAATCATATATCCTCCGTTCCCACATTTTAAGATGGCCGCCGTGATTCTGGCAAATGATTGAAGCCAGAGGACTGTCTTCTTTGTTTACTATCATCATGTGATGCACCTATTTTGATGAAAATAGCTCAGTGACAAAATTAATACTGACATCCAAAAAGGCTGAACGCCTAAATGTGTCTGTCAGTGCACGAGGCTTGCACATTAAAAAGTATTTTATTTTTAAGATTCCATGAGTGCGCCTACTTTTTGGCTAATTCTGGATACATCGCTGTTGTGGATGCATATATACAAATATTCGCTGAAAAAAACATAGGTTTCAGGGGCGTTATAGTTAGCTGGACTTTTCACTCGTACAAAACCATTGAAATTCCCCCGTTATAGTTAGTTCAGCTAACTATTACTCGCGCGCCCGCAATGCACTGCTGATAACGTCACATATTACATCACTCATGACATGGTCAGTGACATCACTCATGACATCACTGATGACATCTCAAATGACATCACTGATGACATCATCCAGTGAATGTGTGTTTTTCTGAAAATTACATATGTTTTATATATGTATATCTCAACGTCGATGGAAGAATAAATGGGTATATAAATGTCTAAATGGATGATTTGTTTTTGAAAAATTGATTGTATAAGTGACTGATTAAGTGTATCTTGGTGATTACATGGCTTAGTGAGTAATGTTTAAATATGTAAATATCTGTATCAGTCTCTCATTTTGTGTATAAGTGGCTGCATGGGTTGGTGAGTAGCTACATGAGTGTCTATATAGGTTATTAGTTGGTTTTTTGAGTATCAGTATGAGTGTCTGAGTGTCTGTATGGTTCGGTGGGGGAATTATGTAGTGCATAGGTGCATGAATGAGGGACTCACTGTTTGTATGTGTTGAAGACAGCATGTGTGCAGGACTGTATGGGTGGATGAGTGTGTGCATGGGTGTGTTAGTGAGTGAATGACTGTCTCAATTGTGTCTTTATGAGTAACTACATATGTTTTAAACTAGTATATGTGACTATTGGTGTATATAAGTGAGTATATGTGAGAGTGAGAGATTGGAAGAGTTCCTGTATGAATAAGTATGTGTTTCTATAAGTGATTGTTTAAAAGACTAAGTATGTGTAAGTTTCTGTAGAAGTAAGTTTGGTGGTGTGTGTATAACTGTATATGCAAGTAAATGGATGTTTGATTCTTTATTAGCATGAGTGACTATGTGTGTGAGTAACTCTATGGATGAGTGGCGTTGTGTAACAGGATGTATAGGTGTATGAGTACAGATAATGAGTGAGTACATGCATGAGTGACTGTATAGGACTGTTGGTGAATGAGTGGATGTGTATGTGGATCTTAGAATTACTGAATAGGTTGTTGTAACTGGTATTGGTATGTCCATTGTTTTGAAAAATTTAGTTTCTATTTTTGAATGTGTGTATCAAAGGTTATATTAGGGGGAGAGGAGGTATGCCACTCTATCACAAGGATGATGTCATCAGTGATGTCATCAGTGATGTCATTTAAGATATCATCAGTGATGTCATGAGTGATGTCACTGACCATGTCATGAGTGATGTAATATGTGACGTCATCAGCAGTGCATTGCGGGCGCGCAAGTTATAGTTAGCTGAACTAACTATAACGGGGGAATTTCAATGTTTTTGTATGAGTGAAACGTCCAGCTAACTATAACGCCCCTAAAACCTACGTTTTTTTCAGTGAATTTCTAAGGTTTTTTAAATGCTAATTCCTAACTATAACGTGCCTGAAACCTATGGTTTTTCAGTGAATTTCAAAGGTTTTTGAAATGCTAATTTCTAACTATGCCTACATAGATAGGACATGTGAAGAAAGAAGAAAAAACACACAGAAAGAAAAAAAAGAAATGCAGAAAGAAGCAACAGAAGTCCTCAAAGACGAAGAAAGGTGCAGGAAGAAGGATAACGCGCAGAAAGAACAAACAGAAGAGCAGAAAGAAGCCTTGTTGCAAAATCATCCTGTACCCTCAACTTTTTCAGACGGATACTGGTGGTAACTGAGTCTGACTAACCAGTCCTCGAGCCAGTGCTATGTTAAAAGACACTCAGAATACAGTGAAAACACCTACATACACTAGGGAACACTATGCCTTGGGGTCCCCCTGTGATTAGCATGACCTCCTCTGTAAGCCCCAAGTATATAATAGGGCAGGGGATTAAAACTACCTCTTAAAACATGCCACAGGGCGTGTTTGCACACGTCACCTCAGGCCCCGTCCTCTCCCTTCCCCACTTTGTAAACACGCCCTGTGGCCATTTTCAGTTGGGAAATTAAGTGCCCTTGAATCCTGAGGGTCCCAAGTGTCCAACTAGACCCACTAGGTACCTCCAGTAAGCGCCACAGAGCTGCTTTGCAGAGAGGTGTAAAAAGTGGCACGGCCTGGACCACCTCTCTGCAACGCAGCTCAGTGGCGCTTACTGGAAGCACCTGGTGGGCTAGTTAGCCCCCAGGGGCCCTCAGGATTGAAGGGGAATTATTTCCCCAACTTAAAACGCGCCATAGGGTGTGTTTGCACATGTCACCTCAGGCCGCGTCCCCTCCCTTCCTCACTGTGTAAACACGCCCTGTGTCCGTTTTAAGTTGGGAGATTAAGTCTCCTTGAATCCTGAGGATCCCTAGGGGCAAAATAGCCCACTAGCTACGTCCAGTATGCGTCATTGCAGAGAGGTGTAAAAAGGGGAACGGCCTGCACCACCTCTCTGCAACGCAGAGCAGTGGCGCTTACTTGAAGCACCTGGGGGGCTAGTTGGCCCCCAGGGTCCCTCAGGATTGAAAGGGAATTATTTCCCCAACTTAAAACGCGCCACAGGGCATTTTTGCACACGTCACCTCAGGCCCCGTCCCCTCCCTTCACCACTGTGTAAACGCGCCCTGTGGCCGTTCTGAGTTGAGAGATTAAGTCCCCTTGAATCCTAAGGGTCCCTAGGGTCAAACTAGCCCACTAGGTACCTCCAGTAAGCGACACAGAGCTGCGTTGCACGAAGGTGTAAAAAGGGGCGTGGCCTCAGAACACCTGTCTGCAACGCAGCTCCCTGGCACATACTGGAGATACCTGTTGGGCTGGTTGGCCCTCAGGGACACTCAGTATTGAAGGGGAATTAATTCCCCAACTTACAACTGGCCAGGGTGCGCGTTTGCAGAGTGCTGCAAGGAGGGGGCATGGCCTCCGGCGCGATGCCGGTCTTTTATTTTTTTTATTTTTTTAAGAAGGAGGGCTGTGTGGCCCCCCTTCTTTTTCTAATGTATTGGCCCTGGGGACCCCATCCCCCAGGGCCTGCACCCTAACTTTTTTTGTTGAAAAAAATTAATTTGCAAGGGGGCCCCCCTCCCAAGGCCTTAATCAGCCCCGGGGACACCAACCCCCGGGTCATGGTCTTTTTTAAAATTTTATACTTTAGGAGGGGGGCTGCGTTGCCCCCCTTCTCAGGCCACTTATGGCCCCGGGGACCCCCTCCCCCGGGGCCGGACTTTGTTTTTTATTATTTGAAAAATATATATATTTATAGAAACACCTAGGACATGCTGGACAAACCGTATGTACCTATCACCATGACGATTTGCATACAATGAACCCACGTGGAATGTATTTACACCGCTAGTGAAGCTCTGACGTGTCTGACGCCCTACCGTGCCTAATCCCGGCGCCCCCGCCGGTGGGTACTCTCCAAGTAGACACCCTTGTCGTTTATTTATACAAACATGGGTAGCTATTGACGGGCACATTTAATACACATGCACACCAAGCCATTCAAAGGGGATTCGACAAAAATGTGACCAAACTATGCAAGAATCCCCCCTCACGGTCAATAAAACACACATCCACCGCCCGATGTGTAATACTTTTTATTTCACTCTCTGGAAAGGAGACAAACCTCACTTAAGAGTCACAGCGTGCTCCTGGCTGAGCCCAATGCTGTGTTACACCCACTAGTGCCCCTGCTGAGTGATACACACCTCTGTGTTGTACTCCACCAGCTAGTGCATATGCTATGACACTCTCTAGCCCATGTGCACTGTAACAACACCCC
The DNA here is from genome assembly GCF_964204655.1 of Triturus cristatus. Lineage (NCBI taxonomy): Eukaryota > Metazoa > Chordata > Amphibia > Caudata > Salamandridae > Triturus > Triturus cristatus. The sequence goes on from NC_140594.1 coordinate 601,012,499, forward strand.
GTGAATATGTCATGCCACACTTGCCTTCGCACGGGTTATATTGCCCCATCTAATGTGCCTTCCTCGATGCCTATGTTATAACGCACTACAATAGTCCCTAGAAAGAAAGGGATAGAGGTAGCGATAAATGAGGACCCAATCAGTCCTTATTTTTTGAGACTTGTCCAGCCGAACAGAGGTCAAGAATTTTACTGGTATATTAATAATGTCAACATTTCAAAAATTCATAAAGTGGGACACAAGCCTGTGTCCAGTACATGCATCAAAACAAGGAAGCAAGAGGCTAAAAACAAAAGGTTCAGGCATAAAACAAGGTTTGTTATAGGTAGCATAAAAATGGAAAACAAACAATTCAACCAACACCCTTATGTGTCACAATTAATGTTTTACAACATATAGGGTCTAGGGGATCAGGGTGTTTCAACCCTGCCCCCTTTTTTGCGTTTTTTGCATTTGTTTTTTAGGTTTCTTGTGCCTCGGTTCTTGGCTGCCAACACTTCCTGATTTGAAGTGTTGGCAGCCAATTAGAATACAGCTCATGCTCGACAGGGTGCGCGCTGGGTGCGCATTGGGTGCGCGGATCCTCCGAGGCTATAGATATATATGTACTTTTAAATGTCATTTTCTCAGGAACTACTGAACGGATTTACACCATTTAAGCAAAAGGCACGAGTCTGAACTGAGGACTACCTCTTTGGTGTAATTCCGTTCAGCAGTTCGGGCTGTAGCTGCGTCAACAGGTCCTATGGGGAAATGGATGGGGAAAATGCGTTTTGGGACCCCCCTGTTTTCTCGACCCCCCGCTTGACGAATCACCGTGAAATTTTCAGGATAGGAGCAGACTGGAGCTGGCCAAAAGTTTGGAAAATGTTGCGAAGGTTCGTCAATCAGTGCCAACGTTATTCCAAATAGAATGTTGCGGAGTTCCTCTGGAAAATAGGTCCTAACTATAACTACCTACCGGCGACTGCCAGTAGGTAATATATATATATTAATCCAAGGACACAGCGGGGTGCAATGCGGGAGCCTTTTATTCACAGATTAGTCCACAGCATAATGCATTTCGGCATACATGCCTTCTTCAGATGCTGGTATAACCTTGGGTGTCACTTCCTCCCTCCTTTGAAGATACAGGGGCACTCCCATTGGTGGGAGATCAGCTCACCCGGCTGCCTGGGACCGCTGCAGTCTAATGAACAACCACAGCTGCCAGCGTACATCAGGTGAAGTCTGAACGGCAGCTGGATCCGATGCTACTTTCGTAAGTGCTGTGTTATGCCTCGCAAAGTGGGGGCCGTGTAGCGGCTAGTGGCCCCATTATTAAAGTGTTTAAAAGCTTCATCAAGCCCCCAACATCCAAAGCCCCAAGTTAGGAAACAAACCATGCCGTGATGCGGGAGGGAATCAACCCGTCTCCCTGTGAAGTCAAAGGCTGCCGAAGACAGCGGCCGCTTGCTTGGCCCGTTCCTGAGGCGGTCCTGGGAACAATCAATACCTTGATTGATTATGCCACAATGCCAGCAAAGTCCCTGAACACTTGTTTGGACGGGCCTGAGTATCGCATTCCTGGCAGACGCGAAAAAATTGCCACACGATCACCTTCTACAGAGTAATCCAAGGACACAGCGGGGTGCAATGCGGGAGCCTTTTATTCACAGATTAGTCCACAGCATAATGCATTTCGGCATACACGCCTTCTTCAGATGCTGGTATAACCTTGGGTGTCACTTCCTCCCGCCTTTGAAGATACAGGGGCACTCCCATTGGTGGGAGATCAGCTGACCCGGCTGCCTGGGACCGCTGCAGTCTAATGAACAACCACAGCTCCCAGCGTACATCAGGTGAAGTCTGAACGGCAGCTGGATCCGATGCTACTTTCGTAAGTGCTGTGTTATGCCTCGCAAAGGGGGGGGCGTGTAGCGGCTATTGGCCCCATTATTAAAGTGTTTAAAAGCTCCATCAAGCCCCCAACATCCAAAGCCCCAAGTTAGGAAACAAACCATGCCGTGATGCGGGAGGAATTGTCATTTTTAAAAATCAGCATTCCAGTCACCCCAGTGATGTACCTGAATACGAAGGTACATAAAGATCAGGCTAATCCACCAGGCTGGCCAATAATTTCTGCTATTAATAGTGCCTTAGCTAACACATCTAAATTTGTTGATTCCTTTTTGTGCCCCCTGACCAAATGCCTTCCGTCATATATTCAGGACACGGGGAACTTTCTTAAACCTGTTTATGATTTACCTTGGGAAAGTGATTTTTTAAAGGCAACTATTGATGTAACAACCCTTTACACCAGCATCAAGCATGTTGATGGTTTGAATGCAGAAAGACACTACCTAGGTAACAAACCTGTAAAATTCTGGGCACACACACAGAGGTTGATTGAAATTACGTCATTTTGCCTTAAGAACAACTATTTTCTTTTCAACGGTGAACTATTTCATCAGGTATGCAGAACAGCAATGGGCACCTGCTTCACCCCCAGCTTTGCTAATCTGCAAATGGGCTGGTGGTAGGAGCAGGTGGTCCAGAAGCTATACCCTGAAGAATGGAAGAATAATGTGATGCAATGGAGCAGGTTCATCGACGATTTATTCGTCGTATGGAAGGGCACTGAGGAGTCTTTAGGTGGATTTATCAAAAGACTGCAAAGAAACAATATAAATTTAAAATTTACTAGTTCAATCAGTAATTCCAACACAAATGTCTTAGATCTGTCCATTTACATCAAGAATGGTAAACTTGAAACTGCACTATACCGCAAGCCTACGGCTGGCAACACACTGTCGCACGCCATAGCTTTTACCCCCAAAATCAGATTAAAAGCATCACCTATGGGGAGAGCCTGAGAACAATTCGCAACTGCAGCAACCAGGAAAGTTGCGGTGAAGAATTACAGAGATTACAGGCTCGTTTTAAATCAAGAGGCTATCCTGATCAGTGTATAAATTCAGCGATTTCAAGAGCAAAAAAGCGATCGAGGGAAGATATTCACTTTAATAAGAGTAATACCAAAAGGAAAAAAGAAAGCTCAAACATAAATGATTGCAGGATGATAACAAGTTACAATCTGCAGCATAAGAAAGTAAGGAGCATCCTGGCCAAGAATTGGCACCTGGTGCGGAGCAGTACAATTTTGAGCAGGATGGTCCAAAAAAGACCTCAACTAACGTTTAGACGAGCTAAAAGTTTTAAACAAATTTTGGTCAGTAATGTATTGAAAACTCCCCCTACCAAGGTAGCAGCCACGATGTGGTTAGTAAAAAAAGAAGGATTTGTGAAATGCACAAAGTGCAAAGCATGTGTGCATGGTAGTAACACCACCATGTACACATCTGGTTTTTCCAACAAAGAATTTAAGATCAAAGGTCATTATACATGCAAAACAGATCATGCTGTCTACGTACTTCAATGCCCTTGTGGTTTGAGGTACGTGGGCAGTACGATCTTACCTGTACACAAGCGTGTGTTACAACACTTAAGAGCCATCAAAAATGGAGATAAATCCTACCCGGTGGCACGCCACTTTGAACGATATCACCATAAAAATACAACAGGGCTATCCTATTTTGTAATAGATGCAGTCAAGTCTAATGAGAGAGGGGGCAACCGAGAAAAACAGTTGATGAGGCTAGAATCTTTGTACATAATTAAATTAAATTGTAAAATACCTGCTGGCTTAAATATGGAGGAGGATCTTCATACTAATCTGTGAATATTATAATGCATTTTTTCTTCTTCCTTCCTGATTGTTTTTAAACCATTTTGTGTATTTTTTTGTGTTAAAAATTTTTTTATCACATTTTTTATTTGGGTTATGTACACTGTAGTTGTTATTGTTGCAGAGAATTAGACATGTAGATTGTATTTTTAACATCTCCACTCTGACCACAAAGCCCACTTCGGCTCGTTACATGTTAAATTGTGAAAGTATAATTTGTCATAACACATTCTCAGTGCAGAACTGTGCATTAGGCTCTTTAGTCATCACTTATGGAAAGACATTGACATCCAGTTATTACTTATTATATTACGTTTGATGCATTATTAAGCAAGTTTTGGCTTAGTATTTAAGGGCACTGGCCCATAATCTGACTGAGTATTATTTATTGGTTAGTACCCCTGGATAACATTTCATGATTGTCGTTTTCTCGTTGAGCTCTCAAAAAATTGTGAGGCTTAATTGAATGTGCAGCGTGGGTAATGAATTTCTTAATCACAAAATCATTTTTGAAAAAAATGTGATGTGTTTATGCGAAAAAACATTAAGTTTATCAAGATTTTACGTCTAAAAACAGAAGAACTACTAGTCTTTTGTCTAATACACTGCATTTGTAGTTTTATACATGTGACACAGATCTGGTGTGTTTAAAATGGTGGAAAACTTTATTGTATACTGTTGGTTAACAAGCCTGCAGGACAAGCGAAACGCGTCCAGCAGCTGATAATTAAATAATTATTATTCCAGCAAGAAACGGCGTCGTCATCCTTTACCTTGGCGAATGGAAATATGGTGAATTTATCATGGATCTTGCTTGGTTGATCCGCACGGACGACGCGCCCTTCGGTTTGGAGCTGGGGCAGTTTGAATCAAGCACTCAAGCCTTGTTCATATATATATATATATATTCACTAAAAAATCCATAGGTTTCAAGCATGTTATAGTTAGGAATTAGCATTTAAAAAACCTTAGAAATCCACTGAAAAAACCAAAGGTTTCAGGTGCGTTATAGTTAGTTGGCCATTTCTGTCGTACAAAACCATTGAAATTCCCCCGTTATAGTTAGTTCAGCTAGTGATGTCATTTGAGATGTCATCAGTGATGTCATGAGTGATGTCACTGACCATGTCATGAGTGATGTAATATGTGGCGTCATCAGCAGTGCATTACGGGCGCACGCGTTACGAGTTATAGTTAGCTGAACTCACTATAACGGGGGAATTTCAATGGTTTTGTACGAGAGAAATGTCCAACTAACTATAACGCACCTGAAACCTATGGTTTTTTCAGTGAATTTCTAAGGTTTTTTAAATGCTAATTCCTATCTATAACGTGCCTGAACCTATGTTTTTTTTTGTGAATTTCAAAGGTTTTGTAAATGACAATTTTTAAATGTATTAATTGTTGTATTGATTTTTTTATACTGATTTCCTACATTTTTTTTAACTATTTATTTGTAGATATTTTATTTTTTAAATTACATTATAATTAATTATACATTACATTACAAAATATACTTTCTCAGAATGAATTAAATACTTTGCAAATAGGCAATAGACTTTTAAGTACAGTAGTTACAGTTGTTGCAATAGGCAATAGAATTTCAAACACAATGCACCATTGAGCTCAATGTGAATTTCTAGTTAAATGCAATTAGTTACTTTATGTATTACTTTTCTAACCACAGGACTGGATCCTAGATTCAGTCCTTGGACATCTCCTGTAAACAGTTGAGTAAAAGCGTTTTAGTTACAGTAGTGATTTTTAAGGAATATTATTGTATTTTAAAAGTTGACACTTAGAAATGTTTTCACATAGAATCACCAATGTTATCCTATGGCAGGAAATTCACTTAGCAGGTAAGTAGTGTTATCGTCACTTTTTCTAACTCAGTGGTGGATCCTGGATCCAGCACTGGTGCATCTCCTGTAAACAGTTGAAAGAATGCGTTTAAGTCATAAAGGCGATTGTTAAGGAATATGTTTAGTTTGTGAAAATAGACACTTAGGAACTTTTCTGCTGAAAACCAGACAATGGATTCCTATGGAAGGAAATACAAGTTACTGGTAAGTACGGTTAGAATTACTTTTCAGGGTCAGTGCTGGGCTAAAAGATGCAGCACTGGGTTCTCTCCTGATAACAGGTGAGTAAATCGAAATTCGTTCTTCGGATGATTTTAGGTGAATATTTTAAAGTTCCAAAACTCCACACTTAGAAGAATTTCCAAGTGAAACCAGTCAATGTTAGCCTATGGAAGGAAATTCAAGTTACTGGTAAGTATGGTTAGAATTACTTTTCAGGCTCAGTACTGGGCTCAAAGATGCAGCACTGAGGTCTCTCCTGATAACAGGTCAGTGAATCGGAATTCGTAGTACATCCAGTAAGCGCCACAGAGCTGCGTAGCAGAGAGATGTCAAAAGGGGCACGGCCTGCACCACCTCTCTGCAACGCAGCGCAGTGGCGCTTCCTGGAACCACCTGGTGGGCTACTTGGCCCCCATGGTCCCTCAGGTTTGAAGTGGAATTTTTTCCCCAACTTAAAACGCGCCACAGGGCTTGTTTGCACACATCCTGTCAGGCCCCGTCCCCTCCCTTCTCCACTGTGTAAACGCGCCCTGTCACCGTTATAAGGTGAGAGATTAAGACCCCTTCAATCCTAAGGGTCCCTAGGGTCAAACTAGCCCACTAGGTACCTCCAGTAAGCGCCACAGAGCTGCGTTGCAGAGAGGTGTAAAAAGGGGCGTGGCCTCTGAACACCTGTCTGCACTGCAGCTCCCTGGCGCATACTGGAAATACCTGTTGGGCTATTTGGCCCTCAGGGACCCTCAGTATTGAAAGAGAATTAATTCCCCAACTTAAAACGCACCACAGGGCACGTTTGCTCAGTGGTGAAGGAAAGGGGCGTGGCCTGAGGTTATATGTCTGCAAACACACCCTGTGGCACGTTTTAAGTTAGAGAATTAATTCCTCCTCAATCCTGTGGGTCCCTGGGGGCCACCTAGCTCACCAGGTACCTCCAGTATGTGACAGGAGGCTGCGTTGCAGAACACTCTGCAAAGCAGCTCCGTGGCGCTTACTGGAGGTACCTGGCGGGCTAGTTGACCCCCAGGGACCCTCAGTATTGACAAGGAATTAATTCCCCAACTTAAACCGGGCCACAGGGCGTGTTTGCACACATGTGAACTCAGGCCCCGCCCCCTCCCTTCACCACTGTGCAAACGCGCCCCATGGCGCGTTTTATGTTGGGGGATTAACTCCCCTTGAATACTGAGGGTCCCTGGGGTGCAACTAGCCCACCAGCTACCTCCAGTAAGCACCACAGAGCTGCGTTGCAGAAAGGTGTAAAGAGGGGCGTAGCCTCAGAACACCTCTCTTCAATGCAGCTCCCTGGCGCATACTGGAGGTACCTGGTGGGCTAGTTGGCCCCCAGGGATCCCCAGTATTCAAGGGCAATTTGTTTCCCCTCTGCAAACGCACCAGGGGGCGCATTTGCAGAGTGGTACAAGAAGGGGGCGTGGCCTCCATCCCGATCCCTTTTTTTTTTTTTTTTTTTTTTTTTAAGAAAGAGGGCTGTGCAGCCCCTCTTCTTTTTCTAATTTATTGGCCCTGGGGACCCCATCCCCCGGGCATGGGCCTTTTTTTTTTTTTTTGGAGGGGGGCTGCCTTGCCCCCCTCCTGTTGCCACTTATGGACCCGGGGACCCCATGGGGCCGTCCCTTTTTTATTTTTCATTTTTAAAAAAAAATCATTTTGGGGAGGGGGGCCACGTGGCCCCCCTCCCGGGCCACTAATAGCCCCGGGGACCCCATCCCCCAGGGCTAGCCCACTCCGTTGGGGACCGTGGGGGTCCCCAATCCCCCCACGGTCCCAACCGGCTCCCCGCATCCTGTGGGAGCCGACATTGCTTTTCCACATGGGGAGCAGCTAACATGCTGCTCCTGATGTGGAAAAGCAATCTGCTTTGCTATTTGGAAGAGAGAGCAGGTTTCCTGCTCTCTCTTCCAAATAGCAAAGCAGTTTGCAATGACAGGGTGGGAGCCGCGAGGCTCCCGCCCTGTCATTGCAAAGGGCAGTGTCCCGGGGGTGGGCACTCCGGTACACTGCAGGAGCCGGCCCTGTGGGGTGGCGGTCCCCAGGGTCATCAAGGGCTCCAGGAGGAGGGCCGTGCTCCCCCCTCCCACCTGTTTCAAAGGCCCGGGGGGTGGTGGTCCCTGGGGCTGGGGGGGTCCGTCACGGACCCCCAATTTACATATTTAGAGCCCCGGGGAGGTGGCGGTCCCTGGGACGTGTGGGGGGCTTGAAACCCCCATTCATTTGTTTAAGCCCCGGGGTGTGGCGGTCCCTGGGGCTCGGGGGGCCTGAGAGCCCCCAACAAAGAAATTGAAGCCCCAGGGGGTGGCGGTCCCCGGGGCTGGGGGTGCCTGAGAGCCCTCCACAATAAATATTAAGAAGCCCCGGGGGTGGCGGTCCTCGGGGTTGGGGGGGCCTGCGAGCCCCCCCCACAATTGAAATAAGCCCCGGGGGTGGCGGTCCCCGGAGCTGGGGGGCCCCTCTGGGACCCCCTTTACAGAACTATTGCCCCTGGGATTTGCCCCCCCGGGGGCCAATTACCAGAGAAGCACAGGAGTCAGCGCTTCTTTTTATTTTTTTTTCGGCCGAAATTAGCGCTGGGTGCGCGAATCTCGCCGATTTAAAAAAAAAAAAAAAAAGCTTTTTTTGGCCCTGGGGGTCCTTGTGGGATCCCCTGAGCAGGCCTAGGGGGTCAGGGTGTTTCAACCCTGCCCCCTTTTTTGCGTTTTTTGCGTTTGTTTTTTAGTTTTCTTGTGCCTCGGTTCTACCGAGGCACAAGATGGCTGCCAACACTTCCTGATTTGAAGTGTTGGCAGCCAATTAGAATACAGCTCATGCTCGACAGGGTGCGCGCTGGGTGCGCATAGGGTGCGCGGATCCTCCGAGGCTATAGATATATATGTACATTTAAATGTCATTTTCTCAGGAACTACTGAACGGATTTACACCATTTAAGCAAAAGGCACGAGTCTGAACTAAGGACTACCTCTTTGCCAAATTTGGTGCAATTCTGTTCAGCAGTTCAGACTGCAGCTGCGTCAAAAGGTCCTATGGGAAAATGCATGGGAAAAACGTGTTTTGGGACTTTTTTCTCGGCCCCTGCTTGATGAACCACCATGAAATTTTCAGGATAGGAGCGGATCAATGACAGTGATGTCATTTTAGATGTCATCAGTGATGTCATCAGTGATGTCACTGACCATGTCATGAGTGATGTAATATGTGACATCATCAGCAGTGCATTGCGGGCTCGCGAGTTATAGTTAGCTGAACTAACTATAACAGGGGAATTTCTAGAATTTGTACGAGGGAAATGTCCAGCTAACTATAACACCCCTGAAACCTATGGTTTTTTCAGTGAATTTCTAAGGTTTTTTTAATGCCAATTCCTAATTATAACGCCCCTGAATCCTTTGGTTTTTTCAGTGCATTTCAAAGGTTTTTTAAATGCCAATTCCTAACTATAACACCCCTGAAACCTATGTTTTTTTCAGTGAATTTCAAAGGTTTTTTAAATGCTAATTCCTATCTATAACTTATCTCTAAAGATATCATGAAAAGCATTCTTTTTTAAAAGTAGGGTGCACATTAGTTTTGTGGAAAAGCATCATTGTGATCGGTTAAGAAAAAGCAGTTTCAACGTGGAGTACATATCATAGGATAAAATTTGCTCAGCTCAACCACACCTGCTACTTGCATTTTGAAGGCACTGTTCGAACTTAAAACAATCGTCAAATTTTAACCTGCACGTGTCATTAAATGTTCAAGAAAATGTTACAAAAAAATATCGTAAAGTTTTGAAAAAATTTATGAACTTTTAACCTGCAGGTATTGCAGAATGTTCTAGAAAGTGTGTTGATAGAATACGTTGCACTTCTGACTTCTATGTGCTGTTGAATATTAAAAAAACGGTTCATATGGAAAATTAAAAAGAAACCAATAGAGAAGTTTTGAAACCTAAAAGAACAAAGGAACTATTCTAATTTATTCTTTACATGTATTTATGTGTGCAGCAACAAAATTATAGACACAACAGCACTAGGAAGAGGAAGAAGCAGAGAGTGGGGGGAGGGGGGTAGATGGGCAGAATGGCACACATGCACAATTAAGTACAACACACATATAGACAAACAATGGCCAAAATGAAACACACCAACAAGGAGCACAAGTCACACAACCCGCCAACATCACACCACTGAACGAGCATAGAAGTGAAAACCACGCTGCATTCATACAGGATGTGTACAAAGGCTAGTCGTTGGTGTTGTGGGATGTCTGCGACCGTGGTCATCATGGATGAGATGCCCAGCACATGGCACATGGGCGAGTTCACTGTCTGTTACATTGCCAAACAGCTGCTCCTCCCTCACACGAGCCCCCACACTTATGGACGGTGCGCTGTTGTATCTCGTGCACTCGTACGGCACACCATTGTAATGCCTATTCGCGCATGTCCTGCTGCATTCCAACTACACCATCACAGTGCTGTTTGGAGGTGGTGCATGCCACTTTACAACATCGACTGCTGCGGCCCTTGTGGCAGGCCACACCAGAACACAGAGACACACTTACCACACTTTCTGTACACGGACATGTCCGAGACACCCCGTTCCCCTTGCCGAATAGGCACACCCCTGCGCTGACCTGTGTACCCCGGACCAACACACGCCGGTTGTACATGCAGGAGAATGCGTGCGTAGCTACATGTCCGGGCTCACTGCCAAAGCTGAGGTGACAGCACACTGTGATATTGCAGGGCTCGTGCCTATCATGCTAACACCATGACCACAGGGACACACTTGCTCAGATGCGGGTTTGGGGGGCATTGGCAGTCCTGAAGTTGTTGCGATGAGTCTTGTGGCCCTCAGGGGTATCCCTGTATCATGCTCATTGACTCTATGGCACCTGTGGGTGTTCTGGTGTGCCTCTTGGCTGTGTTCCCTTTCATGGTGCAGATAGTTGTCCTGCTTAACACCAGCAGAAAGCAGGTGTAAAATCCCTGGTGCTAACGTGTCTTATCGCCGGAATTTGTTTCGCATTGCAATTGGTGTGAAAGTTGTGATGTGATTTTTTTTTCGTGTGCAGAACAATATACGAACTGAGCAGTGTATCTCGTCAAGATCCAGCACCTGACGCACTATTCCCAATCAATATAAATACAATGAGATTTCTTAATAGATTTTGTGTGTACACTGTAAGTGCAGCCAATACCTCAGTGCAATTCAATACAGGATTTTAGTATTTAGAATAAATCGGAAAGGTGCACCACGTGTCTTTTTGCATGGGAACGGCTACTCTCCATTTCATTATCAGCACTTTAACGGAAGTAAAGTTGAGATAAATCTAACACACTAGTCAGAAGTTGGTGCAAACTGCAGATATCACCAGTATTCCAGCGATAAGTGCCCCAAAATTTAACACCATGGTGGACTCCATCAAATAATAGTAATAAGAACAAGAAATAGTCACACAGCAGTTAAGAGAACAACCAAAAACGTTATTAATTTTTTTTTCAAACTTTATTTTTTATAATAATAAATATATAAATGGTAAACTATTTTCAAACTTTATTTTTTTATTAACATATATGAACATTGTGATGGTTTGCAGTATACTAATGATCACGGAAGTTGTACAATTTGAGGAATTCAATAAAGTTTGTTAAATAAAGAAAAAAAAACATATATATGAACAATAAACTAATAAACAAAATGTAACAACAATAATACAAAACAACAAGGCGGAACACTCCTGTGGGAATCATGGATGTCGACGACAGACCTGGAAAATCAGAAAGATTGTTTAAAAAACCCAACATGGTATTCTCAACAAAATACCACAAGAAACAAATCACAGATATATAAAAGGCATACAGCTAACAAAATTTTATAAGTTTAACTTACAAAAACTGTAAATATTGCCGCTTTAAAATATTTTTTGCAGAAGGCACCACGCCCACAACGTTTTTCTACAGTGGTGAGGAAATTCTTTACTTTTCCCAAGGGGCAAACAAAGACCAATGCCACCTTCATCACGCGCAAGATTTGCCAAAGAGTTCTGTTACGAGGGGATCCTAACAAAAAATGCTCGTGCGGCACAGCAAGTATGATGAAACACTTAAGGACCCTTCATCCAAACAATCTTGCACGAGAAGAGTGCAAACAGATGAGAAACACTCCTGTTCTGTATCTGTAAAAAAGAATCACAAATAAATGTATATTAATAACTTTCAAATTTATACTATTCCATTACTGTACAAACACATTTTATATAAAAACTGACTAAGAAACTATAGCCCTGAACCACAAGTGTGACGATTGTTATACCACTGCATGCATAGTGCATACTACTTTGAAGCAGTTCATGCCTTAAAGCCTACCTCACTAAAAGACTACATGCTAACTGACTAAATGATTACAGTACTATAAGGAGACACACTGGGTGAGTGACAGGGTGTTTGCTAGAAGAGTATGAATACTAACTAGGGAATTGAAGATGTGAAACACAACTGTGTAGGTGATTAGAGGACTGCATCCATACTGCATAGGTATTTAAAGCAGTCCATGTGCTAAGGCCTGGCTCACTGCATCACTACTTGGGTACTGACTGAATGATTAGAGTACAGCAAGGAGAGTGCCTAGCTGAATTTATAAGTGCTAGGCTTTTCGCACAGGGAATGGATTAGTACTTGGTACTGAATGGGTCACTAGAGGAGTGCAAAGGCAGTGACAAGTGCTGGACTGTATGGATACTGACTAGGAAATTGAAAGTGTGAAAGACAAGTGTCTAGGTGGTTAGAAGACTGCATGCATAGTGCATAGGGGTTTGAAGCAGTCCATGTGCTAAGGCCTGGCTCAGTGTATGAATACTTAGCCACTGACTGAATGATTAGAGTACTGCAAAGATAGTATCTTGCTGAATTTATAAGTGTTTGGGTTTTAGCACAGTGAATGTATTAGTACATGGTGCTGAATGGGTCACTAGAGGACTGCAAAGGGAGTGACAGGGTATTTCCTGGAAGTGTATGGATACTGACTAGGGAATTGAAGGTGTGAAAGACAATTGTGTACGTGGTTAGAGGACTGCATGCATAGTGGATAAGGGTTTGAAGCAGTCCATATACTAAGGCCTGGGTCACTGGATGAGTACTTTGGTACTGACTGGATGATTAGAGTACAGCAAGGAGAGTGCCTGGGTGAATTTATTAGGGTTTGGCGAAGTGAATGGATTGGTACATGATGCTGAATGGGTCACTAGAGGAGTGCAACGGCAGTGACAGAGTGTTTGCTGTAAGTAAACGGATACTGACTGGGGAATTGAAGGTGTGAAAGACAAGTGTGTAGATGGTTAGAGGACTGCATGCATTGTGGATAGGGGTTTGAAGAAGTCCATGTGCTAAGACCTGGCTCAGTGCATGAATACTTATGCAGTGACTGAATCATTAGAGTACTGGAAAGAAAGTGTCTTGGTGAATTTATAAGTGTTTGGGTTTTAGCAAAGTGAATGGATTAGTACATGCTGTTGAATGGGTCTCTAGAGGACTGCAAAGGAAGTGACAGGATGTTTCCTGGAAGTGTATGGATACTGACTAGGGAATTGAAGGTGTAAAAGACAAGTGTATAGTATGTTAGAACACTACATCCAGACTGCATAGACATTTGAAGCAATATATTTGGTACTTAGAAACTGACTAAATAATCAGACTACTTCTAGGACAGTGCTTAGGTAAAACTTTTAAATTTTCAGTTCTGCCACAGTGAACAGAATAGTACATGGTACTGCACCTTAGTGTCAAACCCTGCCTCATTTTATCAATGCATAAGCAAAGACTAGCTTCTAATGCTACTAAAACTTGACAACATGAGAGGTTTTAAATTAGTTATCTGTCAGCAAATACAAGATGTTACCAAATGCTTCTCTCACAGTGGTTCGTTCCCAAATGCACACAGACTCACAGTGTGATTTTAGACAACAACCACTATACCTAGGAGTTTACCAAAAATCATTCACTACTGTGGAAGTGGTAAGGGAACTGCACACAATCTTCATATTTCAGGACTGCACTTTTATGTCAAAGCCTAACTCATATAATCAAAGCATAAACAATGACTGGCTTCTAATGCTACTAAAACTTCACAACATGACCGGTTTTAAAACAGGTATCTGTCAGCAAATACACAATGTTACCAAATGTTTCTCTCACAATCCTTACCCAAATGCACACATACTCACAGTGTGATTTTAGACAAGCAACACTATCCTAGGAGTTTACCAAAACTCATTCACTAGTCTGGAAGAGTTAATGGTACTGCACACAATCTACATATTTAAGTACACCACATCAGTGTCAAAGCATGACTCATTTAATCAACGCATTAGCAAAGACTGGATTCTAATGCTACTAAAAATTCACAACATGACAGGTTTTAAAACAGTTATCTGTCAGCAAATACATGATGTTACCAAATGCTTCTCTCACAGTGATCCCAAATACACACTAACTCACATTGTGATTCTAGACAAACACCACTTTCCCTATGAGTTTGCCAAAACTCATTCACTACAGTGCAAGTGGTAAGGGAACTGCACACAATCTACATATTTCACAACTGCAATTTACTGTCAATGCCTGACTCATATAATGAAAGCATAAGCCATAACTGTCTTCTAATGCTACTAAAACTTGACAACATGACATGTTTTAAAACAGTTATCTGTCAGCAAATACACGATGTTACCAAACACTTCTCTCACAGTGGTTCCCAAATGCACACAGACTCACAGTGTGATTCTAGACAAACAACACTATCCCTAGCAGATTACCAAAACTCATTCACTACAGTGCAAGTGGTAAGGGAACTCCACACAATCTACATATTTCACGACTGCAATTTACTGTCAATGCCTGACTCATTTAATGAAAGCATAAGCTATAACTGTCTTCTAATGCTACTAAAACTTGACAACATGACCGGTTTTATAACAGTTATCTGTCAGCAAATACACGATGTTACCAAATGCTTCTCTCAGAATCCTTACCCAAATGCACACAGACTCACAGTGTGATTTTAGACAAGCAACACTATCCTAGGAGTTTACCAAAACTCATTCACTAGTCTGGAAGAGTTAATGGTACTGCAAACAATCTACATATTTAAGTACAGCACATCAGTGTCAAAGCATGACTCGTTTAATCAACGCATAAGCAAAGACTGGATTCTAATGCTACTAAAACTTCACAACATGAGAGGTTTTAAAACAGTTATCTGTCAGCAAATACATGATGTCACCAAATGCTTCTCTCACACTGATCCCAAATACACACTAACTCACAGTGTGATTCTAGACAAGCACCACTATCCCTAGGAGTTTACCAAAACTCATTCACTACAGTGCAAGTGGTAAGGGAACTGCATACATTCTACATATTTCAGGACTGCACTTTTCTGTCAACACCTGACTCATTTAATCAAATCATAAGCCATAATTGTCTTCTAATGCTACTAAAACTTCACAACATGACAAGTTAAAACAGTTATCTGTCAGCAAATACACGATGTTACCAAAAGCTTCTCTCACAATCCTTACCCAAATGCACACATACTCACAGTGTGATTTTAGACAAGCAACACTATCCTAGGAGTTTACCAAAACTCATTATCTAGTCTGGAAGAGTTAATGGTACTGCACACAATCTACATATTTAAGTACACCACATCAGTGTCAAAGCATGACTCATTTAATCAACGCATAAGCAAAGACTGGATTCTGATGCTACTAAAACTTCACAACATGACAGGTTTTAAAACAGTTATCTGTCAGCAAATACATGATGTTACCAAATGCTTCTCTCACAGTGATCCCAAATACACACTAACTCACACTCTGGTTCTAGACAAACACCACTATCCCTATGAGTTTACCAAAACTCATTCACTACAGTGCAAGTGGTAAGGGAACTGCACACAATCTACATATTTCACAACTGCAATTTACTGTCAATGCCTGACTCATATAATGAAAGCATAAGCCATAACTGTCTTCTAATGCTACTAAAACTTGACAACATGACATGTTTTAAAACAGTTATCTGTCAGCAAATACACGATGTTACCAAACACTTCTCTCACAGTGGTTCCCAAATGCACACAGACTCACAGTGTGATTCTAGACAAACAACACTATCCCTAGCAGATTACCAAAACTCATTCACTACAGTGCAAGTGGTAAGGGAACTCCACACAATCTACATATTTCACGACTGCAATTTACTGTCAATGCCTGACTCATTTAATGAAAGCATAAGCTATAACTGTCTTCTAATGCTACTAAAACTTGACAACATGACCGGTTTTATAACAGTTATCTGTCAGCAAATACACGATGTTACCAAATGCTTCTCTCAGAATCCTTACCCAAATGCACACAGACTCACAGTGTGATTTTAGACAAGCAACACTATCCTAGGAGTTTACCAAAACTCATTCACTAGTCTGGAAGAGTTAATGGTACTGCAAACAATCTACATATTTAAGTACAGCACATCAGTGTCAAAGCATGACTCGTTTAATCAACGCATAAGCAAAGACTGGATTCTAATGCTACTAAAACTTCACAACATGAGAGGTTTTAAAACAGTTATCTGTCAGCAAATACATGATGTCACCAAATGCTTCTCTCACACTGATCCCAAATACACACTAACTCACAGTGTGATTCTAGACAAGCACCACTATCCCTAGGAGTTTACCAAAACTCATTCACTACAGTGCAAGTGGTAAGGGAACTGCATACATTCTACATATTTCAGGACTGCACTTTTCTGTCAACACCTGACTCATTTAATCAAATCATAAGCCATAATTGTCTTCTAATGCTATTAAAACTTCACAACATGACAAGTTAAAACAGTTATCTGTCAGCAAATACACGATGTTACCAAAAGCTTCTCTCACAATCCTTACCCAAATGCACACATACTCACAGTGTGATTTTAGACAAGCAACACTATCCTAGGAGTTTACCAAAACTCATTCACTAGTCTGGAAGAGTTAATGGTACTGCACACAATCTACATATTTAAGTACACCACATCAGTGTCAAAGCATGACTCATTTAATCAACGCATAAGCAAAGACTGGATTCTGATGCTACTAAAACTTCACAACATGACAGGTTTTAAAACAGTTATCTGTCAGCAAATACATGATGTTACCAAATGCTTCTCTCACAGTGATCCCAAATACACACTAACTCACACTCTGGTTCTAGACAAACACCACTATCCCTATGAGTTTACCAAAACTCATTCACTACAGTGCAAGTGGTAAGGGAACTGCACACAATCTACATATTTCACAACTGCAATTTACTGTCAATGCCTGACTCATATAATGAAAGCATAAGCCATAACTGTCTTCTAATGCTACTAAAACTTGACAA
Source organism: Triturus cristatus (assembly GCF_964204655.1). Taxonomy (NCBI): domain Eukaryota; kingdom Metazoa; phylum Chordata; class Amphibia; order Caudata; family Salamandridae; genus Triturus; species Triturus cristatus. Next base: position 601,029,737 of record NC_140594.1, read on the forward strand.
CATGACATGTTTTAAAACAGCTATCTGTCAGCAAATACACGATGTTACCAAACACTTCTCTCACAGTGGTTCCCAAATGCACACAGACTCACGGTGTGATTCTAGACAAACAACACTATCCCTGGCAGATTACCAAAACTCATTCACTACAGTGCAAGTGGTAAGGGAACTCCAGACAATCTACACATTTCACGACTGCACTTTACTGTCAATGCCTGACTCATTTAATGAAAGCATAAGCCATAACTGTCTTCTAATGCTACTAAAACTTGACAACATGACATGTTTTAAAACAGCTATCTGTCAGCAAATACACGATGTTACCAAAAGCTTCTCTCACAGTGGTTCCCAAATGCACACAGACTCACTGTGTGATTCTAGACAAACAACACTATCCCTTGCACTATACCAAAACACATTTCTTCATCTAGAAGTAGTACTACATTTTACTATAGAAACATAACATAACTAATTTCACAAACTCATAAACAATAACTGGTTTCTAATTCTACCAAAATATAAAAGCAACACAGTTATATGTCTACAAACACATGAAAAACACAAATGCTTATCATAGAATGTTTTCTACATGCACACACATTGTAGAGAAAAAAAGTACTCCCTACACTTTAGCAGGAGAAATACATTAGTCAAAATAGTCTACATACATCCCCTCACAATTAAATACCTCATCTTTCAAGTTCTTTTGTAGATTAAGAAGTATATCAATCACTCACCATATTTTCTTTTACAGAATCTCTGCACTGTGCACCTCTCAGCAAAAACTAAGAATGGAAAAGTCTCCCTTTCATTTTCCACACATATACATGTAAACATCAAATCACAATCCTTCACACATAAACTCAAAAGCAAATACACATTTCTATTGGTTAAACATTTCAACCCTTTCCAACTGAAATACATTTCAACCCTTCCCCCAATCTGCCTTCTGCCTGTTACCATAGAAACAGGTCATGGAACACTGCACTGAGCTCACATGTCACAAGTTCAGCACACAATGTTCCTACACAAGACAGGAAGTGTGCTTGACTTTTCAACATATCAGCTTATCATATATAATGTTCCTTATAATCTGTTTTTGTTAACCAATAAGAATCATACCTTTAAAAAACAGAAATATACACCCTACCTTTCAGTGTAGAAAGTAGTCATACAACCAATGATTTCTTGTCTTTTTTAAAAAAACATTGCCGTGGATCCGTGCACCCAACGCGTGAGAATCCGTGCACCCAACGTGTTAGGATGCGCGCACCGTGCACGTATTTCTTTTTTTTTAAAAAGGGGGGCCCCAGGGCGTCCTTCTGGGACCCCCTAAGCACCTCTAGAGGGTCAGAGTATTTCCACTCTGCCCCCTTTATATGTTTTACACACTTATTCCCCTTGCTTCTTCAGCCTCGCTTCTACCGAGGCAGAAAATGGCCGCAAACAGTTCCTGGTTTCGAATGTAGAGAGACACTCGACAGCCAATTAGCATTCAGCGCGCGATCGGGATGGTGCGCGCTCGTTTCGGGTAGGGTGCGCTTATGGTGTGGGTACGGTCCGCGTATCCTCCGCAGCCATAGATATCACTAACTTTTTTACCCTAATTTTCTCAGGAACTACTGAAAGGATTCACACCATATATGCAAAAGGCACGAGACCAAACTGAGGACTACCTCTTTGCCAAATTTGGTGTCATTCCGTTCAGCGGTTCGGGCTTTAGCTACGACAACAGATCATATGGGAAATTGCATGGGGAAAACGCATTTTGGGACCCCCCTTTTTTCTCAGCCCCCGCTTGACGGATCACCGCAAAACTTTCAGGGTAGGAGCGGAGCGGAGCTGGCCAAAAGTTTGGAAAATTTCGCGAGGATTCATCAACCGGCGCCAACGTTATTCCAAATAGAATGTTGCGGATTTCCAATGGAAAATAGGTCCTAACTGTAACTATCTACTGGCGACCGCCAGTAGATAATATATATATATATATATATATATATATATATATATATATATATATATATATATATATATATATATATATATATATATATATATATATATATATATATATATATATATATATATATATATATATATATATATATATATCAAAGAAACTTCCCAAATGTGCAGTCTCGCACAACGAAAGGAACGGACAACTTCAGTCGCCAGTGCTTAGAAATGGTGTTTATTCAAAAAGTTACGTGCCTAGTCCATGACGCGTTTCGAGCCACTCGGCCCTTGCTCACATGGTATATATATATATCAAAACACAGGTTTGCCCACAGAGGATATCACACACGATGAGGTTGCTGCACTGACACCACCGGTAGCAGCAGTTTCAGCTAGTCTTCATACTCCTGTATAAACTGCCAAATGCGTTTCGAGCACCGAGTGCTCTTGATCACTGGCTTTAAAAATTAAGTAGACAGCGGACTGTAGCAGGAAATGCGTAATCAAATTAAAAAGTCCCGCCCCAATGGGCGTCACCAATGGCCTTATGGATAATGTAGTCCATGATGTTGACTTTTGATGTTCCCACAATACCCCAGTGGGTGCCGCAAATGTCTGAACCCCAGTGGGTATAGAAGAGTGAAGGCAGGCTGTCTTGCTGACCAATAACACCCGGCAGTGAGGCCCTCTTCATTCCTCATGGTGCTCGTGATTACGGGCACCGCGGATCCACCTCTCCGGCAGCGGGATATCCTTGCAGCTGGACGGGCCGCAAAACATCAAAACACAGGTTTGCCCACAGAGGATATCACACACCATGAGGTTGCTGCACTGACACCACCGGTAGCATCAGTTTCAGCTAGTCTTCATACTCCTGTATAAACTGCCAAACGCGTTTCGAGCACAGAGTGCTCTTGATCACTGGCTTTAAAAATTAAGTAGACAGTGGACTGTAGCAGGAAATGCGTATTTGCCCACAGAGGATATCACACACGAAGAGGTTGCTGCACTGACACCACCGGTAGCAGCAGTTTCAGTTCTGGTGTGAACATGGGCTTCTATTGGAATTCTCCAGGCCATATTATCAAGCCCATTATCGCCGCTTTAGCGGCAGTTTTCTGCCGCTAAACCGGCAGTAATTTTAACACCGTTCTTGATAGTATGCCCCAAAGTTTTGCCTGCCATCAGCAAAGAGGTGCGAGGCTGGTGCTAAGTGCCCTGCTCTGATCAGTGGCAAACGAACTTCTCCCATACTAAAGGCTGGCCTCAGAGTGCAACTCTTCCTGCCAGGGGTCTAACAGATCTGTAGGCCAGACTTCCGTTGGCTATTGGAGAGGCAGGTACAAGGATCTCTGGCATCCCATCACACATCAGAATGTCGAGCCCTCCTGTTTATCCATCCATTAGACTAGTGCTGAAGGGGCTGACGCAACTGCTGTTCCAGATTCAGCCGAGGAGTATGGTAAATTATTTATCGACCCTTCTTAATTTTGATCTTTGATTCACAATATAGAAGTTGTAACTAATACAAATTAGAGCAATACATATCTCTTTTTATCAATTTGCAGTAAATATGTGGTGCAAAATCTGCCATTTGAATAAAAATGTTTTGCCGGGGAGAAACCGCCCCCCCCAGCATCTTCCTTTTGCGCAGGTAAAAAACTTTCACTCACCACTTTTAAAATACACCAGCTGCCACTGGATACAGAACCAGGCAGGCAGAAATAGCTTGAACTTGTCCAAAGGCGACTACACCAACACTAAAAGCACTTCTATGGCTCCAGTGGTTTTTCAAAAATCCACCTTAAGGGACTTGCAGAAGTCTACAAAACTTCAAAAGAAATACATAATATTGTGCTTCCATTGAGGAATTTGGGCTGTGCTGAAGAACAACACAGCACGGTTGTCAAAAGTAACATTGGTTAGACCATGAGAACCAGAAGTGCAATTGTGAAAAGAAACAAACTGTAGCTGGAAATAACCCCTTTCACCCCATCATTGACAGGAATTTCTGCTGCTTAAATCTGAGCTGAGAGCAGCACAGGTGTGCATTTTTTTATTATCCATATTAAGTCTCACTTAAATGACAATTATTGGCATACCTGTAGTTTGCAGAGTTCCCTTTGTCTAGGACCTCAAGCAGTGATTCCCTTCAAACTAAATGTGCATCCTTGTGGGTGCCAATATTCCCTTATAAATGTTAGCTGGAGCTGAAAAGATATGACACCAGATCGCCCTTGCCAACATATTGTGTTACATAAATATAGTGTCTTAAATAGGATTTACAAAAACATATTCTTTTACATTCATGTTGTAGGACAGTGGTTCTTAACCTGTGGTCTGTGGTACCCTGGGGTCTGCAAAGCATACTCAGTGGGGTCCATGACTTCTTAGAAAATTAAATAAAATATACAGAATAAGTGAATATTAATAAAGCAAAATTTAAAACTTAAAACTTTAAATGTGTAGGAATTTGAAATTGGTGGCTAAAAATTAGGTTAAATTGTTTGTGGGAGCAGTGCAAGTGCATCAAACAGAATATAGTATGGACAATGAGTGGCCTCAGCTGAATTTAGGCAAGCTCCAACCTTCTGATTATCATTTTTTAAATATATATATATTTGCTTGTGAATTAAACAAATTATGCCATCATTTGTGTATTATTGATGAATGGTTGTATTTTGTGTGTATTGTTTTGCCATTTAAATCATTGAAAATTCTTAGGCTACGGTACCTAGCTTCTACTAATGACACAATAGGGGGCCCCCGAATTCCAAAAATGATTCAGCGGGGGCCCCTGGGTTCAAGTAATGATTAAGCGGGGTCACTCAGAAATCAAAAGGTTAAGAACCACTGTTAGAGGATATTTCTGCATGAGATATTTTGACACAGAGTAGATGAAAATGGATGAGGAGGAGGCGTGGTCTAGTTCGAGCTGCCATCTTTGTAGCCTGGGGACCCAAGTATGAATCCTGGCTTTGGCACTAGACCCCATATCATGTAATTTGAGGGCAAATCACTTAATCTCCCTGTGTAAAAATGTATTTGAGTAATCCCCACTGGATGTACGGGATCTACAATCTTCTCCCAACCCTTAATGTAATGTACAGGACTCTGCTGATTTAGCGCTAGGTTCATGCTACAAAAATACAAATACATTCTGACAAAGTGTAATTTTTCTATAAGTTAACATTAAACTGTTTTCCTCATAAATTTTCCCTTGGTTCTTTTTAAACAGGGTTACAATTAGGGGTGGGCGGAATTTGCGAAATCCACTTTCGCAAATTATCGCGAAAATGTTGAAAATTATCGCAAACACGCGGAAATATCGCGAAGATGCGGAAGTTTTTTTCCCGCATGTTCGCGAGATTTTCTGCATGGTTGCGGCTCGCCAACTTACCCATGTGGTTGCTCGCGGGCGCGGCCATCTTGTTTTCAGTTGTCTCGCGGTGCATGATTGCGAGAAGAAAGACGTGATCGCGCGACGCATTAAACGTCACTGCGGGTTCTCATGGAGAACGTGACCGGATCAAGAAAACTTGTCGGCGAACGCAGGGATTCAGGTAAGGCGATCGCGCGCGCTCGAGAATGTATTATTTTACAGCGCGAGAAAGAAACAAATTATCGCCAAGCTGCGGAATGCGGAAATTTTAACATTTTCGCGCTTTCCGTGGAACGCGAAAATATCAAATTATCGCAATTTCCGCGAACGGAACGAAATTTTTGCCCAGGCCTAGTTACAATGTCACATTTTAATGTGAAAACCCACGTACAGAAAACCTTGTGAACTATGGGTACGAATTGTAGTATTCACAAAAACTACGGGAACTTAAATATTCTGCATGTGAGGATAATTATGACTACTAGTCATAGGCCAGGGCTGATTCTTTTGTACAACAGACTCACTTGGCATCCAGGGCAGGAAAGCCTTGACTTGCAGCTCCCTGTTTCTCTGCTGTTGCTGAATTGAAGCCAAGGACTCTTCCATTAAGGTATGGATATAATAATAATAATATCCACATTTGTAAAGCGCGAACAATCGCCCGTAAGGGTCTCTAGGCACCGTCAGGAAGATTAAGCAAGCTATTGCCAAGAGTCACATGGTGCTGGGCTAATCTGCCACCGGCGTCAGGGATCGAACCGTGATCCCCAGATTCGGGTGTCAGTCGCCCTGGCTGCAGCGCCACACCTCTAGACGAACACAGGTGTGGAAGCCCTAGTTAGCTGTCCTCAGAAAGTCGGTCAAATAACATGTTGAACCTGGATTGATGAGTGCAGAATTCTGCCTATAGCATGGCAACATTCACAAAAATAGGAATGGGTCCAATTATAAACTACATCACATCTCGTGGTGTTTATATTACAATAGCCAGGATTCCATAAGCAGCAGCCGATGAAATACGAGCCCTGTAGGATTCTCTATTGCAAAATGTAAATATAATTTTTTTTGCATTTGGCAGCATACAAATTACCCTAGGTTTAATTTTGATACCATTGCCAGTCCAAAAGGGCCTCGGGTCTTCAGCTTTACGCTCTGCGCTCTGACCCTCAGTTTGTGTGCCAGGCCGATTAGAATTCTCTGCAGTTTCCCTACCAGCCAGTTGTGAGGATGTTTCACATAGAGGTCGATTAGGGGTCGCCTGCAGCAACAGCTGCTGCTATCCCTTTGTAAATCAGCTTGCATTTTCAGGCCCCCTTTGAGACACCTCTAGCTATCAATCTGTGTTGCCTCTGCTGCTTAGAACTGTGAGGATTGTGGTTTATTATATGGTATGGTTTTGCGACCTTACCTTGTTATACACTCGCAAAACTGTTTTTGGTCAAGTCAGGCTTGTTTGTAAAACCTTCAGCTCAACCCTGGGCAGCTGTGGCATCAAACACCAAGGCTTAAACAAAGGAACTAACGTAAAGCTTTTAGGCACACCAAACAATGAAATACAAAAGCCACACTAGAGGAAAAAAATCTGACATCAATTTTTAAAAATAGGATACTTTTTAATGAATTTTTAGACACCAAGACAAGCAATATCCAGCAGAGAGAGCAAAAGATATAGATTTTTAAGTGAAATGTAAATCTCAGCTTTGTAGTCAAAAGCACAAATAAGAATTGTTAACTAAGTTTAGAAAAGTTTGAAAGAGTTGTGTTCAGCTACTCTGGCGCGAGGGGGCCAAACAAATTCTACAGGGAGAAGGCCAGGAGGGCCACTAAAGAGTATTTGGACAGTTACCTGGTCACTAAAGCTGTCTCATGTCTAGTTCCACAATTTACATTAAGGCTGCCTTAAACTTCAATAAAGTGGTCCTGATGCTGTGGATGCTGAAAGATGCTCTGGGTGCTGTGCGCTCGAAGGTGGTGTCCTTGAGGATATTCCTTAGTTCACAGGTAAGGTAGAACAACTTGGGCCACAGGGGTCAGTGTTGGCCTTTGAGGATCAGTCTCTTGGGGTTGCTCAGCGGCCGTCAGCAGCGATTCACAGAAAGTGGCAACTGGCTTGCCAGAATGCTTTGATAGTCCTGGGCTCAGGAGCTACATTTCCATGAGCCAGGAGCCATGGACAGATTCCTCTCTCTGCAAGCCAAAGGTGCGGCAGCCGCAGTCCACGAGTCAATACAGCCTCTCTTTCCAGGGGTCAGCAGGGCAGTCCGGCTTTGGCCCTTTCTCCAGTTCCATTGTGATCTGAGGTTCAGGGGGTCACGGGTGCCATATTTATGCTGAGAAAGTGCCCTAGGGGGATGCTGCTGTCACCAGCCCATGGGCTAACAGGATTCCTCCCAACCTGTGATTGCGTCTGGCTATGTGTGGCATCGCAGAGTGCTCTATTCTGCCCACTCGCAAGATATCTGAACCCTTCCTTGATTTTTAGGAGCTTGGTAGCCCACGTTAGATGAGTGGTTACCTATGGGCTACTTTCCCACAGTAAAACTGGTTTGGACACTGGCCTCCCCTCTCTGTTCCCACCACCAGCCTGTTTCCCTGAACAAATGGGCAACCCTTCAGGAGTGTGATTGCCATTTGCCCACCAAAGGCAAATTCCCCTTTGATGCTCACCTTTTGGGTCAACACCCTGAGTGACTTTCTTCAAGGGGGAGGTAACACCTCTCCCTGTAACAGGCTTCCACTGTTCCTGAGCCTGGGAGTTGTTCACATTACTCCCCAGGAGGGAAGAAGGCTATCTGGTGGCCAGCAACATGTGGAAAGCCACTGGACAAACTGAACAAATGAGTGGCTGCTTTATAAAATTTGTCTTCTTAAAACTGACAATACATTTGACTTGAGCATCAAGTCAGGTTTAATGCCACAATTTGTTTGATATCTAGAAGTACCCACATTGGTAGTGCCATTCAGAAGCTAGCCGGTAACTCTGTATTATCCAATGGGGCTACTAACCTTTCCACAGCAAAAACAACAATTTGTAGGATTTGCTGTCAGGACATATTAAAAGTATATGCCCTACTTAAGAATGGACAGATCCCTGCCTTAGGGTGCCATAGGCCCTCCATAAGGGAGGCTTACATACATTGTTAAGTTAAGTAGGGGCTTTGCCATTGGTTTAAATGGCAAAGTCATACGAATAATTGTAAACTGCTCTTCTAGTCTGCAATGGAAGGCTGTGAACGATTTTTTACTTTGTCACATACATGGTGGCACCACCAGTGCTGCAATCTTGGGGGGTGGCAATCTGTCTTACATGTCCTGGGTACCCTTGGTACCATAGACTAGGGACTTATAGGTAAGTTAGCTTATGCCAATGGGGATAGTCAATCCAACATACATTTTGTAAGTGGTTAGACCACTGGCAATGAGGTCTGGCTAGCACACATCAGTGCACTCTCGGAGACAAAAAAACAGCATCATATGTTCAATGCTTTGGAGGTGATCATGCAAAAAAGAGGCATTTCCTTCCAAAAATATTTTCCAAGGCAAAAACGTGATAGTAAGCAAACTGATAATTAGGATAGACCAATGTTAAGTAGACTTTGAATTAAACTAGAGACATCACTCTTAAGTAATAGTACCAGTTAGCAAGAACACACTGGAATATTCGGGCTGGATATATGAAATTTCTATTAGCAAAAAGTGGTTGCAAATTATGCACTGACTTTTTGCAAATGGTAAAGAATTCTGCAAACCAACTGACTTACTATTAGGCGAGTTCACAAAATTCTGAATAGTAGTGGTTTGCAATTCGACCTAGCTCATTAATGTTCTTTAGGTAGATTGCAAGTTGCGACCCACTATTTTTGGATGCTATCACAGGGATTGTGGTCACGTTTAAATAAGGTTAGCTTTTTATTATAGCCTGTTTTGTGTAAAGGAAACTGCATTAAAAAAGCACTGTTTATTTAAATTTTTTAAGTTTGCTAGAAGGTTGGTAGTGATCCCCTGAACAATTACCTACTCCCTATGAAAACATTTTTTACAGTCACAAAAATAGACCTCTTACCTTTTGCAAAAGAGTTGCCACTCCAACTCTGTAACTTCTCAATGTTTTTCAGCCAGATTTCAGTCGCAGAGCACTGATAGATATCATAATGAAATGCTATTTATAAGAGCCACCCTAAACAGATCCCTTCATATTCATATGATAATCAAAATTAAGCATACCTCCGCTCTCTGCATGGTCATGTGAAGTGTTGGTTACGTTCAACTCCCAACCCAGTGCAGGCAATCAGACCCCACTGTGCACATCCTATGGCCTGATGAATGGTGGTTGGTTGCAGGACCTGTCTATGATCACACCATTCTCTTTATTTTCTTTTTTCGGTACTGCAGCACCAGTACTGATACTGCAGTATCTCAGGGGGGGCTCACTGTTTCCTGCAGCACTGGGTGCTGGTATTGCAGTTCTGTGAATGGCCACAGGGTTTGACCTTTGGCCAGGCCCTGCACTCAACAACCTGCAAGTGGCCAAACCCACATTGGGATCTAGACACAGGGTTGTGCACAGCTGGAGGTTGGCCATATGCCCTGGCCTCCAGACACGTCCTGCAACCAATCCAGCATGGGTGCTCAACTCCACACCACGCATGGTCTTTGACCATGCGCATTGAGGTCAGGCCAGGCCCAGTGCCCAATGTGATGCGGGCAGCAAACACCCTGCTGCACATGGCCTACAACTGTGGACAGAGGGTAGATGACTGTGGGGCTTGCATCAACCTACCACAGGTGGCCTACCCCCCTGTTCCGCATGACTTTAGAGGGTGGGCAGTGGGGTTTGAACACAGGGCCTGGCCAGAGGCAAAGTTTTGTACCCAACGCACATGGCTGGCCACTCTCTGATGGATCCTTAATCTACATTTCATTTTAAAAAAGGTTTTTAACTACTCCAGAGGTACCAGTGTTAAAAATTCTCCATATGGTACCTCAGATCTCTGCAGGCTTCCCTTAGAGACACTTGCACGGTATGCTGTACCAAAGGGTGAAATGTGAGCAGTGACTCCCACAAGAGTAAAATGGTAACTCACAGGAGAGCCACGCTTTGTCCCATGTGACTATCGCAGTACCCACGGCAAAAACATTTTTTGGGCTTGATCACCAATGTGGGTCCCTCCAACAAGTGCTGGGGGTCAGGGTGTCCCTACCCTGCCCCCATATTCTTTTTTCTAACAAATTCAATACACGGGAACTGAGTCCATCGAGTCCTGGAATGGCAGTCACTCCATTTTTCTCTGGTAGGGCCAGCCAATCAGATCACTCGATGAGAGATAAAGCCCTCTCTGCTAATCACATTGTGTTTCTTATGTTTTTATTTTAAGTACCTAGGACACTGACAGGACTCCATCTTTACCTACCATCCAGATGTACCTATTTTGTCACCCCTTTATGATGACCCATAGCACCTCTTTAAATGCAAATTTCTCTGGGTCCCTCTCACAAGTACTATGGGTTAGGGTGACCCTACCCTCTCCCTTGTACTATTTTGTTCCATCAAATTCAAGACACGGAGACAGTCCTTGAGTACTGCAACGGGGGTCAAAATATTTTTCTCTGGGTTGGGGCAGCCAATCAGATCCATTGATGAGAGAAAACGCCCTCTCAGCTGTGCATAGAGGGCTACTTTAATAACAATTCGGTTCTGCATACTCCCATGGGAGTCAAGCTTTACCAATCATTCAGATGTACCAAATTTTCCAACCCTTAATTACCACCTTTAGCACCTCTTTAAATGCAGCATTCTCAAAAACGAGTGAAAAGATCTCCTCCACATAACAAAAAGCAATCTTTCTGAGTAAAGTTCTAACTTTTTGCCAAATTTGGTGTAGTTCAGTTCAGCCATTTTCTCTGAACCTTCAACAGACGTTTCCTATGGGAATTAACATTGGAAATCAATGTATAAGGACCCACCTTTTTTTTGACCCCGCCTATCGATCACCCCAAAACGTTTCAGGAAGGAGCTGACGTATATTAACTTTGTTTTTGAAAGTTTTGTGCAGATTTATGAAACAGCCCCAGAGTTATAAATAGAAGAAAAAACAAAACAGTCTTCCTTTATACCTGTCAAGTCGTCTTTTAGGAGTGTCTAGGATTATGACAGTGGGAATATTCTGCTCCTAGGGTTTGTCAAAAGGGGGAACCAGCACAAAAACTCTTGCCTTCTACGTTAATCAGTGAGGCTGCATGTAAAATAAGCATTTGCAATGCTAATAGGTCGCGCATTTGTGGGTTAGACCTATTGACATTGTAAATGGCAATGTTTTTTACCCATACGTTTTATTTTTGGAATGAATGTATGTAGTGTGCAAAATCCCTTGGAAAGGTCCTGCACTTCGTAATAAATATATTGAAAAAGATGCAAAGTCTGAATTGTATCAACAATTGCTTGGCACGTACCTCATGGGTGAAGTGTCTCCACACATGCACACAGTGGTGCTTTACTAATGCAAAAATCTTTAATAATAGTAGTGCTTACAGACTAACAAAACGCGATCGGGATCAGAGCATGTGAATCCAAATCCTGGCTTCTCTTTCATTTTCTAGACTATTTGACTCACTCTCCTGCATCTTGGTTATTCCCCAAACACTGGGAGGTAATGGAGTTTGCCAAGGGGGCGGGGGGCAGGGGGGCTTCGGAGGTCCCTGAAAATGTATTAATTGCCTAGTTGTCAAAGGTCGCGCGGTGCTATTAGTTAAAAGTATGCAGATTTCATTAAGATATTAAGAGTAATTTACTCACATCTATGAGAAAATCGACATTAACTAAACAAAATGTCAGATTGCGTGTCAGTTTTAACAGTGTTTTAGACAGTACTGGTTGCTTAGTTTTTGTAGTTACTCTTTTACACAGCATCCAAAGTAGGTTACCTAACCCCAAAGCCCTGAGTTGTTAAATGACCCATAGAAGGGAGTGTTGTATAGTTGAGCAAATGTGTCCAAATGTAATTTTGGTAGTGCCATGGAATGACCAGCCAATGAGGTACTTGATGAGCAGGTATTTAACTACACATTCAAAACATACAGTATTATGGCTGTTGTTTGTTTGTACACAACCACCTCTCTGAATGTGTTTATTAACACAGAGCTTCATCCACCAGACAGTGCTCACAGAGGAGCGACTAAAGCACAGAACAAAATGTATTCATTTATCCTGAGTGTGAAGGCACCCAGAAGGCTTAGGTGCCCGCCCGGAGAGGCTAGGGATCCCAGCACTTCTACAGACTCTGCCGTGCTCCTCTGCACCAATAGGGCACAGCTCAGAATCTGCCGCTTATGCGGTAGTTGCCGACAGATTTCCAGGTTATTGAAAGTGATGATTCTGACGTGAGGCAAGGGAGGCTGACTTTGTCTGTTTGTCTGCGCCAGTCTATTTCTCTACCATCTACCGGGCTCACTGTCATGTATCCATTCATCTCTCTTTGTTAGAGGTGTGCGAGCCAATATATTAATTAACAGGTAGAGCCAGCCGGAGATGAGCCAAGCGTATACAAGCCAGTGGGCGAGCCGTGAAAATGATCGGCATGTTAACCACACAGTAAACATGATGTAAATGTCCGATAATGTCTCTTCAGAATTCAAAAAAGTGCATTTCTTTAGCGCGTCACCTCAGTATACAAGATTATAGCACTGAATTGAGAGGAAGTTATTAAAAGTGCTCATTTTAAGCATGAGTTAAAACACTGCCACTCCTCCTGCCGGACAACAATGCCATTTGTGAACTAAGAGGCGTCAGTTGCCCTGCATACCCCGAATGTTGCCTAGAGCCTTATTATATTTAGAGTAACATTAAAATCTAGTTCATTAAACAAGAGAAGTTTTTGTACAGCACACATCTTGAACTCGCATATTTCAAGGTGGCAATAATAAAGATGAAAACGGAAGTGCCGGCAGGCAAGAAAACACGAACGGGAGTGGGGGTCGGGGGAGGGTGAGAAGTCTCAGACTGAGGGAGGGGGCGGTGGGGTGGGGAGACAGGCAAGAAAATATTGTTAGGAGTAAAGGGGCCAATAGCCGTGGAAGGATACAAATGATGAATGAGGAGGGACTAACAAGCCTCAAACCAATGGGAAGGCAGCATTTAAGATAAAAGCCAATGGGCAAAGAGTGGGTGGAGCTTCCATGAAGCTTCCACACTACAATATATACTGCATGCCTCGCAAAGCGATTGCAGCGCATTCGCGCTGCAACGCTAGGCGAGACCTAAAAATGTAACTGACTACACGCTTTTACATAGTGTAATAAAGATGCACCCTTAAGTGCTTATTCACTTTAATGTATGCTTTTCGAAATATGTAATTCAGGTCTACTGTTTTGGTTCATAACAAACAGATCAGACCTATGACACCTAACACAACTGTTCCCAATAAATCAAACAGACCTATAGCTTTTACCAGTGACTTGACATGGTAAGCATCTGGCTGAGGCTTACTGTACCGATCATAATCCTTCCCACAAGAAAACCACCGGCATACAATCAGAACATAAAAAAATATCTAGAAAATGACAGTTTTCAAAATATTATAAGGCTTGTAAATCTTTTTATAATATACAAATCAGACATATGGAGGCTGAAATTACTTTTTACTAATGAGTCAATTCCCTTTATCATCAGCTTGTTATTATAACTGACTCGGGCCTTCTGCACAGTGCAAGAGATTTTCCACTTGGCGATCATTATGCCCATATTCATAAAATTATAACAATAATAATGATAAAATATACACAATTAAACTGGGCAAAACAATATAAAACTCTCCTAACATGAGTTAACAAGGATTATCACAGCGCAAATCCTGTTCTCCCGTATGTTTTTCAGGGGGTTAACCAACACCAAAAACAATGCCTACTCTATCAATCTGTGAGATTATGTACAACAAAACATCTGTAAACACCCTTTAACACAGTGTAACAACATTCAATCCATAAAACGCACATTGACTTTAACAAATGCTTTGCCTAATAAATAAAACTGGCTTTCTGTCTTTGTCGTATTTTTTCTTAATAAACAGAACAGACCTAGGGCATTGCCATCATTTTTACTGATAGAGTCAATCAGGCTGGTAGCCTTTATCATCAGTTTGTCACCATTATCAACTTAGCCCCACTCTATTCGCTTTCCCCAAAGGCATCTATCTTGCATATAACATTACAAATATAAACCAAATTACAGGTGACCACAACATTCTACCCTTTCTAAGAAGCACTAAACAGGAATATCACAGTGACTATCTACCCCAGGATATGTCAGACAGACTGACCAACACCCAAAAACTTTGCCTTCTATAATAATCAATAGATTCCATTTATTAAAACACCTACCTACAGGTTTTACACAATGTAGTAAAAATTCACATGAATACCTATTTTCTTTAATGTATGCATTTCACAATAAATATGCCTTTGTCATAACTTTCCATAATAAATGCATCAGGCCTAAACCTTGATCATTGGCTTGTCTCCACAACCAACTGAGTATAAGCTTTTCCACAGGGTAAAGACTGCAGTACAAACAGTCTTTTTTCAGCGGAAGAACATGGCTTCTGCCCAGCCAAATGCTGTCCTCAGGAAAATCTACATGTGGGTGGAGCCAAAGCCCATCTCTCAGTAGTGCTTCTGAAAACTTTTCTTCCAGTGATCACAAAAGGAACAGCGACAACTGGTATGTAAATCAGTCCTCGAAAGCAAAAAATCTGTATTTTGAGGGCAAGATTCCCTCACAAGTGTTTTTGTAACAGGACCTTCATCCGAGGTGAAGAAACAGACAAAAAAGTTCACACTTCTGCAGCTTTGTTAAGTGAAAAAAAGCATAGCCTTTATCCAGGTCCACCAACTCAATACAAATAACATCCACTTATTTTAGGTCGCCAACCATTCTAATAACACATATTTTAAGTCAGCTCCAACTACTGAATAATAATTATGCATTTTTATTAGAAGCAGAAAATAACTAGTAGGTAGTGATCAGGGCCACAGAGTACCCAAACCATTCCCTGGCAGGTCCTAGCTCTCCTTCCTCCCCCTCGTACCCACAGTCAGTCGTGCAGCAAAGGTGCCATGGACCCCAACGCAAGTAAGAAAAATGTCCCTAGGTCAAGGGAAAGGGGCAAGCAGAAAAAGGGAGACATAATTGTCATGCAGTGGGACCCTCACACCCCTGGCTCCCAGTGCCTCTGTACCAATTTCACTAATTATAGCCATGTCCAAAGCCAATGACCCTTTGGTGCTTCCTGCAGACACAGGGAAGAGTTTCAGCTGCGTCAAAAGTTTCTCCCAGTGGATTTTTTTTTTTTCTGCAACGGATGGCATAAGGAAATGCCTCTTTTTGCATAATCATCCCAGAAGTTTTGACCGATGCTGCTGGTTTTTGAACTCTGAGAGTGTACTAAGGCCTGCTAAACAGACCTCCGTGTGAATGCTCTGACTCTAAAAGGTATATGTTTGATTGGCTTACACCCAATTGCCATAAGTTAACTTGCTTTTAAGTCCCTAGTATATGGTACAAGGGGTACCCAGGTCCTGTAAGTTAAAGCATCCCGAGACACTTCAGCACTTATGGTGCCACCCTGAGTGGAACCAAGTAACATGTGTCTCCCAGCCTGGCACTGCAGCCTGGAAGAGCAGCTTTAGACTGTCCCATTCAAACCAATGACAAAGTCCAAAGCTCCATTTTCAATATATATAATCACTCTTAAGGTTGGCCTATCGAGTCCTACGGCAGGGTGCTATATGTTAAAAGGTGTGATATGTATTTTTATATGTCCTATCAGTCAAAATCCCGTACCCTCATTTTTTCTGTGGAAAGGCTAGTAGCCCCATTGGCAAGCACGGGGTTACACAATGTGCACACTGTGCTTACTTCTGAATAAGACTAAAAAAGGTGGTACTTAAAGGTAACAAATTAATCATCAAATTAAACCCGACTTGATGCCCAAGTCAACTTTAATGTCACTTTTGAGTATATGAAACATTTAGAAAGTAGTCACTCTGTTGCTTAAGTTTTCCAGTGGCCATTTGCAGATGCTGGCCATAAAACAGACATCTGCCCTCCTGGAGAGAAGTGTGAATGACTCCTAGAAGCAGGAACAACAAATGCCTGCTATTGGAAGGGGTGTCACCTCTCCCTGGCAAGCCACTACAAAGGGTGTGAGTCCAAAAGGCGTGCTTAAAAGAGGAAGCCTCCTTTGAAGGGAAAATGGGGAACACATACAAGAGGGGCTACTTTTTGTGTTCAGGTTGACGGGCTGACATCGGGACAGAGAGGGAAAACCCCTTAGGTAGCCACACCTATAGGTTGGGCAATTAATCTCCACAAACTAGGAAATGGGTCCAGTGTTCTAGGAAGTGGGCAGATTAGTGCACTCTTGAATACCAAGCATACTTTTTGGCCATAACTATGGCACCCCTGGCACCCAGAGCTCAGATTACTTCTAAACTGGGTGGAGGACCTAAGAAAGACTGCCCTGCTGTTTTCTGGACCTGGCAGTAGATGCTGTACCAAAGACTGGGCTGTACTTGCTGATCCTTGGGCTAGCAAAGAGAGGACTCTGCCTATGGTGCCTGACCCACAAAAACATCACTCTACAGCCCGAAACAAAAACAGTGAACTCCAAGAGTCAGTTGGCTGACTTCTTTTTACAGCATCAAGGCCACAAAAGCTGAAGAAGTCCGTTCTGGCAAGTCAGTAGCAAACATCACTTGACCACCCTCATGCAGCCCAGGGGACCAAATCTCGATGCTCAAAAGTTGCACCCGGGGCTGCTGAGCCTGGAAGAGTCATCGGAGTGAAATTTGGTGGGAAAAGACAAACAATGGTCGACATCAAAGGGAACTCCTGATTTTACTGTGACTGAAGACTCGTAGTCCAGTGGAAACTGGAATTTTGCTGGACCCAAGAGGGCTTTGAGGGACATTGACCCCGGTGGTCAAAGTTAACTCTGCTGGACCATAGACCCTCATCAATCTCACAGCATCCTCAGCATCTTACAGCATCTTCAACATCTTGAATCCCTTGTATCGGGACCACTCCATTGAGGTCTCCAGTGGTTTGCCTATGTAGCTTGAAACTAGACTTGAGGCTGCTTTGGTGGCCAGGTAATTCTCCTAGAAATTCATACTGGCCCCCTTGGCCTCCTCCCTTTCGGAGTTGGTCACACAAAGTTGGTCGGAGTAACCAAACTCAACTTCATACACTTTTTACAAAGTTTCTAAAATTTCCACTTACCATTGCTTGTTGGAATTTTGAGTGACCAATCTGTGATTTATGATTTACTTAAAAAACGATATCTTCAGAATCCTCTAGTGTATTTTCTTCATTTTTGGTGTCTCCAAATATGTGTGAATAAGATCAATTTTTATAGGATAGGATAGGATAGGATAGGATATGTGCTTATAGAGCGCTCGAATGCCGTGGCGTCTTGGCGCTAAAAAGGGTAAGAACCTAGTGGGACCAACCGGCCTATCACCTGCAACTATGTTCTGGTGAACAGCAGAGTTTTCAAGGCTTTTCTAAACGCCAATCTGTTAGGTTGCAGCCGCATGGCTGCAGGCAGTAGGTTCCATAGTAGAGCGGCACGGTGTGAGAACGCTCTGCCACCCCATCTCACTCTCCTGATCCTATCCAAACAAAGAAGATTCAAGTTACCCGATCGTAATGGTCGGGCTGGGATGTAAGGTCTAAATAATGTGCGCATTGCCCTTGCCCCACCTCCATAAAGCGCCTTGTGGACAAGACATAGAGCCTTAAATTCGACCCGATGCTGCATTGGGAGCCAGTGTAAGGTTCGAATGGCCTCAGAGGTGGGTTTACCTCTAGGTATATCCAAGAGCAGTCGGGCCCCAGCATTCTGTAGTGATTGAAGCCTATTCATTTGCGTCTTATCGATGCCCAAAAATAGGCCATTACAATAATCCAACTTTGAAAGCAGGAGGGCCACCACCACTAGTTTCTGTTGTTCCTTCCTGATAAACGAGAAGATCTTCTTTAGAGTTTTAATCAGGAAAAAAACAGGAGGAGGTAAGGCTGTTTACTTGGGCTGAGAAGGTAAGTTTGCAATCGAAAACAACCCCCAAGTTTCTAATCTTGGACGCCGGAGTAGGGCACTGTCCAGCCATCGTGGGCCACCATGAGGCGTCCCATCGGGGTTGTCCCTGGCCGAATTCCATAACTTCCGTTTTGTCGGTGTTTATCTTAAGGTAGCTATAATTCATCCAGGCTATAATCTCCTCCAGGCAGGCATGGAACCTGACCGCCGTGTTCTCAGAATGTTTAGCCATAGAGACAATGAGCTGAGAATCATCGGCGTAAGCTGTAAACTCGAAACCATGTCTCCTGATCAGGGTGGCCAAAGGCAGCATATAAATGTTAAAAAGTGTGGGTGACAAGGCAGAGCCCTGAGGTACCCCACATGGCAGAGAGAAGCTTTCCGACTGCAGACCCTATCAGCTCAGGTTCTGAACTCTTCCTTCCAAGAAGGAGGACAGGAGAGACAAAGCTGTGTCCTTGATGCCCACCTCTTGGAGTCGTTGGACCAGCACTGTGTGGTTCACAGTGTCGAACGCTGCCGACAGGTCCAATAGGACCAAAATTGCGTTTCCCCCCTGATCTATGGTT
Source organism: Triturus cristatus (assembly GCF_964204655.1). NCBI lineage: Eukaryota > Metazoa > Chordata > Amphibia > Caudata > Salamandridae > Triturus > Triturus cristatus. Next base: position 601,048,738 of record NC_140594.1, read on the forward strand.
CTACGAATCTCTTCTGTGACAACTATGAGGGCGGATTCAGTTGAGTGGCTTGGTCTGAATCCATGTTGGGCTTTATCCAGTACATCATTTGTTTCCAGATAGTTGATCAACATTTTGTTCATCGATTTTTCTATGATTTTGGCCATAATGGGTAATCCGGCAATCAGCCGATAATTCTTTGGCTCAGAAGGGTCAAGTGTAACCTTCTTCAGTATTGGCTTAATAATTGCCCTCTTCCAGCAAAGCGGGAATGTGCCAAGTTCTACAATCTGATTTAACAGTGGGGCTAACACTTCCCCTATTCTACCTGCAATCCGATGCAGCATAGTGACAGGACAAGGATCAGTAGATGATCCTGATTTTAGGGAAAGAAGAATATCGCCGACTTCCTCTGAACCAATCGCAGGGAAGCTAGCCAGTTCCTCAAAAGGTGAACTTACTGTCACTGTTGATTCTTGCCCTTTCTCAGGAAGTGGACAGATCTGCGAAAGGTCGTTATAAATGTCTTGAACCTTCTTTTGAAAGAACATGGCCATCTTGTCACACAAGTGTTGGTCTGGATGAAAGGCAATGTCCAGCTGGGCTTTAGAGAGTAGATTAACTGTTTTAAAAAGCTCTCTGGTGGAGTTACCTGCTTCATCAATTTTATTAGCAAAAAACATCTTTTTAGCCTCAATAATGGCCATCTTGTAATCTTTAAGGGCGGTATTATATGTCGCTTTAGCGGATGTATCGTATTCCTGCCGCCATTTGCGTTCAGCAGTTCTACATTTGACCTTGATGGCTTTAAGCTGGGGATTATACCAAGGGGAGGTTGGCTTATGCCTTCTAATGGTAGACCATCTTACAGGAGCTACCTGGTCAGCCGCTGACTGTAACCAGTCATTGGTATTAAGGGCAGCCGTGTTGCAATCTTGAGGTAGTAATCCCGGACCTAAACTAAGGGCCGATAAAAGATCCTCGACGTTAACTTTATTCCACCGTCGAGTCTGAACTTTTGTAGATTTTATTTGTTTCTGTGATGGTGGAAGAGAAAAACTGATCCGGAACAAGATTGCATAGTGGTCAGTCCAGATCAAAGGGGTGACTTTTTCCACATCTATATTGGGGTCATTCGAAAAGATACCATCCAGGGTGTGACCCGCCTGGTGAGTGGGTTCAGCAGCCAGTTGGACAAGACTAAAAGTGGTAAGAATGTCAAGGAGTCTTTCCGTGTCAGCATTTCCCCCCAACTCTAGATGGAAATTAAAGTCGCCAAGCAACAGGAATGAACCTTGATCTGTTTGAGATTCTAGGTAAGTCATCAATGATTGAGCAAATCCTACTTTTGGGCCGGGCGGACGATAAAGTAAAAGACCCTGAAAATTAGTAACATTATTTCTAGTAATTATAAAATGCAGGGCTTCTGCTGAGAGGTCTTGAATAGGCTGTATCCGTAGGTTAATATGCTCTCGATGAATAATTGCAATGCCCCCCCCTTTTCCACCTTCTCTATCATGAGATGCCACCACATAGCCTTGGGGAAGGGCTATGTTCCAATCTGGACATGAAGCTTTATCTGCCCATGTCTCAGTCAAGAACATAATGTCGATACTGGTGCTTTGAATTATATCTGCGATTTGGTACTTATGTTTGCTCAGCGAGCGAACATTAAGCAACATACATTGGAAGTATTGTTCCTGAACATCCGGATGATAACCAACCACCTTCAGTTGATGGGAGGAAACATTCAGCCTATCGTCAAAAGCTTTCGACGTGCTACCCTCCCTCTCCCCTATTTTTACCTCCATCAGGCCAGCCATGCGAAACAGGCAGTTTACACAGTCAGTCTTACCTAATGGACTTAAATTGTGTAATTTACACCAGCCTCGATCACAGGCCAGCAGCTCCGACCTGCTGTATTTAATGGGGCACAATCGACCAGGGGTCATGGCGCTGGGCGCGAGAAGGGCGCGGACGGGCGCAGACGGGCTTGCCTTTGGCGCGCCTTCGGCGCGCCCGCTGCGCGCGTCCGCCGCCCCGCGCCTAATAAGTGCTCCGAAATGATGGAGGATGAGGAAAGACTAGCGCGCCAAATTAGTGTTAGATTTCTTTTTGGTCGTGTGATGTTCTTGTTTCATTGTTTTGTTACTGCTAAATGCTTTACTCTTGTTCCTTTGTTTAAGCCTTGCTGCTCATAGCTGGAGTTACCTAGGGTTGAGCTAAAGGTTTTACTAATGAGCCTAACTGGACCCAAGACAGTATTGTGAGTGAATTACATGGTGAGGTCTCACAACCACACTGTTAAACTGGAATTGGTGGTGAAGATATTGGCAGACCTTCCAGGAAGGATGAGGATTTTGGAGGAGGCTCCCAAGGAAATACCTTTGGTTTCTGATGTAACAACACTCCTTTCAGTCTAGAACATTGGGTGGTAGCTGGTTTACCAGTAGAGGCCGGTTCTAAGGGCAAAGGCTTTGACATCTACCATTTGCGCAAGTTCTGAAAAAATTCTTATGATAGGTAGTTCCAAAAAGAAGAAGAATGTTGCCTTTTTCAGCTTTGAATGTGAATATCACAAAGAGTGACAGTGGTCAAGAAAGTGACACACTGCATCACCACCTCTTATCACCGCCTGCCCTTCTGCAAGAAAGTGCTGGCCACGCTGGCTGGATTTGGGTTGCAGTGCACAATGTGCCTGTTTAGTGAAGCAATAAGGGGAGTGCAACCTGTGTCCCAACACTAGATGATGTTCAGACCGAGCTAGGAAATTGATTGTTTACTTTTATTTTCACTTCCAGAGAGCCCCTTAGAGCACTCCCTCTTTCAATGATCTGTTGCATTGGCTGAGGGAGCACAACATTGGAGTTTCATGTCTCCCATCACCCTTGTTGACTTTGTTGTTTATTTTCACACTCTACAGGACATCACCCACAGTGTTAAGCATGGAAGAGCTGCAACACCAATACTAGTGGATTTTCATCTAAAGCCGTGCTGGGCTCTCCTACAATTAGGTAGTTGATAGTCTTTTAACACAGATGTCCGGCACCCCAGCACCCCTATTCCAGCCACATCAATAGCGTAAGTAACCGGAGCTGAGATATGGTAATAAGAGATGTGGTGACCAGCACTTGTCTGTAGTCTTGACCTCTCCTACCACAAATCGCATCAGGTAGGTGGCATTCTTGGGCTCCTCGCCATGAACTGCCCCTTTCGAGCAGCTCTGCCCTCAGGGCGGGGATTCCCCAGGGTTTATTCTCAACCTCTTGTATTATAATCCCTTGCTTGACTTCGGTGTCAGGTTGGTCCAAATTATTGGTAGGGCCAAGAGTCATGTCATATGAACAGGTCCTTTAATGCCAGATGCTGACCCTGCCAAGAGGATTGGTACACATGCCAGACTTCAGAGCCATGGACACACCATTCATATATTAATTTTGTACCATGCTAACCGACAAGAGGTGTACACCCAATGTGCTGTGTCTGGAAACTAGTCCAAAAAATAGGTTGGGGTCTAATTAGCGAAGGTGATGACGTCACTCCACCATAGGAAAAGCTTTCACTGTGAGGACTGTGAAAAGTACATTTTAAAGGGATTTTACTTTTGTAACTTCATGTGTATCTTTTTCACATACTAATGGAAAACTGAGCAAATACATTACTCAAAGTAATATAGGGGCATATTATCAAGACAGGCGATAAAATTATCGCCGCTTTAGCGGCAGAAATCTGCCGCTAAAACGGTGATAATGGGCTTGATAATATGCTCTATGGAATTCCAATTGAAGCCCATGTTAGATGTGAAGGACATGTGGAGAAGTGTGGCTCGCTGGTTAAAGCAGGCAGACCCTGAAGCAGAGGTCAGACCCGGGACCAGGGTTCAATTCCCGACGCGGCAGGGTCTTGAGCTCAAATGTCCATGGACTTGATAATTCTCGCTTCGGTGCCTGACCTAATCATGGGTTCACACTCTGCAACTCTGGGCATTAAGCTTGCTTAATCTCCACAACGGCCCCCTGCGGCGGGATGCCTGGCTTTCACCTTGGGGATGCCCTGTAGGGGCTATCTCACAGGGAAAAGCCAGGACGGGTTCCCAAGGCAAGCGCGGAGATACCCTTTCGGGGGTCGATTCAGGCGCTATATAAGAAACATAATAATAATAATCTAACCTGAGCTTCAATTGGAATTCCATAGAGCATATTATCAAGCCCATTATCGCAGTTTTCTGCCGCTAAAGCAGCGCTAATTTTATCACCTGTCATGATAATATGCCCCATAGTTTTTAAAGGAATGGTGTAGGGGGAAATTTGGTTGGTACATTTAAAAACGGTTAATGTTCAATTAATTAAAACAAGTGTTAAATGTTGAAAGTGATAATGCTTTGGTACTAACGCTCCAATATGAAGGAGAGATGGCTTGCAACTGTAGCCATCCTTCCACTCCCAAGCAGCTTTTAGCTATGCTAATCATGATGTTTAACACCTTTTGACTATCTTCCATAAAGCAGGTGTTTGTGAATATATCGTCCAGGAAATGAGAGAGTCCCCTACATGACTTATTGCTCACAGTACATGAGAGCCTTGTCTGTAGAAGGTCAGACAAGGACAAACAATGTGAAAGGACACTGGACGCTAATCCGTCTGCTAGTAGAATTTTGTTTCTGGGACCTAGCCCCTACGAGCCCATACACACTAAAGACTATGGCCCTCATTTACAGGGATTTGGCGTAGGGCAGTGCAGCATGTTACCTTGCTGAGCTGCCCAATCCCTAAGTTAAAGGACAGGAATTCACAGTATTTATGCAATACATTGCATTCATGTTCTTTCGCCCTGAGCTGGTGCCATTTCGGCAGCCTAGCGCTAATGCAGGCACCCTTGCACCATGGTGCAAGGGTGCCTATGTTGTCAGCAAGATTGTTTTTGTGCAGCAAGGGGCACCTTCCTGCACAAAAACAATCATGAAAGGCGTGTTCCTCTTTCTATGAGGCTTACTTGTGGGATTTTGGCGTAGGGCAGCATAGCAAGGTTCACAGCACAGCAAGGAACCTGACTGTGCTGCCCTACCTTCCTGCACTGCCCTATGCCAAAGTGAAAGGGCAGGAATACTCTGTATTTAAGCAATACAGTGCATTCTGCCTGGTTGGCGCCGTTTCTGCAGCCTAGCATCAACACAGGCCCCCTCTGTTGCATGCAGGATTGTTTTTGTGCGGGAAGGGGCACTTTCCTGCACAAAAACAATCCTAGGAGGCGTTTTCCTCTTTCTATTTGTGCTGCAGAATGGAGCACACATGGAAAGAGAAAACATTTAGGAGAAATAAACATCTCTCCTCGTTACGCCACACCTCGGGAGTCATACAGATATGGTGCTTTCCCAGGTTTATATCACTTTGTAAATCTGAGGCAATGACAATTTCATGGGTGTCGCGAGGGAAAACCCACCACAATGCCCAAGGAATGCCTCCCAGGAGCAGAGTAAGGCAACGCAACGATTTGCGCTGTGTCGCCTTACTCATGATTTATGGCACCACTCAAAACCACGCAGGGTGTCTTTGTGTGACTTCATACATTGAAATGAGAGCCCTGCGTCATGAATGTACCACTTTATGTGGTACAAAAGTGATGCAGGGCTCTCATAAATAAGCCCCTAAGTGTGCTGCAGAATTCAGCACACATTGAAAGTGGAAAAACAAGGAGAAATAAAGATATGTTTCCTCGTTACGCCTCACCTCAGGAGGAATAAGGATTTGGGGGTTATTTGTTGGAGCCCTGTGTCCCTTTTTTGCACCACGTAAAGTGGTACATGCGTGACGAGGGGCTCTCAATCCAATTTATGAAGCCACTTTGAGTGGCCTCATAGATATGATTTTGTAATCTGCTCCACCGGAGCATCACGAAAAGTGGCGATCCAGCGGTGCAGGGGGCTCCTGAATAAGCCCCTATGCCTCCAATCTGACCTCCTTCTTAAGACTCACCCTCCACTTCCTAAAATAGACATGCATGATTGTGGCTAAACTTTGATTTTGACCAAATATTTGACCAATGCAAATTCTGAGGTATTGTTCCATGCTCGATTGCACTACTGAATATCAAGGATATGAATATCATGATGCAAACATATTATGGACAAAATATTCAAGACCAAAATACCTAAAGGTAAGTGCACATTGTTGAAGTATAGATTTATAAGTCCTAATTACACATCTACATACCTTGACAATATAAATATTGTCAAGGTACCTATACGTGGAGTTAGGTATAAGAAATCTATACTTACCTTTTATCCTCGATATTCCTACACCTTAATATTTCATCTTCGATATTCTGTGGACACACCCTTGTGTTAGATTAAGAAGTGCGTGGGTGTTCAGACCTCTGTGCACACTGTGTTCAGGCAGATTTCTTAGCTGTATCAATCCTCAATCCTTCAAGCTGTGAAATGAGGATTCGGCCTGGTCTGAGATCTGCAAACTTTTTTTGATTAATAAAATTACTAATAAAGCGATCTACATTTACCTTGTGCTGCTCTGGACTAATGGATTGCACCAGTCACATAATGCTAGTAGGCTACATAGCCCTGCTACAAGGTCCCTGGTATAGCGTCATCCCCTGCCAGGAAGCATCTAAATAAAAATGCCACACACACAGCTCTGGATCATACGTCTTTATTCCTCAGCGTCCCTCTCACTCTGGGGCATATTATCAAGGGCCATTTCGCCGCTTTTTTGGCTTTAAAAGCCAAATAAGCGGCGAAAATTAAATCGCCCTATTTACTAGGCGGCGCTAACATGCATTAAAGCATGTTAGCAGCCGGATTCCTAACGCCTCGCCTCGCATCTCCAATGAGATGCAAAGTAGGCGTTCTCAGAGGCAAAGTAGGCGTTTCCATGCAAATACAACATGGAATAGGGAGCCATCACAACAGCGCTGTATTTACAAGGCGCCCCGGGACTTGAGGAGCGATATAAAAACTCCCGCTAACCGCGGATATCGCCGAAAATGTACGTCTGAAAAATTCACGACTTAGCCATGTACATAAAGGGAGGTGGATAATCAGATTGCATCCACTTCTCCCTATTTACAACATTTGCTTAAGCGCAGTTCTCACATCGCTGGTTTTCATGCGATATTGATGGAAATCGCCGTATATCGCTGGATTTCACATCGCCTGTTGGCAAATCGTTGCAAATACGCTGCTAACATGGCGATGTGATCCGGCGATATACGGCGATAATGAGAAACGCGCTAGACGCGTTGAGCGCTATTTATCGCTCGTTGTTGATAATATGCCCCTCTGTTCTCTGATCGTGTCATAACCATTAATCACCACACCTAACACTGCCCAACAAGTTACGTACTTCCTCTATTGAGTCAGCCCAGAACCACAAGGGTCCTAGCAAACACAGGGGCATATTATCAAGAACGGCGTTAAAATTATCGCCGCTTTAGCGGCAGGAAACTGCAGCTAAAGCGGCGATAATGGGCTTGAAAATATGCGCTAAAGCGGCGATAATTTTAACGCCGTCCTTGATAATATGCCCCTCAGTCTCACAACACTACACCTGGTAATTACAATATTGTCAGTAACATAATTTATTTGCTGACTCCGAATTACAAGACCCTTGGCACCTCTGTAGAATTGTGCCTTCAGTAGGGTGAAATAGGGTGAAAAAGTATTTGGGTGAAACACAGGAGGAAAATGAATTGGGACCGGAATTTTCCATTTCTCTGATAATTCCCCATTTCTGGGCCCTCAGGGTCCCATTTGTATTCCCGGTCAGTTTGCCCACGAACGTTCCTCTGCCCACCTTACCAATGCCCGCAGGGACAGTGTTACCAGGGATTAACATTTGGCCTCTCGTAAAAGACTGCGTTTAGAGTGGGTTACCTTTCCTTTATAGTGTCCTCGGTTGCCGCTGTTTGTGGTTCTGATTTATTTAGTTTTATATTTTCGTTTGGTTCACTATCTAGATCTGTCACCTACCTCCTATTTGAGTAACAAAAGGTAATTTCCCTCCGAGGCCCTATTCACAGAAGCTAGGCTTCATTTGCTCAACAAACAAAACTGGGCCCTCATTATCCTGACCTTGCATTGGATGCCCTTTGGTCGTGTTTTCCTTTAGAGCTGCCGCATCCGATGCTGTCTCGTGAAAGCAGAGTGTCGGTATAATTAATTAATTATGAAGATGCACGCATGCATTGCCATAGATTCTGAAAGTACATTAGAAACATTAGCGAGTTAGGGAAATAGGATGACAGCACACTGAAAGTGTTGTTTTGTTGATGCTCTGGAGAGGGAAGCTAATTTACAAAATGTAACATTTGTTATTACCACCCCCTCTGTTCACCTAACAAACCCACAAAACACCCAAAATGTCGTCAACTTTGTGAAAATGAGATTCTATTTGTAGTCCTGCTTTGGCAATTTCAATGTCCTCGGCGTATATTTCCCATTATTAATACTGCATGGAGAAAGGCAAAACGCCAGCATTGTACTTTATAAATTACAGTCATTGACAAAACCAATAGGCTTTGCTTTTACTCAAATATATGTCACCTCACATAACATAACCTAAGCCAACATAACATAACATAATGTGGAAGCACACAGGCGTACAGCGTAAAGACACATCTGCAGTCAGAGAGCACAAGTACAAGCTGCCACGACAACACACCAGCAAGCCTCCATTTTCAAATAGAGTTGTACACCTGGAGGCACACTTGTACACAAATATAAGGCAGCCAACTATGTACACTAACAGCAGAGATGGTCTGGTTCAACTGCACGTTATACTTGTTCCCTGTGTGTGAGAGTTAAGTGTGGCTGCTGCTTTGTATGATTCAGCTGACCTATGAGTGAAGGAAGCTTGCACTGCAGCTTTCCGGTATTTGTTTGCTGCACGGTTCAATCTGCATAGTTTCAGCCATGTTATACTTATTTTCTGCAAGGAGCACACACTGTTGCTGTTTGAGCCACAACGGTGCTGATGGGCATTGTGTTGTCTTTGTAAACCTTGCAGCAGGGGCGGCTCCTCAGTAATGGCGGAGGAGCGTCGCCCCACTGGTCAGTCAGTCACAGAAGAATAAAATGATATTAAAAGAATAATATGATTTCATTTTTCTGTGATGACTCTGGCTGATGGTGCATGCCAGTTGGGACTGGGCCATGACAGGCAGGAGTGGTGGGCACTTAGAAGTGTGCACATCAGTTTGGCCAGCTGTCTTAGGCTGGCCAAATAGACATGCACACTTTTATTTCCGCAACCCAGATGTATTCACCTCTGGGTTGGAGAAAAGCTGCAGGCCCCCAGGCAGTGTCTGAGTGGCAGACCAGGTTGCTCAGACCAATCCTGGCACTGCTCTCATGTCATGAGAGCAGAACCTGGATTGGGTGGGGAGCCTGAGTCTTCCTAGAGACAGACAGGCGTGAAGCACCGAGGCGCCCATCAGCGTCGGGGCAGCGGGAGGTATGTTTTTTAAAATATTATTTTTACCTTTATTTCCCTGACCCATCCTCCCCCTCCCCTCCGGCCCTCCACTTTCATTGTGCAGTGGCCGCCACTGCCTTGCACTGGTGTTAAATATGCTGTGCCTGCTGTGTGCGAAGGAGCATCGCGCTTGCGACAGTTCAGCGTGCGTTGATAGGATCACCCTGCTGCTGACTGTATTGAACATGTTCTGTCTGGTGCCGAAACATGCACTGCTGCACATGTTGCACCATTTTGTGTGTGTCGGAAGTGTGCAATACAACAAGTTACATTGCCCCTGTGCTATGTGGTTAGTGACTCGTTTGAGGACTTTTACATTAAACAAATACAAAAGCCATTAGCTTTGTCAAAGCTTGTCCTATGATACTGGGTATTTTTGAGTGATAAAATATCACATCTTTGAAACAGGCAAAACGCAAACTTACTGATAGCAAAACTGGAGGATTTGGGACTTCATATAAGTGTACAAATGTATCAGTTTTTAAGGTGACATATGGATCTGCTATGTAAGAGGCCCAAGGAGTCTTTCTGACTAGAACTGATGATGAGGAGGAGAGTGTAATTGTGGAATGATAGGTTTATTGACTGTTTTCATTGATGAATACATCTCAAATGGCCGACAGAGATAACTATTTATTTCATAATGGATTCAGTCTCATTTATAGAAATCCAAGCGAGTCGATGATAGGCTCAGTGCCATTCTTCAAAATGCCACAATATGTCTTCTTATTGCACAGTGTGCACATCCCCAGCCAACCTTTACTGCCTTGTTTCTTAAATGCATATCCATTTCTATATATTTTATAAAAAATATCTAAAATAAGCAATGTAAAATAATATCAATAAAATCAAACATACTCCCAATAATCTTATTATTGGTATTTTGTATTATTATTATTATTATTATTATTATTATTATTATTATTATTATTATTATTATTAATAATAATAATAATAATAATAATAATAATAATAATAATAACAATTGTCGCCATTATAATTATTAATTATAATAATGATACTAATTATTATTAGTATTATTATTGTAATGGTAGCAATACTACTACTACCACTACTACTGCTACTAATTTTAATAATAATCATAATCATAATAATCATAATAATAATAATATTAATAATAATAATAATAATAATAGTAATAATAATAATAATATCAATAATAGGTTTTGTCACATGATTTCAGGTTCACAGCCCCCTGATATTAAGTTTGCAGAGGAGTTGTTCTCTATATCACACCCGCTAAAATCCGAATCTGACTAGGAACTTATTGTGTGTGACAAATAGCTCCTATTCCGAGCGACATGGAAGAGTGACATGCTGACCACACCCAAATCTGCAGGTTACTGTAAATATCGTACTGTTTTCCTCTGTTAAATTCCTACAGGTTTGCCTGCTGAAATGTAACAAAGGGTGAGTTATTTAACACACCCGGTAATTCCGAAGTGGTGTACATAGCACAGACCGTGGAATTCCTACCCCTGCAAAAACAATGGTTTGTGCAGTGGTTGGAAGGCACGTAATATTGGCAATAGACCTGAAAAAATAGGTGTGGTTATACAACTTATGTGTGTGCTTGACTTAATTCATTACAATTACTTGCAATTTGCAGAGAGCTCAAAGCAGCAGGTACGTAATCCACAAAGCATGATTTATCAAATATACATCTGCCGCTTGCTTGTACGAGTGACCTTTAAAAGTGGAGAGGCATAGACCTTTGCTCAAATTCCAGTGAGCGAGCATGACTTCTTTTGTCATGTAGGGTTCAGGGACCTTTCTCACATTCACTTGGATGCAGTCTTACTCTCTCACTCATTCACTTTCAGTCACCTTCAGTCACATTCACATACTTTTATTTGCACTTGTGCATTTACTCACTGTGACTCACTCAATCTCACTCAGTGTCCCTGACTCACACGGTCTCACTCATTCTCACTCTGACCCACTTAGTCTCACTCATTCTCACTCAGTCCCACTCATTCTCACTCATTTTGATTTACTCACTCACACTTAGGGGGTAATTAGGATGGCGGGCAGATTGCCACCGCCGGCTCGGCGGTGGCGATCCGCCCACCATCCCAGCTAGATTTACCCCCACCATATTATTATGGCGGGGGGTATGGCGGCAGACACAAAGTGCGTCTGACGCTTTTCCGCAAGTTGGCAATCGTTACGATTGCCGGCCAGGCGGAGCTGGGGCATATTATGGTGGGCACCGCCATCTATATTATGATTATGTGTTTCACAGGCATTTCCATGGCAGATTTGCCGCCATGGAAAGGCTGGCGGGGAATTGCTTTGGGGTTGCGGGCCCCCAGGGGGTGGGGGCTGCACTTGGGGGGTACCTATGGTACCCACCTTCATTGCCATGCACAAGCTGGCAGGCACCGCGTGGTACCTGCCACGTTGTGCATGGCAATGCACAACATGCCTCTTTGGCATTGCGGTAGGTGCTGCTTACAGCAGCATCCGCAGCAATGTCAAAGATGCAGAATGCGACCGCCAGGGTGGCGGTTGCATCCTAATTGGTGGTGCGGGACTGCCGCACTGCTGGCGACTGGTCCCAGCACCGCCAGGGTGGCGGTCAGACTAAAGTCCGATCGCCTTCCTAATGGGCCCCTCAGTCTCATTCAGTCCCACTATGACTCACTCTCTCAGTCTCACTCTGATTTACATTAGTCTCACTCATTCCTGGATAATTGTTCTCACTCTAACTCACTTAGTTTCACCCAGTCTCACTCAGTCCTGCTCATTTTGACTCACTCAATCTCACTCTGTCCCACTTACTCTCACTAAGTCTCCCTGACTCGGTGTCACTCAGCTTCAGTCAGTCCCTCTCATTCTGACTCAGTCTTGCTCATTTTCAGTCACTACGACTCAGTCGTACTTAGTTGTACTCAGTCTACTTGAACTTACCTACTCTGGTTCAGTACCACTCATTCTCACTTTGACTCAATGAGTCTCACCAATTCTCACTCATTCTGATTCACACATTCTCACACTGACTCACTCATGCCCACTCACACTCATTCAGTCGCACTCATTACCACTCAAATATTACTCACTCCATCGCCTTGTGGCTCACTCAGTTTTACAAAGTCTCATTCTGGCTCACAGTGACTCACTCGCTTTCTCTCTGTCTCTTAGAGTCTCACCAACTCACTCAGTCTTACACAGAGTTAGTCTCTCTCAATCTCACTCAATTGTGCTCATTCTCAGTCAGTATTGCTAATTCTCACTCAACCACTGACTCACCTAGTTTTATCATTCTCATTCAGTCCCGTTTATTTATTCTTTCTCATTCTTACCCATTCTCAACCAGTCCACTTATTTTCACTTAGTCTTAATCAGACTCACTTAGTCATACCCAGTCTCATGCATTTGCACTGAATATGACTCACTTTGACTCAATCAGTTTCACTGAGTCTCACTTATTCTGGCTCACATAGACTCACTCGAACTTTGACTCATGCAGTTACCCATACACACTCAGTCTCACAAACAGTAATACTTGGTTATATTCACTGTGAATTTTCCCTTGCTCCCTCATTCTTCCTTATGTTCACTCTTCCTATCACTCATCCTCCCTCACTAATTCTAACTCACTCCTTCACTGACTGCCTTACACACTTACACAGATACACACACACATAGACATGCTCAGACATACACGTGCTCTCCCTCTAAGACATACACACTCACACATCCACACACCACATTAAAACTCTTTTTTTTACATCTTTGGATTCCTACTTCTTCCAGTTTGAACCAGCACTGGAACATTAAACTGCAACTTTAAACCTCTGCAGTTGTAAATGCAAGATTTCAGCCTCTTCACTTTTACTGCCCTCTTATCCAACTCTGTGGCACGTTGGACAAGGGTTAGGTGACAATCTGATTGGTCTGTACCCACTAACACTGCAGTGCCGATAACTACCTTTAGCTATGATATTCACCATTAGCCACTCTCTACACAAAAGAGCAGCTTAGGGTTCAGCACGTGGGTGACAACACGTGGGGGTTAAGACTCACTCCATCAGAAGCCGAAGGCAGGGTCCTGGGCAGGTCCAGTTGGTACTGGTCAGCTGGGTAGTTAACAGAAAAGGGCAACTGGAAGCATGTTGGGTTGCTGTAGTTTAAACAAGAGGTCAACCAACCGACCCCTGGAGTCATTTCTGAGCTTATAGGTTCAAGGTAAGCAGGCCAAATCTATTTTCAGGTTCTTCAGACCGCAGGGAAGTCCTACTTCTGACTTGACACAGGCCCAGGAGTCTCCTGAGGAGAGTTCTGTAGGGTACACATTAATGCCCAGTACCAGCCTGTGGGTAAAGTGAAGTCTTTGTGTACCCGCAAACCAGTTCTGGTTAGTTTCTCTACCAGTGGCGGCTGGTGACATTTGAAAGTGGTGTGCATAAAAGTTCAGGATGAGTAGACCTAAGAAGCACATGGAGTTAAAGCCTCAGGTATCTCCTTCTCTGCCCCTCAAAGCTCCTGGTGATGGAAGACTATGCTAAAGGGAGTAGAGAGGGAAAATGAACAATAAGGTAAAGGTAAACCATGCTAAAGGGAGCTTTAATAGAAAAGGACCAGTATGGTGGTAGAAGTCCATGCAAAAAGTAGTTTCACGTGATAAGGCACAGAATAGTGATGAAGACCATGCTTAAGGCAGCCATGAAGATACAGCTCAGTATAGCATTCAATGAATATTCTGAATGTAGCAGTAAGGGATTCAGCACACCATGTTAAAGGCAGCTGTGAGGGATACTGAACAGTAGAGTGTTGTGAAATAAGACATCGCACGGCTATAAAGAGCCATCCAAGAGACCTGTCAGAGCGCCATGTCATAACTTGACACTAGACCTGGCTTTTGCATGACCAACACTTTGCATGTTGAGACTTGTAGTTTCGTTTGGTTTAGACAGTTATAAGAGGATTAAAATGTATAGCAGGCAAGGTGTTTGCAGATACTACACATCAAGATATGGGAAATTGCTACATAGCAGGAATTATTAGCAATATGGTCATGAAAGCACACGTTTGACTCCAGTTCTAATCTGTCAGGAGGAGAAGAAGGGAGCGGGGATTAGCAGGCAGGGTACTGTGGGGTTCCGGACCCCCATAACCTGGTCGGTGCACATATTACAGCCCTGAAACAAGCTTCTCTGAACTAATAGGACTTTATTATTACACAAAGTGGAGCCCTTTTCAGCAACCTTTGAATAATGACAGACTGAGTAAAAAATAAGGTTCTAAACCTATGCCTGCAATTTGCCTGCAGTTCCTTGATAGGTCATTGTTATATAGTAGAAGGTTTTCAACTTATGAACTGTAAGTTACAAAAGGACCTCTCTGTCAAAAGAGGCAAATAATTTACCTAAATACATAAAATACAAATCTGCAATTTGCATGTTACAGGTGTGTTTTGCAGCAGGCACATGAACCTCTATGCTGCTTTGAGTGAAAACTGATTGGACAATACACAGAACTCTCTAGCAAGCACATTAACCACCAGAATCATCATTATTATCCCCTGAAAACTGCTGGGTAAACCAAGATCTCTGAAGAAGATGCTTTCACTCCAGTAAGATATTTTAAAATACAGCCTATTTCTTACCAATTAAGTAGGCCAGAACAGAGATAGAGTTGCTCTCACTTTTGACTTTAATGATAATTTCTTTGCCACTGAGTTTTAAAAATGATAATGTATGAGTTGATCATCGGACTCGCTTTTCATGACTCCGCCCCTCGTGACTCCACCCCCTTGCCTCTGACTCCTAATTTGTGGGTTCTCCAAGTAAAATTACAGCACTGCTAACAAGGGACGAACTCCTTATCTCTTTGCGCCTGCCTGACGTGTGACCGAGTCCCTCACAGCCCAGTGAGCCTTTTAGGATACTTAGTCTAAATCTGCAGCTCTGCCAAGTGCCACACATTAAGGGTTAAACAAACTAACTAATTTTAGTGTTTGTCTTCGCATCAAGCCTCCTCTATGCCTTCTCTGATGGAGGCTTTCAGAGTGCAGTTTTATATTTATTACTGGCACGAGAAAAAGGGCTGGACTTGGAACCGAAACCGGCCCTGGCAAACTCGAATGTATGATTTATTCAGCATTCCGTCCATCATTTGTTTGCATAGCACTTTTCACCCTAAGTGGAATGGGTATGCCCAGACGTGGGTCCCTTGCTCACTGTGCCACTGGATTCAAGCTAGCCTGGCTGATGAAGGGTAATACCCAGAAAACGGTCCCAGGATGTTTTTTTCCTGTCTAGGGAGGACCTGGCTTGGCAGTTCGGTCTGGACTGTTGCCATGAGGCACAGGATCAAGACTGATTTGCATATGGCTGGGTCTAAACTGGGGTGGCACGGTGAGCAAAAGAACAATGGATTTAACCCAAATCTCTTGACTGGGGGTGAATGTATGATTTATTCAGCATTCCGTCCATCATTTGTTTGCGTAGCATGTATATTTATTACTGGCACGAGAACAAGGGCCGGACCGAGAACCAAAAACGGCCTTGGCAAACTCCTCGACCACCCCCCATGTGGCCGAGCTGTTTTATAGGGCCAATTTTGCTACAGAAGGCCACTGTTGCCGGCCCCGGTAACAAAACCGGCCCCCAGAGGGACAAAACCGGCCCCCACCCTGGCAGCCCACCAGGGAAACGCCCGGTGTCCGCTACGGCCAGTCCGGCCCTGATGACAACACGTGGGCCTTTCTATATTGCACAAGTATTGACTTGAGTATATCAACTGAAAATATAAAGATATGTTTGGCTAAAATTATTCCTCTCCTAAATCAACAATGTTATTGGTCAACACAGTGCTTGTTCAAAACTAATAGGCGTAAAGAACGCTGAACATTAGTTTAAGTCACAAGCATTCTTTTGCAAAATAATGTTATTGGAGTAAACAAGTTATATTTTTAGACTAAATGAGTCCAAATAAATAGTGCAAATGACTAACACTCTGTCCAAATGTATATGTTGTCATGTCATGTTAGCTGCCAAGCGCCAACAGAGAAGAGAGACGAAGAAATGGAGGAGGGAGAGTGTTGAGGAGGGGAGAGAAAAGGGGAAATTGGGGATGCGATGCACAGACACAGACATGCTTACAGCCATGCACATACACAAACACACTCAATCATGCATGTACAAACACACACTATTCATAAGATTTTACCTCTGCTTGATCCTTCCTGCGAGATTTTGTTTCCCACGAATGCCACAATGTACAAGCAGAAGGAGTCACGGCTGATACTGTTAGCTTGTCTTGGCCTGCAACACGTGCAGCTTATCTATCAGATGCAAGGATAGGGTTGGAGGAGGGCCCTCCTTCTCTATCCTGACTTCTGATAGGATATGGGGATGGCCTGAGGCAAGTGCTTCATGTAGGCTACGTATTCTGTCAGGTGGGCTGAAAAAGCTACTGCCTGACACATGCACCATTCAAGGGAACAGTGGAGCCCCCTTTGCTGCTGGCATGATGCTGCACTTCAGTTTGGAAATCAAAAATTATTTCACAAGAAAGTGCAACACGATGTCAGCAGTTAGTTGGAGATGGATGCAGGCTTTGGAGGTCGATGCACTGGCACACTATATGGGCGAGCCGCGGCTGTTCTGTACCCTCACTGGGTTTGGTGCCAGCCTGACTAGACATACAAAGGGAAGACAGGCCTAAGTGTGAGGTTCATCTTCCATTGACAATGTAGGCATAATTTGAAGCTCAGGAAGGTGCTTGGCACATCCTGTCAAGGGATGTGTGCCCATTTTCCACACCAAGAGTCATTTGCCAACTGTATGGGATCAATGCACATTTTACAACGGGGGAGCCATCAGGGGGCAGGTGACAACTGGACGCTGACAGGCAAGCATTTTGGTTTTGGAGAGGAAAATGACAACACTCTAAAAGTGTTCCTTCCAAAATAGTGACTTAAAATCTGACTTCATCATTAAGTTGGATTTTAAATTACTATTAAAATGAGTCTATGAACCAATTGTCTAGCTGCCCCCAAATTGAATTTCACACTTAATAGATGTAAAACAGGTAAACCAGTGTTAGCCTAGGGAAAGAGCCAGGCTTGAAAATGTTCAAAAACGACTTTAGAGGCTTTTCACTGCCAGCAAAAGTAAAATCTTAAATATAAACATTTTACTTTTTCAACACCATACACCCTGCCCTAAAGGTATTTAGAGCTTACCTCAGAAGTGACTTATACGTATTATAAATGAAGGTTTAGGCCTATCAAAAGTTTTGTTTTGCCAGGTTGGAATGGCAGTTTTCAAACTGAACACCCAGGCTGCAATGGCAAGGCCGGAGGCATGTTTTACAGTACTACTTTAGTGGGAAGTACGAGTGCCGCAAGCCACTAGTAACATTTAATGTGACGGCCCCAGTCACATGTAGTATCATAATCTAGGGACTTGTAAGTAAATTAAAGTGACAATCAGTTGTCTATAGATTTCAACATGTTTCAAAGGGATGGCATATGTATGTTACCATTGGTTAATAGAGGTAAAGTGTACAGAGGCCTATGGCCAGCAAAATAATTTGTTCAACTGCAGAGAGCACAAAGATGTGGAGTATAGAATAGTATATCTATTCTTCCCCTTAGTCACTTTCCTGTCAATATTCTTGTCCTCAAAATTTTGGCTACGAAATTAAAGTATCACAATATTCCACACTCAATCACCCATACTACAACCGTGTAGACCAATATATAGTAGAATGCAAAACAACTGAATCTTCAAGCATACATAACTCAGAAACAGGTAAAAAGTCACATGAATACAAAATAACTGAAGTCTACATAATTATGGTGTATGAGGGTTGTATGAAATTAGAATCAATCTTTCCTTTCCATTGCTAAGAGAGGATTCCTTAGAATTCCTGGATGGAGGATTTTGAACTAATGACTGGAAGAACAGTGTTCCAGTGAACGGGTGGGGGGGCGGGTGGGAGCACTACAATCTCAATGGAGTGCAAAGTGGGTTGAATGGAAACAAAAACCTATGATAGGCAGATTGTAGTTCAGAGGTAAGGTTCTAGCCAAGAAGGTAGAAAGAAGGTAGACAGGTGCAAAGTCATGAGTATTTTGTGGGTGAGTTTTAGTAACTGGTACATGATTCTGCTTTTGGTCAGAGATAGCCATACTACAAAAACCAGCTTCTTATAATGGAAGCTTTGGTGTTCTGTGTTTCCTTTCTCAAAGATCATATTTGGAAACACACTATAATCAATCAATAAAAAGAAGGGTTTCATTGATGAACATGGAATACTCCATGGATAGTCATTCATCTGTACGTAAAGGGGCGGGAAAAGTTTATCACACCTGCATAGCCAGATGTAAGCAGAAAAATGCAAACTTTGAGAAGCCAATGAAGAGTCTTGATTTCTTGCACCTACATGAGGCATAGTGAAAAAAAAACTACAGATCCACCTCCTGATGACAATATTATGCTCTATGACATCCAGTGAGGGTACACACGCACCCGAGCGACCGCGGAGTACTGTAGTGTAGCGAGGGATAGCTAGCGGACCGGCCCTACCTTTATCTTGTTTAAATCGGGAACCCGATGGACAGATCAATCTGAAGGAAAGCTTTGAAGTTGGTGGGCTCACCTATTGTTAGGGAGGTATTGCACCAGGAGCGCTGTCATTCCTGCAGCGCGAGAGAGTTAGCGCCCTCCAGTTTTTTGACCATTTTTGTATAACCCCTGCCCTGAAGAGGCCAAAGGAAAAAAGGCTGAAACGTGGTCATGTCGACTTTTTGAAGGAGGAGTCACTGGACTGATAGTGATTCTTATATTGATGTTGTGTCACACTAGAACTAGGCCAATTAACCTTTTAGTGTTTCTTGTTTGACTACCTCCAAGTGGTTCGCCTGGAAGTACAAGGGGGACACTAGCGTGAATAATTTTCTTAGGGTTATTGTCATTTGTGTTATGTTTGTTTTTATTGATATGTATGAGATTTTGTGATATATGTCATTTGTTTCTCTTTGAATAAGCGCCATTGCCTGTGTGTTAGAAATTGATTCTGATGTACTCATAATGAATATAAAATATTTCTGAGAGGGTAATTAAATGTGCTCTACTCACTTAATTGATTAGTATTGTTTCCTTGATACCCTTCTTCTCTTTTTTGTATAAAACTATGACATCCAGTGGGCTGGACATGTTGATCAGGATATAATTGTGGATCATGTAGGCTTCCTGACTTGAGGCATCCTGAGCTGTCCATGCTCACCAGCAAATCAAGGGTAATGGCCACCGTGGTTGGGCAAAGCTCAGCATCATGTTTTGTTTTTGAACGAGTGCTCGGTGAAGAGAATGGACACCGGGGATTAGCTGACACAGCGCAGCACAACAAGGAGAGGGGGGCAGGGTGACAATAGACGAGCGATCTTTTGGGAGTGTGTGGGGTAGAGAGGGACCCAGGACCTCTGCAAGTTTTTGAGGGGTCTCAGTGAAGGACAAGGGTGGAAGCTGCTAAATGGTGCCTGCCTGTCCCATTGTCCTTAAGAGTGCCTTGCAGAGGCAGAAACCTTTCCCATTGTCGCAATGAGACACACAAGCCTCACACAACCTTCTTTTTTTTTACTTGGTAAGATACACGGCTACGCTTCACGCCCATCTGGTGAAAATGTGAGGAAAACTGCCCAAAATTGCAAGTTGCAACACTGCACAGCTTACAATACTCCACTGCACACGATTAAGAGTAAATTGAGCATGGTGATGAAGATGAGGGGTGGATCTGCAAGCAATTCGGAAATACAGAGAACGAGATCTAAGTGTTTGAATTGTCCAGAAACGAAAAATAGGAATTTGTTCTTAGTCAGTTTTTGACAACTGATCCAAAATGGCCATCAGCAGCTTCAGTCACAGTCCAGAAGCAGATCTATCCTGCCTATTTACCATTCCAGCTCTCACTGAGAATTAGGTGGGAGATTTACTAACATTTGACACAATGCACTACAGCAAGACAACTTGCTGCACCGTGTCAAATAGAGAGATCAGGAATGCACCATATCTACTAAGATATGGTGTAATCCTGCTCTCTGTCGGTTATGGTGCACTGAGGGCTGCCTAGCTCTAATGCAGACGCAATTGCAAAACGTAACAGCCTTGCATTACTCCAGATTTACTAAGCCATGCGGAGTCACACAAGGTGGCTCTGCGTGGCTTAGTAAATCTGAATTATTGGCTTGCATGTGTGACACAAGGGCAATGCACGCCCTTCAAAAATACGGGCCCAAGTATGTGTGAAGTTGTAATTTTGTCCACCCAAAGTTTTGCGAAGGTGACAATCTGTCTTTTATGAAGCTTGCCGTATTGGTGAACTTCACGAAACGTATAAGAGAGAAAACTTCCAACCAAATAATCATGGGGCATATTTATGGGAAAGTCATTCAGCGCGTCACCTTGCTGTGCTGCGCTGCATTACAGGGAAAGGGCAGAATATGGTGCATTCCTACCATTAACCCGGTGCTGGTGCAGTTTTGACTATCTAGCGCCAATGCAGGGACCCTTTCACCATGGTGCAAGGCTGCCTGTGTTTCATGCAGGATTGTGTTTGTGCAGGAAGGGGCACCTTCCTGCAGAAAAACAATCCTGAGAGGCGTATCCCTCTTTGTGTGTCTTCTGCAGAATGCAGTACACATAGAAAGTGGAAGTAACGAGGAGAAATAAAGATATTTCTCCTCGTTTTGCCTCTCCTATAAAGGCGTATTTTTTTGGTGAATTCCCAGATCTACCAATTTGGTTAAATCTGAGATTGTGTCAAAAACCAGGGGGCACATCAGCAACAACTGGCGATAATTATCGCTAAGCGCACTTAGCGCTAGGATAATTATCGCCGGCTAGCGTGGATTTTTATCGCTGAGATAGCGTGCTATTAGCAACGCTTATCTCAAAAGCGATAAAAATCCTCACGCTAACTGCCTAACGTGAGATTATCGCTGGAAACCCAGCTATAATCTCACGCAAGGTGGCGTTAGCTTGTTGATAGGGCCCCACAAACTTAGCCATGATATCCACCTTCCATAGGATACCATGGCTAAATCAGTCCTGAAGCAGGCGTAAGGAAAGTAGCAATAACAGGGGTTATCACTACTTTTCTTGCCGCTATGCTTCATAGCGTGGGGCTTGATGATAGGAGAAATGTCGCTTAGCGACATTTCTCCTGTCATGTCAGGTCAGGAACGCCCACTTTGCATCTCATTAGAGATGCAAAGCTGGGCGTTAAGAATTCCTACGCTAACGCAAGTTTTCACGCGTTAGCGTGAGCTTGCCAATTAGGCGATAAAATTATCGCCGCTTTTCGGCCGAAAACGGCCGCAAAAGCGGCGATAATTCTATCGCCTCGCCTTGCTGATATGCCCCCATGAGAGTTGCATGGGAACACCCACGCAATGCCCATGGAGCGCCTTCCCTGGACAGATTATTGCAATATAGCTATTTGCGATGTGTTGCGTTACACCAGATTTATGAAGCCACTCAGAGTCATGCGGGCTTCATAAAATGGAATTTGGGCTTGAGTCGTGCTTGCACCACGTTGCATGGTGCAAGAGTGACGCAACTCCCCTCATAAATTTGCCCACATATTTTGTGGAAATTTTTGTTGAAAAGAGTTGCATGCACAGTGCAGGAGAAATCTCTCAATAACAGTGTGGTGTGTGACTTTTTTGTGCAGACCTACTTAAATAGTATGGGGCAGATTTATGTTTCCTGGCGCATCCCTGCAAATCAGCAGGGATGCGCCAGAAAAGATGCGTCACGCAAGTTTACCCTTGCGCCACCACAGATGCACCGCATTTACAATGCAGCGCATCGTGGCGCAAGGATAAACAGATGCGTGACGCATCTGATGGCGTAAGGGCGGCGCATTGCTGGAGTCATGACGCAAGCATGACGCAACTCCAGCAATGTTTAGGGGCTGCTCATACCTTACATGCTGCGTCCTGCCTTACGCCTGCTTCAAGCAGGCGTAAGGTTTTGACGCAGCAGCGTCGGAAAAGTGATTGAGTGTAATCTTGTAGATTTAACTGCGTCACTTTTCCGAGGCTTTTTCCGCTGGAACGCCCACCCTGCATACATTAAACCTGACGCAGGTTTAATGTGGCGCAGGGCTTTATACCGTGACGCATCTCCAAACATGCGTCGCGATGTAAATAGGGCGCAACGTGGCGCAGGGTTTACGCCACCGCCGCTGCGTCACAAAAGTGAGGCAACGGCGGCGTAAAAGTGGCGTAAGTCTAACATAAATCTGCCCCTAAAACTTTGCGTACGTCTTTTGAGAGATTATCCTCCTTTTAAGTTTGTTGTATACTGGGTGCAGTTTCTTTTGCTTTTTTAGGCCATTTTACCGACACTTATAAATAAGAACAATATTTAAATGTTGTGGTTTCTGCCGTCTGCTGCAGTTTCCCAAGAGGTGGAGGCTGCACGACACGACAGGGCCTCGGCTGGGCTCTGTGCCTCTGGCACGGCTCACTGCTCATTCCACCACAGACCCCAAAGGCCCGATCCTGAGGCCAGGAGTGTGGGTTGTTCTGGCGGCCAGACCTGAGATAACAACGTCGAGCTCCCCGGCAGCTCTTCTGAGCTCTGAGCGTCCTTGTGCTGACTCGCTAAACCACCGTGTATGTCTATTAATAATTACTGATCGCTTTTAAAAAATTCATCGCTAGAGCCCGAGTGAAATTGGCAAGTAGCAAGAGGAGGAAACCTACCTTCCTCTTAGTATGAGCAGGAGGAGGTCGCAGGGTGCCAGTGAGTATGCCGCCAGGGGGGCTTTGCAGAGAGCTCGGCTATTGTGTTGTGTTGTAATTGCATTTATATAGTGCTTACTATCCCCGATGAAACATTGAAGCGCTTTACAGCGGTTAATATGTCAATCATGCTTTGAAGCCAGAAATGTAGCCAATAATACAACATCTTCTCCCTTTAAATGCATGGTTCAGATAAGCCACTGAGACAAAGATCCATATGTCAGCTGGTCCGTCCAGCACAGAAAAATAAATGTAATTGCTTTTATGACATGTATTTTCGAAATAAAGCTGATTTGATGTTGATAAACGTAATTATGTGTTATAGATTGTAAGAGAGAGGGCATAGTAATACAAAGTGTGGTCTTTGATTTACGCAGGCTTGCAGTGCTTAGGGGCATATTTACAAGCAGGCGATAAAAAATTATCGCCGCTTTTGCGGCCATTTTCGGCCGAAAAGCGGCGATAATTTTATCGCCTAATTAGCAAGGCCACGCTAACGCGTGAAACCTTGCTTTAGCGTGGGGATTCTTTATGCCCAGCTTTGCATTTCTAATGAGATGCAAAGTGGGCGTGCCTGACCCAACATGACAGGAGAAGTGTCGCTAAGCAACATTTCTCCTATCATCAAGCCCCACGCTATGCAGCATAGCGTCAGGAAAAGTAGCGATAACCCCTGTTATCGCTACTTTCCTTACGCCTGCTTCAGGACTGACTAAGCCATGATATCCTATGGAGGGTGGATATCATGGCTAAGTTTGTGAGTCCCTATCAGCAAGCTAACGCCACACTGCGTGAGATTATCGCTGGGTTTCCAGCGATAATCTCACGTTAGGCAGTTAGCGTGAGGATTTTTATCGCTGAGGAAATAAGCGTTGCTAATAGCACGCTATCTAAGCGACAAAAATCCACGTTACCCAGCGATAATTATCCTCACGCTAAGAGCGCTGAGCGATAATTATCGCCGGGTGTTGCTGATATGCCCCTTTGAACCGGGGCTCAGTGATGCATAGTAACTTAAGACAACTCACTGATGTTTACTTTCCAGCACACTGCAAAGGTACTTTTTTTACAGTTCATGAATAGCTTGGCTCTGTTTTGAGTCGCTGTACGTCAAAGGGACGTTACCAAGCTTCACAGTGGAAACACTTATAGATTTAGCACAAAGCTTCATCTACTGGGATAGACAGACCAGGCTTAGAGTAGAATGCTTTCATTTCTCAACAAGCATTTACAATGCAATGGTCTCGGCATTGGTAAAGTTAGAGCTATTGGCATTGCTCATGACATTATTTTTATTTATGTTTTTGTTTTTAAAACATTTAAAGAAACGGCATTGTCATGAGCAATGCCAATAGCTCTAACTTTAACAATGCCGAGACCGTTGCATTGGAAATGCTTGTTGCAATATGAGGCCTATTGAAATTGATAATAACGCAGTCACCTTTACAAAATTTAGGAGAGTTGCCTAACCAATTGACCCGTCACACCATATTGATATATGTACGCTGCAGACCATGCGAATGAGTTTCACGTATGTTTCACACTAGCTTTATTCGTTATAACAAGGAAACATTCGCTGTAGGATTAAATCCAGAACAACATATTTGTGCCATATATTGGTATCGCCGCTGACAACTTTAGGACTACCGTCCTAAATGATTCCATTCATTTTCAAGCCACCCCTTACGGTTGCAGTAAAGCATTGTCCTGCGACCACAGGCATTCACGTTATGTCACGTTCCTATTGTCCCAAACAGCCAACAAAGCCACTCGCACGAGTTGCACACAGGGGTTGGAAATCCTAAGACTCCGTGACCCAACATGCTCTGCGGTGGCTTCCTGGACATTGTCAGGTTACCTTGGTGGATGCTGAGGTCATGGCGCCTCTCGCACGCTCCTCTAACCCGGCGCTTTCCCTCCTGCGCTTCGCCGCAGCTCCCGGGAAACCTCAATGAGAACCTTCTAATGTCCCTCCCTCTCAACATGTCTGCGATTGGTTCGGATCTGAACAGGGCAAACTCCAATTGGCTAAAATGCGCGTTACAAAATACGTAGAACTGGACAGTGAGATAGAAAGGAGACAAGCGTGCGAAAAATCGCGAATCTCAAACTGGGCTGCTATTCACATCATAAATACACAATAGTAAAGAACTAATACAGTATCATAAAATTAACAGGTTCATACCTAACCAGTCGGGAAAATACACGCCCAAAATTACCAAAGCAAGAGATTATGAAACCTGTAACATCTCATTTTATAATGCATTAAAAGATTTACCAATTTATGTTCAATAGTTGAAATCGATGTAAATTTAAATTTAACTTTTCTTCTAGTTATGCAATCTATAAGTATGTTTATCAGGACAGAAATTTAAAACTTCTGTCTGCGCTCTTCGCGATCCGTACGGGAGGACCATACGTTTAATGATGGCGGCCAAAACCCCATTTGAACTCCATATTCTGACATGGCGCCAACGTGTCTATTTTGAATATTTCTGCCTTTTTGGAAGCACCCATTCTTGTGGTCCTTGTTCTCAACTTAATAAACAAATCTCCTTTTTGCTGTTTCCAGAGTAAACGTTGCCTGTCTTATTCTTACGATAGGAATAGTGACTCGGATTTCTAGGAATTCTACAGTGGTTAAGAACCGGTAAATCTCATTATCATTAGTCCATTGTGTCCTCGACACATTAAAAGATAATTATTTAAAATCCATTGAAATAAAGGATTCAACAAGACTTTTTAAGGTGAAAAAACACACGGTGATACTACAGCCTGCATGGGTAAGTTTCAAATAAACTACCTTGACTGACTTGTGGAGAGCTCCTGCTTTCCACAACAAGTAAAGAGGAACAAGCCGAGGGCACCGGAAGACACCACCGCCTTTCTCCGAGGCAGAGCAGAAATGCCTCGGAGAAACGCAGCGGCATTTTCAGATTTGGGGGCGTGTTTGTCTTTTCTCTCCTCCAGCCATTGGCTGGAGGAGAGAATGAGACTTCTTGCAAAAAACACGCCCCCCCGATCCGAAAAGGACGGGGCCTAATCGGAATGACTGACCTCTTCTCCAATGGCTGGCCAGCCAATGGAGAACAGGGGAGAAGAGGGGCGGGTTCAAGCCCCTCTTCTCCAAGTCATTAAATCTCGCCAAATGCGATGCAGCGCACACAACGAAATTCGTTTTATGTATTTAAATGTTTACTTACCTCTAATCAGCCATAATCCGTAGTTTACTACGCCCCACCCTGCCCCTCCCCCGCCCCACGTCAGCACCCAGCAGCACTCCCACCACGGGCCGCTACTGCGAACCCAGCTGTTGGGTTAGAGCAAGCCAAAGCTTCCAGAGCGCTATGGAGAGGAGAGTGAGGCCTCTCTCACCAATCCGTGTACTGCTCTCATGCTGGTGTGAGCAGCACCAGGATTGGCCAAGGGAGTTCCTGCATCCAACCTGTGTCAACGAAAAAAGAGGTCCGGATCGAGGACATCACTGAGTTCTGTAAGTTTTATTTTATTTTTTTGTATATTCTTTTACACGCGTGCCCGCTCCCCCTCCCTGTAGATGCCTGCCACCACTGTTTAGAGCACCAGAGCAGAGGAAAATAGCAGCAAGCCAATGTTATTAGATTGTGCCATGAACAATCACCCCCATGTGCCCTGTAGTGCAGCAAATGTAGATACTGTGCAGCATTGGGTTAAAAAGTAGTACACCTGCCCCATAGTTTCACTTCACCATAATCTCACAGTAACCCTCATATAGCAGACTCAAAAAAAAATATGTACTTCTGGGTTCAGAAATGCTACAATTGCCCACCCACCTTTACAGGTAGCTGCCCAGAATAAAAACCATTTGATCAGAGCGATCTGACCAATCAGGAGACAGCATGATGGTAAAATACGCTAGGTAAAAATTGATTTTATTATTACCAATTGCTTTATAGTTATCTAATTGTTCCTCAATATTGTCCATGTTCAGTGCATCTACCTTGTGTACTTTAGTAAACCTTGGTAAATTCTTCTTCCACATAATCACATCAAATGTGCACCTAATACCATCAGATGTGCTGCAGTACAAATCCTTGTACATAAGGAAATGCTCAGGGTGGCTCTTAAATGAATCTAGAACACTAAGCTAGCAAGGAAGGGCCAACTACTGAATGGCTATGGATTAAAGCTCCTCATTTAAGTCAGAGATTAGTTGAAGAACTCACAGGCACTGAGACTGCACACAGTTTGGACTGGCCTGTCAGACACTGCCAAATGGGCCTGCTGGAAAGGGTCAGTGGGTGTGCCAGTTTCTTTGGCCCAGCCACATCCAAAAGAACTAAACAAACTGACCCACACTGGCCCTTTCATGTCTGCCCATCTAGCAGGGTCAAAGTGCCCAGTGGGGCAGACAAACACTGACTGAACATTTCGTCTGGTGGCTGATGGTGTGCACACATATTTTATTATACTGTGTCATACTCAGTAGATGTATGAGAGCAAACGTTTTATGAAGATGATATGCAGTATATTCATAACAAGTGCACACACACACACACACATTACACACCATGCGTGCCTGCCGTTTGCAGCTTGAAAGCAATCTTTTCGTTCTGATTTAAAGCCTTTTACTGTTTTGTGTTCACCGACAACTTTGCTAGGCCATGGTAGGCCTAATATTAAAATGCATTACACATTTTAGCAAACGGCCTTAATTTTAAACCTGGCTAAGACAGCAGTTTTTTTGTGAAAAGAAAAGAGTCAGTATTTGTCGATATGAATGTTACCTTCCAAGGCCGTTCAAGTGCTTCCTCGGAGCAAATGTTATGGACACCGCCATTTTAGATAAGTTTCTGCTGAAACTAATTCATTGTTTTCACGTGACCATCTCACACTGACTTGCATTAGGCGAAATGTAAATATACTGGATCAAAAGATGCATGTTTTGGCGCATTGCTTCCACTGCTTAATTTTCTAGAGTGAACCCCGGTCAGTAGAAAATATTTAGTCTTTGATATTTTGCCTGCCTACCTATTAGTTTACATTAAACACGGTTTAACATGGGCTTCCCTAAGTGCTGTGTTTACTTTTTAACACTGGCAGAGAAAAGGGACTGCGTACAAGCCAACGCCTCTATGTGTTGCAAGTAGGCTTCGAATTCCTTTCATTCCATCACATATCTTTACACTGCCTTACAAATGCTTCCAATACAATTCATGGAAAGATAAAGGCCCCTTTGAGCAGTTGACGGTGCTTTGATCCACTTAGTGCAAACAGCTTCACCGTCTTCCAGTATCATTGGGACCAGTGTGTTTAATGGAAGGGTGGGACCTGTCTTTCCGGAAGGGATGCTGACAAAATTCCTGGAATCAATCATGCGCTCATCCGCACAGCATAGGCATGGAGCATTGAGACACTCTGTCCTCTCCCCCTGCCATCTTACTGTACCCTTGCCTGCCCTCTCTGCCCCCTCTGCCTTCCACCTTTCCTCCGTCTCCCACGGCTCCTTCACTGAACCCCTCGTGCCCTTGTATGTATCCCATGTAGAGAGTTACCCGAGGAGGACACAGTGGCAGCTGACACAGGCACTTGGGCCAAGATGATTCTTGCTTTGTAGCCTGGCTAGCTGCTTCTGATGTGGCTCCTGGAAGTTTCCCAGCTGCAGCCGCGGCCAGTGCAGGTAAGATCGGTGAGGCCGGGTGAGGGGAGATCTCAACAGACGTCGACAAGGGAAAATGAATTGGTTATTTAATTTTCCCTAGTTGCCGCCTGTCGAAATCCCCCCCACCCGGCCCCACTGCTCTTACCTTCGCGGGCCGCAGCTGCCCTCTACTTCCCAGCCCTTGCTTGGACACAGGGCTCCCTCACCCACTGTCCCATGACCATTAGCAGACTCAGATGCATCCACTGTCCTGAACATTATCCCTACAGTGACCAGATGTTTCTTGTGCTACCCTGCACACTTTTATTCAACATGAGGCGCCCTCGTTGATAGCTACGCGTGTGCTATATAAGTCCTAATACTGATGAGGGATAAAGGCCAATAGTTCTTAATTTGTAAAAGACTATGGGGCATATTATCAAGGACGGTGTTAAAATTATCGCCGGTTTAGCGGCAGAAATCTGCCTCTAAAGCGGCGATAATGGGCTTGATAATATGCCCTTGAGAATTCCAACAGAAGCCCATGTTGACACCAGAACATGGGCTTCTATGGGAATTCTCTGTGGCATATTATCAAGCCCATTATCGCCGCTTTAGCGGCAGTTTTCAGCCGCTAAACCGGCGATAATTTTTAACGCCGTTCTTGATAATATGCACCTAAGTGCCAGGGCCCAAAGTTTTGCTAAGAAGCCAGCACTAATCACCATCGGTATGATGAATATCGAGTCTGCATGGACGTCATTCCACCTCATGCTTCTTTAATCCACCACCAGAAACTCCCTTCCTCTTCATCTCACTCTTGTAGGTTCCTGCTACTCCCATTGTCACAGTTTTTCCGTCTCTCGCTTCCTCCTTCGTTTCCCATCGTGTGTTTTGCCCCTCTTGCTGTGGGTCAAAGTCTGAAGTCAAAATATCCCCCAAAACGAGTGCCTGCGATCCCCACCAGCATCCACTAGCACAAATTAAGCACAGCCAGTACTGGACACAAGTGTTGGAATGGCCTGAAAATGAATGTGAAACGAATTTGATATTCTTAAAATGAATGAACCTTCTGTGTGAGGCCGAGATCAGAAGGTAGGTGGAATCTGTGACTCAAATCAAGCCAAAGCAAGACCCAACAAGGTTCTTGCAGTAGGTGAGACTGCAGATGACGCGTCCAAAGTGGATGGGCAGTTTTACAACCTGCTCCGACCAAGCCCTCCAAGGCCAAGTGACATATCCGATAAATATGTACCAAGCTCAAGTCTCTTTGGGGCATATTATCAAGGGGCGACGATAATATTATTGCCGCTTTAGAGCCCGTTTTCGGGCGCAAAGCAGCGATAATATTATCGCATTATCATCAAGGGCACGCTAGCGCGTGATTCCTTGATGTATCGCCCCTTTTTCACACGCCTCGCCTTTATAATGAGATGCAAAAGAGGCGTGGCTGTGAAAAGCAACATGGGATAATATCGCGAAGGAAGCTTCGCGATATTATCAAGGAGGGTTAGCGATAAATAAAATCGCGTTAAGTATGCCTTAACTCAGGAATTTAACGCCTGTTAAATTCCTGACTAAGGCATACCTAACATGGGGGGTGGATTGTGTGGCTAAGACCACAGGCCCTATTATCTAGGATATCGCCGTTTTCCACCATGGAAAACGGCGATATCCCAGCTATCTCTGGAATTTTATCGCCTCGGCGATGCGCGTTGTTGATAACGCGCTAACCGGGCGATAAATTCCAGAGATAGCCGGCGATAAATATGCAAGCGCTAAGTGCGCTTTGCGATATTTATCGCCGGCCCTTGTTAATATGCCCCATTGATCGGGTGCCAACATGTGATGCTGATGCTCTAAATTACTATAATGCCAGCAAAGGTATATCTGTCAACTCACTCATTTTGCAGGTTTCATTCTCTTTTCAGTGATCCTCACCTTCCCCAAATTAACCAGCCCCCATTGTCTTCCACACGTCCACCCTCTTTGCAAACGTGACCCCTTCAAAAAAGAGATTTTCTTCATTTACTGCAATAGGCTAAACCTTTGGTCTTACCTTCATTAAAGATGCAGCAGGATGACAGCCATGCAAAGCTCCACAAATGCAACACATACTAGGAATAAAAAAAGATGATTAAATCGATACATTGCATAAATCAGATAGTAATGATTCTTTTTGAAGGTCCCTGCAAAACAACTGTCTAGGCTTTTAAGTAAACAATACAAGCCCCCTGAAAGGTCACAGCCCCTATGACCTCCACCCACGCAAACAGCAGAGATTAATTTCTAACTCACATGATTGTGAATAACACTATCAGAATGTGATCTAGCTATTGCTGTATGAATGTCACCTGTATACATAGGCCAAGTAATATCTACTACACCATGCGATATTCGATTCAAAAGGCGTTTTTTCCAAAGGTCAGAAAAAGAGACGAAGAGACGAATAAATGCATTCTTTTCTCATAAACGAGATTTGCTTAAACCCTTCCAACTTCATGTTTTGCATGGCTGGTTCCCTTAATAGCTTCCCGGCCGCCTCAAGGAAGTGGAGTGTAAGCACGGCAGGTGCGTGGAGCCGTGTCCCGAGAAAACTTTCTAATCATATACAAGCGCCAGCGCCATCTGCTGGAAATGCTTTACTTCTGCAGCTGTGAACTTCCAGCACTGGGCAGAGCAGGCGCTTCTGGAACAGATGCGCCATTTTGGAGGAGTTCTAATATCCAGAGTGACTGATTATTATGCCTTGCCCATTTAGGTCTTCATAGGTGTAGTCTTCCCCAGCCCAGGAGCATGCAAATGAATTATGCCACAAAAGAACTGCGGTCAAGCATTACTTTATTCATCAGCATGCACTCACACTGTAACGCCCTGAACGTCCCAGGATCGTTTAACAGACACGATAATGAGGACGCAACCACTTGTGAAGGGTTAGTTATTTTAATGAAGGCAAAACAATACAACGAATAAACAAAAGTTATAGTCACTGGAATCCTCCAGGCTAAGTACGTTACCAGCCCACAGCACGGATGGTCCTAACCGTCCTCTGCATATACGCCGATCCCGGCGTATGCCAACAGAGGGCAGAAATGAAATGGCCGACAATGCCAATCGGTAGGCTGTGAGGGGCACGACGAGTGTTGGGGAGAATCGAGGAGTCAGGGAAACACCCAGCCGGGGTCTCTACCTGAAGGGAGCAGCCGCTCAACCTCTTCCTCAGATTGCACCGGAACGTGGAGTCACCTCCTGGTGATGCGTCACCGATACCCCAATCAAAAGCAAGAAGACTGAACCGAGAGCAGCCGCTCGATCGATCCTGTGGACTTCCGAGTCTGTAACGCGGCAAACACCTCCTGGTGTGCGTTACAGCTGGCAGTCCCTGTATCTCTGGTCGGGCTGGGAGTTACGACTCCAACCAGCAAAAGCGCCACTGCGCTTTGACTCAGCCGAGTCAAAAAGCGAAGCTCAATGGTTGACCGGTAGAGCTTCCGGGTCCTTCACAGGTGACGATGGGGCAAGACACGGCCCAGGGAGTAACGACTCGACCTACCTCCGTTCTTGCCTTACTGGAGCACCACTCCGGAACACTGCTCTTCACGAAGCAGGTACGTCGGTGTAAACACAATATCCGACAGCCTTGTACCTCCCGGTTCCTCCCTTTATAGGGCGTGTTTTCCTTGAGTTTTGTAACAGCTCCCCTGTTTACATAAGGGCGTGTTTTCCCTTGAGTTATGTAACAGCTCTCCTGTTTACATAAGGGCGTGTTTTCCTTGAGTTATGTAACAGCTCTCCTGTTTACATAACCTCTCAACCGCTAAGCATCCTGGGAGATGTAGTCCGTTTACGCTGGTTACCGGTTTCCTCCCCTCGCATGACAGGAATTCTTGACAGTACATCCTCCCTCTCAGCGGCTCCCCACGGGTCCAGCGCTGGCAGGAAAACGCCGATGGAACAAGGAGACCAAGCGCGGAGCATGAACCCCTTCAGCCGGTTCCCATGATTGCTCCTCCGGGCCATAGCCTTTCCACGCAACCAGGTACCACAGCTTCCCCCTGCGCCATTTGGACGCCCGTATGCCCGACACTTCATACTCCACCTCCGACTCCACGCATACCGGCCTAGGTGTCCCAGACGGCTTGGAGGGTGCTGGTTTGAGCAATGATACATGAAAGACAGGGTGTATCCGCAATGACTGGGGCAAGCACACCTTCACGTTCACGGGACCCAAACACTTGGTAATGCGATAGGGGCCCATGTACTTGGGATGGAACACACTGTTCTTTCGAAACCTCATGTTTCTTGTGGATATCCAGACGTAGTCTCCAGTGCGGTACAGTGGCCCGGGCCTTCTCTTCCTGTCGGCCGCAGCCTTGTATCGTCTCTTGGCCTCTATTAGGACAGCCCTTGAGCGCATCAACGTGTCTTTTATGTGTGCCACCCTGTCCGCTGTGGCGGGAATCCTGTCCTCTCTGAACGGATGTAGAAATGGCAAGAACCTGGGATGTTGGCCATAGTTGCTATAGAACGGAGATGACTGTGTGGAGCTGTGAGTGGCGTTGTTATAGGCTATCTCTGCAACCCATAGCAAGTCGACCCATTCTTCCCTGCCCTGGTCCACAAAACATCGCAGATACTGTTTGAGCGTTTGGTTCAGGCGCTCGGTTTGGCCGTCCGTTTGAGGGTGGTAGCTGGTGGACAGGGCGGTCTTAACATGCAGCGCAGTGCACCAAGTCTTCCAGAATTGCGCAGTAAACTGCGACCCCCGGTCCGACACGATCACCCCAGGTAATCCATGCAGTCGTACCACATTCTTTAGGAGTAGTGACGCCAATTCCCCGGCCGTAGGGACTCTCTTGCAGGGGATGAAGTGCCCCATTTTCGTCAAGTAATCCACCACCACCAGTATTGCCGTCATCCCCTGGTCTACCGGTAGGCCCACCACGAAGTCCAGTGATATGCTATCCCATGGTCTATCCGGGGTCGGAAGTGGATGTAAGAGCCCTTGGGTTCGGCCATGGTCGGCCTTCATGGTAGCACACGTAGGACACTCCTGTCCCCACCTCCTGACATCCACTCTCATGGTTGGCCACCAGAAATGCCGTCCCATGCTAGCCACCGTTTTTTCAAAGCCCAAATGACCTGCGCATGGAGAGTCATGGCACCAGATGAATGCTTGTTTCCTTAGCCTAGGCGTGGGTATCAACAGGCACCTGCCCTTCAGGGGTATCCCGTCCTTCAGCTGCCATTCTCTGTGACTGAGGAGCCACCTCCGCCATGCGAATGACCTGATCCCTCTCTTTATTCCCCTCAGGAAAGTATCCGGTTGGATAACCCCCAATACCATCCTCGGGGAAATGATGGAACGCTCGGTCGCAGGCAATGGTTCCTTAACTGCAGATTGACGGGACAGGGCGTCCGCCTTCCGGTTTTCCGTCCCCGGCCGATATGTGATGCGGAAGTTGAACCCCGCAAAGAAGATCATCCACCGCAGCTGCCTGGGAGAAAGGTGTC
This sequence comes from Triturus cristatus, assembly GCF_964204655.1. Lineage (NCBI taxonomy): Eukaryota > Metazoa > Chordata > Amphibia > Caudata > Salamandridae > Triturus > Triturus cristatus. The sequence continues at coordinate 601,083,122 of NC_140594.1, forward strand.
TTGTGGCCGTCATGAACTGTAGATTCCGATGGTCCGTGTACACCGATACCACATGTCTTGCCCCCATCAACCAATGCCTCCATTCGGTGAAGGCGTCCTTGATTGCGAGAAGCTCCTTCTCCGCAATATGGTAGTTGCGTTCGGCGTCGTTGAGTTTGCGGGACATGTACGCAACGGGATGAAGCACCCCTGTGTCGTGGTTGCGTTGGGACAAGATAGCCCCCAGCGCCACATCCGATGCGTCCGCTTCCACCACGTAGGGGAGATCCGGATCGGGGTGAGCCAACACCGGCGCCTTACCAAAGGCGCTTTTCAGGGCCTCAAAGGCTGTGTTCGCTTCAGGGGACCAGACAAACTCCTTGGACTTCCTCAGTAGCTGTGTGATTGGGGCCACCAATCCTGAAAATCCATCTATAAACCGCCTGTAAAAGTTGGCGAAGCCAATGAAACTTTGGACGTCCTTCACGCTTTGGGGCACCGGCCATTCTTTCACCGCCTTGATCTTTCGTTCTGCCATCTCCTGTCCCTCTGGACTCAGCATCACTCCGAGGAATTCCACGGACGTGACGTGGAAGTCACACTTGCTGAGTTTACAAAACAGCTTGTTTTCCCTCAGCTTTTGGAGCACAGCATTGACGTGGTGTACGTGCTCCTCCACACTGGACGAGTAGATGAGGATGTCGTCGATATATACGACCACGTAGATATCCAACTCCTCTCTGAATACCTCATTCAAAAAGTACTGAAAGGCTGCCGGGGCGTTGCACAGACCGAACGGCATGACGAGGTACTCAAAAAGGCCGAACCTGGTCTTAAAGGCGGTCTTCCACTCGTCTCCGTCCCTCATGCGCACCAGATGGTATGCCCCTTGAAAAATCCAACTTGGTGTAGATAAGAGCTTTCTTGAACTGTTCCAGCAGTACACTGATGAGAGGCAAGGGGTACCGATTCTTTATGGTTATCGCATTCAATGCCCTAAAGTCCACACAGGCTCTCAGCTCCCCATTAGCTTTCGGGATGAAGAAGAGTGGCGAGGCGGCCGGAGACTTGGACGGGCGGATGAATCCTAGCTTGAGGAGTTTATCCAGGTACCCCCGGAGATGCACGTTTTCAGGCTCCGTCAGGGCATACAGCCTGCCGCTGGGAACGCTGGCCCCTGGCACCAGGTCGATCTGGCAGTCAAACTGTCTATGTGGTGGTAGCACGTCCGCCTTCACCTCATCAAATACATCCTCAAAACTGTGATAAGCCTGGGGGAGAGCCACATCTTTTTCTGCCGCTGTAGCCACCGTCTGACTCCCGCTCTCATCTGCGTCAAGGGATTCCGTTCTTTTTCCACAATGCAGGATGCAATACGGTGACGTCATTTCGACGCGATGTGTTGGCCAATCCACAGAGGGGTTGTGTTTCTGTAGCCACGGCAATCCCAATATGACGCCATATTGGGGCGCTCGGATGATGTTAAAATCGATTTGTTCCAAATGGTTCCTCCCATATCTCATCGGAAGGACCCCCGTGTGCTGCCCGATGGGCCCCGTCACCAATCGCCTTCCGTCTACAGCATAGACGTCTTCGGGTACAGCTTTGGGAAGAAGCACTAGCCCTAGCCTGCATGCCTCGTTGTGGTCCATAAACATGCCAGTGGCCCCTGAATCCACCATGGCCACAACGGGTATCCACTGGTCATGCACTCCCACGTGCACCGTGAGAAACAGGTGTCGGTGTCCCTTAGTGACCGAGTTGGAGAGTGAAGGGATGGATGAGTGACTCCGAGATGCCCCTTCTTTGGTCTGGGAGTCCTCTAGTTTTCCGCCGGTATGTCCACCACGGCTGTTACCGACCGGTTGGCCCGATAACGTGACGTCTTCGGTTTGGCAGGGCATTCACGTACGTAGTGGCCTTTTTTGCCACAATATAGGCACAATCCTTGTTTACGGCGTGACTCTTTCTCCGTGGCTGTGAGGCTCGCTCGTATTGCGCCGATGTCCATGGGTTCTCCCTTGGATGCGGTGGAAGTTTCAGGACTTCCCACCGTCACATAGGATGGAAGGGATTTTCCTTTTCTCCCCTGATCCCCTTTTCTTTCACTCAGCCTATGTTCCAGCCGTAATACCAGGTTGATAAGGCCCTCACATGTCTTGGGTTGAGGGTCAATATGAGCCACGGCGTCTTTGAGCTCATCGCACAGCCCGTGATGGAAGAGCGCCGTCTGTTTAGCAACAGGCCACTTGGTTTCCGCAACTAGCCGTCGGAACGCGTTGAGATACTGCACCAGGTCGTTGGATCCCTGTCTCAACTCAAGCATTTCACGGTCCGCCGTGTACGAGTCAGCCCTTCTGTCGAATACCTTCAGGAATTCCTCGCGAAAAGCACCCCAATCACATAAGATGGGGTCGTCCCTGCTCACCAGAGGTACGGCCCATTGTGCCGCGTTTCCAGCCAAATAGGAAATAAGGAAAGCCACACGAGCCTGACTCGTGGGGAACGCCCTTGGTTTGCACGATAAATGTAGCGCCACTTGTGTGAGGAATACCTGCACTGTGTTAGGATCCCCACTGTACCTCTCTGGTGTTGCCAAGGGGATGGCTACCGGCATTTCCACTACTACCGCAGGGGTCTGGTTCGTGAGGGAGGTGCTGGGCGTGAGCGGGTCCAATTGGATAGCATCCAGTCTGGCTTTTACATCGGCTGTTTCTTGCCTAGAGGCAGCCACTTCAACTTGCACGGTCGCTAAAGCAGCCAGCACATCATCAAGTGTTGCCATGTCTGCTATCGACCGGGAGACAGTTAGTGTTATTACGGTCGGATATTTTGTAACGCCCTGAACGTCCCAGGATCGTTTAACAGACACGATAATGAGGACGCAACCACGTGTGAAGGGTTAGTTATTTTAATGAAGGCAAAACAATACAACGAATAAACAAAAGTTATAGTCACTGGAATCCTCCAGGCTAAGTACGTTACCAGCCCACAGCACGGATGGTCCTAACCGTCCTCTGCATATACGCCGATCCCGGCGTATGCCAACAGAGGGCAGAAATGAAATGGCCGACAATGCCAATCGGTAGGCTGTGAGGGGCACGACGAGTGTTGGGGAGAATCGAGGAGTCAGGGAAACACCCAGCCGGGGTCTCTACCTGAAGGGAGCAGCCGCTCAACCTCTTCCTCAGATTGCACCGGAACGTGGAGTCACCTCCTGGTGATGCGTCACCGATACCCCAATCAAAAGCAAGAAGACTGAACCGAGAGCAGCCGCTCGATCGATCCTGTGGACTTCCGAGTCTGTAACGCGGCAAACACCTCCTGGTGTGCGTTACAGCTGGCAGTCCCTGTATCTCTGGTCGGGCTGGGAGTTACGACTCCAACCAGCAAAAGCGCCACTGCGCTTTGACTCAGCCGAGTCAAAAAGCGAAGCTCAATGGTTGACCGGTAGAGCTTCCGGGTCCTTCACAGGTGACGATGGGGCAAGACACGGCCCAGGGAGTAACGACTCGACCTACCTCCGTTCTTGCCTTACTGGAGCACCACTCCGGAACACTGCTCTTCACGAAGCAGGTACGTCGGTGTAAACACAATATCCGACAGCCTTGTACCTCCCGGTTCCTCCCTTTATAGGGCGTGTTTTCCTTGAGTTATGTAACAGCTCCCCTGTTTACATAAGGGCGTGTTTTCCCTTGAGTTATGTAACAGCTCTCCTGTTTACATAAGGGCGTGTTTTCCCTTGAGTTATGTAACAGCTCTCCTGTTTACATAAGGGCGTGTTTTCCTTGAGTTATGTAACAGCTCTCCTGTTTACATAACCTCTCAACCGCTAAGCATCCTGGGAGATGTAGTCCGTTTACGCTGGTTACCGGTTTCCTCCCCTCGCATGACAGGAATTCTTGACACACACACTGCACTTTACATCATGTTTCTCAATACATTCACCCTAACACCCCCCCACATATTACAGACTTCCTCTTCAGAGTCCGCCCAGAACCAAGAGGGTCCTAGTGCCCATAGAACCAATACGCTACATTTCCCCCTTTATTAAATAAAAAGTGGCAGGCATCAATAAAATCACATTTCCTCAATTAGTCAGCGAGGCGCTTACACTTGTCTGCCAGCTCGGGCGATTTGAGTGGATCGAGATCCACCTTGATTGGGCAGCAACAACATACGCTCATGCGGAGTTGTCTCTCGCTTGGTTTCAAGCAGTGGTGGCTCGTGACATTTGGAAAGTGGTAAGGCGTAAACTTTGTGGGAGAGCACCCTGGCGAGCGAGCGCAGCGAGCGAGCTCACCCTTTTAAAGGAGGGTTTGGGGGGCGTATCTTTAATGAGATGATGCCATCACCTGTGTGTAGGACTGACATACTTTTAATGAGACAATACCTTTACCTATGTGACAACTAATGCCTTTACCCCTGTGACATATTTTAAAGACACAGCACCTGCCCCCTCCCCCCTGACATATTTTAAAGAGACAGTACCAGCTCAGGGCTGGGCTGTCATATGTTTAATGGGACGATTCCAGCACCTGGGTGTAGGACTGACATACTTTCAATGAGACAGTAGTGCAGAAGGGCTATAATTTAATGGGGCAGTGCTACAGCCTCTGTGCAAAACTATGATATCTCTAATGAGACAATACCAGTGTTACTCTTCGATATTGCTGTTGTGTAAATCACACAGTAACAACAATATTTGCATGCAGCACATGTTTAGTGACTCAGTAACTAATTGCGCCCCCTCTTTTAGAACCTGAAGTGATAGAATATACGCAAACCCAATACGACATTAAAGGATACAGTTCATGATGATATACAAAATACGTGATAGCACGCCTTGCAGACAGACCCTTCTAAAAGGCTGCATCCGGGCATGGGTGGCGTTCCCTCCACGAATCATCAAAAAGTAATAACTGAGACTCCTTTTCAGACACACTCCTTCAGACATTTCCAGTCGCGGCTCGTGGGGAGGTTGGGGGGGGGGGTTGCGTGGGGTCGGGGGGGGGGAGTGTTAAAATAAATTTAAAAAATCCTACCTGAGGTCCTTAGCAGGTCCGCGCTGCCTCGGGTCCGTTGGCGCCTACCGCCCCTCTCAGCCAATCCTGGCACTGCCAGCAGCCCCAGGATTGGCTTAGGGCACGGTTACTGATCACCCGCATGCCCATTAGGAGACCAAGGTTTGAGCCTTTGCTCAACCCTCGCTCTCCTAATGGGCATGCACCAGCCAGAGCAGACTGGGCATGGCGCAAAAATTCGCTCACCTTCCCCACTCATGCGCACTTGTGCTGCTGCCTGTTACCCCTGGTCCGTCTGACAATCATGTCAGTCAACATGACGCTGGACCGCCCAGGGTGGGCGGTCCGACGTCATGCTGACTGACATGATTGTCAGTTCTCCCTCGGCGTCTTTGAACTTAAGAAAACTGATTCAGTTTACTTAAGTTGAAAGACGCCGAGGGAGCTGCGGGCAGGGGGGCTGCACCCCAATGCCCTAATGGACGCACCGCTGCTGGTTTTAAGACTCGACAAGTGTTGCAGTAGGTGTTTAAAATGTGATGTGTCCAGAGTGATTGATTGTCCGGGACAATGTGCTGTCACCATATATCCCTAGAATGCCACAACCTGTACAGGATCAGTGGCAAAAGGAGTGTCCATTTTCCAATTTCATCTCTCCTTAACCAGTACCCAATCTGCTTTGTCAGAGAGGGTCTCCTGGGCATGTTGACACTGATCTGTATACATTTTTATCTTCCTTTTCCGAGGCGCGTCAGTATCTCCAACCTTATGATCATTCACTGATTGACCCGGGGTTCATTGAGGTAGTTTTGTTCTGATGACTTTCCCAAATAGCAAGGTGGCTGGAATCTCAACAGTTGTGGAGTAAGGAGTTGATTGATAGGCCTGAAGGGACTTGCACATAGCTTCCCACCAATGCCCCTTTTGAAGGTGCCCATGAATCGTTCAACCACACAATTAGCTTGGGCGCCAGAGGGGTTTACTCTTTTGGTGTTTGAGTGTGTCGGGCAAGAAATGTTTTGAAGTCTTTACTGTTGAAGGACAGGCCGTTATCAATTCAATTCAAATCTGTTTATTCGATTCAAAGAATCATCAAAGCATTTCAAACACATCTTTATAAAATATTGTAATAAACTACCATCAAATACAAGCGTTAAAAACAATTTTTACTAGGGACTGAAGTGCAAGAAATTTACGTGTTTAAGATTCCCATTTTGACATGGTACTAAGGATCGCAATTCAGCAAAAAATATTGTAAGTATAGAATGCATATACCTGCTCAATTAGCCCATGACAACACTGAAGTTAATTAATATTTTGCTAAAATATTTGAACGCTCTCCTAATTAACAATAAAAGCATTCATACTATTTTTCCTTTATCCCAACTTATGTTGTACCATTAATTCAGGTATATGTTAAAAACATTCAATGCGACAATATGTGTAATATATGTACATTAAAATTGTTGCCCTTTCTTTTTCCTTATGTAGATGGCAGCCATTAAAAATTTACTAACGCTAAAAAACAATAAGTTGGTAGCAATCTGATTTTAGTATTCTAAGCGTCTCTAAGTAGCTCTTGATATTCAACCTTTTACATAGCGGCTTAATCCATTTACTTCTGGGGGTTACAAATGCTGTACAAAAAAATAAAACATGTGCGATGTCTTCATTTGCACCTAGTGGACATAATGTACATTTAGGGTCCCTTACCTTCAATTGAGACTTTGCCCATTTAGCTGTAAAGACATTTAACTGGAGTATCTCATATCTAAATTTCAGATAGAGTGTCTTTGCTAGTTGCGGTTCAATTTAATCTAAAAATGGCTCAAAGCTCGGGTTCATTTTAAAAGCCAAAAATTGTGTAGTAAGTCTCCCTGACTCGCAGTTTAAAGTAACTTTGTGCAAGATAAAATTCCAATAAAAGTGCTTGATCTCTCTCTTTGATTCCAGAGTCATCAGGCTCAGATTTACCCAATACCTGCTCAGAACTAAAACGAAGAGCTAATTTCAAATGTGGGTCAACCAGGGAAAAGTGACATGAACATCCAATTCCAATAGCTCACTCAGGGTCTGCCTGTAGGTTTCTAATTCCACGGTAGTCCAAATTCTGACCCAATAGGCCAATAACCTCCATACAGCTAGGAGTTCCAGCCTTTTTATCCCTATATCGTATGTAAGTGGGATCATTGGGGTATTTTGGGGGAGGCACGTAAACATTCTCAATATTTTATTTCCCCCAACAATTAGAGGCTGTAGGTTTTCACCTCCCCATAGCTCCTCCAACATCCTATCATTTAACTTGGCCAAAATGTGTTTAGCAAACACTTTTTGCAAAATGTCTATAAGGCTTATAGGCCTGTTGTTTGCAGGGTTGTCCCCACTACCCTTTTTGTAAATAGGGACTATCTTGGCCCCCTTCCAGGATTCTGGGATGGGCTCTCCCCTGGCTATTGCATTGCACAGTCAATTCATTTACGGCACCCACACATCTGGGGCATGTTTCAAAAGGTCTCCAGGGATCTTATCCGGGCCAGGCGCCTTTGCTGATATAATGGTAGCAGTGTCCTCTATGCTGAACTGAAGAGGTACAGTTTGTGCTGTAAGCAGGGGCTCCTCAGTAGGAACTGGCAAGTCTGGAGCAGGCACATCTGGTGTGGCATATGGACTAGAAAAGTGTCTGTGCCATGGATGTACAAGGGTCCAAAAAGTGGTCAGTAATTGTCTTGCTCCTTTGTTACCCTGAGCTAATATTTTCCAGAACGTAAACTGATCTCTAGTTTTTGCTGCTATTATGAGATCACTCCAGCTGTCATCTTCCCAATTCCTCAAGGCTATCCTCCGTGCTTTTTTGTATTCTGCTCCATTGTGTCTAATCTGGGTTATATTTTTGGATTTAAGGGCTCCAAGGAGTCGAAGTTTGGCTAGGTCATATTCCTTGTTAAACCAGGAGTCCGAAGGCTGTGGCTTAGGTCTTGATTTATTATTACCCGTCTGAGTTTTAGTTAGGTGAATTTTTATGTTCCCCACCATTCTTTGGTGTATTTGTGTGAAGGGTATAAGCCCCAAACTAGACTCCACATAAGCTGTTAAGAGTTCACAGAAGTCATTGTATATATTTGTAAGTGACTTGACCTGGTCCAGTATAGTAGGCTATTTAACTGATCTCCAGTTGTTACTAACTAGCAGATGCCTATTCTCTTTCCTCAGGTCCATTGGGTGAGATGGATGTGTAACGGTCCAACTTCCAGACACATCTAAACAGAATGGCGAGTGATCACTCTCACCTTTTTATTATACCTTAAAACCCTGTATATGAGCCCAGTGTGCTATGCTTACCATCACATAATCAATACGGGAAGTGGACATTCCTCTGGAAAAGGTATTAGAGCATTCAATATCTGAAGGGAATCGTCCATTGCTACCCTTTGCCTTCTTTCTATGGTGAGGTGGAATATTTGCATTGCTGCGGTGGAACACAACACCTTTTTGTTTGTAGCAAGGAGAGAGGTCCCCTTGCCAAGTCTTCCTCCTGGAAGATCGTATCCATTCCTGTCATTGGTTCGTAACAGCAATTAAAATCACCCCCCACAATCACCCCCCACAAGGACCACTCCATTTGGTTCAATGGTATCCAGGGCTTCTTCTAGCTGCTGGATACCCAATGCTTCTTCTGAGCGTTCCCTCGGTCTTACATATATGTTGAAAAGATATATATGTATCATATTTGGGAATTTCAGCTTTAACCCTAAGATATCCTGTGAGCCAGCATGGAAGGATTCTATAGTGACGTTTAGATTAATTTTTTTAATCAAATAATCAACCCACCTGAAGGTCTTCCTCTTCATGATGGTAGAGCCCCTATGCTAAAAGTTCTATGGCCTAATTTGTACAGTTGCTCTATTGCCCAAGTCTCCTGGAAAAGACATAGGTCAGATCTACTAATGTATTCCTACCAGTGTGGCTCTGAAAGTTTTTGGTTAAGCCCGGCTATGTTCCAGGATACCATCTTCAGGGATTCTGGAACTGAGTCAGCAGGCGTGTCAGGGGTCTGGCCTGGTGTGGTTAAACTAATGCTATTATTGTCCTCATACGTAAGAATTATCTGAGTGTTTTGTGGGTGTTTTTTATGTAAGTAAACTCCATGTGAGGCTTGGGGCTAAAATTCTAATCGAGGGGACATCAAGTTTGTATGACTATGTGTGCTTTCAGTGGTTAAGTTTGCTATGTTCCGCTCATTCAGTCAATCGACTGAATCTAGGTTATTTATCCCCTCTATGTTGAGCGGAAGGCTATTGCTCTCTTCTACGGATGTTTTAGTCAGTCTAAAGCTAATTTTAGTTTCAAAGAGTGAATGAGTTCGTAAATTCATAGTTATCAGATTGTCTGCAATGAATTTAGAGTAAAAAGTTAACTTTACGTCATCCATGTTCCTTGATTCTTGCCGGAGACGTTCAGCTTTTATGATGTCAGATCTTACTATGGAAAGACATTGCCGTTTGGTTCTGATCCAATGTGTCACTTTATTTGTTAATGAATCCTTGTCTTCTCTAATTTCCGTCTTTAATCTAGGAACCTTTGTAAAAAAAGACGATATAAGTATTCTTCATAAAATTAGTCGGGTGTTGGGAAGTTTGATGGGATTCCTGCAAATGTTGACTGCCTGAGCCTCCCCAGTCTAGTCTAGAGTTCTGACACAGCTCTTCTTGTCCTGCATGATTTGGCCTGTTTAGAATGTAAGTACCTGGTGGCTTTGTATTGGGTCCCCCATAGCAGGAGGGACGGGGCATTCTGGGTCATGCTCCCAAAGTGGTTGAGTGATTCTCTGGCGTGGGTAGATAACGATTTTGTGAGCCTAAAGGTTATTGTAACAGACAGGCTCCTTTGGTACAAAAGGAAGCAATGGTCTGGGTCAGCGCCTGTCTATTGCGCTTACATTCTGTTTACAGATTGCTTTTCCCCTAGGATGTTTGCTGTTTTCTTGTGTTTTGCTCATTTCAGTTGTAATAGTATTAGGTTGCGGTGGTGGATTCCCAACTATTCTCTTAGGGCCATAATCTCGTCTTGTATTGTATTTAATTTTTGGCAGAGAGCTGTCATAAGTGCATAGGTGTCTATGCTCTCAGTCTCGATGCCAATTTCCCGGCTGCGAGCTATGGGCTGGGTGTTGTGATGGTCCTGGTTTGCTTGTATTACCTGGTCTTCTTCTTGCAAAGTTGCTAGCAACGAGTATTTTTTGCTGCAATTTACTATTGTGGTTTCACTATTTATAGATCTAACTTAGCTGGGAGATAGTATACCCGAAGAGGCGGGGTTAGAACAGGCAAGCTCACTTGTAGTGGGCTTTAGGGAGGAGCTTAAAGTTTGCGCAGCTACTTCGCTATGATCTTGGTGAACTATGATAGTGGAGGTGGGCTATTTTAAGAGGAGATCTTTTTTGTACCATTGATTGTTAGCTCCCTCTCGTTGGCTAGTATAGTTTCCACCTCCTCAATTAGGTTATCAATTGCTGCTAAAAAGCGTCGGCACCTCCCGGTGCTTGGATTTATGGGGCTTGAAGTCCCCCCCTCACGGTAGCGCAGGCTCCGGTGGTGGCTGTAACTGTGCGGCTCCCGCCCCATGGGAGCGGCAAAATGCTTTTAAGTGCCTCAAGGCGTGGAAGGAACAGCGTCGGCACCCCCTGACGCTTGGATTTATGGGGCTTGAAGTCCCCCCTCACGGTAGCGCAGGCTCCAGTGGTGGCTGTAACCGTGGGCTACGAAATGCTTTTAAGCACCTTCGGGCATCGGAGGAACAGTGTCAGCGCCTCCTTGCACTTGGATTTATGGGGCCTGAAGTTCCCCCTCACGGTAGTGCAGGCTTCGGCGTTGGCTGTAACTGTGGCGGCTCCCACCCCACGGGAGCCGCAAAATGCTTTTAAGCATGTCTGGGTGAGGAAGGAACAGCGTCGGCGCCTCCTTGCGCTTGGATTTATGGGGCTTGAAGTCCCCCTTCACTGTAGTGCAGGCTGTGGTGGTGGCTGTAACTGTGGCAGCTCCATTATCAGATTTAAGAATTTCAGAAATGTCCCATGTTGCAAAGATGTCATCAAGTCATTCTATGACTTTGGGGGCCGCCAACGCCAGCACAAACCACCGGCACCAGTGAGGAGGAGGGAGTGCAGGGGGACTGCAAGCCCCAGCATCCTCAGCGGCAGGAGGCGCCGTCGCTGCTTTCCCGTGCCCAGAGGCACGTAAATTCATCCCGTGGCTCCTGCAGCATAGGGGCCACCAATACCAGCACACACCACTGGCCCCAGTGAGGAGGAGGGAGTTCATGGGGACTGCAAGCCCCAGCATACTCAGCACCACGAGGCGCCATCGCTGCTTTCCCGGACCCGGAGGTGTGTAAATTCATCCCTCGGCTCCCTTGGCTCCCGCGGTCCCCGCAGCACGGCGGCCGCCAATGCCAGCACACACCACCGGCACCAGTGAGGAGGAGGTAGTGCAGGGGGACTGCAAGCCCCAGCATCCTCAGCACCAGGAGGCACCGTCGCTGCTTTCCTGCGCCCGGAGGTGCGTAAATTCATCCAGCGGCTCCCGCAGTGTGTTTCACAGGCAGGCGAAGCCCGGGCCAAGGGCGGGCCCGTCTGCACCCATCAGAGGCCGGAGGAGGCCGGGCTGGGCACTCTCTCTTGGCTCCATCATCCTGCATTTACATAGGGGTTTTATTCTTTCTCTTGTCTGAGCCCGTGTAAAGAAGATGGGTAAAATAAAAACAACAGCAAGCCATTCATTGAAATCCGCAAGTAAGCCTAAAACTGTGAATATGACTTTGCTTAATTATCCCACCGGGGCCGTAGGCGCTATTGAAAGACAAATCACCTCAGTAGAGGAAACATTAAATATGGACACATTGGGCTCCACAACAAAGGTTAATTCTATTGTACTCGAGGATAGGGGGAGATGATGTAAATCGCAGTCTGGTTCACATAAACGCGAGGCAACCAAAAAATGGCTGTATCCAGAATATTTCTCTTGATATCTCCAATAGTGATTTGGAAAGTGATACCCTACCTCCCGCCAAAAAACCATGCAACTTACCTAGCTCAGAATCCCTAGTCACTCATTTAAATGGTACACATACTACTCCACAGAAAGCTAGGCTGTCTAAGACTCACATGAAAAAACTGCAGGGCCCAAGTTAAAAAACTCAGAGTAAGTCTGGCACTGTTAATGCATTATGTTTAAAAAATAAACGCAAGGTACCCTCCACTAATATTGGGAATTTGTCTAGCTTAATTTGCGAATTAACAGAATCGGTTAAACAATTGATCAGTGACCTGAAAGCTAGACTGGACAAAATAGAAGCAGGCTTAGAGAAAGTTCTAGAAAAGCAGAACTTGGCTGTTCCAAGGGGGAACATCCACAATATTGTACCATCCAATGCCCATTTACAGTCTGAGAGCGTAAATAGGAAAGAGACTTTCTCAGAACCAAATAGACAGCTGGGAGATGGAGCAAAGGGCAAGGGAACTGAGACACACTCTAACCAAGAAGGAAACACCCATAAAACCCCACCTACCAGGAAAGATGTGCCTAGGCAAACTGTGATAGGAAGATCGAGACAGTACTTAGGTGGAAGCCGGGAGGGTGACGAAAAATCAGGTACCCATCCAACTCACAGTTGTGCTCTGGAGAATGAAAGGAGACCACAGTCTCTTAACTTACCTCCGGCTACCACTCCTTTTACTGTAATATTAGCCAATGTACCAGCTCTAGTTCCTGAGGTAAAAGAAACCTGGATGACACTGAGGAATAAAACCATACACTACCTCAGGAGCAGAACTGGGCTGACTAGGGATGTGTTCAGAGAGTTTAAAATGGTGAGGAGAATTGGTTGGGTGGGAGACAGTAAAAAACTTCTACAAGGTGATTGTGTTGTCCTCTCATTAGGATCACCATCCCTAGTAAAGGAAATCTTGCTAAGATCCCAAGATACAAGTATTACTCACACGAGTATTAATGTCCTCCCTTAAGGATTTTTCTATCAACCCAAGCAATTAACTCGGCAAAATAGTAACCATCCCTTTAGACAGTTCACTGACTACCCACATTATAACTTAAAGGTGTCAAACATATTTGAACCTCTTCAAACTTTGAGTGACATTGAATGACTAGCTATCAACCCAGATCAGAAGGCTTCTGAAAAAGGATACAAAATTAAAAAACTCAACGAAGTCTACTTGAATAACCAGCATAGCCCCCCGCGTTTTGAACTGAAGGTTAATCATGCATACGGCGAAGAATCCTCTGAGTCGGCTCAATTAATTAGGATTGAAACAGAACTGGGCGACACCAGAACCCCTACATTAGGACTGATATCTGGGCCGGAATCTATCAACATGTCTGATTCCACTATTGGACTAACTGCACCCAAAACTGTTAGAGTCCTTTTTTGGAATATAGCAGGTCTCAAAATTAGGTTGAAAAATACAATGTGGGGTGATTTTATTAACAAATTCGATATTCTGTGTGTACAAGAAACTTGGGCGATTGAGGAAGTGCATGTAAATGGATTTAAGACACTACACACCCCGGCGATTCATTCACCACATGGTAGACCCAAGGGGGGAATATGTGTTTATGTCTCAAATTTGGTTGGGGCTTTAAAGACTGAGATGATTAAATCAGAAACTCACTAACAAATAATAAATATTCCCGTAGACGGCAAATGTATTATGACCGTCATTAATTTTTATAATAATGCCAAAAAAGAACAGCTGGGCGAAATATTGAAGAGACTTAGTCATGATCTTAGCAAAATGAAAGCAAATAGAGATGTTGAAATGATTAATATATGGGGAGGGGAGTTTAATTTTGCGCTCTGCCTGTTAGCGGGGTTGGGTAAATGTGGCCTAACAATAGAGGAGGATGACCATTTGTTCCACTTCGTGCATTCTGACAGGGGGGAGCTGTTTGATGAGATTTTATTCTCACATGATCTTGATTTTGTTAAACGTTTATACTCCCCTATGGTGGACTTTGGGCGCACCTTTATAGGTAGGGGTTTAGAATCCACTAAAGATTTTATAATTGCTCCCAACTGATACGCAAGCTATATTACGGACTATAAAATACACAAAAATGCAATAAGTGATCACCTGCCCTTAAGTGTCAATATCACCTTCCCAACAATTTTAGAGCGTAAACACAATAAACAAGTAGTGTGGACCCAGAATGTAGAAATAGGGAGACAAAATGGATATACGCTGCGATGGTCGAGCCAAGACCCAGTGGAGTTTAATAAACAAATCGTCACTAAGGCGCATAAACCAATACTAAACTGTTTGGACGAATCTAGTTCTCATGAATTGATATTGAGTTCATTCTCCCAAATTACAACAATTGTTAAAAATGTATTGCACGTGGAAAGCAAGGGTACACATGCCCTTTGGAGGGGGTTGGTTCGACTCTAGTTGCACAAAAATATATTCAAAATTAAAGGAGGACCTTCATAGGACAGTAAAGGACAAGGAAGAAGTTAGGAGATGTAGGAAGCTACACAACGAGGCAAGGAGACTACTTAAGAAAGAAATAAAGGAAAAAGCATGGGCACCCTCTTCAAGGCCTCGCTGAGTAAAAATTGCTCCTTGTTCTGGCGGGCTGTGAATGCACCATTCTTTATCACTGAATCGGACTCCCCCACAATAGACGAGAAAACGTGGGTAGACTTTTTCTCCTCTGTCTATAATATGCACGGGGATAGAGAAGGTGAAACAGATAATAGGAACCAGCCGGAAGGGGGTGCCGTTCCTTTTTTACCTATTGACTTTCTGATTACCCACGAAGATGTAATTGAGGCCATAAATGCCAGTAAGTCTGGCAAGGCCCGGGACCGGACGGGGTGCCAATAGATTTGTTTAAATCAATTCCGTCATTATGGTCTCCATTGTTAACACGGGTCCTTCAAGTCTGCTGTGCGAAAGGTTTTATTACTACCTGGTCAGAGTCTATAATTGTGCAAATTTTTTAAAAAGGGAACGGGAAAATCCTGCATGTTACCGTCCGATTTATCTATTAGACTCTCTGATGAAGGTGGCAGGTAAAATAGTCCTTGACCGGTTGCAAACGTGGGCTGATGAAAATAGTATTTTAAGCGACGTGCAGTATGGTTTTAGATCAGGTCTAGGCACAAACGAACAGGTACTTAATCTCAGCATATTAATTGGAAAATATACTCAAGCTAAAGCTGGAAGATTTTATTAGGCTTTTGTTGACCTCACAGGGCGACTGTGTTGTTCACAGCAAGCTGTGGACCATTTTGACTGATTTAAAGGTAGAACCTGCACTGATTCAGTTTTTAATACAATTGTTCACAGGGGCAAGTACCAAGGCCCGGTACGGAACTAATGGGGAATGTACTGCGTCGTTTAAAGTGGAGAGGGGAGTAAGGCAAGGTTGCGTTTTGGCTCCATTCCTCTTCACTCTTTATACAAACGCTTTGGAACAGGAATTGGTGTCAAACGCTAGGGATCCACCTTACATTAAGAAACGCCCGATAGTCTCCCTTCTCTACGCAAACAATGCAGTACTCATGGCACGCACACAGATAGGCTTGCAAAAGGCTCTCACAACTTACATCAGTTTTCTGAATGAATTGGGGTTAAAATTGAACGCAAAGAAAACTTTTATTATGTCTTGCGGGCGGGGGAAGCAAAAAAGTAGTAGCACTAACACTTTTACATATTTGGGTGTTCTTTTTAATCGTACTTTTTCCTGGGCCCAGGTGATTAAGAGTAGGAGCCTTTTATTTATGAAATCCACTGCGGCTGTCGTCCATTTCTATAAAAAATTGGGTAAAAGGCCCCCGGAAATCCTCCTAAAAATTTACAAGGCAAAATGCGTAAGCATAGCTATCTTTGGGGCAGGAGCTTGGGGCTTTCCGGACTGTTCACCCATCCAATATGTTGAAAATGTGTTTTTAAGATTTATTTTAGCGGTACCTGCCAGCTCTCCTGTTTTTAACTGTCACACAGAGTTGAGGGTTCCATACATCTCAGATGGTATTTAAAATACAACCAGTGTTAGTCTGGCACCGAATCTGGACCTCCGATAGTACAGGTTTAAACAAGGAAATATTAAAAGACTCAATGAATTTGGATCATGCAACCAAGATTATCTGGTTAAAGTATGTAAAAAACGTATTTTGTGATCTTGGGTGCCCAGATTACTACATCTTACCAGAGACTCTAAATTCTATCTCTCGGAAGGAATTTAAAACAATCTGCATAACCCACCTTGAGAAAAATAGGCTAGCATTGGAATTAAGCAAGCCTGCAGTTGCTCAACATCAATTGTCAGTAATAACATATGACATTCAACCATATCTTTTAAGCTGTACAGGGGGATATGACAGATATGTTTTAACACGTTTCAGGTTCGGAACATTTCATCTACTGATTAGCTTTCCAGAGATGAACAACTGGCCCAGAGAGCTATGTTTATGCCCCTGTGATGATCTTTCCTCACAATCAACTATTCATGTGATTTTATTTTGTAAATTTTATTCTAAGGAAAGATCCAGATGGATCCTACCTCTCCTGAGACAGGGGAGTTGGAGGCAATGTCGACCTGCTTTTTTATACTTACAAATGCTGGACAGTGGTTATTGCATAGGAGTTATGGCTGTGTTTTTTAAAGAATATACTGAGAGTTAGGAAAAGTACTGACGTGCATTTTCCTTAGGAAAGAGAACAATAATGCATTATGTACGATCGCTTTAATTATACCTGTTTACCCCCAACATAACCTTTTTAAACCAAATTGCCTCTATTTGCACACCTTTTTGTATCATGTATAGTTGTTTTATATATAACTCATGAAATGTATTTTCAATGTTTTTAAAACTTGACTGCTTTTGTCATTGTCTATGACTAAAATCGAAAAAAGCTCTTTTTAATTTGATTTGAGTTTGTCATGGGTTGCTGAAGATAGGTCTTCCACCAAAGGAAAACGTGAATATTTGTTTATGACTACCGTGAGGTGTTGTCTATTTTCTAAAGGCCCAAAAAGTCAACTGCAGCCCTCTCCCAAGCATGGGCAGGAAGGTCAGACATTGTCACTGGGTGCTGCATCACCTGTGGGGACAAACAATTGAAAATGTTGCATGCATTCAGGTCCTTCTCGACTCACTCATCTAGACAAGGCAACCGCACTCGATCTCTTAAGGCTCTTTAGGTGGCTATGATACCATGGTGTCCTTTATCACATGGTTGCAAGGGCACTGTCGACATCTTTAAGTTAGCATGAGCCCGCAATCCATGATACTGCTTTTGTGCATGTTACTAGATGCTTTCTCTTATACAAGACTGTTTACACTTTCCACATGAGAACTTTCTGCTGCGATCGTTCTCCGCTTATGCCTGGAGTTCAGTGTGAACATTGTAAGCAAGGTCAATCAACAATGCCCCTTGATATTCTTTTCTGGCCAGGCCCTAGCACATAGACAAAACATACCCTGCAGCTGCTGTTTGCGGAACACTTGTATTTTGATATTAGGGGACTGAATGTTTAACACAGAGACACTTGGAGAGGGACCTTTCCAGGGAAAAGAGCAAAACGCACCCGTGATGTATAAATACGATCTATGTTCTAAAGGTATGGGGTCTGCTGACAAAGCCCAGAGATCTTCTATTATATAATACTTCATATTCAGTCTATGGGGAGGGAGCTTGGGCACTGTAGTCCCGTTTCCAATGTCTTTGTAAGATGACATCTCCCTTCATAATGTATGGGCTTGCTGCTATGCTGACAAAATTTGTATTATGCATTATTACGCTAGTAATGGCACATATACTGCATTTTAGAGCACTTTAGTTGAAATAAATATTTTAAACTAATTCCGTGGATCTGCCAGATCTTGTTGTTAACAGGTACGAGAAAAGTGAGTGAAAGGGGTGTGTTGTTACCGCTATTCCTGAGAGATCCGGGAGTGTTGTGTTCTGGGTTGTCTAATCATTTGTTTCTCCATTTGTGAGTGGGAGAGCGAGTGAGACACTATAGCTAGTCGGTCCTGGGCTTGTGGGTACTAAGGCGGTAGAAAGGCATAGCCCCTATACACCAAGGTCCCATAATCCTGTGCATAATTCTGTGTACGTGCAGAATCCCTACAACACCTTCATTGGCTTTTTCAAAGATCTGCTGTCTTAGGCTTCCAGGCATCATGATTCTCGATCCTCGAAGTATTATGCCTTCTTAGGTGACTGCTAACTTATCCTGAAAGTTTTTGAACTTTTGAAATTCAACATCATTGGCAAGGGCCCAGTATTTCTCTCCCATGGTTGTGTGGTAATAAGTTCTTTGATTATGGTCATGTCTTTATCTGCATTGGTAGCAGCAATGATTTGTTCCACTGACAGAGCCACTGGTGTTCTTGACCTCACAATAAAGTTGAGACATGCTTCAACTGTCTTTGAGGTCAAAATGTGGCAAGATTGTAGCACTTGTGAAAGTAATCTGCCGAGTTTTGATCTGTCCCCAGTTTGAACATGATCTCATACTGGTATTCTTGCAGTCTTAACCCTCACCTCTAGATGATAGGGGGCATCTTAGCCTTTGGGCTTACAAAAATTGCAAGCAACGCCTGGTGAGGAATGATGATAGTGAATCATTTTCTGTAGAGGAATACATGAAAATGTTTGCAGGCCCGCACCACAGCCAGACACTCTGTCTCCGGCTAAGAGTAAGCACCCTCTGTTTCAGATAGACTTCGACTGGCATTGGCCACAATGTGCCTCTGAGCATGCGAATGGCTATTGTGTTGAGCATGGATTGCACCTAAAACTGCCGGTCTTGTATCAACAGTTATTTTGGATTGTAACTTGGAGTCAAAGTAGGCCATTCCAGGTACATCCTCAATCGCACGTTCAATGTCTTTGAAGCTCTGGTTGCATCTCTGAGACCACTGAAATGGTTCATTTTGCTTTGTCAAGTCTCTCAATAGTGCACTTACTGTTGCAAAGTTGCGAATGTCCCTTGATCACTAACTGGCTATGCCTAGAAAGAATTGCAGCACAATGACATCCTTGGGTGGGGGGAACAAGTGAGTGACAGTGCTAGCACCTTGTCTGGGTCTGGAGTCATTCCCCCATCAGAGAATATGTTCCCCAAAAACTTGAGCTTGGTTTTGTGAATTTTGCAGTGTTCATAGTGAAACCTGCATCAGCCAGTAACTAGCACACTTGATGAGCAACAGGGTGAACATCCTCATTTAGCTCAACCTGTACTTTTATTTTCTTGACTTTTCCCAGGCTATGGAACAATGCCAGGAATTGGCTTGTGATCTCAGACTGAGCACAGAGGTTGTAGTTGAGGGATATCAAACCCATGTCAGCAGCGGTGTCAAAACTGAGCAAACAGGTACTCATTAAAGTATCTTGTAGACATTAAATGGTGGCTTACACCAATGTCTTTTTAGGGCACTTTGTTGCCATGAATGACCCTTGGCTGTGCAATGGCTCAGAAGAAGCTCAGGTATATACCTTTGTGCCTGACGAAGTGAGGCAAGGCACAAGGGATAGGCTGTTAAACATTTCCAGTGGCATGATATTAATTGACACACCACTGTCTATGATGAAAGTTATTGGCTGGTCATTCACTTTCAATGTGATTTTGGCACAATGTGCAAATGAAGTTTGCCTCTTTGTTTGGTACACCTTCTTTGAACTGTGATCTACTTGCAGGCAGCTAACCACACATGCAAGCCGTTTTTGGGTAGATATTATTAGCGCACACTCATCTTATTTGCTAGTACTTGTTAGTTACATCAAAGAACCTTTGTACGATGAGCTTGATGACTATTGATTTTGCCTGGTTTCTACTCGACGTAGCTGATGTTGCATTTTTACTTTAGGGGTGTGGTGAGACTGCTTCTGGAATGTTCTGGCGTCCATCTCTTCTTGCCGTCGTGACGCACTTGATTTTTCTTTATCTTGGCACACAGTTATAAAATGGTTCTCTTTCGCACCACTTTTGCCCACTTGCCTGATGGCTGGATATTTACCTTCATGGGGAAATGAAAATCCCCATTGGAAGCATAGTTTTGTTTTCTTTGAAGACGTCAACTCACGTGTGCCTTGTTTATGCTTGTGTTTGTTTTACGCAGTCAATGACAATTCATTGAGTGCTGTTCCTGCTACCAAGTCAACAACTTGTCAATCTGCTCATTCTTTTATTCTCCCAGCCATCAGCATTTTCTCTAGACTGTGTGTTTCTCTCAGCATGCGCCTTCAAAACAAATCAAAAAGGCAACCGTCAATGACTCTAAGTTGCATGACTTCTTTGTCGGTGAAGTCACAGAACTTGAAATGTTCAATGAGTGCATCAAGTCTTACAACAAACTCGACCATTGCTTCACACGCTGTTGTCATGTTTGGTTGAAGATATACCTCTCATAGTCAACATTTGGCATTGGATTGAACTTGGCTTCCAACACTTCTTTTACCTTTTGCTATGATTTTACATCATTTTGTGAGATTTTCTTTAGCACTTCTTTCACTCCATCACCTGCAAGATTGTTTCAAATATAGGACGATTTTCTTGTCATCTTCTTTTTTTAGCTCAGCTATGAAGTCATCGAATGTGTCAATCCACACAGCCTACCTGGCAACAATGGTATGTTTCTTAGAAGAGTTAAAAGACGGTAGTGGCTTCAGGAACACAGCTGCATTGTATTTCGTGCTAACTTCTGCAGCCATTGTGAGCACGTGCTGTTCAGACAGCTTTTGCTCACATTGACAACTTCATTAAGCACTAGCCTTATGCTTGAACTTGGGTCGCAGAAAGTTTCAATCGCCCCTCATGGTGAATACGTTCTCTGTTTCCCGTACCTTCCTGTCACTGTTACTCTTTTTTGCTTCATCTGAATAATGATGCAGCGTCTCTGTCGATTAACTTGTCTATGCTCCACTGCAGGCCCTTCAATATCTTATGTGTTCATTTATGGGCTAGAGTAGGGCTTTAACTCCGCATGTGCCAGTCGCAAACTACTCTGCACCGATTCTGGGCACACATGGCATGCACAAGCAGTTTTCTGTATCATTGCAAACTCTCAGGGAGAGCAGTCTAGTCTTCTCAGTCACGAATCCCATCCTCATCACCAGTTGTAGCATCTTCCCCAGCCCAGGAGCATGCCGAGGAATTACACCACACGGGAGCAGCAATGAAGCACTACTTTATTTTTCAGCATACATAAACACACTGAATATTACATCATACTTCTCATTAACCACACCCCAACATCTCCCTGCATATTATGTACTTCTCCTTTAGAGTCCCCAAAGAAGCACAAGGGTCCTAGTGTGCATAGCACCAATATGCTACAATGGATAGCCCTCACCTTCTCGACTTCCGTCATTGCCTGTATGCTTAGAATCTGCCACTGCCTGCTGCCCTGCAGGGCCAGAGGACTGTAGTGGCCCTAAGCCCAGGGTCTCCAGGTACAGGTTGTTTGTTAAAAATAGACTTTGAAAGACTGCATCAGCATTTGTTAGTACTATTATACATTAAAAATCTGAGCTACCCCTTAGCTACCCTCTCAAACGTTCTGAGGCGACCTAATTGAACTGTAGTGTTTTATTGAGAAAAAAATATCAAATGAATATATTGTCTCTGAGACAAATTCCAAATTGATAGGTGTAACCGGAATGCTTTGAGTGGAGTCTTCTGGGTAAAATGTCTGTGTGTCCCCCAGAGCTTGTGTGAATTCTGCACCAGTGCTCTCTGAGATCTGTGGGGGCAAATATAACGGCACATTTGAAAGCAGGCTGGCTTAACGGTGTGCATCCAGTGCGGCCACACTGGAAGCTGACCTGGAAGAAGGACACTGACCTCACGGAGGGCACTGTGTTTAGCAATAACTTATGATTTAAAAGCACCTGCTGCACAGTTTCTTGTGCGTCCAGCCTTCAGGCAGCAATAGAAATGTCAACATAACTCTTGTGATTAATGTTCCTGCTAGAGGGAGAGATGGGAGTTTTGTCTAGTGGCAGTTTTGACTTGCCATGAAGTAGTGCAGAGGGTTAATATGCCTGCTGCAAAGAACACAGCTTTATTTTATGTGGATAGCTGAGATTATTAGTAAAGCCAGCTTTTACCATTGCTTCAACACAAATAAAATGTATGTGAGAAATGGGCTATAGATTGATGAGATGCACTTTTGCTGGGTGGTAGTGAGGGAATCAGAGGAGGTCATGGGGAGGAGGGGTGCCCCAAAAAATGGTCACAGCAGGCGCCACCAGCGCTAAAGCCGGCCCAGTTTAAAAGCATATCAGGATAGTAACATTCAATAAAACATTTGTAGGATTTAAACACTACTTTACAGGAGAAGATGGTGGTTACCACCCATGGAACTTTCGAAAGGGTGTTTGACAATGGTAATGAAAACTTAGCATGATTTGAAAACTACAGGGGAACAAAAATGCAATTGACCACTGCTTGCTAACATAGTTTGCAACATCGTGGGATTTACATCAGAAGAGAAGAGAATGCTTGTTAAATGCAGTCTGTAGGCAGCAGGTTCATACTTGAGGTATGCATTTTTTGCATTTTATTTGTACATTTTATTTTAGGGTACTTGATCAAAATCCGACCATTTTGCCCTTTGCATGTTGAATGTACCTGACTTTGCCTTATGTGAGGCTTGGTATCTCCATTGTAAATTCCCTGTAACTGGAAATTCCATTTGATATCCATGAACAGGGAGTCATTTTCCCCACTATCATTCAGGATGGCTAGCTGAGAACAACATATCACTTCTGTTCATAGCTGCCAAGGTTTTAGATTGCTAGGTGTGACATTTTCATAATTTCAGTGTAATTATGAGTGACATTTCAGCGACTATGAGTGGCACTTTCTCTCGAGGAAAATTAAGCAATGGGAAACATTTGAGTATCAGAGGCTATATTATTTAATTTTGCTCACACTAATAAAAATTATTAATAGCTGAGCGGCCTACCGCCTGACAGGGATCTGCCATGCTGCCAGTTACCTGCGACTTCAGTGGCAACACAGTCAGTGGCTCTATGTCACCCAGCCCCCAACGAGTTATTGCTGTCGACTAGTACAAAACTACTTAGCGTGCGTGACTGTACAGTTCTCTGTAAGATGGCTGCAGGCAGCTCTGATTGACTGCTGAGTGCTTTTAAAAGCATAACAAGTGAAGTGCAACTAGGAGAATAAGGCACAGGGGCAGATTTATGAGCCACTTGCGCCACTTTTGCGTCACGTTTCTCATGTTAAAAGTGACGCAAAAGTGGCGCAAGGGGCTCATAAATCCAGTACCTAACATCTTTGCGCCGCAGGTAGGTGGCGTGGCCACAGGCAGGTCTCGTGGCCAGCCCGCATTCATGAACTCACCTCCGTGGTAGTCAAAGCCACACCGCATGATTCTGGCAGGCACACACACTGGACTGGTGACAATGCTCCGGACTATGGACAACCACTCCTGTGGCTGCACGGTCCGTGGTTCTCTCTCAGCCTGCCCGCCGGGGCTGGGTGGGGCCAGGTCAATCAGGTTACGGGACTCATTTAATTTAATAAATACCGCTGGTGTGCGAGCGACTTTCCATGTTGGCAGCAGCATGTACTTCACGAGTCTGCCCAGTGGCGGGCAGTAAGTTTTGAAGGGAGGGGGTGGATGGGACACACACACACACGCACATATACACAACACTCACAGCTATGATTCATACACATGCACACACACACACACACACACACAGCCATTCACAACACTCTTTACCAAACATTCATACATACACGCACAAACACACCAAACATTAATTTAAAAGAAAAAAACTCTTACCTGCAGCTGGCTCTGCCTCACAGTTTCCAGGAGGCTTGGGATTGCTGCCTTCCCTCATTAGCTGACCTAAGATCAGCCAATGAGGGAAGGCAGCAGTCCCAACGTCATCACAGAGTGGGATGGGGTCAGTGAAACTACTGACCCCACCTCACTCTGTGATGAAGTGTCACTGATTGACACACGACCCTGGGCGCTTCAGGGCTTAAAACTGAAGTACTCAGGTGCGAGGCTATCAGTGAGGCTACCCCTCGTCACTGAGGTACTCTTGAAGGGCACTGGGTTAAGGCTTATTTCGTTTGCAAATCCGAGGTCAAGAGCACACATCATTTCGGTTAAAATATTTCCATAGTGTGAGTGTAAGAAGTGTGAATCATTTTCCTCATCTTTGGTCGTACCGCATACATCTATTCCATTCCTAGCACACAAGTTAATATTAAAATCCCCACCCCAAACAATGAAGGCGTCCTCTTCACCTTCACTTTGCAATCTTTTTAAAGCATTTAGCAAACTTTCTAAAATTCCCCCAATTTTGTCCGACTGTGCATTGTTGTAAACATTTACCAGTACTACTCTTTCTTTCCGAAATGCAGTTCCATTACTTGGTAAAATACCTCCTCATACCTGAGTACAGTTTTCTTAATGTTTAACATATAAGATATGAAAATTGTTAATCCTCCCTTGTCCCTCCCGTGATTCCCTTGAACCGCTGGAGTGTGGTATGTTTGGTATCCATTCATATGTAAGGGCTCTGTTATCCATGTCTCTTGCAGACAGATGATTTGGAACCCCCTTATAAATTCAGACCATATTGAGTTGCCTATCTTAGTTTGGAGGCCTGCTATGTTCCAGAAAACCACTTGTGTAAAATTGCCATTAGCAATATTTGTTCCTTTAATAGAATTTGCATCTGTCATAATGGGGACGGGGTGGAACCTGATGTTATAATCTGATATGTTTCTGTTTTTGAGGAGTTATCCTCTGTTCTTTGTATTTGTTCGGCTACTGCCTTGATTGTCACTGGCTCTACTTGATCGTCTTGGACCCTTGACTGGAAAGCAGGAGTGGAGTGGGTGTTAGTGATTGATTGTCCAGTCATTCCATCTTCTGCCCGCTACTTTTCCCTAGCATATAGTATGGGTGTGTTTGATAGTCAGTCTTGTTCGTATAGATTGTGCAAGCTTTCAAACCTATTTGCTGTATCTATATTGTACCTCCAGTGATTCTCCAATGGGTGATCTCTTTTTTTATCTAGGTTTAAGTTCTCCCATCTTGATGGCGGTTTATAGAAATAACCTAAAGGCTCGACGTTTATATTATGGGGGCTGGTGAGGGTGCTCCCTAAGCGCTCCAAGATTGTTCTCACCAAATCTGTGGAGCCAAAAGACAAAACCATGCAATCCCCTGTCAGGGTCTTTTGAGTTTTCCCTACCCAGGGCGTTCTTCTTACCATTTTAAATTCCAGAAACAATGCTCTGTGTAATCCTGTCCTAGACCCTAGCCAGTTTAGGGATTTATTTCTTAAACTCTCCCAGGATTCACTTTCTTGTGTTGGAAGCAGCGGGACATTTGTTAATATCACCGTATAAGTGGTTGCCTCCGGGGGGAGATCTAGTTACGAGCAGTGTGTTCCTTTTTTGCCTGTGGATGGTATGTAGAATAGGCGCTTGAGGGAGTGTGGTACGTAGGGGTTATGGTTCATTTTCTCCCCTGTTGATTTCTCTGTTTCACCCCCTGGTCATTTTGTGGCCGATGTCCTGTCCCAGGAAAAGCTTTTAAACGCCTTATTCCCGACTGTTTATCCTGGCTTGCTGACTTGGTGTCTTCTCTTGTTCGTTTTACTAGGGATTTGGTGACGAGACTAGTTGAAGTATTAGATAGCGTCTGTAATCTAGGTATTTTGTTTTGTGATCGAGATAACATAGATGTCTCGTTCTCTCTGATCTCCTGCTCTCTATGCATGGAATACTTCTCCTTTATTTTCTCTAGAGCTGATTCGATATTTTTCAATCTTTCGGCCATCTTTCCCAGTGATTCTTTTAAGGTTTTTTCTAGATCTTTTATCACGTTGGAAACATCTCTGGGGTCTCTTTGGGAATCAATTAGTGCTGGTTGTTTATCATTCTGATCGACTTGTGTTACTTTTCTCAGTTTTGGCACTTTCCTACACTGTTTGAGGCTAAGAGTTTTTTGTCCAACAGGGTCCCCTTGTGTAACCCCTTTCCCTCTCTTCTTCCCCCCCAGGTTTTTCACACGTTTAGGAGGAGGCTGGTATTCATCTTCCTCCTCATCGCTAACCCACACCTAATCAGTTATGTTTTGTACACAGCCGTTTATAATGGGGGTAGGGGGAATTATGGGAGTAGATATTGTTTCTATCCGAATATTCTCAGTTTGGTTTTCCCCTCTAACTTCCACGTTCAGTGTCTCTTCAACAGTGCTTATTTGTTTTCTATCGCTCCCATTGCGCCCGTCAGATAGTTCAATAGAGAGGAGTGAGGCTTCATTGGTTTTTTAGAGTCCATCTTCCTGCAAGGTCCTTTACTGATTTCTGCCTTTCTTTTCCCCATCCTGACTAGTGATAACATTTTCAGTCAAACAGGTGTCGCGTTGCTAGCCAAATATATTACGATATTAATAATTGATAGTGGTATTACTTTAACCTCCCAATGGTTGGCAGTTTCAAAATAAATCGCAGCTTTGTTTTTTAAGAGCAAATGTCAAACAGCAAATACCTGTGAGTCAAAAGGCAAGGTTAGAGTAAGGTCAGGGCAGGGTTAAGGCACTGCCGTTTTTAGAGTTGCCAATTCAAGTACTCACCAAGCGGGCAGAATATCAATGAAAAGGGGGGATGTCCCAGCCCAGCCTCCTCCGGCCTCTGAGGGCGCGGACCAGCCCGCCCTAGGCCCACGTACATCCCGCACCGCGGGAGCCCAGAGAGGATCTTTAAAGCGCCGGATGGCGCGAAGGCACTCGTTGGCGGCTGCGCGATGGCGCCAGAAGCCGCAAGGGGAGATGGGAGTTACAGTCCCGCTATTCTCCCGGTCCGCTGTCCTTCCCCCTTGGCCCCCTGCGAGGAGTGTTACAGCAGTGAGGGCTCTTGGCAGCAGAAGCAGGGCATCCCGCGCTGCGGGAGCCCAGAGAGGATCTTTAAAGCGCCGGATGGCGCGAAGCACTCATTGGCGGCTGCGTGACGGCACCAGAAGCCGCAAGGGGAGATGGGAGTTGCAGTCCCGCTATTCTCCCGGTCCGCTGTTCTTCAACACTATCACTCAAAGTCCTACGGTCACACACTTCATTATGACTAATGGAAATAACTTGCTAGCAAATTGGCCTAATATCATGTTGTTTTCTGCTAGCCATAGTAGCAAAGATCGTTGGAATTATACTAAATATAGGCCAACTACCAAAAAACCTAGGAACAGAAGGACTAAAAAAACTGAAAACCCTGCGCCAAAGACTTTTGCCGAAGTAGACATCTCTCACAGCCTAAGATTAACCCATACAAGGTGCCTGCCACCAGGTGCAGGGATCAACGGCCTCCAACCGGAGGCCATGCACCAAAGGCTGGGCTCCCCCAAGATGCTATCCGGTATGGTTTCCATGCCGGACAGACTGTCATGGAAACCATGTCGGAAGCCGTCATCGTAATCTCAAGGGCGGAAAGGCCCACCCTTGAGATTACTTGCTGCATTCCAACTAGTGGATGGGTTTTCTGAGCCTGTCAGAAGCCAGCTGGAATGACTGGTCGTATTTCTTTCTGACCTCCTCAATCAAAATGAGGCGATCGGAAAGAAATCCGACAGGCACCTTACAATGCGGCTCGGAAGGATCTGACCGTCCATCATCCCTTTTGGTATCGCTTTGTTCACCCTAAGTTGGCAGGGTGTGCCCAGACGTGGGTCCCTTGCTCACTTTGCCACTGGATTCAAGATAGCCTGGCTTATGAGGGTTATGAACCCGAAACCGGGCCCAGGATTCTTGTTTCCGGTCCAGGGAAGACATGGCTTGGCAGTTTGGGTTGGACTGTTCCCATGAGGCACAGGGTCAGACTGATTTGCATATGGCCATGTCTGAACTGGGGTGGTGGAGTGAGCTAAAGAATGATGATGGATTAAACCCAGAACAGTTGACTGGGGGTGAGTGTTTGATTTTCTCAAATGCTCCGTCCATCATACCCTTTGGTATCGCTTTGTTCACCCTAAGTTGGCAGGGTATGCCCAGACGTGGGTCCCTTGCTCA
Source organism: Triturus cristatus (assembly GCF_964204655.1). NCBI lineage: Eukaryota > Metazoa > Chordata > Amphibia > Caudata > Salamandridae > Triturus > Triturus cristatus. The sequence continues at coordinate 601,111,207 of NC_140594.1, forward strand.
TTTTGCCGCTGGATTCAAAATAGCCTGGCTGATGAGGGTTATGAACCTGAAACCGGTCCCAGGATGCTTTTTTCCGGTCAAGGGAAGACATGGCTTGGCAGTTCAGGCTGGACTGTTCCCATGAGGCACTGGGTCAGACAGATTTGCATATGGCCATGTCTGAACTGGGGTGGTGGAGTGAGCTAAAGAATGATGATGGATTAAACCCAGATCAGTTGACTGGGGGTGAGTGTTTGATTTGCTCAAATGCTCCGTCCATCATCCCCTTTGGTATCGCTTTGTTCGCCCTAAGTTGGCAGGGTATGTCCAGACGTGGGTCCCTTGCTCAATTTGCCACTGGATTCAAGATAGGCTGGCTGATGAGGGTTATGAACCCGAAACCGGTCCCAGGATGCTTGTTTCCGGTCCATGGAAGACATGGCTTGGCAGTTCGGGCTGGACTGTTCCCATGAGGCACAGGGCCAGACTGATTTGCATATGGCCATGTCTGAACTGGGGTGGTGGAGGGAGCTAATGAATGATGATGGATTAAACCCAGATCAGTTGACTGGGGGTGAGTGTTTGATTTGCTCAAACGCTCTGTTCATCATTCCCTTTGGTATCGCTCTGACCATCGGTGGGGCGCATCGTAATCGGCCCCATGGTGTTTTTCTCTCTTGTTCTGGGTCGAAGTCTGATGAGGAAAAATAAGGTGCCCAAAATATTGCTAGTGGACCCCACCTGCAACCACCGGATCAATGGGTGGAACCTTTCGAACAAGCCCACCTTGATTTTTAATTATGTACCTCTCATGGATAATACCTAGACAAGAACACACACCTTATTTTCACACTACTTCCAAGCAAGCTGAAATCCTTTACAGTGAACTCTTAAACACTGTAAAAGAGAACTCAAAAACAGACTTGCCACTAAAATTTTGATAGATGTATTCAAACAGCCTCATCCAATGATGTTTCTTTGATTACAACAGAGCCATCTGGTGCCATCTAAAAATTCAGAGACTGCTCAATCAACAGCACCTTCCAATCCAAAATTAAGAAACTTATTGTCATTGCCTTGGTACCACTATCTAAAATGACCAGTGGCCAGAAGTACTAAGAATCAATTTGAAAAAAATGTGTAAGTTTGGCACCGACGTTTTCCAAATTGATTCTGATTTTGCTAAACAACCACCGTATTAATAGATTGGTTCACAAAATGTCCATTTGTAGTGGGTCTCAATCCAACAAACCTCATGAATAATAATGAATTAGGTTGCAAACGGCAGCTCACTACATTTGGTGGCCATTAAAGGGATGAGGGACTGCTACAGTTATCATGCAACCGAGTTTGTGATGACCTTTAAATTGAGTAAACTTTTTTGTAAATTCAGCACTGTTTACTCAAAGGAAAGGGGGTGTGTTTCAAAAGGAAAGTTTGTGTGTTTTTAATGAGGTGGCAGTTTTTCCATGGGCCTCTGTTTTCCCCCTAACAAACCTTTTTTAACAGTCACAAAGGGCAAGGGGTGCCAAGGAGACACTGTTAATTTCTAAAATGAGTTACCACCTCCTTTGAGGTGTTGGTACCTTTTCAATAATATTCTAAGTAATAATACACCTAACCTAAGTAGTAAAATATACATTTAAATCAAGCTTACCTGTTCTGAAGAAGAGCATCCCAACCTCCGTTCAATCTGCTGACCTCTTTAGAATAAAAAGGAAAGACTATAATTCAATATTGCAGGTAAATATAATGGGAGATTTTACTAAAAAAAATCCCCTTTTATATAAAGAAAACTGTTATTATATGTTTAGAATTTTTAAAAATAGAAATAGAAGATGGATTTTTTTTCTATACTTTACACTCTATTACTTTATTTAAAATGTTTAAACTGCCTTATTTTGTTTTTATTCATGTTAAATATAAAGATATCATTATTTATGTTAAAAAATAAATAATACATGTATATATTATGCAGATTATCCTAAAAATGCTTAATACAAAAATATATCTATATCTTTCAAAATGCTATAAATATAAAGATTAATGTTAGTACTATATAACAGTGTTCCTTTTCAACATATGTAATGAAATTATAAAAAGGGATTATAATATTTAGAACACATTGACTATAACAAATGCATGCTTTTCTATCTAAAATATTGTTTCATTTTTTGTTATTACAAATAATGTTACCGATATACTGTTAATGTTTATGGTTTTTATATTAAATAAAAATATTTATTTTCTTCTAAATAATGTAAAACATTATTTAAGTTAAAAAATTCTTACTTTTGATATATTTATATTCACTAAAATGCATTTAAATATCTTACTCTTTATAAATGTATTCTAATAAATACCATTCATTTATGAATGCAAAATCTGTGATATGAATGTTAAAGAAATTACATTAAAAATCAAAGCTGGAGGTCAAATTTACCATTTTAACTCCAATCCAACTAACATTGGTGAAAATGCACATTGTTTCATTTACTATTCTAAGTCCAATTCTAGTAACACTGGTGAAACTACATATCGTTAGGAGTCTAATTTCCCATTTGACCTCCTATCTAACTAATTTTAGGCAACATAAATTCAGGTGGGGAGGGGATATTGAAATGTACGTTGCCAACTGTATTCCAATTATCAGTGGAGAGAATATATTTAGCTGTGGGCTCAGGTTTACCATTTTAACTCCAATCCTCCTAACAATGGTGGAAATGCATACAGTTGGAAGTTCAGATTTATTATTCTAATGCAAATAATTGGACTTGAAACCACTCAGAAGATATGGCTCAAAGGCAAGGTCTAAAGCCTTTGGTGTCACAGGGACATCCAATACTATTTTAACTTCTATCCAACTAACTTTTGGGGAAAAGCATACAGCAGGGGAGTTGGGTTTATTAATCTCACGTCAATCCAACTAGCAATGGAGAAAATGCGTTTTGATGGGGTGGCAGATTTACAATTTTAACTCCAATCCAATGAACATTAAGAAAAAAAGTCATTCAGATTGGAGGTCAGAATTACTATTTTAAATGCAATCCAAATAATAAGGGGAAAAATGCATTTGGTTATGTGATTAGATATATTATTCTAAACTCATGCCAAATAGCATTAGGGGAATATATGTTGTCAGGAGTCAGATTTGCTATTCTAACTCCAGTCTAACTAGCATTGTAAAACAATGCATTTAGATGGAGGTGAAATGTACTATTCTAACTCCAATTCAACATACATTGGTAAAAATGTATATAATTACGGGGGTGGTGGAATGTTTACTAATCTATCTCCCCTCTAACTGACTTTGGGGAGAATGAAAGTAGCTGGCGCCCAGAATCACAATTCTGTATCCAATATTACTAACATCAGTCAGATTTACTATTCTGCATTCAATCCAAGTTACACCAGAGAAAAGTCATATATTTAGAGGCAAGGGGTTCATGTTTATCAATCTAACTCCAGTCCTACAAACATTGGTTTAAGAACATATATTTAAGAGGGTTATCATAATTATAACTGCAGACAACAAACATAAACCTAAACACATATATTTAGTGGCATCACAAACACTAAAAAATACTGCAGACAAAACATTTCTTTATACCTTTATTTTAACACTAGTTAAATGTTCAAAAAAATGAAAATATAAACAAATTAATGAAAATTAGATTTAAACTTAACCCGTTCCGTGCTCATGACAAGCTCAGCTCGTCATGAGTCACAGTGGAGCTGTGCTCATGACGAGCTGAGCTCGTCATAACTGCCGCGGCCCACCCACGTGCGATTAATTCCCCGCCTGTGCAGGAGAATTAATCAGTGGGCGGGGTCGTGATGAGCTCAGCTCGTCATGAGCACAGCTCCACTGTGAGTCATGACGAGCTGAGCTCGTCACAAGCACAGCGGCGCCGCGGCCCCCCCGCACCGCGGGGGAATTACCCCCACAGGGAAGGGGTTAAAAATAATACTATCATTAGGAGGTCAGGATGAAACATGTCCGACAGGATGAAAGGTTAGAGGATGATTTGGCTGCATGCAGACCTATGGTCTTGGATGTCCGTGGAGATTAAACCGATCCAGCTTTGCCAACTGGAAATGCATGAAACAAGCTACATCATTGCAATACATACTTGTTACCCGTGACACCTTTACGAGTGGGCCTGTCATGGATGTGATTGTGACTTTCTTGACATCACGAGATGCCTGTCTGGGATTCACTATAACCCCATCACAGCCACATCACTGTACTCATTTAGATTAATTACATTTTATCTACACTCTACCTGAGCTACTTGGAGGGTGGGGGGATTTGAGAATGTTATTTACACTGAATATTATTGATTACACTTAGACGCTTCTCTTCTGAAGTGTCGTGTAATTGCTAAATGTACACTGTACTGTGTTGGAAAACTAATAAAAATACTTTAAAAAATACTATAATTATACATGTAAGTTAATTTTGTAATTATTTTTCTTATCAAATACTGTAAAATCTATTCTTTGAAAAATATGATTTAAAAAACATATTTAAATAAAATACACTAATTACTGTAATAATTTAATAAAATTTAAATGTGACTATTTAAAAAAACAAATAATTAAAGAAAATGAAAGAATACTTTGTAAACAAATATTTAGAAATATGTAATTAAACATAAAAATACAAAATACTACCCATCCTATTGCTCAATAAAACCTAATACAATTTAAAAAAATGTAAACAATACTTATTCCACTAATTATCAATATTAATCAAATATATAAAAATAAATAATAAATTAAAACGTCTAAAAATAACATAAATATACAAATGTAAAACAACACCCACACAATAATTCTATAAAACCAAGCAACTTGAAACAGAAAAAAATGAAAGTTGAAATCTGATGGGGTGGCAGATTTTCAAATTACTGATGTAACTATAACTTTATAAACAAAATAAGAAAAAAAAAACATTTTATATCAAATACAATACACATATAATCAATTTTTTTTTTAATTATTGTAAGAAAAACTATGTACTCATCTTAGATAGTCTCATCGTCTATAGTATGACATTGATATTATAAATCATCAATATTTTGGATTCAAATTTTCAGGATCGGCACCATAAAACCAATGACATGAGGAGCAACGTGTTGCAATGAGCCTTGACATGAATACAAAAGAACCATGGAGATCTGGCAAATTGTAACGTGAGTGCAGTAAATCCATAAATATATGGTAAATGCCGCAGCCACAGAATCGCATACTTCCATGGATCCTGAACATCGTTCATTATTCTATTAAGAGTCTACTCATGAAAAGTAAACAAATCTTAAACTTTCTAATGTCATGTATTGCTCCTTTGTTAGCTATACCTTGAACAGAGCAGCTTCAACAATCTCTCTCTGTTAGAGACAGAATCTGTTTTTTAACAGCGAAAATATGTTTTTTCTTAAAGTTTTACGTGTATAATTAAGTACTCTTCTGTTCTTTTATCTGCAGACAAACAATACACTCCAGTATTAATCATACTATTTACAGTAAACATTGCTCTGATGAAAAAACAACTTCTTCAAGATAATCTATCCCATAATAAACAAGAAACAAAAAAACAAACACCAAAGGGGTACGCCGACCATACGGCACACTCTGGGTTGCCAATGGCAGAAACTCAGCTGGCTCCACAGTCAGAGACCCTTGACAAAGCCACTTGTCTTCCAGAGGGCCTCTAGTTACCATGGCAATATCCCCGCTATATATATGACAGGGATATCACAACAATTTTCTCGGCCCTGTTTCGCCACGCCTCGCAGAGTGAACTAAAGGAGAGAAAAATAACAAAAGTCATGAAAAGTAGGGAGAATGACCCGGTGCTTCAGGTCATTTGTTTTTACAGAAGCAAACTGCCACTTTACTACTTTGCTTCAAAAAACAAAAAAATGAACACTGGATGACCATACAAACTTGGCGGTTGCTCGACATCTATCTGTGCCTTCAAAGGGGCATATTTACAATAACTGGCGCATCTCTGCATATCAGCAGGGATGCGCCAGTTATTGTGCGCCACAGCTCCGCCACCATGGATGCGCCGCATTTACAATACGGCGCACCATGGGGCACAAACGGCACAGATACGTGACGCATCTGTGCCGTAAAAGTGGCGCATTGCTGGATTTGTGTGGCAAGCGAGACGCAGCTCCAGCAATGGTCTGGGGGGCACTATCTTGCTAATGCTGCGTCAATCCTTACGCCTGCTTCAGGCAGGCGCAGGGTTTTGACGCAGCATGGGCCTAAAAGTGACTGAGTGAAATCTTGTAGATTTCACTCAGCCACTTTTAGGAGGCGTTCCTGAGCCGGAACGCCCCCCCCACTGCGCAGGAACGCCTACATGTGGCGCAGGGCTTTACAACGTGACGCATCTCTCAGATGCGTCACGTTGTAAGTACCCCGCACCATGGCGCAGGATTTGCGCGGCTGCTGCGTCACAAAAGTGACACAACAGCGGCGTAAATGAGGCGCAAGGGGCTTGTAAATCTGCCCCAAAGTATTGACTGTATCGGAGGATGCACTGTAGGTACAGAGATCCCGGCCAGGCAGATGAGGATTTCTAAAACTGGAAGATGGTCCTTTACCGGGGGAGGATATCAAGGTATCCACTAGATAGACAGGCTAGCGGGCCGCCCCCGGTCTAACGGACTTCATAGGTTAGGACGTATTCAAAGAGGATGGCCATATCTATGAGTTGTCCTATTCACTGTTCTCTCAAGTGTATCAGTACAAAGTCTCTGAGGCTTAATTGTCCACACTCTGGAAGTGCTTGTTGTTCAGTCCAGGAACCTGTGTGCGTCTCTCCAAAGGCTCACTCACCGCTGTCTACGAAAGTAGCTCTGAGCACAAAGTCTGAGCATCGAAAGGCAGGTGAGCAGCAAAGATCCAAGCCTGTTTGGGACCAAATATCTGACCCTGGTTTGGTCTTTGTCCCATGTGACTGCAAGATATTTCAGAGCTGCGCTCAGTCAGCATCCTGGAAACTGTGAACTCACTCCCCTGAGTACTGGCAGTCTTGGAAACAAAGAATACAGGGTCCTGCTCTACAGAGAAATACTTGCAAATCTGTTCTGCAAGAACATAAATCAAAGAAACCCATAATGTGTGCTTTCCTTGAACTTCTTCCACCACATTTGCAGAAAAGGCACATGAAGATGTATCCACAACCTATAGCTGCACGCTTGCAACCCAAGAGCAGGCTCAAGCGACCCTTGACCTCAGTGTTTTGCTGATGCATTTAATTTTCTCCATTAAGGAGCTGGGCTTGTCTTGAAATTGTTTTTATTACTAAAGCAGAAGGGGCCGTTACAATTAGCATATAAATGAAGCATTCCGACTTACTTACACTTAATTTTGTAGATGCATAATTAATCTCTATATTTTACTGGATTGCTTCATCCGTTTCAATATTCACTGTTTTTTGCCATCCCCTTTGAGAGTGAATCACAGTCAGCCTGACTATTTTGCATCTAGTAAGATTTCTTATACATTGTCAGATTGAACGAGCTTGTGATGCACGTTTTTTGCAAGCTGGTTCACTGAACACAGTGTGCTCTTGTTATCTTTGTGCAAAACAGTAGAGCAGAAAGTTTGCCCATTGCCTGCATTTTGGTTTATGTGAATAGTAAGTTTCCAAACGTAAGAGTTGAGGGAAATGTTATCAAGGGTTTTGCGTCACCCTTGTGCCCCGCAAGGGGGGTGCAAAGGGGACGCAAAACCTATGTGAGATTTATCAAGTCTCGCAACACCACTTTGTGTGGCCCTGCGTGGCTTGTTAAATCTAGAGTAACGCAATGCGTTGCAAATTGCTGCATTGCGTTACTCTGCCCCAGGGAGGCGTTCCTTGGGTGGAACTTGGGTGGTCCCATGCATCCACCCATTGATGTTGGTGCATTCCAATATTAATCATTACTGGTAGACCTGGGAATGTGTCGAAATGCTACGCCTCCCCAGGTGAGGCATAACGAAGAGAAATATCATTATTTCTCCTCATGTTTTCCTCTTTCTATGTGTGTTGCATTTTGGATTGCTTTTGTTCAGAAAGGCAGTGACGTAACACAGCCCGCCGCAGCCCCTGCAGTGCAAGGGGCCGCAAGTTCAAGGGACCCCCCTGAGCACAGTTCCCTGGCCTGAGATCTCCTGAGTGAATCCGGAGGGGAGGCCCTTCCATGTAGTTTGCGGGGTCACCCCATCAAGTTTTGTTACGCTAGTGCAGAAAGGTGTCCTTTCCTGCACAAAAATAACCCAGCCTACAACGCATGAAGCAAGGGTGCCTGCATTGGCACTAGGCTGCTAATATTGGGCCAGCACTGGCAGTGGCCATAAATGTTCTATATCTTGACAGATATGGAACATTCCTGCCTTCCCTCTCACTCAGCACAGCAAAGTGGCTTGCTGCATTAAGATTTGCTAAATATGCCACTGAATGTTCACTGTGCATTACAATATGGATGAAAGGCGCCAAGACCACTCAAAAAGACCTACAGAAATAGGCAATGGGCTAGAGAAGGGTGCACTTACTAGAGAGATGGGTTCAGCTCGCCTAGACACACAGCCGTTACTTGTGTATCCTCTGATGCAACGCCTTACTACACCAAAGCAGATAATCCAAAGTTCCAAAGTTTAAAGTTCAATGTGCAATACAATGTGGGCAAAAGATGCTGTAAACACCACTTAAACAGTCTGGAGGCAAGATGGGCCCAGGCATGAACTAATATGTGAGGAGGGCTCGTTTCCGTCCACAGACACTCACAACCCTTACAATGTGCAGTGATCTGGAGCTGTCCTTTAGCACACCGCAGTAGCAGGAGCGGCCTGTGCAGGTAAGAGCGGTGAGCCGGGGTGGTGGGGAAGTCGACAGATAACGATGAGGGAAAATAAAAGAAAAAAAGAAAAACACTTACCTTGTGCTTGCCGCATTGCCAACGAGCACAAGGTAAGTAGTTTTATTTTTTTAAATTGTATTTTCCCTCATCGTCTGTTGACTGCCCCTATCCCGCCCTACTGCCCCACCTCTCTCTTACCTGCACAGGCCGTGAACATGGAAAGCAGAAGTTCTAAAGGTAAGAGTTTGAAGTGCACTGTGCATTACAACGAGGGCTAAATAAATGAAATAGAGTATTTGTAAAGCGCGACCAATTACACGAGGGTATCAAGGCGCTGCGGGCTGTCTTGAAGATTAAGCAAGCTATTGCCCAGAGTCACATGTTGCTGGGCTAACCTGCCTCCAGCACCGGGGATCGAACCGTGAGCCCCTATGTTGCGGAGTCAGGCGCCCTGGCGGCTGCCCCACACACCACGCATTCCCACTAAACTTAACAGGTGAGTGAGTCCAATTCAGGTGTGCACCACTCAGTGAGAAGTGCTCATCCCCGCTCACCAACAGCAGCAACACTGTCTGTCTTTCTGATGCACCACCTCACACATCAAAGTGGGAAATGCAGTGTTTCAAAGTTAATAGGTTAAACTACACTGTGCAATAAAATGTGGGAGAAATACCATCATTTTGCATTATGCTAATTTTGTTAAATGTCACAAGATTTTACAAATCCAACATTTTATATGACCTTTGCTTGAAGGTGACTGACACTGGTAAAACGTCTCACTAGAGACATTTTCCCCTCAAACCAGTCTCTTACAAGTTACCTTTGGACATCAGGTATGATTTTGTGTTCAATATTCAGATGTCATACTAGAAAATACATTTTGCTAAATTTCCTGCAATTTCACTTAACTTTGGAGGAAAAGAAAACCTGTTACAAAAAGTGCAATTTCACACACTCCTACTATTAAGGTCAAGCCTGACCCGGACTCAGCTCTGACTCAGCTTCCGTATAAACTCACTAGTTTGCCTGAATCCTGTGCATCTGTGTAGACAATGTTATAATTTGTAGTTTCCCAGTGAGGCTCAGTGCTGGGCTGCACTTGACCTCGCCACTTGCACTTTATGTATACTGTACTTGGTCTCTGTTTGAAAGTGACAAGTACTCATTATATAAGAATTACTACTTTTGATGGTTGAGATAGCCCATAATTTCTTGCAGATTGATTTTTGTATGCACTGGTTGAGTACCTGAGGTAGAACTGTGACCATTTTGTTACTGGGTGAACATTTACAATGCTTTTTAAGTGTAAAAGTGTAAGATCCTCTTTTCTCCAGCACTTAGCACACCTCTCCCCAACTCATCAGCTAGGTGACAATATGTTAAGTAGGCCCGGTGAAATTTAATTATGTGGAGGAAACCTAATGAACTTCATGAATTTCACATTATGTAAAATTCATAAAATGTCTTAAAATGTCTCATAATGTGAATTTGCAAAATTTTCAACTGCAGGAAAATGGTTTGAGCAGAAATATCTTGTGTAAAAAAAATACATTTTCTGCTACAGGGAGTTTTCTGCAAATTACTCAATATGGCAAAGGCCAAGGCTAAACTCCCTAAGAAAATGAGCTACGGCATCTTAGGGACCTGGGCATCTTGCATTCAGACATTTTTTAAACTATGGGAAGTTCCGGTATGCCATTCCTCTACACCAATAGAAGATTGTGAGATCTGGGGGTTGGCGTGATCCAAAGCCACACTACAGCTCTGGGGTTTGAAACTTGGGCGATTTCTATAATGGCTCAAACCTGACTCTATAATTCAGCAATTTCATAGCCAGAATCCACAGATTTGGTTAGATTTAACCAAATAACTAGTTTCCTTACAAGAAACTATGTGGTACTGAAGAATGACACCTGTTTAATAGTCCATCAAATAAATAAAACCAACCTCGTGGGAGTAGGAGCTTGGTGTCAGGTACTAAGGCAGCAGTCTAGCCAGAACCTACAGACCGAGCTCTTGCAAAAAATCTTCCAGGAAACGAATTGTACATTCAATATCAAAGAATGGCAGTGCCTTTGTGAGACAGGACATAAATCACACAGAGGAGTGAATTTTAAAAGGATGGATTTCTATCCAGATGGACCACTGTTTTAGATGCAAAGCAACCAAAGGGGGTGGCTGGCTTCATACTTTCTTTGACTGTTCCATGTTCCAACAATTTTGTGATGCTGTCTTCCAGGTAATTAGCCATACCATCCAAACCCAATCTATTCCTCATCCATGCTGGTGTTATTTGGCTCCCCTTATGAGGTTTACCGTTTATGTAAGCAGTTTTTTACATCAATAATTATTGCTGTGAAGCTATAGCCAACAAATTCGCAGACTACTATAAAAGAGCTTACCTAAGCAGCTCTGAATTACCAGAAGAAGATTCACAGGTCCTCCTGTCAGATATCAACTTGCCCACGCTGTCTGAAGAGGAGCGGCGCACGTTAGACAGTGCCCTCACTAATGACGAAATTGCACAAGCGATAAGACACCTTCAACCTGGTAAAGCTCTGGGACCTAACGGCTTGCCCATAGAACTTTACAAACTAAAACCAGACACAATAGCTCCACGGCTCCAAGCCTAGGGCTCAGGCCTTTAACGCTGCAGCGGGCCTTTAATATGCGCTATGGCGGGCTATAAGGCTATATTAAGGCCCAGCAGCTCTAGAGCATGAATTTATTTTTGCAAAAGTCTGACTAGTTAAGATAGAATGTTTTCTGGGATAAACTGAATGATCTCTGGTTTAATCAACCTCTGGCAAAGTGTTAAAAAGTACAACGTGGATATTTAAATGAAGATCCTGAATCCATTTGAAGATAAGAAATGGTTTAATTGTAGATGCAGGTTTAACAGCTCATCCATCCAACTGCCAGCAGGTTCATCAGCAGAATCACACACAGCATTCTATTCCACCAGTCCAAGATGGGTTCACTCTAGAACCTTAAGAGCTCACCAATGTCAGGAGTGACATCACACATACTAGCATAAGCATATTACAACATATCTCCCTCCTTTACACATAGCATATACACAAAAAACAACAGAACTTCAAACAATGTAATCTTTCAGATAAGAGGGAATGCGTGAAACTCTACTAGGTCTCATCATGACTGGGGGAACAGTTACCTTTCCTGACAAATCTTGAGACAACAAAACATCATCATTTCTGTTACATAAAGCAACACGACTCAAATTCCACACCCTGTGATCAGCAGTTCTTATTGCATTATGAAACACTTTTATCACTTTGATGGGTTTGGAATATTTAGAACCAGCAACACAAAACCCAGGTTTTTTAATCCTGACCATGTCACCAACTGAAACTTTTGTTACTTTGACAGCATGTTGTACAGCATAGTTTCCTTTACTTTTAAGACACTTCAAATCTTCCTTGTTCTTCCAAGAAGTGTCATCCTCAATCCCCCCATTCACCGAAAGAAATTTGTTTACCCAAGGAGGCTCTAAGAAAGTATCAGGATTCCGTCCCCGAAACAAAAAGAAAGGAGATTTCCCTGTTGTCGTATGGGGAGCAAAACGATAAATGCAAACCCTCTTTGAAATTTCCTCCTTCCAATCAAGCCCATTCTGCTTTGCCAAAGAGATAGTATCTTTTAGCACCCTGTTAAATCTTTCCACAGTGCCATTCGATTCGGGATGATACAAAGCACACTTCTTATGTACAATTCCACAACCACTTAGAAAATTTTCCATGTCCCCAGAAACCAATTGAACCCCATTATCTGTCAGAATGGTTTCAGGAATACCCTCCTTAGCAATGAGCTTCTTTAAGCAATCAATAACAGTTACTGTGTTCACATTTTTTACACAAAATATTTCCGGCCACCTAGAAAACAAATCCATGATCACAATAACAAATGTGTCCGAACCATCCCCATGCACAGGTCCTAAAATGTCCAAAGCTATATCTTTCCACGGACCACTAGGACGAGATCTTTTCTCCATGGGTTGGGTTCTAGTTTTAAGACCTTTCTCACTCAGAGAACATTGAACACACTCTCTAACTAAATGTTCAACTTGAGTATCTACACCTGGCCACCAATAACTTGAACGTATCCTCTCTTTTGTCTTGGAGATACCCAGATGTGCCTCGTGAGCAAAATTTAGTAATTCTTTTCTTAGAGAAATGGGCGGAACTAGTCTATGACCCCTTAACAACAAACCATCACAATGAGAAAGTTGATCCTTCACTGACCAATAATCTTTGACTAACGAACCACCCTGTTCCTTGTGATGCCAACCATTACAAATGAGACTCAATACCTCTTGGATGGAAGCATCAGCTTTACAAGCATCCAACCAGCGTTCATGAGAAATCACCTCATAATCTACTCCACAAACAAAATCCTGAAAATTACCAAAGTCAATATCCGTCTGAGAATCTGAAAATCCCTGTTCAACTGATGGTACCAATCTTGAAAGTGTATCCGCCACAAGGTTCTCACTACCAGGAACATACTTAACAACAAAATCAAATCCTTGCAAGCCAACAACCCATTTTGAAATACGTGGTGATATTGAATCAATACCCTTGTTAGATAACACTTCGCATAGCTGTTTATGGTCAGTTTTCACTACAAATGATGTACCCCACAAAAACTTCTTGAATTTTTTAACAGCCCAATAAACTGCCAAAGCTTCTCGCTCAATAACAGAATATCTGGTTTCAGCCCCTTTCAGACTTCTTGAAATAAACATAATGGTGTTCTCAGGAGCTGAACCCCCTTGATACAAGACCGCACCAAGTCCTTTTAAACTTGCATCAGTAGAAATAATTGATGTTTTGGTGGGATCAAAATTTCTAAGATTCGGTGCATTTTGTAACATTAGTTTTAACTCACAAAACTCTTTCTCACAAGATTCATCCCAACAAAATCGCACGCTCTTTTTAAGTAGATTCCTTATATTGTATGTAACTTCAGCAAAATTCTTTATGAATTTATTGTAATATTCGGCCATGCCAAGAAAGCGCATTAGCTCCTCCTTAGAGGTTGGAGCCGACAAATCTTTGATAGTGTTTATCAGATCAGCTTTTGGAACCACACCATCCGCACTTATGGTATGTCCCAAATAGTCAATCTTTCCACAACCAAATTTACATTTCTCCCGCTTAATGGTCAGATTGTGGGCAGCAAGTCTACCTAGCACTTGTCTAATTCTCTTCCCATGCTCAGACACATCAGAACCATACACCAGAATATCGTCCTGGTATACACAAATACCAGGTATATTGACCAATACCTTCTCCATGACACGTTGAAACACGGAAGCGGCAGAAACTAACCCAAACGGAAGTCTTATAAACCTGAACGTCCCAAAAGGCGTAACAAACGCAGTCAAATCTTTAGAAGACTCATCAAGCAGTATTTGATGATACGCAGACTTCAGGTCAATAGTACTAAAAAATTTAGCCCCTGCCACCATACTCAACAATTCAGATATATTTGGAAGAGGATACTTATCAACCAGTACACACTTATTAAGCTGTCTCAAGTCCACACATAATCTCAGAGAGCCATCGGGTTTTCTGGCAGCCACGACCGGAGCTAACCAAGATGTTCCCTCAACCTCTTCAATGATGCCCTGAGTTTTGAGTTTGTCAATCTCTTTAAACATGTCATCTTTAACTGTAAAAGGAACATTCCTCACCTTACACGACACAGGAACAGATCCCGGGACCAACTTTATTTTATGGCAGTAGCCCTTAAGACAACCCAACCTTTCACCAAACACTTGGGGAAATTCTTCCATGAGCTGAGAATCCAAAGAATTATTATCAATGGACCCAATGACATTCCTCTCTTTGAGTATGACCGGAGGAGTATTATTTGGATCTAACATGACACCCAGATCTTTTTGATGCCACCAACTAATAATACTATCACCCTTTTTGGAAACATAGATCTTCCCAGAGGTGAAACGATCCTCAAACTCAATTAATCCCACAAAGTACCCTCTCAATTCTATGGGATCACCACCGTAGGAGGTAGGACGAATGTCAGGTTTAGACAGTTTCACTTTGTTGCTCAACTTGTCAGAAAAGAATTTGTTGGAAACAATGGTAATCTTAGCTCCCGAGTCAAATAATACCTTAGTTCGCTGACCCTCAACTAAAATAGACTCCAGAGGCCCATCACTTCCGACCTGGACCACAATCTGTCCACATTCAAAATCATGCAACTCTGCATCATCTTCTTGAGAAACCTCATTTACAACATTTCTAGAAGCTTTGATTCTGCATGCATTCACATTGTGACCTTTCTTTTTGCAAAATGGACATGTGGTATTCAGGGCAGGACACGATTTATCATTTGCCCAGTGTGTTGTGCTGTTACATCTGTAACACTTACCATTCTTTTTAAACTGAGCTCGAGATTTGGTATTCAACTTATCTTTAGACTGAGATTTCATTAAAGAATCAGAAGGCTTCTGAGACACATTAGCATTAACCACTGTAACGTCCGAACCAACTTTGTTGAGATCCTTTTTTATCTCTTTCACACATGCTAGTGAATGTTCAATTCTTTTAGCTATTACCAAGACCTCATCAAGAGACGGTTCATCTTTAAGCCAAAGTTCATCCCTTACTTTCTCAGAGATACAACCGAGCATAAATTGATCTCTTATCCTTTCCTCAATTAGGACATCAAATTTACAAGTGGACGCTAGACGTCGGAGATCTGTTACATAATTTTCTATGCTTTCATCCTCCTTCTGCATACGTCTACCAAAGTGGTAGCGTTCTAAAATAGTACTAACTTTTGGTAAATAATGTGCATCAAGCTTGTACATACATTGTTCGAATTCATTCAGACCTGTAGCAGCACTGGCAGGAACGTCAGGAAGATGATCAAACACATCTTGACCCTCAGATCCAAGACAGTGTATTAGTAGAGCCGTTTTCCTCTCAACACTGAGCGAAGTTCCGCACACACGAGCATATCGCTCAAAAACTTTCTTCCACTTGGACCATTTAATAGGTGGATCTCCAGGCGATTGTAGAAAGAACGGTGCAGCCGTAACATTCTGCATGACTCAGAAAAAGAAATAATTCAAAACAAACAAATAAAAATTTAAAATAAACTTTTCCTTCTCTTTTTTTTTAAAACCACTACAAATCCTCTCTTATTAAACCAAATACATTCTACAACATACCACAACTACCCATGTTATGCTATATCTAATATATACAACAGCAAAATGCAATTTAACTGTAAGTGTAGAAATGTAGCCTAAATGTTAAGAAATGTAACCTGAATGTTAAAGAAACAGAGCAAATCAGCACTGTCTACTCCAGGATTCTCAGTAAAGGTGATCTGTCAGTGTACCTTAGAATTGTTCCTAAAATTGTCTATTTGTAAAAGTTAGTACTGCATGACCAACAATGTATGAAGACTTTTAATCAGGACTTGACCACCGCTATAAGGAACTCTCAAAACTTACAAGCTGTGCGTGTCAGCGTAACTTAATAACACGCATGTATTTGTCGCATGTCAGGGCTGCTTAGTTAATGTTAACTTGTAAAGTATACTCGCAGCACGCTACACATTCCGAAGATGAATCAGGATTGATTATATATTGGTCTTGTCGCAAGCTGTGCGTGTCAGCGTAGTTTGAAAACAGACACGCAGCATATTGTACATCCAATAAAACAGCTGTGCGTGTCAGCGCTGTTTGAAATAAGTTAAAGCCCCTCTCACAAAGATACGTTACAGTGCTTCAAGCCCTTCTAGAGAGCTTCGTTGCTTGTGGCAGAAAACACGCAGAATAGAGTACTTACAGTTGAACTGCTGTGCGTGTCAGCGCTGCCAGATCAAAACGCAAAAGACACTCACAATTGCCAATCGACGGCGTTCGTCACTACCTGAGCGCGCCGAAGCACCGCCAAACAAAGAACAACAAACAATTGGCTGAAGCGAGTTAGAACGTCATGCGCTTCCACCGTGGTTCGTCAAACGCTGGCTGAGGAGCGTGCGTCTCAGGGTTACCAGGACAGCAGAAAACGTTGCGTTCCAGGCAGAGATCTGACGTACATCATATGTCCAATCCCGTTCTATCCGATAACAATGGAGGAACAGCAGGTTGACGAACACATTAAAGAACGTTGTGCTCGAGATGGGCAGTGAAAGCGCGAGCAACTGACAGGCAAGTCTAGTTTAAATAAAATGTCGTAACTGGCAAGTTTTTTCCAAGATACTAAATCGGCAGTAATTTAAGAAAAATCTTCAGCCTGTGCCACATAAGAATAGTATCCCTGAAAGATGTTTGAGCCCTTACGAGGATTTTAGTTAAAAATAAACAACACCCTTAATGTTAACACAGTCAAAGTTAAAACGTTATACCGGTGATGAATTTCTCTGTAGCACTGCGTTGATCGCCAGATGAAATTAACTAGACTTAGTAAACACGCGCTTAGAAATAAGAATTTCAGTCTTACTTGACGAGTGAATAAGTTCGTTTTTTCAATCTTTAAAGTCACTGTAGTCTGGAGTTGAGCTGTTATCCGTTATCCCATCCTCGTCGCCAGTGTTAAAAAGTACAACGTGGATATTTAAATGAAGATCCTGAATCCATTTGAAGATAAGAAATGGTTTAATTGTAGATGCAGGTTTAACAGCTCATCCATCCAACTGCCAGCAGGTTCATCAGCAGAATCACACACAGCATTCTATTCCACCAGTCCAAGATGGGTTCACTCTAGAACCTTAAGAGCTCACCAATGTCAGGAGTGACATCACACATACTAGCATAAGCATATTACAACACAAAGTGAGTTCGGTCAGGAGGTACAGGTTAAATCTAATTAACGAGTTTAAAGCCCCTCGGGCTCCAAGAAGCCTGTGCTAAACATTGAAATGTTGATAGACAGGGCTTCTACCCGCCATTAGAAACCCATAACACTCCATTATCTTCAATAAAGCACTCAATAGTCCAATGTTCTAAGAAAGATTTAAGCAACTATTTCCCTCGTCAAAATGTATGATTATGTTATTATAGACCTAGAGTTGAAGGATGAATTATATGCTATCTCTGTACTTTTTTGTGTTCACGCTTTAAGCCTGCTAATCACACCTATGCATTTTGATTCCTATTTATTACTGATAATGCACATTATCAATTTTGACTAAGAAGAATTGTCACTTGCATATTTGCACTTTTATAGGCTTATGGGTCATCGTATTCTCTTGCCTTTTTTCTGATGCTAAATGTTCATTATTGATTCTGTTTGTGAATTTCTATTTGCACTCCTGCACTTTAAAAAACATCATTGCTCCTGTAAAGCTGATCACTATGCTATGGGTATTTGTTGTAATGTTATTTACCTTTTGCTCCTTTCCCTGTTTATCTTATCTTTTGAAGACATCCATGTGTTCTAGAATATGACTGCTGCTCTGACTGAGTGTTAGAATTCAGGTGGATTTGGAAGGATGAACCTGAGGCAGTTGGGTGGATGAGCTGTTGTACCTGCTACTCTAAATAAATTCCAAGAAGAAACCTACTCACATCTCCTGTCATCATTCGGAGGACTTATCCTTTTAACAGCATTGTATTTCTGTTTGTTCTCTTTTTAATCGTTCTGCTCAAATCATTTTTTTAAAAAGTAACTCAAGTATCTCACTTGGCTTCGAAGGTGGGGTTTACTTTCACATGCAGAAGAGAAAAAATTGCATTGTTTTTCATGAAAATGTCGTGAAAATTCACAAAATTCCAAGAAACAAACACTGGAATTTCGCTAACCCTTAATCATAAAATAATCTGCATACTTGTATGGTTTCTAGTAATTCCTCTGCTACAGCGATTTCAGAAAAGAAGGCTAAGTAAAATTTCGTGTGCCATCAGTAAGGGGAAAGCAAGGAGCCCCAAAGTGCCAGGGGAGTTACAAATATGTCCTTTTCCCCCACTAAGTCTAAAATTGGTAAGCTGATCAACAAGATCTGGATGATCTTTCAAAGATCTTTCATGTTTATATGGCTGCCAAGATTAATTCTATTCAATTGTTTGGCAAGTTTAAACCAGCTTTTTTGGAACAATATCTGTAAACCAAACAGAATTAACGGTGCAAAGTAGCAATTTTTATCTGCAACTTTATGTGAAATTTCTTGAATTTGTATTTTACGTGAATATTTAAAATGAATGCATCCTTTGCATTCACAAGTCTCACGAAATACAGGCAAAAGGCGAATTTGAGGAGAAAGGGGCTCCCACAATTTTCTGCATGAACCAGACTTGCTCAAGGAAACATTTGGCAAAACTCATATAAAGTGAAATGCGAAAACTTTATGAATTAAGTAGCAGCAAAACGGTTTGGCCAGTATCCAATGACAGTCCTAATTACAATGGACAGAATTGTGTCCGTACAAACATGCTTCAATCTTCTGCTTCATCCCATTGATTCTAACAGTTTCAGCATTACCAGATATTCTTTATTTTTGCTTCCATCTTCATTTAATATGATTGTATAGTGCTTTGGCGGAAGGGCTAAACAAGTGCAACAAAATAAACAATTACACCTAATAAAAGTGAAAGAAATAAAAATTGTTAAAGGAAAAATTCACTCAGTGGAAAGTTATAGCTTGTTAAAACGACAGTCCAACCCACATGCCTCCTACATTGAGATTGCATGAGAGTCAATGAAAGTTCAAAGGCACCGTCCAAAAATAACCACTGAAGAATACTTCTCTCTCCAGTCACACAGCACAACTCCCAGCTTCAGGCTGACTCTAGCCTTCAGTCAGGCCGGAAGAGCTAGAGGAGAGTCACTCATCTTCTGCAGACAGGCACAGTTCACAGCTTCCAAACTTCATAGGGTTCCAGTAAGGGTGTCTCCTGCATGTGTATACACAGCAGACAACACAGGGCACTATTTAGAATGTGGACAGAGTATTCTGTAACAAGCACAATGGTTTCCCCTACACACTAAACCTTAGATCTGCCTCCATCATTTGGAGATCCTAACTCTTCTATCGACGGAGCCTTCATTGACTCTGTTAAAGTAAAACTTCCTCCTACGGCTCGATGGATCAGGGGCTGCTAGAGGAAGGACATTATTTAGGGTGGACAGTTGCATGATTTTTTTTATGTCCCTCACTGACATGAAAAATCTGACAGTGACAGATAGAAAAAAAAAATAATTACCCATACACCCTGAGAGAGATCTCCCAGAGTGTGGGGTCATAGGTTCTTTATTTTTCTAAAAGAAACTCCCACTTTGAGATTTTGTTAATGAAAAAAAAGGAAAGATTGAAAATGTTTGATGGACTGCCATTAAAACTGACAGCAGCCATCTGCTATATTTTCGCACACTGAAAGGAATGACTGAGTTCCTTGGAAAGTACAGGGATGCCCATTGTGCTGGCAGTGATCTCCACATTTGACAGATCGCAGTCTTTCAAACTTACAATCAGATCCGGGGTCCCTCTGGTCTTTCTGAGTATGCCGGTAGCCCCCTCCTCTCCTTCGATGCTTCAAGCTCAGCCCTTGGTGTTCACTCTAAAGTTCTTGGATTTCTCTGGAAAGGCCCCTCCAGTCCACAGTGGGTGTACATTTGCTCTGTCAGCCTCTATTCCCCCACAAAATCTCCTCCACGTACAGCGCCAGACAAGTTTCACCAGATCAACGGGTTTCCCATGTGGGGGATCAACTGACCCTTTCGAGAACAAAGCACAGCAATCTTAGTAGTGGTGAGGCACACTTCTAAGTGCAGTTCAACTAAGTTGATCCACTTCCAAGTCCTGCATCACACAAGGGTGTGGGTCTGGTTATCCTTTTCTTACCAACTTCAAGTTGTGTTCCAGTTGGGGGTCGGGAGGTACCAGGCCCAACACTCCTCCTTCCCACTCCTAAGAATATGTGTTTCAAACCTCTTTAACAAGCAGCAGCAGCAGCATGCCTACATCCGGTCCATTCAATGCTGCTCTCTGAAACACCTACAGTTAAAGCACCTCGCAGAGATGGGGTGGGGGATAAGGCCCTTATTGTAATTCTTCCTACCCACAATGTCAGATAGTACTCCTTTAAGGAAAGACCCTGCTTTATAAGTGCTCACTTAAAGCTTTTTACGGTCCTACTAATAGCGTTCAAAAACTGGGCTGCCTTTATTCAAACTTTAACAATCTCAGTTGGCATGGTGGGCAAAGGAATGATGGGTTGGAATACTACCCGAGTAGTTTCCAGTGGTAAGACTTATTGCAAGAATCATTCTATCACCTTCTGTGTGTTTGCTGTCCTGGTTCAGTCCATCCTACAAAACCTCCTATGTAGCAGCAGCTCCTCTGCTATGACTGAGGAGCGTCGCCCCTCCCCCTGCAGCTTAAAAAAAAACACAATAATAAGCCCAGGTTTATTATTGTTTTGTTTTGTTTACCAGTCAAGTCTTGGGGTGGGCCTAGGGGATTGACGGGCAGCAACGGGGAGTGGTGCGCACTGTTATAAGTGCGCAAGACAGTTTGGCCAAACCGTCATGCGCACTGAAGCTGTCTCCAACCCAGATGCATTGTCATTCTCCCTGGGAGTGCAAACCGAGGGCGCTCATGTCAATCCTGAAGCTGCTCCCAAGCAGAAGAGCAGCTTCAGGATTGGCCACAGGGGAGTCTGGGAGCCTATACCTGCAGTTGAGCCACAAGAGTAGCAGGCGACCAGCGATGGGCAGGCTGCAGCCAGCAGGTAAGTTATCTTTTCCCCCGTTTCTTTTTGTTGTCGTCTCCTTTCCACCCTTAACCCACCTCCACACCACCACTATCTGCTGACACCAGCCGCTACTGCTCCTATGAAGGTGGCTATACTCTCCCTTTCCACCTCTACAACTCTTTCAGGTCACAAAAAGGGAAACCACTCCTTCCTCAGCTCTCTCCTAGAACAGACAGGCTGAGCTCCTGCTGCTGAAAAACTGAATACAGTCAACAAATAAACCATAAAGGGAAACAGGTAATGAGAAATCAGTCAGAGCGAAAATACCAGCTGTGTCTAGCAGAGCTAAATGACAGACAGAAGCTTCCATACATTTTGACTGCTAGTGGATTTTTCACACTTATGCATACACCACAGTGCCGAAATGCACAGACAATGGTCATTGTGAACATGAAAGTCCCTCACTGCATAGTGCTGTCAGTGTCACGGCACAAAAACCTTGTCCTAGCGCAAAACATGGTTATTTCAATTGCAACAGGCTTGCTGCTGTTTTAATAGAAAATAAGGCAGATGTTTGTGCTTCAGTACATATCACAGAAAGATTAATACACTTGTCAAACTTTGAAAAGGTAAATAGGAAAAGTATAAAACACTTGCACTGCTTGAAGAACATTTTAAGTGAGTCATCAAGATATTACCAACTTATTTGAAATCTATGGCTACAATGTCAAAGAAATAAGCCACAACATTCTGAATTATTTTTGTTACTTGTGTATGAAAAATGCAGCCAATGATTTTTCCCTGTCACACACTCCCAGATTCCATTTGAAATGTGCAGTAAATGTACTTACTTTAGGTAGGAAATACATTTTGTTTTGCATTTCTCCTAACATAAAATAGCACACTTGGGGCCATATTATCAAGGAACGGCGATAACATTATCACCGGTTTGGTGGCAGGAAACTGCCGCTAAAGCGGCGATAATGGACTTGATAATATGCCCTTGTGAATTCCCATAGAAGCCCAGGTTCACACCAGAACATGGGCTTCTATTGGAATTCTCCAGGGCATATTATCAAGCCCATTATCGCCGCTTTAGCGGCAGTTTCCTGCCGCTAAAGTGGCGATAATGTTATTGCTGTTCCTTGATAATTTGGGGGCATATTATCAAGAAACGGTGTTATCTGCCGCTAAAGCGGCGATAATGGGCTTGCTAATATGCGTTATAGAATTCCAATAGAAGCCCATGTTCTGGTGTCAACATGGGCTTCTATTGGAATTCTCTGCGGCATATTGTCAAGCCCATTATCGCCGCTTTAGCTGCAGTTTTCTGCCGCTAAAGTGGCGAATATTTTAACTCCGTGCTTGTTAATATGCCCCATGGCCCCAAGTATTAAATCATTTTGCTCCAAGCTTTGTTGGATGCAATATTAGTTGCCCCTATTTGTTTCAGACAACCAGCCAAAACGGTGCACATGGGTTTGTGCAGTTTTTCTACCATTGCAAAATATCTATGACGTGGCCAGAGGACTGACTGCAACGGCCATCTGGACAACTGCAGGCATGCCAAACTTAATAATAAAGTCAAGGTACTTTCAACAAACACTAAAATAATAAATACATTAGTTAACTACGCACGGTTCAATTAGACTATAAACATCACTTCTAATTCTTGTACCACTCCTAGTTAATATAATATGGTAGAGGACACCATGGCTCAGTGAGTTGAATGTTTCATGCTTATATATATTCAGTGAAAAAACCATAGGTTTCACACACGTTATAGTTAGCTGGACATTTTACTCATAAAAAACCAGTGAAATTCCCCCGTTATAGTTAGTGCAGGCAACTATAACTCACGCGACCGCAATCCTCTGCTGATGCTAATACTGTATTTAGACACTTATTTGCCCATGTCTTCTTCCATTAAATTTTAGCTATACATATATTACAAATATTTTTTTTTCATAAAGACACATATGTCATCAGCAGAGGATTGCGGTCGCGTGAGTTATAGTTGCCTGCACTAACTATAACGGGGGAATTTCAGTGGTTTTTTACGAGTAAAATGTCCAGCTAACTATAACGTGTGTGAAACCTATGGTTTTTTCACTGAATTTGCAAGGTTTTTTAAATGCTAATTCCTAACTATAACGTGTGTGAAACCTATGGTTTTTTCAGTGAATTTGTACGGTTTTTTAAATGCTAAGTTACTTTACGCCGTTCGTGGCGTGCGCGCCCACTTAACACACGTCGTTCCGTGCGCACGCGGTGCGCTTCGCGCACCGCGCGCCCACTTTACGCAGTTAGTGCCTTGCACGCACGGTGGGCACACGGTGCGCTACGTGCACCACATGCCCACGTTACGCTGGATGGGCCATGTACGCACGATGCGCTTCGCGCATCGTCCGCACACGGAGGACATATTATGTGCTTCGTTGAGAAACTTAATCTATTAATTGTTCCATTTTAAAAATATGTCATGCACAAAAGGTGCCCTGCGGGCACCTTTTGCACACGGGGGAGGGGTGAATGTGGATATTTTTTTTTTATAATTAATTTTTACCGTACGCGTACGGTAAGCGTAATCGGCGTTTTTTCGAAAAAAAATAAAATTGATTTTTTTGCCTTGGGGGGTCTTGTGGGGCACCTTAATCAATGCTAGGTGGTTAGGAGCTGTCTAACATGCTCCTTTACATATTTTCCACCTTTGTTTTTCCTCCCCCCCTCAGAGTGCGAGAGAGAAAATGGCGGCCGTCGCTTCCTGGTTTCGACTGATTCGAATGTTTACTAAGATCTAACAGCCAATCAGAATCGCGCTCGCGCACGTCACCGTACGCGTACGGTAAGCTTACGGTAAGCACACCGTAAGCGCACCGTAAGCTGCCACAGATATATATATTGATTTAAAGGCTATTTTCTCAGGAACTACTGAACAGATTTACACCAGACCTACAAAAGGCACTTCCTTGACCTGTAGACTACCTCTCTGCCAAATTTCAAGTAACTCTGTTCAGCCGTTCGGGCTGTAGCTGTGTCTAAAGGTCCTATGGAAAAATGCATGGGAAAAACGCGTTTTGGGACCCCCCTTTTTTCTCAGCCCCCACTTGACGAATCCCCCCGAGACTTTCAGGGTAGGAGCGGAGCGTAGCGCCCCATTAGTTTTGAAAATTTCGCGAGGATTCGTCGACTGGCGCCAAAGTTATTCCAAATAGAATGTTGCGGTTTTCCTATGGAAACAGGGTCCTAACTATAACTACCTACTGGCGACCGCCAGTAGGTAATATGGTGATATGTTGTTCAAATGTTGAGGGTTGATTCACTTTTCCATCCTTTTGAAGTCAGTGAACTGAATACTATTAATTTGGGTAATTCTAACATGCGTTAATAACAGTGCCTAGACATGACAGAAGTGTGGTGTAGAGTGCTACATAAATATGGTATGATTATATCACTCAGTACGGAAATGGGGCTTCAAATATATTTCTTGCTTGGTCTTACTGACTGCACTGTCGAATTTGCTGGGACATATCTACCACGTTAATATATATCAACTCTACTGCAAATTCCCTATTCTGCACAATAACTTTATTGATTCAGACTAAAAGGTTACATTGATACAAATAAGTTCTTGTAATTCAGGGTACAGGTGTGTAAAGATGGTAGACTTGGCTAGAAAAGAGCATAAGGCACAGAGCAAGCATGCAAAGTTGTGAAAAGGAATAAACAAGCAAATCAGTCATCCGTTCCACTTCCAGTATGCAAAGACACCTGTCTTACCCTCATACTTGGCGATGATTACCTACACGTAATATGACAAGGTAAGAGAGGAATCTATATCAACCGTGCTGTTCAATGCATTTGCAGCAAGCCAATGTCAGATGTTTCAGAAACACAAGGAACATGAATGTAATATAATCCAAATCAATAAAAAATCAACTGATGTCAGCTCATAGTATGTGCCTCTTCACATTTACAATATACAAAAAGTGATGACTGGAATGCTAGAATTAGTCTCAGCAACTGGAAATTATTTGAGGCCGCATCACGATCCATTGTTACGTTGCACATCATACAACCTCAGGTGGGAACCAGCTATGTGCAAGTAGGCGATGACCCTGCTCCGAAGGGAACAGTCCAGCCCGAACTGCCAAGCCCGATCCTCCGTGAACCACAACACAAGCTACCCAGGACCGGTTTTGCCCTTGTTATGGTTTCATCAACCAGGTATAGCTCGGTTCAAGTGACACAGTGTGCATTTAACCCACATTTGTGCTTACCCATCCCTCTTAGGGCAACATTTTACAGTATGCAAAAAGTGATGGATGGAATGCTAGAATTAGTCTCAGCAACTGGAAATTATTCGAGGCCGCATCACGATCCATTGTTATGTTGCACATCATACAACCTCAGGTGGGAACCAGCTATGTGCAAGTAGGCGTTGACCCTGCTCCGAAGGGAACAGTCCAGCCCGAACTGCCAAGCCCGATCCTCCGTGAACCACAACACAAGCTACCCAGGACCGGTTTTGCCCTTGTTATGGTTTCATCAGCCAGGTATAGCTTTGTTCAAGTGACACAGTGTGCATTTAACCCACATTTGTGCTTACCCATCACTCTTAGGGCAGCATTCTACAGTATGCAAAAAGTGATGGATGGAATGCTTCACATATAACCAGCACAATTAAGTACTCTTTGAAGTGGACATATAAGCAACACTATCATTTTCCAGGAAAATTGTGTGGTTGCTCTTTTCTTGCCCCTCCTGCTTGAAGTGAGGATATGATCTGTGCATGTGCTGGTAGTTGTCAATTTAGAGACAAAGTTGATCAAACATGATCCACTCTGTTGGCTGAGTTGATCAAAGTGAAAGTGACTATCATGTACTGCACAGGCACTTTAACAATGATGCTTGAGACTAAGGCCCTAATTATGCAAGGGCAGGACATTTCTCACCCTTGCAAAAACCCCTGTTTGTGCAGGCGTCAGAATTCTGAGTTGTATGCAATTTACAGCACCCTGTAAGGACCGGGTGCGATAAAGTCTGCATCGTTTGCTACATTTGATACAAACCCGCCAGAATTTAAAAAGTGGAATAGAGTACAGTATTTGCTTTGACATGCAGATATTAGTGCAGCAAGTGGTGCAGATCAGAGCTTCCGAATCCCCTCTACTTCCACGGACGGAATGATTTCACAGTCACACACGCATACACACATCACACGCTGGTGGGGCCCATTACACCAACATTCATCCTAAATCACCCTATCCGTGCCTAGTAAAGGAGAATCACTTTCAAACTACACCTATCCGATCTGCCTATACTTTGAGGTCAATGCGACCTGCTAGTTGCTTATGGATCTAGCAAAATACATTTCAAAGAATTCTCAATAAAATCAATAAACATGACCAGAAATAATCACCCGAGACAGTAATTCAAACAAATTTGTTCATTTATCTAAATTTTCAAGAAAAGCCAATTAAATGCAAAATTCATTTTTCTCATTTTTACCTATTCTGTCTAAAAGTCAGATCCTAAGTCAGAAGCGGTCCTCTGTAGAAAATTTAGAGTCTTCTGTCGTCATGTAGAGTCTCCGTCCTCTCCGTCAGCATAGGGACCTCGCATCATCAGCTCGGGAAGAAGTGGCACTAGACCTCTCTAGTCTACTACTATTTATACTGAATTTTACATTCTAAAAAGTAACATTTCTTATTTCAGAACGGATGAATGGCGGAAATAATGTCATCTTGGCACTTTTTTCGATATTGTACGTGTTATTCTCACGCATAGATTGTCCTAAATAATGGATAGCAGAATTGAATGTTCATGACTAATTCGCTACATCTACGGATGTCTCTATTAGGTGAATATGTTGCAAAGATGGGTTCACTCTAAGTTCGTATCAACTTTTTCGTCTTTCAGGGGCTTTTGGCTGATGTCCCAGACTTGTCATCATGCTTATGGCTTTTCGGTTCATCGGAGGTGCAAGGTCACAGGCAGAGTGAAGCCTTTCTGTAAATTTCCAGCAACTCCAATGCAGGCTGCGGGTGGTGGCCATTTTGTGGCAGGCCACAATGGACAACTTTAAGCAAAATAGACATAAAACAGAATTACTGCATAGAAATGATTATACAGTGTTATTCCCCTGCTAATACCCTTATGTGTGTGTATTTATCTAGCCATTTGCGACATAAAAAGCCATTAATGCATTTTAATTATAAGCGCAAAACACCATAACATCACATAAGCAAAATCGTTTTCTGTCAGTTTGCTCATCAACTTAGTTCACTTGTTATTTAGCCATGCAATAGCATTCCCACGTGTAATTCTCTTGTTAATAAGGTTGATTAGTTAACATTCGACAAACTTTTAATCATTAATAATTAATCAGTAGTACTTTTAGTTATAACATGCGAAAATGAAACAGATATCGGGTTTTAGAGTAAAACCCTGCTCCATCAATCCCCCCTTTGGTGATATATAATCACCACAAAAATCAAAACCCCAAAATCAATTTAGTTTCCCCTTTTGGAAGAATTTGAAATGTCTTCTTGTTCTTGTTTTTAGACCCTAGTCTCCATCTCATCTTCCTTTTTACTTTCTATATACATGCTTTCTCTTAGCTCTTCTAGTTCTATTTCTTGGTGATCTCTTTCTGATTTCTTTTGTCTATTTTTAACATTTTTTTTTATAATTTTCTTTTTATTTCTTCTATATCTACAACACATACATCCTAATCTAAGGATCAATAATGCGACTATTACACAAGTTAATGGAAATAATATCTTACCAAATATGGTACTACCTATTTTAGCTACAAAGTTCTTAATAGCAATCATCTTATTAGCCATTTTAGTCCAGATACTTTCAGCTTCCAGTGGTACTAATTCTTCATGCAAATCAGTAATATTTTTTATATAGACTTTTAGATCTTTACTTTCATCTGGAATGTAAGTGCAACAATGTTGAACTTTCAGCATTCCACAGACTCCACCCTCTTTTGCCAAAAGAATGTCAAGGGCAAGTCGATTTTGCATCGCCATAGCACGCAAAGCAAACATTTCTGTATTTACCAAAAGAAAGCCTCCAGCGGTGCTTGTTGACAAGCGATCCACCACTGTTGACAGCTTCCGAATGCCAAATGCATTTAAAGAAATTCCCACTGCTGGAATTAAAGCTCCAAAAATATCTCCTACAATTTCTGTCCATGTTTCTCTTTTATAGCGTGTTAATGTGTTAGAATGTTCAGCATCATCTACTCTATCCATGTGAAAATTTTTTGGAAAGACCAGGCCAAATATAACATGTACCAAACCAATGGTCAGGCAAACGGTAATAAGCCTTGTCCCCACAAATATAATACACTCCCGGAAAAACTGGATCTTCTCCTCCTCTGAATCCCCATCCGGTTGCAATAAAGTATGTATCATGGCACTCACTAGTCCCTATGAAATAATAATCATATTGGGATCTCTTCCTGGTAATGCACAGTTTTCCTTTCTGTGGGGCATCTATAGCCATGGTTGGACTGGCTCCATTTTTCAACTCCTTTTCTTTTTCAATATCATACATTGTATCACTTATTTTATGCCTTTCTGCTTTCTTGTGCATGTTCAATCTTCTTCTCTCAACCATGTCTAGAAAATTCTTCTCTTATCCCTTCAAACTGCAAGTTAAATTATTTCAAAAAACATATTCTAAGGTTAATTCTTTGGTTTCTAGAAAAATCTCACCTAAAGTGTTAGCATCCTTTGCAGGATTCAGTGCTTTATTCATAGGCAATTGTACAAGAATATTATCTATATTAGACATATTGTAATCTAATTTCCCTAACTGATAAAAAATACTAATCAACACACTACAGGAAATTCCATACGTAGCCGGAAGATGATGATAAGTCACTCCTTCCGAAACAGAGGCAGGTAATTGCATGCAGACGTAGCAATCCCTTACTTCCATGGTCTTTACGTACTCATACAACAATTTAGAAAAAACATTGCTAGAAAAATCATTAATTGACCTATCTTTATGTATATGTACATTACTAGTTCTAGTCGGAACTACCTTTAATGGACTCTTCCCTATATTAGTCTTGTTCTCAGTATGACCTTCTAAAGTGTCTATAGTGACTCTAAATGAAATCAGCAGAGCAAGCACGCTCCAAAGCAGCATTAATAAACCTGTACAGCAGCAGCACATTTTGCACCATCTTTTCAGAAAGGTACATCTACTTTTATTCTCAGTGTTAGCCATTTTGTTAATTTGACCGTCTCTTTTGACTTAGCCTCTTCTACTCCTCTACTGAACCTTTAAGGGCAGCAAGTACCCAACAGATTATTACAATCTACTAATTTTTAGTATTTCTTCTTCTTCTCTTCTCCAAGTGATTTTCCTTGGATTCACTCAATTTGGATTTTCATCACTTTTCACTGTCTCGTCATCATCATCGAACTGTATCAGGTCCTGAACATCCGTCTCTTCTCCAATGTCGGACAAGATAACTCTCAGGATTCCCACAGCTTATTCTTCAGCAACCTCCTTCAGTAAAGCCTCCTCTGGACTTCCTTGGCTGTCCGCCTCTTCTCCTTGTTCAGGCAGTGCCACATACGTCCATTCCGGTGACTTGTACCTTTGGTTTGGTTTTCTTATTCTTTTTGCTCTTTCAGGTATCTTTGTTTCTTCTTCTTCTTTAGTTGGATTCTGACTTGACACTTCGTTCACTTGTTCAGCTCTTGAAGAGTTAACTCGTGTCAGTCTGTACCTCAGTCTCTTTATCTTATTTGGCCAAAGATCTCCTTTAGCATTTCTCTTTTGTTTCACTTCTTTATTGTTTCTTTCTCCAAGCCAAGTTCTCTTTCTCAGAACTTGTCCTCCATGTATCTCATTGTCACTTTCATCAGACTCTGTTTCAATTGTTTCTGGTTCGTTAACAGCTTTCTTTTCTCCAACAACTTCCTTTTCTCCAATAGTCTCTTTTTCCACCACTTGAGATTTCCCTATTTCTGTCCCTCCTCGGGTCTCCGACACGCAATTTTCTTGCTGTCTACTTGTCCCTTCACCTAGCTTGTTGTTGATGTTCCCTACACCTCCTCGGGGTTTTTCCGCAATCTGTCCCTCTCTGTCTTTGTCTGTCCCTTTTTCTTCAGTATTTATCTCAGGTGGAACTTGTCCAATTCCTTCATGTGACTCAGGTGTCTCTCCTGTTGGAATGTTCTTTTCTTTTCTTTCTTTCTTTCTGTGTTTGTCACTGTCAATTAGAATCTCAGGCAATTCTTCTGAGTCTGACCTTGTTTCCGCAGTTTGCACTGTTCTCTTCAGAACCTCTTCTGGTGGGATGAAAGCTTCTCTTGACTCACTTTCCCCACTTTCAGGATTCTTTTCCCTTCTTACTGCCTCGCTGTCTTCATCATCACTGGAATCTGATTCTTCAAAGTATTCTTTTCCAGTACCATCTCTTGGATTTGGAACTCTCAGTGTGTGGCTTGCATGTATCCAATTCTTCACACCAGCGCACTTCACAGCAGTTGTTGTGGTCAAGATGACTTGTCTTGGCCTTACCCACCTTGGAACCAGGCAGTTTCTTCTTCTGTGGACTTTTATCCTTACCCAGTCCCCTGGGCTCAGGTCATGGGCTGGTTTCTTTTCAAGTGTGGTGGCGTCTTCTCCAACCTGGTGAAACACAGAATGAACTGCATCAGCCAGGCCTTTGCAGTAATCCAAAATCATGTCATCAGTTATAGTCATCAGCTTGTTCACTGGTACATATGCATGCCTCATAGCACGTCCCATGATAATTTCATGTGGACTCAAACCTGTTGTTCTGTCTGGAGTAGACCTAATGGTCATCAGGACTAGAGGCAAGACATCGGGCCATTTCATTCCTGTGGCTAAGCACATTTTGCCAATTCTGTTTTTGATAGTACCATTCATCTGCTCAACAACCCCAGAAGCCTCTGGTCGGTAAGCACAATGCAACTTCTGCTGTACACTCAATGCTTCACAAATCAGACCCATGATTTCATTATAAAAATGTCCTCCTCTGTCTGATTCAATGGTTACTGGGAACCCGTACCTTGGGATGAACTCTCTTAACAGTAATTTTGCCACTGTTATCCCATCATTTCTTCTTGTTGGGTACGCCTCCACCCACCTTGAGAACAAACAGACCACCACCAGGACATACCTCAATCTGTTGACTGGGGGCATTTCAATGAAATCTATCTGCATTCTTGTGAAGGGTCCTCCCTCTCTGCCTATTGTTCCTAGGCTCACCACTGTTTTCTTTCCAGGATTGAATTGCTGACATATCAGACATCTCTGGCAGAGACTTTCTGCTATCAGTCTGAACTTTGGACTGTACCAGGTTTGTTTAAAAGCTCTTATCATAGCATCCCTCCCCAGGTGTCCTTGGCAATGATACATTCTTGCCATTGTTGATAGCATGCTGTTAGGCATAACTGGTCTTCCATCCCTGTAGACCCATACATGATCTTTTTCTCTAGGTGCACAACCTGCCTTCACCCAATCTCTCATTTCATCATCTTCTGCCTCATCTTGCAGCTGTCCCCACTTCATTAGTAAACATTAATGAACAAGAAGACATTTCCCGTTCTTTGCTCCTGTTGATTGAGTGATTGTTCCTTGCACAATATTGTGCTATGTCATTTGCAAACTTATTACCAACTGTTACAAAATCGTCACCATGACCATGAGCAGCACATTTTACAACTGCTAGTTCTTTAGGCAGCTGTATCGCCTCTAGCAGTTTTCCAACCACTTCAGCATTCTTTATGGGAGTTCCACTTGAGGTCAGGAAACCTCTTTGTAGCCATAGCTGGCCAAAATCATGGACAACTCCAAAGCCATACTGGCTGTCAGTCATCACAGTCACTCTCATATTTCTCCCAATCTTGCATGCTTTTGTCAGTGCCACCAATTCTGCCACTTGAGCGGATTTAACTCCTTTCAAGGGTGATGCTTCCACAACTTCCGAGACTTTGCACACAGCATATGCAGCACTCAACACTCCTTCCTCTGTTCTCAGACAAGATCCATCCACAAACAACACATGATCACTTTCAGGCAATGGCAGATCTCTTATGTCTGGCCTTGGTTTTGTGCAGTAATCAAGTACATCCAGGCAGTCATGATCAACATCATTTCTCACTCCCACACATTCAGCATCAGGTAACAATGTCGCTGGATTCACATTCACACATCTCTCCAGACTTACATTGGTTGCACCAAGAATGACTTTCTCATATTTAGTCAGCCGAATATGAGACATGAACTGTGTTAAAAGGATTGCCACATCATGAGGTACGAATACCCGTACAGGGTATCCCATTATGATTCCCTCACTTTGTTCCAGACTTTTGCAGGTAGCAGCTACTGCTTTCAGGCAACCTGGCAAACCCACAGCTACTGGGTCAAGAGTTGCTGAGAAATAGGCAATGGGCCTTCTCAGACGTCCGTGTTTCTGGATTAACACTGAAAGTGCACATCCATTTCTCTCACTACAGTACAATTCAAATTCCTTTTCATAATCAGGCATCCCTAGGGCAGGAGCTTCACAAAGTCTGTCTTTCAGCTCTCTGAATGCAGCCATTTCTTCTGGGTTTAGTTCTAATGGGTCTTTCACCTCACTTTTGGTCAATTTAATCAATAGTTTGGCAATCAGGGAAAAATTACTTATCCACTGACGACAGTAGCCCACCATTCCCAGGAACATTCTCACTTCTCTTTGTGTCATTGGGGCTCTCATTCCCCTAATGATTTTGATTCTGTCAATAGTCACTTTTCTCAGGCCTTTCTCAATATTGTGTCCCAAATACTGGACTTCATTCTTACAGAACTGCAATTTGGCTGGAGATACCTTTAATCCTCCATCTGCCAAGTGATTCAGCAATGCAATGGTGTCTACTTCACAAGCTTCACGTGTTTTTGATGCCACAAGTAGGTCATCAATATATTGAACCAAAACTGAATTTTCAGGCATTGTCAGATTTTCCAGAGATTTCTTTAGCAATTGATTAAATATTGAGGGGCTCTCTGTATACCCCTGTGGAATTCGCCACCATGCCAAAATCCGTTCTCCAAATCTAAAAGAAAATATCGTCTGGCTGTCATGATGCAATGGGATTGAAAAGAAAGCATGACACAAATCAATTACCGTGTACCATTCTGCATCATGGGGAATCTGATACAAAATCACTGATGGATTTGGCACAATCGGACAACATGGCACAACAATCTTGTTAATCTTTCTCAAATCTTGTACTTTTCTGAACTTTCCATTAGGTTTCTTCAGTCCCATTATCGGTGAATTACATGGGCTGCTCAATATTTCTCTTAACACCCCTTGCTGGATCATCTTCTCAATTAAGGGTGTTATCCCTTCAATTATTTCAGGTGTCAATCTTTATTGCGGTATGTTTGGGTAAACCTCTCCCTCTTTTACAGTAATTTTTACTGGATCTACATTTCTCATCAGGCCCACATCTTCTCCAGTAAAATCCCAAACTGCTGCTTTCACTGTCTGTTTCAACTCTGGGGGTAATGCATCAGGATTAAATATTGCATATGTTCCCAAAGCCTCACATTCTCTGTTATCCATGGTCATTCTGTATAGCACATCCTCATCAGGTGTTTCAAAGGTTATACCATCTGGAGTACAGAAAATAGTGCATTTCATCTTGCACAGCAGATCCCTGCCTAGCAAGTTCACAGGACTTGTGTCACACACCACAAATCGGTGCATCTCTGAAAATTTCCCTATTCTAACCCTTACTGGTTCAGTCAGTAAAGTTTTAATCTGTGTGTTGGACACACCAACCACTTGGATTGCTTCGTCCGACAGTTGATCTCGTGGCCCCAGTATCAACTAGGAAAGTGATGCTTTCACCATTAATTTTCCCATCCACAAAAGGCCCTGCCTGGTCTATTTCCAGAGTAGCGCCAAGTACGCACTCCTCCTCCTCTCTTCGGCATCGTCAAAAGTCTCCCTCAGAGTCACTTCCTTCATTTTTCAGCCAGTACTGTGATACAGCGCTTGCGCGTTTTGGTTTGATTACCTGCTCTTCATCGTAGAACCCTGATTCTTGGCTGTACTTCTGGGATCCTTTTCTCTGTGGCAAGGGTGGTTTTGGCACCTGATTCTGCTGCTTATCAGCCTTCTGCTGCTGCCGATGCTGACCACACCCCTCACTCTGCACCTGCGAATTCAATGAGTTATCATCGTTAGTGGACGGTGGATTCTTACACTCGGATTTCCAGTGCCCCAATTTTCCACAGTTGTGGCAGGGGAACTTTTTCTTTGCTTCTTCAATATTCCCTTTTCCTGGACCAAACCTGGGCTTATTTCCTGGGTTATTTGCCTGTTCAACCAGCTGAGCTTCCTGTCTTTCTGCAACTTTCACCTGTGCCCACATTGCCTTTTCTTTCAGCTTTCTCTGCTTTTCCTCAATCTCATCACTGAAGTATTTTGCATGTCTCAAAATCTCATCAATCTTCTTACTCTGCCAATCCACGGTATGCTGCCGTATCATTTCACTGATTTCAGGCCGCAAACTGTACACAAATCTGTACACAAAATGACTCAGATCCTTGTCACCCAGGTGTTCATCTCCACTGAACTGCTTAAAAGCTAGTATCAGTCTCTCATAGTAAGCATGAACTGATTCTTTCAATTCCTGATGTGTTCGGTCTATTTTAACCCAGTCTGTCTCCCTGGGGGGTACTTTATTTTTCAAGAAGGCCATAACCTGCTCATACTTTTTCATTACCTCCGGGTCTGGAGCTCCTGTTTTTGGATCTCTCGGGTATTCCTTAGTAGGCCAGTCTATGACTATTTTACATTCGGCCCACAGGTCTGCTGGTACAATTATATCAAACAGACTATTCAGGTCAATCCACAGTACTTTTGACAGCTTTACAAATCTGTCGACCTGTCTGTACCACTCCACAGGCTTTTCCCTTAATCGAGGGAAATCATTCGTAAATGATAAAATATCCTGTCTGGTCCATGGGACATGTACGTACCCACCTCTTGGAATCTCTCTCATGGGATAAGTTGTCACTGCCTTCTCTTTTTCTGTCAGGGGAAATGCTGAGTAGGTTCTATCCACTCCATCCTCTCGCTTTCGATACCATCTGTCTTTCCATCTTTCTACATCTCCCCATTTCCTTAACAAGGCAATCACTTCCTTAATCTGTCCTGTTCGACCTGCATTGTTCAGATTCTCAATATCCTTGTCTGAAAAATCCACTCGGTATGTTTTCTGTAAAGCTTTCACCTTATCCATGTCAATTCCCACTTCACTGGCTATTCCTTTCAACCTGTCGTGTATGTTCTTTGCTCTCCATGTGATACTTTTGCATAAAAAGAGAATCTCCCCTTCCTGATAATTCTTCAGTGTTTCTGTAGGTATGGTTCCTACTCTCAATTCTTCCATCTCCATACGTAGCCTAGCTACATCCATTCCCTGTGACTCTTTCTCCTTTTTCTGTAATGTTTTCAGCCAGTCATTCAAATCTTCAGCAGTTATCACAAATTTTTCCGCACCCCCTGGTTCTGCCACCCTTTGCGGTTCTAAAATTGATCCTCTGTTCCCTTCCATACATCCAGAATTCAAACTTGAGTTAGTCTGCACACTCATTTCCCCTCCACATACAGTATGTCTCTACTGATTTTCTCCTGTTCTCCATTGTGTTTCTCCCGCTCTCATTTCTGCCTGTTCTGGAGGTACAATCAACCTATTGCCCACATATGGCACCGTCAAACCATTTTCACCCGTCCTCTGCTTGTCAAAAATCGGCATAACCGGGCCTATTGTCACCTGCACTGTAACAGCCTCAAGATTCTTAGTCAGCTCCCTGATTTTCTCTGTTAGTTCATATGTAGTTCTTGCCAGTTCTCTGGTTTTTTCATTCTCAAGTTCATTCTCTCTCTCTATCTCTCTTTCTCTCTCTCTCTCTCTAACTCTCTTTCTCTTTCTTTCTCTCTTTCTCTCTCTCTTTCTCTTTTCCTATCTCTCTCTCTCTCTATCTCTCTTTCTCTATCTCTCTCTCTTTCCCTCTCTCTTTCTCTTTCTGCCAGAGAACAACCGCTTTTTAGCTCAGGGGCTGTAGCCTCTGTCTTTATAATCCGCAGGGTGTTTCTCACTGGGGTGACTGCTGTTCCTACATCTGGTTCTCTTCTATACGGGGGTGGTCTTTTGTAGAGCATGTCCTCTAAGACATCATCATCAGACTCATTTGCCCCATATCTTCTAGTTTCTACATTATGTTCTTTCTCTGTACACTTTCTCCCTCCTGATTCCTCTGCTGTTCTTACAGGATATAACCCCTCGGTCATACTGGCATCACGCCATCGTCTTATTCGGTCATGATGGGTTTCGCGATCATATTTTCGCCCGAACATATATCTATAATTACCTCCACTCCTCTGCTTTTCTCTCTCATGTACTTCATCTTCCCTTTCCACCAAAGCCTCGAATTGTGTCGGCCTAGGCTGGGGCTCTAGATTCATCATCTTTTCCCGTAAATTTCTTAACACGGCCAGATTAAATGAGCCATGTTCTGGAAAAGCCAAAACCCCATCCTCTCTAGTATACTTTGCCCAGTTGTCTAACCAAATACAGGTATGATACCCATATTTTGCAACCATAAAGGATGCTGGGGTTCTGGTCGGAGGAAGTAACTCTCCTTCCCTTGTCACTATGTCTTTATCCTTGTCAAACCAATTCTTCATTTTACTAAACAAGGATTTTTTCTTCTTTTCCTCAGCGTGGTAATAAATCTTTCTTATTTTCCCCTAGCTGTTTACTCTTCCTACAACTGTACGATCTCTTGTCCAATTGCAGCGCGACTCACACCAACGCACCAATCCTGGAGCGTCTACGTCACTGACTCAGTCCACGACTCCCAGCGCGACTCACACCAACGCACGAATCCTGGAGCGTCTACGTCACCCTGTATGTCTTCCAATCCTAGCGCGGTGTACACTAGCACACCAATCTCTGCGCTTCCTCCGTTCTAACCCACTGTCCAATCACAGCGCGGTCTCCCTGACGTCAGCAGTCGCTGCAGTCGCTTCTGCTCCTGTCTCCTGTCTTTCTCGTCTACCCCTCCTTTACAAGACTACTCGGTAGACTTTGTTTCAACTTCTACGAGTCTGTTAGTTACAACGTACAAACATCTCCATTGTCTGCTTCGCTAGCCACAGAACAGCAAAAGACCTTTCCCACGAGAATTCTGCCTTTCCCGAGAACAGCGCTTACCTCTGCCCTACTACAGAATCGTTACTTCCGTTGATAAAGTAGCACATCCCTCTACTTTACCCTTCTAACAAGCATCCATTAACTGCTTCCCTCCGGAATGTTCCTAAGAGTTTCACAATTAACCAGAATGCCTTCTCATTCACGCACTTACACACCAGAAAATGTAGTACATTCACACAGAATTCTGTCTTTCCCGAGAACAGCGAACAGTCTGTCCTACTACAGAATTATATCATACGTTAACAAAGCAGCGCTTACCTCTGCCCTGTCCTTCTAACAAGCTCCGAGAATACCTATTACTTCTCCAGCGGTAAGCTTTAACGGAATACCTTACGGATCCCTGGACTTAAGACCAGAGTTTCACAGATAACTTTCGCTATCATATACACTTCTCTCACACAGAAATACGTTTCTAATGGTAACACACGGCGATGCTACCTTGTCGAACCCAGACAATGCAACGCGCAACTTCAATTGTTACACGTTTTCCCTGTCTGCATACAGGGCCAACAATCCCGCCTTTTTCCGAGAGCAACACTCCCTCTGCTCTACTACGGAACTGTCACCGACTTCCTACATCCCAGAAGCCGTTCACAATACATAGAACTCAACACGACTTCAACGTATAGTGTTAGTACAAATATCAATCAATAATCAACAAGCCTATATACACGCAATTTCGCCAGATCAAGACAATAGCAAACCATCATTCTGCTACCAAGAAACTGGTGCAGATCCGAGCTTCTGAATGCCCTCTACTTCCACGGACGGAATGATTTCACAGTCACACACGCATACACACATCACACGCTGGTGGGGCCCATTACACCAACATTCATCCTAAATCACCCTATCCGTGCCTAGTAAAGGAGAATCACTTTCAAACTACACCTATCCGATCTGCCTATACTTTGAGGTCAATGCGACCTGCTATACGCTTATGGATCTAGCAAAATACATTTCAAAGAATTCTCAATAAAATCAATAAACATGACCAGAAATAATCACCCGAGACAGTAATTCAAACAAATTTGTTCATTTATCTAAAATTTCAAGAAAGCCAATTAAATGCAAAATTCATTTTTCTCATATTTACCTATTCTGTCTAAAAGTCAGATCCTAAGTCAGAACCGGTCCTCTGTAGAAAATTTAGAGTCTTCTGTCACCATGTAGAGTCTCCGTCCTCTCCGTCAGCATAGGGACCTCGCATCATCAGCTCGGGAAGAAGTGGCACTAGACCTCTCTAGTCTACTACTATTTATACAGAATTTTACATTCTAAAAAGTAACATTTCTTATTTCAGAACGGATGAATGGCGGAAATAATGTCATCTTGGTACTTTTTTCGATATTGTACGTGTTATTCTCACGCATAGATTGTCCTAAATAATGGATAGCAGAATTGAATGTTCATGACTAATTCGCTACATCTACGGATGTCTCTATTAGGTAAATTTGTTGCAAAGATGGGTTCACTCTAAGTTCGTATCAACTTTTTCGTCTTTCAGGGGCTTTTGGCTGATGTCCCAGACTTGTCATCATGCTTATGGCTTTTCGGTTCATCGGAGGTGCAAGGTCACAGGCAGAGCGAAGCCTTTCTGTAAATTTCCAGCAACTCCAATGCAGGCTGCGGGTGGTGGCCATTTTGTGGCAGGCCACAATGGACAACTTTAAGCAAAATAGACATAAAACAGAATTACTGCATAGAAATGATTATACAGTGTTATTCCCCTGCTAATACCCTTATGTGTGTGTATTTATCTAGCCATTTGCGACATAAAAAGCCATTAATGCATTTTAATTATAAGCGCAAAACACCATAACATCATATAAGCAAAATCGTTTTCTGTCAGTTTGCTCATCAACTTAGTTCACTTGTTATTTAGCCATGCAATAGCATTCCCACATGTAATTCTCTTGTTAATAAGGTTGATTAGTTAACATTCGACAAACTTTTAATCATTAATAATTAATCAGTAGTACTTTTAGTTATAACATGCGAAAATGAAACAGATATCGGGTTTTAGAGTAAAACCCTGCTCCATCACAAGCACCAAATTATGCACGCTGTTCCTCAAAAAAATCCATATAGGTGTAATTTATCTTGCCAGATAATAAATTGTGAAACCCACGTAGTCAGATTTTATCCAGTAAAAGAAATAGCACCATCCCTCCAGGGCACTAGTAATCAGAGCCCACAATTGTCTCGCTAACACCAAATTCTCTGAGCATGCACAGTAGACTAACATTGACACAATCAAACTAATATCTTGCACCAAATATTCCAAATTATTTGAAATTTGAGAGGGCAACGCCTTTATTTATTTGTGGTTCATGTAAAGCTATAAAACATGTCACTTTATAGCTACTTTAGAGAGAGAGTGAGCTATGGTGACCCTTAGATCCGAATTGGTTCTATTCAAGGTCTCTAGCCAATGGGATGGACCCACACGTCTTCCTGGTAGCCATATTGGATCTTGAACAGATCCTCTTGGTTGTTGAATGCATTGAAATGAAGAGGAAATAACGACTAGCCATAACAATGTAGAGTACCTCACACAAGTGTATTTTCCACCCATGAAGAGTTTATAGTGAAAGAAGTGTTGAAAGAAGCGTAACAGACATTTTGAGCAAATACATGGCACAGTATTTACCAATTATACGGCCATCTAAGGCATCAGGGGGCAGATTTACAAGAAAATGACTCAGTGCATTCCGCAAGCCATTTGGCTGCGCTGCACTGAGTCACTTTCAAAGCACAGCGATGCGACATATTTACAACAATATGTCGCATCTCTGTACTTCCCCCTGCGCTTGTGCACAAACTGCTGCCAAGCACCGACGCAGACACCCTTGCACCATGGTGCAAGGATGCCTGCGTCGTCGGAACATTGTTTATGTGCAGGATGGGAACCCTTCCTGTACATAAACAATCATTAGAGGTGACTTCCTCTTTCTATGCGTACTGCAGAATGCAGCACGCATAGAAATAGGACAAGAAAACAAGGAGAAATGAATACATTTACATGAATACAATACATACGTTGCGCCTCCCGAGCATTCACACGGAAATCTGGAAATGTGTCTGATTCCATGGGTGTTGCGTGGGACAGCACCATTGGAACACCCCTTTCACGCAAAGTGCTGCGTGCAAAGGGGCCATATTTACAAGGACAGGAAAAGTCACGCAGGGTGGCTTTTCCTGTCCTTGTAAATATGGGCAGTGAAATGCGCCACCAGTACGTCACACAAAGTAAGGTCCTGGTGGCGCAAGGGGCTTGTAAATCTGCCCCATTGACTTCAATGATCATCCTCACACTATTTGCTTTTACATGTAATGTGTAAGTGTAAATCACCCATGAGCGTACCGTGGATGTTAAGTCCGCCCATCTGAATAACTTCATGATCAAATTGAGTATTTACCCTACCAATTAAATATTTGTTTAAACGTGTCTTGTCTCTTTAAAAACCAAGGATTAGAGTCATGACCTCACCATTGCTCTTCGTCCTCCCTTTCATTTGTAGTATTTGGGGCTATCAAGGAGACAGGATTTTTGTGTACTGGGCTGGTGATCCAGCCTCTCCTTCCTAGAAGCAAGCCATTCTCCAAACTGCTTGCAACCACTTCTGATATTCAAAGCGACACCTTTGATCGAGGAACACATTTTTAATGTTTATAGAGAGACACCAATTGCAAAGAAAATTGAAAAACTCAAGAGATACTGCTAGATCCATGAATTTAACCATTACTCTGCCATGGTGGAAATGTCCCTGGACTACACTAACTAAGGTGACTGACATGTAGAGCAGCAGAGTATACATCTACACTCAGGAGCTAGGAAGAGAGGATATGGATGGTGGATCTTGAGACGAGAGCTGTAACAAGGACGAATGAAGTAGGTTTCTAATGTCCAACACTGAGTATGCCCTCTGGATCAGTTTCAAGGCATCAAGAAGCCGGCAACAAAGACCCACGGCAGGAGGTACCCATCTTTCCCCAGAGGCAGGGTATACTGGACAAGGAGGCACCGATTTACTGACACTTTCTGCAAAGTGGACAATTGGGATTTTGGAAAGTGGCCCTAAATTAACGCAATGGAGCACATTGTGCTGTTTTGTGCTACTGTGGTACGTGGGTCTTCCCATGCGCCCCGCCATTGATTTTGATGCAAAACCCTACAAACTAAAAAAGGTAGACAGGGCTTTGCACCCAAAAAAATGACACCTCCTCGAAGCAGGTGTAATATTGGAGAAAAGTGTTCTTTTTGTCAAACCTTTTCCACATTGCATGTGTGCTGTAATGTGCAGCACACATAGGGGCAGAGTTACAAGACCCATGCGTCATTTTTGCGCCGCAGTTGCGTCACTTTTTGTGACGCAGCAGCAGCGTAAAAATGCGGCCCATTTACAACGTGACGCATCTAGGGAGATGCGTCACGTTGTAAAGCCCTGCGTCACATTATACCTGCGTCAGGAATAATGTATGCAGGGTGGGCGTTCCAACGCAAAAAAGCCTCGTAGAACTGACGCAGTGAAAGCGACAAGATTTCACTGCGCCACTTCTAGGACGCCGCTGCGTCAAATTCTTACGCCTGCTTGAAGCAGGCGTAAGGAGTGACGCAGCACAATGATGATAGGCCTCCCCCTGCATTGCTGGAGCTGCGTAGTGCTTGCGACACGACTCCAGCAATGGGTGCCTTTTGCGACAACAGATGCGTCAGAATTTCTGACGCATCTGTCAATTCTTGCGCCATGGTGCGCCGTGTTGTAAATACGGCGCATCCATAGTGGCGCAAGGGATTCTCAGGGCGGCGCAGGGAAAGTGACGCATCTTTACAGATGCATCACTTTCTTGTAAATCTGCCCCTTGGAGCTGTTTTAAAATGTCCACGCATGGTATTATGCATTGGAGGGGACCACTTTCAGAATAAAACCTATGCTAGACATCCCCCACAGACCCTTAAACTATGGTGCACGGGTGGGTGCATGACGCAAGGCTTCCTAAAGTGCGTAAATACAGGTGGAGAGCAGCTGTTCTGCTCTCTCCGTTTCATGTAACAGAGCGTGTAACAAATGTGGTTGCTGCCCTGTCAAAAGTAAGTAAATTTGGCTAAGAAAATCTCAAGACAGAATGAAAATTGATAAGGTCACTATTGACACTCAAACATTGGTTTCATAACCCCCTGAGAGATGACACATCCATTTTCCTAATGCATGTGTCCTGAATTGTGGACTTAATTGCCCATGAAAGGATAAATATTGAAAATGTCATTTTGGTTGCCTGTCTAAAACAATAAAACTGATGCCTTGCTCAGGCAATGTATCTGTTGTTCTGCCATTAAAATGGCAAATTAGTAAAATGATTGGTAGCATTGGTACCTGCAGGGCATAATAAAAATAAACAAAAATCAATCTACACTGGGACTGTCTTAAAATGCTGTGTGTATAAAAACTAAAGCTATGTATGCGTGTACCTTGTGGCAACATGTAAATAAATAAAATGTATTTATAGTGGATTAGCTTTTTCTGTATTGCAAATTAATTTATAGGGAAATAAAATTAATTATAGACAAGTACACGCGTTTTTAAGCAGATTGTAGTATACCCCAATGCCCCACCTGTTTTTATCTCTATAGATGGATTTCAATTGAATTATAACATTTTCCACAGTCTATGGCCCGCAATACAACTCCAGTGGCAATAAGAGTGTGTTGATACGAAAACTGATATTAACAATACCATGGC
This sequence comes from Triturus cristatus, assembly GCF_964204655.1. NCBI lineage: Eukaryota > Metazoa > Chordata > Amphibia > Caudata > Salamandridae > Triturus > Triturus cristatus. Next base: position 601,154,765 of record NC_140594.1, read on the forward strand.
ATGGGTATTACCATGGGATTGTGAGATTTTACCAGGTGCATTTGTTCTCAAACTTACCTTGTAATACAGCATGCGATATCATTGCATGTAGTATTATCATGGTTATTATAATCTCGATTTGAGCAGAGCATTTTGTTTTGCATCAGATAGGGATTAAGAGTCGAAGTCTAACATGGGTTTAATAGGGTGTTAGACTTTAGCAAAATTATAACTCAAGAGCTATCACAATTAAGACTGATGAGTGCCCAAGAAACATTTTGTAGACAGGTAGTGTGTCCTATGGTCTTCGCTATGTTGAGGGAGCCTCTTCGTGCAGAATTCGGAAACACCGTAAGATCATTGGGGTTGGGCGCAAAGGCCATCTATACAAGTTGACTCTGGCTGATCATGTTCGAAACCATATGACCAAGCAGACCGACGGTCTAGTATCAGTTTCACTTAGTGGTATGAACATGAATGTCTGACCAACTACAAGGTTAATGAAGAGAAGTGTCATGTCCAGATTCTTGAGATGACCACATAAAAGGAGAGGCTGCTTGAGACATTTTAAATTGCAGCACAGAACGGTCTGTGGTAATCAATCAATCAATCAATCAATCAATCAGGGGTTTGTAAAGCGCAGCTACTCACCCCGAGGGTCTCAAGGCACTGGGAGGGGGTGGGCAGGACGGCTCAGGTAGAATGTCAGAATATTGCCAACAAAAATACAGTCTGACATGAATATCATAGCCCAGTTATCTTGTAGTAAAATATCACTCCTTTGGGTGTAGATTTTCTATTGTTAACTGGAATGGGATGATACGTTTGTAAATTATGTATATGGTCCAGCAGTCAACTCAGGGCAGCACAAACGATTCTGTGTATTTTGATGAGGAGAGCAGGGTTCTAGGTCTGAGACCTTTATTTGTATCATATGGCTGCACAGTTTAAAATGCCCAGTGCCCTCCTATAATGATGGTGATTTGTTCACAGGTACAACCTGAAGAGTGATTAGTAGCTCCTTTTAGAGCTAGGTTAGTTGGAAACATACAACCCTGTGGCTCCATGAAGGATGTGTTGTGAAAACAAAACAAGGAATTGTCTGACCAGCAGACTCCTCTGGTTCACTCCGGGAGGGCTGTATGGTAGTTCGTTATCTGTCACTACATCGACCTACCACTAGGAGAGTGTAAAATTCACTTAATTAGCTTTCGCGTAATTATGCAAAATTTTGGGAAGGTTATGTGAAATTACCCAATATTACATGAAATGCAAATCTATCATTTAGCACTGCATTTAGTGTGAGTCCTGTATGGAGTGCTGGAGATCAAGTGGAGCTGAAGTTATGTATGAGTATATATTGCGGTTCTTCTCTAAAATTACCATATAATGAGATCAAATGCTGACATAAAGCAGACAAATAGGACCAGTTTAATAAATACATGTTGTTCATGTCCATCAGTATTCGTGGCGAAATATACTTGTCTGCAGATGACTCTGGATCATGTAATATATGTTTTTTAATCTAGTGAAAGGATGAGCTACTCCAAATAAAAGTGGAGAGAAACCTTAGAATATGGACTCAACTGTGACCAATGAATGTACGTTCTTATGACGCATTCTTTTCCCCCGCAGGGAATCACAACGCGGTCGTTACAACGACCGCGTTGTGATTCCGCATGCCATTACTCCGCAAGTCGGAACAACGACTTGCGGAGGGGGGCGCTGGATGTTGGAATAGTGTAATTTACTATTCCAACTCTAGTTTGTGCGGACAATAGGGAAGGTGTTGGATTTTAAATCCAACACCACCCCCCCTCCGCAAGTCGTTGTTCCGACTTGCAGAGTAATGGTATGCGGAATCACAATGCGGTCGTTGTAACAACCGCGTTGTGATTCCCTGCGGGGAAAAAGATTCGTGGTAAACGTTGTTTACCGTGACCAATGATAATGAAAGTTCATCATCAATTAAGTGGCACTGCCTCTATGTATGCATGTTTGTAAAAGTATGTGTACAGTGCAAACCTACCTATAAAAAAGAGCATTGAATACTGACGAGAGCGTGGACTTATGATTAAAAATCATTTAGAATTAATCAGGATAACTGTGGAAGGTGAGTCCTAGGTATTTCATTAGAATTTAGGGCCTGATTACGATGACAGTGGGACTGATAGCCCGTCATGGCAGTCTTACCGCCATCGAAAAACTGATTAACGCCCGCCATATTAGGATGGAGGGCAGACTTCTCCGACGGGCTCCTTCCTTCAGAGGGACTTGTATCCCTACCACAGTGGCGGGGACTGCCAGGCACCGCCGTAGGGATTACAATGTCGCTTCCTGACGGCCGTTTCATGACGGTTTACCCACCATAAAAAGGCAGGTGGAAAGGGACTTTGGGAGCCCATAGTGGGCCCCCCTTCCTCCCTGGCTCTCCGAGATGGCCCCTGGGGGACACTTATTGTGCCCCACAACATATCCCTGTATCATGTCAAAGGCACCGCATGGTGCCTGCCACAAAGTACAGGGATAGGCACACGGTGCAGATTTTGTACTGTGGCATGTGCTGCAGCCCACAGCTCCCACCACAATACAAAATATTTAGTTTATGACCACCTTGAAGGCGGTCACATCGTGATTCAGGGTGCGGGACTGCCGACAGCTTGTCGGGCATTCCCATTACCACCAGGATGGCTGAGGGACATAAGTCCGACCACCATCCTAATCAGGCCCCTAGTATTTATGTAACACCACAAGAATTTCATAGCCAAAATACTGACTACTACAATATTGTGAAGGTAAGAATTCTGAACTCCGTATCTACATAGTTTGATTATATCAGTATTGTCAAGGTACATAGATGTGAGTTCAATATAGTAAATTACTACTTAGCTACATATACTTCCCAATATCGTGGTAGCTGATATTTTGGCTATGATATTATTGCAGCATGATCTTTTCTACTTCCTAATCTGACATAGAGCTGAATCTCATTGTGCGGGGATGCACTGTAATCTAAAGAGTAGGAGTTCCACTCTTTTATAAATTGTCGAAAGGTTCTCGTGTTGTGGCATTGATGGGGATATCGTTCCTGATCCTGTGAGCATAGACGGAGAAGTCTTGTCTCCTGGTTTTCACGTTTTTGGAATTGTTTTGCTCAAGGTAAGATTCTGTCCTAGAGTGCCCCACTGCCCACGTAAAGAAGTTAATTTATCTGCTAGGAATAGATGATGTGAGTCCTGGTGGCCTTGTAAGTGATAAATCTTATCTTGAAGATTATATAGTCTTGGATAGGGAAGGAGTGTAGTTCCATCAGGATTGGACTGAAGGTCTTTTTAGTCCTTTGATGAGATGTGCTCCTGCTTGTATGATACATTTTAGGAAAGCCAGGGCTTTATTGGGACACAGAATCCCCAGAAACTGTGGCAATGAGAATAATTGCTTTGTGAGTATTATGAGATGACTTTGCACGGTTCATGGTGTAAAGTAAACATGGGAGATCATTTGAGTTAGAACCTTTGCAAATAAAGTACCTCATGTTCAGATTAACCTTATGCAGATTTTGATGGAGTGAATGTTGCATCTGGAGTTTAGAACTCTTTTTGTAAAAATATTGTACATCAAAGCCAAAGTTAAGTATTTAGGGGCATGATGTCAAGACACGGCGTTAAAATTATCGCCGCTTTAGCGGCAGAAAACTGCAGCTAAAGCGGCGATAATGGGCTTGATAATATGCCCTTGAGAATTCCCATAGAAGCCCATGTTCTGGTGTCAACATGGGCTTCTATTGGAATTCTCTGCGATAACTTTAGCGCCATGCTTGATAATATGCCCCTTAAAACTTTGTTTTAAGGCTATCAAGTCATATTTTGCATCCACAAAATATAAATTTGCACTTGAAATGCGATTTATTAAGAAGTATAATTAGATAAGTGTGGCATACTTTTATGTGTGATAAAACCAACTCACAGTGGTAGAATGTAGATTTTCCAGACAAAGGACATCTTGGAAAATGGGGGAATACCTATAAAACTGGAAGTGAGTAAGTATTCACAAATATTCCCAAGTATTCACATTATTTACTCCAGTTCATGGCTAAATTAAATTCATATCAGCATTAGAATGGTGGTATGTTTAGGAAGGCTTTAGTTAATAGGGAACACACTTTCCTATTGAAGTGTGTGAGGCTGGATAGCTGGTTTTCTGTAATGCAGCAGTGATTGTATGGCAGAGGGACCAGTATTGTAGTATAAGAATTAAAGTTTTATGTACATGGCAGAAAAGAACTAGGATGTATTATACCACTACCTTACCAAGATGGTTACATTATTTTAGATCTGGCAAGCTTTATTGATGCAGTGCAGTGTTTAATGAAAAATGTAAAACAATTAAAGTGACGAGAATCAACCTCTGTAAAAATCTTTTGTTGCTGTCTTTTTAAGCACTCCACAAAGGGTGTTGGACTTTTGGGTCTCAAGTGTGTTCAAGTATTTGATAATGGCATTTTCTATGCGGCCACTCTGGTTTTTTCAACTTTATTATGCCCTTCTTTCCCTATATTATATTATGATGTTAATAGTCAGTATCACAGTCTGACTGCTCTGACACTAAATTGGCAAGGCAAAACGGGTTTCGCTCAATGGGCCTATTTAACTTTCCTGTAAGACCATGGTAGATGGCACATACATTGCACCAATGACATGGAAGTTAAATGTTATGTGTGTGCTGTAATGTGCATTTTACACCATCCACTCATTAGACAAAATTTATACGGCTGCCAGAAGCATCACTGTGTACAAGATGGACTGCTGTTTAAACTCAGTGCAGTGACAAATGGAAAGGGAAAGTGTCCTTTCAATTAAGGAAAATAATTATATAAGTTAATAAGTCACCCCTTGCATGTGACTTATAAGGCCACAGGCCTGGAAGTTGAATGTATAAAAAAGAGGCCCTCTACATATTGGAAATATTGGACCCTCACAGTGACTGAATAGCAAAAGGATGTTTTCACTGTGGAGAGTAAGCTAGCTACTCTTTGAACAAGCCTACATAAAATTAAACCACTTAATTTACATCTTTAATTGAGAATATCAAGAACATGATTCAAAATTACTTTCCCAAAAGTTTCAAACATTGAACTTTAGGGTAAAAATCGATTTTTGTTAAATTTAGTATAAAGGTTACTTTATCAATGTATACTGATAGCCATGCCAGGAGTACTATGATGGTCACCAGTAGGCCCATAGAATGGTGAGTGGAATAAGAGAGAGTGTAATTGAGACAGAGAATGTCTTCATTATGCCTGTTCTTATAGATGGACTTAACCTGCTTTGGATGAGCATTGATATCTAAATCAAGATATAACTCTTTAAGTATTTCTCTATACATTGCACAAATCCACATTGCAAACTTCATCATAGTCCCATGGCACCCTGGGATTTGTATTCTGTTCTGCCTCAATCCATGTTTACAGACGTTAAGCGGCTCACATAATTTGTGTGCACCGTTAAACTGTCATGCCTTGGAAGAATTGCACACCCATGTAGTTTGTCACAGCATGTCCCCTCATCTGTCATGTTATCACAAATAAGCATTTTTGATGTATCATGGAGTTAGCCATTTGAATTTAGGGCTCCTGGAAATATTTAGAATAAAGAAGAAGGAACTGTTGTGAAAGGAGTGGCGATAGGCAAGGAAAGTATACAATCCTGGACGTGAAAAAATTCCAAACACTGATTACTGCATAGACTAAGACTATCACCTCATCATCACCTCCTCAGAAACTTCCAGAGCATTGGAAAACAGCATCTGGAGATCGATGACCCTGCAGGATGAAATTGACTGGAGTACTCCTGACTCCTGCTGACACCCAGGGACTGAAACTTTACTTGAATTGTCAGGTGGCTGACCTATTCGCCTTCTCCTGGGATGGAAAAAGCAAAATGGACTCTTGATTCCAAGAAAGCCAGGCTGACCACTGAGGACTGAGCAGCCCTGACTGGAGGGAACCTGGTGCATAGAAGCCTTTCCTGAGGACCTGGGGTTTGTAGGACTCACCAGAAAGAAATGATCTGGTTATTGTAGAAAAGTGGGAATTAGGCATGTTTTCACCTTTGAAGAACCAGGCAAGATGCTTATGCTTGCCCAGGGCAACTGATATCTTGGTCTGTGACTTGGGTTTACGTTCCTGCATGTGGACTGCACATTAGCGTAGTTCTCCGAACTTCACAGGTGCTGGGTTTGTTCTGGAGAAGAAAAGGCTGGCAGCTATCTTGTGATGTAAGAACCGCTTGGTGAACCACTTAGTTTTGCTGGAAGATGCACTACACAGCTGCACCCAAATGCAAATTGTATTTCCCATGAGTCCACTGAACTCTACTGATGTTTGGAAATGGCAGAAGTCATTTCAAAGTTACAGATATACGCTTCATCTTGGTATGGAGCATCCTAACCAGATAATCAAGATACTTTGTTGCTATCTCCAGGTCCTTGTTACCCAAACGTTTGCCAACCTTGTGGATTGTTTTGGTCCATTTTGAAAATGTGTTTGGAAACTGAAGATCAATACAGAGAAGTATTCCAAAAGATTTAATTTAAAACAGATTGACGCACTGATTCGGAGTTGCCTTGAAGGAGTTTAGAACTATATATTTTTTTTCACATTTTAATCCTATATTACATGAGGAAATAGAAATGATTTACTTCGCCTTTAAAGACTGCTGAAATATTCACATTGCATGCGTTTGTAGCTATTCACAAACATACCTTACAGTTGTGAGTAAATTAAGCATTTAGGGGCATATCAACAAGGGCTTTATCTCTGCTTTTTTGGCTTTAAAAGCCAAAAAAGCAGAGATAAAACTAGCGCCCTATCAGCAACATGGTGCTAACACGCAAATTTGCATGTTAGCACCCTTTTACTCTACGCTTCCCCTTGCATCTCTAATGAGATGCAAAGGGGGCGTTCCAGAGTAAAGCGACATTTCTCCTATTATCAAGGTTATCGCTGACCCTGTTAGAGATAAAAAAAAGCAGCGCTAACCGCGGTTAACGCTGCTTTTTTATGTCTGGTATTTTTCTGACTTAGCCATGAGATCCTATGTAAGGTGGATATCATGGCTAAGTATGTCTATCCCTATCAGCAAGCTATCGCCAAACCTTGTGGGATTTTATCGCTGTATTTCCATCGATAATCTCACAATTGGCAGCTTGCGCTCTGAATTTTATCGCTGATAGCACGCTATCTCCGCGATAAAATTCAGAGTTGGCCGGCGATAATTATCATCACGCTAAGAGCGCTGAGCGATAATTATCGCCAGCCCTTGCTGATATGCCCCTTAGTTTACACTTTTCAGTAACTACTACTTTTGGCGTTTCACAAAATGGAAGTGTAAAGTTACTCAACGTGTAGATTTACACATCTCCACCCCTGAAAAAGGGAATTGAGCCACATTTACAAGTGTAAGTTGCTACGGCCAAAGAAAAAAGACAGTAGAAAGTCTAGCACCACATATGGCCAAGCACTGATATGGAAACACCCTCCTATACAAATTATTGTTAAACTAAGTTACATTTTTTGAAATAGTAATGTAAACACCTAATATAATGTTTAAGCAATCTAAAATGATACATTTTTATTATTTACTTATAAAATATTTTACTAAACTTTTTTGATTAGAAGAATTTATGTAACATTATCTTTTATTAAACAACACTAAATTAAACCTATACATCACTTTTAAAAATTATTAATTCATAATAGCAAAACAACTGCTGCAGACAGAAATGTATTTCTAAGTTTAAACTAACTTAATATATTTAAATTATTGAAGATGTAGTTAAAAAATAAATTAATAGTTCTCTACCATTTATTTCCTTAGTGTTACATTTGAAATAAACATATACATTTACATTAACTCTTTCGCTGCTAGGCCTCACTACCCCCCCCCCCCCACCTCCCTGTGCTAAGCCTTTTTTAGGTTGTTTGGGGTAGTTTGTGCTTAGGCCCCTGTAACCTTTTGTTCATATAAGGTATCCATGCCAAATTTGCGTCCTTTTCTTCCAACATCATGGGGATTCTAAAGGTAGCCATGGTTTGTGGATTCCCCTGAAGGGGACCCAGAAATTAGCCAAAATACAGCAATTTCGTTTTTTTTGGTAAAAATGAGGACAAATGCTGCAGGAAAAAGTGTCAGTTTTTTCCTCTGCAAATGGTATCAACAAAGGGTTTGTGCAGCTGAAATCACCATCTTCCCAGCTTTCAGGGCATGCAGACCTTTTACAGAAAACCAATCAATTCTACACAGTTTTGGCATTTTACTGGGCCATAGACTATTTTTGCTAATTTGGTGCTTTCAACCTCCTTTTGGAAGTGGTAGAAATGGGTATGAAACCAATAATGGATACCGGAAAACTATACATTTCTGAAAATTAGACAAAATTCTAAATTCAGCAACTGGTCATGTGTGTAGATCCTTCAATGTTTTTGTTATAGAAACAAACAGTTGAAAATAGGAAATATTGAAAATGATTTGAAAAGAAACAGCCATTTGTGCCAACGTTTTCACCTGTAACTTTTTCTAACTAGCACAGATCTTTGTAAGCAATATACCGCTACATTTGCTAAACCCTTCTGGTTGTGGGGATATATAGGACTTGTAGGCTCACCAAGAACCCAAGGAACCCAGAGCCAATAACTGAGCTGCGTCTTGCTATGGTTTTTCATTGTGTAGTGGGTATATAGAAATTCATTTGGTAAAATATAAAGAGTGAAAAGGTATAGGACACCTATGTATTTCCAAAATGGGAGTAAAATATAGTTTAGACCTAGTAGATATTTGCACATCTACGAAATTGTGGGTACCCATACTAGCATGTGAATTATAGGACATTTTTCAAAGCAACTTCTTTTTTACACATTGTCTTACATTTGGAAAGCAGAAATGCATAGAAAGTCAATTGATAATAACAGTTGCTCTACAATTCTGTTTTCCCCTAAGTCTCCCAATAAAAATGGAACCTCACTTCTGTGGGTAGGCCTAGTGCCTGCGACAGGAAACGGCCTGAAACGCAACATGGACATATCACATTTTTCAAGTGAAAACTGACCCTTTTTTTGCAGTGCCTAGCAGTGGATTTTGAACCCTAGCTCTGCTGGCACCTAGGGAAACCTAGCAAACCTATACATTTTTAAAAAGTAGCCCCCCAGGGAAATCCAAGATGGGGTAAAGTTTGTGGCTCTCACCAGGTTTGGTAGAATCCCTTGCAAACCTCAAACTTTGTAAAAAAAGAATAACAATTTACTCACATTTCTGTGATGGAAAGTTCTGTAATCTGCGTGGATCGACAGAATTCCACCCAAACCACATTCCCCAAAGTCTCCAAATAAAAATGGTACCTCCCTTGTGTGGGTAGGCCAAGTGCCCGTGGCAGGGAAGGGACCAAAACTTTTTGTGGAGACATCAAAATTACATATCACAAATTAACTGGTTTTGCAAGAGGGGTCACCAGGGTTTTTGGTCCCGGGCTCAGAGGCCATCTAGAGAAATCCCTACATTGTCTATGTTTCAGAAATGTGTGGATTTGGTAGGATTCCCTAGATGGCTGCCGAGCCCGGGGCCAAATACCCAGGTGATCCCTTATGCAAAAGCAGGCCATTTTGTGATAGGTAATTTTGATGTCCCCACAATACGTTTTGGGTCCTTGCCTGTTGCAGGCACTTAGCCCACCTACACAAGTGAGGTACCATTTATATTGGGAGACCTTGGGGAACGGTTTGTGGTAGGAAATTTGTGTCAGCCCAGTGATCCCACAACTTTGCTACACATAATTTTGAGAAAAATTAGATTTTTTGGGGAATGTGAGGTCTGCAGGGGATTTGGGGTAGGAAAACTTTGGGGGGACCACGCAAGCCATACCTACCTGGACTCCTCCAGCTGTCTAGTTTTCAGAAATGAGTGGGTTTAGTAGGTTTCTCTGGTTTGGCAGCCGAGCTCGGGGCCAAATACCCAGGTGAATTCCCTTGCAAAACTAGGCCATTTTATGATAGTTAATTTTGAAGCCTACGCAGTATGCTTTTGGCCATTTCCTGTTGCAGCCACTGTACCAACCCACTCAAATAAGGTACTATTCTTATCAAGAGACCTGGGGAAATGTTGGGTGTTAAGAAATTTGTGGTGGCCCGGTGATCCCACAACTTTCCCACATAGAAAAGTGAGGAAAATGTGATTGTTTTGTAGCTAAATCTAAGGTTTGCATGGGATTCAGGGTAGGAAAATTTTGGGAGATCCTTGTAAGCCACACCTCCCTGGACTAGCCTGGGTGTCTAGTTTTCAGAAATATCTGGGTTTGGTGAGTTTTCCTACATCGCCACCAAGCCCTGGGCCAAAACCCCAGGTGCCCCCTTGCAAAACCAGATTGTTTTGTGATAGGTAATTTTGATATCTCCACAATAAGTCTTGGGCCCTTGCCTGTTGTGGGTACTTGGCCCACCCACACGAGTGAGGTACCATTTTTATCAGGAGACCTGGGAGAAAGGTGAGTGATAGGAGATTTGTTTCATCCCGGTGATTCCACAACTTTCCCAAACCAAAATTTGAGAGAAATGTGATTTTTTTAAGCTAAATTTGAGGCTTGCAGGGGATTCCGGGTATGGAAACATGGGTGGGGGGCACACAAGCCATAAATCCCTGGACTCCCCCAGCTGTCTAGTTTTCAGAAATGTGTGGGTTGGGTAGGTTTCCCTAGATGGCTGCCGAGCCCATGCCAAATACCCAGGTGATTCCCCTTGCAAAACCAGTTTGTTTTATGATAGGAAAATGTGAAGTCTCCACAGAATGATTTGGGCCATTTCCTGTTGCGGCCACTATGCCTACCCATACAGGTGAGGTACCATTTTTGTCAGGAGACCTGGGGAAACGCTGGGTGGTAGGAACATTTTGGAGGCCCAGTAATCCAACAACTTTCCCACACAGAGAAGCGAGGAAAATGTGACTTTTTAAAGCTAAATTTAAGGTTTGAAGGGCATTTTCTGGGTAGGAAAATGTTGGAAGATCTATGCAAGCCACACCACCCTGGACTCCCCTGGGTATCTAGTTTTCTGAAATGTCTGTGATTGGTAGGTTCCTCTAGTCGGCCGTGTAGCCCTGGACCAAAAACGCAGATGACCCCCTTGAAAAACCATGTCGTTTTTTAATAGATAGGTGGGCACCTGTGTTTTTGGTCCCAGGTTTGCAAACATCTAGGGGAACCTAAAAAACCCAGACATTTCTGAAAACTAGACACCCATGGGAGTCCAGGGAGGTGTGGCTTGCGTTGATCCCCCAACATTTTCCTTCCAAGAATCGGCTGTAAACCTCAAATTTAGCTAAAAAGTTAAATTTTCCTCTAACATCTGTGTGGGAAAGTTGTGGATCACAGCACAGCAAAAATATCTTACCACTCATTGTTCCCCTCCATCTTCTGATTCAAATTATACCTTACTTGTGTGGATGGGCCAAGTGCCTAATATATGGAAGGGGCAAAAATGTGTAGAGATTGAGGGGGGCCCAAAGCGGGTTCCAAAGGGCAGTTCTTTTATATGTTTTTAGGCTGACTGTACTTTGGGCACCAACACAAGTGAGGTATCATTTTTCTCGGGAGACCAAGGGCAATGCCGGGTAGCAGGAAATTTGTGCCTGTGTGGTGATCCTACAACTTACCCATACAGAAATGTGAGGAAATGTGACTTTGTAAGTAAATTTGAGGCTTGCGGTGGATTCTGGGTAAGAAAACTCTGGGGGATCCATGCAAGCCACACCGTCAGCCTCAGAGTCAGTACACGAACACCACCATCTATGTACACAACCAGCCAAGTGCCGTCCATGCACACTGCTAGCCAAGCGCCATCCAAACACACTGCCAGCCAAGTGCCATCCGTGCACACCGCCAGCCAAATGCCATCGACTTACACTGCCTGCCAAATGCTATCAATGCACACAGTCAGCCAAGCAATATCCATGCACACTGCCAGCCAAGCACCACCCATCAACTCCGCCAACCAAGTGTCATCCCTGCAAACCGCCAACCAAGCAGGGCCAGACTAGGAACAGCAACCACCCCTGGCAGACTGCTGCTTGACCGGCCCTGGCAGAGGGGGACGTTATAGTAAAAAACAAAAATCCTGCTTTTGTTACTGGGGCCCAATATTGCAGCACTGCTGCACACCTGGCCCACAGTGACAAAACCACCCCCCACGGTCAGAAAACTGGCCCCCACCACTCCAGCCCACTAGTGAAATGCCCATTGCCTGCGACGGTAAGTCGGCCTTGCAGTCAAGCACCATCCATGCGCACATCCAGCCAAGCACCAGTCCACGTACACTGCCAGGCAAGTGCTAAACTACACACACCATCATCAATCTGCACGATGTGTGTAGATTGGCGCTTGCCTGGTGGTGTGCGCGGAGTGGCGCTTGGCTGGCTGTATGCATGGATGGTGCCGGTCTGGTCGCAGCAGGCACTGGGTGCTTCCCCTGTGAGCAGGAGTGGTGGGGGCCATTTTGGGCATCCCCCACCTCTACTTATAAAAACAAAAATCCCTGGTGCCTTGTGGGCTCTCTGCCCCCTGTTGGGCACCTCTGGGGTTATTGCCCCCATCTGCCTCCCGGGGGGGCAGAAAGACTGTGGATATTTTTTGAAGGGTGGGGGCATTGGCGTGCCCATTGTGGGCAGCCCCAACCCCTGTATACATAAAACAAATCCCTGGTGACTAGTGTGCTTTCTGCCCCCCTGGGGGGGCAGATCAGAGACTATTGCCCCAGTCTACCTCCCAGGGAAAGCAGAAAGGCTGTGGAATTATTTTTGGGGGGTGGGCGATTGACATGCCCATTTGAGTTGCCCCCACCCCCATATCCGTAAAAGAAAATCCCTGGTGCCCTGTGTGCTTTCTGCCCCCACGGAGGCGGATAGGGGGCTGTTGCCCCATCAGCATCCCAGGGCTGGGCAGAAAGTCTGTGGAATTTTGCAGGGGGTGGGGGAATTGGCATGCCTATCTCTGGCAGCCCCCACCCCTAAATACAATCAAAAAATAATCCCGAGCATCTAGCTGCCTTTCTGCCCCACCAGGGAGGCAGATCGGGGGCTACTGGCCCCCCTGCCTCCTGGGGGGACAGAAAGACTGTGAAATTTTGCAAGGGTGGTAGCATTGGCCTGTCAAACTCAGGCAGTCCCCACCCCTAAATTAATTAGGAAAAATAATCCCTGGCATCTAGTGGGCTTTCTCCCCCCCCGGGGGGGTAGATCGGGGGCTATTGCGCCATCTGCCTCCCAGGGGGGGCAGAAAGACTTTGTAATATTGCAGGGGTGTTGGGGGCATTGGCTTGCCTATCTCAGACAGCCCCCACCACTAAATACAATGTACAAAATAATCCCTGGCTTCTAATGGGTTTTCTGCCCCCCAGTGGGGCAGATTGGGAACTAATGCACCATCTTCTCCCCTGAGGTGGCAGAAAGACTGATTATACCCAAATTATTTTGGGGGAGCAAAGGCCCTTGCCCAAGGGGCCTCTCCCCCTACCTGGTGTCCAATGTGTGGATACCTGCTTGGGGATTGCCCTCTTGGGGTGATCCCCAAGCTGGGATCTACTATGATCCCCTTTCCAATGATACCTCTCCTGACTTTCTGCGTGCTTGGGGGGCTACGATAGCCCCCTGAGCATGTAGAAAATGAAACTGAAATGAGCCCTTCCCCAGCTCTCAAGGCTGTTGGGGGGGAAAAGGAAATCCCTCTGGTGGGCGCACCAGAGGGATTTTCAGTGCCATGTGATCGGATGGCCGGGAGCCATCTGCAACACATGAGCACTGGTGTGTCAGACGACTGCCAGCTGTCCAAAGCACCGAAGGGGTTAATATTTAACATAAAAATATTTTTACAAATGTATTATCAAGTTTAATAAACTTTTTAAACGTCCCTGATACTGTATCACAGTGAGAGTAGAGTGTCCCTGTGGCAAAGTATAGGGAAGAGTTGAAAAATGGTTTATTTAACTAAACAAAATGTAGTACAAATATTTTATGTTAAATATTAATGTAAATAGAGGTACATATTTATTTTAAATAAAGGAAAAAATAAAAAATGCTACAGCAATTTTAACTAAACTATGTATTAAATCTTTACTTAAATTAAATTAAAAAAATTTGCTGAAGTTTAAGTAAAAGAAATCAATTTCTAACTAAAGTAACAAAATATTTTTATTATACATTAAACAATATTAAAACTCATGCATAGAATTAATTAAAAGCAATTTAGATATATTTAAATGAAAGTTAGAGTTACATTAATTTATACATTGTTTTGCATTTTATTGTAAAATGTATATACCACTTACTACCACTATGTGGGGTCCTGAAGCGGTTTTCTGCAAGGATAGCCTGCTACACCGTATAGCCTAGACCCCCCAGGATATTGCGGCATGGATTAGCAAATTTAGAGGCACAAATATGGAAATTTAGTGGCACAAACATGGAAATTTAGCAGCATTTTTGTAGCACTTTATTTTACTCATAATCATCCATTTTCAGCCTTCAAACAACGGAACCCTGATGCGTAGTCTATCCCTCTATTATTTGATAGTTCCAATGGCCCTGAGTTTATCTAACATACTATCGCCTTCACTGTAACTCAGTCTGTGCACATAATAGCGAAGCATCGCCAGTGATTTCGTCAGTAAATGGAACACATTATCTGTCGCACTATCACCCTGTTGGTGAATCTGGTGCAGTCACTATTGCACAGTAGGTAATGGCATATATATAAGAGTTTTATATAGCGCTAGCTAGACCCAAAGGTATCAGAGCGCTTCACAACAGTAAATGTTCACATCAAAGATAACAAGTATAGGCAGAGCAGCTGAGTTGCATCATATAAAATCAGTGGTGGAGCAGGAGGGAGGAAGAATTATACAGAAGGTCAACTTGACGGCCTAAATGATAGACGACCCGCTAGTTGAGATGCCAGTTTAGGAGGACGTCCTTCAGTTGAGTAGGATGGTTAACTTCAGTTATATCCAACGTAATGCCTCCAATCTCTCCTCTTCAATCCTCCAGCATCTGCCAATTCTCTCTGCCTCATGCCAACCTTCTAAATGAGCTTCGGTGTTCCCACAACCTTCTAGAGGACAATAACTAGTGGATGGGGAGCAAACACAGGACGGGGAATGGGAGAGTCCATTATATGTTTTCTGTAACCTCTGGGCTGGGCAAGGGTTCTGGCCATCACCACCCCACTCTGACCTACTTACTCCAAGTTGCCTTTACCCTCTGTCCATTTCAACATGAATTTGCAGACAGGAAGTGCTATACAACGTCTGTGGTTACTTGAACCTTCCACGTGGTCCTAGCTTCTGTTCCCTTTACCACATTTGGGTCAAGCCCCTGGAGGTTTACACAAAACAGATAAAATAAACACACTTGAGTTGGTCAATCATATCATAGGCTACAGAGTTTTGAAACTTAGATGATAGAGTGCTACAAAAAACTGACTCCCTGCGCCAGTGAGCGAGATAAATCTGAGAAAATAAAAACATTTGTCTTCAGAAGCACATTTCCTGGTAGCATGTTCCAGTAGATTACATACACACAAAACTTTAATTGCCTAATTACGTTTCCAGTTTGTATACATTCCATCACCCCTGCTCTCTACTGTATGCGAGTTTTCATTTGTGTTTTTTTTCCAGATCGTTTTTACATCGCTTCCTTCTTGTATGCTTAATAGTGTGAGACTCCTTCCCAGGTTTTCCTCGGTACGGTCTCTGGACCCAGCCAGTGCAATGTTTAACGTGATACTCTGTCGCTCCCTCAGCCTCTTGCTGTGTCTGCCGCCAGGAATTCTCGCATCCTATTGCCGAAAGCTCCTGCCGGTTTGGTGCAGCCGCATGTGAAGCAAAAGTGCGCCCTGGTCCTGCCCTGTGCACAATCTCCCCACACATCCACAACACATCCCCATGGGCTGACAGTGACCACTCACAACCTCAGACGGAGCCAGCTTGCCACAGCAGTGTGTGCCTGTGAACCAAGGCTCGCAGCGCATCACAGAGCGCGGATCAGCATATTTCACAAATCATTGCACCAATAGCACTTATGTAAAAATCGCAGCCTTTTTACAAAAGTGGCGATTTCGCAGGCATTTTTGTAAAAATCGCTGCATTTTTACAAAATGACGATTTAGCGGGCAATTTTGTAAAAATCGCTGTATTTTTACAAATGTGCCGATTTCGCGTCAAACCGCGAAATCGCGAAATCCTGGAGGGTCTGTATAGGGTGTTTGGTTGAAAGTATGTTGTCTTTGTTCTGATCTTATGTGGAAAGTGTTTTCATGTGGTGTGTGAGTCCAATCTAAGTGTGGTTATCATGTTATGGGATGCAGTGCTTAGCAAAGTGATGGATTGAGAAGTGTGAGAGACAGGCACACAGTTTTTGGTTTTCAGTAAGCAGGCAGTTTTGAGCAGCCTACAGGACCCTCAATGGTATTTCTTATGTTTGTAATCCTCTTAGTTGGCTACTGTACTGGGTTGACCATTGTGAGATATTTTGTTTAAAATGTATGGTCCTGAGCAGGCATACGTTAAAGAGAGAAATTGTGGAGAGATCTGCCGGACGGAATTTGTTAATATCATCCCAAAGATGATTGGCATTGTGAGATGCCAACAAGCGGCGGAAGTATTTAGTTAGTTGGGACCGGCACTCGTGGATTAAATTAGAGTCTTCCCCTCTCCAGCAGTAGGTGGCAATTTTCTTCAGTTATTCCATGCCTGTTCAGTTGGACATGGGTGGTTTGTAGCTGTGAACAGGTACATTACTGGACAATAGACAACATCCTTAGAAGTTTGTCTTGTGTGAGTAATGAGTGTTTAGTTATATTGTAGCCTGCATGAACTACAGTCAACTGTCTAACTGCTGAGTGTTATGGTAATTAATTTGAGTGTGGGTTATATATTGTACAGTAATTGCATTACATAGCACTTACTATTCCTGACGCAGCATTGTTGTGCTTTATGCTTGGCAGGAAGTTGCTCCAGGTCCCAATGGTTGTTGTTTTTGTGGTTATTGCTGGTTATTAAGATTAGTTTTCTGCTCTACTGGAGTTATTCCATTCCTTTACTCTATTTAATACATTAGTAGGAGTTAGGTGTGCACATTTGTGGGAGGGTGATATGGGAATTTTATGCAGTGCCTGGTGATATGTATAGATGAACTACATGATATTAGGTATTGTTAGGTTGCAGTTATGAAATTAAAGGGTGTGATCTATGAAGTAAACGAGGGGACAATTTGCAGAGATACAATAATAGTGATGAAGGCACACATGCATGTGACTTAAGTAGACTGGACTCAGAGAGAACAGGAATGGAAAAGACAGAAAGGAAGGAGAGAGTCATTTCAAAGAAAAAGGAGAGTTGGCATTCACAAGTTTTAAGTTGAGTCTGGTTTTCATGTAGGGTTTTATTGAATATTGTGGAGACTTTCTGAGATAGCATGCAGAAACAGTACCAGGAAATAACATTATTTGGATGTATTGCAATTCCCATTGTACACCATGAAAAACCCTGCAAACACAAAAACATTCATCCTCTGTGTAAATACATGTAAATAAATATTGTTTAATTTTTCCATTAAAATCAAAAACAGGAAACATAAACACATGAATGTTGTATTTGAAATGTTTGTGCTGGAGATGCTCTTCCCTTTCTGTCTGGTGGTGATCAGGGCGGGGTCAAAGAAAACAGAGTCCATTTTAGTGAATTTGTGTAAAGTAATGCTTTTCAGGGCAGGTAACACTGAGTTACCAGGACAATTAAGTGTTAGATCCCGCACCCAGCTGTCATTGAGTTGTCCGGGACCTGCAATCAAACAAACAAAAGCAAACGTCCTGCTCAGAAAACTCCTCACCTAAACATCAAAAACTGCATGCCCACCCTTCTCATTTCCCATCAATGAAACCTGCACTATCCAAGCAGGCCCTCTTTGAATTTCAAAGTGGGGGCTTGCCTCCATTTCATCCCACCAATGTGTCTGATCTCTGTCCTTACCCCATAGGAATAAAGGTACATGATGCATTTGCACTTCTCGTTAAAGGGGTATCCACGGCAGGACATTAGTCCCACTACTCACAAAGTTCTAAACTTACTTTGCTTGTTAGCTATATGAAACTAATGAACAATAATGCTTTTGTGAATAATTATAATCTAAAGAAGTCTAAACTCTGAAACTACGAGACTACAAACTAAACTGCATCATGTTCTGTGTCTGCCTTTTTCCTCAACTTTAGAGTTACCTGACACTCGCCATCACAAACAACCACCCATAACCCGAACTCTTCAGGCACCCAGAGTCGACTTATCCTAGAGCACGGACCATACAGGAGATACATGTTGAAAATGCAGATGCCTGAAAATGCTCCCAAAACAATGAGACCAAAAGACTGTGTAGATATTGTTGCAGCGGAACTGTGGTAAATATTTTATTAAACGCTTCCTCTTACTCCTCTCACCATACTGTTCCCTTTATGATTAGACAATCTGCAGCATTTCCATTTGCCACAGAGGCAATAATCCTCTGATTAATTTTTCTCCGCTGATAGGAGGAGTGAAAATTAGGGTAGCCAAATCACTATGCTTGCTGTCCAATGGGGACCATTAATTGACAGCCAACTAACACATTTGAGATCAGCTTTAGGTACACCACTCTTAAACCCATGCTGTAGAAAAAAAAATCGCAACAGGAAGACCCAATCTACTGAAGAAGTTAAGTCGGGCAAGAATTGTGCAGACCAGAAACTCTGCAATAGTAACACAGAACAAAAGAAGTAATATTTGATATTCTGACAGAGCACGCTGATTCTTTCTATAAAACATTTGAATCATTTGTAAAATAGCACAGTTTATATGGAAGAACCAAAAAGACTAAATAATAGACTCAGACAGGTATTAGACTAATTAGGTTATCGTATTAAAGATCCAAAATGTATAGCTATTAGCAGTCTTTTGAGAATTTCAGTTAAGAATATCACAGCTTGCATTAGAGCACAAAACATTTAGGCAATGCTTTGTCAGATGGGTTATTATCAGAATCAGTTTACAGAGTTCTAAAGTTCCACTACCATTAAGGCAGAAGGATAGCTTGTTTGTCTAACAGCTCAAATCCCACACTGAATGGGAAAGGGTTCAGATTTAAAGTCCATTAAGAGTGAGCCTATTAGCATAAACAAGGAAAAAAAGGAAATGAAAAATGAGAATAGTTCAGCAAAGTAGGTTTCAGTCCATCAGCTAACAACTGTAGCACAAATAAGGCAGTCCAAAGTAAGCAAAAAATTCTTAGTAGTCTCTAAAAATTGATCAA
Organism: Triturus cristatus; assembly: GCF_964204655.1. Classification (NCBI taxonomy): domain Eukaryota; kingdom Metazoa; phylum Chordata; class Amphibia; order Caudata; family Salamandridae; genus Triturus; species Triturus cristatus. The sequence continues at coordinate 601,174,114 of NC_140594.1, forward strand.
CATAGCATCCTCTTGCAAAGGGAAAAGAAAAAGTATGGCATTGTGTCAAAGGGCAAAAATCAATGGCTTCTGTATTGCCCCTCTTTTGGGGTTTCTTCTTTTATAAAGTCTCTACAAAATTCCAGGATTGGGTATCACATCACTATCGAAAGATTGTTGTGTACTCAAATTCACATAATTTCATCTAGAACATTTGCAACAGTGAGATGATTTCCCCTGCTGGTCATGAGAAGCTAAAGATTTGAGAGATTACATAGGCCTAACATTACTGAAAATGAATACACATTATCGATCTATAGAAATAGGTTATACAGGAAAATTTCACTCTGAACATTAGAGAAACATTTAGGAATGTCAGAGTTTATACATATGCAGAACAGATAAAGCAACATTTCAATCATTGTAAATGGTCGATTATATTTTGTCAGGAAGAAAACCATTTTTGAAAAAGCCTTTAAGTTAGCATAAGATTTTTTTAAAGAAATAAACAAAATATGAAGAACTTTCACAAGTTCATACTACAAAATTCATTTTTAATTTTCCGTAAACTATTGAATCTCTAGTATCACTATGCGAAATTTCAAGATCGTACCAAATTACTAATCATTTGTGCACCAACTTTTCTAATCAGTGTGTTATAACAAAAAGAATTGGAAACACTAGGTCACTACTCCCTCACTTGTAGTCACGGACCCGGAATGACGGTATAGGACCCTCCTTGCCCCCTCCACTGCGGCCACATGTGCACTAGCGGCCATTTCCACACTTGCCTGCACTGGGCCCTGACAGCCCCCTAGCCCTTGACTATAATACTGTGGTGCGGGACATACGACAACCATCACTCATGTCTGATGCCAAGTGGATTCTACCTTTTGGCTCAGTTTAGGGCTGGGTTCCGTTCTATCAATGCCCGTTTCAATACTTTCACCAGTCGCATTGACCGCAAGGGAGAACGTCATGGACCGTCAATTCACCAGGCTCGATGGTGCAGAGGAGCGAATCTCCAGCCTGGAAGAGGATGCTACATATGTGCAGAGACGTCTGGAAAAGCTGGAATGTCTTTTGAAAACTGTAGCCATTAAAAACGAGGACCTGGAGGCGAGGTCTGGTAGAAACAATATTCACATACTGGGAATTGCTATTATGATGAACATGGGAAAGTCTGATGCTTATGTGGAACACCTCCTTGTGGATATTTTCAAAAACATCAGCTTCACATCCACATTCTCAGTGGAGTGTGTTCACCGCACCCTTGGCCCGTGCCCTCCAGTGGGTGCCCCACCATGGCACCAGCTCGCACGTGTCCTCGACTATTGGAATAGGGACTCTGTTCTTCGACTGGCCCCTGAACATGGCCCTTTACAATATGAAGGTTCCTCTGTTTCGGTCTTCCCAGTCTTCAACAGTACTGTCTAAGAGGCATGGCACAATTTTTCAGACACCAAGAACACACTACGCAAATTGGGCCTTAAATACACAATGCTTTACCTGGCCAGACTGCGGGTTGAGGTCAACGATAAAGCTCACTTCTTTGATAGCCTGGTGGAAGTGATGGACTTTTACAAACACCATCCAACATCAGGGTCCGCATCCAGACGCACCACTACCGACCACTCAGGCCCCCCGTATTCTGCAGAATGGGACCCCCTTGGCTGGCACATCTTCTATCGTAGCCTCTTCTTTGGGTTGGACATCCCATAGTTGGGCACTTTTTCGGCTGCTGCCACCATAGGGAAATCTCACCCTCTGGGGGCGGAGCTTAGCTCGCAACGAAGATGGCTGCTTGAGCTCGGAGCTCCGGCGAGCCACTCCACATATCCGACAATAATCCTTCCCCTACGTCTCCCGAAACAGCGGCGGCCCCCGGCGGAACACCCTGAGGTGCTGGGCGGTCGACCGCCGTGATTTCTGGCCCGCTTGTGCGAGGGGGCGCCCTCCGGAGACGGCGACTCGGGAAGCGTCCGAGGCCGCAGATCCACGGCCTCGAGTGAGAAGTACGGCCGACGACGTGACGCAACGTGCGGCCGGCGGCGGCCGCGAGGGACGGACCCGAGGCGCCTAGTCGCGGACAGCGGTGATCGGCTGTGGGGGCCCCGCGGCGAGCGAGGAGGCAACAGACAGCGCTGTGTGCTGGGCGCCGGGACGTAGTGACCCAGATTGGCGGAGAGCACGCTGGGAGGCCCTGGGTGAGTCCAGCGCTGCTCGGAGAGCGGACGGCCGGCGGCACCCCCTTCGAGCCCCGAGGCCAACGAGATCGGATGCAGAGCGGCTTGGAGTGAGGGCAGCTGGGGGCATTTCTGGGCCTCGCTGAAGCGGCGGCCTGGGCTGGGGGCGCTGGTGTGCTCGGCGGCGGCAGTGCGGAGGAGGCAACACGACAGGAGAATCCACGGGTGAGGAGCCTCCGGGGTAGAGCTGGGCGAGAACGCCTCGAACTGGGAGTGAGAGAAGCGGTGGCAGAGCGGGCGGCATAACCACAGCACGGTGAAGACAGCTGACGGCTGGTACGACGGGTGGTTTCATCGGGTGCTACGCAGACCGCCAGGGCACCTGCGGTGGGCTGCCTGCGATCGCGACACAGCCACGCGGCCGCGGGAGCGGGCCCAGGCCGGACGCCATCTCGCTGACCGGTGGGTGAGTGCAGGATGGGTAAACCTGACAAAACCCAGTCGAAACTGAAGTTCGCGCAGCAGCGCCCCCAGACGCAATCACCGCAGGAGAGTGCTGCGGGAGGCGGATCTGAGCCTGCGGAGGACGACCGGGACATGCGGAGCCTCTTGTTGTCCATGGAGAAGGGGTTGCAGAACGGCATCTCTGCCCTGGGCGCGAAGATTGATGCGCTCTCCTACCGAATGGACCGCATGGGGGAACGCCTGGACAAGCACTCGGAACGCCTGGACCAGGCTGATGGTCGCATATCAGAGGTGGAGAGCGCGCAGACGACACTGGATCACGACCACAAGAGGCTCGAGCGCCACATGCAGATGCTGCAGGACAAAACGGAGGACTTGGAGGCCCGTTCTCGGCGGTGCAACTTGCGAATTACTGGCCTGCCGGAGTCCACTGCCACGGGCCGAATGGAGACCTTCGTAGAAACCCTGCTGATTGCGCTGCTGGGGAAAGATGTGTTCTCCGGGATGTTCGTTGTGGAAAGAGCGCACAGGTCCCTGGGCCCAAGGCCCCCGCCGGGGGCACCGCCCCGGCCGGTCATAGCTAAACTCTTGAACTATAGGGACCGTGATGCAGCGCTGAGAGTGGCCCGGGAAAAGAAGACATTGTCCTACGAGGGGTCGCCCATCTCGCTCTACCCGGACTTCACGGCCCGAGTCCAGGAGGCCAGGCGACAGTTTGTCCCCGCCAAAAAGCAACTCCGAGAACTAGGAGTGGACTATGCAATGCAGTACCCGGCTAAGCTGCGAGTCAACCGGCAGGGCAAGTCGCACATTTTCCAGGACCCTAAAGCACTCCAGAAGGCGTTGAAAGACTGGGCGAAGGAGCAGCGCCGGAGTCCAGTGACGTCACAGCGGGAGGATGAGAGAGCCGGCGACCTGGCCGCACAAGACTGACCATGAGCGCAAGACCCACCAAGTTGGTATATTTGGAGTGACAAGACTGGCGGAAGGGAAGTAAGCTTTGGAGGGCGCGGGTGGGGGAAGTTTGGACTCTATTGCTATGGGGTACAGTACATTGTGAGATGCACCCCCCCCCCTGATTCGGCGCTCTAGTGACTCACATGGACAGCGACTTAACCCCCCATTGCCCTTATCCTGTAGATGGTTGTGGTTGACGCTGCTGGGACCTCCAATCTGGGAGGCCCGCGGGAGGGAATGGGAGATACAACGGTGGCTCGCTGGACCGGGCGGCGGCAGTTAGGTGTTAGGTGCTTCCACACTAGTGTGTGAGCGCTGAGCGACCTCCGCCCGCGTGTGCGTCCCACACCTCTAAGAGTTCAAAGTTGTGGGTGGGGTGGCGGGAGGTATGGGGTGCCCAAGTTTGGGAATCTGTAAGGCCGTGTTGGGGTGGGTCTTCTGTGGGCGGGGGGGAGGGAGGGGTTTGAGTTACGGGGGTTTGAGGTCACTAGGTCGGGGTGCGCGTTTTGATATGCTTGTAAGCTCCTGCGCTTGGCGACGCGCTCAGTTGAAGGATTTGCACCCTAGAGCAATCTATGGCTGACACCGAAACGGCAATACCTGAGAGGCACGACACACTAAGAATCCTCACTTGGAATGTAAGGGGACTTAATGATTACCGCAAAGCCCGTAAGGTGGTGCACTATCTTAAGAGGCATAAGATTGATATTGCTTTCCTACAGGAGACACATCTCCCTCACAACAGCCCCATCCTGCGCACTAGGGACCTTAGGGAGGCACATGCGGCGGGGTTCACTACACACTCTCGAGGGGTGTTGACATGGGTGAGCCCGCGGGTGGAGCACAGATTGCAGTACATGGCCACGGACAACGCGGGCAGGTATGCGCTCACGCGCTTCCAGGGAAAGGGCATGGATTTACTCCTGGTTAACTGTTATGGGCCGAACTTTGACTGCCCTGAGTTTTTCACAGCGCTGGCAGCGGCGGTGGGGGATGCAGGCGCGCGGCATGTGCTTTGGGGCGGCGACTTTAATGTAGTGATGGACCCGGAGCTGGATCGCTCAGGCGGCCCGAAGCGAGCGCAACCGGCGGCTGCGAAGGAGATTGCTCGTGGTATGCTTTGTTTGGATCTCGTGGATTTGTGGAGAACTCGTAACCCGGCTATAGGGGGCTACACACATTACTCCGCATACCATAACCTGCATACGCGTATAGATTACTGGCTACTATCCGCGCCCCTCCTACCGCAGATACGCGAGTGCACGGTACTCCCGCGCACGCTTTCCGACCATTCGCCGATACTGATCTCCCTAGCGGCGCCCAGACGTGTCCCCCCGCCGTTTCTTTGGCGATTTCCCCCATACTCGCTGCAAGATCCCCTGTTCAAGGAGGAGCTGACGGCTGCGATCGAGCTATTTTTTGCCACCAATCTAGGCTCCGTGGAGGACTTCCAGACAGTTTGGGAGACCTTTAAGGTCCACATTCGCGGAGTGGCGATGGCCAAGCACTCGGGGGTACTCCGAGATATCCGGCGGCGCCTTGCGACGCAGGAACGTGACCTGGCTGCCCTTGAGGCAAGACTGATGGAGGCGGGCGGAGAGGACGCTACTGCGGAGATAAAAACACTCCTGGCAGAGTACCACGAAACTGCTGATGCAGAGGTGCTGCATTTAGGGAAGTACGCTACGGCCAGGGCTTATGGTGAGGGTGATAGACCGGGGTCGGTGTTAGCTAATCTGCTCAAGGCTCGCAGACGCAGACCTGCTGTCACGCAGATCAAGTCGGGGGATGGCTCGCTGCTCCTGACGGATGAGGAGGTGGTGGAGCGATTTAGGGCGTATTATGCCGCGCTCTACGCTTCTCAGCAAGCGGGGATGGAAGACAGCATAGGGGACTACCTGGACTATATAAAGTTGCCGTTCCTGGCGAACGAACACAGGGAGTTTCTATCCCTGCCTATCGAGAGGGATGAAATTCTAGAGGCCCTGGCGAGCATGAAGGCGCAGAGCGCCCCTGGAGCTGACGGCCTCACGGTCGCGTTCTACCGCACTTTTATAGACCAGCTTTTGCCGCACGTGTCGACGCTGTTCGACGATATGTGCATTAAGGGACATATGCCACCGTCCATGCGCGAGGCGCTCTTGGTCGCTATTCCAAAGCCGGGAAAACCACCCGATGAGTGCAGCTCCTATCGACCACTATCGCTGCTCAACGTGGATGCGAAACTGTATGCCAAGGTCCTGGCCACCCGGTTGGCCCTTCTCGCTCCCGAACTGGTCGCCCCAGAGCAGGCGGGGTTCATGCCCGGCAGGAACCTCACATACAATTTGCGGACAGTGTTTGGCGTCATGCAACATGTTCGCCCTGACGTGCGCGCGCTCGCTGTCTTCCTCGACATGGAAAAGGCCTTTGACTCTGTCGAATGGCCATTCATGCGACAGGTCCTGACTAGAATGGGGCTAGGCCCGATCTTCCTCCAAATGATAGGGGTGCTGTATAGTGGCCCCACGGCAAGAATACGCTTGGGCGATCGAGTCACGGAACCGATAGCAATCTCGAGGGACACAAGGCAGGGCTGCCCCCTATCGCCTCTGCTGTACGCCCTGGTGGCGGAACCGCTGGCATGCGCTATGCGTGAATACCATAGCCTACGAGGTATTAATTTTCCAACCTACAGGATAACGATATCCACATATGCAGATGACACCCTGCTGTATGTCAGGGACCCAGAAAATAACCTGGCCCCGGTACTGAGGGAGGTTGTTCAATTTGGAGCGCTCTCCGGGCTGAAGGTTAACTGGGACAAGTCGATTGTGTTCCCGCTGACACCGGTCACGACCCCATTTGATATGGAATACCCGTTGCACTGGTCGGAGGACCCGATCCGATACCTGGGGATACAGCTCCATAGGGACTCAGAAGTGGTGCTGTCTGAGAATTACGGAAGGGCCATCAGTAAACTGGAGGATGACGTGGAGACCTGGATCAAGCTGCCCCTTTCGTTATTGGGGCGCATATCCATCATGAAAATGGTGGTGCTCCCTCGGTTTCTGTTTCTGTTTGCGAACATCCCCATGGTGCTATCACGTGCTTTCTTCGCGCAGCTACAGGCGTCAATGCTACGGCTGGCGTGGGGTGGCAAGCAGGCGCGGACCAGCTGGAGAGTGCTGACGCTACCTTACCAGATGGGTGGCCTGGGAGCACCCGACATGGAGCTGTACTATCGGGTGGCGCAGGGGGCTCAGGCGCATAGCTGGATCCACGGGGGTGAATCTGTCCCGTATCTCAAGTTAGAGACATTATTTGCGGCGCCGCTACCGCTCCCCGCGGTCATTTTTGGGCATCCGGATCGTCGCACGGGATTCCTTGATTCCTTGAACTCCACTAGGCATGCCTGGAACTGTATACTACAACGCGAATCGGGGGCGCAGCTATATTCGCCGGCAATGCCAATTGCTTGGGCGGTGTGGCTGGCCCCTTGTAATGAGGAGGCAGTGCGGCGAGCACTCAACGAGATGGGTGTACACACCGTTGGTGACATGTTTGCTGACGGCCAAGTCAAAACGTGGGAGGCGGTGGCGGCCTTGGGCATCGAGGGCACGCAGCTGGAGCGTTTTCAGTATCACAGAGTTAGACATGCCTGGAAACAGTTGTTGGGGGGTGACATGGAGGAGCCGGCGGAGGTTCCGGAACTGACATACATAATTAAGAATGATAACCCCCGCGGGCTGATCTCTAAGCTGTATCGTATGGCACAATCTCATAGGGTGCACGAGTTTGCAAAAAGCAGGCTGGACTGGCAAAGGGACTTAGGGATCACAATCGACGATGCTATGTGGGCGTACTGCTGCACGGGGATCAAACGCATCTCTCTGCATGGCAGACACCGACTCGTCCATTTCAAGTTCCTCAACAGATACTACTACACACCAGAGCGCTTACATAGATATGGACTGCGTGATGACCCTGTATGTGAACGGTGCAAACACCCGGCGGCGGACTTCCTACACCTAGCGTGGCACTGCCCGGGCATATACAGCTACTGGGAAGCGGTATTCCACCAGATAGTAGGGGTGACGGGGATAGCACTGGCTCTGGACCCGGCGGTGGCGTTATTGGGGCATTCCAGAGTGGTGCCAAAGGCGGCCCGACGCCTGGTGGATATGGGGATGCTTGTTGCGAAGCGACGAGTTGCGATGAGCTGGATGCGTGGCCCCGTGCCCACGGTGGAGCAGTGGAAGCGAGATGTACTCTACTGCTGCACCCAAGCGGAGAGGTTCAGTGAGTTGCTGCCACCGCGTAGCCGGCCAAAAAACTTCTGGGAATTGTATGTAGATTACCTGAGCGGTCGGGAGACTGTCGCGGGGAGCCCGGATGAGGGTCCGGATACGGAGATTGCAGTGGAGGAGGCCTTCGGGAACGGGGTTCGTGTGGGGGACGCCTGATGAGGATGAGTGGCGGCTGAGTGCGGGAGGCGAATGGGGCTGCGACTGACTTAGGACCTCAATTGTTTAGTTGGGATGGGTGGGCTAGGGGAGTTGGGGGAAAACGTGGGGGGAGGAAGGGGGCTGGGAATTTAGGGCCATAAAATGCGAGACTGTGCCCTGCGTTCTGGGGGAAGGAGCACGCTAGACCCGGACACCGGCAGGGGGCCTGTCCTGTACAAGAACGGCGAGATGGAGGGAAACTCGAGAAGCAGGGGATATTAATTCAGTCGTCCACGGCGATGCCCGACCTCCGGGATGTGGGATAGCCGGTACAGTTGGTAGAGATATGCTAAAAGAAGGCGGACTCCGGGTTGGTGGCACGTGGATATGTTCATGATTATGCCCTGTTTTGCAGTCAATAAAAACATTTAAAAAAAAAAAATCTCACCCTCTGACATGTTACCTGAATCCTTAATGCATATGATCAATGACACTGTTACCGTTTCCATTGTGATCTGCATTCTTTTTGCAGGAAATGTCAACTATGCGGTCCACACCGACCGAGGTGTTGCCGCCTTTCCATGGTGTACACCGATTTGTTATATGGGGTTGTTTTGTTTCTTTTTCCTCATGTTAGGGATTCACTGGATGATTTACCATCTGGTGTGAGAGGGGGACGGGGTTCTTGGTTTAACGTATTTCATTTTTTGTTGTTGGACTTACATCGCACATCACATATTCATTGTGTTGTTTATGGACAAGGTGTACTTCGTCTTATGTTCGTGTTCTCAATGCAGTCTCATGATAACAGGAAAAGGGTGGAGGACAAACCCCTCCTCACTCTGAATATTTGCGGAATTAATAACCCATGTAAGGGTAGGAGGGTCCTTTACCATCCTACTAGGCACAGAGTGAAAATAGCTTTTGCTGTAGCACCACTGGACCCATTTACTTTTCATCGTAAGCCTTCCCTGGTACTATACTTTAGAGTCCTTTATTTGGTCCTCCACTGGATCTTGAATGGTGCCGAGAGAGGTTGGACATGGGGGATCCAATCCAGGTATCCAGAGAGAACCAGGAACTGGAAAACTGACTTACTAGCTCGTAATTAGATTAATGTATTCTACTCTCAATACTACACTATACGGGTACAGAATTATTACTGCTAGGCCAAATCTCCTGAAGAAATTTAGATGAGTTAGGATCATACAAACAAGTAACTCAGTTAAAGCTATGCAAAATAGTAATATTAGGATATTTTGACTAGAGACCTCTCTATTAGAATTTCTATCCCTCATTAATACTATTGGAATGCACAATCAATCACTGGAGACAAGCTATAGAGAGACAGAAACAGAATTTTTAAATGATTAGTATCACCTGATACCTGCCATCACTTTCTGCCTTCCGTGTCCTGCTCAAGCCTCGAGCCCCATCGCGGTGTTTCTGCCTCTGGGGCCCACAGGGGAAAGAACAGCTCACCTGCAACTGTGGCGCACGGCCGCCCACGTCATCAACCAGCGTCAGGAGGCGCTACAAAGCGACCGTGGGCTCCCGCAGCGCAGGACCCACTCTCACCTGATACCTGCCATCACTTTCTGCCTTCTGGATCCTGCTCGAGCCCTGAGCCCAATCGTGGTTTTTCTGCCTACGGGGCCCACGGGGGAAGGAACAGCTCACCTGCAACTGTGGCGCACGGCCACGCATGCCATTAACCAGCACCAGGAGGCGCTACAAAGAGGCCGCGGGCTCCCGCAGCACGGGACCCGCTCTCACCTGATACCTGCCATCACTTTCTGCCTTCTGTGTCCTGCTCGAGCCCCGAGCCCCATCGCGATGTTTCTGCCTATGGGGCCCACGGGGGAGGTAACAGCTCACCTGCAACTGCAGTGCACCGCCGCCCACGTCATCAACCAGCGCCAGAAGGCGCTACAAAGCGGCCGCGGTATCCAGCAGCGCGGGACCTGCTCTTACCTGATACCTGCCATCACTTTCTGCCTTCTGTGTTCTGCTCGAGCCCCGAGCCCCGAGCCCCATCGCGGTGTTTCTGCCTACGGGGCCCACGGGGAAAGGAATAGCTCACCTGCAACGGCACGTGCGCGGGCATGCCCGGGCCTAGGGTGGGCCTGTCTGCATCCGTCAGAGACTGGAAGATGCTGCGCTGGGCCATCCTTCTAACATTTGAACAGTAAGCGTTTGCTGCATATAACGGACAAATAACTTAAGTGTGTTGTTCGGAGGTCAGGGTCTAGCAATATGAGTAACCGGAAGGTGGGAGCAAGGGTTGTGGGTACACTTGACACTTTTCTCTCTAGGGCAGAATCAGCGCTAATGCATGAGATCCAAATAACTGAGCGCAGGTTATCACTTGAACCCCAAACTTCTCTTGGTACCCATAGCTCAATCCTCTCAATCACTGATAAATTGCACCAATGATATGGCATTGCACTCCAGCCAGTCTTCTACGATACAACCGGAACCAGTGCCACTTATTTCACCCATTTCACCTAATTCGGACTGTTCTACAAACATGTCTATGGTCACTACTAGGGGCTAGAAGCTTATTGGGGTTACAGGTAGCGAACCGCCTACGAAAAAAAGGAAAGGCATTGGGCCATCGAAGTCAAACCCCCTACTTTCTAGAGTAGCTAAACGTAAGGCAGTTACAAATGGCAATGGAAATATTGGTAGCCTAAAGAAAAGCCAACTACTACTACATGCCCCCCCACTAGTATTGCCTATTCACCTCCCCTGTTTAATATGGATGAGCTCTGTTCAAAGAGAGAACTGACATTTTCAGCTCTGATTGATCCCCTACTCAAGAAGCTGACCTTGATTGAAGACAGACTTAATAAAATAGAGCAGGGCATTTTTAGTAGCCCCCCTAACAACTCTAATGGCAGAGGGGTGTACGGACTGTGACCCAATCGGAGAGGGAAAATGTAACAGTATCAAAGGGACCCCCAGAAAATGCACGCTTCCCCCTACCATCAACAGCAATAACTTCTGAGACCACCCAACCCGCTAACGTACCACAAGGTGGAACGTTGCTGACATCAAAATCGCAGCTAGGGAAGAGCGTCAAAGGGGACGGCCTTCCGAGCCTTATGCTGCTAGTTCTCAGAACCACCATACCTTCTTACATCTCCCCCCCGGAAGCTACTCCACATACAGTTGTTTTTGCCAATGTTCCAATGCTCTCATCCAACGCACTGGAGCACTGGTCAACGCTAAGAAATCAGGCCTAACATTAGCTGGGTAATAAGATTGGCTTAAAAGATCATCTTTTTCCCGATTTTAAAATGTTTCGTAGAGTTCCCTGGGTTGATCTCACAAGTCTTTACAATGTGACTGTGTAGCCCTAAGTTTCAGGTCGCCAAGTCTGGTCCAGCATATATTAGAGAGGACCGGGAACTGTTTCATCAAGGTGGACGACATAAACATTTTTCCACTGGGTTTTTTCTACCAACCAAACAGCACCTTTAGGTGTAGTGAGATGAGGGGGTTATCCCGAACACATAGCCAAAATAACTACCCGGTGACCACAAGTAATCGATTTGAAATCTTCGCCTCTTTAGAAGACATAGATTGACTTGGGACAATAGATAATCCCCCTCTAATTGGAACACCAGTACCTATGGGCCAGCCAAGGTCTGATTGAGGACCGTGTATTCCTGACCCCGTTGTACCACCTGAACCTATGGCCGTTCGAAAGGTTACACATGCCAGTAGTTCTGATATTGTTGGGGGTGCGTGTCAAACCCAGATGAAAATAAGCATTGGGGCGGGAGAGAACATTTCATCCCACACATCTTTTGCAAGACCTCATACTTCATTCAGTACTCCCAGTCTGGTAATAGTGGAAAATGATCATGTGTGTAACTCCCAAGTAAACATCAGCAATACAACCCAAGAGCACTTAAAAACACATAGGTCTATAGTCTCCTGGAATATAGCAGGTTTATCTTCTAAAACCACCTCAACCGATTGGTCAAAATATATTGACAGTTATGATGTCTGGATATTCCATGAAACTTGGTCTCTGGATGAAATTTACCATTCAGTTTTTTTTAATTTTTCAAAGACTGCTTTAGGAGGGTAGAGAGGGAGACCTATAGGTGGGCTGACTTGCTGGGTCAGACAGCAAGCGGGCATTTCGGTGGAGGAAGTATTCATCGATAGTCCGAACATCGTGGCGATACGGATTTGAATGGTGCATGGACCTGATGTTTTGATTATCAATGTTTATGCAAGAGGGCGGCCGGGTGGCAGGGGATCAAGTGTGGTTACCGCCCTCGATAGTTATCTAGAAAGTTCACGGGGCAGTTGTAATTTGATAATCGCAGGCGACTTTAAATATTGCTTCGAGCCTTTGGACCACGATGACTGAAACCTTAGCGTAGACGAGGACTCACAGTGGAACATTCCGCAACTAGAATTAAGCCCCATTAAAAAATGGACAGAGGCTGCATTACAGTTAAAAGGGCTGTGTCTGGAAAGGGGACTGAGGGCAGTCAACGGGCTGTCATGGTCGGATAGGAAAGGCGCACATACTTTTGACAATGTTCTCAGAAGCAGCCGCATAGACTACATTTTCCTCAAAGGAGAATTCTGGTCATCCCTCTTGAATATGAAGGTGCAGGAGTGGGCTGAAAGCGACCACAACCTATTGGTTTTACAATTGCAGGCTTCAGGCTTTTTAAATCCAAATAACAGGTCAGTTGAATATATAACAGCAGAGGCCATGCTCACTAATGATATGAGGAGAGTTCAATGGGCTAGGATTATTGACAATGAAGTTGTTCTGGAACAAATGAAGGAACTGGTAGCTTGTTCGATCACCACCCTTCTTAATTGTGATTCCCAGGAGGATATCGATTCTACAGTCCTCCAGGTTCACAATGACCTGTTCAATCAACTGAATTTTTTTTTAATCAAAATTAGCAAACCAAGGAAAAACTCTTGTGCAAAGGCGGCCTCCTGGTACAATAGTTCTTGTAGACAGGCCTATAAGATTTTATCCAGGGCTAGTAGATCCAAAGTTGTGGGCGATATCAAAGAGGCTAGAGTAAGGTATAATAAAGTCCAGCAACAAGCAAAGAAGAATTGGGATGAGAACCGCTGGCAAGATTTGGTCACCGCCACTAAGGAGAAAAACATGATCCAATTCTGGAAGCTTGTTAAATGGGGCAGTGGAGAACTAAAGCAGACACCTACTAATTATGTTGCTCCGGAACAAAGGACTTTACACTATGAGGCTCAGTTCACTGCCACCAGTCACAGTGATGATATACCCCTATGGCCTTCCCCAACTACTACTCTGTGCTTCACTAGTTTAGAGGTTGAGTCAGTGCTAAAATCAATTCCGAGAGGCAGGGCCCCAAGCCCCGACTGTATACCCACAGATTTGTTTGTATATGATAAAGAAAATTGGGTATCTTATATAAAGTTATTGGCCAATGCTAAGCCAGCGGTGCTCCCATTCTCGACACATGGTCAGGTGCTGAAATCCTACCCATATATAAAAAGGGTGATCGCTCACTACCAGGTAACTACGGGCCAATCAGCCGTATAGATTCCATTCAGAAGAATTCAGGCCTGGATAGATAAGACGGATATCCTGACACCACTTCATGCAGGGTTTCGACCACACACGAGTACCTTATATCAGGTCTTTAGGTTTGTGCTCATCTATTGGTGGGTGGTTATCATGGGAGGGGGCACAATCTATGCGGCTTTTATTGATCTTAAATCCACATTTGATTTAGTCCCCCGTACGAAAATGTGGAGGGCCTTTGTGGACATGGGGATGCCACCAGAGCTGCTGGCTATTTTAATAAAACTGCACGATTCAAATTACGCACAGGTCCGCTGGGGAAAGCAGGGGAATGTTACTGAGAGGTTTCCGGTTTCCAAGGGGGTTAGTCCGGGGTGTGTTCTAGCCCCAACCTTGTTTTCTCTGTTTATAATCAGGGTTGTTCAGTATTTTTCTACCCATCCCACAGATGTCCCAGCGTTAGCTGGCATGAAGATACCCCTGCTCATGTTTGCGGACGACACCTTGATAATATCCAAGGCTCGACAGGGCCTGCAGGCTGCTTTGTCCCACTTCGAGGTGTTCTGCAACAACCATGAATTAGTGGTAAATGTGGAGAAATCAAAGTTTATGGTGCTCCACAAATCTAAAGCCATAACTGGGAGAGTGTGCATGAATAATATCCCCTTGGAACAGACTGATGTCTTTACTTATCTGGGTATAATACTAGGTAGGAAACTAAACTGGAAGCCTCAGATCGATATGCTGGCCCTAAAACATGCACAATAAGCCGGTGTATTGACAAAAGAGCAGAGGCTGTCCCAGACTAAGCCCACCATCCCCGTCCTTAAGATTTATAACTCTAAAATCAGTACCTCAATATTATATGGTGCTGAACTTTGGGGCTTTGAGGACCTAACATCTCTGGTATTAGCCCAAAACAAATTTGTCAGAGCACTAATAGGCCTCCCGCAATCCACCCCACTTACGCCCCTTTATCTTGGTTTGGGTTGCTACAGCATAGAGGACTTGGCACGCTTCAGACCTATAGCATTCTGGAGAAGGCTCTGGACCACACCTGAGCTTTCTCTGTATGCTAAAGCTCTCCTTAAAGTTCGAGCTGGGCCGCTTACATATGATCTCCTGGCTAAATAATATCAAAACCACCTTGATTAATATGGGGATGAGTACCCTGTGGGGGGGTTCTAGCTGCTAACCCATTTCTATCTAAAAAGAATTTCAAGACAGTATACTGGAATATGGTCAAAACCAAGCGGTTCTCATCTATTACGAGGCCCACCCTGACAAGAGAATTCTTGGAGTTCAAGCATAAGATTAAATTTAAAACCTATTGGGACCTCATTACCAGGCCAAAAGACAGGAAACTGTATCACCAGTTCAGGGTGGGCTCACTCCCTATAAGAGATTTTACTAGCAGTTGGCACCCTCCAACGGAGGCAAAAACAACAGTTGATGGACAGAATGCAGAACAATGTCATACATTCACCCCAGTACAGAGATCTGGGCCTAAATCCATCGTTGGTGCCTCATGTGAACAGTCCAGCCTGAACTGCCAAGCCAGGTCCTCTCTGGACTGGAAACAAGCATCCTTGGACCGGTTTCGGGGTTTCACACCTCTTCAGCCAGGAAAGCTTGATTCCAGTGGCATGGAGAGCACAGGACCAACGTCTGGGCATACCCGTCACACTCGGGGTGACAAATGCAAAAATGACAGTTGATGGACAGAATGCAGAACAATGTCATACATTCACCCCAGTACAGAGATCTGGGCCTAAATCCATCGTTTTTTTCCTCACCATGCCATTCCAGTTTGAACCCAGCCATATGCAAATCAGTCTTGACCCTGTGCCTCATGGGAACAGTCCAGCCCGAACTGCCAAGCCAGGTCCTCACTGGACTGGAAACAAGCATCCTAGGACCGGTTTCGGGGTTTCACCCCTCTTCAACCAGGATAGCTTAAATCCTGTGGCATGGAGAGCACAGGACCCACGCCTGGGCGTACCCGTCCCACTCAGGGTGACAAATGCAAAAACAACAGTTGATGGACAGAATGCAGAACACTGTCATACGTTCACCCCAGTACAGAGCTCTGGGCCTAAATCCATTGTTTTTTTGCTCACCATGCCATTCCAGTTTGAACCCAGCCATATGCAAATCAGTCTTGACCCAGTGCCTCATGGGAACAGTCCTGCCAGAACTGCCAAGCCAGGTCCTCCCTGGACTGGAAACAAGCATCCTAGGACCGGTTTCGGAGGTTTCACCCCTCTTCAACCAGGATAGCTTAAATCCTGTGGCATGGAGAGCACGGGACCCATGTCTGGGCATACCCGTCCCTTTTGGGGTGACAAATGCAAAAACAACAGTTGATGGACAGAATGCAGAACAATGTCATACATTCACCCCAGTACAGAGATCTGGGCCTAAATCCATCTTTTTTTCTGCTCACCATGCCATTCGAGTTTGAACCCAGCCATATGCAAATCAGTCTTGACCCTGTGCCTCATGGGAACAGTCCAGAATGAACTGCCAAGCTAGGTCCTCCCTGGACTGGAAACAAGCATCCTTGGACCGGTTAGGGGGTTTCACCCCTCTTCAGCCAGGATAGCCTGATTCCAGTGGCATGGAGAGCATGGGATCCACTTCTGGGCATACCCGTCCCATTCGAGGTGACAAATGCAAAAACAACAGTTGATGGACAGAATGCAGAACAATGTCATACATTCACCCCAACAGATGACAATTGTATTTCATGTCCAGCTCAAATTGAGACATTAGCGCACATTTTGTTTGTATGCCAGGCCTATAATTCACTTAGGACCAAATGTCTCAAACCTATTTGTATGAATCTGGGCACAAGAATAGCTCTGGAGGCCTTAAGGATTTTAAGGACAAACACCAAAGATTCCATTATGGTTGCCGTGGCAAACTTTTTGAGCTGGATGTGGGTCATCCGAGCCAACAAGATGAGGGTACACTAATTTCGCCACTCTTATTTATGAGGGTTTAGACAACACGGTATGGGGCTGTTGACAAAATATCTATCTAGACCCTGAGATTTGGTTATTTAAGAAATTATCACTTGTTGACCCTTTGCCTAAATTTGGACCCCGTATCATGAGCTGACAAAAGGAAACAACTGTCCTGCCACAGTTTTCGTGCTTTTATGTACATGCACTTTTTATGTGTTTTTTAAATGTGTTATTATCCTTTGTACTTACAACATTGTTAACTTATTGTAATAATGTTTTTAATTCACATGTAAATATATTTGCGGTTCTTATACAAGCCTGGATGACTGTAGAAAACATATTATATTTCGAATCCTCTAAGCCTTTTTAATTATTGATGTATTTTGTCTTTTATAATTATGAAAATCGAAATAAAGACTTCATTGACTTGACTTGACTTCAAATACATCAATCTCAGGCATTTAATTTTAAGAGAACAGCATAATCAGATGTATTGTTCTCGGCCATCAATTGCCAAAGGTCTAGAAGGGGAGGTCAGGAAAGGGCATGGATCACATCAGCTCAAAGAATCTTTCTCAAGGGGGAAAGAAGTCCGGTAATAGCACTAGCCAAGAGTGTTTGCAAGTTTGAAAGCTGTCTCTGAGCCCGATAGGAAGGAATCGTCATTAGAAAGGTTGCAAAGTGTTGAAAAGAATGAAGATCATCAATCCAACGCATAATATAATTTCTCAGTTCCGGGGTGACACCTCCTGGGTCACCTCATCTGATCAGACCTCTCAGTTCATTGGTCAGTATGTATAGGATGAATGTCATGCAGTGTAAAGAAGGCACATTTTATGACAAAACGGTGGAGATTATCGCATAAACTGTCGAAGTATTCAAAATGTATAATTGCAAACACTCAGCTTTCAGCAGAGGCATATGAGTGAGTTGAAAAGGACAATTTCTCATGGCAAATATTCCCATTTTAACAATTTTGTTGCAAATAGTCCTAGTATGTGCATGGGTACTTGACTTCGGTAACACAGTTTCATCCCACACTGCAAATGTATGAGGACTTCTCATGAGAACTGAATCAAGTCCAAGAAAAGAAAACACAAGCTTAAAGTGAATTTTAGTTCATGAATTTCATAATATAAATTAATAGGAATACATTTTTCATCCTAAAGTTTCTGAATCTCTATATTCTTTTGAAGTCTATGTATTCTATAAAGCATTTTGATTCCATTGCAATTTGTACATGTGACTATGGCACATTACTACTTTTCAAAGGTACCAACATATAGAATAATTAAAAAATATAAAACAACTAAATCATTTCTAGTAATTCTCATTAGTACTTGTATGAAGATCATTCACTGTAAGTTTCAGTGAAAGTGGAATTAGTGTTTACATGCTGCACCATTTCATTTTCGCGGTTGGTGCACACTTCAATATGAGCAAGAATAGTATTAAAGCGTCTCTTCAATAATAGTTCATAAAGTTATCTAACTTACATTTATTTCAGATAATTGTCCACATATATCATTATCCAAAGAAGGCACTTTAGCAAAATTTTCACACATGTAAGTCATCACTTTCACATTTCTATTTCACGTTAAAAGAATACCATGAAATCTTAGAAGGCACAAACCTATGTTATTCAAAAGAGCAATTTCCATCTAGTTTACCCTTTTCTGCATGCTTTTAAGATGCAGTATCTAAGGGGCATATTATCAAGAACGGCGTTAAAATTATCGCCGCTTTAGCGGCAGGAAACTGCCCGTAAAGCGACGATAATGGGCTTGATAATAAGCCCAGGTTCACACCAGAACATGGACTTCTATTGGAATTCTCAAGGGCATATTATCAAGCCCATTATCGCCACTTTAGCTGCGGTTTCCTGCCACTAAAGCGGTGATAATTTTAACACCGTTATTGATAATATGCCCCTAAGTTTCTCTATGACCTATTTCTCAAAACTCTTCAAAGTACAATAAGCACCAATTGTGCATGTTTGTAGTTTTCTTTTTAAAGGTGTCGAATATTGATTTTATATGTCAAGTAGAGATTCAGCAGTTTATCTGCTTCATCACATTCCTCTAGGAGACCCATCTCCCACCTCGGAATACTCAAACTTTTGCATCCATCAGATATTTCTCTAGTTACAGCTCCTATTCCAGGGGGGGTCTGTATCCTTTACACAAGAGCATACCATTCTCATTCCTCACCAGCCACACAGACCCAGATGTTATGCTAAATGGTATCCTGATGGACAAATGCATACTCTTACTTTTTCTATCCCCCTATGTCTGAGACACCTGAATTTTTTCAGGCCATCTCTGAGACCTTGCCCTGTGCAGTGGCAGATCTAATTATTCTGGGTGGAGAATTCAATATGATTCTGAACACTTCAGTAGACTCCAACAGCATACAGCTGAGTAGTAAATCACACGCTCGGGAGACCCTTTGTCATATCGTAGACACATATGCGCTTAGTGACATATGGCGTTCACATCACCCATCTGCGTTGTGATACACCTTTTACTCCACTCCCCACAAGGTGTGGACCCAGATTGATTATTGGCTACTTTTCGGCAATGCCTCCCTCTGGACCTCCGATGTGCCGCATTTTCCACGAACCCTGTCCAATAATTTTTCAGTCACTCGGGAACCTCATATACCATACGGAGACTGCAAGGCATACTCCTGGAGATGCACTACATGATCAGGTTTTTCGCACCAAGATACGTGGCGCCATCCGTAAAGATAGTTTGCCTAAAGTACGAATACAGTTCCAACCAAGGCCAGTCTTTGGGATGCATTCAAAGACTATCTTTGCAGCATTTGTATGTCCAAGTATGTGGGCATCTTGCAAGATATTCGCTCTCAACTGCCCTGAATTGAATACGAACTGCGAGATATTGATTGAGCTGATTTTCTACCGGGCAGCACCCCAAACTTCATAAACGCTCCATTTTAATGACTGAGTTCCACGACTTGGCAGACAGGGAAATAGCGTACATGGGAAAACATGCTACTGCTAGGCACTATAGAGAGGGCAAGAGAATGGGTCAAACTCTTGCTCGCCTTTACCACCCAAACAATCTTAGTGGATAAATCACCAAACTGGATATGGCTACGGGGCTAGTGCAATGGACAACGAGGGCATATTGACTGAGTTTCAAGGCTATAATGCACACTTATACGCCTCCCGCTCCTCAGGTCTTGAGTCAGCGATCACAGATTATCTTGCTGAAGCCGCCATGTTGTGGATAACTGACGGGCAGTGTGGTTTCTTAGCAGAGACAATAGCGTTTGAAGAAATCATACAGGCAATAAACTCATTAGACGGATCCAAGGTACTGGGACTCAATAGTCTCACCGGAGTATTCTATAAGGCATATAAACATTTGCGAGCTCCACACCTTCTTGCCCTGTTTATGGAGTCCCTAGACCCCCATCTGTGATCCTCTTACCTTCCACTCTCTCACCTTAACTTAGAAAACTAAATCTTGGCCACGGACGACATTTGCAGTGCTGAACAGGGTATCCCTGGCCACCCCTGCAATAGTGGCCCTATTAGATGCTGAGAAGGCGTTCTACTACCTGGAGTGGCCCTTCCTTAGAGAAACCCAGTGGAAACAAAGTTTACCTTGATGCTTCATCTCCTTAATGGTGCTTTTATACTCCAACTGATAGAGTACCTCAGGGTGAATGGCTCCCTTGCAGATTCCTTCCCTGTCACCTGGGGTACCAGACAGGGCTGCCCCCTTTCCCCTCTCCTATTCATCATTGCAATGGACCCCTTGGCCCGCCACCTCCAGGAACATCGGATGCATCGCGGACTCCAACTCATGCAGGGCCTGCTTCTTCTTTCTCTTCATGCGGACAACAATTTGTTTGTTTGACACCCCTCCAATAACCTTCCCCCTCTGATTCACGGGATCCTCCATTTTGGCAGCATTTCAGGTCTTCACATCATCTGAGCCAAGTCTGAGCTTTTCCGACCTACCGACATACCACCGCAGTGGAGCTGGACTGCCATTTGACTTGGACTACGGATTCCACCAAATACCTACACAGGGATAAGAATCAGAATCTCCAGCCCGGCCATCAATAGGCTCTCGACACAAATAGAGCGCTGGATCAAAATTCCCTTATCTATGGCAGGCCGAGTGGTGATAATTAATATGGTCGCCCACCCTAAATTTCTGTAACTCTTTCCTAACATTCCAATACCACTCACGCCCCAAATTTTTAACACTCTCTGCAGCCTCCAGCTTCGACTTATCTATGGTGACCGTAAGCTTCACATAAGATGGGACACTTTAATATTCCCCTACGAACTCAGTGGCCAGCTCAGAGTTACCGATTTCCATCTCTATTCTCCTGCCACCCAATGCCAATGTACACACCGTTAATAGCACCCAGACGCCGGAGTCCCTTAACTCAGACCAGAGAAAGTCCAAATTAGTGACATATCACTATCATCTATCCTACTGAAAAGCATCCTGTTGGACATTGCCACTATCCAAACTATATCCACCACTTGCTGGGCATGGATGAAGCTTTGCTGTATCTTGGGAAATGGTCTTTTATAATCTCCAGCCCTACTGATAACCCTTGGCTTTCCTTCACAAGTGAGAAACTTGTTAAACGCACCCTACAACATTATGGCCTGCATACTATCTGGTATTTGTTCCCTGACAGTCATGTTCTTACACATGCTGACGACGCCAGCTTTCATGGCGGCCCATACATGGACCATTTCATCCTACAATGACTCCATAACACACTGTGCCCACGCATTCCTACATATGGTCTGGGCCCCTGACGACTTTCCCTCACTGACGTTCATTATCACCGACACTAATGGGGATAGGCTTATCTCCAGGCTGAATTGCACATGCCTACCCATGAAGCCTGACTCCACCAAACATGTCGGGGAGGCTAGGAGAAACGATCTACATCACCCACCGACTGAAAAAATGTGGTCTTGCTGCTCCTAAACAAAGCTCGTCTTTCTTAGCCACAAGCACAAACTCCTCAAATTCAAGTTCCTGCTTATATTACCCCCACGGACATTGCACGATTCAATGCCTTGCACTCCACCGAATGTCCCAAGTGTCACACCCAAGGTGCCGACTTTGACATCTAAATTTGATGTGCCCCCACATAGGTTGTTACTGGTCTTCTGTCTTCTCCCTGCTCTCCATTATGACCAACATCACAATCACACCTGATCCCTAAGTGGCACTTCTGGGGTATACTCCTGACATCCTAAAATCCATCTGCAGAAGTGTCTCTGTTGCATGTCTCCTGGCAAAACGTATACTGTTGTTGCATTGGGGCAGTGGGCAGGCCCCCACGGAGACCACCTGGCTCAAATGTATGTCACATTGTGACAAATTAGGTAGAGGGGCTCGGCAGGGTTGTATCTTGGCCCAATGCTTTTTATTCTTTAGATCAATCAATTAGAGCAGGTTTTAATGGAAGGCCCCGGAATAGATGTCCCAAATGGAGGATCCAAATTGGTGCCTGCCCTGTTATTTGTGGATGATTCAGTTTGAATTGCATGTACACCTAATGGTCTGCAGCTTTTAATGGATCTTTTTTATGATTTTTGGATACTTTGGGCCTACAAAATAATTATTCTAAATCATAAATTATTTAATTAGGCTCAAAGAAAATGAAATCCCGGTCTTACTGTGTTAAGGAACACCATATTGGAAAAGTGGACTCATTTTGTTACCTTGGTGTCTTGATAGATAGTAAAATGAATTGAAATCCTTTGATGGCTACTCAGGTCCAAAATTTCAACAGGGTAGCCCATAGAATAGATGCTTTCTGTATACGTTTAGGGTACAGCCATATTGAGTCTATTTTTCACTTATATAAAGCAAAGTGTATCCAGACTATGTCATTTGGGACAGACATCTGGGGATACAGGCATTGTTTCCCAATACAAATAGCAGACAATATATTTTTTAGGAGGCTAAAACGGCTACCCCAATTTGTTACCTCAGAGACCATTCATCAGGAGCTTGAGAATGGGTAAATAGAGGACTTTATAAGATCATGACCCATATTATTATGGCTCTCCATTTGGATAAAAAGTGATTTTGATTTTAATAGAAAAATGTAAATGGACTTCATGGGAAGGGACCATTGTTTACAGATACCATGGCTGAGGTATATAAAGGCCATGTTTGAGGTGCTGGGAAAACCTCAATTGTATAGTGATCCTGGAGCGAATAAAAATACAGATGTTGCTTGTGTCAAGTCGGCCTTTGTAGCTCATAGGCAGGTGGAAAGGTATAAATGAGTCTTGTCTTTCCCAAGTAAACTAGAACCTTATCTTATGATAGACATGCCAGTTTTGCTCAAAAGACTTTTAACATATTTTCGTTTAAACAAGTTTCCTCAACTCCTGGAGGGGTGCATAGAACCCCTGATTTCCCAACCTATTCATGTGATATGGGTACTGCACTTGACACTTTACATATTATTCTTATCTCTCCAAGGTGGGCAAGTTTACAATATATGTATATTCATCCCCTTCTTTTTCCCTTGAATTTTAGACAAGCTATGCCAGCATTTTTATATTTGCAGTTTTTGGAGAATCTTCATGTATGTTATTATATCACATGTTTCTTTGCTAGTGTGTATCATGTTAATTTATGAGTACTAAGGTGATATTAAATGCCTTTTTCTAATGAAGTGGGTACTTTTATGATTTTCTTTGTCAAATTGAATAAAGAGAAAGAAAGAAAGAAAGAAAGAAAGAAAGAAAGAAAGAAAGAAAGAAAGAAAGAAAGAAAGAAAGACAAAATTAGTGAGGACTATGCTCAGTTACAATCCCTCACCTCAAGGCCTAAAGATGTTTGGCAGCCTCTGAGGGATAACCTGCTCTCCCTAGAGTCAGACGACACCAGCTGAATGGTAACTCACTATTTTTTTGTGTTCCTTCTCCAATATGCACTCGCTCATCCATTATGTCTGCATCACCTTTCCTCTGTATCATCTCATAAAATTATTTTTGTTTTATTGACATTCTCTCCTCCACCAATGCTGTTTCAATATTCAATATTAACTTGTATAATTTGGCACACCATGTTGACAACTTGCACCTTTCATACTGCAAAGGTTTTTTTCTTTGTGAGTGTTCTGTTTCATCATTAAATTTCAATATTTTTTTTTTTAAAGAACTAAAATTAACATTAAATCTAATATGGTTTAATTTAAATTCCCTACCACCATTTTTTTCTATGGAGTGTGTTGCAGTGTCAGTGACTGCCATATATGGTGCTGTATTTACTCACGCTCAGAGCTGGAGTAATTTACTAATATAATAGGTACCTTTTTGTCTTTCATAACTTTAGAAGTACAGTTTGTGAATAGCAATTGGCCTACTCTTTTGTGAGTGGGTGCATGTCTCTTCCTTAACCCTTCCTTCATCCTCATTATAGCCTTCCTTAGTCCTCACTAATCCCCTCCCATTCAGTAATAACTATGCCCCTTTTGCCAGCCACTCCCCTTGGTCCCTCCCACATTTATTACTAAGTTGTACACTTGTATGTGTGAGGATCTCCCCACAGAAAAGATAGGAGAGGCGGAGGTGGAGATTTACACTCGTAGGTTTGTGAATAGCATTTCCCAGTACGTAGTATTATTGGAGTATTACAAAATGCAGTTTGCAAATAGGCCCTGTCATGTTTAAGGTATTGTCAGTTTTAAGGAAAGAGATTTGTTGACTCATTTGGAACAATATAATTGTAATGAATGTTTATTGTATAACAGGTTTACAAAGGATGGCCTTGAATACATATCAGGATTGCAGATTGTATACTCGCAAAAGATATATTTTTTAGTCTGGGAAGAGAGTGAGATTATATCAGAGGCTGTAATAACATTGATTACAAAGATATTGTTTATGTTCCAGTTCCAAGAATGTCAGCGTTCCACTAAATGCAGAGAATGTGAAACAGAGATAAAGGGAAGGTAAATCATTTTTATAGCAATTGATAAATGACTCACTTTGTGACAAATTACTAAAGATATTTAATCTTGGCTTTCTACTACAGCCAGACAGTAGATGTCAGGGACCAGAAAAGTGTTGAGTCAGGGTGCTGATATTCAGTGTCTCTTTTTTCTCTCTTAGCCCATTCTCCTTTCCCTGAGCCTTCTACAAACCAATATATGTTTACAGTGTATGGTTGGCTGTGGGTACAGAGAAGTGCAGAGATACACCACTCCCACTGCATCCAGAATGCAAGCGTAGCGGAAACTAGATTTGTACTGTTTTGAAGCTTTTTGATGTGCTGAAGTCAGGTTCAGCAGGAATTCACTGTAAAAAAATCTGGCCGCATGAAACCCTGCCCAGCTACAGATTCCAGCTTTGCCCCCTGGAGCATATTATGATGCACAAAGTAGCTAAATTGAAGGGTAAATCCTTGGACAGGGGCAGGGAGTCAGATCTGCCTCCAGTGATGAAGCAACCTCATTGTCTTCAAGCTAGCATGTCATCTCTGCAAAGACATGGTCATGGACATTCTCTCACTAATAAATAAGCTCAGATTAAATTGCAATTAAGCTTTTGTGATTGTGATAACATTTTACACAATTTGCAATATGCTTCGTATGCGAAATTCTTGAAATTAAGCCACATGGCAAAATTGTGCTGAGATCAAGGGAAAATTTCACCATGGGAGCAATGAGAACGACCAGAGCTAAAGTGACTTTTGTCTGCTGCACTTGTATTTTTTTCACTATTTTCTTTAAAGCGAAGTGCTATTTTTGCATTTTATATAATTTTGTGAAATTTCTGTGGAATTTTGCATAATTATGCAGAAACAAATTATGTGAATTTTGTACTCGGTACTAATAAACAACTTTCAGAACCAGAAGCTAATTCTGCACACCTCAGATGCAGATAGCAAGATTCTCTTACTAGCAATATATCCCCTGAACAAAATCTGACACACGTGTCAGACCTTTTCACATTAACAAAAGACTACAATAAAGACCAGTCAATTAATTCTGCACATTTCTGAGACAGAATTTTCGTACCATCAAGTCACTTGTATCTATAGAAACTGAAGCAGTGAATCTACGTCAGGGGTAAGATGTATAGTTTGTTTAGTGGCCTACCTCCAGTGCTTAATTTGAGCTGGTCGTTGCCGGTGAGGCCCACCAGCATTCATTGTTGCGGACCGGCACATATTTTTCCTCATTAGACATCCCTAGAGAGCAAACGAGGGAAACACCTACAAAGGGGAAAAAATTAGGAGGAACATAACAATGGAAAAATGTTACAAGAGTGAAATAAATGGGAAGGAAGCATCTGATAGTCTATTAAAGAGGCATGTGTTAGATTCCAGACTATGCAGCCTAGATGTTTGGTGTACAGGCAGGCTCAGGTACCGGCCACAGAATTCTGAGCAGAACGGCCACAGAATTCTGAGCAGAACTTTGGGCACGGGCACTTATTCTTTCACAAATTACGCACTGCCTACCTCACATAGCTTTTTCTGACACTGGGAACATTTCCTTGTTTTAGCTTGCAAATGTGCCTTCTTTGTCTCAACTTTGATATGAATGAATGTAGGCACGATAGGACACATTGTGTCATGAAAAACCACATGGAGAAACATTTGTGAACTACTCTTAAGCATTTGCATCAATTACTGAAGGTTTGTAAGAGAGAATCTGTTACTTTGCACACCTCTTGCCTGCGCACATCACTCTAGAGACAAGATTGGTGGGGGCATATTTATCAAACTTTTGCATCGCTTGTGCACGACACAACATGGTGCATGCGAAACGCAAACCCTTAAACGCAATTTATCAAGCCACGCAAACCCACTTTGCAGGGCCCTGAGTGGCTTGATAAACCAGGAGTAAAGGAACGTGAGCAAATTGCTGTTACTTTACGCTGTCTTAGGAAGGTATTCCATGGGTGTTGTGTGGGTGTTCTCACACAACTCCCATAGATTTTGATGCATTCCCATATTTATCATAACTGGTATGCCTTCTCAGGGAAATATCTTTATCTCTCCTCATTATTTCCTCTTTCTATGTGTGCTGCATTCCGCAGCACAAATAGAAAGAGTAATATGCCTCTCTGGATTGTTTTTGTGCATGGAGGTGCCCCTTCCTGCACAAAAACAATCCTGCATGCAATGCAGGCCCCCTTGCTCCATGGTGTAAGAGTGTCTGCATTGGCGCCAGGCTGCCCATTGTGTACCAGTGCTGGGGAAAGGACAGGAATATATCATACTATAATAAATACTGCTCTTTCCTTCTCTTTCCCTATAACACAACTGCGTTGTTAATTTTTCCTAAATGTGCCCCTTGATCTTTACTTCAACAATATCGAGTCTACAATGTCAACAAGAACTATATAGTCAAAGTAAATATGTACAGGCAATTATAGGTTTACTATATTTAATGGACATCCTCTTACGTTGACAGTAGAGTAGCAGATATTATTTTAATGTTGTCGTAATCGCTATATCAACCACGACATTGTGATCCTCCACCTTCTCACTCGATAACAAAGTATCCTGTCCCGTATACACCCATCTCCTATATAGTGTTATGTCTCAGACTAGAGCAGGGATATACAGGACGTGATTTAGAGTTTAGCAGAAGATATAATGCAATTGTTATAAGGTGGACGAGATATCAGTCATGTTTATGATTGAGTAGCTGTCCAGGCTCTCGGGGGCAGATTTACAAGCCTCTTGCGACACATTTACCATAAACCATGCGCCATGTTGCGCCTTTTTTACAACGTGACGCATCTAGGGAGATGCGTCACGTTGTAAAGCCCTGCGCCACATTGAACCTGCATCAGGTTTAATGTATTCAGCGTGGGCGTTCCGTTGGAAAAAGCCTCGGAAAAGTGACGCAGTGAAATCTACAAGATTTCACTGAGTCACTTTTCCAAGGCCGCTACGTCAAAACCCTGCGCCTGCTTGAAGCAGGCATAAGGCATGAAGCAGCATGTTAGGTATGGGCAGCCCCTGAGCATTGCTGGAGTTGCGTAGTGCTTGCGACACGACTCCAGCAATGTGCCGCCCTTACGCCATCAGATGCGTCACGCATCTGTTTATCCTTGCGCCACGATGCGCCGCATTGTAAATGCGGCGCATCTGTGGTGGCGCAAGGGTAAACTTGTGTGACGCATCTTACCCGGCGCATCCTTGCTGATATGCAGGGAGGTGCCAGTCCTTGTAAATCTGCCCCCCGGTCTTTTACAAGTCTTAAGAAAGATGATATGTGTCGTGGGGTGAAGGATATTGGTTTTTTTTCTTCCTCTTGTCAGATGGGCCCAGGGACACTTTGTATCCACTCCACATAGACGAAGCGCTTTGAATCCAGTGCCTCGCATCAATATTTGCTGATCTAGAAACAAGAAAGATCGATGCAGCACAATGTCTATAGCTTCAGAAGCGCCTCGCCCTTCTGCCCTGGGCCTCCCTCCCCTGCTCAGCAGGGCCCTGACCTTCGTGTAAGGGATGAATTTTTCATAGATCAGTCCATCTCGGGTGTATTTTTCTGTCTTTGGCGATGAAGGTCAACGTGGTTCAAATGTGTTTTTTTTTACAGCCAGTGCAGGCGGGGAGCTCCTGGGACACAAATAGGTATTTTTAGACTCAGCAAGAAATCTCTCAATCTTTGCTGATACAGGGACCTTTCCTTTTATACAGAGGGAAAGTGAAACCCCGCACCTTTTATCGCATCCCAAAGTTTGTGCTGAGCAGGTCGTCTTTATTGAGGGCCATGAGAGAGAGTGAGAGAGAGAGAGAGGGAGAGAGAGAGAGAGAAAGAGAGAGAGATAAGAGAGAGCGAAAGGGAGAGAAAGAAAGAAACATTGACAGAGAGAGAGAGTTAGAGAGAGAGAGAGCGAGAGAGAAAGAGAGAGAGCGAGAGAGAGGCTGGCCCTTCTGTCACACGTTAGAAGTACAGATCATAAGGAGGTTGAAGTGTTGTTTCTCACATTATCCTTTCCTGCTCCTGGTCGCCTCCTGGTGGCTATTCCTGTACATAACTGAAGATGCCACTTAATTACCTCGGAAATGGGTGCAAGCAGATGGTTGTGACCAGCGGTGTGCGAAATGTTTGTTTCTTGCTTTACGTGAAATTTGGGGGGAGAGGGTAAAAAATTGACGAAATTGAATGAAATGCAAAAGTGACCTTTAGTGTGCTAAGTTAGCATAAAATGCGTTCTTGCATCCGTTTTGGACTTGAGGGCGCCTTTCACAGTAAACAAATAGCACCAAAAACAAAAGTGGTGTGAAGAAAGACTGCTTGTTTTCTTGTCATTTTGGTAATTCCTGTGCTCCTCTGCTATCATTTTGATGTGAACGAGGAGTAATTATGTGGCGTGGCATAATGACATCATTTAGGTAATTTCACGTAACATGCATAATGTGAAATTCCAGAAGAATGCAAACTACACTAGCCTATTGATGACAAGGGAACCTTAGCTCTAAACTCTACGGATGTCTGTATTACCCACCATTGCCTGCTCCATCCTCATCCTGAATTCTTTAAAGTCTTCCATTATTTCCTTTGCCATACTTTCTCCATCTTCCTCACAATTTCTCTCT
Source organism: Triturus cristatus (assembly GCF_964204655.1). Classification (NCBI taxonomy): domain Eukaryota; kingdom Metazoa; phylum Chordata; class Amphibia; order Caudata; family Salamandridae; genus Triturus; species Triturus cristatus. Next base: position 601,203,253 of record NC_140594.1, read on the forward strand.
CTCTCGAGTCCTTCATCATTCACCATTCTCTCTCATTCCTGTCCTTCCTTCTCCTCCCTTCCTTCCAAAGCCATCCTCTCCCACCACTGTGCTTCCTCCAGCCTCTCCCTTTGTTGTGATTCCTTCACTTCCATTTTCAGCCACCTCATCATTGCTTCCTCATTTTCCATCGTCTTTCATTCTCGTTGCTGTAATGATTTTTGCTAATTTCTGCTCCCCTTCATTCTCCAAATTATGAACTTATTTCTCTTCTTCATTTTCATCCTGCTCTTTGTCTTCTCCACCATCTCTTCATTCTCAGTGTAATGCCTCGTTCTCCTCTTCTTGGGTTCCTCCTCACTTTTACTGTCAATCCATTGCATCCATTGCTTCCTTCTCATCTTTCAGTTATCCTCCACCATTTTCTTATCTAAGTTCCATGTTCCCTTCATATATTTTTCCTCTCTGCCTGCTCTGTTTATCTCTGTTTTCATCGTCATACTTTGGTTTACTCTTTGGGCCCGATTCACAAAAGTAAACTTGGACCTGAAGTCTAACTTTAGAACAGACGTCTAACTTTTGACCTGAAGTGTAAGTTTAGAACTGAAGCCTCAGTGCCCAATTCACACAGGTAAACATAGATTGAAGTCTATGTTTACCTTTGTGATTTGGGCCTCGAGTCTTCAGGTCTAAGTTTACCTTTGTGAATTGGGCCCTTAGACTTTAGGTCTAAACTTAGACTTTAGGTCTAAGTTTACTTTTGAGAATTGTGCCCTTTTTGTTCTAACCATCCTCAGTGTTGTAATTGCTTTTCTATTTTTTGTTCACCTCCATCGTCTGCATTTCTCAGGAGCCTGCTTGCTTCTCATTTTTCAATTATTTTTGTTCTCTATTTGCAGATGTATTTTATTTTTGTTCTCTTCTGCTTCTTCTATTCTCAGTGCCAAGCTCTCTCCTTCCCTCTAGGTTGGCCTCTGCCTCCTTCATACTCACTTCTACACCTGCTTTTCGTCTCTGTTTACCTCCACCACCTCCATTCACCATGCCAGGATTTCTTCTTCTCTTTTTGTTTATATCCTCCTTCTCCACTTTTAGGACTGTGACGCTTCTCCTCTTTGTATTTCCTTTTACCTTCTCCATTCTAATCATACTTTACTATTTGTTTTTTTGTTCTCCTTTGCCTCTTTATTCTTTGCACCAAACGTCTTCCTCCCCTTTATGTTCTCCTCCCTTTCATCCATTCTTTTCCCCATGCATCCTTCTCTTTTTAGGTCTCGCCTAGACAGCACATGCGCTGTTGCAAGACCTATAGTAAACACAATATGGAGGGTAATTTCTCCTGTCGCTTGCCATTGGTTGATTCTGACATTGCTCGTGTTATCTGGCTTACGGTTGGCTTTTGTTCCAATACGTCACTTCCGGTTTGCCTCAGTTTTGCAGGAAGCAGCACCGACCAACTACAGTTTAGTTCCGCTGCTGGCTGTTATCTATTCTTTTAGGGACTATTTGTTTTCTTTGCTGCACCTGAAGGTTGCACACTGCCGCAGATATCAGGTATCAGAAGCTCGGCATGAGCAAAAGTTTCGTTATAGATGGACACATTCATTTTTGTTAGGCACGGGGAGATTACGTTATTTTTCAAGAATCACCGGATGTTAAACGTCTTTGCCGAGACAATCCCAGTTCCCCAGCTATTCCCCAGCTTCGAGGACGCCCGCTGTGGCCGTAAGCCTACATCCTCTCTCCCTCTCGTCCTATAACAAGCACATATGGGCAACCAAACGCAACCCATGTGCAATTGAAAGTACACAGCCATTTTCATGCACACAGAAGTGTATAAAAGAAGGCACAGCCACAGCAGCTCCCGAGTGGGAACAACGAGTACCCTGCTTTCTAATTGGAGCAGCGAGCGATTCATTGATTCCCATTTCCACAATCACCACTTTTGGCTTTTCGTTGGCAGCAATGGTAGCACATGATACCACAGTGCTGCCTATCTCCAGAGACACACTGGTTTGAGTTTCTGTACACACGTATGCTGTGCGAGTGCAAGCCTACATCTGCTGTAGCAACAAGGGGGTAGGTTTCCTTATCACACAATATGGTGCGTTTCAGCACGCGGATAAAGTGTTGTGTCATTAAGTGGACCCACATGTGCTATTATGTTTTTTTTTTTTACAACTTTTACATAGCGCAAACTGGACCGAAAGATATCAGGTATCAGAGGCTCAACATGAGCACAAGTTTCGTTATAGATGGACACATTAATTTTTGTTAGGCACGGGGATATTATGTTATTGACACACTGGTTTGAGTTTGTGTATACACGTATGCTGTGCAAGTGCAAGCCTACATCTGCTGTAGCAACAAGGGGGAGGTTTCCTTATCGCATAATTTGGTGCATTTCAGCACATGAATAAAGTGCTGTCTCTTAAGTGGACCCACATGTGCTAATATATATTTTTTTTTACAAGTTTATATAGCGCAAACTGGACCGAAAGATATCGGGTATCAGAGGCTCAACATGAGCACAAGTTTTGTTATAGATGGACACATTCATTTTTGTTAGGCATGGGGATATTACGTTATTTTTCCAGAATCACCGAATGTTAAACGTCCCTGCTGAGACGAACCCGGTTCCCCAGCTGTTCCCCAGCTTCGAGGTCGCCCGCTGTAGCCGTAAGGCTACATCCTCTCTCCCTCTCGTCCTATAACAAGCACATATGGGCAACCAAACAAAACCCATGTGCATTTAAAGCACACAGCCATTTTCATGCACACATAGAAGTGTATAAAAGAAGGCACAGCCACAGCAGCCCCCTCCTGTTTTCACTGTGGGAGATGATACCGAGTGGGAACAACGAGTACCCTGCTTTCTAATTGGAGCAGCGAGCGATACATTGATTTCCATTTCCACAATAACCACTTTTGGCTTTTCGTTGGCAGCAGTGGTAGCACATGATACCACAGTGCTGCCTTCCTCCACTGTGCTCCTGGGGGAAGGAGTGGCTGTCTCCACCACATTGTCACCGCAGTATATTAATTTATTATATTATTGTGTGTAATAGCTATTGGCATTGTAAGTGACAATGCCTTTTATTGATGTTTTTGTTTTTAAAACATAAATAAAAGGCATAATCATTTACAATGCCAACTGCTTAAACTCTTGCAAATGCGAGACCTATTGCATTGCAAATGCTTGTTTTTCCATGCTAGCGCCTATTTTGACAGAGCCAGCCAGGCTTTCTATTCCACACTTTGATCTCTTCGGCCTCCTCCATTCACAGCGGCACCATGCTTCCTTTGCTACATTTTGTTCTTCTCCGCCTCTTCCGTTGTCCTTTTTTGCTCTCTTCCTCCTCCTTCTCCTCTTCCATTTCCAGTGGCACTCAGCTTCTCATTATGTTTTCCTCCATCTCTTACATGTTTACCGTTCTGCCCTTTTTGTTCTCCTCTGTCCCCATTTACTGCAGTTCTTTCAATCATTATCTTAAATTTCCAATCCCTGCCCCATCGTCCTTCATCAAATGCATTAGTCCAGCAGAGCGACCATAGATACGGCTGCCTAAATAGACCAACGACAACAATCTGAAATGTCAGAGCACAGGTGCCTTTTGACCCCAACAATCGATGCCCATAAAATCGCGCCAAAAAACAGAAATATTAGGTAGCCTTTTTAGCATAGATGGACAAGGCAAACTCAGTGTAAACTTCTGTTTTTAATAAAATACATCAACTTTGTTTTTCTTGGTTGGTCAGCTGTTTGTTACATTAAATGTAATTTATATTCACAGGTTTTTACACTGGGGGTTTCTGTAACAAAGTCCAACCTTATTCACGGTTTACAAACTGCTCTCTATTCCGATGATTGATTTGAGAAAGTCTGTCCAAGTTTTACTTTTGAGTGAACATGAAGACAACATGTAACATATGCGCAAACATTTTCAGAGCAATCCATTGTTGCCCCATTCTAAATAGAGGCAAAGTAGGTGTGAACTACGCTCAGACAAAAACGTTTATGTAATCCCATAATCCAGGCCCACAAACCGCAAAAGAAATGCCCCACACACTGATCTCTCAGAGCAGCCCTTCTGGCATTTCCAGGTCACCCTTTAGCCCAGTCTCACATATCCCAACAGCTTTTACTGTATTCAATTCTAGTTAATAGGGGATACAGCTTATTGAGGCCTCTTCTGGTAACCTGTTTGTGCATGTATATCCAATTTACACATGCAAATGGATCGATTCGCAACATTAACCCCACTATGTTGCAATGTTGTTGCAGAGTAAATGTCATTCGAGGGGTGAAATGGGTGTTCAAGAGTTAGTTTCTTTGGAAATTCACAAGATATTTCAGATATTCTCAAATATTACTCTGGCACATTCCTACCACTGCAATTGTTGGAGATGTGCAACTACCGAAGACAGGAATTAATCACTCTCTATGGTTGGAAGGGAAGGCCCTACGATTGTTGGTTGCATAGGGCATGGGGGTTCTTAATTTCTAAAGTCTCATGTCATATTTGGGAGGGAATAACTGGTGTGTTTTTACGCTTCTTCCATAACATTGGGTGCGGCTTAAACGAGTGGGGTGATGAATGCAGCATGTATTATTGACATCTTTTATAAAGAGTACAAGAGGTGTGTTTTTGAAAGGGAAGTTGAAGTCCTACAATGATGTTAATTTTCATTAATGTTTTGTATTGTAGATACCCCTGAAGAAGGGATTTAATCCCGAAATACATTGGGTTTTTCAATAAAAATCGTGGCATTTGGATACCATATGGCCTCCTGTGTTTAAATGAGCAATCCTCTATGCAAATGCAATGAGTATAATGAATTGAAGATTATTCGAAATAACGGAGTAAAAAGTATAGGATTAATGGAAGAGTTTAAGAATAAGAAGAATATTAGTATTTAATTGATTGGACTCATGGAAATGGCTGTGCTGCCGGTATTGGAGCTGCAATATGTTCCTTAGTTTCTGGTTCTTAATTTCAGCCATTTCCCCAAGGATAAAAAGAAATGTCACTTCACAAAGAAAATGGCATTTCCCCACGAGCAACTGTGCATTGTCTACAGTTACACATGCAGAAAGACCTATACATGCTAGTATTATTGTTTTTCAGTCAATTAAAACCATAAATATAAGACAATACACAATACCGAACAATAGAAGAAGACATACAAAAACATCATAGGGCTACTTCAACCATAAAACCTCCTGTTGATGGGCCTTTGCCTTTTCCTTCAGCCCTTCCTTTCAATTGTAATATAAGTGCCCAATACAAAACATAAAAAGACTCACAATGACTTGATTAAGTCACAATGAATTTGTAGTACTGCTAATTAACTTTCTCCTAAAGCAACACTATAGTTGTAAAACTGCATAAGTGCAAATTCAAGCAGCAGTAGTGGGTGATACACTAAGTAGACAATGGTTTTCAGTCAAATGTAGCACCCAAGTACGGGACTGTAATTTAATAAAGGCCAAAGTGCAAAATGAAAGTGCCAAGTAAAGTAAAATTATTGCCTTAACAAAACGAGGTAGGGAGCAGCCATTATAGGGGACCCTAGCGCCAACAATTTTTATAGCTCTGCCGTTTATCGTTCTCATAAAAATACAAGTATCAGTGTTAAAGTGTTTGTGTGCAAATTCAAACAGCAAGAATAGGTACAATGCTAAGTGGTCAATGGTTTTCAGTCGAATATGGTACCTATATAAAAAACTATGCGTCGATACTGAACCAATATGCAAGACAAAGCTGCCTATTTGAATAAATTACCTTAACATGACGGTATAGGGACTAAAAGGAACCCTAGCAGCCAGACCTCGCTATTTACTAGCTCGTATACCCTTGCCTAAAAAAATACCTGAATTAACACAGACTAGGATCAGGTGCCGAGATCCTCTCCCCTCAAGATCACTCATTATATTAAGCAGTTACAAGGTTTTTTAAAATAGCCAAAAACTGCACTAGTCTAATGTTCAACTTTGTGTTAATTGGGTCCATTGACTCCACAAGTGCAGTCCTACAGGATCTGATTACCCGGTCAAGAAATAGACTACTACGTTGGTAAATCAACATTGGGAAGATGCATATGATGTGGAGCAGAGTCTCTATTTCCTGATGGCACACACGACAGGTCCGGGCTTCTGAAGAACCATCCATCCTCCATTTTGACATAAGGTCTAACGTGGGAATCTCTCCAAATCTGAGGCCCAGAAATGGCTGTTTAACCTTTCGATCATAAGATGCTGCCAACAGCAGTGATTCTCTTTGAGATGAATAGGATTTCAACACCAGCCACCCATGACGACGTTTGGACTGTGTTTCCTTATCTGCGGTCCAGCTTTGCATTGTGATCGAATTATTAACTGCTTCCTTAAAGTTTTGACCGGTGATCTTCGTATTCCAAAGGTCGGCCAACTCCAATAACCTGCTGCTGTTGTCAAGATGTTTTTTATGGGACCCGTCTCCACGTTGTAGATTGATCTCGTACAAGACTAGATTTGCCAGTTCTGAGATACGAAGGTTCCATTTGCATCTATTTTGACCCCCAAATAAACATGGGTGGCAACTTTCTCAATTTTATTTCCTTTAAGGTGCCATTTTCGGCTTTTGTTAGGGCCTCGATTACTCGTCATCACGCTAGTTTTGTTGTAGTTTACTTCCAGGCCATTCTTATCTGCATAAGTGCCAAGGGAATTAAGCAGCCTTTGAAGGCCTATTCGAGCATTGCTCAACAGCAGAAGACCATTTGCATATAGAATGTGCAACATTGGTCGTCCTCCAATGCTCGGGGCATGAGCTATCTGCCCATCCAATTCAGCTGAAAGATCCGTCAGATACAAGTTAAAAAGAAGGGGGGCATGCACGCTGTCCTGTTTCACGCCAGAAGTTGTTTGCACTTTTCTTGATACGTGCATTCCATCGCCAATTTTTATCTTGACCCATGTGCCTGAATAAACTAGCCTGATTGCGTGAAGGATGTTAGAAGGAATGGCCCATCGCTGAAGTTTGATCCATAACCTGTTTGGGGGGACACATTTAAAAACTGCCTTAAAATCCACAAAACAAATGTAGAGAGGTGACCCTGTAGCCTTTGCTCTAATTATGATTAGGCTTAGGGCCATGAGGTTGGTTAAAGTGCCTTGACCCCTTAAGAAGCCTGTTTGATTTAAGGGAAGTAATCCATTTTTATAGGACCAGAATTCCAAGTCATGAAGTAGTAGCGTGAAGTATTTCAATTCCACGTCCATCAGAGCGATTAATCGGTAGTTACTGGGTGAACCTTTTTGAAAATGGGGTAAAGTATTGAGCCACTCCAACTGTGTGGGATAACATAATTTTCCAGGATGTAGTTGAACGACGATGCCAGGAAGCCAACCCAATGCAATATAACGTGCTTAAACAGTGCTTAAGGAAGCCCATTTGGGCTAGTGGCACAGTCAGGCTGAGATTTTTTAATGATACTCTCGACCTCCGCCGATGTTGTTTTCAACAAGGCAGCTTTATCTTTTTCAAAACCAGGAAGGCAAGTTGTAACTTCCGAATCTTCCTTGAAATGTAATTTCAGGTATTGTACCCATTCCTTTTCGCTGATGTTTGCATTAAATGCTGCTACAGGGTCTTTCTCACTCTTATTGATATTTTGCCAGAATCTTTTTGAATCATTTCTTTTGGTAGTATAGAGCAACTGGGCCCATAATGTTTCTTGTTTTGCTAGTTTATGTGCCCAGATCTCTTTTTTTAGGTGCAGTCTCTCGTTGCGGAATTGTAGCAGAAGGTCTAAGTCTCCTTGGTTTTCACGTGATTGTCGGAAGAGTTTGCCTACTTTCCTTCTTATTTTTTGAACATGGATGAGCATAGTTATCATTTTACAGTAGGCAAGTCAAGATCCCTTGTTGTAACTGTTCTCTTTCTGGCTTTTGGACATGTTATCAGAAAATATTTCCCACACTGTGAATGGATTTGAACCATTTAGGGCTAGGTCCTGAAAGCTTGCGACCGCCTCCTCAGCTATGTGGTTAACGGAGCATGATGTCCATTTCACTCACTTGAGATTTTCATTACGAGTCTCCCCCTACAACATATACGAACTGCCTCGTGATTAGCCATAGTTGCGGGCATGGTGATAGCCGGAGGATAATGGTGACTCTCAATACGATGAACTATGGTATAGTTACAGACCGTGTTGTATAAAGACATTGAGACAAGTTTGTAGTCTAGAATTGAGGCCGCGTTGCCCCTGACTCTTGTCCAAACAGGAGGTATGTCCGCTGGTTTCCGACCATTAAGAGCCAGCATGCCAATTAGATCACAGGCTTTTATAAATTCTTCTCCAGGTGTATCCTTCCAGGTTTTCAATGGCATTGCCTGATCAGGGAGAAAACCCACTGCTTCAATGTGTTCCTCCGATGGGTGATGGAATAAATTAGGATTGAAAACTCCTGTGACAAGCCAGTGCAACGAGTGATGGCTTTCTTTCAGGCGGAGGAACTGGGCGGCCATTCTTCTAGACAAACAGCTCTTTTCTTTGGATTAATGTATATGTTTGTAAGAAGGACCGATTGATTATAAGCTTGACTTTCCAATCTCAGTACCAGCATATTTGGTTCGTCTACGTACACCTCTTCGATTTTAATTGGTAAATAAGTGCTAATGTAGGTTGCCAGACTGCCTTTCGCTCTACCATTGGTACTCCTTCTTTCTGCCGGTTTTGTGCATTCTTTGCATCCGATAAGGGGGATACAGGTTCGTACCCATGCAGAAAAACCTCCACATGGTTCCAATTTCATATTTTCAAACATTTTTTCAGCAGTACGCCAGTAAACCTACATCAGTTGAAGGTGGAGAGGCTCAACATTGGAAACCTTTGTAAATTCCTGAAATAAGTACGTCTAACCACATGTGAGGCTGTAAGCCTGTATGTGTAGATTTTCTCATTTCTTTGTGCATTGGGCCCTGGGCTTCAGCTTTACTTTTCCATCCCAGACCATTTGGGGGAATTCTGTATATATTGCTTCTCCCCACCTTGCTATTTCTCTTCAGTTTTATTTATTATTTCACCTTTCCTGCAATTCTTCTGTATAGTTAAGTGTCCCCAGATTCTAGAGACTTCCTCCTCTATTCTCCTCACAGTCTCTAGTTCAGGGTTCATGTGTGAGTAGAAAACATTGTGTCTCTGATGTAGGAGCCACTGCTTTGAATTTGAGCTTCACAGACCATTAAAAAAGTCTAATGCTCCTTTGCTTCAGCTAATGAAGCTCAGGCTAGATAGTCAATGATGGTGAATACTCCGCCACTGGGAGGTTGAGCTGGGAATATCAAATCCCAAATATCGATGTGACGGAATATTGATATCACAATATCAAGGGACAAAATATTGAAAGGTAACTTTCTAGACATCCACAGATTCTTACCTTGGTGATATATATATCTTCAAGGTATGCAGATGACGAGTTAAGATTAGTAAATCCTTATCTACCTCTGTGCACTCACTTTTAGATCTTTTGTTGCGCTAACAATATTCTGTCCCATCAATATGATCCCTCCACCAGCCACGTTCACTGCTTCCTTCTGAGCACACTCCTCTCTTTCCTTTCAGCATTCACTTTGCTCTATCAAAATTTATTACCACTTGCTCACAACTAACCATGCATTTCTGTCCTAGAATTTTGTTTAACAACCTAATATATTCTAGACATTGTAGTCTTAGTGTGAGTCAATTGAACCAACTGGGCTAACATACAAGAAAACAATGGTGTCAAACAGGAAAGCAATGGACACCACAATGACCATGGACACTTAGACCAAGCAAGATCCTGCTCTCTACATATCATTTATTTCCTGAGAATGAGCTATGACCTCAATTCTTTCAGGTCTACACTACTAGAATTCCTCTCTTATTTATCATGCCATGGTCATTCGTCTGAATCTTTTATATGTAATTCCTGCAGAATGACCAGGTAGGAATGTATGACAGAATATCAAAGACAAAAATATTGTGTGCCAAAAATATTCTTGCAAAAATATTGACGTCCAAAATAATGAGAATGTGAGTGCAAATAGAGAAGTATAGATTTATTACACTTAAGTTTACAATATATATATGCATTGTCAAGGTACATATACATGGAGTTAAGCACAGTAAAACTATGCTTACCCATAGAAACATACCTTCACAATATTGTTGTCCACAATGTCAAAAATATTCTTGCAAAAATATCTAAGTTCAAAATATTGAGAAAATGAGTGCAAATAGGGAAGTATAGATTTACTATACTTAACTTGATGATATATATGCATTGTCAAGGTACATATACATGGAGTTAAGCACAATAAAACTTTGCTTACCCATAGAAACATACTTTTACAATATTTTTCTCCTCGAAATTCTTTCAGTTATATTTTGGTCACACAATACTTTACTTTCGATATTCTGATCAAACACTCGAGGCACAGCAAACACCTGGATCATATACCCGAAATTGGGTATTTTAAGTAAAATTTAAAAAACACGCCTTAAAGCAGGACAGAAAAAGAAAGGGTGCAGGAAAGGAGTTTTCGCAACAATATCAGGTGATACACAGTTCTTAGAACACTTTCCCATGCGATGGGAGTTCTGACACTTGGGGACCTATTCACAGAGGCCTTTTGGACTATGTAAACTAGTATCACTGTAGTACTCGTTTACATAATCTTACATGTCTTTGTGAACTAGTGCCAAGATCCAGAGGTGTTCTAAAGCATAGACAAAGTGAGCAATTGCCCAGTGACCCCGCACTGGGTCAAACTGATCTAACAAATATTCACCTCTCTTTCCACTTTTCTTTCTACTTCCCTCTAACATACTCTTCAACTCATCTCCCTATCTACCTTGCATCTCTTTCTACCCCTCCCCTCTCTATCTACCTTATTGTTCTCTACTTCACTTCTATCTCTCTGGTGCTCTGTCTTGTTGTACCTCATTCCTCTCACACCATTTATAAATCCTCTTCCTTCTCTTTGCCTCACTTATCTATCAAGCCCTCTCCTTTCTCCCTCTCGGTCACCTATATCACCCTCTAATCCTTTCTGTGCCTCACCTATCTTTCTTTCTCAGATCCTCCATAGAACACGTTCTGCATCTCCCTAGTTCCTTCTCTCTGTACCCATATCTACATCTTTATGTACAAACAGGGGGGGGGGCTTAAAATCTGTCTTCACCTGTGCCACACAGTCCTTAAGATGACCCTCTTAAGACATCTAAACTGGAAATATCTGGGTATTTTCATATACAGTTACTACAAATAGAAAAACTGTGCTCTCTTTGAACTTTTTTTTTATAGGAAGATACAGGTTTTTGGGCAGGTTTACAAAGGCATGCAAGAGTAAATGAAAGGGTACTCCTGTAGTACTACTTTTCATACTCATAAAAGCTTCAGTGAATGGGTTCCCTTCGGCAGTGCTGAGTTTGAAAAATCTATAATGGAATCCATCCAACTCCTTTGTTCAGTTATTCCCCATCATTTGGCTTGCTTCTTGTATGCTCTTCTTTGCTGTGCTTCGAGACTGGCTCATGTTCAGACTAACTATGCTCTTCTGACAACCTGCACCATAGTGAAACACGTTTCAAGAGGTGGCTTTATGCCTGGAAGACACAAATCGTGTTCTATTAATCCATGTGATGGAAATATATTTCTAATATTATTGTTTCTTAAGTCACTTTCTGGCTCATTATGAGTACTATTTTACTTACAAGATGCACCATAGATTCATCTGGAAAAAAGACATTGGAGGAGGCAATTTAAAGGTTACTGGTGAATTGTTCATTGTTTTTTATTTTGAACACTCTGCTAAGGTATTTGTTTCTGTCTTACAGAATTTATGATGTGGAGCTAAAGTTGGGAAATTTTGGTTGAATGTTTTTGGGGTAATATCTGAACCGTCTACATTTCTGTGATGAGCTGCAAGGAAATCAAAATCTGTGTCACAAGTTCATGCATTCTAGCAAGACATGAGCCATATTTTTTCCAGTTCATAAACTCGATATTCTTTCGTCGAATGATGGTTGCCACTTACTGGCTTAGCAGTACAAATATTCTACTAATAGTTATAGCTGAAACTTAACCAGAACATTGAGATTTGTGCAGCAAAACTAAGTGCACTCCATGATAAAATCATGGGCACAGATGGGAGGGGTGACCTCCAGTTGCCCCTGGAATGTGTCTGTTTGAGGCACCGATGGGAGTGGTGACCCCCTTTTGCCCCTGGTAAGCGCCTGTCTCGGTCTAATATAATTGGGATACAATTGAATTGACTGCATAGGATTCATTTTATTTAAAATGGCAATGACTTGGGCCACTGAAAGGCATTCCTCCCCACTATGCCTGCTTTCGATGGATTGTGTTTTTCTGCATGTTGTGTGGGGATTCACTGTAGTTCAGTTGTTTTAGTACCAAGTGGTTACATTATCTGAGATCTTCGACTCGCTGGTCCCTCCAACCCTAAAACTGGCATTGTTACACAGTCTACCATGGGTTTGCAATTGCAAATGCATACGCAGTAAGATCCGGGGTTCATGGGAGGCATTGTTTTGCCCCATGTAAGATTGCGTTCATGTACTCTCTTAGGGGCATATTATCAAGAAACGGCATTAAAATTATTGCCGCTTTAGCGGCAGAAAACTGATGCTAAAGCAGCGATAATGGGTTTGATAATATGCCGCAGAGAATTCCGATAGAAGCCCATGTTCTGGTGTCAACATGGGCTTCTATGGGAATTCTCTGCGGCATATTATCAAGCCCATCATCGCCGATTTAGCGGCAGTTTTCTGCCGCTAAAGCGGCGATAATTTTGACGCCCTGCTTGATAATATGCCCCTTAATTGAGTGGCTTCTTTCATTTTATGAGGTATTGCTCTCCTTCTAGGATCTGAATTTTGTCATATATTATCAATTCCACTTCTCTTCACATCTCATTGGCTGCCTTACTCCACAGTCACCAAACACTCCATGAACTACCATTTTGCGCTCTCTCCCCCACTCATGACCTCCTTTATTCTGCACTCTCTAACCTTTCTTTTGCGTCTCTCCTTGAATGCCCTCATTCATTCACCAACCCACTACCATCCCCTCTCACCCTGTCTCACTAATTCATTCACCAACACTCACCCTCTTCTTCACTTCCAACTCTCACTCCTCCACCATTCATTCCACCTTTCCACAACCACTCTCTCGTCTAATCCCTCACACCACATTTCTCCCCCTTTTCCTCAATCTAATCCTCTCACCCACTCCTTCACTGCCCAGCTTCCGATAGCAGTTCACTCATTCAACTGCCACCAAATCCATCATACTCATCTCTTATATAAACAAACAATATATTCTCTTTAGCACTCTAACTCATATTCGTTTTTCAACACCTGTCAATGATGCCCTTAACCCTCATCTTTCATGCTTTTCTATCCCAAATCTCACAAATTGACTCACTCACACCTTCTGTGCAGTCTCTACTTGCCTCAATCGCACCAACTTTTCACTCTTTCTCACATGCTAGTTCCCACATTGCCGTCCATACATCCTTCGCTATTTTTTCTATCAGTGCTCACTCAAACTTTTGTGCTACTTTCTCACTTTTCATTTTTCATATACTATCTTGTTTCCCTGTTCTAACATTCTCATTCAGTGGTAAACTCTCACCTGGTAGCTCATCCCTTAGTTATTACTCACTTCCAACTTTCTCTCGGTCACTCACACACCATTTCTCATGCATGCCCTCAATACTCATGTCTCATAAACCCAGGTAGTCACACACTGCATCACTCCTCAAATCTCTCTAGTCGCCTCAAGAGATTGTTTGCTTATGAACAGTGAAGAGTTTGGTGGCTGTGTTTTTAATAAAGTGAAGGCTTTTGTGGCTGTGCTACTGGTAAAGTGAAATCAGAAAACAGAGTGACAGGTTTTGCTATGTCAACTAAATTTATTCAAAAATAGAAAACTCAAAATTTGTACAAAGGTTAAACATAACCAATGGTTGTTATGATGATGAACTGAGTAGGGCTTTGAAACCACAGGATTCAAATTTGAGTAGTAAATATAAAAATAATGGAGCATATTATTAACGGCCAGCGATAATTATCGCTGGCCGTGCTTAGCGATAATTTTGTAATCGCAGGCTATCTCTGGAATGTATTGCCCTGGTAGCGCGTTATTAACAACGCGTTTCTCTAGGGCGATACCAATTCCAGAGATAGCGAGGTTATCGCCGTTTTGCAGGGAACATCGCTGGTTTTCCAGCGGAACCAGCGGTTTTCTCCAAAAACTAACATGTGCTAAAATGCTGGGGCAGCCTTGTAAACATCGCGATGTGAACATCAGCGATATTTACAAGGTTGTCCTGCCCAGTGATGCCCACTTTGCATCTCATTAGAGATGCAAAGGGAGGCGTTCGGTAAAAGGGTGCTAACATGGGCTAATGCATGTTAGCACCCTCTTGTTAATAGGGCGATAGTTTTATCTCCGCTTTTTTGGCTTTAAAAGCCGCTAAAGCCCTTGTAAATATGCCCCAATAGAGTTCTCCAAGGAATAAAACTTTAACACTAAATTTGAAAAATGTAAACATATAAATGTAGCACACTTCAGAAAAATAGCTTATATACATAAAATGTACAGATCGCAGTAAATTTTGCAAATAAGTAGCTAGAAGTTTAGGGAAAGATGTTCCACCCACGATGGTACCAGTATAAGAAAAATAGATGAGAATATATTTAATAGTTTCATATGCTTCACGATAGCAGAGATTGCCCTATTATATTTATTATATTAGCTGTTCATCATGTTCATGAGGAAGAAAACAAGCTGATGAATGCTACCAAAGTTTATGTTGGCTGAATAATAAATGCCTGAATATGTCAAATCTGGGGGTGCATACAATAAAAGGCATACTTTCTTACTCATAATCTGTGTTCATTCAGAGGAAATCTATCATGAACCATTGGTTCAGAAATATAAAAACTGGGAACAATGTCTTGAATTTTATGTATAATTTGTTGTCTTCGAAGGACATTTACTATGGCTGGTGTGTCTTTTGCAAATCGTGACACCAAATTGAAATTGATGCGTTACGATTTGGCTCCCGGTTTTATGGTATTTATTTTTTGGGCTTTTCCGTCTGTATTTATTCATATTTATTTTTTGGGTATTTTATCTGTATTTATCCACATTTATTTTTGCCACAAGCAAAAGTTGACGCTGCAGCTAGCATTTTTCCACATTTATTTAAATTAACAATGCACATATGCACTTGGTTGTTATTGGCCTACACAATACATTCATCTGAAAAATTTGCAATTTGCAGAATGTCCCAAATACGCCTAAAATTGCTATCACAAGCCATTTGTCCCAGAGCCTTGCAGTTTCTGTCATCAGTATAGTGCCACATCCTCTCCCTCACTGAACACCATACTGCCCCACTGAGAGAAACACACTGCCTTCAGCTACAACCCAATTGTGACCCGCTATGAACACCTGGAAGCAACTCAATTAAAATTATGCACTAGACTAGAGAAATATGCTCCCTGAAAAAATAAGTTACAACGTACTCGAAAAAAGCAAACACTCACAGGGAATACACTATAATGCTTTTACACTCATTATTCAGAAATCAATGAGTGAATTTGCTTGCTAACGACATGAAAAGAAAAGTAGCGCTTCACTGGCAAACTCTGAAAGGTGGCGCTAATGTGCTTGGGTGTAAATAAAACCAAACTGGCCACTTTGCGACTACTCTGTCTTGCTTTATTTAGTGATGTATTCATTGTTTGCATCTTAAAACCTTTTTTCTCTCCTCCTGAGGCGGCATTTCGGTGTAGAAAAATGTCACACAAAGACATTTGCAGCAAACATGTGTCTCCTTTTTTGGATCCATTTCACAGAGGAACGAATGACGGAAAGGAGAGGAAAGAACAATCACGGTTTTCTACAAGTGAGGAGGAGTGCAATAGAAAGAGAGGGAAGAAGAGGAAGAAAGAGGGGGGCAGCAGAAGTGGACACTGTCCTTATCTTGCCCAGTAAAAAAGGAAGAGACCGCAACGGTTATGGGCTATGCAGCCCAGCCACAAACTCTGCAAACACTCCAGTCAGTGGCGTAGAAAAGGCTTTAAGTTTGTGGCCAGATTGTTCTTGCAGCCACACATACACAGTGTACTGCTCTGCAGTCCGGCCACAAACTCGGTAAACACTCCACTGACGTAGCTAGGCTTTGGCACCCCAGGGGGTGCTGGCATTCGATTCCTGTTTTTGCCGCCCCCAAAACTGCATACGCCACTGACTGCAACCTCACCCCCCTCTCCTCTTCCCCGAGGGCACTTATTTTTGTTTACAAATGGCTGGTGCAGAGCTCACTCCAGGGGCTGAGCGGAGCCCCGGAAATGGCTGAGGCATCAACAAACACGTTTCATGTTACTGTAGGCAGGCACAGCCCTGGAATCAGGAAGAGGGCTTGGCGAGGCAACTCTGCTGGAGCACGGCAGTAGTATTTTCCCGTTTTTACATATAAATACAGACGAAGGAAAACTTGTTATGATTAAGAATTTTGTGTCTTTGAAGAGGTTTGAAATAAAATTGTAGAACTATAACATTTGAATTGTTTTTTTAAAGATAACATAAAGTAGTGTTGTAGTGACTCACTGTTCTAGTGTTTCACAGTAATGTTTTTCCATCAGCCACTCCTAGAGGACTGGCTTCCACACTCACCCCACACCCATCCATCACAGGTGTCACAGGACATGTGACCCTGCCAATAAAAGGGGACGGGCACACGTGTCCTGCGTCAGTTCCATATACCATACCACGGAGTCTGTGTCCTTCCTTTATCTGAATGTGGGCCTAGGGCGCAAAGGTTTACATTGGCGGCAAGCGAGTGGACCAATGTGTGCAGCCCCCTTGATATGGGGTAAGGGGAAGAGTTTAGCCCATGTCAAGGGCGTCCCCTGCCAGCAGTGGAGATGCAGTTGCAGAGCAGGAGGTGTCCCCAGTGGCCCTCTGAGTGAGTAGTGAGCCAGAGGGTCTGAGTGGTGTGAAGCCGGATCATCTGAAGAGCCAGAGGGGAGAAGTGGTACGTCGGGGTCAGAGGGCAAAGTGAGAGCCAAAGAGCAACAGCAGTGCTGTGAGCGTACTGATGACACATACCTTCTCAGGCATCTGCAAGCTTCCCCGGT
Source organism: Triturus cristatus (assembly GCF_964204655.1). Taxonomy (NCBI): domain Eukaryota; kingdom Metazoa; phylum Chordata; class Amphibia; order Caudata; family Salamandridae; genus Triturus; species Triturus cristatus. Next base: position 601,220,437 of record NC_140594.1, read on the forward strand.
CGGCTGCTGTGAGCAAAGAGAGAAGTGGTGGTCAGCATCTCTCTTGCTTGGTGAGTGCCTGAAGATATGAGGCTGTCCCCAGCCCGATGAAGAAATGTCTTTCCACACCCCCACCTACTGCGCGGGCCAGCTGCATCCCGAAGCCAGGCACTGGAGGTTCCCCTTCTGCAGCTCCACCCCTGTGTAGCACATGAGGTGAGAGAGGCTGCTGTGGAGGGGCGGAGGCAATCAGGGGAAAGTGAGTGGCTCCCGGCCATGCACAGATGTAAATATGGAAATGCCGAATGTGAAAGAATCACCCTCCCCGCAACGAGACACTTCTGAGGGAAGTCGTGCCCTCCTGCGCGGCTCAGATTGAAAGAGAAAAAAAAACTTGCCTTGCTAAGTATGTAGTCAAGTGGTGGCCTTCAGCAATGGTGCCCCACCTGCGGTTGAAGAGAGCGCGTAACCAGCAGAAGTGAGGAGGCAGCACCGGAGGGGCCCGGCACTCGGCCGGTAATGGATGCAGCCGGTGAGGGAGAGGCCTGGTATTGCCCACGCTGCAATGTTGACTGGTGAAGGCCCAGCAAGGTGAGAGAGAGAGTGCACGGAGCCAGTGCAAGACTGCAGAGCCACCTGGCCGTAGTTTAGTACACCGCTCCAGGGGCTCGCAAAGGACAATATGGAAGGTAGCCCCCGTGTGGGCAAAGTGACCTAGGGCATCACGGGTAGCCACGTTAATGAGAGAGCCAAGAGGCCTGCAGCATCATGGAAGCTGCCGGGGCTTAGCAAATACTGATACAGGGCCACCTAGCGGCCGCTTCCTGGACTGCACCCAGCATGTCCTCTGGAATAAATAAAGGCTGTGTTACCGGGGATACATGGCTCCAAACCACACAGAACTCTAGACAGCACAGGACATAGAGGGAGTGAGGGAGTGTGGAATGACCATGACGAAACACTGCTGATCCCTACAAATAGTACTGCAGCACCTCCTAATGACCATAGGTGGCTACTGCACCAATCTGTTGTGAACAGTGCATGGAGGACCAGCACACCCAGTGGAGAAGGGGTTTGTGGCCAGGAGCTGATGTGATGGCAGCACCCAGGGACATGAAATGGTGATGGGGAAGAGAATTTGTATCCCAATGCAGGGAACGAACCCCAAGAAACACAGAGCAGCCAGCCAGGTAAGGAGGCTGCCAAGAGTCCACTGATGGCAAGAACAGCCAAGCTGCAAAACCACCGGCAGCAAGACCACGAAGGACTGAAGAATGTGCACTGCATGTGTCCCCCATGGCAAAAGGATGCCACCGCAAGAGGAGAAACCGGATGCGTAAGGTGCCAGAAGTAAGCACACTTAAAGTGAAAGATAGAAGGCATTAAGCCAGAAGTGCATCGAAGACTGTACCAGAGAACCTGACTGCATGTGCAGGAGCCCGGGAGTGAGAGCCCTGAGACGAAAAGGGCCCATGTCATAACAGGGTGTGACAGACCCTTTCGAAGCCCGCCTGACTGGAGGCAGAAGAGAGTGCTACAACAAAGTAGCCTTGAGTGTAGCGTCAAGTGAAGATGAAGAGAAAACCTATGAGAGGTTGACAGAGAGACCTGTGAAAGGTCAGTGGAGAGACCTGTGAGAGGTCGGCAGCCAGATCTGTTAGAGGTCGAAGAAGAGACCTGTAAAATGTCAAAGAAGAGACCTGTGAGAGATTGAAGAAGATAGAGCCTATGAGAGGCCCAAGAAGAAGAGACCTGTGAGAGGTTGTGAAAAGAAGAACGTCATGAGGAGAAGTCTGGTCAGTGGACGAGGAGAAGGCTCTGTCCTAGTGGTAGGACATACCAGAGAGACCCATGCGAAGTGCATGCCACATGGAGAGGCCTGGTCAAAAGAAAGAAGAGTAAGACAAGGTGGCATCAGACCGCGTCGTGAAGAGGAGGAAGATGAAAGTGTAGAAGTTGCACAAGGCCATAATTTTAAATCAAGAGGAAGAAGAAAAGAAGAAGAGAATGGTTTGTATTAGACATCAGGCACACTGCAAAGTATTGAATATGATTGTGAGTGTCATCGCAATCAAGTGCATCCCCAAGAACATCTCAGGAGCCGTGGACATCTAGAGTGAAGCACTGTACCTATGAAACACCCAGAGGCCAGTGAGACATCTTTGGCATCATAAGAAGCTGGCCAACCAGAAATCCTCGGCTAGACCAAGCGAGCCTGAAGCCTGCGGAAGAGAGCAAGCAGGACCATTTGTAACATCCACCTTTGGGGTTGCACGTGAGACTGGGTTGTGGTCCTGTTCAGATGTCCTGAGTGACCTCTGTCATGGGGCCTTAAAGAGGATCTGAGCAATCCACACTGGCCTGGGGCAATCCAGGGGCAAGGGCCTCAGGGATTACTGAGGAGAGAGGAATCCTGACAAAAGAGATGCCTCTGCAGCAGCTTCCCAGCAGGTACCAGGTAGAACGAAGATCTCCATCCGGGTCTGGTTGCCCCAAACACTGACCTGTCAATGCCTGTGCACCAGAGTCAGGATGGCATGAGTACCCTAACCTGGAAATACCTACCTGTGAGGTGGAGCGAGTGACTTGAAGGTGGGACTCATAGTGATTTCCACATGGACCTATAATAGGGCCTTGGAGTGACACCGTGTAGTCCACACAATCCTGTGGAAGACCAGTGAAGAAGACCTCAGGGGACTCCCATGAGAGGGGATTCCTGGTATGAGAGGGAAATCCTAGTGAGGGAAGGATGTCAGAAATTGCTCACCATTGGGCAGCTGGAAGCACAGTGGCATCTGAGGAGGGCTCATCAACAGTAACTAGGATGCCCTGTGAGAAGGTCAATGGAAAGACCTGTTAGAGGTAGTAGAAGAGACCTATGAGAGGTCGAAGAACAGACCTGTGAGAGGTCGAAGATGACACCTATGAGAGGTCGAAGAAGATAAAGCCTATGAGAGGCCCAAGAAGAATGTCAGGGGTAGCTGATGTTACATCACACACCTTTTTACCTTATTGACATCAAAGGAAGTGACATCATAAGACCTTTGACCCTGAATCTTCCCAGGAAGTGATGTGACTTGACCTTAACCCGAATGACATTTCAGTAATTGACATCAGTGAAGTTACATTATAAATGTGTCATTAATATAAAACTACAACGCAAATGTCTCTTTTGGATGCACACATATTAGGGTGCTGACATAACTTTTGAAAGTGGTGGGTTGTATGTAATGCAATACTTGGTCTATATTTTACTGAGCAAATCGAATGAACTAGAGCTATTCAATATGAGTTTGTGGGTAAGGATTTCTACCCACAAGAACATTTTGAAAAAATGGATAAAAAATTTGCATTTTATGGCAAACTTTTCTAATAAATATGCTAAAAAGCCTTGAGCTATGAAAGACCACTTGTTAAATATATAAGTCCTTTCATGCTATGCCAAACCAAAGAAACTTGACGTACACCAGGATTCGACCCCATTTTTATCAAACTTTGCTATGGATGCCCCCATATTCCAAAAGTAACCTTCGTTGTGCCAGGGTCAGCATTTTGCCATGGGTGCCCCCTATAAACCATGAGTGACCCTTTATGTCATCAATGGCATATAATATTCCAGTCCTGGAATTTTGCTGATAATGTTATCAGTGTACCATGGGGGACCCTTATAGCCCGATACAGCAAGACTTTTGTCATGTTTATCCACTCCCTATATGCCACAGCTGTCATCTTTTATGCCAAGAATCACATCCAGAATAAAAATGGGCAAGCTTGAGTCACCATATTGTCCTCATAGATGTGGACAGGAGGGCACATTTCTGCACTTGTGGTGGGACGGCCCATAACTCCAGGGATACTGGAACACGATTGTTACACGCATGACAACAGCGTGCGGGCCCATGTAGAGGCCTCACCTCGACAGTGTTTGTTACATATTTGGGAGACAACTACTCTAAAGGTTGGGCAAAGATTAAGGGTCACACTGGGCCTAATGGTGGCCAAGCGCAATGCAGCCAGAAACTGGAGAACAGAAGCAGGGCCCGTATTTCAAGATTTGGAAGTCAACATGGACTGGTGCATACAGTCAGAGAGGGTGGTGTACGACAGGAGGGGATGCCCACATAAATGGACCAAAGTCTGGGGTGGGTGGAATTAAAGCACAGGGATGCTCTGTCGAGTGTTTTGAGTTTCCCCCGGGTGGGAAGAGTCTAACGAAATAGTGAAGAATTGATGCAAGTGAGAAGGGTTCATAATGTGGTGAATTTGGAGATGGTCATCGTGATGATGTCAGATGTGTAACTGTGTACTGAGTCTCACTGTGATATTCAACTCTCTCAAATGTTTCTGTTTTCTTATTTTTGCAACAATAAAAAAAAATAAAAGAAAGAAGAATCACATCCAGAGTGCTTTTCCCAAGAGTGTCCCATACCAAGAATTACCTTCAGTATGCGTAAGCCAGCCTTTTGCCATAGATGTCCCATTTATCAAGTATTATCTCTAGTATGCCAGCTCCCTGTCTGTTAATAATTGCCTCTAGTATGCCTACACCAGTATTTTGCAAGGGCCAAAAGCCAACTGCAAGCCTACCACATTTTCACTCAAGATAATTTACATTCACAATTTCAGAGTCGTTCTCTCATACTCACTCTTACTCAACCATTCTCACTCACTTGCACTCATTTATTCTCACTCTCTTGCACTCAATCTTGCACTCACACATTTCCACTCATTTTAAAAAATGTATTTACTTACAGCTACTCACTCACACTGATTTGCACTGTCTTACATCACTCCATCATCCTCACTCCCTCTAACTCACTCATACTCAATTACTAACACTTAATCTTATTTATTGCCACTCCTATCACAAACTACTACTTTCACTCACACACATGCTCACATACACACAGACGTGCACATAAACATTCACTCTCTGACACAAACACGCTCTCAATCGCACACAAAATACATTTGAAACATTTTTACCTACCTAAAGCTGTAATATTTATTACACTTATAGTTACCATATATACAAATATTCACGTTTAGTGTAATTTTAAAAAGAGAGCTAAAAATAAGGAGGGCGCAGCCGCCGGTGTCTTCTTGCCATTGATTTTGCCACCTCTGAGGCCAGTTGTCGCAAAGGAAGTGCCAAGGGTCACAGCTGTGACCCCTGGCTACCCCTAAATGACCTCCATGACTACATTAGGCTTCACAATAAAAATGGACACATATTAAGTTCAAAACCATGAAGGTCTATTAAAGGCTTACATTATACAGAAGGCAAAAATCAACTGTTAGAATCAATCAGTTAGTAATTTAATCCAAATAAATGACATAGAGCCCAGATGAAACGCAGAAAATGACTAAACAGACCCCAGCATAATCCAATTCCAAGGAAATTAATCAGAGTTATAAATCAGAGAACATACCGTCAGAGTGTCGCCTTCTAAAGATCAGGGGAGAGTGAGCCCAACACTCTGGGTAAGGCTCATTTTATAAGGTGAAATGCAATAAGATTCATGCATTTGGCGTGAATCTGCAAAGGTCTGGAATTCCTTTTCAAGCATGTGACAGAAAGAATAATGCAGTTTAAAATCATATTTCGCAACACTGTCCCACTGATTCATATAATATAGTTCCCACCCAGGTGCTTCTGAATCACCTTATGGTTAGCACAAATATCCCTTCAAATCAAGGCTAAGTTCTCATGAAAATCGCAACGTGGTCCCAAAAGATGAGACCATGTGAAAACGCTCACTATGCTAACACAGCATGAAAAAGAGGCTGGAGAACGAGGCATGATGTTATACTTGAGAGAATGACATCATGTTCAAAACATTGTTTACAACATATCTAAGAAACGCTGAAAGGACAGAAAAAGGACAGAAAAATTACTGAGTCCAAAAGAGACAGACAGCAACTAACATTTTGGAATTCGAGGCCTTTAATTATCAATATTAAAATAAATACATCATCTCTACAGAATTTCGCAAATTTATTACACGTTGATCACATTGTGTTAATACAATTTTGCAATTTCATTGAAACTGCTAAATTAAACTCCTCCCTCCCTCTGATGATATTTGCAAAAAGCATAATACTATTTCAGCATATACATCCCCCTTTATTACAGTTTCTTGCATCTGGCTTCTTCCAACTCCTTCATCTCATCTTAAGTCGTAGATCTTTTGTTGTTTAGTCAAGATCACCACATGCTCTTTCTCTTCCACTGGTTTGTGGCAGTTTCTTTGAGATCCCACACTTTAATCCTTTCTTCATCATGTCATCAACACCTACTACACAAATAAAATAATTATTAAAGAGGTTAGTAACCAGTTGCGTATGCTCCTCACTCATTTAACCACAACATTCACAAACCTTTGAAAACCCTCTTCCATCCTCTCCAAACCCGGAACCAACTGCTTCCCAGACACTTGCTCATTCATGACTCTTTATTTCACACTGATTTTAGTGACATTAGCACAATACCTGCTAATCTGACAGCTATTATTAGGCACATATGTGCAACATTGCTGAATATTTAACTTTAATGTGTGGTAGTAGGGGAGGCAGTGCTAGGCACTGGTGAGAATGGTGGTTCACCCTTAGGTCTACTGAGGAGTGAGGCTGCCTGCCCAACACACACCATATGCTGACCCTGTGTCCCACCAAAATGGAGTGATTTGCATGCCAGACACCCGAGTGTGCACAGGTGTAGTCGGTGGCGGCTGGCATCTCCAGGTAGTGGTGAGTGGGATGGCGGGGTGGAAGGCGGGTGCGCTAGAGGATTCTAAAATAAAAAATGTAAACTTTAACTTACCTGCAAGCGACTCCCTTCTCCGGTCCTCTTCTCTGCCCCGGAACTGGTAGCAGCAACTCCCTTGACCAATCAGGGTACTGCTCTCATGCAGCATGAGAGTAGCGCTCTCATTGGAGAGAGCAGCCTCACTCGCTGCTTGTTATATTTTATTTGTTATATTTGTTAAAATGCATATTAAATCTAATTTATTTTTTAAAAAGTATTATTTAATATATTTAATATTTATTTTATTTTATTTTATTTTATATATATATATATATATATATATATATAAAATTCGATATTTTGTACAACTATATTTTTAACATCGTTTTTTTTCTCAATATTTTTGTACTTACCTGTTTAAGTATAGGGAGTTAATATTTTTGCGTTCTATATTTTTTCATCTATATTTTTTTACTTCTATATTTTTGACATCGATATTTTGGCAGTGAACCGGCCTGTAGCTTGACATGCTCCAGGAAGGGGACTATCACTTGGTGGATACGGGCCTGGACTTTGCGGGCCTGCAGCTAGTGTCAACTGTCATGGTCTGGTCCGGATCCCTAAGTAATGGCTGGCTGGCTGGCCTCCAGCCCAATTGATCCCAGGACCAAAAGGATCTCCCCAATTCTATGACATCATAAGGACCGTGCAGAGGTGCTACGGAAACGGGTGGAAGTGATCATCGGTTGGGACAAGGACCGTCCTGACTTACACCATCATCACACTATGCAGAGGAGTGTGCTCTTAAAGATCAGAAGCCCACCTGTGGTGCCAGGACTTGAGGAGTTTGAGGAGTGTGGGGATGCTTCCAGAGTCTGAGGGACCCATGCTTGCAAACAGGGGACCTGTGCTAGCTTGCACTCCGGAGCGTGTGGTGTCTGAGGTGTCTGAAGTGTGTTGGGGGACCTGAGCTGAGACTGTTTTCCACCTTCCAATAGAAGGACAACAGTGCCTGACATTGCAGCCTCCATCCGCGGTTGCTGGTTCCCTCTCCCTGGACCCACACCACAAAGTACTTTTTTGTGAATAAACTTTGTGACAGGAACCGAGGGACTTCACTGTGCCTTGTGGACACCTACGGTAGCTGTCAGGAGCTACAGCAGCTCGCACATCAGCCTAAGGGGAAAAACAATTCCAGACTTGGATGCGCACCAGCTTCCTGAGTCAAAACCTTTTGTCTACAGGGGATAGTGATACGGCACTTGTCCAGGTGCCCTTGGGCGCCTGGAGGTCTAATCTCGATAGAAGAAACAAAGTAACTGTTTCTTTACATTTTAGGGTGTCCTGTAAATCTAATTAATGTGAAGCCAGCAGGGGCAATGTGTATCGTTGGCTAGTGCAGTTGAGTGCCTGATGGGTGGGCTCACAAGGCGTAGCCAAAGACCTGTGATTTCTTGACCATTGCAAATGTTGGGGTATGCGATATTGGGAATGTTGTCTTTGTTGATTAACTCTGATAGGGGCATGTATAGTTATGCCGTTCTAAAGCTAATGGGAAAGTTTGCCAGTTGCGCATGCCTGTAAAGTATATATTCAATATGCAGATCATTTTGATTTCAATGTATAAATTGTGTTGATTTTTATGTGTGTAATACAAATACCAGCGTTTTATATATAAGGTCTGGAGTCTTTTTGTAGCTTACACAGTGAGTTCCAAGTGTGGTTTAGTGCCAATACTTTACAGATTGACCTGAGGATAAGCCTGACTACTCGGTGCCAAGCTACCCAAGGGTGAGTACAGGTTAGCGGGCATGTGTATTGTTCTCATCCTATCTAGAGCAGGTGATTCTGACTAACTTTGATGCGTCCCAGCCAGCCGGAAACTGTTGGGTGTAACAGGCATGATGATCCTCACTGTGATCACTACCTTCCAAGGAAGAATGTCTGAACACCACCATGACACGGCTCAGGCTAATGACAACATTACCCATCCATCAGCAAGCCACCGGGATGCGACTTAAGTGGACATATCTACACAAGATGAACTACAGCAAAGGGACTCCCTCAAGAAAAAGTGGTCCCAATTTTCCAGACCATGGTCTGGGAAGTATTCCCAACCTATAGTCAAATCAAGGTCGTCCCTCAAATACTGATGAAGGCCAACTCCATACAAGACTGGTTATGTCCGCTATGCATGTATAACTGTGTTATTATATGACTGCAGTCCCCTCCCTTTCCCCCTATTGGTACTAAATTATTGGGAATTTTTGGGATTAGAGTGGTTTGTTGTTGGGCAGAGGTGGAATGGGGATGAAAGACTGGACTGTTGTTATAGGCATACTCACTGGTCCCAAAGGACCTAGTACACCTATTGTCCATCCGCAGTTGTGACCCCCAAACACAGTGCCCCGACCAGTTCCTTTTGCTTTCACTACATCTTATCCCTCCAGAATTGGTGTCTTAGCACTCAGTCAGATTCCCACATTCTATTTTGTATTAGTGGACGGTCATGCTCCTTCAGGTACCGGTGCCCCCTCTCATACCCTTCCAACTGGTTCAGACCCTGGGTATTTTGGCACCTGGCACATGGCCCTAGACCCATCCCCACCAGTGTACATTTCCACTTCCCACCTGGGGACCCAGATAGTCAGTCCCTTTTCTTCCCACCTCCCCTACCAGATGTCCGTCACTCGACAAACCCTACCCTTCCCAACCTCCTCTCATTGATCCAGTCCCCACCATACCACTCATTTCTGGTACCTCTGGCCCTCAAAGGTACTCTCCCCAGAGTGTTAACAGTTAGTACTTCCATTATGAACCAGCACTATGGCACAGTCTCCGCTGCAGAGACTCCTGAAAGTCGTATCACTCAGAGCTCATGGCCTAATGCACTTCTGCAAACGGGTGAAAATCCTCACCTTTCTTGGCCAGAATAAACCTAACATAGCCCTCATTCAGGAGACCTCCTCTTTCCTCTGTGGAATTGTTAGACCTGGCACCTTGGTGTGAGTCTCCCTTCCACTTTTTGTCACTGTGCCTCATGTGTTTTGCAGGTGTTAGCTGCTCAGAGCACTGTGCCACTGCCAACCAGTGCCACAGTGCAAGTGCTCCCTATTTAAAATATATATGTTGGTTGTATTCCATGATTGGCTTATTTGGTTTACTGTCAGACCCCAGTAAAGTGCACCAGGAGTGCCCAGGGCTTGTAAATACAAATGCTGCTGGTGGGCTTGCAGCACTGGTTGTGCCACCCATAGAAGCGGCCTAGTAAAATGTGTCTAAGGTCTGCCATTGCAGAACCTGCGTGCAGTCTGGTACTGTCATGCTGACTGGGCAAGTGCACCCACTTCCCAGTCCCTAAACCTTCCCTTAACTTCATATTAGTCACCCCTATGGTAGGCCCAAGGGCAGGGTGCATTGTAAGCATAAGGTAGGACAAGCCCTGATGTGTGTGGCATGTCCTAATAGTGAATTACAGCCATTTTCGTTTTTCACTATTGTAAGGCTACCTGTTCCCAATAGGCCAGAATGGGCTGTTAGAATTGTTACATCCTATGATCCTAACAGACCCAGGGAACATGGTAGAAAATCGAGTTTAGTATGCCTGAACTCAGAATAATAAAATACATATTTTAGTAAAGTTTATTTTAATATTCTTTGTTTGCAAATACCACTTTTAGGAAGTTGGTATTTGCTTGCCTAACCATTTCAGCCCGCCTCTGCTATGATGTGTATCTGCCTGTCTGCTTTGTGTGAGTGACAGGGCTGGGGGAACCCAGAGGGGCAGGGCTAGGTAGCCTGGTTGTGAATAGAGAGATTGACAGTCAGATGGGTGGGAGGAGTGCACCTGGACTCTGAATAGGGCTGTGCTCTGCCACCACAATGCTGGCTCCACCTCCTGTGGAGCGGCTGATGTCTCTGCCCTGCACCCTGAATAGAAAGGCAGAGTCATGTCAACAAAGTGCTCAAGAACTGGTTTGGACTGGGCAAAGGCCCCTCTACCCCAGAGGAACAAAAGAATTAGGGGTATAAGTATTGGGACCCTGCTCCCAAGAAATTAGATCCTGCTTGACAAGAAGAACCTCTGCCTGAGGAGAAGGAACTGGGAAAGCTGTTAGGAGGAGTACTGTCCCTGACCTGGGGGATTGGCCTGCAGTGGTTGCCTTGCTGCTGGAAAGAGAGGAGAAAGACTACAAAGACTTTATTTCAACTTGTGCTTAAAAGATCTCCAAGGGCTTGGGCTGAGCTTGCCCCCTGAACGAAGTCCTAGGACCAGTGGACTTCACCCCCCAGCTCCCCAGAGTTCTTTGGAAGTGCCTACTGCTGTTGTTGGGCCTTCTGAGGGACTGCGTGTCGCAAGGAGCTGGAAGCGCGACTCAAGAAGGCGAAGCGTGCCGCCGTCGGAGCTGTTGTCGTCGCATCTCGCAAAGGGTGTCGCCGCTGCAGCATCGCATCAAGCGGAAGCGTCTCGCATCATTCCGGAAGTGTCTCGCAACACCGAAGAAGCGTGTCGCCATCGCAGCCTTCGTAGCTGACGCATTGCACCGCATCAAGAGAAGAGTCTCGCATCGAGGAAGAAGCGTGTCGCCATCGCAGCCATCGTAGTTGTCGCATTGCACCGCATCAAGAAAAGCGCCTCGCATCCACGGAGAAGCGTGCCGCCGTCGGAGCTGCTGTCGTCGCATCGCGTAAAGGGGTGACGCCGCTGCAGTATCGCATCGAGCGGAAGCGTCTCGCAAACGTCGGAGAAGAGTGCCGCTGCCGAGGCCGCTGTCGTTGCATCGCGTAAAGGGGTGACGCCGCTACAGCCGACGCATCGAGACGAGTCTTCTCGCAACATCGGAGAAGCGTAACGCATCTGGAAGATCTTCACTTCTTTATTTCTTTGCACCAAAAACTTCATCGCATCAACATCGTTGCAACACTTTCGTTGCCCTGCGTGTCGCATCTAAGGTACATTGACTTAAAGTGTCGCATTTAAGAACTTAAGAGAACTAAGCAAACTTCTACCATCTAAAGTAACAGTATTGTGTATTTTTGTCGTTTAATGGTCTTGTGGTACCTCTATATAAAGAATCCTTATTTTTAATATAAAAACCTGTGTGGTGTCCATCTGTAGTGTTGTCACTTGGTTACTGTATGTGTTCACAAATGCTGAACCTATAACGCTCTGAGATAAGCCTTGTCTGCTCACGCCAACCTACCTAGAGGGTGAGCAGGGGTTATTTTAGGAGTGTAACCCCTTACCCTGATTAGAGGAAAGGTTCCCTGCTTGTCACAAGTACCTACCTGTGCCAACCAGAGAACCCGGATTCTAACAGGAATGCAACAAACTCTGGAGGGACTGGGTGGGCTGCATCATACATGTAAGCATTCCATCTACACCTCGGGCCAGACAGGGGTGGACAACGCACCCAGAAAGCATGGGATTTCTATTCTTATCCATAAACACCTTCCATTCAGAATACTCCGAAATTGGACAGAAATCGAAGGTATATATGTCTTCATGAAACTCTTCATACAGGGGACACATATTGTAGTGGGTTCCATCTATGCTCCATTGAATGCTAAGACTGGTTTCCTTTCCTGAATTAACAGGCTACTCATATCCTTTGGCACCCCACGGGTTATCATCTGCAGAGGCTGGAATGTGATGATAGATCCCATTTTGGACAGAAAGAGTAGACCAGACGTACACCATGCCTGTGTCAAAAGTGCAGTTAGAGACCTGATGTGGGACAATTCCATCTGTGACCCCTGGAGACTGTTGCATCCCCGGGACAGAGGTTACACTTTTATCTCGTGCCCTCATAGCATATGAACTCAAATTGACTATTTTCTCTGCACCCCTCCCATGACTCACCATCTGTCTGACATGACCATAATCACCTGTGGGATTTCAAATCATGACCTCGTAGACTTACACCTGGACCTAGAGCTGCGACAGCCCCCATATGACTCCTGGCGCCTAAACACCTCAGAAGCAAAACACTGCCTCCTGGAATTCATGAAGAAGTATTTGAACAATAGCAAGGACTTTATGTGGGGCTGGATAGGCTGTTGTTCAAGGACTGCTCATGAGGGACTCGCGCAGGCCAGTTGGAAGCTCAATGGAATCAACGATCAGGTCCTTGACTTCCACTGACTCCTCATCTCCTAACCAGGCGCACGCTAGGGACCTCCTATTGGCCAATTATCAATTGAATACTCTTTTCATGTTGAAGGCTTAAAAATGCCCTTTTCACATGTGACAAAGGCAATATGAAAGGGGAGAAAAAGCGGGTCACCAACTGGCTTATCAACTCTGCCAACAAGATTTCTCTAGGGCGACTTTCGTCATTCGCACTCTAAACGCTGCTTTTTATCCCATTTGACAGCTATAGTGGCAGAGTTTCAGAAATACTACGAGAACATCTATAGTGCTGGAGTGCCCCCAGCTCCCGATTCTGAAATTACATTTTTTTCGGAATCTCATGGCGCCAAAACTGACCACAACCTAATTGGCACAGTTAGAAGAAGCTACTACGGCAGAGGAGGTCACGTTGGTGATCGATGCTATGGCCCCCGGAAAGGCTCCCGGACAGGATAGTTTCCTGGCGGAAGTTTGCAAACCACCAAACCTCAGACCATCCCAGTACTCGTCTCGGTATATAATGGGACCCTAAATAATGGACTCCTGTCCCCCGATTCCCTCACAGCCTGGATGTCCTTGATCCTGAAACCTGGAAAAAATGCCCTAGAAAACCTTAGTTACTGGCCGGTATTGTTGACAAACGTGGATGCAAATATACTGGCCACGGTTTTAGCAATGCACCTATACAAAGCCATCACAACTCTCATACAGCCTTCACAGGTGAATTTTGTCCCTGGCCGCTGCTCCACTAACCACATGAGCACTCTCTCCGCCATACTCTGGCAGGTCAGAGACTACTTGGGCAAAAACGTCCTCTTCTTCCTGGGCACCGAAATGGCCTTTGACTAGGTTAACTGGGGCTGTATATGTTGACCACAGAGAGGATCAGCATAGGCCGTGAACCCTTACCAAAGGCATGTACCATGAACTGAATACGTCCACCGCCTGTGAAGAGTTCCCCTCCTTGTACTTTGCCATACATCGAGGTATTTGGCAAGGGTGTCCATTAACCCTGTTTTTGTTTCTACTGCAACTGGAGCCTCGGGGAATGCTATATGCTCGAATGACAATATTATTGATATACGCTCGAATTACAATATTAAGGGCATAATTGCCACAGTTGTGAGGAGGTCAAGGCCTTCCATAACACAGATGACAATCTCCTGACTCTCTTGCATCCTTTGGAATCAGCATCCTTCCTGATGTTTCAACTGGACTCCTTTTCCCAGCTTTCTGAATGTAAAATAAATTGGTCCAAATGAGAGGTGGTACCCTTGAAACACACCACCACAACCGCCTCTTTGGACACCCTGCTCTTTAAGTGGCTACATAAACAACTGAATATCTTGGGATGTACATCAACTGGGGCCTGGGGGACATGGTCTCAGACAATGTTCAACCAATTATAGACCTCATGGAATGGAATTACCACAGGTGGTCTGCCCTGAATCTGTTCCTATGCGGAAAGTTTCAAGTCATTAAGATGAACGTAATCCCCAAATTCAGCTACATTTTCAGTATGTTGCCCCTTTTTATAGCACTATCCTGCCTCTTAGGCATTACACAATCTATGTCCCAATTTATCTGGGGTTTGGACAAACCAAGGCTGAAAGTAGCCACACTACACTCCTCTATAGAGAGGGGCCGACAACATCTTTTGCATTTGGGGGCCTATTGATTGGCACAGCAATTAGTGTATTCAGTTCATCTGTTTCCCACATTCAGGGTGACACCCACTTGGATGCTACTGGAACGTCAAATACTACAAACATCTGGCAACCTTGCCATGTATTATACCTTGTGACCGCCTATTAACCCTCTCTTCAACCCCATCATTCATACCTCACAATTTGAGTGACACCGAGCCAATTAAATGATAAAGTCACTCAAAAGCGTCTTTTTGGCGCAATGTGACCACCACGATAGAGGGGAAAGAAATGCAGCGGTCTAGTTGGATCAAACATGATATTGATAACCTGGTCGCCAATGATTCCATAAAGACATTTTCTGACCTGAGATGAGAATTTGACATATCCTACTCCCAGCTGTGGAGATATAATCAACTGTTGCATGCCCTGTCCCACGTCCCTGGGAGAACATGAATTGACCTACCCAGTTCCCCCATTACTCAATACATCCATGCCTGGAAAAACTTTAGAGAGGTTATTGTGGGATTATATGCTACACAAATTAACCATTGGTTCTCCTTTGCACATAGAGAGCATTTCACACATGGTGGGAAACACGTATCCATGCAAAATTTCTGGAGGACGATTGGGAAAGAACAGTTTTTAAAAAACCCTCCACTGCTGGCATTGGTCCATGGTGAAATTGTGCAGTCACTACCTCAGTAAGGATTTGTGTTGCTGCTGATGCGCTGAGATGGAAAATGATCTGCGTTCCCTCCTTCCAGTCCTGGCTGGATAGTAAGTATGACATGGCACTCTTTGAGAGAATAATCTACAAATTAAATGACAAGCTGCAGACCTTTGACAAAATCTGGGGCTTGTTCCTCAGGGTCTGATGATCAAGCCGCCCTCCCTGGGTGTACACTATTTCCACTACCCTACTCCTGATACCTAGAAGATTTCCTACTTACCATCCTTGTTTTCCTCGTGTCTCACTAGACACCATCTTGCACTATTGTTCAACCCCGTTGGACTGGTGTCCTGCACTCCATGTTTTTCCATAGAGGGCTTGAGTGGAAGGGTCTGTGAGGTGTTGAAAATGTGTGCCATGTCTGCTAATGAGAACTTCGCAAATTCAGCCAGGGCGGTCCTGGGAGAGAATATCTCCTTATCCTTGCTTCCCACTGAGAGGGACTACTTCCACTCCCATTAGAGTTTTCCCATCCCCACTTATTTGATATTCAACCATTTTCCATTTTCGTGGTCTGAGGTTAACATCTAGTAGCTTATTGATCAACTTCTCATCATTGTTGACCCTTCTGAGGTGTCTTGGTATGCTCCTTGCACCGAGGTTCACATTTTGATTGTTGTCAATGCATTGCCCTACATACTGACCAATACATGAATTCTGTCTTGTATTTCTGAATTGGTCACAACAAAAACATAAGGCAGACTCCGCTCTCTTAGAGCAATAATATACTTAAACCTAATGTGTTTCGCATTACCATAGCTTGCACAGTCATTAAGTCTTTATTAATGCTTTTTAGAGCACCTGCTGTGTTAGTGGCCAATTTATCCCCCAGTGTAGACAATTTTCCTATCTTCACAATAGTAAAAGGTATACCAATATTTGAATTATATCGCCAAATATATCATCTACCACTTGCCTAGCACTACGTTTCACTCTGCTCTCAATGTTATTGCTCTTGTCACTCAACTCATCCATGTGATAAACATGATGAAACACTAAGCTTAAATATCAGCTACCCACCCATTTACTGGGGGGAGGGTTACAAATAAGCTCTTCTCCCACACACATGATAGATTACGTTAATAATGTTTACTTGTCCAGTCAAAATCATGTTATTTGCCACATATCTTTCTTCTCATCTCTCCAACCCACTACTTCTGAAGTTTAATTTTCTCTCTTTTCCTGTCCAATATACATTTTCCGTGTTTTACTGCCTTATCAAGACTGGGCCTTGGCTGTACGTTCAACATTCCATCATCCTCTTTCTCTTTTTCTAGCTCACCTCTTTACTCCTCCTCAAACTTTTTATTGAATCTCACCCTCTTCCCATTGAGCTCTTCTGCAAATCCTTCTCGCCATTATTTATTCAAAATTTAAATGCACTAGCACCATTGTCAGTTCATTGAACCTGCGTAATGTGTGCTATGTATCTGGACATGGTACCCTGGCGTTTGCTTCCGTGGTAAGTATACAAGGACCTAACAAGGGGCACAATCTCCAGGGTGACATAAAAATTTAAAAGATACAGTTCAAGAAAATCCTGCTGATTAGACATGTTTATAAACACAGAACAGAAAAGAGTATAGGCCAGTGGGATGTGATGATATGTCACACCCTTATCTGAAGACGAAGGCAGAAAGAAGCAAATATAGCAATCAAGTACTCCCATACATTTTGGATATTCATCTAATAACCTAAAATAAACATTTCCTTCAAACCTTCTTACAAAATGATCTCTGTGCTGTACCTTAAAATCTATCTTCGATTTCTCATCTTCTAAGGTCTGGTTAGATTTTATTTTATGTGAAATATACCAAGCTGAAGTGCTATCTCCCACGGGATAGCCATGAATATGAATATCATAATCACTAATTGTAACATTTTGCTGGGAATGTTCTTGCAGCTTTCCATGTTTCTTCTACAAGAATACTAAGAAAAAATCTAAAATCTAACCACTACATTTTATGGTACAAAAATCAAGAAAATATCAAAGTCCAAATAACAGTTTCAGTTCATATACTCAAAATAAGTTCAGGAAAGGAATTCAACAATCGCCAACTAGATACATAAAAGTTAACTCCTAAATCTTCAGTTGGATACCTAAGGAAACCTAATATCTCTGACTGAATGCCTAAGGTACAAAGCAACCAGACTTAAACGTCAATATCTCAGTTCAATATTACATTGGGAATTATTTAGGAACAATTGTCTCCGTTTTTTTTTAATCAGTTTATGTTCATGATGGCTCTTCAAAAATGAATTTCCAATCTACCAATCTAATTGATCAGTTTTCTGAACATCACCTACATATGACCATTCAGGACCTGCATGCTTTCAGTTAGGTCCTGTCAGTCTCCTGGGTCTTTTGACTTTTGGTTGCTGATCATCAATGTCACCATGCTCTTTGTGCTTTGTTTCTCCTTCAATTTCCTCAACTTTTTGCACTCCTTTCAGTAATCCTTTTCTTTTTCTTGCACCCCTTTACCAACTTTCATCTCAATACACTTTTTCACTTGAGGTACCTATGACTGACTGACACTTGGTGCTCATTTCCACTTCCAGGTCTTTTTTGACCACTCCTCGTGTCCTTATTTCATTTGTCACAGGTTGAGGGTCACTTTCACCCCAATCATTTCATCCCTCACAGCAATCCAGGATTCACCAGGCACTTGGGAGATACAGAGCTTAAGCTTTGACCTTTGTCTCTTTTTCTGGAGGTGAGACTCTTGAGTATCTCCATCTTGATCTTGCCCCAGTGGCTCTAGGGCTCGATCAAAGAGGACCTGCTGGTACCCGTCTTGCAGCGCTTCATCTTGCAATTCTTACCTTCTAAATATACACATCTACTTGAGTTCTGACTTAGTGAATCAGTGGCTGATGTCACCACGTCTTAACACAGCTTTTCTACCCCTTATGAACTCACTGTGGAAAGCAGTGTTGGTCACAAGGATCACCTGGTATGGGCCCATCCAATGAGGATCCAAACAGATTTTGCAGACATGTTTTTTCACAAGGATCCATTCTCTAGTGTTGAGGGCATGGCACTGCTCCTGTCCTGCTGCAGGGGTTGCAAAATCAACCTGATGAAAAATGGAACACACAATATAAGCCAGTCCTCTGAAATACTCAAGAACAATTTCATCTGTGATGCTTACAAGTGCAGCTGCAAGGCCTGATGGGATTGTCTTGGCTTTCCCCATCATTAGTCCCCAATCATGTTCTTTTGTTTGGCATGCATCTGAGATTCATCAAGGCAAGTGAATTGCATATGGCTGTTTGACTGTGGTGTTAGTCCTGGATCTCAACATACCATTGATCTGCTCCACTGCTCGTGATGCTTGTGGTCTGTAACAGCAATGGATTTTCAAATTGATTCCAAGAGGTAGGCAGAGTAACTCCATGAAATTATTTTTAAAATGAGTACCACTATGTGATTCAAAAGAAACAGGCATGCCAAAATGAGGGATCAATTTCTTCAACAATCATTTGGCTACAGTGAGATTGGCCCTCCTTCTAGTCGCTATGGCTCGACCCAGCGTGAAAAACGGCAGACAACAACCAATATGTACCTCAGGCCCGAGCCATCTGATTTTCTATGTAAATTATGATCACAACTGTTTTCCTATGGGCATTTAACTGCTGCTATGTAGTGCATCACTGACACAGACTCTCGGTCATGAACTTAAACCCAGTGTTAAACCAGCATCCCTGGACGTATCGTGCCACCCCTCCCTACGTGGGTAGGCCCATGGAAACAAATATTGCACCAGAGAAGGTAATAGGGAATCTGGCAACACTGGTATCCCATTATTTTAAACTCATGTGTCACTATCTGGTGCATCCTGCTCCGATCCACCTTTCCTTCTTAAAATAAAGTGCTTCACGCTGGACGTCTCTGAGTTCATTTAAGGTATGCACATTGATTAACTACATATGTGTCAGATTGCCACTGTCAGTTCTATGTGATTCATCTAGATTGAGTGAGCTGGACTCAAGAGAAGAGTGCCTGGCCACCTGCTCAGCATATAGAGTTCTGGATGGGAGCATGTTGTTACCTCTCTTATATGCAACACATTTCGCAGCTGTAACTTCTTTAGGGAACTGAAGTGATTTGGGCAGATTGAAAATGTGAACCCAATTTTTTACAGAGGAACTGGAGGATGTCATCAATCCCCTTAGTGACCATAACTGGCCAAATCATGGACTGTGCCATCCCTATAATGGCTGGAGGTGTCAATTGTAACTTTCAATGGATCGGCCATAGAACATGCTTTTATTAGCACAATTAATTCAGCTAGTTGCACCAAGTTTACATGGCTCACGTATGATTCTTCCAAAATACCAAACGTGTTGCAGAATGCATATGTGGCTCTCAAGGTCCCAAAATGGTCTCACAAACAGGCCATCTACAATTAAACTCATTTCGGCCAAACTAAGTGGCACATCCAATATTTCCTAACTTGGCACATAATACTATAACATCCATACAGTTGTGGTCGTAATTTCCCTCCTCCACTCAGGGATCTGAAATTTCCAAAAGTGTTCCAGGGTTCAGGACAATACACTATCCTAAAGAAATGTTCACATCCACCAAGATTATTTGTTCATATTTGGTTTAATGGCTGTTTGGCATATGCTGTGTTTGAGTAGGAATCTTCAATATTTCTACTGAATTAGGGGCAATCACAATAAGGGTGTACCCCATTACAGTAGCCTCATTCTGCAGGATGGCTAAACAACAGCGGCAATTGGCTTTAGACAACCAGGAAATACCACTGCCACATGATACAGTGTTGCTGAAAAGTAAGCCACTGGCCGTTTCACTTCTCCGTGGGTCTGTGCCAACACAGACAATGTGTACCCATCATGTTTGTGACAGAAGAATAAAAGTCCTTCTTATTTTCTGACATTCCTAAGGCTGATGCACTGCAGAGATTGTTTCTGATTGTTTCTGAGCTCTGGGAAGGCACACCTGCATTCACCATGCCGGGGTAGTGGATCACTCACATCATTATGTATAAGACTTGTAGAGGCATTGCCTCAATGGAAACATTTGGAATCCACTGACGATAGTGTCCAACCATTCCCAGCAACACTCTGACTTGTCTTTGTGTGGAGCGTATTTTCATTCCCAGGATTACATAGGTACATTCTTTGGAGCTATTTCTCACTTCCTTCTCAATAACCCCTATGTTGTACATATCGCGTGTGTACATGCGCACGCGCAAGACGTACAACGTAGGGGTTATCTAAGAAGAAGGATGGCGAGGACAAGGAAGAAGAGTGGCCATGGCGAGGAGGAGGCAGCCAACTGCCTTTTTTTAAACATTATAATTACTTTGGGAGCGGGTAGCGGAGTTGTTTTCCACCTCCATGTAACTCCGCTTAGAGGCACTACGCCTGCTACGCCCGGGATTACTTTTATTATTCTAATGTCCTGGTTTGCAAAATCCCAAACGTCCTTCCTTAGGGTACATTTTAAACCAGGAGGTAAGTCTTCTTTAGTCAAAACAAGGAATAAATGGACTTCTGACTCCTGCCATTTTATTTTAAAGTCAGCATACTCATTATGGGTATGAATTGCTACTCTATCTGGTGTACAGACAATTGTGCAATTACTTTTGCATAAAGCGTCCCTTCCCAAAAGCTTTGCAGGACTTGTGTCACATAATATAAATTTGTGAGTGTTTTTAACAGAGCCAGTCTCACTGGGACATTTCCTGAACTTGTGTTGTGATCTACTTATTGGAGATCCTGCAATTTGGATTTCTCTGAATGAGAGAGGTAGGTTTTGAACTTCCATTTGACGAGCGGATAGCCCTGGTATCAATCAAAAACAATACTGTGTGGCCATTCATTTCACCTTCCAAATATGGTCCACTCTAAGATTGCACCAAGCATGCAATTTCTCCCCCCGCACCGTCATTGTGATTGATTAGGGCCTGGTCCGGTGGGACTTTCATTAGCTATGAAAAAACTGAGGGAAACTATCATTGATTATCAACCGAATCTGCTGAAATCTGGGGTCCTGCTGAAAATGAAATCCCTTATTTCAAATGTTTTGATGCACTGCTGGGGCTTGTGGCAATTTTTCTTGATTAAGTCTTTGATTTAGCATGTTCTGCACAGAGGTAAGTTGGGCTGGGTCTGCTGATTACATTGCCCTACACTGAAACATCACATTCAGGTTCTGAGATTCATCTAACCATCGTTCAGAACTCTGTTATGATTCAGTCTGCACTCTTGTTTCCAATGCCCAACCTTTTTACAAATCTAGCAAGGGTTGGCACCCCAGGAGCAGGCACAGCCTTATATGGAGGTGCTCTTAAATTTAATAAGTCTTCTTCATCATCATGTGACCTTATTTCCTGTTCCCTTTGCTGCTCTTTTGTCTGGCTATCTTTCTTGCCTGTCATCTCTTTTTCATTCTCCCTCATGATTGCAACGGAAATACCTACACCATCGATCACACCTTCATACTGTACTTGCTGTCACAAGTACCATCTTGCATCCACCCAATTACTAACAAAGATCCTGGTCTTCACTCTATTGTGCTTCTTCTCATGAGCAGCCTGCTCACGTGCATCCAGTGCTTTGAATTGAGCGGGTCTATGTTGATATTTGTTTTCATACATTACACATCGCAAGTGTTCAAGGTTTCTCGCAATATGGGTACAGTTCAGGGTACATTTGCATGTTCTAGACAACAGAGGTGATCGTATTTCATTTCTTAATTCACTAGCAAAAGTGTGACTCCTTGTTGAGTTCAATTTCATAGGCAGGCATGCCTTCAAGTATTATTTTCTCTCCTTTACAAGAAGGACAAGAAGATTTACTAAACAAAATTCCCATTTTCCTTCCTAACTCTTCCATGCAACGTAATATCAACAAAGATGATACACCAATCTCAATGCAGCACTCAACATTAACTAGCCAACAGTAATTCAACATCTGATGACGCAACCAACTGGTCACAGTACAAATGACTATACGATCAACCAATTGTAGCGTGTCCAGTTAAAAGGTTAACCAATCACAGCGCTTTACAGCATGTCACCCCACAACAAGCAAACATCCACAGAGCAGCTTGCAACAAAGCAATATTCACATTTGAACAGCTTAGAACAGTTAAATGTTCAACGCTCCTTGTCTGCTTTACCTAAGACAAGGAAAGAAAAATCAATCTCTTCTTAAGAGGCCACACAAGCAGGGTAAAGTAGGTTCTCAACCAGTGGTAATCTAGTCTCGATCAGCACATTCACTCCTGTGCACCAAGAAGCAGTCAGCAATCTGAATTAATACACACTCACAACTAGACCGTCAGTAAATCTCTTTCATGGTGTGTATGTCTTGCCTCACTAAACACAGCTCACTTTTAGCAGTCAAGTACCGACAACAAGTATATATAGTTCCAGATCTTGGATTTTCCATGAAATCTGATAACCAAACCTTAAACCTTAACAGTTAGCACAAGATTAACAGTAAATGCCACCAAAAAAGATGAATGAATATTCAAAATTTCCTGATTGAAGCAAAGCCCTCTTAGACAATGTGTAATCTCAACTCACAAATAGGGCAAAAGCATCCAAATCACAATAACCAAAGTCCGTACTATCCCGCAAATTAAAGCTGCATGGCCAAAGCCCTCACTACCTGCATATATTCCTCTTTGACAACGAAATCTGAACTACAAATTCCACAATGCGCTGAGTAAAACATGAAAGTCAGTGCTTTTAATGGCACATTCTACCACAACGCATCACCCGTCACATATTCACTAATTCACTTCTCAAATTGACGATCAGCTTTAGGAACATTGAGATGCTGCCATTAATCCACATGGAACCATTGGAATACAGGAGTATAGAAGGAATCAGGGACAATTTAGTTTCAGAATCTAATTTGCTGAACAATAAAGGTCCTTTCCAATTAAAATAACCTATCTAGATCAAGACATGATCATCCTCTGCTACCAGAAATCAGATGTTGTGCTTTTTCTTTGTCTTCAATCTAAAGTGCTACTGATAAACCAAGAGCAGTGTTAATCCCCTTAGGGTTTTGTGCTTCTCACTGAATCTGCCATTCAAACATTACAATATCAACTAACATTTAATATTTAATGTAAATAACATTAGGCGTCACAAAAAAGTGGACAAGTATTAATGTCAAGATCATGAAGGTTTCTTAAAAGCCTAAATCATACAGAAGGCAAAAATCAACTGTTAGAATTAGCCAGTTGGTCATTTAATTAAAATAAATGGCATGGCTATCTGACGAGACGCATGGCTATCTGACGAGACACGCTGCGCTGAGTAGCCGAGAGGCCGTCTCTGGGGCTGCTGCTGCAATTGGTTTCAATGACTGCTGTATTGCTGCTAAACACTGCTATTTGCTCTGGGTCCTTACGGTGTTCTTTTGACACGGGACCGCACCTTACTTATTTTTTACTGTGTGATCAAGTGTGTTTTTAAACAGTTTTTATCTGTCCGCATACCCGCACTTTAAAATGTACATCTTTCCTCACCTGCTGCTTGAGCGGGACCCCCTCGCCTCACGCCGCGCCTTGCGCCATCTTGGGACGGGCTGAAAGGCTGAAAGGTTGTAGCCAGGCGCCATATTGCTAGGGGCCCCTGGACCACAAGGGGATAGGACATAAAAGACGCCAAATGCTAGCGCGCAGGCCTATCTGACGAGACGCGCTGCGCTGAGTAGCCGAGAGGCCGTCTCTGGGGCTGCTGCTGCAAGTGGTTTCAATAACTGCTGTATTGCTGCTAAACACTGCAATTTGCTCTGGGTCCTTACGGTGTTCTTTTGACACGGGACCGCACCTTACTTATTTTTTTACTGTGTGATCAAGTGTGTTTTTAAACAGTTTTTATCTGTCCGCATACCCGCACTTTAAAATTTACATCTTTCCTCACCTGCTGCTTGAGCGGGACCTCCTCGCCTCACGCCGCGCCTTGCGCCATCTTGGGACAGGCTGAAAGGCTGAAAGGTTAGCCAGGAGCCATATTGCTGGGGCACCTGGACCACAAGGGGATAGGACATAAAAGACGCCAAATGTTAGCACGCAGCGCGCGCGCCGACGGCGCGCCGGAGGCACGCCAGAGGCAAGCCCTTCTGCACCCGTCCGTGCCTCGGACGAGCAAAGGACGTCTCAGGACCTAGCTACCGGCGTTAAGGTAGGCCGCCAGTACACCAGATCACAGCTCCTGGAGATAGGGGGCAGGATGGGCTACACTGCACCCACTCAGATTAACACCCTGAAGGAGTCGAGTATTCTTAACTGCGCACTGCTGAATTGCAGATCTTTAGTCAAGCACCACACTGAAATTGTACTATTAATAGAAGATCTGCTGTTGGACGCGCTCTTCCTCACAGAAACATGGGCTACGGCAGATGCAGTAGTGGAGATCGGCTTTGCCTGTCCCGAGGGTTTTAAGTTTGTACATACACCCAGACAGGGAGGCAAGGGTGGAGGGGTGGGGCTAATTTACAGGGAGAAACTTCATCCCATCCTTTTACAAACGGATGTATTGGAGGGGATTGAAGCAATGGCCTTCTCATTACAAGGTGATAGAGGGAATCTACTCACAGGCCTGCTCTGCTATCACCCTCCGGGGCTGTATACCCCAATACAACCCCCTCCTGAATACAATTACCAATCTGGCACTCACACACTCGAAAATTATTGTCCTGGGTGATTTTAATTGGTGGGAGAATGCGAGCACAAAGAGCCAGTTGCGGGACCTGACGTCTACCTGCTATGGCCTTGGACTTCATCAATTAGTTACATCTTCCACTCATCAAAAAGGTCATAAACTGGATCTTCTGTTTGCCAGTAAGGCAGAGGCTGAGCTTATAAATGTTCGCCCGCTTATCTGGACAGACCATCATTGTATCCAGTTCAAGATATTGTTAACAGTTACCTCCTCCCTACCTGAAGCCACGGCAACGTACAGAGAGGGCAGAAACTGGATCAAATTGACTAAAACGGGATCACTACTGACCCCTCCCACAATCAGCCTTTTTTCAGCCTCTAGATCGGTGGAGGCAAACTATAATGCCTACTGTTGGACCCGGCCTCGTGGCGTGGTCCTTAACCCCGTGGATTGTGCCCGTTCCCCGCCCCGGCCTTCACGGGCCACCCTTCTGAACTGCACCGAGGCCCTTCATCCTGAGCTGCACGAGGTCGCATACCCCTCGTGGCTCCGCCATCTTGTTGGCAGCCACGTGACTCTGTGCACCCGCCAGCGCGACCCCGCTCAACCCGGCCTCGACCCCAGCGAAGCCCCGACATCGAGGCACCACAAACTGGCCAGGGGGTGCCGCAGGAACCATTCATCGCCCCCGGCGGAGGACAGTATCGATGGGACCCCCAACTGTCCTCCCCTCTCGAGGTGTGATCGCCCTGCAACTCCCTTGGGCCTGGCGCCTCTCCTGCTGGGCGTCTGGCCACCTCCACCCGGCCTCTCTGCCCCCCCCGGGAGTCTGGGTCCGGACATCAAAGGGCTCCAGACCTATATCTGGGGCAACCCCGCCACAGATCGGCAGTTGTATCCCGGAGTCGAGAGCCCTGCTGATTGAATCGCGGCTGACCCTACGTAGAAGAACTCTTGTCGGAACCATCACGAGCCCTGCTGACTGCGTCGCGGTTCCTTCTTGTGAACACTTTGAACCACCTGGAACATCGGAGCCCTGCTGACGCTGTCGCGGCCCAACCTCGCTGAAACCTCCCTCGGAGCCCTGCTGACGACGTCGCGGCTCGAGCTGAGCAGAAACCACCTTGAGAGCCCTGCTGATTGGATCGCGGCTCTCCACGAACTGTACGCCGGAGCCCTGCTGACACCGTCGCGGCTCGACCCCTCCGAGACCTGGAGGTCCTCCAGCTTGAGGATAAGAACTGGGCCCCAGGTACCCTCGTACCGCACTCCTGCCAAAGACTGTCCTGCTACCCCTACCCTTCCAAAGAGACACTGAGACTTTTGGTGGATCCCTTGATCCCTTCGTGTAAATATTGACCTCGTAACCTTTTTATTGCTGATAAAGATTTGCTTGTCGTAAGACAACCTCCTTGAGTCCTGTGTGGTGGTGTTACTGTGCTAGTACGTGATAGGGGAAGGATCTCTCAGGAGACTTCTCGGCAGCGCTCGGCTACCTCGTACAGTGTGAGGGCCCCCCTTGGTGGTCTCGCCGACTCCTCGGGGTGCGCCTTCCAACACCTACCATAAGTTCATAACCAACGAGCTGGACCTTCTAATCCCGAAAAAGAAGATAAGAGTCAGGAGCAGGCCATCCGCGCCCTGGTATGACGATGATCTGCGACAGCTAAGACAGCTCTGTAGGCAGGCCGAAAGGAAATGGAGGAAGGGGCTCCTTGCCAGGGACAAGATTGCGCTGAGGTCCGCACAGAGCAGATACAAGCAGCTTGTCTTGGAACGCAAAGCGAGCTTCTATGCCAACTCTATAGCGCTTGCCCCAAATGGGGCGAAGGAACTGTTCAGAATAGTGAACTCCTTGTCGGCCCCAAGCTGCCTTGAAAATAAAGTTGTCCCTTCAAAGAGGCTATGTGATGAGATTGCCTCCTATTTTAAGGACAAGGTGACGA
The DNA here is from genome assembly GCF_964204655.1 of Triturus cristatus. Classification (NCBI taxonomy): domain Eukaryota; kingdom Metazoa; phylum Chordata; class Amphibia; order Caudata; family Salamandridae; genus Triturus; species Triturus cristatus. Next base: position 601,247,284 of record NC_140594.1, read on the forward strand.
AGATAACCAATCTCTTTAGGGGCACAGACAGAGTGGCCGACGACCCTGGTAAGGGGACGGCCCACGAGAAGCTAGGCAGGGATTGTTCTCTGACCCTCTTTCCAACTTTCTCGGACGAGTCGTTTGTCAAGACGGCACACAGCATCTTGTCGGGCTCCCCCCTTGACCCTCTGCCCCAGAAGGCTTGGAAGCTATACGGCCATCCGACCTTCCCATGGTTGCGCCAGATCTGCAATCAGTCATTGGCAGAGGGCATGGTCCCGGACAGCTGGAAACAGGCCGTGGTCTCCCCTCTCATTAAAAAACCAACTTTGGACCCAACTGCCCCCGCCAGCTTTCGGCCTATTTCTCTCCTCCCATTCCCTATCAAAATCCTAGAGAAGGCGGTGAGCAGGTCCCTCTCAAACTACCTAGAGCCCAACCGTCTGCTGGACAAGGACCAGTTCGGTTTCCGCCCATGCCACAGAACCGAGTCTGGATTAGTCACCATGCTGGACTCGATGCGGATGCGGGCTGACACAGGGAGCACCGCTGTTCTGGTGCTCCTGGATCTGTCAGCCCCATTCGATACCGTGAGTTATAAGATTCTGTTGGGACGGCTGATGGAGGCTGGGGTGGGGGGCCAGGAATTACAGTGGCTTTGCTCCTTTAGCGGGGAGACACCAAATGGTGACTATGGGTCCTTTTGTCTCAGAGAAGACACCCGTGGACTTTGGAGTTCCACAGGGTTCCAGCATCAGCCCCATCCTGTTCAATATATACCTGCAGCCGCTATTTTCCATCATTAAAGCGTTCGGGGTGGAGCTGATCAACTATGCTGATGATACTCAACTGGCCTTTTCTCTGGAAGGAAAACAGGCAGTTCCTCTGGAGCAGTTCCAAAGCTGCATGAGGCAGACTACGGACTGGCTGCGGAGAAACTGCCTGCAGTTTAACGGAGACAAAACCGAACTGTTGCTCTACGCACCAACAAAACAGTTCCAACATCTACCAATGGATCTTAGGCTCGCTCCGGACGCGGCCCCATTAATACCAGCTAGCACAGTACGGAATCTGGGGGTTTTATTTGATAATAACCTCCAGCTGGTTTCACAGGCTAGTAAAACATCCAGCACCTGTTTTGGTCTGTTGCGACTTCTACGCCGAATCCTTCCGCTGCTGCCTGCCGACTCTCGTAACACGGTCGTCAGAAGCATCATTCTCAGCAGATTGGATTACTGTAACTCTCTGTACCTCGGAGCCCCCCAATACATTCTGCAGGGGCTACAGAGAGTTCAGTCAGCCGCTGCCAAGCTGGCACTTGGTCGCAAGTTTGACTCATCCTCCACTCAGGCACTAAGAGAATTACACTGGCTACCTGTTAGAGAGAGGGTCCTTTTCAAGTCTCTTTGCCTGGTTCATAAGGCAATTCATGGAATAGGCCCGATCCCACTCCAGGAAATATTCTCATGGTACTCCCCCGCAAGGCAGCTTCGGTCATCCAAGGCCAATCTGCTGGTACAGCCCAGCTTCAAACGGACTAGGCTGGGGGGGAGGGCCTTCAGGGTGGTCGGAGTCCAAAGCTGGAACGCGCTCCCATTCGAACTCAGACAGACACAGTCATTAGTGGAATTCAGAAGGAGCCTTAAGACCTGGCTTTTCCCAGCAGCGTGATGTCCCCGACTTTGCCCCCCTGAGCGCTAAAACATCATGTCTGGTCAGAGCACCTGGATACCCGTAGGGTTACAGTTCTCTTGCGCTATACAAATTCTCATACAATACAATACAATGAAGCTCAGAATAAATGCAGAAAATTAATAAATAGAATCCAGCATAATTCAGTTCTAAGGAAATGAATTGGAGTTATAAATCAGAGGTCTGACCAACAGAGTGTTGCCTTCTAAAGATCAGGGGAGAAGGAAACCAACAGCCTCTGTGTAAGACTCATTTTATAGGGTGAAAAACAAAAGGATTCATATTTTTGGTGTGAATGTCAAAGACCTGGTAATCATTGTCAAATTTGCTACAAAAAGAACAATACGGTTTAAAATCACATTTGTCATCAATCTCCAACAGGCTCATATACTGTAGTTCCTATCCTGCTGCTCCTGGAACAGCTTAAATCTGAAAGAGACTGTTAGTTATAGATTCCTTACCACAGAATTACCCCCAGTCGTTCGACTGGATCCAAAGAATTATTTTTCTCAGCAGTACCCATGCACATCGGCAGGTAGCATTGGTCAACTCCACGTCCGTCATCGGCGTCATGGTCGCCGGGATGATGTCTCGGTGTCTACGTAGATGCTGACCCTGCGCACTGTTGTCAGTTCTTTCTTTTTCCGCGCCAGCCTAGCGCAGATCCAGAGAGAGCTTGCCCCTTAGTCATTTTTTGACTAGCCCTTTTTCAACTTTTATCGACGTCTTTTTTCGAGTCTTTGACTCCTGGTGCGCGAGGGATGACACATCATCGAACCGGATTCAAGCCTTGTAACAAGACTCTTGTCACCAGCTGATGTCCATCATGGATCCGCTCCTCGTGTGCCTCTGGTGCCTGGAGCACGACCATGACCCGAAGTCGTGCGACTGTCGGGCAACGAATCCGAAGTCTTTGCGGTAGCAGTCCCGGAAGCTTTTGGAGGCCCGGCCGTCAGCTGCACGTCGCTCCCGGTCTTGCCACACCTTCTCCTCAAAGTCTTCGCACTCCTCGGGTAAGTCGAAGCCCAAAGAAAAAGGCAAAGAAGCACCATTGCTTTTCGCCTTCTCCATGTTGGTTGGCTGATGCAACACGGGAACTGAAGCGTCGTCGCACTAAGGATATGTCTCCGGTGCCTGCTTCTGGGACGACTACACGGCTCCTCCCGTTTCCGGGGGGCCGGGCGTCCCCTTCCCAGCTTCATAAGTTTTACAAAGGCCTCTACCGTATCCTTGGGCAGCCTGACTCAGCTGGTGCACGTTCCAGCCCCGTGGAGCCAGTTGGGGGCCCTGGGCCTTCAATTCTGGCGGCTTTGTCCCTGCCACCGCAGGGTCCCCTTGGATCCAGGCCTGGATCCGGATGGACACCAGTCGACCTTACTTGAGCTTCCCTGGTGGCGATCCCAGCGATGACATCTCCAGCGACAGCCGCACCCCCAGCCTACGCCTTTCCCATGCTCATCCCCGAGATGGAGCCAGATCGACGTCGGCCGACGTTGAATCCTACACCGGAGGGTACTTTTGTTCCTTTGTTCATCCCAGTTGTTCCCTATCGCCCGGATGGTGGTGATGAGGATTGGGAGGGGTCTTTGGACCCTGTAGCAGACCAGCAGGAAGAGCTGGACTGGAGAGAGGAATGAGGTGATGTCAGTGGTCTGGATACCTCCCCAGACCTTGGCATGCTTTGTCCCCCTACCGTGGCTACAGAGGATGGGGCATCCTATGCAGTGGTGATGCATAGGGCAGCCAAGGCATTGGGCCTGGAGTGGTCCTACAGTGGCAGTCAAGACTAACCTCCTGACAGAGGTGCTTCAACTGGCAGCAACTTCTTCGGAACCCCTACTTCCCTTCAATGAAACCCTTACGGACGTCCTTCTGGGCACCTAGTCCCAGCTCAGCACAGGGGCTCCTGTGAAACAGATGATTGTCCACCGCCACCGCCCGCTCCGGCGATCCCATTTTCCTCTCCCAAAACCCTTCCCCCGAGTGCTTGGTGGTCCAAGCCTCTTCTTCAAAGGGTGCATTTCCTTTCGCACAATCGGATGAGGAATCCAAGAAGCTAGATCACCTTGGGAAGGGTATGTTCTCTTCCTCCAGCTTGGTGCTGCGGTCCGTGAATACCGTATGCCTCTTGGGCCATTATAGCCAAGCAGTTTGAGATACGGTTGAGCAGGTGCTGACTCAGTGCCTGGAGAAGGCCCGGGCCATTCTCTCCCAGGCAGTGGCGGGTGGGAGAAATGCAGTTAAATTCACAACACACTGTCAACTGGATAACACCGACTCTCTGGGCAGAACGATTGCCACGTTGGTAGCCCTTCGGCACTAGGCATGGTTGAGGACGTCTGATTTTTTGGGGGATGTTGAAGCAACCTTGCTGGACATGCCCTTCGATGGCCGTCACCTCTTAGGTGACAAGGCTGACTCGGCGCTCGAGTGTTTTTTTAGGATTCTAAGGCTACGGCCAGGTCCTTAGGCCTCGCTGTGGTCTCTCATCCCCCACAGTCTGCCTTTGTCCCTTTCATGCCTACAGAAGGGGGACCCCTCCACGTCCGACCCATTTTAGCCACCGGCCCATGCATGCTGCCCAGCCTCTCCGTGGCCACGGATGTGTGACCCAGCGATGCGGGTCTGGGAATAAGAGGGCGGGCCAGTCCACCCTTTCAGCCCTTCAGCAGCCTCCAAACCCTCCTAGTCTGACCTTTCATGCCCATCAGTGGCCAGTGTGTGGCAGGATTCGCCATCACCCCTCCCACTGGCAATCCATCACATCAGACAGGTGGGTTTTGTAGATCATCCGAAGGGGCTACTCCCACCCTTCGAGACTACCCCTCCTGCCATGCCACCGTCTTTGTCCACATGTCAGAGGACCATTTGGCACTTCTCCACCAGGAAGTCTCTGCTCTTTTTGCCAAAGGAGCAATAGAGTGGTTGCTACTCCCTCTACTTTATGGTACCCAAGAAGGACAAAGGCCTGCATCCTGTCTTAGACCATCAGGCCCTCAACCGATTTCTCGGTTGAGGGCCTGATGGAGAAGTTCAAAATGCTCACGTTGGCTCAGGTTCTGTCTGGCCTTGACCCTGGAGACTGGATGGTGGCTCTGGACTTGCAGGACGCCTATTTTCATGTTCCTGTTCTGCCAGCCCACAGGCGCTACCTGCATTTCACAGTAAGATACGAGCATTTTCAGTTCAGGGTGCTCCCCTTTGGCTTTGCCAGTGCCCCGCCGGTGTTCACGAAAGTGATGGTGGTGGACGCAGCTCATCTGTACAGATCAGGGTTTCCAGTCTTCCCCTAACTTGACGACTGGCTGTTGAAGGCAGGCTCACCCCAGCCTGTCGTCTCCCACCTCCTGTCTATGACTGACCTCCTGTACTCACTGGGGTTCACTATAAACGTGTCAAAGTCACACCTGACCCCCTCTCAGATGCTCCCTTTCATCTGAGCTGTTCTGGACACAGTGCAGTTTCAGGCCTATCTTACAAGCAGTGAGTCCAGGATATTCAGGCTATGATACCGATGTTTCAGTCTCTGTCCCGGATTTTGGTGAGAATGACCCTGAGGTTGCTGGGCCTCATGGCCTCCTGCATCCTGCTGGTGGATCATGCCAGATGGCATATGTGGGCTCTGCAGTAGTACCTTAAGTTCCAGTGGGGGTAGCATCAGGGCAATCTTTCCGATTACATCTAGATCTTGGAGGGAACTGCGCAACTGCAAAAACAACAGGTTATGGACTGAATGCAGAACAATGTCATACATTCACCCCAGTACAGAGATCTGGACCTAAATCCATCGCTTTTTTGCTCACCATGCCGTTCCAGTTTGAACCCAGCCATATGCAAATCAGTCTTGACCCTGTGCCTCATGGGTACAGTCCAGCCCGAACTGCCAAGTCTGGTCCTCCCTGGACTGGAAACAAGCATCCTAGGACCGGTTTTGGGGTTTCACCCCTCTTCAGCCAGGATAGCCTGATTCCAGTGACATGGAGAGCACGGGACCCACGTCTGGGCATACCCTTCCCACTTGGGGTGACAAATGCAAAAACAACAGTTGATGGACAGAATGCAGAACAATGTCATACATTCACCCAGTACAGAGATCTGGGCCTAAATCCATCGTTTTTTTGCTCACCATGCCGTTCCAGTTTGAACCCAGCCATGTGCAAATCAGTCTTGACCCTGTGCCTCATGGGTACAGTCCATCCCGAAATTCCACGCCAGGTCCTCCCTTGACTGGAAACAAACATCCTAGGACCGGTTTCAGGGTTTCACCCCTCTTCAGCCAGGATAGCTTGATTCCAGTGGCATGGTACTGTGTAACACCTGCAGTGGTGGCTAATGAACCAAGCTTAGGTCAGAGGTAGATCCCTCTCACTTCCCCAACCTGACCTCACAGTGGTGACCGATGCATAACTCATGGTATGGGGTGGTCATTTGGGAGAGGTGGAGATCAGAGGCGTGTGGTCTCCAGCAGTGTCTGGGCTCCATACCAATCTTTTGGAGGTCAGGCCGATTCATCTGGCACTGGAGGCATTCCTTCCCTCTCTCAAAGGAAAAGTTGAGCAGGTGTTCCCAGACAATATCTAAAACATATAAAAAGGTGGGGTGGGGTCATGGACCCTATGTCAAGAGGCTCTTTGTCTCTGTACATAGCTGGAACATCAAGGCATGTCCCTGGTGGTTCAACACCTGGCAGGATCCATGAACGCAAGGCTAGACGAGCTCCGCCGCCGGTGCCTGGTCAATCACAAATGGCATCCTCACTCAGAGGTGGTGCACGGCTTCTTTCAGTGGTGGGGAAAACCTTGGTTAGATCTGTTCCCCACCTAAGAGAACGCGCAATGTCAGCAATTCTGCACGTTAAAATTTCAAAGGCGGCACTAGCTTGGCAACGCTTTTCATCGTGAGTGAAACCGTGGCCTCCTGTATGTCTTTCCGCCTCTACCACTTCTGCCCAGAGTGCTGAAGAAGATCAAGTGCGATCGGGCCCAAGTCATTCTTGTGGCTCCGGACTGGGCACAAAAAATCTGATACCCAGAGCTCCTAAGCGTGGCCATCGATCCTCCGATCAGATTGCCTCTTCGGGAGGATCTTCTGTCGCAGCAGCAGGCGAGGGTTCTTCACCCGAACCTGGACAGCCTCCACCTCCTTGCGTGGAGATTAAGCGGCGACAGTTGACAACTTTTAACCTTCCTCCCGAAGTCTGTAACATCATGTTGGCAGCCAGGCGTCCCTCCACTAAGACAGTATACGCCTGTCGATGGAATAAGTTTGTGGTATGGTGCACAGCAAAGGCTGTGGATCCCCTTTCTGCTCCTCTTTCAGAGATCCTATTGCACATACTTTCTTTGGCCCAGCAGGGTTCCGCCCTGGGCACTCTTAAGGGCTATCTTTTGGCCATCTCTGCTTTTTCGCTCAGTTTCCAGATCAGCCATCTTTGTTCAAGTGCCCTATTGTACAGAGATTCCTCAAGAGCATTACTCATCTTTTTCCTCCTTCTCCTTTTGTAATGCCCCAGTGGGACTTGAATCTGGTCTTAACATATCTTATGTGTGCTCCCTTTGAGCCTCTTCCTTGCTGCCATCACCTCTGCTCGCAGAGTGAGTAAACTCCAAGCTCTTTCTTCTAAGCTCCCTTTCTTCTCTGTGCATCCAGACAAAGTGATGCTTAGGAGAAGGGCTTCATTCCTTCCCAAAGTGGTAAAGCCGTTTCACATTGGCCAAACCATTACCTCGCCCACCTTTTTCCCACCTCCACACCCTTCCAAAGAGGAGGAGAGATTCCACCGTCTGGACCCCAAGCGTGCGCTATCTTTCTGCCTTGATCGCATTAAAGATTTCGGGTGGACCATCAACTCTTCGTTGGCTATATGGGTGCCAAGAAAGGTTGGGCCATTCAAAAGTAGACCACGTCTAGATGGGTTGTCTTTTGTATAAAAATCTGCTACGCTTTGGTGAAAAAGGAAACTCCAGTGCGGCTCCGTGCTCCTCCCACCAGAACTAGAGCTGCCACCACTGCTCAAGCACGCGGAGTTCCACTCCTTGACATCTGTCAGGCAGCCCCTAGGCATCCTTTCACACATTTACCAGACATTGCTGCCTAGACAGCCAACTCCGGAGGGAGCGGCTCATTTACCCGTTCTGTCCCCCAGGACTTTCTGGTGTGAACTTAGTTTGCAGACCCTCCTCCGGGGTTGGTATTGCTGGGGTATCTATTCTAAGGTAAGGAATCTATAACTAACAGTCTCTTTCAGATCAACAAGTTGCTTGCCTTCGGTAACGATGTATCTGTAAGAGACATATGTTAGTTATAGATTCCTTACCGCCCCACCCATCCTCCCTGTTCCGCAAACTGACTTCTAGGATCAGGGACTCCCTTGCAGGACCCTAGTTTAGTGCACCAGTGGTCAGTGTCATGCATGGCTCTGCGCTTATGGTGTTGAAAGTCGTGTCAGAACTGATGTCAGCGCACAGTGGCGGTGTCTATGTAGATACTGCGACGTCATCCCGGTGACCACAATGCCGACGACGGATGCGGAGTCGACCAACGCCACCTACTGACACGCAGGGGAACTGCTGAGAAAAAAAATTCTCCGGATACAGTCTGACGCCTGTGGGTAATTCTTAGGTAAGGAATCTACAACTAATATTTGTCTCTCACAGATACATTGTTACAGAAGGTAAGTAACTTGTTTGTTTAGCACAAACATCGCTATAAATCAAAAATGAGTTCCCATAGGAATTGCATTGTGGTCCCAATAGGTGAGACTATGGGAAAACATTTACTATGCTAACACAGCATGAAAACAAAGCTTGAGAACAAAGCATCACGTTGTTCATGAGAGAATGACTTTGTGTTCAAAACATTATTTACATAATATCTATGATAGGCTGAATGCATGGTGAAGATAGGACAGAAAGATGACTGCTTGCACGGGAAAGATGGTAACAGACAGCAAAAATCATTCTGAAATCGAGGCCTACGGTATCAATGTTAAAATAAAAGCAACTCCTTAACAAAATATCTGAAATTCATTCATGTTAATCACACTATGTTAATACAATTATGCATTTTCATTAAAACTGCTATAACAACTATTATGACTACTGGAATAGATAGACTGAGTAGGTGGGGATTCAATGAAATGTATGATGTTTTGCCTGCAAATTAATGTTCATGCTAAGGAAATATATCCTGAGAGAATTTTGTTCAGATATTTAAGAACTTTGAGCATGTTTTTTAAATGTTATGAATAATGTACTAGTGAAGGAATTTGCAAGGCTAGTAGGTTTTTTTAAGACCTTGAAAAATAATTGAAATCGACATGTTGTTATTATGGATATTGTTTATTTTGAAAGGTTATAAATACTATGATAGAATTTAGGGCCATATGTACGAAACATTTTAGAAGTTCCAAAACGTCCCAATTTGCACAATTGGGTTGTTTGCGACTGCAAAAAAGCATTTTGTAACGTGCAAAAGCCAAATTACAATTCAGTAACTTGTTACTGAATCACAATTTGGCTTTGTGAATTGGAATTTGGAAGGGGTATGTTTAGGGTGTCCCTTTCAAATACCAATTATTGTCGCAAAACATTAATATATTCCCAACACCTCAAAGGAAGTGGTAATCCACTTTCAAATGGGAAGGGGGCCCCCAAGGGACCCCCTCCTCCTTAAGAATGTAAAAATATATATTTTTAAGAGCAAAAAGCGGTCCAATGGACCACTGCATACTCAACCACAAACACTTGCAAAGTCAATAGGTCTTTCCTATGTGAGATTTATGGGCTTTGGTAATGTTTGTAACTATGTTGCAAATGGCTGAAAGTAGTGTAAAAAAGCTATAGGACACAGCCAGCATTGTCTGCCTTTTAGCACTTTTTGAACATGTTTAGTTATGCTGCACTGAAGCTAGCACTGCTGTATAATATGGATAAAAAAAACATTGACTAAGCCAATAGATCTCATATAGGCGAGGCCTATTGGCTTTGCCAATGCTTGGTATGGAATGCCATATGGTAAGTTATATATAGTGTTTACAATGGATGAAGTGCTAATGTTATACAATGGAGAATGCCCTTGCCAAGGTATTAGTGTGTCCAGATTCAAAAGCATTTTAGGAGCATTCAAAAACTGTGAAAATGTGACTTATACATGCACTGAATATAACATAAGTTGTAGGTAGACAGAAAAGTCCAATAGGTTAGAATTTTTATTACAGTGATGCTTTGAGCTACATGTTACTTTGGGTTCAAGGGTTACAAAAGAACCGAATAAGCACTCCTGATTGCTTGTTCAGTAGTAAAACATAGCAATAATTGGTGTTCAGTGGGTTTCCTCGACCTTTTGGCCCCTGAGCCACTGCACCTGCTGCACCATTCAAATCATGACCCTGGTGCCTGGAAGGTAACTAGACTTGTGACTGCTTGTTTAGTAGCAAAATATAGCAATAATCAGTGTTCAGTAGTTTCCTAAGCTTTTGGCACCGGTACCACTGCACCTGCTGCATCATTCAAATCATAGGCTCCTGTTTTAAGGAGAATAATAAAAGATGAAGAATATGAATAAAGAATTTTCTACAACAATATTTTGATGGAGTTTGGAAATCACATGTACTGTGTGTTTGATTTGCATAACAACTATTATGAACAAATAGTGATCGTAGAATTGTGGTGCTGAATCATTTTAATTGATAATAGCAACAATCAGTGTTCAGTGGGTTTCCTAGAGCTTTTGGCACCTGTGCCTCTGCACCTCATGCACCATTCAAATCATGAACCTAGCGCCTGGAAGGTAACTGCACTTGTAACAGCTTTTTTAGTAGCAAAATGTAGCAATAATTGGTGTTCAGTGGGTCTACTAGTACTTTAGGCCACTGCACCAGTTGCACCATTCAAATCAAGACTCTAGTTCCTGCAAGGTAACTCCACTTGTGACTGCTTGTTTAGTAGTAAAATATAGCAACAGTTGGTTTTAAGTTTTTTTCTTAGACCCTTTGATGCCAGCACCACTGCACTTGCTGCACCATTGAAATCATGACCCTAGTTCCTGCAAGGCAACTTCAGCTGTGACTGCTTGTTTAGTAGTAAAATGTCACAATAATCAGTGCTCAGTAGGTTTGGTTTCCTAAATCTTGTGTCCCATGTGCCACTGCACCTGCTGCACCATTGAAATCATGACCCCAGTGCATGAAAGGACCAATGAGGAAAGTGTTTATGTCCAGTAATATATGTGTTTAAAAAATAAACCACAATTGCAAACGGAATACACAATTATTGTGTCGCTAAACTTAAACACAAAGGCTTTTGAGAAAGTGCCCTTAAAGTGAAATAAAGCATATGCTTTACACATCAAAGTGAAAGCCAAGTATTGTTAAATTGTGCTACAATTTGGCTTGCTCTTCCCTGTGAAAAGATCTTATCCCGTGCTTGACAGTAAATGGGCCGCAAACAGTGCAAATTGCCCAGGATCACCATATATTAAGCTGACACTGAGACTGAAATGTGCTTTTGTACTTTGTTCTTAAAAAGACAGTTTCACAAAATAAATTGACTCATCAAAGAAGAGAAAATTTGAAATAAACTTGCAAATGTTTTGTGCAGCTGAAGAATGAGATACCTTCTGAAATGGCTATGTCTTAAATACTATTTTAAAACAATGGCACAAGAAGGCTCCATTCAGAAAGCATGTTGCATTCCTCTTTCCTATAAATACTCTACTTTGAAGTAAGCGAAAGCAAAATAATCAGGCTCCCACGAAAACACATTTTTAAACAGAAAAACAAGACAACACTTAGGTCCATGCCAACAGGGGTATCAAGTGATCCTTGGAATAAGCGTTCACATGGAACTCATTTGAGAGAAAATTATGTATGTCACAGATCTTTCTGTGTGGATTAAATGAAAGTAAACCAATATTAGTTAAGCATTTTGAAAAACCAATACTAGCAAAGGCAGTATTTTACTATGAACCTGCGGTTCAGTCGAACCGAGTTTTTATTCAACTAGAATCATTATGGCGTAAATTATTATGAGCGTGTTTTTAAGACCATTCAAGAAAGACAATAGAATATGAAGACACCAGGTGTGTAATCAAACCATAACCAAAGTGAAACAGAAGAAGAGTAAGTGAAACATCAGCATGAAAGGTATATTGGTTGATACATATAAGAGGCAGCAGTTTCTATTCAAAACAGTCTTGGATACATAGAATCAATCAACGGAAACGCTGTCTGTCTCTTTAATTGTGTCGACGGCGTTTCCACCATTTAGGGAAAATAGGGTCTCATCAGGACTAAGATTGCCTGGGGTAGGCTGGTATTTGGGAAGTGCGGCAATTATTCATAAATAGAAGCCACTGAGGGTTAGAGAATCAATCCTTCTGGGTGGACTGCCATCGTAATCTCTTGAGGGCAGTAATACCTTGTGGTCCTAGGAGGCTTTGAGTCAAGCTCTCTAGTGGACACTTCGAGTTAAGTGAGAGAAAGGCATATTCTTTGTGGTGGGATATCTTCCATATGATGGGACGAGTGGCGAGTGGCGACGAGGACGCTCCTGTAAGGGTTGGGATGCTTCACATTTGACCTCGGTCTTTGAATGCCCAACAAATATGACACTATAAGGACAAGATTTAAAGGCCTATTTATTACAGAAAGGGATTTTGTGTAAGAATACTGTAAACACATCTTTAGCATGGGGAGGTACAAACTCAAGCCGCACAGCCTAAAGCAAATAAAGCCAGAAAATGGAAAGGCAGAAAACATGAGTTATGAGCCACAAAGACAATAGCAAGCCATGGGCAGAATGCATTCCCAGGTCAACTTTCTGAAAGTCCCAAAGATGTATTTTTCATAGCCAGGCAATGACCTAAAAATAAAACTTGAAAGTTTATTTTTCTGATTTTTAAACACATCCCAATTTCCTTTAAGGAAAAACGGGCTGCATTAAAAAATATATATAGCTTCATTTCAAAGTAATCACAGACATGGTAGTCTGCTGACTCCAGCAAGCCACCATCCCTGTGATGGCAGCGATTCATAGTGGGTCACAAATTGCAACCTACCTCATTAACACAAGCCACTAGGAATCGCTTTCTTAAAATATATTCTTTTGTACATTAGAAATTGTGATTTCCAAATTGTGATTCTGTAGAATCATAATTTAGAAATTGCAATTCGTAATTTTTTTATATCTGGCCCTACAATATTTGCATTTTCTTTCCAATGTCGAAAGACTAACGAAGCAAACATCATTGAATAGAAAAACTTGAAAATATCTATTGAAAAAAAATGGATGCAAATCTTTTAATCCATAAACAAGTCCCAAACTAATTAAATTTGTCATTGAAAATTTAAAATAGACAGCTATTGTGAGAAAGGTAGTCACCACTGATAGCTTTACATTAGGTCAGTGTGGGTCAGGAAATTCCTCGTTCACTTTAATTTCCAGAAACTGAAATATAAATTAGGCAATAGGAAAAATGGTGTATACGAAATTGATACAACTTATACAACTTATCAGACAGTAAATGCTATGATTCCAGAGAGCATTCCTGATATGCAACTCATACAGATTTGTACCCAGTGTATTCTTTTCTGCTGCAATTATACACACAGGCTTAATAGGACCACTAGCGGCTGCTACCGGACGGGGGTGGAGGGGTGGGGAGGATGAAAAAAAAGAAAAATAATACTTACCTAGAAAAGCCGGCCAGCCTGCCGCCACCCCTCCCCTCCATCCTCTTCCTTCTCCCTGTCTCCTGTCCAGGAAGCACCCGGGCACACAGGCTCCCCTGAGCCACTCACAACACTGCAATGCAATGCAGCATTGTGATTGGTCTGAGCGCTGTGTTTTGGCACTCAGACGGGGACAGGGAGCCTGTGCATCTTCCTCACCATGATGTGTAATGCAGCTTGGTGGAGAACATGCAAAGTGTGCATGACTGTTTGGCAGAGCCAAGAGGGTTGGCCAGTCATGCACACTTAGGTGCAAACCACTCCTCCTCCCGTTCTGGCCAGCCCCACCACTGACTACAATAGGAAAAATAAAATTATAATAACAATACATTATTATCATTTTATTTTTGCTTTTGAGCAGTGAGGCGACGCTCCACCGCCTCAGCGGAGGAGTCGCCACTGAACAGGACCGGATAAGACCCTGACTAGTGATGATTAAGTGGAATTAAATTAAGTGAGGAAGCAGTGATTTATTTAAAGATTAACGGGGTGCACAAAAAATGGTGTGTAGGCATTATTGGGTGCATGATAGTGAAAGCTAGAAGTCTTTATAATAACCTATAAAAACGTTATGAAGGAAATTGGCCTTTAGTTTATTCTAGATAGATTTAGAACTTTGGAGACTAGGTATTTACTTTTTTTTTAACACATAAGGGATACTTCTGCTTCCAACACAATCTCGGGTGGTAATTATGGACTTGGCTGTCATTAATGTGAAATTACCACATCATTCCGAGTCTGAGGCAGAATGGCTGATAGCAGGCAAATATGATGTGTATTCCCGAGTCAGAGGTACACGACTCAGGATTTTAAATGTTTTTCTGCTGATTTGGGTTACGTTTTGCGTGACCCAAATCTTACGGGCAAACACAAGAGTCGGAATAAGACAGAAAACAGGCCCTAGTACGAAAATAAAAGTGCCCCATATTAGTGCATTTTATAGCTACAAAAACAGGTCAATATTTGCAAATTGGGGCAGTTTTGAACCTGAATTGCTGTATAAGTGGTTTGCAAGTTCTGGACGACTGCTTGGAGTTGGACTTGCAGCAGGGCATGCTTTAATATCAAGGGCATCAACAATAAACGGCCCAGCAGATCATAAAACAGCCCCACAAGCGGCCAAACACCCGGCCCACACACGTATGTGTATCAGACCAGCCCATAGGCTACTGCCTGGTTGCCGATAGGCCAGTCCAACCCTGGAACAGTGGAGCGTGCAATTATAGCATGATTAGTATCCAAACTCTTACTCAAATAGAATTTTTTGCTCGGACTGAGATTTGTGTGGGAAAGGGACTGAGCCCCCTTAGAGTAGCCTTCTGAAGACTCGGGGTCTGGTGTGTTGTATTTGTAACTCTTACATTTACGTTTGCAGATCCCCATTATCATCAGCGCACTGAATTGAATCGACGAACGTTCGTAGCTGTCCTCGGTGCTGAAGGTGGTTACACGCGGTGTCTATGCGGAGACACAGGCATCGGAGTGTATCAGAGGCGCTGGCCCAGCAACACAGTCTTCCGCTGTCACCGCGCTCGCATTTTGTGTCCGCTCCAACTTTTTGGGTGGGGGAATAAGAAACTGTCGAGAAATCATTTTTTATGATATTAACTTGATTATTTGGGTTCATGGTCAGGAGTTGGTGATGCTGCCTTATGACCCGCCTATGCAAGCTTATGATTCAAGTTAGATTCCGAAGTAGGAAAACGGTTCTATATCATTATTAACGGGATCACAGTAAGAATGAATTCGAGGTATTGATTGCCCAGCTCCAATGTTTCTACAGAGCTAAGAACCTGGACTCTTGGCCAGATCTGAACAGAGAGGAGACTTGGATAAAGTTGGAACATTTGTTGCCAACCGGACATGGGCTTTTCCCACCTAACTTGAAGAGCGCTGGCATAGTTGGAATATGTGTTCTGCAGTCAGCTTCAAGTCACAAGAAAAATAAATCTTATTTCTGGTATGGGCGTATCTAGAAGTGGGTCACCTAAAGAGGGTCGTCATTTCCACAAGGCCGTCCATTTAGTTAGTGGTGAGCTACCAGGATGCAGGCATACAGGTCTAACAGGGAACTGCTCAAGGTTGTACCCAAGGGGAGGTAGACTATACCTGGAGTATAGTAAAAGGCAATCTACTCATAGTCAACTAGGAGATGGAGATTACTTCCTTAAGGGTAAAGAAGATGGATACCTCTGATACTCTTCTCACCAGCAGCATCCTAGGGGTCTGCTAGTGTGTTCTTCTCTTGGTAACGTGTTGGTCTCTGGTGGTCAGACACATCACAGTAAACATGTAGAGAAAACATTTAAAATAGCAGAACTTTCAGGTCGAAAAGGGAAAAAATGAACACCTAGTGGTACCGCAGCTCCCTACAGCTACAGACCTTCTGTTTTACACTTGGTTTCTGACATTTAATTGCTCACTTCACAATTCTCACGTTTCATCACTCTGCAATAGGCCTGGGCTAAAAATCCGTTCCGCTTGCAGAAATGGCGGTAATTTGACATTTTCGCGTTCCGTGGAGAGCGCGAAAATGTCAAAATTTCCGCAATCCGCATTTTACCTGAAATGTTTTGCTTGCTCGCGCTGTAAAATAATACATTCTCGCATGCGCGCGATCGCCTTACCTGAATCCCCGCGTTCTCTGACAAGTTTTCCCGATCCGGTCGCGTTCTCCACGAGATGTTGGATTGTTGGTAGCCATTTGCGCTGTCTCGCGACAGTTCTCGCCCGCAGTAACGTCATTCGTCGCGCGATCACGTCTTTCTTCTCGCGATCATGCACCGCGAGACAAGTGAAAACAAGATGGCCGCGCCCGCGAGCAACCGCATGGGTAAGTTGGCGAGCCGCGAACACGCAGAAAATACCGCGAACGGGCGGGAAAAAAACTTCCGCATCTTCGCGATATTTCCGCGTGTTTGCGGAGATTTTTAACATTTTCGCGATAATTTGCAAAAGTGAATTTTGCAAATTCAGCCCACCCCTACTCTGCAGCTTGCACCCAAACCCTTTCAAACTGTCATCAGTCCACTCACTCTGATCTGTGCAACAGTATCCTTCCTTGCTATGCAAAATTCAATCTCTTCATTTGTCTTTACCTCTGCCCTTCACCTGTAGATTCACCCTTCTAGTTTCCCAGTCTTTCCCTGCTCCTGGTCAGCTGCCTGACTTACTTTGACACCCTCACACACTCTTTTGGTTTCCTGTTTCTCATTTGTACTCTGTGATTTCTTACCTCTCTTCTGTTAACTTTTTTACCTTCTCCTCCAATTTCCCACTTCTTTCCTTATGCCCTCTCATCCTACCTGTTTGCAATCTCTGCCATCCACCCTCTCACCTTTCTCCTCATTGGCAATTCTTGTGTCTTCTCCAGTGAAGTTGAGATGGCGTGGGCTGCGATGTAGAACTTTGTGATCTGTACAGAAAAAAGGGTTGTTCTTGATTTGTTTAACAAAAACTTTATTACAGGTTTAAAATTTATAACAGCATCATGACATTCACAGTAAAGAAATGGTCCTGTTTGCAGTATAGGCATGTTACATGTATTCTAGAATTTTATTGATCATATATATGCAATTCCATGGAATAGCTCCTTTTTTCTTATTTTTATTTTTTTAATTTTATTTTACAGAGTTTTATATAGTGCAAACTTGACCAGAACTGGGTTTCAGAGCGCTTTACATAGCACCAGTTACATTACATGAGGACACATCAATTTTTGTTAGGCACGGGGAGATTAAGTGATTTGCTCAAATTCACAGGATGTTCAGCTTCATTGCCGAGACTCGAACCCAGTTCCCCAGATTCGAGGTCACCGCCCTAGCCATTAGGCAACTTAACCAACCCCCCCCCAGACAACTAGACAATGTCACCCATCCGTTGATCATGGTAGTTTAGATTACGGAGCAACAAAAAGATGGTGGGGTGCAACATATGTGGCTACCTGTTATACAGTAATTGTGGATTAAACCGGTATCGCGCCAGTGCAGGGCTGTAACCAAGATTGGTTTTGTAATACCATTTCCTGCATACCATTCAAACAAAACATAGAGGTATCTTGTACCTTACAGGTCCCTTCTGCAGAAAGTATTACCATAAGCGGTAGAACTCTGGACTAGCATCTGTACACCCCAAGATGTTTCTTTAATGTTAACCTTTCATGGTAGAGGGCAGGGGGTTTGTGTCAATGTTTTTATCACACTGGCTATCGTAACAATGAAACATGGATTTGTTTGTATATGAAGTTGAGGTCCTATGCACGAATTAGTTTTTTTCTTTTCAGCAGGCAGACATGTACTAAACTGTCCTTAAACGTTCTGTGCAGACCTTAAAGTGAATGCATAACATATTCATATTATTAACCCAACCAGAGGAGTTCTGTGGACATAATCATCGGTCGCCAGTAGGTAGTTATAGTGAGGACCTAGTTTCCATGGGAAAAGCGTTTTTTGTTTTCCCAAGCACTTTGACGCCGGTTGATGAATGTTCGCTAAATTTTCAAAACTAGTGACTCGCTCGGGTCAGCTCCTGTCTTGAAAGTTTCAAGGTGATTCGTCAAATGGGGGCTGAGAAAAAAGGAGGGTCCCAAAACGCGTTTCCCCATGTTATTTCGCATAGGAAAATTTAGAAAAAACTACAGCCCGAACTGCTGAACAGAATTACACCAAATTTGGCAAAAAGGTGGGTCTTGGTTCAGAAAGAGCCCTTTTTGTTAAATGGTATAAATCCGTTCAGTAGTTCCTGAGAAATTTGAAAAAGAAAAAGTTTCAATATCTAGGGCAGCGGTGGGTTCACGAACCCTCCCAAGCACAAGCTTCACTGTGATTGGCTGCCAAAACTCCAAACCAGGAAGTGTTGGCAGCCATCTTGTGACTCGGTAGAACCGAGTCACAAGAAAACAGTGAAAAAAATGTTTAAACACATGAAAAGGGGGCAGCGTAGAAACACCCTGACCACCTGGGCCTACCACAGGGGTCCCACAAGGACCCCCAGGGCCCAAAAAAGATTTTTTTATTTAAAAACGGCAGAATTTGTGCTGGGTGCGCGAATCCAGCTGATAAAATTAAAAGAAAAATGAAGCGCGGGCTCCCACACTTCGCTATTATTGAGCCCCTGGGTGGGCCAGGTCCCAGGGGCATGCGCCAAAGAAATAGCGGGGGCCCCGCATCCCAGGGGACTGCTACCTGTTCGGGGCATTATTTATGTTTTGCAGGGGGCACGCAGTCCCCCCCTCAGCCTCGGGGACCACCACCTCCCTGGGGCTCTCCTTTTAAAAAAAATAAACCTGTGTGGGGGAGGCTTAAGCCCCCCCACACACCCCGGGGACCGCCACCTCCCCGGGGCTTTATTTTACTTCTGCGGGAGGGGGGCATGCAGCCCCCTCTCAGCACCGGGGACCGCCACCTCCCCGGGGCTGTTGTTTAAAAAAAAAAAGAACCTGTGTGGGGGGCTCAAACCCCCACACACGCCCCGGGGACCACCACCTCCCCAGGGCACCACCACCTCCCCAGGGCACTAAGTATGCTAATACGGACCCCCAAGCCCTGGGGACCACCACCTCCCCAAGGCTTTGCACACATTGGGAGGGAGGCCGCGCTGCCCCCCTCCTAGAGCCCTGATGGCCCTGGGGACCGTCACCCCCCAGAGCTGGCTCCTGCAGTGTCCCGGAGTGCTCACCCCGGGACACTGCTGTTTGCTATGGCAGGGCAGGAGCTTTGCGGCTCCCGGCCTGCCATAGCAAACCCTGCTTTGCTTCATTGAAGAGAGAGCAGGGAAACCTGCTCTCGCTTCAATGAAGCAAAGCATAATAGCTTTTCCACAAGGGGAGCTGCATGTCAGCAGCTCCCATTGTGGAAAAGCGATGCTGGCTCCCACAGGAGGCAGGGAGCCGGTGGGACCGTGGGGGAATTGGGGCTCCCCCCACAATTCCCAACAAAGAGGCCAGTCCCCAGTGGATGGGGTCCCCAGGGCCAGGAATGGCCTGGGAGGGGGGCCACGCAGCCCACCTCCCCCCCCCAAAAAAACAAAACAATATATTTAAAATGGCAGGCCGGCCCCCGGGGATGGGGCCATAATTGGCCTGAGGAGGGGGGCCACGCGGTCCCCCTCCGCATAAATAAAAAAAAATAGGTGTGCAAGGCCCCGGGGGATGGGGTCCCCACTGCCAAAAGTGGCCCAGGGAAGGGGGGCCACGCAGCCCCCCTCCCAATTTTTTTTTTTTTTAAAAAGCAAAAAAAAGGAACCGGCAAATCGCCGGAGGACCCGCCCCCTCCCTGCATCCCTGTGCAAACGCCCCCAATGGCGCGTTTTAGGGTGGGGAATTAGTTCCCCTTGAATCCTGAGAGTCGCTGGGGGCCAACTAGCCCACCAGGTTCCTCCAGTATGCACCACAGGGCTGCGTTGCAGAGAGGTGGTCCGAGGCCACTCTCCTTTTTACACCTCTCCGCACCGTAGCTGTGTGGCGCTTACTGGAGGTACCCAGTGGACTAGTTGGACCCCAGGGACCCTCAGGATTTAAGGGGACTTTATCCCTCAACTTAAAACGTGCCACGGGGTGCGTTTGCACAGTGGTGAAGGGAAGGGCCGGGGCCTAATGTGAAATGTGTGCAAACAAGCCCTGTGGCATATTTTAAGTTTGGGCATTAAGTCCCCTTGAATCCTGAGGGTCCCTGGGGGCCAACTAGCCCACCATGTACCTCCAGTAAGCGCCACAGAGTTGTGTTGCAGAGAGGTGTACAAAGGGGCGTGGCCTCGCATCACCTCTCTGCAACGCAACACATAATTATATTTTTTCACCTTCTTCTGCTGGAGGGTGTTTATCAAGGGACGGATATATGGGTTATTAAGGTAGGATATGAAGGAACCCTGAGGTACTCCGCAGTTCATGTGGACTGAAGATGAGCAATATGGGGCGAGACGGACCGACTGGGTTCGGTCTTTCAGAAAGGATTTCATCCATTGTAGGGCTGGGCCTTTTAGGCCAGAATTGGCGATTCGGTCCAGCAGAATGCCATGATCCACAGTGTCAAATGCCACGGACAGATCCAGCATGACCAGCGCTTGAGTGCTGCCCACATCAGTCCCATGCCTCATATCGTCTACTACTGAAAGAATGACTGATTCGGTAAAGTGGGAAGTGTGAAACCCTGTCTGATTATCACAGCTTCTTTGAACGATTGGAGAACATATTCTTGCGTGAGAGAAGAATTTGAAAGGGAGAAGATCCCTTCTGGGAAGGATGAATGGATGATTTGGGGGGCATGCGTCTTTGTGGGAACCAGATTTTTTTTCTGCTAGATGCTCTTTGCTGATGCAGGGAAAGGTAGAAATAGAAGTGTGGTTCCTATTTCCTGAGGAGGGTTTAATGTCTGATTTGCTCTGGGAAATAATAGCCTGCATTTTCTTAATTTTGTCTATGAAGAATTGATTTAGGTCATCACATAATTTCTGTGTTGGAATGACCGGTGGTATTACTCAGTCTGGGACAGATAATTCTCCAACTAATTTGAATATGACTTTTGTTTTATTGTTGGAGTCTAACACTTTGTTTGAAAAAGTTATTTTGGTTTGAAGGATAGCTTTTTCATAATATTTCATACATTGTATGAAGGTTTCTTTGTTGTCTGGCGAGTAAGAGCATCACCATTTCCATTCTACCTGCCGCGTTTTTAGTCTAGCTGTCTTTAACTCTTCGGAGAACAGTTTTGACGCCTTATGCTGGCGGGAACATCTGATTTTTTTAAAAGGGGCATGAATATCACTGGCCATTCTTTGCCATTGCGATTCTTCCCCCTATTTGTCCAAGTTATCTGTCATGGAGGGTAGGTTAGATGCTAATGTGTCGCAGAGGGAATTTGTGTTTATTCCATTCCAATTTCTAGTCATGGTCTTTGGGAGGATGATGGGTTTAGGTGGAATGAATTCACTGAGGGTGAACTTTATTAAGTGGTGGTCAGACCATGCACAGGGAAAGATGAAAATATTGGTTATAGTGAGGTTAATGGACCAAGCTTGGTCGAGCGTGAGTCCTTTGATATGATTCGAAGTTGAGACTATAAAGCATTTCAGTCATATACTTGGAGTCTTTGCACTCAGTTTCTTCATTTGCCCAGTAGTTCATGTCTCCAATGAGTAAAGTTTTAGCATGATCAATAGATAGTGAGGACATGAAATCTGCTAGGCCTTTTGGAAATCCCTGCTTAGGCTTTGGTGGTCTATGGAGGAGTACACTCACCGGCTAGGCATTGGGGAGACCAGTTTAAACGTAATGCTGTCGATTGATGCAAAATATAGCGAGGTAAGAGAAGTGAAAGTAAGATGTTTTTATCATTGTTGCCACACCCCCACCTTTTTCCCGGTGGATCTATTGGCATTCAGGAGATAGTAATTTCCTGGTAGTGCCGCTGGTATGTCAGTCATGGAGTCATCCATGAGTCATGTCTCAGTCACAAGCACTATGGCTTGGCTATCTGTATTCAATAGATTAAGTATTTCTAACTGATGTTTAACCAAGGAACGTGAGTTGATGTAAATAATATTTAGGTTGTTAGTTGTGCAATTTCTTGACCCCTTGATCATAGAATCGGAGCATCACTGGGATTCCCAAATGAGATATTCCAGTGGCAGATAGGGGCAGAGGTATTACATGGATTAACCTCTTTGGAAGGACAATAAAAATGAATTTCTTGTTAAGCACCAATGCAGCATCGGTCTCACGATCATGATGCGAGTTCCACGTGAATTGGAAAACCATGGGGTTCCAATTCACGTGGAACTCACATCATGATCGTGAGACAGATGCTGAAAATGGGAGTACTTTATACAGAAGAACAAACTCTGAGTAAGATATTTTGATAGTTGTATCAATATATTCAGCCTTCTCATTTTAACATAAAGAGTGTGATTTCCCTTACGGGGTGATTCATGCACATTCTATACATTATATTAACATAACATTACATGGCGGTGAAAGGTGTTATGAGGCAAGGGCATATCGCCTCTTAGCCTTCTGCATTCCTCTGGACATCAAGGCATGTTGGAAGCCCTTCCGAGGCATCAACCATTTTAGAATGCAGAGGGGCATATTTACCAGCCCCTATTGCCACAGGAACATCACTTTTTTCAATTTTCCTGTGGCGATGGGGGCTTTGCCTCATTTACAAGGTGGCGTTAAGCCACTTAAAGTGGCTTAACGCTGCCTTGTAAATAAGGCACCCTTTCACGCAATACTTATTGTGAAAGGGGTGGGCAATGGGTGTTGAAGTGGGCGTTCCACCACAACAACCATTGGTTTTGACGCTGCTCCATATTTACCTTGGTGGGGTAGATATGAGACAGTGCCAAAATTAAGACAAAAAACAAACCTGGTCTTAATATGGGGCAACTAGTAGAAATGCTTTATTTCTCCTTGTTTTTGCTGGTTCTATGTGTGCTGCATTACGCAGCACACATAGAAACAGCAACATGTCAGTGATTGATAGATATAAACAATAATTTTAAAAATGATGGGTTGCAACTTCTATGAGTGCTGCATAAAGCGGCAGACATAGAATATACAAATCATCATTAAAATTGTTTATATGCAGGAAGAGACATACCTTTCTGAACATAAACAATCATTACCACATTGCAGGCACCCTTGCACTATGGTGCAAGGGTGCTTGCGTTTGTGCTAGGCAGCTTTAATTAGAGCCAGCACACGGGGAAATGCAGGGCTGCACCAAATTGTTGTAAATATTGTGCAGCCATGCTTTTCAAAAGTGGCGGAGCGCGGCAATAAGCCAAGGAGGCTAACGCCGTGCTCCGTCACTTTTCTTGTAAAATGCCTCAACAGCTTTTTAGTCTTATAACGGGGGAAGATGTAATAGTGGGTTAGTACCTAAAGTAGCACGTACTACAAAATTCCCTAGTTGGGGTTAGGGCTTAACAATTACTTAAAATGGCAATATCTTTAATCTCCAAGTGCATAAAGTCATGGTTAAAACTGTTCCAGAGCTACACTGATCCCCCCATTTAGCACACAGGAAAACCTTGACAGTGGGGCATGAAGGCCAAAATAGTTCCTAGTTCTTCTAGGATTGGGGAAGGTGTAATAAGGGCTATACAATGGTACAAGGTGGTGCAGAGTCACCAATTCCACAGAGGCAAACAACATTCAGGCTGTATTATCTAGTTAGGGCTCATCAGCCAGGTATGGACCTGGATGAAGCCCAACGTTATTACAAGTAGCCTAGATTAATGCAAGCATTTCACTTGTCACTTATTGTATACCTTATTGTGCCACACACTGTATCACTAGAACTAAGCTATACCTGGCTGATGAGTCCTAACTAGGGTGAAACAGGCCCTAAGTTGCTTGTGTTCCAGTTCAGGGAGGACCTGACCTTGCAGTTCGGGCTGGACTGTTCCCATTGGAACAGGGCAGAGACTGATTTGCATATAGCTGGGTCCAAACAGAGTTGGCATGATGTGCAAAATATTGAGGACTGGGATGTGGTCTGAGTAATACCAGTGGCTGATATTAATTAAAGCATTACATCCATCACTTTCTTTATTTACTTTACTGTCACCACAAGTCGAACTGGTATGTCTAAACATAGGTCCAATGTAAACCGTGTCAATGGAGCTAAGCTAAATCTGACTGATGAGCCCTAACTGGGCAAACTCGGTCCAATGTTGCTTGTTTTCCGGTTCAGGGATGATCTGACCCGGCTGTTCGTGCTGGACTGTTGACATTGGAGCAGGATCAAGGCTGAATTGCATATGGCAGGTCCAAACTGAGGTGACATGGTGTGCAAAATTACAATAGACTGGAACGTGGCCAGAGTAGTTACCAGTGGCTGAGATTAATTCAAGCATTCCATTTCTATGTGTGCTGCAGAATGCAGCTCACATAGAAAAAGGAAAAACGAGGAGAAATAAAGATATTTCTTCTCGTTGGGCCTCCCTTACGCCTCCTCTGGGGAGGCATACGTTTTTTTGCCACTGCCTCAGAGTTATTATTTCTCATAAATCTGCAGCAGTGTCAAAAAGCCAGGGATGTTGCTGGTAACACCCCCAGCAACACCCATTGCATGCCCCTTTAACTCAGAAAACTGTATTACAGGGAGTGATATTTTCAAGGCAGCATTAAGCCAAAAAAAGTGGCTTAGTGCTGCCTTGTAAATATGGAGCAGGCTCCTGCGCCACCGGAGCATCACAAAAAGTGATGCACCTGTGGCGCCCGGGGCTTATAAATAATCCCCTGAGTCTGGACATTTCTTCTTAATGTTCTGTGTGAGGGGGCGCACTTTTGAGTATGAAAATATCAGCTCTAGTATTGGTGAAGTGGCCCCATTGCTAAAATATCTTCCCTTTATGATTAGCAAGAAGGATGCCTTTAAGCCCAGTCAAAACAAGTTAATTTAGACTTCTTTCAATGTTTTTTAAAAGTAGATGGGACACAAATAGGGTTCTGCAAAGTTGCGCAATTTTGTTTCTGTTTTCTCCATGAAGTGTCATTCAAAACTTTGCCAGGTTCCTCAACATCCTGAAAATTTTATTTTTATTCTTAACAAAAACAAGTGAAAGTACTTCAAATCATTTTTTGTGTGCAATATGCAAACGTGTAGTATCCTCAGGTCATGTTAATATGTTCCCTTTCGTCCTGTACCTAGCTGCTCAGTCAGTGAGAGTGTTCCATGTAGAATGTTAGTGTGATTGGAATGCTTGGGTGCCTGGTGTGTGTGGGTCAGTTGGAAGATGGGCTGAGTGGGGCTCTGTATCTACTCTACTTATGGGTTTGCTGTAACTTCTACTTATGGACTTAATAAACTACATCAAACTCAACTCGGCTACGTCTACTATGTCACTTGAACACGTGGGGCCAGCCCACTACAAAACGTTAATTATAAACATGCATACAACCCTTGCTTTTTGAGTTAGAATTCACTCCAAAAAAAGACTTTGTAGAAAATGTCACTCATCTGCAAGGCTGTGCTAAATCCCCAAAAGTTTCAACTTCGCAAAGGTGCAAAATTGCTACTAAATATTTCTTTGATGTCTTCAGGGTAGGGCACCCAGGCTCAATGAAGCAGGCATCCCCAAAAGTCACTTCACTGACAATTGTGCTACGATTCCCAGGGATTAAACTGCATCATGCAAATACCCCATTCAATCCCCATTCCCGCCGGTTTTCTAGATACACCAATATGCTGTGCTCCCAATTGTATTTCTTCCAAGCAATATCCCTGTGCGGATTCATGTGCAACCCCAGTGGGCTCGGATGAGGGACACTGGGGAATGTTACTTGTTGTGAGCTCGTTCTGCCCTGCACACGGGTCCTTCAGCTTCATTCCGCATGACTGACTTGTCGTTGATCCCTGAATGAGCTACAGTAGAGGCTAGAGTCCAAAATTTCTTTGCACACATTTTGATTCAATGCACAACTTGCGATTCAAGGACAGGTCATGCAGAAAGGTAAAGACCTCGACTGAGAGATGATTTGGAGCGCCCCTCCATCATACACCCAGGCATTGCACATGGTGGGACAGGCAGGGGCGGCTCGGAGCGTCGCCCCACTGCTCTGTGAGCAGTTAAAAAAGGAAAAATACAATGAAAATAACGAACGTTATTATCATTTTCTTTTTCCCTGGCTCATCTAGTCAGGGGCAGGGTGGGCTCCAACAGGAACAGGGGAGGAGTGGTTGGCACTCACTTAAGTGCACAGGACTGTTTGGCCAGCTCTCTCGGGCCGACCTAGGTTCTAATAGGGCTTCACCCTATTAGAACCTATTAGAACCCTTTTAGAACCTCGATCACCAGCAGTAAGTTTAGGCAGGTGATAAGCTTCCTAGTTGAGGCATCTAGCCCTTATGTGCCATGCCCAGTTCAAGAACCTTGGTAGTGCAAAATCTATCTGTTCATTTGTATTGTATCTAAATATGTTCAGCGCCTTGACACAGAATCTAACGCGCAAGTGTTGGCAGATCAGAATAATCTACTTGGAACATGGTAAAGTGTACCTGGGGCAAAGGAATAACAAGCGTGCTTCTGTTTCCATAATCGTCGGAAAAAAGGGACATTCCCTTGACATTCCCCTGTAGCACCTTCTGTCCCATTCCACTTAGCATTGTGCCAGGGGCCGCTTCTCCGTTTGAGCAGAAGAGCGCCGCCTCACTAATCAAAATGCCAAGGAGATGAAAAATAAAATGGTAATAAAGTTTATTTATTACCATTTTATTTTTCATCCTCCCCATCCTGAACAAAGCGTCAGGATGGGCTTGGTCGGGGCTTGCTGCGTGGTAGCAACCGGGAGGAGGGTAGACTGCCTGAGCACTTTTCAAAGTGCGCATGTCCCTTTGGCCGGCCGTCTTGCAATGGCCAGCCACACATGCGTACTTTGAAAGCTCTAACCCAGCTGTCTTAAGACAGCTGGGTTAAAGCAAGTGCAGAGCTCCAATGTCCTCAGTAGTAGCGAGAGAAGCCTCTACCTCCAATCCTGGTTTTGCTCTCATGCAGCATGAGAGCTGCGCCAGGATTGGTTAGGGGAGTTGTTGAGGGGCCCATGCTGGAGAAGACAAGAAGACTGGAGCGCTGACGACGCCCGTGCAGGTAAGTGGTATTAAAAAAATTATTTATTATTTTCTTTATTTAATGTGTCCCACGCCCACCACCCATTTGCCTACCCCATCACTCTCTAGTAGTGCCGGCTGCGACTACATTCTGCATATTTAAAGGTAATGAACCCATTCTAAAATGTATGTACAAGGTTCTAGTTGCGTGGGGAGTTATCCTATCCATGAATGTTTCACATTTTGACAAACACTTATGTGAGAAGAGCTTATCAATCATACCCTCCGGGTGAAGTGAACACCATACTTCTGAAAGGATATGGTCCGAATATAGGCTCTTAATCTGAGTACCCACATTTCTACTTAGATTTTTCAGTTCTTCCCACACATCAAGCAAGCATAGTCTAAGGCAGAGCTCTTTGACAGCCTTTAGACAGGGGTTGAAAAAGTTTGTATCTAATACAATCAGCTCCTTCAGTGCCATTCTTTAGGAGTCCTGATCCAGTGTTGCCCATAATCTAAAACAATAAGGTCGGTTTGGCAATTCTCTGAATGTTCAAGTCCCACATTAATGGTAACAAGGGGTCCTAGTTGGTAAATTCAATTGCGGCTTTAAGAATGTATTTTCCAAATGGGTTAGCAGACTGGTATCACTATATCCCCAGATTTCTGCCCCATACAGAGTCCCACCCAGGACTACTACTCTGTAGACGTAAGAACAGGTGATCCTGCCCTACTTGATGTATGTCTGCACTTTTTCAAAATGGCTGCTGATCTGTGCTGCTGATTTTGCTCTTGTCAATTTGGAGATCTCAAGATAGTTTGTCAGAAAGTTTAACAGCTAAGTAATCGATCGACTTTGGTAGATGCTATGGGTGATGGTGGGACGGCAGATTCTGTTATTTAAGGTGAGGAAGATTTTAAGCAGAGCCTTCCCTTTTGTCTGTCCCTAATCACTGCTTCAGGAAGAATGATAACAGCCAGGCACAGAGACCTCACCATTCATTGTGTCACTGTTTTGGATGCTTCTGCTGGAGCCAGCATTACTGCTCACTGTTGTGAGAGCCAACACCTTGCACAAAGGCTTTGCCTGACAAACTGACAGAAAATGAAATATGAATTAGAATCAACCCAAACCAGCTCAAGCCTTGGACAATGGGTCCACATCCCCTGTCTGGAAAATTAGTATAAAATGAGGACCCAAACCTCCCCAGTTGCTTCACATTCAAGCTCTTCTTAATCGTGGAAGAGGGTGCTCCCCAGAGTACTGGGACAGCTGTGTGACCATGGCTTGTGTCTTCATGACATTCAATCTTCCAGAGGCAAGGGGATGTCACTGGAAGCCATGCTGGAGGAGCAGAGGGTCTGCCTAGTGCCCAAACGCCTACCTACGAAGAGAGGGATTGAGAGTGCTTGGGTCTGCAGAAGAAAATACTGTACAGAAGGAGAAGCCCAGCACATTTCCGGCATGAGGAATGCTAAGAACAAGCTGACTTCCAGTGAGTAGCAGATTATGAGTGGCCTCTCCTGTGTGGGTTCTCTTTGCTTCTCTGAACAGTTCCCACTGTGAATTGCAACAAGACATTTTAGTTGGAAAGAACATTGCATTGTCCAGTACCCTGATATATGCCCTAAAGACTGGTGCTGCCACTGAGCAATGCAAAAAGTGCCACAAGAAGAGCTGCTGTCCCTGCCAATGTGGAAGCCTTGATGAGACATGGAGGGTGCAACAGCTAAGATTATCTTGTGTAGAAGCTGCAGCGGCAATGAGTACATTTCTGCGTCTGGCCTGAGATGCTGCAACTGACGAAGGTGGACGTGCCTAAAGACCTGCCACACTGACCATCCCCCAGTGGTCCGCGGACCATGGTGAGGCTGCAGGTGCGGGTTCACAGGGTACACCCCCCAGCATCACCAGGGCCAAAGCTCCACTGAACAGGTAAAGTAGGGTCAAGCTGTGAATAGACTGAGAGACTGATCATGCAGACAAATGTACCAAATGAACATTAGACATTTCAACTGAATTAACTTTACATAGAACCATAGACATTAGAAACTTCTCGAGAGGGGAAATGGCAAGAGAGTGGGTAAATCGTCTTACTAGGGATCATGGATAAGATTACAAACCTGTAACCGCCCCACTATTGAACTCTGTGGTCTTTGTATTTCAGTTTTCTGGAAAACCAAAGTGTTTTCTTTTTAACTAAAGGTGAGCGCTGGGTTATGGTTGACTTTTGAGTTCTGAGCCCTTGCCGCCCACCCTACTTTCCCGAGAAGCCTTTGACTGCTTGCCCTCCCTACCATGAGAATCAAGTAGGGAAAAGAGGTACTTGGACACGTTTCCAAAGCCATTATAGGCAGACCCAGGACAGCAGATGCAAAGGACTGCAACCTGAACGGGTCTGACACATACAAGCACTGAAAATCACAGACAAATCCCAAGTACTCTCACACACACACACAAGCACACACACACACACACTCTCTCTCTCTCACTCTATGGCCCTCAGTAACATGGACTATTAAAGAGAAAGAACAGCATACAGTCGAATAAGAGCACTCATATTGGTAAATGAATACAGCATGTATTATGTTAAATGGTATTACATCTTCAGCAATCTCACGAGTCGAGTAGCTAGCCTAATGACCTCACAGGACAATGCAGCCCAAACCTCTCAAGGCCATGTGAAACTGACCAATAGGAAATCATCTTAAGCTTTGTATGAGGACACATCAGAGTTTGGCTGAAACCCACTCGGAAACAAAGGAAGATAAGTTACTGATCTAAGAGGCCTGACTAGGACAAGAGGGGAGAAGCTCATTCACTGATTGGCTGGAAGCCCAGAAGGGCGGCTGCATTAACCACCAGGAAGAGACAGTTGCCCAGGCAACTGCTGTTGAAAGATCGGAAAAATTACTTTTTGTTTCCACTATTTACAAAAGCAATGTCAACATCACGGTCAGACACACCTATTTATTAATGCCCATCAAACAGGCAATGTCTGGTCCTTCTATCATTATTCCCAATGAATAATGTTTTTTTTTGCTTTGTGAATCGTGCAGCACGCGGCAGCTGTGCCATTCTTACATTTAGGGAATGGATTGCCATAAATAGAGGGGAGAATAAATGGCCTGGGATGAATGTCAGTGGGGATATAATTTCCCACGAGATTGTTACTCTTCTGCAAATAGCACACAATTACACTAGTGCTGTGAAATAGTATGCCATCAACAACTGCCTACAAGGGCAAACAATGATATTCTCAATGTGAAGGCATGTGCCTCAACTCTTAAAAGTTCCACTGCATTTATTTTCAACTAATATAGTGTGTGTAGCGCCCCCTTCTTACTGTTTACTAAATTGATTCCTACCTCCTGTAAGGTATGGTTCTATGATTACAAAAAAAATTAAAGTTGAAATTACATCACATTATAAAATGCCTAATGAAGAAACACGGGATTTACATTTAGGTCAATATCGGACATTACCTTTATGACAACATTTTGGAGAGGTTACACTTTACCACAATAAAGTATTCACATATTAACCAGTAACAATGAATGCATTGACAGTGTTCCGATCCTCTGAACTTATAACTGCAAATATTAATTTGATAAACTGCTGTAAATTCAATTCTCGTGCCTTAAACCTTTGACTATTTTTTTCTGTTGTATGCCTATGAGGGATGTTTGTCACTATCCTGTCCAAATATTGACCTACAAAATAACTGCATCCATGACGTCACCTGCCCCTGAATCATCAAGGTAATTATAGATTAACTATTCTAAACTCCACATCCACTTACTTAGGCGATCCATCTGATGCAGTGATATGGTTTGTGTAGGTGAATTTTTTATCTACAATATAGTGTCCGAACAAAGCTTACTAGCCTCCTCTAAAGGGGGGAATCATAAAGTTCATGTTATTCGTCTTCACTCACAATGGGGGGCCTCCTTTCCACTATTTCACCTCTACCAACATAGTTCATTCTCCCTGTCTGTCTAAGCTTAGGGAACATGTTTTTAGTAAGATAAGTTGTTTCATTTTGCACAGAAAGCATTTACAAACATTATCTCAATTGTTAGCATACAAATCATTTTGAGCTTGTCCAAAGGCATGAGAATATGATATATAGTAGAATCAAGCAAGCAGTGGGTTTGGGATTAGAGGTGCGGGAAGTAGCAGCAGCATTCCCAGATAACCTTGAAGGAGCTCAGATGGAGAAAGAGCAATAAAGATGACATCAAAGTGAGTTTGCTCTGGAAACATTTGCTGCAAAGGCAGAGATATCAGGCAACTTCCTTCTTTCAACTGCTTCTCAATCCTTTACACTGAGATGTATGTGTTTTTCTTTTCTTTGACTATATTGTGTAGGAATTTTTATACCATAGATGTTGAGTTAAGAAAAGTAAATCTAAACTAACATATATGCACTTTCCTTCTAATATTTTATTCCTCAATATTTTGGCTATGGTATTTTGATAATTTGGTTTTTCAGAATACAACCATTTTGGGTGACTTTTTGTTGCAAAAAAATAAAATGTTAAACTACTATGTTCTATCTATAAATGCGATTGCCTCATTAGCCTTCCACATTTAGCGTAATCGTCTACTTCTGAAAATGCAGTACCATTCAAAAATGCACCACTTAACACGTCACTACCTGATCAATGTGCAGCAGAATCCATTTGTCCAATATTGCACATAATGTAGTTGTCTTAGTCACTTTATTCAATTATAATGGATAATCATAAGAGGTAAAAACATACAAGCATGAAAATAGTTACACAAAATATAAGGTATATAGTAATAAACGAAAACGTGGCCATGATGGGAAAAAGGGGAACCAAGACAATTGAAATACTCTAAAATACAATTAATTATATATGTAACACAGACTAATTTATTGCTGAATTTCGCCATAAAAGAGCGTTTTTAAAAAATGCTCCAACAGCAAAGCATACTGCCAGGTCAGGAAACATGCGCAAGACGTATAGGGCTGGCCTGTAATAGCGCCGCCCCTGATTTTTAAGGATGGGCAGCAAGTAAGGACAACAAAACGGCGCATAATAAATACAGAACAAAAGTAAGCGCTCAACGGATTGGGGGGAAGTGCCATCACACAAGCGGTGTTGCCTTTGAGATAGATCATGCTGACCAGCTGGGAAACAAAGAAAACTCCTGATGGAACCTATACGAAAATTTGCTACAAGGGATCTTTCCCAATGGTTCTTCACAAGTGACAAATAAGGCTTAGACCTAACTGATATTTTAATAATCATATGATCTCTCAGGATACGCTTACCCAGGGCCTTGCATTATCTAGATGCCTTTAATCCTCTAATTTGAGCACGCTCCCTCTTGCCAATCGCCTGGGGAGAGGAGTACAGTTCAGGTCTGTCGATTGTGAGATGTAGATTTGTTGCTTCATACCGTGAACCATAGGAGCAAAGGGGTGAACCTGATTGCATCCTCAACTTAGGGTAAATGTAGTTCTTTGTGCATGAAAAATCTAGAGGTTCACTGATCCAATCCCCATAACCTACAGAAACGATTCTCCTCAAGCTGTAACCTGGAGTTGTCTCAGTACCCCCAAATCCCTGCCCTGTAGGTCAACACGGGGAGGCACTTTGACGTATACACTTCCAGCAAAGGTTGGAAATGTTTGCTGCCAACACTGGAAGAAAACATAAATAAATCCCCACAAGATTGGTTGGAATGCAAATTGCGGTTGGAAAGGCATGGAGTCCAGTTGTTCCGTGCGTCAAACCTAATCCCTAAATAGGGAAACTTGCTCACCCTCCCTATTAGTTTACCCTTAATAGAGATAGGCCTCACTGTGCTAAACTGCCTGCCACACACTATGTTGTGTGTCTTTGAGATGATGGTGTAGTGGTCAAGACTATCCATAAACCTCACAAAAGCGTCTACAAGCCCCAAAAGGCCGTTAGAGATACAGGAGAGCAGAACCACATCTTCTGCTTACAAGAGGGCCATAATGGGTGAAGATTTCACTTTGGGCATGTCTTTTCAATAAGCAATTAAAAAAGAATTGAGGCCATTAATGTTCAATAAAAACAAAATGGAGGCCAGAACACAGCCTTGCTGGACACCTCGGGAGAGTTCAAATGGTTCTGCATTCCCCCTCAGAGCCATACCTAACAGAAGTGCTTACTCCATGTGCATTGCACGTACAAAGTCCACCAGGGGAGGAGATAGATTGATTTTAGTTAGAATGTCCCAAAGCTTGGACTGATTGACCCTATCGAAGGCACTGCTTAGGGCCATAAAGGGCATGGAAAGTACCCCTTTCTTAGCTGGCACATATGTTCAAATCTTTAGGTTTAAGCATTGCTCTGAGGTCCCAAAACCCTCCCTAAAACCATATTGCACTAGGATGAGGATGTTATTGTCCTGGACCCAGGCATGGATCCGATTAAGGATGACCCGCCCAACAATCTTCACAGTGGAGTCCAATAATGATATGGGTCTATACCAGCAGGGCTCCTGCCTGTTTCCCTTCCTAAAAACCCGGACAATTATTGCGTTCTTCTGTGACACAGGGATTTTGTCAGAAGTGGCAGCATTTAGGATATTAGTGATGAGGGGAGCCCAAAGCTCAGTATTCGCTTTAAACAAGTGCATAGGGACACCATCAGGCCCAGAGGCCTTGTTGATTGGGCTGGCCACAATGGCTCGGACGACTTTAAATAGCTCAAAGTATATGCTGAGGGGGAACTGAGTCAATAGGTCATCAGGAAACACCCTGGTCTCATGTTGATATGAATAAATTAGTTTAAAATGAGCAACCCATTACTCCGGGTTGATGTTAGTACCAAATCCATTTAATCGGTGGAGAAAAGGCAGATTGCAATTAATGATTGCCCCAAACCCCTTGCTGTCCCTGGCTTTGCACTCCCATCTCTCCTCCTTTAGAATAAGCTCTAAATTCTGTGATGCCTTTTCAAATACCAGTCTAGCAGCTGAGATACTTGACTGATCATGGGGTGTGGCGTTCAGCAGTTCACTAAGCCTACAATTAGCAAGCAGTATGACATTTTTTTTCAAGCCATCCCTGTTTTCTCCTCCCACTCAGCCGAGAGTGTCTCAGCAAGATAGTTCCAACTGAAGAACCTACGTTTAAAAAGGCCTCTAGAATTTTGGGGGCAGTTAAATCACAAGATAGCAGTCAATCAACTAAAAGAGTCAGGTTACTTTCTATCTATAAATGTGTTAGTGTCGGGATATCAAGTGCCTTCCATTTAAGTCCCAAACTCTTGTCCTGCTGAGAAAGACTCATGGTCCATAGGGCAACATGAGAGCACAACGAAAAACCTATTGGGTTGTGATCACTGTAACAAGATTCTATAACCCCACCCAAATAAACACAATGTTCCAGAAACTTGGCAATAAATATGTAGTCAGTACTAGAACCCAAGCCCCAACCCACAGAGTAGGTGGCTGATTGAGGGGATCACCCGCCAGTTTAACAACACTAGAAAGACCCTAATTACTCAAGGCCTTAAACAGCCTCTTGCCTCTCTGGTCAAATGTAGAACAATGCATGGGCAGATCTGGCACCAAAAAAGGATCAGCCACTGTAGCCACATGGCCTAATTTTGCATTAAATTCACCTCCTAAAATTATGTTAAAGCAGCTGCCCATGGTGGAGGATCTAAAAATCAGAGTGGTTACCACCTGAAAAAGGGTTCCTAGCTGGAAGCCCGATTCGCACACAGAATGATAAATATTAATTAAGAAAAAGTGAAACTTATTGGGTATAACCACCAACACTGTCTGTGTCCTTTTGTAGTCTAAGGCTGTTGGGATCATTTGGAGGGACAGAATGGTTCGGACAAAATTCGCAACAACCCACCCCACCCCTGCCGTGCTCTATGACCCTGGGAGGCCACAGCGGGAACACAAGAGCTCTCATAATCATCCCATGTGAGCCCCTCGTCAAAGTGAGAGATGAGGTTATGCCACTTAGGGCACTGCTGTTTATCCCTGAAAATGTTGAAATGTTGCAACTTATCTTCTCATCTGGCTTGTCGCCCATAGTAACCTGCATCCCTGAGGGTGTACGAGTATGGTCTAACTCAATAGAAATGGCTATAGGTTCCAGGTGTCAATCAAATCCAGCCAGGTCTGAAGGCGGTGGAATCTATTTGAAACTGGAACGGTGAATCTAGGAGGCTCATCTACCCTTGATGGCAAGGGGCCTTCCCCAACCACTGACATAGGATGGAGGTGTTTATACAAGTATCCTAAGACGACAATACTAATGCCAACATCCTGTTGATTGTACCTAAGACTGCTCTGAATTAGCCTTTGGATCAAACTTGGACTTTTACAGTTAACCACAATATAGTCCCCACTTAAGTCCTTGGCCGATGAACTCACCCACCCTACCCTTCTCACAAACAGAATATCATTATATTTGTTGATGTCAAAGTATGACTTGAGAGACAGCCAATCGCAGACTTATTCTTGAGCTAGAGGTTTGGTCCCTCCCTTGTGGAATGAAAGTACGGTACGCCAGTCATGATCGCCACCTAAGGACAACAGTCAGGGGGAGGTTCAAGTGGGATTGATTGGGAAAAGATTTTACCTTAGGGCCTAGAGCAGTGATACTCAAAGTACGGCCCGCGGGTCGCATGCGAACCTCCTGACCTTTACATACGGCCCCATGGTCTTCAGCAGAACTGAGCTGCTATTTTCACGACTCAGCACTAAGATGAAGAAATAAATTAAATAAACTGGAAAGCCTTTATTTAAAGGTTAATTGCAGTGAAAGAAAGGAAGTAGCTAAGTTATCCTGCACCTCCGAACTTTAGAAACACTTTTATATATAAAGAGATCTTGTAGCAAAGGTGTAAAATATGATACGGTCTCTTTAAAATTCAGAAAGTGTATTTCATTAACAAGCAGAAACGTTTAACCTTAGTACACCACATTATGTCAGTGCATTGAGAAGTATTTGTTTTTAAAAGCAATAGTTTTCAAACATGAATTTACAAACATTATTTTTTTCCCCACCCTGACAATACTGGCAATATTGAACTAAGAAGCAAGTCAGTTGTTAGGGGCACTCCTTCGGTTGGGTTCCTATTATACATACATGAAAAACGTATTTATTAAACCATATATAAAATATGATATAAAACTAATTTATTAAATCAAACACAATTTGTGAATTTGTTCAATGCACATCCTGAAGTCATTCATTTCGAAGTTCTTTTACATTTGAAATGAAGAAAAAGGAGGGAAAGTGAAATTAAAAAATTGCCTAGGAGCACGCAGTTTGGTAAAGTGGGGAAGCCGCGATTAAATGTAGGTTTTCTTGTTTTAGATTGTGCAATACAGTCACGGGATGTATATGCTTTGCTTCCACACTCACCTTACTGGCACCGCACCCCGGCACAACAAGCCCAACCGCCACACTGCTGGCCTCGATGCGGCCCTCAGTGACATCACAGACAAAACCTTTTGGCCCCTGAGAAAATGTTTTTGTACACATGGCTAGAGCATGAGATCCATGTAATGCTCTAAGACTTTTCGGTATCCCATCCCCTGTTTCCCCTTGCTCTGATGCTCCCACAGCTGGGAAGGAAAAAGTGAGGGGGAGGCGCATCGAGTAGCGTAGTACTCAGAGGTGGGTGTTAGGCTGTGATAGTGATGGAGTTCGAGACCAAGGGGGATGCTGCATTGGGTAGCAGGTCCTGGACTGGGGCCAGAAGAGCCAGCCTATTGGACTAAGACTTTGATAGCTGGATGACAACCTCTTCCAAGATACGTATCCTGTCTATGAGTGGAGACACACTCGCAGCCACCATATGTTGGAGTTTATAAAAATCAAGATACCAATCAACGTCAAAAGCTTCTTTTACTCTACTCAGAGCTGGAGGTGGGTCAATGGTGGATTGAGGTAGGGTAGGCACTGTGTGCTTTGTGGTGGTCCTCTAGGCACTCTAGATGCCCTAGGTGTAGCTGCTTGGTTAGGTTTTCTTTTACTTTCAGCGGAAGGGCCAGAGTCACTGATTTTCAGAGGGTCAGGGTTAGTAGGCAAATTGGGTGTTGGTAATGCTGAGCAGTCTTGCAAGTTTGATGTGTCAGGCGGAGGGCTGCACAACATGGGAGAAACCTAATTGCACACACTTCGTTGGTGCTCCGAATGTCCCAGGTAACCCTCTCCCAAGTCAAGGGATAAGCGCTTCTCTACGAGGTCTGTTTCCGTTGCTATGACCCTTACCACACATGGCAGGAAAGAGTCAAGGGCGGTGCCTCCCAGAGTTTTTGTGTGCAATGTCTTTATCCCTAGGGAGCTTACACTTAACTATGATTGTAGAGAGCAAGTCCTACCAAAGAAACTATAACAAACAGAGCCACCAGTTGAAGAGACTCACCGTAAACTGGAGGAAGAATAAAAACCAAGGGGGATGGCCCAGCCTCTTCCTGGCTATGACGGGCACAAGATGGGCCCAACCTTGGCCGTAGATCCTGGTAATGTGCGACATAGCTCTGTGGACCTGGCAGCAGGTGTGCACGATGTCAGAGACCGCCTCCAGGGCTTTACTGAATCCTGGGAAATTAAGTCCCGCCACGATACTCTCCCACAGCGTGGGTCCTGGTGATGCGATATATAGCGCTGTGGCGCTGGCAGCAGATGTGCGCAATGTCAGAGGTTGCCTCCAGGGACTCAGTGAATCTTGGGACACAAAGTCCTGCAACGAAACACTATCCTTTTAAGGGGGGTGACACTGATGGCCAGTTTGCTCATTATGAAAATTGTACCAGTCTCACCACAAGCAACCAAATATTCCTAGTCCTAATCCAATGTTCAGTAACCCACAAAAGGCTAAAAGGTTGGGCATGTAGGAAAAGCCAAACAAGTGGTACGAACATGAAAGTCTGTGAATAGCTGGTTTCAGCTGCATATCTTAGGTTTCTGTGCTTAGCCGCAACACTTTAAATCATAGAATTTAGCAATCAGTGAATGCCTTTTTCCAAAGAGGTTAGTTTGATTTTGTACCTCAAAAATGCCATTTCATCTTCTAAAACTCCATGCAGATTAGTAATCAAGTCTTCTAAGGGGATGTCTAATGATTTCCCGTTTGTTGGCGCCATCGTCTTAGTTATCATAGCCATCATAGAGTTTTATGAAAGCCCCTTCTCTTGTTTGAAGGCAGATCCATCAGTTGCACTTAGTTCCTACTACAAAATACAGAATGACATATTGGCAAAAGTCAATAGGATGATAGTAGCTCTTGTAGGCACCTCTTGGTAAAATGTGTATGGCTTTTAGCCATCCTTAGGAGACCTGTAATTGAGCTTTCATTATTTTCACATTTCCAACAAAAATCTCTCTCCCACAGAACTGCATTTGACCCGTGTGATGTTGCTGATCTGCAAAATTCTAGTAGCACAAACCAGAAATAAATGTTAAAAGTGCTACATTAACCTGAACAAAGGTCACTGCAGACAGTGTCATAGAGTTCATATGTTCAATTACAGAGCAAGAACATACAGTAGTTCTGAGATGCTGAGTAGACATTTTTTAATACTGGAAGCATCGCAAGGACCCGTCAAGAAGTGTCCTTGCTGAGATGCGTGCAGGGCTCTTTACCAGTAGCCTACTGGATGCCACTGGGGTCATATGTCTGCACCTCGGATGGTGAGTATGAGGAACATTGATCTTCTCAGTTAAGCTGAGATGGCAGCGGCCATTGCTGACAGAGAAAAGCACTCCAGCAGTGCTGCGGAGCCACCGTAGGATCAATATGGCAGCCACGATTGGGAATCAACTGTAGGACTGACTGGGGGACCCTACAAAAGGAGAACATTCAGAGCTGTGGTGAGATCTGGGTAATGCACTCCCATTTGGAGTTTCCAGAGGTCACCGCTCCAATCACGGGGGACTGCCACTTCATCAGTTTTCCTGACCCTCCACTACTGAGCTTTTGGTGGCTGCTCTGGCAGTTATGAAGTGAGGGAGCTAAAAGGCTTCCTAATTGACTTGGCGCAATCATGTTACCTACCTGGTGGAGGCTTAAGGTGGTACCCAGTGTTAGAGATTGTGGTCCAGATTTATTAAGGTTTTGCTCTGCCCTTGAACAGCCAAAGGGGATGATGGATGGAGTATTGAACATTGCAAGCACTCACCCCCAGTCAACTGAACTGGGTTTAATCCATCATCATTCATGTACCAGGCAAGGGGATGCAGGGTGACGTAAAACCTAGAATGAGATTTAACAAGCCACGCAAGGCCACCTTGCCTGCTGCTGTGAGGCTTGGTAAATCTGGAGTAATACAAGGTAGCGCAAGTCGCTGCCTTGTGTTACTCTGAGTGTTGGGGGCATTACATGGGTGGAGTGTGGGTATCCCCATGCATCCACCTATGTATTCTGAAGCATGCCCGGATTTTCTAACACTGGTCGACCTGGGAATGCAGCAGATTTGTACTCCTTCCCACTGAGGTTCAACAAGGAGAAATACATCTTTTTTCCCTTGCTGTTTCCTCTTTCTATGTGTGCTCCATTCTGCAGCACACATAGAAAGAGGAAAAGACCTGTTAGGATTGTTTTTGTACAGGAAAGTCTACCTGCACAAAAACAATCCTGCCTGTAACTCACTCAGCCTTGCTCCATGGTGCAAGGGTGCCTGCATTGTTGCTAGTCTGCAGATTGTGCATCAGTACAGGCAGAGGACAGGATTGTGCCATTTCTTGATTGATATGGCACATTCCTTCTCTCTCCCTTTCACGGAGGGCAGAGAAGCAAATTGTCTTGCTGTGTTGTGTGAAAAAAATGATAAATCTGGCCCTGAGTGCTGCAGGTGAGGAGTGGGGAGTAGAGGAGCTAAAGGAGACGGATTGAAGGCTCCTGGCTGGCTAGCTCTATTTGATCAGCATGCCACTTGCTGGAATGACATCCATTGCAGAACTGACTCTTGTTTGCCAGGTTTGAGCTGACGGCACTGCATCATTAACCCTTTGAGGCTTTTTTGGATTCTGGGCTCAGTTGGAGGTGCCTGCATCCTTTGAGTGTTTCCCTCTTGGTTTGTGCTTGACTTCCCACATGAACAAATCTCTTCAACTGCCATTGCAGTTTCTGGAACTTGGGTGGGGAAGGCGGCTGGGGCTGCCTGCTTCAACTGTAGAGTAGATCAATGCGCTCCCGGGGGACCTTGAATACTCGATGATGAGTCTGGCTTTAGATAAATCATCAGCTTGGACTGAACCCGAGCTGAGAAAATAACAAGCCACCAATGGGTGAAGATGGAGAGTCTGACGCCCTGGGCATTCTCCACCTCCCTCTTTTTTTGTCTTTCATCATGGCAGATGCCAAGCAAAAAGCACCTAAAAAACGATCAACGAAAGACTTCCTTCAAAGGAAAGATAGGCCCAAAAGAATGGAATCTCAAGGTATATTGGGCTTTCGGGGGACTCCATTTTTCTTTGGGTCTGATACCATGTTGAAAGTTTCCATTTGATCTAATTGTATTTTGGTTTTCTGTAAATTGTTGTCTGTTTCGATATTGATGTCGTCAGATCCTGTCACAATAAAGACATTCCAGTTCCCAAAGGAAAAACAAGCCACAATATCAGCACTGGACACATGGGCGGCCCAGGTTCTGGCCACCAAGGAGTACATTTAGCTCTACATTGAGGAATTCAGAACTGGAATGTCTTTATTGTGACAGGATCTGACGACATCAATATCTGAAACAGACAACAATTTACAGAAAACCAAAATACAATTAGATCAAATGGAAACTTTCAACATGGTATCAGACCCAAAGAAAAGTGGAGTCACCGAAAGCCCAATATACCTTGATCCTTGAAATATTTGAAGATAGAGAAAACCGGTCCCAGAGAGATAACATCAGGATAAGTGGTATCAACCTAGAGCACCCTAAAACAGACCTTGAGCAACACATTAAAGAACTCTTTTGCCATGTCCTACCGGATGTTAAGACTACAGACCTAGGGCCTAATCTATGTGTTGGCGGACAGGGTACTCAGGCACAATGAAGACAAAATACCCTCACCACCAACCAGAAGATCTACTTGCCTCATCTAGGGTCAGGCAGACCTTCAGAGTGTAACCGGTGGAAACTATTCTATCTCGTGTGCCTACACACATCTCAGACAGCCTGACAGAGTAAGAACAGTCGGAGGTTTGGCCATGTGTCCACCCACCCTAATTGGAGTGGGCAGACACATGCCCAGCTGTCACTGCTGTGAAAAACATGGCAGTAAGGGACAGTGATAACTTTTAAATGACCCCTACACCATAGAAGAATGCTTACTCCTACACTTACTCTGACTTCTACTGTTGTTATTATTCTGACTTACATGTAGTCAGCTCCCTAATTACTCCTTTTGTAATTGCTCCTATTTACATCTACTTACTCCTGCTACAATTACTCCCCATCTTACCCATTACTCTTATTTCTACTTATCTCCATGTACTGTTATTTTCTCCAACTCTTACACCTCCACAAACTCCTGCTTATGCTCACATTTATTACCACTTACACCTATGCATGCTGTTACTCACAAATGTGCCTACTCCAACTTCTAGCGCTATC
Source organism: Triturus cristatus (assembly GCF_964204655.1). Lineage (NCBI taxonomy): Eukaryota > Metazoa > Chordata > Amphibia > Caudata > Salamandridae > Triturus > Triturus cristatus. The sequence goes on from NC_140594.1 coordinate 601,288,832, forward strand.
TACTCCTGCTGCTGTCTAGCTACTCGTACTATGACTTTTACTCCCAGTATTACTCTTACATTTAATCCTATATAAATTCTTTGTCTTCTCTACGCTAATATCTACACTTACAGTTACACACTCCTCTTCTTACTCCTACATTTGGTCTAACTTCTGTACTTAGTTCTACCTATTTATACAATAACTGCTATGTATTGTGACTCTTACTCATACCAACACCTACACTTACTGACTCCTACTCTTCTAAATACTCCTGCCTGCATCTACTTTTCGATCAAATTACTCCTTCTCTTGCTTATGCTTTCTGCGTCGTACATCTACATACTCTTTTTGAGATTACTCCTGCTTACATCTTCTTACTCCTACTTACTTTTACTCTTACTCGCCATACATCTACGCAGTGCATCTTCTATTTACTCTTAATCCTACTTTTTTCTATACCTACAGTTTACACCTACTGTTACTAACTCTTACACTAACACCACTTTTACTCCTTACTTAGCTGTACTTATTCATACTCTCTCCTATTATATCTTATGCATTTACTCTTAGTTCTACACCTATGTCTACTTATGGATACATTTACAGCAATGTATTCTTAATTTTACTCCTAGGTTGACCTACTCTGAGGCCTACTCTTCCAATTACTCGTAATTACTTTGATTCTTACTTCAACTATTTCTTATACTTCCTTCTGTCTACTGCTACTTACTCTAACTGTCATTTCTACATATTCCCACTTATCTTACTTTTCCCACGCCTGCTATTATTCCTATTTATACTACCAGGACCGCGTTGTTTTCTCTGCGGCTTCTGCCATACTCCGTGGAACATCTGCGTGTGTGAGGAACTGCACCCTTATCCTCATTGCAACAATGTTGTATCTATGGGGTTAGGCGCCCTGGGGAGGTTCAAATTGAGGAGCGACACAGGCAACTTTGGCAACTATACTTTGCTAGTGGTATATGTACTAACAGAACTTCTAGCTAGCGGGACCCTTGTTATAACCTGACCTGATGTCAGGTTATAACAAAGCAACATTGGGTCAATCTCAACTCGTAAAAGGCAGGGGGAACACCTAAACATCCCACCGCCCACAATACCAAAATCCTACTAGGCAACATCCCCAGTGAATATATAGGCGTATAAAAACTGCTACCAGCTACAATTCTGTAAGCCTTAAGGGCTAGGAGAGCTTGAGGCACCCTAGCTCTTCCACAACCCCATAATCCTGTGGACTTCTTTGTGCTCCAATAGATTGTGCAGCCCATGGATGAGCGGGCAGAAAGCAGTTTTCTACAAGATATCAGCTTGCAAGAATTACTATCATATTGTTTCTATCCTGTGGGAAATCCAACAGGCACCTAGCACCTAATTCTGCACCTATTACCCATAAAGCTACCTCTCTCACCATTGGAGCTGCAAGGGTGCCCTGGGCCCCAATACAGGCAAGGGATATTGTCTCCTCTGTCTCCGCTTTGGCAGTAAAGATAGCCATATTACAGAGGTCCATTATATGGCTGGCCATGCCTGCTGCATTAATTATGTCTATGCCCCTCCCACCAACCTACTCTAACAATATACATACCACTGTACCCAGTGCTTGATTTGCAAAAGAAAGAGTGCTGGTGCTCGAAGTTATGCTCGGAAGCCCTCAGCTAGTACAATTAAGCCTTGGGGCAAAGGATGCCAAGCCTGATCCTCTTAAATTAACCTCATGCCTCTTTAATCCACTACAAGACTCTTCCTCTGCCTCTTTATCTCACTCTGCCAGGTTCCTGCTTTCTGCCTTTGTGACAGTTCTGCTGTCTTTATCTTCCTCCGTCTTTCTGAACTGTGTGTTTTTCCCTCTCTTGCCCTTAGTAAATATCGGGTATGGAAAAATAAGTGTTGTCCAAGGTTCAAGGTGCCTGTTTTGGTGCTAGGTAGCTAATGTTTAGCACCAGTGCTAAGGAAAATACAAGAGTCAGTTGTATTGTAGTAAATACGGCACATCCCTGCATTTTGAAAATATCGGAGCTCTGCGCTGCCATATTTGGCGCAGCTTGGTGCTCCAAAATTTTGTTGTACATATGCCACTGTCTGTATCCATCATTCCCTCATTGCCAGTGTCTGGTTCCTCTGCAGTGGCCTTTTGATTTCTTGTTTAGTTGAACACAGGCCACTGAGTCTGTATCCATCATTCCCACCTTGCCAGTGTCTGGTTCCTCTGCAGTGGCCTTTTGATTTCCTGTTTAGTTGAACATAGGCCACTGAGTCTGTATCCATCATTCCCACCTTGCCAGTGTCTGGTTCCTCTGCAGTGGCCTTTTGATTTCCTGTTTAGTTGAACACAGGCCACTGAGTCTGTATCCATCATTTCCACATTGCCAGTGTCTGGTTCCTCTGCAGTGGCCTTCTGATTTCCTGTTTAGTTGAACAAATGCCACTGAGTTTGTATCCATCATTCCCACATTGCCAGTGTCTGGTTCCTCTGCAGTGGCCTTTTGATTTCCTGTTTAGTTGAACACAGGCCACTGAGTCTGTATCCATCATTCCCTCATTGCCAGTGTCTGGTTCCCCTGCGGTGGCCTTTTGATTTCCTGTTTAGTTGAACACAGGCCACTGAGTCTGTATTCATCATTTCCACATTGCCAGTGTCTGGTTCCTCTGCAGTGGCCTTCTGATTTCCTGTTTAGTTGAACAAAGGCCACTGAGTTTGTATCCATCATTCCCACATTGCCAGTGTCTGGTTCCTCTGCAGTGGCCTTTTGATTTCCTGTTTAGTTGAACACAGGCCACTGAGTCTGTATCCATCATTCCCTCATTGCCAGTGTCTGGTTCCCCTGCAGTGGCCTTTTGATTTCCTGTTTAGTTGAACACAGGCCACTGAGTCTGTATCCATCATTCCCTCATTGCCAGTGTCTGGTTCCTCTGCAGTGGCCTTTTGATTTCCTGTTTAGTTGAACAAAGGCCACTGAGTTTGTATCCATCATTCCCACATTGCCAGTGTCTGGTTCCTCTGCAGTGGCCTTTTGATTTCCTGTTTAGTTGAACACAGGCCACTGAGTCTGTATCCATCATTCCCTCATTGCCAGTGTCTGGTTCCCCTGCAGTGGCCTTTTGATTTCCTGTTTAGTTGAACACAGGCCACTGAGTCTGTATCCATCATTTCCACATTGCCAGTGTCTGGTTCCTCTGCAGTGGCCTTTTGATTTCCTGTTTAGTTGTACATATGCCACTGTCTGTATCCATCATTTCCACATTGCCAGTGTCTGGTTCCTCTGCAGTGGCCTTTTGATTTCCTGTTTAGTTGAACATAGGCCACTGAGTCTGTATCCATCATTCCCACCTTGCCAGTGTCTGGTTCCCCTGCAGTAGCCTTTTGATTTCCTGTTTACGTCCTGGGATCAGAGCACTTGCGCAATACAAGTTTAGTGACGCAACTGTGCCATCTTTGCAGGGCTCGAGTCGGGGTACCACGCGGGTGGACGGCGTCCCCCCACTTATTTTACCAGGTTTTAACGGGTGGATGCCGTCCCCCCTGCCCAAAAGCTGGACTTCACTCTTTGGCATCATTGCGGGGCCCGTTGCCAAGAACAGCACAAACATGCCCAACAATGTAATGCCGGACGATTTGTTTTCGCCAGTCGCGAAAGCAAACTCTGTCACCAAGGAAGCCGTTCCACAAACGGCAAGATCTCCTGACATACTGCAGAGCTCGAACGAGCAGCTACACGAAGAAGTATTGGGCCTGACATCTGAGAGACACTAAAAAAGAGTGTGTCCGTTAGGATTAAACAAGTGCTGAGATCTTCAGAAAGGCACAGGGGTGAATCACTTTGTTTTTAGAAGAACCCTCACTCACCAGCCTAGCTGGTGACATGCTTCATCATTGGGTTCCCACCGGAGAGACCGAATGTCTCCCCGGTGTGCTACAACGCCTGATTTACAGCGGAGCTGGTTTTTTTGTGTGTGGAAGGGTAGTACGATCCGTGATGGTGCTGTTTAAAATGTGTCGCAATTTAAACCAATAAACAACTTTTAATAGTGGTCAACTGGACACCGTTAAAAATAGTGTGGTGGACGTGAGAACTCTGGTAATAAATAGACCAGCTACGTCCTAAGAAAAGTGCAATGTGAATAAGATGGTCAACATGTTTCTGCTTCTCACGATACTACATGAAGCATTCTTCAGGACCTAATGGTGGACCACCACGGCGGTATACGCTCGCTAAGGCGTACCCTGACCTGTGGGGTCCAGAACCGCTAAAACTTACGGTTGTTGTAAAATAACCCTTCAGGATTTCTGAGAGCTTTCAATTCTGTTGGAACAAGGCAGAAGTAAAAGAGAAAACAAAACAAACAGTGATTCACAACATACATAAATATTCACAAGGAACAGACCATGGACACTCAAACAGATTTGTGAATGAACTTCATGCTCATAAACTGTGAATTTTAAAAGAACCTGAAACACCGGGAGTTGACACTCGTATCAGCCCGTGCCGGTATAGTGGATTTCTTGTGCTGTAAACTAGCACTACTCGATTGTGCCAAAGAGTGCTGTGCCCTAGTGATAAGTAATTGCAACAAGGGTAAACTTTCACGTGAAGTGCACTCTAGGTACAAGAGCTTCTTGCCCTCGCACTATTAATCAGCATTAAACTCTGGCTGACTACGGGAGGCAGAAGAAAATAAAATAAAATAACGCTTGGCTTTGTGAAAGGAGATGCAAGGTATTGGCAAACTGATTGGTAAACACCCACACGGAGCCACAAAGATGTAGAAGCTTACGTGATGTTGAATTCAACGTCACGACATGAGTCCGGGTGGGGGGGCGGGACTTATAGTCACACGCTAAACAAAAAATAAATAATAAACGTAAGAAACTTACGTGGTAGAAGTGGAGCGGGATTGGGCAAAACAGGACCTCTACTTACTACTCCAAAGTCACCAGCCCACGGAGAACCTATTTGGTCCACCTTCAGAACTCGAATGTTAGCGTCTGGGCCGGGAGGTGTACTAAAATAGAAGGCGTTCTTCCCATCGAAGAACGTAGCGTCATCACGCACAACACGTGATTCTGTTAGTGCGAGGCTAGATAACTAGACTGCTACCATCAGTTAAGGGACGTAGCGTCATCACGCCGATCATGTGATGCGGGAGGGGAGGGTTAGAGTGCTGCGCTCGCCTCCTGTGTAAAGAGTAATGCGCGGACACAACGGTTTCCTAGGAAACCAATAGACACCAAGAGCTCTATTAGTGACGATGTTATTTGGATGAAGTCGGTTAGGACGACAAACAGGGGAATGAGCATAATGATGTTAATGTTCATTTCACTGGGAAAATTAAAGTTACATGATTCAAATAAATCAGTAAACACCAGGAAGTCTGTTGTTAACATAATCATTTGGGTGATGTCGATTCTTGGAATGACATGCCAGGAAAAGAGCACCGTGGTGTTACTGTTCATTTTACTAATGAATTGTATGATACAAATGATGTAATCTAATGTAATGTAATGTTCAGCGTTTTAGTACTGTACCCCAAGGAATATTATCATTGAATCCCCTAATGTGACTTGAAAGGCGATAGATCCAGCGTTGTTCTTTTTCAAAGAGGATATTCACAGACCTATTACCTGGTCTAATCTGTTCGATAATTGTCCATTTCAGGTCGTCAGGGGTATGTTTGACAAGTGCATAATGTTCTGTCATTTTAGTGATGTTTTTCCCACAGCGGATGTTACTTCTATGTTCGACAATACGCTGTTTTATTTTACGTGTGGTCATACCAACGTATCTGATGCCACACGGGCATGTTAGTAAATAGATCACGTTTGGTGAGTTACAATTCGTGTGTGCCCGCTGGGTCCACACTTTGTCCTGTTCAAGTGTTAGGGTCTTACTGGCTTTCGTAAGATGGCATACACTGCACTGACCACAGGGGAAATGGCCTGTCACTTTTGGGAGCCCCCAAATCTGTAATACAGAAGGAGTATTGTCAGATGATGTTTGCCTTGGTCTCGTGTGCACAAGGGCATCTTTGATGCTTCTTGCCTTTTTGAATGAAAAGAGAGGTTTCTGCCATTTCAGATTATTACTTACAAGGATACCCCAATGTTTTCGAATGGACTTAGTCACTGCATTAGAGGCTGTGCTGTAAGTCGTCACGCATGTCAAGGGCATTTCTTCCGCTGGTTTTTCTGAGTCCTCAAGGAGGGCTTGTCTGTGTTGGTTTCTTGCTCTCTTGTAACTGCGATTCAGAATTTTGTCTGGATACCCTCGTCTCTTCAGTTTTGAGTGTAGACTATTTGATTGAGAACGATAGTCTTCCACGCGACTGCAGTTGAGTCTGATACGCAAAAATTGACCGAAAGGGAGATTTTCTCTCAGGGGTCGCGGGTGGAAACTGGAAAAAGCTAAGAGATTATTTTTCGCAGTGGGTTTATAATGGGTTTTAGTTTGCAATTTCCCTTCCCATTTGGTAATGACCAAGTCAAGAAATATCAATTCATTCTGATCATAAGTGTTGGTGAACTTCAGGCTAGGATCGCAGGTATTGATCCAGTCAAGAAAGTTCACAAGTTGGTTTTCAGGACCTTTCCAGATTATAAAGATGTCGTCAATATATCTTTTCCAAAAAGATATATAAGACGAAAAAGGGTTGTTCGTAGTCAAGATGTGTTTCCGTTCAAAATCGTGAACATAAAGCCCTGCCACACTAGGGGCAAAGGTACTTCCCATCGAAGTACCGGTGGATTGGAGAAAAAGGGTCCCCTTGTATTCGAAAAAATTCTTTTCCAAAGCAAGGGTGGCGCAGTCTACAATAAACTGTTTTGATGTCTGGAAATCCCAGGGGGTACCTTCCAAAGTTTCACTGATAACCCTGATGGTATCTTCCTGGGGTATGCTGGTATATAGACTTTCTATGTCTAAAGAAACCAGGAAGGTCGGATCGTCTGTCAGAATTATGTCTTGTAAAAGTACCAGCAAACTTTTGGTATCTTTTAGGTAGGTTGGGGTAGCCTGAATCAAGGGTTTTAAGAAAAAGTCACAGTAGATGGAAAGAGGTTCTAACAAGGATCCAATGCCTGAGACAATTGGGCGACCAGGCGGTGGGATCTTGTTTATATGTGTTTTTGGTAGCGTATAGAAATAGGGAACAATGCCTTCACTCTTAGTAAGAAAGTCGGCCTCATGTCTACTTATGTATCCATTGGATTCGGCTTCTTCCACTAGATCCAGGATCGTCGCTCTCAGTGTGAGTGATGGATCAGTGGTTAGCGGAGTGTAGCTGACCCTGTCAGCAAGGAGGCGTCTGCATTCAGTATCATAAGCCAAGGCATCCTGGATTACAAGGCCTCCACCCTTGTCAGCTGGTTTAATGACAATAGAAGAATTTGACTGAAGGGTTTGCAGTGCCAGGAACTCGGGGGCACTCATGTTCTTAAATGCGCCGGTGTCCTCATATGCCTCGATGTCATTGAACACTGCCTGCTCGAAGGCAATGAGTTCTGCTGGGACAGTGTGGGGCGGGGGAGTGAAAGTGGATTTTAATCGTAGTCCTGTGTCACTTTCTGATGTGGAAGGACTGGCAGATTGTTGTTGTTCAAAAAAATGTTTGAGTTTAAGTTTTCTAAAAAAATCGGCTAGTTCGCAGTGTAGGCGGAAGCGATCAAGGCGGGCTGTAGGTACAAAACCAAGTCCCTTCTCTAAGACTTGTTGCTCAGTGTCTGAGAGTACAAGGGAAGACAGGTTGGTCACTAAGGTCTCTGGTTGCTCGGCCCTGCTTGCTGTGCTCCTGATTTGCTCCTCGTATTGATTCCCATTTCTTCGTCTGGTCCCCAGTGTATCTGGCTTCTTCTCTTTCCCCGGCCCCTTCGGCCCCTCTCTAAAAAAGGGGGGCGATACATGTTGGGAGTGTAAGGGGGAATTGGCATAAAAGCTGGATTCCAACCCATCATAGGAAATTGTTGGGGTTGGTGGTATTGGTTGGGGAAGTTTCCACCCTGATTGGGAAAGGTAGGCCAATGTTGTTGATAATGTTGGTACCTACCCCTTCCTCTGCCCCTTTGTCTATTCTTAAAACTACCACCGCTTGAGCCACTGGTGGTCGATGTGTCGTCATCAGACGTGTTATCAGAATAGTTTGAGTTACGCTGAGGTGGTGTATAATTAGGTTCAGCGTAGGGGTAAACTTTTGTAAAGGCAAAACGTTTAAGATCTTTCTGAAATTTCTGTGCCTTAGATTGGGTGAGATTTTCCTTGTACTCGTTCATTTCTTTATTTAATTCTTCAAGTTTTTTCTTGTACCCTGTTAAAGTTGTTCTGAAATGGGTCTCGGTTAGTTGGATCTCGACCATCAAGGCTTCAGACAGCCGAAGGGCCGTCTTAATGATCAGGACCAACCAATCACGGGTACAGTGCCATGCTATTTGGGCCCATTCCTTTCTGAAGATTGAATCTTCCAGGAAAATACGCGGGGCATTGGTCACTAATAAGCCTCTTGGTGCTATGTTATTCCGCAAATACTCAGTCAGAATAGTGCCGTGCAGAATGGTACGAATACGGTCACGTTTTTGCTCAGATAGCTTATCCCATTCAGTAGTTTGGGAGATAGTCTGGGCAATGGAAGGATCCGAAAATAGTGAGGGGTCAGCCAAAAGTGCGTCCACCTCCTCATCAGTGTAAGTTAAGCCAGGGTTCTCCATGGTAAAGCCAAGCGTTAGAATCAACTCCTAAATATGGAGGAGAAAAAGGAATCTAGTAAAAGACTCTCACAGCTGTGCGCTGCCAAAATATAATTTAACAACAAGAGAGAGAGGGAAATTTGTTTGACATGCGTGACGACTTACAGCACAGCCTCTAATGCAGTGACTAAGTCCATTCGAAAACATTGGGGTATCCTTGTAAGTAATAATCTGAAATGGCAGAAACCTCTCTTTTCATTCAAAAAGGCAAGAAGCATCAAAGATGCCCTTGTGCACACGAGACCAAGGCAAACATCATCTGACAATACTCCTTCTGTATTACAGATTTGGGGGCTCCCAAAAGTGACAGGCCATTTCCCCTGTGGTCAGTGCAGTGTATGCCATCTTACGAAAGCCAGTAAGACCCTAACACTTGAACAGGACAAAGTGTGGACCCAGCGGGCACACACGAATTGTAACTCACCAAACGTGATCTATTTACTAACATGCCCGTGTGGCATCAGATACGTTGGTATGACCACACGTAAAATAAAACAGCGTATTGTCGAACATAGAAGTAACATCCGCTGTGGGAAAAACATCACTAAAATGACAGAACATTATGCACTTGTCAAACATACCCCTGACGACCTGAAATGGACAATTATCGAACAGATTAGACCAGGTAATAGGTCTGTGAATATCCTCTTTGAAAAAGAACAACGCTGGATCTATCGCCTTTCAAGTCACATTAGGCGATTCAATGATAATATTCCTTGGGGTACAGTACTAAAACGCTGAACATTACATTACATTAGATTACATCATTTGTATCATACAATTCATTAGTAAAATGAACAGTAACACCACTGTGCTCTTTTCCTGGCATGTCATTCCAAGAATCGACATCACCCAAATGATTATGTTAACAACAGACTTCCTGGTGTTTACTGATTTATTTGAATCATGTAACTTTAATTTTCCCAGTGAAATGAACATTAACATCATTATGCTCATTCCCCTGTTTGTCGTCCTAACCGACTTCATCCAAATAACATCGTCACTAATAGAGCTCTTGGTGTCTATTGGTTTCCTAGGAAACCGTTGTGTCCGCGTATTACTCTTTACACAGGAGGCGAGCGCAGCACTCTAACCCTCCCCTCCCGCATCACATGATCGGCGTGATGACGCTACGTCCCTTAACTGATGGTAGCAGTCTAGTTTTCTAGCCTCGCACTAACAGAATCACGTGTTGTGCGTGATGACGCTACGTTCTTCGATGGGAAGAACGCCTTCTATTTTAGTACACCTCCCGGCCCAGACGCTAACATTCGAGTTCTGAAGGTGGACCAAATAGGTTCTCCGTGGGCTGGTGACTTTGGAGTAGTAAGTAGAGGTCCTGTTTTGCCCAATCCCGCTCCACTTCTACCACGTAAGTTTCTTACGTTTATTATTTATTTTTTGTTTAGCGTGTGACTATAAGTCCCGCCCCCCCACCCGGACTCATGTCGTGACGTTGAATTCAACATCACGTAAGCTTCTACATCTTTGTGGCTCCGTGTGGGTGTTTACCAATCAGTTTGCCAATACCTTGCATCTCCTTTCACAAAGCCAAGCGTTATTTTATTTTATTTTCTTCTGCCTCCCGTAGTCAGCCAGAGTTTAATGCTGATTAATAGTGCGAGGGCAAGAAGCTCTTGTACCTAGAGTGCACTTCACGTGAAAGTTTACCCTTGTTGCAATTACTTATCACTAGGGCACAGCACTCTTTGGCACAATCGAGTAGTGCTAGTTTACAGCACAAGAAATCCACTATACCGGCACGGGCTGATACGAGTGTCAACTCCCGGTGTTTCAGGTTCTTTTAAAATTCACAGTTTATGAGCATGAAGTTCATTCACAAATCTGTTTGAGTGTCCATGGTCTGTTCCTTGTGAATATTTATGTATGTTGTGAATCACTGTTTGTTTTGTTTTCTCTTTTACTTCTGCCTTGTTCCAACAGAATTGAAAGCTCTCAGAAATCCTGAAGGGTTATTTTACAACAACCGTAAGTTTTAGCGGTTCTGGACCCCACAGGTCAGGGTACGCCTTAGCGAGCGTATACCGCCGTGGTGGTCCACCATTAGGTCCTGAAGAATGCTTCATGTAGTATCGTGAGAAGCAGAAACATGTTGACCATCTTATTCACATTGCACTTTTCTTAGGACGTAGCTGGTCTATTTATTACCAGAGTTCTCACGTCCACCACACTATTTTTAACGGTGTCCAGTTGACCACTATTAAAAGTTGTTTATTGGTTTAAATTGCGACACATTTTAAACAGCACCATCACGGATCGTACTACCCTTCCACACACAAAAAAACCAGCTCCGCTGTAAATCAGGCGTTGTAGCACACCGGGGAGACATTCGGTCTCTCCGGTGGGAACCCAATGATGAAGCATGTCACCAGCTAGGCTGGTGAGTGAGGGTTCTTCTAAAAACAAAGTGATTCACCCCTGTGCCTTTCTGAAGATCTCAGCACTTGTTTAATCCTAACGGACACACTCTTTTTTTGTTTATATATACTAGCCCCGGGGGATTAAGAGTGGCTCCAATAAAATTTCCCTCTCTCTCTTGTTGTTAAATTATATTTTGGCAGCGCACAGCTGTGAGAGTCTTTTACTAGATTCCTTTTTCTCCTCCATATTTAGGAGTTGATTCTAACGCTTGGCTTTACCATGGAGAACCCTGGCTTAACTTACACTGATGAGGAGGTGGACGCACTTTTGGCTGACCCCTCACTATTTTCGGATCCTTCCATTGCCCAGACTATCTCCCAAACTACTGAATGGGATAAGCTATCTGAGCAAAAACGTGACCGTATTCGTACCATTCTGCACGGCACTATTCTGACTGAGTATTTGCGGAATAACATAGCACCAAGAGGCTTATTAGTGACCAATGCCCCGCGTATTTTCCTGGAAGATTCAATCTTCAGAAAGGAATGGGCCCAAATAGCATGGCACTGTACCCGCGATTGGTTGGTCCTGATCATTAAGACGGTCCTTCGGCGGTCTGAAGCCTTGATGGTCAAAATCCAACTAACCGAGACCCATTTCAGAACAACTTTAACAGGGTACAAGAAAAAACTTGAAGAATTAAATAAAGAAATGAACGAGTACAAGGAAAATCTCACCCAATCTAAGGCACAGAAATTTCAGAAAGATCTTAAACGTTTTGCCTTTACAAAAGTTTACCCCTACGCTGAACCTAATTATACACCACCTCAGCGTAACTCAAACTATTCTGATAACACGTCTGATGACGACACATCGACCACCAGTGGCTCAAGCGGTGGTAGTTTTAAGAATAGACAAAGGGGCAGAGGAAGGGGTAGGTACCAACATTATCAACAACATTGGCCTACCTTTCCCAATCAGGGTGGAAACTTCCCCAACCAATACCACCAACCCCAACAATTTCCTATGATGGGTTGGAATCCAGCTTTTATGCCAATTCCCTCTTACACTCCCAACATGTATCGCCCCCCTTTTTTAGAGAGGGGCCGAAGGGGCCGGGGAAAGAGAAGAAGCCAGATACACTGGGGACCAGACGAAGAAATGGGAATCAATACGAGGAGCAAATCAGGAGCACAGCAAGCAGGGCCGAGCAACCAGAGACCTTAGTGACCAACCTGTCTTCCCTTGTACTCTCAGACACTGAGCAACAAGTCTTAGAGAAGGGACTTGGTTTTGTACCTACAGCCCGCCTTGATCGCTTCCGCCTACACTGCGAACTAGCCGATTTTTTTAGAAAACTTAAACTCAAACATTTTTTTGAACAACAACAATCTGCCAGTCCTTCCACATCAGAAAGTGACACAGGACTACGATTAAAATCCACTTTCACTCCCCCGCCCCACACTGTCCCAGCAGAACTCATTGCCTTCGAGCAGGCAGTGTTCAATGACATCGAGGCATATGAGGACACCGGCGCATTTAAGAACATGAGTGCCCCCGAGTTCCTGGCACTGCAAACCCTTCAGTCAAATTCTTCTATTGTCATTAAACCAGCTGACAAGGGTGGAGGCCTTGTAATCCAGGATGCCTTGGCTTATGATACTGAATGCAGACGCCTCCTTGCTGACAGGGTCAGCTACACTCCGCTAACCACTGATCCATCACTCACACTGAGAGCGACGATCCTGGATCTAGTGGAAGAAGCCGAATCCAATGGATACATAAGTAGACATGAGGCCGACTTTCTTACTAAGAGTGAAGGCATTGTTCCCTATTTCTATACGCTACCAAAAACACATAAAAACAAGATCCCACCGCCTGGTCGCCCAATTGTCTCAGGCATTGGATCCTTGTTAGAACCTTTTTCCATCTACTGTGACTTTTTCTTAAAACCCTTGATTCAGGCTACCCCAACCTACCTAAAAGATACCAAAAGTTTGCTGGTACTTTTACAAGACATAATTCTGACAGACGATCCGACCTTCCTGGTTTCTTTAGACATAGAAAGTCTATATACCAGCATACCCCAGGAAGATACCATCAGGGTTATCAGTGAAACTTTGGAAGGTACCCCCTGGGATTTCCAGACATCAAAACAGTTTATTGTAGACTGCGCCACCCTTGCTTTGGAAAAGAATTTTTTCGAATACAAGGGGACCCTTTTTCTCCAATCCACCGGTACTTCGATGGGAAGTACCTTTGCCCCTAGTGTGGCAGGGCTTTATGTTCACGATTTTGAACGGAAACACATCTTGACTACGAACAACCCTTTTTCGTCTTATATATCTTTTTGGAAAAGATATATTGACGACATCTTTATAATCTGGAAAGGTCCTGAAAACCAACTTGTGAACTTTTTTGACTGGATCAATACCTGCGATCCTAGCCTGAAGTTCACCAACACTTATGATCAGAATGAATTGATATTTCTTGACTTGGTCATTACCAAATGGGAAGGGAAATTGCAAACTAAAACCCATTATAAACCCACTGCGAAAAATAATCTCTTAGCTTTTTCCAGTTTCCACCCGCGACCCCTGAGAGAAAATCTCCCTTTCGGTCAATTTTTGCGTATCAGACGCAACTGCAGTCGCGTGGAAGACTATCGTTCTCAATCAAATAGTCTACACTCAAAACTGAAGAGACGAGGGTATCCAGACAAAATTCTGAATCGCAGTTACAAGAGAGCAAGAAACCAACACAGACAAGCCCTCCTTGAGGACTCAGAAAAACCAGCAGAAGAAATGCCCTTGACATGCGTGACGACTTACAGCACAGCCTCTAATGCAGTGACTAAGTCCATTCGAAAACATTGGGGTATCCTTGTAAGTAATAATCTGAAATGGCAGAAACCTCTCTTTTCATTCAAAAAGGCAAGAAGCATCAAAGATGCCCTTGTGCACACGAGACCAAGGCAAACATCATCTGACAATACTCCTTCTGTATTACAGATTTGGGGGCTCCCAAAAGTGACAGGCCATTTCCCCTGTGGTCAGTGCAGTGTATGCCATCTTACGAAAGCCAGTAAGACCCTAACACTTGAACAGGACAAAGTGTGGACCCAGCGGGCACACACGAATTGTAACTCACCAAACGTGATCTATTTACTAACATGCCCGTGTGGCATCAGATACGTTGGTATGACCACACGTAAAATAAAACAGCGTATTGTCGAACATAGAAGTAACATCCGCTGTGGGAAAAACATCACTAAAATGACAGAACATTATGCACTTGTCAAACATACCCCTGACGACCTGAAATGGACAATTATCGAACAGATTAGACCAGGTAATAGGTCTGTGAATATCCTCTTTGAAAAAGAACAACGCTGGATCTATCGCCTTTCAAGTCACATTAGGGGATTCAATGATAATATTCCTTGGGGTACAGTACTAAAACGCTGAACATTACATTACATTAGATTACATCATTTGTATCATACAATTCATTAGTAAAATGAACAGTAACACCACTGTGCTCTTTTCCTGGCATGTCATTCCAAGAATCGACATCACCCAAATGATTATGTTAACAACAGACTTCCTGGTGTTTACTGATTTATTTGAATCATGTAACTTTAATTTTCCCAGTGAAATGAACATTAACATCATTATGCTCATTCCCCTGTTTGTCGTCCTAACCGACTTCATCCAAATAACATCGTCACTAATAGAGCTCTTGGTGTCTATTGGTTTCCTAGGAAACCGTTGTGTCCGCGTATTACTCTTTACACAGGAGGCGAGCGCAGCACTCTAACCCTCCCCTCCCGCATCACATGATCGGCGTGATGACGCTACGTCCCTTAACTGATGGTAGCAGTCTAGTTTTCTAGCCTCGCACTAACAGAATCACGTGTTGTGCGTGATGACGCTACGTTCTTCGATGGGAAGAACGCCTTCTATTTTAGTACACCTTCCGGCCCAGACGCTAACATTCGAGTTCTGAAGGTGGACCAAATAGGTTCTCCGTGGGCTGGTGACTTTGGAGTAGTAAGTAGAGGTCCTGTTTTGCCCAATCCCGCTCCACTTCTACCACGTAAGTTTCTTACGTTTATTATTTATTTTTTGTTTAGCGTGTGACTATAAGTCCCGCCCCCCCACCCGGACTCATGTCGTGACGTTGAATTCAACATCACGTAAGCTTCTACATCTTTGTGGCTCCGTGTGGGTGTTTACCAATCAGTTTGCCAATACCTTGCATCTCCTTTCACAAAGCCAAGCGTTATTTTATTTTATTTTCTTCTGCCTCCCGTAGTCAGCCAGAGTTTAATGCTGATTAATAGTGCGAGGGCAAGAAGCTCTTGTACCTAGAGTGCACTTCACGTGAAAGTTTACCCTTGTTGCAATTACTTATCACTAGGGCACAGCACTCTTTGGCACAATCGAGTAGTGCTAGTTTACAGCACAAGAAATCCACTATACCGGCACGGGCTGATACGAGTGTCAACTCCCGGTGTTTCAGGTTCTTTTAAAATTCACAGTTTATGAGCATGAAGTTCATTCACAAATCTGTTTGAGTGTCCATGGTCTGTTCCTTGTGAATATTTATGTATGTTGTGAATCACTGTTTGTTTTGTTTTCTCTTTTACTTCTGCCTTGTTCCAACAGAATTGAAAGCTCTCAGAAATCCTGAAGGGTTATTTTACAACAACCGTAAGTTTTAGCGGTTCTGGACCCCACAGGTCAGGGTACGCCTTAGCGAGCGTATACCGCCGTGGTGGTCCACCATTAGGTCCTGAAGAATGCTTCATGTAGTATCGTGAGAAGCAGAAACATGTTGACCATCTTATTCACATTGCACTTTTCTTAGGACGTAGCTGGTCTATTTATTACCAGAGTTCTCACGTCCACCACACTATTTTTAACGGTGTCCAGTTGACCACTATTAAAAGTTGTTTATTGGTTTAAATTGCGACACATTTTAAACAGCACCATCACGGATCGTACTACCCTTCCACACACAAAAAAACCAGCTCCGCTGTAAATCAGGCGTTGTAGCACACCGGGGAGACATTCGGTCTCTCCGGTGGGAACCCAATGATGAAGCATGTCACCAGCTAGGCTGGTGAGTGAGGGTTCTTCTAAAAACAAAGTGATTCACCCCTGTGCCTTTCTGAAGATCTCAGCACTTGTTTAATCCTAACGGACACACTCTTTTTTTGTTTATATATACTAGCCCCGGGGGATTAAGAGTGGCTCCAATAAAATTTCCCTCTCTCTCTTGTTGTTAAATTATATTTTGGCAGCGCACAGCTGTGAGAGTCTTTTACTAGATTCCTTTTTCTCCTCCATATTTAGGAGTTGATTCTAACGCTTGGCTTTACCATGGAGAAACCTGGCTTAACTTACACTGATGAGGAGGTGGACGCACTTTTGGCTGACCCCTCACTATTTTCGGATCCTTCCATTGCCCAGACTATCTCCCAAACTACTGAATGGGATAAGCTATCTGAGCAAAAACATGACCGTATTCGTACCATTCTGCACGGCACTATTCTGACTGAGTATTTGCGGAATAACATAGCACCAAGAGGCTTATTAGTGACCAATGCCCCGCGTATTTTCCTGGAAGATTCAATCTTCAGAAAGGAATGGGCCCAAATAGCATGGCACTGTACCCGCGATTGGTTGGTCCTGATCATTAAGACGGCCCTTCGGCTGTCTGAAGCCTTGATGGTCGAGATCCAACTAACCGAGACCCATTTCAGAACAACTTTAACAGGGTACAAGAAAAAACTTGAAGAATTAAATAAAGAAATGAACGAGTACAAGGAAAATCTCACCCAATCTAAGGCACAGAAATTTCAGAAAGATCTTAAACGTTTTGCCTTTACAAAAGTTTACCCCTACGCTGAACCTAATTATACACCACCTCAGCGTAACTCAAACTATTCTGATAACACGTCTGATGACGACACATCGACCACCAGTGGCTCAAGCGGTGGTAGGTTTAAGAATAGACAAAGGGGCAGAGGAAGGGGTAGGTACCAACATTATCAACAACATTGGCCTACCTTTCCCAATCAGGGTGGAAACTTCCCCAACCAATACCACCAACCCCAACAATTTCCTATGATGGGTTGGAATCCAGCTTTTATGCCAATTCCCCCTTACACTCCCAACATGTATCGCCCCCCTTTTTTAGAGAGGGGCCGAAGGGGCCGGGGAAAGAGAAGAAGCCAGATACACTGGGGACCAGACGAAGAAATGGGAATCAATACGAGGAGCAAATCAGGAGCACAGCAAGCAGGGCCGAGCAACCAGAGACCTTAGTGACCAACCTGTCTTCCCTTGTACTCTCAGACACTGAGCAACAAGTCTTAGAGAAGGGACTTGGTTTTGTACCTACAGCCCGCCTTGATCGCTTTCGCCTACACTGCGAACTAGCCGATTTTTTTAGAAAACTTAAACTCAAACATTTTTTTGAACAACAACAATCTGCCAGTCCTTCCACATCAGAAAGTGACACAGGACTACGATTAAAATCCACTTTCACTCCCCCGCCCCACACTGTCCCAGCAGAACTCATTGCCTTCGAGCAGGCAGTGTTCAATGACATCGAGGCATATGAGGACACCGGCGCATTTAAGAACATGAGTGCCCCCGAGTTCCTGGCACTGCAAACCCTTCAGTCAAATTCTTCTATTGTCATTAAACCAGCTGACAAGGGTGGAGGCCTTGTAATCCAGGATGCCTTGGCTTATGATACTGAATGCAGACGCCTCCTTGCTGACAGGGTCAGCTACACTCCGCTAACCACTGATCCATCACTCACACTGAGAGCGACGATCCTGGATCTAGTGGAAGAAGCCGAATCCAATGGATACATAAGTAGATATGAGGCCGACTTTCTTACTAAGAGTGAAGGCATTGTTCCCTATTTCTATACGCTACCAAAAACACATAAAAACAAGATCCCACCGCCTGGTCGCCCAATTGTCTCAGGCATTGGATCCTTGTTAGAACCTCTTTCCATCTACTGTGACTTTTTCTTAAAACCCTTGATTCAGGCTACCCCAACCTACCTAAAAGATACCAAAAGTTTGCTGGTACTTTTACAAGACATAATTCTGACAGACGATCCGACCTTCCTGGTTTCTTTAGACATAGAAAGTCTATATACCAGCATACCCCAGGAAGATACCATCAGGGTTATCAGTGAAACTTTGGAAGGTACCCCCTGGGATTTCCAGACATCAAAACAGTTTATTGTAGACTGCGCACCCTTGCTTTGGAAAAGAATTTTTTCGAATACAAGGGGACCCTTTTTCTCCAATCCACCGGTACTTCGATAGGAAGTACCTTTGCCCCTAGTGTGGCAGGGCTTTATGTTCACGATTTTGAACGGAAACACATCTTGACTACGAACAACCCTTTTTCGTCTTATATATCTTTTTGGAAAAGATATATTGACGACATCTTTATAATCTGGAAAGGTCCTGAAAACCAACTTGTGAACTTTTTTGACTGGATCAATACCTGCGATCCTAGCCTGAAGTTCACCAACACTTATGATCAGAATGAATTGATATTTCTTGACTTGGTCATTACCAAATGGGAAGGGAAATTGCAAACTAAAACCCATTATAAACCCACTGCGAAAAATAATCTCTTAGCTTTTTCCAGTTTCCACCCGCGACCCCTGAGAGAAAATCTCCCTTTCGGTCAATTTTTGCGTATCAGACGCAACTGCAGTCGCGTGGAAGACTATCGTTCTCAATCAAATAGTCTACACTCAAAACTGAAGAGACGAGGGTATCCAGACAAAATTCTGAATCGCAGTTACAAGAGAGCAAGAAACCAACACAGACAAGCCCTCCTTGAGGACTCAGAAAAACCAGCGGAAGAAATGCCCTTGACATGCGTGACGACTTACAGCACAGCCTCTAATGCAGTGACTAAGTCCATTCGAAAACATTGGGGTATCCTTGTAAGTAATAATCTGAAATGGCAGAAACCTCTCTTTTCATTCAAAAAGGCAAGAAGCATCAAAGATGCCCTTGTGCACACGAGACCAAGGCAAACATCATCTGACAATACTCCTTCTGTATTACAGATTTGGGGGCTCCCAAAAGTGACAGGCCATTTCCCCGGTGGTCAGTGCAGTGTATGCCATCTTACGAAAGCCAGTAAGACCCTAACACTTGAACAGGACAAAGTGTGGACCCAGCGGGCACACACGAATTGTAACTCACCAAACGTGATCTATTTACTAACATGCCCGTGTGGCATCAGATACGTTGGTATGACCACACGTAAAATAAAACAGCGTATTGTCGAACATAGAAGTAACATCCGCTGTGGGAAAAACATCACTAAAATGACAGAACATTATGCACTTGTCAAACATACCCCTGACGACCTGAAATGGACAATTATCGAACAGATTAGACCAGGTAATAGGTCTGTGAATATCCTCTTTGAAAAAGAACAACGCTGGATCTATCGCCTTTCAAGTCACATTAGGGGATTCAATGATAATATTCCTTGGGGTACAGTACTAAAACGCTGAACATTAGATTACATCATTTGTATCATACAATTCATTAGTAAAATGAACAGTAACACCACTGTGCTCTTTTCCTGGCATGTCATTCCAAGAATCGACATCACCCAAATGATTATGTTAACAACAGACTTCCTGGTGTTTACTGATTTATTTGAATCATGTAACTTTAATTTTCCCAGTGAAATGAACATTAACATCATTATGCTCATTCCCCTGTTTGTCGTCCTAACCGACTTCATCCAAATAACATCGTCACTAATAGAGCTCTTGGTGTCTATTGGTTTCCTAGGAAACCGTTGTGTCCGCGTATTACTCTTTACACAGGAGGCGAGCGCAGCACTCTAACCCTCCCCTCCCGCATCACATGATCGGCGTGATGACGCTACGTCCCTTAACTGATGGTAGCAGTCTAGTTTTCTAGCCTCGCACTAACAGAATCACGTGTTGTGCGTGATGACGCTACGTTCTTCGATGGGAAGAACGCCTTCTATTTTAGTACACCTCCCGGCCCAGACGCTAACATTCGAGTTCTGAAGGTGGACCAAATAGGTTCTCCGTGGGCTGGTGACTTTGGAGTAGTAAGTAGAGGTCCTGTTTTGCCCAATCCCGCTCCACTTCTACCACGTAAGTTTCTTACGTTTATTATTTATTTTTTGTTTAGCGTGTGACTATAAGTCCCGCCCCCCCACCCGGACTCATGTCGTGACGTTGAATTCAACATCACGTAAGCTTCTACATCTTTGTGGCTCCGTGTGGGTGTTTACCAATCAGTTTGCCAATACCTTGCATCTCCTTTCACAAAGCCAAGCGTTATTTTATTTTATTTTCTTCTGCCTCCCGTAGTCAGCCAGAGTTTAATGCTGATTAATAGTGCGAGGGCAAGAAGCTCTTGTACCTAGAGTGCACTTCACGTGAAAGTTTACCCTTGTTGCAATTACTTATCACTAGGGCACAGCACTCTTTGGCACAATCGAGTAGTGCTAGTTTACAGCACAAGAAATCCACTATACCGGCACGGGCTGATACGAGTGTCAACTCCCGGTGTTTCAGGTTCTTTTAAAATTCACAGTTTATGAGCATGAAGTTCATTCACAAATCTGTTTGAGTGTCCATGGTCTGTTCCTTGTGAATATTTATGTATGTTGTGAATCACTGTTTGTTTTGTTTTCTCTTTTACTTCTGCCTTGTTCCAACAGAATTGAAAGCTCTCAGAAATCCTGAAGGGTTATTTTACAACAACCGTAAGTTTTAGCGGTTCTGGACCCCACAGGTCAGGGTACGCCTTAGCGAGCGTATACCGCCGTGGTGGTCCACCATTAGGTCCTGAAGAATGCTTCATGTAGTATCGTGAGAAGCAGAAACATGTTGACCATCTTATTCACATTGCACTTTTCTTAGGACGTAGCTGGTCTATTTATTACCAGAGTTCTCACGTCCACCACACTATTTTTAACGGTGTCCAGTTGACCACTATTAAAAGTTGTTTATTGGTTTAAATTGCGACACATTTTAAACAGCACCATCACGGATCGTACTACCCTTCCACACACAAAAAAACCAGCTCCGCTGTAAATCAGGCGTTGTAGCACACCGGGGAGACATTCGGTCTCTCCGGTGGGAACCCAATGATGAAGCATGTCACCAGCTAGGCTGGTGAGTGAGGGTTCTTCTAAAAACAAAGTGATTCACCCCTGTGCCTTTCTGAAGATCTCAGCACTTGTTTAATCCTAACGGACACACTCTTTTTTTGTTTATATATACTAGCCCCGGGGGATTAAGAGTGGCTCCAATAAAATTTCACTCTCTCTCTTGTTGTTAAATTATATCTGAGAGACACTCCCACTGCGGGGGGATTAAACGCAGCCTCCGCGAGGTAGGGTGCAGACCACCTTTCATCTAAAGGCATATGAATACCCATGAGATTCCTGTTGTGACGTCACTTCCGGTGACAGCGTCCCCCCACTTCTCGTCACTTCCGGTGACAGCGTCCCCCCACTTCTTTTTTTAGGACTTGTGCCCTGCGTCTTTGAATGTTTTTCTCTCTTTCTTCCCCTCACCCAGGGCTTTAAGTGGGCCGGGTCTCTCCGGGTCTGAGCACCGGCAGTTTTTTAAAGGAGGCCTCGAAACGGGTCTCTATCGGGCTCCATTTTGTGCCCTGGCTCAGGCGGTCTGTTCTTTCCCCGGACTGCTGTCACTGCAGTCCGGCAAAAAGTGCTATGGCACAAAACAGAGCCCGAAAGAGACCCGTTTCGAGACAGCAGGCACATCATGTGCGCTGCTCACCCTGCTCGCTTTTCACTAGTGGAGAAGTTACGGCATGACGTCATGCCAGGTGAGCGTTGCAAGGGAAAGGAAATTCTTTCTCTCTGGATTTCCCTTCTCTTTTTTGAAAATCAGGAGCAGCAACATTTTCGTAGTGTCTGTCACCAAGGCTTTAAGTGGAAGCTTTTTCAATATTACTTACAAGCCATCGTTGCTGCCTATTTATCGTATGCAAGTAACAACCATTGACAAAGCCAATAGTCCTGACTTGTTATAGGTATGATGTTTCTTGTATCATATATGTGGATGCAATGATAGAAACAGCAAAATACAAGTCGGGCGGCACACTATGCGAAGCACAGACTTTTAGGTGTTTAAGCCACGCCCTTAATTTACATTGGCCACGCCCCTTTGCGAGACCCCCGAGTTTTTTCATACCACTTAAAGCCCTGCCCTCACCGCAAGCCAGATTTACATGTCTCCCGCTAGATTGATGCTATTTTAGGAAGTTATTTGCCTCAAAGTGCGCTTCCCTGGCAGATGATCAGAGGAACCCTGGGTATCTTTTTCAGAAACAGAGAGAACGTGTTGCGCGGTCAGACCCCATTAGGAGCTTGTGGCTCATTGTACATTCACTGCTTAATAATCTTTCCCTGCAGTTCATCAGACTTTGCCTTTATTCGAAGTCACTTAAGCGCCAAATGGAGTGTCCTTATGTTCGGATAATGTTAATATTAGTTATATCTTTGTCTTAGAGCATCAGGGAATCAAGGTGGCTCGGCAGTGCTCTCTATATGCACAGGCAGGCTGTCGCAGGAATGTGTCAGCTTGATGAATGTCGGAGGCACAGTTTGCCAATATTGAACTGTTTCAATTCTGGTTTTCCTAAGGTGAGGCAGTAGCAAATGGGCCAAAGAAGCCTCTTGTGGCATGGCTATATCAAAAAAAAAATGTACACTTGGAGAAAAAAGAGGCCATGAAATGAATGGGTGAGTGGATTTACTACATGTTTTTCATTTATAAATCCTTTCCATACAAGTACAGGTTTATCTAGTCTTTCTGCACTGTCGGGTTCGGAAACACTCGACAATATTGTGTGTGTTTCTTCACCTCTTGTTGTCGGGTGCAGAAACATCGCACTAAGGGATAGACATGAAAACACTGTGCTGATAAACAATAAAGCCAGAAAAAGAGATATGCTGCCTGAGGCTGGAAATTGCCACCATGAAACTCCTCCTGTTTTCAGCAGGATCCAAGCAGTCGGTACATTGGTACATTATTGATAATATTCCCAAATAAAATTAGAAGGGGATATTGACACAGGCAAAAAGTGTAGAGAAGCAATAAAGCTACAAACTTTGGTTAAAATATACATCTTTTTTAACAGACTCCATGAAATAGAATAATAAACAAACTAAATGCATACCTTATGACCAGTATAGGCAGGGTTTTAAGCGGGATGAAAAAACGGGGGTGGGGGGGATTCTCAAAAGGGCATGGCCAATGTAATGAATGGCGTGGCTTAAAAACACGTATGCTAAACATCTGTGTTTAGCATAGTGTGCCACCCGACTTGTATTTTGCTGTTTCTGTCAATACATCCAGATATATGATACAACAAGTAACATCATACTTACAAGTCAGGACTTTTGGCTTTGTCAATGGTTGTTAGTTGCATAAGATCAATAAGCAGCAACTATGGCTTGTATATAATAATGAAAAAGCTTCCACTTAAAGGCTTGGTGACACCGCGACAATGTTGCTGCTCCTGAGTTTCAAAAAGAGAAGGGAAATATAGGGAGAAAATGACTCTTTTTAAAGGATTTCTCTTCCCCTACAACGCCCACCTGGCATAACCTCATGCCGTAACTTCTCCAATATCGAGAAGTGAGCAGTGTGTGAGGCGCACAGGAATATGCCTGCTGTCCCTGCAGTCCGGGAGAAAAGCGGACCGCCTGTGCCAAGGTCCAAAAGAAAGCTTAAAAGAGACCCGTTTCAAGGCCCCATTTAAACAAGCCTTGGCATAGCCAATAGGTCTTGCCTTTGGGACCTTATAAGTGTTTAGCCATGCAACACTTGCATAACTAAATATTTATAAGGTCCCAAAAGCGAGACCTATTGGCTATGCCAAGCGGCCGTGGGGCCGCGAAAGTGATAGCGATCGCCATCAAACATCAAAGCGGTTGTGCGGCCGCGAAAGTGAAAGTAATCGCGGTAAAAGTGGCGTGCGTGCACACATGCACTGTAGCTCTAGGATGGCCTGGTAGCACGTTTTGGAGCCCTCTCAATAGGTCTCGCCAGACCAGCGCATGCGCTGGGTCAGGCGAGACCTAAAAACAGCCGGTTCTCAGCACCGTGAGACCCGGCCCACTTGAAGCCCTGAGTATAGGTAAAGCGAATGATCTAACCCAGCGCGCGGGCTCGCACGCACACACTGCACAATTGCAGCGTCAAGGCCAAAAGAGGCCAAGACGCCCACTAGGTGGAGACGGGGGTCCAGGTTGAACAGTAGATTCCTGGATCTATTGAATATGTCCATGAAATGTAAGCTTACAACCGATCATCTGTATATGGTGTTGTCCACAGCCTGCTGGATGGAACAGGGAATGCACAAGTCTACAACCCACTGTTTGATGTGGACCGCAGTACATTGTCTTTCCAACAAACCCTCAAACAGTGAAGGCCATGTTTTATGCCATAGATGCGTTCCCAATATAATAGTTGCCGTGGAATATACATATATTGTAGGCCTGGGCGAAAATTTCGTTCCGTTCGCGGAAATTGCGATAATTTGACATTTTCGCGTTCCGCGGAGAGCGCGAAAATGTCAAAAATTCCGGTTTCCGCAGCTTGGCCATAATTTGTTTCTTGCTCGCGCTGTAAAATAATACATTCTCGCGCGCACGCTATCGCCTTACCTGAATCCCTGCGTTCGCCGACAAGTTTTCTTGAACCGGTTGCGTTCTCCATGAGATGTTGTATTGTTATTAGCCATTTGCGCTGTCTCGCGACAGTCCGCGCCCGCAGTGACGTCATGCGTCGCGCGATCACGTCTTTCTTCTCGCGATCATGCACCGCGAGACAACTCAAAACAAGATGGCCGCGCCCGCAAGCAACCACTTGGGTAAGTTGGCGACCCGCAACCATGCAGAAAATCTCGCGAACATGCCGGAAAAAAACTTCCGCATCTTCGCGATATTTCCGCTTGTTTGCGATAATTTTAAACATTTTCGCGATAATTTGCGAAAGTTAATTTCGCAAATTCCGCCCACCCCTAATATATTGCACCCAGAGCCACTGAATAGATATATTCTAATCCGCAGATGCAGCGTCCCAAAAGGTGGACATGGTATGTGTTGTAGACCTAGTAATCACTCATTGCTGTGCCCGCTTCCCAGGATCTATGTAAACGCAATGACCCTCTGAAACAATATACAACTTACTTTGTCATTATACCAATGGAAAAGGACATGGTAGGACTCAAGGAATCGAGCAGTACATTCTGACCTCCTTGGAGACCTCACAGGCAGCACCTGCCAGGAGACGTGGATTTGGGAGGAGGTGGAGGGTGCTGGTGAATGAGTGGTTTAACTGTTTTTCTCAAGGTGACCTGTTGGGGGAACAGCAGGAATATACTAAAATTTTGGCTGATCTAGGATCTACTTTATTGCGTTAGGCTAGGCCTTTTCTGTATTTGCATTATGCTGCAAGCTGTGCTGGCAGGTAGCAATCCTGTGCTACTCCATGGGTTTGACATGTTGTATGCTCTATCATGGCTGCGGCATGTTAGGCTGTAAGCCAATCAATTCAATTCAGCTTTATTTAGACTCATTGGCCATAAAAACACATAAACACATTGTTCAATATAAAGCTTAAATAGTTAAAAGCATAAATATGATTAAAATATAGTTCATTACAGTTCTGACAGTGGTCGTAAAAGTTCTAAATACAGCAGGTTTTTATTAATTAAAAAACTGTTAGGTGATCGGCGCAATAAAGCAGAGGATGAGGAAAGATAGCAGGAAAGTCAAGCATTAAGAACCATGACTGGGTGTAGGAAATACTGCATATTACATCACTAAATATGCCATGGATAGGTTCCCAAGTGGTACGCAGTACTTTGCCCCAACTTTCCACATAGCCAATAAATAACGTGATAGTGCAAAAATGAATGGCTCAGTGAGATCAGATCTAAGTACCATTGAGTTGGGTAACAATAAACATCTGTTATTCAGTGCCAAGAGACCTCATTGGGGTGAATGTGCACTTTACAAATACACATGTTATGTTATGTTAAGTATCCTTAAGGCAACTTTATATTCTGTAGTGCCTAGAGAATGGCACAGCGGTAACATCCAACATTGCTTGCTGCTCTCATATGCTGGGCAGAAAAACAAAACATGATCTAAGGTCCCCTTGGGAGCACCACATGCCGGGCACTGCCTCCCATCCACACTGAACACTTTAGCCCATCTAACTGTAAAAGACCGAAGAGGAAGGGTCCCGTAGCGTAACTACAGGAACAAACACCATATCAAAGAAGGTTCAATCTCATCCATAAATGTTTCTGTGTTATAAATGTCCTTAACCACAAGAAATGCATTAGTCAGAAACCTCTACTCTCCTGAGAATTTGCTGGCAAGTCTTTCTGCTGCGAATAGGTTTTTTTAATGGTGCTTTTGGAGATCCCCGCTGACTCATTTGGGGTTCTCCATAGGGTTACAAATCCAATTTCTCCCAGGTGGGATCTCACATACCTGATACAATGAATGTTACTGGAGCCTGAGAGGCTAAGGATCTGTACTAGGCCTTCCCCGTACTGTTGGAGCTCCGAAGTAGTCCAGAGCCTCTTCCAGTACAGGATAGGACTTATACCAATTTTGGATGACAATAGTCTCATCCCGAGGTCGAGTCTAGAGGGAAGTAATGGGGTACTTATGGGAACACCTACCAGTTGCCTAATAAATCGATTTTCAACTAACCAAATCATAGTCGCATCCACATGGCCCCACAACTCTCCATCATACGAAGCTGACCCAGAGCCTGCGATTGGTAAACTTGCAGGGCCGGGCTTGCTAGTCAAGGGGAGACCTTGCTAGAAATGGATTAGCCCTGTTCAAGTACCCTGGGTTTAAAATCCTGTACTTTGTGTTGCTTATATTGATTTCCATTCCCGATCTCTACAGAATTGTTTAAAGCAATTCAGGAACTTTTGTAATCCCATGGGGATTTGGACAACAAGAGGATGTCATCAGCAAACATCAGGGCAGAGATCCTGTTGTTCACCAATCTTGGAGCATCATCGTCAATCAGCCCCAGGTCATCTATTAGGCCATTAATATAAAGGGAAAAAAGTGTTGAGGCAAGTACACAGCCCTGCCTTACCCCTCTACTTACAGGGAAGGACTCCGTCAACTCACCAGCCTGATCGCACCTCACCTGCGCTTAGCTGTTCATGTACAACCTCACAATAATGTCAAGTACTCGCCGTGTATACCCATCTCTTGCAATACCTGCCACAAGGTGGGTCTGGGGACTAGATCAAAGACGGATCAAAGGTCGACAAACACAACATACAGGTATCCGCCCCCGAGGTGACCACCTTCCAGTACACCATCAGGAGCCGGATCACCTGATCAATCAAGCTTGTACTCTCTCTAAGGCCTGCCTATAGGGGTGACAGAATATTATTTCCATCCATCCACTCCTGCAATCTACTGAGTATGACCTTACAAAACAGTTTTTGCGAGCTGTCAATAAGACTTATGGGCCTGTTGTTTGATGGTTCATTTTAGGGCCCTTTCTTATAGATGGTTGTAATTTTGACCCAGTAGAGCTGGGGGGGGTCTCTTTTAGAAAAGCTCTAAATAATGGAGAAATCTTGGTGCCGCCGATGTCAGCCTCCCTCCGAAATATATCCCCAGGAATTTTATCTAGACCTGGTGCTTTATTGAGTAATATACCCTGTATGGCTAGACATATTTCGTGCTCTGTTATTCCATGGACATTGTAGGCACACCTCGGGCTGGGGCTTTGAAGAAGTCAGCCTCTGCTGATCCTGAATTTATTGGACACCTGCCCCCGATCCCACAGAATCACTAATAGCAGGGGTCTGTTCTCCTTTCTGCACATACAGGCTCGAATAATGGGCTACCCAATCACTTGCTAAAATATTGACATCTATTAAATGGGACCCTTCCCTAATACCACTAGGGATAATGTTCCAAAACCGATGGTGATCTTTACAGTTAGCAGCTTGTAGTAGGCTCTCCCATTAGTTCCTTTCCCATTCTTTTTACCATCAAGAAGGGCCTTTTTATGACTAGGCCTGGCTACCCGAATCAGGGACCAGTCTTGCTCCTTAATTGCTTTGACCAATTTGGGCTTGGCATCCTTGCAACATTTGTTGTACCATGTCGGAAAATGCTCCTTAATTTCATGAACAGTCCAATATGAATCTCAGAAATGGCATCTGATGATTATTCCTCACCTTTCATAGGGAGTGGCACCAAACCCTCCATCCTTTCAGCCAGAAAGTGGAAAATCTGATTCATGGTCTCTTACAAGGTCTCCATACTACACTAATTAACCCTATGCCTATTGCGAGAGATCCTGAGTCACCTGTCCAGTAGTTCTCCACAATGGTCAGCTTGTTCAATTAGGTTTAGGTTCAGCTTCAGGACCAAAGCATTATGGTCACTATCCTGTTGAGGCACCACTTACATGTCTTTGAGGAGAGGCCCCAAAAAATATAATCAATCAAGCTGGTTGAGTTTGGGTGATTAAATGGAAGGGTCCCTAACCAATCTTAACGGGTTCTGCCATTACAGGCTTTCAACCCCTGATTCAAAGTAAGGTAATTTATCTTTATTGCCGTGGGGGACCATTTTTGCAGAGGATATGTTTCGAGGGCTGGAACTGACCATAAATCATCCTCTTTCGCTGAAAGGGACGGGATAAAGAGACACAGAGGCTCGAACCAACAACTAAGGTGACTCCCTACAATTATCCTTGCATCAGTGACATGAGGGATATATGTGCATTCAGTTGATCAAGATCCATTGTTTCCCAATTTCTCCCAGACAGTCCAGAGTACACATTATATATCAGGTGGGGTTCACCCTGTGGGGCCTTAAGACTTACACACATTAAATCGAAGGAACCAACTATGATTTATATTACCATACCCATCAGCTTAGTCCTTACCCAAATCGTGCAGCCTCCTGAGGACCTACCCTTGCCTACCGTAGTGGCAACCTTGGTATAGTTGACATAACCAACATGAAACGGGGGTTGGAGGTTCCATGTCTCTTGGAAGAGGCACAAATCAAACTGTTCAATAAACTCACAACAATCCAGGGGTACTAATTTGGCTCCCAAGCCCGCCACATTTCAAGAAATATGCCGGGCCTTCTCAGGAACACCTATAGCAACATGGGTTGAATGCATTGGAGGTTTCTCCACTTGGTCTTCAAGACTGTTAGGTATAAAGAGCAATCTGTTGTGAACTATGGGCGAGACACCTGGTGGTCCATTACTTCATTGGCCACAATTCATTCCACAGCCTCTAAATCCCTCAAAACAGAGAACTTATTGGAACAAGCAACATGACCTGGTGTAATCATAGAATAGTGGTATTGAACTGGAATGAGGAGAGATGGCCGATAAAAAAAACAACAGGGAGAGCAACCACCTTTGTTCCAACAGGGTTGTGAAGTGCCTTAGTGCTCAAGATATTACATACATGTGCTGGCCTATGAAAAATTAATACAACACAGTCACCTTCAATAGCTTTATTAGACTGCCCTACCCATGCCACCCTCTTAGTCATTATGATTGAATTCAAATCCCAGGCATTAAAATGCATGTGCTTTAAAAGCCAATCAGCAGACGTAATACGTAATTCATCCCTAGACTCTTACGGCCCAACCTTCAACAGGGGAACCCCAGCCAAATTTAAGACATAGGGGCAGGCGTCAGGAGGAAGTCTCAGATTATCGGGGCATGGGGCACGCAAGCAACAGCCAGGGGCTGGTAAGGATGACACTGTGACGGGCAGGGAATGAGAATTGTGTTGATCTGCGGGCAGGTTGAGGTACTCCACAGACCTGGTGTACAATAACTGTGGGTGGTCTAGGGCTCTTCTCAGATAACTGGGTGGGAATAGTAGAACCAGTTTGATGGTCCCCAGGGCCTATGTTCACCAGGGTTTGTGGATCATAAGTTTCAGTGGAAACCCTTGTGATCTTTAAATGTTCTTGCAAGGATTTCTTAAATGCAGGAAGTACAAAGTTTTCAAGATTATCTGGGTGGTCCATCACTGGTTTCAGTTTGTCCTCGAGTATTTTCCCAAATTTATCGCACAATGCCATAAGGGTCAGGGAATACAGGGAATACAGGAACTGTATGAAGGACCTTTATTAGCTGGGTTGTTTCTTTATGCTACCCTCGTTCTTTCCAGGTTGCCTTTTCGACTTGACCGCTACAATAGGAACCTGTAGCTGCAATGGGGAAGTACACAGTGGTGACTCTGAATGGATTACTGTTTCAGAACTAATATCTTGACCAGTGGGGTCTGACAAGGAGTAGGCCATCACGTCAATACTGGCGCTTACATTATCAGTGTAAAGCCAAGGACCCATCAGTGCTCCACAATAAAGGGAAAGTCTTTGTTCAGTCAATTCAATCTCATTGATTTTGATCCTGACAACCTCTTCCAGCATGCTATTGATGGACACAGAGAGCTGAGCAACATTACTGCCATTTTTATGCTTCCCCATGATTATCCCTCAAAGAGCTTGCCTTTGTTGACCGCGATGGGACCATACAGCTGCCTCCAGGCCACCAAACTGGTTGACTGAGGGGAAAAAAACACAGCAATGAAGCTAAAGTCCCTGCTGCAGGAAGTAGTCAAGTAAGCGGTAAGCATAAGCAGGCAGGCAGGCAAAACAAACTACAGCTGTAAACGAGAATCTGCTACAAGCCCCAGTGTAAAAGTCAACAATTATCAACAAAGGTCCACATCATGAATTATAGACACTCACCTCCTCTCCCTGGATTTATCACACTTGAGAATGGCTGCTGCATCCAACCACTGCAACCCTGGCAGGAACAATCCTCATGGGCTATGATCTTTAAACTGTAGGTGATGTGCTTCAATAAGGTGCTTTAACAAGGTGACAGTCGTTGCTGGCAAAGTAGCTGATGGTGAGTTTTGCTGTGAGGATGCATTGGGACAGGTCTTTTCTGTATTTTGCAAATTGTGCTGCAAGTTGTGCTTGCAGGTAGCAATCCTATGCAACACCATGGATTTGCCAAGTTGTATGCTCTATCAATGGCTTCGGGACATTGGGCTGTATGCCAATCACTTTGTTGGTGTACGAAATGAAACAGTACTAAATATCCCTCCCAACAGAGCAACAAGACAAAGTCCTTCAGAGCATCTAGATCTACAAAAAGGGCTGAGGCAATAGATTACTGGCCCTACCAATAAAAGTGGGCAAAGTTAGAGTACTCAGTGTGGAGCACAGAACCAGAAGTTCAACCCCTCTCAACTTCTTATGCAAAAAACCTCCACATAGCAAATTAATCCTTAATGGTCAGCACCCCACAAATACCATAGAATATAGCTCAATTTAAATGAGAGTTCAGCACAATTCTCATATTATTCCACACATACAATGCTTAAACTTAACAATACAGAATACATTGTACGCTTTTGATGTATGTATAGGAAAGATCTTTATTAATTTTTTTCTTGTGACAAACGCCTTATAACAGTTGCCACTGGGGCCCTTAACACCCAAAGGTCGTACCATTTGCCAACTTCCCATCTTACACCCTATCTTGACTTCTGACATTTTTTCCAGTTACAGTGTTGTAGCTGGTGGTTCCCTGCCTCACTACCAAGCAGCCATGAGCAGCAGCATTGTGCTGGTGTATTAGTGTGTACAATAAGGTCATGCTCCGTAAGTTATGTCTTTCACCTGTAACTAACTCACTTCTATGGCTTGCAATCATGTGAGGTGAGAAGTCAGATGGTACATGTTGGCCAGATGTTTAAACTCTCACTCACCTGTGTCCCATCTGATATGGAGTGAACTGGTGATGGAGTCTGGGTAAATGATGGGCATTCTCTTACATCTTACATCTTGGGAACCACCAACCAAAGCCTCTCTGGCAATACCATCTATAATGGTGATATCAATGATCCAATGCACGCCCTCTCCCATGGTTCCAAGTTTAGCCCTGGTGACTGTCTCCTTACTGTCAACAAGCTCACCTTCAAATGTTTGGCAAGAAAGTGTCAGGCCCTCCTTTTTAGGTAATTAAACCATGTGTTTTTTACAATAATCCACCTCCTGTGGGAGGATGTAGAAAGCATTGACCTTGTTGGTGATGGTCTGCCGCAAACTACATTGCACCTTTGGTTGGGTATCCACCATTAGCTGTTCAGTGAGGAAGCCTGGTCATTCACCAACTCTTCAGCCATTAACTGCAGTTTGCTCTCTGAAAACATTTGTTTTCTCAGTCTGTCTGAGGCCATGCTGTGTAATTGTGCTGGTGTTCTTGTACAGATTGCTATCCTACTGAGCAGATGGCACTGAATTGTAATTTCTACTTTTACAGGCACCAGGGATAAAGAAGTATGTGCCTGCCTGCCTGCTGTCTTCAAATGGTCATGCTTCTAAAGAAGTATATGATGTTACCTAGCATACAAAGGATTGTGTAGAAATGTACTTCACTACTACAACAAACAAAGTTATGTTTCAAACATAACTTCAATATCTACAATTGGAGGTATTGGTGGCAAACACATATAACAAATCTTGGTACTATCAACTTTAAACATATTGACTCTACCGCCACTCTTAACCAAGTAAAGTTGATGGAAGATGATGGATGAGTTCAAAGAGAAAACCATATCTTGGTTTCCTCTGTGTAAATATTGTGGTGAGGTTGCCTTGACCCCATCAAGAGGATGATCCTCCAATCATGATATATTCTCCGACCATGATCAATCATGTTTCCACTATCCTTGTTTTGGGAAATAACCGGTGCGCATTGGGTAAATGTGCAGTGCAAAATCTACACTACCGTGCATAAGAGACCACAAGGAAATATCTCCAGTGACATTGTGTGCATGCCATTTCAGAATCCTCGAGGATCCAAAAATCTGTGATAACATGAATCCTTTCTAGAGAAGAGGACAAGACTACAAAGAGGGGATTCTCAAACAAACAAAGGTACTTCGTCCTAACTTTATGAAGTAAGTGCTTCTTTGTTTGGTTGAGATGTCCTCGTATTCCCCTGCATCAAAAATGTGTCACCAAAATCAGCAGGAAATGTGCTCAGTTCCCCCTAGTAGAAGAGGAGGTACTAGGGAGGCCAAGCTGAGGAGACTCGAGACAAGATATATCCTTGAAATGGATTCTAGATCTCCAGGAGGGTTGAACAATACTGAGGGCATGTATACCTGCCTCTAAAATCCATGTATCACAAGATAAATACACTGGTATACCCAACACAATAAGGATTTTTTTTACAGCTTTTTATGTGATGTCATTTGAGATGTCATCAGTGATGTCATGAGTGATGTCACTGACCATGTCATGAGTGATGTAATATGTGACCTCATCAGCAGTGCATTGCGGCGCGCGTGTTATAGTTAGCTGAACTAACTATAACAGGGGAATTTCTATGGTTTTGTACAAGTGAAATGTCCAACTAATTATAACGCCCCTGAAACCTATGGTTTTATCAGTGAATATATATATACTTTAGATTTTATAGATTAGTGCCCCAAATTGTTTTTATGGTCTAGTGTTTATTCCAAATCTTCATTATTTGGTAATCTTGTTTTTAGCAATGTAGTTGCTCTGGTTTAGCCAATCATGTTCTGACCATGCAATTGTTCCAGTTTAGCCAACAGACTTTATAAGGGCTACAGAAAGCAGCACACATAGAAAGAGGATGAAATGAGGAGAAACAGAGATATTTCTCCTTCTTACACCTCCCCTGGGAAGGCATAACTTTTTGGTACATTCCAAGGTTTACAAGTTCTGGTGAATCTGGGAATGCATTGAAAACCATTGGAACACCCAACCAATACCCATGGAATGCCTTCCCAGGTTAGAGTAATACTATACAGCAATTTCTGCTGCGTTGTGTTACTCCAGATTTATGAAGCCACTCAGGGTTATGCAAATTGGCTCTGCGGGGCTTCACAAATCTTAGTTAAGGTTTGCATTGTGCATGTACCACATTCAATTATGCAAACATGACACAAACCTCCACATAAATATCCTCCTCAGTATATAAGCCTCAGCACACCAGTTACAAACACAAGCCTTTCCAAATCGAAAAGAATTCAAAAACGTCTTATATATGGATATATTGTCAAATCCAGATTCCTAAAGAAGGGGCATATCCCTATAAGTGCTCCGCATATTATGTTATCACCTATGAAACAGTATCACCCACAAGTCACTTACCAGGTACACAACAAGTATTCTCCTCAAGTTCTTAAAGTCTTAAATTCAGAGTTAGCTCGAACTTAGCCACAATTCCAGGTAAAACTACAAAGCACAATGCAGGACTTCAAATTATGTTTCCAATCAAAATTTATCATTTGCAATCTAAAATGCATACTGCCACCCCTCTAATGTTAAACGTACTCCTCTTTCCATCTTGGAGGTTCAATGGTTACTGGTAACCATGTGTATTCGGAATACAATGCGGACGCCATATTGGACATCTTAAATGTACTCTTCCACGTGTCCCTGCTGATCTATTCCATTGGTCAGTATCAAATTTAGAGTAACCCATTTCTTTTGTTACAGAGCAATAGTCCAAGTATCAATGTAATTGTATTTATTTTGACTCAGGGACATTTAATTTGATTCACAGCACTGACGAATTAAGTAAGAAAGTAAGTATAAACCAAAAAGTCCACCATTATTAGACACTCATTTATTTCCTTCAATGGATCTCATACTCATCTATGATGATGCCTGGTATCATCAGGATTAGTTTTAGCACACATATCTGCATGAGTACGCCAGATGCCATCTAGAAAATTCTTATGCCTCCTAATGTTAAAATATGATGTCATCCAAACTGCCAATGAATACAGTATGCAAATAGGTTAATTCTCCTCCCTTTCTCCTACGACCAATGTTTACTTAGTTTGATACAAATAGTTGGAAACTCCTACAATAGTTATCTCAACCATTAATACATTTTGACTAGAAGTTAATAAGCATTCAAAATCTCACATCAAAGGCACCCTCAGATCTAATCATATTATTTTGTGATCCATATTCGACTTTAAATCTCTATGTTTCACATGATATACATATCTCATACAGCTCCATGCTTTGGATGTTATATCACTTACACTTCACAATCTAAATTAAACACTGCTATTCAGCTTCCAATTGCAAAAACCTGTACAATTTTGGATTGCCACAGATTCAGTATCCGATTGACTAATTTATCATTCTGTAGAATATGTTATACAAACATAGGTCACGTCCTAGTCCACTAAAAATATTGTAACTTGTGTTTTTTATTCAAGATCATCTCTACTGCTTTCAATTTCATTATCTAGCGGGCTTCTAAGTGACGCAGACTCAAGTCTTTGCTCTCCCACTCTGGTCTGTACACACTTCATCAATGCCATGAAACTGAAATTCCACATGGGGAGTCTTCTTTTCACATACTGACATATGTGATGTGACAGGGTAACTTAAACCCCAGTTTTTACTAATCCTACATGTTCCATAACTCTTTCGCTTAGAGGGCTAAAACGGCCCCCCAAATAGATCCTATGAAAGGTACATGTTAATATGTATACAAGATACCTCATCTGACAGGAAATATTCATCCTGGTGTTATATTCAACTCTCCCCTTGTAACTAAATGTTCTCTTCTTATCAACTGCATGTTTGCATATGCTACATCTTCCCCGTAGGAGAGTAGGATCTGCTTCACATGTTTAACCCCACTTTTTGCTGGTGTTTCACTGTTTTTCGACTTTAGTCCGGATGGGACCCTGCTATTCAGGGCCCCAGCCTAGATGCTTCATCTCTAAAATGATTACATGTACTTCAGGTACATTACAGATTGGATCTGAGGTGCCCTTGTAAGCCCCTATGTACCCAGGGCATAGGTACCCCAGAGGCCTACCAGGGACTGAAGCATGTATTATGCCACCCCTGGAAAGCCACCCAAAATGACACCACAGGTCTGCTACTGCAGCCTGGGTAAGTTGGTGCTTGCACCCGCTTACTGTGATATAGGTTACCTATATCATTATATATATACACACATATAAACCTATAAGTCACTCCTATGGCAGGCCTTATCAATCCTGAAGGCAAAGTGCTTGGTTCTTAAGTGAGAGGGTGCCCCTGCATGAGCAGAGCCCCTCTGCAGCATTTGGAGACCCTTCTCTGATGCTGTTTGTAGTGCAGCCTGACCATATTCTCTTAAGTGCATTATAAACAAACAGCAAATGCTAACTTTGGACTGGCTGCACGGAAACATGTCGTGTTTGGTGTCAAACACCTTGGAATCATACCCCCACACCAGTAACTGGGGTGGCAGTATGATCCCGCCCTTCTAGAGGGAGAGACATGACAGCACTGGTATACTCGGTAGAAACTTAATAGAGCCGTGGCATCACAAAATGGATGCTGCAGCCACAGACACGGGTCTGGCCTCCTGCTGCTGACCGAAACTCCAGCAGGGGTGGCCTGGACAATAGGTTTCCTGTCACAGGGAGGTGTAACCACCTCCCAGACACGCTTATGTGTATTGGGGCTGGGTGGGAGCACTCTCTGAGTGCTTTGAAGTCCTGCACTTGGGGCACATTTGGTGTCCCTGTGTATAGTCCAGCTCAAACCGGTTCAGGGGCTTCCAGCCCCTGATCTGGTGTGAAACTGGACAAAGGAAATGGGTGTAGCCACCCCTCATTCCAAACCCTCCCATAGGTGGGTCCCCAGAGTATCTCCAGCCCCCTACCTTAGTATAAGTATGGGACCCCAGTCCTTAGGACTTTAGATTACCCTGGACAAAACTCTGAAGATGAATCCTGGACCTTCGACGCTCTGCTCAAGACCAGAAGACTGAAGAAATCTCCCTTGGGGTCAAGGAGTGAGTCCCCTGCTTGGCAGGCACCAACGAAGCAATTTGCCAGTCTGCATTATCGAAGCTCCCGCTGGACTCCGAAGCATTTGCAGCCCAGGAAGAGGATTTCCAGACATCTCTGAGGGCGACCCGTGTCCCCAGCAAAGCTGAGACCCGCAGCCCTCGTGAGTAGCATGGAACTGGAACTCCTGGTCACTGTGCATTTCTGCGGGTGCATTGACTTCCTGACATCTCTCGAGGTTGTACTTGGGTTGACTTGTAGCCCCCACCTCGAGCACTAACTCCACTGAAGATTGTTGGCCTGGTCATTCCAAGTGACCCGTGGGTTGCCATTTTGTGTTTTGCCTCGAGGTCCCTTTGCGATCCCTGGTCCGTCAAATGGTGGGTCCCTGAGGGGGTAACTTTGCATTTCCTTGGGCTTCCCTGCTTGCTCCAGATGTGCCCTGACTCCCAACCAAGTGGTGAGTCCCCCAGACCTTGCTGGTCTGCAC
Organism: Triturus cristatus; assembly: GCF_964204655.1. Classification (NCBI taxonomy): domain Eukaryota; kingdom Metazoa; phylum Chordata; class Amphibia; order Caudata; family Salamandridae; genus Triturus; species Triturus cristatus. The sequence continues at coordinate 601,326,425 of NC_140594.1, forward strand.
CGAAGCATCTTTCTTGTTTCTGCTTGGGTTGCTGTTGCCAAGGCTTGTTGTGTCCAATCTGGGCACCAATGCTGCAGTACTCGACATCCTTTGTCGAACAGCTTGAATTCAGCTCCTGGTTGTCCTCGACGCCTCCTGGTCCTCGTGGCTGAAGAGTCAAGCTTCACCTCTTTCACCTGAAATGACCCGACATCGGTGGGCATCTGCTCATCGCCTTCCTGGTCACTGGCTAGTGACCCAGACTCTGTCCCCTCTGCTTTCAGGTTCTTCTCATCCTCGATCCAGGCTTGGATCTCTTCGGACACTTCGCATCTTCACAGCAGCAGCACTTCTTCGCCAGCTCCCCTTGAAATCGACGACGCGACCCGACACCAAAAGACACCTAAGCACCCGGCTTCCCTGGGTGAGTTAACACGAGTACGCCGGTGCCCCCGTGGGTGGTAGCCCTAGAACTTCCTAAGTCCAAAAGGGTTTGGTCCTGACTCATTTCTAAGTGTCCCTAATCTTTAAAAATCTAACCGCGACTTTCCCCATTTAAGCTAACGGGAGCTCGCGGCTGTGTTCACACACTGCACATGGCCCCGTGGGTCCCCTGTGTCACTACCTTGGGTGGTTTCTTGGGGTCCCAGTGATTCTACAGGCTCTATGCCTTGTGTCTAGTTAAGTTGTGGTTCTTATACCACTATTTTAGTATATGGTTTGGCTCGCCCCTAGGGCCTGACGTGTATTTGTGCTATTTGACTGTAATTATTGATGTGTAACTTATGTGTTTTGACCTCTAGTCTCATAAAGATACTAGAAGGATGTGTTTAGTAATAAATACATATATTTTATATATATACCTGGTGTGGATATCTTTCATTTAGTGACTCAAGAGATTATAGACTGGTAAAACAAGCTGCTTTACATTCCTTCAAGACTTAGCTTGAAGGCTGCTCCCCATAGCTACCACTAGGATAGCTTTCAATAAAGGTTGTCTTTAACCTATAACCAATAAGAGGTTGTTTGGACTGATGCAAGGTGCCCACTATAACTAGTGGACAGAATATATCAGGCCAACTTCTCACATTCCCCATTACAAAAACCCGCAGTTCTCAAATGTAACCAACTGGTTTGTGGCAGTGTGACCAGGTAGCTGGGACTAATTATATTTTTCAGTGTTCTACACTTTTGGCATGTCATGCAAGGGTGTTGACCAATGTGTTATCAAATGACCTCATTTTGTTGTAGTGGATGCTAATGTTTATTCAGATACCTGCTTAGTTTACCCGCATCACTCCCAAACATTGTAATGAATCTTATTCTATCCTTATTTCTCCTTGTCTTTCTTCAACCATCCCAGAGTGTATGACCAAGTCTTATTTTTGCTCTCTCTACAAGACCATGGTCTTAACTAAGGGTGGGCGTAGTTCGCGAAGCTACGCAAAGTGAAGTTCGCACTACGCGAGCTACGCGTAGCACTTCGCGAACTGCATAGTAACATGTTCGCACTGTGCAAGATGTTGTTTTCAATGATTGCACAGTGCGGACAAGCAACCGGCACTGTGCAATCATTGAAAATGGCATCTTGCACAGTGCGAGCTGTAGTTTTCTGCTGCTCGAGTAGATTTTTACTCGAGCGGCAGCTTTCTCAACGCGAACTGGTAGTTTCTCATCGCGAGCGGTCGCGAGCATACGCGACCCCTCGCAATGAGAAACCTGACCTCCTCGCGTTGGGAATCTTGCCGGGAGGTTTATTTTCCATGCTCGCGATCGCCAACTTGATGTTGCTGATCGCGAACAAGGAAAAAGTCTCGCCGGGATGTCATTTTGCTTGCTCGCCAACTTGACGCTGAGGACCGCGAGCAAGCAAAAAACAAGCATTTGCAATGCAATAGGTCTCGCACTTACAAGAGTTTGAGCTATTAGCATTGTAAATGACAATGCCTTTTATTTATGTGTTGTTTTTAAAACAGATAAATAAAAGGCATTATCACTTACAAAGCCAATAGCTTAAACTCTTGATCCCACAAACAAGTAACCAGTCTTCAGGGCTGTGGGAAACACCTTTGCAAGCAGATTTGCCATGTAAAGGGGGTTGAACCAGCCGGCCAGCACAGTCCCAGGGGGAATACAGAAAGCACTTCAGACATCAACATCTCCTTTGAGTATTCGTCTTTGTTTACGAGGTTCCAGGCTACTTCAGCAGTGTCAATTTGAAAGAACAATACGGACGAAATGCAGGTACCCAGACTGCATTAGAGCACAACCAATGGGCTCCTCAACGCATTCAGTCCAGCTCAAAGAACAGGATGGAACTGTGTCCTCAAGATCTGCAGGCGCAACTAAAGAGAAGGTTTTAAACTGGTTTCTTATGTCTGTATTCAGTACGTACGATCAGTTCTCCCTTAACATGTGTGTCTTAGAATTCATGATGGGCCTTTTTGAAGAGAAACTACAGTTCTCAGGCAACAGAAGCAAGGGAAGAACAACTTTGTGAATATATCCCTGTTTCATAAGTACACGACTTACTCATATTCACAGGCCCATAAGAGAAGAAAGGAAAAGAAAAAGATAAGCCTATAAACGAAAATATTCCCAATCGTTCCCAAAAACTACAAAAATGTAAAACGTTTTGAAAAAAATATGTTTCATTGATAGAAGAGGTAAATAATGCTCACTGCCTCATTTTTTGAATTACGTTTTTAACATAAGATCATATACATAACGTAGTTTTTACATTTATCTTCATACGCAATGCAATGCAGTACAAATGCAGTGTGCCGGTTTGACATATGTTACAGGTGTGGCACAGAAGAATAGAATGATCAGAGCATCATTCTTTTAGAGGTAGCCAGGCGGGAGGAGTTACAATCAAGCTCATAAATAACAGAGGCCTTCGTGCATTGTAATATCTGATTGACAGGCAAAAGATTAGTAATGAAAGGAAAAACAGATATACAGTTAACGTTTGAACCGTTGAACGTCTCCTATCGTGCACGTAAATGATTGTCTATCGCATGACGTCACCTGGTGTGATTAGCATGTCTTGGGCGGGGGGGACGACAAAAATTAGTGGTTTAAGCAGTGTGAAGGATGAGCCACAGAACAAATGTCGCTGCAACACAGCATTTTCTTTTGTGTCCAGGGTGCTTTAATAGCACAACCTGCAGGGTGAAGTAAACTGAAAAGAAATCGCACCAAGTTTCGCCTGGTTGCACTTGAAATCTCACCTGCAACATATTGCATAATCATCAGGCCACATCTCATGCGCCATATCCGTGTACAGGCCCAGCATAAATGCCAAACAGCAATCCTGCGTTCACCATATATTTAATGGGAGTCACTCAGCCTGAATGCAAAGAATAACCCAGGGAACTGGAGAAGCGTGCAGATAAAACAAGCATGGAGTAAACAAATAGAAAAACAAGCATTGGCCGCACGCGCGCCTCGCGCTTTAAGTTTAAACAAGCATTGTCCGCACGCGCGCCTCGCGCTTAAAGTTTATAAAAAAAAAAAGACAAGCCCGGCGGAGCGTGGCGCGCGCGCGCTTGGGGGCGGGGGAGCGGACCCTTTGAAGTGCTCCCAAAAGGCGGATTGCATGGCGGCACGATGCGCGTGATTGTGCGCGTGCTAGCAAGGCAATCCGCTTTTTGGGAGCACTTTTCAAACCCGCTCTCTATAGTCTCGCTTACGCGATAGCAAGGCGAGACCTAATGACCGCAGCACTACGCAACACTACGCTACGCGTGTTCGCACTGTGCTACGTGCAGTTCGCGTAGTGCGAAGTAGCGCGAACTTCGCAAACTACGCGAGCGTAGCGTAGTGCTTCGCCCAGGCTTAGTCTTAACCTCTCACAAACAATCTACATTTCATATCCATGAGGTTTTCTTGAAAGGCTGTATCATCATTACACTTTCTGCTTGTTCTTATCATCTCACCCAAATATATAGCTCTAAATTGATACTGTGGATGTAAACTTTCAGCATGTAGGATTGAATACATTAGGTCTTTTTACGAAACATCCTGCTATGCAGTCTCCCCTCTTTCACATATAGTTCAGTATCCAAAAATATAATCCTTTCTCTACTAAATGTGAGGGTAAATTTCATGTTATTATCATTATCATTCAAATACTGAAAAAACTCCAGACATTCCTCTTTATTTTCTTTGCAAGTAGTACTTCATCATCCATAAACCTACACCAGTTTCGGATGTTTCCAATAGATTTGGAGCCACTAGGGCCCCAGATACGCTGTCACTGAAGCCATCCCATAAAGAGGCTTGCATATGAAGGTGCATATCTGGAGCCAATTCCAGGCCCCTGGAGTTATCTGTACTATGCTCCATTAAATAGAAATACATTATTCTCCACATCTCCAAAAGCAACTCTGTCTGCTCCAAGTAATTTGCTCGGCCCTTACTAAAAAGTTCCCTTAAAACAGGTGAGCCCCATGCATGGGTGATATTTTTTATGCAACGATACCACATCCATGGTGACAAGCATTATATGTTATGTTATGTTATTTTTATTTTATATCGCACACATGCTCAGGAGTGTCCCGGCGTGGTGCCAAACAAGGGGTGGAGGATAAAACCTAGGCAAAGAGATGAGTTTTCAGGAGCTTCCTAAAAGCCAGTGGATCCTTAATGTTCCGAAGGGCAAAGGGAAAGGAATTCCATTCCACTGCAACTTTCCGGGCGAGAGGGCTGCCGCCTAACCTCTGGCATTTGAAGTGGGAACCAGAGCCACACGTTGAGACGAGGAGCATAATTGTCTCAAAGGGGCATAGAAGGAGAAACGTTTTTGCAGGTAAGTAGGTCCTTGGCCGTAGAGAGCACGATGGGCAATGAGTAACGATTTAAACTTTACCCTTGTTGTCACGAGCAGCCAGTGCAATGAGCACAGGTGGTGGCTCACACTACTTCTGAAGGGCAAGTCAAGAAGAAGCCTGGCTGTCGCGTTCTGGACCACCTGAAGCTTTTTCAACAGGTAGCCAGGAATGCCCACATAGAGCGCATTAGCGTAGTCCAGCCAGGATAGAATGAGGGCACGGATGACTGTTTCCTTTGGGCCCTAGAGAGAAGGGGGAGAAATTTCCTAAGGGTTTTAAGAAGGCCGAAGTAAGTGCCTGCAAGCTTCTTAATCTGAGTGTGAAAGGCAAGGTTCTCCTCAAACCAGACCCCCAAATTCTTTATGGGCTTCCCGATAGAGGTAGGCAGGAGGGACTCTGCTGGGCAGAGGGTGTCCCTAAACTTAGGGGAAAATTTCCAGAAGAGGAGAATCTCGAACTTCTCCTCATTCCATTTGAGCTGCATGGAGGCCAGCCATTTAAAAATAGAGGACAAACAGTGCTTCGCAGAAGAGACCAAGTCCGTATTCTTCTCTCATGTAAAAAGAAGCTGGGTATCATCAGCGTAGGCGATAATCTTTGCCCCCAGTTCTTCAGCCAAATAAACCAATGGTGTGACATAGATGTTAAAAAGGAGAGGGCTAAGGGAGGACCCCTAGGGCACCCCTGTGGTCACTGTCTGAGGAGCAGAAGAGGATGGCGGAAGCCAGACCTGCTGGACCCGTCTGTCCAGGAAAGACTTGATCCAGCCTCATGCTGAGCCAGAGACCCCTATCTCGGTAAGTCACGTGAGAAGCCGTGAGTGCGGGACCATGTCAAACGCAGCCGATAGGTCGAGCAAAATCAATGTTGCCCTACCGCCAGCGTCCAAACATTCCCGGTGGGCTTTCGAGACCTCTACCAAGGCTGATTCGGTGCTGTGAGCGGCCCTAAACCCTGTCTGTGCCAGGTGCAGGAGGCCTGCACTTTCAACAAACTCAGTGAGCTGTTAAGTCACTACCTTCTCACAGACCTTAGCTAAGCTGGGCAAACGGAAATAGGGCGGTAATTCCCTAGGTTAAGGGGGTCTAAAGAAGGCTTTTTTAAGGGGGGAATAATCTCGGCCTGCTTCCAGACATCTGGGACGCAAGCTTTCTGCAGGGACAGATTAATGATGCCGTCCACTTCGGCATTAATCGTCTCAGCGACTGCTGCCAACAGTCTGGCGGAGCAAGGGTCCGATTTCAGGCCCTTTAAGAGTTTAAGAGATTCAGGCAGGTCAGCGGGATTGAAAGCCTGAAAGAGGAGAGTAGGGTGGGCCGAGGATGTCACCGACACGACCCCTAAGGCACTCTCAGAAAAGGCAAAAGATGCTTGTAAGGTACAGATCTTATCTCTAAAGAAACAGGAGAGATTGTCGCACCAGGAATCCATTGATGGAGACGTATTTAATTGGGCCGTAGGTGACGTGAAGCTCTGGACAATTGCGAAGATTTCCTTGGCATTATGGTTAGCAGAGTCAATGCGTGCTGAATAAAAGTGCCTTTTAGCCTGGATTATGGCCTCATAGTAGGTCTTTTGTTTATGCCTAAGTTGTAGCTTAGCTGCTGGGCAGTAGTCGCTGCAGCGCCACCTTCGCTCTAGAACTTTGCAATCATGTTTGACCATTTTAAGTTCTGGGGTGAACCAAGGTTTAGAAGGAAACTCCCTGGAAAGCCTGGGTGGGCTAGACGGAGCTAAAGTGTCCACAGCACTAGTCACCCAGTCTGTAAATCCAGTGAGACCGCTCTCAAGATCACCCAGGAGGGCAGGCCTAGAGGCATCCATTGCCTGATTGAACTCTTCCCAATTAATGTCAATCATCATATTCAATATTGAAGACTTTTCGTGTCATAAATATAGGCAGGAAGGTTCTTTGCAATTGGTATGAAATATATATTTATGTATTCTTAGCTCCTTTCTGATGTTGATCCTATACACGATATAATGAGTCTAACTGGTAGAAGAGGTAGCTGTTTATGCATCTTGTTGATAGTATATAAGCAGTGGCATCTCGGCTTGTTCACTTTCAAATACCTATATTCATATTCATTCTAAAGGACCTTATCTAGCCAGTACTTCAATATCATGGTAATTACCTTGCTAATATTATAAAAAGGTATTCCTTTAAATCTTCTTACAACATGTGGCATCTGTTGATTGCACAAGAACCTCATTGTTGTAGTCCAACCTGTTCATCACCACAATATGATTATCCGCTTCTCAAATAATTATTCCCATATCCTGTTAAAGTTCACGTAGGGCCATACTCTTCAGCCTAGACAAGTTATCTTTTCTAACCTGTGTTCTTGTCATAAAATCATTCCATTTATCTAAGTCCATACTAACTGCTTTATTAAAAAAATCAACAACATTCGTACTCGGTATTTGCAGAGTGAATTTAAATTTCTCTTTTAAGCCACTGTCTAAACATATGCTGATATTTATCTCCAAATTCACAGGTACATTCTCTAGGATGTTGGGTTCCTTCTCACACTCGGCAATAGAAAGTAACAGAGCGGTATCATGAATATTCTGAATTCCATATTCACTCAGAGTGGTCTGTGTTGTCTGTATTGCCCTAGTCACACCAGTATGTGTGCAAAAATATTTTTTTAGTTTGAATTTCCGTATAAACCTAAAATGATCAATCTTTAACTGAAATACACCACCATGAACACTTAGGCAGAATCCCAGACATAGTTTTATTGGATACATTAATTAAAGATACATCTGAATTGCCAAAGCCATTCAATATTAATTTAATCAGCAACTGAATTAAAAGAATTACAAATCATGCCTATTGTTTGCTCATGCTCCTTGACCTGGTATGCTTCTTTCTTGTGTTTTTTTGGATAGGGAAGATGGAATTATTCATTCACATTTTTGTTTCCTAGCCTTATGCTTTCCATTTGTACTAAAAACCTACCTTTACCTGACCCACACTCAGGTGTTTCTACATCAGGATGATTTAATTCACCCTTACTATTGGTGCATAAATTAGATGATGTTTCACTGGATGCAGAAGTAGATGAGTATCCCCCTTCCAATCTTGTTCGTCGTGACCACATAGAGGTAGTTATAGTTAAGACCAAAGTTTCCATAGCAAAAGCATTTTTTGATTCAGCTGCTTTGCTGAAAGTTTCGGGGTGATCCATCAAGCGAGGGACGAGAAAAAAGAGGGGTACCAAAACAGGTTTTCCCTATGTTAAGTCTATGGAGATTTGTTTATTTTTTTAACACGGCTACAGCCCGTACTGCTGAATGGAATTACACCAAATTTAACAGAAAGCTAGACGTTGGTCCAGAAAACATGCTTTTTTTGATTCAGTGTAATTCTGTTAAGTAGTGTCAGAGATATTAAAGTTTAAAATATATACATATATATCTAAGTCCTTGCAATGGACTTGTGGATCCAAATAAAATGTAATGGCTGCCAACACATCAACCAGTAAACGTTGGCAGACATCTTGGGACTCGGCTTGAATTCGAGTTCCACAATAAAAGTAAAGAATTACAAAAAGGGGGCAGAGTAGGAATCCCCTGAATCCCCACATATGATGGGGGGTCCCAAAAGGACCCAGCTGTGGGTTAAGAAGTATTTTTTTCATTTAATATTGCTGAAAATTCATGGGTGGACCTTCGGATTTACAGCAACATTTTTATTTAAGGAGCGTCTTTTTTTTAAAGCCCACAGGCGGGTCAAATCCAGGGGGCATGAATGTAATAAAGGATGGGGGCTCATGGGGCCCACCTGCTAGGCTTATACAAAGCCCAGGGACCATCAACTCCCAGGGAAAGTAAACAATATACATGCAGGGTCTGCTCGGCCCCCCTGCAACCCTGGGGGCTGCCACCTACGGAGGGCAGTAAACATTAGACATACGTTGGTGCCTACTCAGCCCCCATTCAGATTCTGGGACCGCCAGCTCAATGGGGCAATGAACAGTAGCTATGCTGGGGACCCACTTGGCCTCCCACAGGCCCAGGGACCTCCGTCCTACCTGGGGCACTTACAAGTAGACAAGCAGGGGACCCACTCACCCCCTCGCTGTCCCGGTAAGCACCACCACCCCGGGGCATGTACATTATTTGAGAAAAATTGACAACCTCTCATCAATCCTGCTGTGTGGGAATTACTGGAGGTAACAGAAGAGGTAGTTGCCCCCTACGGATGTCCTTGGGGGCCAATTACCCCTCCTGTTACTGCCAGTAAGTCCCACACAGCGGGATTGCTTAGAGGTAATCAGAGGCCATGTCCCCTTTCTCCACCACTCTTCAAAGGGGCCTCCTGGTGCATTACTGGTTGGGGGATGAAGTCTACTTTACTCCTGGGGGACCTTGGGGGCCAAGAAGCCCTCATGGTAAATCCTGTAATTCCTACACTGTGGGCTACATGAGAGCTGGTCAGAGACCCTCCCCTTTCCTCCACCACACTGTAAACTCAACTACTAATTAAAAAACATAGCAATTCACTCAAAAAGCCAAAGGTTCCAAGAACATTATAGTTCAGAAATAGGATTTGAAACACCTTACAAAGTCACTGAAAAAACAAAGGTTACAGGGACATTATAGTTAGGCTGAGGTTTCACTCATACAAAACCATTGAAATTCAGCAGTTATAGTTAGCTGAGCTACTTATAACTCATGCCTCCGCAATGCACAGTGTATGAACTCACATATTACATCACTCATGGCATGGTCAGTGATATCACTGATAACATCTCAAATGACATCACTGATGACATCACTGATCACATCATCCACAAAATCACCAATGCACCCACTCACACACCCATAGAACCTTTAATACACCCACTCCCACACAACCATTCACAAACACATTCACAGACTCATACCAGAACTTACACACCCACTAACAGATTCAGAGATCTACACACACATCTACTCACTCACCCATGCAGCCATTCATACACCCACTCACTCACTAATACAGTCCTTTACATATTCACTCATACAGCCACTCACACCCTAAGTTAGTCACCCATAGAGCTACTCGCACACCTACTCACTCACCCATACAGTCAATTATACAGCCACTTACTCACTCATATAGTTACACACACACACACACACCCACTTACTTACTCATACAGATACTAACACATACTTATTCCCCTATACAGTCACTGAAACAAGCACTCTTTCACCCATACAGCCACCCTCACATTCACTCTCACCCATACAGAATATATATATCACACCTATAACAGGTTTTATACTTTCCAGTACAAAGCAAGTGTTGCACTGTAAAGTGTATTTCAAATCAACACTTTGACTTTGTGTCACTTTTTGTAACTTTTCACTGGCACTGACGTTTTCAAACCCTTAAACACTCAGGCATTTGCTAGCAATTAGATTGAAAAAGAATCTTTCTGTCTATTTCCATTTCTCCTTACTTCATCGCACCTCTTATATCTTACCCCTCTCACATAACCACTCTGTCTACTGTGCCATTACCTTCACCTTCCTTCATCTTACCTGTTCTATCTTAGCCCTCTCTCATAACCACTCTGTCTATCTCTACAGATCTATGTACCTCCACCTTCACTTGTTATCTCACCCCTCTCTCACCCGCTTTTGTCTACCTCACCTCTCTTTCAATATACACAACATTATCTCAGATTCCTTTGCATGAGTTTGCCTATCACTCTTTGTGCCTACTTCTATATCTGTCACTCTCAGTCTTTTCTCAGTGCCTCATTTCTCTCTCTGTCTCTCACTGCTCTTTTTCCATCTGACCTCCCTGTATGTATTCTCCATCTATTTCACTTCTCACACAACCTCATCTCTGTCTTTTCCTCAGCTATCTCTCTCTTGTTCCATGCTTCTACATACTTAACACGCCATCACTTTTAGCCCTTAATCTGCCACACTACTACCCTTCACTTCCCCATCTAATTTCTCTACCTCACATCTCCCTCACAACCTCACTTTCTTCTAACCCACATCTCATTCACTCTGGCTACTTAGCCAATCAATTTACATAGCCATTATTTCACTACCTTACCTCAACACACCCTTTCTTCTTTCCTACCTCTTTCCTTCATCTCTCTAAATTTCTTCCTCAGTTTTAGCTGCATCTATTCATCTGCCTCTTTCATCAACTCCACCTTCTCTCTCTCTCACACACATACACATACCCACTCACAAACACACTCCCACTCAATCACACACACACACACACACACACACACACAAAACGACTTATCGCTCTCTGGATCTCCTTCAGGATTTCAATTCTGCCCTTTCTGGCATCTTCCCCAGCCCGGGAGCATACAAATTAATATGACACGCATGAGCTCAGTAACAGACATCTTTATTCTTCAACATATGATCACAATCTGCATTATAACTTTTATAACCAAACCTTAACACCTCACAGTAGATTACTTGATTTCTGTTTTGAGTCCACCAAGATCCGCAAGGGTCCAAGCGCTCATAGGGTTCTATTTACTAACAATTACTGCTGTGTTTGTATCACAAAAGTGACGCAAAATGAATCTTTTGTAACTAATTTACATTCCAGCTCTAAACTTGTTTAGTGCTGGAAAACACTTGAAAGTAGAGCAAAGCAGCGCACATCGCTGATTTCCATTACTTTGCGCCAAGGAGGCACACCGTGGGTGTTGCATGGGCATTCCCATGCAACCACCCAAGGTTTCTGATGCAGATCCCTATTTATTTACTAAGTAGACAGGGTTTAGCATGAGAAATTAGTACCCATTTCAAATAGGTGCTATGAAGGAGAAATGCTTTCAGTTCTCCTTCCTTTTCTGACTTTGTATGTGGGCTACACAGTACAACATACATACAAAGTGAGAAAAGGTTTAAAGTTAGTGTGAACATAGTATTTTGTACTGGAATGCTATACTTCCAGTACAAAACCTTTGCTAGACTCACTCAGACACCCTTGCACTGTGGTGCAAAGGTGTGTGCATGTCGCACAGCAGCTAATCTCAGCTCCGGCACTAGGGAGCGGAGAGGAGAGTGCCATATTTCCAAAATATGGCGCTCTCTTCTTCTTTCACAGCGCAGCACAGCATTTTTGCCTGCTGCGCTACATTGCTTGAGATTTGAGTAGATCTGCACCATAGCATCATGATACTACATCTGCCTTTTTGTTAAATAAAAAATACAAACAGCATTAACATCATAATTCCTCAATAAGTAGTCAAGGTGTTCTTACTGGTCTGATAGATCAGGTAGTATGAGGTAGTTGAGTTGCACACCGATGACATATGCTCAGATGTTTGATCAAACCCAAAAAAGAAAAATTGATGGACGGAATGCTGCACAATGTCAAACATTCACCCCAGTACAGAGATCTGTGCCTAAATCCATGTTTTTTTTTTGCTCACCCTTGCCTTTCCAGTACAGATCTAGCCATATGCAATCAGTCTTGATCCTGTTCCCCATGGGAACATTCCAGCCCGAAATACCAAGCCAGGTCCTCCTTGGACTGGAAACAAGCATCCTGGGACCTGTTTCAGGGTCTCATCCCTCATCAGCCAGGCTAGCTTGACTCCAGTGGCATGGATAACACAGGACCCACGCCATAGGGTGACAAATGCAAAAATAACATTTGATGCTAAAGAACGATGATGGATTCAACCCAGATCTGTGACCCAGGATGCATGTTTCCAGTCCAGGGAAGACCTGGCTTGGCATTTCGGGCTGGACTGTTCCCATGAGGCAAAGGATCAAGACTGATTTGCATATAGCTGAGTCTGAACTGGAGTGGCGAAGTGAGCTAAAGAACGATGATGGATTCAACCCAGATTTGTGACTGGGGATGCGTGGTTGAATAGTTTCAGCACTCCGTCCATCATCTCCTTATGTTTGCTTTGCTCGCCCTAAGTTGGCAGCATATGCCCAGCGGTAGGTCTCTTGCTCACTTTGCCACTGGATTCAAGCTATCCTGGCTGATGAGGGGTGTTACTTCATGACTGGTCCCAGTATGCTTGTTTCCGGTCCAGGGAAGACCTGGCTTGGTAATTCGAGATAGATTGTTTCCATGAGGCACAGGCTCATGACTGATTTGCATATAACTGGGTCTGAACTGGGGTGGTGAAGTGAGCTAAAGAACGATGATGGATTCAACCCAGATCTGAGACCGGGGTGAGTGAATGGAAAGTTTCAGCACTCTGTCCATCATCTCCTTGTGTTTGCTTTGTTCGCCCTAAGTTAGTAGGGTATGCCCAGATGTGGGTTCCTTGCTTACTTTGCAACTGGGTTCAAGCTAGCATGGCTGATGAAGGGTGTCACCCCCAAACTGGTCACATGATGCTTTTTTCCGGTCCAGGGAAGATCTGGCTTGGCAGTTCGGGCTGGACTGTTCCCATGAGGCACAGGGTCAAGACTGATTTGCATAAAGCTGGGTCTGAAATGGGGTGGCGAAGTGAGCTGAAGAGCGATGATGGATTCAACCCAGATCTGTGACTGTGGGTGAGCGTCTGAAAAGATTCAGCACTATGTCCATCATCTCCTTGTGTTTGCTATGTCTGACCTGAACATTTAGGAGGGGTTGCCTCACTTTTGACCTCAGGAGCTGGCAAACATTGAGGTACGTGTTTAAAGTGTGATGAGTCCCATGTGATGGATTTTCTGGGAGGATGCCCTATCACCATTTGTCCTTTGCACGTTACAACTCTCCAAGGGTCGACAGCAAATGGAGTGTCCATTTTCTGTTTTCCTTTCTGTTTGACCAGTACCCATTCCCCTTTGTCAAAGACTTTCTCCTGGGGGCGTCGGTCTTGATTGGCATATGTTTTCAATTTGAACTTTCAAGAAGCGTCTATGTCATGAACGTTATTGGTATTTATCGATCGGTCCAATGTCCATTATAGTAGTTTGGTTCTGATTGCGCTTTGAAATAGCAAGGTGGCAGGACTCTCATCAGTTGTGGAGTGAGGAGTTGGCCAATGGGCACAAAGGGCTTTACACTTGGCTTGGTTTAAATCAACTTCTTACATCAATGGTCATTGAATTACACTCTTGAGGGTACCCATGAATCGTCCAGAGAGGTGTACTCTTTTGATGATTGACATTGAGTCGAACAAGAAACTCCTTGAATTATTTGCTATTGAAAGGTGGGCTATTGTAAAATTTAAGAATAGAAGGGATGCTCCATGCCGTAAAGATGTCATCAAGCCACTCAATGACTTTGTCATGGGTTGTCAATGCTAAGTCTTTCACCAATGGAAAACGTGAATGTTCATCAATGACTATGGCATGATGTCCATTTGCTATAGGCCCAAATAAATCACATGCAATTCTCTCCCAGGCATGCACAGGAAGGTCAAACATTGTCAGTGGATGCTGCATCACCTTGAGGGATGAACAGCTACAAAGGTGTCACACTTTCAGCTCTTTCTCAACTTGTTCATCATGGTGAGAGAACCACATTCAGTCTCCTAGGGCTCTTTTGGTGGCTATAATGCCACAATGTCCTTCATGGGCAAGCTTAAGGACTTGCTGTCTCAGGCTCTCAGGTATTACGATTTTCGAGCCTCTCAATATAATACCTTCTCAAGAGAATGATAGCTTATCCCCATATACTTTTTAATTTTTCTTAATTTGACATCATCAGCAAATGGTTGAAAACTTTTCCTCCAAGATTGCATTGTAATGAGGTCTTTGAGAATGATCCATGTTGGGAGTAGTAATAAACTGTTCCACGGATAGAGCTGCTGGTGTGCAGGATCTCACAATGAAGTTGAGATACTCTTCATCGCTTTGGATGTCGTACTGTGGCAATGTACTGGCACTCATGAAACGTAATATGCAAGGTTTTGTTCCCATCTTGTGTACAATCTCATAGTCATATTCTTGTAGTTGCAACCCCCGGGAAACATCCATTACAACGCACGGCCTTTACAACGCAACTGTTACAACACAGCTGCATTGACCTCGCATGCCATTACAACACATGCCATTACAACGCATGTCACCACAACGCATGCCATTACAATGCATACCATTACAACACATGTCATTACAACGCATTATAAGGTAAGTAATGGAGATTTTTTAGTTTTTATGGTGGGTATGGGTTTTGGGGTAGATGGGGTAGTTAGGAATAGTAATTTTTACCACTACACTTTCCAACACTTACCCTACTGTTGCACTCACTGGATAGGGAATAGTAATTTTTACCCCTACACTATCCAAAACTTACCCTACTGTTGCCATCAACGTTTTATGCATTGTAATGGTATGCATTATAATGGAATGCGTTGTAATGGTAGTTTTTAAAAATGTGTTGTAATGGCATGCGTGGTAAAATCATGTGATGTAATGGTAGTGGCGATGTAAAAAAACACGTTGTAAAGGCATGCGTTGTAAATGTTTGTGTTGTAACATCATACATTCACAACCCCCACTTCTCAATATCAGGGGGCATCTTAGCTTTCGGGTTTCCAAAGATAGTGAGCAACGGCTGGTGGTCTGTGATGATAGTGAAATGTTTCCCATATAAAAACACAAAAAAATGTTTGCAGACCCACACTGCAACCAAACTCTCTTTTTTTAGCTAGAATAGACACATTCTGTTGCAGATAGGCTTCTATTGGCATAGGCCACAATGTGCCTTTGAGCATTTGGATGGCCATTGTGTTGAGCAAGAATTTTCCGCAGCCCCACTGGGTTCGCAACAACTGTTATCTCAATATGTAATTTCGAGTAAAAATAGGCTATTTCAGCTGCATTCTCAAACTCAAGTTTAATTTCATTAAAACTTTGGTCGCATTCAGGAGTACACTGGAATGTGATATTCTGCTTGTTAAGTCCCTCAAAGGGACACTCACTGCAGCAAAGTCACAAATGTACCTTGAATAATAACTGGCCATGCCTAAGAAGGATTGCAGCATGGTTTCATCTTGTGGAGAGCAAGTAGATGACAGTGCTTGACCCTTATCCGGTTCCGGGTCAGGAGTCATCTCCCATCAGAGAATATATGCCCAAAGAATTTAAGGTTGGTTTTGTGAAACTCACACTTTGATGCAGAGTGAGACCTGCATCAGCAAGTAATTAGCACACTTGTGTAAGTGCCGTGTCATGCTCCTTTTCTGTTTTCTCAAATACCAGTATGTCAACACTGTAATTGAAACAGGTTGAATTACTCAGCGAATAACATCTTGAAATATCTACGCAGCTGAAGATACTCCAAAGCTCAGCCTTTTGTTTCAGACCAAACCAACATAAGTTGAAAAAGTAGTAATGTACAAACAGTTATCTCCAAGGTTGAGTTGATGGTATCCTTTGTTCAGCTCAAGACGGGAAATGACTTTGGCTCCGTTTAGCTGCATGATCATTGCGGCTATGTGGGGACCAGGATGTTTTTCTATCTTGATTGATTTGTTGCCCTAGCGCATATCAACACAAATAAGCACTGCACCTCCACTGACCTTTTTTGGCACCACAACTATGTGGGAAATCTACTGCGTAGGACCTGTGGATCATTGAATGATCTCATGCTTCAACAATGTTTCTAGTTCTTTCTCAATGGCTTCTTGTAAGTGAAAAGCGACTCTGTGGTGCCGCTGGGTAACAGAACAAATGCCTTCATTAATATGAAGTTGTCATTTTATTTTCTTGAGTCTTTCTACTGTATGAAACATCAACGAGAATGAACTCACAATTTAAGACTGAGCACGGATGTTGTAGTTGAGAGATATCCATACCATGTCAGCCGCAATGGCAAAGCTAAGTATGCATGCACTATAAAAAGTTCCCTGAAGGACATAAATTGGTGCTTCTACTGACATTTTTATGTTGCACGGTTGCTGTATATGGCCCTTGATTTTTTAACCGTTTAGAAGCAGTCCACATGTATACCTTTGTGTTTCACAGAGTAAGGCGTGGCACGGGAGATAGGCTGCTGAATCTTTCTTCCGGCATGATGTTAATTGATGCACCACTGTCTATAATAAAAGTTATGGGGCAACCGTTCACCTTAAATGTAATTTTAGGACAGTGTCCAAATGAATTGTGTCGCCTAGTTTGGTGATTCTTTTTTTTCTTTTGATCTTCCTGGCAAACAGGTACTTCTGTGTGTGCATGTCGTTCCTTAGTCAATATCTTCAACGCACATCCGTCTTCTTTACTAGCGCTAGATAATGACATTGAAGACCCTTTATATGATGAACTTGATGATGATTGACT
The DNA here is from genome assembly GCF_964204655.1 of Triturus cristatus. NCBI lineage: Eukaryota > Metazoa > Chordata > Amphibia > Caudata > Salamandridae > Triturus > Triturus cristatus. The sequence continues at coordinate 601,343,461 of NC_140594.1, forward strand.
GTACCTGGTTTCTACTTTTCATGAGTGATTTTGCCTTTTGGACTTGTGGGTGTAACAAGAATGCTTCAGGAAAATTCTGGCGTCTATTTTCTCTTCTTGCTGCAACACATTTGATTTCTTATCACTTTGCGGACTGTTATGAAGTGGTTTTGTTTCCCACAGTCATTGCATATCTGTCCAATGGCTGGACATTTCCCTTTGTGGGGAAATGAAAACCCACATCGGAAGCATAAAGTTTTCTTCTTCAGAGACGTTGACTTTTGTGCATCTATTTTGCACTTATGCTTGCTTTTCACGATCAATGCTGACGTGCTGTTCCTGCTTCCATATCCGCAGCTTGTTGATTTGCCTATTCTTCTGCCTTTGCAGCCATTAGCATTTTCTCTAAACTAAGTGTATCTCTCAACATGCGTGTTCTGAAAAAGTCTGAAAGACAACCATTGATGACTCTGAGGCACATGGCTTCTTCATCATTGTCATAGACCTTATTGTGTTTTATCCACATATAGCGCCAGTGCTATCAGCAAAGGGTGCTCTCTAACTTGCATGGGGGTGTGGCCACATACAAATTATGGAATCCCTTTGCCTCTGTGCCCATGCCTTATAATAGACGCGGGCACAGAGGCAAAGAAGCTGTCTGTAGGCACACTGACATTAAGCCCCCTAAAAGGTGGTGCACTGTCAGTGTGCCCCCTGACGGCAGCCCTCTGGAGGGGGGAAATGGGGTCTTACAGACCCCCCAGACATCCCCTTGCAGGTAGGTGCAAGCCCTCCCTGCACCCACCTGCAAGAGGATCTCTCTCTCCTCTTGAAATTACAGGCGGCTTGCTGCCTACCCAGTGAGACACGGATCAGCTGCTTCAAAGCAGGTAAATTTTTCACTTGAAAGCACTGCACCCAGGCCTGTGCAAGTTTGAGGCTGCCCTGGGGGAGAGCTTTCAATACAATAGGGTGCACGATCCCCGTTTGTGTCCGGTGCACCTCTTTTTAGGTGCAACGTGGGGCAAACAAGGAAAGTGTGCCCTATTAATAGTACAGCCCCTGGTTGTCACTGGCCTTAATTTTCGCTTCGTATGGATGATAGTTTAGTGTTATGGCATTGCACAGTCTCTATTCTTTCAGCCTAACTAGCTGGTTCTGGGAGTCATTTTGAACGTGCTCCTCTGCAGGGCCTTTAACACTTTTGATGGCTGTATATGGACCTTAGTCGGGCTTTCACTCCACATATGCCACCCGCAAGCTGCTTCGAATCGATTCGGGGTGCATGTGGCACGCATGAGCAGTTTTCAGTCTTGTTGCAAACTCCCAAGAACAGCAGCTTTGTTTCATTGGGGCACATATCCCTTACTCGTCGCCAGTTGTAGCGTCTTGCCCAGCCCAGGAGCATGCAAAAGAATACACCAAACACGGAGCTCTGTAACAGACGTCTTTATTCTTCAACATATGATCACACTCTGCAAGCATTGCGTCATAATTTGTATAAACACACCTTAACACCTCCAAGCAGATTACGCAATGTCAGTTTAGAGTCCACCCAGAAATGCAGGGGGATTAGCGCTCATAGTATCAAGACCAACATCCTTTGCCTCAACTATTTCTCTCTACTTCTTCCTTTTCAATCTTTCTATCTCACTATCTCTACCTCATTCTCCATTGCACAACTCTGTCTTCCTCTGCATCAACCTCACCTCTCTTTCTCTATTTCACATCTCTTTACTTCCTCTTTCTTTACTACTCCACATTTATCTTTCTACACTTTAACCCTCTCTCTACCTTTTTCTTGTCCCCCGTGCTCTCTTTCCATGACCCTTTTTGTGATACCTCTTCTCATTTTGCTCTATCTACCTTGCTTCTCTTTTTTTCCCCTAGTATGCCTCTACTTCTCGCTGCCTTTATTTTGCTCACATTTGTCTCTTTTTCTACATTCACTCTGCCAACCTCACCCCTTTCCTCTGCCTCTATTTACATTTCTTTCTTCCTATCACTATCTCTCTCTTCACATTAAAACCTTACCCATTTCTCTACCTCTCTTTCTCTATTTCTATCATCCTCTTTCTACCTCTCTTTATCTTTTTTCTTTCTACCTCACCGTTCACTATATATTTTATTTCTCACCCTACCTCATATATCTTTCTATATCATGTATATTTCTCTCCCCATTCAGCTTCTACTTCATGTCGCTCATTATACTTTTCTCTTTGAGTCTCTGTCCTTACCTTGTATCTTTCCCTGCCCAATGTCTCTTGCTCTGCAGGGTCACATGTAACTGTCTAGCCAGAGAAGTGCACACATAAGAAGAGGAAAAAAGAGGGACAAGATGGGAAAAGAGATTAGGAGGCAGTTTTCAAATGTTACCCATTGGAATGGGGAAAATCTTCAGAGCAGCACTTTGATGTTCTCTGTTGGCAGCAGGAATGTCAGTAATGACGGATAATGCATTTGAGATACAAATATCCAGCAACTAAAGTTACAATTGTAAGCTCTATGTGCATATGTTGTATTTTAATACTATGCTCTAGTCCACTAAAAACCTACCAAGTAACCAGTGGCTGTTTTTCTGATAATGGGATTAACAAGCTGCTTATACACTGAACTACACAATAAAATGTTGTTGTAAGTAAAATAACTACAACCAAGTTAAAAAAGAAATGGCTTGAACAATGCTTGTTCTAAATTGTTTTGCTACTATTTGTCTGGAAGACTCCAAGTAGTTTGAACTTTCTGTTGCACCTGTGGGCCCCTGTCTTTAAATATTTAGCAAATAGTTTAATATTGTTAAGCATCAAGAGGGCTTGAATGAGCCATAAAGGGGAAATAAATTCAATTGTGTTCCAAACAAGGGCCCCCAAAATATATCTAGCCTCGAGCCCCACTAACCCTTAAGATGTTACTGCTCCTGACTATAATTGAGGTTGGCACTTTCAGAGAGACTAGTAATGCTGCTTTTCTGCCTGAAGCTGCTTGATTATTGGAGCATTATGTCCATCGTCATAATATCGTCATAGCAACCAGCAACATGACTCTCAATGATCTCTTTCTGACATCCCTCGAATCTAGCAGCACACCTTGGTCCACACACAAACACAATTATTGTACAGTGGTAGCTCTACAGAAAATCACAGCATCATGGAAAAGCATTGACGCACCTTCCTGCTCACAATGGTGGAATACAATGTGCCATATTCACAGACTCGTAAACATATTGAATGAGAACTAGCTGCTGCATGCACCACTGAAACTGACCTAGTCTCCTCTGCTTGACCTTCGCAGTGCAAGCTCTCAGTGAAAAGAGAATGCCTCATCTTGAGAATGAATATTATATGAAACCCACTTGGCCCCAAAATCATTTCACTGTGATCTCTGACCGATGCACCCCTGGCATGTTCTGTATCTCTGACGATGTTGACATGTCCCTATACATTTACTGCTATGCCTCTTTCTCTATAAGCAATTCAATTAGGGAAAAAACAATTAAAAGTATTCAAATGAATAATTGAATGCCCAGACGACCTTACCATAAGTGAACAAACAAATTAGTCACTTTTTCGTGTGGATTATATAAGTGATCAATATTGTAATTATACATGTGGAAACATCATGGTCAAAGAAACCAAATGCACACACAATTGAAGTACTCCTAAGTTCTCACAAATCAGGCTCTTCATGAATATGAGGCAAAGTGAGTAAGCTGAATTTTCTTAGGATCAAACAATTGTCAACTAAGTGAAGGCGTAATTTGAATCCAACTATCTTCAGTTTAATTTCTAGACCTTATACCTTCCTGCCTCTAATTGTATGTGAAACGTGCAGTAAGTGAAAGTAGATACATTTCAATGACCCCCTCCCCATGAAGCAATACTTCCATTGACCTTTTTTATTTTCATAATGTTTTTCTGCATAGCACACTTTTATTGCATTGATAGGAATCGCCATGATGGCAGTCCCTGCCAATGTTAGAGCTGTCCGCTGAGGCAGCGGACATCTTTACATTGTTAGTGTGGTTACTTTCTTAGGGTGACGGAGTAAAATACACCATCACCTTGAAGGAGTAACCACACTCTAGACCAGGCCCTTATTTCCCACACAAGACTCTATGCCAGAGGTTCCCAAACTTTTGACTCCTGAGGGCCCCCATTGAGTCACCACTGGAAGCCGGGGACCACCAAGCAATTTGTATGATTTAAATTTCAAACATTAAAACAGTTATTCGAAAAACATAAACACGTGTGCACACAAAACAAATACTCAATTCACTAAAGATTAGTATTTTATATTGAAAGAATTTGCAAAAAAACAAAAAATATTAATGGGAAGGTTGGTGCTGCATCTCCGTGACTAACATTCAAATGGTTGGTTTTATTTTGCAGTACGATGCTACTGCTCCTGTCAGGGCCAGATAGGAAACCTAAAGCAGCCCTTGGAAATGTGTTCCGACCAGGCCCCATACGGTGCATACCAAGTGCAGTGAGTGAGGCTGACCACTACAAAGGGGCTTTGGGAGGCTCTCCCACCAAGAAAATATAGGAAATAATGGTGCATTCTACAACACATTTATCATCATATATTGAATTGTATTCGCTTTTAAAGAAATGTAAATAATGACCTTACTATGCACCAGGATACAACAATCTTTGTTGGGGTTCTTCAATGATTCCCTTATTATCTCCCTCCAACACTGTCTCTCATCTCTCCATAGCCCCACTGTCACATGTATTTAATTTGTTTTATAGCATCTCTCATACCATTGTAGGATGTCAGAACAATTTACATCACACACATATAGAGACAATGAATTATACGTGTAAATCAGTGTATAGAAAATGTTACATAAGGCAAAGGGGACTATAAGGTGTAGGATTCACATGTCAATCATACTGGTAGGAATTTGTACAGTGTTTGGTCTGGAGAAGCACAAACTCAGGTTTCAGAACATAATACAGTGGTTCGCATTGACTTTAACAATAAAAATGTATTTCCACCCAAATAAACCTTTTTAGCTGCATCAGGATAATGAAAGACTGGGGAAAAACAGAAGTTACTAATTTGTACCATGCAGTTTGCAAGCAGCTCTTTGATGACAGTTCATAGGTCACTGTGCTAGATTACGATTGTCACTTATGAACTGCACAGTAACAAAAGAATCTCTGTGACAAAAGCACCGTCCTTTGCACATAAAATGCTGGTTTTTAAAATGCATGTTACACATTCTTTGCATGGGCCTATTAACCCTCTGTGCTACATTAGATATGTCAAAGCTGCTAATGGACAAAACTCTCATTTCTCTCCAGCAGGTACATTCATCACCACCGTTATCTTGACACTTTTATTGTTGCACGAAAACTGCTAATTATACATGAAACTTTGCAGTGCTTTAAAAACTGCTGCCTGAGGACCCCTGGGAATGTGTCACTGACTCCTGGAGGTCCGCGGACCACAGTTTGGGAAACACTGCCCTATGCTATCAATCATTTAAGAGTGGTTTATACATATGTTATCAGCACTACCTGCAACTCCTAAGCCTTCCAGGTATGTTCCGAAATGTATCAATTTGAACATAATACTTTTTAGGAAAACGACTTGGATCAAATGTAAGGCTCAAGTCTGATGTATTTATTGTTTATTGTTGGGGTGTCCATAAATGCATAAGCTCCAGGCAAGCCACTGTAGAATAAGGTAAAAATAACATATCTCCTCGCCAGACAGAATCGGCATACCCTTTGGGGGCCAAGATCATAAAGTATCCCTGTTCACAGATGACCTAATACTCTCTCTTACTACCCTGGCTACTTCTATTCCGGCACTAACTTCGCTTCTCCACTCTTTTGAATTAGTCTAAGGATTCAAGATGAACATGACCAAGTCTCACACTCTGAATTACCATCCCTGCTCCAGACCTACAACAACTACAATATCCTACCCCCTTACATTGGTCAGAACACTCAATCCGCTATCTAGGCCTTAACCTGACCCCATCCCTCTCTTCTTGGACCCAAGCCAATTGTCCAACCTGCCGAAGAGAAGTCCGAGAAGAACTGCCCTGCTGGAAAAAGCATCCCATCTCCTGGTTGGGCTACCTCAATAGGGTAAAAATTATGCTTCTACCAAAATTACTGTACCTCTTTCAAACACCTATCCCATAGGTAGACAGCCAAAGCCTTTAACGTGACCTACCCTACTTCAGTTGGGGTAAGGGTCGCCCGCGCTTTTCAAACAAAGTGCTTATGCTGCCTCAGGATCACGGCAGCCTCACCTGCCCTAAATTTCTGGAATATTATTGGGCATCCCATCTTCGATACATGGGTGGTTTGCAAGAGTAAAAAACACTGGTTCCACATGAACTGGGCAGTTGCTTGCCAGCCGTTGTGGGACCTAGCCTGGCTCTCCAGAACAGCGCAACCCCGCAGTGCATACATAGCAACCCCTACGAAAACAGTTCTCGAGATATGGGACAGGATTGTGGTCTCCAGAGGCCTGACATCCTTCCCCTCACCTAATAAACCTGTCACTCACAATCCCATGTTGCCTCCAGCTTTGCAAGCATGTGCATTCCCATCCTGGAGTCAGGGGGAGTGCTGAGTGATCCAGGAGCTCTTCGAGGGCGATACATTTAAAACCTTTGAACAATGCCAGCAATCTTTCCATATTTCTGATGCAGACAGACTTCAATACTACCAACTTCGCCAGTGGTTGCTCACTCCTAAATATGGTTTGGAAGCCACTAGACCATTCACCCCCATTGAGTCCCTGGTCCAAACCTTTGAGGGCACCCATGGCTTAATATCTCGCACACATCAGGTGCTACAACATTCACAACCCAACCACCCTCATACATACCAAAAGCAATGGATAGCTGACACAGGAGAACAGCTCTTCCCACAAAACTGGGAACAACTATGGCGTGACATCCCTAGAATTTATAGGAGCACCACCCAACACAAATCAGCATATACACTAATGACTCGCTAGTACTACACCCCTTCGTGCCTACAGAAAATGCTTCCTACTCTCTCCCCTATAGGCTGGAGATATCAATCAGCGACAGGAGACTTCATTCATATCTGGTGGGCATGTCCGCTTTTGACCGTGTTCTGGAAAGAGGTCCTAAGCCACATCAAGGACACAGTGGGGTTCCCTATACCAAACTCCCCCTCTGTAACCTTATTGGGTATGAGGCCACCGCAACTCAAAGCCATGACACACTCCGATTGGCGCCTTATCAGGCTGATGCTGGGAGCTGCAAAACAATCTATAGCCCTCCAATGGAAGTCAACGTCTCCCCCGAATCTCTGCATGGTTCTTGTGCCTATGGCATGTCATGGCAATGGAATTGCTGACAGCCCACCTCACACAAACAGATACTAAGTTCAAACACACTTGGCGACCTCTTATAGACCATCCCCCATCTCTCCCAAATTAAACATGCCCACTCCGTCCCTCCAGAACTGCGTGCTCTCCAACTTTTTGAGGGCTCTCTCCTACCATACTCTAGAGATACCACCCGAGAGGACCCCAACAAGGGAAACTGATAGTGATCCCCCTTCTCTACGCATAAGTGAGTATGATTGCTCTGTGGCCCACCCCCCTCCTACCAAAAATTGGTTCTACCGCCCCCAGGCCCTATATACTCCTGGTTCATCCTTGTTTTACTTCTTTCTTTCTAAGTGTTTCTATGTTTAATCCTCACATGGTGTACATCTATCGGAGGCTTCTAAAGCCACCATTTTCTTCGGGAGGCTATCACAGGCTCTCCATTCTCAAAGGCCTTACAATGCAGAATATACATGCATTGTTATATTCGCACTGGGACTCTCTATAAGATATTTTTCCACTCTTCATATCACTGTGAATTTTTTATAGTTGTACAATTACTCAGCTGTTTTCAAGGTTTGCATCCCGTATGACTTTATGTTCATTTCAGCAACCTAGACTGTATTTGAAGAAACATATTTTATTCATCAAATGTAAGCCGTATTTCTCTTAATGAGACACTTTACTATCAGGTGGGCACTATTAGATATCTGATACCTAAATGTTGCATGTACTGTATACCCCGTTTTATGCCCTGAATACTTACGCTACCTTCCTATTGGTTTATACCACATATGATGATGTATGTACAATTTCTATTTTTTATAAAAAATTCTTTCAATAAACAGAGTAGAAACAAAAATAATAAATCTCCGATCAACTGAGTTATATGCCTCATCTGCTGCCTGCCACAAGCGCCAGGACACCCCCGTTGGGGGCAGCTGTGCGCTCTATAATTTTCAAAATAAATAAATAAATAAATCCCTGTCCAAAAGCAGTGAATCATTTTGCAACCGAATGTTAAGTGTTTGTCCCCGTTTGAATCCTCTCAGTGTCAAAAGTAACAAGGTACAAGCATGTATTTTAAAGCATTGATGATGCTCTCTGAGACCTGAGAGTAATGAGAAACCTAGGGGCATATTATCAAGGATGGCATTAAAATGATTGCCGCTTTAGCGGCAGAAAACTGCCGCTGAAGCGGCGATAATGGACTTGCTAATATGCTGCAGAGAATTCCAATAGAAGCCCATGTTGACACCAGAACATGGGCTTCTATGGGAATTCTCGAGGGCATATTACCAAGCCCGTTATCGCCGCTTTAGAGACAGTTTTCTGCTGCTAGAGCGGCTATAATTGTAACGCCGTTTCTTGATAATATGCCCCCTAGTTAGCAGCCACATGGAGAAATTTTAGAGATGAAAGAAGAGTATAAAGTTTTAGAAAGGAGACTAAAAATTTCTGAGTTAATTCTCTCTTTCTCTATTCTCTGTCTTAATATTTGTTTATATTTATTTCCAATCTGGCAGGAACTTTATTTATTTAAGTTACCGTTTAACCAGATGGATTGTTCTGTGGTAGAAGAACTGCTTGATCTAACCTACCGAGTATAGACAAGTAGCGAATCCATAGAAATCCCTGCAATTCAGTTAAAGTAAGGGGGAATGGGAGTCAATAATCACTCGCGAGCAATGGACCAGATACAAACAGTATGGTAAGAATTTTTGGGGACAAAAGAAACTGAATCATTCTTAAAGGGTTGGCAGAAGCACAACATGGAATTAATACTTCCAAAATAATTATGAAAGTCATTCAGCGAACTAAGTGGATTTAGCCAGGAATTTGCGTTGTTCTTAGTTTTACAAAGTAAAATATAAGAAAGACAAAAGACTTAGGGGGAAATTCTCAAGGAAGTGGCGGTGAGAGGCGTTAGACTCCTTGGCTTAATGCCTCTCACCGCCGCTTCGGAAACGCGAGGCTGCACCCTATTCTCAAGAATGTGGTGCAGCCTGGCTTTTCCCCCTGCAATGGCGCTAAGTTTCACGACTTAGCGCCAACGCAGACATCCTTGCACCAGAGTGCAAGGGTGTCTGTGTGCAGGGGAGGGTTGTTTATGTACAGGAAGATGCCCCTTCCTGCACATCCTAAAATGCCATTTCGTAACTTTCATGTGTGTTGCTTCGTGCAGCACACATCAAAGTTACAAAATGGCATTTTTGAAAAGGTTTGTTCATGTACAGGAAGGGACACCTTCCTGTACATGAACAAACCATGGCATTTTGCTTTTTCCATGTGTGCTGCACAAGGCAGCACACATGGAAAAACCAAAAACGAGGAGAAATGAAGCATTTCTCCTCGTTTCCCCAACTTAAGACCAGGATTTTTCTGGTCTTAAGTTGGGCGCTGCTACCTATTATCGCTGCCCTTGATAATAGGTGGAAGTGTCGATCACAATGGGTGTTCCGGTGGAACGCCCACAGCAACACCCACTGCACGCCCCTTTCACACTAAATTTAGCATGAAAGGGGCCTTGTACTCAAGGCAGCATTAAGCCACTCAACATGGCTTAAAGCCACGTTAAGTGGGTTAATGCTGCCTTGAGAATAAGGCACTGTCCCTAACGCCACGGGAACGTCAGAAAAAGTGATGTTCCCATGGCGATAGGGGCTTGACAATATGCCCCTTAGAGTCGCATTTAGAGCCTGAGAAGCAGAGCACTGCGTCAGCGAAGACTGTGGCGTTTTACCCCGTGGTGGAGGATAACTCTCATATGTAGAAATAGGCAAGATTTGTGCCTTCAGCTGAGCTGTTGGGGCAGTGACTCCATTGAATGAATTAAAATTTACTGCGCAGGTGCGATGTTTGATGTTTTCACCCAGACATTTTTTTGTTTTCTGAAATTAAATTTCCAAAGTGGGAGTTTGTTTTCAGAAACTCAATAGCTATTACCCTAATGTCGAGGGCAGGGGTATATTTCTGTGCATGGTGGCAACTGTGCATTTCTCTACCTGGGACTGACATGCATTGCTTGGTGGTCAAGGGTAGATTCAATCACCTTACCCTAAATAGGGCGGGTGACCATTACTATGTACCGGGGAGCCAGGGGCGGATGGACCCACACGTCAGAGGTGTACGCTGCCAGTCAGCTAAGGCTCCACCACTGTAATCCCAGCACCTCCCCTGACTTTATATAGAGAGGGGATTCACGAGATTAGAGGGGCGGGAGCACCGCTGTGGTATGGTGGTGCTCCAGCTCCACAAAACGTTAAACTATCCCCTAAATTTGTAAGTTTAAACCATGATCCTTCCCGACTTAAGAAACAACTTATATGATATGCAGCCCAACATTTTCATAAAGGCAATGAATTAGATTATTGTTATGTCGATATAATTATTTTATATGAATTTTATTATGTATAGTATGTCTTTTATGATGAAAATCGAATAAAGACCTTTTGGTATGTATGTATGTATGATTATTAAAAAGCTCACATTAGTCTCATCAATAGAAACATCTTGGTCTCAGGTTACACGTTTGCAAAAAGGTTGATTTCAAAACTTCAGCTCGGCTGCAGCCCCTAGATTTATTTGCCCCCTTCTCCCATGCATGTTATCATCATGCAATACAGTACAATACAATGCAACTTAAGAAATACAGTAATGAATTTGTGGTGAGACGTTTGGGTTTCTTGCAGATTCCTGCATATTGCAATAGGTTTACTTAAGGGTTTGTATATCTCTGATGAATTCACAAGCTGATCAGTATTCTACAGTTGTTCATGCCAGTGTTATCATTCTTTCTCAAAATAAGCACATTTTACTCTCATTGTTTAGAATTATGAGGCCAGTGGCCCTTAATACAAGTTTCTCATGATATATGGAATAAAGTTCCCCCTACAGTATATTATCAGGTTATAACAAATCACCAAGGACTTCCATGACCATATAGAGGAACAAAGTAGAAGGCTGAGTTCCTTTATAAGGTTATGGAACTCCGAGGTGACTTGCAATATCATTATCATGTATGGCAGGTGCTGATTTATTTCTTCTAATTCATGGTCACACCATCACCTTTCCCGCAAACCACTTACATCGTTGGGGAATAGGTCTTCCTAATGGGAGAGAGCATGTTTGCAAACATGAATAATAATAAGAGAATCTCTAGTGCAAAATCAAACACATCCAAAAAGCTGTTCGATATTTGTTGCAAAAAGATATTACAAGTCAGTTTATTTGTTTTTTAAAAAGGTGCAATAGCTCAGAATGTGTAGAAACATAAAGATAGGTTTTTACTTATATATAATTGCCTAAGGAGTGCAAAAAAGAAACAGTTTGCCATTAATACATTGGGGCAGATTTACAATCCCCTTGCGACCCAATCACGCTGCCGTTGCATCACTTCTGTGACGCAGCGGCGGCGTAAACCATGCGCCACGTTGTGACTTATTCACAACATGACGCATCTAGGGAGATGCGTCACGTTGTAAGGCCCTGAGCCACATTAAACCTGCGTCTGGTTTAATGTGTGCAGGGTGGGCGTTCCGTCCGAAGAAACCTCGTAAAAGTGACGCAGTGAAATCTAAAAGATTTCACGGAGTCACTTTTCAGAGGCCGCTGCGACGAAACCTTATGCCTGCTTCAAGCAGGCATAAGGAGTGGTGCAGCACGTTAGGTATGGGGCACCCCTGAGCATTGCTGGAGTTGCGTCGCACGTGCGATACGACTCCAGCAATGCGCTGCCCTTACGCCATCAGGTGCGACACACATCTATCTAACTCTGCGCCATGGTGCGCCGCATTGTAAATGCAACGCAGCTGTGGTGGCGCAAGTGTAGAATTGCGTGTCACATCTTTACTGGCGCATCCCTGTTGATATGCAGGGATGCACCAGTCCTTGTAAATCTGCCCCATTATATCTGCTTGTCACTGCACAGCTAGTAAAACAGGGCAAAAGAAAGAAAATGCCACATTTTTTTCTTCTTTAAACAGATGCTTTATTTATGCTCTGTGACCTGATCTTCCTTTCTCCCAGGCTGCTTCTGAGGCAGCAGGCATTGTGAGCTCAGAACTTAACTGTTGTAAGTTATTACAGGTGAGCGTCTACATCATATCTCCATATCACGTGACTGGGTGCGTCACAAGTCGCATATTATACATAGGATAAAGTATCCCCTGCTGTACTTTATAAGGCTAATGTAAGTCACCAAGGAGTTTCAATGACCATATAGAGGAACCAAGCTGAAGGCCAAGCTCCCTTATAAGGTTACGGAACTCCAAGGTGGCTTGCAATATTATTAAGATGTACAGCAGGAAGTACATTATTCCTTATAATACATGGTCACACCATTAAATAAAAAAAAAACATAAATCCTTGGTACATTACTCTTTCATATGAAAGAGAGAGCATGTTTGTAAACATGAAGAATGAAAATAGAATCTTGTTGTAAGGTGGAGTATTATGTGGTGATGCTGGTTAGGCTTTACCGTGCAATTCTCTCACAATACCCCAAAGATGGTCCTTGCATTGACAATAATAAATCTTTAGCTCTGTCCTGGTAGAGCGGCAAAGAGCAGTCATGTTTTCTTAGAGGAACATGTGTTACGCATTTCAGAGAACCAACATGGACGACAAGTAACTGATATGACTTGAAAGAAATCTGACACTAATTTATAAATATAAATCTTATTCTTATATACATTTAGACACCAAAACAAAGTCAATCAGATGAGTATATCTGGAGTTATGGATTTTAGAAGCAAAATTAAGTGCAAATCGTTATCATTGCAGTCAATGGGAAAAAGCACTTGTGGCAATCAGTCACTTGCAGATCGAGTTGAGGGGGACCCAAGCCATGAAAGTCAGTTCGATTTTACCTGGCTCGAGAAGCCGGGTTGCAGATTTGCCTTGGTTTTCCTTGGTATTGAAGCGGGAGCCCCGGGGGAGCTGGATTTACCACTCACATGGTGCTAGTGGGGAAACAGGTGCAAAGAGTCAACAACTAAGCCACTGCTGATGTTGGATGAAGATTTTGCGGTGTTCTCTTAAGGTGCAGCGTCAAGTAAAGGTGGGAGTTACTGGACTGGCAACCAACAATCCTTGACAGCGGTAAGGTCAGCAGAAACGTATTTTTCTGCTGACCTTACCGCTGTCAAGGATGGAAAAGGTCTGGAGGGAAAAGGTAGCCGATTGGAACTTGCTGGAGGTCAAGACTACATTTCCCACAATACACTGGACAATATACTTTGTGTGATCCCTTGGAGGGCCCAATGAGCAGTGATTCTTTGGTTATGGTATGTTTTTACCTGTGGTGTGCAGGGCACTAGTGGCACTAGTCCAAGGTGGTCTGGTGTTCCCTTTGGCTCTCAAAGGGGTCCCTCTATCTGGGGAACCAGTCATTGGTCCAGGCCGATTTGCAGTTGTGCAGTTCTAGGAAGGTTGCCACAGATGCAGAGTATCACGCGTTTGGTTTGTGCATCTCCTGTTGTCGCAGACTCAGATCTCTTCTTGTGTCCTTTGTTGCAAGTCGCATCAAAATTGAGGTTCTGGTGTCAGGGGTAGCCCTTAAATCCTTGATTTAGGGTGCTAGGGGTGAGAGTGCAAGTGATAAATGGGCTACTAGCCCCTGCGGCTAAACCGCCCCTAAGATGACCACCTCCGGGGGTGATGTCACATTTTCTATCTAAAAGCCTCTATTCTGCCACTTTTAAAAATGGCAGAAACCTTTCTCAACTGTACAGACCAGGTAGCCCACCATAGAGGTGTGGATAGCCTTCTATGTTTGTCCGTCTTCTGAATACCTAATTTTCACACCTGTACAGTTGCAAATGTGTCTGGGGGCAGGGGGGGTGCTGTTTCACCCTTTAAGAGGTAGCCTGGCTTCATATCACAGGTGGTGAAGGCTTTGAAGCTCACCGCCTTGGGAGAATCTACCTTTTCTATAATTGCCCAAGGAGTGCAAAAAAATAAAAGTTTTCATAATTATGTTTTTTTCTGCTTATCACTGTAGAGTTATAAAAACAGAGCAGAAGAAATAAAAGCATTTTGTTTTAGTTCTTTAACTGCTACTTTAATTATGCTCCATGACCTCACGTGCCTTTCTTCTCAGCTGCTAGGTCTAGCATCAGGCATTGTGACTCAGAACTCTACTGTAATACATTATTATAGTTGAGTGGCTACATTGACTGGGTGCGTCACAAGTCACCAATTATAAAGAAATTAGAGATTGTTTTTTTAATACGGGGTATGCAGAATCCCATGAATTACATATGGGAGAAAGTACCCCCTATTGTACATTATAAGTATAGCACATTAGTGGAACAACATTGGATGTGGCCTATCTTATTTTTACCAAACCATGTCACATTTGTTGATAGATTTGGTGTAGCTCTTCATTCCAAGTCTGTAAGACCTGAGCTGCTTTGGTCTACAGTCAATGAATACAGGCCCTGTAGTGGTCTGAATCTTCACAATGGTTCCGTATTTTGATGCAGCATATTTCTTATCTAAAATTTCTGTGTCAATATATTTTGTTTTGTTAATGTTTATGAATTTCCAATGGAATGTAGCATGTGTTTTCTTTTTTATTTGCCTGCCATTTTAGGTAGTGTATTTTGGGTACTGCAAGGGGTGTGCATCTCACCTTCCTGTGAGCTGATATTATTTTCCATTCACCAGGGGCTTCCTATTCCATTTTCCAAAGTATGCAAAGTGCTAAACTTAAATAATTTGTTTCGGTTTTTCTGGAGATGTGCTTGAAATGTAGCGATCTGTTTTTATGTTATGTTATGTTGTTATGTTCTGCTGATTAGTATAGCGCACTAATTACCCAAGAGGGTATTCTGGTACTTGGGCAGGTGTGTAAGTTTGTTGTTCCCAAGGTGCTTATATGAAGAGCCATGTTCTGGACAGTCTGGAGTCTGTCAAGGAGTTGGTTGAAGATTCCGTCATAGACAGTATCGCCATAGTCCAGCCTGCTGGTGATGAGTGCTGTCGTGGTGGTCCATCTGCTGCTCTAAGGCAACCAATTTAAGATCTTTTTCAGCATGTATATGATGTGGAAGCAAGAGGTGCACCCTGTGTTGACTTGAGCCATCATGTTGAGCTTGTCCTCTAGGATGATACCTAGATTTCTTGTATGATCTCTTGGTGTGAGTGATGGCACTAGCTCCGAGGGACACCAGGTGGAGTCCCTTGGGGAGGTCTTGTTGCCGAAGACCAGATCTTCAATCTTCTCAGAGTTGAGTTTCAGGCAAGGGATTCCCATCCAGTCTGCTACCATGGTCATGCAGTTGGTGAAGTTGGTTCTGGTGGTGGTTGTCTTCTTCATCAGGGAGAGAATAATTTGTGTGCCATCGGCGTAGGAGAGGGCAGTGATGTCTTATGATTGGATAAAGTTTGAGAGCAGTGTCATGAATATAGTAAAAAGTGTGTGGCTGAGGGATGACCCATATGGGATTCCAGGTATTAGTCCCTTGGTCTCTGATGTGATGGGTGGCAGCCTGACCCGTTGGGTTTTCCCCAGAAGGAATGAACAGATCCATTTGAAAGTGGATCCTTGTATGCCAAACTTGTGGAGCCTTCTGATGAGGGTTTTGTGGGAAACAGTGTTGAAGTGCTGTTTCAGTGCTGTGGTTCTTTCTGAATCCTGATCGAGCGCTGTCTAGAAGATGGTGAAGTTGAGCTTGGTTGTAAGCTGCTTGTTGATGGCTTTCTCAGTCTCTTTGTCTGGATAGGGTAGCAGGGAGATTGCTCCAAAGTTGCTCAGTTGATTCTGGTTGGGTGCAGCCTTCTGCAGGAGGGCGTTGATTTTTGATGTGGGTCATGGTGGTGCTGATTGGTGATATTTCCAGGATGTAGATGTAGTGGGAGCATGGGTCAGTTGGGGCTCTTGAGTGGATATTCCTCATGATGGCTGCAGTATCTTTTTGGGTGAGAGTTGTCCATTCAGTCAGGGGGCCTTCTTGGTTGGCTTGGTTGGTTGGTGGTGAGTAGGTCAGTGATGAGTTCTCTGGGGTTGGGTTGGTATGTGAAGTTACTATAGGTGTTTGCGATGTTGCTGTTGAAGAAGTTGGAAAGCTTGCCGCAGAGTTGTTAGGAGGCAGTGATGTTGATGACAGTGGCTGAGGGTGAGGTGAAATCCTTGACAGTCAAAAAGATCTCCTAGCAGCTGTTGGAGCTTCCTTTAATGTTTCCTCTAGTGTTTTTTTCTTGGTGTCTTTTATTTGCTGAAGATAGTATCTCAGTTCAGCCTTGTAGGTAGTCCTGTCGGGGGTGTTGTGGCTGTCTCTCCATTTCCTTTCTAGCTGTTTTCAGTGTGGTTTTGTAACTCGGCAGTCTTCTGTGGACCAGCTGGCCTGCTTGTTTGATCTACTATGCTTGTTGGGTTAGTTGGATGTGAGTGAGTCCACACAGTTCTTGATCCAGTTGTTAAAGTTATTGATGGTCTTGTCAAGCTTGTCTGTGGGGCTAGGTTGATCCAAGCTAAGAGTGCTGAGTCAGTCTGCTTCAGTGATTTTGCCCCTTCTATGGCTTGGAATGCTGAACCTGTTGGGGTGTTGACATGAAGTGTGTTGATTTGGAAGTGGATGATGGAGTGGTTGATCCATGTAAGTGGTGCGATGAATTTGTATTTGAGGTCATTGCTTGTGGTGAAGATGAGGTCTAACGTGTGTCCTGAAGTGTGTCTTGGTTTGGAGACAAGCTGGGTAAATCTGATGTTGCACAACCTTTCGAGGAGTGCTGTGAAGCAGGGGTCGTTTCGGTCTTGCAAGTGAAAGATGAGGTCAGCGAGGAACATGTGGGCTCTGGTGTTGATTGTGACCAGTGCAATGAGGTTGGTAAAGGTGGTTCGTGGTCCGAGTGGTTGGTAGGCAAGGGCTCATTTCAGAGTGAATCTTTTAGAGATTTGCAGCTTGAAGTGCAGGTGTTCCATGAATGGGGTGGCGTTGTTTGTGGATTTTGTGCATTTGATGGATTCCTTGTTGAGGATAGGCAGCCCACCTCCTGGCTTGTAAAGACAGTCCTGTGGATCTATACTGTGGTGTCATTTCCTGTGCTGATGTGTGATGGGAAATGAAATCCTGTTGCTTGGCTTCTTCTTTTAAAGAAGATTTTGGTGGAAACACCAGTAATTTCCTGTCCAGATGGATGATGAGAAATTCAGTGACGTCACTTCCTGTGCGGGTGGATGATGAGAGATCAAGTGATGTCAGATCCTGTTGCTAATGAGTGGTAGGAAAATATTGATTAGTAGTGGGTGTTGCATTGGTTCTCTCACTGAAATGCTGGGATCATCAGTGTTGAATTTCTGTAGTTCTTTCCACAATACCCAGTACCTGCTTTCTGTTTGACTAGTACCCAATTTGGATTAGTTTGGATGTGTGTAAGGCTGCAAACTTTGCAGCTATAACAATTGTTATGACTAATGTCGGGTCAGTTCTGAAGGACACTCAGTGGCAACTTAGCAATCATTTGAACAGCTCTGTTAGTTTCCTCTGAACTCCACAAAGAAGAGGCTTGCCACAGGCTCAATTATTTACCAAACTTATTTCATTACCAAGCTTAATTAATTACCAAGGCTCTGACTTTCAGGGGTAGTTAGGGTGAACTACCATGGTTTTCACTTGTAGGCTGATGTGGGTTTAGCAACACGGAAAGGCAAACAATTAAAAGGGGGCAAAAAAGGAATGTGCAGTCAATATTAACATTTGAAATACATTATTGCTTTAATTCATGTTAGGTTATATACTGCAATACCAATGCAATAGTGCTGGAGAAAATTAATTTCTACCTAATACAAGGAAACCTGACTTTACTTAAAATGCAGTACACAAAAGGGTTTTGCACTGGCAGTGCCCTGTGTCTAATCTAGTCCTAGGTCCTGTGTCTGGTCTGTAGAATCTCCTCAAAAAGTTTTACTTTCTCTTTTCTGGGCCAGTCTTTCTTTCAATGATGACCTTGGCCACAATGCAGAACTCCAGTAGGGACTCTGATGGTGGCAAAATCAGTTCTGGCGACTTGAGGTTGGGACAAGATTAGCGTGTGCGTGCTAACGCTTGGTGAGTCATAACAGCCTCAAGAAAATCACAGCCACAACTTGGAATGAAATGCAGACATGCCGGTTGGCTTGGCAAAGGAGAAGGTAGGAAAAGTCTTTATGATAAGGTAATGAGGTCTCAACAGCTGCAGGGGGCAATGTTGCCACCGCTTCAGGTAAACACACCGTAAGATCTGCACACTGCAATCATGAGTACCACTGCACACACAGGTGGCAGTTCAGCTCTTCCTTCATGCACAAAGGGGCATGGACGTTGATTCTTATGCTTGCTAACGGAGATACTATAAAGTGGAGGAAAGAGACAAACTCTGTCTCAGTGCAATTATCTTTTGATCTGTCATGGCAGTAACACTCAGGTGTCTGGCAGACTCCTGCACACAGGTATCAGTCCACTTGACAGTACTGAAAACACATGGGCTTTCACATTTCTTAACCTGCATTAAGGTATATTCTCAGCATGCAGTCAAGTTTATCTCCTCCTTTCATTTCAGAGCAACAGCAGATATTCATTTGTCCTTTACTCTTTCGGGGCAGCTAGTGTGTCTTGCCCTTTGTTCACTGCTTTCCTCTGTGAGGATACTTAAAGTTTCCTCTTGATGTGAAAATGTGCCCGATATTCTAACTTAAAGGGCCTGCCCGCAGTTTGGGTGACATGCAGTTGGTTCAAGGTCACCTGTTCATTCAGCACCTCTGCGGAACCCACAAAGTTGTAATACGGTAAACAAATTAAAGTATATCTGTTTTTGCCACTGAGTTCAGCCTCCTGTTTGTCAGACATCCAGTAACCTGCACTGAATGGTACATAAATATTGTGGCCTAAATATCATCTGACAATAATATAGTGCACTCTATTTAGTTTACCATAATATTAGCACTATAATTTAATAATGCAAATCCATACCCTATGCAACTATATTTTTGGAAACAATATTTAGGTCTCAATATTTATGACAACCAGTGCTTAATTCGAGCTAGCGTTATCCGGTGCTTGGCATCGGCACATAACTGTCAACACCGGCACTTATGATAGTCTTCCACATGGTGGCGCTGTTTGTCTAATTTAGAGAAGAGCCCAATAACAATTGTTTATTACTTCAATATGCAATAAAACTTTTACCTACTGTCCAAGCCATTCTAAAAGATTTGGGGACCTGGAATAGTCTGCATTGTCACACTTAAATGTGACGATTTTTACTTGAGTTGATACCGTCGTTGGCAGCGCTGGCAGAAGCAATAGGTGGTACAAGCTGTAGTGTTTCCTAATGAGGGCCCTGGCACTTATTGTCTTACAAATTTAGCACTGATTGCAATTTTCTGGCATACATTGTTTGCACATTGTCTCAGGATCCACCTTGGTATTCACCATTTCACCATACTTGCATGTTAGAAATGGAGTCTCTAGTTGGCAGTGGTTGTATCTATTCAAATGGAGACCCTCACTCTAGTCAGGGTAAGGGAGTCACACAGCTAAAATAACCCCTGCCTGCTCACCCTATTGGTAGCTTGACAAAAGCAGTCAGGCTTATCTTGGAGGCAATGTGTAAGGTACTTGCACACACACACATACACGTGTTACCATCCTTGTGGGGACTATGTGTGAATACCTGCCTTGTGGGGACTAACCTTTCCCAATGTTTTTAAAACACACTAATAACAGATAAATGTTAAGAAAAAAATCAGGATACAGGATCCTGCTTCAAATTTGCAAATATATTGTTTTTTAATCGTGCGCACAGCACCATCCATGTGGGGACTTGAACATGTGCTACCATCCTTGTGGGGACCTACTCCGTAACACTATTTTTGATTGAATACAGTCGAAGGCACATGGCTAAATGTTTATTTTATCAACAATATACACAAACAACATTGTAATCTATTCTTATATGAATTGTTGCATATATACTAGGGGTATACATTAAGACAGATTATGTTGATGTGCCAGAAAATATCTTGTAATGCTTAAAGAAAGAGACTTAAAGCTGTATTTTACCTATTTATTAGTGCCTAAAATCTTAGGAGATAAGGTACCTAACACATAAAGAAATTTACATATCAAGTGGAACCCAGAGCTTGATTAGCTGCTTACATTTTTGCCAAAATAGATGTTCAAGTCCCCACAGAGATAGCGGGTGAAGATCATTGTGTTTAAGTCTCCATAGAAATAGTATGTACATTCAAAGCTTAAATCCCATTATAAAGAGTGTGAAGCTAATGATGTTCAAGAACACACAGAGGTTGTGTGTAATTATAGGAATGCTTAAGTCCCCACAGAGATAGTGTGTTATCATAGAGGTGTTCAAGTCCCCACAAAGATGGTGTGTTATTATAGTGATGTTCAAGTCCCCACAAAGATAGTGTGTTATTACAGGGTTATTCAAGGCCCCACAAAGATGGTGTGTTATTATAGCAATGTTTAAGTCCCCACAGAGATAGAGCATGAAGGTGGTTGTGTTTAAGTCCTCATTAAAATAGGGCCCGATTCACAAAGGTAAACTTAGACAAAAAGTCTAACTTTACTACTTTTACCAGTATTGACAAAGGTAAATTTAGGCCAAGAGTCTAACTTTACTACTTCTCAATATTTACAAAGCCCCATACAGAGAATGTGAAGCTGATGATGTTCAAGTCGAAGCAAACACAAGGAGATGATGGACGGAGTGCTGAAACATTTCAGTCACAGATCTGGGTTGAATCCATCTTCGTTCTTTAGCTCACTTCACCACCCCAGTTAAGACCCAGCTATATGCAAATCAGTCTTGACCCTGTACCTCATGGGAACAGTCCAGCCCAAACTGCCAAGCCAGGTCTTCCCTGGACCGGAAACAAGTATCCTGGGACCGGTTTCAGGTAACACCCCTCATTAGCCAGGCTAGCTTGAATCCAGTGGCAAAGTGAGCAAGGGACGCACGTCTGGGCATACCCTGCCAACTTAGGGCGAACAAAGCAAACACAAGGAGATGATGGACGGAGCGCTGAAACGTTTCAGTCACTCATCCCCAGTCACAGATCTGGGTTGAATCCATCATCGTACTTTAGCTCACTTTGCCACCCCAGTTCAGACCCAGCTATATGCAAATCTGTCTTAACCCTGTGCCTCATGGCATCCCCTGGTGCTTCAAGTCAAAACAGAGCTTGTTTTTATTTGCAGGAACGCTCAAGTCCCCACAGAAATGATATGTTTTTATAGTGATGTTCAAGTTCCCACAAAGATAGTGTTTTATTATAGCGATGTTTAAGTCCCCACAGATTTAGTGCATGAAGATGATTGTGTTTAAGTCCCCATTAAAATAGGGCCCAATTCACAATGGTAAACTTAGACAAAAAATCTAACTTTTCTACTTTTCAGTTTCAACAATGTAAACTTAGACCAAAAGTCCAACTTTACTACTTATCAGTATTCACGAAGCCCCATACAGGGAATGCGAAGCTGATGATGTTCAAGCCAAAACAGAGCTTGCGTTTAGTTACAGGAATGCTCAAGTCCCCAGAGATGGTGTGTGACTATAGTATTACCAAGGTTGCCAAAGAGAATGTGTGTGATTATAGACATGCCCAGGTCCCCACAGAGATAGTGTGTGATTATAGAGATGTCGATGTCCCCACAGAGATAGTGTGTGATTATAGACATGCCCAGGTCCCCACAGAGATAGTGTGTGATTATAGAGATGTCAAAGTCCCCACAGAGATAGTGTGTGATTATAGAGATGTCGATGTCCCCACAGAGATAGTGTGTGATTATAGACATGCCCTGGTCCTCATAGAGATAGTGTGTGTTTATAGACATGCCCAGGTCCCCACAGAGATAGCGGGTGATTAATGGGATGCACAGGGATAGCACACAGTTATAATGCGTGATCATGGTAATGTACAAGTCCTGACAAACAAAGTGATACCAAAGCTGTTCCTTAAAGATAATGAGACGAACCAAGAGAGTATACAGGTGACTAGTCTATGTAGTACTTAGTCGGATATTGGAGCCCTCATACAACCGTCTAGGTGTCGTGAATCACGTACCCATTGGGATGTGAAGCGTCATCATCGGGCTGCTCCTGCGTTGGGCCGGCTGGTGCAATGCTCAACGGGCTCTTTAGGAGCGCTCTTATGGAGATCTTTTTATCCGGACAGCCGTTAGGTGATTGAGGGTAGGGGGCTCTGTTGTGATGTAGATGAAAGAGTGAGAGTTAAAATAGGTAGGCGAGTGCCCACTGAATCAGTTTATTTTGGGGCCTTCTTACCTAATTAAAAATTGTGTGAGGTGGAGTGTGGAAGCCCAGAATTATGTGCTAGGTGGTCAACACTGCCTCATCTAGGGTCTGAGGTAGAGTGTGAAAGCCCAGAGTTATCTGCTAGGTGGTCAACACTACCTCATCTAGGGTCTAAATGTACAAGTCCTCACAGAGATATTGTGCGATTATAGTGATGTTTATGTCCCCACAGTGATAATGTGTGATTACAGTCATATTCAAGTCTCCACAGTGATGTGTGTAATGATAGGTATGTTGAAGAACCCATACAGATCGTTTTAGTCTGGTGGCTTATTAAATGGAGTAATCCACTTGAGGGATATGTGTTTGAATCCTGGTGTTACCACTCAGCCTTTATTCCTTCCAAGGTCTATACAATAAGTATTATTTACTTGGATAGCAAAAAACATATGGTATTCAGCAACAAGATACCCTCAGGTGTGAATGTGCACTTTATATATGCACATGAGATGATATGATGTGATAATAGTGGTACTCAAGCCACCACTAGAGATAGACTGGAATAATCTTCAAATGCAGCATTAACTGATTTAAACTGTGTTCATCCAGGAATGTTTACACTTCGTTAAAAATCAAAGTATCAGAGTTTTCATTTTCTTTTCTAGCCCCCATCTTATCAACTCTAGTCTCCATTCAGAAGATAAAACTGTATTTCTGATTGCAATAAACTCCCCATACTGATTCGTTCTGACACTTTAAGATTATTACAATAGAGAAATTGATTTAAGAACTGGCGCATCTTTATAGTTTTTGTCTCTATAATTCAAAAATGAAATGGCCCTCTCCTCATAAAGCTCTTCTCTCTCTCAAAGTAGCTCTTGGGGCCCTTTCTAGGCTCACACTCTATAAATACCTGTATAAGTATATGTCCGCACGAATGCTGCCCTTGAATGAAATTGGATAATTCCAGAGATTTGAGTGCTGGTCCATTCTTCATGTGAAAAGTGGTATTTTTGGATTGTTGGAGGGGTGATGTGGCATCGCCTCAAACATATATATATATATATCACTGAAAAAACCATAGGTTTCACACACGTTATAGTTAGGAATTAGCATTTAAAAAACCTTGCAAATTCACTGAAAAAACCATAGGTTTCACACATGTTATAGTTAGCGGAAATTTTACTGATAAAAAACCAATGAAATTGCCCCGTTATAGTTAGTGCTGGCAACTATAACTCACGCGACCGCAATCCTCTGCTGATGCTAATACTGTATTTAGACACTTATTTGCCCATGTCTTCTTCCATACATTTTTAGCTATACATATATTACAAATATTTTTTTTTCATAAAGACACATATGTCATCAGCAGAAGATTGCGGTCGCGTGAGTTATAGTTGCCAGCACTAACTATAACGGGGCAATTTCATTGGTTTTTTATCAGTAAAATTTCCGCTAACTATAACATGTGTGAAACCTATGGTTTTTTCAGTGAATTTGCAAGGTTTTTTAAATGCTAATTCCTAACTATAACGTGTGTGAAACCTATGGTTTTTTCAGTGAATTTGTACGGTTTTTTAAATGCTAAGTTACTTTACGCCATTCGTGGCGTGCGCGCCCACTTAACGCAGTTCGTTCCGTGCGCGCACGGTGCGCTTCGCGCACCGTGCGCGCACAGTGAGCACGCGGTGCGCTTCGCGCACCGCGCACCCACTTTACGCAGTTAGTGCCGTGCCCACGTTACGCTAGATGGGCCATGTACGCACGATGCGCTTCGCGCACCGTGTGCACATGGAGGACATATTATGCGCTTCCTTGTGATAGGTAATCTGTTGAAATTTTTTGGGGAATTTCTGTGCTCAGCTAAGCCATGCACAAATGGTGGCCTTCGGCCACCGTTTGCACACGGGGTGGAGAAAGTGTGGATTTTTTTTTTTTATAATTTTTTACCGTACGCTTACGGTAAGCGTACGGTAAGCGTACCCCGCAAAATTGCCGAAAAAAAAATAATGCCGTTTTTGCTCTTGGGGGATGTTTGGGGACTCCCTCAACATGACTATGTGAGAGGGAGTTGTCAAAACATCCCCGTAACATGTTTTTGGCCATCATGTTTGATACAAAACACTCAGTGCGAGAGACAAAATGGCGGACGCCGCTTCCTGGTTTCTGCCGATTCGAATGTTTACTAAGATCTAAGAGCCAATCAGAATCGCGCTCGCGCACGCCACCGTACGCTTACGGTAAGCGTACGGTAAGCGTACCGTAAGCGGGCTCAGATATATATATTGATTTAAAGGCTATTTTCTCAGAATCTACTGAACAGATTTACACCAAACCTACAAAAGGCACTTCCTTGACCTAGGGACTACCTCTCTGCCAAATTTCTAGTAATTCTGTTCAGCCGTTCGGGCTGTAGCTCGTTCTAAAGGTCCTATGGAAAAATGCATGGGAAAAACGCGTTTTGGGACCCCCCTTTTATCTCAGCCCCCGCTTGACGAATCCCCACGAGACTTTCAGGGTAGGAGCGGAGCGTAGCGCCCCACCTATTTTGAGAAATTCGCGAGGATTCGTCGACCGGCGCCAAAGTTATTCAAAATAGAATGTTGAGGTTTTCCTATGGAAACGTGGTCCTAACTATAACTACCTACTGGCGACCGCCAGTAGGTAATATATATATATATATATATATATATATATATATATATATATATACACACACACATAACATATATATATATATATGCACATAAACCTTGTTTAACAAACTTTAACATTTACTGTGTTTAGGAGCACAAAGTGGATTTCCAGAATGGAGCTAGCAGTCCTTTGTGCAGGAGTAGAAAAAAATCAGGTTGGCAGTGGTACATCCACCATTTTATGGGAAGACACATTCTCAAAATGTGCCCAGGTGAAACATGGGAAACTTTCACAAATTTGAAACATCTATTTGTTCAGCCTTTTATATTTGGAGTGTAAAATAGATATTCTTAAACAAGGCTTAAACTTTCTCAAAAGGGACAGCTACAAAAGACTCTCAGCATTGATGGTCTCGCTATTTGGAGGGCAAATCATATACAAGAGTCTTACAAATTGTATTCCTGAACTGAGTAATGTAAGAGTAGAGAAAGTCACTTTGGCTGACATACTGCTGTCTTTTTCATGGGAATAAAAACCTCAGAATGTGCCTACTTTAATTATAGGAATCTTCCACAATGTTAACAAACATTTTTGAGGAGTGAGCCCAAATGTACTTTGGTGTGTGTGGGGTATAAAACTAGGCTACCTAAAACGAGCCGTTGAATCCTTTGTTCAGGAATAGAGAAGGACAATTTGATAGTCATGCACTAGCTGTTTTTGTGAGAAAAGAAACCTTAAAATGTGCCCAAGTTAAAGATAGGAGTCCTTCACAAAGTTGAAAAACGTGCTTTTGGCAGTGGGCATTTTATACATACAGTCTTAAACACTAAGGGCCTCATTTATGAAAAGTGTTGCATCGCTGCGTGAAAGCAGCTATGCAACACTTTTCAGTGTGCCCTCCTTGCGACATGATGGATGTGCCGCATTTATTGTACGGCACACCCTGTCGCGAGAAATGGCAGATACGTCAGGAATCTGACTTACGTGTCGGCACGAAACTCACGCATTGCTGGAGTTTTGTCGTAAGCATGATGCAACTCCAGCAATGCATGGGGGAAACCTATTCGCATTGCACTGTGACACCCTTATGCCTGCTATGAGGCAGGTGTAAGGTTGTGACGCAGTAGCGTCCTAGGAGTGGCACAGTGAAATCTGATAGATATCACTGTGCCACTTCTACAAGGCTTTTTGTGGGGGGACACCCACCCTACATACATTATAACTGACGTATCACTTTGTAAATATGGTGCAACATGGCACATTATTTATGCCGCTCAGCCTCACAAAAAGGGACACAACGGCGGGCAAAAGTGTAGTAAGGGGCTCATCAATAAGCTTCTCATTTTGCAGTTAGGTTAGTGGTGCCTTTGTGGGGGCGTAGAGACAATGACTAATAGTTCTGTACCTACACTTTTCATGAGATAAGGGACATTTTAAAAATGGGTACATGTTAAATATGGTGAATGAAACAAATATTGATTCCAAAATATCATGTGACATATATAATGAAGAAAATTGTAATTAATATTGTGTACTTTGGTATACTTGTAATAAACATTGTTTATATATATATATATATACACACACACACACACACATATATATATATTTATAATACTAGTAAAAATGTCACTTTTAAAATATAGTTTGCAATTTTAAATGTGTAATTGAATTTTTAAAAGGCAATTAGATGGATCTGGTGGCTCAGTGGACTAATGTGTCCACTGCATGGCCCTGTGTTCAATCTCATGGTCATAGGTTCAAATCCCAGCAGCTCAACTCAGGCTTTCAACCATGAGGTCAATAAAATGAGTATGGTTGGGTTACAATAAACATCTGTTAGTGCCGAGGTGCCTAGGGGTTAATGTGCGATCTACAAATACCTCTGTTAAGTAGTTTGTAATTTAGTAGCGGGATATTGGGTTTTTAGGGGAATATGGTGGGAGGTTATTTACATTTTAACTAATTATTTTTTAATTTTAAGTAATGTAAGGTAAAATCAGTATATAAATGGTTAGTATGCAATGTTTTAATTCTTTAATTGTTCTTTCATTTATTTGGGTTTAATTTCAGATTTTTGATTCATATTTTGTATAGTAAAATTAGTTATAGCTAATTTAGCAGCATATCAGTTTGTAGGGGAATAGGGTAAGAAATTATTTCAACAAAAATAGTTTTCTTGATTATTTGTTATTTAAATACTTAATTCATAAATCAGAATTTTGTCATTGAATATTTAAAATGAAAAAATATTTTTATTTAGACTATGCAAGAAATAATTAGTAATATATATCAGCAAGTGTATATTACATTTATTATTTTTATATGTTTCATTTATTTTAATTTTATTATTGTTTTATTTATTTTGTAATTTATCTTTTTGGTGTTTGTGGTTTTTCCAGTAGTGAGAGAAGTGAATTCTACGTATGTTTATTTCAATATTTCATTTAATTATACGTTTATTTTGCATATTTATAATACATTGTGCATTTTATTTCAATGTATACAATATATATTTTCTATTTTAACCATGATTAATCATTTTATGTTTTTAGGTATTTCAATATTTGTTTTAATGACTGTATTGGAATGGTATATGTAGCCTTTCTGAAGTCCAACACTTTCCCTAATGTTGCTTAAATTGGA
The DNA here is from genome assembly GCF_964204655.1 of Triturus cristatus. Lineage (NCBI taxonomy): Eukaryota > Metazoa > Chordata > Amphibia > Caudata > Salamandridae > Triturus > Triturus cristatus. The sequence continues at coordinate 601,371,316 of NC_140594.1, forward strand.
GTGGGAACGGTAAATATAGTCCATCCAACTCCTATGCTTTCCTTAATATTGAATTTGACATTGTGTGCAAACTAAGAGCATTCTGCTTACCGGAAGGCTGCGGTGATTGAGGCTTGTGGCTCTCTTTCCGGACTCACTGTCATTTTCGGTCCTCTGGGCTCCCGTAGGCTGGAGCAGGGATGCCATCTTGGCCTGCAGCGCTCTAGTCACGCAGGCTATAAAAAGAGAAGCCTGGCGCGACCACGCGTCTGTGCCCCTCGTCGCCGGGATGGTACCAGGGGCCAGAAACCCTGCGGATCGCAGGCCAGGTCTGGTGCAATATTCTGCAAATGAGCTACACACTAAACCACGAGCGCAACTGCAAGAGATGCTTCTTTATGCTATGCCTGATAATGGTAAACTCCCCTGACAACCCTAAGAAAGGCCAATTTTTCCTATTAAATTGTCGCTCCCTCCCATAGCATAGATTTGAAATTGCAGACCTGATTGTGGAGGAACAGATGACTGCCCTTTTCCTAGTGGAAACATGGCTTCATGCGCAGTCCGCCCTAGACATTGAAGACGCGGTTCCTAGTGGCTATGTAATAACCAGACTGGATAGACCTCTGGGGAGGAAGGGCGGGCTGGCGGTTATACACAAGCATCAGCTACACTGCAGCCTGTCTGAAGTCCATATCAGTGGGGCAGAAGCATCCTCTTTCTCTCTAGCGATTTCAGGTCAGTGCTCTCTCAATGGCCTGTTGATTTACAGGCCACCGGGAGTAGCTGCCACGTTTATCTCAACACTTCTGGTCATGATTCTGTCATTTACCACTCAACAGTGAATTTTTAGGGTTTAGTGTGGGTGTGGGTTTTTGGGTGGAAAGGGTTTTTTTAGGGTTTAGGGTGGGTATGGGTTTTATGGGTTGCAAGGTAATTTTTATCATTTAAGATGGGTGTGGGATTTTTGGTGGCAAAGGATTTTGTAAGATTTACAGTGGGTAAGGGAAATATTATGGTTTATGTTGGGTATGGGTTTTTGGGTGAGGATGATTTTTATTAGCGTTTAGCATTTGTATGGGGTTTTGGGTGGTAAGAGAATTTTAAGGGTTTTGGGTTGGTATGGGTGTCCGAGTGGAAAGGCATTTTTAGGGTCTAGGGTGGATATGAGTTTTTGGGTGGCAAGGGAACTCTAAGAGATTTGGGTGGGAATGTGTTTTTACATGGTAAGGGAATTTTCAAGGTTTAGAGTGATGATAGGTTTTTGGGTGGTATTGTTTTTTTTTTAATGTTTTAGGGTGTTTATGGGTATTTGAGTGGTAAGGGTTTTTTTAGGGTTTAGGGCGTGCATAGGTTTTGGGTGGCAAGGGAACCTTTAGGGTTTAGGATGGGTATGGGTTTTTGGGTGGTAATCAATCTTTTAGGGTTTAGTGTTTGTGTGGGTATTTGGGTGGCAAGAATTTTTTTAGGGTGGGCATGGTTTTTTGACTGGCAAGGGATTTTGAGGGTTTAGGATGAGTATGGGTTTTTGAATGGTAAGGGATATTTATTTTTATTTTTTTTTTTATTGCCATTTTCAAAAACAACCAAAATACCATACAATACAACCAGCTGGCATAGAAATCAATATAGGAGCGAACAAATCACAATCTCACAATTGCACAAATATGCATAACAAAAAGAAACATGTGTCTCAGTAACCCACCCCCAACATAGAAATCAACGGGCGATCTTCGCCCAAATAATATTGTAGAAGACCAAATGTGACGATATTAAGAGCAGACTTCATGAAACATCCCGGAGAGGGTCAAAAACCTCAACCCCGACAGGCCCTTCCCACCTGATCTCCTAATGGCTATGCCTCGGGGATGGGGCCAGCTGGCATCAATGGGACATGACCATCTCCCGGCAGTGTCTCAATCATGGCCTCCTCCACAGTCGACTCCTGCTGTCTTTGGAGCCATGCCAAAAATGGCTCCCATATATCACGGGGTCTGGAAGGCATTGGCTTCAATTCCCAGAACACCCCCAATTGTGTCTACCCATACGTGACATCTCAAACCCAATCCCTAATGTCAGGCACTCGTCTTCTGCCACAATGAATCGCAACTTGCCTTTTCGCAAACAACAACAAAAGAGCATGCAATTTACGCAGTTTGGGTGGTGTGTCTTTAACATATCCCAAGAGTCCCAGAGCAGGGGAGGGGGCCAACGATATATTCAGGATAGAATTTATGGAATCAAAAACCAAGGCCCAAAATCTAGCAATCTTGGGGCAGTCCCATGCTATAGGCAAAAATGCAGCTGAGTTGCGTCCGCATCGCCAGCAGTTATCAGTGTCACGAATACCCATGTGATAGAGGCTAACTGGTGTTCTATAAAGCCGATGCAAATACTTAAAATGTATCAGCCTCAGTTTGTAGTTTGGGGAGAGTTCAGTCAGCTGCCCACAGCAGAAGCTCCATTGTACATCAGTGAGAGGTGTCTCGAGATCTGCATTCCAGTTATTGAATGACGGGGGAACCACCAATGGGGCAGTGTCTTGCATGCGTGTATATAATCACGTGATAAGTTTACGTGGGGATGGAGTTTTCAATAAGTTTTCCAAAGCAGGTAACTGCGGCGGCACCTTTGGGAAGCCGTCCCATAAGGACCGACATGCGCGCACCCTGTGGTACAGAAAGAGTTACGCAAATGCCACCGGTTTGCCCTCAGTCGCCTCGGGGGGAGGTCTGAACTCGTCCCCAGGGTGTAAGTCAGCAAAGGTGATAAGGTTCATCTCCAGAGCCCGCAAGTTACTAATACTGTCCTGTATGCAAGGCAGCATTGGATTATGCATCAAAGGAATCAAAGGAGCAAACAGCACCGGTATTCGTGCACGCTTGCGCAACTCCTCCCACACCCAACACAGCGTTCCAGCAGAATCTATATCTCCTCGGGGGCGGCGGGCTTTCTGATATAATGCCACATTAAGTGGGATGGGGGCCACCGCAGCAGTCTCCACTGCCACGTGTGGCTGAAAGGCGGTGGGGTGTACCCAGAAATGCAAAAAGTGTGCCTGCGCACAGAGCACATATAACTATGTGACTGCACGACCATAGTTTAATCTCCACACCTCCTGCGTGTCCCGACTTATCCAAATCCCTAGGTATTGAACCTCATCCGCCTCCCACCTAACGGGAATTCCGATGTCACAGGTGGGGGTGTTGTCTGTCAATGAAAAAACCACCGACTTGGCCTAATTAATAAAAACAACAGACAATCCTCCAAAGCGGATGAATTCTCTCAAAAGGGGATCAAGGTTCTCCTCTGGATTAGTAAAGAGTGACATCATCTGCGTAGAGTGAAATGAGCAATCTTCTAGAGCTGAATCCAATGCCCCTTGCGGTATGATGTTGTCGGATGCGGTCCGCCAGTGGCTCCATCGCAATTGCGAAGAGCAAGGGGGACAGCGGGCATCCCTGTCTCGTGCCCCGCAAAATTGGAAATGGATCAGAAAGCATGCCATTTACCTGTAGGCGTGCGCTAGGTAATGTGTATAGCAGCTGTATGCTCTGTATAAACAGCGGGCTAAATCCCATACTACCCAGAATCACGAATAGATATGGCCATTCGAGCGTGTCCAATGCCTTAGTGGCATTTAAAAATACAACTGCAGCTCTCACATCGGGGTGAAGATAATGTAACACCGAGAAAATAGTTCTTAAATTATGGGAAGTAGACCTCCCCGGAATAAATCCCGATTGGTCGGGAAGGGCCACCATTGGCAGTAGAGGCTGCAATCGATGGGCAATGAGCTTAGCCAGGATCTTGACATCCACGTTTATCATGGACAAAGGCCGGTAGGAATCCAAGTCCTCCTCTGGCTTCCCGGGCTTGAGGAGAGTAATGATAACCGCCTCCCTCATGGATGGAGGCAACATCCCCCCCTCCAATGCCTCCCCGTAGACCACCAGTAGTCGGGGTGCTAATTCGTCAACATAGGCTTTATAGAAGGCAGTGGTCAGCCCTTCCGGTCCTGGGGCCTTACCCAGGGGCAGCTTTTAATCACTTGTGCTACATCTGCCACTGTATACGGGAGGTCCATATATGCTCTTTGATTATTATTGAACCAAACTAGAGCCATGGACTCGAGGAAGTCCTTCAGCTCCGCAGTATGTGTACCTTGCCGTGTGGCATATAAGCTAGTATAGTATGCAGAAAACTCAGTTAAGACTTTGTCTGGATCTCGAACAAGTTCTCCCCGCAGGGTCCGGACAGCATGGATAAATGTGGCCGATCTAGATGGCCTAAGCAGCCCAGCTAATGTATGCCCTGGTCTATCCCCTTCACCATACCTACGCGCCTCCGCATATTTCCCCCAAAATGTTACTTCTCTTTGAGCTTCTTCTGCAAATTCCAGCAGATTATCTTTCAGAGTTTTCGTGATGCAGAGTAATATTGTTCCTCAAGCTGTCTGATTTGGGATTCTAGGGATAACAGCGTGCCCCGGAGAGCCTTCAACACTCCCCCTTGACGAGCGATACATTGGCCCCTGATTACCACTTTAAATGCCTCCCAAAGAGAGGCTTCAGTTGTTACTGAGCCCACATTGTTATCAAAATAGTCGACAATGTCAGCCCTAATTTCTTCTTTAAAGGAGTTATCCATCAAGGCATGCGGCGGTAGACACCACACAAACGCCCGAGGACGTGACCCCGGGAGGGACAACCGCAATAAACAAGGGGCGTGGTCTGATAGGGTACGCGGCAAGTGGGAAACCGCCGTAGTCCATGCAGCCACATCCCTAGAGACCAGCCAGTAGTCCAAGCGGGACCAAACTCTATGGTGGTCGGACATACACGTGCCATCCCGCACCAGGGGGTGCCTGTCACGCCAGATGTCCACTAACCGACCCTCCGCAAAATGTTCTACAGAGCGGCAGTAACAGTTGGGTGTAACGAGCGGGCCGCGTCCTTCCTATCCATAGCATCGTCCAGGATTGCATTATAGTCCCCGCCCCATAATATTGTGTCACAGCCAGTCATCACAATTCTAGACCATATGTCCTGAAAAATTTCGGGAGAATCAGTGTTTGGACCATAAATGGCCACCAATACCAATGAGATCCCTCCTAACACCCGGTGTAGCAGGACGAATCGCCCCTCAGAATCCCTGTACACCCCACCCTCATGCAAATCCAACCCCTTCCTCACCAACACAGCCACCCCTCTAGTATAATTGGAATAAATGGCTGAATATACATGCCCCTACCTGCTGTGCCGCAACCTCTGCGATGGTACAACATTTAAATGCGCTCTTGCAATAAACAGATATCAATATTATGTCTAAATAGGTAGGCATGCACAAGTCTGGCTTTCCTGCTATCATTCAACCCTCTGTTCCACGTTAAAAAATGTAGGATTACAGCGTGAGTCTAACTATACTGGACCAATTATTGCGGTGTAAACCACCGAGACACAGTAACACCTTAACATAAGCTGTGAGTGCGAACCAGCGTCCTGTGATCATACCGGCATTAAACAAAGTAAGAACCCCTACCCCCCGCCCAACACCCACTCCAACCCCCAATCAGGTTGTAGAAGACCCCCCTCCAAACAGCCAAAGGCATAACAGTCGTTCATAGGAAAAAGGGGAACTCCCCATGGGGGCGTAGTGGCTTCAGAAATTTCTCCTGCTCGCACAGGGTGGCTGGGAGTTATGCAGCATGCATTACAGGCCCATCTCAACAACCCCAATTAACCTGAGTGCCAAAGTGCCATATAGACCAAAGCCCATAACAGTGTATACACAGGCTACCACTCGCGTGGACATCCCGAAAGCTCAGTCTTAAGATGCTGTGGGACAAAGACAGTTAAATCAATCATTATCACAGACGGCCAGAACCAGATGCCCCGGCTCCACAAGAGTCTCTAGCCGCCTTTACTCCAACATGTTTGCAAATTTCAAAGCAGATTTCACATCAGTAAAATAGTACGCGGTTCCATCATGTGAAACTTTCAGTTTGGCAGGGTAAAGCAAAGAATAAGGAATTTGCGCCTGTAGAAGGATGCGCTTGGCCGGCAGGAACTCCCGCCTCGCCGTCTGCACCGCCGACGTGAAGTCCGGATAAAATGAGATGGTATTACCTCCGTGTGTCACCTGCCCTTTTTCCTTCGCCGCACGCATAATGGTGTCTCGATCCTGGTAATTCAAAAGCTTAGCCAAGATCGTCCGAGGCGGCGCCCCCACCGGAGGCTTGGGGCCCCAGGATCTGTGCGCCCTTTAAACCACAAATACAGGTGATAAATGGGGATCAAACAGCTCATGCAGGAGGTCTGAGAAAAAGCCCTCCATTTTGGTCATAGCAGTTGTTTCCGGAATTCCCGTAAAGCATAGGTTGTTCCTGCGCGACCTCGCTTCTAAATCATCGTTCTTGGCCCTTATGACCCCCAAGAGTTTGTCCATATGCAATAACTGCTCTTTGGTCTCCACCTGAAATTTGTGGAAGTCAGTTTGTCGGTTTTCTAGGACGTCCAAGCGAGTTTCATGCACTGCCACTTGGGTTTTGACTGAGTCCAGCTGCGCAGACAGGTTATCCAGCTTGGAATCAATGGTATGTAAACTTGAGCACATTTCCAACATGAGGGTATGGATATCTTCCCCAAACCCTAAAAAACCCTTGCTACCCAAAAACCTATTCTCATCCTAAACCATAAAAAACTACCTTGCCACCCAAAAACCTATACTCACCCTAAACCATAAAAAATACCTTGCCACCCAAAATCCCATACCCACCCTAAACCCTCAATATTCCCTTGGCACCAAAAAACCATACCCACCTTAAACCCAAGGACACATCTTAGAATCCAAAACCCCATAACCACCCTAAACCCTAAAAATTCATTCTCACCCAAAAACTCATACCCACCCTAAGCCCTAAAAATTCCCTTGCCACCCATGAAATCCATACCCAACCTAAACACTGGAAAATTATGTATCACTCAAAAACCTACACCCATCCTAATCCCTAAAATTTCACTTGCCACCCAAAAACCCATACACACCGTGCACCCTAAAAAATCCCTTACCACGCAAAATCCTATACCCACCCAAAACCCTAAGAATTCACTTGCCACCCAAAAACCATACCCACCCTAAACCTTAAAAAAATCTTACCACCCACAAAACCATGCCCACCCGAAACCCTAAAAATGTCATTGCCACCCAAAAACCCATACTAATTCTAAACCCGAAAAATCCCTTGCCACCCAAAAACCGATACAAATGCTAAACCCTAAAAATTCATTACCACCCAAAAGCACATACACACCCTAAACTCTAAAGGTTCCCTTGCCACCCAAAATTCATACACACCCTAAAACCTAAAGAATCCCCTACCAACCAAAAACCCACAAAGCCACACCAACCCTAAACCCTACAAAATCCCTTACCCACCCTAAATACTAGAAAATACTTTACCACCCAAAAACCCATACCCACCCTAAACCCTGAGTAATCCCCTACCACCTAAAAATCCATACTCACCCAAAACCCCACTCAAAAACCCATACCCAGCCTAAACCCTAAAAATTCCCTTGCCACCTAAAACCCATTCCCACCCAAAACCCTAAAAATTCCCTTGCCACCCAAAAACCCATACCTACTCTAAACCCTAAAAAATCCCTTACCACCCAAATACCCACACCCACCCTAAACCCTAAATATTCCCTTGCCACCCAAAAACCCATATCTACCCTAAACCCTAAGACACACCTTACCACCCAAAAACCGATAAACACCATAAGCTCTAATAATTCCCTAGCATCCAAAAACCCATACCAACCCTAATCCATCACATTTCCTTGCCCCACAAAAATCCACACCCATCCTAAACCTTAAAAATTCCCTTTCCACCCAAAAACCCATAACCACCCTAAATCCTAAAAAAGCCCTTATCGCCTAAAAACCTATACTCGCCCTAAACCATAAAAAATACCTTACCAACAAAATTCCCACACCCACCCTAAACCCTCACTATTCCCTCGGCACCCAAAAACCCATACCCACACTAAACCCTAAGGCACACCTTAGAATCCAAAAACCCATAACCACCCTAAACCTCAAAAATTCATTATCACCCACAAACCTTTACACATCCTAAACCATAAAATTTCCTTTGCCCCCCAAAAATCCACCCTAAACCTTAAAAATTCCCTTGTGACTCAAAAACCCTTACACACCGTAAACCCTACAAAATTCCTTGCCACCAAAAATCCCAAACCCATCCTAAACACTAAAAATCCCCTTCACCCACATAAAACCCATACCCACCCTCACCCCTAAAAATCCCTTACCACTCAAAAACCTACACACACCTTAAACCCAAAAATGTTACTTGCCACCCAAATCCCACACACACCATCAAACATCCCTTGCCACCCAAAAACCCATGCAAACACTAAACCTTAAATGATTTATTACCATCCAAAAAACCCATATCAGCCCTAAACCCTATATGTTGTCTTGCCACCCAAAACCCATGCCCACCTTAAACGCTAAAATAATCCCTTTCCACCCAAATACCCACACCCAACCTAAACCTTAAAAATTCCCTTATGACCCAAAAACCCATACACACCGTAAAATCTACAAAATCCTTTGCCACCTAAACTCCCACACCCACCCTAAACAATAAAAAATTCCCTTGCCACCCAAAAACCACGCCCACCCTAAACGCTAAAAAAAATCCCTTTCCACCCAAATACCCACACCCAACCTAAACCTTAAAAATTCCCTTGCCCCCAAAACTCCACACCCACCCTCACCCTTAAAGCCCTTATCACCTAAAAACCTGTACTCATGCTAAAATCTCAAAAATACCTTGCCACCCAAAAACCCATACCCACCCTAAACCCTACAAATTCCCTTGCCACCCAAAAACCCATATCTACCTTAAACACTAAGGCAAACATTACAACTGAAAAACCCATCATCACCCTAAAACCAAAAAATCCTTATCACCCAAACACTCATGCCCAATCTAAACCTTAAAAATTCCTGTGCCACCCAAAAACTCATACCCATCCTAAATGCTGAAAATTACATTGCCACCCAAAAACCCACACCCACTGTAAACCCTAAATAAATCCCTTACCAACCGAAAAACTTATACCCACCCTAAACCCTAAAACTTCCCTTGCCACCTAAAAACCCATACCCACCCTAAACCCTAACATTTTCCTTGCCACCCAGAAACCCATACCTACCCTAAAAATTCCCTTACCACCCAAATACTCACACCCACCCTAAACCCTAAATATTCCCTTGCCACCCAAAAAAAAAATAACTATCCTAAACCCTAATAAAATCCCTAACTACCCAAAAGCCCAGACCCACCCTACACCCTAACCATTCACTTGCCACCCAAAAACACATACCCACCCAAAAAAATCCCTTGACAGCCAAAAACCCATACAAACACTAAACCCTAAGTGATTCATTACCATCCAAAAACCTATATCTACCCTAAACTCTAAAACATCCCTTACCACCCAAAAATCCATACCCACCCAAAACCCTAAAAATTCCCTAGCCACCCAAAAACTCATACCCACCCTAAACCCTAAAAAAAACCTTACCACCCAAAAACCCATACCCACCTGAAACCCTACAAATTGCCTTGCCACCCAAAAACCCATACCCACCAGAAACCCTAAAACATCCCTTACCACCCAAAAACCCATACCCACCAGAAACCCTACAAATTGCCTTGCCACCCAAAAACCCATACCCACCAGAAACCCTAAAAAATCCCTTGCCACCCAAAAACCAATACAAATGCTCAACCCTAAAAAATCATTACCACCCAAAAACCCATACCCACCCTACACCCTAAACATTCCCTTGCCACCCAAAAAAACATATCCACCTTAAGACATAACTTACCCCTAAAAAACCATTAACACCCTAAACCCTAAAAAGTCCTTATCAACCAAAAACCCATATCAACCCTTAAATATAAAATTTTCCTTACTCCACAAAAACCCACACCCACCCTAAACCTTAGTAATTCTGTTGCCACCCAAAAACCCATACCCACCGCAAACCCTACAAAATCCCTTGCCACCAAAAATCCCACACCCACCCTAAACACAAAAAATTCCCTTGCCACCCATACAACCCATACCCACCCTAAACCCTTAAAAATCCCTTACCACTCAAAACCCTACACCCACCCTAAACCCTAAACATTCCCTAGCAACCCAAAAACCCATATCCACCCTAAAAAATCCCTTGCCACCCAAGAACCCATACAAACACTAAACCCTAAATGATTCATTGCACCCAAAAACTCATACCCACCCTAAACCCTAAAAGTTCCCTTGCCACCTAAAAATCCATAACCACCAAAACCCTAAAAATGCCCTTGCCACCAAAAAACCCATACCCATCCTAAACCCTAAAAAGATCTGTTACCTCCAAAAAATGCTTACCCGCCCGAAACCCTAAAAAATCTTTTGCCACCTCAGAAGACATACAAACTCTAAACCCTTAAAAAATCATTTCCACCCAAAAGACCATACCCATCCTATACCCTAAAAATTCCCTTGCCACCCAAAAACCTATTTCCACCCTAAAACTTAAGACATACCTTACCACCCATAAACACCCTAAACCCTAAAAATTCCCTTGCCACTCAAAAACCCATACCTACCGTAGAAAATCCCTTGCCACCCAAAATCCCATACAAACACTAAACCCTAAAAGATTCATTATAACCCAAAAACCCATACCCACCATAAAGGATCCCTTGCCACCCAAAACCCATGCCCACCCTAAACCCTAAAAAATCACTTACCACGGAAATACTCATACACACCCTAAACCCTAAAAAATCCCTTACCACCCAAAATCCTATACCAACCCTAAACACTAAACATTCCCTTGCCACCTAAAAACTCATACCCACCCAAAACCCCAAGAATTCCCTTACTACCCAAAAACCCATACCCTCCCTAAACCTTAAAAAAATCTCTTACCACACATAAAATCATACCCACCCAAAGCACTAAAAAGTCCCTTGCCACCTTAAACCCATACAAATGCTCAACCCTAAAAATGCATTACCACACAAAAAACTATACACACCCTAAACACTAAAGGTTCCCTTGCAACTCAAAATCCATACCCACCTAAAACCTAAAAAATCCCCTATCACCCAAAAACCCATACCCACCCTAAACCCTAAAAATTCCCATGCCAACCAAAAGCCCATACCCTCCCTAAACCCTAAAAAAATCCCTTACCACCCACAAATCTATATTCATCCTAAACCCTAAAAAATGTAGTACCACTCAATAGCCCATGCCCAGCATAAACCTTAAAAAATAGACATCCCTACCACCACTGCTTTCCTCTACGGGTAACTACAGGGTATGGTTGCTTCCCTGTTGAGCCTATGACCTTGAGTGTATGTATGCCACTACAGAACTAGGTATAAGAGATGCTGCCACAGTAGTTGGCTATACTGTGCATCTATTTTCAATCACTACTACTTCTCATGTTGTACCTGTTAAATGTGATGGAAACTTCACTGCTAAAGGCTAAATCCATCCTAAGTGCTGCTGTAAGAGCTGTATCCTTTCAAATAGCAAGGAAGGCTTATAACAGTATACAAACCAGCTTCAGATGATGCACTTATTCATTGTCTGTGACGGTTGCAATGTTGCTTTTTTGATAAACTAATCTGGTTGTCAGGCACGGTTGCACTGCTCCATCACTCGCTTTTTTATTGGTATGGTGAATAAGGTCTTAGCAATGTGTTCCATACCCCTAACTCGTTACAACGACTTGACTTCGTGAAATCATTGGAGCTGAAAGAGTATAATTTACTATTCTAACTCCAGACTGTGCAACAGTAGGAAAAGTGTTAGACCTAAAGTCTAACTTCAATCCAACAATGCTTCCCTCAAGGCAAGTCATTGTAACGACTTGCGAGGTAAATTAACTAATTATAAAGATTTGTTTGTGGTTCAAACCATCTTGTAAAGGCACAGCGTGGTTTGAGCCGCACAGATAGGATGTTTCCCAGTTATTCTATGTGCCTGTGAGAGAATCATGTGAGTGCATTCCTCCTGCCTCTGCTGTTCTTCTGGGTGTTTAGGGGAGCTTGGTTTGCTGTTGTCTAGAATATTTAATTGTGCATGAGGGATGTGTGAACCTCTGCTGCATGTGCTGTACCCGTTGCTTGTATGATGAATGCAAGCCCTGCTGCCTATTCTGTGCCAGCTCCACTTGAGCAAGAAGCTAACACTGCTGCAGTTCATCCTGTGCGCTTGTTCCCAGTGCAAGAGAGCCTGCAGTAACACTGCCAATACTGTGTAACTATTCCTAGTTTGATGGAAGGTGGCACAGTTGCTGCCTACGATGCCGCTTTCCTATGTGTATCAAAAAACAAAGCTTGCTGCTCATGCCCTATCTTGATGTACACAAGGGAAGCGTGAACTGTTGCTTGTAGTGCTTGTACTATAGAACTGTACTACGATGTACCTTTTCTGTGGGTGAGGAAAGCTTTCACTACTACAGTCTTTGATATTCCTGACCTGTATGTATTCAGAAGCTTCTGTTGATGAATACATTCTATTCCCGTACACAGAGAGTAATTTACACTAGTGTTTCCCAAACTGTGGATCGCGACCCACTGGCGAGATATGTGAGCCGATTTTTGGTGGGTGGCGAAAGACCAAGCAATAAACAAAGATGTCTTTAAATTCAGTATTTATATTGTCACGATTGCTGTGCTTCAAATACAGAGGTCAAACGTCAACATATGTCTTCTGACAAATTACTGCTTTTTTTAACATGTGGATTTGTGTCTACAACCTCCTTTCACTTTGCAGTCAGAGGAAGAAAAGTAATGATAATTATGTGACAATCTGGCAGGGGTACAAATAGTGTGAAAGAAAATACACCAGGCCAGCCCAGAAAAACTAATAAAAAACCAAATAGCACACCACTGGCCGAGCTGATGTGCAGTTCAAACCATGGCCCCTGGCCTCCTGTCTAGCGCAGAAACATCAGTCGCACATAATGGTGCACACATTATTTCCACCTTGCCTCCTCCTTCTGCTAGCTCGACGTCGACCTCAATTCAAACCGACCCTCCTCAAGGAACCTTCACGCACATACTGGTCGAATCTACGAGGGACGATGAACAGGCACAGCAAAACCTGCTGAGGGGGACTTCAAACTATTGGGACCTTGCAAGAAATCCTAGCATATCCCAACACATGAAACCAACTGTGGAAAAAAAGGTCACACGGGGGGACCGGCCATAATCATGTGCCCAGGACCCCAGCTTTATGGGACCATAAGGAAGCAGGTCATCCAGAATGTGAAAGCTTAGCATTCCAAATTCAGCCACCAGGAGAACCTTCACTTCCCTGCATTAAAGGGGACGGGCAAACGAAGGCAGAAAACCCCTCAGTCGGCCTAATATTCACCCCTCACTACGTCTCTAGTGGGCCTGAAGACATTTTGAACAGAGGGAACTTGTTAAAACTATTTCAACACATATCATCCTTCAAGCATCTAACCTCAGCGAAACTGCATTCAGTGGAATTTGCCCACATACCTGGGACAAGGGCTCCCGAATCCACAATTACAAACTGGGATTCAACAGCCACTAGAGACGCTATTTTCAAAGAGGCCTCTACTTAATAGGGCATAGAACTCAAGCCCACTCGGCTAAGGAAATATCCTCAAGTCCTAATTGAGAACCACAGCTCTCATCCTAGAGGATGTATACTGAAGGGAGCTTGGGGTGCTACCCATGATTGGCTAGTTAGTACATCACTGGCAACCAACCCATTAACGATCCTCTGTGGCGAAAATAATCGGATCATTAGCTGTCAATCTGCAGCCCTGAATTATGAGGGAACAACCACGTACTCCGCTATCAGGGGCAGTGACTCCTTTCACGCTACCTAGCACAAGGGAACCTTTTCCCAGGTCAATCACAGTACCCATTCAGGCAGGGAAATTGCCATCAAAAGATCAACTCACCATTATCTCCTGGAATGTGGTGGTGTTGGCTTCAACACTCCGCTGCAAACAGGGGAGCGACTTTTTAAACAGCAAAGACATCATATGCCTCCAAGAAACCTGGTCACTGATCCCCATGACAATCTACGGGTTTTATGAAATTTTTCAATCGGCAACACAAACAAGTCTATTCGGGCAGCCTGTCGATCTTCTTAAAACAGTCGCTCATAGGTTCGATCTCCTTACCCAGGCAGGTCCACAAGAGCGTCCAAGCCTTGCCTGAGGTTGCTGGCGGCTGTGTTTGTGTTGGTGGTGCTTGTCGGTGGGTCTTGGGCGAGGGCGGTGATGAGCTGGTCTTCCGTGACCTTGTTCCTACCTCAGCTGGACCAAGGACACGGAAGAACAGCTCATCGCCGCCCTCGCCAGAGACCCACCGAAAAACACCACCGACACAGCCGCCAGCAACCTCAGGCAATGTATAGACGACTCCACCAACACTCTCGCCAGATCAAAAAACCCTCAAACAGATGCACCGACAGAAAGGCCAGCTGGTTCACCACTGACCTCCAGGAATTCAAGCAGACTTGCTGAAGACTCGAGAAAAAGTGGCGCCATGAAAAGACAACGGACAACCACGCAGCCCTAAAGAACGCTAGCCGCATGCACCACCAACTCATCCAAGCCACCAAAAGGACCTCCTTCAAGGAACGTATCGACAACTACGCACACAACAGCAAAGAGCTCTTCAACATCGTGAAGGATATCTCCAACCCCAGCTCAACGGCATTCCGTCGTCGCAAGACCTATGCGACTCCCTAGCCACCTTCTTTCACCGCAAGATCACAGACATCCACGACAACCTCAACACCCAGACCCTCCCCACAGCCGCCAACACTGCAGACTCACCGCCCCACAGCCTCACCAACCACCAGCTCTCCTGGCCCCACGACGATGACACCATCAAGACCATGAACACCATCCACTCCGGCTCACCATCCGACCCCTGCCCCCACCACATCTTCAACAAAACAAACCGCATCATCGCAACCCAACTTTGGAAGATCATCAACAGCTCCTTCAAGACCGCCACCTTCCCGGAAAGCTGGAAGCACGCCGAGATCAACGTCCTACTCAAGAAACCCACAATGGACCCAAAAGACCTCAAGAACTTCTGGCCCATCTCCCTTCTTCTGTTGCCAGGGAAAGTCATCAAAAAGAACGTCAACAGGCAACTGACCCGCTTCCTCAAGGAGAACAATATCCTGGACCCGTCCCAATCCGGATTCCGCAGCAATCACAGCACCGAAACCACCCTCATTGCTGCCACAGACGACATCAGGACCCTACTGGACAAAGGCGAAACCGTGGCCCTCATCCTCCTGGACCTCTCGGCCGCCTTCGACACCGTCTGCCACCACATCCTGCGCACACGCCTGCATGACGCAGGAATACACGACAAAGCCCTGGACTGGATCACCTCCTTCCTCACCGACAGAACCCAGAGTGTCTGCCTCCCCCCTTTTCATTCCGAGGCCACCAAGATCCTCTGCGGCGTGCCCCAAGGATCATCCCTCCGCCCTACCCTTTTCAACGTCTATATGGCATCACTCGCCAACATTGTATGCTCGCACAACCTCAACATCGTCTCCTACGCCGATGACACTCAACTGATCCTCTCACTCACCAAAACCCCCGCCACAGCCAAAACCAACCTCCACGAAGGAATGAAGGCCATCGCCAGCTGGATGCAGACCAGCCACCTGAAACTCAACTCAGACAAGACAGAGGTCCTCATCCTCGGATCCACTCTCTCCGCCTGGGACGACTCTTGGTGGCCAGCCGCCCTGGGAGTCGCACCCACACCCACCGATCACGCACGCAACCTGGGGTTCATCCTGGACTCATCGCTCTCAATGACACAGCAAGTCAACGCCGTCTCCTCCTCCTGCTTCAACACCCTCCGCATGCTCCGCAAGATCTACAGATGGATCCCCACCGGAACTAGAAGGACGGTCACACAGGCCCTCGTCAGCAGCAGATTGGACTACGGCAACGCCCTCTACGCAGGGACCACGATCAAACTCCAGAAGAGGCTCCGCCGCATACAAAATGCCTCCACACGCCTCTTCCTTGACATACCCCGTCACACCCACATCACTGCCCACCTGAAAGACCTGCACTGGCTCACAGTCAACAAGAGGATCCTCTTTAAGCTCCTCACCCACGCCCACAAAGCACTACACAACGCCGGACCATCATACCTCAACAAGTGTCTCACCTTCTACACCCAGAACCGCCAGCTTCGCTCCGCTGACCTTGCCCTCGCCACCGTCCCATGCATCCACAGGACCTCCACCGGCGGCAGATCCTTCTCCTATCTCGCTGCCAAGACATGGAACACCCTCCCCACACAGCTGCGACAGACCCAGGCCCTGCTGACCTTCAGGAGACTTCTCAAGACCTGGCTGTTCAAGCAGTAGCTGCACCCCCACCCCCGCTCAGCGCCTTGAGACCCTCACGGGTGATTAGTGCGCTCTACAAATGATTGATTGTTTAGCCAGCGAAGGCATAAAAAGCAGCAAGAAGACTTTCTGTCAGATCATCATAAATTGCTATCTGAACCCCCTCAAAATACCAAAAGCACACGCCATGGGGACCCTGTGTTCGACCATCAAGCCAATCATCGAATCTCATCCCACACATGAAATTGTATTAGTAGGCGACTTCAACACCAAATTCCTGGGACACCGTCACAATGTCGGACAGAGGAATAGCGAACACGACCAATTTAACAATCTACTTACCATATTTGGTCTAAAATCGGCAGATCGGTCCCCGACGGACGCCCGCCCCACGTTTAAGAAAATCTCCACAATCAATTACATCTTCATGTTCAGTGGCTTAATTAATCATCGACATCATAAACCGCACAGAAAGCGATCACAACCCGCTGGCAATAAATCTGAATTTAAACCACCAGATTGCTGACATATGCCAGGAGCTAGGCTATCCCATAGAAGATTAACCAATGAACGTGGTAAAGCTAATCAAGTGTCAACCTTACCACTCGCTTCTGGTGGCTAAATGGCTTGACAATGTAAGTTCTTGACTACAGGATCATCCAGGGAATCCTCTCCTATTAAACTGGGATCTGATGGCCAGAGTGTTGGGAGCATTTCTTCAGGGCCATAGGGGTCTCCCCAAGCGATTCCAACAACTCCCAAGATACACAAACAAACTTTTGCCGGAATAAAGCATTAACCTCACACGGAAGAACTTGAGGAAGAAAACCCGCCTGCTCAAACTTAATCCAACATACAGAAATCTACTGGCAGTCAAGAAAGCACGGAATGCCCTCACAAAAACGATCTAGGCCCTGAGACATGCTCAGCAAGAGGAGGAATGGAAAAGGATCTTCTTAATGCTCAAAGAAGGATCCTTAGCTCGATTCTGGCAGTGTGTGAACAAAGCGGTCCCGGGACCTGTGTGGGAGAATCATGTGCGAACCCAGTTTCTGGCACAGAATCACTCAGCTACCACGATCACAGTCTCATTGAATGGAGAAGAACACCAAATCCTGATTAAACCGAAGAAAATTGTTAAACTAATAAAATCTATGAATTCCAGCGGGGGCCCAAATGGGCTCCCTGCGGGGATTTTCCAATCTGCCCCATAGGGCTGGGCAGCGCTACTTACCCCATTATTTAACAGTGCATACACCCTTGGTAAAACACCTGAATTTTGGAGGGGCTCAATACTTTGCCCGATTTACAAAAAAGGAGACCGTTTAAATCCAAGCAACTATAGTCAATAGCCCTGTTAGATCTGGATGCTAAAGCATATGCAAGTATCCTTTTGGAAAAACTGGAAAATGAGGCAGAAGAAATTTTGTTGCTCCCTTTCTTTCAAACAGACTTCCGGGGCGGAGCCGCTACAACCGACAACATAATTGCTCTATCTGCCCTCTGTCACCAAGCCACCCAGCCGGACCAACCTCCACTCTTTTGCTGCTTCGTCGACGTAACAGCAGCCTTTGACAAAGTCGACAGACAACTTCAAATTGGGGTATTTCATCTTCACTTCTAACAGCCATAATATCCCTATACTCGGAAACCAGGGTACAGGTGAAAACAGGCCCCACATCTCTCTCAGCTAAAATCTGTATGACCGGAGGTCTGAAACAAGGTTGCATGCTGGCTCCCCTCCTTTTCAATCTGTACACGGCAGACCTGGGAAAAGCTCTCGTCAACAGCAGCCTGGCCCCCGACTAGGCAAGCAATCTTTACACATTCTTCAGTACGCAGATGACATAGTCATCATGGATCACACCAAAGTGGGCCTCCAACAAGCCCTGACCAGCTTACATGAATACAGCACATCGAATTACCTTACCACCAACTCAGAAAAGACCAAGATTATAATAATAGGCAGGCAAAAGCACAAAAAACATATTACGTGTACCATAGGCTCCAGGATAATTAATCCAGTGCAGAAATACAAGTACTTGGAGGACTGGTTCACTGAAACAGCAAGACCCACTGCCCATAAAAAGGAACTGACTAACAAATCGACTGCCATAACATACGGTCTGATAAAATTGGACAACAACTTAAAAAAAGTCCCTCTGCAGTGGGTACCAGAAAGGGCAATCAAGCTTCTCTTCTCCCAGCACTCTTGTATGGGCATCAAGCGTTTCCTGGCGCATGTTCGAAAATCCTAGTGCGGGCTCAATGTGTGGCCTAAAGAAAATCTTTCTACTCCCAAAACACCTTTCCAGGGCGAGACTTAGGCTGGAGCTCGGGCTGGTTAAACAATCATTAACCCTTGAGGCAGACTTTCTAAAATATTATATTCAAATTCTAAAATCTCTGAGGGAATCCTTAAAGAGCTGCCTCAGAGACACAGTGGAAAAATTGGCACGCCATGGAATAAGCAGTTTACAAGAGCTATGGCCTTCATTAAAATAAGCAAACCAGTACTCGCTCTCCCCTGCATTTCATTCGCCACCTGGAAATCGCGTATATCAATAAACAAGTCCAGCTAGTCTCGTTCCAGCAAGACCAGGCCACATTAAAAACCTTATCTTTCCTGACCCCACTGAATGACTCACATTTTGTAAACAAACCTCAGCCCTACCTTACCGCCTCACTTAACCCTAAAACCAGGAGAGAGATTATATGCATGCAATTGCTGCCACTTACAATTACCGATTTCGGCAGGGCCTGGGCAAACCAAAGCACTGAAGGAGCATGTTGACTGTGTGACTACAAATGTGAATCATGGCTACACCTCCTGTGCTGTTGCCCGACCTTAGCCACAGAAAGGAGGATCCTTCTCAGAGAACTATGCCTGAGAGAAAAAGTAACCACCTGCCATGAGGCCTCTGCAGTATGTTTCGCACAAAAAGACCCTCACATCCTGGCCCACTGCGGAAGATTTGTACAATCCATCAGGGGTGCAATGTACCCCGGAACTGCCCCCCACCCCAGCCCTCGTAGGTCCAAACGCTGATACTGGACTATTTTAAAAAACACAGGACCTTGAAAGAACACTCTCCAACACAGTTGTAAAGCACAAGCACTCAATAAGAGAAAGAGTATCAGCGTGCAGAATGATAATAAAATAAGTCCTGGAGACTTGAGGAGCCAGACAGCTGTTACTTTCACAGGGGACCGGACACAGAACAACGGGCAACTGCAAACATTTGAAGAAGCACCAAGTCAAACGTTAGGACTCAACTATTGCACCTTACCAGAGTTCTTAACTTCTGTGAATTGTGTTGTCTTTTTCCTTTAATGTTTTCATTGTAATGCAGTGGTTTTAATTAACTTATGCAAATAAATAAATTCAACTCTGAGGAGTGATGGAAACAAAGATTTTTAAAGGATCAAAACAAATCAAGACCCTTTACTTGGTGATGCACAAATGATAAATATTCACTGAAACAGTAAAACTGTATGTTTATGCAAATTTAATGAACATTTAATGGAAAATGTACTGTTGGTAAATTACAGTGCGCTACGACCCAATACGGAGGAAATTCTTTTAAACACACCTCAAACAAACACTCACACGTATTTCAATATACATACGGAGGGCATATGTTAAAACTCAAAAGAAGAAAATAAGAGGGTTCCTCTAAAGTCGGAGCCCAAAGGTCAATAAACGTCTTTGATGAAGTCAACAAAAAAAATTTTTTTGCAATGATAATAAAATTTAAAACAGTTTATTTCGCACAATATCAAGAAAACACAATACTTCAAATAAAATACATTGCCTACTAATAAAAATAAACAAAGTAAAAAAAGATACACAGTAAAAAAGGGGGGGGGGGAAGGGATTTTAGTCCTATATGACTTAAAAATATATTCTTGCGCAAGAATACACGAATCTCGAATTGAAACTAACAGAACTGTGCAACAATACCGATTGTCTGTTTAGCTTCAAATTAGAAAACTTTTTGCATAGAGATCGACATACAGCTAGGTCATTGACTTCTGTAAAAACTGTCTAGAGTAGCCCCGTGAGTAGGACTAGAGTGTGTGTTTTTTATAGCCATATTTTGTCCAAGGTTTGCACATTAGTGAGTGTACATATTTTTAAGTCATATAGGACTACAATCCCTTCCCCCCCCCCTTTTTTACTGTGTATCTTTTTTTACTGTGTTTATTTTTATTAGTAGGCAATGTATTTTATTTGAAGTATTGTGTTTTCTTGATATTGTGCGAAATAAACTGTTTTAAATTTTATTATCATTGCAAAAAAAATTTTTTGGTTGACTTCATCAAAGACGTTCATTGACCTTTGGGCTCCGACTTTAGAGGAACCCTCTTATTTTCTTCTTTTGAGTTTTAACATATGCCCTCCGTATGTATATTGAAGTACGTGTGAGTGTTTGTTTGAGGTGTGTTTAAAAGAATTTCCTCCGTGGGAGTTGTTTTCTTTCACTTTAACAGTGCCCTGTCCCTCGGAGAGTGGGCCCCCTCTCTTCTTTCATACTACGACCCAATACTCCAATACTTTAGTTAGATAAAAACATCACCCCGCCCCATGTCTGTTAAAGTTAGGTAAGTCGCGAAAGCTTGTCATTCTAAAAATTGGGTTGTGGTTCTGAAATGTTTGGGCAGCACCGCCTTACACCTCCAATGTGCTTCTGTTGAGTAGTTAAACAGCTTGAACTGCTGCAACATGTGCTACACATGTTTTTGTCTAAGGAAAACATGTGCTGCACATGTTTTGGTCTGAGGAAAACATGCTCTTATGCTGTCTGTTTGTACTTAATCTGAATGTGGGTTAGGAAAGCTTGCATTTTGCTTACCACACTGTAAATGCTGTGTGTGGGTGTGAGACACTTACAGGGCTGCTGCATGCTCTGCGCCTGATCTGTGTGTATTAGGGAAGTTTGTACTCCTTGCGCTTGAGAAAAAATGTCCCACTTCTTGTGTCTATTTTGTGTACATTCAAGCTTTCACTACGTATGGCCATGCTGTACATGCTCTTTGTGTGAAAGGAAGTTGGTACTACTATTGTCTGTATTGTTCCTGTTGCATATCCGAGTGACTCTTCCATTACTACTGCAATGGTGCACCTGTTCGATGTGTGTTGGGGAAGTTACAGAAAACCTTTTCATTATATAAACTACAAGGCTATTTGGTTGGTCCATAATTGTACTATATTTATAAACTGCAGCAAAGAAAAGTTGGAACTGTAAGACGATGCCTTATACGTATTCACAAAGTACATTTGCGAGGTATAAATGCACCTTTATGGCAACTTCCCCTTCAGAAAATGGAATATCCACTATGCCACAGGAGCGAAGGGGAGTTTTAATGATAATATTTAATATAAGTATATACAGCACATAATAAGTCAATCAAGTCTTGTGATAGGTGCAGTCATTACACTATCCACCATTGACCTCAGAAAGATGAAAAGCCCTGGACAGCAGGTGTCAGGTAAGCACATTTATCTATTGTACCACTCTACCTGCCATGCAGGAAAATGCAATCTTTGTTTAGCATGGAATTCTTTAAGTGCAAATTAGCCTTTAGTATTCATTTGTGTTATATAGTTAAAAAAAATACCTATATTTCAACTTCCTTCGTTTCCAATATGTGCTTTTTGGAGGCATTGAAACACTGCTGTTCCATTTAAAGGCATCACCAAATAACTACTATTTTTTCTAGCTCTTTTAAAATTAATCTTTTACTTCAAAGGTTAACCAGTGTTTCATGAATGTGACAATCACATTCTTCGCAAAACATTTCAATAGCACATTAAAACATGTCCCTCTATTGCGGCAGTGAAAGTGTATATTTTTTTAAGTACTTCAAATTTGACTGTGCTGAGGGGCCGTAAAGAGGGCCTAGTCTGCATGACCCTGCCTGTGTACTAAACAAAATATATTGTTCAGAGAGTGATTGTTTGCTGTAAGGTCTTACTTCACAATTTAAGAGACAACTGGCATTTTACTTATCTATTTCCCCTTGAAAATAAGAGAAAGAAATGCGTTTTCACCTCCTCTTTTTAGTAACAAACCGAAAATAAAAGAAAATGCATTCAGGGCTACCTGCGTTTCTTATGTCCCCCTCATCACCATTACAACAAGGACGGGAACCCAGACTTTGCATTTCACGCAGAGTTAAGACAAGACCCTGCAAAGCAGTTGTTCTCAAAATGTAAGAATGAAGACCTCCACCCTTCTCTGAACAGCAGCGCAGACAGCACTGGATTAACAACACAATGGTTTCCAGGGCTCCTACCTGAAGAGGTGTTAACGAATGCAAATTACGGCTTTTGTTTGGCCTTTCTAAGCCTGGAAACGCAGGTCAAAGTCAAAGGTGGAGGCCTGCACTGAAGGAACACCCCGCTCCCTTCCCCCAGCCCTCAGAAACACGCTTTGGGGCTGCAATTTCAACATTTGGACCGGCAAAGAGCTGACAGCGAGCACCAGTGTAATCAAGCAGGGAAATTGCAAACGGAAGAGTTAAGTTACTTACTTTTAACTCTTGTGCAGCTGTGAGAATCCAAGAAATAGTTAAGGCCTGTTATTTAATGGCGTTAGGTGTTCATTAAATTCTAACTTATAAAGCAATGCATGAAATGATTTATACGGTCCAATGCTAATTCACCTGGCGGTCCTTATTCACCTTAAGTGTTTAATTTTTTATTAACCGGTTTCTTTTTGTAATTATAGTTTATAAAAGAAATGCAAACTAAACATAACTGGTTAAACCAAATATTGTTTTCAGAATATATCCCATAAATACCAAGATGAAAGTCTGAAGTACATAACAGACTAAGAAATACCTTTACATTTTAGTGCATTTGCCCTGTACTTGCACGTTTTTAACATAGTTAAACATCTAATCATGATTAAAGAATATAATGTAACAGATTTCTCCAAACGTGAGCAGGATGACAAAACACCCTCCTGGGACATTTTGACCTATGCACTACTGCAAAAACGCCCGCAAATGCAAATTGTGCCGTTTAAGCAATACAACTGATTAGTTAAAATTCAGATCGCTCCTCCATTTGCACTGGAAAGTACCCCCAGGTTTTGCTGAGTGGTTTCTGTTTTTTCTATTTAAGGAATGAGCATTAATATTATGTGCAAAGTGCATGTCAAAACCTGTTTGAGCGTGTTGCTTCCTATTTCATTGGAAGCAGATGATAATTGGCTGCAAATAAAAAACAAGCATTGACAAAGCCAATATGTCTCGCCTATGAGACATATAGTGTAGTGGACTCACCTTGGCAGTTTGAGGATGATTTTTGCGTTCAAAATGGTTTGGGGGCGCTTGAGGAGGGTGGTGGTTCTGGCATAGAGGCTGTTCCCATAGTCAAGTCGATTAGTGATGAGGGCTTGTGTGACGATTCTACTGGTGTCTGTTAGGATCCATCTGAAGATCTTACGGAGCATTCTGAGGGTGTTGAAGCATGTAGCAGTAGCCGAGTTGACCTGTTGTGTCACGGAGAGCCCACTGTCGAGGATGATGCCAAGTTTGTGAGTGTTACTCCAAGGGTGGAGGGCCACCAGATGTCATATGACGGTGAGGGGGGTCCCCCGAAGAGATCTGTGCTCTTGTCGGTGTTAAGTTTGAGGCAGTTGATTCTCATCTAGTCGACGATGTCAGTAATGGTGTTCTGGAAGTTTGCTCTAGTGGTGTCTGTGTCTCTGGCGAGGGAGAGTATGAGCTGGGTGTCGGTGTATGAGATAATGTTGAGATCGAGGCTGCGAATTATTGGTGCTAATGGCATCATGCAGAGGTTGAACAGTGTGGGGCTGAGAGAGGAGCCCTGGGGCACTTTCAAGGAACCATAAAACAAAATATTGTCCCTCTGTATCAGGAGTCTCATGTGATTCCTACTGCTTTTTGCCTGCTTCTTCTTTAGGTGCATATCTGTGAATACAACTATGAAGTCACCCTTACTGCCATATCAGATAAGCAGACAACAATTGCAAACTGTTTTCTTATTTTTTTCAGTGCATGAAATAAAGAAGTGACTGTTATTTTCAAGTCCCCACAAAGATAGTGTGTGTTTATATGGATGTTCAAGTCACCACAGGGATAGTGTGAGATTATTGGGATGTTCAAACTGCCAAAAAAATATAGTGTATTTATTATGATGTTCAGGTCTCCATAGAGATAGTGTGCAAGGTTAGTAGAGTTCAAGTCCCTACAGTGGTAGTGTTTAAATAAAATCTTCATGTCCCTACACAGATAGTGTGTGATGGTAAGAATCAGGGGTGCAACCAGAGCCCAATTTCGGGGTGGGGGGGCTGATTCTTCCAGCAATATGCAGAGTGGCGATGCAGGGGCTCAAAGAAGGGGTGAAAACATAACAAAGCCTCGTTAGCAAGGAAATGGTCTTTTAAAGACCTGTGAAGTACTCAGGTGCGGCTGTGTGCGTGGCCGGGAAGCTGTCTCAGCCAGGCTGACACACACGACGGGAGGGCTGAAGCCCTTTGAGCCCAATGGGCGTTGCACGCCTGGTAAGGATGTTCACATTCAAGCTATCTTCAAACCTGTACATACATAGTTTGTAATTATAGGGAAGTTTAAGTCTTAAAAAGATTGCAAAAAGATTGCACATGAAGTCAATTATGTTTTGGTCCCCACAGAGATAGTGTCTGACTACAGGATTGTATAAGGCCTTACAGAGATTGTGTGTGAGGGTCACCACGTTCTAAGTCGCGGCAATGATAGTGTGTGAATATAATGTTAAAATCTCCCCGCAAATAATGTGGCTACCGATATGTTCAAGTCCCCTTAGAGATAGTGTGTGGTTGCAGGAATGGTCAAGTTCCCACAGAGATGGTATGGTTTACTGGGATGTTAAAGCTGTCACAAAGATAGTGTGTGTTTATTAGGATGTCCAAGTCCCTAAAAGATAATAGTCTTCAAGTCCTTACAGTGATAGTGTTCAAATATAATCTTTAAGTCCCCACGCAGATATTGTGTATAAGTAATGATGTTCACATTCAAACAGGGATAATATTTGGTTATAGGCATGTTCACATCTGCATAATACATAGTGGGTGTTTATAGGGGTTTTCAAGTCTTTTGAAAATTGTGTGTGAAGATAATGATGTTGAAGTCCCCACAGTGATAGTGTGTGACTATAGGAATGGTCAAGGCCTCACAGAGGTGGTGAGAGAAGGTAATGATGATGAAGTTCCCACAAAGATAGAGCATGAAGATGATGTTCAAGTCTCCACCCAGATAGTGTGTGTAGATAATGATGTTTAATTTCCCAAAGAGATAGCGAGATTATAGGAAAGTTCAAGCCCTCACAGTGATTGTGCGTGAAGGTAATCATGTTCAAGTCGCCAAAGATAGTATGCAAAGATAATCTTTAAGTCTCCACACAGATAATGTGTGATGATAGGCAAGTTCAAGACTCCACATAAGGGCTAATTACGATTCTGGCAGTCCATGGACCTCTAAACTCACGGGGGCGCGGTTGTCTTCTGACAGACCTATTACGACTACGGAAGTCGGGCCAACCTGGGACCGCCGCAACCGCCAGGGATCAGAGATAACTGGCTGCAGTTTTGAGGCCACATTATGCTTGACGGGACCGCCACAGTCCTGCCAAGCATATTAAGAGTTTCCTCAACACTTCATGAAAACCCATGGCAGAGAGGAAACAAAGGGGGCCTTACAGGGCCCCCTGTTGCCTCTGGGCCTGGGTATGCATGCTGTGTGCATTCACCCAGTACCTGCACAGCATGAACTGCAGCAGTCCATGTTGTTCAGGTACTGATTTTGACTTTCCAAGTGAGGTGCGTATTTCATAGGCACCACAGTGGGAACTCCAAAGACCCGCCCACCAGACTAGAAAACTCCTAATTTGGCGGGCGGTTATACCATGGCTTTGGCGGTGCGGGGTGGTCCCGCTCCAGCACAGCCAAACCATTAATCAGGCCCATAGAGTGTGATTACATTGGTGTTCAAGACCCTATCAAAATAGTGTATGGAGACTCTTATGGTCTTGTCCATACAGTGACAGTGTGTGAAGATGATACCTGAGTCCTCAGAGAGATGTGTGAATCTAGGCCTGTTCATGCCTCCACATCTTTTACCTTCCAGGTCATCTCCTATGCGGACGACACACAAATTATAATCTCCATCTCTAATGATTTGCAGCTGGTTGCTCAAAAGTTAATCAATGTATGACCAGTATAATACGATGGATGAAGGGCAACTCTCTTAAAATCAACACGGATAAAACCGAAGTATTGGGTTTTGGCCCTCAATCCTTGATCGGGTCTGCCGCCTGGTGGCCCGAAAACTGCATCCCTCTTCCTGTCCCTGTGACAATGGCCAAAAATCTGGGAGTCATTTTTGATGAGGGCCTGTCTTTTAATGCCCAGGTGAACAGCACAGTTAGTACCTGCTTCTATATTCTTGAAAATTCTCACGAAAGTGCAACCGTACATTCCATCGGAGCTACATCGGCCCACCATCATTGCTCTAGTCACCTCTCGGTTAGACTATTGCAATGCATAATACCTCAATGTCAGCATAGGCTCTCTGAATAAGCTTCAGGTGGTGAAAAACGCTGCGGCAAGGCTTATTCTGAACATCCCTAAACATTAGTCCGTTAGGGATGGACTCCGTGCCTTGCATTGACTTCCGATTAGGAAGCGCATCACCTTCAAGGCTCTGAACTTGGTGTACAAAGCCATGCATTGTACAGGCTCATCACATCTTAAAACTACGTTACATTGGTACACACCAGGCAGAAACTTGAGATCCTCTACCCAGAAAAAACGTGTCTCTCCTAGATTTCGTAGGTCCAAATGGGGATGCCGCTCATTTTCTGTGGCGGACGCTAAACTCTGGAATTCTTTGCCCCCCTCTATCACTGCGGCGAATTCACTTGAGTCCTTTAGGAAGATTTTAAAGACCTGGCTCTTTGCCTCTTAGCTTGGTGCTAATCTCTCTTTCTTACCGCCCAGCGCCTTTATACCGTTTGGTTTAGTGCGGTTTATAAATATTCATCCTATCCTATCCACTCCACAAAGTTTGTGACTATAGTGGTGTTCATGTCCCTACTGAGATAGTGTGTTAAGGTAATGCACGAGGTCCAACACAGATAGCATGTGAAGATAATCATGGTAAGTCCCCATTTTGGTAATGTGTACAGATGCTTGAGTCGCTACACAAGTCGTGTGTCAAGTTAATCATGTTGAATTCTAAGCAAAGATCATAGTGTGTAAACAAAATGGAAGATTTTGAGTGACTTTTTCAAGTGATCACAAAGATAATGGGTGATATTGGGGATGTTCAAGGCAAAAGAAGATAGTGTATAAAGATAATTATGTTCAAGTCTAGAGAGAGTGTGCCATTATAGTGATGCCCAGGCCTCTTCAGAAATAGTACTGACATTGTGTTATGGTTGTCACATTGAAGTTCCCACTGTTATAGTGGGTGAGCCTGATTCACAAACATTATTTTGTTGTAGGTAACGTAGTACAACAGTAGTACTACTTATTTACTACTAAATGCAATTTACAAACCTACATGACAAGACCCCCGCCTTGCCTGTCCTCTCATGGAGAGATAACTGCGCATATATATTTACTACTTAGTACTACATTTGGGAGACCAAGGGGAGTGGTTGGAAAATGGGGAAAATCTACTACGAAATGCTAGTGGTTTAGAGAGGGTAATGAGGGGTTTAGAAAGTGGCAAGAAGGGAGAGGCATGCAAATGCAAACACCAACTCACAAAATAGTAAGACCATTGGTATTACTACACTTCTAAAGTTACCTCACCCCTAAAGGTCTCAAAACAGTAGGTGTAGTCAAGTCTAGTCTTGGTTCAAATCTAGCTACACACAATGCCACTCACCGGTACCATAATACATTCCCATTGAAAATAATAGAGGTGGGGGAATAATATAACACCTAATAGAAATAATGTTAATAATGACATTATTTTTACACAAATTTCACTTGCAAACAAATGGAACAAGGTGGTCTCCACCAGCCCTAAGAGGCCCTTCATAAATGCGGAGAAAACTTCTCCCAACTCTTCAAACTGTCCTGTCCACACTCCAAATGTGCAGGCTACTCACAAGGTCATATTTAAGTGCCTCAGGTCCACACCTGATGCCAGCATTGATCAGGTAGTTAGCAATCATATAGGCTCTAAAACCTCAGCTGAAAAGATCTTAAATCATTAAAAATGTTGGGCTAACCTTTTGGACACACTACAGGCAAACGTTGATGCTATGAACTTTCATTCATCCAGGCTCGATATACAGGTTGACCTCTTAAACACTATTGCTGTATTCATCTCATGAATAAACAACAAGTTGCAGGCACTAAACAGGCTGATATCCATGGTACAGAGAGACGCAAATTTCATCACGTCACTGCACCTAAATCATGAAAAAGGTGAGTACATTGTCCTATTTCTGAAGCAGCTTGGTAAAGGAGATAAAGGAAAGCTCTATAACATTGATACTTAAAGTCCGTCCCGGGGGCTTCATGCACCCCGCAGACCTTTACATGCGCCCACCTGGTATGCAGCAGCACTGGGATACTGTGTACTCGACTCAGCACTAACAATAAAAAGGTGTTAAATAAAGAGGCAAGCATTTATTCAAAGGTTAATTGGTGTTCAAGAAAGGAAGGGGCATATCAACAAGGGCTTTAAAAGCCAAAAAAGGAGAGATAAACTAGCGCCCTATCAACAACAGGGTGCTAACATGCACATTTGCATGTTAGCACCCTTTTACTCTACGCTTCCCCTTGCATCTCTAATGAGATGCAAAGGGGGCGTTTCAGAGTAAAATAATAGGAGAAATGTCGCTAAGCGACATTTCTCCTATTATCAAGAATGTCGCTAACCCTGTTAGAGACAAAAAAGCAGTGCTAACCGCGGTTAACGCTGCTTTTTTACGTCTGGTATTTTTCTAACTTAGCCATGATATCCTAAGGAAGGAGGATATCATGGCTAAGTTTGCCTGTCCCTATCAACAAGGTAACGTGAGATTATCGCTGGGTTTCCAGAGATAATCTCACGTTAGCCTGTTAGCGTGAGGATTTTTATCGCTATTGAGATAAGCGTTGCTAATAGCACGCTATCTCAGCGATAAAATTCACGCTAGCCGGCGATAATTATCCTAGCGCTAAGTGCGCTTAGAGATAATTATCGCCGGTTGTTGTTGATATGCCCCGAAGTAACTAGGGATTCCTGGCCTGCTTAACTTTAGGAACCCCTACATTCTTAAAGACATTTTCCACTCCCACCCTGACAATAAAGCCAACAGTTAATCTAGAAGCCAGTCAGTTGTAATGTGCACTCTTTGAACAACATTATAGTTTAGTAAATTAAACACAGGAGAAGGTTTTGTACAGTGCAGATCCTGAAGTCATGTATTTCAAGGTCTTCTTATATGTGATAATGAAAAAAGGAGGGAAGTGAAATAAAACAATTGCCTAGGATCACACAATTTGGCAATGTTTGGAACCCGGAATTAATCCCAGTTTTCCAGTGTCAAATTGTTCAATTTAGCCATTAGATGTATATGCTTTGCTTCCCCTACACTCACCTGGCATTAAAGCGGCCCTCGGTCACATCATAGACCAAACCTTTTGGCCCCTCGGAAAATGTTTGAGAGTACTCATGCTCAAGACAAATGGAAGCATCCTACATCTCCAAGGAAGGCATCAGCATAAAGGCAGGCCAGCCCTTCAACAAAGTAATGTCGCAGAAGTAACTGTGCGTGGTGTGAGCATTATTTGCCCCTCAAACCTAATTTTATAGAGTCAATGGATGACCCCATCTACATTTTGAGCTATCACAGACATTTATCTGAAATCAACCACCTCCCATACATATCAAGCACAAGGGCACACCAGAATATCTCATCTGTTTTCATTAGTGGTGTCCCGGCAAGAGAACCACGATAATAAGGGTATCCAACTAGACAATTCAGAGGCCTCAGTGCAGAGTGAAATAGGTGTAAGAGCTCCAACTAATGTTCAAGCTTGAACTCTTCAACGATAGGGGGCAATAGTACAAGGGTAAAAGGCTCACATTGCAACAGAAATCTTCACAAAGCCAATTGGGTGGATGACCAAGAGAGAACGCAAAAGGCTACGTAAAAGAAGGAAAGGTGAGCCTAGAAGAGCAGCCCAAGCGGTGGTGCCAATCAAAAGGCAGCTGTTCCCAATACCCACCAAGAACCGGGCCTGACAGGATGGGCCAGGCACACTCAGAACAATTTCTCTCCAAATAAATCAGGAGGAAGGACTGGACACAGGGGGTTACCAAGGCATTACAAACCACCTAGTGGTCTGTGGCAGTCTACTAATGCTAGACCAGCCATGGGCCAGGATGAAATAGTCTAGAATATATATATCTGAGTCACCATTTTACAATTGATAAAAGCCAAAGAGGGTTTGACAACTGCATTATATACTGTGATCAGGAGTATTGTATTGTATGGTAATTGTATTGCAATTGCATTTATATAGCACCTACTATCATTGACGAGGCGTCAAAGCGTTTTTTCAGCGAGTAGCACGCTACTCTGGGACCCCTAAAGGATTAGTGTTGAATTAGTATAGTGAAATATGAAAGTAATTGGAGTGATGGATAGGTTAGTCAGTTATTTGGATTCAGAAGGATAGCGGAGGGATAGAAGAGGGAAAAAATGGTTTGCATTTATATAGCGCTTGTTACCCCTGATGGGTGTTGAAGCGCTTTTTTCGGCGAGTAGCACGCTACTCCGGAACCCATAAAGGATTAGTGGTGAATTATTATAGTGAAATATGAAAGTATAGTAGAGTAGCCGCGTAAGCGCTTTTTCTTTTCCTCACCCTCTCCATTATTAGTGTTGACCACTCACATGAGACACACAATAAAAATAAAAGTGCCATGATGTGGTTAGCTCTGCATGCGTCATTTTGATTTTTAAAATGTTTTTATGTCAATTTCATACATGCAGCAGTGTTCCACATTGCAAAAAAGACTTTGACAAACCCAGTAGCTCTCTCGTAGGTGTCACCTATTGGCTTTGCCAATGTTTGTTACATTACCGTTCTTCACCCTCCTTTGGGAATGTCAATAAGCTGTTTTAATTTGTAAAGGTTTGGGAACAGTTTTAAAATTAATCAATTCAAACAATTTAAATGTAATTACATATTATGGAATATTCGAATACATCTTTTAAGAACGTCACTTAGGGGCAGATGTACAACCAGTTTTTGTAGTCACAAATGGGAATTTGGCCCCATGTACAAACCATATTTTGTGACTTACTAACCTATTAGCGACTTGCAAAATATGGTTTGCGACTCGCTATTAGGAAGGGGCGTACCAAGGGCGTCCCTACCGAATAGTGAGCCTCATAACCAATGTATGATTGTTTTGCGACCGCATTTTTGCGGTCGCAAAACACTCGCAGTTTACCTCCATTTTCAAAAGGGTGGTAAGCCACTCATAAACGGGGGACCCCTCCCCCTTTGTGAATGGGTGCGAAAATATTTTTTAAGAGCGGGCAGTGGTCCCAGGGAAATAAAACTGAAAACTTTAATTCTTCTTTTTTAAATTCATCCAGTTTTCCTTTAAGGAAAACGGTCTGCATGTAAAAAAAAAAAGTGGTCTGCTGACCCCCGCAGGCCACCATCCCTGTGATTGCTAGCCAATACCAATGGGGACGCAAATTGCGCTTGCCTCAAGGATATTGGTGAGGCATGGAATGTGCAACCCCATTGGGAATCGCAAACAGTGTCTGAGACACTGTCATACATTGCATTTTGCGAATCACAAATTGCGAGTCGTAATTTGACACAATTTGCGACTTGCGAAATGCAAGGGTTGTACATCTGTCCCTTATGTTCTAAGAACATGCCTTTTATGCTAAAATTTAATTTCTCATGCAATGAGTATAACATTGCTACAGTTGTCTGGTGAAACATAGCCTTTGCATAATGCAATGCTAGTTACTCACTTATCTAGCCATCATCTAAAAGAACGTATTCCATAGTGCATATTAATATGTAATCAAAGGCAAAGCAACACAAAGACTGAATTCCTGATACAAGCATTAAAATGGAACAATAGTAATTGATGCCTATAGGGTATTTGCAAAAAACGATCAAATCCCTTTATATTGTTGTATGGTGTAGTGAACCATCATTCTTTACTTGCAGATAAGAATAAAACTGCAATAGTGAAGTGTTCTGGGATTTGAAACTGACCCAAATTGATTTTAGCAAAGTTTATAAGACCACAAATAATTGTCAGAAACAAATATTCTAAATTCAATAGCTTCATGTAAATAACATTTTTCTTAAATAGATAGAACAAAGGTAATTTGCATTAAAAAACATTTTAACACAGATTTTTATTCAGCTTTTCCTTTGAAAGGTCTGTGATTGTTGCTGCTAGCATGTGTTCCTAGTGAGCAAAGTGTGTTTAAATGCAAAGTGTGTTTAAGGCTGCAGTACCGCCTCCTGTCTACAGGGGCAGAGCTGAGCAAAAATATAAACACACTTTACGAAACACAGGTCCCCACAAGGCAATTTTTTAAAAAGTTGTAAAAATTGACACACATGTTCCTGAAGTCATTTTTTATCATTTAGAAGACATTGCCTTGTGGGGACTTGGGTTCAGGTCCCCACAGTGCAATCAAGTCCCCACAGCGTGAGTGTGTTATCACACCCAAGTCCCCACAAGGATAGTAACACAAACCCACACACACACACACACACACACACAGAGGCACTGAAAACACTACAAAAGGAGTCCACACCAGTTGAGGACAATAGCCAATATTTATCTGAATAAAACAAGACCAAAACGACACAAATCCAACACACTCAAGTCGAAAACATACCTTTTAAAAGATTAAGCAAGTTTAGCCCATAGAAATCAATGGATGAGTTTGTTTTAGCACAAAATACCTTAGATGCATCAAAAATCAGAGACGAGGCCAGGCGCATGGCAGGTGAAGTGCTAGAAAAGCAAAGGGATGTGTTGTTTCCTTACTACGCAGGGGTGGTGATGCGTTGGTTCCTTACTGGCAGGAGAGGTGATGCGTAGGTTCCTTACTGATAGGAAGGGGAGGTAATGCGTTGATTCCTTACTGGCCGGGGAGGTGATGCGTGGGTTCCTTTCAGGCAGGGAGCTGATTTGTCGATTTCCAGACACGCGTCCTTCGTTCCTCACCATAGTGCAGTTTTGATGAAGAATCGGTGCCCAGGGACGATGGGTAGAAAATCCAGATGGGCTGCGTCGATGTGACAGTGGCCAAGCAGGCGCTGCGTCTATCCAAGCAGCTGATGTGTCAGAGTCAGAGCGGATGTCACGGACGTCGGTGACACGGTACTCGAAACTCATGTTGCAGCGATTTTTCTGACCTGCTGCGATGGCAACCTGGGGCCAGCGATAAAGGCAATGGTCGATGCCTTGAGAGGGAACCACGCTTCAGGGCACGCCGTGACGATACGTTGATCTTGTGCAGCAATGCTCCAATAAAATAGGAGCTGAGAGTCGATGCGTGGATTTTCTCCTTAAAATTGCAGGTTGCACTTCCAAGGACCCAGGTACTGAATTTGGCACCACTTGGCAAGTGCAGAAGAGCCCAGGCACTGGCAGGGGAAGTCTTTGATGGCCTTGAGACTTCTTAACAGGAGGCAAGTTCCACTCGAGCCGTTGGATAACCTTGGAAGCAAAGTTCAGTTCTTTCATTCCCAGCACAGAACCAGCAAACAGCAGGCCTGCACAACAAAGCAACAGGCAAAGTAGCAGTCTGTCAGGATTGTCGAGTGCAGGAAGCCGTGATCCGTGACTGTACCTTTGCGCATGCGCCTTAACGGCGAAACTGTTGAAAAGCAGGACACGCAATGACTCGAGGCTTCGCGTTCTAGTGTTGCCCCGTAGTTGTGACGTCCATTTCCTGTTTCCTGTTTACCCTTCCTGGTTCTGGATTCTAGACGCCTTCGCGGCGTTCGCTTGCCGGAGACTCTAATTTTGGACTAAAGACTACCTGTTAGCCTTTTTGGCGTTGTTACTCCTCGTACTTTTGCCCCGTATTCTGCTCGCCTGCTTAAATTGGTTTTCCCGAGGCAGGGCGGGCTCTCTGTTGTCCTTAGCTTGCCGTGATTCAGGCATTTTCCGTCTCACCCTTTCCCTCCTCTGTTGACAGCCCCGCATACCCAGCGCTCTGCCCGCCTTTCCGGAGCTGCATCCCGAGGGCCGGCCGGGTGTCTGGGGTGCTTTCCCTCCTCTGGCGACAGTATCGCATACCCAGCGCTCCGCCCGCCTTTCCGGAGCTTCTTCCCGAGGGCCGGCCGGGTGTCTTGGGGTGCTCTCCCACCTTGTTGAAAATCCCTCGCTCCTGTTACTATCTCCGCTGGTGCCACTCTCGCTGTGCATTGTGTCCTCCTTTGGCCTCTCTGGATCTGAGGCTTAACAGGGCAATTCTAGCTGCCAAGGGTGAATGAGAAGACACCGCCTACTCTTTCTGCTTTCGGAGACCTGTTGACACAGACTGGGACTGTCTTGGAGCAGCGTTACTTCTGATCATCGCCCTGCTTGCATATCCGGTAACGGGGATGAGCATGTAGAAAGGAAAGGGGGAGGCGATTGGAGAGTACTGGAACTCACATATGTTTGTTTCCTATGTTCTAAGTTTAGGCTATACATTATAGAAGACTTCGCCCCAGATTGCCCTCTTAAAGCATACTGCCATCCTACAGCAGACCCTAGGTATTCCTTTATGCAACTTCCTTGTTTTTGGTGAACACCGTTCCACTTTATATCTGCTTTTCTTAGCCTCTCCCCTAATTCTAACATTCCTTTTTAGACACGCTATCCAGGGAGCTCTACAAAGACCTAATACATCCGTGTTGAGACATCCAGAAAGAGCAGCGGACTGTGGCTGCGGAGATCTCTTCCCCTCTTTCCTTGTTTTGTTTCCCTGCTTTCCCCTAGTGCCTGTGCTCTCTAGGGTCTGATAGAGGCATTAGGTGGTAGTGGAAGGCAGGGGCTAGCAACGACATCATCACAGACTCCGTGGCGTTCCTGCAGAATCTCTTACGGGTAAGATCTTTACAGAACGCGAAGCCCACGTGGTTATTCTGCCCGAGCGCCATGGACAGACAACAGGTGACCTTAGCAGACTTAGCCAACATGTTGGGGAATCTCCAGGTAGAAACACAGGCTTTAGCTACTCGGGTGAACGCCATTCAGAGGGAACACCAAGGGGAGGGAAGGTCCGGGAATCCCACACAAGTGATTCAAGTTACTACACCACCTTCTATACCCCTTGCACCACCAGAACGGTTCTCAGGTGATTCCTCGAAATTCGCCGCCTTCATTAGCCAGTGTCAGTTGCATTTTACATGTAAAGCGCACTGTTTTCCCAATGATCAAGCTAAGGTGGCATTTATGGTTTCCTATATGGGGGGATCCGCAGCCAATTGGGCGATCCCTCTAATTGAAAGAGACGATGTTTTGTTACAAAATTATGTGGCATTTAAGAAAGAATTTCGGAAATTGTTCGATAGACATACCTATACTCAGTCTGCAGACACCGAGTTACTAGCTCTTAAACAGGGAACCACGGATCTCCCTTCTTACATCCCCTCCTTTCAAAGACTAGTGGTTGAGGCTGGGTGGCCAGAGGAGAAGCGTAGCACCTTGTTCTATAGAGGGCTTAGAGAAGACATTAAGGATGCCTTATCCCAAATTGTGGATCTTCCCAGTTCTTGTAAAGACTTAATCGAGTTAACAGTCAGAATTGACCATCGGATGCAAGAACGCAAGAGGGAAAGAGGCAAGACAGATGTTAGGATCGTTACTGTAAGGGAGAAGAAACCTGATCCGGTCACTAGTAGAGAGGAGGGGGAACCTATGCAAATAGGTACCTTGAGGGGGCCATTAACACCCGAAGAGAGACGCTGCCGACGTGAGAACAAGTTATGTCTATACTGTGGGAAAGGCGGTCATTTTTTGAAGACCTGCCCTACCAAGCCTCTACAGTCAAGGAAGTCGGAAAACTAGAAAACCTGGAGTCCTGTGAGACAAGGACTCCGGGTTATTCTGGTTCGAGTGTCTCCTCTTCAGATATCCAAGTAGCCTCTGGTCATTTCTTCGTCACAGCCGACTTGACTTGGGAAAAAGGAGGGAGGAGAGTTCCCATTATGATCGATTCCGGCGCCTCCGGGAACTTCATGGACAAGGCCTGGGCTCGGGAACAACAAGTCCAAATCCATAATAAAGGGTATGTAGAGACCGTAACTACGATTGACGGAAGTATTTTGAAATCTGGGCCCATTACGCATAAGACGGAGGCCATTACGGTATTGTTGGAAATTAACCATAAGGAGGAGGTGGAATTTGATTTAATTCAGTCACCTCAGTTCCCAATCATACTAGGCCTACCTTGGCTCCGGTTACATAATCCTCTCATTGACTGGCACAAGGCAACCCTGCAGTTTAGACCTGAGTCTTGCAAGACACATATTCTAGTTTCTAATCCCGTTCCTACTGCACCTGATTCCGGGGACACAGAGGTGTTGCCTGACGTTTATCACGATCTTCTCTCTATCTTTGACCCAAAAGAAGCCTCTACACTACCTCCTCACAGACCCTTCGATTGCAGGATAGAACTGCAAACCGGAGCCAAACTGCCTTTCAGTAGAGTGTACTCCCTAACGGAAAAAGAAAATATCTACCTACGGGAGTACTTGGACAAGATGCTGGAGTTGGGGTTTATTCGCCCATCAAAATCCCCTGTTTCCTCTTCCTTGTTTTTTATACCCAACGGGAGGGAGGTCTACGCTGTTGCATAGACTACAGAGCGTTAAATCAGATTACCATAAAAAACAGGTATCCGCTTCCACTCATCTCCTCACTTCTTGATAGAGTACGAGACGCCCAGATCTTCACAAAATTGGATTTACGTGGGGCTTATCATCTTGTCCGGGTCGCAGAGGGAGATGAGTGGAAGACAGCAGTTTGTACGAAATACGGGCTGTTTGAATATTTAGTAATGCCCTTTGGGCTTTGCAATGCCCCTTCCGCATTTCAATTTTTTATCAATGAGGTGCTAAGAGACATGCTGGATAAATTTGTTATAGCCTATATTGACGATCTGTTAATTTATTCCACATCTGTACAGGAACACATCTCACATGTAAGACAAGTGTTAGAACAACTACACAACAACCAGTTATACTGCAAATTGGAAAAATGTACTTTTCATGTTCAAAAGGTTCCCTTCTTGGGTTTCATTGTTACACCCTGGGGATTAACCATGGATCCACAGAAGGTGGAAGCTATTCATCGGTGGCCGGCTCCCCAAAAGGTGAAAGAGATACAGAGTTTTATAGGTTTTGCCAATTTTTACAGGCGCTTTATTAAGGGCTTTTCTGGTTTGGTAACGCCTATCACAAACTTATTAAAGAAGGGAACTCCTTTTGTTTGGTCAGAAGAAGCCGACCATGCATTCCAGGAACTGAAAAAGGCGTTCACACAGGCTCCAGTGCTGCAACACCCAAATCCTGATTATCCTTTTATATTGGAAGCAGACGCATCCAACGTTGCTGTGGGTGGGGTGTTGTATCAAGCAGATAAGCTCACAGGAGAATTACATCCAGTAGCCTATTTCTCCCATAAATTAACACCAGCCGAAGTCAATTACGCAATAGGGGAGAAAGAACTGTTAGCCATTAAAAAGGCATTCGAGGAGTGGAGGCAGTATTTACTCGGAACGAAACACACAGTCACTGTATATACGGACCACCGTAATCTGCAATTCCTGAAGTCTGCAAAGGCATTGTCTATGAGACAATTAAGGTGGGCCCAATTCTTCAGCGACTATGAGTTTACAATCCAGTACAGAGCAGGAAGAAAGAACGGCAAGGCAGATGCATTGTCCAGAATAGGATATGAGATCCCAAAAGAACAGATAGAACCTCCTTTTATTATCCCTCACCACAAGATCATAGGGGGGACGTCCGAAGAGGAGTTTCTTACAAAGGCAAAGGATGAACAAAACACTCTAGAAGGCCGAGAACTAATAGAATCAGTGGAGCACTGTATGACAGACCGGCTTGCTTATGTCCAAGGGGGTATAGTCTTGCTAACATCGGGTTTACAAAACCAGGCTTTAGAATGGTGTCATACACACCCCTTGGCCGGCCATCCAGGGATTAAGAAGACCATTGATCTGTT
This sequence comes from Triturus cristatus, assembly GCF_964204655.1. NCBI lineage: Eukaryota > Metazoa > Chordata > Amphibia > Caudata > Salamandridae > Triturus > Triturus cristatus. Next base: position 601,410,033 of record NC_140594.1, read on the forward strand.
AATGAGATGGTTCTGGTGGCCCACCTTAAGAAAGGATGCTGAACAGTTTGTAAAGACCTGTTATGTTTGTGCTCAAAGCAAGAGTTCACATCAAAAACCCATGGGGTTACTTCAACCATTGCCTACACCACCTCATCCCTGGCACACTGTATCTCTAGATTTTATTGTTGAACTACCAGTAACCTCCAAAGGGCACAACACGTTACTGGTAGTGGTAGACTTGTTTACAAAGACAGCACACTTTATCCTGCTAAAGGGACTCCCTACAGCTAACATTCTGGCCACCGTTTTTCTTCAACAAGTGGTAAAATTGCATGGATTCCCCGCAGTGGTAATTTCAGACAGGGGTGACCAATTTGTTTCTCGGTTCTGGAGAAAACTATGTGCCTTGTTGCAAATCGATGTACGACTGTCTTCTAGCCACCATCCACAGACCGATGGTCAGACAGAAAGAGTAAACCAGTGTTTTGAACAATATATACGATCTCAAACACTAACTTCCACTTCTGATTGGGATAATATGGTATGGATGGCAGAGTTCGCATACAATATTAGTCAACATACATCCACCAAATACACTCCTTTTTTCTGTTCTTATCATGGTTTCCATCCTAAAGCTTTCCTTTCTCTCCCTTTCAATGAGTGCACCACTCCGGCAGTTAATGTGTTCCTTCAGGACCTTCAATCCATACACCGACTCACTCAAACTAATTTGGATCAGGCGAAAGCTAGCTATAAGAGAGGGGCAGATCTCCATAGACAAGTCGAACCACTGTATAAGCCAGGAGACGAGGTATGGCTGTCCTCTAAACACATCCCTATAAGGGGCTCCTGTAAGTTCAAACCTAGATTTTTGGGCCCATACATCATTACGAGAGTCATTAACCCCGTAGCTATGGAATTAAAGCTGCCAGTGAATCTAAAGGTGCACCCTGTTTTTCATGTATCCCTATTGAAACCAGTGGAACCCGGTACTCGTCTCCCCCCAACACCAGCGCCCATATCTGTTGACGGAAATGAAGAATACGAAGTCGAAGCCATAGTTGACTCTAGAAGAAGTAGACGCCGTTTACAGTACCTAATACATTGGAAGGGTTACAGGGTAGAAGAACGGTCCTGGGAACCCGCAAGTCAGGTACACGCTCCTAGGTTAATACGTCAGTTTCACAGGAGAAACCCTCACAAGCCCAAACCGGGGGGTGTTCTGGGGGGAGTGTACTGTCAGGATTGTCGAGTGCAGGAAGCCGTGATCCGTGACTGTACCTGTGCGCATGCGCCTTAACGGCGAAACTGTTGAAAAGCAGGACACGCAATGACTCGAGGCTTCGCGTTCTAGTGTTGCCCCGTAGTTGTGACGTCCATTTCCTGTTTCCTGTTTACGCTTCCTGGTTCTGGATTCTAGACGCCTTCGCGGCGTTCGCTTGCTGGAGACTCTAATTTTGGACTAAAGACTACCTGTTAGCCTTTTTGGCGTTGTTACTCCTCGTACTTTTGCCCCGTATTCTGCTCGCCTGCTTAAATTGGTTTTCCCGAGGCAGGGCGGGCTCTCTGTTGTCCTTAGATTGCCGTGATTCAGGCATTTTCCGTCTCACCCTTTCCCTCCTCTGTTGACAGCCCAGCATACCCAGCGCTCCGCCCGCCTTTCCGGAGCTGCATCCCGAGGGCCGGCCGGGTGTCTGGGGTGCTTTCCCTCCTCTGGCGACAGTATCGCATACCCAGCGCTCCGCCCGCCTTTCCGGAGCTTCTTCCCGAGGGCCGGCCGGGTGTCTTGGGGTGCTCTCCCACCTTGTTGAAAATCCCTCGCTCCTGTTACTATCTCCGCTGGTGCCACTCTCGCTGTGCATTGTGTCCTCCTTTGGCCTCTCTGGATCTGAGGCTTAACAGGGCAATTCTAGCTGCCAAGGGTGAATGAGAAGACACCGCCTACTCTTTCTGCTTTCGGAGACCTGTTGACACAGACTGGGACTGTCTTGGAGCAGCGTTACTTCTGATCATCGCCCTGCTTGCATATCCGGTAACAGGGATGAGCATGTAGAAAGGAAAGGGGGAGGCGATTGGAGAGTACTGGAACTCACATATGTTTGTTTCCTATGTTCTAAGTTTAGGCTATACATTATAGAAGACTTCGCCCCAGATTGCCCTCTTAAAGCATACTGCCATCCTACAGCAGACCCTAGGTATTCCTTTATGCAACTTCCTTGTTTTTGGTGAACACCGTTCCACTTTATATCTGCTTTTCTTAGCCTCTCCCCTAATTCTAACATTCCTTTTTAGACACGCTATCCAGGGAGCTCTACAAAGACCTGATACATTCGTGTTGAGACATCCAGAAAGAGCTGCGGACCGTGGCTGCGGAGATCTCTTCCCCTCTTTCCTTGTTTTGTTTCCCTGCTTTCCCCTAGTGCCTGTGCTCTCTAGGGTCTGATAGAGGCATTAGGTGGTAGTGGAAGGCAGGGGCTAGCAACGACATCATCACAGACTCCGTGGCGTTCCTGCAGAATCTCTTACGGGTAAGATCTTTACACAGTCCCTCCTGCAGCATCCAGCTCTTCTTCCAGGCAGAAGACGTCAGTCCAGAAGTGTTCTTATTTTGGGGTGTCAGAGGTCCAAAACCTATACCCCTTTCTGTCTTTGAATTAGGCAAACTTCAAAGGAAAGTCTTTGTAGTGCACAGGACCCTGCCTTTCCCTGACCTGGCTCCAGACATACTACAGGATAATGGAGACAGCTTTGTGTGAGGACAGGCACAGCCCTATTCAGATGTCAGTGACAACTCCTCCCACCACTCTAGCTCAGCCTGGTGATGGGCCATCAGGATGTGCAGGGAACACCTCAGCTCCCTTTGTGTGACTGTCTAGAGTGAATGCACAAGAGACCAACTGTCAGCCAACCCAGACATGTATTCTACAGACAGGCAGAAGAAAAGAATGGTTAAGCAAGAAAATGCCCATTTGCTAAAAGTGGTATTTTCAAACTTAACTCAAAAGCACCTTCGCCACAAGATGCGTTTTTAAATTGTGAGTCCAGAGATGCCAAACTCCAATTTTCTTTCAGCTCCCAATTGGAAGATACACTTGTAAGATGTTAAAAGGCAGCTCCAATGCTAACCTATGGGAGAGTTAGGACTTGCTGTAATGAACAACACAATTAGCAGTATTTCACTACCAGGGCATGTAAAACACAGCAGTACATTTCCTACCTTTTAAATATACTATACCCTGCCCATGGGGTGACCTAGGGCCTATTCTGTCTTGCACATGGTATAAGGGAAGGTTTGGGCCTGGAAAGTGGGTGAAATGGCAGTTTAAAACTGCACGCACCGACACTGCAGTGGCAGGACTGAGACATGTTTCCAGGGCTACTAATGTAGGGTACACAATCAGTGCTGCAGGCCCACTAGTACTTGCCAGTACTGATAATTCTTCAAACTATTATTTTCTTGAAGCCTAGAACAAATTCTAAGGCAACTGGCAACTAACAGCTTATTTAGCTTAATTTGAATTCATTTATTAATTTCTATATTTCGGGGTTCAGAATCATTTCATTGTTGATACCATTCAAATTTAATAACACGTATTGTAAAACAAACAACCATATTCAAAAATTACACAAACAATCTCTCTCTCCAGATTCTTCTCTACTTACATATCACACTCAAACCACATTTATTACCCATAGGTGATCCTTCCTGCTCAAAAACAATCCTGCATGCAATGTAGGCCTTGGTGCTAGGAAGTCAAAATGACACCAGCGTAGGGAAAAAGGCAGGATTCTTTTAAATGTGGCGCATTCCTGCCCCTTTCCTGTCACAAGGCACAGCAAGGTGACTTACTGCGCTGAGTGACTTTCTTATAAATACACTCCTAAGTTATTTTTCTAGACTAAGTAATCATTTGAGAAGTATTGTTTCCACGTCTTCTCACCTATCCTGGCTAGCTTTTTTCGCTGCTCATTTTCGTATTGGATCCTTCATTTATCCTGAAAGAGTTCGAGGAATGGGCTTCTCTGACTTTGTGGAGCAGGCTTCTGAATTTGTCAATCTTTTTCATTGTTTTGAGTGCCTTAATTCTGCAAACTTAAAAACTACTCATTTTGCCATTGCGCTTAAACTGCACCTCACTCATAGGCCCAAAAGGCTGAAACCAGTTTGCAATAACTTGTGTTCCTGAAAAGAGGGAACCTAGGCTGGCAGTTCAGCCTGGGATGTTCCAATGAAAGTAGGTCCTAGACTGATGTGGTTATGGCAGGTGTCTCTCTGTTTTGGCAGAGTTGGCAAAAAAACTGACTTTTTTTATTTTTAAATTGTACCTCCAGTAGAAAATAAACCTATTACGAGTTTAATTTTAACCAGGGGCATACACGCCTTTTATTCCGCTGGGCATTCTCCTGGTGGGCTGGAGCCTTTGGAGTCTGGTTTTGACAGTCCAGAACCACTCCTGGTGCCTCTGTCACTTTCCACAGCTCCATGAGGTTAAATGAAGCAGTATCAGGGAGCTTCAAGAGAGAAAGAGAAAGAGTGAAAGAGTGAGAGAAAGCAATCAGAGGGGAGAAGGAGAGCATGAGTGGATGGACAAAGAGAGCTTGGGCTAGTAGAAGTAGGCAGGGGGCTGCTTTGAGTATTTTTGCCCGGGCAGCTCTTGGTTCCCCACCCCGGCCCTGATTTTAATCCCTACTACGGTTTCACAATTCCAATACATGTCATTGCTTCTTCATTTTCCAGAATAATGCATGTTTTTTCTTACTAAATTAGAGAACGAGAGAGTGGAGTGCTCTGGATAGCATATGTTTGCCCTCCATTCTTATGAGACCTATACCCTAGCCTGGGGGAGACATATGGCGAGCAGGATGTTTGGGGGCATATCTACAACAGACGGCGATAATTATCGCTGAGCGCACATAGCGCTAGGATAATTATAGCTGACATAGCGTGCTATTAGCAACGTTTATCTCATCAGCGATAAAAATCCTAGCACTAACTGGCTAACGTGAGATTATCGCTGGAAACCCAGCGATAATCTCACGTTAGCTAGTTGATAGGGACTCACAAACTTAGCCATGATATCCACCTTCCATAGCATATCATGGCTAAGTCAGTCCTGAAGCAGGCGTAAGGAAAGTAGCGATAACAGGGGTTATCGCGACTTTTCCTGATGCTATGCTTCATAGCGTTAGGCTTGCTGATAGGAGAAATGTCGCTTAGCGACATTTCTCCTGTCATGCCAGGTCAGGAACACCCACTTTGCATCTCATTAGAGATGCAAAGCTGGGCGTTACGAATCCTGACGCTAAAGCAAGGTTTCACGCGTTAGCGTGACCTTGCTAATTAGGCGATAGAATCATCACTGCTTTTCGGCCGAAAACGGCCGCAAAAGCGGCGATAATTTTTTATCGCCTGCTTGTTGATATGCCCCTTAGTTTGTCCACCTCTACTCTGAAGTGACCGAACTACGACATGTTGACACTAACAGAAACAGTGAAAACATAGGGGCATATCAACAACAACCGGCGATAATTATCGCTAAGCGCACTTAGCGCTAGGATAATTATCGCCGGCTAGCGTGGATTTTTTTCGCTGAGATAGCGTGCTATTAGCAACGCTTATCTCAATAGCGATAAAAATCCTCAAACTAAGTGGCTAATGTGAGATTATCGCTGGAAACCCAGCGATAATCTCACGTTAGATTGTTGATAGGGCCAGACAAATTTAGCCATGATATCCTCCTTCCATAGGATATCATGGCTAAGTCAGAAAAATACCAGACGTAAAAAAGCAGCATTAACCGAGGTTAGCGCTGCTTTTTTTGTCTCTAACAGGGTTAGCAATATTCTTGATAATAGGAGAAATGTCGCATAGCGACATTTCTCCTATTATTTTACTCTGGAACGCCTCCTTTGCATCTCATTAGAGATGCAAGGGGAAGCGTAGAGTAAAAGGGTGCTAACATGCCAATTTGCATGTTAGCACTCTGTTGTTGATAGGGTGCTAGTTTTATCTCTGCTTTTTTGGCTTTTAAAGCCAAAAAGCAGAGATAAAGCCCTTGTTGATATGCCCCATAGATCTTTTATTTCATATCCTTTTGTACTGCCCCCACGTTACTGAACTCACCATTCATTTAATTCCTGCTTCGTCACTCAATTTTACTCTCTCTCAGGCCTCAAAGAATTTTCGTTTCAAAACCACCTAACCTCGACCCGTCATAGCTATTGCCCTCTGCTTCGACATTTCTCTCGTCCCCTTACCCCAGTTGATCAAGGTGTTCTGCTGTAGCTGATAGTCAACTTTGTGGTTCTGTTTAAATCACCGAAGAAAATAAATGCTTCCATTTGCCGATTAATGATTGAGGAAAATTAATCAGCGTTTTCTTCATCTTAATATTTGTGCATAGGCCTGCTGCGATAGAGTGGAACAGACTAATTTGTACTTTATCACCCATCCCTGCTGGTTAAATGTCTCTTTATTTTATTAACCGTCCATTCGGTGGGGAGGGAGCGCCGCGGCCTCCGCCTCCATTAATAGAAATTACGCCCACCATTTTGGCAAGTCAAATAGGTTGAAAGCAATTCTCCACTCCGATTATGAGAAAGGCTTTTATTCTCTCGAGCCTTAACAAAGGAAGTGGTGATGAAGGACGTCAGGGCTGTGATTAAACGTACCCGAGTGAGATCCCTCTCCACGTCTGTATTCTGAAGGCGCTCTCTCACCAGTGACGCAGGTCCAACCTCACTGAGCCACGACCGTTTGTTTCTGACATTCAATGACCACAGAGCTTGATGTTTTTTTTTTTGTATGGATGCTTGTGGTATTTGTATAGCCAACGAGTGGTGTAAGAGGTAGGTGTATTTTGGAAGAAGAAGCGGACTGTTAATGTATTTAGGGGCATATTCTCAAGGATCTTAGTTATCGGCACTTTAGTGCAGCCAAAGTCGCAAAAAATTAATCGCCCCATTCACAAGCTAGTGCTAACAGCCCATATCACCGGTCTACCTGCGATAGCAGCCGCAAAAAACATCGCCACAAATGAGCCTGGCAACTAACGCTAATGAGATGCAGTGTAGGCGTTCCAGAGCAAAAACCAGCGACAACACCACTTTGCAACATTCTCAACGACCAGCCAGAACTGCGATAAGATCACAAAACAGGCGATAAGGCGCATTAGCAGCAGGAAACTAACACCTGCTCTGACCTGGTGTAAAGTCGGACGACAACCGGCATCAGACAAGGGAGCCCAGCCCAGAGCCACACATGAAGAACAGCAGATGCCCAGGAGCAACTGAACATGCAGCCCGGAGCCCCAATAGGGCAACAACACCCACCGCCACCCCCCGCCAGAACCCCCCTCGGGCCTCTACCCCAGGCACCCCCCCCCCCCCGTTTTGGACAAAGATATTGCACATCAACTCCACGAAATCATGAACCACACAATTCGCTGTAGTCGCACAATCACAACACCTAACATACATGTGTGGTCAGAAAAAGGAGAATCATACATTCATTTTAGAATATCCAAATAATCAGTTTATTATAGAATAAACCCAAAACAACAATTCGGAGGAGTCATGTCGGGTCTTCTCATGACATTCTGTAAGTCACAGCCTGCAAGACAAAAACCTAGATAAGAAGGTGTGTAATGCCCTCATCAAAGTACAGAGAGAGAGATAAAGAGAGGGAGAGAGAGAGAGAGAGAAAGAGGGAGAGAGGGAGAGAGAAAGAGAGGGAGAGAGAGATAGGGAGAGAGGGAGAGAGAGGGAGAGAGAAAGAGAGGAAGAGAGAGAGAGGGAGAGAGAAAGAGAGGGAGAGAGAGAGAGAGAGAGAGAGAGAAAGAGCGAGAGAAGGATAGAGAAAGAAACAGAGAGAGTGAGAGGGAGAGAGAAGAGAAATAGAGGGAGAGAGAGAGAAAGAGGGAGGGAGGGAGGGAGAGAGAGAGAGGGAGAGAGAGGAGGATAGAGAAAGAGACGGAGAGAAGGAGAGAGAAAGAGAAAGAGAGGGAGAGAGAGAGAAAGAGAAAGAGGGATAGAGAGAGAGAGAGAGAGAGAGAGAGAGAGAGAGAAAGAGAGGGAGGGAGAGAGAGAGAGGGAGAGACAAGGAGAGAGAGAGAGAGAGAGAGAGAGAGGGAGAGAGAAAGAGAGGAGAGAAAGAGAGAGAGGGAGAGCGGGAGAGAAAAAGAGAGGGAGAGAGGGAGAGAGAGAGAGGGAGAGACAAGGAGAGAAAGAGAGAGAGAGAGAGAGAGAGAGAGAGAGAGAGAGAAAGAGAGGAGAGAGAGAGAGAGAGAGGGAGAGCGGGAGAGAAAAAGAGAGGGAGAGAGGGAGAAAGAGGGAGAGAGAGAAAGAGAAAGAGAGGGAGAGAGAGGGAGGGAGAGAGGGAGGGAGAGGGAGAGAGGGAGAGAGAAAGAGAGGGAAAGAGAGAAAGAAACAGGGAGAGATAGAGAAAGAGAGGGAGAGAGAGAGTGCCGACACTGCGGACCCAGGCCTCACTGCTCACCTGCTGCCACCGGTGTATCTCCAACCATGTGCCGGTACACACTGCAGTCCCCCAGGTCCTTCATTTGAAACAGTTTCCAGAGACTTGAATGGCAGAGTCCATACAGTAGCACACGTCATCATCGCTTGCCCGCCCCTGCGCACACAGGCTGATGCACCTCAGCCTCTCCCACTGCCCAGCGGTAATTGCCTGCTCCTGCGCAACCAGGCATCACTGCTCACCTTCTGCCACCGGCGTGTCTCCAAGAGGGCCCACCACGTGCCAGTGGGAGCTCCAAGCCTGGGGCCCGTGACCATGGCACCCTCAACATCATGCAGCCCCGCACCACGGACCACCAGGTCACACACTTGATTCTGGGTCTTGATTTCGCTATGGCATAGAACATATCAGTGCACACGGCATCATCGCAGGCTGCACACCCGCTCAGTACTTGAGGGGCCAGTAACTCTGTGAACCGCAAGGTGATACCATGTGTTGGTAGGCCCGCACTGCCAGCTGGCTCAAGCCTACACTGTGGTCCAGCAGGGCTCACACTAATCCTAGCAGTTCGGACCGCCAGGACTGCGCCTCATCGCAGGCTGCACACCCGCTCAGTACTTAAGGTGTCCCTACCTCAGTGCACCGAAAGACACCATCCTGTGGCGGTGTGCTTGTGCCTGCCGCAGTGTATCCGGTGCCACCAAGTCTATGCACCGCAAGCCATGGACCCTTTAAGATTGAGTCTCGTGGTGCGGACGCCATCATGTTACTCCCGGCACTGGGCAATGTGCTGTGGCAGGGTCCTAGGCGCTCAATCATAAATGATAACCACACAGGGACACCCAGTTTCAGAGTGGAAATGGCGTTCAGCACGTGCCCCAGGCCCTTTTTATTGGCAGGGTCCTATGTCCTGTGATGGCTGTGCTGGATGGGTGTGGTGTAGGTGTAAACCAGCCGTGAGTGAGTGGCTGTGGCATGCTGACAACTAGACCTGTGAGCAGCAGATCCCTACAGGGTAGACCTAGGACATGTAGAATTGTCCGCCCCCATGTGAGCGTAAGCGAAGTGGGCTGGCCTGGTGTATGCCAGTCCAGCGTAAGGGTGTGAACAATGACCCCGGTCTCTGGGCGTGGTGCCGTTCTGGGCTGGACAAGGAAGTAACTAATGTGTGTGTCTCCGTTCTAGTGTCGGCGCCACCCGGACCGCAATCGGCAATGTGTCACCCTGTGACCCAACTCCCACAACATGAGCAACATGGACGTTAGGGGGAATCATTGACCCTGCATTCATCCATAACTACACACTTGCAAGATCATAGACATGCAACATCAGTGTGAAAATGAATGTTTAATGTACATTCAGTGGAGTATTGTAACTGGAGCAGTACCGGGCCATGCAAACCCCACCTTGGATTGTTGGCCGTGGAGGGCCAGGCAGAGTCCTTCAGGGAATGACAAGTACATCAGAAGAGAAGGAGTTGAGTCCGCAGTCTGATAGCTGTGTCATTGGTAACCAAACAGAATATGGTAGTCCATGTCGAGGTCCAAGGTGAGTGTCGCAGAGTGCATCGGGGGACAGTGGAAGGTGATGATGCAGAGGGCAGAACCAAGCAGAAACAGGCCATATGGTGGAGATGCATGCATCTTCGTCCTCTGCTGTTGCATGTGCCTCACATGTGGGTGGTGGTGTTCTGTCTCCAGCACTGTGTGGCAGTGACACATCAGGGGCCGGAGATGTGGATGGAGTGGTAGTAACAGCATGCATCAACGCCAGGCCTTGTGGCAGCAATACCATGAGGATGGTCTTTAGGGCATTGAGGGACCCAGCTACCTCTCGCTGGTTTGCAGCCTTGGCAGATGCTCTTTCCGCCCACGTCCGCTCCATGTTTTCCATGAGCCTCCGCATGAGTCCCAGCTCCCAGGCGACCTCGCTGGAGCCACTCTGACTAGACAGTCATTCTTGTCTCAAAGTCAGGACTCTGGCGATGTCAGCCATGGTTCGTTGGAGAGCATGGAGTGGACTGTGGGTGTCCATTAGGGAATGTGAATGGTCCCTGATGGGACTTAGACACCCATGTATGGCGTCTAGTTTGTCTGCCATGCGGTCGAACCCCACCTGAACTTGTTCAGCCAGCTTCTCCTGGCACCCCAACACACGGCATTGGAAGGCCATGTGTTCATAGTGGAGGTTCTGGGAGGCAGCCGTGGTGGTGGGTGCTACCTGCTGTGTGTTCTGTGCAGGGGGTGAGTTCTGCTCATAGCAGCTGGGCTGCCCTGCTCCTGGAAGTGGGGTGCGGAGGCTGCCCACAAGCTGTTGCAGTGCGTCGGAGTCGAAGGTGTGGTGGTCCTCTTCGTCATCGGAGAAGAGAGGTTCGGGCTGCTATGCAGGAGGTGTTGGATTTCCCCCTGCAATGTGAAGGGGAGATGCAGTTTAACATTGTGTTCACTTGTGTGTTGATGCATTGTACATGTTTACATTCAGACTGCATGACAGTGTACATTGTGAGTGTTTGGAGGGAGCTGCCTATTTGATGTGGGACAGTGGAAATTTCGACAACATCACGGATGTGTGTTTGTACTTGTACATCATCATCTCACATTTCCCTGCTATGCCAAATGTGATTGGCCAGTTTCTGCACACAAGCCGCACCAGTTGTGTCCTCTGTTCTGTTGTGGACGTGTTGCGGTTTGTACCACATTGTTGTCAATGTTGCTGTGCTCTGCATGTTATGTGTGTGTGCTGCATTTTGGGAGAGTCGCCCCTGCAGCTCTGATTTGGATGCCCCTTATCCCTTTAATACGGTGTGCCTTTGACTTCTGTGCTTATACAGTGCTGGGATGTTGCGGACTTGGGTACATTGGGCTCTTGGTGGGAGTTGGGACTCTGGGGCATGGATTGTCCGCAGCTGTGCTATGCCTAATTGTGCATGTGTGCCATCGAGCCCATCTCCCCCATCCCCCCAGTCCCTGGTCGTTACTCACCCTGTTGCTGTTGTGTCTGGTCCTGTTGAGCAGTGTCCGGTCCCCCAACTCCTGCCACCCTCTCCCCACTGATGACTGTGGACACCATTTCCTCCATCTTGTCCAGCTCCTCCTGTGGCGCTGGGCTCCCACCTCCAGTCTGCATTGCTGTCTTCCGGTTGTTTGCGAGTTTCTGCTTGGTTTTGCACTTGACATCATTCCAGCGCCTCTTGACCTCTCCCATTGTCCTCTTCACCACTTCAACTGCATTCACCTTGTCCACAATGGTCTGCCATATTCACTTTTTAGTTGCCAGTGACACAGTGGTGGTGTTCTATCACCTCCATTATCAGGATCCTGTTTTCCTGTGGATTGAACCTTTTCTTCCTACTCTTCTTGTCCTTGCCCTTCCCTGACCCCGAGGTCCCAGACTGGTCATCTGGGGGGCTTGTGGGGTTCTGGTTGTCCTCTGCCCTTGCTCCGGCTACCTCCATTGTGCTTCGCTGTTGTTTGGCTTTTGTATCTATTTTTTCTTCCAACTTTTATACTGCATTTTCCCGCATGACCATATAGGGATTGCAGGCCTGTGGCGATAGGTGGCATCACCGCTTTTTTTGCGTTCGTATTTCGCATTTTTGCGGCGTCGCGTTGATTTTGATGCGTTCATTTGACGCGTTATCGTGGGTCTATCGCATGGTCCCGCCATGTTGAGAATACCACGTTAACACAGAGTTATTTTCCCGCGATAGACTGCGATGTGAAGAGTTGCGTTAAGCTACTTTTGCGGTAGTTATCACACGTTCTTGATAATATCCCCTTAGTGTTCTTTACAGACTTCCATGTTCATCTTTCGACTAAATTTGAGAAGTGTTGGGGCAGCCATGATGGACACAGGAATGTTGTTCCACATCCTGGGTGCATGGATCCAAAACACCAGCTGCCTTGTTTTTTGTTTATTACTCATCTTAGTCTCCATTTTAATCGTGGTCTGGCTTGGGGCTGCTGACATTCACCAGAGTTTGTAAGCTTGTCTGCAAGGTAAATGGGGGTGCTGATTGTGATGGCTTTTAAATAATGCAACTAGCTTTGAAAATGATGCTATTTAGGGCAATTAGGCAGTGTGCAAGGGTTTGTCAGACAGGTCCAGTGGCGGCCGGTAGGCAAAGGTGGCGGGGAGGCGGGAGGAGGTGGGTAGAAAATAAAAAAAGAATAGAAAAAAAAAAACTTATCTCCTCCTCTTGTCGCCAGCCGCTGCCTCTCTGCGCCTCTCTTCGGTCGCAGCAGGAAGCACCCGGCTCCCAGTCAATCACATTGATTACCCATTGCAGTGTTGTGACTGGTCTGAGTGATGTGGCTCGGCGCTCAGACGGGGGCAGGGAGCCTGGACATGTTCCCCACCAGGCTGTGTAATGCAGCCTGGTGGGGAATATGTAAAGTGTGTAGGACTGTTTGGCCGGCTAGGACGGCTGTTCAAACAGTAATGCCCACTAAAAGTATGCTCAGCACTTCACCCCCTGGTTCCTGCTCTGGCCAGCACTGCCCTCCCCACACCTAGGAACAGGAAAATTAAAATTATAATAATGTCCCATTATTATCATTTTATTTTTCCTCTGCACTGCTCTGAAAGCAGTGGGGCGACACTCCAGCCACCCCTGGACAGTTCAGAATGTGGGATGTTTTTTTGGGCTGTTTGTTGGCCTGCTTTATTGTCTGGTGGGCCAGTGTTTACTGCTTATTCCCTTGAAATTACCACAAATGTTGCCAGAAGCATGCACAAGTGTATGCAGTCTCCAGTATCTTTCAAAATACCCATATTGCATGTCTTTACAAGTTCCAAACTGTTTTGATTTGCAAATGTGGGTCACTTTTTTAGCTATATGATTCTCTCAATGCGAGCACTTTTATTTGGGTGTCTGGGCCTATTTTTTGTCCCAGTCCGACGCTGACAGCCATTAAGGGGAGGCAAGGGACTTCCACCAGGGTCTAAATATATTTCCTTGGGTCCTGGATCAGACGTGCTGCGGTGCACATTGCAATTCTGTTTCAGAACATGAAGACCTAAACTTTCCATGTCACTAGAGATAGGAGGAGCCAATCAGATGATTACAGAAGATGCATAGCTGTCAAATTTATCATAGGTAAAGCTCACTTGTATATTGAGAGATGCAAGTCAAGTCATAGATATTAAAGGGGACTGGCCAGTGTTAGGAGGGGTTGAGGTATTTAAACAGTGGCATCTTCATCCGCTACCCCTAGATCCATTTTTAATGTCAAAAATATCTCATGTCAAATAAAGTCACAGTGTTGAAACGTAAAGAAGGGAATAGTGAACACATGAAAGCAAAGCTAACTAAAGCACTGAGCCAAATCTGGCAACATTACACAAAGGGACAACACTTGTATGGTGCCAATGATCACACAGATTTAAAACAGTAAGGCATCTATGGACTCAACAATTTTTTATTCTGTAAGTGAACAAAATTGCATTGGTCTCAGTTGCAGTCATAGGATGACGTGTGCTTTCCTGTGAGTGTGCCTAGCAGAGGGAATGCTGAACAATACCCTTGCAAAGAGGAGGGAAACAGCATTTACTACGGTGTCAGAACAACGCGGTGCCTTTAAAACGTGGTCAGTACAACGACCGCGTTGACACCACGCGCTCCATTACAATGCAAGTAATTACAACGACTTGCTTTAGGGAACTTTAGGTGGTAGATTTTAAATCCAACACCTTCCCTACTGTTGCACAGGCTGGAGTTGGAATAGTAAAATATTCTATTTCAAACTCCAGTGCTTCCCTAAAGCAAGTCGTTGTAATGACTTGCGTTGTAAGGGAATGCGTAGTAACAACGTGGTCGTTGCTGACCACGTTGTAAAGTCATGCGTTGTAAACGCATGTGTGAAAATGTCATACTACCAAAGAGGACCTTGGAGTAGATAGGCCCCATAACTACTTGAGAACCAACACTCCTAGGACCTCAGTCAAAGGCAGAGGGATCTGTAATAAGCTGATACATGATGACGTGCAAATGATGAAGTAGAATAGTATTTATTAAAGTTCAAGGAAATAAGTAAACCCCATCCAGCATCAATTCATTAGAAAGAGGTAAACCGAGCAAAGCAGCTCTTATATCAAAGGGTCAAGTAAAAAACAAATGTCCGTTCTATGTTCGTTTCTTCTTCTTTAATTCAATCTTGTCTCATATATCTCTTGTTCCTGTACATATGCTTCAAACTAGTGCCTTCAAGCCGAGCCAACACGTGTTTCGTCCCCAAGGCTATCAGCCCAGGACTTCATCAGGGCCAATTGCAAAAATCAATATCAAGGAGAAAACGAAGTGCAGTCTTCTATACCCTTGAAAGTAATGTTGATAGATTCCTTCTATACGATAATTGTTAAGTTCCAAATTTTAGATTTCTTCAGTATAAAAAATGTAGCAGCCAAATATCCTTGGCTGAAGTCCACAATCAGAACCTCTAGCTCGAAAGTCGGAAACACGTGTTGGCTTGGCTTGAAGGCACTATTTTGAAGCATATGTACAGGAACAAGAGATATATGAGACACGATTGAATTAAAGAAGAAGAAACGTACATAGAACGGACATTTGTTTTTTACTTGACCCTTTGATATAAGAGCTGCTTTGCTCGGTTTACCTCTTTCTAATGAACTGTGAAGTGGGCTTTGCCCATATTTTACAACGTGGGGTGGTCATCGTATGGTTGACCTTGAAGCAGCAGTTCTATTAGGATATTTACTTTTACTACAAATATCACTTCCCTGCGCAAATATTCCCTACCACCTTTTCTTCCCATCCAGCATCAAGCCCTGCAGTCGCCAACTGCTCAACTGCTTACAATCTCTTTCACAAGATGCAGGTTCCACGTTCTAGGCAGCGTAGCTTAGTAACAGAGATGACATTCCATAGATACCACGGAGTAAGAACACTACATCATCCTTTCTGTAGATCCATGGTGAAATGCTCAAAGCGAAGAAATAACCAACGCTTCCAAAATTCCTGTGCGAAACACAAGCCTGACCCCATTGTGTTATGAATCCTCCATAGAATGTAAAATATATGTTGGGAATGGGTGGGTGGAAGGTTTCATTCTGCCTGTAGAATTGGTGGAATTTGGTGACTCTACATTTCTCTTGTAACACGGAGTTCTGGCCAATCACTTTGGGATGGAATTTTTTCTCGCGTTGCTACAGAAATGCGAGCCTGAGTGAGATTTGGTGTCCCCCCCTTGCGTTGTTTTTTACCACGGGCGGTCACAAGCAGTCTCGGTGAGAGGGCTGCTGTTTGAGCAGATTTGCTGACACTCAAGTAGATTTTCTACTCGAGATGTATCAAAATCAGCTTGAATGGCTGCACACTCTAGCACACTGCACAGTGCTGTTTGCACTGATTATTCAGTGCTGCTCGAGCTACCAGTGCTAAATTGTAGCACAAGCAGACTGACATGCATATTTCCGCCCATCGGCAGAACTCCACGGAATCTTGCTGAGTTTTTATGTAACTCTGCGGATTTCTGTGGAGTGAAACTCTCTGAGTTCCACCCACCCCTAGTTAAAAAGGCATCTGCAGGTTGACAAAGTGAATAGAAAAAACTCTTAAATTAGGAGAGAATGAAGAGAGAGTGGCACAGCACTTTATCTGATCCAGGCAGAGGAGGAGACACAACAAGGGTGGCAAATATTTGACTCCCAGAGCAACTGACATGTTTTTGATGCATCTGGGAGTATTTCAATGTTTGTGGCAGACCAATAAAGGGTGGAAAGGTACTTTAACTGGCAGGGCTGGCTCATCACTAGTGTGAATGGCAATAATATCTGGCACCACAGTAGAGATGTGCACGAAAACCTGGTAAGCTCATAAACTTGAAGCATGCATGAAGACACCACCATTTTGCATTCATGAGCTTTTCATCAGCAAATTGACAGCTTAGACAGTGATGTAAACATCTGTTAGTCAAACTAGCAGATCACACAAGTATGACTGATCCAACCACCATGTAGGGTGAAACAGGTTCAATCGAACAGTGCAAATAGCTGGAATATCAAACTTTAACAAATCTAGCAGCTTCCAATGAGGGTGTGTTCGCCCCATCATAAACATTTTTAACACAGAGTTGCATGATCACTAAGTTAATCAACCAGTAACAAAAAAAAGGCAGTCAAAATATCAAGTCAACAAAAATGAACTAATAAGCAAGAACCATAAAGATACAATAAAGGATTGTATAGAACATCTGCACTGACAAGGCTGCAAGCCTTTTGGAGTAAATGTGGAACATTAATCAGGGGGCCCTGACATGCCTAGGAAAATAAATTAGGGCACGTGCAGAATTATGTCAGGAATTAATATTGAAGAAAGGAGAGCCTTGGCTTCCCCTTGCCTGAGAACACATTGAAAGGCAGATAGAAAGAAAAATCAAATAATGTAATAGAAATGTGAGCAAAAATGCAATAGAACACAAAGAGCCAGTTATACAAAGGGTTTTAGAATTCGCAAACCCTCTGATTCAGTAAGCAGAGGGTTTGTGAATGCTAAAACCTTTTTCAATTGTACTAAGACCATTTAACGATTCTGAAAAGGTTTTCTAAATTGTTAAATGGGTTCAACGGGTTTAGGAATCCACAACCAATCGGTATTTGGAAGGAGCGTCTTCAGGGTGTCTCTTCCAAATGCCAATTACTTATGGTAATTATTAATTAGTTAATGAATTAGTATTTTACCAACACCTCAAATGAGGTGGTAATCCATTTACAAATGATGATGTTTTCCTTTAAGAAAAATGATCTGTATAAAAAAAAAATGCTTTATTTAAAAAACAATTACAAACCTGGTGGTCTGCTTACTCCAACAGGCCCTCACAATAAGTATCCCACCTAATTGCACTATATGTTGGGCACTATTCTCTTTTGGAGACATATCACTAGTTTAATTGCGAGAATGGGAGCAATTCCTTTTTGTTAAATAACCCTCACACACTCTAGTAGTGTCATGCTTCATCATCCGGTTCACCCTGACTCCTAAAGGTCAGGTAGCACTTAGAAGAATAGGCCAGGGGGTGTTGAAGATTAAACATCCCCCAGAAGCTCCCCATATCCCTTTAATAGCAGAGTTTCAGGGGATATTAAAACGAAGAAGAAATGGGGTAGTGAGGATTCAAATGTCCTATGACACTGGTGTCACTGCCAACATGTTTCAGCCTTTTAATTATGGCCCCTATTGGTTCTAGGCTTGCTTTCTTCGGGGCAAAAAAGATATTCCCTCCCTGGTTCAAAGTAAGTAACTTGTGCAGTGCAGGTAGCTGTACCTACATACCCGGTCCGGGTATATACTTATCCTGGAACTGGAATGTCAGCCTTTTTGTGTCCAACCCGACTAAGGTAGACTGAGGCTGCCTAGCGCCAATGCAGGCACCCTTGTGCTATAGTGCAAGCATGTATGCTTAAGGGCAAGATTATTTTTGTGCAGGAAATTATATTTTCCTGCACAAGAGCAGTTCTAAGAGCAATGTCCTCTTTCTATGTATGTTACAGAATGCATCACACATAGAAACAGGAAATAATAAGGAGAATTAAATATATTTCTACTTGTTATTCCATGGTCAAGGTGGTGTACCATATTGCCACTAACCAGGTTTACTGATTTCAGTAAATTTGAGATTGCTTCAAATTCCATGGGTGAATGCACGGGGAAAACCCATGTTCCACTCACGGAACGCCTATCACTATGGAATGTAATGCAACACTGCATTACATTTTTACACAAAGTCACGCAAGGCGGTGCAAATCATGTCTTGTATGGCTATGCATATCTTACTCAAGCTTTTGCGTCGCCTTGCATGAATAAAGGACAACGCAAAGGACTACTAAAACTGGGCCCTTGTACTGTAGAATACAACACTCACTATGCAAATGTTCACTTTCTTTCTCGTACACCTGGTTATTATGATGTGTGCAGCAAAGCAGGACCTGTGCCATGGGTAGGTATGGATACCTCCCCGTAAGTGCTACAGGCAACAAGCCCAGTACTCATTACTTAGGAAATGAATTAATGTTACTCTGGCCAGTTATGTATATTCCTCTTGAGCATGAGCACCTGTGTCCTACACTCAAATTTAGGAGATTTGAGAATTATGAAAGATTTCATGAGAAAAAGCACATGCAAGAGGTTGTATCCAATGATTTTCAGATACTGAGAATCTGGAAGCACTGACAACGCTGCTTATCATATGCTTGATGTAATAATATCAAGAAAGAAAAAGTTTGAAAAAGTAAAAAAATTGATCTTCTCACCAATTGAAGACAGGAGAAAAATAGGGGTGTGTGAAAGTTGTTGAATTTCCCTTTGCGTAATAATGCGACATTTCAGAGAAACTTCGCTAATGAAGGATCACTGAAATCCAACATTTTGCACTATACTTTAATGCAAAATGTAATGCATAAAATACATGTGGCATGAACAACAGCCACACGGATTTGGTCATTCGCTTTGTTCCAGTTCTCCTGCAGTGTGATTTTTCATGAAGATTGTGTAATTATGCGACCAGACATAATATGGCGGAATTTCAGATATTGCACGTAACAACAATAATTCGAAATGCTGGAAGCTAGTTGAGATTACACGGGCATAACAAAAAAATATCCTAGGCTTAGAAATAACTAGCGGGAACCCTCCTAAATAGTTGCGCCCACTGCTGCCAAAGTAAATTCTTGGGAACAGAATCTCCTATTTGGTACATACTTCAGGTGGGTTCCACTTCAGGTATGAATAGAAGTTAATATACTCTGAAACATAAAGGATTTCTTGAGGCATATCTATTTAAAAGAATAATTCAAATTTTACACCCTTAGACTAGGTCTACCTCCCCATGGGGCATATTATCAAGCCAGGCGATAAAATTATCGCCGCTTTAGCGGCAGAAAACTGCCGCTAAAACGGCGATAATGAGCTTGATAATATGCTCTATGGAATTCCAATCGAAGCCCATGTTAGATGTCCTTCACATCTAACATGGGCTTCAATTGGAATTCCATAGAGCATATTATCAAGCCCATTATCTCCGTTTTAGCGGCAGTTTTCTGCCGCTAAAGCGGCTATAATTTTAATGCCTGTCTTGATAATATGCCCCCAAGTCGGTCTAATGAGCATCCAAAAGTTATACTGTTTACCCAAAGTGGACAAAGATTCTCAGTACAGGTCACTATTTGTGAAATTTTTAAATACTTCCCAGAAGCCTTAGTAATAACTACTTGGAAATCATTGAAAAGCTCAAAAGAACCACATATTGCCCTCTGTTTAAATACTCCGGCAGCCCGCGCGCCAGTCAAGGAGTCAATTTCACTGCCTAAGGCACTGATACTCCTAGTATGGCCCGGGCCCCTCCTGACCTTTACATGCGGCTCACTGGTCAACAGAAACCCTGGTCTGCTGTTTACGCCACTCAACAGAAACATCAAAAAGATATTAAAGAAACAGGCAAGCATTTATTTATAGGTTTAGTTAAGTTGAAGAAAGAAAGTAACTAGGGTGTCCTGCACCTCTTAACTTAAGAAACACCTTCATTTTTAAACACATCTCAGAGCAAAAGTGCAAACATTGCATAAAGCCTCTTCAAATTTCAAGAAGTGTGTTTCATTAACACGCAGAACCATTTCTCCTTAGTACATCAGATTATATCAGTGCATTGAAAAGTATTATTTTATTTACGGCAATAGTTTTCAAACATGAAATTAAAAACATGAATTGCTCCTCCCGCCCTGACAATAATCCCAAAATGTAACTAAAAGTTAAGTCAGTTGCTATGCGCATCCTCTGGGTGGCCCGGGTTACTATAATACGTGAACAACATTATAATTTGTTAAACCAAACACAGGAGATGAATTTGTAAAGCACACATCCTGAAGTCCTTTATTTCAAGGTCTTCATATATGTGATACTGAAGAAAAAGGAGGGAAAGCGGGAACAATTGTCTAAGATCATGCAATTTGGCAAAGTGGGGAAGCCGGGATTAATCCTAGGTTTTCTGGTTTCACATTGTGCAGTTTAGTCACTAGATAAACTTCGCTTCCCCTCTACACACCATACCACAAACACTCTCATGCCAACTGTCCTGCCCCGACCACCACCTTGCTGGCATCAATGCGGCTCTCGGTCACATCACAGACCAAACCTTTTGACCACTGCGAAAATGTTTGCGAGTACCTATGGCCTAAGGCAAAGTAATTTGCAGTGTTGTGCCATGTAAACCTCCAAAATAAATGAAGACAACACCATCTGCAGCTCCTTTGCGTTCTTCAAACGCTCCCTCTGTGATTGAGATGTCCGGCTAAAAAATTGATTATAGATCTTGAGTCTCTGTTTTCCGAGCATGTACGAAAGAATCCACTAAGGCCGCTCTCTGGCGGTGCTCATCAGCCTTGTGCACGCGCTCTGCAGTCAGCTAATTTTCACACATCTTCACCTGATCCAGGATGTTTCTCCTTGGCTACAAATTTATCAGCACCTGCTCATTAGTTCTGAGAGGTAAAGCTGTGAAGACTGCCATCAAAACTGTGAAGTGACGCAAGCGTCACCTTTTGTTAATGAGCCGAAGATAGACGTCGTCAAATGGTGTTTTTATTAATATGTGTGAGGCAATATATACACATGTTGTTTTTTTCTATTAGGATATTGTTAAGTGCCCATGGGTCTTCTAAAACTGCATGCTTCAAAGAAGGAAGGGATCACACATTATTTTTTTGCTTTATTCTTAACCAGAAGGACCGACTTTTTTTACAACAGGATTGGCAGGTGCACACTGGGAAGTCAAGATGAGAGTATGCGAGTCACAACACTTTTTATGCACCTTATATGAACTTGGAAAAAACAAAAAAAACACCCATGGGCATATTTATGAGGTTTGTGGCGCAGGGCAGCACAGCACCGCAAGTCATCTAGCTGCGCTGGCCTGCATCACAGGGAAAGGACAGGAATGCACCATATTAATCCAATACAGTGCATTCCTGCCCTTTTCGTTTGTGCTAGCATCGCCTTTGCAGCCTAGTGCCACCGCAGGCACCCTTGAATCATGGTGCAAGGGTGCCTGTGTTGCAGGCAGTATTGTAATTTTGCAGGACGGGGCATCTTCCCCCACTAAAACAATCTCTAGAGGCTTTTTCCTCTTTCTCTGTGTGCTGTAGAATGCAGCACATATAAAAAGAGGAAAAAAAGAGGAGAAATAAATATATTTCTCCTTGTTACGCCTCTCGTGGGAGGCGTATCTTTTTGGCACATTCACAGATTTACGAGGCCTTGTAAATCTGGGAATGCATCAAAAACCATGGGAGTTGCGTAGGAACACCCAATCAAAACCCATGGATCGCCTTCCTAGGGCAGAGTAAGCAATGCAGCTAATTCCACTTCATTGTGTTTACTCCATATTTTTGGAGCCAAGCAAAGTGGCTTTTGCGTGGCTTCGAAAACATGTCTTATGGTATGCATAGCTCTTACACCACATTTCGTGGTGCAAAAACGATGCAAACTGGGTCATAAATATGTGTTTATTTCTAGGCCAGGTGACATTTATGTTACTCCTGCATATTCTTGCGAAATTTCAATGATTTTGTGCTAAATTTGTTATTGGAAATGCATAACATGATGCTACTCCTCTAAGTCACACACAACAAGTATGCAAGCCGCTGCTTTTGTGGCACTTGTGGTTCCTGTGCTCTTTTATTTTAGTGCGAAATGAATGCGCATATTTATAATAGAAAAATGGGAGCGAGGAAGAATTTAACACTAAATTATAGCAGGAAATGATGTATTTCTAGTTCACTTAGTTATATGTAGTTTTGCCTAATTTTTCCAAAATTCTGAGTAATTGCACTTATGTACATTGCCACATTTCACACACCCCTGGTTATTTCATAGAACTAAAGACATGAGTGGAGAATAGTAAAGTAAGAAATAATATTGCACTCCTTTTATTTCTATATGGTCAAGAGTTCACATTTGAAATAACATAGGAGATAAAACCTTTACAAGCGATGTGGTTTCCTAGTACATTGAACTAAAGAGACACAGACCAGTAGGCTCAAAGTTTTTTTAGGGGGTCTTCACAGGTATTGTGGAAGGTTGCCTACTCTTGATTCCACCTCATGCTTTTTTCTTCCACTATCCCACACTCCTGCCTCTTTATCTCCCTCTTGCAGCTTTTTTTGTCCCATCTTTTTCTCTTTGCCACTATTTTGTTACTTTTCGCTCTCTCCTGCTGCATCCGATTTCTACCTCTTGATATTGCTCTGGGCCAAAGTAGGAGGGGGGCAGAACTCGCAGACTTTCATCCGCAGAATTCCACGTAGTTACATAAAAACTCAGCTAGATTCATTGGAGTTCTGCCAATGGGTGTAAATATGCATGTTGTACTGCTCATGCTGCAAATTAGCGCCAGTAGTGTGAGCAATGGTTAAAAGTCAGCGTGAACGGCACCATGTGGTGTGCAAGTGTGCACAGCCATTCAAGTAGATTTTTTTGCCGCTTCAGTAGAAAACCCACTCGGGCGACAGGAAATCTACTCAGGAAGCAGCCCTCTCACCATGACTACTTGTGTCCACCCTGTTAGGAAATGCTAAGGGATGCCAAATCTCGCTCGCACTCACACTTGTGGACCCTCACGGGAAAAGATGTTGCCACGTGGCCGTTGGTGGAATTTGGGCAGAACTCTGAGTTACAAGACTAATGCAGTGTTGCCAGATTCTGCCAATTCCGCAGGCGGAATGAAACATTCCGTCCACCCCTAGGTCAAAAGCGGATGAGGAAAAAAGCATGTTGTGTACAAGAGAAGGTACAGAGTTCCTCTAAAGAAGATAAGAAAGAGTACTGTCACGTGTAAGGGGTTCCAAGTGGACCCCGCTGTTAGATAAGCAGGAGGGGAGAAAGGGGAAATTCCCTTGTCGGAACTAGGGCTCTCACACACCCAGCAAGCTAGGTGTCATGCTTCATCATTTGAGCTTGCCCCTCGTCAGGTCGGCGCTGCAATACCTGATGGGCACCCAATATTGGGGCTCTTTAGCGGGGATCTTTTGTTCCTGCCGATGGGTGCAGTGGGGGTAAGGGCCCTAGTGTGTGTAGATGTGAGTGTACAAGATGGCCGCCACCTTTACCGGCTACCCGCACCATCGTTGTGATTCACCTGCCAATACTTAGACTGTCACATGACCGCCCCTACGTCATGTCCTTGCTGTACATCTAAACACCAGCCACCGGTAACCAGTTACCATCCCGGTTCCGGCGGCAGGGTAGGTCCATGAGCTTTAGCGTTCCTTCACGCTGGTAAGTACCTTGTTTTTCTCATCCACGAGACGCGGTCAACCCTGGATCCCTTCCGAGGTGAGATTTTAATTTTAAGATCGACCGGACTCCCTTGTTCGAGCCGGCTTGACATGGTGTTACATTCTATGATCACTCATGGTTTCCAGAGCGGCCGGCTTGTGTGTTTTGCGCTGCGGTTACCTTTCCAATACCCCCGCTGCGCCCTGCCGCTGGCCGCCCGAATCTGTGCGTAAGGTGTTTGTGGCTCCATAATGAGCCCTTGTCTGTCAGGCCACCACGTCTGTGACCTTTCTTCTATGCTCCCAAGATTGGTCCATTGGCTGCTATTAATCCCACTATACCATAGTGCCCCCTTTTTAACTATTCTTCCCACACAACCTTTTGTACCATTCTAGGACCCAAATTGGAGTCCTTATACCGCCGGCAACTGTTGCAAGACCTCCTTGCTATCAGTTTAGGTGAGTCCCTCTTTCTTTAAACTCCTTGTTTTGTCCAAACCGCACCCCCCCTTTCAATATCGCTGATAGATAACTTTAGTATCAATACACTCACTGATACTCAGGAGTATATTATGGTTTTATCTCAATTTTAATTCTTTGTTTTCATAGTTATACCTGTCTTTTGGGCACAACTTCTTCTTTTTAATGAAGATAAGATCTGTACCAAGTGTGAGTGCACCTACACGTATTTCCTATTTCTACTTCTCATTTCTCGTTTCAGGTTACCTTACCAAGCTTGTGTGGTATGTAGATTTTTCGTCTGTCCACCTAGTGTAGATAGTTCCACCACTGATCCTGAGGAAGTGCCCTGACCGCTATGGCTACTATGGCACAAAACATGTAGATCCCTTTGAGAGTAGGGTATACACAACTAGATTCATCATTTCTAGCTTCAATACCCACCTCAACCACTTTTATTTTTATTAGGCTGTTTACCACCATAATAAAGTGTATTTTTGGACGAACTGACCTATTTTATATTCACTTCACCTACACTCACATCTACACACACTAGGGCCCTTACCCCCCTGCACCCATCGGCAGGAACAAAAGATCCCCGCTAAAGAGCCCCAATTTTGGGAGCCCATCAGATATTACAGCGTCGACCTGACAAGGGGCAGGCTCAAATGATGAAGCATGACACCTAGCTTGCTGGGTGTGTGAGAGCCCTAGTTCCGACAAGGGAATTTCCCCTTTCTCCCCTCCTGCTTATCTAACAGCGGGGTCCACTTGGAACCCCTTACACGTGACAGTACTCTTTCTTATCTTCTTTAGAGGAACTCTGTATCTTTTCTTGTACACAACCTTGATGGGGTATGTACATTGGACCTCATTAAACTTACCCCTTTGTCCCTACGTTTGTTCAAAAAAGCATGTTGCCACCAGCACAAATTATGCACTGGCTAAGTCACTTCCAGCAGTGATATCAAAAGACTGTGTACAATCTCCAAGAAAGATGTTGTTAGAAATGGGGGTCTCTAATTGGCATAGGTATGTACCTTTGTCAAAGTAGGGACCATTGCTTCTAGTGAGGGTAAGGGGGATACAAACTTTAGATGACCCCTGCTCACCCCTTTTGTAGCTTGGCACGAGCAGACATGCTTATCCCAAAGGCAATGTGTAAAGTATTTGTACTCAAAACACACAGTAATATAGTGACTGCAGGCATCGAAGAGCATCGGAGCTGCGGTGCAGGCTGGGTGGTGCGTCGTGCACTTCACAAGCGGTTCCCCTGGCCTCAGTGCAGGTCGCGAAGTCACAGGCTGCATAGCTGATGCCGTCAGAGTTGCTTTTCTTGCTTTCTTTAAGTCCCAGCAGCGGAGTTCAGGAAAGCTGGTGGTGAAGTCTTTGTGTCTCTGAGACTTCAGAACAGGAGGCCAGCACACACAAGCCCTTGGAGATTCTAATTCAAGCAGCTTCGCTGCAAAGTTCCAAACTTTGTCCTCTTCCTTGGCAGAAGCAGCAACTGCAGGCCAACACAGCAAAGAGGCAATACTCCTCCTTACAGCTCTCCAGATCTTCTCCTTAACAAAAGGTTCCTCTTGAGTCCAGAAGTGATCTAATCCTCTGGGGTCTAAGGTGCAATATTTATTCCCCATTTGTCATTGTTCTCTTTGTGCCACTGGTCTCTGAGCCCAGTCCAAACCAGTTCTCTCCTCTCTGGTGCAGCATGACCACAAGAGGTGGGGACAGCATTATGCACAGGAGACAATGCATATTCAGGTGTAAGTGAAACCCCTCCCACCAATTTAAATGCAGCCAAGGTCTATATAGCTCAGCTCTGAGTCACCTTCAAAAGGCAGGACACATCTCAACCCCCCCACCCCCGGTGGCTGTCTACAGTGTATGCATATCCCCAGCCCCTGTCAAAACCAGAGAGTCAATATGCAAACCTGCAGGGCACACAGAATGGTTAATTGAGAAAATGCCTACTTTAAAAGTGCTACTCAAACAAATGATGGATGGAATGCTGAATAAATCATTTGTTTGCATAGCACTTTTCACCATAAGTGGGATGGGTACACCCAGACGTGGGTCCCTTGCTCTCTATGCCACTGGATTCAAGCTAGCCTGGCTGATGAAGGGTAATACCCAGAAACTGGTCCCAGGATGCTTGTTTTTGGTCCAGGTTGGACCTGGCTTGGCAGTTCAGTCTGGACTGTTCCCATGAGGCACAGGGTCAAGACTTATTTGCATATGGCTGGGTCTAAACTGGGGTGGCATGGTGAGCAAAAGAACGATGGATTTAACCCAGATCTCTTGACTGGGGGTGAATGCATGATTTATTCAGCATTCCGTCCATCATTTGTTTGCGTAGCACTTTTCACCCTAAGTGGAATGGGTATGCCCAGACGTGGGTCCCTTGCTCACTGTGCCACTGGATTCAAGCTAGCCTGGCTGATGAAGGGTAATACCCAGAAACCAGTCCCAGGATGCTTGTTTCCGGATCAGGGAGGAGTTGGCTTGGCAGCTTGGTCTGGACTGTTTCCATGAGGCACAGGGTCAAGACTGATTTGCATATGGCTGGGTCTAAACTGGGGCGGCATGGTGAGCAAAAGAACGATGGATTTAACCCAGATCTCTTGACTGGGGGTGAATGTATGATTTATTCAGCATTCTGTCCATAACTTGTTTGCGTAGTACTTTCTAAAAGTGGCATTTTCAAACACAATTTAAAAAAACACCTCCCTAAAAAGATTCTTAGTTCAGAGAACCTAAACTCCATTTCTCTTTCTTGTTCCAATGGACAGTTATACTTGTAAGATGTCACAAAGTAACTTCCAAGGTAGCCTATGGGACAGAGAGCCTTTCAATCGTGAAAACAGAAAATGGCTGTATTGCACTATCAAGAGGTAACATGCACCAGCACATGTCCTACCTTTTAACTACACTGCCTATGGGGTACCTTGGGCCTACCTGAGGGGTGCCTTACATGCAAGAAAGGTGAAGTTTAGGGTCTGACACATGGTTGCACTTGCAAGATCAACATGGCAGTTTAAAACTGCGCACAGACGCTGCAGTGGCAGGTCTTAGATATCTTTCCAGAGCTACTCGTGTGGGTGGCACAATCAGTGCTGCAGGCCCACTAGTAGCATTTGGTTTACATGCCCTGGCACACTCAGTGCAATTTAATAGGACCTTATCAGTAAATCAAATATGCCAATTATGGACAACCAATTATAATCATAATTTACACAGAGACCATTTGCACTTTAGCACTGATTAACAGTGGTAAAGTGCCCAGAGAAGGAGGAAGAAGCAAACATTTTAGCGATAACCCTGCAAAAAGGGCCATTTCCAACAGATGTAATGCCAGAGGATGAAAAATAGGGATCACTTGGAGCTTCTATTCTAAAAATACACTAAAGCAGGAGAGAGTACTTGAGTTCTTTGTGTTCAGTACTACCTGCTGACCCAGCCTGTGCATCCAGGTCAGTTTCTAACCAGTGCATGACAGGCCTTTAGTCCTCCTGATGGGATAAATATAGAATATGTGGCACTGGAGCAGAATCATCGCATGGTAAAGTGATTTGTCCTTTCTCTGAGTCTGGACAAAGTTGCTTAGAAAGGTTAACAGAGACTACTTTTGCTGTCTTTGCTCTGCTGTGGGAGTTCTGGTTGAGAAGTCTAGGATGTGGTCCATGGGTGGGACTTGGATAAAAAATATAACAAAGCATTGATCCCATTTACTTAATACATCATTACATTAACCACAGTGTGGGGTGATGTATCTCAACTAATCCTGTTTTCTTTGCAACCTGGGATTTGTAGTCCTGTGCTAGTAAAGCATTAAAGAATAACTTCAAGAACCAGAAAGAAAAGAATAAAGTCAGGATTGTAATAGCTTCTCACACAGTTGTGAAACACATTGCCTGTACCGGCACATAAGCAAGGATATAGCTTCAGCAAAGGGTTTATGGGGTGGGATAGCCTCCTAATAAATCCACAATTGGGTCTTGATCTGGCAGTGACAGCAAGATCAGCCGGCTGCTGCAAAAGTTATACTAAGTCACTGTTGCTGCAGACAGGATAGAGGTGGGCCAGGCAGCATATTAACCGGAAGAACTGAGCCACGGGTCTGCCTTGGATCTCAACGTTCATGAACACAAATATTTGGCATACAAATCATGCCGAAACATCATGTACAATTATGATACAATCACTTCAAAACTAAATAAAAATTTATTTTCTTTAGCATAGGGAAGTGTCTTATTCTTAATTGTTCACATTATTATATCTTTGCATTGAGAGGCATTTATTAAAAGTGATAGCTCCAAAACCTCAACCTATAAATATTCATGGCTTCCCATGCCTTGTTGACAATGATACCAATGAAATCAGAGGCAAGTCAACTGTCACATCTACACTATATGTGACCTGGAATCCTATTATAGAGTGAGCAACCTTATGATCTGTTAAATCAAACAGAAGAGACTTTGTAGAGCGTAATTCCTGACCTCATACATTTGAAGATACTCATATGCATTAATAAAGTAAAAAAGAAGCTTGATAAAATATTTGCCTAGGATCACACAAGTTGTTCAAGTGAGGAAGGTGGAATTGATTTCTCATTTTCTGGTTGCATGTTGTGCTTTGCAGCTACTAGATGATATTTCTTTCTTTTGCTTGTTTCACATCAAAGATCAAAGCTTTGTTGTTAATTTGTTAATTCTTCATGCATGAGGTTAGAACCTGGGGGTAGGGCAGAAGCCATATGGAAGTTCAGTTCATCTTGGGCTTGAGGGTCCAAGAGGACATTGAGATGAGCCAGAGCTAGGCATCTGGCTCATCCATTCTGTGGCCTGCCCACTTCTATGACTGCACATGGGATGGCAGAGAGATTGACCTATGAAGGTGTGTGCGATGCACAGGCAGGGCCATGGGCATGGATCTGGTTGGGGGGGTGGGGAATGTAAGTGGTTTGGGTCCTGCCAGGTCTCTAATGTGGCAGCAATTAAACACTGTATTTGAAATGGGTCCCTTTGGGGTCCAAATTCAATTCCTTTTACCGGCAAAAACAATGCTTGGATTGCCAACAGCAATTTAGAAAGCCTTGAGGTAATCCATAACAGCGATGCAGTTCAATTTATATTTCATTTTCACTTCATCTCGCAATCCCTAAACTTATTCATATTTTTCCATATGTTGTGTTTCTGTAGTTTTTTACGCAACATATCACTTTTTAATGAGCCCAGTTCTCTCTACAAATGTAAAAACAACAGTTGATGGACAGAATGCAGAACGATGTCATACATTCACCCCAGTACAGAGATCTGGGCCTAAATCCATCGTTTTTTTGCTCACCATGCCATTCCAGTTTGAACCCAGCCATATCCAAATCAGTCTTGACCCCGTGACTCATGGGAACAGTCCAGCCCGAACTGCCAAGCCAGGTCCTCCCTGGACTGGAACCAAGCATCCTAGGACCGGTTTCGGGGTTTCACCCCTCTTCAGCCAGGATAGCTTGATTCCAGTGGCATGGAGAGCACGGGACTCAAGTCTGGTCTAAACCGGGGTGGCATGGTGAGCAAAAGATTGATGGATTTAACCCAGATCTCTTGAATGGGGGTGAATGTTTTGATTTGTTCTGCATTCCGTCCATCAATTGTGTGTCTTTTGCTTTCTCGCTCTAAGTGCGCCAGGTATGCCCAGACGTGGGTCCTGGGCTCACCATGCTACTGGAATCAAGCTATCCTGGCTGAAGAGGGGTGAAACCCCGAAACCGGTCCTAGGATGCTTGTTTCTGGTCCAGGGAGGACCTGGCTTGGCAGTTTGGGCTCGACTGTTCCCATGAGGCACAGGGTCAAGACTGATTTGCATATAGCCAGGTCTAAACTGGGGTGGCATGTTGAGCAAAAGAATGATGGATTTAACCCAGATCTCTTGACTGGTGGTGAATGTTTTGATTTGTTCTGCATTCCGTCCATCAATTGTGTGTCTTTTGCAGTTCTCTCTACAAGTCTGGGTGAGTTCCTGTTGTGGTTGAGTGTTCATGATGGAGCACGAGTGAGAACACTGGAGATGAGTCTGAAGGTTGTGTGAATTTCTCACAATGCGTGCCAGTGTGTCATAAAGGTTCAGTCACTATGCACATGCAATCTTTGGCCTCTTTGCATAGCGCACAGAGGAATGCGTATGTATCTGCCAACTGCTGTTGTGATTTTATAGCAAATTGTGTGAAGGAGATTCACAGCTGTCAAACTTTTGACAGCTCCAAAAGGAAAGGAGATGCAATGTTTAAAGCTGAGTTGGTAGATGTGTGTGTCAGGAGAGGATGTAGTGAGATTAATAGCACTACATGCAGAAGAAGAGAGTGGCAAGATTGTGCGGAGAGGAAAATTATGATGTATGATAGGCAGGTGGAGGATTTCAGAAAAATGTGGGGAGAAAAAGGATCTAGGTAAAAGTAGATTTTCTAATTCTATATAGTGACTAATATTGATGGACAATTTGTCCAGCGTCTTAAATATTGATTTCTTAGGATTCTCTATTTGAGAAAACCTGACATCACATACCAAGAATGACTTTGTTCAAAGGGCTGCCAATGTGCCACTGACTTTTACCAAATGCATTTGTATTTTGTGAACTGACCTTTGTATTATTAGGTGAGTTCACAAATCAGAGAATCGTAGTGGGTCGCAATTTGACCTACTTCAATTACATACATAAGGTAGGTCGCATATTTTGACCCTCTATGATAGGCTACAATCACCGAGAGGGTGTTCTGCTGGGGTCTGTGATTACTTTTTGAAAAAGCAATATTTCTTTAATTCAGCCACTTTTCCTAAAAGGAAAACTATGTGCATTAAAAAAAATAAAAAGTTGTACAAACATTTTGTAAGCAGTCCGTGGAACACTGCCTACCTCTAAAAATGCTTTTGCAACATTCCTCGGGGACCTATTCCTGTTTGCGAATGGATTACCACCTCAAAAGAGTCAATTGTAATGCCATATTGACTCGATATTTGTAGGGGGCGCCCTTAACACACCCCATCCAAATAGCAATTCCTATTGGTTTCCTAAGTCCATTTTGTGATTCAGAAAACCAATACCAGATTGGTAATTGGGTTTAGAACATTTCAAGACAGCTGAAAAAATCAGTGAGACTAGGAACACTCTGAAGACCTCCCCCACTTCCACAGACATTAGCAATGATTACTTCAGTTTCAGATTGAAACATTTTAAAATCTAAGGGGCCGATTAGGATGACGCACCCTAGCGGTGCTGGGACCGACCGCCAGTGGTGCGGCGGTCCCGCACCAGCAATTAGGATGCCACCGCCACTGTGGCGGTGGCATCCTCTATTCCCAGCATTGTGGTGGGCGGTGCTCACAGCACCGCCCGCCACAATGCTGGGAATGCACGTTGTGCATTGTCATGCACAAGGTGACAGGCACCGCGCGGTGCCTGCCACCTTGTCCATGACAATGTAGGGGGGTACCATAGGTACCCCCCATGTGTACCCCCCCAATACCCTGGGGGCCCGAAACGGGCCCCTGAAAGCAACGTCCGCCTGGCTTTCCATGGCGGGGTCTCCGCCATGGAAAGCCCTGCACCGCGGTCCATGCTAATATGGATGGCGGTGTCTAGCAGACACCGCCACCATATCCAGCCTCTTTTCCGCCCAGTCGACCAGCGGAAAACCGGCAGACGGTCTTTCTGCCCGCCGGGGTCCCCCCGCCATACTATTATGGCAGGGGGGAAATGGGTGGCGGGCGGAGGGAAATGTAGGGTGGATCACCACCACCATGCAGGCGGTGGCGATCTGCCCTACATCGTAATAAGCCCCTAAGTATTCACAAAAGAATCATTGTTACTCATTAAGCTGATGCTGCTAATAAGCACTGGCAACGTCAATAGGACTTGCATGTTTTATAGACAAATCTCTGATGTTGTGTTATATGTCTGAGTGCAAAAATACACAACTCACAAAGGGGCACCCAAATACTGACCAGGTGGCACACTTTGTAGAGCACTGGATTTTTGTTTTCGTGTATTAAGCCGAACCCTTACTTACACGGGCCTAGTCTTCTGGACTTACACCTCTTTGCAAGTACCCCTTTTATCGATTCCACACCTTTTTCATACCACTTAAAGCAGTAGCCCACCTGGTCTGATTACCACAGTGATTCGATTAATACACAGCGCCGGGTCTTCACATCCCTTTCAGGCCTTATGTACGTTGCTTGGAGACTTGGGACACAGTGCTTCAGTGATTGAAGCTAGCTCTTAAATTATGTGTTGTCCACAGCAGCATCATTTTTCCTCTATAAGATTCCACTTGTGTATATGAGAAGTATCAGACACAGGATCTACATGCTTGTAAATGTATATTTTGCTGTCAGGTCCTAACAAATTCTAGCTTTGTTCACTTCCATTAGGTTCAAGCAGGTCTGCTAATTCTCTCCCCACCCACTTCCCTTAAGCTCTGTCGAAATTGTCACCCATCTGTTTATGCAGTGTGGCAGTGGGTCACAGGGCTAATGTTTGAGGTGGCTAAATATTTACTCTGAGTATAGCAGCGCCTACAGGAACACTTTACTGTTGGTTCATTAGCATCCTGATGATAAGTTCTTATAGCGCTTTCATATTGCGTCATTCTGAATCATCATAAATAATGAATGTTTGATAGATCAGAACACATAGTTGACACAATTACTGTAGTCACAGTTGCATGTGTGAAATTAGAAGTGGAACTTACATGCTAACAACATGTTATACATCATTCAGAAATAACTCTGCTATTTTTTCCAAGTCACAATGTCATATCAAAGACATCATTTTTGTTTGCATGTAAACTTCTATTACTGTGGGATGAAACCGAAGTGCATGTAAGACAACCTCACGTCACTATGCATGATCAGGATTCTTAATGGGATTCAGTAACAGTGCTTCCCCATCACATAGATTTATCATACTTTGTTGCCCAGTAGGTAGATGTGCATGCCCTTAATAATCCCCAGCCTTTTATTCACCTCAGCATGAGTACCAGGGGAGCAGCTCTAAATACAACAGTGTCAAGGTTATTTTCACACACCCATCCATCCACTTGTGCATCCATCTGGGCAGACATGTGCATTCACACACAAAACCTATCCCCATGTACAAACATCCATACACATACCACAGGCGTACACATATGCCACATACACAAAGCGACCTTTAATCGATTCATACACACAAACTAACCATCCTTCCACAAATGCCCACCAATCTAGACATTCTCCTTTATCATGCATTCTTCATTCATCTACTCATCCATCTGCCCACACATATCAAGCCTGCAGCAAAACAAATTCATGAGCCATCCAGCCTCCCACTCACCCAATTGTCAATCAACTGACACCACCATTCACTTCTCAGATCCATTACTCATGTATCAATCTAGCCATTTTCCCCTTCCGACATAACGTAACATAATATGACATATGTAGTTATAAGCACACATTCACCCCATGGGACATTTTGGTGCTGAAATAACAGATGTTTATACTCAACCATCCACGCTTCAATGTTTTACTTGCTCAACTATCCGTGCACTTACCTACCCACAAAACCATACTGAAACATACGCGTCGAATAGGCAAGAGCGTTTGCACGGCTGTTGCAGGCTGTACTGTACTGTTATTTGAGAGAGGAGGCTACACTGATACTTCCTTTGTTTTACCTGTTGGGTGACAAGAAGGAGCGTGCACTGCTGCTCAAGTGTCATGGATGGAAGCTTCCACTGCTGCTTTTACCATGCTGCACCTCTTACATGAAGGAAGCTTGCATTTGTATCCATGTCATACCTGATCCATGAGGAATGGCAGCCTGCACTGCTGATGGTATGCTGCATTCATCCTATGAGGGAGGAAAGATTGTTCTGTCATGTTTCAGAATCCTATATCACAGCCACTGTTGAGTACCTGTCTGATGGGGCCATAAAGGTGCATCTGACTGTGAGTTTCCCTGACATTTATTTGCATTCAGTGGGTGTCCCCATCTTCTTTCAAGAACAGGAGAGAGAGTCGCTACCATTCTCAGAGAAGACTACAGACAATTTGTTTTTTATGATGAGGTTACAAAGGGCCTGTAGATGGTACTTAAATTGCAGACTGTGTAAAACTATATCTATTATTTTTTTTTAGCATAGCAATTCTGCCTCTGTTTGCATTCAAAATAGTTAGGAATACTGTGGACAGCTCTAAAATACTTTTTACATGTTTTAATGTTACAGTTTTTGCTTTATGTTATATTTCAAAGAGGTAAATACTAGATTGTGATGATGTTCAAGATTTTGTTTTCTAGCCTTGGCATGTAAATACAGGCCAAACCAATGGTCAAACTTTAATTCCTCTTAAAATTCTTTAACGGTTAAAGTACCTGCACCATAGAATTGCCTATAATATTACATCTCACATTTGCAGTCTAATTAGGATAGCTTAGCAGGTAAAAGCGACTTTCTCCCTTTCCTTTGTGTCTAGCTAAAAGCCACTTGCCCGCTTTTTTTCACAGAGGTGGTGTGGTATTGATTAGGACTTGTTATCTCCCACCCTCTTTTTCCCTCGGCTTGGTGAACCTAGCCTTTCTAGCTCACTCTCCCTTCAAACCATCTCATTATGGTGTTTCGTCAGTGTCATTGGATAAGTAGCTACCTTCTGGGGCAATCAGATGGATACAAGCCACCCAGATGGTTCAGTATTTGCTAGATCAGTAGGGCATTCAGCTCAAGCCATCCAACATATCACCCTACTACAAATGTACACATTAGACACAATTCCTGGCACCATCATATACACAAGACTGCTCAAAGTCATTCAGTTTTCTAAATGTTTGCTCTCTCCTTTATACATCCTTGCAAATTATTATGGGCAAATGATATCCTATTATTAATCGACATATCAATTGTGAATATGTTTGATTAAACCTAGTACTTCTTCAAACACCAGCAATGAGTGGAAGACATAAGACCAGGACCTCACAATTCAACAGCCACTCGAATCTGAGCAATGGACAATTGTAGACCAAAGTAGAAAAAAACTAATTGCAATGTTCTTCAGCATACACATCCCAAAACATAATCTTCATACCTTTACATTTGTAATACCAATTCTACGTTTCAATTAAAAGGGAGAAAGAAACAGGGTCACTGGTTCCTTTCTGAGTAGACCACCGCAGCGTACAATGGGTTTATGGTCCAGATAGCTTCAAACTTTGCTTTCCTGAGGTTTTAGCTGCATCAGGTCATTACACACTGCTAGAAACTCAGCAGCATCTTCTACTATTTTTCAGCTTTCACCCAGCCAGCTCTCCCTGATTCCTCTCCTCTTCCAAGAGTGATCTGCTGCTGGGTTTGGGCCACTAGAAGACCTGCTTTCACTGCCCATCCTAAGGCTGGGCTCCTTGTGTTGGATATGGGCTTATGCTTGTATGATCTCCTGGGTCTCTCTGCCCTACAATGCTTTGAGCAGGAACTGGACTAGAGTGGACAACATAGTTCTGAGTGTCTCAATGCAGCCCTATGCTGACTGGCCTCACTTTTCAAGATAGCTGAAAACGAATGTCCTTCACCTGTCCATTACCATCACCCAGTGGCCCCCCAGCCCGCCCTATCCTTTTTTGTTTGAGTACTCCTTGTTGCTAGTTGGAAAATCTCAGACTCACACCTTTCTAACATAATTGACAAAGCGACGCCCCTGCGTATATCATCACTATTCATTCTTGCAGTTTCAAGTCCATATTGCCAATGGGACCAGCAAAACTAAAAGTATCAAAATACAAAACATAAGAAATAATACAAACACAGAGTATCGCGGATGACAAGAAAGCGGTTTTTAATGTAGAAATGTAGCAGTTTGATTGAGACAGCCGTTATTCAAGTGTGCGTCTCTCAAGCTGAGGTAATTAATTTATTATTCTTTCCTGCTATTTTTCAAAAGCATAATTGCTAAATGCCCAGTGGCCTACATAAAGAAAGCATAAACTATTTACATTCCAACATGTAAAGTCAAACAGCAAATTGTTCTACGGTTCTGTGCTAAAGGCAAATCCTATCAGCACACAAGTGAGGAAGGTAACAGTAAACAGGCCACCAACACCCCACTTGCCATCTTTGCTGGTGTGCTCCCTTCAAATTGTGGGTTGAATCTGTTTAAATCAGCAAGCTACCACTGCCCAAGAGAGATGGGTAATGTACCCTGCTCACTTAGAAAGGGCAGCGTGTTTCTAAATATACCACTCGTTTGATGCCCATGTCGAAATCGACACATAAGAGGAAGCAAAACTCCATATTTCTCTTTTTTCTTTTTTAGTAATGGCAAGTGTAGTATAATGAAGGTAGTCGAATCCAAGAAGTTTTCATGTAGATTTATTGATGAGCAGGTTACATGAAAGAGAGCCCCACCAGGAGCAGCCACCCTGCTGCTCAGCCCATATACCAACTGACTCAGGCACTCCAACATTCAACATACCAATATTCTCTCACGCAGTCATTCTGGCTGAGCAGCAGGATACCACAGCAAGTCACATGTACTAGATCCACAGAGGACGGCTTTACGCTACCGGTTTGTGGTCAAAACTCAAAAACAGCTACAGATAGAGACTTCTGTTTTTTTTTTTTTTCATTTTCCTTGTTTTCTTCCATCATTATTGATTTGTGCTAAGGTTTAACCAATTTGTCCGGTTTACAAATCCAAAACCTCGAGTTCGCCGATCTAAATTAATTACTTTTTAAGTGGAACTTTTCTTTTAACACATAGCACCAACAACGTGCAATTCAAATAAAACACACAGAAGAAAACTAAAAGTCACTACCTGTTACCATTTGAGAAGGCTGACCACAAGCAGCCAGTTTCAAACTAGCAAAAGTAAAGGTGCTTGTTAAGGATCATACATAATGTACAATTACAGGCAGAGATGTCTGGCTTCCATCTGACATTTAACGTTTAACATTTTAACAGTTAACATAAATGTTAAATGCCATCTGTTTTTCTTATTTTCATTGTACCGGCTGATCAGGCTAGTACTGGTCAATAAGTGCTGTCCACTTTTTAAAGAGAATATCTGCATTAACACACAAAGCACATAATGTAAAGTAAATATGAGGAGCAAAAAATAAATTTAGAAGTGTTTGCAAGCCTAAGACCCGTTGAACTTCAGCAGACTCCAGCTTTACCCTGCCTATTGGGTTCATGGACCAATAACGTTGAGCATAACACATTTCTGAGTTTTTTCGTAATCTTTAGATTCTTTATAGACTCTGGGGCAGATATACAATAACTGACGCATCCCTGCATATTAGCAGGAATGCGCCAGTTATTTTGCGTGACTCAAAAAAACCCTTGCGCCACCATGGATGCGCCGCATTTGCAATGCGTCGCACCATGGCGCACGGTTAGACAGATGCATGACGCATCTGTCGCCATAAGGGTGACGCAGTGCTGGAGTTGTGTTGCAAGCGCGACGCAACTCCAGCACTGCTCAGGGGTGCCCTATACCTTATATGCTGCGTTACTCCTTACGCCTGCTTCAAGCAGGCGTAAGGATCTGACGCTGCGGGGACGTAAAAGTGACTCAGTGAAATCTTGTAGATTTCACTGCGTCACTTTTACGGGGCTTCCTTGCGAGGGAACGTCCACCCTGCATACATTATACCTGACGCAGGTATAATGTAGCGCAGGGCTTTACAACGTGACGCATCTCACTAGATGCGTCACGTTGTAAATATTTCGAATAGTGGCGCATTGTTTACGCCACCGCTGCGTCACAAAAGTGACTGCCCCTCTGTGTTTAGAGAGTTAAAAAAGATATCTCAGTGTAAAAACCTATGAAACAGTATATATACACAGCTCTTTAGGCGAGCTGGGCAGGAATCCAGTAACGATCATGTGTTGTACTTAATTTTCCCAAAACTGGCAAATCCTTATTTTCACACATATTCCTTTATAATTTTGTTGCTAAAACATGTCTAATAAATGTGGTTTAAATTTAGCACACACTGTGAGGAGTGCAGAGGACTTGTTCTGAGTCAAACAAGTAGCAAATCGAGGTCAAGACTGGATCTTCAACTGGAAAGCTCGTGAGGGAAAAATTTTCTAACACAAGACTGTAGAGGAACAGGCCATTTTAATGTTCAGCCCACAGTTTACCACATGTGCCAAACCCTTCCTAGCATTTTGGTTTTCAGATTTGGGAGCTGGGCTTACTTCAATAATTGGATGAAAATGCTGTATAGGATGTTCTCCACAGGCTGAAGGATACAAAATAGGCTAACATTCCATAAAACCGCATCCAATGAGAAGTGCGCCTAGGAGAAACCTCCAAGAATTACGGGGCATATCATCAAGGCGGTGCAATAAAATTATCGCTGCTTTAGCGTCCGTTTTCGGCCGAAAAGCGGCGATAATTTTATCGCCTTATCAGCATGATCACGCTATCACGTGAATCCTTGCCTTAGCGCCCCTTCCCTTAACGCCCAGCTTTGCCTCTCTAATGAGATGCAAAGTGGGCTTACCTTGCCAAACTTACGTGGAGAATGTCGCTAAACGACATTTCTCCATTTAACAAGGAAATCGCTAACCTGCTTAGCAATGATAATAGAAGCGCTAACCGCGCTTAACGCAGGTTTCTGTATGCCTGCTTTTAATCTGATTTAGCCATGTAATCCAATGGGAGGTGGATTACATGGCTAAATCCACCGTGCCCTATCAGCAAGGTATCGCCTGTCGTAGTGCGATTAGCGCTGGTTTTCCAGCGATAATTGCACTGTTTTGTAGCTAACGCTTGGATTTCTATCGTTATGGAGATATGCGTTGCTGATAGCACGCTATCTCCACGATAGAATCCAGCGATAGCCGGTGATAATTATCCTAGCGCTAAGTGCGCATAGCGATAATTATCGCCGGTTGTTGCTGATATGCCCCCACATTTGCTCCATGTGTCCAGGCATATTAAAGGCATCAGCCTTTCAAAAAGATGTTCAATTCACATATAAGCCCTTTTCCCAAGTAGTACAGAGTGGTGGTGATTCTGCAAACTTTTTATGGACCCCAACGACTATGAATTTTACTAGGGTCGGTTATTCACCTGGTAAAATCAAATGCTTTTCTGCACACATGTTTCACCTTCTCAAAACTGGCTCTAAATGTGCACCAGAAAGGACACAGAAATTGGGGAATTTCATGTGGGAATGAGCCTGGTAACACAAGTTACTCCCCATTCTGGGAAGAAAACATGTGATGGACAGCAGTGGTCGAAGTGAGTGGGATCTGGGGGGCACGACATGCCCATACTAAACAGTTCCCCTACTTTTTGTGAAAAGAGAACTGTCCCGGGACCGTTAATTTCGACAGGTGAGATGCTTCAACTGAAATGCAAGGTAGGGAGTTTCCTGTGCTGTGAAATCGAGGAA
Source organism: Triturus cristatus (assembly GCF_964204655.1). Classification (NCBI taxonomy): domain Eukaryota; kingdom Metazoa; phylum Chordata; class Amphibia; order Caudata; family Salamandridae; genus Triturus; species Triturus cristatus. Next base: position 601,449,665 of record NC_140594.1, read on the forward strand.
GGAGCAGACAGCTAAACAAGCCTTCCTGCCAGGGAATCTGCATACCTGAAAGAAATGTAAATGTAAACAACTGGTTAATGTCTAGGGTGCCTGGAAGCTGTTATTGGCTTTAGTTGATTGAAGCACTTGAAGCTTCCTGAAGACACAGCCGTATTATTTTTGAGTCTTACTCCAAGGGATCTACCAGCTCAGCTGTGAAGTGTGGGCTTTTAAAAGAGTTATAAAAAAATGCACTATGTACTGTCTGGGTATTACTAAAATCTGTATTTTGAGATTGCTTTTTCATCTTAAAACTTTGTTGTGCATTTTTTTAGCAGCCTGTGTTGCACTGTGTGTGTAATGCTAATCTAAAATAATGACGTGCATATTCACAGTGCTATCTTTCACAGACTGGGACCTCGTAGCACTAAACATACACAAGTCATTATTTGTCCACTGCAACAACCAGGGTTCAATTCTGTGGCTCTCTGGTTACAGACACAAATCTCTGCAGTGCATTAATTAACAGAGGTTTTATAATGTACAAAAGTACATTTTCCACTGGTTAACTTAACCTCCATTTATTTTTCATTGAAGATATGTGTTATTTTATATATAATTAACTGAAGGTGAAAGAACATAAAAGTTACAGAATATTTTTTTTTTTTTTTGCCACACCCTTGACCGCACCGCCACACTCACTCGCCCCACTCCTATTGCGCACAGCTTCACAGTTCCCATACTTTTCTTAATGCACTTTGACCACTGATGGCAGTAACTGAGGTGGAGATGCTAACAGATATCCGTACCTCTGTGCATGTTACTACCACCCCACAGTTGCCGGCTTTCCTATACTGGTGGTCATTGTCTGTTTTATGAATTCAAGGTATCTATGCTAAATTTTGCACCATATCTCTCCCCGACCATGTATCACTGCAGTTATTTTACACATTTATAAAATATGTATTCGCAGTTTTGTATTTCTGTACGTTGCATTGATTAATTTTTGCCAGTTAGACATACCTATGGGTTTAAAATGTCTCAAAGGGTGTAGGTGAGAACCAGAAAATGGTCTACCAACTGTCATAGAAAGTTAATATGGAGCCAGACCTTAAACCTTTTGACTAGAATAAAACTTGTGCGGTGCACTGCAATTTTCATCCTCCAGAATTGAGCCACGTAAAACGTGTTTGATATCTGTGTGGAAATTATTGCACTATCTTAGTTTTGCGTCTCTTAAAGGGGAAGGCGCAATAGCAAGTGAAGTCCTGCCATGTTATCCCCAGCTCCGATGAATTGAACTGTAAATGGAGAGGTAACATTGCATCCTGTAATCAATGCACCCAATGGTATCCATGTTTTCTGTGTTATTACTTCACCCAATAACTCATCATAAGGTGCTAAGCCCATCTTACCAGTAGGGCTGGTTATTGCGACATAGGTTCAAAGAGAAGTTTGAGCCCAAATTACAACTTTTGAGGTTATCCTGCACCTTTTCCCATACACATTTTGCGTGGATAATGTGGTGGATTTAGTGAAGGGAAAATTCTACGCAATCAGAATGTTAAAACTCGAAACGGGAGGCATCATGCAGTATTACTGCTATTACTGCGTTATCCCCCATTCTGAGGTGTGGAACTTGGCATGAAGACTGTAACTGCAACAAATGATGGACGCAATGCTGAATGATTCAAACATTCTCCCCCAGTCAAGAGATCTGGGTTAAATCCATCGTTCTTTTGCCCACTAGCCACCCCAGTTTGGATCCAGCCATAAGCAAATCAGTCTTGATCCTGTACCTAATGGGAACAGTCCAGCCCGAACTGCCAAGCCAGGTCCTCCCTGGACCGGAAACAAGCATCCTGGGACCGGTTTCGGGACATGTCACCCTTCATCAGCCAGGCTAGCTTGAATCCAGTGGCATGAAGCCAGCACTGTTGTAACACTGTGCCCGGGTCGCTGTGATGCACGGATGGCCTCTGTATTGCTGGTCCTGGGTCTCCGATCAACCACCCGCCAACTTCACCATAGAAACCTGCCTGGGACAAAGGGCGGCGACGCATTTCCAGTTCAACTGGAATGGGCACCCTTAGGTTTCCTTATGCCCCCGGGTGATACCGCACAGTGTAAATACCATACCTGGTGGTGTATGTATTTACTGGATGCCGTGTTATCTCTCAAAATAACCGGTAACTCAGAATGAGGATCTATTTATTGTCCAGGCTATTCATGTCATTTCACTACTCTTTGCGTGATCCTGCACGTTATTACAGTTTTTTTTTCGAAACTACTCATCACAGTCTTTGGTGTACCTTAAATCTTCTATACCTCCATAGCTCCTTAAAAATGCTCAAACATGTAAAAAAAAAAAAAAGTCTGCAGAAAAGATACATTTGCTCGCCATGAATTTTAGATACAATACAATTCCTGCACACGTTTGATATATTTTTTTAATTCCTCCATATTTTACCGCTATCTCAATATCTAGGCAAGTAGTAAGAGTGCAGAAGGATCAACGAGGAATAGCTGATCCTAGAAGCAGGGTTGATTAGAAGTTTCAGAAATATCACAACTTTTCGCATTAAGCAATTTTGCGAAACTTTTTAAAGCAAGTACACACATAGTTTAAGAAGCATTTGCAATGCAATACGTCTCAGATTTATGCGAGATTAAGCTATTGGCATTGTAAATGACAATGCATTTTATTTATGTTTCAAAAACCAAAACATAAATAAAAGGCATTGTCATTTACGATGCCAATAGTTCAAACTAGCTTAAATGCGAGACCTATTGCATATTGCATTGGAAATGCTTGTTTTAGGACTTTTGCCCTGCTCCTCGGTGCCGGGGGTGAAAAGGTTGGGTTCTAAGCTGTGTTTGTGCGCTCTGCTCTTGCACAATGTTCCTCTGCGGAAACATGGACATAGCCAGGTCTGACGGGACGGGCCTACCTCCCTGGGATACATGGATATAGCCAGGTCTGACGGGACTGGCCTTTTGCCCGTTCGGTCCTGGCCAATCCACAGACCCTCCATCTTGGTTGGTACTGGTTTGGTATCCTGAAGATGAGGAATCTGCAGTTAGAAATATACATCAGAAGAACAAGGGCCAGATGTACGTAGAATTCTCTTTGCAATTTCCTAATTGGGAATTTTAGCGATTCGCAATTAGAAAATCTCAAACTGCGATGTAAAAATGTGTGTCACACACATTTAGTGGTTCCTAATTTGGTTGCAATAGATCTACCTCATTAATATTCATGAGATAGGTTCCCAGTGGGAATCGCTTACAACACAGAGATGGCGGCCTTCTGGGGTCAGCAGACCACCATGTCTGGGATTGCTTTACAAGAAAGTTTTACAAAATTTGTAATGCAGCCCGTTTGTCCTTAGTGGAAAAAGGGCTGCATTTCAAAAATCAAAAGGAAAAGTTATCTTTTCAGTTTTTTAAGGTTAGGTAGTAGTCCGTGGTACCACTGCCTATTCTGAAAAAAGTTTGTACTTCTGTTCACAATGGGTAAGGTGGTCCTTGCAAAGAGTTATCACGAACTTGAAGTTGGTGGTAAAATGCAAATGTTTTGCAACCACATTTCAGTTGCCAAACATTCTTACATACCGCTGTGATTCGGTGTTTGTAAGGAATTCCCTAAACACGCCTCTGCCTAACACCAAATCGCAAACCTATTTGCGATTCAGTAAATGGTGAAAGAATCGCAAATAGGGTTTGGTACATCAGAAAGTGCTTTTGTTTGGTCGCAAATGGCCCGGGCCGTTTACGAGTAGAAAAAAGCTTTGTACATCTGGCTCCAAGTTACTTACCTTTAGCAAAACTGTGTGGTGGATGCTGTATCTAACTGCAGATTCTTCACTGCCCTCGTACCTCCCCTTTCTGTCAAGTGGTCTCTTTTTAACATCTAAAAAGGTCATAAAATATACTAAAGCTCTTTTGGTTTAGTGATGAACCAACAATTCAAAAATATGGATACCTGAATTGAGTGCTTTTAGGCCTAGCACATAAATAAACTATTCATTTGGTGGTTTCTTCTATTGCCTGCTGAACCACCCTGTGATGGATAAGCTGTTGAGTAAGCAGTTTCTTCCACTACAATTTTAAGTTCCCATGAAATTTAAGCTGTGAATTCTGTAGTTGCTGCGTTTATTCCCTAATGGCATGTTGGCTTGTTGCATCTTGCACAGAGGGACCGGTGTTGATAGAGGGATTTCTTTTATTCCTCCCCTAACTACAATTCGCCCTGCCATGGGAATAATGTAACCCAGATGCTTCAGAGATACTGATATAGCACCATCAGCTCTGAGCTTCCAAAGAGATATTTCCCAAAAACATCGTGACTAGGATTGTAGAAGGTGATCACTCGTAATGATGGGACCAGCTAGGAACATTTATGTAGAGATTACAGATGGAAGGCAGAGGCAGAGATGGCATAGCGAAGTTCTGAGGGTCACTATCCACGTCTGAGCCAGGATCCGCGTTGGTATGCAGAAACTTTGCTCTGCAATCTGCACTCGAGTTACTCTTCACCATTCTCCTGCACTGGGATTTAACTTGCTCCTTTCGAGCATTATCCCAGCTCAATGGGGAATAGTATAGAGCAATATTCAGTGAGTCAACCAGCAAGATGGCGCATTGACTTTAAATGCTTGTCATTGAGAAACGTGTTGGGGTTGAGTTTGACTCAAATTGTGTGAAGTGTGTGTCATTAGGGGGCATATCTACAAGGCGGCGACAAAAAATGATTCCCGTTTTTCTGGCCGTTTTTGGCCGAAAAGAGGCGATAATTTGATCGCTATATCAGAAAGGTCACGCTATCGCGTGAATCCTTGCCTTAGCGCCTGTTTACTGAACGCCCAGCTTTACATCTCTAATGAGATGCAAAGTGGGCATTCCTTCCCGAAATAACTGGAGAAATGTCGCTAACCGACATTTCTCCAATTATCAAGGGAATCGCTAACAAGCATAGCGATAAGAAAAGTAGCGCTAACCATGGTTATCGCTACTTTCCTTACGCCTGCTTTAGTTCTGACTTAGCCATGTAATCCAATGGGAGGCGGATTACATGGCTAAGACCACCCTGCCCTATCAGCAAGGTATCGCCGGTCACAGTGCGATTATCGCTGGATTTCCAGCAATAATCACACTGTTTTCCAGCTAACGCTTGCATTTCTATCGCTTTGGAGATAAGCTTTGCTGATAGCACGCTATCTCCGCGATAGAAAGCAGCGATAGCCGGCGATAATTATCCTAGCGCTAAGTGCGCTTAGCGATAATTATCGCCGGCCCTTGCTGATATGCCCCTAGGTCGGTTAATAGTTAAGCCAGGTCATAAAAGTGTTCGCAAATTTGCACCAACTTTTTGCAGCCAGTCTCTGAATTTGCAAAGGTACCTATATATGATAGGCTACAAACGAAGGCATGGTGGCCTACATCAAATAGCGGGCCTCCATCTCTGCGTTTGCAGTCCAAATCAGGACTTTTTTAAGCAACCCTTGTTCCTTAAAAAAATGATTTTCTGTTTGGGGGAACATCAGGAGAAGCAGGCATACAAGGCAGGGTTGTGCAAAGATCTGAAGGCTAAATTTTTAGAACTATTTGCGAGAAAGTGCATTTTTTTTAACTTATTAGACTTGTGAGGCTTGAAAAGAATCCTGTTAAAAGTTTTTGGTGGAGAAAAACTGCAATAACTCTTTGAGCCAGATCATTTTCTTTAAAAAAATATTTTTACTGGAAAATTCCTTGGCAACACATTTTTCTTTGGTGGAGAACTTTTGAAACTCAATGGTAAACCAGGCAAAGTGCTAAAGGTGGGAAAGCCCCTGAAACCTCGAGCCATTCTTGAGCCAAATGCCTGGCTCTAGCTCAGCTGGAGGTCATCTAGGAACTTCGAGCCCAGAACAAGCTGAGCTGTTAGGAGAGGGGATGTGGCCCAGTGACTATTGCTGCAGATCAGAGCTTATAAATTCTCCCTACTTCCACGGACAGAGTGAATCCACAGTCATACGCACATACAATCATCATACGCTAGGCCCCATCACACTAACATTCATTCTATTACTCTATCCACACTGAATATACGAGAGAACTTCTAAATCAATTTGCACCTAAACTGAGGTTAATGTAACCTAATTGATATGTCTCGAGTCATGATATACACAATAAGAACACATCTGAATCTCAATAAATTGACAAGAAATAACCACCCGACACTGTGATTCAAACAAAGGTTATTTTATCTAAATTAGTTCAAATGAAAAGTCATTGAATAGCAAAATCATTATTCTCATAGTTACCTATTCTAGCTAAATGTCGAATTTAGGTCAGGACAGGTCTCTCAGTAAAGTCTCCCGAGTCGCCGTCCTCTCAATCAGCGTCGATCCTCTCGAGCATAGGTTCAGGAAGAAGTGGCCTTAGACCTTCTCTAGTCTAACAGTATTTATACTAAAACTTACACATTAAAAGTTACAAATAAACTCTAAACGTCCGTTGTTCGTTGAGCAGAGTGAGCAGGAAAGGATGTTGACTCGCAACATTTAAAAAACCTCCGCTCTCGAAAATCTCAAAAATAAAAACACGGAAGAAGGAAGCACAAACTAAAAAATGCAACATTCATGAATGCTCTTCCTCGGAATCATAGTGAAGCCACCGCAAGTTTATCAAAGTCCATTGTGGCTTTTATTCTTTCCCAAGGATAACTGGTGACAACTGGCGTCAAGCCCAGAGCTGCTGTCCTCACGGAAACTTTTAATACAGACGGAGGCCGAGGTCAAGATTTCAACCATATTCAGCGAGGCCTCTCTTCATATTTCAGCTACTCAAATGCAGGCTGTAATTGTCGGCCATCTTTGACTAGGCCAGAATGGACAATCTTGATCAAAAGAGACACAAAACAACGTTACTCCATCGTAATGAGTATACAGTGTTAATTCCCACTAATACCCTTATGTGTATGTAATTATCTAGCCATCTGCAACATAAAGAAGCATTAAAACGTATTATTTTAAAGCGCAAACACATTACAAATAGCACTTCAGCCACACATATTTAATTAATTTGCTCACCAACTTAGTCCACGTATTAATAAGCAACATAAATACATTCCCACGTGTAACTCCTTCATTAGTAAGGTTGATTAGTCAGAAACTTCAACAAAATTAATATCTAGCAATTAATTATTAATAATTTTAATTATGACATTTTAAAAAATATGTTCAGGTTTTGACAGAAAACCCTGCTCCAGCAATCCCCCCTTTGGTGATATATTATCACCACAAAAAACCAACCCCCAAAAAAAAATTTAGTCCCCATTTCTTAGGAGAAATTGAAATGTCTTTTATATAACACTACACACCAGTCTCTCTTTCATCATCTCTTTTCGACTCCAGGTACACATTCTCCATAAATTCTTCTAATTCTATTTCTTGTGGGTCTCTTTTTGACCTCTTTTGTTTCTTTTCAGAATTTTCTCTTTCTCTTATTATTTTCTTTTTCCCTCCCCTGTTTTTACAACACAAACACCCTAATCTAAGTATCAATAAAGCAACAATCACACATGTCAAAGGAAACAATATCTTACCAAATATGGTACTACCTATCTTAGCAATAAAGTCCTTAACAGCAATCATCCTATTAGCCATTTTAGTCCAGATACTTTCAGCTTCCAGTGGTACTAATTCTTCATGCAAATCAGTAATATTTTTGATATAGACCTTCAGATCTTTGCTTTCGTCTGGAATGTAAGTTCAACAATGTTTAACTTTCAGCATTCCACAGACTCCACCCTCTTTTGCCAATAGAATATCAAGGGCAAGTCGATTTTGCATAGACATGGCGCGTAAGGCAACCATCTCAGTATTCACCAATAGAAACCCTCCAGCGGTGCTTGTCGATAAGCGATCCACCACTGTTGACAGCTTCCGAATTCCATATGCATTTAGTGAAATTCCCACTGCTGGAATCAAAGCTCCAAAAATATCTCCTACTATTTCTGACCAAGTTTCTCTCTTAAAGCGTGTTAGTAGATTAATCTGTTCTGCATCTTCTATTCTATCTATATGGAAAATCTTTGGAAAGACCAGGCCAACATAACATGTGCCATACCAATGGTCAGGCAACCTGTAATAAGCCTTATTCCCACAAATATAATACACTCCCGGGAAAACTGGATCTTCTCCTCCTTTGAAACCCCATCCCATTGCAATAAAGTATGCATCATGGCACTCACTAGTCCCAACAAAATAATAATCATATTGGGATTTCCTTCTGGTAATGCATAGTTTACCCTTCTGTGATGCATCTAAAGCTAAAGTTGGACTGGCCCCATTCTTCAACCCCTTTCCCATCTCAATGTCCCACATTGTCTCACTCAACTTATATCCTCCTGCCTTTTCATGCATACCCATTCTCCTTTTCTCTACCATGTCCAGGAAAGCTTTTTCTTCTTCCTTCAAACTACAAGTTAAATTGTTTCTAAAAATGTAATCTAATGTTAATTCTTCTGTCTCAATAAAAATCTCACCAAAAATGTTAACTTCTTTAGCAGGATTTAGTTTCTTATCCATAGGCAATTGCCCAAAAATGTTATCTTTATTAGAAATCTCATAATCTACTTTCCCTAGTAAGTAAAAAACACTACTTAGCACACTACATGAAATCCCATACGTAGCTGGAAGATGATGATAAGTAACTCCCTCTGAAACGGATGCAGGCAATTGCATACAGACGTAGCAATCCCTTACTTCCATTGTCTTTACGTATTCATACAACAACTTTGAAAAAACATTGCTAGAAAAATCATTAATTGATCTATCTTTATGTATGTAAATGTTACTAATTCTAGTTGGCACTACTTTCTGTGAACTCTTCCCTATGTTAGTCATATTCTCAGTATGTATACCAAAGGTGTCTATTGTAACTCTAAATGTAACTAATAAAGCAAGCACACCCCATAGTAGCATCAATAGTCCTGCACAGCAGCAGCACATTCTACACCATCTTTTAAAGAAGGTACATCTACTTTGATTATTTTCTGTGTTAGCCATCTTATTACTTTGACCGTGTCTTTTGACTTAGCCTCTACTACTCCACTACTGAATCTCTAGAACACTAGATTATTACAATCTGTTAATTTTTAGATTTCCTCTTCTTCACTCTTCTCCAAGTGACTCCTTTAGTTCACTCAATTTGGATTTTCATCACTTTTCACTTCTTCTTCAGCAACATCAAATTGTATCAGATCTTCAATAACCTGAGCATCTGACTCTAATCCAATGTCAGTCAAGATAACTTTCAGGACTCCAACAGTTTTCTCCTCCTCAACCACTTCTCGTAAGGTCCCCTCTGGATTTCCTTGACTTTCTGCCTCTTCTTCTTCTTCAGACAGTGCCACATACGTCCATTCCGGTGACCTATACTTCTGGTTAGGCTTTCTGATTCTCTTGATCTCCTCCGGTTCTTTTGATTCCTTTTGTTTTTCACCTTTTGCCTGATTCTGACTCGACACCTCGTTCACCTGTTCAGCTGTTGATGAATTCGCTCGTGTCAGTCTGTACCTCAGCCTCTTTATCTTGTTAGGCCAAAGATCTCCTTTTACACTCCTTTTCGGTCTCACTTCTTTATTATTTCTTTCTCCGATCCAAGTTCTCTTTCTCAGAACTCGACCCTCTGGTTTCTCATTCTCACTCTCATCCGATTCTGTCTCATTTGCCTCTTGTCCCTCAACAATTTTCCTTTGCTCCACAGACTTTTTCTCCACCAATTGAGATTCCCCTACTACTGTCCCTCCTCGGGTCTCCGACACGCAATCTTCTTGCTGTCTACTTGTCCCTTCACCTAGCTTATCAGGAATGTTCCCTACACCTCCTCGGGGTCTTCCGCAATCTGTCCCTCTCTATCTTCTTCTGACCCTACTTCTTCAGAAATAATCTCAGGTGGATCCTCAATCTCTTCATCTGATTCAGGTGTAGTTTCTGTGGAATTGCTCTTTTCTTTCCTCTTTCCTCCTTTATTTTCTCCACCACTTGTTGGAACTTCAGGCACTTTTACAGAATCCGAACTCTCCTCTGAAGCTCTCAATGTCTCTCTTGAAGCTTCTCTTGGTAAGAAAAAAGAATCACCTGACTCTCTTTCCAACTCTTCCCCCCTTTCAGGATTCTTTTTTCTTCTCACTGTTTCAGTGTCTGGATCATCACTGGAATCTGACTCTTCAAAATACTCCTTCCCAGTCCCATCCTTTGGATTTGGAACTCTCAGAGTATGACTTGCATGAACCCAGTTCTTTACACCAGCACACTTCACAGCAGTTGTAGTAGTCAGAATAACTTGCCTTGGCCTTCCCCACCTTGGAACCAAGCAATTTCTTCTCCTGTGCACTTTTATCCTCACCCAATCCCATGGACTCAGATCATGGGCTTGCTTCTTTTCAAGTGTGGTGGCGTCTCCTCCAACCTGGTGAAACACAGAATGAACTGCGTCAGCCAGGCCTTTACAATATTCCAAAATCATGTCATCAGTTATAGTCATCAGCTTGTTGACAGGCACAAATGCATGCCTCATTGCACGTCCCATCAATATTTCATGTGGACTCAACCCTGTAGTTCTATCTGGAGTAGACCTAATAGTCATTAGCACTAGAGGCAAGACATCAGGCCATTTCATTCCAGTGGCTAAACATATCTTACCAATCCTGTTTTTGATTGTGCCGTTCATCTGTTCAACAACACCAGAAGCCTCTGGTCTGTATGCACAATGTAGCTTCTGCTGTATGCTCAATGCTTCACAAATCAAACCCATAAGCTCATTGTAGAAATGTCCCCCTCTGTCTGACTCAATTGTCACTGGGAACCCGTATCTAGGAATCAACTCTCTTAACAGCAACTTCGCCACTGTTATTCCATCATTTCTCCTAGTCGGATAAGCTTCTACCCATCTTGAGAACAAACAGACTACCACTAGAACATACCTCAATCTATTGACTTGGGGCATTTCAATGACATCTATTTGCATTCTGGTAAAAGGACCTCCTTCTCTGCCTATTGTTCCTAGGCTCACCACTGTCTTCTTTCCAGTATTGAACTGCTGACAAATCAAACATCTCTGACAGATGCTCTCTGCAATCAGCCTGAATTTTGCATTGTACCAGGTTTGTTTCAAGGACCTAATCATAGCGTCCCTCCCCAGATGTCCCTGACCATGATACATTCTTGCCATTGTTGACAACATTGAGTTTGGCATAACTGGTCTTCCATCTCTATAGATCCAAACATGATCTTTCTCTCTTGGAGCACAACCTGCCTTGATCCAATCCCTCATTTCCTCATCTCCTGCTTCATCCTGCAACTGTTTCACCTCATCCCATGTTTCCAGGACATTAGTAAACATCACAGAACAAAAAGACATTTCCTTTTCTCGTCCCTTGTTAATCGAATGATCGTTCTTTGCACAATACTGTGCTATGTCATTTGCAAAACGATTACCAAGAGTAACAAAATCATCTCCTTGTCCATGAGCAGCACATTTTACAACTGCTAGTTCCTTAGGCAGCTGTATCGCCTCAAGCAACTTTCCAATCACTTCAGCATTCTTTATAGGAGTCCCATTCGACGTCAAGAAACCTCTCTGAAGCCAAAGTTGGCCAAAATCATGAACCACTCCAAATCCATTCTGACTATCAGTCATCACAGTCACTCTCAAATGTTTCCCAATCTTGCAAGCTTTCGTCAATGCCACCAATTCAGCTACTTGAGCAGACCTTACTCCTTTCAAAGACGAAGCTTCCATAACTTCTGAAACCTTACACACCGCATATGCTGCACTCAGCACACCATCATCAGTTCTCAGACATGATCCATCCACAAACAACACATGATCACTCTCAGGCAGTGGCAGATCTCTTATGTCTGGTCTCGGTTTTGTACAGTAATCAAGCACATCCAAACAATCATGAGCAACATCATCTCTCACACTCACATTTTCAGCATCTGGCAAGAGTGTTGCTGGATTCACATTCACACATCTCTCAAGAGTCACATTTGATGCTCCCAGAATGATTTTCTCATATTTAGTCAGCCGACTATGTGACATATATTGAGTTCTGCTTCTTGTCAAAAGAATTGCCACATCATGAGGTACGAATACCCTTACAGGATATCCCATTATTATACCCTCACTCTGTTCCAAGCTTCTGCATGTAGCAGCTACTGCTTTCAGGCAACCTGGCAAACCCACAGCTACTGGGTCAAGTGTTGCTGAGAAGTACGCAATTGGCCTTCTCGGTTGTCCATGTTTCTGGATTAACACTGAAAGTGCACATCCATTTCTCTCACTACAGTACAATTCAAACTCCTTCTCATAGTCTGGCATTCCCAAAGCAGGAGCTTCACACATTCTACTCTTTAATTCTTCAAATGCTGCCATTTGTTCTGCATTCAGTTCCAATGGGTCTTTCACTTCACTTTTAGTCAAATTAATCAGTGGCTTTGCTATCAGGGAAAAATTACTTATCCACTGACGACAATAACCCACCATTCCCAGAAACATCCTCACTTCTCTCTGGGTCATTGGGGCTCTCATTCCTCTGATAATTTTGATCCTGTCATTGGTCACTTTTCTCAGACCCTTTTCAATATTGTGTCCAAGATAATGTACTTCTTTCTTGCAAAACTGCAATTTGGCTGGAGATACCTTTAACCCTCCATCTGCCAGATGATTCAGTAAAGCTATGGTATCTACTTCACAATCTTCACGTGTCTTCGATGCCACAAGTAGGTCATCGATATATTGTACTAGTACTGAGCTTTCGGGCATGATCAAACTCTCCAAAGACTTCTTTAACAACTGATTGAATATTGATGGACTCTCTGTATACCCCTGTGGGATTCGGCACCATGCCAAAATACGCTGTCCAAACCGAAATGCAAAAATCGGCTGGCTGTCATGATGCAATGGAATTGAAAAGAAAGCATGACACAAATCAATTACTGTGTACCATTCGGCATCATGAGGAATCTGATACAAAATCACTGACGGATTTGGCACAATGGGACAACATGCTACCACAATTTTGTTAATCTTTCTCAAATCTTGTACAATCCTGAACTTCCCATTAGGTTTTTTTAACCCCATTATCGGTGAATTACATGGGCTTCTCAGTAACTCTCTCAAAACACCCTGTTGAATCATCTTGTCAATTATAGGGGTTATTCCCTCAATTATTTCTGGTGTCAATCTGTACTGTGGGATATTAGGGTAAGTGATTCCCTCTTTCACTGTAATCTTCACTGGATCTACATTGTTCATCAATCCCACATCTTCTCCAGTAAAATCCCAGACCGCTGTTTTTACTGTGTTCCTCAACTCTTGAGGCAAGTCATCTGGATTAAATACAGCATATGTTCCAACAGTCTTACTCTCTCTATGATCTAGAGTCATCCTGTACAAAACATCCTCATCTGGTGTCTCAAAAACTACGCCATCCGGAGTACAAAAAATTGTGCAATTCATTTTCCACAGTAAGTCCCTACCTAGCAAGTTCACTGGACTAGTGTCACAAACTACAAATCTGTGCATATCTGAAAATTTCCCTATCCTTACCCTTACTGGTTCAGTAAGACGAGTCCTAATCTGTGTATTAGCTACACCAACCACTTGGATTGCTTCGTCCGAGAGAGGAAGATTTCTTATATCTGCTGACCTGACAGTTGATCTCGTTGCTCCTGGGTCTACTAAAAAAGTAACACTTTCCCCATTTACTTTCCCATCTACAAATGGTCCTGCCTGATCAATTTCTAGAGTTGCTCCAAGTATGCACTCTTCCTCCTCTCTTCGGCACCGTCAATAGTCCCCTTCAGACTCACTCCCCTCATTCTTTAACCAGTACTGTTGTACCGGATTCGTACGTCTCGGTTTGTTTACTTGTTCCTCATTGTAGAATCCCGAATCTTGGCTATACTTCTGGGACCCTCTGTTCTGTGGTAAGGGCGGTTTTGGCTCTTGATTCTGCTGCTTAACAACCTTCTGCTGTTGCTGCTGATGATTGCACCCCTCGTTCTGCACCTGTTGATTCAAGGATTTATTCTCATTACTTACTAATGGTGGATTCGTACACTCGGATCTCCAGTGCCCCAATTGTCCACAGTTGTGACATGGGAACTTCTTTTTGGCCTCTTCTAAATTCCCCTTTCCTTTTCCTGTACCATATCTGGGCCTATTTCCTTGATTATTTGCTTGTTCCACCATCTGTGCTTCTTGTCTTTCTGCAACTTTCACCTGTGCCCACATTGCTTTCTCCTTCAGCTTTCTTTGTTTTGCCTCAATTTCATCACTGAAGTATTTCGCATGTCTCAAGATTTCATCAATCTTCTTACTCTGCCAATCAACTGTGTGCTCACGTATCATTTCACTGATTTCAGGTCTCAAGCCATATACAAATCTGTATACAAAATGACTCAAATCCTTATCACCCAGGTGTTCATCTCCACTGAACTGTTTAAAAGCCAGTATCAGCCTTTCATAAAAAGCATGAACTGATTCTTTTGCTTCCTGATGTGTCCGATCTATCTTAACCCAGTGTGTTTCTTTAGGGGGTACCTTATTCTTCAGAAATACAATAACCTGTTCGTACTTCTTCATAACCTCTGGGTCTGGAGCTCCTGTCTTTGGATCTCTTGGATACTCCTTTGCAGGCCAATCTACAACTATTTTGCACTCTGCCCACAAGTCTGCTGAAACAATTATATCAAACGGTTGTATGACATAATTTCGACAGACAGAAAATCGACCTACAAATATATCGCAACAAAAATATCGATGTCAAGAATATCGACATCCTATCTACAACATGGTAAGTACAAAAATATCGAAAATGAAATATCGATGTCAAAAATATCGTTATTAAAATTATCTTTTTTCTTTTACTTTAAAAATATATTTAAAATAAACCAAATTATACTTAGAAATTAAATAAACATAATTAAATATATTGTATAATATTTAAAATGTATAATTAATATATATAATTTAATAAAACTTTAATTAAACATATACATATAATATGTAATATATATACTTACTTAATAATTAATTTTAATAATAATTTCTGTAACGTATAAATTATTAAATGTTTTTAAAAATTACCAATACATCTATACACATAAAATAATAACATTAATAAATATTTAATAATTACATATAGCAAATAATAATCAATATTTTTAATGTGAATAATTTTTATTATTAATGATATCTTACAATAGCAAAAATAATACAAAACATATGAAATATCAGACACAATAAAACTACTAGTCCAACTCCAACAAAAACAACAGTAAGGAAAATGTTGGATACCGTAGGGGTAAAAATTACTATTCCTACTCCAAAGAGTGCAACAGTAGGGAAAGCGTTGGATAGCGTAGGGTTAAAATTACTATTCCAACTCCAGAGAGTGCAATAGTAGGGAAAGCGTTGGATAGCGTAAAGGTAAAAATTACTATTCCCACCCCAGAGAGCGCAACAGTAGGGAAAACGTTGGATAGCGTAGGGGTAAAAATTACTATTCCAACTCCAAAGAGTGCAACAGTAGGGAAAGCGTTGGATAGCGTAGGGGTAAAAATTACTATTCCAACTCCAGAGAGTGCAATAGTAGGGAAAGCGTTGGATAGCGTAAGGGTAAAAATTACTATTCCCATTCCAGAGAGTGCAACAGTAGGGAAAGTGTTGGATAGCGTAGGGAAAAAAAATACTATTCCAACTACAGAGAATGCAACAGTATGGAAACCACTGGATAGCATAGTGGTAAAAATTACTATTCCCACTCCAGTGAGTCCAACAGTAGGGAAAGCGTTGGATAGCGTAGGGGTAAAAATTACTATTCCCACTCCAGAGAGTGCAACAGTAGTGAAAACGCTGGATAGTTTAGAAGTAAAAATTACTATTCCCACTCCAATGAGTGCAACAGTAGGGAAAACATTGCATAGCATAGGGGTAAAAATTACTATTCCCACACCAGAGAGTGCAACAGCAGTGAAAACGCTGGATAGCGTAGAGGTACAAATTACTATTCCCACTCCAGTAAGTGAAACAGTAGGGAAAGCGCTGGATAGCGTAGGGGTAAAAATTACTATTCCAACTCCAGAGAGTGCAACAGTAGGAAAAGCGCTGGATAGCGTAGGCTTAAAATTACTATTCCAACTCCAGAGAATGCAACAGTAGGGAAAGCGTTGGATAGCGTAGGGGTACAAATTACTATTCCCACTCCAGTAAGTGAAACAGTAGGGAAAGCGCTGGATAGCGTAGGGGTAAAAATGACTATTCCAACTCCAAAGAGTGCAACAGTAGGGAAAGCGTTGGATAGCGTAGGGGAAAAATTACTATTCCAACTCCAGAGAGTGCAATTTTAGGGAAAGCGTTGGATAGCGTAAGGGTAAAAATTACTATTCCCACTCCAGAGAGTGCAACAGTAGTGAAAGTGTTGGATAGCGTAGGGAAAAGAATTACTATTCCAACTCCAGAGAGTGCAATAGTAGGGAAAACGTTGGGTAGCGTAGGAGTAAAAATTACTATTCCCACTCCAGTGAGTCCAACAGTAGGGAAAGCGTTGGATAGCGTAGGGGTAAAAATTACTATTCCCACTCCAGAGAGTGCAACAGTAGTGAAAACGCTGGATAGTTTAGAAGTAAAAATTACTATTCCCACTCCAATGAGTGCAACAGTAGGGAAAACATTGCATAGCATAGGGGTAAAAATTACTATTCCCACACCAGAGAGTGCAACAGCAGTGAAAACGCTGGATAGCGTAGAGGTACAAATTACTATTCCCACTCCAGTAAGTGAAACAGTAGGGAAAGCGCTGGATAGCGTAGGGGTAAAAATTACTATTCCAACTCCAGAGAGTGCAACAGTAGGAAAAGCGCTGGATAGCGTAGGCTTAAAATTACTATTCCAACTCCAGAGAATGCAACAGTAGGGAAAGCGTTGGATAGCGTAGGGGTACAAATTACTATTCCCACTCCAGTAAGTGAAACAGTAGGGAAAGCGCTGGATAGCGTAGGGGTAAAAATTACTATTCCAACTCCAAAGAGTGCAACAGTAGGGAAAGCGTTGGATAGCGTAGGGGTAAAAATTACTATTCCAACTCCAGAGAGTGCAATTTTAGGGAAAGCGTTGGATAGCGTAAGGGTCAAAATTACTATTCCCACTCCAGAGAGTGCAACAGTAGTGAAAGTGTTGGATAGCGTAGGGAAAAGAATTACTATTCCAACTCCAGAGAGTGCAATAGAAGGGAAAACGTTGGGTAGCGTAGGAGTAAAAATTACTATTCCCACTCCAGTGAGTCCAACAGTAGGGAAAGCGTTGGATAGCGTAGGGGTAAAAATTACTATTCCCACTCCAGAGAGTGCAACAGTAGTGAAAACGCAGGATAGCGTAGGGGTACAAATTACTATTCCCACTCCAGTAAGTGAAACAGTAGGGAAAGCGCTGGATAGCGTAGGGGTAAAAATTACTATTCCCACTCCAGTAAGTGAAACAGTAGGGAAAGCGCTGGATAGCGTAGGGGTAAAAATTACTATTCCAACTCCAGAGAGTGCAACAGTAGGAAAAGCGCTGGATAGCGTAAGGGTAAAAATTACTATTCCAACTCCAGAGAGTGCAACTGTAGGGAAAGCGTTGGATAGCGTAGGGGTACAAATTACTATTCCCACTCCAGTAAGTGAAACAGTAGGGAAAGCGCTGGATAGCGTAGGGGTAAAAATTACTATTCCAACTCCAAAGAGTGCAACAGTAGGGAAAGCGTTGGATAGCGCATGGGTAAAAATTACTATTCCAACTCCAGAGAGTGCAATAGTAGGGAAAGCGTTGGATAGCGTAAGGGTAAAAATTACTATTCCCACTCCAGAGAGTGCAACAGTAGGGAAAGTGTTGGATAGCGTAGGGAAAAAAATTACTATTCCAACTCCAGAGAGTGCAATAGTAGGGAAAACATTGGATAGCGTAGGAGTAAAAATTACTATTCCCACTCCAGTGAGTCCAACAGAAGGGAAAGCGTTGGATAGCGTAGGGGTAAAAATTACTATTCCCACTCCAGAGAGTGCAACAGTAGTGAAAACGCTGGATAGCGTAGGGGTACAAACTACTATTCCCACTCCAGTAAGTAAAACAGTAGGGAAAGCGCTGGATAGCGTAGGGTTAAAAATTACTATTCCAACTCCAGATAGTAAAACAGTTGAGAAAGCACTGGATAGCATAGGGATTCTATAAACATAATAACCAATTAAATAATTAGTTATAAAAAAATAGCATATTAATAATTAATTTACAAAATATGTATTATTAAATACCAATTATTTAAATTAAATGTTTATATAAATAACTTTAAATTACATCCCACACTATTCCCCCTTTAACACACAACACACTACACATACAAAATACACAATACATTTAAATATCAGTTTATCTATTATTTACAATTAATAATACATTCTTTATCATTAATATACTTATTATTTACAAATTTATACATATTAACTACCAAATTACAATTATTCACAAATTAATTATTAATTAACAATACATTAATTAGCAATAGCAACAAATAACATGAAATAATAAATTATTTATATTTACTATATTTAATGTACTAATAACAATTAATTACCAATTAATAATTAATTAACAATTAATTATTATTAATTTACAAATAAATAAAAATTATCAGTAATTATTTGAATTTAATTACATCCCACCCTATTCCCCTATAAACCCACAACCCACTACACATACAAATTCACATAATTAATTTAATCATCAATTAATCACTTAATAAAATTAAATCACCAATTAATTAGTAATTAACAATTAATTAATTAACAATACCAATAAATAAATATTAATATTAAACTAATTATAACTTATATAATTACCCAATTAATAAAATTAATTTACAATTAATAATTAATTAACAATTAATTAATCAATTAATATATTTAATTAACAATTAGTAATTAATTAACAATGAATTAATCATAAATACCAATTAAACAATACATATTAATTAATTAATTATAATTAAATTACTTCCCACCCTATTCCCCTATAAACCCACAACCCGCTCTGATACTAAAACGCTAAATTATATTTTAAATAATTATTAATCTCTAAACATTTATTTTTAAATGTATTAAAATACATTACAATAATCTTTAACATACAAATAAAATACATATTAAAATACATTACACTAATAAAATATCGATATTCTTGACATCGAAATTTTTGATTACGATATTACTTACATCTATATTAATGACTTCGATATTATTAACTTCGATAATACTTACCTTGGGGTCGATATTCTGTCCATCGATATTCTTGACTTCGATATTCTTTACCAACGATATTTACAACTCGATATACTTGTAGGTCGAAATTTAAAACTCGATATTTAGACTGCTCACCATATCAAACAGACTATTCAGGTCAATCCACAGCACTTTTGACAATTTCACAAACCTGTCTACCTGCCTATACCACTCGACGGGCTTTTCTCTCAATCGAGGGAAATCATTCGTGAATGACAAAATATCCTGTCTAGTCCATGGGACATGTACATATCCCCCTCCAGGAATCTCTCTCATAGGATAGGCATCCACTGTTTTTTCTTTTTCTCTCATTGGAAATGCTGAGTAAGTCCTGTCCACTGAATCTTCTCTTTTCTTGTACCATCTATCCTTCCACTTTTCCACATCACCCCATTTCCGCAATAAAGAAATAATTTCTTTAATTTGCCCTGTTCTTCCAACACCATTTAAATTCTCAATGTCTTTGTCAGAGAAATCCACCCTGTAAGGTTTCTGCAAAGCTTTCACCTTATCCATGTCAACTCCCATTTCACTCGCTATTCCTTTTAACTTGTCATGTGTACTCTTAGCCCTCCAGGTAATACTCTTACACATGTATAACAATTCTCCATCATGGTGATTTTTTAACATTTCTGTAGGAATTGTCCCCGCTATAAGTTCCTCCAGTTCTATGTGTAACCTGGCAACATCAATTGCCTGTGAATCTTTATCCTTCTTCTGGAGAACCTTCAACCAATCATTCAAATCCTCAGCCGTTATTTCTGTGGACCTTTTCACTACACTCACCTGTTCTGCCATCCTCTGTGGTTCCAAAATTGAGCCTCCCACACAACCATTATTCAATCCCGAATTAGGCTGTACATCCAACTCTCCACCACATGTGTCATGTCTCAACTGTCTCAAATGATTTTCTCCCGTCCTTATTCCTAACTCTGAACCAACTGGTCCATTTCCCACATATGGAACTGTCAAACCATTTTCACCCATTCTTTGCTTATCAAAAATAGGCATAACCTGACCTATGGTTACAGGCACTGTAACAGCTTCTAGATTCTTCGTTAATTCTCTGATCCTTTCTGTCAACTCAGATGTTGTTCTTGCTAACTCTCTTGTTTTCTCATCCCCGATTGCACTCTCTCTCTCTCGCACTCTCTCTCTCTCCCTTTCCACGAAAGAGCTACCACTTTTCAAATCAGGGGTCACAACTTCTGTTTTAATAATCTGCAAGGTATCTCTTATTGGAGTAGCAACTGGTGTTCTCACTTCTGGTTCTGGTCTATATGGAGGTGGTCTCTTGTAAATCATGTCATCCAAGACCTCATCTTCATAGTCATTAGGCCCATACCCTCTCATCTCTGCATCATGTGCCTTCTCAGTACCCTTTTTCCCTTCTGCTTCCTCAACAGTTCTCATCGGATATAGTCCCTCTGACATACTAGCATCTCGCCATCTTCTCATTCGATCATGATGAGTTTCACGATCATATTTCCTCCCAAAAATATACCTATAGTTGCCTCCACTCCTCTGCTTTTCTCGCTCATGTACCTCATCTTCCCACTCTACCAATGCCTCGAACTGTGTCGGCCTTGGTCTAGGCTCTAGACACATCATCTTTTCCCGTAAATTTCTCAACACGGCCAGATTAAATGAACCATGTTCCGGAAATGCTAGAACACCATCTCCTTTGGTATACTTAGCCCAATTGTCTAACCATATACAGGTATGATACCCATATTTCGCAACCATGAAGGATGCAGGACTCCTTGTCAGAGGTAGTAACTCACCCTCTCTAGTTATTATATTCTTATCCTTGTCGAACCACTTTTTAATTTTACCGAACAAGGATTTCTTCTTCTTTTCCTCCGTTTGGTAATACATTTTCGCGTTTACCAAAACCCTCTAGTCCTTTCTAACACTGTACGATCTTTTGTCCAATAACAGCGTGACTCACACCAACGCACCAATCCCGGAGCGTCTACGTCACTCTGTACTTCTAGCAATCCCTGCGCGGCTCACACCAAGGCACCAATCACAGCGCGAGCACTGTTCTAATCCACTGCCCAATCACAGCGCGGTCTTGTCTGACGTCAGTAGCCGCTGCAGTCGCTTCTACTCCTGTCTCCTGTCACTCGTCTACCCCTCCTTTACAAAGCCTTCTCAGTAGACTTCGCTTCAAATTCTACAAAATCTATTAGTTACAACATATAAACATCTCCATTGTCTGCTCCGCTAACCACAGAATAGTAAAGAAAATGTCTTTCTCACAAGAATCCCGCTTCTCTCTAGAACAGCGCTTACCTCTGTTCCACTACGGAATTATTACTTTCGTTGATACAGTAGCACATCCCTCTACTCTGCCCTTCTAACATGCATCCATTAACTGTTTTCTCCCGGAATGCTCCTAAGAGTTTCATAATCAACTAAATGCCCAAACATTCACGCACTTTCACACCAGAAAATGTAGTACATTTACACAGAATCCTGCCTTTCCCGAGAACAGCGAACAATCTGTCCTACTACAGAATTATAACACACGTTAACCAAGCAGCGCTTACCTCTGCCCAGTCCTTCAAACAAGCTCAGAGAACACCTATTACCTTTCCAGTGATAAGCAATAACGGTAATCCCAAAAAAGGATCCCTGGTACCTAAAACCAGAACTTCACAGATAACCTTCGTAACCATACACACTCCCTTATACAGAAAATATGTCTCTAGTAGTAACACACGACGATGTCACTGAATCGAACCCAGACAATGCGACGCGCAACTTCAATTGTCACACGTTTTTCCCCGCATACATACAGGGTCAACAATCCCGTCTTTCCCGAGAGCAGCACTCACTTCCCTCTGCCCTACTACGGAACCGTCACCAGCTCCCCACGTTCCAGAAGCCGTACACACTACATATAACTCAATACGACGACTTCAACATTTAATTTTAGTACATGAATCAACATTAATCAATAAATCAATAAATCCAAAGCCTATGTACAAGCAATCTATCAGATCAAGACAATAATCAAAACCATCATACTGCTACCAGGAAACTGCTGCAGATCAGAGCTTATAAATTCTCCCTACTTCCACAGACAGAGTGAATCCAAAGTCATACGCACATACAATCATCATACGCTAGGGCCCATCACACTAACATTCATTCTATTACTCTATCCACACTGAATATACGAGAGAACTCCTAAATCAATTTGCACCTAAACTGAGGTCAATGTAACCTAATTGATATGTCTCGAGTCATGATATAAACAATAAGAACACATCTGAATCTCAATAAATTCACAAGAAATAACCACCCGACACTGTGATTCAAACAAAGGTTATTTTATCTAAATTAGTTCAAATGAAAAGTCATTGAATAGCAAAATCATTATTCTCATAGTTACCTATTCTAGCTAAATGTCGAATTTAGGTCAGGACAGGTCTCTCAGTAAAGTCTCCCGAGTCGCCGTCCTCTCAATCAGCGTCGATCCTCTCGAGCATAGGTTCAGGAAGAAGTGGCCTTAGACCCTCTCTAGTCTAACAGTATTTATACTAAACTTACACATTAAAAGTTACAAACAAACTCTAAACGTCCGTTGTTCGTTGAGCAGAGCGAGCAGGAAAGGATGTTGACTCGCAACATTTAAAAAACCTCCGCTCTCAAAAATCTCAAAAATAAAA
Source organism: Triturus cristatus (assembly GCF_964204655.1). NCBI lineage: Eukaryota > Metazoa > Chordata > Amphibia > Caudata > Salamandridae > Triturus > Triturus cristatus. Next base: position 601,472,691 of record NC_140594.1, read on the forward strand.
ACACGGAAGAAGGAAGCACAAACTAAAAAATGCAACATTCATGAATGCTCTTCCTCGGAATCATAGTGAAGCCACCGCAAGTTTATCAAAGTTCATTGTGGCTTTTATTCTTTCCCAAGGATAACTGGTGACAACTGGCGTCAAGCCCAGAGCTGCTGTCCTCACGGAAACTTTTAATACAGACGGAGGCCGAGGTCAAGATTTCAACCATATTCAGCGAGGCCTCTCTTCGTATTTCAGCTACTCAAATGCAGACGGTAATTGTCGGCCATCTTTAACTAGGCCAGAATGGACAATCTTAATCAAAAGAGACACAAAACAACGTTACTTCATCGTAATGATTATACAGTGTTAATTCCCACTAATACCCTTATGTGTATGTAATTATCTAGCCATCTGCAACATAAAGAAGCATTAAAACGTATTATTTTAAAGCGCAAACACATAACAAATAGCACTTCAGCCACACATATTTAATTAATTTGCTCACCAATTTAGTCCACGTATTAATAAGCAACATAAATACATTCCCACGTGTAACTCCTTCATTAGTAAGGTTGATTAGTCAGAAACTTCAACAAAATTAATATCTAGCAATTAATTATTAATAATTTTAATTATGACATTTTAAAAAATATGTTCAGGTTTTGACAGAAACCCCTGCTCCAGCACTATCACTGCTTTCCCGTTAAGCATGGGGAAGCAGGTTTGAATCCTGGCCTTGGCTGAGCATCTTCTGATCTCCCTGTGCCCTTAGAAAAACTTGTAGTGCAGTTTGTGCTGTTTTGAAGCGCTCTTAAGTCCTTGGGTGAGGTTCACACTATGTAAAATTTCCCAAAATCAAATGTAGATTATAGTGGTCACCTACTCCAATCTCATCCTCCAAGAATTATCGAGAAAGCTTTAACCTTTGATAGCAGAAGGAGATACCCATCTAGTGTGTGAATTACACAACATAAAACTGGAAAATATGTGGGATCAATCCCAGCTATCCTGCTTGGTCAAATTGTGTGATCCTAGGTAAATGATTTTTTCCTAAGTCTCTTTTTGTTTGCTAATCATCACATACTACAGCATTTTCAAATACAGAATATGTGCTGCACATTAATTTCTTTTGTGTTTGATTTAATAGACTATGATGTTGCTCCATCTATAATAATAATGTCGTCCTCATTACGCATGACCCCTGACTTGCTTCCTTATAGACTAATAGCATTGCCATCAGGGAGGATGCAGGAGTGTTTCTCAGTTTATGTTTGAAGAATACCACTTCTAATAAATACTTCTCAAAGCCGAGATATATTCTCACCTACAGAGGTGAAAAGCTTCCGCATGTTAAATTCATTTTTTTAAAATTTTGATCCCACCTTATCGTTTTCTAGCATTATCTTTGGTGCATAATTTGCAAACCAAATATTGTCAAGGCTCGGCTTGTGTAAGGGCTCCCAGAGCCAGAGTCAGAGTACACCCTTGGCTCTGCACTCTTTGTTAATCTGTTGGCTTTCCCATCTCTACAAAGGCGGCTTTTTCTACCTTTAAGAACGAAGTTTACAAATTTCCAACCATCGAGAAAACTCCCTCAGTGACAGATTAATGTGCCCTGGTGCAAATGGTGCTAGGGCAGCAGCGCTATAGGGTGGGCACAGGGTCCCCCTCCTAGCCCATATACTCCTACCGCACGACAGTGACCCGAACCTACTCTGGCCAGTCCTGGGGGTTATGCTTCAATGCAGAGCACTCGAGGTAGGCCCGGGTAGTCTGGCGAGCCTGGCAGGTCATTTGCGTCAGGCTGCGCATGCGTGACATGAGACTGACTGCTCCAGCCTGCTGTGAATTGGACCTCATGCCGCAGGGTGGGGGGTAGTAAACTCCGTCTCACGGCCGACCGGAGTAATGTAAATAAATAAAACGAATTTCATTGCGCGCGCTGAAACGCGTTTGGCCACGAGCCGCTACTTGTCTAAAGTTGTTCGAATTACTTTTATCTGTGTCTTGCGGTTTCCTTGTCCAGACTACAATTATGTCAGACCACCAAAACAACAGTGAACTAACAAATAATTGACAGTTTGGAAATTAAACATTGTGTTTTTTGACGTTTTATTTAAATTCCAAGCACATTTACGAGCTCTGGAACGGGCCAGGCTAATAGCAATGTGCCTGTGTGTTAAAGGCGGAGCTTCGTGCGTTCGAATTATGTTGGCCACTTCCAAGCACTGGCACCTCCCTGCCCCACTCTCAAGGACGCACCGTATGATGTTAATCCGATATTTCATTTCATTTAATTACGACATTTATGACACATTCCAACATTTTAGAAAGGGAAAGTGGGAGATTTTAAACAAGCATTTGCAATGCAATAGGACTCGCATTTACGCGAGACCTATTGCATTCCATCAAGGACAACGGGGGAGGGGGAGAGACACGGACAATGGGAGTGCGGGCGGGGGAGGGAATAGAAGGTACGGACAATGGGAATGCGGGCAGGGGAGGGGGTGAGAAGGCATGGAAAAAGATAGTGCTGACAGTACTACCATACGGTGTAACACTCGAATTGAAGGGGCCAGTAGCCATGGGAGGGCACAGATGAAGACATGGGCATAATAAGGAGGGACTAACAAGCCTCATAATGAATCAGAAGACATCCTTTATAAGGACAAACACACAAGCCAATGAAAAATATGGGCCGGGTAGTGGGCGGGGCTTCTCTCCCGTACTGAACTACCCCAGATCAACCCCAGAGCAGCACTTGCGCACTGGCTCAGGACTCACCCTAAAAATGTTTTATGAGACGCCAACTGGATAATCGATTGCACATGAAATGTCTAATAAAAATACGTTTTCTGCTCAAACCAGTCATCTTTTGGTAGCTTGCTAGACTTTCAACTCAAAGTGCGCGTTTGCTGGCAAACATTTACCTGTAAAACAGTAATTCAAAAAGTCATGGGATTTCACAAAACTTCACAGAAAAAGTACGCAACTTAATATACTCCTAAGAAAGAGGAAAGATGTGAGGAGGCAGCGGCTTGACAGGTGTCAATGTTCATCCTAAACACGCAGCATTGTTGAAAACAGGTGAATTCACTCAAAGATGTTTACTTTCTACTTTGTTTCACTGTTTTTGCCATTTATAGAAATGCATTACTACACTTTTTCACAGCTTTTCCCACAGATTTCTTAGCTCTTCTCTGAAGACGTGACTGTTTACACCAACAACATTTTAAAGTAGGCTGTTCAAATGTTGTTTTCGATGATGTGAACCAGTTTACTTAACCCCTTCAGTGCCCGCCCCTTTCCCCGCCCAGTGCCGGCCGTTGCATTAGCGGGCGGGGTCTATGACGAGCTGGACTCGTCATGGGCACAGCGCCACCGCGGCCCATGACGAGTCCAGCTCGTCATGGGCACTGAAGGGGTTAAGGGCCCACGAAGTATCTGTTTACTAGGGGTGCCGTCAGTGCTTAATTTGTAAAACAATAAATAAAAGAGTAATAAAAATAAATGGTAATGTAGTGTACCAATGTTTTTTTCTTCGGAGACAACTACCAAATGTTGGGTATGTTCAATACCATGGCTGCCTAATCTTGATTCCAGTTCATCCGCCTTTCTTCCTGTCTCAGATCAGATAATCTTTATTCGGTATACAATAAATAGCATAACCATAAAAGCATACAATAATATATATATATTTTTTTTAATCAATAAAAATCCACAGGGAATTAAAATAACAGGATAGTTCATTATCACATCCCAAGATTTCCTTACTGTGGCCTAAGGTATGTGTTCACAGTCCAAATTCATCATTTTGTGGAAAGACAAGCTGCATACAATTTCTGTTAAAACCACCATCGAAAAAAATACCAGAGAAATCTCCAGGCTAAAAGAACGACAATACAGAAAAGTGCTTAGTACAGATAATAAAAAACATCAAAGAGTGGACTTTCCTCAAAAAGTAAAGTGTAGCCTATCCCTATTCTTATGTGCCCTCTGTCTTTGTTCACTATTATAGTCTTATTTGATGATGATATATTATGGACTGTAACGTTTTAAACATATGTATTGGGGTTGTTGGATTTTTCTTCCTTTTTCTTCTTATAACACCTTCCCGGATTATGTAATCACTGAATATCTAAAAGCATTAATAAAAATATATATGTTTTAAAAGTAACACCCAGATATGAGAAAGAAAAGACATATGAAAGTTTCTCACCATTATTTTATTGGGGCATAAAAGCAGAGCAAGTCTTCCTTATAACCATAACATGGGATTTTGTAGTATTTGTCTTTAGCCCCAAGTCATTCATGAAAAGATGGAACCTGTTGAGTAGTTTTTGTAAGGTTATTCCCGTTCTTGCAATTAAAATACAGTCATTAGTGTACAAAAGAGCGGGTAGCTTCCTCAAGCCAACCTTTGGAATGTCAACCTCTTCTTCGTTGAGAAAATCGTCAAGATCATTTATATAAATACAGAATACAAAAAAAAAATGTTGTATTTATATAAATGATCTTGAGGATTTTCTCAATGAAGAAGAGGCAGACGTTCCAAAGGTTGGCTTGAGGAAGCTGCCCTCTCTTCTATACGCTGATTCATTTCTTCCTTTCCCTTTCTCTCACTGTTTCAGATTTTTTCATCACTGCTTTGTCCCTTTGTCACCGTGTTCCTGTCTTTCTATTCATCCTTCTATCCTTCTATCTGCCTTTTCTGCTTCTTTCTCTTTTACTCTGGGTTAGGATTTGACTTTGGCATGGCATGGCATGCATAGCTTCAGGGGGCACACTGAACCTTTTTGGCATATTGCTTGTAATTATTCATTTATTTACTTATTTATTTAATTATTTTGAATAACAATGATTTCAGACTCCCCCTTCTACCTCCCCACTGGTGTCTGAATTCCAAACTGCTTGCCAGCGGAAAGGAGTGTGACCGCTCCCAACCTGGTTGTTACAGACCCATTTCCCTGATTGATACCACCCTGAAAATCTTAGGGAGGGTTCTATACAATGAGATCCAAATCTTGACTGAAGAGAACTCTATCCCACAACCCTGTCAACTTGGTTTTAGGAGTAAGGTAGGAACTATTAAACAATGCTTAAACCTCAACCTAATAATCGCGAAATATACTATTGCGCAGCGGTCACCAATATATTAGGCTTTTATGGACTTGACTTCAGCCTCTGATTATGTTAACCAGTCACGACTATGGTCCAGTTTATTGGAATATGGATTGGGTGAGGTTTTAGTACACTTTTTAGCTTATCTGTATAAGGATTTGAATGCTCAGGTCAAGATCAACACAGGTGGGGAGGTCTCTAATGACATCAGAGTCCACAGAAGGGTCAGGCAGGGATGCGTTTTGGCCCCATTACTTTTTATCTTATATATTAATAACTTACATACATCCCTGACAGCGCTTACTAATGATGTTCCTAGAGTTATCGGCCATATACTCCCAGCCCTACGATACTCTGACGATGCAGTATTAATGGGTCACACATCTAATGCCCTTCGTCTTTTAGTATGGGGTTTTGTTGATTTTATGGCCTCTTTAGCCCTATGCACCAATTTAAACATCTTTTATAATGGCTTGTGGGCCAAGGAAGTGCCCTTTAAATATCATCTGTGTGGGTAACCAAAGCTTACAATGCACTAGCACTTTTACCCACCTGGGGCTGATTTTGCTGCCAATGGTTCATGGTCTGATTATATGGTATACTGCAGGAATAAGTTTTCCAAGGCTATTAATTCGGTTCTTAGTCTCCCCCAACCTAGGAGGTAGGGGTTATCTTAGCTATTTAAAAAACAAAATCTCAATGTATACCTACGGCAAACTATGGTGCTGAGGTATGGGGCTTCTCGAGGAGCTGTAACATCCAGTATGAGGAGAATAGGTTTTGTCAGACACTCCTGGGAGCCCCCATCTCTTCGTCTCAATATGTTTCTGTTAGAACTGGGGGTTTCTAGTTGGCTGAGGTATGTACATTAGTCCAAATAGGGACCCTTGCTTCTAGTCAGGGTAAGGAGGGACACACTCTTAGATAACCCCTGCTCACCCCCTGGTAGCTTGGCACGAGCAGCCAGGCTTATCTCCAAGGCAATGTGTAAAGTAAGTGCAACCACACTCCCAGTAACACAGTGATAACAGAACAAATGGACACCACACTGGTTTCATAAAAATAGCAGTATCTTTATAAAACGGAATATGATGAGACCAAATGATAGAAATCCAACATATGCGTATTCGTAATATTTTGCTTTGCCGGTTATTAGGCCAAAAATCACTTGCAGTATTAATGAGCAATTCATGATCACTAATGCAGTCCTAATGCAATGCTATGCGGTTCGTAATGCAGTTCGTAATGTAGTAATAAGACAGTTCGTAATGCAAGAATAATGTGGTTCGTAATGCAAGAATCAGGCAGTTCGGATTGCAAGAATAATGTGGCTCGTAATGCAAGAATCAGGCAGTTCGTAATGCAAGAATAATGTGGTTCGTAATGCAAGAATCAGGGAGTTCGTAATGCAAGAATAATGCGGTTTGTAATGCAAGAATCAGGCAGTTCGTAATGCAAGAATATTGCGGCTCGTAATGCAAGAATCAGGCAGTTCATAATGCAAAAATAATGGGGTTCGTAATGCAAGAATCAGGCCGTTCTTAATGCAAGAATAATGCGGTAAGCCAATCTGCTTGGGCAACTCGTGCACCACTAGGCCCCAACAGCAGAGACAATGGTCGAAAGATTAAAAGGGCGGCCCCAGTACTGCTGGGCAGGTACGGGTTGCTCGGGAACTCAGCGCTTCTAACACGGTGCAGAGGGAGAGAGATCATAGCACTTCTGTACTCCTCCTGCATGCCTCCCCAGGCCACACACGCTTGCGGCTCTCGACCGGAGTCCAAGCCTTACCTGGGGGGTGCGCTGCCTCGCTCTGTCTGCTTGTCGGACATCCTGCTGGGCGATCCCGATCAAGTTTCAGCTCTGTTGCTAGACGACGCTGTAACTGGATGGGCTACGGCGCTGCCTTCTCCTTCGTTGACGATCTTGGGCAGATTCCTTTCGACGAACAACGATCATGATCCCTTTCACCTTGTAGCTGCGTTAGCATCAAGAAATCCGTTAGTACGTTGCGGCTCGGGCCTACAGCTGCAATCTTTCCTCACAGCCTCAGTTACGATGGCAGCTCGGGCCATGAACAGCAATGCAGCAGCGTGGACGATGTTTCATGCTGAGGGGCAATGCGGTCACGGGGCACCTCGTAAACAGCACCACGGACCACACAAAAGTCTCAGGTGTGCAAAAAAAGCACACAGCGTCGCTGAGACACGGTCCTTAGTTTCAAGTAAGCATTTAGGACATTGCAGCTCTGGCCCGCGGCGGCGCTCTTTACTTACAGCCTCAGTTAAGATGACGGCTCGGGCCACAAACAGCAATGCAGCAGTGTGGATGATGTTTCACGCTGCGGGGGCAATGCGGTCATGGGGCACCTCGTAAACAGCACCACGGACCGCACAGCACTCTCAGGCATGCAAAAAGCATACACACACAGCATCATTGACCCACACTTGGAAACTTTTATGTTCCTGAGTTTCCACAACAGAGGACCAGCTCTCCTCGGGCCCTTGGAGACAAGTTACTTCTGGACACAGCACACAGCAAAGTCCTCTCAAGCAGGGGGACACAGCAAACAGCAAAATACCTTGTCCTCTCCTCAATCAAATCAGCAAACTGCAGGCCAGCCCCAGAACACACAGCAAGGGCAGTCCTTCTCTTCAGTCTCTTCAGCTGTTCTTCTTTGGCAGAGGTTCCTCTTGATCACGAAGTAGTTTCAATCCTTTTTCAGTATGGATTTCAGTCTTGAGTTCAGGGGTTTCAGCTCTTACATTTATACACCTAAATGCCTTTGAAGTCTTTGTTTTCAGGGGGCTCTGACCCCGGTCTAAACCAGACCTGGGTGTCTTCCTGCCAGTGCACACCCTCTTCCTGTGATAGTCAGGGTCTGGGGCCCAGACGCTCAGCAGGAGGTGGAGTCATCCTCTGGGGGGCAGCAACACAGCCCTCTTCACATCCAGGGGGCTACTCCTCCCCCACATCAAACGCAGGCCAGCCTGTTGCTGTCTCACCTACTCCTCCCTGGGGTCAAGAAACTTCCCAGACCCTGTCACATCCAAACCCAGACAGGCAATACACAACCAGGCAGAGGCACACAGGATGGTTTAAGACAAGAAACAAGCCACTTCTAAAAGCGTGGTTTCTAATCACACAATTCAAAAACCATCTTTACAAAAAGATGTGTTATTAAAATCTGAGTTCAGGTACACTAAACTCCAGCTCCCCATCTTATGCCTATGGGAAGATATGCTGGAAACATGGGACACAGCATTCCCCATTCTGTCCTATGGGAAAGATGGCCTTGCCACAGTGAAAAACAAATTTGGCAGTATTTCACTGTCAGGACATGGTACACACCTCAGTACATCTCCTACCTTTCACATACACTGCACCCTGCCCAGGGGGGCACCTTGGGCCTACTATAGGGGTGTTTGATGTGCATTAAAAGGGAAGGTAAGGCCAGGCAAGTGGGTGCACATGCCAGGACAACAAGGGAGTTAACAAACTGCGCGCAGGCACTGCAGTGGCAGGCCTGAGATCTCTTCTTAGGGCTACTTGTGTTGGTGACACAATTAGTACTGCAGGCCCACTAGCAGCATTTGCATTACCAGCCCTGGCATACATAGTGCTCTTTACTAGAGACTTTACAAATAAGGCAAACATACAAATTATGGACAACCAATTACCATAACACTTTATACAGGGAGCACTTGCACTTTGACACTGATCAGCAGTGGCAAAGTGCCCAAAGCATCTAAGTCAGCAAAACGAAATCCATCACAGAATCAAAAATAGAGGAGGTAGAGGCAAAAAGTCAGGGGTAACCACGCCAAGAAATGCCAGGTCTAACACGTGTCCCCTCCAGCTGAAAAGTGGGGAGAACTACCCACCCTCATGAGAGTTCGAATCACTAAGGCGGAAAAATCTGGACAGACCGTCAGCATTGGGCTTTTCTGTTCCAGGGCGGTGTTCCACCGTAAAGTCCATTCCCTGTAGGGAGATGGGCCACCTCAATAGTTTTGGGTTCTCACCCATCATCTGCATCAACCATCTGAGGGGCCTGTGGCCTGTCTGAACCAGGAAGTGAGTCCCAAACAAGTAGGGCCTTAGCTTCTTCAGCGCCCAGACCACAGCAAAAGCTTCCCTTTCAAATGCACTCCACCTCTGTTCCCTGGGAAGTAGCCTCCTGCTAATGAAAGCTACAGGTTGGCCCAAGCCCTCGTCATTCAATTGAAAGAGTACTGCTCCCACACCATGCTCTGAAGCATCTGTCTGCACCAAAAACTCTTGGGATAAATCAGGCGCCTTGAGCACGGGCACAGTGCACATGGCAGTTTTCAGGGCTGAAAACTGCATCAGCTGTTTCTTTGAATTCTGTTCTGTCAAGGGGGCAACAAGGGTGCCCCTCTGGCGTTGAGAATGCTGACCTCTCTTTGGCCCCCTCTGTCAGGGCAATCTGCCAGTACCCAGACGTCAAGTCAAATGTACTGAGGTACCGGGCAGCTCCCAGCAGATCCACAAGCTCATCAGTTCTGGGGATGGGGTGAGCATCAGTCTTGGTGACCACAAAGAGCCCATGGTAATCCACACAAAACCGTAGTTCTGGGGTGGCACCAGGCGCAGCATCTTTTGGCACAAGGACCACTGGGCTAGCCCAGGGGCTGCTGGATGGCTAAATGACTTCTAGCGCCAGCATCTTGGAAACCTCCTCCTTGATACTGGCCTTAACCTTATCAGCTACTCTGTAAACATTTTGTTTTACAGGTAGGCTGTCTCCAGTGTCCCCATCATGGACGCATCAATGGGTGACTCCAGGGGTCAGAGAGAACAGGGAGGCGAACTGACTCAACACCTGGCGACAGTCCCTCTGCTGTTCTGGGGTCAGGGTAGGCAAGAGTTTCACCCCATCCATTAACTCATCCTTTTCTCTGGCTGACAGGAGGCCAGGAAGAAGTTCACTCTCCTCTTCCGCCCCATCATCTGTAGCCAAGAGCATGGTCACATCAGACCACTCAAAGTGGGGTTTGAGGTGGTTCACATGGAGAACCCTCGGAGGGTTCCTAGGAGACTGTGGGTCAACCAGGTAGGTCACTTCGCTTCTGCGCACCACCGCCTCATAAGGCCCAGTCCATTTATCCTAGAGCATGCAGGGCTCCACTGGTGCCATCACCCACACTTTTTGCCCAGGTTGAAACTCGACCAGAGTGGCATTCTGGTCGTACCACCATTTCATTTCTTCCTGGCTGGCTTTCAGATTCGCCTGAGCGAGTTGCCTGAAACGCCTACTTTGGTTCTTGAAGGCCAGCATATAGTGATATACATTCTGGGGGGTTTACTAGGAGCCTTCTCCCAGCCCTCCTTCACCAAACTCAAGGGTCCTCTTACAGGGTGCCTATACAGGAGCTCAAAAGGGCTGAAACCTAGGGACTTCTGTGGCACCTCGCTCTAAGCAAACAATAGGCATGGGAAGAAGGCATCCCACTTATGCCTCATGGGTTCCTCAAGAACCATAATCATGCCCTTTAGGGTCCGGTTAAATCACTCAACCAGCCCACTCCCTTGGGGGTAGTAAAGCGTGGTGAACTTATAGGTTACATCGCACTCCTTCCACAGAGATTTCATATACCTAGATATGAAATTAGTACCCCGGTCAGACACCACCTCTCTGGGGAACCCCACACGGGAGAAAATCCCCATCGGTGCACGACCCACCACAGGGGCTGTCACCGTTCAGAGAGGGATGGCTTCCGGGTACCGGATGGCATGGTCCACCAAGACCAGGATGAACCTGTTGCCCATGGCTGTCTTGGGATCCAGAGGCCCTACGATAATGCTCACCCTCTCAAAGGGGGTGCTGACTACAGGGAAAGGTTGGAGAGGAACCTTGCGCTTCCTCCCACTCTTACCACTTGCCTGGCAAGTCTGACAGGTCCTGCAATGAGTATCAGAACTCTTGCGCATTTGAGGCCAATAGAGGTGGGTGATAAGCCTCTCAAAGGACTTTTCCTGCCCTAATGTCCTGCTAAAGGTACATCATGAGCCAACCCCAGTGGAAAGGCCCTGAAGGCTGGGGTAACACCAACACACGAGCTGACCCAGGCTCAGCAAACTTAGGCTCACTATATAGGAGATCATTCTCCCAGTAAATCAAATGTGACCCAGACTGATCACCTGCTGCCTGGTTTGCTGCCTGTTTCCGCAAACCTACAAGAGAAGGGCACTTTTTCTGTTTGTGAGAAGTTGGCCTGGTATATGATGTTCACTAGTTAAAGTGACCACCTTGTACCATGCCAAGCAACCCTTATGGTGTGGTTGTAAGTCAACCTTTTCGGACTAGCTGCCCTAGTGGTAGCGTAGGCTAAGCAGTCTTTGAGGCTAAACTCGTTAAAGCGTGTTAAGCAGGCTGTTTTACCAAATGTAACCCCCTTTTATACCAATGAAAGGACACCACACAGATATATATTCAAAATATATATGTATTTATTTCTCAAAGTAACCCCTAGACTCTTTATGAGCACAGGAGCACAAATCGTTAAACAAGACAATGTTATAATACACAGAAGTTGCACTTTATATGGATGGGCCCTGGTGGCCACTCAAACCATATACTAAAATAGTGGTATAAGTACCACGAACAGGAAAGGGAAAAGGCCTAGGGCCTCTAGAATCGCTGGGCCTACAAGGAGCTAACTTTAGTTAGTGACCAGGAGGTCCACGGGTTGCGTGTGCAGTGCGGAAAGTCACACGCGTGCTCCCATAGGTTTGCAATGGGTGCGTAAAAGTTACAAAGTTACTGCAGAGAGGTTCTTCTGGTTAGACTACGATCTCAAGATTCGAAACACAGACACTAGAGATGATTCTCTACACTTGGGCACCGGAGTGCCAGCTTTACCTCACCCACAGGAAGCGGGTGCATAGATCTCGAAGTGTGTCGGGTTTCTTCTATCGATTCAATGGAGCCTGTCGACAAAGATGCTGCAGGCGGTCGGTCCAGAAGAGATGCGGTGGATCCAAGAGTGGATCGAAGTTGTAGAAGACCTGAAAACAGAGGGGACAGTGTTCACAGTCACTAGCCAGTGACCGGCGTGGCACCAGGTAGGTACCAGGCGATGTCGGGTGCAAACAGGTGAAGAGGAGTAGCTTGTCTCCGCAGCCACGTGGTCCCTGAAGGTTGACGACGTCCAGGAGTTGAGTCACGAGCTGTCCCACGCAGGCTCTCGCTGTCGGCGGTGTCGGCGACTCGAAAGAAGCAAACAAGCCTTGGCAAAGGCAGGAGTCGTGGAAGTTCAAGAAAGCTGATTGTTCTGACCAGCAAGGTCAGAGGGGCTGCTCTTTTGGAGAGCAGCTAGGGCCAGTCTGGAGCAACCAGACCAGCATCGTTGATTTTCAAATAGGTCGCCAAAATGGCCACTAGCCAACGGGCCAGGGACCGGGCAGGCGCGTCGAGATGCAAAGTGCAGAGGGGCCCCACGCAGATCGTGGAGATGCTGGAGGGCTCACCTTTGGTGCAGATGCTGCTCGGGTGTTGGGCTTCTCAGGACCCAAAGCACAACTTGGAGGGAGCATCTGTCGTTGCGCTTGCAGCTTGTCGTCGGTCTTTCAAGATGGCTGGCTCCACGTGTCTCGGTGCCTCCACGGGTTCCTTCTTTGCAGGGACTGTGGATCGGGCGGTGAGAGGTCTGGAGGTCCAGGTCTTGTCGGGCTCGGGCTCCGGCAGGAGGCGGCGGCAAAGCAGACGTTCAATAGCTGGTTGGTGCTTGCGTTAGCAAGATGGTCACTCCCTGACCATAGGGGAGATTTCCTTCAGTCCTCTGTGCAGCAAAGCGTCGACGTTCCCGTCTTCTTCTTGTGGTTAAGTTGATTCCAGGATGTCTGTAGTCTTAGGACACAGCTCCTACCTTTAAGCGGATTCTAGGGGCCGGACTACCTGCTGGGTCCCTCCCTAAGGGTGGGACCGGGAAGGGGGGTGGTTACACCCCCAATCCTTTGTCCAGCTCGCCCCAGGTGGATTGAACTGGCATATGCACCGAGGCTCCTTGTGAGCCTCAGGCATGTCTGGTTTCTTTCAAGCCCTACCTGACCAATACACAAAATCCTGTCTGGGGTGGTGCTCGCACCTCCCCTGGCAGGAAACCCTTTGTCCACGTCTCCCAAGCTGGAAGGACTCCCAGCAGCAGGAGGGCAGACTTGTGTCTGTGGTGGCAGCATCCATTTTGTGGAGCTGAGGCTATGTCTGATTTTACCCGGGTTTCAGGTACTGTACATGTCGTGTCCCTCTAGAAGGGTGGAATGCTAACCCCGTCGCCAGAATTGGCGAGGGGTTAGTATTCCAATTCGTATGACACCTTACTCGACATGTTTTGATAAAGCCAAACCAAAGATAGCATTTAACCACGAGGTTCATAATGCACTTAAGAGTATATGGTATGACGATATCTGGAAACAGTAGAAGGAAGTGGTTCCGACCACTGCAGACAGGCTCAGCTCATGCCAGAGCACCATCTCACATGGAACCAAGCACTCTGCCTTCAGGATTGTTAAGGCCTGCCATAGGAGTGACTGATAGGTTAACATGTGTCCCATTTAAGGTTAGGTATAGGTATACTACACCTAAGTAAGAGGTGGTTACACCAACTTACCCCAGCTGAGTGATCAGCCAGTTGTGTCAAATTTGTTAGGCCAAGCCTGGGGTGGCATAATACATGCTGCAGCCCCTGTCAGGCCTTAGATACACCAATGCCCTGGGTACCTAGTGTACACTGGTACAGGGGCTCACAGGGTGATCTACTTCCAATTGGTTATGCACCTAGGGTGCATAGTGTCAATTTAGTTAGAGAGAACAGCAGGCTGGGGGTCTGATTAGCAGGCCCACAGCCTCAATATGTCAAAAACCAGTGAAGCAAAAAGCCAAAATTTGGGGTGACCATAGGATAGCAGACCCTACTCTCCTACACAACCCCCCCCCAAACGCAGGAACATTAAACTAGCCTTGACCAGTCTCGTCTTCATGTCCTAAGTGGAAGTACCTGGAGAGACCATCTGCATTCCCATGGTCTGTACCTGGCCGGTGCTCCACTGTAAAGTCCGTACCCTGTAGGGAGACGGACCACCTAAGCAGTTTGGGGTTTTCACCCTTCATCTGATTTAGCCACAAGAGGGGCTTATGGTCGGTCTGAATCTTGAAGTGAGTGCCAAATAAGTATGGCCTCAGCTTCTTCAGGGCCCACACCACAGCAAAGGCCTCCCTCTCAATAGCTGACCAATTCTTCTCTCTGGGGGTCAACCTTCTGCTAATAAAAGCAATGGGTTGGTCTTGACCATCTACATTAAGTTGTGACAGCACAGCTCCCACACCCAACTCAGAAGCATCTGTTTGGACGATAAACTCTTTGGAGTAGTCAGGACTTTTCAGGATAGGTGCAGAGCACATGGCCTTCTTCAGGTCATCAAATGCCTTTTGACAGCTTACTGTCCACTGAACCTTTTTGGGCATCTTCTTGGATGTCAGATCATTAAGAGGAGTCACAATGGACCCATAGTTCTTAACAAACTTCCTGTAGTACCCAGTCAAGCCCAAGAAAGCTCGAACTTGAGTCTGGGTGGTTGGAGGGGACCAGTCCTTGATGGATTGTATCTTACTCTCCAGTGGTTGAACTTGGCCTCCACCTACAAGGTGGCCCAAATACACAACCTTACTCTGCCCTATCTGGCACTTAGTAGCCTTGATAGTGAGGCCTGCCTTTTGCAGAGCCTCCAGTACCTTCTTCAGGTGGATCAGGTGATCCTCCCAGGTGGAGCTAAAGACAGCAATGTCATCAAGATATGCTGCACAAAAGTCATCCAACCCAGTAAGGACTTGATTCACCAACCTTTGGAAGGTGGCAGGTGCATTCTTCAGACCAAAGGGCATCACCAAATATTGATAATGCCCACCTGGGGTTGAGAATGCTGTTTTGGCCTTAGACTCCTCAGCTAATCTGATTTGCCAATAGCCAGCTGTCAAGTCAAATGTGCTCAAAAACTTAGCAGAAGCTAGTTTGTCTATGAGCTCATATGCCCTTGGAATAGGATGTGCATCTGTCCTAGTGACAGCATTGAGTCCTCTGTAATCCACACAGAACCTCATCTCTCTCTTGCCATCTTTGGTGTGAGGTTTGGGGACCAGAACCACTGGGCTAGCCCAGGGGCTCTCTGAGGGTTCAATGACACCCAGTTCCAGCATTTTGTGTACCTCAGCCTTTATACAGTCCCTGACGTGGTCAGGTTGTCTGTAAAGTTTGTTCTTTACAGGCAGACTGTCACCAGTGTCCACCACATGGGTGCACCAGTCAGTTTGACTAGGTATCAAGGAAAACATGTGTTGAAATGATTGTAGAACCTGTCTACATTCCATCTGCTGATGATCAGTGAGGTTGCCTCCAAGGGTCACTCCTTCAACTGAGCCATCTTCAGGGTTCTGAGACAACAGGTCTGGGAGAGGGTCACTCTCTTCCTCCTGTCCCTCATCTGTAGCCATGAGCAAGCCCATGTCTGCCCTGTCAACATATGCTTTTAACCTGTTAACATGGAGTACCCTGTGGGGACTCCTGGGAGTTCCTAGGTCTACCAAGTAGGTAACCTCTCCCTTCTTTTCCAGGATTGTATGGGGTCCAGACCATTTGTCTTGGAGTGCTGCTGGGGCCACTGGCTCCAACACCCATACCTTCTGTCCTGGCTGAAACTCAACCAAGACAGCCTTTTGGTCATGCCAAGCTTTCTGTAAGGCCTGGCTTGCCTCAAGGTTTTTGGATGCCTTCTCCATATACTCAGCCATCCTGGAGCGGAGACCAAGTACATAGTCCACTATGTCTTGTTTAGGCTTTTTGAGAGGTAACTCCCATCCTTCCTTCACTAAACACAGTGGGCCTCTCACAGGGTGCCCAAACAACAATTCAAAGGGGCTGTAGCCAACTCCTTTTTGTGGGACCTGTCTGTAAGCAAACAGAAGGCAGGGTAGAAGGATGTCCCATCTTCGCCTGAGTTTTTCAGGTAATCCTTTGATCATACCCTTTAGGGTCTTGTTGAATCTCTCAACAAGCCCATTGCATTGTGGGTGATAAGGAGTGGTGAACTTGTAGT
The DNA here is from genome assembly GCF_964204655.1 of Triturus cristatus. Classification (NCBI taxonomy): domain Eukaryota; kingdom Metazoa; phylum Chordata; class Amphibia; order Caudata; family Salamandridae; genus Triturus; species Triturus cristatus. Next base: position 601,488,909 of record NC_140594.1, read on the forward strand.
TGACACCACATTCCTTCCACATAGCTGTCAAGTATCCTGACATGAAGTTGGTACCTCTGTCAGAAACCACCTCCTTAGGAAACCCCACTTTGGAGGATACTCCCAGCAGGGCCCTGGCCACAACAGGAGCTGTAGTGGTCCTAAGGGGAATTGTCTCTGGATACCTGGTGGCATGATCCACTACCACCAGTATAAATCTGTGCCCAGATGCAGTGGGAGGATCCATGGGACCCACTATATCTATTCCCACTCTTTCAAAGGGGACCCCCACCACAGGTAGTGGTATTAGGGGGGCCTTTGTTGTGCCACCTGATTTGCCACTGGCTTGGTAGGTCACACAGGAGCGACAAAACTCCTTTGTATCTTCATTCATGTGAGGCCAGTGAAAGTGAGGGACAAGCCTGTCCCAAGTCTTGTTCTGGCCTAAGTGTCCTGCTAGAGGAATATCATGGGCCAAGGTAAGAAGGAAGCCCCTAAATTGCAGAGGTATAACCAACCTCCTGGTTGCACCAGGTTTTGGGTCTCTAGCCTCTGAATAAAGGAGCCCTTCATCCCAATACACTTTATGGGTACCTTGAGCATTCCCAGCAGCCTCAGCAGCAGCCAGCTGTCTGAGGGGTTCAAGAGATGGACAGGTTAACTGAGCCTGCCCCAAGTCAGCCCTGGAAGGTCCCCCCTGTCCCCATAAACTCAACCTGATCAGGTTCAAGTTCTTCAGGGACAGTTCCTTCAGGGTCCTCTAGATCATCTTCCTGGGAAGGCTGATCATCACCTTGAGGCAGGGGGGAAGGCACAGCCTTTACCCTCCTGTTCTTCTTCTTGGTAGGTGCTTGGTCCATTGTTCCAGGATCCAAGACCTGTGGTTCAGTAAGGCACTTTTTGGCCTGTGACCTGGTCACAGCAAGGACATGTGGTGATATACCTAACATCTCTGCATGTGTCCTGTACTCCACTTCTGACCATAGAGAACTCTCTAGGTCATTGCCCAACAAACATTCTACTGGGAGGTCTGCACTAACCACAACCCTTTTGAGGCCAGTTACCCCTCCCCATGAGAAGTTAACAACTGCCACACTATGTGAAGTAGTGGCATTGCTGGCATTGGTCACCAGGTAATTCTCACCTGGTATGTACTGTCCAGGATCCACAAAGCCTGGTGTCACCATAGTGACACTGGCACATGTGTCCCTGTAGGCTTGAGCCACTTTTTCATTAATTAAAGGAGTCTGTCTGTACTTGCCCAGGTTACTGGGGCTCACAGTCAGGGACAAATCCATGTCCCCATCACAGATCAAGACTGCCTGTGTCAGGGTTCTGTCTAAGTCAGAATCTCCTTCAGTTCCCATAGTGATTCCCACTACACCCTTTGTTTGGGGACCAACACTGCTAACAGTAGTACTGGGAGCAGGTGCCTTAGGGGCAACAGTGTTGGGGGCTCCACCCTTCCTACAATCACTAGTCCAGTGAGTTGTATTCTTGCAATGTTTGCACCAGGGTTTCTTTGGACCTTCTTTCTTCTTCCCTTTAGGCTGGGACCCACCCTCGTTAGTACTAGTTTGGGGCCCTGTTGAAGACTTCTGGTCTTTAGATTTCTGATCTCCACCCTTTTGGTCTGTTTTCTTCTGATCACCCCCTTGGCCCTGGTTCTGGTTCTTTTGCTTAACCCTGGTTCTGACCCATTTGTCTGCCTTCTTTCCCAATTCTTGGGGAGAGGTCAGATCTGAGTCAACCAAGTGTTGATGCAGTTGCTGGTTCTGACAGTTATTTAAAATCTGTTCTCTCATCATCAAATTGTACAATCCTGTTTAATCAGATACCTTACTTCCCAGCAACCAACCCTCCAACGCCTTAGTGGCACATTCAATGTATTCAGACCAGTCCTGAGTCTGTGTCTTCTGGGTGTCTCTGAACATTAACCTGTACTGTTCAGTGGTTAAGCCTAACCCATCAACTAGGACACTCTTCAGGACTCTGTAATTTCTGACATCCTCCTCTCTAACAGTGAGGAGTCTATCTCTGCCTCTTCCTTCAAAGGAGAGCCATAAGATTGCTGCCCACTGGTCTTCAGGAACCTGCTGCACTTTGCAGGCTCTCTCAAGAGCAGTTATCCATTTGTGGATGTCATCCTCACTTTTGTAGGGGGGCACAACCTTGGACAGGTTCCTATTGTCAAAGACCCTATCTTTGTCCTTAGGGACAATGCTGCCACCAGTTGGTATAGACCCACTCTCTTTCGGTTGCCTAGCCTTGCTCAGTTTCTCTTCCATCAGAGCTACTTCTAACTCCTGTTTCCTGATTCTCAGCTGGGCTTCCTGCATTCTAGCCTCATGCTCCCTCCTCTGAGGGGTGGTCATCCTTCTCCTGGAGTGACCTTGAGAGCCTCTAGAGGCATGAGAAGCATTTGATTCACCTGAGTGATTCCTTTGCCTCCCTAACCCCTGGTTAAGTCCACTGGGGAGATCCAATGGGATGATCCCATTGTCAGTCCCCAATAGCCTTAGGTTACCTGGGCCACGTATAACACTTGGCACTGGGCTAGTTCTCCCTTCATCCTCACTACCTTCTGTATCAGTACCCTTCTCACTTTCATCCTCTGTAGTATGAATCTCATCTAAGGGGTGACTATTGGAAAGGGGTACCTCAGTAGCATCTTCAGAAGGGGGGCCTCCTGTTCCAGTCCGTGAGGGGCCTAACTGGGGGCTTTCTTGAGAGCTCTCTGATCTTCATCAGCCTGCAAAAGCTCTCTGAGTTCAGCAGAAGTAGGGTTCTTGGGCTGTTTAAGGCCCCTGATATTTGCCAACTGCCTGAGCTCATTTTGATTTAGGGTAGCAAAGAGAGTTGGTGCCCTCTGGGGGTCACTCTCGACAGAGATGGGTACCTTGGACCCCTCTGCCCCCTCCATTGCTCTTAAGTGTGGGTGGATGTGTTGCAATCTACCTACACTTGGGTTTACCTACTAAACCTATCTAGTAGTTGTAGTCAGGGTGTGCTACTCCCTTTGTTCTACAACAACTAAGTTCAGTAGAACTTAAGTATATCTATCTTGTTTTATATGTACCTACAGGTACCTATGTGATCTTTCAATTGGTAACCGAGAGATTACAATGGTAAAACACAGCAAGCTCAAATCCAACCGCTGCTCACCAATGTTAGAAGTTGGCCTGGTATATGATGTTCACTAGTTAAAGTGACCACCTTGTACCATGCCAAGCAACCCTTATGGTGTGGTTGTAAGTCAACCTTTTCGGACTAGCTGCCCTAGTGGTAGCGTAGGCTAAGCAGTCTTTGAGGCTAAACTCGTTAAAGCGTGTTAAGCAGGCTGTTTTACCAAATGTAACCCCCTTTTATACCAATGAAAGGACACCACACAGATATATATTCAAAATATATATGTATTTATTTCTCAAAGTAACCCCTAGACTCTTTATGAGCACAGGAGCACAAATCGTTAAACAAGACAATGTTATAATACACAGAAGTTGCACTTTATATGGATGGGCCCTGGTGGCCACTCAAACCATATACTAAAATAGTGGTATAAGTACCACGAACAGGAAAGGGAAAAGGCCTAGGGCCTCTAGAATCGCTGGGCCTACAAGGAGCTAACTTTAGTTAGTGACCAGGAGGTCCACGGGTTGCGTGTGCAGTGCGGAAAGTCACACGCGTGCTCCCATAGGTTTTCAATGGGTGCGTAAAAGTTACAAAGTTACTGCAGAAAGGTTCTTCTGGTTAGACTACGATCTCAAGATTCGAAACACAGACACTAGAGATGATTCTCTACACTAGGGCACCGGAGTGCCAGCTTTACCTCACCCACAGGAAGCGGGTGCATAGGTCTCGAAGTGCGTCGGGTTTCTTCTATCGATTCAATGGAGCCTGTCGACAAAGATGCTGCAGGCGGTCGGTCCAGAAGAGATGCGGTGGATCCAAGAGTGGATCGGAGTTGTAGAAGACCTGAAAGCAGAGGGGACAGTGTTCACAGTCACTAGCCAGTGACCGGCGTGGCACCAGGTAGGTACCAGGCGATGTCGGGTGCAAACAGGTGAAGAGGAGTAGCTTGTCTCCACAGCCACGTGGTCCCTGAAGGTCGACGACGTCCAGGAGTCGAGTCACGAGCTGTCCCACGCAGGCTCTCGCTGTCAGCGGTATCGGCGACTCGAATGAAGCAAACAAGCCTTGGCAAAGGCAGGAGTCGTGGAAGTTCAAGAAAGCTGATTGTTCTGACCAGCAAGGTCAGAGGGGCTGCTCTTTTGGAGAGCAGCTAGGGCCAGTCTGGAGCAACCAGACCAGTGTCATTGATTTTCAAATAGGTCGCCAAAATGGCCACTAGCCAACGGGCCAGGGACCGGGCAGGCGCGTCGAGATGCAAAATGCAGACGGGCCCCACGCAGATCGTGGAGATGCTGGAGGGCTCACCTTTGGTGCAGATGCTGCTCGGGTGTTGGGCTTCTCAGGACCCAAAGCACAACTTGGAGGGAGCCTCTGTCGTTGCGCTTGCAGCTTGTCGTCGGTCTTTCAAGATGGCTGGCTCCACGTGTCTCGGTGCCTCCACGGGTTCCTTCTTTGCAGGGACTGTGGATCGGGCGGTGAGGTCTGGAGGTCCAGGTCTTGTCGGGCTCTGGGCTCGGGCTTCGGCAGGAGGCGGCGGCAAAGCAGACGTTCAATAGCTGGTTAGTGCTTGCGTTAGCAAGATGGTCACTCCCTGACCATAGGGGAGATTTCCTTCAGTCCTCTGTGCAGCAGAGCGTCAAAGTTCCCGTCTTCTTCTTGTGGTTAAGTTGATTCCAGGATGTCTGAAGTCTTAGGACACAGCTCCTACCTTTAAGCGGATTCTAGGGGCCGGACTACCTGCTAGGTCCCTCCCTAAGGGTGGGACCAGGAAGGGGGTGGTTACACCCCCAATCCTTTGTCCAGCTCGCCCCAGGTCCGGGGCTGGTGTGCCCCAGGACCGGATTGAACTGGCATATGCACCGAGGCTCCTTGTGAGCCTCAGGCATGTCTGGTTTCTTTCAAGCCCTACCTGACCAATACACAAAATCCTGTCTGGGGTGGTGCTCGCACCTCCCCGGGCAGGAAACCCTTTGTCCACGTCTCCCAAGCTGGAAGGACTCCCAGCAGCAGGAGGGCAGACTTGTGTCTGTGGTGGCAGCATCCATTTTGTGGAGCTGAGGCTATGTCTGATTTTACCCGGGTTTCAGGTACTGTACATGTCGTGTCCCTCTAGAAGGGTGGAATGCTAACCCCGTCGCCAGAATTGGCGAGGGGTTAGTATTCCAATTCGTATGACACCTTACTCGACATGTTTTGATAAAGCCAAACCAAAGATAGCATTTAACCGCAAGGTTCATAATGCACTTAAGAGTATATGGTATGACGATATCTGGAAACAGTAGAAGGAAGTGGTTCCGACCACTGCAGACAGGCTCAGCTCATGCCAGAGCACCATCTCACATGGAACCAAGCACTCTGCCTTCAGGATTGTTAAGGCCTGCCATAGGAGTGACTGATAGGTTAACATGTGTCCTATTTAAGGTTAGGTATAGGTATACTACACCTAAGTAAGAGGTGGTTACACCAACTTACCCCAGCTGAGTGATCAGCCAGTTGTGTCAAATTTGTTAGGCCAAGCCTGGGGTGGCATAATACATGCTGCATCCCCTGGCAGGCCTTAGATACACCAATGCCCTGGGTACCTAGTGTACACTGGTACAGGGGCTCACAGGGTGATCTACTTCCAATTGGTTATGCACCTAGGGTGCATAGTGTCAATTTAGTTAGAGAGAACAGCAGGCTGGGGGTCTGATTAGCAGGCCCACAGCCTCAATATGTCAAAAACCAGTGAAGCAAAAAGCAAAAATTTGGGGTGACCATAGGATAGCAGACCCTACTCTCCTACACAGTTCCTCACAGAATAACTCCCTGGAGGGCCCTCCCTCCTGCTGCCATTGGGTCAGTTCAGGTAGGTCCCCCTGTTCAGCTACTTGCTCCCCACGTAGACTCCAGGGCATCCCCCTCAAGGGGTGCCTCCTCCTGGACCGTGGGAACTGTGGGGGCCGGTTTCCCATGTCCCCTGCCTCCTCTTTTTAAGGTAGGCACCTGGTCCACTGTTTCAGGCTCCAGGTCCTCCTGAACACCTTTACTGGCTGCCATAGACTGAGTGGTTACACAAGCCCACTCAGGCAGACCCAACATCTCCAATTGTGCATGACGCTCCACCTCCTTCCGGGGGGAACTCTCCAGGTCATTCCCTAGAAGACAGTCTACATGCATGGACGGACTTACAACGACCTTCAAGGTACCTGAGACCCCCCCAACTCAAAGGGAACTAGCGCCACCTTGCAGAGGCGCACTGAGTTGTCTGCTGCAACTACAGGGTGAAGCACATTGGGAACCACCTGCCCCTCAGACACCCACTGACACCTGACAAATGTCAAAGTGGCTCCTGTGTCTTTCAGAGCCTCCACCCTCCTTCCATTGATGGTCACCCACTGCCTGTACGTCTTAGTATTCTCAGGCAGAGAGGCTTCTTGGACCATCTCTCGATCTCCTAATGAGACCAGGGTCATAACTGCGTACTCCTCCCCATTCCAATGGCTCAATTCCTCCCCCAACGCTATACTCACTAAACCCAGTTTTGGCGCACCAGTGCATGCAAGTGGTTTCTTTGGGCATTTAGGGGCAATGTGACCCACTTCTTTACAGAAATAACAAGTAGGAGGACCTCTGTGGTCCCGCTTGCCCTTAGGGGGCCAGGACCTCTTAGCCTTGGGGGACTGGGACCCTTTTACCTGGGAACTACTTTGGTGTCCTTTAGAGAACTCCTTGTGGTTACCCTTGTCCTCCCCCACCTTCTGCTGGGGACCCTGTACACCTTTGGCAGTTGTACCCCCAATCCCTTTGTGGACCCAGGTGCTGGTCTAGCAGTCCGCCTCCTCAGCAAGCTTAACAGGATCAGTCAGCCTACTGTCTAAATGATGCTGGTGCAGCTCTGGAACGCATAGACTACTCAAGTGCTCCCAACTAATTAAATTGCATAAGCCCTTAAAATCAGTTACCTTGCTGCCCGTCATCCAAACATCCAGTGCACGTGTGAACGCATTCACACATTCCACCCAAGTACTGGATTTCAGTTTCTTGAAGTTCCTGAATTTCTGCCTGTACTGTTCAGGAGTGAGCCCATACCTGAGGCATAACGCCTCCTTCATAATGGCATAGGTCAGGGTTCCCGCCCTCTCTAAGGGTGGTAAAACATCCCTCCCAGAAGTACCTCATTCAACCTCAGTGCAATCTCATATGCCGTGAACCATGTATAAATATTATCACCCCTTTGGTAATCTCGCACTAAGTCTTTGGGAATGTACACCTTACCCGCTGGCACTGGTTGTGCGCTGCCACCATTCGAACTGGGCTCCACCTTTTTAGCCTTAATGTCCAGTTCCCTCATGCTTAATTCATGAGCTAAGAGAATCTTCTTCTCTTCCAAGGCGAGAGCGTTCTTGCTCTCTTCTGCTCGCTTTTCACTTTCAATGAGCAGCTTTTTCTCCTCTGTTTGAGCCTCAAGTTTTAAAACCTCCAACTCATGCTCTCTGACCTTTTGGTTTTCCTCCAGCTCCTCTGGGGAAAAGCTCCACCCTGAATGGTTTATTCCAGCCCCTGAGGCTGTTCCTCCCACCGGCAAATCCTGTGGATCAAATTCATTCCCTGAGTCATCCTCATCCACCTCAGCATCACCTGTCTCCTGAGCCTCTTTGGCTTTCCACCAGGCCCTTAAGGCCAATTGCAGCTCCTCCCTCTTGGCGCTACTTTTCATGGGACATCCCAAAGCTCTGCAGAATTGCCTAATTGATAAACTTTGTAGGTAAGCAATGCCTGAATGCCGAATTCCAATTCTGCGGCCTCACTGGCTACTTAACTCCTTTGAGACATGATGTGTGGCTTAAAGGTCGCTCAAAAACGGAACCAAAAATCAAAAAACACAATATGTGGTTGCGTCCTGGTCTGCGCTAAAACTAGTGATGTACACCAGTCTCTGTGAGTAAATTGCAAATACAAGTTAAAATCCCCAGCTGCTGACCACCAGTGTTAGAACTGGGGGTCTCTGGTTGGCTGAGGTAGGTACCTTAGTCCAAATAGGGACCCTTGCTTCAAGTCAGGGTAAGGAGGGACACACTCTCAGATAACCCCTGCTCACCCCCCGGTAGCTTGGCACGAGCAGCTAGGCCTTTCTCCAAGGTAATGTGTAAAGTATTTGCAACCACACTCCCCGTAACACAGTGATAACACCACAAATGGACACCACACTGGTTTCATAAAAATAGAGGTATCTTCATAAAAAGGAATACGATGAGACCAAACTATAGAAATCCAACATATGCGTATTCGTAATAATTTGCTTTGCCGGTTATTAGGCCAGCAATCACTTGTAGGTTCTTGCGGTATTAATGAGCAATTCACGATCTCTAATGCAGTCCTAATGCAATGCTATGCAGTTCGTAATGCAGTTCGTAATGTAGTAATAAGACAGTTCGTAATGCAAGAATAATGCAGTTCGTAATGCAAGAATCAGGCAGTTCGTAATGCAAGAATAATGTGGTTTGTAATGCAATAAACAGGCAGTTCATAATGCAAGAATAATGCGGTTCGTAATGCAAGAATCAGGCAGCTCGTAATGCAAGAATAATGCAGTTCGTAATGCAAGAATCATGCAGTTCGTGATGCAAGAATAATGCGGTTCATAATGCAAGAATCAAGCAGTTCATAATGCAAGAATAATGTGGTTCGTAATGCAAAAATCAGGCAGTTCGTAATGCAAGATTAATGCGGGAAGCCAATATGCGCTGTCAACTCGGGCACCACTAGGCCCCAACAGCAGAGACAATGGTTGTAAGCTTGAAGGGGCAGCCCCGGTACTGCTGGGCAGGAACAGGCCGCTCGGGGACTCATCGCATCTAACGCGGTGCAGTGGGAGAGAGATCGGAACACTCCTGTACTCTTCCTACACGCCTCCCCCGGCCACACACGCCTGCGGCTCCCGACCAGAGTCTAAGCCTTACCTGTGGGGTGCGCTGCCTCGCTCTCTCTCTCTCCGCTCGTCAGACGTCCTGCTGGGCGATCCCGATCACGTGGCAGCTCAGTTGCTAAGCGACGCTGTAAGCGGACGGGTTACGGCGCTGCCTTCTCCTTCATTGAGGATCTTGGGCAGATTCCTTTCGACGAAAAAGGAACACGATCCCTTTCACCTTGTAGCTTCCTTAGCTTCAGGAAATCATTTAGCACGTTGTGGCTCGGGCCGGTGGCAGTGATCTTTCCTCACTGCCTCAGTTACGATGATGGCTCGGGCCACAAACAGCAATGCAGCAGCATGGACGATGTTTCACGCTGCGGAGGCAATGCAGTCACGGGGCACCTCGTAAACAGCTCCACAGAACACACGGCAGTCTCAGGCATGCAAAAAAAGTACAAGCACACAGCATCGCTGAGACACGGTCCTTAGTTTCAAGTAAGCTTTTAGTACGTTGCAGCTCGGTGCGGCGGCGGCGATCTTTACTCACAGCCTCAGTTACGATGACCCGCTTGGGCCACAAACAGCAATGGAGCAGAGCGGATGATGTTTCACGCTGTGGGGGTAATGCGGTCATGGGGCTCCTCGTAAACAGCACCACAGACCACATGGCAGTCTCAGGCATGCGAAAAGCACACGCACACAGCATCGCTGAGACACACTTGCCAACTTTTATGTTCCTGAGTTTCCACAACAGGCGATCAGCTCTCGTCGGGCCCTTGGAGACAAGTTACTTCAGGACACAGCAACGTCCTCTCAAGCAGGGGGACACAGCACACAGCAAAATCCCTTATCCTCTCCTCAGTCAAATCAGCAAACTGCAGGCCAGCCCCAGAACACACAGCAAGAGCAGTCCTTCTCTTTAGTCTCTTCTGCTGTTCTTCTTTGGCAGAGGTTCCTCTTGATCACAAAGTAGATTCAATCCTTTTTCAGTATGGATTTCAGTCTTCAGTTCAGGGGTTTTAGCTCTTACATTTATACCCCTAGATGCCTTTGAAGTCTTTGTGTTCAGGGGGCTCTGATGCTGGTCCAAACCAGACATGGGTGTCTTCCTGCCAGTGCACACCCTCTTTCTTTGATAGTCAGGGTCTGGGGCCCAGACGCTCAGCAGGAGTTGAAGTCATCCTCTGGGGGCAGAAATACAGGCCTCTTCACATTTAGGGGGCTACTCCTCCCCCCACATCAAACGCAGGCCAGCCTGTTGCTGTCTCACCTACTCCTCCCTGGGGTCAGGACACTTCCCAGACCCTGTCACATCCAAACCCAGACAGGCAATACACAACCAGGCAGAGGCACACAGGATGGTTTAAGACAAGAAACAGCCACTTCTAAAAGCGTGGTTTCTAAACACACAATTCAAAAATCATCTTCACAAAAAGATGTGTTATTAAATTCTGAGTTCAGGCACACTAAACTCCATCCCTCCATCTTATGCCTATGGGAAGGTATGCTGGAAACATGGGACACAGCATTCCCCATTCTGTCCTATGGGCAAGATGGCCTTGCAACGGTGAAAAACGAATTTGGCAGTATTTCACTGTCAGGACATGGTACACACCTCAGTACATGTCCTACCTTTCACATACACTGCACCCTGCCCAGGGGGGAAACTTGGGCCTACTATAGGGGTGTCTGATGTGCATAAAAAGGGAAGGTAAGGCCTGGCAAGTGGGTGCACTTCAAACTCACTCAGGAGACAAGGGCTGAAAATAACAAAACAAAATATTACCCACCAAAAAAGGGGAGGTTCATCCACTGTCAGACCCTCCAATAGGATAACTCCATGGTTAAATGCAAGAGGCAAAAGGGGAAGGGAAAGACATAGCTTTTCTTAATACTGCCCTCACACGCTTTGTAGTGTCATGCTTCATCATAGGGCCGCGTCAAACGTCCAGGCGCAAACCAACACACTGGACGGAGTGCGATGTTTTTTGTGAAGTAGTGTGGTGAGGCAAGTAAGTGAGAAAGGAAAAATAACAATTATAGAGAGGAAACAGTATTCCCTCAAGAAGGGATCAGAAGGTACAGATATGTGTGGTTAAAACTATCTAAGGGGATAACCACAATGTACCTTTATTCTTTTGTCTCCTTGATAGGATTACAAAATTTGAATTGGGATATTTAGGGGAGATGAATAATTTATTATGTCTCCCTCTTGGCTTTCACGCAAATCTTGATACTTTGCTATGCCCGTGTGACGGCCAGACTGGGCAAACAACACTACATTTCTCATTCTTCTGCAAGTTCTATATACAGTACACCAAATGGTTTTTAACACCTTTTAAAAAAAAATACTAATTTGTTATTTTTGAAGCCGCATATAGGACTATCCTTGATTTGAAAGATGATGTATTGTTATTTTGGGTGGGGGCTTTCCTGAAAACTGCTGTTCATGCCAGTTACATGATGTGCACAGCATGAATAATATTTTATAGTACTGGTTTTATGATTAATATGAACTTGTGTATTTTTATGTGCTGTTGTGCGAACTGTTCTTTTATGGTTATGCTTTTTATCTGAATAATGTAATTGTATTGAATTGAATTGAGTAAATACGGAAAAAAAAATGATTCTGTATTTATATAAATGATCTTCAGGATTTTCTCAATGAAGAAGAGGTCAACGATCCAAAGGTTGGCTTGAAGAAGCTGCCCTCTCTTCTATACGCTGATTAATTTTTTCCTGTCCCTTTCTCTCACTGTTTCAGGTTTTTTCATCACTGCTTTGTCCCTTTGTCACTGTGTTCCTGCCTTTCTCTTCATCCTTCTATCCTGCTATCTGCCTTTTCTGCTTCTCTCTCTTTTACTCTGGGTTAGGATCTGTTTTTGGCATGGGAGATCTGGGCCCAGGCCCAGGGTGCGTAGCTTCAGGGGGGCACACTGAGGTTTCTTGGCAAACTGCTTGTAAATATTTATTTATTTACTTATTTGTTTAATTATTTTAATTCAGAATGACAATGACTTCAGACTCCTCCTTCTCCCTCTCCCCTGGTTTCTGAATTCCAAATTGCGCGCCAGCGGAAAGGAGTGTGAGTGTGGATGCCTCATAAGCGATCCAGGGGGTTGAAAAAATGTGTTGGCATGACGGTCACTGCTCTAAGGTAATCAACATGCGCTGACCCATGGACATAAAAGTGTCCCAACAGAATTCACAGCAGGAGCAAGTCGAAAAAGTAGGGCATATATAAGGAAAGGGACAGTGAAGGTTGAAGAAAATAGACCTTCACTAAATCTCCATCATGCACAGCGGCATCACCGGTTATGTACAATCCATGTGTGGACAGCTTCCAGATCTGCATAAGAGCAAGGGGAGAGGTGTGTGTTCTTAAACTTGTAATAAACATGATGGTATAGCCAGTCAGGATAGGAACATTTCATATTTATTAAAGTCCTGCTCACATCACAGGCACAAAGTGTCAGGCAGAAAGAGAGAAAAAGAATAGTCCAGCACTGTACTCATTTTTATTAAGTAGTGGCTCCTATTATACACAACAGTTAGAAAAGTTTAGATGGAAGCAGAGGGGAGGAGTATCATGAAGGGTGCCAAGTTTGGTTTAGCCCAGGGCGCTACGTGAGCAGTCTGGCCCTGCTCTGGTCCAAAATCTAATGGTGGAAAAAAAGTCCCAACCCAGAAAAAAGAGGTGTTAGTTCCCACCATCGGAAAAAACGGCATAAATTAAGTATATGGGTGTCCCATGTTACTTCTGATTTTTTGCTGAGCATTTGAAACTATTTAGATGGGGAGCCGAGGAGGGGCGATTGGGATTTCAAGAATTTAGCATATAAAGGGGCAGATGTACGACCATTTTTTGCGGTCGCAAATGGGAATTCGGCCCGTTTGTGACCGCAAAATTGGTCAGCCCCATGTACAAACCATATTTTGCAAGTCGCTAACCTTTTTAGCGACTAGCAAAATATGGTTTGCGACTCGCTATTAGTAAGGGGCGTGCCAAGGGCGTCCCTTCGTAATAGCGACTCTGACTTCAATGTATGATTGTTATGCGACCGCATTTGCGGTCGCAAAACACTTGCAGTTTACCACCCTTTTCAAAAGGGTGGTAAGCCACTCGCAAACGAGAAGGGGTCCCCAGGGGACCCCTTCCCTTTTGTGAATGGGTCGAAAATATTTTTTAAGAGCAAGCAGTGGTCCCAGGGACTACTGCCTGCCCTTAAAACATGAAAATGAAAAGTTTCATTATTTTTTTTTAAATACATCCCGTTTCCTTTAAGGAAAACGGCCTGCATTCAAGACAAAAAAACTGCTTTATTAAAAAAGCAGTCACTGACATGGTGGTCAGCAGGCCACCATTCCTGTGAGTGCTAGCCATTCCCAATGTGGTCGCAAATTACGACTGTCTCATGAATATTAATGAAGCATGCAACTTGCGATCCCATTGGGAATCACGAACAGTGTCTGAGACATTGTTGTCTATTCACTTTTGCGAGTCGCAATTTAACGCAATTTGGGACTTGCAAATGTGAAAGTTCGTACATCTGGCCCAAAGATGTATATTCTGCTTGTTTGAGGCCTTCAAAAGAAGCACCATAAAAGAAAACGCAGTAAGATGCAATGCTGTATCCAATTACAACTCCTCCACGCTTTAGCAAAGATAGAAAGCCCCAGTTGCAGTTCCCAAAAAAATGTAATAAAAAGAAGTGCCACTTCACATGCTTGCCAATCCAAACACTCCAGCTTGGAATATGTGAAGCACCGACATTGCGCTCTGACCACAGAGAATAAATCACTTTTTCGCCGTATGGCACTTCCTGCGCGATGCACGAGCGCCGCAATCATGTTTGCCAACTGGAAAATAATGAGCCATTGTGGAAATGTTAATTTTACAATAATGATATTAAGCGGAGACACAATCCCGTAGCAGGCAATCTTCCTCAGGCATCAATCAGCCTCATGGGCAGGATCCGCCGCGCCCCCGTTTCTCGATGGCTGGGAACGAGCACAGAGAAGAGACATGTGCTCTCCGCTCCAGGCATCATGGCGGCTGGGAGGAGGCCATTTTAAATTAGGGTGACCGGAAGGGACCTCTTTAATATTGGAAATGTCACCTCAGCTACTTTTGCAACAGGTTGAGAGATGTTGTGAGTGATATTGGCTTATACAGGAAATGTCATCTCTGTCTTGTTATGAGTAAAAAGAGGTTGTGATTGATGTCACGTTTTGTGTTATAAAAATTGTCACCTCTGGTGGTAATATGGTATTTGGCTCTGGGAGTTGAGTCATTTTAAAGAGATAGGGTGGCATTCTAACACAGAATGAGCAGAAAGCATCTTAAAGTGTGATATACTAGCGGTGGATTTGAAATAAAATGTAGGGCCTAAATCAGTCTATTTGCTATCGCCTGTGGGTAGGGTGACCAGAATTTTAAAGCCAAAAACCGGGGCATTTCCCAAAAATAGAAGAAGGACTACACGTTTAATTCAACCCAGCGCACAGAATGACAGCCTCCTTAACAGAGAATTACAGAAGAGGCAGTAAGAACATACATAAAATGTCGTTTCTAAAGCCAGTATCAAGCCTATTAATTAAATTGCTTTCCTATAACAGCTGCTAACTATCCTTTCTTTGCAAAACATAAAAAGATACCTCTTACCATTTTCAGCCGACCCTCTGTAAAAACCGGGACATGGGCTTAATTTCCTGTAATCTGCCAGGACAGCTGCCGAAAAACCGGGACTGTCCGGGCAAATCTGGGACGCCTGGTCACCCTATCTATGGGGCAGATTTAAGCCCAGAAAAAGCAAAAAAGGTCACTGAATCAGCGGCCACCCGTCCATCTATTTCTATCCTCCTACATTGGCTGTAGAAAAAAATTATCTGCCTGCCTGTCATGCGCTGCAGTTGTAACACAAAATCACCGGAAGTCCGCTTTGAGGCTATGGAGAAAAAGTAATACGGTAAATACTGTTGTTGTTAATCATTGGTGTCCCATGGCCTAGGGCACTACTTCATTGCAAATGAATAACCGAGTTAATCCCTTTGCGCTTTTGACACTATAAAGGCAGCCATAGAAAACACTCAGTGCCCCCTCACTTTTGCATTTAACTTATGATGGGCTTTCGTGCTTATGGCCCAGAAAAATGGCTCTCTATGAACTGGTAAATACATATCTAGTTGGCTAAATTTGGCTACTAAATGTCCAGTAAAAATCTTGTTATGAATCTGTCAAACACAGGATTTTATTTCACGCATAATATGTATTAGGCCACATCACTTATGGAGAACTCATAGATACCCTTCTTAGGCAACACTCCTGTAGGACTTGACCCTTTTTGGCTAAAGTCCCTAAACTTTTTGCTTTTCCCCTAGACCTTTTTTCTGACTTGGTGCTGCCAACTGATATGCTTTGGACACTTTGCCACTGCTAAACAGTGTGAAAGTGTAAGTGATCCCTGTATAAATTGTACTGGTAATTGGTTGTCCATGATTGGTATGTTTGCCTTACTAGTAAAGTCCCTTGTAAAGTGCACTATGTGTGCCAGGGCTGCTAATGCAAATGCTACTAGTGGGCCTGCAGCACTATTTGTGCCACCCACACAATTAGCCTTAAAAAGGGAACTCAGGCCTGCAATTGCAGTGCCTGTGTGCAGTTTGTTAAACTGCCATGTTGTTCTGACAAGTACACCCACTTGCCAGACCTTACCCTTCCCTTTCTATGCACATCAGACACCCCTATGGTAGGGCCAGGATACCCCCTGGGCAGGGTGCAGTGCATGTGAAAGGTAGGACATGTACTAAGGTGTGTGCCATCTCCTGACAGTGAAATAATCTCCATCTCGTTTTTCACTGTTGAAAGGCCATCTTGCCCATAGGACAGAAAGGGGAGGCTGTGTAATAATTTTCCAGCCTATCCTCCCAAAGGCTTAAGATGGAGAGGTGAGGTTTAGTATGCCTGAACTCACAATGTAATAACACATCTCTTTATGAAGGTGGTTTTTGCATTGTGTGTTTAGAAGCCACTCTTTTAGAAGTGGCTGGGTTTTTGTGCTCTAACATTTCTGTGTGTCTCTGCCTGGTTGTGGATTGACTGTCTGGATTTGAAAGTGATAGGATCTGGGGAATGTCTTGACCCAGGGGAGGAGGTGAGACAGCAACAGGCTGACCTGCATCGGGAGTGTAGGGGGAGGACTAGCTCCTAGAGGTGAAGAGGCCTGGGTTGCTGCTATAAAATAATTGTCCCATCATCTGCTGAGTGATTGAGAATCCAGACGCCCACTAATCAAAGGAAGAAGGTGTGACTGGCAGGGAGGCACCCAGAACTGGTTTGAACAGGGGTCAGTGCCCCCTGAACACAGACTTCAAAGCCATTGAGGGGTATAACTATGAGAGCTGAAGCCCCTGAACTTTGGAGAATGGCTTGATCAAGATTGAACAAGACTGGAGCTACTCCGTGGTCAAGAAGACCCTTTGCCAAGGAAGAAACAACTGAATAGGCTGAAGGAAATGACTGACCCTTGCTGTGTGTTCTGGGTTTGGCCTGCAGTTTGCTGTTTTAATCAAGGAAAGGCTAAAGGGACTTTGCTGTGTGTTGTGTCCCCCTGCTTGAAAGGACTTTGCTGTGCTGTGTCCTGAAGTAACTTATCCCAAGGGCCCTAGGTGAGCTGGCTCCCTGTTGCGGAAACATAGGAACACAAAAGTTTCCAGGACAGTCTCAGAGGCGCTGTGTGTGCATGCTTGTTGCAGCCGGAGACCATCGTAAGTTGTGCCCTGTGATCGTGGGCAGCTGGAGTCCAAGCAGGGATCAGCGACGTGGTGTGCGTGTGCGTTTTGCAACCTGAACCCCTTTGTGAGGATTTTCCAGTTATCGTGTGCACCGGAATCCAAGTGAGTCTCATTGACACTGTGTGTGTTGTGCACCGTGAGACCTTCGTGAGGATTTGCCTTGTTACCGTGTGCACCGGAATCCAAGTGAGTCTCATCGACGCTGTGTGCGTGTGCGTTGTGCACCGAGAAACCTTCGTGAGGATCTGCCTCGTTATCGTTCGCACCGGAGTCCAAGTGAGTCTCATCGATGCTGTGTGCGGTGCGTTGTGCACCCTGAGACCTTCATGAGGATTTGCCTTGTTATCGTGTGCACCAGAGTTAAACCGAGTCTCAGAGATGCTGTGCGCGTGACCTTCGTGTAGCCTGAGAGCTTCGTGTGGAGTGCCCAGTGATCGTGCACCCAAAGCTCAAGGAAATCTCAGCAACGCTGTAGGCGTGTACCCTGTGGCAGCTTGAGATCTTTGTAACTGTAGCGGCCTGGACCGGTAGCCCCGGAGGAGCTGAGCCGCCGGCCCGAGCCCGCCGTTGCTAATTCACAAAGATTGCATTGGAGGCCCAGCCACTGGACGAGGAGAGGAGAGTGATTTTGCGCCCCCCAGATAGTGTGTGTCGACTCCTGGGGCGGGGTGCGGGTTCGGAGGGAGACGCTCTTGGCCTCTCTCCCGTTCCGGCAGCACGAGCCTCTGCTTCGGCTCGTATCACGGCCCATATTGCCAAGGGAGTGGCAGTACGGGGGCCGGAGTGCGGAGCTGCACTTTTTGATTACACCGTACCCATGTTGGGGGTAACTGTTGAGAGGCTGACTGCAAGTCAGAAAGAGAGGCAGAGAGACCGCCTAAGGCACAGTAAGCGGTGCCTGAGTGTATTACGCATTATTCCATTTCTGCATAATGGAGCACATGACTGTCGTATCACACATTGCATCATTTCTGCATAACGGAGTTCCTGATTAGAGTATTACGCATTGCATTATTCCTGCATAATGAACTACCTGATTAGTGTATGACGCATGGCATTATTTCTGCATAACAAACTACCTGATTTTCGTATGATGCATTGCCTTGTTTCTGCATAACGAACTACCTGATTAGCGTATTGCGCATTGCATTATTCCTGCATAACGAATTACCTGATAAAGTGCATTACGGATTGCCTTTTTTCTGCATAACTACATACCTGGTGGTTGTGTTACTCATTGCATTATTTTTACTTTGCAAAGTGCCTGATTGTTGCGTTACGCATTGCATTCTTTTTACATTGCAGTGTCTGGTTGCTGCATTATGCCTTACAGTATTTTTACATTGCAGAAGTGCCTGATTCTAGCATTATGAACTGTATAACATGATATTAGGATTACAGGAGAATGTTTGGAAGTGCTCATTAATACCACCAGAACTTACAAGGGCTGGCTGGCCTAACAACCGGCCAGGAGAAATAGTACACAAACTCATATGTTGGATTTATATCGTGTGGTCTTATCGTATATCTTTTTATAGAACGTTTATACTCATTTTTTATAAAACCCGTGTGGAGTCCATTTGTGGTGTCATCATTGGGTTGTTGTGAGCGTGGTTGCAAATACTTTACACATTTGCCTTGAAGATAAGGCTGTCTGCTCGTGTCAAGCTACCGAGGGGGTGAGCGGGGCTATCTCAGAAGGTGACCTTCTGTTGTAATCTGTACTTGGTATGCCCAGTCACCCCCTTCCCTCCACCTCTTGGTACATGCCAATCTAGAATGTGATGAACATTCCACAGCTGACTCAAGCTGACTGGAACCTGTGATGGTGAAAGGAACGAAAAAAGAAGACTCTTCCCTCACCGTGCTTTGTTTCTTCTTCTTTGTAACACTGGCGACGAACAACCATGTGGGGATGGTTCACCATCACCCCAATACGTGATCCAGTGACAGCTGATGAATACATTCTTTTTAAAGAAAATAGTGAGTACATACTTTTCAGTAAGTCGTTCTGCAACTTGTGCTGATCGCCTGTATCCGGATTGCTGACTGTACCGAAGAGGCACTCTTTAGTTGTACGCCGATGCCGGTTGCTGTGGGAGAGGGTCCCTGAGGAGTGCAGGCACGAGACTGTTGTGGGGAATCTCACGTTTGAGAAGGGTGTGAAGTACCGGCATATTATCGTTCTTGGGACTGTCGTCTGCGTGGCGCCGTTGTCTTGGCTTTGTGCTGCTGGATGTGAAGAGAAGCACACCGCCGTGGAGAAGCACTCTCTGAAGGCAATTGAGGCGACTGCTGCAGTGTGTTGAGCCAGCCTGATTATCCGTACCTTCTGCCGCTGTTGTGAAGGACAGAGCACGGCCGATGAGGAGAGTTTGCTAAGGCATAGTAAAGCAAACTGCTGCGGAGTGTGGAAGCCAGGCTCCCTTCCGTGTTGCCATTGTGTGCCCACTTCTTGGTGTGTGGGGGCTGGCCTCCGCAGCTTAGTATGCCGCGGGGTAGAGGATCGCTGTTCCTGACGTGGGAGCGGGTCTCTGCCTGGAGTGTTGTTTGGTCACAAAATCGGCAGGCTCCGGCACTCTCTCCTCCATGCCCGCTATCTCTGTCTTCCTTTGCGTCAGTTTCCTGAGGCGGGGCAGGAAAGGGATGGCCTCCGTAGGCGTTCCTGGAAGTGAAGGCGGGTTACGTTAACCCTTTTGAGTTTTCATCGTCTAGCATCGTCAAGTCTTAACCCTTTCCACCGCCTGTTTTCGTTTTTACACACTGACAGGCACAGCGGACATTTCTCCTAATCTGGTGTTGAAATTCCAGTTTTCAACTTGATTCCAAGTTCATGGCCCATTACAGTGTTATTGCAACGACAATTATTTCCACACGCCTGTCTTTGTTTTTGCACGCTGTCAGGCACAGCTGATACTTCACTTGATCTGTGTTGACAATCCAGTTTTCACTTCCATTCAGCCGCCTGCTTCATGCTGATGGGCACTGCTCCCACCTCACGCTGACGGGCACGGCCTGTGCTTGCTTACCATCACTGTGTGGGAGCCAGTCTCCGCAGTGGTCAACCTAATGTTTGTGTTAGGGTTTTTTTACACATTGTACTCCCACTTTCGTAGTAATGGCTTGGCATAGTTAAATATGGCCACTACAAATATGTCTCAACACCCCCCTTTCCTCAATGAAGTGGGGGAGCCCCTTTTACCGTGGAAACAATGGTTTGGACTGATAGCGTCATACCTAATCGCAATTGGTGGGGAGAGATTCTCATCCCTGCATAAACTACATATCCTACTTAATAACTTAGGGATTGAAGGCTGCAAAACCTACGATAACATTTCAGCGTCTGCAGAAGCGGATGAAGATAGCGATGATGATGGTAATGTATGCTTAGTCGCAGTTAACAGACTAGAAAAGCATTTTAGTAAAACCATTAATGTTGTTTTAGAAAGACACAAGTTCTTTTCTAGGGTACAGGGCAAGAATGAGAAACTTAAAACGTATGTTGCGGCTTTGAAGGGTCTGGCAAACACGTGTGCACGTGCGAGTTCGAAGCCGTACAATATTCTTTCATTAGAGATCAGTTGGTCAGATGCACCAACAACACTAAATTACAGGAGAGACTCTTGGTGGCCAACCTAGATCTCAAACAGGCCATAGAGATAGCAGTGGGAATTGAGCACACTGCAGATTGCATGAGAGCTATGAAGGAGGATGGAGACAAACATGCAGCTGTTAATGCTATAAGCAAGCAAGAGGTCAACAAAGAGAGCAAGAGTAAGGTACCCAATGTTTTTCCTGCAGGCACTAATCTTAAATGTTACAGATGCGGGAGCCCCAGTCTTCTGGCTAACTACGTAGTGTACCAAGCCAGATCAGTCATGAGTCACAAATGCGGAAGAAAGGGTCATTTGGTCAGGGTCTGTAGAGATCAATGTTCCAAAGCAGTAATGTCCATTGAACAAGAACCACCCCAAGAAACCAAACATTTGTTTCACCTGCAAAGCTCTGATAAAACGTCTGATTTCCCTTCTTGTACTATCACTTTGGATAAGAGAGAAGTGACTGTCTTTGCAGATTCCTGCTCACCCTATACTTTGGTGGAAGCTGAGATGTTTACCAAGCTGTTTCCCTCGTGGCAACAAGACATGAGGCCTCCGGACATTCATCCAGGAGGTTATAATGGTGACCCCATACCCTTGATAGGTATGACTGCCATGAACGTAGGGTTCAAAGGGAGGAGTACTGTTGGTAAAATCTACATCACGCAGAAGGGATCCAACTTGTTGGGGTGGAAACACCAAAGGGAACTGGGTATCAAGTTAGACCCTAATAGTCCTGACCAAGTCCTATTAGTAGATCCGTCAGTAGGGAGCACAGAGGTTTGTAATGATTTCCCTAAAGTCTTTACTGATAAGCTAAGGCTACTAAAAAATTAACAACACTCTATCAAGCTTAAGACCAATGCTAGACAAGTGGCTCACAAAGTCAAGCCCATACCACACATGATGCAAACACCCCTCCAAGCCGAGTTAGACAGACTTTTGTCACAAGGGGTGACTGAACCCATAGAAAGCTCACAGTGGTTGGCTTCCATCATTCTTACCACCAAGGCGTCCAGCAAGGAGATCAGATTATGTGTTGACCTGAGGGATTAAAAACGAAAAAATCTGGGTGGACAGGCATCCCTTGCCCCGCATACATGAGGTCCTTACCCTCATCAAAGGTGCAATTTGTTTCAGTGTGCTAGACCTCTCATCCGCCTACCACCAGGTAGAGCTGCACCCTGCACTTAACCTCGTTCATAACTCCTCTGGAGGCGTTCCAGTACATTTGCATGCCCATTTGGGCTGGCTTCAGCAGCCTCTGCCTTCCAGAGGATCATGCAACATGTACTGCAGGACCTTCCATGTACCCTATACTTTCAGGACGATATTCTCCTTTATGGGAAAGATTTGGAAGAGCATAATACCATTCTGAAGAGTGTGTTGGCCAAACTTGAGGCAGCAGGCCTGACCTTGAAGAAGGACAAGTGCCACATAGGGGTGTGATCCATAGAGTACCTAGGTCACACTATTTCTCAAGATAGTATAAAGCCCAAGGTTGACGCCGTTCAGAATACTGCTG
This sequence comes from Triturus cristatus, assembly GCF_964204655.1. NCBI lineage: Eukaryota > Metazoa > Chordata > Amphibia > Caudata > Salamandridae > Triturus > Triturus cristatus. Next base: position 601,510,831 of record NC_140594.1, read on the forward strand.
CCCCAACATGTGTTGAAGACCTTAAATCATTCTTGGGTTTATCTGAGTATTATGCGAAGTTTGTCCGTAACTACACCAGCATTGTGGAGCCATTAAGGGTATTACTCAAAGAGAGGGCCTCTTTTGTGTGGAACAAAGATTGTCAGGCGGCATTCATCACAGTGAGGGAGAGCATCGTATCCGCCCCATCGTTGGGCAGATTTGATCCCACCAAAACCACTGTTCTATGCACTGACGCCAGTAATAAAGGTTTGGGTGCCTGTCTCACCCAGGTTGTCAACGGCAAGGAGCAGGTGGTTGCCTTCACTTCTCGCGCCATCAAAGGAGCGGAAGCTAATTACTCCGTGGTGGTAAAAGAGGCACTCGCTTGTGCAAACATTTCAGTTTCTTCCTATGGGGTATTCCCTTCACTGTGAAGACTGATCACAAGCCCCTCATGTAAGCATTTACCACAAAACGGTCAGCAAAAACCACACCGAGGATCGCAAGATGGATCCTGGGACTGGAGGGATACAATTTCACTGTCAAATATATGCCAGGCACAAAAAATGTTGAAGCTGATTTTCTATCTCGCTCACCGTCAGAGGTTGATAACTGTGCAACTTCAGCTGAATCTGATGAAATGATACTTAAACTGACTTGCCTTAGTAAAGAGGAATGGGACGAATGCTTACATACAGATGAGGAGATGAAGGCCCTTAAATGTTTTATAGTCAATGGCTGGCCTAATGAGAAAAATGAGGACGCAAGACCGTTGAGTAGTTACTGGGATGTGAAACAGGAACTAAGCATTCAAGAGGGAACGGTTTGTAGGGGCGAGAAAATTGTTCCACTCGTAAAATTGAGACAAAAAATTGCGGACCTAGCACATATTGGTCACTTAGGGCGTAGCCTCACAAAAAATAAGATCAGACTGGACTACTGGTGGCTGGGGACGGATGCTATGGCTGAGCATACGGTAAGGGACTGTCTAGAGTGTAGCCGCTCAGACAAAATACATCAAACCCGGAAACCCCCTCTGTCCCCGGTGGTAGTGCCAGACCGCCCGTGGTCCACACTAGCCCTTGACATCATCAGTCCCCTCAACCTCAAAATCTTAAATGAATGTTTCATACTGGTCATGGTGGACTATCACACTCGCTGGGTGGTTTACAAGTGCGTGCACCAGATAAACACAAAGATACTCATCAGCTTTCCGTGGGACATATTCTTCGATGAAGGTATCCCGGGCGTCTTAGTAACCGATAACGGGGTACAATTTCCATCAGAAAACATGACAGATTTCCTATCAGAAATGGGCATTACTCATCACAAAATGGCTCTATATTGTCCCCGTGCCAACGGGTTTGTGGAACGCATGAACTGTTTAGTAAAAGAGTGTCTACAGCGAGCAGAGATCTTAGGACTCTCGGCGAAAGATGCCTTGCAAGATACATTTTGGGCCTATTGTTCAACCCCAAATTTCGTCACAAGAGTTTCCTCTTTTAGCTCCTTGAAGGGTAGAGTTCCCAAAACCAGACTCTCACCTCCTTTGAGAAGACAGAACACCTGTGAAGTGAATCGCTAGGAGATTAACAAAAGAGTAGTTGATAATCAATCCAAGTACAAAATCAGGTATGATGTAACAAAGCATGTTAAATCTCGTACATTCAAAGAAGGTGATTGGGTTAGCGTGGACCTTCCTAAACCACGTAGAAGTAGGCTACAAGATTTTCAGAACCCATTAAGGTAACTAAAGTGGGCAGAAATGTAGTTCAACTTGCTAATGGGCAAACCTGAAGGATGGACAGAATTGTCCCTCATAGACAATAAATGGTTCCTCATGTCGATGCCCAAGGGGGCGAGAGGGATGGGGTTCCCCCTAGGAGATCCCAAAGATCCAGGTCCACGCCTAAGTGGACAAAAGACTATTGTACTACATAAAGGTTACTGATTCTATTTCTGTTGGTTACTTTATCCACTGTGTTGTTATTTCCTAAGGTTGTACTCCACGCTTGGGTAATGCATACATTTCCACTTGTTGTGAGCAGTACCTTTACTGTTCGGTATTCCCTGGTTCAGCCCTGCCTTCCCTTTCCTTCAATCAATCAATCAATCAATCAATCAGTCAATTTATAAAGCGCGCTGCTCACCCGCTAGGGTCTCAAGGCGCTGGGTCCGCTACTGCTCGAAGAGCCAGGTCTTGAGTTGCTTTCTGAAGGAGAGATGGTCCTGGGTCAGCCGAAGTTGGATGGGGAGGGAGTTCCATGTCTTGGCGGCTAGGTAGGAGAGGGATCTTCCTCCGGCGGTGGCTCTGCGAATGCGCGGTACGGTGGCGAGGGCGAGGCTGGTCGATCGCAGCTGGCGGGTGGGCGTGTAGAAAGTGAGGCGGTTGTTGAGGTACTTGGGGCCCAGGTTGTGGAGAGCCTTGTGTGCGTGGGTGAGGAGTCTGAACGTGATCCTCTTGCTGACGGGGAGCCAGTGCAGGTCTCTCAGGTGGGCGGAGATGTGGTTGCGGCGGGGGATGTCCAGGATGAGTCGTGCGGAGGCGTTCTGAATGCGCTGGAGTCTTTTCTGTAGTTTGGCTGTGGTTCCTGTGTAGAGGGTGTTCCCGTAGTCCAGACGCCTGGTGACGAGTGCCTGGGTGACCGATTTCCTGGTGTCAGTGGGGATCCATCGAAAGATCTTTTGGAGCATGCGCAGGGTGTTGAAACAGGATGACGAGACGGCGTTGACTTGTTTGGTCATCGAGAGGGAGGAGTCCAGGATGAAGCCCAGGTTTTGTGCGTGGTCCGTTGGCTTGGGGGTGGTGCCCAGGGCAGGGGGCCACCAGGAGTCATCCCAGGCGGAGGGGGATGATCCCAGGATGAGGACTTCCGTCTTGTCTGAGTTCAGTTTCAGGCGGCTGTTCTTCATCCACTCGGCGACGTCTTTCATTCCTTCGTGTAGGTTGGCTCTGGCGGTGGCGGGGTCGTTGGTGAGGGAGAGGATCAGCTGGGTGTCGTCGGCGTAGGAAATGATGTTAAGGTTGTGTTGGCGTGCGATGGCCGCGAGGGGGCTCATGTAGACGTTGAAGAGGGTGGGGCTGAGCGAGGATCCTTGAGGTACGCCGCAGGTGACTTCGGTGGCCGCGGAACGGAACGGGGGGAGGCGGACTCTCTGTGTTCTTCCGGCGAGGAATGAGATGATCCACTCCAGTGCCTTCTCTTGGATTCCGGTGTTGCTGAGGCGCTGTATTAGTGTGCGGTGGCAAACTGTGTCGAACGCTGCAGAGAGGTCCAGGAGGATGAGGGCCGCTGTTTCCCCGTTGTCGAGCAGGGATCTGATGTCGTCGGTGGCTGCGATGAGGGCGGTCTCGGTGCTGTGGTTGGCTCGGAAACCGGACTGTGAGGAGTCGAGGGATCCGTTCGTCTCGAGGAAGGCAGCGACCTGTTTGTTGACGGTCTTCTCGATGACTTTGGCAGGGAAAGGGAGGAGCGAAATGGGGCGGAAGTTCTTGAGGTCGGTGGGGTCCGCTGTTGGTTTCTTCAGGAGGGCGCTGAGCTCGGCATGCTTCCAGCTCTCCGGGAAGGTGGCGGTGGTGAAGGAGATGTTGATGATGTCCCGGAGTTGGGGTGCGATGATGGAGTCGGCCTTGTTGAAGACGTGGTGGGGGCAGGGGTCGGTAGGGGATCCGGAGTGGATGGTGTTCATCGTGCGGGTGGTGTCATCGGTGCTGACCGGGGTCCAGTTGCAGAGGGTGGTGGTGGGGGGCGTTGATTCGGTGGTTGGGTGCGTGGTCTGTGTGCTGAAACTGTTGTGTATGTCAGCGATTTTGCGGTGGAAGAATGAGGCGAGTGAGTCGCAAAGGTCCTGCGAGGGTGTGATGTCGTTGTTTCCGGCGCTGGGGTTGGAGAGCTCTTTGGCGATGCTGAAGAGTTCCTTGCTGTTGTGGGTGTTGTTGTCCAGTCGTTCTTTGAATGTTGTTCTTTTGGTGGTGCGGATCAGCTGGCGGTGTATGTGGTTGGCGTTCTTGAGGGCTGTCATGTTTTCTGTAGTCTGGTCGTGGCGCCAGGCTTTTTCGAGGGTGCGGCAGTTTTTCTTGGATGTGTTGAGTTCGTTGGTGATCCATGAGGCTTTCTTGCTGCCGGGTCTGCTGGCTGGGTTCTTCAGGGGTGCGAGGTCGTCGGCGCAGTTGGTGAGCCACAGTGTGAAGTTGCGGGCTGCTTCGTTGGGGTCCGTTGCGCTGGCGGGAGGGTTCTGGCTGAGGGAGGTGGTGAGCTGGTCGGCAGTGATCTTGTACCAGCTCCTGCGTGGAACCAGTTGCGGGTGGTGGTGGATCGTGGTTCTCCTGAAGTTGAAGTGGACACAGCTGTGATCAGTCCAATGAAGTCTGGTGGAGTGGCTGAAGGAGATGTGCTTGCTGGAGGAGAAGACGAGATCAAGCGTGTGGCTGGCGTAGTGGGTGGGGGTGTTCACCAGTTGCTTGAGTCCGAGGTTGGCGAGGTTGTCCAGCAGGGAGGTGGTGTTGCTGTCATTGTTGTTCTCCAGGTAGAAGTTTAGGTCCCCTAGGAGGATGTAGTCAGAGGAGGTGAGGGCGTGCGGGCTGATTAAGTCTGCGATGGCTTCGCTGAATTGTGTGCGTGGTCCCGGGGGTCTGTAGATGAGAGTGCCTCTGAGGGTGGTCTTGGGGTCGGTGTGTATCTGGAAGTAAAGGTGCTCGGCGTCGGTGAGCGTGTTGTCGTAGTTGGTCGTGATGCGGATGGTGTTCCTGTGGACGATGGCGATGCCTCCTCCGGTCTGGTTGATGCGATCCCTCCGAGTGATCTTGTATCCGTCCGGGATGGCTATGGCGATGTCGGGGGCTGAGGAGGCGTTCATCCAGGTTTCCGTGAGGAAGGCGATGTCCGGTGATGTTGTGTCGAGCAGGTTCCAGAGTTCGATGGCGTGTCTGTGGACGGAGCGGGTGTTGAGCAGGATGCACTTGAGGTGGTTGTTGCTGGTGCCTGGCCTTTTAGGTGCGGTGCAGGTCCAGAGGCAGGTGAATTTGCAGGCTTGGCAGGTGAAGGGTCCGTGGGTGTGTTTCGGGGTGGCTCGGTAGCAGGCGGGGTTCTGGCCGGGGTTGAGTGCGTTGAGGGTGGCGGTGTCGTAAGTCCGTCGTGTGGGCTGGCATCGATGGGGCCAGGGGTCCTCGCGCTGGGCGCGGTCCGGGCATGGACGGGTGCAGACGGGCTTGCCTTTGGCACGCCTTCGGAGCGCCAGCGGCGCGCCCGCTGCCCGCAACTGCCATAAGAGGGAGGAGGGGAGGAGTGGTCAGCTGGGAGGCGGGAGGGGAGAGCCAATGGGTGTAGGGGGGGCGGGGCCGCACGGGAGGCAGCGGCGGGAAAGGCGGTGGCAAGCGGGAGGGGAAAGGACCAGGAAGCACGGGACACTCCCAAATGTGTGGGGTACAAAAGAAAAGAGAGGGGGCGGTACACGAGGCACACACACAAAGCGGGGTACAGAAAAAAAGAGTCAGGGGGGCAGGCACATGAGCAGGCACACGAGGGTGGAGTCACCAGGCAGGCCAGGCGGTGCTCGAGAAGAGCGCTGATCTGTGGAGGAAACAGGCGGCAAGCGGGCAGTCAGGCAGAGCTGCATCGGTGGGGAAGTGACCTACCCGAGAGTCAAGGGTCACTGACTCCGCCGCGCAGCGGCCGCCATAAGAGGGTGGAGGGGAGGAGTGGTCAGCTGGGAGGCGGGAGGGGAGAGCCAATGGGTGTAGGGGGGGCGGGGCTGTACAGCAGGCAGCGGCAGTAAAGGCGGTGGCAAGCAGGAGGGGAAAGGACCAGGAAGCACGGGACGCTCCCACATGTGCGGGGTACAAAAGAAAAGAGAGAGGGCGGCACACAAGGCACACACACAAAGCGGGGTACAGAAAAAAAGAGTCAGAGGGGGCAGGCACACGAGCAGGCACACGAGGGTGGAGTCACCAGGCAGGCCAGGCGGCGCTCGAGAAAAGCACTGATCTGTGGAGGAAACTGGCGGCAAGCGGGCAGGCAGGCGCTTGCCCGCTTCCTTTCCTTCCCTATGTAAGGAGATGTGTTGTAATCTATACTTGGTATGCACCGTCACCCCCTTCCCTCCACCTTGTGGTACATGCCAATCTAGAATGTGATGAACATTCCACAGCTGACTCCACCTGACTGGAACCTGTGATGGTGAAAGGAATGAATAAAGAAGACTCTTCACTCACCGTGCTTCGTTTCTTCTTCTTTGTAACACCTTCCTTTCCCTGACATGGAACCGTGGGTCCCTATTTGGCCTAAGGAACCTACCTCAGCCAACCAGGGATCCCGGGTCTAACAACTCCTTTTAGAGACCCTGCTACATCCCTCTTAAAGAGATCATTGTTGGCCTTTGGGAAAAAATTATACATTTCTAAAAGTAAAAGTAACATACTTGCAAGGAATGTACAACGTAGACGTGGCGTCTATTGCCTTGAAGCGCATTGATAACTGTTGCTGTGTTTGGATCCCTGACCGCACAGTATCACAAGTGCCTTATAGATGTGCTGGTGCCATATAGAAATATAATTTTTGAGGGATTCAGACACTGTACAAATCAAGCATTCATATGGTCATTTTTCTTATGCTTTGTCTGGGCTAATTCAGGACTGCCAAAATAGTCCCAGTGCTTTGGGCTCAGATTGTGACAATCAGGGTCTTTTTTCACTTGTGTCCTCAGGTTTAACTTTACTATAGCCTGATAGCCAGCCGTAGTGGGCTATAGCATTAAAGGCCTAAGCCGAAGGCGAGGTCCTTTAACAAGGGAGCAGGACTTTAATAGCCAGCATAGCCCAGCTACGAAGGGCTATAAGGCCATTAGAACATTCTGCCACTAGAGGGCAGAATGTTCTAACAATTAAAACAAAGACCTCTCGGAGCCCGAGGGGGCTTAAATACCCTCGGCCTCGGAGAGGCCTTTGTAAAACAACATTGGAATGTTGCTTTGCAGGCTTTTACCGGCCCGTAGAAGCTCAGAGCACTCCATTGTATTCAATAGAGCGCTCCACATTCCAATCTTCTAATATTGAGGATATTGCTGAGCGCTATGTAGAACCCTTTAGCACTTGACCCTTAGGTTAGCTAAGCAAGTGTTCCAAGGCTTACGCAAGATTGTGGTGTAAGATATAGATGATGAACTGAATAAACCATTCAAGAAAGTTAATAACGCACTGTCCTGTCAAAGACATATATTCTACTAATCACACAAAAGACAAAATTTAAAGCAAACATGGGTATCAGAAGGCATACATTATTTTGTTCAGCCAGTGTTGTTCATGAAGCTCACACATATGGTCTGATTGGACCAGCAGCAGTGGTGTCTCTCCTTTGGCTTCACCAATGTGGTCGCTGTCCACAATTACCATAAAGCTGGGTCAAGTAAATTGCCAAAGTACTAGTACCTGTTGAAGTCAAGGTTGCAGTTAGGTTATGTTGCTCACTATTTTATGGATCTTGCTGCTTGTGTTCTTCCTCTGCCCAGTCACAAAAGCCAACATGCAAACAAGCGAGGTGCCCACCCTGCACCGCAGCAGAGACTACCTTGACTACTTGAAATCCCCTCTGTAGGTGTATAGCCTATTCCAGAACTCTAGGTCTTTGCACTTGAGACTGGATGATGTGGTCAGGTTCTATAGTACTTCAATACTTCTTGGCACTCAATCACTTCAGCAGAAATCTTACTGTGTTGGATTATATGATAACCTTGGGTTCCGGGGGCATGGTTCTAGTCCCTGCAACAGCGGCGCTTCATGCCTACTGGGGCACACAGACAAAAAAGTGGTTCAGGTCACTCCCCAAATTGCAACAGTCCTTCCCATTTTACTCCTACACAGGCCTTCTTCTTCTTCTTAGCAGCATCTTCAACATGCATGAGCAACTCCAATACCCTTCTGAGCAGTTGGTCAGCCCTTGCCCTCAAAACAAGGTAAAGTCAGGCTCTCTTGGCAGGCTTAGTAGAACTTCTCAGCTTACCCGTCCAGCACCTAGCAAGGGGAGTTGACTGTAGTAACCTAAACACTGGGGTTCTCTGTCACTGCTGACATGGAGACCCTAGATTCTGATAGGTACATCATGTTACATTAGCTACCCGTTTCTGTCTGATATTTATGCCAAAGTTGTAGACTGAGCTTGTATATGTCATCACTGTGAGAGTGGTTTGGGTAGTTTTTGCCCTTTTGCTTATTTCACTCAGGCTGGTCCACCGATGATCGTTGCTGGCTGGTCTTAGAAGAAAGGAGAGTGGAGTTGGGAGTCTCCTGTTTGGAGAAGCCCACATCAAGGATACACAAAAGAGTGAGGCTCTCCCATTTAATTACTACTTAAACTGTGAAGAACAGTCAATCCTTCCACTGAACTGTGAGGCACGAGAAACTCCCCAAGCTTCAAAGATGCCCTCTCTCTCTTCTCCTCCACACCCAAAAGCCTAACCTACAAAAAAGGCTCTCTGGAATGTCTTGGGGAGGTAAGCAATGCCTATTGCTGTCTGGTGCTCTCTCCATCCTCCATCTTCGGTGACACTGTAATGTAGGAAAACAAAATGGATTCCAGTATGTCTACATCCACATGTGTTTAACATGATCCACACACATCCTATTCACATAAAAGTAATACATGCACATACACCATTCATGCTGTACAGGAATGAGCGAAAGAGTTTGCGGCAGGGGACTGGCAGACCAATTAAATAAAGATATGTGAGGTCAGTAAGTGACTCTAGCTGGCAGATTCAAGTAAGAAGGTATGTTATCACTGCCTCCTCTGTCAGGTCTGTACTTCCTTGCGAGCTGACAGCTGTAAAGCTCAATATAGAAGGTGCCCATGATGTGCCCTTCCAGGTCATGCAGCCATGCTCTGGGTCACAATCCATGTCACCAAACGGCCTCTGCAGCACATGCATGGTTATCGTGTGACTTGGCTGTGAAAAACCTTTTTAACTTCCTTTGATGAAATGGAGGCAGGGACACATGCTCTCCTGAGCCACGTAGGAGACCTTTCTCCATCTCAAAAGACAACCCCCCTCCCCCTATTCAAATGCACCAGGACCTACTCTAGCATTAGAGAAGTCAGATCATCATATAGAAAAAAAACAGGAAAGTCCGTCTGCATTACCATCTTGTGTCCATGAATTTTGCTTCACTGTGAAGTCCAATCTCTGGAAAGTGCAGCTTTAGGCTAGCGAAGGCCTTCTGACACTCCTGACACTCCTAAGCTCTAAGACTGGCTCAGCTTTGTGAGCTGCTTCTTGGTCAGGACTGTCAAGGGGCAACAGTGGTTGCACAGTTATCTACAAAATTGAGGTAATATCTAATGTGGAGTAAAAAATCCCTCACCAGAGTCTGTGTTGCAGGAATCTCTAAACCAATACGATTTGTATCTTTGCCTTTAAGAAGTGAATCTTTCCATTCTCAACCTCGTGTCCAAGATTAACCACAAATGACTGACTCACCCTCTTTTCATCCTTAATGGTCCATTTGGCCCTCTCGTCCTCATCAATAACTGTTCTGTGTGTTTTAGTTGGCCCTCCCAAGAATTATTAAATATGGCAATTTAGTCCTTGTAAGTCTAACAGAATTCCTCCAGGCTCGACATAGTTGACTAGTCACTGAAAAGTGGATAAAGCACTCTTTAATCCAACAGGCATAGCCTTGCACTAGTAAAGGGCTTGTGGGGTTGATAATGTGCTATTTTCCCTGGCAGCACTTTCCGCCTGTAGCCACAGGTCTGATTAAAAGTACTGAGGAACTTATCTGTAGGGGTGGGCAGAAATGGCTGAGTTTGGTTCAATGCAATTACTTTAAAATTTTGCAAGCTTCCACAGAATTCCATGACAGGGCGGAGTGGGCATTTGATGCTATTTGTTTTTGTACAAAATGCACCCTCACATTAAAAAATGGATATGAGGAAGCATTTGCACCAAGAAAATAGCGCAGCCAAATACCACTTGAATTACTCGAGTTTCCTCGATGGCCGCATGAACAGGCCTGCGACTGAGCGCGCAACACTCCATATATCCTGGTTCATGACTGGGACAGTGACTTCGGATCTGTACATACAAAATATCCTTTTTCAGATCCCGTGATCGTAAATAATATTTAAGAAATTGTTGACCGATTAATTCTAATACCCTGTGGAATCCCCTTTCTCGACTTTGTGGACCACTTACTTGCCCTGAAGAAGCCCGCAAGGGTGAAACGCGTTGGCTCTTGTGTATGAAATAATGAATAAAAGGATCTAAAACACCACCTAGTGAAAGAATGATTATTTCTGTCATCGCTTTCCCTTATCCTCTGTGGGATTAAAACCCTATGAATGTTTGCTTTTACAATCATGCCTCTCTCATCTCTTGTGTTCTCGTGTTGTATTTGAAACCATAGTGGGTGGCTGGTTTCGAGAGGTGGGAATTGTTTGTTAGCAACTGTTGGGAGCATTATTGAATTCATTGTGATTTACTTTGAACAAACACTGGTAGTTGGTGCAGCAAGATATGCCCTGCCACCGTGCCTGTATGTATTAAATACCACTTTGCTCCTTGGAATCTATGTAGTGATTAAAACGTTCAATCACTTCAGAGTATGTAAGAGCACCGCTGCCAAGTAGTATGCAGTGGTTTCTAAATTTTAGAAACTACTGCGTATCACTCTGCTGTGCAGCCCCCTTGGCACCCAGAGTGTGCAAGGGCACTGAGGGGTATGCACTGTTGTGCATTGGTTTCTAAACAGGGAAGGAAGAGGGAGCTGTCTCTCTATGTTTAAAAACCACTGCAGATCAAACTTTAATCTTGAGTGGTTTATAAACAAAGAGGGACTGCTCGTTCTTCCAGCCCTGTTTAGAAACCAACCATTGTAGATTAGTTCTGCCAGTGGAGTATCAAAATGTATCAGTAATTCTGTGTTATTATTATGATTATTATTATTATTAATTCATTCTTGATAGAGCGCATGGCTACCCTTAGGCATCCCAGCGCTATGTGTGACCACAAGATGGTTCCAGTCTTCCTGCATTTTCTGAAAGAGCCATGTTTTTAATTGGTTCCTGAACGACAGATGCTGGGTCATTGATCTGAGCTGGATCGGGAGTGTATTCCAGAGAATGGATGCATTGTATGAAAACATACGCCCGCCCGACCGTGCTCTAGTGATTTTAGGGACATTCACTTGAAACAGGTTAGCCGATCTCAGGCTGCAAGGTGGTTGATGGAAGGACATTAGCGAGTGGTTAATTTTAGGACCTGTGCCCCAGAGGGTTTTGTGCACAATGCAGAGTGACTTGAACACTATCCGCTCTGAGATGGGTAGCTAGTGCAATGCTTTCAGTGCTGGTTTGGCTGAGTGTATTCTAGGGGTGTTGTGTAGCAGTCTGGCTGCGCAGTCCTGCACCACCTGAAGTTTACTTGTGGTGGTCTTCGGGGTGCCCAGGTAAAGTGAGTTACAGTAGTCCAGCCGCGGCAGTATCAATGCTTGTACCATGATTCTGTGTGCTGTTTCCGGGAGCAGAGGCAATATTTTCCTTAATTGTCTTAGTATTCCAAAGCATATAGCTGCTACTTGGACTGCTTGGTGGTCTAGTTTTAGTTACCTTTCTAGCCAGGTTCCTAGGCTTTTGATCCTCTCTTTGGATTTTGGAGCTGGACCAAGGCAGTTCGGCCAGTTCACTTTTGGAGGGGTCCTCATAACATTACTAAGGATCATTAGCTCTGTCTTCTCCCCGTTAAGCTTAAGGTATGATTGGTCCATCCAGGTGGCCACCTTTCCCAGGCACGATTCAAAGTCCACTACACTCTTCTTGGGGTGGTTGAGGGCTACTACTAGCTAAGGGTCACTATCTGGGCCCCAAACAGAATGACTATCTCGGCCAGGGGTCTCAGATACACGTTAAAAAGGGTAGGGCTCAGCGATGCGCCATGTGGAACCCCGCAGGTTAGGGGGATCTTTCTTGAGGTATGCCCACCTTCAAATACCTGGAATGCTCTATCTGTTAAGAAGGACTCAAGCCAGGAGTGTGCTTTGCCTGCAACTCCCACCTCTTTAAGTCTATCCAGTAGGATACTAAGATTTACAGTGTCAAATGCGGCACTCAAATCGAGTAGGATGATTGCAACTGTGCCTCCGAGATCAAGTACTTTCCGTGATTCCTCCATGACTGTAAGTAGTGCTGTTTCTGTGCCATGGTTAGGTCGGAATCCTGTCTGGGAGGTATGTAAAATATCGTGGGACTCAAGGAAGTGAGTGAGGGTCTTGTTTACATGTTTTTCTAAGATTTTACTAGTCAAAGGGAGTAGCGATACTGGCCTGTAGTTGCTCCATACCTCCGGGTTAAGGTTCGGCTTTTGACCATTGCGTGTTTTCAGGTTATTGGTACTATCGCAGTGCTTATGGACGAGTTGAGCACTTTCAGTAAGACTGGTAGTATCACCTCTTTAACTTTGTCCAGCGCGTGCTCCTGATTTTACTGACGTGAATAGTTTGGATAGGGTGTACAAGTCTAGGATTGGGAGGTCAATCAGGCTGTCTTTACCCTTCATAGTACTTCCCAAACTTGTATTTGGCTTATCTGGACCTGGGGTTGGAGGAAAGGCATTGTATATGTCTAGGATTTTTTAATTAAAAAATTCTGCCAATTCCATGCAGCGCTGGGGAGCTGTTTCTACAGATCTTTCAGGCTGGGGGCAGTGTGCTAGTTGTTTTACTATTCTGGCAATTTCCATGGGGGCGTTGACTGCCACGTTAATTGTCTCTTCATAGTATTGAGTTTGGGCTCTTTTAGTTCCTTTCTGATAAGTCTTGATCGCCTCTCTGTATTTTAGTTTTTTCTCTGGGCAGTAGTCCTTTCTCCAAGCCCTCACTAGCTTTTCACATTTTTGCTTGACTTCCCGTATTCTAGGGGTATACCATGGGAATCGTTTTTCTGTCGGTCTCTTTGATCTCCATTTGTAAGGGATGGTGGAATCCAGTGACGTTTTGATCCATTGATTGAAGTTGTCATTGGCTTTTCTGGGGTCGGGGTTACCTTTGGGGCTCATACTAGCCAATGTTTTCGACCAGATTGCAGGGGCTAGTTTAGCCCAAGATCGGTCCTATTTCTTTGTTGGCTGTTCATTAGAGACAGTTTTAAATGATTTCCAGATCATTGGGACTATGAAATGATCTGACCAAGGGATTGAGGAAGGGTTATCTACAGATAGATTATCTTCATTTGAAAATACTGGGTCTAGTAGGTGGCCTTTAACATGTGTTGGGCTGTTGACTTTTTGGATGAATTGTAAGACCTGCTGGTTTTGTGTGAGGTTAAGAGCCTCGCCTTTACTGGGTTCCTCTAAATGCAGATTTAAATCCCCTAAAATAGTAAAATTAGTGGAGGAGTTTGCCCTGGTTGCCGCCGAGTCTGTGAGGGTCTCGATAATCGTCCCACATGGGCCTGGGTATCGATATATTAAGATTCATGATAATGAGCATGTAGGGGAGAAGGTGAGTATGAATCCCATGCTCTCACAATCCTGAATGATATCCGGATCCATGTGTCTCATTACGTGATCTTTCATGATGATGACAATCCCCCCTCCTTTTCCTGATCTTCTATCTTTCCTAAGTATATGGTATCCTGGGGGTAGTGCTTGTACCACATCTGGTACATCTGTTGCAAGAGCAATGCGGAATTGCCAAATTTCTCTCAGTCCACCGGCAGAATTAAAAATTCCTCCCAAACCTACTTATCTGTGCCACATATTTTCACAGGCTCATAAGCACTGGAGATAGAACGGGCATCCACTTTTGTGATAATGGTGAGAGCCTCGTAGTCAATGTAAAAGCCTGTGTCTGTTAGTCCCTGTCATTTCATGGTACAATATCCTTGCCAGCTCTGCCTTGATGCACTACTTGAGCTAGACTTGACATCCTACATAGTTTTTCCTTAATGAGAAAACTGGCCCCAGGGTCCTTCTCATGGTCACAGAGTGGATATAACCCTGATATAAGTGGAACATTATATATAAAAAAGATCTCAACATTGAGCAGGAGTCAGATATTGGATAAGATGCATCCCATCTACTGAGCCTTCGTTCTCAACACAGTGCAACATGCCTAGAAGGGCTCACTGTCCTCGTTGATCTCTTATGTCATTATTAAAATGCTAATAATGTAGTCTTTCTTAAGGTATGGCTTAAGCCAATTCGCATCAAACATCCTTTAGGGTTCTCAAGTGGCTTGGGTAAGCCAAAAAACTGGCATAGGAAATCTTTATCTTTGTTACGTCCACTCCATTTGTCCTCCAAAACTCAAGCGGTAAATTGGATTCAGCCCCACTACCTCCTAACCTTCTTGATACCAAGTTAAACTTTTGGACTTGAAGGTTCTTCTTCACCTTGTTCATCGGCTGAGCCATTAACTTCCTGAGACCCAGAACACAGCCAGCCATATCATTACTTGGGGAATCAGGGCTTCCTTCCCTGTCCTCCCTGACCAACATCAGTGGACTGAGGACAGGATGCTCAAACAGAAGTTTAAAGGGCCTAAAAATGTACCTTGTTCTGTGGGACTCCTCTTAGGCGAATAATATATATGGCAGCAGAGATTCCATTTCCTCCAAAGGTTCTCAGGTAAAGTCCTTATCATGCTCTTAAAGTCTTATGAAAACTCTCCACAGCACATGTTTTGGGGAAAGTACACTGTGGAAATTGGTAAGTAACATCAGCTTGCTCCCATATCACCTTCATTTTTCCCTTTTTTAGTCAAGTAATAGATTAATTGGAAATGCAACCTTTTCGAGGAGATGGTAATGAGAGTCCTTTCCACTACCTTCGCAGTCATGCTCCTCAGGCTACTTGGTAGCATGGTCCATCACACCTATGATGTATTAGTAGAATGAAGAAGGGGGATCAAATGAACTAGTTATGTGTATACCCATCATTCCAAATGGCATACCAACCATGGGCAGAGGCAACAACTGTGCCTTTGTTTTTACTTGCCATACACTCACTTGACAAGTTGGAAAGGTACAGTAGAATCTCTCTACACCTGGTGTCATACCTGGCCAATAGTACAAAGATTACAACATGTCACTGGTCTAATGCTTTGTTGCCCTTCTAAAGGTATGTAATGGTTTAGCAAAAACATAAATGGATCTGGATCATCCAACTTTTGGGTTGCTCAAAACAGTAACGGAACAAGACTAATTATGAAATAAGAACATATACAGCCATCGGATCAGCTTTTGAATATGTGATTATAACCACTACTAATAGTGGATGCGTATATATCTACCGATAGGAGCTTTACTGTGATCGGAATCATGGCTCGTGTATCGTCAATTTTTCTCACTAACTTGAATCTTTAAGCTATAGGCAGAGTGGAGCTGATTTCGGGGGAGGGGAGGGCTGAATCTTTAAGCAATAGGCAGAGTGGCGCTGCAGGGCCTCTTAGAAGGGGTGAAACAGCGAGGCCTCATTAACATGCAAATGGTCTTTTAAAGACCTGTGAAGTGCTCGGGTGCGGCTGTGGCCCGGGAAGCTGTCTCATCCCGAGCTGCCACACAGGTGGTTAAATGATTGTAAATAGATATTCCTTCTTGCCACATACTGCTCCAAGCAAAGATGTGAATAAACATGAGAAATGACGCATAGTTTAATTGTCCACTGATGTTGCTGGACTGTGCTTGTTTTCCATTTTCCAAAAATAAATGACAGTAAAATATTTTTAACGTACGTTTGGCCCATATTCAGGGGGCTTGTATTTGTGGGCTGGCAACTGCCAAAGATCACCGATGACGCCAAAAATCAGCACACAGAATCTAATCTTCAACCAGTTACCACTTACAGGTCAGCATGGCCTGTAGAACTTGGTGAGTTTTAGAATGGGTGCATGTTTAATTTTCGTCACAAGGACAATGAGTTCTCAGACAGAGAGCGGCAGAGAGATGTAGAAGACGGAGGGAGAGGGAGGGAGGGAGACAGGGAGCGAGACAGAGGGGGGGAGACAGAGAGAGGGAACAGAGGGAGAGAGAGGGAGGGAGACAGCGAGAGGGAGGGAGAGAGAGAGAGAGACCGAGAGGGAGGGAGAGAGGGAGGGAGACAGAGGGGGAGGGAGACAGAGGGACCAGAGGGAGACAGAAAGAGGGAGACAGGGAGAGACAGAGGGAGACAGGGAGAGAGAGAGGGAGACAGGGAGAGAGAGAGGGAGAGAGAGAGAGGGAGACAGGGAGAGAGAGGGGGAGACAGGGAGAGAGAGGGAGACAGGGAGAGAGACAGGGAGACAGGGAGAGAGAGAGGGAGACAGGGAGAGAGACAGGGAGAGAGACAGGGAGAGAGAGAGGGAGACAAAGGGAGGGAGACAGAGGGAGAAAAAGGGAGGGAGACAGAGGGAGACAAAGGGAGGGAGACAGAGGGAGGAAGAGGGAGGGGGAGACAGAGAGAGGGGGAGACAGAGAGAGGGGGAGACAGAGAGAGGGGGAGACAGGGAGGGAGACAGAGAGGGAGGGAGACAAAGGGACACAGACAGAGGGAGACAGAGAGAGAGAGGGAGACTGGGAGAGAGAGAGTGAGACCGGGAGAGAGAGAGTCCCTGTTTGGCAGTATGTCGTATGACCAAATGGGCTGCTCTATATGAGACAGCACGTTGCGTACGATATACTGCCAAACAAGGACTCGGGGAACTTTCATTCGCATACTACTGACTGTGTGAGCCTCTGCGGAAGAGAGTCATCGAAACGCGTCGGGCTCAGGCAGGTGTGAATAATTACAGGAAAGCGCGACGAACCATACCTAATAAAAGCTTGTGGGGAAAAGCAGCTTGTGTTCAAGTGCGGTTCTTCTGATGGACAAATCCCCAATGAACTGTATACATATGTGTGGGTGTATGCTGGGTCTGGCGGCTCAGTGGACGAATGCGTCCGCTACAGGGGTCTGTGTTCAACCTCATGGTCAGTTTTTTTTTGTTGCTCTAGCCCCGCCCCCTCCACCACTGACCCCGCCCCCACCGGTGCGGCCCTCGGCCACAAACCACACTGTAAATTTGGCCCCCGAGAGAAAGTTTGTGAGTACCCCTGGTCTAGACGGAGCACCAAGTACATCTCTTTAGCATTTAACCCCCAGGGTGGCAATGTGAAGCAGGCCAAAAGAGATGAAGTGGGTCTAAATGCTCAAAACTAGCCTTCCATTGTCCAGTCTATATTTATCTTAAAAGAAAAAAGGACTTTACTATTCACTCACATCTCATTCTTGAATATGAATATCAAGAGTCGTCAAGCATTGCTCTCTAATGTCCTACCAACTCTCAGGAGACAGCTGAGTGGTTTCAATGGAACAGTTCTCCAGTGCAAGAGGATAACAGTCTCTGGGACTCTCAACTTCAATGTGGGTGGAAGGCTGTGGGGGGCAGACCCGGCCTTTACAGATGATACTACTTCCCCTACAGGATCAGATCTCTCCCCCCTCCCCTCGGTAACTTCCCCCTCCTTGCCCAGTGCCTTTTTCTGTGTGTCAGTCTTTTTCATGCAGGCTGCTCCCGAGATGTACTATAACCAACGGTGGCAGTGCTGCTCCAGGCAAAGGTGTGCTCTGTATGGGCCACTGAGTGGGGACAGAAGTGCCTCTCTCTAAGTTCCATTATTTTGGCACTGTCTGCTGCTACTGCCCTTGCGCATGCTGGGTCTGGAAGGCTGCTGCAGAGCCAGTACTGGTAGAAGCAGAGGTTGCAGTGGTTGTGGTTCGTTTGATGTTGCTGATTGGGTTCTGCCTCGGGCTGAGTCACAAAACCCACCAGACACATAAGCTAGGTGCTCACACCCAGTTGCAGCAGCGAGTACCTCAGACTGTTTGAAGTATGATCCAGAGGTGTAGAACCTCTTCTGGCACTCTAAGTCATTGTGCATGAAATAGTAAGATGCGGTCAGGCTTCTCCAGTAGTGCATGGGCCTTTTTGTCACTTGATCACTTCAGCTCAATTCTCACTGTGCTGACTTCTAGGGCACCCTTGAGTTCCAGGTGCACAGATTCTAGATCACACTGCAAGGATGTTTCAGAGCTCCTGGGTATCACCCAGTGGTGGCTCCTCCGCAATGACGGAGGATCAACGCCACACCACCTGGCTCAGAGCCAGCAAATGTAAAATAAAAGATGTTCTTGCATCATTTTATTTAGCATTTTCTGGCTTTTAGCCAGCGGTGTTCAGAGGGGCGGGGCTAGGCATGGGAGGAGTAGGAGGAGTGCTACGTGCACTCCACTTCCTAAGAGCACATATGTCTTTTGGCCGGCCGTCTCAGGCTGACCAAAACACACATGCGAACTTAGGCTTTCTCCAGCCCAGCTGCATTCACCAGCCGGGCTGGAGAAACCCCAGGCTCCCTGGTCTCAGCAGGGCGTAGTTCCTGCCTGCTCAGATCAATCCCCGCGATCTCACCCTTGCTAAAGTAGTGCTGGCCTTTGTCCCAATTGGATCAGATGGCTTCACTTCTGCGCTCCTGGAACTAAACCGTGACACAATTGATCACACTTGTGGGCTGTGATACTATACTACGTCCCTACACTGGCCAGAAATTCAAAGTTAACAACGCTTACATTTGTGACGCCCAATGATTGCATCTAAATTTTGAAATGTCCATGCAGAAAAATCTTGATATGCAAAACGAAAAGGAAGATGAAGAAGGGCCAGTGGTGGAAAGAATTGCCTTGGATTCAGCAAGACTATCCCAAGACATTGCAACCAGCCTTAGTGGGGTAGTGGGTAGTTTAATTTTTACTGACTGGTAGTGCTGAGTATACTTTCAACTTCTAATGTCGATAAAAGCAGATTGCAGACATTTTTTGCAATGAGTAGGGTCACCAGGCTGTGATCAGGAGCCTAGTAATCAAGAAGGCTAGCCCGAGATATTGTAATAAGTCCGAAAGTGATAGTGGGAAGTGTGATTTTTTTCGGCCTCGCAAGGCTTGGCATACTTCCTTCTAATGCGTATAAAGACAGATTCCAGGTCATTCTGTTTTACTTTGAGAAAGACCAAACACAATAAGGAGCTTTAGGGGCAGAGAACAGGTCTTCCCCCACTCACAGGCTTACACACAATAAATGACCTGTTCACACGGTGAATTCACAACTCGTATACCTAATATAGTTGTCAATTGCTTAAGACAATCTGTAGAGCCAGTGGTTATACCATCTGTACTTCTATAGGAACGAATCACCAGTAAAAAGAAAGTAAGAGGCTATCTAAGTAAGCAGTGACCTGTGTCTCTAAAGACCCATAAGTGGTGAAAAAATTGTGAAAATGGAATGGTGGTGCCTCAAGGTAGCAACACCAAGGAGGATAAAGCAGGAAGATACTCGCCTGCTACCTCAAGATCTCATCATCAGCTACCACCACTCTGAGAAAGAAATGTGCAAAAGAATAAGGTGGTGAAGACCCAGAAAGACAAAGTGCTAGGGTGTGTGATAAGAAATGCTGTGCAAAAGTAAGTGCACCAAATACAACCCCACAATTAGGACCTGGGGATCAGGAAATCACTCCCCATGTCCCTATTTACAAACTTGAGCTGGACCACACTCGCTGTCCACTTTTATTCTTTGCTGTGTGTCTGCTCTTTTAAAATGCCAACATGTTTCATTGCCACTGGATAAACGCGCGGCAATTTCTTCAGGGCGTGGGTAATTATCGTTCCACCCTGCACCAACACTTGTCTATTAAAAACTGTTCTAATGGAGACACAGGGAAACAAAAGATAGACAAACAGCACATTGCATAATTAGTTGGCATCTAATCAAACAAGACATAATCCAGTATGAAAAAACTTCCCCTACTGATTATAGTCTTAAAATTACCGGGATATTGCCCATCATGGGCATACCTTTACCCTTGAGCACTTAGATGTGTAAGTATAATCACTCCTTCAAAGGCTCTTCCGGTCACCTCCTATCATGAATCTGTAATGCATAATGGGATATCATGAGGCCCTGCATGATGCAGGCTACACGGTTACCTGCACCTATATTTCCCCAATACACACCTACTATTGGTTAACTGTGTGCGAACTGTAATTCATTAAGTATGTTCATGCTGGTGTTCCTAACATATATCTAGCCCACTATATCGCGCACTCTAACTTAGGCATATACACATGGCATGGTGGTGATTATCCCCATCTTCTATGCTAATGCTTTGATTTAAAACCGTATGCCACATTGCCCTATTTCTTGGCTTAAACTCTCGCTGTAATATGGACAAGTGCCTTAACGGGTCTTTTGCCTGTCGTTTTTCAAGACACATCTATCGCTCATGGAGCCTACTTTCAAAACACAGCCCCACAGCGAAAACTCGAATCCGGCAGCGGCTCACCTTGACCGAGTGCGTGTCCGGTATCCACTCAGCCCGTATGCCACATAGCCCTTTTTCCTGGCTTAAACTCTCGCTGTAATATGGACAAATGCCTTAACGGGTCTTGTGCCTGTCGTTGTTCAAGACACATCTACCGCTGTTGGAGCCTACTCTCAAATTACCACCCCACAGCGAAAACTCGCATCCAGCAGCAGCTCACCGTGACCGAATGCGTGTCCGGTATCCACTCAGCCCCGCGTATACCCGGCTGTTGCCTGTCGTCAGTTAAAGCGTGCTGAGGCTAAACACGTGACCACATTTGATCGTCCCCGCCCACCCTGTGAACTTCAAACGGCATATATTATTACCCTCGCCGTCATGCTTGAATAGTAAAATTTCATGGAGTATTATTATTTCCAGATTTCCACAGTTCACCTCGGGAACCCTACTGCAAGCAAAGGTACCCATTCAATATTTGGAAACTTTAACTATACTCCGTGAGAAAACCTCTCTATGTAATAGGGGTTTCAACACGGGATGTTTAGTGAATGTATAAAGAGGACATCCCAGGTTATTCATGTTTGCTCCTCTCAGCTAAAGACTGTAATCAGAAATACTTTAATCAAGTTCCGAATGAACATGTCACAGGTGAACGGGCTATATATTGACCCTATTCCATTCAATAAGATCATTTAGTCCCTGCTGGTCTACACCTTCCTGATAAATCCAACGCGCTT
The DNA here is from genome assembly GCF_964204655.1 of Triturus cristatus. NCBI lineage: Eukaryota > Metazoa > Chordata > Amphibia > Caudata > Salamandridae > Triturus > Triturus cristatus. The sequence goes on from NC_140594.1 coordinate 601,531,865, forward strand.
CCCTGGTGCTCAATCTACTTTCCATGTTGAATTGGTCCCCCATCACCCTCTCGAGGACCACCCAACGAACATCTTTAGGGGCATGTTTAAAAGTTTGAAAATGTTGCACCAGTTTGGTACTAAGTTTCCCTGCACGTAATGTACTAAGGTGCTCCTGTATCCTTATCTTGACCTTCCTAGTGGTAAGGCCAATATAGTGTAGGTCACACGGGCACGTCAGTCTATAAATAACATTGGTGGTATTGCAGTTACTAAATTTATTTAGAAACCAAGTTTTCTTGCTGGCAAGCATGACACTTTTTGTAGGTGATGTAAACGCACATACAGAACAACTACCACATGGATAGTGTCCCGGTGGGACATTGGTCTCACGTGGTTCTGATTTAGGTCTGGTATGTACCAAACGATCGCGGATGTTGGCTGATCGTTTAAATGCAAACCGGGGTTGAGGCATTTGCATAGTCGTGGTATTTAGCAGATGCCAATGCCTTCGGATGATGTTTCTTATTTTCGTGGAGAGTGGACCAAAAGTGGTAACCACAGGAATGCAATCTCCATTCTTCTTAGAAGTCTTTTCCAGAAGAGCAGCACGTGGCGTATTGTATGCTCGTTTTCTCGCCTGTTTAATCACCTTCTTAGGGTACGCTCGATCCTCTAATTTACTGGCTAAAACATCAGCTTGTGCCGAGTATGTTTGTAAAGAAGAGCAGTTACGGCGATATTGTAAAAACTGCCCCACAGGCAGATTATCTCAAAGGGCTCTTGGGTGATATGATCTATAGTGCAATAAAGAATTTTTATCAGTTGGTTTCTAATGCACTTTAGTCACTAATCCATCACGTTCTGCTTGAATATCAAGATCAAGGTATACTGCCGATGTTCTACTCACAGACCACGTGAACTTTAGACAGCCATCTAAGCCATTTAGCCATGTTAAGAACTCATTGAGTCTCTCCTCCGTGCCTGACCATATACATAGCACATCATCAATATATCTCTTCCAGAGGACAATGTTCCTCTGGAAGAGATTAGTGTCAGAATGGATGTGGTGTGCTTCGAACTGGCCCACATAAATGCAGGCCAGACTGGGAGCAAAAGTTGCCCCCATCGAAGTGCCAGACACCTGGAGGTACATCTGGTCTTTGAAAGCAAAAAAAAAAGTTTTGGGTCAATGCGATCTCTATGCATTGTAAGACAAAAGTCTGCGGGGTGTCGTAAAACCACTCACACTCCCTCAGAGCACGTGCTGCTGCCACCAGCGTTGCTTCCTGGGGAATGCTTGTGTACAATGATTCTATGTCTATAGTGACCAAGAATTGATTCAAAGGGTCATATGGTACATCCTCTAAAAATCTGAGTATATCTGTGGTATATTGGACATACGAAGGTTGAGTAATGACACACTCACGAAGGAAGAAATCCGCAAACTGCGATAGAGGTTCCAACAGAGACTGTATGCCCGACACAATCGGGCGGCCCGGAGGGGGTCGTTGCGCTTTGTGGATTTTGGGTACTATATAAAAAGCCGGAACTCTAGGTTTCAAATTGATCAAAAATTCGGCTTCTTTATATGTTACTTTGAGAAAGGTCAGCAGTATGGGGCCCATTGCCAAACTCTACTCAGCTAGTCGGAGACATTGCGCCAAGTGAAGGAGCGATAGTGGGTAGTGTGATTTTTTCTGGCTGGAAAGGCTTGACGTACTTTCATCTTCTAATGCTGATAAAGGCAGATGGTAGGTCATATTTTTGCAGTGGGGAGGATCAGCGGGATGGACCAATTGCCTAGGATACAGCAAGGCTAACCCAAGACATTGCAGTTAGCCTTAATATAGAAGGGGGTAAGATGATTTTTCCTCGCAGGCAGGGCTTGGTGTATTTTATCCTCTAATGCAAAAGAAGGCAGATTGTGGGGTGGATCAGCAAGATGTGGCCAACTGTCCAGAAAGCAGTGAGAATAGCCAGAGACATTGCGACCAGCCTTAAAGCAGTAATGGCATAATTTCAGGAATTTTATCTAATAAACTAATACAAAATTCCCGAAATTTCGTAAATTATGCTGACATAATTAAAATTTCACCCAGGCTTAATTTGTACTAACACAATAGTAGCCAATAAACATTCCTATTGTAGGCATATCCTTATTCAGCCTCTCGGAATGATGGCTCCAGCCAGCAAAATGTGCTGATCGAGTCTACTGGATGCTTCAGCTTTGGTCTGCCCTGGGAGAGCAGAGCCTTTGCCTGCCTTCTTCATTCAAGAACTTTGGTCTTGGTCAATATACACACACTGTAGAGACAAATTTGATTAAGCCACATCATGTAATAGTTTGCTGTCAAAATCTACCAAAATGATTGTGGTGCTTTTGTTTTCCACAATATTTTTTTGCATACAAAAAACTATACATTTTCCATTAAAATATAGTGCTAAATGGCAGGGGGGAACAGAACTTACCTTCTTTGCGGACCACACCGCCACCGCCAAGAGTCACGGGGAGCCAGTAAGCCAGCGAGTGCCAGCGTCGCCGCCCCGGGACTTCAATTCCCGGCTGCCCCAGCGGCGGCGCGTTATCCCGACGCAGCGCCAGCGCCAGGAGGCGCGTATAAGTAACGCTGAGGCCCGCTTCGCGGGATGCGCCGGGTGAGGCCCGGGCGAAGGGCGGGCCCGTTTTAGCCCGTTCTAGACCGGACAAGGCCGGGACGGGCCTGGTCTCTTTCACGCACCATCCAAGTTAAAGGTCAGTCCGTGGATCTATCATTTAACAACTTTGTCGTGCACTATCTGTCGACGCTAGGTCAGGCACTACATCCATATATAATGTCTGCATCTCCACCAATCTGCCCCGCAAAAGACATGAAAAAGCCTACAGGAGGAGCGTTAATGGGCACTCTGGATAATTTTTTAGTTAGAGTGTCCTCTGGTCTTGCCAAGGATATTGAACTCACAGAAAAGAGACTATCCCTTGACATCGCCTTTGAGAAAAGATCCTCCATGGGCAGGATAGCCGAAGCTCGATCTCCGGACTTACACCGGAGTAAGACTCAAGACTCCTTGGTTTTATTGTCACCCGCTGAGGAGGGGGGGTGCAGGGATCACCAGGGCGCCCTGAATCAGTAAGACCTATGACCAGTGAGCCTCCTGGTACTGCCAATGGATCGGTAAAGTCCATAGATATACTCACCCCTGCTGTGACAGGAGGCACACGCAATGATAAAATTAAAACTCGGTCTACTACTAGCTCCAAGGCGGTGCCGCCTAAAGGTGAACAGGGTCTCTCATCAAAACGGAGCCGTATCAATAATAAAGTTCAGACCCCTGGAAAGAACAAAAAAACTAGTAAAGTTCACCCCGCCAACAAGCCTGTAATTCAACCCGGAAGCACTTGCTTTGCCAGTGAAGACACATCCAATGCCCCCTCTGAAGAACAGATCATTACAAATGAAATGGGCCCTTCATTATGGATTAAAATGGAACATTTGATTAAGAAGTCCTGGGCCCCTTTTAGTGAACGGTTGGACTCAATTGACTCTAGACTAATATGTCTTGAACTATTGCTAGTTTCATCCCGAGGTAGGGAAGGGAAACAAGTCATAGAGTCAGGTAATAATCACGCTGGGAGAGGGGGAGTGGGGTCTAATATAAGTCAGGGTGTAGAAATACCACCCTCTGCCCCCCGTAAGACAGCTCCAAGTGGAAACTTGGCAGTACCCCAGGTAAATCCACCGGAATCTGTTTCTAATAACCCATTAAGGGTAGCGCACTCAAGTGATGGGGGTTTGTTGCCACAAAGAGAGTCTGGTTTGGCTGTAAAACATAAAGTAGCTTCGCACACAAACATTAGGGACTATAGCGAAGCTCTGTTACCCACTATCCAGCTTCCCCCGGAGTCAGTACCCTATGTAGTGGTCCTGGCAGGGGCGCCTTCATTAGGTCAGGTCAAGAGGGAATCATACCAGGAGCTGAAGAACAAGTGTATCCACTGGCTCAATAAGAATCGCACCCTTCCATTACATGTTTCTGCCGAAATTCTCCACGCTAGAAGAGTGGGCTGGGTGGGGAATAAACCAAAGACAGTAGGGGGGAATTGCATAATTGTCAATTTCAGGGACCGGAGGACGGTGGAATATATCTGTGACTGGTTCCAAAATGATCTAGTTTCAACTATTCATCCTCTTCCCCTATCCTATTTTTATGCAGTAGTGCCTCCAGAAAGGGGTAGTATCCAGTATTATGGAGGACAAAAGGAGCCGAGGTTTGGGGAAAACATAGAGTTGTACAATAGGTTTGAAGTGCTTTCTGGTTTGGAAGACTGCGACTGACTTCAAGGGGTTAATTTTGGTCAGGGGGAGGCTAACACAGCCCCTAGCGCGGCAGAGGTGGCCACAGTACATAGGGTAATTGCTATAGACAGTTCAGTGGTCAATACTGTTCCCCAGACTTCTACCTGTAAAATTCTGAGTTGGAATATTGCGGGGTTGAGAAGTAAATGTAAGGATAAGATTTGGTTGGAAGAGATAAAGTCCTACGACATTTTGGCATTTCAGGAAACATGGGACACAGACCATAATTTTTATATAGATGGGTATACACATTTTTTTATCCCTGCTAAACAGGCACACTATGGTAGAGCACAGGGAGGGTTAGTAATGTTTTTTTCCCTAAATGTGAATGGCTCATTAAAACAGATTGAAGCGAGCTGCCATAATTGCTTGGCAGTGGAGCTATCTCGTCCACATTTTGGGAAATTATTACTGGTTAACTTTTATAATTCTCCCAATAGTGACAGTATAAATCAATTTTTATCACGCCTAGAGGACTTTTTAATTGCTTATCAAGCAAATAATCCGTGGGCTGAGGTTATTGTTATGGGCGACTTTAACATTCACCCATGCGGACAAAATTGTATCTTTGACAACCTAGATGGTCCCCCATATTCTGCTCCGGTACACTTTGAACACACAGAGCAAGGGGAGACCCTCGAGAAACTTCTGGCTACCACAAATCTCTATGAATCGGGATGTATTAAGGGTGGCCCGAGGGTAGCTACCTTTAAGGGTATGGCCATTGGTACAATTATAGACTATATTTTTATGACTGCTGCAGTCCTAAGTAGTGTTGTTTTTTATAAGGTGGGGTTTTCTGCTTTTAGTGATCATAACCCTGTAATTTTAGAAATGGCCCAGGGGGTACAACTAACACTCACAGTGTCTGAGCATAGGGCTATCAGTCGAGAGGTGACATCAATGGATCAAGGCAGGAGACTAAAATGGTCGAAACTGATCCCAGAAATTTTTGTAGGGGAAGTTCTGTCCAATACAGAGAAGGAAGTTAATATCTGTTTGGACATTGACGCGTCAAACACACTGATTATAGAGGCTTATGAAATTATTTGTAAACAAATCAGTAGTAAGTTGACGAAGCAAATGCACCCCGAATCAACTATCAGAGGGAAAAGATGGTTTGATAAAGACTGTACTAGGGCACATTCTGCCCTCCTAAAAGCATTAAAGCAGTTCCCCAGAAATAGGGAGCAAATTATTGGGTTAAGGAAATCCTATATACAAGCCATTCGGACAAGAAAAAATCAGATCAAAGACGAGGCATGGGACAAACTTTTGTCCCTGGAGGTCCTGAGGGACAGTGGAAAAATCTGGCAAACTATTAATGATCCTTACTTCTCCAGTGAGGATAATTCACGTCTTGATTGTAATATCCAAGATGAACAATGGACTGCCCACTTTGAGAAAATATATGGCAGTCAGGGGGCTGAGAGACCACAAGAATATATCTTTAACTTGGAATTACCGTCAGTAGTGGTCTTCCAGGAGAGTGAAGTATTTAAAGCTATAACGGAGACCATGGTAAATAAGGCGCCAGGCCCAGATGGGGTCCCGGCGGACCTCTATAAAAGTTATCCTAGATTCTGGGCAAGGATACTGACTAATATTTTTAATGCCTCAGGCTCAAATATACTGCCCGCCTCTTGGTCAAAATCCATTATTATCCCGGTATTTAAAAAAGGCCAAAGAGATGATCCAGCCTGTTACAGGCCCATCTCCTTGATAGACTCTGCTGTGAAGATTTTAGGCAGAGTTATATTAGCTAGATTGACAGATCATTTTGAGGGAAGGGGATCCTTTCTAATGCTCAATATGGATTTAGAGCTAAAAGGAGCACATTAAATCAATGTCTTAATTTACAGCTCCTTATCAGTAAGTATACTGTTGCTAAAAAAGGTTCCCTCTACCTGGGATTCATGGACCTATCAACAGCTTTTGATCTAGTCAACAGGACAAAGCTGTGGCAAATTTTAATTGATATGGGGATCGACCGTGCTTTAGTTAAATTTCTCGCCAACCTCCACTGTGGCTTGATCGCCTCTATACGAGTCCCCCAAGATGGAAGATGCACAAGGTACTTTAAATCAGAAAGAGGAGTTAGGCAGGGGTGCATTTTGGCCCCCCTGCTTTTAACATTATACATGAATGCATTAGAACCTGCCCTGAAGGGAGCCTCACTAGATGTCCCGAGAGTAGGAGACACAACCATTCCAGTTCTCCTTTATGACGCAGTTTTATTGGCCCGCACAGGAATTGGGCTAAATAAATTGTTAATGAAGTTTGACACATTTATGGAATCACTTGATCTAAAAATAAACGCAAAGAAATCCCACGTATTGATAGTAGGGGAACAAAGAAAAAAGAAAAATACAATGACATTTTTTTGTGGCAAAGATGAGGTTAGTAGGGTACCTGTTTTTACATATCTAGGTCTCTTATTTGATGAGAAGGGGTCCTGGGGTCCGCAAATGAAACTTAAAAGAAATGTATTTGCAAGATCCACATCAGCCCTTATGAGTTTCTCAAAACGTCTAGGAGCCAGACCCATGGAAGCTATTTTAAAGGTTTACAAGGCAAAATGCCTTGCAATAGCTACTTATGGTTCTGAGATCTGGGGGTATGTTACTGAAAACCAGCAGATCCAAGTGGTGGAAAATGCATTTCTAAGAACCTTATTATCCGTGCCACAGTCAACCCCTACTTTTTCGATACATGTGGAGACGGGGCTGGATTATGTTTTAGACAAAGTGAAAATGGCCCCGATAATATGTTGGCTCAAGACCTGGCTCAATGAAGAGATATCTTTGAACTACATGATTTTAAAAGATTGTCTGGCTCTAGATATGGCCAGTAAAATCCCGTGGTAAGCATATATTGAATCAACTCTTAAAAAACTCGGCCGGCCGGAGATTTTTTCGGCTCCAGATACTATTAAGAAAGCAGACTTGGATTTGATAAAAACTGCCATGGTAAATTTTCATCTTGCAGAAAGAGAAGAATTAGAGTTGAAAAAACCTTTAGTTAGATTACACTTTGGGTTAGTGAGTTTACCTGGTCTGGAACCCTACCTGAAGCTAGTAACACACCCCTTCCATCGTTTTCTGTTAATCAGATTTCGATTTAACTTAATTCATTTCTCTTTGGGAGATTTTCCCAAATGGCGTGTTCCGGATAAAGCTGAGCCCTGCAAGTGCGATAATTCATCGTCACAAGATACTTTACATTTTGTTATGTTTTGCAGGTTTTACTCAGACATTAGGAAAGGGTATTTAGTACCGTTGCTTAAGGAAATAGGGTTTGCTCAGGTTAGACCAGCACTTGTACATTTACAATTACTGAGTAATGTCCGGACAATTTTCCATGTCGCTAATTTCTTAGTTGCTGCTGTTCGTATTAATAACACGAAGAAAAAAAAAGTTGGCTCAGGGCACGCTGTACTCTGATCTGGTATGACGCTGTGGTTTTTATTCTGATTTTATTAGATGGTTATGACTTTTAATCTGATTTTAAGTCTATATTTATTAATGATTTTAACTGTATGGAATTTTGATTGTATACCCCTGTATGAATTTGAGGGGAACGTGTCTTAGGTTCCTGTCTCTTGCCCTATATAATGTTAATTAACAGAATTTATGGTGCTATATCTTTTTCCACTTTTAACTTGTCTACTGATGTAATTTTCTGTAATTGTCTCTTTTTGTGATATTAATTTTATCGAATAAAAGTATATGACTGACTGACTGGCAGATTTACATTGTGCATAATTAAGTGTCATTTCACATAATTTTCAGAGTGGAGGTTGTAGCCCGTACCGTGACCATACTTAATAGTACGAGGAGATTCCCAATGAAGAAGCATGCCACCTACGTTGGGTGAGGGAAATCGTCCTTTAAAGGGATATTCCACTACAGCTAGTTCCCCAGCTACGATAGCAACTTCCTATAGGCCCAAGGGTTTCTCTTTTGTGATTCATGTATGAAGTAGGGGAGTCAACCCTTAATGGTCTTAAAATCGCCTTGAACCCTCCTGTGTGATTTGTGGACATATTTACCACATAGGCTCAAAACAAAAACCACACTCATCCAACAACAGACCCCACATGGTGTAGCTAGCTGTACTTGTGGGTAAGCACTCCAGTGCCACACATAGGTATTGTAAGCACTATAAAAATGCTACAAGTTAATGAAATACAGAATGTTGTTTCTTGCTGATGGAATACATCTCAGTTTTTAACACATATTAAGGTGTTCTAATTCTTTGATGTTGAATTGTACTGGTCCTTAAATCCTCCCATAGATCGGTGCAGTTTTAAATTGTCATCTAATTCTGGATACATTTTGATGGAAAATGTAAGTGATTTCACTCACAGAGTCTGCCAAGTAATGCTTGTCTGGAGTAAATAGTAGCTTTAGAAGATCTTCCAAAGCAACTTTTTGACTAAGGAGGAAGGTGACACACTTGTCTTCTGTTCATCCACCGGACTCCTGTTCTCTTGCTCTTATGCCTAAATCACTCTCCCACAAATAACGTGCTTGGTCAATCAATCAATTAGGAGTTTCTAGAGTGTGGCTACTCACCCGTGAGGGTCTCAGTGTCCTGAAAGGGTGGGGGGCCTGCTGATCCGTCTGGGCGTGAAGGTTCAGTAGAAGAGCCAGGTCTTGAGATCCTTCCTGAATTGGGTCAGCGACGGGGATTTCCTGAGTTGGAGGGACATGACATTCCAGGTCTTGGTGGCGAGGTAGGAGAAGGATCTTCCTCCGGTTCTGGTCTTGTGAATCTGTAGGACAGTAGCCAGCAGGGCAAGTTGGGCGGAGCGAAGTTGTCTGATGGGTACGGGGAATGAGAGGCGGGAGTTCAGATATGCAGATCCTGTGTAGTGGAGAGCTTTGTAGGCATGTGTGAGACGCTTGAAGGTGATTCTCTTGTTGACTGAGAGCCAGTGGAGTTTTTGGAGGTGTTGAATTATGTGGCTGCAGCGGGGAATGTCAAAGGCTAGTCTAGCTGCAGCGTTTTGTACGTTCTCAAGTTTCCAGAGCTGTTTCTGGATGACGCCGCACTGAGGGTTTGACGTAGTTGTGTCTACTTGTGATGAGTGTGTGGGTGACTGTCTTTCTGTATTCAGTGGGGATCTATCTGAAAGTCTTTTGAAGCAGGCGGAGCGTGTGGAAGCAGGCTGAGGACATGGCAGTGAGCTGGCGGTTTATTATGAACGATGAGTTCAGTATGATGCTGAGGTTGTGTGTGTGTGGTCTGTGGGGGTGGGAGGGGTTCCCAGTGTGGCGGGCCACCAGTTGTCGTTCCAGGCTGAAGGGGCGGGTCCCAGAATGAGTACTTCGGTCATGTCCGAGTTGAGCTTGAGTCAGCTGTCTTTCATCCAGGTGGCAGGGCCTTTATATCCCGCTGTGAAAGTTGATTCTGGTGGCTGTGGGTTGGTTGTTAAGGGAGAGGATCAGCTGGGTGTCGTCAGCATAGGAGATGATGTTGAGTCTATGGTTTCTGACGATGGCTGCGAGGAGGGGCCATGTAGAAGTTGAAGAGGGTGGGGCTCAGGGAGGAGCCCTGGGGCACTCCACGGCTGACCTCTGTAGGTTCAGAGCAAACAGAGGCAGTTTGACTCGCTGTGTTCGGCCGCTAAGGAATGAGCTGATCCAGTCCAGGACCTTGTTGTGGATGCCAAAGTCATAGAGTCTCGTGATTAGGGTATGGTGGGAAACGGTGTTGAAAGCTGCAGAGATGTCCAGTAGGATGCAGGCTTCTGGTCGAGGAGGGAGCGGATGTCATCGGTGGCAGTAAAAAGTGCAGTCTCTGTGTTGTGGTTACTTCAGAAGCCAGATTGAGAGATGTCCAGGAAGTGGTTCTCTTTGATGAACTCTGAGAGTTGGGCATTGATGGCCTTCTCGATAACTTTGACTGGAAAGGGGAGAAGGGAGATGGGTCTGAAGTTCTTGAGGTCAGTTGGGTCAGCGGATGGCTTCTTCAGCAGGGGGTTGATCTCAGCATGTTTCCAGTCGTCGGGGAAAGTGGCGGTTTCGATGGAGCAGTTGATGGTGCAGCGAAGCTCGGGCTGATGGACGTGGCTGCTCTATGGAAGATGTGATACGGGCATGGGTCCGATGGAGTTCCAGGGGGGATGCTATTCATGGTATTGAGTATGTCATATGTGGTAAGCCAAGTCAAGTTGAGCAGGGTCTGCGGGAGTGCGGCGAGGTTGCATGCAGTGGTGACAGGCATTGCGGCAGGGACTTGGGTGTCGTAGCTGTCGTAGATTTGCCTGATCTTGTGGTGGAAGAAGGTGCTGAACTTATTGCAGAGGTCTTGGGAGGGTGGGATGTCTGTGGTCTCGCTGTTCGGCCTTGTGAACTCCTTGATAATGACGAAGAGTTCTTTGCTGCTGTATGCGTTGGTGTTGATTCTGTCTTGGAGGGCCGTTTTTTCTGTGGTTTTGTGGAGGTGGTGTGCATTGACGGAGGTTTCGAAGGTAGCGCGGGTTTCTGGGATTTTGTTGTTCCTCCACCTCTTCTTGAGTTGTCTGCAGGTGCTTCTGGATTCATGGAGGGCAGGAGTGATCCAGCTGGCATTCTTGGAGTGTTGCTTGCCTGGTGCCTTCTTGAGGGGTGTCAGAGTGTTAGTGCAGTTCGAGATCCATTGGTGAAGGTTGCGTGCTAGGTGTTGGCGCCTGTTGATGTCCGTGGTGTGGTAGTGCTGAGGAAGGGAACAAATGATCTTAAGTGGCCTTGTTCCAGCTATGACAGGGATGGTGAGGGTAGTGGTGAATGGTGGGAGTGGTGAAAGCGAAGCGCACACAGTGGTGGTCAGTCCAGAGGAGGTCGGTGGTGTGGCTGTAGGTGATGCTACCACTGGCGTAGAAGATGGGGTCGAGCATGTGTCCTGCTGTGTGGGTTAAAGCAGTGACTAGCTGCTTGAGTCCGATGTTGGCGAGGTTCTCCAGAAGGGATGCGGTGTTCTGGTCTCTGGGGTTGTCCAGGTGGAAGTTGAGGTCCCGACTATGATGTTATCGGTGGATGCGAGAGCCTGGGGTGCGATTAGGTCTACAATGGCGTTGGTGAAGGGTGGACGGGGCCATTAGGCCTGTAGACGAAGGTGCTGCAGAGGGTGCTGTTGGGGTTGGCCTGGATCTCGAAATGTCGGTGTTCTATGGTTGTCACAGGGTCATTTTAGTGAGTGGTCAGGCAGAGGGCGTTCTTGTGGACCATGGCAATTCTTCCTCCTGGTCAGTCGGTGCGGTCCTTGTGGGGGATTTTGTAACCATCACTGATGACAGTAGAGATGTTTGAACCAGAGCTGCGATTGGTCCAGGTTTCCGTGAAGAAGGTCATGTTGGGAGAGGCAGCGTCGATGAAGTACCAGAATTCTCCTGCGTATTTGTGGAGGGAGTACGTGTTGAGGAGAATGAAGGCGCACCCGGTACATAGCAGAGGGGCGCCCTTAGTCGCGGTTCGGGCAGGAGCACCCAAGGGTGGAGAGTCGTCCTTCTTTGCTGTCACCACAACAGAGGGGTCACGCCCATGACGTCATCGTGGGGCGCCCAAGCGGGCAGCGGTTTATAAGGCTCCGCAAGGCGAGGGATCGGCCTCTTTTTCCCTTCACTGAGCACCGGGATCCATCACACCGGATTCGCACAAGGTCCAGATTTGTGCACATGGGGCACAAAAGGTGAGCCCGGTAGATGGTGGGGCCACAGTGGGGGGGACGACCAATAGCGTAGCCACGGAGGCAATGTATAATATAGCTTTAGTTATATTATTTTGTTTTTTCGGTAGAAAACAGGTTGCAGAGCAATAGGCAACTGTCTCATGACCGAGGATTATTCCTACTTTATCTTTGTTTCATGTCGGGACCACCTCGGGAGATGGAGATAGCACGATTCCAGGAAGTTGACCGGCGGGTCTGGAGGATGTCGGCCAGCAAGAAGCGCGAAGCAAGCGAGCTGAAGAGAGTCATGGTGGCCGGGAGACATGGTTTTAGACGCCGAGGTCTCTTTGGTATCAGCAGGTTTGTTGTGTGCCAAAATAGGGAGCACGCGTCTAGGGCTTAGGCAGGGACGTTTGGCACAGTGAGTGGAGCCCAGCAACAGGGGTAGGCATTAAAATCTTCCAGGAGACAAAGTTATAGTTGTCAGATGATATATATATATATAGATATATATATATATATTGGAAATAATGATTTATTGAGCAGCATTCACTCTTGAGTTTAGATATGTTAAGGGAAATTACTGGTAGAAGTTTATATTCCGGGTGCACCCATTCCGTAGTAAGATGGAAAGACCACCTTCTACTGGGTCCCCCCTTTTGTTTGGTGAATTAGCTTGAACAGAATGTACAATCAAATGTTCCATATCAAGCCCTTTAATAGACAAAATTGAATGGTGCAGCTAGATAAAGCAGGGGAGGCGGCGTGGCAGACTGGGCTCCGGTCAGAGCTTTCTGATGTCAGAGCCATGGGACTGTGGGTTTGGTGGGGAGAGCACCGCCAATTACAGGCGGTGCGCCCACTCTACAAAATGCAAATGACCCACATCAAAAATGAGCCATTTAAGGTATAGGTCCTGTTAGATAATTCTCATCCAACAGTGGTTAGCGCGGTGTATGAAGGCATCGTTGGTAGGAAACATAAAGTTCACTTGTTTTTTATCTGGGAGGGAACATGCAGTCTTTCGGAAGCGGTGATGGGTTGTGAGGCACTTCGGCCTTTCCTGCGGTGCAACCGTAGAAACGATATCTGCTCAAAGGCCGGGGGTACAAGTCCCCATGCTTTCTTCAATTGCTCCGGGGTCTAATACGGTGGCAACGGTTAGGCACGTGTATTTACGTTGTTTGGCCTGTGGGGGCACAGGGGTTGGCACAATGCTCCTTTGCTTTCTCTGAACTACAATAAACTGGTATGCAGGGCTTGGAACGGCTGTGGGCGTTGCATGGGAGTAATGATATGCGTAGACTAAATAAACCTACCCCTCGGGGCACTAAGGTTTCTCTTCACCAGCAAACTCCAAGATAGCAGAACGATTGCTCAATTCTATCAGAGATTATAGTGCTTCAGAACAGTGGTGGGGGGGGGTGCCAGACCATAGATGTTAACCTGGCCAAAATGGTTCATGAGGGCATGTCATGTGTGGGAGTTTTTGCTATGGAACCTAGACTTGTAAGGCTCCGGTCTTTGAAGAATGTCTTCTCCTTTAAAAATTAGATATCCCGGCTAGAAAGAGGATGTGGCATAGCAGCCCGAGCTGGTGATTCGGGGCCGGTGGGAAGCAGGTTCGAGTCTATTCATTAACATCCAGTGTTCTGAGATAGGAAAAGACCTATTATACCTGTTGAGACGATTCAGCGCCAAGGGATCCTCATGGGCAAATAGCAGCGATAAACAAATCCTGGGATTTTATTATTGTAAGGATATTCACACCGAGCCTTTCATTGTGTATGTCAAAGTGAGCTAACTTGCGGGCAGGCCTGGGACGCAGGGCGGTCGTCTGGGATCCTGGATAGCAGCTTCAAACCTCCAGGCTAGGTTCAATACGCTTCTCATCCTTCCGAAGTCGAATGAACCTCTACCAAATTAGCTAAGTAATAGCTGCAGTACTCGCGGGTGTGCTGAAACATCCGATGAATGGTGCGAAGCTCATTTACATGGAACGCTGGGCAGTTATTATCCAACTTATCCAGTAAGGCTGCCTGGTAACTTAAATTCAAAAACAGGATGTGGTCTTTAACACAGGGCAGTACATTTAACTGTTGCACTCACATTAAAACAAAACAAATCAGGGTTTCCAAGCACGTGGGAAAGGCGGCTCTGGTCTTATCCAGAAATGCTGCCTGGTAACTTAAATTCTAAAACATGATGTGGTCTTTAACACAGGGCAGTACATTTAACTGTTGCACTCACATTAAAACAAAATAAATCAGGGTCTCCAAACACGTGGGAAAGACGGCTCTGGTTTTAGTCTCAGCCTGCCTAAGGTCCAGCGTTATGACATGTTAAGCACACATGCCCAGATGTTCTATTTATTTTGATTAAAAGGCTACACCCTTGATTAAACCACAGTAATGATTATTGTCCATCTCCTTTGGAGTGATGCAGTGGAGCGCAGCGAGTGGCACGTGTGAGCACACTATGAAGGCGCACCCGGCACATAGCAGAGGGGCACCCTTAGTTGTGGTACGGCCAGGAGCAGCCAAGGGTGGAGAGTCGTCCTTCTTTGGTGTCGCAACAACGAAGGGGTCGCGCCCAAGACGTCATCGTGGGGCGCCCAAGGGGGCAGCAGCTGTATAAGGCCCCGCAAGGCGAGGGATTGGCCTCTTTTTCCCTTCACTGAGCACCGGGATCCATCACACCAGATTCGCACCACCACCCACCCACCCTGGCAAGAAGGCAGAATGTGGCGGAATTGGCGGAATTTCTTGCAGCAGAAATGGGGGCTACCCCAAATGTGGGCTGATTTACTGGACTTTCCCCTTGGAAGGGGGTTGATTAATGTGGGCACTGGGCAGGCAGGAGGGGGGAATGACCTGCTGGTGGTCCTGGACCTTTCTGCCCTTCCTCGGGATGCCAGAAGTTGAACATTTTGGGGGATTTTGCCTAGTGGTAGGTATCCTCTGGCAGGGATGGACCACGATGCGGTGCCCTGGAAGTTATTAATAAAGGGATGCCCTCGGTTGAAGGTGAGGGCGATGGATAAGGTAAAGGGGCCCACTGGCACTTGACATTAACCTTTCTGAAATGTTCCTTTGTAAAGGAAGGTCGAGATACTGATGTGTTGCTTGCACAATCTATGAGTCTGATTTTGACTGCAGTTGAGCTGTGCGCTGTTGGTTGGCTGGGTGGCAAGAGGAGCTGTTGTGTTGGTGTGGGCGAAGGTGTGTCTGCAGTTATGGCAAGAGAACAGCTCTTGCGTGTCCTTCAGTATTGCGATGTGACAGATGATGTGGCATCTTGTGCTGAGGGCGAAGACGGCGTTGGCGTCATATCGGTGGAAGGTCCGAGAAGCATGGTCTGTGGCGCTGGTGCGGTCCAAGCTCGGCCAGGTGCAGATGGCCTTGCCTTTGGTGCGCCACTAGACCACCAGGGGTGAGGCACAGGCGGGAGCCTGCGGATGAAGGATGAGCACCCCACGGGGGCAGCCGCTACTCAGCGGAGCTGTGCCAGGGAAGGGAGCAGTGCACTATAAGGTAAAGTCCCTGGCTTTCTAAGAGCCCTGAAATGGATTCAGGCAGCATGAGGGCAGTGTGGTGACGAAATAAGGGTGGCCTCCCGCCTGCAGTAGCGAAGATATCGCTATTGCGCTACTTCGCACTACACGAACTGCACGTAGCACAGTGCGAACACACGTAGCGTAGTGTTGCGTAGTGCTGCGGTCATTTTTTGCTTTCTCGCGGGCCTCAAAGTCAAGTTGGCGACCGCGAGCAAGCAAAATGACATCCCGGCGAGACTTTTTCCTTGTTCGCGATCAGCAACATCAAGTTGGCGATCGCGAGCATGGAAAATAAACCTCCCGGCGAGATTCCCAACGTGAGGAGGTCAGGTTTCTCATTGCGAGTGGTCGCGTATGCTCGCGACCGCTCGCGATGAGAAACTACCAGTTCGCGTTGAGAAAGCTGCCGCTCGAGTAAAAATCTACTCGAGCAGCAGAAAACTACAGCTCGCACTGTGCAAGATGCCATTTTCAATGATTGCACAGTGCCGGTTGCTTGTCCGCACTGTGCAATCATTGAATACGACATCTGGCACAGTGCGAACAAGGTACTACGCAGTTCGCGAAGTGCTACGCGTAGCTCGCGTAGTGCGAACTGCACTTTGCGTAGCTTCGCGAAGTGCTACTTCGCGAACTACGCCCAGGGTTATTTGCAGCAGGTACAGTGGCAACGGTGCCCAGAGGCTTTAGGGGACCATCACATTCCTATTATGGCTACCTTTTACTACTCTGTCGCTGCTTGCATTTGGGCCCGAAGAAGCATTCTATGTTACTGCCTGCCTCTCCTCCGCACACATAAAGCGTATTTCAGCTTTCATAGCGATCAAAGCTTCACTTTGCCCAGCATGAAAACCATACCAATATTACCTAGCTCGGGAAGAAAGACACAACTTCCGCATAACAGCTGTTTCCTGGGCTGCTTGGGAGTTGGACGCTGTGCTGACTGAGCCGGAAAATCAATTCGTCCTTTATCTGCGGATGCAAAAAAACACAACAGGGTGAGCGAAGGACTGGGTGAACTCGAGGAGTTACGTCGTACATTTTGTAATTAGATTGCGTCCCCGTGCCACCCACTTGGCGACCCTCGTCACAAGTTGCCCTCTCAGTGCCGGCCGGTCTTATCAGATCCGCTTTGGCGCGGCTGAATTATTCGGCGCTTGGCACGAGAACTAATTGCATTATCGATCGCTTCTATAATGCGATGTTTACATTCTCATCTGTCACCGCACGAGATAACCGCGGCGTCGGAGCGCGAGAGATGGACGGTCTCGCCTCAAGCTGCCTACACCTCCGAATCCCCGCTGTTTAGGTGGCCATGATTTAACAACCACAAATCTGGGACATGTGAAAGGCAGAACTATGTCTAAAAATTGAGCGAGTTACACTCGTGAAATGAAATTGAATTTGAATCAGCAATGTCTGGTGGCTTAGCGTCCACTGTAGGGGCCTCTGTTCGACCTTGTGGTCACAGGTCCAAATCCCTGCGGCCTTTCATCCTTCTGGGGTCTATAAAATGAGTACCATTGAGTTGGGTAACAATAAACGTCTATTATTCAGTGCCAAGATACCCTAGGGTGAACGTGTGCGTCACAAAACTTGGACGCCTGGCCAGGGATAGTAAGCGCTATATAAATGCCATTAAAATACAATACAAACACACGCTATATTAATCACAGTATGATATGTGTTACTTAAAAGTACCTGTATGAGTTCTGTTACACAAACATACACAAGAAAAGGTGTTCCCTCAATGCATAAACTATCTTCTTTGAAAACCGGGACATGTGTATTTTAAAGGAGAAAATTGGTGGGATCTATTGGGAACCATGAACCCAAGCTTTCTAATTTTATCAAAACAGTTCCCATAATTTTTGTTAATAGGCAACTGTTGTGGAATGATTAACGCTAACCTGGAGTTTCCTCGGGCTGAAAGGGAAGAAGGTTTTTTCATGTGCATGAAAGGAGAGGGGGGACAACACATCAAGAAGAAATAAGCACTGACAAAGCCAGTAGGACTCGCATAGTTGGCCTCTGTCTTGTGCCTGAGTCCTTTTACCTGTGTCTGGCCCTCCGACCAGGCCTAGCCCTTTTAGGGCCACTCCAGCGTTGTTAGGAGTCTACCCTCCTCGCCCACCTCTTTCTCTCTTTTAAACTTTCAGCTTCTCTCTCTTATTCTCTTCCTCTCTCTACTGTTTCACAACTGTATCTGTCTCTTTACTCTTTGACCTCCTTGTCTTTTTTCTGGGCCTTTTCTCTTTCTTTTCTCTCTTATTCTCAGCCACTTTCCTGAGCATTTCTCGCCGTTTCCTTGGTGTTGTACGTGCATCTCTCATTCTTTCTCATTCATTCCTTGATGCTTTTTTGCGCATTTCTCAGTCTTGCTCTGACACTATCCTGTGCATTTTCCATTCTTTCTCAATCATTCTATGTTGTTTTTTTGTGCATTTCTCATTCTCCCTCTCTCACTTTTCTGTGCTTTTCTTATTCCTTTTTACTCACTCTTTGCCACTTTTAAAGTATTTCTCACTCATTCCCTGAGAGTTTTTCAGGCATCTATCACTCTTTCCCATTCATTCTGTATCGCTCTTCTGTGCCTTTGCTTTTCATTTTGTAATGCTTCTCTCTGCCCTTTTCACACAGTCCTTGCTGCCTTTTGGCCTCTTTTGCTATCAGCCCTTTTGACTTTTTTGCAAGTTTCGCACTCTCAAGAACTCTCTTATCTCTTCTTCTCTGTCCTCCCACCTCACTCTTATGCTCTCCTTTTGCACCCTTCTCCTCCTCTTCGCTGGAATTTCCTGCCTTCTTTTCTGCATCATGCTCCGTTTCCGTATGGCCAGGTACTCCCTGCACCCCCTCCTCCCCACAATGAAAACCCGTGACAGGGAAGAAGTCTTTGGAGGCAGGGGGCGTGACACCCCCCGGCCGTATTTATTATACAAAATTAATAAACATTAAAAATTAATTTTTTAAAAACACATAGCAGAAAATACACTTTACATAGAATACAAATGATAAGTTTACAGATATCAAGTGGCTAACCTTAACATAACTCTAATACAAAGGTTTCCTACCCATATCTAAACATATCATGATCAATCTTTACAAATTTTATTTTCTGCATTACTAAAAAATGGGCCTACGGCAAGGTCACTAACTGGTGTCAGATCCTTATCAAATTGTAACCACGCCCTCCAGCTGGAGTGCGCATGCGCAGAGGGCCCATTCACCGTGAGGGTACTTCCCCCCCCCCGGTCACCCCCGTACGCTCTATACCTGATCTCCATACAGGGGCCCTTGCAGCCACTGTGCACGTGTGGAATGGCCCATCAGCCTAGAGAAAGCGTGACTCCCTCCTCCCCCGCACCCAACTGCCCCTGGAGTTCTAGGAGAGACCACTTGTCCCTCCCACTTGGGCGACACCATTCGGGAATGGCGCCGCCCTCTAAGGACCTTAAATTTACTGCTTACCAATCATGACCTTACCGCCACAGGCTAGCATAGTTGACCGACTATCTAGCCCCCCCTGTGCTACCTAGAAAGGTCATTCCCTGCGCCTAAGGCCCCTCAGCCATGCCAACATATTCTCCAGGAACACCTCGTTGCCTACCTGGGATAAGTGAACGCCATCTTTTAAGAAGCACGGCTCACCCCTGATGCATCCATGGGCGATGGTCTGTAAGTGGGGAGCCCTGAAAAGTCACTCGAGTTTATTGTTTATTCGCCTTGCAGAATGATTTAACGCCTTTACAGACTCCCCCCCTCTCCATTGGAACCGGGGTATCATCTGGGACCACCCAATAGTGCAACCCTGACAAGTCTTAGCTAACCAGCCTATTTCAGTGACTATAGTTTCCACCAACCCTCTTCTTCCCAGTTTTGCTAAATCGTTCCCCCCAGGTGCAGGATGATTATATCCGGGGGAGGACCCCCTTTTCTTAACAGGTCCAGAACGATATCCCGGAACCGATCAAAACACAGCCCCCCTTTTCCATGGCATGAAATGAAATGAAAAGTAAACTTATAAAAGCGCGATTGCTGCCCGGGGGCGTCCAAGCGCTAGGAACCAACAGAGAAGGCGTGACAGAGAAGCTAGCTAAATTTACTGAGGGAGGTTAAATAGAAATGTTTTTAGCTGTTTTCGGAATAAAGAAAGGTTGGGGTTAGATCTAAGATGAAGAGGGAGTGAATTCCAGCACTTGGCGGCATTATGGGTGAACGTCCTGCCGCCAGACCTTGCCTTTTTTATTTTAGGAGCTATAGCCATGAAGGCTTGGCTAGATCGGAGGCTTCTGCTGGGTTGATACTGTTTTACTAGTTCACGGGTGATCATAGGACCTGTATCCCAGAAAGCCTGGTGGGCAATACACATGGCTTTGAAGAGGATTCTCTGACGCACTGGTAGCCAATGCAGGCTAATCAGTCCAGCTTTGGCTGATAGTCTGCGTGGGAGCTGTAACAGTGTGCGGGCCGCACAGTTCTGCACTGTCTGAAGTCTACGCAAGGTGTACTCCGGAGCACCAAGGTAGAGGACATTGTTGAAGTCTAAGCGGGACTGTATCAAACCCTGGATGGCCACCTGCTTTGCCTCCATAGGTAGAAGAGGGAGGATTTTCTTTAGCATCCTAAGAAGGCCAAAGCAGGTAGCCGAAAGTTTTGTAGCCTGGATGTTAAAAGAAAGAGTCTTGTCCAGCCACACCCCGAGGCTCTTAATATTGTCCTTGGGTGCTGGAGGGGTGCCTAGACAGGGGGGCCACAAAGAGTTGAAGAAGATGGGGTTTGAGGGGCCCAGGAGCATCAGCTCCGTTTTATCCCCATTGAGCTTAAGGGATGATGAAGACATCCAGCCCTTTACCTCCTCTAAGCACTTTCTTAGCCCACCTGACCATGGCATGTCGGCCTCCTGCGCCAATGAGACCACCAGCTGGGTGTCGTCCACGTAAGAAATAATCTTAACCCCAAATGGACGAACAACCTCAGCCAGTGGTCTCATATAGATGTTGAAAAGCGCAGGGCTTAAGGAGGAGCCTTGTGGGACTCCACACCTCAATGGTCTACTCATGGACACTGTCTCTCCATCAAATACTTTAAAAGATCTATCCCTCAAGAAGGACTTGAACCAAAGCCAGGCTTTATCCATTATTCCGGCACTCGAGAGACGGCTCAGCAGTTTGTCATGGCTGACCATATCGAATGCCGCGCTAAGGTCAAGGAGGATCACTGCCACTGATCCTCCCTGATCTAGGATTTTTCTGGATTCCTCGGTGACTACTAGGAGGGCGGACTCAGTTCCATGTTTGGGTCTAAAACCCGTCTGGGTGGTATCTAACAGCTGGTTGTTTTCCAGGAAATTCACCAGTTGGAGGTTAATGTATCTCTCCAGGATTTTACTCACCCAGGGAAGCAGGGAAATAGGCCGGTAGTTGCTAAAATCCGAGGGATCCAGATTGGGTTTTTTCAGTAGGGCTCGGACCATGGCCCGCTTCCAAGCGGGGGGGACAGTGCCAGAGGTAATGGATGCGTTCAGGAGGTCCATAATGGTTGGTAAGGTGACCTGGGATGCTGACATCATGACCTCTGGAGGTGCCGGATCGCCTGGGGATCCAGATTTTACCTTACGAGCCATGGATTTCAAGGTTTCCAGATCTAAAAGGGGGAAGTGATCCAGTATAGGTGGAGGCTCTGATGGAGTTTCTACCAGATTTGTTTTGGTCTGAGCTAAGGGGGCAGTGGCTATAGAGGGGAAGGATGAGTAGATTTTATTGACTTTTTGGTGGAAAAATTCTGCCAAGTCATTGCAGTGGGCTGTTGTTTTTACCTCGTGCAGGCTAGAAGTTGGAAGTTTTGTAAGTTTTTTCAGTATTTGAAAAATTTCTTTGGGTTTGGATTTGGCTAGTATAATTCTATCAGAGAAGTATACAGATTGGGCTGCTTTGACTTCGGCTTTGTAGGCATTAATTGCCTCTCGATATCGACTTTTTACCTCCAAAGAGTAATCTAGACGCCATTGTCTTTCTATTTTCCTACATTGGCGTTTCTTTTCCCTGAGAGCCTCTGAGTACCAGGGGGCAGTTTTGTGGGAACGTTTCAGCGTTATTTTACTCAGGGGGAGAGTGGCTTCGAGGGATTGTGTGATCCAATCTTCGTAAGCCTGATTGGCCAGACAAGGGTCCTCTTTGTAAAAGGGTTGATCACTGGCGAGCTTACTTGTCCATTCATCAACTGGCAGCCGCGCCCAAGATCTGGCATGTCTAATCGTGGGTCTTACGGGGGGTGGCTTAAAAGTGGTCCAGGTAAAAGGCACTAGTAAATGATCTGTCCACGGGAGGGGGATAGGAGGTCCTACCGCAAGGTCTGCACAGTTGCTGAACACAGGGTCCAGCAAGTGGCCCTTAACGTGAGTCGGGGTCTTCACATGTTGGATTAATTGTAAAGCGGCTAGGTCATCTGCAAGTGTCATGGCTGTATGATCCAGAGCAGTGTCGAAATGAAGGTTGAGATCACCTAGCAAAGTAAAGTTAGAGGCAGTGCTAACGCGTTCAGCCACAATCGAAGAGAGGTGATTGTGGAACTTCTTAGGAGGCCTGGGGGGCGATATATTACTGTTCCCGAGAAGCAGTTGTTAGGAGAGAGTTCCAGAGTGAAAGCTAAGCTCTCACAATCTGGGATTGCTTCCGGGATAACTCGACAGTGAAACTGTTCTTTGTGTATAATTGCTAGGCCTCCTCCTCTCCCCTCAAATCGGTCCTGCCGAGTAATTTGGAAGCCTGGAGGGAGGGCTGTTACTAGGACAGGGTCGGAGTCTGTCGCAAGCCACGTTTCCGTGAGGAACACTACGTCTGGCATGCGTTCTTCTAACAAAAGGGCAATTTCCGCCATGTGTTTAGGCAGGGATCTGCAGTTTAACATAAACATACAGTACTCATGTGTCGTTTCTTGGGTCTGCTTAGGTTTAAGAGTTAGTTTACATTTTGGACAAGTATCTGGAAGTTCTACTGCATGATAATGCAGGCCACAGTCCATTCCTAGGGGCCTAATACTGTGGAGAGTATCGGCGCTGTATTGTCTGGTCTTTTGAGGCTGAGATGTAGGGGGTATGGCCCTGGGCCCGGTCTCGGCGCGGACGAGTGCAGACGAGCTTGCCTTAAGCGCGCCTTCGGCGTGCAAACGGCACGCCCGCTGCGCTTGTCCGCTGTGCTTCCGGCCGATGCACATGATTTATAGGAAGAGGGAGGCGTTAGAAATGGCGTGGCCTCGGTGCACGCCGGTAATGGCGGCAGCAAGTGTTTGTATTAGCGAAGTCCGCGACAGCGTTAAATCCGCTGCACGGGATGTCAGGATGTGGGCTTCTGCCCCAGAAGTCAGCAGAAGTGAGGTGAGTTAAATTGCAAATGCACACAAATAAGTGACTCTCAGATGTTATAAAAAGGACAAGCAAATAGCGCTCCCGGCTTCTGCCTCAGGAGTAAAGGTTCTGGTCAGACGCTAGCACTCAGCACCTTTTAAGCTTGGGCAGGGGCGTGGCCTCGAAGGGGTGTGGCCTCGGTGCACGCCGGTAATGGCGGCAGCAAGTGTTTGTAGTAGCGAAGTCCACGACAGCGTTAAATCCGCTGCACGGGATGTCAGGATGTGGGCTTCTGCCCCAGAAGTCAGCAGAAGTGAGGTGAGTTAAAATTGCAAATGCACACAAATTAGTGACCTCAAACCCTGCCTGCCGCGCTCTTTCCCTGTAATCACCTGTGGAAAAAAGGTTAGACAGACGCCTTACATATGAATGGCCTATGATCCACACTGTCTGAACAGTTTGCCTTTGTGGTGATGGTATCCGTTCCGCCGATTGTTGTTGGTGTAGTGTCATGAGTCTCTCCCCTGCGTGACAGGCTCTAGAAACTGTAAAGAAAGCAGAAAAACCATGTATCAGCGTTGTGTGCCTCCCTTAGTCACAAGATGTGTAAGCGCACATAACGTTTGTAACAATTGGACGACAATCTCCCTATCTTCTGTACGTCGCCAGTCGATAGGCCCCTGGCCGTTGCCTCAGTGGTAGCCCCTATCCTAAAGGAGTGGGTGCCGAAACACTCTGGATTCTGACCTACCTTCAGAATTGCCATGTCCAATACCCTTTTAAATTGGAAGCGTGTCAATGGGACCCCATCTTCATGGATCAAGAAAGGCCCCCCTACATTAAATGGTCTAACCTGCAAGTAGCTCTCAACATGAGCTACCGGACAGCATGGGTTTCCCTGAACCCGGTGGAGGACCACCCCATCACCCCGGGCCTCCTCATCAGTCTTGGACTTCCTGATTGATATTAATAGGGCATCAGCCCTGACTTTAAGGCATTCAAACTGCAGGCCGCCTTGCATGTCCAGTTTGTTTGAGGCCACCAGCTCCCCAATCCGGAAAGCGCCATAAAAGGCTAATGCAAAGGCAGCAGTGAATAACCTGACCTCGCTTGCGGTATTGCAAAGTGCTGGGAGGGCTGTTAGTATTGACGTGAGAAGCTGCACCCCAATTGGCTGCCTCGTGTCAGGGGCCGAACCCTGGAGGCGTTGCCACCCTTTCAGAGCTTTCCTTACTGTGAAACTGTTAGTGGGGTCACCCCTGTCCCTGGTCTGAGCGAAGAAGGAAATCGCCGCCACTTGTTTCCTAGCTGCGGCCGCCGAGCGCCCATTGACCCTCAGCCAACCCAAATATGAAATGAGTGCCCCCGTGTCGTGCCAACGCTCCACCCACCCCTCACCCAGGAAAGAACAATACTGCCAGAACGCCCCTTCGTATGCTTTCCTGGTCCTGGGTGCTAGACTCGCTGCCACGAGGTCTGGTAAGCGGGGGCACCAATCTGCCAAAGTCGTTCTGGGAAGAGGGTTGCCTGCTCTGCCCCTGTTAGGAGATGAGCCCTGAAAACCTGCATCTTAAAGCGAGAAAGCGCATCAGCTGCATGATAAAGTACACCAGGCACGTGTTTTGCTCTAAATTGTACATTCAATTTCATACAGGTGAGAACAATCTCCTTCAAGAGGCGGAGAATCATCTTACATCGGGCTGCCTGCTGATTGATGCACTCAACAACGGTCATATTATCAGACCAGAAAATCACTGACTGATTACACAATTGTTCAGGCCATACAATCAATGCCACCCAGATGGGAAATAGCTCAAGGAAGCCAATGTTCCCTGTCAAACCACTCTCCACCCACCACGCTGGCCAACGTTGAGCCACCCACTCGATACCGAGTATGGCGCCAAATCCCTCACTGCCCGCGGCGTCAGTCATTAAACCCAACTCCGCGGATGCAATGGGCGGACCCGGCCACACTACCCTGCCATTAAAATCCTGCAGGAATGCCATCCAAATCCACATGTCCTGCCGGACCTCAGCTGACAGCCTTGTGTGGTGATGTTTTTCTTTGAGGCCAGTCATGGCTTGGGAGATGGATCTGGAGAAGGGTCTGGAAATTGGAATGACCCGCAGGGCGAAATTGAGTTGCCCTACCGTCTGCTGTAACTGATGTAATGTGACCTTCTGCTTGCTCAAGCATAGCTGCAAACATGCCCTGAATTTGTTGACCTTGTCTAAGGGTAACCTAAAACACTCCTGGACAGAATCCAGCTCAATGCCCAGGAACTCAATAGTAGATGCAGGGCCAACCGTCTTCCCCGGGGCCAAAGGAACCCCCAGAGCCTGCATAAGCGCGCAAAATTCCTGCAGCGCCCACCCACATTCCGGGGAGCCCCGTGACCCCAGGATAAGAAAGTCATCAAGGTAATGCACGACCGACTGGTGCCCTGACTTCTGCCTGAAAACCCATTCCAAGAATGAGCTGAACTTCTCAAAGTATGCACATGACACAGAGCATCCCATAGGCATACACATATCCATGTAAAAATTACCCTGAAATTTAAAACCAAGAAGATGATAATCGTCTGGGTGCACCGGGAGTAACCGAAAGGCCGATTCAATGTCAGATTTCGCCATCAGCGCTCCAGGGCCCAACCCTCTGAGAATCTCCACTGCTTGATCAAATGAAGCATATTTAACACTGCAGAACTCATCGTTAATAGCATCATTCAGAGATTTACCCCTGGGAGTGGACAAGTTGTGTATGAGTCTGAATTCCCCTTCTACCTTTTTGGGGACTACACCCAAAGGGGAGCACACAAAGTTCTTAAATGGCACAGACTTGAAAGGGCCGGCCACCCTACCCTGGCGCAGCTCCTTGGCAATCTTTGCGGAGACTATGTCTGGATTGGTCCAGGCGGAGAGTTGGTTCGGGCAATCAGATGCCCCCACATAATTTGGAGCTGGTATCCTAAACCCATCCCTGAAACCCTCCAACAAAACTCTGGCTGTCAGATGACATGGATACCTGTTGAGCCATGGAGTCAGTGCCGTGACGTCGATGGGTGAGCGCGCTTTAAGCGGGAAACCCACCTCACTCCTGCTTCTTCCTGCCCTTATCTTTTGATCTTTTAAGACATTTGGACTCTGGGTGGGATGGATTGGCACAAATGGAACAAGCGTGCTTGAACCTTCACTGGCCCTGTGGTCTGGTGCAGGTCCGCCTGTTGAAATCCCAGCACGTCCCTTTCCTTCCACCGTTATTGCTCGAATTCGTGGTGTAGCCTGTGTTACCCTGTGCCCGAAAGGGCTGTAAAGGCTTGGCTGGCTGAAAGGACTGCACCATGGCCTTCATCCCCAAATAGATCTAACCATGATACCGTGTAAATTCGATCCCATGACAGGGTTGTGTCAGACGCCTTAGCCACCCTGAAATTCTTGTCATAAACCAACCACCCCCCACCCGCGAATTTATCGTGGGCCAACACTATTCTGTTCTGGTAACAAGCCATCTGCGCCTGTAAGTTTGGGAAACGCTCCGCAGTGACTGCCATGAATATGGAAAAGGCCCTGATCCAATTGAGTAAATTCTCTTCTACCCCCTTCCTCTCCTAATTAATGGAGGTCTCAAGGTGGTCCTGCAGCTGATGCATGCAGAAGGTGCACTAAAGGAGGCAATCCTGTGTGTGCCTGTCCCCGCCCCGTGCCAAGACCCTGCTGGTCCTCCTGCCCTGCTTCCCGCTTTGCACTGAACCCCAAATGCACCTCCCAGGACTGCTGCTAAGCCTCGCTGGCCGATGCCTTCTTCTGCTCCCCCTGCAAGCACCATACCACACCTTCACACCACCTCCGTACGCACAGCACACAACACCACCCTCACACACACCCATGCTTACCCGACCTGCACCTGTCACATATCAATGAAGGTTTTTATATTATTAGCATTCATTTCCCAATAATAATATAAATGTATGAACTGAAAAAAAAATTTGAAGTGTGGTGGGTTAGTAATGTTTGAAGATTGATTCTTTGTAAACAAATAGGCTAGCAGGTGCTTCAGTATGCGTAGAGAGCTCAGCTGTCAGACTACCACTCAGAACCCCCATACCCACATCCCTCTGCTCCTCAAGGACCTCCACTTGCTCCCCATCCACACACCGGCACTCTTAAAACATTTTACGCAGGCACACAAAGCCTTGCAGAAGATTGGCCCCACCTACCTCAACAATCATATTAACTTCCACATACCTACCCACTACTTCACTCAGCCAGACTCCTACTCACACACATCCTCTTCAGACATAGAACCAGATCCAGCGGCTGGGCCTTCTTCTACCTTGCCCCAAAGCCTGGAATGGCCGACCTCCTGCAAAGCAGAGCTGTCTCCTCTGTTCTTGAATTTTGGAAGGAACTGAAGAGATGGCTTTTCAACTATGCGCAGCCCTGGCTCAGCCCACACCTTTCTTACATTTTAGCACCAGAATACCATCCTGAGTGAGTTATGCACTCGAAAAATACTAACCCTGGGTGTAGTTCGCGAAGTAGCACTTCGCGAAGCTACGCAAAGTGCAGTTCGCACTACGCGAGCTACGCGTAGCACTTCGCGAACTGCGTAGTACCTTGTTCGCACTGTGCCAGATGTCGTTTTCAATGATTGCACAGTGCGGACAAGCAACCGGCACTGTGCAATCATTGAAAATGGCATCTTGCGCAGTGCGAGCTGTAGTTTTCTGCTGCTCGAGTAGATTTTTACTCGAGCGGCAGCTTTCTCAATGCGAACTGGTAGTTTCTCATCGTGAGCGGTCGCGAGCATACGTGACCACTCGCAATGAGAAACCTGACCTCCTCGCGTTGGGAATCACGCCGGGAGGTTTATTTTCCATGCTCGCGATCGCCAACTTGATGTTGCTGTTCGCGAACAAGGAAAATGTCTTGCCGGGATGTCATTTTGCTTGCTTGCGGTCGCCAACTTGACGTTGAGGACCACGAGCAAGCAAAAAATGACCGCAGCACTATGCAACACTACGCTACGTGTGTTCGCACTGTGCTACGTGCAGTTCGCATAGTGCGAAGTAGCGCGAACTTCGCAAACTACGCGAGCGTAGCGTAGTGCTTTGCCCAGGCTTAAAAAATACACATAAAATACATAACATAATAGACTACGATAACACAGCCAAGTCATTACGTTGGTGCATGCATTTGTGATGATGCATGTGGCACTACATCACCACGCCAGCGTCATGACAGAGGCAACATTTTTCAGCTTGCATTGTTGGGTAGGCTTGACAAGCTTTCTCACTAGAATACCTGCTACTAGAAAGAAAGAAAATGTGTTCAATTGGTTTATCAGCTAACCTGAAGGCATGGCCACTGAAACTATGCAATTTTGCAGGCGTGGAGTTTTGCCATGTAAGAAATTGTATTTTTAGTTTCAAAGGATGTCAGTTCCTCACAAGTAATAGGTCCACATTTGTCTTATTACTGGGAACCAAATACCTCATTGTAGCACTTGACTCTCCCAGGGTAGTGTAGCAGATCAGTCTAATGTCTACTCAGTAAAGTTGTTTTGGTCTAGCAATCCCAATTTGCTGGCACATAACACAAAATAAATGATTGTCCAGTCAGTTCCTCTTCTTTAAAAAGTACTTTAATTACACACTTTTAAATACTATGCATTAAATTAAAAATATGTACATAAGTCAAATGTAAATTACTTTGGGTACATCCTCATATCAAATTACACCCCTAGTAGGTTTTGAACCCAATATTCAAAATACCCCTACTTATACCAGATGCAATATTACAATCAGGGCCAGCTTTAGGACAGTGCGACTGGTGCAGCAGCACTAAGTGCTGACCTGTGGAGGAGGGCGCTGGCCTTAGGGGGTTTGCTTTGTTAAGCAATAACTTATGATTAGAGAGATGAAAGCCCCTTTTGCCCAGTGGTAGTGAGAGAATCCGAAAAGGAGGTCATGGGGTGGGAGTGCCACAAATGTTTATCGCACCTGGAGCCACCAGCGCTAATGCCAGCCCCTATTACAAAATAGGGGGGTATAGTTTTAAAAAAGCAGGCCTGCTAAATTGTTCAAGGGGTCACCATATTAGTAATAATAATAACCATATATTATGTTTTGTCATGCTAACACATAAGAGGTAAGTATATATATTCATCCGACACCACATTATTTGTTGAACCACATGCAGCTACAAAACCAACCACATGAAGGTTCCAACACACTCTTGGACCAGAGAACAAAAGCTTTAACTCCAGAAATGTTTTAAAATGTAAAATGATTGGCGCTTTGCGTGTGGTCACGAGTGCAAGGCCACTGGAGACTTAGGGTTTGGTTATGGAAACCCTTTGAGGTGGGAGCTGCTTCACTCCATGCAGTTCCCACAACACTTGCCCATAACATTGGTGGTGTCCCTGCCCCTCCTTGGGGCATCACATGAAAAAATATGCAAATAAGCCTCAGCAGGGCATTATGGGGAACCCCATGCTTGTGTATATAAATTATTTATAAGAAGCCTGGCTGGTGAGTAAAGCGGCCTCCCCTGCATTTGTTTCATTTATTTTGTGTATTGCTTTCTTTGGCCTCCTTTTGTACACGGGTGCCTCACTTCCCATCCGGGGCATCCACTGTATGTTTGGTTAGTTTTGAGGACAGTACAGACAGACCACTCCCGTGCTTCCTACCTGGCTCTCTGGTTCCCCACCTGCCTGCGCTCTTGTCTAGTAGATGGGAGAGCGTGAGTCAATGTCTCCTCAACCCATATGGAGTGCATGTGGGTGATGCAGTTGCAAGCTTTTCTCACTTCCCAGACATGAGCCCTGGTGGCAGAGGTGGCAAATTACATCTCGTTCGATGCTCTGGCCACCGCAGGATCAGTAGATTGAGAGCACGGTGGCACTCCAAGATGCTCTACTGTGTCCTATGGAGTGGGGACACTGGGATACTGATCCTTACCTTGGCCACAAGACAAAAAGTAGCTCAGAAAGAGGGCACCACACACTCCTCTCTCACCAGGAATAAAATAAATAAAGTTGCGCCGATCCCCGGGCCATAGTCTACCTCGGGAAAAATTCTTGAAATACCAGCAAAGTGATTTTCATCTGTATTCATCCTATTCTTTGTTTAAAGGGGCAACTCTGTAAGTAGGCATATCACAAACCCCATAGGGCCAATTGCCTCCATCTTTGGCTCGTTTTGCTCTTGGCAGGAAGCCTAGCCAATGGTAGCATTTTCATCAAGGATCCGGGTCTTTAAAGCATCACGGTCCGCGGGGAGATGGATTTGCTGGCTCCTCTGACTCGGTTCTGGTGCTCCTCTCCATCTAGTGGGGGAATCTTCTGCAGACCCTCTGCTATCAGTCCGCAGAGGACATTTCTGTACACACTACCCAGACCCGATGGCCTCCTGTCAGCAACAGTGGAGTCCAGGTCCTTTCTCCCAACTCTTTTCAAGGAGGCATAAGGGGGCCAGTGCCACTGGCCCTCAAGAGACCTAATCTAGTCATGGGGGTCAGCAGGAGACAAAGTCCTTAGTCCACCTTGCAGGGCACTAAGTGGCTTGTCTTTCCAGTAGGGCATCATTTCCTCCATTCTCGTCTCTTAGGTCTAGGGTGTTCTCAACTGTCTGGCTTGTGCAGGGGTTTTAAAGTCAGTGGAAAATTCTAGAAATCCAGACACAACTGCCACATCAATGCTCCATCTCCATCCTAGCCCTTCTGGGCAGCCTACTGGGACAATTCAACATGATGACTTCAAGTTTTCACTGACAAGATCTCCTATGAGGGCCTCAGCTCTGTCTGTAACTGAAGGTGATCCTCTGCTGTGTTGGCTCCAGAGGTCTGGACCTCCACTTTGTTCTAGTGGGCCTGGGCTGTCCCAGACCAGGTGCAGTGTGACAAGCTAATTATCATGTACAGATTCCCCCACAACCCTTTTCCCTCCCTGGACCTGGGTCACTCATTGATACTTGTTCTTTTAATGTTGGGAGCCCTTTGTTCCCTCTGCTGGGAAGCAGAGTAAGTAACATGACCCAGCAGGGGGACAAAGGCCTGCAATCTGGTTATGAGTGGAGCCGGAGAAATATGAAAGTTTCTGAAACCCCTTAAGGTGTAGATTCAGTGGGATGGGGACTTAAAACTCAAACCTAGCTTTAATGTTTTACCCCAATTTGGTTATTTGCTAGACTCAGTAGGCATAAGTGGACCAAAACTGTACTTTAGGGTAGATTTTACCTATATGTATAATCAAGGCCACTGGAATTTGGTGATTTTGCAGCTGTGTCATTATCTGCATAACTAAGGATTTGCCACATTTACCACATAATCCATCATCTGCTGCATAATCTTCAGATTTTACCCCCAAACCATTTTTCTAGCTCAAACCGATCGTACGTCGAGCAGTAGAAAGCCTCGCTGACTGGTCTCCTTTGTGTGGATTATTATGTATTTTGGTGTTACACTGGTAATAATGAGGTGAAACCTTTGCCCAGAAAGTGTTATCCTGTGTAAAAATGACAAGTTAAAGAAGGAATACTATCACACAATTTACCTCATCAAGCCACATAATTTGCCTTTTCCTACCACAGACTTTAGTCAACCAAGCAGGATAATTTGGTCCTCCCCAGCTATATAATTCCAGTGGCCCTGTGTATAATACATTGAGAGTACTGTAGATTTTCAAGTAAGCCCTACAGATCTAATCTATGTATGCCCACTCGTATTATGAGGCCTGCCCCATGCCAGCGCGAATCCTTGCAAAGTCCTTATGTGACAGGCACCCGGTGCGCAGATATTGGGCTACTCATGATAGTAGTCTCACACACATGTAGCTTGTACACGTGCACACACTTGGTAACATGTAATAAGCCCAGGGCATCTTACCCTAGCTGTACAACAGCAGCCTTATCTTAAAAGGTGGTCACTGGCAGTTAACACACTCAGATCAGTTGCAGTGACTTTACAGTGAGTGAAATTCAGGTAGTGAGACTCACCTACAGTAAAGGGTTAAAAACTGGATACTCATAAGTGAAAAATCCTTAAGGACTAAAAGGGTGGAACCAAGTTGCTACATGCCGCATTTGCCATATAATCCATCATCTGTTGCATAATATTCAAATGTTAACAAAAAATGTTGTTTGCAGCCTAAGCGGATAAACAGTTACTAAAATGCAGTGACACCTGTTGCCGCACAGTGGAAGTCTGTTCTCTAAAGTTTACTGGTCACCTTTCTTGTGTTTTTTGCTCTATCTTGGTATTAAATGGGTGCTAATCTGCGTAACCTTTGCCCAGACAGTGTTAACATTTATAAACATGTAAAAATATTGAAGAAGTACTATGACAAAATGTACTGCATGACACCCCATAATTTGGTGAATATTGCCACATAATTTAGGTAACACTACCGTATAATTTGGTCCTCCTTTGTCACAGAATTCCAGTGGCCATGTCTACAGGCTGCCTGAGAGCCAGTGTAGATTTTAACTAATGGAATTATTTGAAGCTTTGTGGTATCAAAGAGTTATTCTTTTGAAGGGTAGTGTAAGGGTGTTACAACATCTTGAATGAGTCCATTTAATGGAAACCTATAAAGAAGCTTAGTATTTGTATGAGGTACAGTCTGATTTATATAACTCAAAATATAACTTTTGAAAGCACTGTAAGCACTTAAACACTTTTTGTTGGATTTTCTTTCCAAAGCAAAACTTGTTTTGCACTGGAAAATTCCCCGAGCAACACTGTTGGACCATCTGCAGGGTCATCCCCAAACTTTTTGCCTTCACCCTCCTGTTATCTGAACCACTTTTTGTTGGCTTTTATGGCTCAATACACTTTCCCACTGCTAGCCAGTACTAAAGTGCTTGTGATCTCTCCTTTAAACATGGCAAAATTTGCTTACACCCAATTGGCACATTTAGTCTACTTGTAAGTCCCTTGTATAGTGGTGCTACATGTAACCAGGGCCTGTAAATTAAATGCTACTAGTGGGCCCACAGCACGGATTGTGCCACCCACTTGAGTAGCCCTTTAAACATTCCTCAGGCCTGCCATTGCAGCTTGCGGGTGTGGTTTTAAACTGACATTTCGACCTGGCAAAATATACCTTTTGCCAGACCTAAACATTTATTTTTAATACAAATAAGTGAACCCAAGGGTAGGCACTACATAACCCATAGGGCAGGGTGCAGTGTATATAAAAAGTTGCACATGTTGTTTTAAGGTTTGCATGTCCTGGTAGTTAAAGACTCGCAAATTCGTTTTTCACTACTGCATGGCCTTCTTCCCCCATAGGATGACGTTGGATTAACATATTAAATGTATTTATAAGTGATAACCTTCAATTGTGAGCAAGTAGGAATGTTGAGTTTGGCGTCTAAAGAATTGTAATTTAAATCTCTAAAGGTGTAGCTGGTAGTTAGAGTTTGTGTATTGCTCCCAGACAATGAAACAATGGCCTTTATGTGTTGGCAGGATGGGCCATCTCTGACTTGATGAGGGGGAGGAGCTGTCACCTATCACACTTGCTCATTTCAAAGGTTCTTCCGGGCACACTCACAAAGGTTTTGACACAAGCCTTTTGTGACCCCCAAACACTCTGGGGCCAGGGCAGGGAGGCAGGAAATTCCAAGCATCTCTGGGGTGGAATTCTCCAGAACATTCTTAGACTTCCAAATGGGTGTCAGGTACAAATATTGGACACTCAGATCCAACTCTTCAGTATACCTCTGGACCTGTTGATGGCTCAGGAGGACTGCTGTGCTGTTCAGCAAGAAGGACTGCCACTCTGTTGGCCTGCTGCCTGATGCTTTGCTGCTTAAGTGAAAGGACTGGACCTGCATCGTTAACAGAGGAGCGCCGGAGTGACTTCAAGGGCTGGTTGGCTGTCCTCCTGAACAGAGCCTCAGGGACAGAAAAGGCGACAATCATCTATGTCGGCTGTGAGACCTACCCCACAAGTGGTGCCACCCCACTCCCAGCAAAACGGATGTGGTGTGATGCATCTCCTCTCATCCACATCGGAACCACTGCAGTGCGACTCATCCGTGATGCTGAATGTCTCATCCAACTCACAGTCTCCTT
Organism: Triturus cristatus; assembly: GCF_964204655.1. Classification (NCBI taxonomy): domain Eukaryota; kingdom Metazoa; phylum Chordata; class Amphibia; order Caudata; family Salamandridae; genus Triturus; species Triturus cristatus. The sequence goes on from NC_140594.1 coordinate 601,565,838, forward strand.
GGAACCACCGCCACGTGATGCATCCTTGATGCAAGCCTTCCCACCGCAAGCCTCATGTCAACGGCATCCTCGACGACGAAGCAGGACTCCGCATCACAACCCCACAGGTCATCAGAACTGCTGCTGTGTGATGCATCCTCGACTCGGGATCTCGCAACTCTTCTCAAACATGGATCTAAAGTACTTTATTCATCACGCCTAACTTGGTCCCAGTGTCTGGCCCATGCACCATTGCAGTCGTCCTGAACTTGTGACTTTTTCCTGGCCCGACTCAACCAGATGACCACAGTTGGCTCTTTGTGTTTCTAACAAAATTTTTACTTAAAACTTTGAAATTGTACATCTCTGGTTCTACTGATTGGATTTTTATCATTTTGGTCTCAATTAATTTATTACATTTTACTCAATTTGTCTACATTGGTGAGTGATTTTTCTTGTGTTGTGTTTTCACTTTGTTACCACTTGAATTGCAGCGTAAATACTTTAGACATTGCCTCTAAGTTAAGCCTGACTGCTTTTGTTCCAAGCTACCAGAAGGTTGAGCACAGGTTAATGTGGGGTGTCCTGGTGTTTCACCCTGACGGAGATCGTTGTTGCTGCTAGAGTTGTGTTTCACCCCCCTCAGCAGGTAACCCAATTCCCAACAAACTCTGAATGCTGTTTTCCAATGATCTGTGTCAAAGGGGCATTCCATGGGTGGTGCATGGGTGTTCCCATACAACCACCCATGCTTTTTTATGCAAAATCCCTATTTACTATCAATAGTAGATAGGGTTTTGCACCAAATAATAACTTTGAAGCAGACATTAAAGAAGAGAAATGTTTTCATTTCTCCTACCTTTCACACTTTGCATGTGTGCTGCACTGTACAGCACACATTCGAAGTGGGAAAAGTTTTAAAGTTGGTCTAAGAACAGTGTTTTGTACTAGAATTGTACCCTTTCAGCACCAAACTTATGCTAGACTCATCGAGACACCTTTGCACTGTGGTGTAAAGGTGCGTGCGTGGTGCAGAGCAGCCTGACTGTGCCCCAGCACTAGGGAGAGAGGAGTATAGAGCCAAATCTCTGTGCACATGGCACTTTCCTACTCTCTTTCCCTGTCACGCAGCAAAGTGGCACAACTTTGGTTGCTGTGCAGTGTTGAGTAACAGTTTGGTCAAACTGGGCCTTAATGTTTTTGAAATTTTACTTCAGAATATCTTACACTGTTTGCAACATACCTTATCGTCCACCGTGGCCCATTCCGGTAAGAGGGGTGGGGCAGGGTTCGGGGGATTCGCCAAACGATCATGAGGGAAAATAAAATAAATAATTTCCCCTCGTCGTCGTCTGTCCAAATCCTCCCCCACCCAGTCCCACCGCTCTTACTTGTATGGGCCGCGACTGCTTATAGTGTATGTAGTGGAATTTTAACAGCAGCCACTTGTCTTGAACTGTGTGTAATCAATTTTTAAACTACTGACTTACATATTTTCAGTGCCTTCTGTGACAGTCTGTGACGCCATACCACTATAAATATACGTCATGACTCCCCAGTCCATGAACAAAGAGTCAAATCAATGACCCTCCGGTTAGGAAGTCAGACATCTGAGAAGTTATTAGCACCTGAGCTTTCCTACCAGAGCAATGCATAAATTAGTTTAACTTGCAGTTACTTTTCATGTAACGTGTGTGAATTATATTTATGTGAAAGATTACGAATATAGTTACAGAATATTTTGCTCTTTTCAAACAAGTCTCTGACTCCACCCCAACTCACTGATCCCACAGCCATGATACTTAGGATCGCAGTTTCTGTACATTTTGTAGGCCCTTCAACCAACGTGTATTTGCAGAGATTTGCCAGGACCGACCATTACAAAGAGTGGCTGCCCCCTTCCTGCATACACAGGGACCTCTGCTTTGGTTGCCGTACACATATGTATTCAGGAGGCCTTGTTTTGATCACCAAGCTTAATGCGGGCAGCATCGAGAGAGTCAAATTCCCCATCATAGAGGGAGCCCAAAAGAGGGGACGCGCACTGCGATTCGCTGCTACGTGAAATGCCATCCTTCAGAAGAAAACAGGACGGCGAGGAACAAGAGGGCGAAAAATAAATCCATTGACACGCAATTCAAATTCTGATAAGAGGCAACATTTGCAAGTGACATTTCGGAAGCCGCCAGCGAGACGCCAGGGCTTCTTTTTACATGTAGCTACCCATTGATGGCGGTAATGAAAACAATAAAGGTAATTCTTTTTTTTTCCACACGGGACGGTCACCCAACCTCCGCCGCCACCTTTCGCGCGCGCAGCTCATTCCAAAGACTGCAGATAAATCTTTCTCAGAAAAATGAAATGATTTTATCAGAATCTACCACGTGCTGAGCTAATCAAGGATGCTCCGTGTTAAATTCTGGAGCCGATTGAACACGACTGGGTGGAATGAATGGACTATATGATATGGTTTAATAAGGCAGAAACATCCATTTTTAGCTCTGACGTTAGCCAAGTTCTCTGCAGTTTACTAAAGTCATATCTGTAATGCACTTTCTATTGATTTTACTGAAATTATATATATTATTTCTTAGAGGGCCTTTCAGCCAGTCATCTTCATCCACTGGTCAGTTACATTTGTGGCATTCACTCGTTTGTGCCACTGTCAGTCAGCCCACTTCAGCCATTGGCTAACTTCAGTGCGAGTCAGGGCAATCTACCCTTTCGCAAGAACAGCCCTACACCAGGTAGTTTCCTTTGTGGGCAGTGCCGGACTGGGAACCGAAACCGGCCCTGGCAAACTGCTCGGCTGGCCACCCTGGGGGATGAGGGGGGTGCGGCCGAGCAGTTTGCTAGGGCCGGTTTCAGACGATTTTGTTATAGGGGGCCGATTATGCCATCCCCCGGTAACAAAAAAGGGCCAAAACTGGCCCCACCCTGGTGGCCCACCGGGGAAACGCCCGGTGCCCGCTACAGCCAGTCCGGCCCTGGCAGGGACTGCTATGGCATTGTGTGTTTTTAGGACCAAAACTTTTTTTTAGCCAATTCTTTTGTTCAGAGTCACGAAGACCCAGCAGATGCCTCAACAATAAAGTTTTGCAAAAACCATAACAAAACAAAGCAAGCTTTGGCAAAGACAAAAGGCAGTCAGTCAATGGCAATACCAGATCTATTGGCTTGCCAACTTGAGACAATGAGTCAGTCAACTGCAGCCTTTGTCTAACTTCACTCTGAGTGACAGCATTATGCAATTTTACAATTTTTGAACATTGTAGAGGTCCTTAAACTTGTCTCAACAATATTTTATAGAAAAAAATAGCAAGAGAAAACAAGCATTGAGAAAGACACAGGTAAAACAGCCAGTACCAGACTGATTGACTTTGTCATTACATGTTGTAATGGTAATAAGCACAGTCAGTGCTAGAGGCAAGCTCATTTTAGTGGTCTGCTTTCAACACACCTTTAGAATGCAGCTATGTTATGGTTACAAACTGGGAAGACAGGCACTTTTAGTGTGAAATGCTCCTCACAATTCCTTTCTCTATGCACCCCTGTCTACTTTCCATCACGCACTACCTAAATCAATTCAAATACTCACCTACTTTTTACGCATTTTCACTTTAAAATGTGCCCTGTGCCCAGTTATATATGGAGCCTGCCATGCTGTTATCACCTATGGACACACAACACCACACTTTACTGTAGAGCACCGCACTACACTTCCTCTCTCACTCTGCAGAACATAACATCATTCTGCCTGGCAGTTCATTGCCCTGTAATCCTAGATCTAATAGCAGGAGACTGAACCTTACGTCCCTGAGATGCCCACTTGCAAGCCAAACCCCTTATCGGGCAAAGTAATTAGCTTGAAGACTTACATTCTGATAGTCTAACAAAGTCCTCTTTAAATTTGGTGTTTTTCTGGGCATGGCCCTCTTCCTTACATCCTGACATATCTGCCCTACCAGAAGTCAGAATACCCTGGGAATCAAAGTGAAGTGTGGTGTTAACTCCCGCTCTATCTTTCACTCTTTACCTTGTGGGCCCTCTAGATAACTGTGTCAATGAGGGAGAGGTTACTAGTCAACAAGGGCCCCCAATAACCATGGATGTGATCATTAATCACTCTTTCCTTTTGCCAAATTGCACATTTGTAGCTTCTTCCAACAGTCACCAAACATTTTGTGTTAATGAAACAAAAGTGAGCATACCTTAAAAAGATGATCATACCAAAGAACATTATTCTCACTAAAAACATTGTATACTATAAACAAACACATAAATGAAGTGTCCAATGAGTATATTTCAAACAAGTCTTCAAGCTATTTGAAATTAATATAGTCCCTCCCAATCCGGGATGCATCTTAATTGGAATCCCAGTTCTTTCTTCAATTTTTACTTTCTTTGATAGGCAAAATTAGGGGGGTTTCCATTGATGATCCTACAGTCCTTGAATAGATAAATGAGCTGATGCACTTCAACCTTCTAGTAATGGGACAAAAAAATTATGGGGCCTATTCTCAAGGATCTATTGCGGAATTATCAGCACTTCATTGCAGCCAAAGTCGCAATAAATGTATCGCCCCATTCACAAGCCGGTGCTAACACCCCATATCACCAGTTTACCTTCGATAGCAGCCTCAAAAAACATCGCCACAGATGAGCCCGGCAACTATCGCTAATGAGATGCAGAGTAGGCGTTCCCGTGCAAAAAGCCGCGACAACACCACTCCGCAACATTCACAACAACCAGCCAGATCTGCGATAAGATCCCAAAACAGGCGATACAGCACGTTAGCAGCAGGAATCTAGCACTTGCTCTTACCTGGTGTAAAGTCAGACGACAACCTACACCAGAAAAGGGAGCGCAGCCCACAGCCACACTTGAAGAACAACAGATGCCATGGAGACACTGACCATGCATCCCGGAGCCCCAAGAGGGCAACAACACCCACCTCCACCACCCCCAGGACCCCACCAACCCCCCCCCTGGGCCCTACTCCGGGCATCCAACATCCCCCCCGGACAAAGATATGTTACATCAACGTTCCAAAATCATGAACAAAACAAATAGCCTGATGTTGCACAATTACAACACCTAACATACATGTGTGGTCAGAAAGAGCAGAATCACACATTCATCCTAGGATCTCCAAATGCTTTGTTTCATTCAGAATAAACACAAAACAATTATTCTGAAGAGGTATGGCGGGTCTTCTCAGGACATCTGTAAGTCACATCCTTCAAGACAAAATCCTGCATAAGAAGGTGTGTCATGCGCTCATCAAAGGACCGCGAGGGAGAGCGAAAGATGAGAGAGAGAGACAGAGATATAGAGAAAGAGAGAGGGAGAGAGAAAGACAGAGAAAGCGATAGATTGTACAACGAGCCCAAGGCCAATCGGGCTCTTGGCACATACATGCCAACTGTTACGTGTGTATCGCTATTGGTGCACACTAAGTCTAAGGCCTGGCATCAGTTGTAACGCGAAGGCCACATCACATTTCAGAAATGCAAGCAGTAGTCAGACTAATATATCAGGGATGAAAGCTCCTTTGTCTCCCAGTACACAAGGCGGAAGCACATCTGAACCTCCGACCTTGGTTTTGAATGCGGCTGGCACCCCCTGCGAGAGATACCATACCAGATCTTGACGACTCCCACACCATGAACTGCGCTAATGAAAGACCAACTTGTCCACACACACTTGTCCCTGCTTGAGGTACAACTGCATGCGATGCCCTTGAAACGTACGTAAAAAAAAACATATGGGGGCGTGGCCAACAGTCAGGGGAAATGGCCGCTTCTTGATGCGGCTCCGTCCGAGCGCGCCCGTTTGTGTAAATATCCGTTTTAAAGAGATCCAGCAGCTGGTGCATTTCTCCACCGGAATGCAGCAGAAAGTACAGGTGACTGAATGAGACTATCCCCACAAAATTCAGTTCGGCGACACCGGAGAATCAGCCGCTGATGCATTTGACCTGGAGAAGAGCCGCCTCCCCTGCAGCACAACCTCCGCTGCACCGCGGCCTGCAGCTGCGAATTGGCTGACTTGTGGCGCTCCGACGTCCACATGGCGAGCCAGGGGGCCAGTGCCGGAATAAACGCCCGCAGCGACCATTGTGGAGTCGGTGCCCACAGCTGAGGCAACGTGTTGTGAGGCACTGGGATGGTGAGATCCGACTGCCTGTTTGCCGCCGGCCGTGGGGAGACTTGATTGCCCCAACCATCGGGGCCAGTGTGTGACGGCTGCAATATTCCTCGACCTGCCTGGGTTGGTACCTGGACGCCGCCCACTGTATTTGGAAGCAGTGCGGTTTCAGCCAGGACTGGGCGCAGTTAATAACCACCGGAGGGACTTGGCCGGAATAACGTGATTCCCCCTCTGGGCCCCTCGCCCCCCTGAACCTCACAATATATCCCTCCAACTGGCTCCAGCCATCATCTGCGATGGCACATAGGCTTTGTGCAGCCCACAGACACGCGTGGGGAGCTGGGACTGATCTGACTCTCCTCGTGAAGGCCATAGGGGAGGCTAAACACGCGGCAGCCATCTTGGGCCGGTGGACGCTGCCGGGGGTGCTGGGCCCTATTGTCATTGGGGGCCTCGTGTGACTGCTTGGCCCAGTGGATACTGGGCCCGGATGGATGTGTGGCCTGGCAGTGGACGTTGATCCTGATACCCTGCTGAGGGTGGTTTGTTTTGCTGCCTGAGTCTGGATATCGGTATCCCTTACCTCACGCTATTACATCAGGCCTGGCCTGCCGCAGTTCGAGAGACGACTCAGGCAGCCCACCAATTTCGCGGGACAGTCTTTTACCCCTATATTTTGGAGTACACGCCGGTGGAGTCAGTTGTGCCATGGCAGGGGGCTGTAACTCTAAAGCAGCGCTGCAAGCTAAATTGATTAAATATGCGTGGGATGGTGGCCCTGGCGCATGCTGAAGGAGGGACCCACCGCACAAGAGAAGCCACAATCAGGTGGGAAAAAGAAAGAACCGACGCTACAGGACATTATGGAAGCCATCACAAACATGCGCACGTCTTTGGAATCACGCATCGACACTGTGTCCCCAGAGGTGTCCCTTATCTGGGCAGACATGCACTCGATGAACTCGCTTCTGAAAGACATTGAGGTCAAAACAAGTCCCCTGGTCGAGGACACCTCTGACCTGCAGCTCAAGTTGGAGGCCATGCAGACCCACGCCGCAAAATTGGAGGTGCAGCTGGACGACTACGAAGGGTGCTCCCGGCGCAACAACGTCTGTATATTGGGAGTGCCGGAGCGGGTAGAGGGGCCTTCTTCAGACCTCTTTGTAGAGGAATTGATCACCACCTACCTGAAGCCGACAGGTCTCTCCAATTTCTTTTCTGTCGAAAGGGTGCATCGAGTTCCAGGGGGCCAGCAGAGACCCGGGCCCCCCCGTGGCCCTTGCTGGTTAGGATCTTCAATTTCCGGGACAGGGATGTCATCCTGAAGTGTGCCCGGTCAGCGGCACTGGTGGCATTCCAGAACAGTCGCATCACCTTCTTCCCGGACTTCACCCTCAAGGTGCAACGTCAGCAACGCATCTTCCTGGATGTGAAAAAGGCGCTTCATGAGAAGGAAATGAAATACGCCATGCTCTTCCCCGCCAAGCTGAGGGTGGAATCGGAGGGGAAGGCCTGGTTTTTCACCACCCCTGGGACTGGCTTGACGGATGGCGTACGACTGGCCCGAGGAACAATCATGCCCGGAGAGCGCGACTGGAGGAGGGTACTGGCTTATCCGGCAGAAGCACCCTTCCTGAAGAGCACAAGGCAGCGACTGGAGGGCCGAAATGACTGGTCTGTATGTTAGTTCCTTAATTGTGGTGGGCTTCTTCTTCATTTGGGGGTAGATCGAACATTGCCCCCCCCCGGTACTGCTGATAAAGTAATCAAACTGGAATGAGGTTTCACTGGGTACTCTTCCACAACAGACTTAATGTGACTATCCATTGGTCCCAGGCCCTTCTGTAGTGTCCAAAAACGTTTTTGGGGGGTTTGATGGCTGCTTCCAGTCTATCTCAACTTGTGAAATGTGGTTACCAGTTGCTAATTTCCATGACGGATGCTCGGTTGGTTACACGCACCCACAAGTTTGGTAAGGGTGGGCGATAGGCACTCTGCTAGTTTGGGTGGGCGGGAGGTTCTGACACCGCCAAGCAGGGTGGCAGGGAGGGGGGTCTTGGGGGTTGTTCCTTGGGTTGGGGGAGTTATTTTTATGTACGTTGTATTTCTTTTGTTGCATAGACATGACACATCTGGCAGGTCTCGCATATGGGCGGATGCAGGTTCCTCTTCTTTGGGGTACACGTTGGTGATTGGTCCATGGAGCTGGGGACGATCACGCTCCGAGGACCCTTCTGGGTGATTTTCTCCAGATCTATATGTTCCTCTAGAAAGTAGTAATGGGCATGGCGACTAGATTGAAGCTTAAGTTACTGTTGTGGAACATTAACGGGCTGATCGACAAAATTAAAAGGGGTGTGGTTCTCCAATTTTTAAAGCGCCATGCCCCGGATGTTGTACTATTACAGGAGACTCACTTACTAGGTAATGCATGCGAGGTCCTGTCCCGCTGGGGTTTCCATTTAGCGGCACTTTCGGCTTCGGCTCCCGGGGTGTGGGCATCCTGGTTCGGAGATTGTTCCCCCTCACTGTGGCCTCGGTTCACACTGACACTCTGGGCAGATTTGTAGCCATCTCTGGGACTTGGAAAGGGAGCACACTCAATCTTGTCTCGGTCTATGTACCACCAGGCTTGCACACCCAAGTCTTTATCGACCTCGGCAATCTCCTTCTTGGCTTACCAGATGGCAGATTATTGATCTGGGGCGACTTTAATTCTATTGTCTCTGACTCATTTGATTGTTGGCCCCAGAGGGAGTTGCCACCCTCCTGCAAACGGATCCATAGCTTTCTTGGTGTGATGGGCCTTGTCGATGTATGCAGGGGCTTACACCTGACCGATCTCCAATACACCTATTTGTCGGGGCCTCACCGTAGCATGTCCCGGATAGACTATGTGCTGACGCTTGATCACCAATTACACATTGTCAAAGACGTACAACATCTGGCCAGGGGGATCTCTGACTATTTGCCCATTCTATACAACTTGGAGGTGGGGGAGCCCACGGTTGGCTGTGTGGCGCCGATCTACTTCTGGTATCTCACGGATCCCTCCACTAGAGACAGGGTCTTGAGCGAGACAGATCTCTACTTTCAGGAAAGCGAGGGTTCGGTCAACTCGTCGGCGGTATTATGGGAGGCCTATAAGGTGGTTATACGGGGGTGGTCCTGGCACAGATAGCTGGACAGCAGAAGAAAAGGGGCGCTGCCATGGCACGCTTGGAGGATGATGATCCTTGACTGGGAAAACGCAGTTCGAATACACGACTCGGTAGAAATACGCCAGAAACTCCACATAAAAGTCAAGGAATTCTCCGACTTAGCCACAGAGGCTGCTAAGACACACCACCAGGCCACACTCATTAAGATCTAAGATGTGGGAGACAAGGCAGGCAAACTACTGGCCTGGTTGGATCGCAGGGACAAGGCCCAGCGTGTTGTTTTAGAGCTGGAGACTGACTCTCCTCCCCTTCTCACCGTGCCACAAGACATAGCAGACGCGTTTGGGCAATATTACCAGTTGCTCTTCACGTCCCGCACAACGCATTCTGAGGAGGAAGCCACCTCTCTCCTCCTTGACATCTCGATGCCGCTCCTTACTGAGGAGGAACGCCCCGATCTAGATATCGCAGTGGCAGAAGTCAAAAAGGCCATCCATGACCTGCGGGAAGGGAAAGCATCAGGTCCTAATGGTATCCCTATAGAATTGTTCAATATCACGGCGAACAAGAATGCGCCCTATCTTGCCGCCATGTATCGAGAAAGTAAGGAAAGGGGTATCCTACCTGAGGATCAGAGGTTGGCAAACATTGTCATCATTCCTAAAGCGGGCAAGCCCGCCAATAAATGCTCGTCCTATAGACCCATCTCATTGCTCAATTGCGAAGAGAAAATCCTGGCAAAGATTCTTGCCATTCGTTTGCTCAGGGTCCTGACCGGACCAGTAGGGACTTCTGCCTGCGAGATATACCTCTCTTAACCTGCGCAGACTTTACTGAGTTCTGGGCAATGTGGATACAATTAGGGAAGATGCGTTGTGGTGTCCCTGGATGCTGCATCAGCTTTTGATACCATTGAATGGCGCTATCTGTTTGCCGTACTCCACAAATTGGGGTTTGGGTCGAAATTTACCGACTGGGTGCAGCTTCTCTATTGCCAACCGCTTGCACAAGTGGTTGTCAACAACAGGAAATACCCCGTTTTCATTCTCGGTAGAGGCACCCGACAGGGCTGTCCTCTATCACCGCTTCTTTTCGCACTGGCCCTGGAGCCCTTGGCGACATGGGTCAGTCAGGACCCCGCTATCTGGGGCCTTGGATGGACGCATGGCTGGGAAGACCGCATTTCATTATATGCGGACGACATCCTGCTTTATTTGGCCTCCCCGGCGGCATCCCTCACTGTGGTCCTGGACATATTCTGCGTGTTTGGCAGGTTTGCAGGCTATACGATCAACTGGGCTAAGTCAGTGCTCTACGTCCTTTATGGCGAGCGGCCCTTGCTTTTCCGGGGCTGCCAACTAGCGGAGGAGGCTGACGGCTTCAAATATTTGGGAATCTGGGTCACAAAAGACCTTTCCAGATTCTAGGAAACTAATCTCCTGCTGCCTCTGGTGTGTCTTAAATTCGACGTCCAACCCCGGAAATCGCTCCCATTGACTCTCTTGGGGCGTGCAGCCCTGTTCAAGATGATGCCCCTTCCCAGACTATGCACTACAGAACACTCCGCTTCCGGTCCCCGACACATATTTCAGAGACCTTGACAGTGTTGTTCGAGATCTCTTGTGGGAGGGCAGGCCACCACGTATTGCCACCCATAAACTTACGCTCGGTTGGTTCGATGGGGGTATAGGGCTCCCGGATATTAAGAAGTATTACTTGCCGGCGCATCTAGCAGCCATTAACCAGTGCACCTATAGATCACAGGACGACCCGGCCTACCAAATCGACAGATGGCTCCTCCCGGGGTGCAGTTTCTGTGGCGAGATCTATGCACGACACTTGCGGCCTGTTCTGACAGGCCCGACAGGGCACGCAGTTGCTATATGGAAGGCGGCCAATAAGAGTCTGGGCTGGGTGGGAAGACTCACACAAGCCACGCCACAATGGCACAGTGAACAACTGGGTAGGCTGATCCGCTCAAAGGGCTTTGACAAATGGGACCTCATTGGCATCTCCAGGATCAGCAACTTATGGAAATCTAGGGATGTGGTGCCCTTTTCCCGACTGCAACAGGAGTATGAACTCGCTCAGTCTGAACACTTTAGATATCTTCAAATCAGACATGCCCCTGCTCGCGGTTCTCCCGCGGTAGCAATTTCCCTGACTCCTCCCCACTCGAAGATAGGATACTTGACGGGGACCTGCCAGACAATGCCATTTCCCTCATTTATAAAAAGCTCATTAACAATATGGCTGATCCTCTGACCAGCTTGCGGGCCAAATGGGACCACGATGTCGCGGGTCTAGATGACGCGGAGTGGCGGGCAGCGGTGGCTTCCCCTCGCGAGGTGGCCATTTCTGCCCGGCTCCGACTGGTCCAACTTACTTCATAGATCCTGCTTATCAGGGCCTTTGCTGGTTCGCATGGGTTACATCCTGGAGGGTGGCTGTGCACGGAAGAACAGGCAAGAGGGCTCATTTATTCATGTTCTCTGGTAATGTGCTGTGATCCAGGGGTACTGGGAGCGGGTGGTAAGCCGAATGGAGGAAGCACTAGGGCAACAGATCCACTGCAACATAGAGTTAGCACGGTTTAATATTTGGGATCCTACAGACTTGAACTCCAGGGAGCGACTGTGGGTCACACTTGGGCTCATGATCTCTAAAAGAAACATTGCACGGCTTTGGAGGGCTCCAAATCCGCCAAAAATAGTGGACTGGTCCAACGATATGGACTGGTGCATGGCGATGGAAAAATCCATATATGAAGCTAGGGGTTGCCCGAGCATATGGACGCATATCTGGGGTCAGTGGAACACCTACAGCGGGGAGATTTGTGCATCACCAACAACTAGAGAAGATATCACGGAGGGACTTGATGTCACACAATAAGATAGCCACCTAGATATTGTACTATGTATACAAGGAGGGGGTAAACACTGTCCATCGGGTGAGCTTCCTTGATTACCAATGTTTTGACTATGTAACATGCCTTTTTTTCTTCAATAAAAAAATAAATAAAAATATGTCCAAACGTTGCACACAAATATGACTCATTGCTCCGAGCTGTGGCATATCATCCACACAACTGGCGCCGGTCAGAAGAGTGCTGGTGCTATGAGACCAACAAAGACAACGGCAGGCAATCCCGGGCACATGCCCAACCCCTGTCACTTGGAACTGTACCATGCACAAATGCTGCATCTGTTGGGATCACTGCCACTAGCAGTGTTGTGCATCAGTTACCAACTGAGTTTCCGTCTTGTATACGTCACCTGCGTCCAGCCCTGCTTCCACTGTCGATCATGCACATTCCAGTGGTCCATGGAGGTCTGCCTATCAAATACAACGGTAGCTGAACTGGATTATGACTTGTGTGTGCACCCCCTCTTGGCACACGAACAGAGGTGTAACCGGGATACCCGTGCATGGGATGCCTTGATCTTTGGCGTATGTGCTGGCAGTTGTGCATGGGAGATTGCACAACTCCTCGTGTGCAGTCACCACATTGAGGCGCTCCCATATTGGGCTGTGTTGCGGATTGGTGAAACGGCGTGGACGGAGCACAGCTGCCTGGACCAGTTAATGGATTGGCTCTCCCTTGTGTTCCTTGAACTCGACAATGACGTACTCTTGGAACAGATTGCCCATGAAGCTGCATTCACATTCATGAACGAGTAACTACGTTCCTGCAGCCACAACTGATTGTCACCCACAGCACAGGTCCCCACACCTTGTTGCATCTTGGAGGAATGGTCACATATCCCACCACAACAGTGGACATCTGCCTTCGCCTGGACTCAGAATGCATGTGCGTGGACCTACGCATGTGTACACACACCTGTGGGAGGTTATGCAGTCCCATGGGTGGAGCTGCACAGCGTCGTTTGGCATTGTTCCCAATTCAGACATACTGCTGGGGGGAGAGTACACACATGGCAATGTAGTACGACATGTGACCTTGTAGGACCCTTTCACATGCTCACTGACAGCAGAGCAAACAGTTGGCGCAGTTTTTTGGTACATCACTATGCAGATCCCATGGGCTGTTAATCGTGTCTCCTGACACGGGGCAATGAGCAGACACCAAACATCACATGACTCGTGCAGCAAGGCAAGTTGGGCTGAGTGCGTTGCCATCGGTAATGATTTGTGTTCATTTTTGCCTCCCCATTTCTTGCACCTCGACATGTTCCTATGCTGCCTGTTAGTGTCTGAAGCATTGGGCTGCATGCTGTGCCCCTTGCCTTGCCCGTACTGACATGCACATGCTAATAAAGTCTACGCAACTTCAGTAGTGTTCAACTGTGAAGAGTGCTGATTAGGATGACAAATTGTGTGCCCCAATGAGCATTGTCCATTCACAGGGAGGGACTGACTGACGCCTGTATAATGGGGGTGGGTCCCTATTGACAGCTCCACCTCTGTGAGCTAGACACCGTGGTTGGGATAGTTGCTGGCAGACTTGTGCACTTACGTGTCTTCACCAATGTGAGTATGGTGTTCAACTTCTTGCCATGTAGATCAATGTTATCTATCAAAACAGACTGTGTCCACAAAGATGTGTGTGAGTAGGTATGCAAAGAGATGTTCTGTTGTCACATGTGATGGGGGACACCACTTCAGGCCTGCTACCGATTGTGACATTCCTACACACAGCCCTATTTAATACATGGACGTGGGCCTACGTTGGGGGGTTGTGAGATTGTTGTTCATGTGCAATGAGGCCACAGCTAGTTCACACCTTCACAGTCATCTAATTGGCCATGTGGTTCAGGGTCAGACATGCGCATTGATGTCATTTACCAGGGTGTACCTTGTAGTGCAATCAATGTCCCTACATTCATCCATACTTTTATACTTGAGCGAACATAGACATGACACATCTCTGTGTTATTTGGAATGTTTTATTCACATTCTGGGAAATGTCGGAGCTGGAGTAGTACATGGCCATGCCAAGCCCACATTACATGGTTGCCCAGTGGTGGGCCAACCAGAGTCCTTGGGGGAATGAAAAGTTAATCTGAGGAGGAAGAGTTCAGTCCGCAGCCGGATTGCTGTGTCATTGTTAACCAGAGCAGCTATGGCAGTCCATGTCGCAGTCCAGGTGAATGTTGCAGAGTTTTTCGGGGGACAGTGGGAGGTGTTGTTCCAGGGCATGATACATAGGGCTGAACCAGGCAGGGACAGGCCATATGGCGGGGATGGATGCTACTACCTCCTTCCTCACACTGTCATTACCCTCCACATCTTACTCCTCTGAGATGTCCTCTGTGTCCGATGTGTCAGGTGTGTGTGGTGGTGTTATGGCTGCATCACTGTGTGCCACTGACACATCAGGGTGTGAAAGTGATAGGGATGCATCACTGTGTGCCGCTGACACATCAGGGGGCGCAGATGTGTGTGTCGATGTTCCTGCAGCAGTTATCTGTGACAGGCTCAGTGGCAGCAATGGCCAGATGAGGAACTGCAAGGCATGGAAGATCGCAGCTACATCTCGTTGGTGTTCAGCCGTGGCAGCCATACTTCCAGCCTACATCAGCTCCATGGTCTCCATTGTCCTCCGCATTTGTGCAAACTCTGTGCTGTCATTGCTGGAGCCTGTCGGACTAGACAGTTCTTGCATCCGAGGAATGGCCCCAGCGATGTTGTAGAGCATGGTGAGGACAGTGGGTGTCAGTTAGGGACTGTAAGTGGTCCCTGATGGGACTCAGACACCCACGTATGGCATCAAGTTTGGCTGCCACAAGGTCGAACCCCACCGCAGCTGATCAGCCATCTCCTCCTGGCACCCTAACACACGGCGTTGGAATTCCTTGTGTTGGTTGTGGGGATCCTGGGAGCCAGCCGTGGTGGCGTGTGCTTCCTGCTGTGTGGTCTGTGCAGGGGGTGGGGTCACCTCGATGCAGCTGAACTGCCCTGCTCCTGGGGGTGGGGTGCGGATGCTGTCCATTAGCCGTTGGAGGGTGTCTGAGCAAATGTGCAGGGTGTCCTCTTCATCATCACTGAAGAGATGTGTGGTTTGCTCTGCAGGAGGTGTTGATTGTCCCTCTGCAATGTAAAGGGGAGATGCAGGTAAACAGTGTGTCCTATGTATGTAGACGCATTGTAGATGTTTGCATACGGACTGCATGACAATGTACATTGTGATTGTTTTGGTGAAGCTTGCTATTTGATGAGAGACATTGGACATTTCGACGACATGACGGATGTGTGGTTGCACTCGTACATTATCATCTCACAGTGTCATGCAATGCCAGATGTGATTGGCCAGTTTCTATGCACAAGCGGCACAAGTTGTGTCCTCTGTCCTGTGGTGTACGTTCCTTCGAAACCGCCACCTTCCTGGAGAGCTGGAAGCACGCCGAGATCAACGCCTTACTCAAGAAACCCAAGGCGGACCCCAAGGACCTCAAGAACTTCCGGCCTATCTCCCTACTCCCAATCCCGGCGAAAGTCATCGAGAAGATTGTCAACAGACAACTGACTTCCTTCCTCGAAGAGAACAACATCCTGGACCTGTCCCAATCCGGATTCCGCAGCAACCACAGCACCGAAACAGCCCTCATCATCGCAGCCGACGACATCAGGGCCCTGCTGGACAATGGAGAAACCGCGGCCCTTATCCTCCTGGACCTTTCGGCCGCCTTCAACACCGTCTGCCACCACACCCTACGCACACACCTCCACAACGCAGGTATCCGCGGCAAAGCCCTGGACTGGACCACCTCCTTCCACACCGGCAGAACCCAGAGTGTCTCCCTCCCTCCATTCCGATCTAAATACGCCAAGATCATCTGCGGCCCCAGGATCGTCCCACAGTCCGACACTCTTCAACGTCTATGTGGCCCCTCTCGCCAACATCGTCCGATCGCACGAACTCAACATCATCTCATACGCCCACGACACCCAGCTGATCCTCTCCCTCACCAAGGCCTCCATCACCACCAAAACCAACCTCCACGAAGGAATGAAGGCCATCGCCGAATGGATGAAGAACAGCAGCCTGAAACTGAACTCGGACAAGACGGAGGCCCTCATCATCGGATCCATCCCCTCTGCCTAGGATAACTCATGGTGGCCGCCGTGCTGAGAGCTGCACCGGCGCCCACTGACCACGCAATCAACCTGGGGGTCATCCTGGACTCATTGCTGTCTATGACCCAGCAAGTCAACGCCGTCTCCTCCTCCTGCTTCAACACCCTCCGCATGCTCCGCAAGATCTACAGATGGATCCCCACTGGAACCAGAAGGACAGTCACCCAGGCCCTCGTCAGCAGCAGGCTGGACTACGGCAACACCCTCCAAGTGGGAACCTCAGCCAAACTCCAGAAACTACGACAACGCATACAGAACGCCTCTGCACGCCTCATCCTCGACATCCCCCACCACAGCCACATCACAACCCACCTGAAAGACCTGCACTGGCTCCCCGTCAACAAAAGGATCTCCTTCAAGTGCCTCACCCACGCTCACAAAGCACTCCACAATGCCGGACCAGTGTACCTCATCGAACAACTCACCTTCTACATCCTGAACCGCCAGCTTCGCTCTGCTGACCTCACCCTCGCCACCGTCCCCCACATCCGATGAGCGACCGCCGGCAGCAGATCATTCTCCCACCTCGCCGCCAAGACTTGGAACACCCTCCCCATCCACCTGCGACAGACCCAGGACCTGCTGACCTTCAGAAGACTTCTCAAGGCCTGGCTGTTTGAGCAGTAGCAGCACCCCCCGCCCTTCCACCCCCAGCGCCTTGAGACCCTCACAGGTGAGTAGTGCGCTCTACAAATGTATTGATTGATTGTACCACATTGTTGTCAATGTTGGTGTGCTGTGATTTCTATGTGTGTGTGCTGCATTGTGGGAGAGTCGCCCCTGCAGCTCTGATTTATCGGCCCCTTATCCCTTTGAGGCGGTGTGCCTTTGACTTGTGTGCTTTTCGGGTGCTGGGATGTTTGCGACTTGGGTCATTTGTGCTCTTGGACAGATTGTGTACTCTTGTGCATTGTTTGTCTGCAGATGTGTCTTTTATGTCATGGGTTGTAGGTGCACGTGGATTTATTCGAAGTGTGACCTGCTCCTTTACGGATGTGGTCCACACTTAGCCACCTCAATGTCGTCTCGTGCACCATGTCATGTATTCTGACTGCAGCCATGCTATCGGTCAGGCTGAGTCACTTGCATTGTCAGTGTGGCTCACAGAGCAGCTGCTTTTCTTGATTCTGCACATGAGCATGGGTAGGTTGTGGCATTGGTGATATGGAGAGGGACTCATTTGTGCACATAGTGAATGGGGGCCTACTTGGTGTTTCTATGTGTGCTGCAGTGTGCCAAGGGTATCAGTGGCATGTTCCACAATCATTGTGTGTGTGCATTGTGCTACACATGATTGTGCATGTGTGCCATTGTGCCCATCTCCCTCCATACTCCCAGTCCCTGGCCGTTACTCACCCTGTTGCTGTTGGGTCAGGTCATATCGAGCTGTGTCCAGACCCCCAACTCCTGCCACCGTCTCCACACTGATGACTGAGGGCACCATTTCCTCCAGCTCATCCAGCTCCTCCTGTGGCGCAGGACTCCCACTTCCAGTCGCCTTTGTTGCCTTCCTGTTGGCAGTGAGTTTCTTGGCTTTGCACATCTTGCCAGCGCCTCTTAACTTCTTCCATTGACCTCCTTGACACTCCAACTGCATTCACGTTGTTGGCGATGGACTGCCATATTTCCGTTTTTGTTGCCAATGATGCAGTGGAGGTGACGAACAGTTGTTGTTGGTGTTCTATCACCTCCCTGGCGATGAGCCGGTCTTCCTGCGGACTGAACCCCTTCTTCCTCTTCCTCTTCTCCTTGCCCTTCCCCGAACACGGGGTTCCTGGCTGGTCCTCTGTGGGGCTTGTGGGGTTCGGGTTGTCCTCTGCACTCGGTCCGGGTGCATCCATGATGCTGCGCAGTTTGCTTAGGTTTTAGTGGTTTTTTTTTGTTGCTTTTATAGTGCATTTTCCTGCATGACGCGTGGAAATTGCAGGCCTCTCGCTGGTTGTCGCTGATTTTTGTATCACGATTTGAGGCATCGCAACTTTTTTCGCATTCGGCGTCACGTTGATTTTAATACAATAATTTGACGCCTTATCGTGGGACTATCGCATGGTGCCGCCGGGTTGAGAATACTCCGTTAACACGGCATTGTTTTCGCATGATAGACTGCGATATGCAAAGTTGCAGTAAAGCTAATTTTGCAATGATTATCACACGTTCTTGAAAATATCCCCCTCTATATTTACATAAAGATCTTCATCAGGGTTGCTCCCTCAGTTTCAGTAGGACATCAAGCAAGGAATAGTAAGTAATAAAAGGAAATAATCAGTAGTACTCTGGAGTGATATTGTAGATGTGTGTTAAAGATTAAAAAAATTGAGTACACACCCTAGAAGATGTGTAACAGGGCTTGTATTATGTAAAGAGAATAGCACCATAAATATGGATTAGAACTAGGGGTGGCGGACTCGCGGAGTTTCACTCTATGGAATTCTGCAGAGTTACATAAAAACGCGGTGATTCCGCAAGAAGCCAGAAATAGGTCCATCGCGCTGCTCACACTAATTTTTAGTGCCGGGAGCTTGTTCCATGCTACAAAATCAGATCAAACTGCACCACATGGCCTTCCAGAGGGATCTGCTTCTTTACTGTTGCTTGAGTAGATTTTCTACTCGAGCGGCAGCTTTCTCACCGCAAACGGTCACGACTACCCGCATTGAGAAAATCGCACTGGGTGCCAGTCTAGCACCGGAAAATCGTGCTTGGGGATGCCAATCCTCACTTGCGCTTGCCACCCCTGAGAAAAAACTCTGCCACATTGCGGTTGGTGGAGTTTTGCCAGAACTCCACGTTACTAGCTTAGCGTGGAGTGGGCAAAAGTTTGTGAATTCTGCCGGCGGAGTGAAATTTATTACCAACCACTAGTTAGAACACTTTTCAACAACACAAGCTTGCAGAATCGCCCCAGTCAGACCTGTCGGCTGAGTTGAAAGGTATGTAGTTTGACAATGGTGTGAAATGTACAGGAATGTGAATCCTGACTCGGTTTGATAAAAGTATAAACAATATGCTCTGCCTTCCACAGCGATCAAAATTAACCTTAACTCAAAGTGGCTGAGCTATAATTTTATTTCCATCACGTTAGGTGAGGTGGGGGCACACCGCATGCCACAAATGTATTCTAAGAAATATCTACGGTGATATCCTCTTTAAAGCATCTCCGACCAGACTAATATATAGAAGCAACACCAGGTTTGGAGAAGGAGCTTTTCTCTAACTACTCTCACCATCCAATCCCAAAACCAGCAAACAACCCTCTATTCAATAATTTACAGCTGGTCATACCAGTGAAAAAGAAAAATAGATATTCGTGTGATTTGCTCCATATCTCTAAAGTCTGAGTTTATTCCAGACTCTTGTAACAATAACATTATAATTCCACTTTTGAAAAACACTACTTCTTCAACCATACAACTATCAACCGATTTTTCTACTACTGTTTATAGCCACAATTACTGAAAGATGTCATCATAACCCCTTTCAGAGCGCCATGGAGCTAGCAGGAACTGCTGGTCCCAACCAGGGGGGTGAGACCTTTCATTCCTGATGTTCCTGGGCCTGACAGACTATGGGCTCTAAGCTACAGGACCAAGTACTCTTTCAGCACTTGACTCTCAGATGTAGAGCAGGTCATGTAGTCCAAGACTGCTCAGGGGGTTGGGGGATGGTAGGTGGAACGCTTACATGGGCACAAGACTGAAAACAGGTGCAGCAACCCCAATAAAAGAACGTCAATCCAGATACTTGCTTTTATGGAAAAAATATTATTTATATTTGAACACAGAGTAAACCAAGATACACCACAAACAATATACATAGTCTTTGTAAGGCAAGCCCCGCTAGTAAGTACAAGTCTTAGAAGTTCCACAGTGGCATTTATAAAGTATGAAGTATGAAGCGCTGTAGCACTTCAGTCAGAACTAGTTCCCACAGGGGCCTGGCAGTGCGGTAATCAATCTCAACCACTCTCACTCGAGTTGTGGTCGGTGAGGCAGCAGGAGCCCACAGCGCTGTAACAGTCATGCGGTAAGTCTCTCTTGAGTGTGGTGGCATGTCTTGGGTTCTTCTAGGTTTAGGTGGTTGAGTCAGCGCACTGCCTCCACGGGTCACAACCCGCTACACTTCACTGTTGCGCACTGCTCCATGGTGAAAGCGCACTCTCTTAATTGCAGCCCCCGTCTGGTGTGTGGGTTTCATGAACAGCAGCATTCAAGGCAACAGCCACTCCAGCTCACAGCACTGGCCCTCTTCTTGTCACAGTGATTGCATCACAATGTCAACCCCTTATCGTCACTGCAGCCCCCACCTAGCATACAGAACACTGCTAATGGGCAGACATGCCAATCAGTGCAGCAGTCTCACTGTGGACATATATGCTTCTGGGATCTACTCGAAAGGGTCCCCACTGGAGGTCACTACCTCCAGGCACTCTCCTTCTCCTCACAGGGTCAATAGTCTCAGCCGGCAGGCAGACGCTGGTGCTCCAGGGAAAGCCATCTTGTTTGTCCCACACAATGTCCTCTCACCCAGTAGGGAGACTAGTCCCCGTAATCATAACAGGCAGAAGTTAGTTGTAATGAGCTTTCAACCCTGATATACCGCTACAGTTTCATAATTTTGGGAGGCTCAAATCCACTTTTTATAGTCCGTTTTCAGACACAGATGTGATTTAGGAGGGACCTGATTTAGAGTTTGGCAGATGGGTATATACTCCATTTAATTTTCAAAAATCCCAATATTTTTTTCCACTCGCAATAAGGTGGGCAGACAATGGCCAAAATTCACACAGTCTTTATTTTGTCCAGCTGTCAGCAATGTATGTAGGTGGCAGAAATGGAGTAGTACTGAAAGTCCATCTACCTCATTTCAGGGTGGTGGAGAGGCCAATGGCATCTAAGGTACACAACAGCAGAACTTTACATGAGTAGGCCCGTAGGAATCACCACAGTGACACAGGTGAAAAAGACTATTTGCTCTACTGATCACCATCACATAAACGCAATGCTTCCACCACCGCGCTCGTGTAAATTAACTCTGAGGTACGGGTAGCATAATTTTTCTGCTAGCAGATGTAATGCTTTGTGAGCCCCCGCCCGGGCTTAACAAAATCTTAATCCGTGAGATAGGCCTACGTCATGAGACACATGCATGATTCGTGTTCACCCATGCCGAAAAATCCGTACTAAGGGACAACATGTCGCCAAAGCCGGGGTATTCAGGGCAGTGTTGTCACATCCAGCACCATGCAGGGAACATTTTCATCCCAACAGATGTTCATCTTCAATTTACCAACTTTCTGGAATCTCATTCTATGATTAATCCTTTTCATTTTTGTTTCCGCGCGGTCTTAATACAGAGACTGCTTTGGCCACAGCCACCAATGACAGTAGGCTCACTTTGACCGAGGGTGTCAGTGTCGTCCTTATCCTTCTTGACCTTTCTGTAGCATTCAACACTGTCTCCCATAAAATGTTGTTATGCAGGATGAGAGAGACTGGTTTTGGAGATCTGTGTTTAAATGTTTTTTCTCTTTTCTGAGTGGTCAAGCTGAAGCTGTTTCTAAGGCTTCTTCTCTCCTCTTTGGAAGATATTACCTGTGGTGTTCCTCAGGGCTCATCTCTCAGCCCTATCCTGTTCAATTTCTATGTTACCCTCTTGCAGATTTTGCCGCATCATTTAGTTTGTTGTTTTTTGCATGTACCGACAACACCTTCACAGCACCGTGAGAAATACTATCATATTTTACAAATTCTAGGGCAAAGGAGGCAACTTTAAAGACACAGTACATTTTTGGCGCCTACACTTTGATTTTATTAGACTTAGAGAATGCATGTTGTTGATTTGCCCTATCAACTTTCCTAATACACTCTATTGCTTGCTTTTGCATTTGTGCAGATTTTACTTAATTAACATAAGAAGTGCATCATTGTGTTTCTTTGAAGGAGTAGGGTGTTGGAGAAAACTTGTGAATTTAAGTTCTTTATGTCAGTGAGCTATTACCTGCGAGACTTAATAGCTGCAATGGACTGTGTTTGTGATCTGAGTTGACAGAGTATACTATAGAATATGTAGTGAGAACAAACCCAAGGTGTATCTAGAATATGATAGCTTTGCAAAAGGACCAGGAACCTTCCCTCTAAAAATGTGTTACATTCATCAGTTTGTATTAACTAATGTACTATAACTTAGGAAGCCTAGGGGCATATGTATCAAACTCCACTTTAGCGAATCCTAATTTGCGATATTTTGCGATTCGCAAATTCAGATTAGCTAAACGGGATGTAAAAAATAAATCGCTAATCATTTGCGATTACTTAAAAGTCGCAAATAAATCGCAGAATCCCGTTTTCCGAGTTCTGAATAGCGAAATTCGCAAATTAAGAAATCGCAAAAATGGGAATCTGCAAGCCTGGTGCAGCCTGATGACATCACAAACAGGAAACTGGAGTGATTTCCTGCACCTGCTCACCTGAGCCACACCCAGAGGCTGCTTGTGGAGTGTGAGGAGGCTTTCCTGGAGACAGCAACCAGCAATGGATCCCACCCAAAAACAGCAGGGCAAGGATGCTGAGAAAAGAAAGCGAAAACACAAGTTTTCTGAAAAGGAGCAGGAGGTCCTCATTGAGGAGATGCTCTGCAGCCATGAGCTCCTCTTCGGGAAGAAGGCACTGCGTGTCCCAGAGGCCAGGAAGAGAAAAATCTGGCTAGAAATACAGAGCAAGGTGAATGCTGTTGGAGTCACCACACGTACCATCGAGGAGCTGCACAAGCGGTGGTACGACATGCGCCAGAGGTCCAAGGAGAGGGTGGCAGCCAGACTGAAGGATGCCAATCAGACTGGGGGAGGACCATCCACTGCAGAGCAGCCAACCCCCCATGAGGAGCTCGTGGAGTCTACCCTCCTGCCTGAGAGCGTCGGTGGTGTGGCTGCAATAGACAGCTCCGACCCCTCATCCAGCAGACAAGGTAAGATGCATGCTAAATCAACCTGCACTCCTCCCCATCCCTTGCACACTTCCCCAAATGCGCATAGTAAACTCCCAAAATGTCAATCCAGGCCAGGTCTCACAGCACACCCAGCAATGCATCATGGGACTCGTAGTACTGTGTCTGACTGTGTGTCCATGACACCATCAAAATTAAATGCAACATGTGTGTTTTGGGGATAAGTGAATGAAACTGTGTCAGAGGTTAGCCTTTAAAGACTCGTAACTTAATTGAGTGCCACATGCAGACAGTAACACAAACTCATGTAGTCCCCTTTACATCCACAGCACATGGCATGCCACAAGAAGACAGCTCAGAGGAAGAGGAGCCTGCAGACCCTGCGGACTCCAGCGATGACACAGACCAGCAGCCAATTCAGCGCAGGAAGCGCGCACATGTGCCCCCACTGCCTCCATTTGAGGAGGAAGTCCCAGCAACAGGGGATGACACCGACAGGAGAGAGGGGAGTCAGGATGTGACAGAAATGCCCTGTCATGACGCACAAACACCAAGGCAAAGGGCACAGGCGACATCCAGATCACGGCCCAGGAGCAGCACTGCAACAGAAGCAGAAGGGTCCGTGTTCTCCGGCTTGGAAGAGAGCATGCTGCAGGAACAGCGCCTGCAAAGTAAGGCACTGCGGTCAATAAATCGCCAGCTATGCCGCATACATAAGGACAATAGGAACATGGCAGCGGCAATCCATGAGCTCTGTGCCACTTTGAGGGACACCCAAGCTGCCAATGACAGGGCTGGACGACGTGCCAATGCACGCCTACACAATTATACGAAGGCAGTGAACCGCCTCTGCACCACCACCAGCACACTCACACGCAGAAGCGTAACAATGCAGGTAGACATGGCACATTGCTGCCAGGACATTGCACGAGGGCTTGCGCAGGTAACCACTGCTGTGGAGCAGCTGCAGACAGCCAATGCTGGTGGCAGCGCACTAATGGCCTCTGCTGAGAGTGAGGACACATCAAGTCGCAGCAGCATCACTCCAACCTTGCCAGGTGAAAGACGCCGCAGTGCCAAGGGAGCACCATGGGGGGCACTCACCCTGGACGGCACCGACGGAGGTGATCATCTGCGGGGACACTGACTGCAACACGGGTGCATTAACCCGAAAAGGCTGTTTGCACTATTACTTGTGCCTTCTCTGCACTGTGTGTACAACATGTGCTGGGGACAATTACTATTTCTTGCATGTGAAGTGTGATTAAACACTTGACACATCATCAAGCTTTGTTGTCTCATTTCATCATTACTCACCTAGAAGTAGTTTTGTGTGATCTCAGTCCGTCTCTGGCGTCCAGCAGCTGCCCCAACTCCTGCTGCTGGTCTGGCAGGGGAAGCAGGGCGCACGTCATCCGATGTGTCTGTATCGGTCACATCAATTGTGGTGCCTTTCCTCATTGCCATGTTATGTAGCATTGCACAGGTTGCCACGATTTTACAGCAGGTCTCAGGGCTGTATTGCAGTGCGCCTCCACTTTTATGCAGGCACCTGAAGCGGCTCTTCAGGATTCCAAAGGTTCGCTCAATGACGCAGCGTGTAGATCTGTGTGCCCTGTTGTAGCTCCTCTCACTTGCATTTGCAGGATCCAGGTATGGGGTCAGGATGAAGTCGCGCTCTGCATAGGCACTGTCACCAGCATGGATAAATACACAATAGGTAAGTCAATGTCCCCCCCCTCAAGTGATGTAGTGGATGTATTGATGTGTGCAATGTATTTACCAAGCAGGTACCCCTCCCCAAAGTCTCCAGCACTCAGACATCTGTGTATTCCACTGTGTCGGAAGATGAAAGAGTCATGTGTACTGCCGGGGTATTTGGCTACGATGTCTGTGATGAGATACTTAACGTTGCACACAATCTGTATGTTGAGGGAATGGTAGCATTTCCGATTCCTGTAGACATATTCAGTTTCTGCTGGGGGTGTGATGGCCACATGGGTCCCGTCAATGCAGCCAATGACGTGGAGGAAACGTGCAATCTGGAAGAAGTCCAGTATTGTTTGCTGGAATGCCTGTTGGGTGGTGGGGAAGTAAATGTGATGTGAGAGCCTCAGTAGCATTGCATCTAGGAAGGCATGGAAGAAGCGCGAAAGTGCACTCTGTGACACCCCACCAACCTCCGCTATGACCTGTTGAAAACTCCCTGACGCCAGGAGGTGCAGGGAGCACAGGACCTGCACATGTGTGGGAATTGTTTGTGTCCTGCGTGTAGGGTGCTCTAAGTGGGGTTTCAGCTCCTCAATCAGGTCCATTATGGTCTGTGGGTGCAGTCTGTACTTGTCATAGATGTCCTCTTCAGTGTTCTGGAACAGGGTGATGCGCAGCCTAAATATACGTTCCTGTCTCATTCTCCTGTGAGCAAGGGCCCGAATACGCAGCCTCCTGGCTATCACGTACATTGCAGCCAACATTGCAGCCATTGTGGGTGTGTCTGTTGCATTGTGGGGTGGTTTTTGTACCTTACACCAGTTTACCACCTGCAAGCAATTGGTGTTAATAGCGATTTCTTAAATTGCGAATTCTGTGGAATCGCAATTTGCTAATTTTTCATACATGAGATTGCGATTTCTTAGTTTGCGATTTCTTGTTTGCGATTTTCGCTGACCTGAGAAATCGCAAATTAGGAATTTGCAACATTATTTGCAGTTTTGATATTTTTCGCAGTTCAAGGAATCGCTAAATTAGCGATTTCTTATTTTTCAATGTGGAAGTGTGTCATACATCTGAAATAGCGAAAAATCAGTCTCAAACGCTGTTTTTTGCGATTCGCAGCGTTTGCGACTAATTTTTCCTTTCATACATATGCCCCCTAGTTTCTTATTGAAAATGTCCCATAATTTACAGTTTCCCTTAATTTACTATGGGAATGTCTCTTCCCCCAAACTCCTCAAGAGAATAATTATACAAATGCATTAACATTGTATATATGTGCAAGTGAGGCAAAATCTACACATTTAATTTGATGGACTGTGTTATTAGGAAACATGAATTTGTGAGAATACACACAAGCGGATGAAGAGTGTCAAAACCCTATATGTACCCAAATTCAGTGCCACAAATACTGTATAGAAGGGTATAAACACCACAGAATGCACAATCTGATATTACAAATGATTAAATAAAAGCAGGTGCATAGATTGCTCTATGTTATGTAACAAGAAAATTCAGCGAAACGTCTGGTTCCTGTAAGTAATAAATAGCTTTAGCATCTGTTTAGAACTACTGTAAGAGCACAATTTTTTTTTTCTGAATGAAGATGCACTATGGATATACTGTGTTGGGCAATGTTCCCATTGGTTGTAACTGTGGATTTAATGAGAAGTATTTGCTAGGGTAGGAAGCAATCCTCATATCATGACAACAAAATAGATTTTTGTAATAGTTCATATCCTTGTAAAGTTCAGTATACACAACAGGCAGATAGGATTTTAAACCCGTTCTCACGTGCATTATTGCCTCTTTATGACTAGATAATCATCCAAATTATTACAAAAAATATAAAGTACCTGCACCATCTCACCAGGTTCTTAAATCTGGCACTTGATCCTTGCCCAACAGAGATCATCTTCAGTGGAATTGTAACAATACTAACAGCCAATGCATTGCTCTGAACACAACGAGAACCAGCTCTGCGGGAGGTGCATTGGATTGGACCGTAGCCGGATCAAGGCTGTATTGGGTGATTGCCCCATCCCTTCTGGCCCACCTTACCGTGGGGAGGTCTCTGAAATAGTTCAGTAAGGTGCTATCACATCCTGGATTATCCTTCTCTCCTCAAAAGAGGAGTGCCTATCGTCATTATACTTATTCCTGCTGATACGAGTTTTGCATTAACATGACTTGTAAAGTTTACCTACCGTGGACACTCTACCAGTGATACTTCTTAGGAGTGCTGGGCTCCTAGCTTTTATGCCCTGAAGAAGTCCATCACTGGGCGAAACGTGTCGGCTGTGTTTTGTCCTTTTACAAAAAGGATATTGTGAATAAAAGAAGAGACCTAAAAGAAAAACACTATGGACACAGACCAGTGGTTTCTTGTCTTATTGTCAAGTGGTGCACCTTTGCATTTTGATTGAAATTATTGTAATCCTGTATTGGATTGCACCGTGGCAGTGGGTGCATTAACAGTGTGCACACATGATGTATGGTAGATTCTCATTGAATATATAATAATTAGGGATAGCGGGTCAGGTGCTAGGGTTTTATAGGGTACACTGTAATTAGTTTCCTTTGTTTATATATATATATATATATATATATATATATATATATATATATATATATATATATATATATGGCAATTTTCCTAATGAGACAAGGACTGACGGCGTCGTGTATATAATATATATATATATATATATATATATATATATATATATATATATATATATATATTCACTGAAAAAACCATAGGTTTCGCACATGTTATAGTTAGTTGTACATTTTACTGATAAAAAACCAATGAAATTCCCCCATTATAGTTACTGTAGGCAACTATAACTCACGCGACCGTAATCCTCTGCTGATGCTAATACTGTATTTAGACACTTATTTGCCCATGTCTTCTTCCATTAAATTTTAGGTATACATATATTACAAATATTTTTTTTCATAAAGACACATATGTCATCAGCAGAGGATTACGGTCGCGTGAGTTATAGTTGCCTACAGTAACTATAACGGGGGAATTTCATTGGTTTTTTTATCAGTAAAATGTACAGCTAACTATAACATGTGTGAAACCTATGGTTTTTTCAGTGAATTTGCAAGGTTTTTTAAATGCTAATTCCTAACTATAACGTGTGTGAAACCTATGGTTTTTTTCCGTGAATTTGTACGGTTTTTTAAATGCTAACT
This sequence comes from Triturus cristatus, assembly GCF_964204655.1. Taxonomy (NCBI): domain Eukaryota; kingdom Metazoa; phylum Chordata; class Amphibia; order Caudata; family Salamandridae; genus Triturus; species Triturus cristatus. Next base: position 601,594,092 of record NC_140594.1, read on the forward strand.
TACTTCACGCCATTCGTGGCGTGCGCGCCCAGTTAACGCAGTTTGTTCCGTGCGCGCACGGTGCGCTTCGCGCACCGTGCGCGCACAGTGACCACGCGGTGCTCTTCGCGCACCGCGCGCCCACTTTACGCAGTTAGTGCCATGCACGCACGGTGGTCACGCGGTGCGCTGCGCGCACGGCGTGCCCACATTATGCGGGATGGGCCATGTACGCACGATGCGCTTCGCGCACCGTGCGCACATGGGGGACATATTATGCGCATCGTTGTGAAATGTTTTGTTTATTATTTTCATTTGTTTGATATGCCATGCACAAATAGTGCCCTTCGGGCACCATTTCCACATGGGGTGGGGAGAGTGTGGATAATTTAATTTTTTTAAACAAATTTTTACCGTACGCGTACGGTAAGCGTAATCGGCGATTTTTCAAAAAAAAAAACATTTTTTTTTTGCCTTGGGGGTTGTTTGGGGGCCCGTATATCACTGCTGGGTGATTATTATCTCAATATACTGCCCCTTTACACATTTTTGGGCTTCATTTATGCTGCCCCACTCAGAGTGCGAGAGAGAAAATGGCGGCCGCCGCTTCCTGGTTTCGGCCGATTCGAATGTTTACTAAGATCTAAGAGCCAATCAGAATCGCGCTCGCGCACGTCACCGTACGCGTACGGTAAGCGCACCGTAAGCGCACCGTAAGCTGGCTCAGATATATATATTGGTTTAAAGGGTATTTTCTCAGAATCTACTGAACAGATTTACACCAAACCTACAAAAGGCACTTCCTTGACCTGAGGACTACCTCTCTGCCAAATTTCAAGTAATTCTGTTGAGCCGTTCGGGCTGTAGCTGTGTCTAAAGGTCCTATGGAAAAATGCATGGGAAAACGCGTTTTGGGACCCCCTTTTATCTCAGCCCCCGCTTGACGAATCCCCCCGAGACTTTCAGGGTAGGAGCGGAGCGTAGCGCCCCACCTATTTTGAAAAATTCGCGAGGATTCGTCGACCGGCGCAAAAGTTATTCAAAATAGAATGTTGCGGATTTCCTATGGAAACGTGGTCCTAACTATAACTACCTACTGGCGACCGCCAGTAGGTAATATATATATATATATATATATATATATATATATATATATATATATATATATATATATATATATATATCCACTCGATACCGCCGCGTCTCACTTTCCCCTCACGGGACGAAAGAACACTGGAGCCGAGGCCACAATAGAATGCGTGTTTATTAACACCAGGTCCGACGCGTTTCGGAGTTACAAATCACTCCTTTCTCACGGGCAACAGACTGTGTTATTTTTTTGTATTTAAAACGCAAGTGCCGGTCACGTGCCATAGACATAGATAACATACTTAAATTCATCTTCATTCATTGCGTTTTTCAAAATTACAATTATAATCATATGGCAATTGATTCAAGCGATATTTCATCACCAGACAAATAATTATATGCATGGAACTTAAAGCAACTTCATCCTTTGCATAAAGTAATTCAACGTACAAAAAACGTTATCAAGGCGCAAGTGCGCACACGAACAAAATGGGAAGCTTAAACCTTCATAGTGCCGTCTCATTGAAAACAATAATTTTAGACATATTACCGCCCTAGTGGGCACAGATTCCAAATAACATCAAGGAACCAAATTGGTCCCCAATACACACCTGTTGAGTACTCACTGTTAGATTCACAATAATACTCAATGGGTTACGTAAATCAAGTACCCTAAACCAATGTCAATCTCTAACTATCGGTACTGTCCATTCACACAATCCTGCCCAAGTGGGCTTGAATTTACATAATGTTAGTCAGTATCATGACCATAAGTACATCATATTATGTGAAAACACGTTACAGTGAGTGGTTTTCTCCAGTGCAGTTGAAAGTTTTTATGCAGTAATCCCCGTTATAGTCACAGTTCCATAGGCCACCTGCAAGATGAATAAAAAAAAAAAAAAAACGTTGACACAACTAAAACAAGTGCACTGACCAAATAAATTTAACACAAAAAGTTAAAAACACATGGAGATCAGTACCAAAACCCGCTGTTAATGACAATTACAAGTGTACTGAAAGTTCCTCATCAAGGTTGAGACCTTCTGGGGCCATGGTGTTGTATTTTATGATTATTTTGGACTCAAGTCTTCTAAGCTCCCTCGTCCTGTTACCACCCCTGCGTCTCGCTGGGATGTGGTCCAGGACAACAAACCTCAGAAGATTCGGATTCTGTCCATGGAATTCAAAGAAATGTCTTGCGATGGGATAAGTTTTATCATTCTTAGTGATAGCTCTGCGGTGTTCTAATATTCTGACCTTACATTTGTGGATGGTACTGCCCACATAAAACTTGTTGCAGGGCAGGATTGTGTGAATGGACAGTACCGATAGTTAGAGATTGACATTGGTTTAGGGTACTTGATTTACGTAACCCATTGAGTATTATTGTGAATCTAACAGTGAGTACTCAACAGGTGTGTATTGGGGACCAATTTGGTTCCTTGATGTTATTTGGAATCTGTGCCCACTAGGGCGGTAATATGTCTAAAATTATTGTTTTCAATGAGACGGCACTATGAAGGTTTAAGCTTCCCATTTTGTTCGTGTGCGCACTTGCGCCTTGATAAAGTTTTTTGTACGTTGAATTACTTTATGCAAAGGATGAAGTTGCTTTAAGTTCCATGCATATAATTATTTGTCTGGTGATGAAATATCGCTTGAATCAATTGCCATATGATTATAATTGTAATTTTGAAAAACGCAATGAATGAAGATGAATTTAAGTATGTTATCTATGTCTATGGCACGTGACCGGCACTTGCGTTTTAAATACAAAAAAATAACACAGTCTGTTGCCCGTGAGAAAGGAGTGATTTGTAACTCCGAAACGCGTCGGACCTGGTGTTAATAAACACGCATTCTATTGTGGCCTCGGCTCCAGTGTTCTTTCGTCCCGTGAGGGGAAAGTGAGACGCGGCGGTATCGAGTGGATTTGTTGGGGGTGGCTACCCCTGCCGAGTGCCCGCCGTACAAGTGGCTTGGGAACAGCCAACAAAATTTTGGAATTAACGCTAAATCCCCTGCCCGCTCCGCACCACGAAGAAGTATTGATCGATTACTTTTGCCCCGGTAACCCGGAACTGCTTTTGGTGAGCGAGAGTGGCGGAAGAAGGGACGGTCGGAGGACGGAGCCTTCTGATCCGTGACACGCGTCCTACCAAGGTAAGCCGGGTTCCACGTGGGGGGTGCAGACACTTCGTGTGGTGAAGAGGAGCAATACGGAGATCTGGACTTACAAGTGTTTAGTAAGTTCGGTGTCATTGCGAATATTGTGTTTCAGTACAGCTGAAGGGCAGCTGTCTGTCGCTTCTTTAATTGAGTCGTCGACATTGATATGTCTAACACCAGAGACACTAGGAGACGTGATGCAGCCAACAAGCTGTTCACTAAAGTACCAGTTACCCAAGATAATTCGAGTGTGCAGCAATCCACCTCGAGCACAGTGATTGAAAAGAAAAAGCTTTGGGACAAGTTATGGAAGGTTCTTAAAAAAGAACAATCTAAATGGTGGGAAGCAACAGCGTTACAACAGTACGTTGACTGCGACAGGATCCCGAGAGGGTTACGAATATTTATAACCCCCACGTTACAACTACCTGACCCTGATATGATTGAGGAATGGACTGCAAATAACCACAATTGCTCTAAGAACATGCTAAGAATATTGATTAAATATGCCGAAAAGGAGAGTCGTGATCTTACCGCTGAAAGTGAAACAATCATCCTTAAACTCAAGGAGTTATATACAAATGACGAGTTCAACAGCGAGATGGCCAAAATGGAGACTAAATTGAGTAAAATAGAGGATGAAATTAAAATGAAGAAATTAAGTAAATTTGAAAGAGACGAAATCGATTACAACAAAGGACAGATCTTGACTTTTGGTAAAAAATTTGAACAACTGTGGAATGACACTAATGAGAATACCACTCCTCCAACAAGACACCCCAAGCCAGTCGTTACATCGATCTTTGAGAATATTGAAACACCAACTACTGATACCACAGAGGAAACCGAGACAGAAACGAGAGAAACCGCAGCAGGACACAAACCCGATTCAGTAAAAGCACGCTTTTTAAAGGAGTACACGCTGATGGCCAAAGAAAGAACACATGTTCAGGCACACAGTGGCAGCCCAAGAGGAAATCGTGGGCGAGGCGGCAGAGGAGGAAACAGATCAAAATTCGTAAATCCAACAGACAGCCCAGTGGGAACAAGAACAAGGGGACGATTTGCCAAAAAACAATGAATAACATGACAGTGGTAAATCTCTCTGATTTTATTTTGACCCAAGATCAACTTGATGTATTATCGCTGGGGTTATCTTTCTGTCCCACGGCTGGTTTTAATTACACTGAGGCACGCATTGATTTGTTTTTCTTCATTAGGAAGTTGAAATTGAAAAAATGGTTTGCTATTAACAAAAGTAGTAAGAAAGTTACACCACCCGAAATGGTTCTTGACCTCAATATAGATGATGTCGAAACTTTACAGACAGTGCATGAGCTTGCCGAGGTGGCCGGTTTTTCTGAAGACCCGTGCATTAATTTGGGGAATACAGATCTTAATGTTGAAAGGGGTGGCGAAACTAATTTTAAAGCAAAATCCACATTTGTACCCCAAGTCACTAGCGAGGCTATTTTTTGTTTTGAAAAAGGAATGATTGGTGAATTGAAAAAACTTTCCAAACGTAAAATAACTAATAAGTCCAATTTGACCACTAAACAAAGGCTAGCCATACAGGAGCTTGAAGCACACACTGATATTGTCATAAAAAAATCTGACAAAGGGGGTAACGTGGTAATCTGGCCACGTTCCATGTACCTTGAGGAAGGCAAATCACAATTGTCGGATGGCACAAGATTTAGCCAATCCAACAAAACTGAATATGATGAAGCAGTCAGGGAAGTTGGAAAGAAATTGTCACTGTGGAGAGAGAAAAAACTGATTAGCGACGAAGAATACAAATTTTTGCATTGCAAAAATCCCAAAATCCCGGTTCTTTACCTCCTCCCGAAGATACATAAAAACGCCACACATCCACCAGGGAGACCTATTGTGTCTTCACGTGAGAGTCTCTTGGAAAACACATCCAAATATGTAGATTACTTTCTACAACCCCTGGTCCAATCCCTTCCTTCGTATGTCAAGGATACTAGTGATTTTTTAAGGTTAATTGGGAATATCGCTTGGAAATCAGATTACCTTTTAATGAGTTTGGATGTAAGTAGTCTGTACACCTGCATCCCTCAGGCCTTAGGGATTCAGGCATGCAGATCTTTCTTAAAACAAAGATCACTGTCCTTTCTCTTTCACACTGAAATGGTACTGGATATGATTCAGTTGTGTTTGAGTAAAAATTTCTTCCTCTTTGATGATTGTATGTACAAACAAATACAGGGGACGGCGATGGGTACCTGCTTCGCCCCCAGCTTTGCAGGCTTGTACCTCGGCTGGTGGGAGGAGCAGGTAATCAACAAAATCGGATTATTCAAAACCCACGTCGTCCTCTGGCTGAGATACATTGATGATATCTTCTGTATCTGGAATGGTACAGAGGAGGAAGCTGAAGAGTTTGTCAAGGCCCTGAACGTAAATGAGTTTAATCTTTCATTTACCAGTACCATCAATGCCAGAGAACTCGAATTCCTTGATCTTCAAGTCATGATCAAAAACAACAAACTGTGCACTAAGCTATTTAGGAAGGCAACTTCAGGCAATAGCTTACTGCATGCTAGCAGCTGTCACCCCAAAAAACTAATACGTAGTATCCCTTATGGAGAACTTTTAAGAGCTCGCAGGAACTGTAGCGAGGACGACAATTACCTCACTGAGAAAACAATTATGACCGAAAGATTTTTGTCTAGAGGTTACGATGCCACTTTAGTGAATCAAGCAGCTGAGAAAGTGGATAAGCTGAATAGGCAAGAATTATTATTCCCGACTATTAATGGCAAAGATGAAGAGGTGAATGAACCCATTAGGTTCATAACAACTTACAACACTCAAGCCTGGGAAATGAGAAAAAGTCTCAACAAGTTTTGGGAAATCTTACGTAATGATGAAGACTTATGTGAACATGTAGGTGAATACCCTGCCCTCACGTTTAAGAAACCAAAATCATTATGTGACACACTTTGCAGAAGCATGTTGATTGATGTTAAAAAAAGTGACATAAAAGGATTTTTTACTTGCAATAAATGCAAGGCATGTAAATTCAATAATAACTGTAAGTCCATCAAACTCTCCAAAGATCCATTGCCCATGATTATTCAGAAACATCTGAACTGCAACACAGAGTATGCAGTGTATGCACTTAGATGTCCCTGCAACAAGTTTTATGTGGGCAGTACCATCCACAAATGTAAGGTCAGAATATTAGAACACCGCAGAGCTATCACTAAGAATGATAAAACTTATCCCATCGCAAGACATTTCTTTGAATTCCATGGACAGAATCCGAATCTTCTGAGGTTTGTTGTCCTGGACCACATCCCAGCGAGACGCAGGGGTGGTAACAGGACGAGGGAGCTTAGAAGACTTGAGTCCAAAATAATCATAAAATACAACACCATGGCCCCAGAAGGTCTCAACCTTGATGAGGAACTTTCAGTACACTTGTAATTGTCATTAACAGCGGGTTTTGGTACTGATCTCCATGTGTTTTTAACTTTTTGTGTTAAATTTATTTGGTCAGTGCACTTGTTTTAGTTGTGTCAACGTTTTTTTTTATTCATCTTGCAGGTGGCCTATGGAACTGTGACTATAACGGGGATTACTGCATAAAAACTTTCAACTGCACTGGAGAAAACCACTCACTGTAACGTGTTTTCACATAATATGATGTACTCATGGTCATGATACTGACTAACATTATGTAAATTCAAGCCCACTTGGGCAGGATTGTGTGAATGGACAGTACCGATAGTTAGAGATTGACATTGGTTTAGGGTACTTGATTTACGTAACCCATTGAGTATTATTGTGAATCTAACAGTGAGTACTCAACAGGTGTGTATTGGGGACCAATTTGGTTCCTTGATGTTATTTGGAATCTGTGCCCACTAGGGCGGTAATATGTCTAAAATTATTGTTTTCAATGAGACGGCACTATGAAGGTTTAAGCTTCCCATTTTGTTCGTGTGCGCACTTGCGCCTTGATAAAGTTTTTTGTACGTTGAATTACTTTATGCAAAGTATGAAGTTGCTTTAAGTTCCATGCATATAATTATTTGTCTGGTGATGAAATATCGCTTGAATCAATTGCCATATGATTATAATTGTAATTTTGAAAAACGCAATGAATGAAGATGAATTTAAGTATGTTATCTATGTCTATGGCACGTGACCGGCACTTGCGTTTTAAATACAAAAAAATAACACAGTCTGTTGCCCGTGAGAAAGGAGTGATTTGTAACTCCGAAACGCGTCGGACCTGGTGTTAATAAACACGCATTCTATTGTGGCCTCGGCTCCAGTGTTCTTTCGTCCCGTGAGGGGAAAGTGAGACGCGGCGGTATCGAGTGGATTTGTTGGGGGTGGCTACCCCTGCCGAGTGCCCGCCGTACAAGTGGCTTGGGAACAGCCAACAAAATTTTGGAATATATATATATATATATATATATATATATATATATATATATATATATATATATATATATATATATATATATATATATATATTCCTCACAATCCTTTGTTTCCAGAAGAAAAACGGTTCACACTCTTGCAGTATCTTTAAGCACAATTAATTTATTCTTAAATCCATTACTTCATAAAACAGGAAACAGGCAAATAACCAACGAGTTTCGGTGTTACCTAATACCTTGGTCACATATATATATGTATTTCAAACTTTCATGTACATAACATGCATATGTTGCACCTGCGCGCTAAGAGAGGTACTAGACCTGATTATGTTTTTAGCAGCTTACACAGCAACCCCACTCTCATTTTCCTACTCCCTGCTGACGAGAGGCAACTACCTCGAAACACGTGTCCAGGGATGGCACACGCCACGCATACTTGCACGCACTCTTGAGCATAGGTGTATCCGCCGACGCTGACCTTCAGGGACCATTTTCATTGGGGGAACACGACTGGTAGGTGTAGCAGTGTGCGACCAATCTGATGTAACTTTATATTCAGGCTCCCTTGAGCCGGTGGAGTCGACGGACTCATGGTTACGCACCTGCGCGCTAAGAGAGGTACTAGACCTGATTATGTTTTTAGCAGCTTACACAGCAACCCCACTCTCATTTTCCTACTCCCTGCTGACGAGAGGCAACTACCTCGAAACACGTGTCCAGGGATGGCACACGCCACGCATACTTGCACGCACTCTTGAGCATAGGTGTATCCGCCGACGCTGACCTTCAGGGACCATTTTCATTGGGGGAACACGACTGGTAGGTGTAGCAGTGTGCGACCAATCTGATGTAACTTTATATGTATATGTATGCATGCATTTATATTTGTATTTATATAGATATTCAGATTATATATATGTTTATATATGTATGTATATATATACACATACATATATATAAATGCATATGCATATATATATGTGCATATGTGTGCGTAGAGAGAGGTGGAGGTGTAGAGGTAGAGAGGTAGAGGTAGAGAGGTAGAGAGTAGTAGAGAGAGAGGTAGAGAGGTAGAGAGTAGAGGATGAGTAATAGAGAGTAGAGAGTGAGTAGTAGAGAGTAGTAGAGAGAGTAGCAGAGAGTGAGTAGTAGAGAGTAGTAGAGTGAGTAGTAGAGAGTGAGTAGTAGAGAGTAGTAGAGAGTGGGTAGTAGAGAGTGAGTAGTAGAGAGTAGTAGAGAGTAGTCGAAGCAGTAGTAACCTGTGCATCAAGGCTTTAAAGGTACAGTGAAAGTGCAGGAACCATGATAACATTTTCAGACACCATGACAGCTACAACCAGAACATACCTCTCTTATTTCAGCTTTGTTTATCATTCTTAAGGGTGAAAGGACTTTGTGCATAAGGTTCTGGAAGCCACTTATTGTGAAACACACTGAGTGTATGACACTGCGTGTACCAATCTGATGTAACTTTATATGTATATGTATGCATGCATTTATATTTGTATTTATATAGATATTCAGATTATATATATGTTTATATATGTATGTATATATATACACATACATATATATAAATGCATATGCATATATATATGTGCATATGTGTGCGTAGAGAGAGGTGGAGGTGTAGAGGTAGAGAGGTAGAGGTAGAGAGGTAGAGAGTAGTAGAGAGAGAGGTAGAGAGGTAGAGAGTAGAGGATGAGTAATAGAGAGTAGAGAGTGAGTAGTAGAGAGTAGTAGAGAGAGTAGCAGAGAGTGAGTAGTAGAGAGTAGTAGAGTGAGTAGTAGAGAGTGAGTAGTAGAGAGTAGTAGAGAGTGGGTAGTAGAGAGTGAGTAGTAGAGAGTAGTAGAGAGTAGTCGAAGCAGTAGTAACCTGTGCATCAAGGCTTTAAAGGTACAGTGAAAGTGCAGGAACCATGATAACATTTTCAGACACCATGACAGCTACAACCAGAACATACCTCTCTTATTTCAGCTTTGTTTATCATTCTTAAGGGTGAAAGGACTTTGTGCATAAGGTTCTGGAAGCCACTTATTGTGAAACACACTGAGTGTATGACACTGCGTGTAAAAATCTGGGAGCTGCTTAATGTTGGAATTGGCTAACTACCTTTGATAACCCAGACAACCCAGACAAATGTGGACATTTGTCCTCTGTATTTCATGTGGAGTATTTAGCTATGTATTGTGATTACAGTATTTTTGCTTTTCGAATCAAATCACGAACAGTAGATGACTTATTATTGGTTATTATATACTGACAGAGTTTTGAGACTGTACCTGATACCAACCCTCTGTGTAAGTCTTTAGCTGCTAGTGGTGGCTGGCAGGGAAAAGTGGTGGGGGCAAGGTGGAGGGGGTAGTAAAAAAGAAGACTTACCTGCTTGTTGCCAGTCGCCAGCTGCCGCTTCTCTTTGGACCTTCCTGTTTTCCTGGCTCCCGGCAGCACCCAGCCTCACCAACATGACAGCAGCATCGTGATTGGTCTGAGCAGCCCGATTCAGCTCTCAGACAGGGAGTGGGTACCTGTGCATGTCCTCCACCCAGGCTATGCAATACAGCTGGGTGGAAAACATGCTAAGTGTGCAAGATGGTTTGGCCGGCCCAAGGTGGCCAGCCGAACCGCCATGAGCACTTATGGTGCACCAACCACTCCTCTTTCCTCTGACATGAGCCCAGCCATGGCCCACCATAACCGGGCTCCATACTAAAAATAACATGATAATAACGTTCTGTTATTTTCATTTTATATTTCCTTTGCACTACTCAGAGAGCCGTGGGGTGAAGCAGCTCTGCCTTACTGGAGGAGCCACAGCTGTTGGGTGCTCTTCTTTGCTGTTGTGAGGGTTTAGTGGTAAAGGGGTGGCCGTGGCACTCGGGTCCAACAGTAGGGTAAGCCCAAAGACAACAGGTATAAAAGGCTTGATTGTAACAGGTTTGAGTCCATTAACACAAGATTGTCCAGGGACTCTTCAAAAAGTTTCCAGGAAAGGATTATCAATTTATTCTGGGTTTTTAATATCCTTTCAAGAAAAAAATCACAATTCTCCAATATTTTTAGCAAAAGCAACATCTTTCAGGTGAGACATTGTGAAGAATTTTCAGCATTATCTAATAAGGATAGAGTGCCTTTTTGTCTTTTTCATTTCCTTACAGAATGGCATTTGCTTTCTGCAACAGACCTCCTTCTGCTCTTTGGACTCTGAGGTCTACTTTAGATGATAGTTGGACACATTTGTATCAGGGGTTTGGACTGGATGCAATATATTTGTATGTCAATATTGCGAACCTTGATTTAGGGTCATACAACCGGTAAAATACCTTACTCAGAGGCACCAACACCTTCAAACTTGTCTGTGTTTCAAAAAAGACTCTAAGTGTGTCTCTACCCTATTCTTTAAACCAAGTTGTTAGGCAGCCTTTCCTGTCTGAAGTTCTCGGCATCTGTCTTCTAATATTTCCTCTCTTGGATAGTCTATCCTTTCTGTTTTTATACTTTACTCTAGGCCAGGGCATAAAACGCATCCACTAATTTGAACACAATGATTTATGGCAATCTTGCCAGTCAACTTATGCATGTCCAACCAACAGCTTCCTTTTTGGAAACTACTAACAACATGACGTTTTACATGTTATATCTACTAGCAGACTCTTTTCTAATACACCCCTTCATGAATCAGGTACAGGCTTACTCCCCAATTTACCACCCAGTCCAGTTAATGTCCTTCAATGTTGTATTGTCATGTTATCTGTATTTTTATAGTGCTAATCACCCGTGAGGGTATCCAGGCACTCTGTAGCAGGTGTTTGAGGCCAGCCCTGGGGGTTCACTCAAAAGGTCAGGTCTTCAGCTTATTCCAAAAGTCAAGAAGAGTGGAGGAGACTCTAATTTGTTGTGGGAGGTCATTCCAGGCTTTAGGGGCCCCAGTTCCGCTTTTGTAATGGATGCTAGTGAGAGACCAGAAGATTGGCTTTGTCAGGAATGTTTGTAGAAGTGAATGTGACAGCTCCCGTAGGGAGGGCCAGTGCTGTGTAGAGTTTTGAAGGTGTGAGTGAAGAATTTAAAGTGTGCACGCTTGTAAATCGGGAGCCAGTGGAGTTCCCTGAGGTGTGTTGTGATGTGGGCTAGGCGTGAAAGATTGAATTCTAGTCTGGCTGCTGCATTTTGGCTGGCCTGCATGATTCTTGTGAGCTGGTTGGTAATCGTTGTGTACAAGAGGTTTTGATGCTTTAATCTGCTGGTGATTAGGGCTTGGGTGATCATTTTCTTGGTGTTGTCTGGTAGCCACTTGAAGATTTTCTTCAGTATCCCTAGTGTGTTGAAGCACTTTGAGGCAACTACGTTGACTTGGGTGGTCATGTCCAGTGTGTTGAATATGATGATGCCGAGGTTTCTCACTTGTGTGAAGGGCATGGGGATAGGTCCAAGGTCCATGGGACAGTAGGTGGAGTTCTATGGCAAGGAGTTCTTCCTGACGCCTACCAAGTCGGTCTTGTCAGAGCTCAATTTGAGGCAATTGGATTCCATCTATGTGGCTACTTCTCTCATGAATGTGGTGAACGTGTTCCTGGTGTTGAATGTTTTGTCCAAGAGTGACAATATCAGTTTTGTGTTGTCAGTGTAAGTGAGGATGTTTATGCTGTGAGCGTGTATGACGTTGGCCAGCAGGGATCATGTAGATGTTAAAGTGCATTGGACTGAACGAGGACACTTGTGGGAATCTGCAAATAAGATTTTGTGCTTTTGAGGTGTACAGAGCATGTTGATGGTTTGGGCTCTTCCGTTAGGGAAGAAGCTGATAAAGTGGAAGGTGAGACCCTGGATGCCTGCTTCATGGAGTTGTTGGATTAGAGTGGAAGGGGAGAAAGTTTCAAAAGCTACTGATAGGTCTAGAAGAATGAGGGCTGCAGTTTTCCCCTATTGAGGATCATCCGGATGTCATCCGTTCTTGCTATAAAAACGGTTTTGTGATGTGGTTCAGTCTGAATATTGATTGTGTGGTGGCAAGAAGATAGTGTTTGGAGAGATAGTTGGAGAAGCACTTGTTGATGGCTTTTTCCAGGATTTTGGCTTTGTGGGGAACAAGGGATGTTGGTTAGTAATTGGCAAGTTTGATCAGCTCAGCCGAGGGTTTCTTTAGGAGGACGTTGATGGCTGCGTGTTTCCATGGTTCCTGGAAGGTAGCTGTACTGATGGAGGGGTTGAGGATGAGATGAGGGCTTTGTTGAAGGCATGGTGGGGAAGAAGTCCGCCGGGGCCCTTGAGTGAATGGTCTTCATGGTTGTTGTGGTTTCCTCAGCGCACATTCTTTCTCATGTGTTGATTGCATTGACATCCTTCATCACTGGGATACTTCTTGAGAGATCCAGGGGTCCGGTTGCTGGAGGAGTTGCTGTATATGGTTGCAATTTTGCGGCAGAAGAAGTTTGAAAGGTTATTGAACATATCTTGTGATGGTTTGATTTTTCTGGTGATAGCTGTGGGTGTGATGAAGTCTTTCAGGATTGTGAAGAATTCTTTGCTGCTGTTGGAGCTGGCATTTATTCATTTGACTATGGCCTTTCTCTTGGTTCCTTAGATGAGCTGGTGCTACCTCCGCTGGATAGCTTTAAAGGCATCTTTTTCCACTTCCCCTTTGTTGGTTCTTCAATTTCGTCCTATTTGTTTGTGGTGTCGCATGGTCATTTTGATTAGGGGTAGGCGGAATTTGCGAAATTAACTTTCGCAAATTATCGCGAAAATGTTCAAAATTATCGCAAACAAGCGGAAATATCAAGAAGATGCGGAAGTTTTTTTCCCGCATGTTCGCGAGAATTTCTGCATGGTTGCGTTTCGCCAACTTACCCATGTGATTGCTTGCGGGCGCGGCCATCTTGTTTTGAGTTGTCTCGCGGTGCATGATCACGAGAAGAAAGACTTGATCGCGCGACGCATGACGTCACTGCGGGTGCGAACTGTCGCGAGACAGCACAAATGGCTAAAAACAATACAACATCTCATGGAGAACGCGACCGGATCAAGAAAACTTGTCGGCGAACGCAGGGATTCAGGTAAGGCGATCGCGCGCGCGAGAATGTATTATTTTACAGCGCGAGCAAGAAACAAATTATCGCCAAGCTGCGGAAACCGGAAATTTTGACATTTTCGCGCTCTCCGCGGAACGCGAAAATGTCAAATTATCGCAATTTCCGCGAACGGAACGAAATTTTCGCCCAGGCCTAATTTTGATGTCTTCTGTATATGTGTACCAGCTGGCCTTGTTCTGGTTTTTGATGTGTTGCTTCATTTCACAGGGCCGTAGTGTCAGCACAGTTTGTGATCCTCTTGTTGAAGTTCTTGATGGCCCATAACAGGATGCTTGTGTGTTTTAGTTTATTCTCAAGTAAGGCGGTAATGGAGTCTGCCTCTGTTAGGCTGTTCCAGTGTCAACATGCTGGGCCCACTGTGAGGGATCTTCTAGGGTGATGGTTGTTGATTATAAATAGACTATGGCGTGGTCTGTCCATGTCATGCTCTCCGGAGTTGTGGATAAGCGCAGGGCGCGCGACGAGCGCACACGCAATAACGCTTGCAGAACTAAATTACCCAGGGTTTGCTTCTGGGTAGGCGCGTGCACATTCTAATGACACGCCTACCCAGAATTTATTTAGGTTGGGCGGAGGCAGCGATCGCGGCTGCGAATTCTGATCGGCGAGGAAACGCGAAGTGAGGACGACTCACACCCTGGGATCCTGACTCATTCGAACACTTCCTAGAAGGGCGGTAAGGGTGACGTTGTCACCGCTTTGGGGGCAAAACGTTAAGCAACCTCTCACAGGGGTGTATCAGACGCTGGGTGCAAGCGCATAAACATTGGTCTTTATGATAGAGGTGGAAAGCTATACCTCCAACGTGGGCAGTGTAACATAGTGTGTACCTTCAAACAATGTACCCCGTACTGTTACGGAAACGTGATAACACTTTATAAGCTGTGCTGAAACAGCAGAGGAATGCTTGGCATCATGATTCATGTTAATTAAGCTGTGCTGAAAGGAACAGAAGTGTGTGGCATGAGGATAATGCCAGCTTCCGCATATTTCATTTACGTTGATGAGTATCCCTAATAAAACCGTATATGCTCTTGTGTTCTCTCTCTCTTCTAGCAGGGGCTTTGGTGTGAGATAGGTTCAACCCCCTCTGTGATGCAAGTAACAGCATTCTTTGTGGTGGGTACAGTGTGTGTATGAGCAAGTGTGTGTGTGTGTTAGAATTTAGTGTATCAATACTTACCTTGAGCATTTTCTCCTTTATGTTGCATATAAAAGAGCCTGCATAAATGCGATATCCTCATCGAGAACTTGGTTACGAGAAAGCACGTTTTGTTTCCTTTACAGGTAGTTATTGCTCAGCATAATGCTATGGGTTTTTGGTTTAGGGTTACTGGAAGTAGAATAGGCTGGTAATTGTGTTTTGTCTTGTCTTGTAGGTCTCCCTCCCCGCTGTCCCCATCCTTTCCTTCCCTCGCTTAATCATTACTACCTTCTGTGCTATTATAGCATCAGAGGGTGGAGCGATTGAGAGGTGGACCCATTCGAGCAACGCACCGATCCTGGGAGTTTGGAATAAAACCTTGACAGAATTTGCAGCCCAAGAATTTATTCTCTCCTAAACGGTGTTTGGTTGATGATGGCCACTTTAGAGGACGTTATGGCGGCCTTAGTAATGGTTTAGCAGGAGTTAGCGGCTTCCAGGGCGGAAACCGCTGCGTTACATGACCGAGTTGACAAATTGGAAAGGAACCCGTTTGATGTAAGCACATGTAAAGGTGGCGGTGCCACGTGGTCCTCAGGTTCCTTTGCAGGAGTAGCACCTCCGCTATCGGTGGAATTTCCCACACCTATACCTTTAGCGGCTCCAGAAAGGTTTACAGGGGATGAGAGTAAGGTACAGGTGTTTATGACACAGGTGTTGTTGCACTTTACCTGTAAACCTAGGGCATTTCCTACTAATCAGGCAAAGGTGGCTTTCCTTATTTTGTATCTGGCTGGAGACGCCGCCTTGTGGGCTGTCCCGTTGGTTCGCAATGATGATCCTTTATTGTACGATTGGAACAGCTTTAGAAAAGAGTTTGAGAAGATCTTTGATAGACGTGCTCATAGTTTTTTAGCAGATAGAGAGTTGCTGGAACTGAGGCAAGGCAATAAAGATCTAGTTGTGTATCTGAACACCTTTCAGAGATTGATATCCGAGACTGAGTGGCCGGAGGAGAAGAGAGCAGCCCTATTTCACCAGGGGTTACGAGAGGAGCTCAAGGACGTGATACCCCAGGTAGATCCTCAACCAGACACGTGCACTGATCTGATTAATTTGGCCTTGAGGTTAGATAGCAGGATGAATGATCATAAGACCGATAGGAAAAGACCTGATACGGTTTTTTCTCGATACAAAAGACCCAGGTTCTCCAAACCCAGCACGGCCGGAGGGCCTGAACCTATGGAAATAGGGATGGCTAGGGCTCCTTTGTCACAGGAAGAACGAGACCAAAGATGCAAGAATGGACTGTGTTTGTATTGTGGCAAAAAGGGCCACTTCATAAGGGTTTGTCTAGCTAAACCCAAGAACAAACCCGGGTTTGATAGCATGAGTGTACCAGTGTCCTTCAAGTCGGAAAACTAGAACACTCAAAGGTACTGGGGGGGTGGGCTTTTTGAGCAGTTTAGTGATCCCTTCAACTCAGGACAATCAGGCAAGTATTTTAAAACATTTTAGGATAGGGGGCGTGGCTTGGACGGCGTTGGTGATGGCCGCCTAGCCTGTTCTCTGCCGTGCAGGAGAGCGATCTCATCAATTTTCGGGGGCAGAAAAACACCTCTTCACCCGTATGCACCGCGGAGCAGGGCTTTAGAACCTCTAAGGCACGCTCGGTGCGAAGCTCGGCTCTTGATATCGGCCGGACGCACCTTTTTTCTGACATGCTGCCACGACACTGATCACGGAGCGGAGCGGAGCGCTGTCAGCCTGCACGTCTCCTGGCGGAAAAGCGGCGGACCTAAGAGACTCGCACACGGAGAGAAGGTGAGCCTTGAGGGAGGCGCCGGTCAATGTATGCTCACAGTTTTCAAAATTGGTGAGCTTATCGGCGTGGTTCGAGCTTGCCAGTAACTCCGTGTGTCCGCCTGCCTGTCCCTAAGATGGCCGCCCGCCAGCTACCTTGCAAGTAAATCTCCACAAAAGCGCTAATACAGTTGCTAAAGCCCAGCGGAATGTTCAAATGGCACAGTGTCTCTGCCCTACGCCTTCCTGAAGGGCGCCCTTGGTAGCGAGAGCGCAATTTCAGCGGCGATACAGCCGAAAATAGTGAGAACCTTCCTTCACTGGCGCCTGACCCCAAGATGGCGACTCTGTTCAATTTTCCACCTTTTTTTCGGCGCGAAAAACGGGAAAGAGATGCAATAATAGTGCTCTGTGCACTTTAAACAAATGGGAAGTTTGCTCAATCAGTCCTGCAGACCCAAGGTGGCATAATCTAATGACACATTATCTTTTGGAGTTGCGGCCACAAATGGTAGTACAGCCACAAGCAGAGCGTGACACATGAACACTAACCAGCATTAGTCACTATATCATTTGAGGCTGATAGCTTTCTGCACGTTCAAATTGAAAGCCAAAGGTCCAGCGCAAGTGTCCCAAACCTTATTTTGAATGCACCGACACCATCTGCTAGATCTCTGAGCTTTAAGATCACAATATTGAGATCTCTGTTAGACGACCTAACTCGACCAGCGCTTTGACATCCTTCAGACCACCCTGTCCTTTCTCGCAAACTGGAAGGCCGTCGCAATAGCGTCCTCCACACACGACCCGCCTGCAAAATGTCGGACAGGGATGAGAAGAAGAACAACAAAAAGGTAAAACCGGAACCCTCATTATCAGACTCTCCTATTAAATCGAGGGCAGACGTCAGCAGTACCCTAGAGGTAATCCTGAAAAAACTGGCAGAGGTACATGACCTAGCAAAATCAACCAAATCCAACACCGACTCTATGCAGCTGGAACTTACTGCAATTAGAGCTGACATGAGCTCTGTACACAAAAGCATAGATGAAGCGGAACAGAGAATTAGTGACTTAGAAGACAAATCCAATATTGCATCCACTTCCATACAGCAACTCCAGGGATCAACGGTCCAACTTAGACGCCAGGTGGCGGAATTGGAGGACAGGAACAGAAGGGGCAACGTGCGCATTTTTGGAATCCCAGAGAATGCGGAGAAAGATGCGAATTCCTGCGTGGACTTTCTAGAAGCTTGGATTCCGAAGATAACAGGGATTTCCTTCCACCATGAGTTTGAACTCGACAGAGCCCACAGAGTTCCTAGCTACATCCCTCATGGATACAGAGGCCCGCGTCCACTGATATGCAAACCACTGAGGTACCAACATACGGAAGCTATACTTCAATTCGCAAGACGCAATCACAAAATTTCCTGGGAATGCCATAATATAACTTTCACCCAGGACTACTCAAAGGACACACTCGAAGTCCGGAAAGGCTTCCTGGCCCTGAGAGAAAAACTTAGATCAAAAGGCATTCAATACTCCTTTGTTGGCCCGGCGAAATTCAGGATCACCATACAGGGCAAACCGAAATTCTTCACGGACCCCAATGCACTGGCGCAATTCATCGGTGACTCTCCACCGCAGAACATGGACTTGTCCAATGGCTCTTCAAACAAACGGAAGACCAACTCGCAAGAAAATATAAACTCGGGTTATGGTCATGGGTGACTCTAACGGAACAATTTCAAGCCTCTAATTTGAAGTGCATAATGTTCTCATTGTTCAGTATCGCCTATGATAAATAGCTAGTTGAAATAATCTTCACCCCTGAGCAGCCGAACTTTCTGCTGTCTCTTCTGTTTTCAGTTTCTGTTGATGCTTTGATTCTGTTCGACTCCGTCAGGTAAGACCGCCCAGTGTTCATACCGTGGTCACCTGTACATCCATTAATATCCTTAACAAGTGTTTTAGAATGGATCTTGCTTGATGCTCTCTAATCCGAAATCGGGGCATATGCTCTGCTCCTTCACTCTCTACACCATGATCATACCGGGGAATCAGCTGTTCCTCAGGGACTATCTATATATGTATCTGCAGAAAATCCCCTCATGTCATCTTGTCTTCTATTTGCGCATACCTTTTGTTTACGCATGTCTTACACGTATGAATGCACACGGTGTGCGTGGCTAAATGGTCATTACTCTTTTTGAATATGTTCTTAAACTTCACTGCTTGGTTAAGTTTTATGTTTACAAAAACTATCAGTGTATCAAACACTACTATATACTGCTTACTACTTACAGCTATCGAATATGGTTAATTACCTGTTCCCTATTACATCCATCAGTCTAACTCCTTCCTGCGCTGCAGATGGATGGCAATGCCGTCGCAGTTCCCAAGTTCTGTTGAGAAGGGAGGGGGGAGGGTAGTAGAGGGAGGGAGAGAGGAGGGAGGGGGAAGGGGGCAAGGGGGGGGGAAGGGGGAGGAAAAATCTGGTTTGTTTCAGCATGCTTTTTCTATTTGAGGTTAATGCTCTTTCTCAACTATATGTCAGCAAAGGGACTGCTTTCCGATATTTCATGGGGGCCCTCGCAGTACACATGCGGTGACCTAACCTATTGTACTACTAGCCTATCCACAGCAATAGCCTCCAGTACCATGTTCACTACAAACCCGAAATGCGTCTGCTCTAACATCACCATTGTAACAGCACTACACGCGAGACAGAACAGATCCAATGAAGCAGCTTACTCATTCATACTCATCACACACCTACCACCCTCTAACGTACTCTTCAACAATAATACACCAGAACTAGAGCGACACCATAGTAACCAATGACTCGTAATACATCCATCTCGGAGGGCCTTAACATTGTTTCCCTCAATGTCAAAGGTCTCAACCATCCGGTCAAGAGGAGAAAATTTCTAGATTATCTGGCAAAATCCAAGGGTGACCTTCTACTCCTGCAGGAGACTAAACTATCAAAGGATGACGCTGTCTTTATAAACCAACATTGGATATCTCACAACCTTTGCTCCCCAGCAGTTGGCAAAAAAAGGGGGGTTCTCACACTAATAGCTAAGAAATCCAACATCTCCGTAGTTTCACACACTCACGATGATAACGGCCGCTTCATCATGGCACACCTTCAGAGAAACGAAGGTCATATCCATGTCTTAAACATATATGGCCCCAACAATGACGATCCAGAGTTTTGGGATTCACTAGCCCCGACCCTAGATTGTATTCCCCAGGGAGAACTACTAATTGTGGGGGGCGATTTCAACCTGCCACTAGACCCAATCACCGATCGACACTCGAATTGCGCCTACCACCCCACACGCTCACATACTAGTTTACACCGCCTATGCTCCAGATTCAACTTACAAGACTCATGGAGACTCCAACACCCTGATGGCCGTGATTACACCTTCTACTCGCCTCCTCATAATTCCTACTCGAGGATAGATTATATCCTCATTAATAGCCCCTTCACCCACCTCATCGAAGAAACCAGTATTGCCCCTAAATTGATTTCCGACCACTCAAGCATACAGACCAAACTAGTGGGTTCCAGTTCCATTCTCCCCCCTAAAAGATGGAGATTCAATGACGAAATATTCTCCGAGCCAGAAAACAAACGAAAAATCGAGGAGGCCATCCTTGACTACCTCAAACATAATGACACCCCCGACTCAGACATAGCGAGTGTTTGGGAGGCACTCAAAGCCACTTTGAGAGGAGTAATAATAGGCATCCGAGCTCAAACTAACAAAAAACTAAACAAAGACTTGTCCACTCTGGAAGACAACATCAAAAAGCTGGAAACCGCCCATATAGCAGATCTCCAAAACTCGAATATTTTAAACGACCTCACCAAACTCAAATATGAATACAACTCGATACTCAGCAGAAGGGCAGGGGTCTGGATCAATAAGTTTAAGGCTCTAAGAACATGTGAGGGCAATAAAGCTGGGAAGATCTTAGCATCATATCTAAAACATAAAAATAAGCAATTCAACATTGCCTCAGTTAAAGATAGCAACAATGCCATCCAAACAAAGCAGAATCTAATTCTTAATACGTTCAAATCATTTTACCAAGACTTGTACAAAAATAACCTAGACTTTGACTCGGAAGAGTGTAACAGGTACCTAACCTCACTGGGTCTTCCTAAACTAAACGGTACTGATAAGGACACACTGAACTCTCCGATTACCCTTCAGGAAATATCAGCGTCCATTAAGACGCTTAAATGTAAGAAAGCACCGGGTCCTGACGGGTTCTCAGCCAGCTTCTATAAAGAACTCACAAACTCCCTGAGCCCAACTCTCCTAAAACTATTCCAATCCTTTAGCGTAACAAAAAGTATTACCAAGTCCATGAGTGAAGCTACCATCATAGTCATACCTAAAGATGGTAAAGACCCTCTGCTAACCAAAAATTACAGGCCAATCTCCCTAATTAACTTAGATTGCAAAATTTATGCTAAGATCCTCGCCACACGTCTAAATTTACAACTCCCAAAGCTAATCAGCACATCACAAGTAGGCTTCATGAAACAGCGCATGTCTAACGATAATACGAGGATCCTCTGTCACGTCATTGAAAAAGCCAAAATGCTCGCAGCCCCGGCCGTAGCCATTACTCTCGACGCAGAGAAGGCGTTTGACAGAGTCTCCTGGTCTTTTCTCAAGAGCTGCATGTCCGCCTTTAATCTGGGAGAAACTTTCACTGATTTGGTTATGGCCCTATACCGGTCACCTTCCGCACGCATTGCTATAAACGGTTCATTGTCGGACGCCTTTCCCTTAGAACAAGGGACTAGACAGGGCTGCCCCCTCTCCCCTTCACTTTTCCTCTTGGCAATGGAGCCCCTAATTGCACATATAAAAAAAAATGATAACATCAAAGGTGTGGAATTCGGGGATAAGTGCGTCAAACTCGCCGCCTATGCGGACGATATCCTGATTGTAACGGAATCACCAGAATCTTCAATCTCTGCACTAATGTCCACCATAGATAGTTACTCTTCCCATTCAGGATACAAACTCAACCGGGATAAATCTGAGGTCAAACCACTCAATATTTTAACCACCAAAGAGGTGCTGGGAGACTCAGGGCTATGTTGGCAACCAGAGTTTGTGAAGTACCTAGGTATCGAGTTTGGTGACTCCCTCATGGAGACCCTCCATCGAAATGAAAAAATCACTTTAAATAAAATCAAGACGCAACTAGAGGGGTGGTCCCCCCGTTTCATCACTTGGTGGGGTAGGGTGGAAACCATCAAGATGATGATTTCACCTCTAGTTAATTACCTCATATCTATGCTCCCACTAACCCTCACACCAGACTTCTATCACAAACTAGACATGGCCATCTCTAATTTCCTATGGAAAGGGAAAAGGGCAAGAATCAGCATAAAAAAGCTTCGCTTAGACAAATCCGCGGGAGGGGTCAATTTACCAGACTTTAAGAGATATGAGACCGCTTTCCTAGCCAAACAAGGAGCCCACTGGCTCGCTCCCTCACCTGAATACACCCCAGTATGGCTAGAAATTGAGGAGGGAATTCTTAACGGTATCTCCCCTAGCCCGGCCCTCTCATCCAACCTGAACAAACTGACCCATTCTAAATCGATATTTCATAACACAAAATCTGCTCTCCTAAAGTTTGATAGAATCCTAGAAATCAACATCCGGGGCTCACGATGGGAATCCCTTTGGGACAACCGTAACATTCTGTACAAGGGTAAGCCCATGCACAACGAGACATGGATCAAAAAAGGCATACTGTTCCCACACCAGCTGTACGCGGGGGAATACCCTATTCCCTTCAGCGACCTACAAATCAAATACGATCTTGCACCAATTGAATTCTATAACTTCCTAAACGTAAAAACGGCTTTGTCCAAACTCAAACTCTCCCCGACACCGCCCTCACTCCCACCATACCTTGCCAGACTAAACAGACTAGGACACCAGGTTTCCTTTCTCTATAAACTCAGCCGTCCCCAACAATCTGGCCTTACTGCCCCAATCACACAATTCTGGAATAACCTTTCATCTAGGCCAATCACAGACTCAGATTGGACCAACGCATGGATATCCTGCACGAGACACAAAATCAGCCCTACACTATCACAGACAAAATACTGGCTCTTACACAAAGCCTTCTGGACCCCTGCACGATTATTTGCACACAACCTCTCCCCAGATGCCTTTTGCTGGAATTGCAAACGCGCGGGGGGTGACTTATCACACATCATCCTAGAATGCGACTGCGTGGCGCAATTCTGGGAGAATATATTCGACTTGATCTCAAAGCTATTCCCCATCTCACCGGTGAAAGAGCTCCCTTACCTAGTTTTCGGGTTCACCCAGAACCCATCCCTTGATGCAGATGATAGGGCATTACTTGACCTCCTCCTCTCGGCTGCAGTTAAGACAGTCCTCGGCAACTGGAAAGATACCAGCAAGGCCAACTACGCAGGGTGGTTAAATTGGATAATTAGCTTACGTGGAGCAGACAATATTACACTGCTTCAGACACCGTGGCGTCCTGCCACGAGAAAACTATGGTCGACTCTTGATAACTACTTCACGACACGTAAGCCACCTTAGATGGGCCCACACACCGTCCACGACTCACCAACATATGCTGCCCGACTGCCTTCATTGCACTCCTAGCCACCGTAAATAATTGTCCTTAATGAATGAGTAAAATGCTGTTGAAATACAATGTCTGTTACTGAATTGTTGTGAGTATGTGATACGTGCTCTACTGTTGTACTTTTGTACTGACATTTACTATGATGTACTGTAGCGTACAGTAATTTTGATTCGTAAATTTATGACTCATATTACACTAATGGACTTGCTTTATATATGTCTATGCTGTAACAACCAATAAAAAACTTTTGAAATAAAAAAATTGTTTTTAAAACATTTTAGGATACCGATCGGTATCCAGTTGACTAATGGGTGGAGAGACCTGGAAGCTATGATAGACTCAGGGGCCACTGGGTTGTTCATGGATGAGACCTTGGCAGATGTCTTACAGCTGCCTTTAGTTAAGAAAGAGGTACCTGAAACCGTCTTGGCAATAGATGGGAGGGAATAGAGCGCGGGACCCATCGGTTTCTCCACAAGCGCCTTATCTGTGCGCTGTGTGCCTTCACATGAAGAGTCCCTGACCTTCAACATCATACGAGCACCGCAGTATGGCGTCATTTTAGGATTGCCTTGGTTGGTCAAGCACAATCCTTCCATAGATTGGGTTGCCAGGACTATTCTTTTTAATAATTTGGAATGTAAGGAGCATGGCAGTCAAGAACCCCGTAGTTTTCCGGTACAAGCCTTAGCCACCCTTCTGCACGTTGCTACTACAGAAGAGCAGGACATTACTTTACCAGTGCAATATGAACAGTATAGGGTCGTGTTCAACGAACAACAAGCCAAGGTGTTACCCCCTCATAGGTCATATGACTGTCAAATCGACTTAGTGCCAGGTGCGGTGGTACCGTGTAGTAGGATATATGCTCTCATGGACACGGAAAACGAGTATCTTAAAACGTATTTGAATCAGTACTTAGCGAATGGATTTATAAGACCTTCTAAGTCTCCTGCAGCCTCCCCTTTGTTTTTCATACTGAAAGCAAATGGGTAAAAACGCGCGTGCATTGATTTTAGAGCCCTAAACCACGTTACCATCAAGAACCGATATCCCCTACCTCTCATCCCTGTTCTGTTGGATCAGGTGAAAACAGCTCAAATATACACACCGCTGGATTTAAGAGGCGCTTATCACCTGGTTAGGGTTCGGCAAGGGGATGAGTGGAAAACTGCGTTTCGCACTCGTTTTGGGTTGTTTGAATTTACGGTGATGCCCTTTGGGCTGTGCAATGCCCCCGCTGCTTTTCAATTCTTTCTGAATTAAGTGTTGCGGGAATATCTGGATGTTTTCACAGTACTCTATATTGACGATATATTTATTTATTCTGATTCAGTGGATCAGCATTACCAGCATGTGTGTTTGGTCCTGCAAGCCCTGCGTGACAACGGATTATTCTGCAAGCTGAATAAATGCGAATTTTATGTTCAGAGGGTGGAGTTTTTAGGAGTAATCATTTCACCACAAGGATTGGAAATGTCTGATCGGAAAATAAAAGCTGTAAAAGACTGGCCACAACCAAGCAATGTAAAAGAAGTGCAATGCTTTTTGGGCTTCGCTAATTTTTATAGACAGTTTATACCACAGTTCTCAAAGATGGTTACACCAATAACGAAACTGTTAAGAAAAAACGTTCCTTTTGTATGGACTACAGAAACCGAAACCTCCTTTACTCAGCTGAAAGGAGCCTTTACTTCAGCCCCAGTTTTGGCTCACCCAGATCCGGAGAAGCCGTTTGTAGTAGAAGCTGATGCTTCAGACATGGCAGTGGGTGCAATACTGTCACAAAGGGATGCACAGACAGGACAGCTACATCCAGTAGCCTACATGTCTCGCAAACTCAATGAGGCTGAAACTAGGTACACCATTGCGGAAAAAGAGCTACTGGCCATTAAGGACGCCTTCTCTACATGGAGACACCATCTAATGGGAGCCAAGCATGTAGTCACAGTATACACGGACCATCGAAATCTACAGTTTATGAGGTCAGATCGCTTATTGTTCCCCAGGCAAATGCGCTGGATGCTGTTTTTTTCTGAATTCAATTATATCGTTCCCTACAGACCAGGTGCAGAAAATGGGAACGCGGATGCTCTTACCAGACAGGAAACAGGGAATGGCCAGGAGAATAAACAAACCTTTTCCATATTGGCCCCTGAGCAAGTCATAGGCGTGGTGCACTCTGAACAGATTTTACATTCTGTAGCCCGTGCCAGCACAACTCCCTCATGGAGGAAATGGTCCAAAGAACATCCTCAATGGCAGATGCGACAAGGGGTACCGATCAGAAACCGACAAATGTTAATACCCTCAAAAGCATTGCAAGAACGAGTGCTCCATTGGTGTCATGTGGTTCCCAGTGCAGGTCACAATGGCATCAACAAAACGCTGGATAGGATTCTGAGGTATTTTTGGTGGCCTTCGGTTAAGACCGACGTGACACTTTTTGTACGGAAATGTGAAACCTGTGCTAAAGCGAAGACTGATCACAGGAAAGCTCAAGGGTTGTTGCAGCCGTTACCCACTCCCTCGATTCCCTTGGATACCATCTCCATAGATTTTATAGTAGGATTGTCTAAAGACCAAGGGCACACTGTAGTCTTGATAGTAGTAGACAGTCTCACAAAAGGGGGCGCATTTCATAGCCTGCAAAACACTACCAACTTCTGGGCAGTTGGCTAAAATTCTTCTAAGTCAAATTGTGCGATTAAATGGACTGTCCTCCACTATTGTAACCTATAGAGGGTCTCAATTCACGGCGCAATTCTGGAAAGAGTGGTGTGAGGCCTTGCACATCAAATCCGCAAAATCCACAAGTTTCCATCCGCAAACGAACGGGCAGACTGAGCGTTTAAATCAAACCTTGAAACAGTACCTACGGTGCTATGTACGAGAAAACACGGATGAGTGGGTGGATCTGTTGTGGGTGGCAGAAACAGCTTACAACAGTGCGACCCATCAGTCCACCAATCACACCCCTTACTATAGCAACTACGGGTTTCATCCTAGATTCTTGCCCTTGGTCCACCCTGGGATGGATTATCAATTACCTGAAGTACAGAACAGAGTGAAACATATACAACACACTATCAAAAAGACACAGTTGAATCTTCAGAAAGCAAAAACAAGATATAAGAGACAAGCGGATGTACGCCGTAGGGAAAGTCCCCGTTATAAGCCAGGCGACGTGGTCTGGTTGCCCACGAGGAACATTAGATTCCGCAGATGTAGCATCTTTAACCGACGCTACGTAGGGCCCTACAAGGTGATAAAGTGCATCAACCCTGTCTCAGTCAGTTTAGCCCTGCCAAAATCCATGAGGATCCATCCGGTGTTCCATGCATCCTTGCTGAAACCTTCATACACGCCGGTGGCGAAATCACCCTCTCCTGTGTTGGTGGACGGTGAACCCGAATATGAGGTTTCTAGGATACTGGACTCCAAAATGAGGGGTTCCTCCTTATGGTATCTGATTTCCTGGAAAGGATAAGGCGTGGAGGAAAATTCCTGGGAACCTGCGAGAAGTGTTCATGCTCCCAGATTTGTGCGTGCCTTCCACATGCAGTTTCCTAATAAACCGCGTCTTCGTCAGCCTCTGTAGGGAGGGGGGATGTACTGTCATACTCTCCGGAGTTGTGGATAAGCGCTGGGCGCGCGGCGAGCGCACAGGCAATAATGCTCGCAGAACTACATTACCCAGGTTTTGCTTCCGGGTAGGCGCGTGCGCATTCTAATGACACGCCTACCCAGAATTCATTTAGGTTGGGCGGAGGCAGCGATCGGTGCTGCGAATTCTGATCGGCGAGGAAACGCGAAGCAAGGACGACTCACGCCCTGGGATCCTGACTCATTCGAACACTTCCTAGAAGGGCGGTAAGGGTGACGTTGTCATCGCTCTGGGGGCATAACATTAAGCAACCTCTCACGGGGGTGTATCAGACGCTGGGTGCAAGCGCATAAACATTGGTCTTTATGATAGAGGTGGAAAGCTATACCTCCAACGTGGGCAGTCTACCGTAGTGTGTGCCTTCAAACAATGTACCCCGTACTGTTACGGAAACGTGATTACACTTTATTAGCTGTGCTGAAACAGCAGAGGAATGCTTGGCATCATGATTCATGTTAATTAAGCTGTGCTGAAAGGAACAGAAGAAGTGTGTGGCATGAGGATAATGCCAGCTTCCGCATATTTCATTTACGTTGATGAGTATCCCTAATAAAACCGTATATGCTCCTGTGCTCTCTCTCTCTCTTTTAGCAAGGACTTTGGTGTGAGATAGGTTCAACCCCCTCTGTGATGAAAGTAACAACATTCTTTGTGGTGGGTACAGTGTGTGTATGAGCAAGTGTGTGTGTGTTAGAGTTTAGTGTATTGATACTTACCTTGAGCATTTTTCTCCTTTATGTTGCATATAAAAGAGCCTGCATAAATGTGATATCCTCATCGAGAACTTGGTTACGAGAAAGCACGTTTTGTTTCCTTTACAGGTAGTTATTGCTCAGCATAATGCTATGGGTTTTTGGTTTAGGATTACTGTAAGTAGACTAGGCTGGTAATTGTGTTTTATCTTGTCTTGTAGGTCTCCCTCCCTGCTGTCCCCATCCTTTCCTTCCCTCGCTTAATCATTCCTACCCTCTGTGCTGTTATAGCATCAGAGGGTGGAGCGATTGAGAGGTGGATCCATTTGAGCAACGCACCGATCCTGGGAGTTTGGAATAAAACCTTGACAGTCCAGATGATGGGTCTTGGGTTGTTGATCGTAATTTTGTTGAAAGATATGAAGACTGGTCTAGGATATGTCTGGCAGCGTAGGTAGGCTTGATGATGCTTTGGGTTAGTCCCAGGTTCCCAAGGTTGTGAGAAAGGGCAGCTGAGTTGGGGTCAGTCCGGTCTTCAAAATGGAATTTGATGTCTCCGAGAAGGGTAAAAGCACTGACATTGAGGACTTGTGTGTAACTTGACATACATCTGCTGCAATATTTGGCACAGTGGTGTGCCAAAGGCTGAAATATGGAGAAACAATTATTAGCAGATCATAGTAATGATATTGAGCTTCCCAGATACCTCATGAAGGGGTTCCGGATCCCTGGAGACTGCCCGCATGTGATCCGACAGGTAGCAGAAATATGGGAACAAGCAGCCACCCTGGTCATTGCCATGCCAAAATACTCCCCCTGCAGTGGTTTTGGCCAGATCCAAATGGTTATGGATATTACAATGTCGTACGAAGTGGGATGCCTGATAGCTGGAGATATGTATGCAAACTGAGTGTTTTTTACATTTGAAGAGGCAAAAGACTGGTTCCAAGTCCAGGCGGTCAGTATTTGCAGTATGCAAAAATAGCCTTCACGGTCTGCGATGTGTGGACTTAATTTCCTGATGAACCGGCAGAGTCCCACACGTGAGCCCTACTCCTTGACCCGGGCTCCACCAGGGGGTTAATCTCACATTTATATAAAGCCCTGAACGCAGATTGCACAGTTGAGGCATCCGCAGTTAAAGACAGGTGGAAGGCAGACCTACCAACCCCACTTACGGAGGGTGAATGGAAAAGAGAGTTTGCACAAGTCCGCGAAGTAGCTAGAAATGCCAGATTCAAACTTACTCTATTCTACTATCTACACCATGCGTATCTGACACCTCAGCGACTGGCGCAAATTACCCCTGAGAGGTCCGCGGCCTGCTCCAGATGCGGCACGGACCCCGCCACATTCCTCCATATGACCTGGAGCTGCATCCGCCTCTCTGTGTACTGGCAACAGGTGACCCAGGCGCTCCGCATTGCCACGTCTGTACATGTGGAGAACTCCATTAAGCAGTGTCTACTGGGGATATTACCAATACCAAGAAAGGGGGCACACATGAGACACAGATTCACACTTTTAGGCCTCATCATATCCAAGCATCGCATTGAAATACACTGGATACACATTATGCACCCCTCAGCATAGACACATGGGGGCAGATATGCGCGAATGAGGCATAGCCGAAGAATGTCTTTTGAAAATGGTGCACAGAGATGAGAATGCAGAGTGAAACCTGGATGAATGGGGGCACATGCTGGAAGCACTCCAGTCAACCATGGACCAGACCAGAGAGGGAGAGGGTGCAGCACAGGTGTCAAATACCATTCACTCAGCGCAAAGCCTAGAAAATGATGGAAGCCTCCTCATCCCCACAAGCAAGTAGGCAGATACCATTGAGGGGAAAATGGTCAATCCTTTATCACTCCTAAAACTGTAACTCCAGACATCTAATAGCCGAGCACTAGAGGGTACATTTCTTCCGCTCATAAGGAGGCCCGTCGCTAGTCGCTGTCATCCCCTTCTCACCATCTTCTGTATTTCCTTTTTTCCTTTCTTCTCCTAGTATAATCAGCAACATTGTTTTGATCTAATTTCAGTATTTTGATATTATTTAGATTTAAAAAAATTGCACACAAAACTCCGGGATGAACAGACGCCTGGGCAGTACCATGGATATAGGCATGCCCAAAAACTGTAACAGCTGAGCAACATCTGTGTCAATGTAATGTTAAGGCATCCTATGGTTGCAAGGCAACTGAATGTTTGCTGTATCTATGTGTAGCAAACTGTATGAGGCGATTTTGTGCAACATGCAAATAATAATAAGCAAAAAAAAAAACTTGACATACATGAGTTCAGAAGGCTTAATCTTCTGGTTCATATAGGTAGACCTAATGGGGATGAGGGTCTGTTAACGCCTACGGGGGTGAGGGTATCATGACGCCCCCAGACACTGAACTCAGCAATCACCCCACTCTGTTGGAGTTCCCGAAGTATCTATTGGTTAGCTATGGTAAACTACAATGTGGCCCAGTCCTTGAGAAATGAGGCCTAACACAAAAGAGGCAATGCAACCCCACTCACCTCCAACGGGAGCAATCAACTGTTCCACACTTCTATGTGTCCAAGGGCCATATTATCAAGGAACGGCGATAACATTATTGCTGGAACCTGGGCTTCTATGGGAATTCACAAGGGCATGTTATCAAGCCCATTATCGCCGCTTTAGCGGCAAGAAACTGCCGCTAAAGCGGCGATAATGTTATCGCCATTGCTTGATAATATGGCCTCACATCCAACAATACATGGTAGGAATATGCTGATTAGCAGTACATCCGAGAAATAGAGACACTTGATATTGCACCCTGATGCATCAGTTTATGTGTTACTGACTTTTACTGGGTCATATGATATCTAAAAACAAGATTGATATCTTTAATTCATTATGTCTGTGATAAAACATGTAACATCAGCTATAAAAAATGATATACCTGCAGAATATCTTTATGCCTCAGGCTTTCTGAGATATTGGTTAAATTGTTTCTAAAAATATACTCTAATGTTAGTTCCTTAGTCTCTAAGAAAAATTCATCTAATACCTTAGCAGGTTTTACTTTGTTCAATTTGTTATAAGAAGGCACTTGCGCAAAAATGTTATCTACATCTGAAAAATGATATTCTAATTTCCCTGTCTCATAAAACAAACTAGCTATTACACTACATGTTATACCATACGTTGCTGGAAGGTGATGATATGTCACTCCCTCAGAAACAGATGCAGGTAACTGCATACATACGTAGCAGTCCCGTACGTCCATTGTCTTTACATATTCATATAATAACTTTGAAAATACATTAGAAAAATCTGTTATTGATCTGTCTTTATGCAAATAATTTTTATCTATTCTAGTTGGAACTACCTTTGGAATTTTCCCTATATTAGTTTTGTTCTCACTATGTCCTTCTAATGTATCTATAGTAGCTTTTAAAGAAATAACAAGAGCAAGGATGCTCCATAAAAGCATTAATAATCCTGTACAACAACAACACATTTTACACCATCTTTTCATGAATGTACATATAACTTTACTACTTTCTATGTTAGCCATCTTGTTAAAATGGACCGTGTCTTTTGACTTAGCCTCTTTTACTTCACAACTAGTTTTTCTAACCTAGGTTCTACCAGTCTCTATCTTTAATTCAATATCTTGTTTTTCTTCATCAATAGTTTTCTTAACTTATTCAGTTTGGCATCTCATCGTCCTTCACTCTCCTCTCGTCTTCCAAACATGGATTTTCCTGAACTTCCGTTTCTTCTTCTCCAATGTCGGACAAAAGAACTCTCAGGATTTCCGATTCTATTTCATCCTCAACCACTTTCAGTACAGTCTCCTCTGGATTTCCTTGACTATCTGCTTCTTCTCCCTTTTCAGGCAGAGCCATGTACGTCCATTCTGGTGACTTATACTTCTGGTTAGGTTTCCTTGTTCTTCTACTCTCTTTGTCTTCAGTTAATTCGTCTTCTTTTGATTTCTCTTGACTTGTCACTTCATTCACCTGTTCAGCTCTTGGTGGATTCACTCGTGTCAGCCTGTATCTCAGTTTCCTTATTTTATTGGGCCAATCATCATCTCTTGCAACTCTTTTTACTTTACTTCCTTTGTCATTCTTTTCATTCCTCCAAGCTCTCTTTCTTAGAACTCGACCTTCAGGTATTTCATTTTTACTCTCTTCAGATTCTGTCTCAACTTGCTTTGTCTTTTCAGCAACTTCTTCTTCCACCACTTGTTTTGTTTTTCCTACTTCTGTCCCTCCTCCGTCTCCGGCACGCAATCTTCCTGCTGGCTACTTGTCCCTTCACCTAACTCGATGTTGCAGTTCCCTACACCTCCTCGGGGGTCTTCCACAGAAATCTGTCCCTCTCTCTCTGTACCTGTCCCTTGTTCACTTAGATTTGTTATTTCAGGTGGAATTTCTCTCAGTCTCTCATCTGGTACTTCCTTTTCATGAATTTCTTTTGTTGCGTCTTCAGTACTCTTTCCTCTTTTCTTCCTGTGTTCCTTCTTGGAACCCTGCGCTTCTTGCTCGTTTCCAGAATCGCTAGATTCGGAAATCTGCAATCTTCTTCTCAGAGAGATACTTCTGGGGACTAAAGCTGATCTTTGTTCTGTTTCCCCCCTTTCAGAGTTTCCTTGTGTCTTTGACCCTTCATCATCTGATTCAGTGCTTAATTCTGATTCATCAAAGTATTCTTTTCCTGTGCTGTCCACTGGATTTGGAATTCTCAATGTATGACTGGCATGGATCCAGTTTTTCAGTCCAGCACACTTCACAGCTGTTGTCGTGGTCAAAATGACTTGTCGTGGTTTTCCCCACCTTGGAACCAGACAATTTCTTCTTCTGTGGACTTTTATCCTTACCCAATCACCTGGGCTCAGATCATAGGCTGGCTTCTTTTCAAGTGTGGTGGCATCTGGTCCAACCTGATGAAACACAGAATGAACTGTGTCAGCCAGGCCTTTACAGTATTCCAACACCATGTCATCAGAAATTGTCATCAGCTTGTTGAGTGGTATAAACACATGTCTCATTGCACGTCCCATGATTATTTCATGAGGACTCAATACTGTAGTTCTGTCTGGAATGGCCCTGATTGTCATGAGTACTAGAGGCAAGACATCAGGCCATTTCATACCTGTGGCCAAACACATTTTCTCTATTCTATTTTTGATAGTACCATTCATCTGTTCAACCACACCAGAAGCCTCTGGTCGGTAGGCACAATGTAGTTTTTGTTGTACATTCAATGCTTCACAAATTAATCCTACAATCTCATTATGGAAATGTCCTCCTCGGTCTGACTCAATTGTCGCTGGGAACCCGAACCTGGGGATGAATTCTCTCAACAGTAGCTTGGCTACTGTCAACTCATCATTTCTTCTTGTTGGGAATGCTTCCACCCACCTGGAGAATAGGCAGACTACTACTAAAACATACCTCAATCTGTTACAGGGAGGCATATCAATGAAATCTACTTGCATTCTGGTGAAAGGCCCTCCTTCTCGACCTATTGTTCCCAGACTCACTACTGTCTTCCTGACAGGATTGTACTGCTGACATATTAAGCATATTTGACAAAGACTTTCTGCCACAAGTCTGAATTTTGCATTGTACCAGGTCTGCTTAAATGACCTGATCATAGCATCTCGTCCAATATGTCCCTGGCCATGATACATCCGTGCCATGGTAGACATCATGCTATCAGGCATAACTGGTCTTCCATCTCTATAGACCCACACATGATCCTTTTCCCTTGGGGCACATCCTGCTTTTACCCACTGTCTCATTTCCTCATCTCCTGCCTCATCCTGCAATTGTTTTACCTCTTCCCAAGTTCCCACAATGTTAGTGAACATCAATGAGCAAGAAGACATTTCTCTTTCCTTAGCCCGATTGACCGAATTCTGATTTCGTGCACAATACTGTGCCATGTCATTGGCGTGCCTGTTCCCGGTGGCAATATAATCACCACCTTGACTATGTGCACCACATTTTACAACAGCCAATTGTTTAGGCAGCTGTATTGCCTCAAGCAACTTTCCAACCACTTCTGCATTCTTAATGGGAGTTCCACTCGAGGTCAGGAAACCTCTTTGCAGCCATAGTTGGCAGAAGTCGTGGACGACTCCAAAGCCATACTGGCTATCAGTTATCACAGTCACTCTAACACTCTTCCCAATCTTGCATACTCTAGTCAAAGCCACAAGTTAAGCTACTTGGGCTGATTTCACTCCTTTCAAATATGAGGCTTCAATTATACTGCATACGCTGCACTTAGCACTCCTTCATCCGTTCTCAAACATGACCCATCAACGAACATCACAAAATCACTTTCTGGCAAAGGTACATCTTTTATGTCTGGTCGTGGTTTGGTACAAAAATCAAGTACATCCAGACAATCATGATCAACTTCATCTCTTACCTCCACAATCTCGTTATCAGACAATAATGTTGCTGGATTCACATTCACACATTTTGCAAGACTCACATTAGTTGCACCTAATATGACCTTCTCATACTTAGTCAGTCGACTGTGTGTCATATACTGAGTACGACGCCTTGTCAACAGAATTGCTACATCATGAGGTACAAACACTTTCAAAGGATATCCCATCACAATTCCTTCACTCTGCTCCAAACTTCGACATGTTGCAGCCACCACTTTCAAACATCCAGGTAAACCTACAGCTACTGGATCTAGCATTGATGAAAAATATGCAATTGGTCTTCTCAATTTTCCGTGTTTCTGGGTCAACACAGAAAGTGCACATCCATTTCTCTCACTGCAATACAACTCGAATTCTTTCTCATAGTCAGCATTCCTAATGCAGGTGCTTCACACAAACCATCTCTCAATTGTCTAAATGCTGCCAATTCTTCTCTGCTTAATTCAAGGGGATCTTTTACATCACTTCTCGTCAATCGCACCAAAGGCTTTGCAATCAAGGAGAAGTTCTCTATCCACTGACGGCAGTACCCTACCATTCCCAAAAACATTCTTACTTTGAGTCATGGGAGCTCTCATTCCTTTTATAATTCTGATTCTGTCTATGGTTATTTTCCTTAGTCCTTTCTCAATGTTGTGTCCCAGATACTGCACTTCCTTCTTGCAAAACTGTAGTTTTGTGGGTGACACTTTAAGTCCTCCATCTGCCAAATGATTCAGTAAGGCTATTGTATCTACCTCACAGGCTTCACGTGTTTTTGACGCCACCAAAAGGTCATCAATATATTGTACCAGTACATAATTTTCTGGCATTTCTAGATTCTCCAAAGATCTCTTTAACAACTGATTGAATATTGAGGGGCTCTCTGTATACCCCTGTGGGATTCGGCACCATGCCAAAATACGCTCACCAAAACGAAATGCAAAAATTCGCTGACTGTCATGGTGCAATGGGATGGAAAAGAAAGCATGACACAGATCAATTACTGTGTACCATTCTGCATCATGGGGAATCTGATATAAAATCACTGATGGATTTGGTACAATGGGACAACATGATAACACAATTTTATTCACCTTTCTCAAATCTTGCTCTATCCTGAATTTCCCATTAGGCTTTTTCAGTCCCATTATCGGTGAATTACATGGACTACTCATTATTTCTCTCAAGATTCCTTGTCTGATCATTTTCTCTATTATAGAAGTTACACCTTCAATTATTTCAGGTGTCAATCTGTACTGTGGAACATTTGGATATGTTCCTCCTTCCTATACAGTTATTATAACTGGATCTACATTTCTCATTAATCCTACATCTTCTCCAGTGAAATCCCAAACCTCTGCTTTTACAGAGTTTCTCAGTTTTTTTGGTAATTCATCAGGGTTGAATACAGCATAAGTTTCAGTAACTTCACTTTCTCTGTTAGCTAGGGTCATCTTATACAATACATCATCATCTGGTGTTTCAAAAGCTATTCCATCCGGAGTACAAAATATAGTGCAATTTATTTTGCACAACAGGTCCCTACCTAATAAATTCACAGGACTGGTGTCACACACCACAAAGCGGTGCATTTCTGAAAATTTCTGAAAATTTCCCTATGCTGACTTTCACTGGCTCAGTAAGATATGTCTTAATTTGCCTGTTGGACACAACAACTACTTGGATCGTTTCATCCGAGAGAGGAAGATTCTTAACATCAGCTGATCTAACAGTTGATCAAGTAGCACCAGTATCCACTAGGAAAGTAATATTTTCATCATTAACCCTCCCATCTACAAAAGGTCCTGTCTGGTCTACTTCTAGAGTTGCACCAAGTACGCACTCTTCTTCCTCCCTTCGGCAGCGTCAATAGCTCTCTTCTGCGTCACTCTCATCGCGTTGCAGCCAATACTGCGAGACAGCGCTAGCGCGCGGTAGCTTATTTACCTGTTCTTCATTGTAGAATCCCGATTCACTACTATACTTCTGTGTGTTTCTGCTCTGTGGAAAAGGCGGCTTTGGCACCTGATTCTGTGGGGGAACAACTTGCTGCTGTTGCTGCAGTTGACCACTCACCTCATGCTGCACCTGTGGGTTCAATGATGGATTTTCATTGTTAGTACTCGGGGGAAATTTACACTCGGATTTCCAATGCCCTATCCTGCCGCAATTATGACACGGAAATTTCTTTTTAGCTTCTTCAATGTTCCCTTTGTACTACCCATTATTAAATTTTGGCTTGGTCCCTGCTTGTTCCACCAATTGTGCTTCCTGTCTCTCCGCTACCTTTACCTGTGCCCACATTGCCTTCTCCTTTAACTTCCGCTGTTTTGCTTCAATTTCATCACTGAAGTATTTAGCATGTCTCAATACTTCATCTATTTTCTTGTTTTGCCAATCTACCGTATGCTGTTTAATCATATCACCAATTTCTGGTCGTAAACCATATACAAATCTGTATACAAAATGGCTCAAATCCTTTTCACTCAGATTCTCGTCTCCGCTAAACTGCTTAAAAGCGTGTATTAGCCTCTCATAGTATGCATGTACTGATTCTTTACTTTCCTGGTGTGTTCGATCAATTTTTACCCAGTCTGTCTCTTTAGGGGGCACTTTATTTTTCAAAAATACCATAACTTGCTCATACTTCTTCATTACCTCAGGGTCTGGTGCTCCTGTTTTAGGACAAAATATCCTGTCTCGTCCATGGAACATGTACATATCCTCCTCCTGGAACCTCTCTCATAGGGCACTCTGTCACTACCTTCTCCTTTTCTCTCACAGGAAATGCTGAAAATGTCTTATCTGAGGCATCATCGCATTTTCTATACCACCTGCTTCTCCATTTATCCACGCCTCCCAATTTTCTCAGCAAAATGATTATGTCCTTAATTTGACCTATTCGTCCTGTGGTGTTCATATTCTCAATGTCCTTTTCAGTGAATTCTACTTGATAAGGTTTCTGTAAGGCTTTTACCTTTTCCATATCAATACCCATTTCATTTGCTACTTCTTCTAACCTTTCATGCAAGTTTTTCGCTCTCCAGGTTGCACTTTTGCACAAAAATAATAATTCTTCATCCTGATAGGTTTTCAATTTTTCTGTCGGGATAGTCCCTATGATTAACTCTTCCAATACCATTCGTAACTTGGCCACATCAATTGATTGGGATTCTTTGTCTTTCCTCTGCAAGCTTTTCAACCATTCACTTAGCTCGTCTGTTGATGGTCCTACTGGTTTTTCTACACTTCCGTGTCCAAAATCATTCTGTGTTTCTGACACTGGCTCTATCATTGTCATACGTCTTTCTGCACAATTCTGATCTACAAATGGATTATTTGTAAACTTTGGTTCATTAACACTCATAGTCTGTCTCCATGAATTTTCTTTCTGACTCACTCTTGGTTGTTCTACGGGGTTACTATTTCTGTAAGGGACTGTCAAACAATGCTCACTGTCCTTCTGTTTTTCAAAAATGGGCATTACTGGACCTATTGTTACTGGAACAGTTACAGCTTCTAGATTCTTGGTCAATTCTCTTATTTTCTCAGTTAATTCCAGGGTTGTTTTTGCTAATTCTACTGAATTTTCTCCATCTGTTCTTCCTTCTGATCTCTTTTCTACCTCTCTGGTACCACTGTCTTTACTCAAACGTAGGGATTCTGGTTCCGTTTTTATGATTCGCACTGTTTCTCTCATTGGGGCACTTGGAGTTAACATTTCTGGTTCTGATCTATACGGTGGTGGATTTTTATAAAACATATCATCAAGAACATCATCCACAGACTCATTCACTCCATACCCTCTCGACTCCAAATTATGCCTCTTTTCTACACACTTTCGACCTTCATTCTCTCCTACAGTTCTTACAGGGAACACACCCTCAGTCATGCTCGCATCTCGCCATCTTTTCATTCAGTCACTATGCGTTTTTTGTCCGTATGGTCTCCCAAACCAGTACCTATATCCTCTACCACTTCTTTGTCTTTCTCATTCATGCATTTCGTCTTCCCATTCCGACAAAGCCTCAAACTGTGTCGGTCTAGGTCTTGGTTCCAAATTCATCATTCTTTCCCTCAAGTTTCTTAAAACAGCCAAATTAAATGAACCATGCTCTGGGAAAGCTAATACTCCGTCGTCCTTGGTGTATCTCACCCAGTTATCCAACCAAATACAAGTATGATACCCATATTTCGCAATCATAAAGGATGCAGGGGTTTTCGGTGGAGGAAGTAACTGTCCTTCCCTAGTCTTGACTGGTTTGTCTTTCTTAAACCACTTCTTAATTCTCCCTAACCAGGTCTTCTTCTCCTTCTCTGGTGGGTCGTGATACATCTTCCTGTCTTTCGCGCAACGCTAGTCCCTCTTTACAACTGTACCACTAATCTATCCAATCACAGCGCAACTTCACACTAACGCACCTATTCAGAGAATCCACGTCACTGTCACAGTCCTCGAATCCTAGCGCGACTCACACTAACGCACCAATAAGGAGTGTCTACGTCACCCTGTTTCTTCTCCAATCCTAGCGTGGCGTACACTAACGCACCAATCCGGGGCGTTTCAGAGTTCTGACCGACTGTCCAATCCCAGCGCGGTCATTCTGACGTCAGCAGCCGCTGCGGCAGCTCCTGCTCCTGCTTCTGTCTACCCCTCCTTTACAAATCCGCTCAGTGAGTTTTTGTTTCAATTTCTACACTTCTGTTAGTAACAACACAGAAACATCTCCATTGTCCGCTTCGCTATCCAAAGAACAGCAAAAAGACCTTTCTCACGAGAATTCCGTCTTTCCTGAGAACAGCGCTTACCTCTGCCCTACTACGGAATCATTACTTCCGTTGATAAAGTAGCACATCCCTCTACTTCACCCTTCTAACAAGCATTAGCTAATTGTTTCTCTAGTATTTAATACACATAGTTGGAGACCCAATGCTCCTGAGAAATAAACCCAGAGTTTCGCAATCAACCCAAATGCCTTGGCATTCACACTCATTCACACAAGAAAATATAGTACATTCACACAGAATCCTGTGCTTCCCGAGAACAGCGAACAGTCTGTCCTACTACAGAATTATGACATACGTTAACAAAGCAGCGCTTACCTCTCCTTTGTCCTTCTAACAAGCTCAGATAGTACCTATTACCTTTCCAGTGATAAGCGTTATCGGAATGCCAGTTGGATCCCTGGTACCTAAGACCAGAACTTCACAGGTAACCTTCGCTATCATACACACTTCTCTCATACAGAAAACGTCTCTAATGGCAACACACGGCGATGTCACCGAATCGAACCCAGACAATGCGCCGTGCAACTTCAATTGTCACACGTTTCCCCTGTGTACCTACAGGACAACAACAATTCCGTCTTTCCCAAGAGCAGCGCTTACCTCTGCTCTACTACGGAACCGTTACAAACTTCCGATTTCCTACATCCCAGAAGCCGTGCATACAACGTATAACTCAATGTAACTCAACATAGAGTGTTAGTACATAAATCAATAACGAAAATCAATAAGCAATGTACAAGCAATAATCACTAAACCAAACAATAACAAACCA
Organism: Triturus cristatus; assembly: GCF_964204655.1. Classification (NCBI taxonomy): domain Eukaryota; kingdom Metazoa; phylum Chordata; class Amphibia; order Caudata; family Salamandridae; genus Triturus; species Triturus cristatus. The sequence continues at coordinate 601,633,826 of NC_140594.1, forward strand.
TCATTCTGCTACCAGAAAAACTGTTGCAGCGCGGAGTGCAAAATCCCTCTCTACTGTCACGGACTAAAAGTTCTCACACACGCACACTATCCATACATTCGCTGGTGGGGCCCATAACACCAACACACACTTACCATTAATCCGTGCAAGAGGCGATTATCCTCCTAAGCGCTGAATAATAAGGGAGGATGATACCACTTTACCCTAATGAGCAACAAACCTACAAACCCTTCTTATACTCATTAGGCCCTAGATTCCACATTTGGTATTACCCTCATAACCGGGACGATCTGCTAGTTGTGGTTTAAGTGAAATATCAATACTCTAATTAACCTTTACATTAACACATTTCAATGAATAAAACAACCCAACTCATTTCTGCAGATTCAAATTCGATTTTATATTAATATTGCAAATTAAATCATTCATTTGATCAAGTTGCCATTCACATTTACCTATTCTGGCGAAAGTCGTCCTCTATGTCAAATCTGGCAGTCTCGCAAATCTATGCCCATCAATTTTAGCAGGTTAAGTTCATCAGGATTTTGGGCATTAATTTAGTCCGTCCAAGATTCAGGCTAACAGCTGTCCTGCCGTTTCACCGTCCTCTCCGTCAGCATATCATCAGGAAATCGAAAAGCGCGATCCGACGAATCTAATCACCTCTCTATTCTACCATAATTTATAGTAAAATCACATTCCAAAAGTAGCGAATATTATTTTAGAATGTCTCTGATTGGTCAGTCAAATTTGTTCACCGGGGTTCCCATGCGGTAAATGTCTCTTTAGATGTAGTTCATAATTTTTACGGTCAAAAGTATCTTTTTATTGTTTCTTTCAGGGCATCTGGCTTGCAGCCCAGAACGACCTTGGTAGGCACAGTCGCGTTAGGGTCACAGGAAGGCCACTGCTGCTGATGGTGACGCATGCGCACTTCACCCAGAGACTTTCGTAATGGAGTCAATTCGTCAGACAGGGATGTCAGCCATTTTGTGGCCACTCCAAATGGTCAACTTAAGCAAAGAAACACAAAAACGTAATTAATACATAGAAATGACTAATAAAATGTTATTCCCTCGCTAATACCCATATGTGTGTGTATTTATCTAGCCAAAAGCAACACTCAATGCGGTTTATACTTACTAAATAAAGCACGAGTCACAATTACATCACCAAAGCGACATATATCATACAATGTTCTACTTATGTAACATTAGTATGCGTACGAAATTTAGTTCACGTTATTAATTAGGCCATGCAGATGCAAATCCCATGTGTATTTCAGTCATTAATAAGGTTGATTAGTTATTTCCACATCACTCCAAACCATTAGTACGATTATAATTAATCAATTAATCTAATTAATAAAACAACATGCAAAATGTGGTGGGTATACAAAATTTTGCATAACCCGCTCCGGCAACAACGCATACCATTACTCTGCAAGTCGTTACAACGTCTTGCGGAGAGGGGAGAAGGTGTTGGATTTAAAATCCAACACCTTCCCTACAGTCCGCACAGACTGGAGTTGGAATAGTAAATTTTACTATTCCAACATCCAGGGCCCCTCCTCCGCAAGTCGTTGTAACGACTTGCAGAGTAATGGTATGCGTTGTCACAACGCGGTCATTGTTACAACCGCGTTGTGACAGCATGCGGGATAATGGTATGCGGAGTGAAGAGGCATATTCATCAATATCATTGATATTATTTGGTTTTTGCATAACCACACTTCCTTCTCTTTTAAAAGCAACGTTTTCTGTTTTTATGAGTGCACACTCTCTAGTTCTGATGTACATGAAGGTTGCTTCTTAAAGTGTTACATAAAAAAAACTTCCAGAAAGATTGGATAGATCACAATGATACCATGAATTGTTTTTCCAAGCACAAACGACTACTCTAAATTCAACTTATGTATTATTATATTATAAACAGTCTTTAAAGGTGATGAGGATCACTCCTGTTCTTCATGTGGCCTAGTATCCAAATATGCAACAACACCATGAGTTATAAACCTTCAATACTCTCAGAGAAATAGTAAACATGCATCCGAAAGGTAGACCTGGGCTAAATTTTAAGTATGCTGGCGTAATAGGAGTAATTTCTGTAATTATGGATTACTCTTGTGATGGGAAATCACCTAAATTACGCAATTATGTCAGCCGGAGTAATTCATAGCAAAAGATCCAACTGCAGGAGCACAAGAGCAATGACTAAGAGAAGCCGGTGGCCGCTGGCTACTGGCTACTGCTGTGCATGTTCTGTAGCATTTAGTTGTATTTCCTTAGCGCAAAATGCATCATCTGGCCCATTTTTAGAGAAAATAGCAATAAATGCTGGATTACGATTCTCACGTAATTACGCATAATTACTTATAATTTTGTGAGTACTTACGCTAGAGAGAATTACTCCAGTTATCCACCCCTAACAAAAAGTAAACAATCTCCAAGCTTGCCACAAGGTCTTCCATCAAGGCTGTGACACCAGCAGCCCAAATATGCTGCTTGCCTAGCAAGGATTCTCTCAACCACAAGAAAACTTATATTTAATATTTTCAAAATCTCCACCTATCTTTCCTAACATCAAGAGAGTTATGTGACTCGATGGAAAATGCAGTTTTTGTATTTGCGTTCAGCTGTTTATACCTGTTGAGTCCTATAGAGGCACAACGCCTTCTTCTGCACAGAGTCACTTGTGTTTCGAGTGAATTGCCAACCTTTCTTACTTGGAATGAGCGTGGAACTAATGAGTTTGGAGTGTTACGCATTGGTGAGAGTTCAAGCACAGAAAGGTGAGTCTGTGACACAGATCATGACAGTTACACAAAGTCAGGCAGACTGGATTATTCTAGCTACCATGTTGGGCTCGGTTTAAGCCAGATTTCCATAATAACTTTGAAATTAAGATCCAAGTCAGATCATTAATAAGGCGCACGGAGGACCTTGTTAAACATGGATCTAAATGATGTGAGTGATTTCTTATTTTTTTTGGTTGGGCAGCTGTAGGAAAGAACCAAGCCAATAACACACCTAAGTAACAAAGGCAAGCTTAAGAACCAAACTAGCTTTGAGAGATGAGGATCCTTAATGGAGCCCCACAGGCCCCAGTCAAACTTATCCCAGGCCACACAGGCCCTTCAACTGGGCAGTTTTGTTTACTAGCTCGGGTAATGTGCATTGTGTCACAGAAAACACCACCAATGCTTGAACCATTCTCACCCAAACAGTAAACACTGATCTGATGGGGAACATGTTGAGTGACATGAAGTGCCTGTATTTATGTTTAGCAAAGAGAAGAGCATAAGTTACAGAAAAATGATTGATGAATACTCTCTGATAAACTTTGGCATTCTAGCCTAGATCAGTGAGATTCACTTAAGCGTTTGTAAACCTTACCCCATCAAAGCAGTTTTGCATTGGTGGAAGAGTACGTAGTGGAAGAACTTGATTGTGGATATCTGTAGAGTAAGAATTCTGCAGTGTACTGAAACGGACCTTCCGTATCTTGAACCAGCCCTGTCTTGTGAATTGAATCATTTGGGGGTAGACAGGTGAATGCAAATGCACGTTGTGGAAATTTAGCTTGTAACTGAACATTATCTGCGCCATCTTGCCTCTCCCCAGCGCCACGCACAGCGAACGCACGGCCGCCATTTTAGGCACCCCACTCTCTCTCCCCGCTCATTGCCGATCACCAGCGTGCCCCTCAGGCGCTGCGAACATCCCCCGTGCGCTGGCCACCCCCGCTCTCTCATACATGGGCCGTAAAACCTCTCCTTCTGCGCGACCCTGCCATGGAATCGCACCCCGTGCCTGACCAACACTTCCTTTCATCCCATACATGGTCATACATCCTTTCTGATAACCCCCTTCCTCCGCGCCCGATTGTCCGAACCGATCCCAGGCCATCACCTAGCCCTGCGGATGCAGTTTATTGCCCCTACTGTAAGGGAAACACCCCACATCAAAGAGATTACAGCAGATCAAGGCCCCCACCCCCTGAGACCCGACCGGTTGCACACACCCCCGGGAACTGGCGGAATATCCTGCTGTGTGATAGCCATCTCCTACTGCGGGTGGGGTGAGAACTTCTACTGTAGCTATGCGTGGGATCGGATCTGAGCCGGGGATTCTGAGGATGTTCTTTCATGCATCAAAGTGATCTCAAGAATGTGCCATGTATGATAACCCTGCAATAAAGTCATAAATGTGTGTATAAGAGGCCAGGTCTCAGAGATGCGGTTAGAGCACCTCGTGACGATACTTCGCTGTCTGATCTGATGTGTTCCACTCCGACGGAATAAAACTTTGTTTCCTGCCTTCCAGTCTCCGGCGCCTGCCTCTTTATTGGTCTAACATCGAATGGTATAAGAGGCGATTACCGCCGGGCAATACTTGAAAGGTTATCGACTACAACTGCCGCTACCATTTAACAATTGGCGTCCCAAGCGTGGGGCCCATCAGCGACACGTGGATCCAGTGGGAGAGGTCCCGACGACAGAGTGAACGACTGCAACGATTGGGAGAGCTCCTGCCCGATAGACCCTCGTCTGGCAGCCGATCATCCGAACTTCACTGGTTCCGAGCAGACCTCTCTCGAGTGATCTACGGTCCTGACTGGGAACCATCAGGAGTGCCGCGGCAAATACGGAGAGTAGAGGACGATCGGGCGCTGGAGGCAGAAGACGAGAAACTGTCCACGCGGTCTGGGTAAGGTCGTGAAACACGACAAATTGCGAAACGATTGATTGATTGATAGAAAAATACTAGTATTGCTTATTGATTGTTCTCTTTGAGATATTCGCTGTCTGCAAACGGGGAGGAGTAGAAACACTCTCTCTCTCTCCCTTTGCAGATAGTGAAGGGTAGGTAACGCAGACTTTTGTCCCCGTTGTAACCCGTCGTGCCTATCTTTATCTCCCCACTGATTGATTGTCCGAACATTGATTGTTTTGAAGGATAGTACTCTTTGAGATATTCTCTGTTTGCAAATAACGTAGAATAGAAATATTCTGTCTAGTCTTTGCAAATAGTGAAGGGTAGGTAACGCAGACTTTTGTCCCCATTGTAACCCGTCGTGCCTATCTTTATCTCCCCATTGATTGATTGATTGTCCGAACACTAGTTGTTCGATATTGGTTCTTTGGAGGTATTCTCTGCTTACAAATAACGAGGAATAGAGATATTCTGTCTAGTCTTTGCAAGCAGTGAAAAGATAGGTAGTGCTGACTTTTGTCCCCGTTGTAACCCGTCATGCCTATCTTCTCCCCACTGATTGGTAGTTGGTTCTGCCCGGACCGCTTATTAGAGGTGAACCATCCGGCTCCACTGGAGGGCACCCCTAATAAGGACATGTTCACTAAATATGGACTAGTCGCCGTAGCTTATAGCAAGCTATGGCATAAATATACAAAGAAGGACCCCGAGAGTCAGTGGCCACTGATGGGATCCTTCGACGACCATAAGATAGAAATGCTAGAAATAGCTCTGCATAGCAAAAAGACGACGCCCACTATGCTTGACAGTATCGGCATGTGGCGCAAAGAAGCAACACAACGGAAAAAGAGGGAAGAAGTAAAAGCAGAAAAGGAATTACGAAAGGCAGCTCACCTTGCCGCTAGAAAGTTAGAAGAAGAAATAAAGGAGATAAGGGAAACTAAACTAAGACAGGAGCCCGAAACATCAGGCCAGTACCCTGTTAGGACCCCCTCTATGCTCTACCCTGAGTTGTCCTCTAAGCAACGAACGAATGACGAATTACTATTAGGTCCCCCGATCATTTACATGCCCCCTCCATACGCTCCCTCCCAATCGGTAGTGCAACACCCACAACCCCCAAACACAAGCGAAAGCAGTACAGGGGCCTCGGTCCTCACGGCCTCCGCGCCGGCCGAGCCTCTTGTACTGAACACAACGTCGGCAATAACGTTGGATGACCCTGAGATGAGAAAGAAAGATTCCACCAGGATGAATCGACTAACAAAGGATGAACGAGCAGGAATCGACAAGATAGTAAGGACACTGGTGGAGCGAAAGGAAAGTGAGAAGTATATAACAGACGTGTATAACTCGTATGCCGACAACCGCAGACGACACTTTGTCGTACGACTTTGTTATCACGCCCTGAATACATATGAGGATAGGTACCACGATAAAGGTCCCGAAGGCTTAGCGGCCCTATATAGGAAGGTAGACATTGGGGAAGAAGGATAGGGCGATGTGACGAACCTCTTCACTCGTACACTCGAGGTCTATCGACACCTTAAAGAGCACAGACAGACAACCAAAGCAGAAACTCCCATAGCGACTAAGCCCCAGGCAGGAAGGACTGATACCATGATGCCCATCAAAGAGGCCGCCCCCTACTGGGTCCCCCCACGAGGTCAGGGAACACATGACGACATCAACCACCAAGATGCGAAGGGAAGGGTTGTATATAATTGGGTCTACCAGCCATGGGACCGACAAGACATTTTGACCTTTAGAAAAACTCTACCCGACTTAAGAAAGAACCCGACTGCCTTCTACACCGAACTAGGTACAGCCTTAGGTTCAACAATAATGACTTTAGCAGATATCGACTTGTTCTTCGGGTTATGTCTGCCGGCTGATGTGTGGAAGCAAATCCGGAAAGTTGACCACGCTGAGCCGTTCGGATATACCTGGGTACAACTCGATACCATAGATAAACAGCGAGAACCGGGACAGAAACCCCCGAAAGCCATATTGGAGCTCCCAGACAAGATTGTACAGAAGTTGAAGACTCTAATCCCAGAAAGAAAGGTAGACTGGTCGATAGTGACGGCTTGTCGCCAGAAACCCCAGGAGGATGTGTCTGAATACTTCTCTCGATTCGAGACTGTGTTTTCCGATTATAGTGGCCAGGACATGACCACCGCAACCGGACATCACCTCTTTGGCCAGAACTATGTGAAGGGTCTGTCACAAGAAGTCTCCCAGAAGCTACAGACCAGCGAGAGTAGTTGGGCAGCCTCCAAACCCGCAGCAATGCTCCAGATGGCCCAATACTACGAAAACCAAAAGAATGAGAACGATAGGGCGTCAGAGAGGAAGAAAAAGGAACTGAAGTAGAGGGTAATGATAGCACAGTTGCAAGGGGTGACCATAGGAAGGGAACCCCCAAAAGGGAATTACCAACCAACTGCCCCTAGAAAGCTACCCCCTAGAGACCATACATCTGCGCCCTACAACGGACGGAGAGACTTAGATGGGAACCAATGTGCGTTCTGTAGAGGGTTCGGACACTGGAAATCCCAGTGCCCGGTCCTTCTGGAATTGAACAAAAATAGGGACCCCAGAGACACAGCATATGACCCCAGAAATAGAGGACAGGGACGAGGGTACACGAACGACGCCATCAACGACAGGCCAGGCAGACCAAACACCTTTGATCGCCCCCGACAAAACCAGTGTCAGCAGTCCGACTATGAAAGCACCCATGACTTCGCATAGGACCGCCAGGGGCAAGGGAGGGATCCAGTCGAACTCCGTGTTGACCAGCAAGGTCCTTACGTCACTGCTAAGGTCTTGGGCACAAAGTCTCCATTCCTGGTAGATACTGGGGCGACACGTAGTGCGTTATCTAAACGACTGATTCCTAGGGCACCCTTGTCTGGCTCAGAAGTAACCTCAATAGGCTTCGATGGAACGTCCTCCACTAACCCCTTATCAGCACCAATCTCCTTTGACTTAGAAGATAACGCCACTGACACGACCTTTCTGCTCTCCTCCAACACCCCCGATGCTATTATGGGACTTGATTTGCTAAAACATTTCCGAGCTACCATCAGATGCTCCCCAGACGGAGTTCGAGTCATCCTGCACGATAACCCAGATCTGTTCAGACCTTGTCACACACGACGTATGCTCTCTATAACTGATGCTGACCTGTCCCTACTCGACACGTTACCCTCACATCTATGGGCTAAAACCGACTCAGACGTAGGGCGCATGGTGATCGACCCAGTACACATAACCGTCCGACCGGACGCAGTGCTACCAAAGCTTCCACAGTATCGAATATCGCCCGAAGGTGAGAAGGCATTGGTGGAAATCATCCAGTCCCTAGTCAATGCAGGAGTAGTAGAAGAAGTAGTCAGTAATGTTTGCAACAGCCCTATCCTACCCATTGTAAAGAAGCAAGGCGAGGGAGATGAGAAAGCATACCGCTTCATTGTTGACTTACGAGAAGTCAACAAAGTAGTCGTACCTCAGTACCCCGTGGTCTCAGACATCACCACCATCCTCACCCTAATTCCGTCCACTGCCACCACCTTTACTGTTGTTGATCTCAAGAACGCATTCTTCTCCATCCCCATCCACCCAGACAGCCGCTACCTCTTCGGCTTCACTTTGAAAGCACGGTCGTACAGATTCTTTAGTGCACCCCAAGGCTACACTGAGAGTCCCAGCATTTATAGCCAAGCCCTCAAGAGACAACTAGATGCAGTCCAATTGCCCGATGGAGTGGTGTTAATACAGTACGTCGATGACATCCTTTTGGCGGCCGACACCACCCCACTTGCTGTCACGGCCACCCTTCACCTCCTCCACTTCCTCGCGGAGAACGGTCACAAGGTCTCCAGGAAGAAGTTGCAGTTCTGCCAACCCCAAGTGACAGACCTAGGCCACCTCCTGTCCAAGGATGGGAGGAAACTTACCCCTGACCGAATCCAGACCATCCTAGAAACCCCTGTTCCCAAAACTCAGAAGCAAGTGCGGTCTCTAGTAGGCCTCACCTCCTTTTGTCGACAATGGTTGCCAAACTTCAGTCTTATTGTAAAACCTCTGCTTTCCCTGCTGGCTAAAGATGTCCCCTTCCCCCTCCCCTGGACACCCGAATGCCAATCCTCCTTCAAAGAATTACGAGACGCCCTCTGCTCGGCCCCAGTCCTAGGAACCCCAGACTACACTAAACCTTTCTCCATCTACACCCACGAAAGGGAGGGATGTGCGTTGTCTGTCCTAACCCAGTCCATAGGTCCTAAACAACGCCCTTGTGCCTACTTCTCTGCCACTCTTGACCCTGTAGCCAGAGCTTTGCCCGTCTGCCTTCGAGCAGTAGCCGCCGCTGCTGTCTCTATCCGGCAAAGTGAGGGGATCGTGCTCTCGAACCCCCTCACTGTATTGGTACCCCATGCGGTTGACACCCTCCTGAACCAGACCAAGACTCAACACCTGACTAGCGCACGACTGACTGGTTATGAACTGACTCTGCTTGCACCCCACATCACATTGAAACGATGCACCACTCTGAATCCAGCTACTCTACTACCTCTCCCTGAAACTGACCCCAATGCGTCCCCTATACATGACTGCGTGACCCTCACCGACGAACAGACCAAGAGTAGGGTTGACCTCCGAGATACTGCCTTCCCGGACCCTGACGGAGAACTGTGGGTGGATGGCTCATGCATCAAGCTCCCCGATGGCACCACCTCAGCTGCCTATGCAGTCACCACAGCCCGAACAGTTGTTGAGACAGCCCGCATCACACAGCGATCCGCACAGGCGGCGGAACTAATTGCTCTCACACGAGCATGCATCCTGGCAGCAGGGACAACCGCAAACATTTACACAGACAGTCAGTACGCCTTCTGGGTAGTTCACAACTTTGGGCTCTTATGGAAAGAGAGGGGATTCTTGACTTCCCATGGCACACCCATCCTGCATGGAGATCTAGTCTCTGCCCTGACCGAAGCAGTCCTCCTCCCCACACGGCTGGCTGTGATCAAATGCCAGGCACACAAGAAGGTGACAGACATTATAGGACAGGGAAATGCACTAGCTGACATTACTGCCCGAACCACAGCCGAGAATAGGTCCACGACCCGTATGTACGTGACCAGGTCACAAACTGAGAAATGGAAGGATGCTAGGGAAACGATTAGGGACATCCAACTAGCCAGCACACCACACGAATTAACTGAATGGGCACGGGTGGGATTGAAGGACGATGACGGTTGCTGGCGAACTAAAGACTCAAACAAATGGTTGCTACCTGACTCATACTTGATCCCCATGCTGACCATGGCACACTCCCCCGCACACATAGGGTCTGCCCCCATGATCGAACTCATCTCCAAAGTCTGGCACAACGACAAAATCCCAGACTCAGCCAAACGTCTGGTCCAACAATGCCTGGTATGCCTCCAACACAACCCTGGGAAAGGAACTGCTGTACCCCGGGGAGGGTTTGGGGTTCCCAATCACCCCTTTGAAGTCCTACAAATGGACTACATCCAGTTAGAAAGGTGCCAAGGTATGAAGTACGTACTTGTCGTTGTGTGTGCCTTCAGCAAGTGGGTGGAAGCCTACCCAACCCACGACAACACCGCTATGACTACCGCAAAAGTACTACTGAAAGAATTCTTCCCCCGATACGGCCTTTGTCGAATTTTGTGGAGCGACAACGGCCCCCACTTTGTAGCCGAGGTTATCCAACTCATCTTAAAGGGGCTTGGTGTAAAACAGAAGTTCCATGCGGTCTTCCATCCCCAATCTGCAGGCTTGGTTGAGCGACATAATGCCACATTGATGCTTAAGATAGCAAAAATAGTTGCCACCACAGGACTGAAATGGCCAGACGCTCTCCCGCTAGCATTACTATCAATGCGTTCCACCCCCACCAAACACCACTTAACCCCCTACGAGGTCGTCTTCGGGCGGCCCATGAACCTTTGGACTGCACCGAAGCCAACATCCATCCACGACGTCCCGGACGTCCTCATGTCTGACTATTTGTATAACCTAACTAAAACGTTGTCTGTTATCCATCAGCAGGTGCTGCAAGCCATTCCCGATGTTTCCAGGGGCCCCGGGCACGACATCCAACCCGGTGACTTTGTCTTAGTGCGTAACTTCCAGCGCACCAAGAGTCTGGAGCCCCGGTGGACGGGCCCCCTGCAAGTCCTGATCACCACCCGAACAGCTCTTCGAGTGGAGGGGAAGCGCAATTGGCTGCATGCACACCACTGCAAGAAGGTACCATCGACCCTGATGACCACGGACAACATCACCGCCCAAGAAGAACTTCTGGACAAAGACCGACCATCCCTGAGCCGCTGCCCGGATACAGAGACACTTGAATTAATGAAATATCCCGATCCCACTGTGCCATCAAAGGAAGGGTATAACCTACGACGAAAGGAGGGAACTTCGGCTAAGCAGACCACAAACTAAGTTGAAATCTCAGAGCGGTTGCCTAGTCACCTCAAAGGCCACCAGGAGAGAAACTAAACAAAGTCTGTGGTTCTGCCCGCTACCGAGTCCCTTGAAGGTGATGGAAGCATCCGATATGAAGATGATGGAAGTAACCGGACGTCCGAAGATCCACTACAAAAACCCAAAGACTGACAGAATGCACAGCTCAAAGACTATTGCACTTTTCATTACCCTTCTCTTTTGCCTTCTCCTCATGGTCACCTTCTGGATCATGGAGGAGAGCACACCCGCTCATAAGACATTGCTGACCACCGTTCACCCTATTACCATGAAAGAACACCATCTGATCTCACTTTCACCCCAACTCCGAGAAAGGCGTAAGGAGTTCTGGAATAACTCTTTTGTGCAGTTGCTCCACCAACACAATCTTGCCGCCAATGCCACTAATTGCTGGATCTGTGGATTGCTACCACATGCCACTGGACACTCTATCCCTTTCATCCCTTCACCTTTTTCTGTCCATGGTTCCTGCCTCGCCTGGCTAATCCTCCTGCAAGAAAGCTACAAGGACAATGCCACTTTCGGCAGAACTATGTCCCACTTCTACCATGGGTTCTGGCTGAACAAAACTGGAAGAACTTCTGCCCCCTTCTGTCCTCTGAGATCAAACACTTGCTTTCACATGGACATCCCTGCCAAAGAACGAGTTGAAATGCAAGTGTTCAACAACCCAGCCAGACCCACCTTCTCTTACCTCCGGAAACGAACAGCCGCCACCCTAACAGTGGCCCTATCCGTCATCAACATCACTGGATTTGTGTGCCTCGAAGGCCTGGGGGCGCAGCTGGTGGGCCACAGCTCCTGCCTCATCACCCGAACATTGGACTCAGTTGATCCACCCTCCTTTGTTGCCTCCCCGAATATGTACTTCGTCTGTGGTACTAAGGCCTACACCTGGCTTCCGAAAGGTTGGGGAGGCACCTGCTACATCGCTTTTGTCCTTCCTCCGACATATGTGGCTCCAGCAAACCATCACCGACAGAAACGTGCCAAAGACCTTGTACAAGCCGACTCCACCGGAGCACAGTTCCTGGATGCAGTAAAGGGACTTGTTCCACTCTGGGGTCCAATGGCAAACAGCCGTGCCATCCGCCATTTAACTCAGGCAGTCGAGACGGCGATGAACATTACGGCTGGCATCCTTGCCAACAACACCGCCGAGCTTCAGGCCGTCCGCCTGGTGGCTCTTCAGAACCGCCTCGTTCTAGATGTGGTTCTGGCTGATCGTGGAGGAGCATGCCGCATCATTGGGTCCAGCTGTTGTACCTACGTACCGGATAACTCACCCTCAGTCTACAAAGCAATTGAACACCTCCACAGACTTTCCGCAGAGGTTCATCAGGAGCAAGAAGGATGGTCACTTGGGAGTTGGTTTTGGGACACTATTAAAAGTTGGGGATGGAGGCTGTTTTCATTTATCCTAATACCGATTGTGATACTATGTGGATGTTGCTTGGGGATTCAGTGTCTGCCACCTTTATGTTCGCTTTTTATGAACTGCATCTGCCCTAAGACTTTGAACTTTGAAGCGGAACGAATGAAAGCTCTGTATGAGGTGGAAGTTCGTAGTATTATGGGGATATATCCGAACTAAACAAGCTGGCGAGATATGTTAAAAGGGAGGACTGTGGAAATTTAGCTTGTAACTGAACATTATCTGCGCCATCTTGCCTCTCCCCAGCGCCACGCACAGCGAACGCACGGCCGCCATTTTAGGCACCCCACTCTCTCTCCCCGCTCATTGCCGATCACCAGCGCACCCCTCAGGCGCTGCGAACATCCCCCGTGCGCTGGCCACCCCCGCTCTCTCATACATGGGCCGTAAAACCTCTCCTTCTGCGCGACCCTGCCATGGAATCGCACCCCGTGCCTGACCAACACATCCTTTCATCCCATACATGGTCATACATCCTTTCTGATAACCCCCTTCCTCCGCGCCCGATTGTCCGAACCGATCCCAGGCCATCACCTAGCTCTGCGGATGCAGTTTATTGCCCCTACTGTAAGGGAAACACCCCACATCAAAGAGATTACAGCAGATCAAGGCCCCCACCCCCTGAGACCCGACCGGTTGCACACACCCCCGGGAACTGGCGGAATATCCTGCTGTGTGATAGCCATCTCCTACTGCGGGTGGGGTGAGAACTTCTACTGTAGCTCTGCGTGGGATCGGATCTGAGCCGGGGATTCTGAGGATGTTCTTTCATGCATCAAAGTGATCTCAAGAATGTGCCATGTATGATAACCCTGCAATAAAGTCATAAACGTGTGTATAAGAGGCCAGGTCTCAGAGATGCGGTTAGAGCACCTCGTGACGATACTTCGCTGTCTGATCTGATGTGTTCCACTCCGACGGAATAAAACTTTGTTTCCTGCCTTCCAGTCTCCGGCGCCTGCCTCTTTATTGGTTTAACATCGAATGGTATAAGAGGCGATTACCGCCGGGCAATACTTGAAAGGTTATCGACTACGACTGCCGCTACCATTTAACAACGTGAGACGCACTTCTTACCACAATACAACTTTCTAAAAGTTTCCCTTGTGGGTCTCCAAAACAGTCACATGAAAAATAATCAAAACCCCATTAATAATAATGGTTTCAAGGAAGAAAAGATGCATTTACATAGCAGGACACACACTTTGAAAGACTCTCTAACTTTAAGAATGCCAGGGAACTCAGAGTTGCACTGTGAGGCTCTGACTTATTAGAACAATTTCAGTGTAGTGGGAATGCCAACAGGGGGGCAGATTTACGTTTCCTGGCGCATCCCTGCAAATCAGCAGTGATGCGCCAAGAAACATGCGACACACAATGCCATTGTTGCGCCACCACGGATGCGCCGTATTTACAATGCGGCGCGCCATGGCGCAAGGATAAGCAGATGCGTGTCGCATCTGCCGGCGTAAGGTTGGCGCAGTGCTGGAGTTGTGACCCGGCCTATCTTCCGCATGGTGCGTCACACCTTACGCCTGCTTCAAGCAGGCGCTAGGTTTTGACGCAGTGGGGTCGGAAAAGTGACTGAGTGAAATCTTGTAGATTTCACTCAGGCACTTTTCCGAAGCGTTCCTGCGCCAGAACGCCCCCCCCTGCGTCGGAACGCCCACATGAAACCTGACGCAGGTTTCATGTGGCGGAGGGCTTGTGAGACCGGCCTCACGGCGTAGGCCCTCCCGATCATCCAGCCGACCTACAACCACCCCCAAGACACGGCATCTACGACTCCGGCCGCCCCAACCACACAGACCCGAGGGCCGGCCCGAGCCCCCGACAGACTCGACACCCTACCACACATGTCCGACCGAGGGAGCGGGAACCCCCGAGCCAGACCCAGAGGCGCCAGCCCAGTCACACCTCGGGTCGCCTTCCCCCGGGAGGACTCGATCGGCCACCAGGCCCCTGGGGAGCAGGCGCCTCGCCTGCCGAGCGTCTGGGGTCCCTCCCAGACCCACCTGAAAGGACCAAAGAAACGAGCGGAAGGAAATCCCGCCGAACCCCCTCAGTCACCCAAGGCCCCTCTCTGCGAGGACTCCGGACTTCAAAGGGCCGGGGGAGTATAATAAGGGGTGCCGGAGGAACGAATGGCAGAGAAGACCTGGAACCATCGAAGCCTGCTGACGCTGTCGCGGCTCCCGAATACCGAACCACCTGGGCCTGCTGAGTGACTCGCGGCACCCAGCCATTGAACCATCTGAGCCCTGCTGACGAGATCGCGGCTCCCGAACTCCGAACCACCTGGGCCTGCTGAGTGACTCGCGGCCCCCAGCCATTGAACCATCTGAGCCCTGCTGACGAGATCGCGGCTCCCGAACTCCGAACCACCTGTGCCTGCTGAGTGACTCGCGGCTCTCCCCTCGAGGACGAATTGGCAAGAGATCGCCCGGAGAAACAACACCCTCCAGCTCGAGGATTGTGAGCTATCCGCAGGGTACTTTGCAGAGACACTACCTTCACAGACTGTCCCGCTACCCCCATTCCCCTACCACCGATTGGTAATCTCTTGTGCCGCTGATGTACTACTCAAACCTTGGATCATAAAGATCCCTTGAAACCTTCGATAAAAGAACCTATCGTCCTACAACGAATACGTGTGGTGTCACTCTGTTTGTAGTGTAAGCTCAGGGTGTGCGCGCCTGGTTCGGCCTACTTGGGAGAGGTGGGTCAAAGGGGTGGGCAAGACGTGTATCGAAACCCCCTCCGGCGAACGCCTTTCCAACAGGGCTTTACAATGTGACGCAGCTCCCTAGATGCGTCACGTTGTAAATCCTCCGCTGTATGGCGCTAGCTTTACGCCGCCCCTGCGTCACAGAAGTGACACAACGGCGGCTGAAAAAGTGGAGCACGGGGCTTGTAAATCTGCCCCTAAGTCTGAAATTTTTTCCATTTTCAGTGATTTATTATTGTGCTTTTGTTGATATTCCTCCTCTTGTTTCAAAGTATGTGAATGAAGGGGATGGCACAACAAATATTACTGGATGGGTTTAGAGTACAGATATGGAAATTACCATACAGGTCACACCTATTCATGGCTGTGTGCATTAGGCCGCACAGAAGTGTGTCCTTTGCAGCATGTTGTGGTCCACAAAGCACAGAGTTATATTGTCCACAGGCTTGTCTCTAAGTTCCTGATCTGTTGTTCATCAGAATTGAAATAACCTTGAGTTATATGTGTGATAAGTGGATTTCTATGTATTCCCAGAACTAGATTTATATTTAGAATTAAGTGGTATTATCACATTTAAACAAGCATTGATAAATACAATAGATCTTGCCTTTGGGACCTATTCGATTTGCCAGAGATTTTTAGGTCTCGCTTGGCTATCGCGTAAGCGATCGCACAGCGAGACTTATGTAGGGGCTTTAGAAAATGCTCCCAAAGGCTTCCCAGGCGGATCGGGTGGCGGTTACGCGCACAACCACGCGCATTCCATGTGCCACCAGCTACTTCCTGCGTGTGCGCCGCCTCACGCATTCAGAGAGATTTAGTAAGGGGCACAAGACCTTAGGAATGCGGTTTATGGCCAGTGCATGTGAGGCATTCAAGCGCGAAGCAGGCATCTGGCATCGGACTTGAAAGCAGCAGACTGCTTTCGCCAGCGCGCGCTCGGCCTCACTTCCTGCATCCCCTCTTACAACAATTAACTTTCGTTATAACTCACACCCCATATGCTCGTTCCCTCCCACCCTTCCTTTGATGTCCGCTTTTCTTGTTGTTTACAAACCACGCCACACGCTGCTGCACGCCACACACTGCTGCACGCCGCACACTACCACACGCCACACACTGCTGCGCACACTGCTGCATTACACACTGCTGCATTACACACTGCTGCACGCCGCACACTGCTGCACGCCGCACACTGCTACACGAAACACTGCTACACGAAACACTGCTGCGCGCCTCACACTGCAGCACGCCTCACACTGCTGCACGCCACACACTGCTGCACACCACACACTGCTGCATGCCACACACTGCTGCACGCCACACACTGCTGCACGCCTCACACTGCTGCATGCCTCAGACTGCTGCACGCCTCACACTGCTGCACGCCGCTGTTAGACCTGGCACCTTGGCGTGAGTTTCCCTTCCACTTTTTGATGGTGTGCCTCGATTGTTTTGCTGGCGTTGTCCGCTCAGGGCACTGCGCCACGGCTAATCCGTGCCGCAGTGCAAGTGCTCCCTAGGTAAAGTGTACCTGTAATTGATGTCCATGATTTGTTTATTGGATTCACTGTCAGTCCCCAGTAAAGTGCACCAGGGGTGCCGGGGCTTGTGAATGCCAATGCTGCTGGTGGGCTTGCAGCGCTGGTTGCGCCACCCACCGAAAGCGGCCTTGTAAAATGTGTCTAGGGTCTGCCACCGCCGACCCTGTGCGCGGTCTGGGACCGTCGCGCTGACTGCGCAAGTGCCCCCACTTGCCAGTCCCTAAACCTTCCCTTACCTACATATTAGCCACCCCTCTGGTAGGCCCAAGGGCAGGGTGCATTGTAGGCATAAGGTAGGACATGCCCTGATGTGTGTGGCATGTCTTAGTAGTGAATTACAGCCATTTTCGTTCTTCACTATTGAAGGCTACCTGCTCTCCATAGGCCAGAATGGGCTGCTGGAGTCACTACACGCTGTGACCCCAGTGGACTCAGAGAGCATGGTAGAATGTCAAGTTTAGTATGCCTGAACTCAGAATAATAAAATACTTCTTGTAGTCAAGTTTATTTTAATATCCTGGGTTTGTAAATACTACTTTTAGAAAGTTAGTATTTACTGACCTGACCATTTCAGTCCGCCTCTGCTGTGTGTGTGTGTTCTGCCTAGCAACAGTAAGGAGCAGGGTTGGGGAATCCCCAGAGACAGGTTGGCTGCCAGGTGGTGGGTAGGGAGATGACACCAGGATGGGTGGGAGGAGTACACCTTGACTCTTGAATAGACCTGTGCTCTGCCACCACAAAGCCGGTGCCGCCCCCTGTGGAGCGGCTGATGTCTCTGCCCTGCTGCTGAAAGGAAAGAGCAGAGTCACCATAACAAAGTGCTCCAGAACTGGACTGAGCCAGGCCCAGGCCCCCTGGCGCTAAAGAACAAAAGAATCACTGTATAAAAGTAGGAGCCTGGCTCCTAAGAAATCAGAATCCTGTTTTACCACAAAGAACCTCTGCCCGACTAGAAGGAGAAGGAGACGCTGGAGGAGCTGGCCTGCTGCTTGCCTTGCTGAGAAAGGAGAGGAAGAGACTACTGAAAAGACTTTGCTGCTTTGTGCTTTAAACATTCTCCAAGGGCTTGATCTGAGCTTGCCCCCTGAACTGAACCCCAGGACCAGTGGGTTCTCTGTGCTTTTGCTCGTCCTCCGATTCGAGCCGTGTGTGCATCCCGCTGGAAAGAGACTGCGCCCCTCAACGCCCCTCCTAGGGCCGTGACACTCAGGAGCTCGCCTGCCGCAACCCCGTGAGAGCCCCGCTCCGTCCGGAGCCGCTCTCTGTCCCCGGGCTAGGCCGCCTGCACCCCTGTCACGGCCTGCCACTGGAGCGCGCTGAACGCGCTATCACCCCTCCCGCCGGAAACCGTCCGACGACTGTGATCTACGCCGGGTCATCCAGCTGCACTGACTGTGCCCTGTGACCCCGCTTCGCTATCCCCGGACTTCTGAGGCCGCGCCGCCCCCGCTGTGGAGACCCCCCTGCACCGCCGTGCTGAGGGTCGCTGGCCGCGCCTGCCTACCTGCCCACACCCGCTGATCGAGGACCCAAGACCACTTCCCAAGCTGAGAGTTGCACCGACCTGTGCCGACTCTCCACATCACGAAAGAGGTTCCAGTATCGGGCTCGGGGCCCGCAACGCCTTACTTCCCCGTTCGCCGGAGTCGATCTCTGTAAGTACTGGAACCACAAGTGACATTTGCAAGAGACTACAAAGTATCCATTTGAAACTACGAACAAAGAACATTTGCCCGCTTTTTAACCTGGTGGCCTAGCGAAAACGTTATTGGTCTTGTGATAAGTCTGCTGAGATATATATACTTATTTTTACATAAAGAAGCGTATTTTTCTACATATCCAAGTCTGGTGTCCGTTTCTGGGGGGATTGATGTATTTACTGTGTGTATGATTGTAAGTGCTTAACCAACAACGCCTGAGGAATCGCCTTGGCTGCTCACGCCACGCACCTAGAGGGTGAGCAAGGGTCATTCAAAAGGGGTTATCCTGTGCCCTGACGTGGAGGAGAGGGTTCCTGCTTGACACAAGGGCAACCTTGCGCCAACCAGAGATCCCCGACTCTAACATTGTTGGCAGCGGCTGGGATTTCGGATTTGCATTTATAGTTTACATACAGTGAATTATTAATCACCAGATAGTGAGAGCAGACCAAGTAACGCAGCCACAGGTTTTCATTTTTGGAACTTTGTTGAGACATCTGCCATTACTGCAACCATGCCTGGCTCACTCTCCGCTGGAAGAGCACTCTCTGTGATTTCTGGAATAGATGAGGTGGATTGGGAGAGACTGGAAGGCTACACAATAGAGCAATTGAAAGGCTACAGTGTAAAATTCCGAGTTCCCCATGCTGGATTCAAGAGGAGGGTCCAGTACGCCAAGGCGTTGAGAGCCTGGAAGGAGTCACGAGACCCACAGAATGCGGGGGACATCGTTCCACCCGACAACCTTGAGGAGCCCAGCAGAGTCCGGTCGCCAGAGGAGCTGGCAGACAGGGCAGCCGACAGGGCGCATGCAATGGAGATGGCAAAGTTGGCAGGACAAATGGAAATGGAAAAGCAGAAGTTGGCCCTGGAGGCGCAACAACGCCAAATGGATCATGATATAAGATTGAAGGAGTTGGAGCTGAAGGCGAAAAGTTTGGACACCGCTCCTTCTGGTGGCAGCACTCCACCGGTGCAGGTAGAGTCCAAGGTGTACATCCCCAAAGATGTAGTAAAGGAGTATTTTAGAAAGGATGACATAGGGCAGTGGTTTAGAGCCTACGAGGTGGCCATGTCTTCACACCGGGTCCCTGAGAAAGACTGGGGAGCGGGGTTGTGGGGAAGGTTCCTTGCTGAAGGGCGTGACACACTGTTAGATTTACCCTTAGATCTCCAAGCCTCATACCCCCATATGAAGGAAGCTTTAATGACAAGGTATGGGTTAACTCCTGAGCTATACAGACAGAGGTTCAGGGAGACTAAGAAGATCCCTGAGAGTACGTATGTGGAGTATGGAACTTTTTTCTGCAGAGCACTGGATGGTTGGGTGAAGGGTAGCAAAGTGAATGATTATCAAGGGCTGCTTGATTTAATTGCATGGGAGCACTTGTCCAGTCAATGTTTTCCTGAGCTACGCCAGCACCTGATTGATAGCAAGCTGTCCAACCCGAGGAAGCTTGCTGAGGAGGCGGACCGCTGGCTCAGCACCAGGGTCCACAAGGGTCAAGTGGGAGACTCCGCCAAAGGTGGGCAGGGTCCCCAGCAGAAGAGAGGGGGGGACAGGGGTAAACAGAAAGGGTTCCAAAAAGGCCCCCAAAGTAATCCCCAAGGGAACCAGCAGAAGGGTTCTCAGCCTCCCCCACCCCCGCAGCAGAACGGGGCCCCGACAGGTAGACCTGTTCCAAAGGGGCCCTTCAATTGTTATAGGTGTGGTGACCCGGGTCCCATTGCCTCTGATCCTAAGTGTCGCCTGTTTGGTAAGACCGCACCCACTGGTGCTCCACCCCGGCAAGTAGCTAGTGTTAACTTTGGGGAGGAGGTAGCAGTCCAGGAGGGTGGGGGTCCCGGGCAGATGACCCTAGTCTCGCTAGGAGACAGTGAGATGGTTCCTGAAACTTACTTACCCTCTAACACTAAGAAATATGGGCAAGTAGTGACCATCAATGGAAAGAAGGTTGAGGCTCTTAGAGATACAGGAGCCAGCGTGACCTCGGTGAGGCAACACCTGGTGTCTCAAGAGCAGATTGTACCCAATGCCTACTGTAGGGTTGTCAATGCTGACAACATAGAGAGTCGTTGTCCAATGGCTCAAGTTCCCTTTGAGTGGGGGGAGGTCTCTGGTACTCTACAAGTCGCTGTGAGAACTGACATGCCTGTAGACTGTCTGCTAGGGAACGACCTGGAGAGCTCCCCTTGGGAAAAGGTGGAGAAGACCACGCATCTGAGGATGGTGGGTCTACCCGACTGGGCATGCGTGACCACCCGGTCCATGGCAGCCAGTAGGGGTGTTAAGAGGGTCCTGGAGCCTGAGGGAGAGGTCCAGGAACCGGCCTTAGGGAGAAGGCGCAGGAGGCGCGGGAAACCGGCCCCCGAAGTTCCCACGGCCCAGGAGGAAGCAGACCCTGAGGGGGATGCTCTGGAGCCTACCGGGGAACAGATTGCCGAACTGGGAGACCTGCCTGAGCTGACCCATTGGCAGCAAGAAGGAGGTCCCTCCAGGGAGGAATTCTGCAGGGAGCAGAAAGAATGCCCTTCTCTCGTGGGTATGCGGCAGCAGGCTGCAGACCAGGCCAATGGTGTTCAGGCCAAAACACACTACGTGTACTGGGAGAGTGACCTCCTGTATTCCGAGCCTAAGGCTGCTGAACCTGGGTCAGCCTGTGTGCTGGTGGTACCCCAGAAGTTCAGAACCTTCCTACTGGGGCTGGCTCATGATGTGCCTTTAGCAGGACATTTGGGGATGGACAAGACCTATGACAGGCTTGTCACCCACTTTTACTGGCCCCAAATGCAGATTCCTACTGCAGAACCTGTCAGACTTGCCAGGCAAGTGGTAAGAGCGGAGGGAAGCACAAGGCTCCTCTGCAGCCCTTCCCCGTGGTCGGTACGCCATTCCAGCGAGTGGGTATTGACATTGTGGGGCCTCTGGACCCCAAGACAGCCCTGGGCAACAGGTTCATCCTGGTCTTGGTGGACCATGCCACCCGGTACCCTGAAGCCATCCCTCTGAGGACAGTGACGGACCCCGTGGTGGGACGAGCACTGATGGGAATTTTCTCCCGAGTGGGATTCCCTCTAGAGGTGGTGAGCGACAGGGGGACCAATTTCATATCCACATATATGAAATCCCTATGGAAGGAGTGTGGGGTAACTTACAAGTTCACCACTCCTTACCACCCCCAAGGAAATGGGTTGGTTGAGAGATTCAACCGAACCCTCAAAGGCATGATCATGGGCCTGGACGGTCCAATGAGGCGTAAGTGGGACGTCCTCTTGCCATGCCTGCTCTTCGCTTACCGAGAGGTGCCACAGAAGTCTCTAGGGTTCAGCCCCTTTGAGCTTCTGTATGGTCACCCGGTAAGAGGACCTCTGAGTTTGGTAAAGGAAGGCTGGGAGCAATCTCCCAGGAAACCTCCCCAGAATGTATATAGTTACATGCTGGCCTTCCGAAACCAGACTAGGCGTTTCAGGCAACTTGCTGAGGCAAATCTGGAAGCCAGCCAGGAGGAGATGAAGCGGTGGTACGACCGGAATGCCACTCTGGTAGAGCTTCAACCTGGACAAAAGGTGTGGGTCTTGGCCCCAGTGGAGCCTTGTGCACTTCAGGATAAGTGGACAGGTCCATTTGAGGTTGTGGAGCGCAAAAGTCCTATCACCTACTTGGTGGACATGCAGTCTCCCAGGAACCCTTTGAGGGTCCTACATGTTAACCGCCTTAAGTCCCACTTAGAGAGGACCGAAGTGGGCATGCTGCTGGCCACTGATGATGGAATGGAAGAGGAGACCGAGCCTCTCCCTGACCTCTTAGTAGCCTCTGAGAAAGATGGGTCAGTGGATGGAGTTAACCTCTCACCCACCCTGACGCCCGAACAACAGGAAGATTGCCGCCACTTGCTGGGGCAGTTTCCCGATAGGTTCTCCCTGGTTCCTGGTGTCACAGATTGGT
The DNA here is from genome assembly GCF_964204655.1 of Triturus cristatus. Lineage (NCBI taxonomy): Eukaryota > Metazoa > Chordata > Amphibia > Caudata > Salamandridae > Triturus > Triturus cristatus. The sequence goes on from NC_140594.1 coordinate 601,656,422, forward strand.
GCGTCCATGATGTGGACACAGGAGACAGCTTACCTGTGAAGCACAAGGCTTACAGGGTAACTGACAGGGTCAGAGCTTGCATAAAGGAGGAGGTCTCCAAAATGCTTGCGCTAGGGGTGGTTGAGTCCTCCAGCAGTCCGTGGTCCAGCCCCGTGGTCTTGGTCCCCAAAGCTGCTGCGCCGGGAGCCACACCTGAACTCCGGTTCTGTGTGGACTACAGAGGACTCAATTCAGTAACTAAGACTGACGCACACCCCATCCCCAGAGCTGATGAGCTCATTGATCGGCTGGGGGCTGCCCGGTTCCTCAGCACGTTTGATTTAACGTCTGGGTACTGGCAGATCGCCTTGACCGATGGGGCCAAAGAGAGGTCAACATTCTCTACACCAGATGGGCACTTCCAGTTCCGGGTCATGCCATTTGGGATGAAGAATGCCCCTGCCCCCTTTCAGAGGTTGGTCAACCAGGTACTGGTTGGGCTGGATGCGTTCAGTGCCGCCTACCTGGATGACATCGCAGTGTTCAGTGCCACCTGGCCCGAACACCTGCGCCACCTCTGGGAAGTGTTGATGGCTCTGCGCCGAGCAGGCCTCACGATCAAGGCAAGCAAGTGCCAGATCGGGCAGGGTTCCGTGGTGTACTTGGGACACCAAGTGGGGAGTGGCAAGGTGGCACCCTTGCAACCCAAAATTGAGACCATCCTGGCTTGGGAACCCCCCAAGACGCAGACCGCAGTGAGGGCCTTCATGGGGCTCACTGGGTACTACAGGAGGTTTGTCAAGGGCTATGGAACGATCGTTGCCCCCTTGACAGAGCTGACTTCTAAGAAGCAGCCCAGGAACGTGATCTGGACTGACACCTGTCAGAAAGCTTTCGACACCCTGAAGACTGCCATGTGCACGGCGCCCGTGCTCTTGGCCCCTGACTTCTCCAAGGAATTCCTAGTGCAGACAGACGCTTCAGAGCATGGTGTAGGGGCTGTTCTCTCACAGATGACTGAGGAGGGCTGGGACCAACCCGTAGCCTTCATCAGTAGGAGGTTACTTCCACGGGAAAGTAGGTGGAGTGCAATTGAGCGAGAAGCATTTGCTGTGGTCTGGGCGCTGAAGAAGCTAAGACCCTACTTGTTTGGGTCTCACTTCCGGGTTCAGACGGACCACAGGCCCCTCAGATGGTTGATGCAAATGAGGGGTGAGAACCCAAAGCTGTTGAGGTGGTCCATCTCCCTACAGGGTATGGACTTTACGGTGGAACACCGTCCTGGTACAGATCACGCCAACGCTGACGGTCTGTCCAGGTATTTCCGCCTTAGTGACGAGGAACCCCCTGGGCAAGGGTAGTTCTCCCCACATTTCAGCTGGAGGGGACACGTGTTAGACCTGGCACCTTGGCGTGAGTTTCCCTTCCACTTTTTGATGGTGTGCCTCGATTGTTTTGCTGGCGTTGTCCGCTCAGGGCACTGCGCCACGGCTAATCCGTGCCGCAGTGCAAGTGCTCCCTAGGTAAAGTGTACCTGTAATTGATGTCCATGATTGGTTTATTGGATTCACTGTCAGTCCCCAGTAAAGTGCACATGGGGTGCCGGGGCTTGTGAATGCCAATGCTGCTGGTGGGCTTGCAGCGCTGGTTGCGCCACCCACCGAAAGCGGCCTTGTAAAATGTGTCTAGGGTCTGCCACCGCCGACCCTGTGCGCGGTCTGGGACCGTCGCGCTGACTGCGCAAGTGCCCCCACTTGCCAGTCCCTAAACCTTCCCTTACCTACATATTAGCCACCCCTCTGGTAGGCCCAAGGGCAGGGTGCATTGTAGGCATAAGGTAGGACATGCCCTGATGTGTGTGGCATGTCTTAGTAGTGAATTAAAGCCATTTTCGTTCTTCACTATTGAAGGCTACCTGCTCTCCATAGGCCAGAATGGGCTGCTGGAGTCACTACACGCTGTGACCCCAGTGGACTCAGAGAGCATGGTAGAATGTCAAGTTTAGTATGCCTGAACTCAGAATAATAAAATACTTCTTGTAGTCAAGTTTATTTTAATATCCTGGGTTTGTAAATACTACTTTTAGAAAGTTAGTATTTACTGACCTGACCATTTCAGTCCGCCTCTGCTGTGTGTGTGTGTTCTGCCTGGCAACAGTAAGGAGCAGGGTTGGGGAATCCCCAGAGACAGGTTGGCTGCCAGGTGGTGGGTAGGGAGATGACACCAGGATGGGTGGGAGGAGTACACCTTGACTCTTGAATAGACCTGTGCTCTGCCACCACAAAGCCGGTGCCGCCCCCTGTGAAGCGGCTGATGTCTCTGCCCTGCTGCTGAAAGGAAAGAGCAGAGTCACCATAACAAAGTGCTCCAGAACTGGACTGAGCCAGGCCCAGGCCCCCTGGCGCTAAAGAACAAAAGAATTACTGTATAAAAGTAGGAGCCTGGCTCCTAAGAAATCAGAATCCTCTTTTACCACAAAGAACCTCTGCCCGACTAGAAGGAGAAGGAGACGCTGGAGGAGCTGGCCTGCTGCTTGCCTTGCTGAGAAAGGAGAGGAAGAGACTACTGAAAAGACTTTGCTGCTTTGTGCTTTAAACATTCTCCAAGGGCTTGATCTGAGCTTGCCCCCTGAACTGAACACCAGGACCAGTGGGTTCTCTGTGCTTTTGCTCGTCCTCCGATTCGAGCCGTGTGTGCATCCCGCTGGAAAGAGACTGCGCCCCTCAACGCCCCTCCTAGGGCCGTGACACTCAGGAGCTCGCCTGCCGCAACCCCGTGAGAGCCCCGCTCCGTCCGGAGCCGCTCTCTGTCCCCGGGCTAGGCCGCCTGCACCCCTGTCACGGCCTGCCACTAGAGCGCGCTGAACGCACTATCACCCCTCCCGCCGGAAACCGTCCGACGACTGTGATCTACGCCGGGTCATCCAGCTGCACTGACTGTGCCCTGTGACCCCGCTTCGCTATCCCCGGACATCTCAGGCCGCGCCGCCCCCGCTGTGGAGACCCCCCTGCACCGCCGTGCTGAGGGTCGCTGGCCACGCCTGCCTACCTGCCCACACCCGCTGATCGAGGACCCAAGACCACTTCCCAAGCTGAGAGTCGCACCGACCTGTGCCGACTCTCCACATCACGAAAGAAGTTCCAGTATCGGGCTCGGGGCCCGCAACGCCTTACTTCCCCGTTCGCCGGAGTCGATCTCTGTAAGTACTGGAACCACAAGTGACATTTGCAAGAGACTACAAAGTATCCATTTGAAACTACGAACAAAGAACATTTGCCCGCTTTTTAACCTGGTGGCCTAGCGAAAACGTTATTGGTCTTGTGATAAGTCTGCTGAGATATATATACTTATTTTTACATAAAGAAGCGTATTTTTCTACATATTCAAGTCTGGTGTCCGTTTCTGGGGGGATTGATGTATTTACTGTGTGTATGATTGTAACTGCTTAACCAACAACGCCTGAGGAATCGCCTTGGCTGCTCACGCCACGCACCTAGAGGGTGAGCAAGGGTCATTCAAAAGGGGTTATCCTGCACCCTGACGTGGAGGAGAGGGTTCCTGCTTGACACAAGGGCAACCTTGCGCCAACCAGAGATCCCCGACTCTAACAGCCGCACACTGCTGCACGCCGCACACTGCTACACGCCACACACTGCTGCACGCCACACACTGCTGCATGCCACACACTGCTGCATGCCGCTGCACGCCACACACTGCTGCACACCACACACTGCTGCACGCCACACACAGCTGCACCCAGCACACTGCTGCATGCCGCACACTGCTGCATGCCGCACACTGCTGCACGCCACACACTGCTGCACGAAACACTGCTGCACGCCACACACTGCTGCACGCCACACACTGCTGCACACCACACACTGCTGCATGCCACACACTGCTGCATGCCGCACAATGCTACACGAAACACTGCTGCACGCCACACACTGCTGCACGGCACACACTGCTGCACGCCACACAATGCTGCACGCCACACACTGCTGCACACTGCTGCATTACTCACAGCTGCATGCTGCACGACACTGCTGCACGCAGCACACTGCTGCACACAGCACACTGCTGCACGCCGCACACTGCTGCATGCCGCACACTGCTGCATGCTGCACACTGCTGCACGCCGCTGCACGCCACACAGTGCTGCATGCCTCGCACTGCTACACGAAACACTGCTGCATGCCTCACACTGCTGCACGCCTCACACTGCTGCATGCCACATACTGCTGCACGCCACACACTGCTGCACGCATCACACTGCTGCACGCCGCACACTGCTGCACGCCTCACACAGCTGCACGCCGCACACTGCTGCATGCCGCACACTGCTGCATGCCGCACACTGCTGCATGCCACACACTGCCGCATGCCACACACTGCTACATGCCACACACTGCTGCATGCCACACACTGCTGCATGCCGCTGCATGCCACACACTGCTGCATGCCACACACTGCTGCACGCAGCACACTGCTGCACGGCGCACACTGCTGTACGCCGCACACTGCTGCACGCCGCACACTGCTACACGAAACACTGCTACACGAAACACTGCTGCACGCCATACACTGCTGCATGCCACACACTGCTGCACGCCACACACTGCTGCACACCGCACAATGCTACACGAAACACTGCTGCACGCAGTTTTTATCTTTGGGACGCCGTCTTCAGCGAGGGTTGGAGGGACTTCCTGGTTCTGTGGGCGCCATCTTTACGACTGCTGGTCAGCGTTCTAGTCGTTCTTGACTTCAGGGGGCATTTAATGCACACCGAGTGGATGCTCAGCGGACGCGCCGCTGGCGCGCCGAAGGCGCGCCTAAGGCAAGGCCGTCTGAGCCCTTCCGCACCTCGGCAGCGCCCGGCGCGCCTGAGGCCCCTGCTTGTGTTCGCGGGTCTCATTTGCCCGCGGCGCCGGTTTCATACTCTGGTACGGCGCTTAGGGCTCTGGATCTGACTGCCTGTCGCAATCCTCACTCTTTGGATGCGGCTGAGAGGCACCTGGGAACCTGTAGTTTCTGTGGATTTCGATTAGGGGTATGGTGCCCCTCTACTATTCCCCCGGGCCCCTCTGAGCGGTCTAAGCCTAAGCTACGTTTTCTGCTGCACTTATTAACGTTCGTTCTTTGAAGAAACATCATACGGACGTTTTTGAGCTGCTTGAGGACGGCACCTTAGATATGTTGTTCCTCACCGAGACGTGGCTGGACCCATTTTCCGCTCCCATAGTGGCGATGGCGACCCCGTGGATTATAAGATTTGGAGAGTTGATCGTCAGGGGTCCAGGGGAGGAGGCGTTGCAGTCATAAACAAGGACCGGTGGGAACTTTATTCAGGCGATTCAGGGGACTGGGTAGGCTGTGAAGCACTGGATTTTAGTGCCCATTTGTCAACTCACTTCACTCTTGGGGTTTCCCTGATTTATCGGCCCCCTGGCCCCTCTAGCCCCTTTCTTCTGGCATGTGGAGATGCTCTTACTTCTAGAGCAGCCAGGTTTTCTCACTATTTGGTCCTAGGCGATCTGAATTTTCATTTGGATATGCCAGGGGTCGGAGAGACCTCTGCTTTGCTGGACAATCTGCATACTGCCCAACTTGCCCAGCATGTCGTCCTCCCCACCCATCGGGCTGGTCATATACTGGACCCGATCAGTTCCAATTTTCCAATCCTGGTACAAGAGCCCCTCCCTGTGTCATGGTCTGATCATTTTCTATCTTACTTTTCCTGGTCCGTTTCTAGGGCTGAGGCTCTGGCACCTGTCTTCCTGAAACCTGCGCTCGGAAGAGTGGACCCTCTGGATCTGGCTCATGCTCTTGACATTGCCAGACCTTTGATGTCCAGGGGTCTGGAGGATTGTTTATCTGGGTTTACAGGCTGGGTGTCTGGAGCTGTGAACTCCATCACCTCTTCCCGTCCTATAAGACCAGCCAGAATTACCCCCTCGAAACCCTGGTTTACTCCCGCCCTCAAGGTGCTTAAACAGGAGTGTAAAATCCTGGAGCGTGACTGGCATAGGAGCAAGTATTGCCCGACGGCCAAAAGTCGTCTCAGAACTGCCCAGAGATCTTACTATGCCGCCATCTCGGAGGCTAAAGGTCTCTTCTACACCTCCCGCATCGCGGCTGCCAGAAACAACTCTAAGGAAATATTTTCTATAGTCCAGAGTTTTACCTCCCCGGCGGCCCAGACTAGTGTGACCCCCTCCTCGTTTGACTGGTGCAACACTCTGTCTGGCGCCTTCAGTGACAAAATTTTGGCTATTCAGGCATCTTTCCCCCCCATTTATGTGTTCTGCCAGGCTTGTTGCCGGCGCGGCCGGTTCCTTCTACCGTGTTGTCCGCTTTTTCCCCAGTTCACCCTCTGGACAGTCTGAAAATCCTCAGAGGTCTTAAATCGGGGTCCCCGGCTGATGCTTGTCTGGCCAGACTTCTAGCAGCTGTTGCAGAAAATATTTATTTAGAAGTTAATCAGATTGTTAATCTTTCCCTTCAGACTATGGTGGTTGCTCAAGTCTGGAAGGAGGCCAAGATTTTGCCTCTACTTAAAAAATCCACTTTGGTCCCTCTTGATCCTGCCAACTACCGTCCCATCTCCCTCCTGCCAGCTATGGCTAAGATTTGTGAGAAGGTGGTGCTTAAACAACTGTCTGATTTTGTGGAGGCTGAGGCCCTCCTTCACCCATCGCAATCTGGGTTCGCTCGGGCCATTGCACGGAGACAGTCCTTGTCGAGGTCGTGGAGGCCATCCGGACGTGCCTTGATGCCGGGGGTAGGGCCGCCTTGATTTTATTGGATCTCTCGGCGGCCTTTGATACGGTCCCACACGATCTTTTGCTGATCCGCCTTGCTGAGATCGGTGTGTCAGGGGCCATATGGGGTTGGCTCAGGTCCTTCTTGGAGGAAAGGGTTGAGCAGATTTGGCTCCCTCCCTGCTATTCCTCCCCCCGGTTGGTCACTACGGGTGTCCCGCAGGGTTCCTCCCTGAGCCCTTTGCTCTTTAATATCTATGTTACACCTCTTATCCACCTGGCTGAAGCTCTTGGTGCTAAGGTGATGATACTCAGCTGCTTTTCACCTGGGATAAGGCCTCTAGCTCTGTACTGGATGCTCAACAGTGTCTTCGCTCCATCTTCGCTTGGCTGGCAGGGGCTCAGCTCAAGTGCAATGACCAAAAATCGGAAATTCTGCTTTTCGGCACTTTTCCCTCTGACTTCCGTCATCAGCTGTGGCCTCAGGAGCTTCCTCTCCCCTCGTCCGAGGGTCGGCCCACCAAGAACTTGGGCGTCTGGTTTGAGGAGAACCTGCTGTTTTCCACCCAGGTTAAGAAAACTGCTGGCTGCTGCTTTGGACTTATTAAAACTCTGAGAAAGTTCTTTCCTCTCCTTCCGCAGGCAGCCAGAGTTACAGTCACCTGCGCGCTGATTCTTTCCCGGTTGGACTACGCTAACTCTCTCTATATTGGCTCCCCGGGATACCTCATCAAGAAATTGCAGGTAGTCCAGAACACTGCGGCCAGACTGCTACTGGGTCTCTCCTCTAGACTGAGTGTTACCTCCCACCTGATCGCCCTTCATTGGTTACCAGTAGCGGCTAGAATCAAATATAAATCTTTGGTTCTGGCTCATCGCGCCCTCCATGGTCAGGGTCCCCTCTACCTCCAGAAACGTTTCTCTTTTTATGCCCCCGCACGGGCCTTGCGCTCTGCTTCTCTGGGCCTAGCCCTAGTTCCCAGATTCCAACTTCAGAGGATTGGAGGTTGTTCTCTAGTGGTCATGGCCAGCAGGGCCTGGAATGCCCTCCCCCTGATCTTCGTCTCACTCAGGAGCTCGCTGCTTTCAAAAGTAAGCTGAAAACATTTCTCTTTGTCTGATTTCCTTGGTCTGCCTCAGGTGTCGCGCCGGGATACTCGTGAGTAGCCGAGCGCGTTACAAGTGGAATATAACATAACATAACATAACATAACACGCCACACACTGCTGCACAGCACACACTGCTGCACGCCGCACACTGCTGCACGCCACACACTGCTGCACACTGCTGAATTACTCACTGCTGCATGCTGCATGACACTGCTACACGCGGCACACTGCTTCACGCAGCACACTGCTGCACGCCGCACACTGCTGCACGCCGCTGCACGCCACACAGTGCTGCATGCCTCACACTGCTATGCGAAACACTGCTGCACGCCACACACTGCTGCACGCCGCACACTGCTGCACACCACACACTGCTGCATGCCACACACTGCTGCACGCCGCACACTGCTGCACGCCTCACACTGCTGCACGCCTCACACTGCTGCACACCTCACACTGCTGCACACCACACACTGCTGCACGCCGCACACTGCTGCACTCCACACACTACTTTTATGCGAGTTTATGCTACTGACATTGTAAATGACAATGCCTTTTATTTGTTTTAAAACCAAAACATAAATAAAAGGCATTGTAATTCTACAATGCCAATAGCTCAAACTCTTTTAAATGCGAGACCTATTGCATTGCAAATGCTTGTTATCCATGCTGCACAGACAGTAGCATCATTTTCTAAGCTTGCACACCACCCATGAATGTGTCGAAAAATGATGTGAGTCATTTTTTTTCTAGTGGTGAGCTAGTTGGTCGGAAGCATCGAGTGAGTGAGAAGAAGGGCACCGATGGGAGGAAGAAACTTGGAGGAGGGTGAGGGGGAAGCAACCGGGGGGGGGGGGGGAGAGGAAGCAAAACAGAGGGCAGGGGTGTGGAGGTGATGCAATGGGCAAGAAAGAGTAACATGGAGAAATGGAGGGAGCAAACAAGCAGAGAGATATACATGGAGCGGGTGCGAGAGAAGCAGGTGGGTGAGAAAGCAATGCAGGGAAGAAGCAAATGATGACGAGTGCATAACAGAGGGGCTAGGGCGAAATACATGGTGAGTGTGCAACACAGTGTACAGGGAGTCAAGAGAAGTACACTAGGGAGACAGCTTGAAAATGCATGCACTCTCATGGAGTGCTTAAATCAAAAGAAAAAAGTAATTCCCTAAAAGTGGGCAGTGGAAGAACTTAAGTAAAGGGACAATGCTCCAGGGGAGGAGCACACACAAGCTGGACAAAGAAAGCCATCAAACAAGAAGCAAGCAAATGAAAGTGACAGGAAAGCCAACCAGTGATAAGAAATGAGCAATCCCCGCGGATTGGTTCATAAATGGTACATTGCAGTTAATAGGGCGGCGTTGCTTTGATTTTCTCCAGTCTAGAGAAAGCACATGGTGAATAGACCGAGGGCGAAACATACATTGTAACAAGTCATCTTCAGAACCTTCCTGTTATGGTTTTAGTCATAGCAGTAAATTTAATGTAACAAGTCAATCTTCAGAACCTTCTTGTTATGGTTTTAGTCATCGCAGTAAATTCAATGTGACAAGTCAATCTCCAGAACATTTTTGTTATGGTTTAAGTCATCGCAGTACATTCCATGTAACAAGTCAATCTTCAGAACCTTTTTGTTATGGTTTTAGTCATAGCAGTACATTTAATGTAACAAGTCAATCTTCAGAACCTTTTTGCTATGGTTTTAGTCATAGCAGTACATTTAATGTAACAAGTCAATCTTCAGAACCTTTTTGTTATGGTTTTAGTCATCGCAGTACATTCAATGTAACAAGTCAATCTTCAGAACCTTTTTGTTATGGTTTTAGTCATCGCAGTACATTTAATGTAACAAGTCAATCTTCAGAACCTTCTTGTTATGGTTCTAGTCATCGCAGTACATTTAATGTAAGAGTCAATCTTCAGAACCTTTTTGTTATGGTTTTAGTCATCGCAGTACATTCAATGTAACGAGTCAATCTTCAGAACCTTTTTGTTATGGTTTTAGTCATCGCAGTACATTAAATAAAACGAGTCAATCTTCAGAACATTTCTGTTATGATTTTAGTCATCGCAATAAATTTAATGCAACGAGTCAATCTTCAGAACCTTTTTGTTATGGTTTTAGTCATCGCAGTACATTTAATGTAACAAGTCAATCTTCAGAACCTTCTTGTTATGGTTTTAGTCATCGCAGTACATTTAATGTAAGAGTCAATCTTCAGAACCTTTTTGATATGGTTTTAGTCATCGCAGTACATTTAATGTAATGAGTCAATCTTCAGAACCTTTTTGTTATGGTTTTAGTCATCGCAGTACATTCAATGTAACGAGTCAATCTTCAGAACCTTTTTGTTATGGTTTTAGTCATCGCAGTACATTAAATAAAACGAGTCAATCTTCAGAACCTTTCTGTTATGGTTTTAGTCATCGCAGTACATTTAATGCAACAAGTCAATCTTCAGAACCTTTTTGTTATGGTTTTAGTCATCGCAGTACATTTAATGTAATGAGTCAATCTTCAGAACCTTTTTGTTATGGTTTTAGTCATCGCAGAACATTTAATGTAACGAGTCAATCTTCAGAACCTTTTTGTTATGGTTTTAGTCATCGCAGTACATTTAATGCAACGAGTCAATCTTCAGAACCTTTTTGTTATGGTTTTAGTCATCGCAGTACATTCAATGTAACAAGTCAATCTTCTGAACCTCTTCATCCCTATTTACTCATAAGCATCATAGGGCCATATATACGCACACATTTTCCCATGGACACAGAATGGGTAAAACCTTTGATATATCTGGTCCATAGAATAAATAAATGAATAATTACTGCTATATTGTTTATCTCTAACATTTAAAAAAGCCGGCTCGCCACATATTCGACCTGGTGAAGAATGAACTGCAGACCTTTTATCGGGTTCATGATGCTGTCCAATATACATGTGTAATCCAAGACCTGTTCTGCCCATTAATGGTTTTTTATGCATTTATTTTATTTATTAAGCACACTCCACAAACTCCACTAAATTGCCTCAGGCACTATTCGTCTGTTAATATAATAACATTTGATGATTGTTGTGAAGCCTACGATGTAACATGTGCAAAGGACTTAAAGAATGAACAGGTAGGTCAATGGCCATGTCCGACACTGCGGTCTCAGACCTATTTCTCAAGCAAAATCTCTTCCATATCAAATGACGAAAATGAATGCAGAAGTACGAGGAATAACAAGTCCCTCTCATCTTCGGTCACTAAGCATTTTTAGATAATGGCACCATCGCTGTCTTGATGGGTTCTGAAATCTGACTGAGGTCATTCAGCCAGTTCTGAAAGCTTAAAACAGCCTGGAGTTAAATAAGCACCTCTTTATAGAGAGCGCGTCAAACTGCTATCGGGTGGTAATTTTGAAGTATGTATGGATTATTTAGGATGCTTTTTAATCAGATGAGACCAAACTGATTGCTTGAAGAAGCCAATAATCACTCATAGCCTGACGTTTTGATTTATCTATCCTGTAACAAATGGTGTGAGAATAGATGTCATTTTTCTGGGAATTGCCTCTGGAAGTACATAATAATCAGTGCATGTACGTTGTCAGTGTTCTAAAACTCTTCTAATGGTCACCTGTCCCACTTCCTCAAAGAAAAACCATGGTCGACTGTCAGCAGATGCAATGGGACATAGGAAAAAAAACTTAGATTACTGTATAATATGGTCAAATTCTTTGGAATAGTTGGTTGCAGCTGCTATTTTCATGTTAAGGTATTTTTTTGTTGCAAATATTGTGTTTTATATCTTAGCAATAGATAGCTTTTGCTGCCTGCTGGCAGACCCAATGATTACAATGTATAACATATACTTGAATGGGCTTTGCGTCAGCCCTTTGCTCATAACTGGATGGCTTTGCTGTCCATCTCATGTATGTGCTTTTGATTCAGTGGTGTTTCTCTCTATTCTTGTGTTTGTTCTGCCTAGGAGCATTCCGTCGCACATTGTTCTATTAGAATGAGTTTTACCTTTCCTCTGTTGACATGATTGGACTTCTTCTTTTAGTTTTCATTCAGCGCACTATGAAAGTGCAAGGGTTTCCTTGCTCTCTCCATTTGTCTCTGTGCCCTTGTGTACTCTGTTTTTAATACCTTTTCTTCCCTGCTCTGTAACGCTTCTCAACCTGCTCCCCATTCCGCTCCTGTTATATATAAATGAGATTCAAACTTTGTCTTTAATTTTTAAATTTTTCATTTACTGTACTCAATTGGTCGCTTGCTGCCATGTCAGAATTGGAAAATAAAATTGGTCACCACACATCATTGCGCATGTGCTGGCATGTGCCACAACACACTCCTTGACACTAGAAGTGCAGGGGCTGCAGCACCCCCAAAATAACCATACTATTGTTCAAAAGGGGCATGAGCAATAAAGATGCCTTTAAACATGCATTTGTAATGCGCTCAAAGACAGGGGTCAATTGTCAGGCAATGTCTTCTCAACACAAAAAGGAGCACGGGGAAAACAAGTCAGGCCGCCCCCCACTCAACACATTATCAACAGCCAGGACCTGACTCAATGGACAGAAACCCTCAATTTCCAGACACTAGAGGGGTCTATGATATTTTCTAATGACTCCCCCAACGGTGCGGTTTACTACCGCTAATTCAAGTGTCTTTATGTCCGATTTGTAACACAATGTCACTACACTGCAGCAAAAGAATTCCAACAAGAATTTGATTAGAAACGATTAGAAAAAGTGGGAGAATGGCGAGAAAGCACCTGACGGTAGTAACACCAACTCCGGTCGGCCACGAGCCAGAGTTTACTACCCCCAGCCCTGCCCCTACCCTGCCCCGCTGCCCCGCAGCACTCCCTCCACGAGCCGCTACTGTCGTTAGCACGCATTTGTTCAGCACGCAAGACGTGACAACAACTTGCTTCAGAGAGGATGCATTGATGGAATGGTGTTGGATTTAAAGTCCAACACCTTACCAGCTGTTGTGCAGACTGGAGTAGGAACAGTAAATGATCCTAATCCAAAGTCCAGCGCCCCTCTAAGGCAAGTCGCTATAATGACTTGCGTGCTGAACGAATTCGTATTAACGACGTGTTCGTTCTAATGACGGCATGATGAAGGCATGCGTGCGGATTCCGTCATACATTCTCTTAACATAGATATTGGTGTTTACTTTTCTTTCCCTGACTGCAAACTGAGAGAAGTTTCTATAGTGAACTATGTGACGATCTTACTGGGGTACAGGGAGCGTCATCGGAAAGTCTGTACAATGGCATTTTTTTCTAACAACCAACAAAATGTATGTACTGGTAAATGAACTGTACAGATATTTCAAAATGTATCAGAGGCAAGGAGATAATTATTGAAACACATTTTTAAATCTGAAGTGTAATGGAAAGAAAGTTTTTAATTTGATCCAAACAAATCCTAAAAGCTACTTTACGTGGTGATGTACAAATGATAAATTCACTGAAACTTGTCTAGTGTTATTAGTAAAACTTCGTGTTTGTGCAAATTTAGCAGATATTGTGCTGTTTAAAAAGACAGTGTGCTAATAAATTAGTGTGTGTGTTCCAAAATGCATTACCGGACACATGCCACACCCTTACCACTCTCCCACTTAATTGTCATGGCTCTTTTGCTATACTTGTTCTTTGTGCGACGCTTGGAATTTTGCAATACTCTGACATCTGTGATGTAGCATTGATGGGAGCAAATTGTTCCAGCACCACTAGACGCAACTGTGTACATACATCATAATGCATGCGCGTGTATGCCCGCCTCAGAAAGCACCGGTTCGCATGCATCACAAGGCACATGTACGTACGAGTGGCTATCCAGGATTATTTAAAGAAAATCTGTTGCAAAATCGTTGTGATGAGTTCCAATACACGCGTCACTTTGCAAGTAAATAACATGCAAATAAAAAATGCATTGCCAAAGAGTGGTATAGTCCCAGTGGCTTGGCCAACGCTTGTTTGAATTCTAGCAACAACTTTATATTGTGATAGGCTCGAGCCTCTGTGGATGTTCTAGCAGCGCTTTGCATTCTTTGTGTCATAGTTTTACTTTTCCAATTGAAAGTGTGGCCTTGCAATTTCAAGGGAGCATAACCGGTAGTGCTTTGCTACACTCTGTTGGATTTTGGCGCGTCATAAACACCCTGATGTATTGATTGGGTAAAAAACACATAGCACTTGCAGCAGCAGATGTTTCTGGTAATGACATCCGGTCTTTCGGAAGCCATTCAACCTGCAGCTTTTGCAACATGATAGTTGATGTTGTCGACAAGCACGAAGCTCAGACTCTCACATCCTTTCCTGGTTGCGAGGTTTAGCCGGACTTAAGTGTTCTCGTCCTCGCCTGTCCCCCTCTGGGGGGGAAGGAGGTGAAAGCCGCAGCCCCGTCTCATCTCCTCGTAATGAAAACGATTAATTCAACAGCGCAAACTGAGGAACAAAAAAAACACAGGCCCCGAAGACGTCGCCGCCGTTCCCGCAAGTGAAATCAGTGTTTGTAGGAATAATTAATGAAAGGAAATGAGATTTCCTCCCCGCCGGTTACCCTTGAAGCAGCGCGGTGTGAAGAGAGAGGCAGAGCGGGTTCGTTCACATTGTCTGATGTGATTAGTGCTGTGGATTTTGCCTAATCAGATTCCGGTGTAAGGCGAGCTGTAGTCTGGAACGACGGCCGCGCACCTCCCTCGGTTGCGGTTCACGGGTCAGGAGCTGCTGATGAGCGCCTCGAAGAGATTCCATTTCTTCAGCTTCTATTCATAGGCACGCAGCTCAGATGCTTCAGGAATTTTAAAAAAACACTATGCCAGCTGCAAAGGAAGAACGTCTACAGAGGGAACGCTACTTTAGAGCAGAGAATACGTTCTGCGCCACAACTCACCTAAAGAAATTTAGGGGCATATCAGCAACAACCGGCGATAATTATCGCTCAGCGCATTTAGCGCGAGGATAATTATCGCCGGCTAGCGTGGATTTTTATTGCTGAGATAGCGTGCTTTTAGCAACGCTTATCTCAAAAGCGCTAAAAGTCCTAGCGTTAACTGCCTAACGTGAGATTATCGCTGGAAACCCAGCGATAATCTCACACAATGTGACGTTAGCTTGTTGATAGGACCCCACAAATTTAGCCATGATATCCACCTTCCATAGGATATCATGGCTAAGTCAGTCCTGAAGCAGGCGTAAGGAAAGTAGCGATAACAGGGGTTATCGCTACTTTTCTTGCCGCTATGCTTCATAGCGTGGGGCTTGATGATAGGAGAAATGTCGCTTAGCGACATTTCTCCTGTCATGTCAGGTCAGGAACGCCCACTTTGCAACTCATTAGAGATGCAAAGCTGGGCGTTAGGAATTCCTACGCTAACGCAAGTTTTCACGGGTTAGCGTAAGCTTGCTAATTAGGCGATGACATTATCGCCGCTTTTCGTCCGAAAACGGCCGCAAAAGTGGCGATAATTCTTTTGCCTTGTCTTGCTGATATGCCCCATAGCTCTGCCCTTTCTTCCAAACAGAGACTGACTGACAACCTTTCAAATACCATACCCAGCGCCAGATCAGACGTCATCATGGTGGGAGTAGGGGACTGCAGGATACTAAAGGGAGTTCATTCATACAGACCAAAGGTTAACCACTGGACACAAGTCATCAAAAATAGCGTTGGAGGCTGGATAGATAGTCTAGGTACTGGGGAAAATGAACTGGGCAATTTCTCCAACACCAGGGCCTATAAAACATCTTTTATAAGGACCCTGCCTATTTCTATAGGACACCCAGGGCTTTAAGTGGGATGAAAAAACTGGAGGGTCTCTCAAAGGGGCGTGGCCAATGTAATTAAGGGCGTGGCTTAAAACACGTAAGATAAAAGTCTGTGCTTAGCATAGTGTGCCGCCCGACTTGTATTTTGCTGTTTCTGTCATTGCATCTAGATATATGATACAAGTAACATCATACCAACAACAAGTCCGGACTATTGACTTTGTCAATGGTTGTTAGTTGCATGTGACACCACGACAATGTTGCTCCAAAAAGAGAAGGGAAATCCAGAGAGAAAATGGCTCTCTTTAACGGATTTCCCTTCCCCTACAACGCTCACCTGGCATGATGTCATGCTGTCACTTCTCCACTACTGAGAAGTGAGCAGTGTGAGCACGCGCACATCAATGTGCCTGCTGTCACTGCAGGACCGCCTGTGCCAGGGCACAAAAGAGAGCCCGATAGAGACCCGTTTCGAGGCACCCTTTAAAAAACTGCCGGTGCTCAGACCTGGTGAGATCCGGCCCACTTAAAGCCCTGAGTACACCCCATCCCTGGGGCACCTAGGTAGGGTGATCAGACGTCCCGGTTTTCCCCAGACGGTCCCGGTTTTTCGTGAAGTGTCCCGGTGTACTGACACTTTCCTCCAAACTGAATAAATGTCCCGGTTTTTGGATAGGGGCTGGGATCAGCACAGAAATGTCCCGGATTTTGAGTAGTGGCCGAGTACGCACTAGTGTTAAAAAGATGTGCGCATGCCCACTTCTCACTACTGGAGATGTTACGGCATGACCTCACTCCAGATGAGGGAAGGAAAATCATTTAAAGAGACATTTTCTCTCGGGATTTCCCTTCTCTTTCTACAACGCAGCAAGAATGTAATTATGCCAGCCATCATGGCAACAACGTGTCTGAACCACCAGCGTGACCCTGCTCACTGGAGTCATAGGTCACTGCCTGCACCAAGATCCAGCCACCACGAGTGTAAACTGAAGTCCTACTTCTATGTATATGACCTGTCCCGTTTTTTTGTTTTGGGAATTTGGTCACCCTACACCTAGGGGAGACTTTAGGGGTTCTGAATATGTCTAAATATTGCAGATCCTCACCTAACAGTGCTCCTAGCTCAAAAGTCGATTTTGGAAAGAACTTTAGAAAAATGTGGTGAGTGAAATGTGCAATTTCACTTAACCCGGGCCATATGAATCTCATTTTATAAGGGCCCTCATTATAAATACCTAAACTGCATCCCCTTGGACACCTAGGGGAGTCCCTGGGGGTACTCAATATGCCCAAACATGGTAGTTTATTACTTTTTAAGCGCCCCAAACACCAAAGTCAAGTTTGGGCACAATTTCCGTTCTAAAAGCAGTCCTGCAACACAGGGCTGCTTTTAAGCTGGTATCAGGCCTTAGCATTGCACACATGCAAGTGCAGTAAAGCTGCTGGCCACTAAACTGCCATGCTCTAGTATATACTAGGGACTTAAAGGTAGTTTCAATCCCCATGCCCTATTGTATATTAGGGCCTTATAGGGGAGGTCATGCCACTCATAGGGGTACCCTAATCGATAGTGAGCCCTAGTGTGTTTTTGCTGTATTCTAAGTGTCTTTTCAGCATAGCACTGGCCCTGGGCATGGTAAGGCAGAGCCCAGGGTCAGTCAGAGTCAGTTACCACCAGTAACAGTCAGCAAAAAACGGGGGTGCCCAGGGCACAGGATGACTTTGTAACAGGTAGCTTGAAGTATACACTTGATGATGTGCTTCCTGGTTCATGAAAGAATGATGTAGTGGAGCTGATTCCCTGAGTGTGGGAGTCTCCTGTTGGGCAAAGCAGATTCTTGACCTCAGTTGAAAATTGTAAGAAGCTGGATTAATAGTTAAGAGGGGTGGCAGTCCCACTTAAATGTTAAACACAAAAAATGTCAGGGTGAACCACAAAAGTCACTACAGAAACCTATGCTTACTGGAGCTTTCCATTGGCGGTCGTTGTGGAAATTCCCTGTTATCGCAAAGTGCAGGTCCCGCTGAAGCTTCTCAATGGCGATTGTTGCAAGTGGGCCTTTCTCTGTGCAAAGAGGTAGCTTTGCAGTCAGGAGGTGCCAAAACATCTGAATTTTCACCTTTTGTTCAGGGGGAGTACACTTTGATGCCAGACATGGGTCCAGGACCTAGGGGCACCCCTTGGAGATCAGGATTCACTCCAGCAGAGGCTAGCATCAAGGCTCAGGTCTGTCCAATTGGTGCTGGTCAGTGAGGCAGTTGCAGGACAGGCTTCTGGAAGCTTGTTGTGTCACTATAGCTCAAACAGAAGGCCAGTCAACTTACACTTGGTGTCACTTCTGGGGAGCCTGGGATCACAGCAAGTAAGTCCAATCATCCTTCTTCAGACAGCAGAGCAGTTCTTCTTCTGAATCTTCCACAGGTCCATGATTGTTCTGATGAGAGGTTCTGAAGGTGACAGTTTATACTAGGTGCCAGTCTTTGTGTTGGGGAAATCCACAGCCTACCCTAAAACTGGCTCTGGGCAGTTCTTTCCCTGGCTCCAAACTGTGTAGGGTGACAAAGACAAGGGCAATCCTAGTGTCAGGTTCCTTTGCATGGGCCATTTAAAGTTCAATCAGAGCAGAGCTCCTCCTCAGCAATCCTACCATGAAGACCCATTTCCCTCAAACATAGGTCTCTTTTGTCTCTCTGTCCGGAAAGAAAACACAACAAGAAAGCCATTCACAGTCATATGACCCAGGACACTGGCAGAAAGGCATAGTTGGCTAGGGCAGAAAATTGCAAAACGACTTTAGGAGTTTTTCACTGTCAGGACAGTCAAAACTTTATTACATATCTTCTACTTTAAAAATACCATACACCCTGCGCTATGAGTATTTAGGGGCTACCTTAGGGGTAGTTTTTTTTAGGCGTGGCAAAAATGTTTATTTTGTCAGGGCAAAATGGCAGTTTAAAACTGCACTCCAGTCTGTAGTGTCAGGCAGGCAGAGGTGCAACTAGAGCCAAATTTCGGGGGGGGGGGCTAAGAAAAAATTTCGGGGGGGGGGGCTGAATCTTTTAAGCCATAGGCAAAGTGGAACTGCAGGGGCTCTTAGAAGGGGTGAAACAACAGCGAGGCCTCATTAACATGCAAATGGTCTTTTAAAGACCTGTGAAGTGCTCGGGTGCGGCTGTGTGTGTGCAGGGAAGCTGTCTCCTCCTGGGCTGCCTCACACGACGGGGGGGGCTGAAGCCCTTTGAGTTCAATGGGTGTTGCGCGCCTGCAGGCAGGAGACATGTTTTACAGTGCTACTTTAGTGGGTGACACAATGACTGCTGCCGCCCACTGATAGCTTTTCCGTTTTCAGGCCCTGGGTACATGTAGGACCTTTTACTAGGGACTTAGAAGTAA
Organism: Triturus cristatus; assembly: GCF_964204655.1. NCBI lineage: Eukaryota > Metazoa > Chordata > Amphibia > Caudata > Salamandridae > Triturus > Triturus cristatus. Next base: position 601,675,446 of record NC_140594.1, read on the forward strand.
ATTATATGTGCCAATTATGTATAGGCAAATTGTATCATGTTTTAGGGAAAGAGAACAAACACTGTACAACCAGTTATCAGGGTAGAGGTTGCAGAGTCTCAACACAAAACACAAATAAGTTCAGCAAAACTAGAGGGTGAAGGCAAAAAGTCTGGAGGAATACCACTCCAAGGATGCCAGGTCTAATGAAAATGCTTTCATGCCCCTGACTCTTATGGAAGGAAAGGGCGGTCTGCAGGCACCTTTGTCCCCTGGCTCTAGGTATCTTCAGTTTTCTCTGAGAGTGCATGTGGCACTGAGGCCATTGAAAAAAAAACATAGGGACCACTCCGCTGCATTTGTAAAAACACATAGTACTACTTCAGAGGAACATAACTGTATCACAGTTTAATGTTTACCATTTGAAAACATGAATACACGATTTAAAAAATGTAAACGGATGATGGGATATATTGACAGAATCTGCATTGCAAATGTAGAAAAGTGGCTCCTGTGTCTTATAGAGAGTATTGCCCAAACAATTGCCTGATGAACCTCATCCATCCCACCTTCAGTCATTGCCAGTCAAACAAAACATGCACATTGACCTAAACCCATAAAAAAGGACTGAGAGATTATCATGTGTAAGCATCATAGTTACTATGCAGGTGCAAGTCTATAAAGACCACAGCCAAAACGTGTAGTGCTTGGTGGAGGCAGGTATAGTCATGTAGTTTGAAATCGTTTTAATTTCTTTGGGCAGAGAGAGCACCTATGGTCCCTTGAAGACCGCATCCCTTGGCTCCATGACCTAGGCATCATCCATCTTAGGCTTCAGTCAGTCTTCTTCATCCTCTAAGCTTTGTGGAGTAGTGTTTGTAGCTATTTTGCTTGACTGTGCAGTGGGAGAGGCATATTCTTCCTCTATGTCCGATGTGAGTCGCTTAAGCTGGGAGGAACAAAGATTCTGCGGTTGTGGAAGAGGCATGTTGATCAGCACTCACAAAGGGGTCACAAATGCAGCAACAGACGTAGAGGCAAATTGTCCCTAATGCGCAGCTCAAATTCGCCTGAGGATATATTACTGGAGAAGAAGTGTCACTACTTAAATGGAAATAAAATGTGGTACAATGAGGTGCAGAGACACATGAGTCCTCAAGTAGGTATAAATATCACTCATAGGAAAACTACAAGTACAGTGATGAACTGTAGAAGCACATGTGCCCTCCGGATTGAATAAGTGTAACTCAGAGGGAGATCACAGATGCAGCTGTGACTAGTGGCCCCCCACAGTCCACACATAGGGCTGACCATTGCTCATAGGACACAGATAATGTTGGGTATATGTTCAACTTCAGCAGTCATGGTCTGACCACACTCCTCAATCCAATACACTGAGTCACTGGGCTTAGTTTGATCGGACGTCAAGCAGATTCTCTATATGCTAAGCAATATTGTACCTTTCCATTTTCAGCTTATAGCAGCAAATAATTCCTCTCATTCTTGGGGTACATTCCCCATGTTATGTTATTTTAATTTATTACGTGCTCGAATCACCCCCGTAGAGGTATCTCGGACCCTCCAGAGGAGACAGCCACATGTTTTACCTCTGCTTAGGCCTATCATCATTTGTACAAGCACACAGACCACTTTGAAGTGGGTGAATACAGAAACAAACTTCCAAAGTACATTGCTTCATGTCTGTCACAACTCCACTGCAACCAGCTGCTAGTGTGGACTGACACTTTCAGGTTGTGAATGGGAATCCAGGCAACCTCTGACAATTAAATACTATTGTTGGGACCTGACTTCCCAGCAGAAAAGGACACAGGTTAAAGGGGGTGGGACGGCAGCCCTTCTCCTGATTATAGGTATGAAGCTTCTGCTATCCTTTTGCAAATAATTTTTTCGGGTGTTGCTTTTCTCAGGCTACATGCTGAGCTATTGGAACACACTTATTCTAGGAGAGGTGTTCACAAATTAATCTTCCTCCTTTTTAGGGCTCGCGCCTGCGTTGCAGTGCGCAGAACTGCTGGCGCATCGAGAGCCCTTTTGTATGGGGTTCTGAAAGCTGCTAGTGCGTGTGATCAGGCTTTCGCCGGCTGCCATTGAGTTTAGCGTGTTTTTAAATAAAAATAATGCACGCAATTGGGCAAAGGCGGGCGCATGACCCGCCTTTGCTCCGCCCATTCCCACTGGTGTCTAGCACGCGCGTTCGTGTGCGTTCGCGCGCTTCCGCGCTCCCCAGCCCCCACTCCCCTGGTGCGCGCGCACCACTAGTTGTTTTTTACTTTGAAACTGAGCGTGGCGCCGCTTCACGGACACCACACTCAGATTATTTATATATTTCTGAACTTTAACACTGAGCGCAGCGCCCGCTTCAAGGACACCGCGCTCAGTGTTAAAGTAAAAAATCTATGAAGTAACCGGGCGTGTTGTCCGTGAAGCGGCGCCGCACTCAGCTAGGTTTAAACTTAAGCATTTGCAATGCGCTCTGCTTGTGAGTCACGTGCTGCACATGTTTGCGCTCTGCGTGTGCATTGACTTCTTATCTCTCCAACACATGTCACGGGCAGTGTTCCCTGTATGAATAAAGCCGGTTCATTGTTTGAAACATTCCTCCTTTATTGGGATGGTTTAGTAGCTCTTATTGCCATAACCCTCCCAGGTGTTGCCTTCCTACAGCGCACTCGCGTCCCCACAGCAAACCTTCTGGAAATAAATCAACGCTCCATTGAGGGACCCTCTCAAAACTAGGAGGATGCATAAACGGGACCCAGATAAGCAGCGCACACGGCAGTTTACCAGTAGGCCAGCAGCATCACAGAGTTGATCCTTTCACCCACCCATACCATTCTTTCCCGAGGGAGTAGGGCAGCTAAAAGGAGATGAGGGTCTACAGAAAGCAATCAGGGGTAGTACAGTTTTTCTGACTCCCTGTCCCTTTTGCGACCTCCTAAATTTGGGCCGGGGCAGCAGAGGGACCACAGTGCTAGTTAGGGTTGGTGTCAGACACTGGTAATTTATGTTCATTTTGATGAGGGTGGGTCAATTAGTAGAAGCCCTTCAACTTGGTTTCAGAGGCCGTTATTAAATTAGTGGACCAGCAGTCACATGACGTAATTACCAGCAGCTATTTAGCCTCATGGGGCTTCCCCCGTCAGGGCGCATTTAAACAGTGGATGGGGCTGATCGCTTTCTTATTTGCGGTGCTCTCTTCTCGGCGAGGTATCAAAAGCTTCCACTGCAAACACAAAGCTCGCTGGGGCCGGCGAACAACTCGGGGTGAGGCAGGGCGAGGCTCGTTAAAGTAGCTTTTGTTGAGGCCCTTCTGAAACCTTTTAGGTGCACTTGAACAGAAATGTACATAATGAGCGGTGATGGGAGAGCGAAGAGGTATTGAATTTAGGTCAGGGAAATTAAACCATGAATACAAAGTTTTGCAGCATTTCAAATGGAACTGCCTGTTTATTTCTGCAGTTTTTAGGGAGCAAACAAAAGTGCTTTATAGTACCACTATATTACATCACCACACAAGGTCAGCCTTTTGGCAGGGGGAGGGTTAAGTGATATGCATAGAATCACAGGATGTTGGCATAGAATCACAGGATGTTGAGTGATGCCGGGACTTGAACCCTATGCTGCAGTTTTAAAGTCGACCTTTAGGCCACATCTCCTCCCTAGTTCAGGGCAGCCAGGCGTCGCCCCCCTCACGACCCAACAACGAGTTTGATTGTGTTTTTTCAGTCATTTCGCTTCATTCTTAGTGTCAAAACACATGTTTTGTAGGTAGGTGTTCATTGTTGAGTCGGCAGTGATTTCCTTTTTAGGTCTCGGCTGGCGATCCGATCCGAGAGCTTCTTGAAATCAATCCGGTTTTGGAAGGGGATTTGAAGCCCCGCCCTCTCTTCCCATCGCCTGGTTAATGATTAAGTGTATCACCTGCTGGTCATTGACGAGCAGCACGTTGACTAATTACTTTCAGCCCCTGCAGCCTTCCCCCCTCTCCAATACTTCAGGGGTCACTTTTCTCTGGCCTTGCACCCAATTATGTTTGTTTGTTTACACATGGCGCTTCATACCAAATATCTGATGCCTCTATGAGCTATAACCAAGACCATTCCCTAACCCTCCTTTCGTTCCACCGGACAGAGCCCCCTTGCTCGCTCATTACACCAGAGGGTGGTCCTGACCTTGGCACATTAGGGGCAGTTGTTCGCAGTGTGTTTGAGGTGTGAGTGACTGTCATCACACCCCATTCCAGTAAATAGTCACTCACACGAGCAGATCCTTCGAGGCCAGCAGGAGGTGTCACTCAATAAGAGTCCTGCTGACACCGCGGCATCCCGAGGGCCGAAGTCCTAATTAAGTGGGGACTCGGGTGCCCAGAGCCTTCCCCGGGGATGAGGTAACTCCTGAAGTTCACTACTGCTCCCTGTTGAACAGAATAGTCCAATCCAATGATGCCATCAGGCCCTTTGTTATCTGCTAGATAGAAGGATGTGGGCCAGAGATGGTGGCCAACACACTGCACATCTTGAAATTCGCATTTACTTCGGTTCCAGTTTACTACTTGCAGGTCACCTCTTACCATAACCAGTGATGGGTTCCATGACCGTCCGCCCAAGACCAACTGACCCACCAGTCAGCAGCACAATACACACCATCCGGAAACCTGAGAGACACGCAGAGGACACACACCGCTACGCAGAGACCACAAAACAACACACGCCTCCCACCTTAAATAATGAACCAACGTGAAATATCGCAGCACAGTACACAATGGCAACATAAGGTCAGGTAAGGTGAAGTGGCTGAAAGGACTAAAAATAACATAAGATGACATAACATAAGATAACATACCATACAGTAAACTAACATAAAAATTCCCCTTATCCCTCTACTGTCACTGTCCCTGTCACTTATTACCCATCCTCCCTCCTTGTAATGGCACACCCTATGACTGTTATCCACTTCACTTTATCTGTCCCACCAATCTCTCCATCACCTCCTGTTTTCAGACTATCTTTTTTTAATTTATTTTTTATTAATCGGATCTTTGATATTGCCAGGGAAGTCTAACTGTATCAAAGGTTAGACATTGCATGGCCTCTCCTGGGAAGGTGACTGAACAGTGGTCTGAGGTGGAGCCTGCCCCAGACAAGCAGCTATTCATCACAAATACAGAAAGGTTTGAGCCCCTTAGAGGAGCCCCAGCGTCTCTCGCAGGATTCCACCTGTATACCTACCATCTCCAGCATGTAAAGCAGTCCACCAGAACCTCCATGAAATCCTATGCAGAAACTCCGGGTCTCTGCAGGAAAAGCCCTAAAATCATACCCTGAATGAGACACCAAATCTCATGAATCTCAGTACAACATTGTTAAACACCCACAGGAAACTTCTCTTCTTGCTTAGACCGGCGGGACCCTCCACCAGAAACGCCCTCTTCTATCTCATTATTCTAGAGTGGCCCTAAGTCTTTGCCTTGTAGGTAAGCCTTCTGCTACTCTTTGGACAGTGACTAGATACCCCCAAGAGTGACAAAAAGTGCTCTACACATCTACTGATTGTTTGATTGAAGTCTACCGGCGAACTGCTCTCCTTACTTATCTCCATTCTCCTCTGTTGTCACCCTCACATATTCTCACTCATCCCCTTTAGCGTTCACTTCCTCTCCCTCTCTCTGAGATATTTTGCTGCAAATCTAGTTTTTGGCAAAGCAGTACAATAATAGGAAATGTATATGAAATTTACCTCAAATTGACGAACCCAATAAGACTGCTGGTCGAATTGACAGGTACCATGCCCTGAAATGTAAGATATGTCATCCTTTGTGAAACTACAAGGATTCAAACTGATTTTAATGACTCACACTGGTTGTTTCTCACTCTGAAACATATAAAGTATCTTGACACCCGTTTGTACATTATTTTGACTGGGCAATAGCAGGAACGAAATAAATATAAAATAAATAAAAGCCACCTTGACTCTCCAGGTTGAGCAGTCAAGGCCTTGGCTATAGCAAGTGATGTGAAGGTTCAGCAACTTAAATGACACATTTAGTACACACAGCAACCGTTAATATCTAGCCTGTATTTCAGTATTTATTTATTATGATTTGGAGCTCAAAAGAGGTCTACAATGATACAAGAAAATATATAAAAAGAGCAATCCAGTGACCCATACAATAAAACGTACACAAATTTACACAAGTACAAAAAGATGCCATACGCTTAGTACCATGCTGTACTTCAAAAACCCCAAAACCGTTGCACAAGGGAATCAGTTAAACATTAATATGCAATTCTTGAACAATACATGAAACTATGCATCCTTGATACAGTACAGTGGATACAATGTGCAAAATGGCATGGGAAAAGCTGAACAAAGAGAAAAGAAATTAATTTGACTTTTCAAATCAATACTAATACAGTACTTTTGTTATGGACCACACAGACTTTAAAGAAACCTATGATACCCTATTCAGACAGCTACAAAGTCAGATACAGTTAATACTAAAATTACAGTAAACAAAACACATGAAAAAAATGTTTAAGAAATGCAAACTTTTTTGTGCAATCTGTTTTGGATGGTGGGGGGGGGGCACTGACGAGCTTCTGCTGCCAAAGTTAAATGATACTTTATGAACAATGGTCTTAACATTTGGCATTGTAATGAGTGTAGGAAGGGACACACACATCACATGATTTAAATCTTGAACACCATTCAAACAAAGGTCACAAAGCCTCTCGTCCCTAGCTATACCTTCCCAAGCTCCTCTAATAACTTGTAGCCGAAGCATATTCAACCTTAGTAATGAAATAGTTCTATGCACACCGTGGGGACGGTTCCATGAAAAATACGGTTGAGTTTTTTTTACAAATACTTCTCTCAACTACCATTCCATTATGAGTATGCCGGGCATAAAGTAAGATGTCCCTTTTCTTTCTCACTTCATAAATAGATTTTTTTTAATCCGGTTTTTTAAATGAAGCTTGAGGAGAGGTGCCACCTCGTTTTGACCTATCGAACATGTCCAGTGCTTTAGGATAATTTGAAAAAAGGTACTTCTTCCTTCAATCTATAAAATATTTAATGTTTTAGTGAAGCACGCATAGAACCCGGGTCACTGTTCAATAAATTGTTCCCCCACCTTAGAACAGCTGCCATAACAAACACATTTGTGGAGAGGAGCCCAAGTACAAGCTGGAGGGTGGAAGGAGCAGCTGAATGATTCAAGTTACAGAGTTGGAGCCAAATACGCCCTTCGACCTTCTAAAACAAGCATTTGCAATGCAATAAGTCTCGCATTTATGCGAGTTTAAGCTATTGGCATTGTAAATTACAACATCTTTTATGTTTTAAAAACTAAAATAAAAGGCATTGTTATTTGCAATGTCAACAGCTCGAACTCGTGTTAATGTGAGACCTATTGCATTGCAAATGCTTGTTCTAATTGACTCTGATTTAAAATCAGACACAAACACTTGGCTTTTCAGTGGTTTTTCAAGGGTGGGTAAGAGAGCGGAAGCACACGCGGACAAACGTGCAGTTTCTACGCAAGCGGAACAATGCTTGCCTTAACCACGCATATGCCTTAACCACGCATATGCGGTCAATTCTCTAGATGCACAGTGGATGGGCAGGGAGAGGAACAGGAAGGATCGCAAAAGGAAGGACAGGAATGCGGCTTGGTAAGTAGGGCTGGGGCCTGGTCGGTGGTTCGAGTCGGGATAATTTTAAGGGCTGGGGGCCTGTTTTAGGGCTCATGGCGGGTGGGCTGGGGTCGGATCGTTTTTAGGGCTAGGGCTGAGTTTTAGGGCTCAGGATGGGTGAGGAAGAGGCAGTTTTCAGGGCGGGACAGTTTTAGGGCTCTGGGTGGGGGAGCTGGGGTCGGGGTAGTTTTTAGGGCTGGGGGCCAGGTTTTAGGGCTCAGGGTGGGAACAGGGGCAATTTTTAGGGCTGGGGTAGGTAGATTGCAGGGAGGAGGCCAGGCCTGGTGTGAGATCTTTACCACACATATACCTTTACAAATCATGCCTCCCCCACAAAATTCATTGTAAAAGCATGCATGGTAAAGGCATGCATGGTAAAGATGCAGTCGTCGTTAAGACCGCTTTGTTAAAGCATGCATGTTTTATGGAGTCTTGGTTCCGTCATACAACCGAAGGCAGCAATTCTGACTATCACTAAACCCTGTGGAGCTCCCAACAAGGCTTATAAATATAAAACAGGCCTTCAGACATGAACTCCACACCTCTCCTGCACCCAAACAGAAGGCCTCTCAGCTGAATTGCAGGTAAACATGCATGTTCCCAATGGATATTGATCTGCTCTCTTGAATAGTTAGTTATGTTGTGGACTTCATACAGTGTAATGTTTTGGATGAGTAATTTCTCTACCAACTGTGGATAGCAGGAGGCGGGGACTGGAGAGTGTATGCACTCTGACACCTAATGGGTTTGAGGGTAGTCATACACATGTTTGAGGCCTATTCTGACTCTAGGAACAGCGACTGTCACTTCTGTCTCGAGCAGAGGTTAATCTGTTTCCAGGGTGGAGAAAAAATATAAAAGTCAATTCACACTCTGCATACTGGAGAATTCTAGCAAGTTTAGGACTTCGGGAGTGCTTGCCCACACCAAATCCAAGAATTTTCTGTCTGCTGCATTCTAATGCACACATGACGGGGCAAAAAATAATCTGACCTTGTGTAATGTAATCTGGAATTCACGCAAAGCGCTCCTTGGGCAGAGATCGCGCTACATAAAACGGCAAAAATTAAAAATAGGAAGAAAAATCCACCACCCATACTGCCTCAAGTGTGAGTCGGTGAAGACTCTCACCTCCCAGTTGGACTGCTGCACAGATTTACAGGCTGTAGAGGAGTGATTGGCTCCCACTGATCATGCTCAAGGCAAGCTCAAGCTAGTCTGTAACTGGAGGAGCCTTCTCAGAGATGTCAGGGCCAGCTGGTCTAAAGTTCTGCAGATTTAGATTAACAGACTTCACTTCATACTAAGTCAGGGGAGCAAACATAGGGAAACATTTGGGTGTCTAATAGATCAAAAAGTATCTAAAGATCACAACAACATAAAGGAATGGCCGTGGCTGGGGTGAATGGAATAGGACTATCTACTTTAAGTTTAACCAGTGGGCTGCCTTTAGTTCCTCAATGCTGACTGGTATGGACCACTGGAACATGTTATGTGATTTATTGATCAGTGCCTGTCAATGGGACAGGCTTAAGTGTGTTCTGGAACATAGACAGGTTCAGACAGTGTCATCTTAAGCCAAGGCATATTTGTCGACCCCTGTACAGATGAATGTGAATAGTATTGCTAATTCAAGTCTGCGTGATGCCAAACAAAGCTACATTTTATCTTCAACTTCATCAGGACACATAAAAACAGTAGAAATATATCTTGCTTGGGAACCCAAAAATCCTTAAAATGACACAGGGTGTAGAGAGAGAGAGAGAGAGAGAGAGAGAGCGGTAGATGGAGGCAGAAAGAAAGAGAGGGTTAGAAAGAGAAACAGAGAAAATATTTTTTACCAGGTGGAGCCTTGGAAGGTGGAGCCTTGGACAATTGCCCACCTTGCCCATGCATTAAAACATCTCTGGCTACAGAAGATAGTCCCAGGGGTAAGAAATGAAGGTATTTAATTCCTGGCAAAGCTCTTCTGCGCACCGTTGTTTGCCTTATAATCATAGAGACTGAGGGCATGTTAAAGAGGATGTAGGAAGGGTACTCTGTCACAAAAATGGTGGATGTCCTACTCACCGTATTACATGGGATTTTGCATGTAATGGATGTGTTATAAGGCTGCCAGAATACCCCTCTGCCAAACCCTAAATCAGGTCCGGGGTCTAAATTTAGCGCTCACAGTACTCGTTTTATGTGGTACAGCCCTTACTCTGTCCCAAAGTTTTGGGCTGATTGGTGTGTAGGTGAAGAGGAAGAACACTGTTATTTTATCACCTGAGATAGTAGTGAGTGGTTGCTTGTGCTGCACCTCTTTGCACTGCGCATATTTCTTGGGCAAACTCAAGTCAATCCGCACTCAAGTAGATGGACCTTTAGTTCCCGACTGAGACTCAACATAACAGTAATCAATACATGGATGCATTAGTCATTATAATTCAAGTCAATTCAAAATCACAAACACAAAGGATGAATATTTAAAGTTATCATTAAGTATATCAAAGCAGATTTACTTTTCCAAGAAGAAAAGTTCCCTATTTAGCTAAACTAGGAAAGTCAGAAAGGTTGGGGAATAGTCAGTCAGAAGATGTCAGCAAGAGAAGCCTCTAAAGGCAGAATCAAATTAATCAAACAAAGATTCAGTCAAGTAAAAGAAAAAGGGATTGCCCAGGAGTCTAACTCTTTCGGGCAAGAGGAAATGACATTATCTCTAAAGGGAGCAAAGGAATAATCTCCATACTAACTATGTAGTTCATTAGTGTGAAGCATCTTCTCTGCATAACAGATGCACATACACAGCATTTTCATGAAGGGATCCAATCAGTATTGATCGGACGGTAGTAAAGTCACTCCATTTCTTTCCCAGATCTAACACAAAATGGAGTCTCTGCTGTATGGCCTTCAGTTCAATATCTGTAGCAAGAGGATACAATACGGTCCGAATTTTCTCAGTCCCAGGCGCTCACTCATTATTTCACTCTCTGAGGAACATACAAAGATAAACATGCACATGGAAACTAAAATAAGTGACACATTCAATTAACATTGGCTGGTCCAGCTTGGCTCCTGCAACACCACGGCAGAAACGTGGCAACTAAACATGAGGCATTGTAAATTGAGGCCTACATTAACTATGGTCGCCTTTAACATGAATATCACAGAGTATATATAGTTACGTGTTGAGACCAGGGCCGGACTGGCCGTAGCGGGCACCGGACGTTTCCCCGGTGGGCTGCCAGTGTGGCCGGTTTTGTTACCAGGGGCCGGCAATATCGGCCCCCTGTAACAAAATTGGCCGAAACCGGCAGTTACAAACAGCTCCGCCGCACCCCCGCAACCTCCCAGGTGGGCCAGCCGAGCAGTTTGCCAGGGCCGGTTTCAATTCCCAGTCCGGCTGTTGGACAGGCCACACGAAGGGCTTGCTCCCCCCCCGCACGACAGGGCCCGAGCTCCGGCCCGCCAGGCATAACCCCCGAAAAGCACCTGTACCCCGTCTCCCGACGGATCTTCTGCCCTCGGACCTCTACTCATCCCGGGGCCCAGCCCCACCGGCTCCCCGGCCGGCTCAAGCCGCCATCTTGGGTCCTGCACCACGAGGCCGCGTGGCCTCGGCCCGACCCTAACCCCGGGCCTGGCCGGCCCCGACATCCCGGCACCACCTTCCATCCAGGAGGTGTGCGGACCACTTGGCAGGTCAATGGGGGAACGGAGTGTCAAGAGCTCTCCCCCCCGCCAGGTGCCGATCGCCTCCAGCTCCCCCCAGGAGCTGGCTCCAACCCCTGCTGGGTGTCTGGACACCTTCATCCCGGGCCCTCCGACCTCCAAGTGCGAGGGTCCGGACATCAAAGGACGCCTGCCCTATAACTGGGGCAGCTCCGGAGCAGGAAGGCAGTTGTATCCTGGAGTCGAGAGACCCCGAGAGAACTCAGCCTTGACGGACTACCGGCGCTGCCGTAGCCCGCTCTTGTGAACCATCGTCCTGCCTGCTGGCGCTGCCGCGGCCTTCTACAACATCCATCCTCGTCGGGACCTGCTGGCGCTGCCGCGGCCCGTTGTAACGACCATCCTCACCGGGACCTGCTGGCGCTGCCGCGGACCGTACATCGACCATCTTTCCGGGACCTGCTGGCGCTGCCGCGGACCGTGTACCGACCATCTCAACCGGGACCTGCTGGCGCTGCCGCGGCCCGTACCAACCAAACCACCAAGCTCGAGGATTGTGAGCTAGTCATCATCTCATCCGAACTACCTGACGGGTAGACAGACTGTCCCGCTAACCCTTACCCTGCTTTGAGAGACTTGAATCGAGGGGACCCCTGAGTCCAGACCTCCTTGTACCATTCAACCGTACCGTAAGAAGTGCTGATAAAGAACCCTGAACCTTATCCGTGTGTGGTATCTGTCTGTGGGGGGGGGGAAGTTACTTGTCTGTACGATCGCTGGAGACGGCTCTCCCCGGAGACCTCTCCTCCTGACCACGGCCGACCCTCCCGGTCCGTCTACCCTTTCTAACATTGGTGGCCAGCGGCGCGATCCGAATCAACGCGTAATCGTACAGAGAGTAGCTCACCCCACGACAAAAACACGATGTCAGCCAAAGATAGCAACTCCACCGAGAAATTCCAAATGGATAAATTAGAAGAATACAACCACCGCGAACTGAGACAATTCTGCATAGAACTTGGCATTGCTACCACCGGCCTGAGTACCAAAGAAGATCTAAAGCACGCCCTAGAGTCGTGGACAGAAACTGGGGTCGCCGGACCCTCCGACCAAAGCAGCATCACACCAGAGGGGAACGCCACGGCTCCCGAGGAGCGGGGAACGGGCCTCTCGCAGGAGGAGATCCGAGAAAGAGAAAGAACCAGATTGCACGAGTTGGAAATGGCACGACTCAAGATGGACGGGGAACTCAAGTTAGCTGAACAGAAACTCAACCTCGAGCATATGCGGCTCCGAGATGAACGAGAAGAGAAGCAGAGACAGAGAGAGCTGGAGGAGAAAAAAATAACGCTCGAGCACGAGCGCAAACTGGCGGAAATAGAACTTCGGAAACAGAACAAGGAACTGGGGGTGCCTGAGCGACGACACACCCCGGGGCCAATCGAGAAAAAAGTCCACATCCCCAAGGATGTTGTCCGCGAGTATGTCCGAGAAGACGACATACAACAGTGGTTTAAAGCCTACGAGATCGCCATGACCTCCCACCGGATCGACCGGAGTGATTGGGGAGCCGGACTTTGGGGGAGGTTTATCAACGAGGGTCGCGATGCCCTACTGCAGCTCCCAGATCACCAAATGTCGTCCTACGACCACATGAAGGCTGCCCTCCTCACCCGCTACGGCCTCACACCCGAGATGTACCACCAGAGGTTCAGAGATTGCACCAGGATCCCAGGTACAACTTGGGTAGAATACGTGAACTATTTCAGCCGTGCCTTCGAGGGTTGGATAAAGGGGAGCCATGTCACCACCTACGAACAACTCTTTAACCTGATGGTATGGGAGCACCTGTCGAACAACTGCTTCGTCGAGCTCAGGCAGCACCTCCTCGACAGTAAGCTGACTGACCCCCGGCAGCTCGCCACCGAAGCTGACCGATGGGAAAGCACCCGAGTGGGCCGGAGGGGGCCACACGAACAGAACAGAAACAACCAAGGCCAGCACCGTCCTCGGGGAGGAGGAGGGGGCCAGGGGCGAGGGAGAGACTCCTTGCCAGCAACACCCGTGGCCAGCACCCCGCCTCCGGCCGGCCGGGGCAACCCCCCGTGGCGTCCTGGGGTCCGAGCCAACGTCACGTGCCACCGATGCCAGCGAGTCGGCCACTACGCCAATGACCCGAGCTGCCCGCAGAACCAAACACCCAAGCCCCGCCAGGTAGCTGCCGCCGCCCTGGGGGAAGAGCAATCATCGGAGGAACCAGAAGAGTATGAGCCGGCCCAGCAAGAGTGGGAACCGGCCGCCATGGTCCTGGCGTGCTTAGGGGGAAGAGACATGGTCCCGCGGGCTCCCCTACCCGCTAACACCAGAAAATACGGTCAGTGGGTGACCATTAATGGACAGCGAGCCGAGGCCTTGCGTGACACCGGCGCCAGTGTGACGGCCGTCCGCTGTCACCTGGTGAAGCCCGAGCAGATCCTGCCGAACATTCTCTGCCCCGTCCGCTCGGCAGACAACTCTGAAAGTATGTGTCAAATGGCCTGCGTCCCATTCGAGTGGGGAGGGGTCTCCGGCCTGTTGAAGGTGACGGTCCGGGACGATGCCCCCGTGGACTGCCTCCTGGGGAATGACCTCGAGAGTTCCCCGTGGGCCACCGTTGAGAGAAGAGAGCACCTGGGGATGCTGGGCCTCCCGGACTGGGCCTGCATAACCACCCGGTCCATGGCCGGCCGGGCCGTCCCACGAGCAGAAGAACCAGAATGGCCAGCACCTCCGCCCCCGATCGCCCCAGTAGAAGACAACGACGAGGCCAGCCTCCCCGACCCGACGACCGAAGGGGACGCACAACCCCAGGACCTTCCTGACCTGGCTCAGTGGCGTCAAGAAGGGGGGCCCACCCAAGAACAGTTCCGCCAGGAACAAAAGACCTGTCCCTCCCTCGAGGGACTCCGCCAACAAGCCAGCGCCCAGAACGCAGGGGACTCCACCGGAACTCACTGGGTCTACTGGGATATCGACCTGCTATACAGCGAGCAAAGAATCGCCGAGCTGGGGGCCGGTCGAGTACTGGTGGTACCTCTCCGCTTCAGAGACTTCCTGCTCAACCTGGCCCACGATGTTCCCCTGGCTGGACACCTGGGCCAGGATAAAACATACAGCCGCCTAGTGACCCACTTTTTCTGGCCGAAAATGAGGAACGACGTCCTGAACCACTGCCGATCTTGCCCCACATGCCAAGCCAGCGGGAAGAGTGGTCGGAAGCTGAAAGCCCCTCTGCAACCCTTCCCTGTGGTCACCACCCCGTTCGAGAGGGTGGGGATAGACATTGTGGGGCCTCTGGACCCCCGCACGGCGCAAGGACACAGGTTCATCTTAGTACTGGTGGACCATGCCACCCGCTACCCCGAGGCGGTGCCCCTACGGACCGTGACCGCTCCGGTGGTTGGCCGGGCCCTCATGGGGATCTTCTCCCGGGTAGGCTTCCCCCGAGAAGTCGTCAGCGACCGAGGCACAAACTTTATATCCAAATACATGAAGTCCCTCTGGCAACAATGCGGGGTCACCTACAGATTCACGACCCCCTATCACCCCCAAGGGAACGGACTCGTGGAGCGTTTTAACCGCACCCTCAAGGGGATGATTGGGGGATTGGAAGAGCCCCTCCGTCGCCAGTGGGATGTACTACTCCCGTGCCTCCTCTTCGCCTACCGAGAAGTTCCCCAGAAGTCCCTCGGTTTTAGCCCTTTCGAACTCCTGTACGGGCACCCGGTGCGAGGGCCCCTCAGCCTAGTAAAAGAAGGTTGGGAGATGGCCCCCCTAAAGACCCCTCCAGACGTCTTCAAATACATCCTGGCCCTACGCAATCAGACCCGGCGCTTCAGGGGGATGGCCAAGGCGAACCTTGAGGCCAGCCAGGAGGACATGAAGAGGTGGTATGATCACAACGCCTCCTCCGTTGAGTTCGAGCCTGGGCAACAAGTATGGGTGATGTCCCCCACCGAACCATGTGCCTTGCAGGATAAGTGGACGGGGCCCTTCAAAGTGGTCGAGCGCAAAAGCCCCGTCACTTACCTCATCGACCTGGGGACCTCCCGGAACCCCCTCCGGGTCCTCCACACCAACCGACTCAAACCACACTTCGTGCGCTCAGAACTCAGCCTCCTGATGGCTACGGACAGTGGGGCAGAGGAAGACTCCGAACCCCTTCCGGATCTTCTGAAGACTCAGGAGAATGACGGCTCCGTGGACGGGGTCCGGCTATCTGACGCCCTCACTTCGGAGCAACGCCAGGGCTGCCGGAACCTCCTGCGGCAGTTCGCTACCCTGTTCTCCCTCACCCCCGGGGTCACCCCTTGGTGTTTGCACGACGTGGACACCGGGGACAGCCCCCCTGTCCGACACTGGGCCTACCGCGTACCAGATCGGGTACGGGCCTGCATACAGGAGGAAGTGGCCAAGATGCTCGCAATCGGGGTCATCGAGCCCTCGGACAGTCCCTGGGCCAGTCCGGTGGTATTGGTTCCCAAAGCCGCTGCCCCCGGCACCGCACCTGAACTGAGATTCTGCGTCGACTACCGGGGCTTGAACGCTGTCACCCGGACCGACGCTCATCCGATTCCCCGAGCAGACGAGCTGATCGACCGGCTGGGGGCCGCCCGCTACCTCAGTATCTTCGACCTAACAGCGGGCTACTGGCAGATCGGCCTCACACCCAGGGCTCAGGAACGGTCAGCCTTCTCTACCCCCGATGGCCACTACCACTTCAAGGTCATGCCCTTCGGCATGAAAAATGCCCCCGCCACGTTTCAACGCCTCGTGAACCAGGTCTTGGCGGGGCTCGAAGAGTTCAGCGCTGCCTACCTGGACGATATCGCTGTATACAGCCGCCACTGGGCCGACCACCTCCGTCACCTCCATGAGGTCCTACAGGCCCTCCAGCGGGCCGGCCTCACCATTAAGGCCGGCAAGTGCCAAATTGGCCAAGGGTCTGTGACCTACCTTGGGCACCAAGTGGGAAGCGGGCTGGTGGCCCCGCTACAACTTAAGATTGCTGCCATCCAGTCCTGGCAGCCCCCCGTCACCCAGACCGAGGTCCGAGCCTTCTTGGGGCTCACCGGCTACTACCGGCGGTTCGTGAAGGACTACGGCAGCATCGTGGGGCCCCTCACGGGTCTCACGTCCAAGAACCAACCGAAGCGGATTAACTGGACCCCCGATTGTCAAGAGGCCTTCGAGAAACTGAAGGCCGCCCTGTGCACCGCCCCTGTGCTCCAGGCCCCCGATTACAGTCGGGAATTCGTGGTACAGACCGACGCCTCCGACCACGGCATCGGAGCCGTCCTTTCTCAGTTAAACCCCGAGGGTCATGACCAGCCGGTGGCCTTCATCAGTCGACGTCTCCTGGCCCGAGAACAGCGCTGGAGCACCATTGAGAGGGAGGCCTTCGCAGTGGTGTGGGCCCTCAAAAAGCTCCGGCCTTATCTCTTCGGTACCCACTTCCGGGTACAAACCGACCATCGACCCCTGCAGTGGCTGATGCAGATGCGGGGAGAGAACCCAAAACTCTTGCGCTGGTCCATTTCCCTGCAGGGAATGGACTTCACTGTGGAGCACCGGCCCGGCCAAGACCACGCCAACGCGGATGGCCTGTCCCGCTTTTTCCGCCTCGACGAAGAGAGTCCCCAAGGAGATGGGTGACTCTCCCCGCCTTCAGCTGGGGGGGACGCATGTTGGACAGGCCACACGAAGGGCTTGCTCCCCCCCCGCACGACAGGGCCCGAGCTCCGGCCCGCCAGGCATAACCCCCGAAAAGCACCTGTACCCCGTCTCCCGACGGATCTTCTGCCCTCGGACCTCTACTCATCCCGGGGCCCAGCCCCACCGGCTCCCCCGGCCGGCTCAAGCCGCCATCTTGGGTCCTGCACCACGAGGCCGCGTGGCCTCGGCCCGACCCTAACCCCGGGCCTGGCCGGCCCCGACATCCCGGCACCACCTTCCATCCAGGAGGTGTGCGGACCACTTGGCAGGTCAATGGGGGAACGGAGTGTCAAGAGCTCTCCCCCCCGCCAGGTGCCGATCGCCTCCAGCTCCCCCCAGGAGCTGGCTCCAACCCCTGCTGGGTGTCTGGACACCTTCATCCCGGGCCCTCCGACCTCCAAGTGCGAGGGTCCGGACATCAAAGGACGCCTGCCCTATAACTGGGGCAGCTCCGGAGCAGGAAGGCAGTTGTATCCTGGAGTCGAGAGACCCCGAGAGAACTCAGCCTTGACGGACTACCGGCGCTGCCGTAGCCCGCTCTTGTGAACCATCGTCCTGCCTGCTGGCGCTGCCGCGGCCTTCTACAACATCCATCCTCGTCGGGACCTGCTGGCGCTGCCGCGGCCCGTTGTAACGACCATCCTCACCGGGACCTGCTGGCGCTGCCGCGGACCGTACATCGACCATCTTTCCGGGACCTGCTGGCGCTGCCGCGGACCGTGTACCGACCATCTCAACCGGGACCTGCTGGCGCTGCCGCGGCCCGTACCAACCAAACCACCAAGCTCGAGGATTGTGAGCTAGTCATCATCTCATCCGAACTACCTGACGGGTAGACAGACTGTCCCGCTAACCCTTACCCTGCTTTGAGAGACTTGAATCGAGGGGACCCCTGAGTCCAGACCTCCTTGTACCATTCAACCGTACCGTAAGAAGTGCTGATAAAGAACCCTGAACCTTATCCGTGTGTGGTATCTGTCTGTGGGGGGGGGGGGAAGTTACTTGTCTGTACGATCGCTGGAGACGGCTCTCCCCGGAGACCTCTCCTCCTGACCCCGGCCGACCCTCCCGGTCCGTCTACCCTTTCTAACACCGGCCCAGGTTAAGACCAAGTAAAGTAAATGTATGTGCAACGCCTTTAATAAAAAATCCATTAGTTGTTACACTAACTTTCCATGAATGTGCTGCTTTTGGCTGGAAATGTAGCAACATTTTATAGCATATCTAGGGTAAACAATAAAACATAACACAATAACGTATGGAAAGCATCA
Source organism: Triturus cristatus (assembly GCF_964204655.1). NCBI lineage: Eukaryota > Metazoa > Chordata > Amphibia > Caudata > Salamandridae > Triturus > Triturus cristatus. Next base: position 601,693,822 of record NC_140594.1, read on the forward strand.
TAACAACACATTTAAAGCATAACAGGGCACATCACAAAAACAGTCAAAACAGAATCGAACACAACAGCAGCACAATACAACAAAATCAGAATGCAGTAATGCAGCACAAAACACGGTGGCATAAAAACAACATAGCACATCACCACACAATAAAAGAGCAGAAAACAAACGTGCACCAACGTTCTTTTCACGGTCTATCAATTCCTGAATCGTATTTTCATAATGTGGTGGCAAAATGTGTTTGGAGCAGGCACTAGCTTAATTTACTACCAAGGTCAGCCAAAAATGTTTTGAAAACCTTGGTATAGTGTCCTCAGCATTGTAGCTCTATATTTCTGTCTTTACAGCAGCCTCTGCAGTGCCACTTACTAGTGACGTTCCCTCTGATGATGTCATACAGATAGTGGGAGGGATTTATAAACCGTCTTTGTTCACAGGCACAGGACTGTGGACTGTGCAGGTGGGCATGACTGGATATTCCTTGCCATGCAACTCTCTTTCATCTAGTTTGTTTTGGGGAGAAACTTGCAGAACTTTTCAGTTTGGCTCCCCCACCCTTGATGGGTGAGCACTGACACGCTTGCAGGAAAAGAGATTTCAAACAATAGCACCAGCTGAGAAAAAGGGACACATATCCTTTCAAAATGTGGCTGCCCCGAGCTGCCTTGGAGGTTCAGACGTTTGTAAAGAGACAGGGCATGTGGAACAGAAGAAAAGGACGCTATCCTTCAGTGCTGCCAACTGAAGGGGAGAAATGCCAAGCCCCAAAGAGCAGCTCACTTTGAAATGCAAGCAGTTTCTAAGCTCGCAAGACTTTGCCGGCTTTAAATCAGATTGCGTTTCCCTTTTTCCTCTTTTTTTCTATTTGACATAGCATAGGCCTAAATGTCAAAGAACAGTGTCACTCCTGCTAGGGAAAACTGTGTTGCAGCAGAAGTATTTCAAGCATGAACTGTTGTAGATTGAAAAATGTTGCGTGAGGGCCAAGTTAACTAAAAAATGTGCCTTTGGCATCAGAAACTAAGATATCTGTCGTGAGTAAAGGCGTAATTGAACACTTCATTTAAGTCTTAGAAGTACCAGTAGCGGCTGATACCCAAAAGGAGTGGTGAGGCGGAGGGACCGAGGGGTAGGGACCGAGGGGGGAATAAATAAATAGAAAATACCACTTACCTTCATACCGCCGGCTGCCACCTCTCCTCCATCCTCTCTGGAGCAGTCCAGAAACAGTAAGCGACGCACAGATCCTCCCAGAATCCCCTGGCCAATCAAGCATTGTGATTGGTCTGAGCACCGTGGTTCGGCGCTTAGACAGGGGCTGGGCATGTTCTCCACCCAGGCTGTAGGCCAAAGCGTTATGCGCACTTTTTGTGCTGCCACCACTCCTCCTCCCTGTGAGGTGCGGGGAGCCCTGCCCCACCTGCACCGTCCCTTCAACTGCAAGCTGAAAACAAAAAGCAAAATGATAATAACAGAACATTGCTATCATTTTGTTTTTAGGTCTCGCCTGACCCACCGCATGTGCTGGTCTGGCGAGACTTATTGAGAGGGCTCCAAAAAGTGCTACCAGGCCAGCCTGGAGCTACAGTGCAAGTGCGCGGGCGCGCGCGCCGCGCTTTACCGCGATTACTTTCACTTTTGCGGCCGCACGGCCGCTTTGATGTTTGATCGTGATCACTTTCGCTTTCGGCCGCTTTGCATAGCCAATAGGTCTCGCTTTTGGGACCTTATAAGTATTTAGTTATGCAACTGTTGCATGGCTAAACACTTATAAGGTCCCAAATGCGAGACCTATTGGCTATGCCAATGCTTGTTTGTATTTAGCTTGCAGCTGAAGCAGTGGGGAGACGCTCCTCCGCCTTAGCGGAGGAGCCGCCACTGATACACAGCTGCACTTGACACATCTTCTGCCATAGCTGCTATGAAATAAAACTAAACCCTTGACATTCTAAACTGTATAGAACCTACTGGGAATAACATTCTTAATGACATAATATGTTACATTACAATACCGGTAAACGCCACTCATCCCATTTCCTTATCATGTAGTGTACTAACACAGCGCTATAATATAACAACACTCTGAACGCTGAGATTTGCAACCAAAATATATACATAACGTATAAAAAATATGTCACTTATCCTTAGATTCAATATTTAACCGTTAAAGGAACAAAATCCACAAGGTAAGTTGGACGATTGATATTAGGCCAGGATTTGCTTCTGGTTACACCGATGTTAATGCAAGCATTCATTATCCCATCAGTCATACCATTCCTGCAGTCTGTCCCAGTGCCAACTTCAGATGTGGACACTTCACCTTCAGATTTAGGCACCGCCCCACTTTATTCATCACTCAACCAGTTGTAATCCGCCCTGAAGGAATTTATGTCCTCGCCAAACACAACCTCACCTAGCTTCTTTTTGCACATTTCAATTGTACTCGTATGACACACTCGACTAACACTAAGTTTGGCTGAACTGAGAAAGACTTCCTTCATCTAAAGGCTGAGAGAATTCCCTTTCCCCCTTCCTAACCCTACGAGGTTTCTTATCATGCACCATCTCCCCTTCATTCATTTGGAATGCTTTAGTCACATATCTTTTGTCATGATATTTCTTGTACACCTCTTGTGTCCTCTCAATGCTGTGCCTTACAACTTCTGTCGACCAATTCACATATCTGGATTTAAACATCCAACTCTGATTATCCTTTGTAAATGGAACCCTAACAAGCATTACAGTAAAAGGACTGTCTCCCATAAGGGTAGGAGTGGTCCTCAACATTCAAATAATTTTCATCATTACCAACATCCATTTCTTCCTCTTCGGCATCTGTAAAGTAACTTGAATAATTTGATTGAACCTCTGAACCTCTCCATTACAATCTGGGTAATATATCAAAATTAATTTACGCTCGACTCCATTGTGTTTTGAAACATTTCCACTTCATCAGCTTTAAACTGCACTCCATTGTAAGCGACTGTCCTTCTAGGTAAACATTCCCTTCGGAAAGTTTAATCCAAAAATGTAACCATTCTAGAAACATCCACACAATTCACAAAACTCACCTCTGACCAGTTTAAAAAGTAGTCAATAGCAACAAAAACAAATGTGTTATTAACCTCTTCTGCCTGCACTGGTCTCATGATATCCACCCCATGACCTTCTACACCATACAAGGGCTTTGAATAAAACGCAAAGGAGGGTTTTAAAGTAACTTAAGGCTTGACAACACTCACAAATGTCAACCACACTCTCACTAGCCGTTCCATTTCGAATTCCATGCCTGGCCTACAATATGATTCGTTGTTTTTTTTTATTTACTTTATACAAACCCTAGTTGTCCTTAGTGGCATAAATGAATAATTCTTCTCCTTAGCTCTTTTCTGTTTGAATCTTTTTATTGGCATTTGACGAAGGCTAAAGAACACAGTAACAGAAACAATCAATCACAATCAGGATTGGTATCAACATTTCACCCAAACCGTCCCTTCCGCCGGGTCTCAGTTCACATTGAAAAATATAAACATGTGGTGCGGTTAGATGGGCATCAAGCAGGGATAGGGTATCCCCAAGGTTTTGTGGCCAACAAATGGGTAAATGGGAACAGGAATAAATGTGTGTCTGCGGGGTCTCATGGGGGGGAGGCTAAGAACAGCGGTGTTGTATGGAGAAACATCTGAGTGGTGTTGGACAGGGAAACGGGGAGTCTGAAAAGGAGACGCCAAGTGCATCGAGTATGACGGTTGTGTAGGACGAGTCCCTAAGATGGGTTCTGTCGGAGGTCGACAAGGTGGCAGGGTCTTGGGGTTGTCAGGTGGATTGTATAGACCCCAGATATCATTGAAAACAGGTTCCTGGTCGTTCAATCTTTAAATCAGTCATACATGTATGGCCATCACATCAACACTCTTGAGCAAATGTTTCTGAGTCGGGCCGCGGGCGTAGACCATTTGCAAAGTATGCATGGCTTAGCTGCTGCTGTCAGTACTGAGGCCAGCCAGCGTTTCTCATGGGTTGTAAGATCCGGTAAGTTTTGGGTGTCATGGAGGACTGCCATCAGCACTTGTAGAAGAGCAGGATGACCAAGAGTGTCTCTGAGCAGGTTGTCAACTCTGTACCAGAAAGTATCCAGAACTGGGATGGCCCGACGATATGCAGTATATCACAGCCTGTCTGGGGGAACCTCCAGTGTGAAGATGTGGGGGTTAACTTGGCCCTATGTAGTCTAGCCAAGGAACCAGTGCCAGTCTTGCAAAACGTTGAAATAACAAAACTTCATTCAGGCCTTCTGTCGTCCCTTGTTGTGGGATGCCATAAGTCGAGACCAGGAGATGGGGCTGTATGCAAACTCTAGGTGGTCCTGTCCTAGAGTCCTGAGAAGATATAGGAAGCTGTCGTTGTATATGATATTGTCACTAGGTGGCAATACCGTGCACAGAGTCCAGGGGTTCGCCAAAATTGCAAAGGGCTCAATGCAAAACCCAAAGTGCTTTATTAGTGCTTTATTAGTGGTAGTGTGGGTGAGCAGCCTTAGGCGTAACAAGGAGGAGTATAAGACATTTATTGCACACACATGATCAATAAAGGACACACAACTCAAGAAGGCGATCCAACCACTTTTTATAAAATTATACTGTGTTTGTATTTCATTTTTAAGACCAAGACTTCGTAATGAGGTAAGTACGTTTCAAGTAAGGCTACTTTTCACTTCAAAAATCAACAGAGCAATATTCAAATAGTTCAAGATTCCTAGGGGGGCAATCAAGTGAGGGGTGTATCAAGTGAGCCTACAACTTACAGTTCCAGGCCACTAGTGGTCAGGTCCACACGGAGTGCAGGGCAGGTCAGGGGCAGTACAGTGCAGATTTCAGTACCTTCACCGAGGTGTTCGATACCAGCAATGTTCTTCACCCTCATGGTCGGCGGCAAGGAGCGGGATAGGTTTCAACAGGCAGCCAACACAGTTACAGTCGTGGTTGCTGGCATTTGATGGCAGTATTTCGGATGGGGTTCCGCCATCGTCGGATCTTCTTGAAGAGATCGCAGTTGGGTCGGCGGTGCACGAGGTGACTGGCAGGGCCACTAGCAGAAGAGTCCAGGTTCTCGTGCCGGAGCTGTAGGCAACTTGGGTCCTGGGGCCAAGAGGATCCCTTGAGGGCAGAGTCATGTAAAGTGCTGGTCCTCTATCACTGCAGTCTTTGATAGATCTTTGGTAGCAAGGAAGTGCATCAACATCAGTGTCGACCTCAACTGCAGCAGTTCTTGTAGTTCTTGTGCAGCAGGGAGTCACGTCGACCATGGTCGGTCCTCCCGGTGGCGGTTCTCCTTGGGGTTTGGCTCTTTCCTGGACAGGTCTGCTGACTTCAAAAGATTGGGGTCTTTATTGAAGTCAACAGTCCTCCCAGGGAGTTTGGAGGTTGTGCTGCAAAACAGGTTGCAGGTTTCATTGAAGCCGCAGACAGGCCGGTAGGGTTGCGGCAAGGCAGTTGTCTTCTGCTGCAGGGTGTCTTCTTGCAGGGTGTCTTCTTGCTACTTAGGTCATTGCAGATCTGGGGTCCAGGTCAGGGCGAGCCACCTAAATACAAAATGTAGGAGGCATTTTAGGGGAGTAGCAGGTAGGGCCAATGGGCACCGTACCTGGGGAGACCACACCCTCTATAATGCCGCCTTCCTCTAGGAGAGGCAGAGATGTAGCCCTGATTGGAAGGGTCACCCCATCCTCAAGATGGGGGGACTGAAAAGTATGCTTCACCTCGCTTCCCTCCACCTGAGAGGTGGGGTTGGCAGAGGTGAGTACAACTCCTATCTTTTTGAATATTTCTTCTGGTTTTCCTACCCAAAGTGGGGGCGTAAACCAGGGGCTGCCATCTGCTGCTAGCAGCAAAGGCTGGGGGGGGTCGAATTTGAAAGTCGGCATGTCTTTAAAGCATCCCCTCTTCGAGCACTGGTCCATCCCGGGGGAGGAGGCATGACACCTCTGTCATGCCTCCTCCCCCAGGATGTGCATTGTTTCTGGTCCCAGAGAGCAGGGGGTCTCTACCCAGGGGTCCAAAAACATGTCTGGTGGTGTCTGACTGCCTGCAGCCAGTCAGAGACTGCACCAGGGTAGGTCTGGATTCAGGGGGCACCTCTGAGGTGCCCCCTGGGTACACGGTACAGTAAATCCCACACTGGCATCATTGTGGGTTTATTGAAAGGAGTAGTTTGGTACCAAGCACTCCTGTATTCAGTGAAGCCATCATGATGCTGTGGAACTCGAGTGGTCCAATTCTCTATGGCTTCACTGGCACTTACAATTTTAGGAAATGGTGCTCAATGTTGTAGGGGCACATCTGCTCATGCCGCTATGCCCTCACATGTAGTATAGTGCACCCTGTCTTAGGGCTGTGAGGCCTGCTAGAGGGGTGACTTTACCTATGCTGCCAGGCAGTGTTAGCTGGCATGGCACCCAAACAGGGGGCCATGTCGACTTTGTCGGTTTTTCCCTCACAGGGACAGGTAGGCTACAAGGGCAGTGGCATGGTCCCAGTAAGAGGGGTCATATATAATCAAGCAAACAACCCCCTGCCCGAAATCAATTTATAATATAGCACGAAAGCGTCTTAATTTACACAAGCAGAAGGAAATAACCTCATCACTTTAGAGCCAACACAGTGTGTGGAAAAAAGGACAAGATTAACCACCTGAATACTACACAATTTTTCATTTTATTGAAAATATACAAAAATCATTTGTAATGCACATTTATAAACCATAATCTTAACAGAGTTTGTACAAAGCCAATAAATATACAATAAAAAAGATATACACAAACATATTGCTACTGAAACGACTCCCAGCCTAACACATGCATCAAAGTAATATTTATGAACACCCCACAACTACTGATATTCAAATAGTGACCACGTTCATAATTCATTCATACAAACAGTTAGACAAAACACAACAAAACTGGTCCACTAATTGTAGACTACAGAACAATAACACATGTACGATCAAGGGAAGAAAATAACAAATAGCAAACATAAACTTAATACAGAGCATTGAAAATGTCAATACATGAGAAATCCTAATTCCATAAAATGTGTTAAATACGCATTTATTTTGTATTGAGTTTTATATTCCAAACAATATCCAAATTCCATACAGGAATAACACCAGTCGTGTAGAGAAAATACGCCAATGTGCGATTTTGGTGTGGGGACCCAAAATCATGGGTAACACCTTCATCAGGGTTATAAATTGGTAGCAAGTGGGGCTTCATAACCTGGAGAGTCTGTAGTAGAAAATTATAAATCTGCAGCAACTTTAACATTAGAAGCTGATACAAACAAACAGATCCACCAGAAGAGAAAATACACTAGGGGTAAGAGATGCGTGGAAAACAAATCTCCGGTACTGAAATATAGGATGGAGCTCTAGGCTCTCATGGCGACATTACAAGGTGCATGTATCCTCATCTGATAAATTGTTAAACAGACCGTGGAAGGAAGAATCCTAGAGCCATCAATGGGACACAGGAATCTCGGATAAACTGATCCCAGCTCCAAAGTCTGGCTCACAGCGGAAAATGACAACGTCCAGGCGGCATATGATAACCCAAGGGACCATCTTCAGCTCTCAGACCCTAGGTACAGAGGGTACCAGTTACTTAGAGCAGAGAGAAGTACCAATTTGAAGTTTGTTTATGGAAGGAACGATGGTACTGGGAACCTGGACTGCATGCCCCAGCCCTCTACAGACAAAGTTACATCAAAAGCCATGCAAAAAAAGTGTGTGGAGGGGGATTGCAACAGAACCCGATTTTTTAACAGAAGCATTCCAGGGGTTCTGAAAATAGTTTCATAACCAGGAGTGTGTAGAGACCGGAAATCAGCTGTTTATATTGTTCACATTTCAATAAGTATGAGTCGAGGGAAGAAGGGGACAAGGACTAGTCACCTGAACCCCTCTGGGTTTGGAGATAGCAATTAATCTGGAGGTATTGCCAGCAGTGGGATCACAGGAGACAATAGTCTGTAGAAAGATCTGCAAAGGACATGATAGTTCCCTCTTTCAATAGGTATTGCACCTCTGTTATTCCTGCCCACGCCCATTCCAGCCAGGACAGTGTGGAGTGGTCGACGATAATGGCTCCATTATGCCACAGAGGTGCGTTACGATGTAGGAAATCCTCTTCTTTCAGTAGGGTATGGGTCGATTTTCAGACCACGCCAATTTCTGTAAGCATCGGGTTCTGGGAGTCGGTCGAGGCTTGGGGGGCATAGAAGTTTGATAGACCCTGCGTTCCACTATGGAGTTTCCATTCTAGCTTGACCCAGAGAGGTGATTCACGTGGGAGCTCAGGTGACAGGCCATCTACTACAAGTGATGGGTTCTTTAGTAGGTCCAAAAATGAGGGAGGCGAAGGCCACTGTAGTTTCTGTCTCCATAAAGTTTCTTGAATGCCAGTCTCAGAGTTTTCAAACCCCACAGGTATTTGTGGACAGTGACATCAATCTGCAATAGGAGCCTTGCAGGAATGTTAAAAAAAGGACCATGTCAGATAGATATGTTGAATCTAGGACCATTATCATCTTAATGGAGAGATAACTGGAGTGCTGACCATTTGGTAAAGTCCATTTTCACTATCTCCACAAGGGAGAAGATATTTTCCTTAACTATCTTCAAGGATCTCTGTGCAGCAGGACGCCCCGGTATTACAGGTCACTTTGTATCCATCTTGCCAGGAGGCATGACAAGTAATGTTCTGAGGTCTGGGATGTCAGTGGTAAAGTCTTACTTCAATGAATCTTATAGCCAGAGAAGTGAGCAAAGGAAACTAACCAGATCATGGAGCACTGAGATCGGCGTCCCAGGATTGCTTAGCGTCAGGAGGGTATCATCTGCATAAAGTAGGAGTTTCAAGCCCCCAGCAGGTGTCTGGACACCAAAGATTTGCTTCAATAATCTAATAGCAATGGCTAGTGGTTCCAAGGTGTGGAGGAAAATGAGTGGCAACAGAGGGCAGCCCTGTCTCATACCCCTGGGGATGTAGATTGAGTCAGAGAGGATGCTGTTACAATGGATCGTCGTTGTGTGAAAGTGATAAAGCCAGCAGAGCATCCGGATGAAGGCTGGCTCCACCCCAAATCGAGACATGGTGCAGAAAAGGTATGGCCATTTGATTCTGTCAAACGCCTTCTCGGCATCAAGAGAAAGTAGGAGTTTATTGTTTGCATGATACCTAGTAGATCATAAGATGTGCATCAAAGTTCGTAGAGGGTTGCGGGATGATCTGAATGGAAAAAAGTCAACCAGGTTGCCACGGGTCACCAGTCTGATGACACGGGCCAGTCTGGAGTCCAATATCTTAGCAAGTATCTTCATATTGCAATTTAGCAGTGAGATTGGATGCAAGATATGTGGTCCTTAACAGGTTTTTGAATAAGCAAGATATGTGCTCTGTTGAATTCCTGTCTGAGGGAGTGGTAGCCTTAGTATCCTGAAACATTACAGTGAAGAGCGGGACAATCTGACCCCATGAGGCTCCATAGAATTTCAGTGTGAATCCATCTTCCCACTGCGTCTTACCCGTGGCATTCTCAACTTCCTCCGCCTCCAGTGCATTCTTCACTAAGGCAGCAGCGGCTCTCACAATACCAGCATCTCTCATCAAAATCCCATTCAGATAGGCCATTCTTGCTGCCTATAGAAGCTGTTTTAAGTCGTAGTGGGCTCATCCAATGTCAGGTAGTCATCCAGGAGAGCCTTGATGTGGGCCTTGTTCTCCAGGGATTTAAATTGAGTCATGTTCAAACGCCAGGTTTTGGATGTAGAAAGAGTCAATTGTAAGTCCAGGGTAAGTGCAATGGGAGCATGATCAGACACCAGTTCCACTCCAATGGCACATGAAAATATAAAAAGTAAGGCCGCAGTGTTAGTCATAAAGGAAGTCAGTCTAGATTTGGAGCCATAGGCCGGGGAAAGGTATGTGTACTCCCTGTCAGTAGGGTGTAGCAAATGCCACACATCATGGAGATTATCCATTAAGTTGCTGAGTATCACCCTATTGCTGTTGCAACTCGTGTCAGGTCTTCCCATTTTGTGCAGAAAGGCGTCTAGAATCTCTAGTCTATGCCAATGATGAGTTAGTGGGAGCCAAATTCCACCAACAGTCTCTGAATTCTCACCAGCCAGGCTTGTTTCGCACCCACAAGGGCATAGACTGAGACAGCAGCCATTGTCTGGTCTGAAATCTTCACTTGTGCGAAGATATAATGATCATTGACATCAGACCAAGTATTTAGTATATGAACCAGCAAGCCCTAATGGAATAGTATGCCCGCTCCATTTTTCCAGGAGATAGTCATGTGAGGTTGGTTAGGATTCTTGTTAACATTCGATCCTGCAGAGAAGAGGGTTTTCCCTACCCAGTCACATTCCTCGGCTTTGAGGTGCTTTTCTTGAATAAAAATGATGTCGGACTTATGAAAGCTGAGGAAAGAAAGCATTTTTGTGAGTTTGAAATATTGCGTCATGCCGTTTACGTTGAGAGACCAAATGGCCGGCTGCACAGTATGATGTTGGGGCATACCATCCTTGCTCATCAGGGAAAGGCCGGAGGCAGAAATGAAATTATGGATACTGTTGCACTTGGCCCTTACTGCAGGGTCATCCCTAAACATCTTGGCTTCACCCTCCTGTTTTCTGAATGCGTTTGTGTTAGCTTTTAGTTCTCAATGAGCTTTACAACTGCTAACCAGTGCTAAAGGGGTTGTGCTCTCTCCTTAAAACATGGTAGAACTGGCTTATACCCAGTTGCAATATTTAATTTACTTGTAAGTCCCCAGTAAAGTGGCACTGCCTTTGCCCAGGAACTATAAATTAAATGCTACTATAGGGCCTGAAGCACTGATTGTGCCGCCAAAATTAAGCAGCCCTTTAAACAAGTCTCAGGCCTGGCATTGCACCCTGTCTGCACAGTTTTTAAACTGCCATGGTGACCTTGCAAAATAAACCTTTTGCCAGGCCCAAACCTTCCTTTTTAATACATAAAAGTCATCCCTAAGGTAGGCTCTGGACAGTCCAGAATGCACAGTGCAGTGTATTTAAAAAGGGGGACATGTACTTTTTTCAGTTTTACATGCCCTGGTAGTGAAACATGTTTAAATATGTTTTTTCTACTGCAAAGCCTACCTCACCCATAGGCTAACAATGGAGAAACTTTATTATGCCTAATAAGAGTTAACAATTTCGAAATGGGAGCAGTTCATGTTTGGTATGTTTGGAATTGTAATGGAAAATCCTCTCTTATGGTGAAGTCAGATATTAAGTTATAATTTTGAAAATAACACTTTTAGGAAGTTGGTATTTTCCTGCTTTAACCATTTAGTGCCTGCAGCCTATCCCTGGGTCACATGACTGGATGTAGCTGACAGTTGAGCTTTGTATATCTCTGCCAGACAGCCACACGCAATAGAGAGCTTAGGCATGCCTGGTTGGGACATCACGGGCAGGATGGGAGGGTGGAACTGGGCATACCCTTACTTATACTTCTATTGGCTGTGTCCTGCCCCCACACAAAGGACTGCACACCCTCTGTAGTTAGTCTGGTGGCAGAAAAGGGAAGGCAGGGTGCTATGGACTTCAAAGGGCAACATATAGAAGCTTCTCCCAATTCAAAGGATAGCCCGGGTATAAATTGTGGACCTCAGACACCAACTCTTCAGTACACTTCTAGATCTGAGGACACTCTGCCAGAAAGGACTGCTGTGCTGCTGAAAGGACTGCCAATCTGCTGGACTGCTGCTCTGAAGGACTGCTGCCCTGCTGTGCTGACCTGCTGCCTTCTTGCCTTAATGAGAATGAATGGTCCTGTAACTCTGAAACTACGTACCCCAGAGTGACTCCAAGCGTTAGTTGTCTGGCCTCTTGACCTGAAGCCTCAGGGATATAACAGGCTTCCAACAATCTTGAATAGAGCACCTGGACTCTGCCTTTGGTGAGTCCTGCCCTCCGAAGTGGTGCAACCCCAGTCCTGGACCTGAAGGTACTCGCAAAGCCCCACAAAGACTAGCCGCACAGCTGCCTGCCGCACCGGAATCAACGCAGAGTGACAAAAAGCCCTGCCAAGCTATGCCACATAGCTTACTGGAACCGACATAAAGCGAAGCGAAGCAAATCCCTGCAAAGCCTCACCGTACAGCTTAATGAGAACCAACTCCGGACTACATGAAGTCCCGCAACGCCATGCAGGCCACGCACCACAATTTAAGGTACTGTATTCAGCTGTACTAAGTGGGTCCCTCTGGTTGACCCTCACTCCATTGTGGTCAGCCTGATCTTGTGACTTTGTCCCGGTCCGGTGCAACCAAATAACCACAGTTGGCAATGATCCAGCATTACAGGAACTAACAAATGTTATCATCTGGATCCAGTTTCAATACCCTATAGTCCCTTTCACACTGGGTGAGTTTATACCAAACTTACAAATTGGCACATCTTGTTCATCCTTTCCTTCATGATAAAATCTTTATAAGTTAATCAAGGTTTGGCAAAATAATATTTTAAACTCAAAATATCATCATAGAATAATCATTTATACCAATAATACTATAAATGACAAACTCATTTGTGAATTAAAATGCTTTAATCTAATAATGTGATTGCTCATTAAGTACAATACAGCTGGAACCATAGATCACCATATAAAAGAAAATCATTAGCAAATATAATAACAGTTATACATCTCAAATGTTAGCGCAATGAGTGACTGGATAGGTGTAGACACAAAAGGAAAAGAAATAAGTCATTTGCAATTGATTATGCAAATTCAGATTAATCATACTAACCAATTTACAAGAATTATGAAATCTGAAAAGCTACATTCTGGCCATGAGAGTAAGCCCCTCAAGTAGAGTTAAGGAGTAAAGTTAAAGAGTCAGGAGCAGCAGAACAGCAGCCAGCCATTAGAACATATTAAACAGCGTCACAGCTCTCTCCTCTTGCAAAGTAGGAAACGCGCTCACAAATCCCACCCCTTAATACAGATAATTATACCGTAAATTCACTACAAGTCCAGCCCCTATTCCATCCACCCCACATGGAGAAACATTGTATTGGCTAAAACAAGGGGTGTCTGAATCACACCACTCCTGACATGACTTCAGTTTCTACAGTTCTTTGTTATAAACTACACACGTCATTCGGCCTTCAGTAGTAGAACTTCCATATCAACCATCCGCCAGTCGTTCATATTCCTCATCCTGGCAAAAGTATCAAACTATATTGCAAAATGTCCTCAGACCTGCTCTGGAAGGAAGTTCCTCTTTCATTGTATTCATTGTTTCCCCCACACAACCTTGGCCATCCGCAGAGACACGTGAAGAACAATTCACAGTTTTAAATGTTCTCCCCTTCTATATTTCTTGTATCCCATGTTAACTCTAAAATGACACTCTGGCCTTTTCTGCAGGTCAGCAGACCATATTTCTAGGAGAGACAAATACATACATAAATCATCACTTTATAAAGCTTTATTATCAGGCACACTTTGAACGCTTTCATTTGTTTTTCTTTTCTTAACGCGCTGCCCGTTTAGTCTCTATTCATTAGTGAAAAATAAACTCTTGACTTCTGTTTTAGTTTCTACATTAATCATGTTCATTGGTGGCCTACTCCATTTCTCCCAGCACACGCTAGCACAGTTTTCATCTCTACCCTTTTAGTCTTATTTTATTGGTTTCACACTTTTCTTGATTAGTATTTTGTCATGAAAACCATGCTCCATCACCACTTTGTGCTTTTTAGTGATATTTTTCCTAAAATCTTTAAACTTGCCTATTTCCAGCTCTACAGAATTTTGTTATTTTAGTCGTTTTAATTTTTAACAATTACTCTGATGTGGGATACTTTTATGGTGTGTTTTCACTGTTTTACTGTTCGAAGTGCTGCACAAATAATTTGCATATTGCTTCTGAGTTAAGCCTGACCGCTCTGTGCCAAGCTACCCGAGGGTTGAGTACAGATACATTTAGGGCTTGCTTGTGCCTCACCCTGAAAAGGATTGTGGTAGCTGCTTGAGCGGGACACACCCCCTCAACCATTAACTGAATTCTACACAGATTTAGGTGCAGGTAGTGAGCGATAGTTAGAGGCAGTGTCCCAAGGGGACAGGAAAAGGATACCAAGTACAACTTTCATTTCATGAAAAAGAAAAGGGCCTGATTTGTTATTTGCAGGGTAAGGCTGGGAAACAGCAGCCTTGGTTTATGGGGGGATCTCAATGTATCTTAATCAGAACGGAATTCCTGTCTGAGGTCCCTGTCTAAGTCACTGTTCCTGGCAGAGGCCATCGTACGTGGCATCAGAGATGCTGCAGTGCAAGGGGTTTACTGTCCATATTCGATGTTGTCACACTGCGACATTTTCCAATAAAAGTTCCAGTTCAACTGGGTCACAAAATCCCTTGATCCTGTCGTTCACCGTCAACAGCAAGTTCGCAAGCTCCAGGAGACCAAAGTGGAGTTCCAGTTTCTGAAGTGCCGGTTGTAAAGCCAGAAACTTCTACCACAGCATGTGTGTTTCTTAGGAGAAGTCTGCCAAAAATATGATCCTACAGCCCTCATGTTGGTAGGGACCATGCTTCTGGGTTGCCCTCGCTTGCTGATGGCAAAGTAGGCTGGCAATAATTGAGTGAAGCCCCAAATGTGCTAATGAAGATCAGACAGCAGTGCAATGTGCATGTTCAAATTCTAGAGGGGGTGAGAAAGCCATGTCCAGGAGTCATGGGAGGAAATCCTGAAGGAACAACAGGACATCATATGTGTCCTTTGACTATGGGACACCAAAGATAAAGAGGTTATTCCAACGACTATCGTTATCCAACTCAGTCAATTTCTTTCTGGGTGTTCCACAGTTCCATACTCTATGTCACAGTTTCCACACCTGCATCTCATGGGCATCAACTCAGTATTTTGTGGCGTTCATTCGATGTCTCAGTTGAGTCTCCTTTCAGTAGTTTAATTTCCTTATTAGTTTCTGTAGTCAAGAGTTCAACCATAGCGATCAAGACTTGCATGGGTTTGAGGTCTACCATTTTAGAGTCCAGTGATACTTCTGGAGTGCTCATTGTTGAGGTTGCAGGAGGTGGTTTGGTGTTTCACATGACATCCGCAAAGGTAAGCTGTTTTGTTTCCTTTCCCTTAGACATATGAGTGGCATAAGTGGAAAAGGATGAGGGAAAGCAGTTGGCTAAGTTGGAGGTCGGTGATAAAGCAGCAGAGATGCGAGCATCCATATCCCACCGCAGATGCGGGAAGAGATGGTCCAGAAGGGCACCACTTTAGTTGCTGGTTGCTAGTGTCAGAGCATTTTTAAAAGCGCAAATTAATGCAATTAATGTGTAGAAATAATGGGTAGGCCTAAAACAAAAAGCCACATTTTTAGAAAAGGCAAACAAGTGGACTAGGTTTTCATACCAAATCATGTTAAATTAGAAATGCAAATGAATGCAGTTTTCTTTTTCATTCTTACTGACCTTAGGTCAACATTCTTAGTAATGTGAAGATTTGAAGTTCAATGATAAAATGTGCTGAGCCAACATGATTTAATCGAAAGAGCTAGTTTTTGACCTTCTCATAGACATATTTTTCATACAACACAATTGGGTATTAAATAATGTTGTTACGTTCTACTTAAATGTTTCTTCATGAATAAGATTTACAAGTTAGAATATGTGAGAAAGAGATGATTTTATTTGTGGAATGACAGACCTAACTGTGAACTGTTTTGCTTTGCACATTATGAACCAGTGGGAGCCAAACCACGACTTGTACAATGTTGTCAGTAATGTTACATATAACACTATGGTGCCGATTCCGATCCGGGTCGGAAAGCACTCCGACCGAGCCGGATCCGGAGTGTTTTCCGACCGAGCCGGAGTCCTGCAGTCCGACCGAGCGAGTAAGATGTGGCCGTTGGCTGCCAGACTCGGTTCGGTCGGACTCCCATAGAAGTCACTGGGAGCCGGTCGTACGACGCGTACATGGGCTCCCATGGACTGAATGGGTACGTCTCATGCAAGAGTGCCCCCTTCAGTGGGTACGCATCAGTGCCATCCGCACCGTACATGCCTGTGTTGGGGGGAATCTTGGGTCTCCCCATGTCTCCGAGTCGTAGGGCTGCGGGTGACAGGGGGTCCGACGCGGACCCCCAAAGGCAACCACCCAGACGTTTTGAGAGCCGGACACTCCGGCTCGCACAGGCTGTCCTACATGTTGCCTTTAGAATCCTTGAACAGCTTTAGCATTAATTTTCCCAAGGCCGCAGTCAAAGAGACTAATCCAAATAGCATGCATACAAATCGGTAACAAATCCTTACTATAAGGGTGCGAGCACCCCTGATTACATGCAAATGACAATTCTTTTGAAAAAAATCATTCCATTCCCTTGGCCATAGCCTACATTTATTTAGTCTTGGGCAAGGGAATCATTCAACATCTATGTTCGCATTTATGTCTCTAAGCTCGATAAACACCTGAATGTTGTCATTAGGCCTTCTGGCCACGACCATGGGACAATCCCTTCCGCTGCTTTCATTGATTCTATGATACCAGCCACCAAGAATTTCTCAATTTGATGTTTTCCTCATCTTCTATCACTCCTGGTAGATTTCTCATCTTAGGTATTGCTCCCTTCCTTAAGACAGTTCTGTGATATTACCCAATGGGGGCCCTAATTTTCCTAGAAAAAAACTTCTCGAAACTTCACTGAGATATTCTACCAGTGTATGAAAGTGCTATTTTTGTGTGGTCCCTCCACTTTCTTTTTGCACCAATGCTGATGATTATGACTCTGATAGTGCAATGGAGTCTACTGCCCAGACCACGGTGCCAGTTCTCTCACTCTACATCCTCAATTATCAAAATTAACAACGCCGAATAGAGGGTTCTGGGTAGAAATTGTGACCTACACCCTCGGATGTGGAGAGGTGTGGCTCACTGGTTAGAGGAAGCAGACCCAGAAGCAGAGGACGGCCCGGGACCAGGGTTCGATCCCCGACGCGGCAGGGTCGTGGACCAGGGCCAGCGGACTCGATAATTCTCGCTTCGGTGCCTACTCTAACCAGGGATCACACTCGGCGACTCTGGGCATTAGCTTGCCTCATCTCCACAACGGCCCCCCACATTCGCCGGGGATGCCTGGTTTCACCTTGGAGATACCCTGGAGGGACCATCTCACAGGGATAGCCAGGACGGGTTCCCCAGCGGTCTAGAGCGCCAGGACGCCTCAGGGCAGCAGTGCGCTTTACAAGACACATACATTTACATTTACATTTATGTGGTCACCTCAGGGGCAGGTTTAGCCGCTGGGGCAAGCAGCCCAATAGCCACTTGCACCCACACCCCTAATGCCCCTAAATCTGAGATTTAAGGACTACCCCTGACACCAGGGCCTCAGTTTTGAACAGCCTGCATCGAAGAGGACAGAAGAAGAGACCTTTGTCTATGACAACAGAACTTCCACAAAGCAAAGGAGGAATACTCTGCACCTGTGGCAATGATCCCAGAACTGCCTGACTGAGACTTGTCCTAGGCTATCTCTTAGTTTCCATAGACAGAGGAACCCTTGTGGAAGGCTGAAGCACCCTCAGACTCCTATGGACTATTGGCACTAGTCCCCTGCAAACTACAGGTAAAACAATGCTCCAGATCTGAAAAATCGCTGGCTATCGGGCCCTCTGTGAGATCCCCCAAATCCAGATGGTCTAGTGCATTGTGGGAACTGTATTACTGACTCCCACATAGTTACAGGCAGCTACCTCCTTACATGGGAATACCTGATGTCGAAGAACCTTTTTCCAAGGATTACCATTGCCATGACTCGTTGGTTGCCAGTCCAGCAATCAACACTTCACTTGACGCTGCATTTAGAGGAAACTCCATCCAACCTTGACCGATGTCAGCAACCACCCAATTTTTGTGTTTTTGCATCTTTTGCCCTGCAGTACATGGCAAGTGGTAAAAGCAGGTCTCCCACAGCTCCCATTCAGCACCAGGACAGCCAGGACAACTCTGCACCCGGGCTCCACGGGCCAGGTACATTTCAACTAACTGTTGTGGCCTGGTCCTAGGACATGCATCACCCTTCCTCTGCAAGGGTACCACACAACTCGCCCGACTGTGACTAGTGGTTTTTTCTATTGACCGCAATGTCAAAGTTTCACTGTATTACTGTGCACTGATTTCAAACTGCTTCCAAAATCTATAACTTAAATTATATGCATGATATGATATCACGCATATAATTGAAGTTATAGATTATCCTGTTCATTTTGCTGTCTAAATTAAAATACACTCTATTTTTATAAATTGGTGTCTGATTTCTCTTGAATACTTATTGTCGATGTTTGTACTGTGAAATGCTTAACACAAGTTCCTCTGGTAAAACTGGACCGCTCTTTACCACACTACCAGGACTGAGCTAAGGATTTATTAGTTTGAATCCAAGCACCATCTTTGGGGTTTGTGACAGTAGTACATGGTGAAGCCTTACCAGCATCACCACATAATACTCCACCTTCCTACAAACAGCATTTGTTCATGGCTATTGGGATTCAATATGATATCTATTACTCTCTGCTCTATTCACCCAGCAACATACAGTTTATACAATAGCCTTTCTTATTCTAATGTTAAAGTCATATGTGCAATACAATATTTTTTCGTTTCCAGTGTCAATTCATCATCCTCAATGGCATCAAGCTCCTTCCATTCGTGCCCTTTCAATGGATGATCTTCAGGTGTTGCAAGAAATGGTTTGAGGTTTGGCCAAGGAGGATGTTTGCCTGTGATACCTTGCCAGAATGGAAATGGATCCTAACAGCCTATAATACTACAATATGAGGGAGCTGAAGGAGTTCTGCAGGAGAGGGAGCTGGCCAGAAAGAAGAGGTCCACTGAGCAGAACCTTTGTGATGCCCTATATGATTTTGAGGTAGTGCACTGGTGGGGGATGTCTCCAGACGAACAAAAAGGCGATGACCCTGAGAAGGATGATGGAGAGGAGGTACATTTCTTAGAAAGGACTCCAGAAGAGATTGGGTCCACTGCTGGATCGATCCCTGGAAGAAAGCAGTGTATCCTTTCACACCCTGTCTTCTGATAAGTGAAGGACAGACAGGCTGAGAGAGACCTGAAGCTGCAACTAGCCAGACTGGCTGCAGAAGAGAGAACAGCTGGGGAAAATAAAAACCTTAGCGGAAGGGAGAAAGGCTGAGGCCGAGAAAGCTGGGCAGGAAAGACAATTATTGATGGCTCATGAATTGAGTCTGAAGGAGTTGGATGTAAGGCCAAACAGCTGTCAGAGTCCAGCAGAAATTATGGAAGTGATACTTCAGTGTAGAAAGGAGATCAAGGAGTCCACATACCTGACAACCTGGTGCCCAGCTTTGAGTTGGGGGCTGATATTGATAGGTGGTTTACAGACTATGAGGTAGCCCTTAGAATACATATGTCCAAGAGGAATTGTGGGTGGACAGTCTGTGGCGACACATGCCATCTGTAGGGAGGGATAATGTGTTGCTTTAGAGGTAACTGACCCGAAGTCCTACAACCCCATGAAGGAAGTTCATATCACTAACTTTAATCTCAACCCAGAGGGATGCCCCTTAAGGTTAAGGGACAATCACAGACTGACTTGCCAGTCTTGGTTAGGTTTTCTGCATTTCACTGGTAAGGACAGCCAAGTGAGAAGTTATGAACGACTGTACGATCTAATTTTTAGAGAGCCCATGCTCAGTAAATGTTTTACAAAGTTGCACTAGCACCTGGATGACTGCACACTCACTGACCCCTGGGAGCTTGCAAAGGAGACAGACCTCTGTATTGGTACCAGAGTGTCTGGGAAAGAACCTGGGAGTGAGGAGAGGTACACAGGGGCCCAGACAGGTCCCAGTATAGTGTAGGGAGAAAGGATTCCCATGCCCCATCTAAGAATAGTAGGGGTTATGGTGGATGGAGTCTCAGGGTGTCCCATTTCCAACACCATTGGTTTGATTGCTCCCAGTTGGGGCACAATCAAGGGGACCTGGTCTGTACCAAGAGACCATCCACAGGAGGGAGCTCCATAGTGTCAGGAGAGCTGGGAGGGGCGGCTGCCCAGGGCACACTGGCATCTCACTTTTCTGTGGGTAAACTTCACAGCAGAGGGTAAAGAGGCCCAGATGGGGGTGCAGGGAGAGGAGGGGCTCACCCCTGTCACATGTTCAGCTTTAGTGCACATACCCTGGGCTGAAAAGTAAGTCTCAGGATACCACCCCAGAACTGGTAGGAAGTAGAATGGAAGTAGAATGCCCAACACCCAGGGATGTTGACCCCCCATCCCCACTTAGTGTAATCTCAGAGGCCAGAACACTCTCAGGAGCCCATAGGGAACTCCTTGCCAGCCCCAAGGCTGGAAGAGAAGCTTACCTAATGCCCCTGCTTGGAGCTTGCACTTGGCAGTGGATGGTCCAGGGCCAGGTCAAGGGTCCTCTGTGGGTCAGTTCAGTGGCTCAAGAGTGTAGACAGTGGATTCAAACTGAGTTTAGAAGGGCGTAGAACTGACAAGTGCCACTGCATGGCAGGGCCTTTGTTCATGTTTCATCACCTAAGCAGCAAAGCCCATCAAGGTACTGTTTAGTCTACCCTGACTTTTGGCTAGAGGGGTTCATGCTGGGTGAGGCAATTTCTCCAGGCTCATCCCCAATTCTTTTGCCTTCACCCTCTGTTTTCTGAATAAGTTATTGTTGACTTTTAGGACTTTGCGCCCTTTACCTCTTTCACCTTATGCCTAAACCTGCCTTATTAGTACTTATAAGTCACCCATAGGGTGAGCCCTAAATAGCCCATAGGGCTGGTTGCAGAGTATATAAATAGTTGGACATGTACTTTCACTTTTACATGTCCTGGTAGTGAAAACATTTTTTATTAATGTTTCACTACTGCATAACTCGCTTCACTCATAGAATAACAAAGGGGTATCTTATTACATTTAATAATTAATAACTTTCAATTTGGAGCAAGAAGGAAGTTTGATGTCTGAGAAATTGCAATAAAAAATACTATTGAATTGTAAATTCAGATTTTAAGTTACAATTTTGAAAATGCCACTTTTAGAAAGTTAGCAGTTTTTTACCCTAACGATTTGATGCGTTCAAACTGTTCCTGGGTCACTTGACTGGGTGTAGTTGGCAGTTGAATTTTATTTATTCCTCCCAGGCATAGAGGGATTGGTTGTGCCTGGATGGGCCATCATCTGACAGAATGGGTGGGGCTAAGCTGGGCACAACCCCACTTGCAACTGAATAGACTGTGCCCTGCCTTCACATAAAGGACTTGTCACCATTGCATTATTCATACAGCCAGCTTGGAGCCAGAGCAGAGGAGGCAGGAAACTTCAAGAACTTCATTGGGAATTCTCTGAAACCTTCTACTTCAAAGAAGGCACCAGGTATATAATTAGGACCCTCAGACCCACTCTTCAGTACACCTCTGGACCAGTTCAGAAGGATTGCTCTGCTGCTCAGTAAGAAGGACTAATACTCTGTTGCCCTTCTGTCTGAGTGAATGAATAGACCCACATCTTGAACCCAGAAACACCAGAGAAATTCCAAGTGCTAAATGGCTGGCCTCCTGATCAGAGCCTCAGAGACAGAAAATGCTCCAACCACCTGACACCCGGCACCTGAACTCTGTTTGCTGTGAGCCCTACCCTCCAGGTGGTGCCACTCCAGTTCTGCATCCTTGGTAGTGGGCCTGAATGTTCTCTTCAAGGCCAACTGTGGTCCTGAGAGAAGAACTGCCGCAGTGCAATGCTTCCCTTCAGAGTCACACCGGATTCACCACAGCGTTATGCATCCTCAATGCTGAATCTCACATTGTAGCCTTGCAGCTCCTTGGAACTGCCCCTGCACAACACAATCTCGACCTAGGATCTGGCAACGCTTGGCAAGCCAGGACTTAAGGTGCCTTGTTCAGCGGGCCTAACTGGGTCCCTGTATCTGGCCCATGTTTCATTGTGGTCAACCTAAACTTGTGACTTTGACCTGACGCAACTAAATAACCACAGTTGGTGCTTTGTGCTTCTAGGCAATATTTTCACATAGGGTCATATGTATGAAAACCCCCTTTAGCGAATCTCAATTTGCGATTTTTAGCAAATGACAAGTTGAGAATCGCAAAACGGGATGTATATAAAAAAATCGCAATTAAATAGTGATTCTGTAAAAATCTCTAATTAATTGCGAGATGTGAAATAGCGACTCCTTATCATAAGAAAGCGCAAAATTGCGAATTTCGCAAATTAGAGAATCGGAAACTCAGGTGCAGCATGATGACATCACAACCAGGAAGTGTGACTACCCATGCTGCACCTGAGTTTCTGAAGCACAGTGTGAGAGAAGGAGTGGAGGTGAGGGAACTCTGCTGTGCAAGAACCAATGGCAGACACTGGAGACATGGTCAGCCAGGACAAACAACAGCAGAGGGAAACAGGCAGGAAGAGGAAACATAAGTTCTCAGAACCTGAATTGGAGGTCTTGATACAGGAGATGGTGACAAGCCCTGAACTGCTCTTTGGGAAGAAGTCCCTGCGGGTACCGGAGACACGCAAGCGCCGGATCTGGTCGGACATCCAGCGCAAAGTGAATGCAGTAGGTGTCACCCACAGGAGCGTGGAAGAACTAAGAAAGCGCTGGTATGACATGCGCCAGCGCTCCAAGGAGAAGGTGGCTGCCAGGTTGGAGCAAGCTAAGAAGACTGGTGCTGGCTCCTCCACCACCACCGACTCCACACCACTCGAGGAACTGGTTGAGGGGACCCTGCTACCAGAGAGTGTGATGGGTGTGTCCGACCTGGACAGCTCCAACCCCCCGGCACCAAGACAAGGTAAGAAGCATGCCATCCCCCCCCTGGTACTCCCCAACTACCCCCACACACCCAGTAGCGACCCATGGGCAGAATAAAACAAAAACTCCAGTGCAGGTACCCAAGCACACACAGCAATGCATTATGGGAGATGTAGTCACATGCACATTACAGTGGCACATTTACACCCAGCCAGTCCCTACCAGCATAGGCACATCAGGAAAGCCAAAATACAGACAGACAGACAGTACCCATGTAAATCCAAACAGTGAAATTTAATGCATGACAAGTGCTAGTGTGGACAGAAAATTAATGTGTGCATTTACGTCCACAGCACCATCATCAACACAGGAACTAGCCAGGGGAGGAGAGGACAAATCACAACACACAGAGGCACCAGGGCAGGAGGAGGAGACGGAGGAGGAGGACAGCCCAGTAATCCCTCCACAACGCTGCAAGTGTACTGTAGTGCCACCACTGCCCCCATTGGAGGTTGAAGGCCAGGACACAGATGGCGATGGAGAACCAGTCCCAGCACAGCCAGAGCCACGACACCGTGCTGATCTGATCCCCGCGAGTTCCAGCAAGACGCAGGGCACGTCCATCCACCAGTGGAGCAGCCCCAAGAGAGGACACAGTCTTCGGCGGGCTGGAGGGCCAAATGTTGGCGGTACAGCGCCTGCAGGCAAAAAATATACGCTCGTTACAGAGGGAATTCAGGGCTGGCTTCATGGGCATAACGGGTGCCCTGGAGGCACTCTGTGCGGAACTGAGGGAAGATCGTGCTGCTAGGCACAGGGCGATGCAGCGCCTAGACACGTACACACGGGCAGTTAACCGGCTGGTCTCAGCAACAAATGTGCTGTCAAGGCGCAGCATATGTATGCAGCGTGAGGTGGCACACAACAGCCAGGACGTGGCAAGTGCTCTGGTTCAGATAACATCTGCTGTGGATGAGCTGCGGGCAGTTTGCATTACAGGACCAGGCGTCCTCCCTCCAACCGATGAGAATGCTCAATCAGGCAGGAGCAGCATCACCCCCCCTCCCCCGGAGAGGCGCCGTAATGGGCGTCACAGCAGGCCTACTGGGACATGTGAGGAGGGCACTGTGCACCCCCTGCCAGGGGCTCCGGCCCGACAGCGCCGCACTTGATGTGCACTAGGATTGGACCATGAGTTGGGTGCCCTAACACAGTTCACATGGACACTTGCTCTGGATTGTGCAATCGCACTGTGATGATTACATGTGCCGTGCATTTCACTATACATTGTGGGGAACACAGGCTGTGTGCCGTAATTTTTCCTGACGTTAAGGAAATAAAACACTGCCTCCCAAAATATATCTAGCATTGTGTCATATTTTCTTACCTAGAAATAGTGGCGTGTAATCTCATCTCACCTCTGGCACCCAGCAGCTGCACCAACAACACCGGCTGGCATGCGTCCTGGCGCTGGCCCCTCATCATCGGATGAATCCGAATCACTGAGCTCGACTGGGGTGCCTTTTCTGTTTTGTAGTGCTCCTCCACTCTTATGTAGGCATCTGAACCTGCTCTTGAGTATCCCGAAGGTCTGTTCAATGGTACTTCTGGTAGCTATGTGGGCACTGTTGTACCTCCGCTCCCCAGCGTTGGCAGGAGTCAGGTAGGGAGTCAGAATGAAGTCACGGACCGCATACGCACTGTCACCTGTGGGGTGGGAGGAATATGGTTAAACACTGTCCTGACAATGCTATCCTTTACTTGTTTGTCCTTTGTACAAATGCATTTACCTAGTAGGTATCCCTCACCAAACTCCCCACTTGCGAGACAACGGTGTATCCCACTGTGGCGGAAGATGAATGCGTCGTGCGTGCTGCCTGGGTATTTTGCGACTATGTCGGTGATGATGTGCTTGGTATTACACACCACCTGTATGTTCAGGGAATGGTAGGATTTACGATTCCTGAACACATACTCGTTCTGTGAAGGGGGGGATATTGCGACATGTGTCCCATCTATGCATCCAATGATGTGGGGAAATTGGGCTATTTGATAGAACTCCTGCTTGTTCTGGTCTAGTGCCTGTGGTGTGCTGGGGAAGTGGATGTGGTGATGCAGCCTCTTGAGCATAGCATCAAGGAATGCGTGGAAAAAGCGCGACATGCACTCTGTGAGACCCCTCCTGCTGATGCTATCACCCCCTGGAAGCTACCTGATGCCAAGAGATGCAGTGAGCACAGGACCTGGATGTGGGTGGGGATGGTGTGTGTCCTGTGTGTGCAGTGTTCAAGTATAGGTTTGAGCTCCTCAATTAAATCAAGGATGCTCTCTTCATCCTGCCTGTAGTTCGTATGGGTCTCCTCCGCAGTGTGCTGGAACAGGCTTATGCGCGCATGAAAGATCCTCTCCTGGCATCTCCTCTGTGCAGCAGCTCTGATTCGCAGCCTCCTGGCTATCACATACAGCCCAGCCATTGTGGATAAATCTGTTGCATTGTGGGCCTCCTTAAATAGTTTGCACCTGGTTACCACTTACTCAGACTTGGTGGTAATTGCGATTCTCTAATTTGTGAATATGATGAAATCGCAATTTGCGAGTTTTTTATACATTTCATTGCGATTAGCAAAATTACGATTTTTCCAATTGTGAATTTCGCCAGGAGCTAATCGCAAATTTGGTAATCGCAAGAGAATTCGCAGACTTTCTGTGTGATTAATCGCTATTTTAGCGATTCCTTATATTTGCGATGCGAGAATGTCTCATACATCACGTTTAGCAAAATTTTACTCGCAAACGCTTTTTTTTGCCATTCGCAGCGTTTGCGAGTAAAATTTTGCTTCATACATATGGCCCTTAAATCTTTAAAATTGCATATCTCTGGTTCTACATATTTTATTGTTTTGATCTCAGATAAGTTAATTAATTGTACTCTATTTTTCGAAATTTGTTTGGGATTTTTTCTTGTGTTGTGTCTCCATTTTATTACTGTTTGAAGTATTGCATAAATACTTTACAAATTGCCTCTAAGTTAAGCCTGACTGCTTTTCTGTCAACCTACCAGAGGGTTAGGCACAGGTAAATTTGGGATTTGCTTGTGTATCACCATGGCAAGAATTGTTGTTGCCGCGCGCAGTCTCACAATAAGTATATGAAATGTTTAGTGCAGTGGTGGTATACTCACAATGATTCGCAGTTCATTGGCACTGTCCAGGTCTGTTATGAGAGTGAAGCCTCGTAGCTTGTATAGCGTGCCATAACACACACATATTGCATAGGCAGACTTCAAGACTTATCCAATATGACTGCGCCCTGGGGTCACACAGAGTGACCTGCACAGCACAATGATGTATGGAATGCACGTCAGAAGCAGCAAGCTCAGCTTACAGTAAAGATAACACTGATATCTTTAAGCAGCTTATTCCGACTAACCATCTTGCACAGTCTTGCATTTCACTCAAACCCACGGTGGCCTGCACAAGAAGACAAATACATGCTGGACGAAGAATATACAAACAATGAGGGTTATTTATGAGAACCGTGCATCAATTTTGCACCACGTAAAGTTGTACATGCATGACGCAGGGCTGTTAATCAGATGTATGAGGCCAAGCAAAGCCACCCTGCATGATTTTGAGGGGGTCTCATAAATCTTGAGTAAGGCGACGCAGCTCAAACCGCTGCGTCATCTGACTCTGCACTCAGGAGATGTTCCATGGGCATAGCGGGGGTGTTCCCACGCAACACCTATGGATTTTGATGCTGCCCCAGATTTACAAAATCATGTAAACTATCTTAATTTTGCCTCATTTTTTACTCTTTCTACGTTCTATGTGGGCTGCATTCTGCAACATACATAGTAAGGGGAAAATGCCTTTTGCACAAAAACAATCCTGCCTGCAATGGAGGCACCCTTGCACCATGGTGCAAGGGTGCCTGCATTGGTGCTAGGTTGCAGAAACAGCACCAGTGCAGAGAGAAAGGTCAGGAATGCACCATATTGCATAAATACGATGCATTTCTGCTCTTTCACTTTGGCATATGGCAGTGCAACAAGGTGACTTTCTGAGCTGCCCTACGCCAAAATCCCATAAATGAGGGCCAAAATGTTTAGAATAATGTGATGCCAAAAGCAAGTTGGTACCGTTAACCTTAATCAAATCTGAATACATTGATATAAATGATTATCAGGATACAAGCCTACCACTTTGAATGTCAACTTTCTACCATGGGTTCATCAACTTTAGGACTGCTGCTCGTCGCCAACTTGTTGTGCTCAAAGAAGTACACAGGCCAAGTAGGTTAACGTTTCATTGAGTCCTAGAAATTCCCTGCTACACAGATACATTTTCTGCCACAGCTGCTTTGAAACAAATAAAAACTTAACATTTTAAACTGTACAGAACTGACTAGGAATAACATTCCTAATGACTTTATATGTTACATGACAATATTGGACTAAACCATAAGCCCCAAAGAGAAGCTCAGTTTAAAATACAAGAGCGTTCTGTGTGCTCAAGACTTTGCCAGCATTAAATCAGATTGAGCTTTCCCGTTTAAACCTTTTTTCATATTTGCAATAGAGCAGGCCGCAATGTCAAAGACCAATGGAACTCTTGATAGAGATAAGTGTATTGTGCAGAAGGATTCACCTTCCCTAATGTGATGTTTTTGTTGAAATGTCACCGTCTCTGTAGTTGTGTGTTCATATGGGTTGTCATATGCCTTGGTTTATTGCATTCCTTTGTGAGCCCCCTACACTGGCCCCAAGGGCAAGGGTCTTCCAGGAGTGCCACCCCCACTTGAGTATTGAGTTCTCAGATGGTTTTACCATGTGAAATATGCTAAACCTCTGCTTGAATTTGATGAACTAGGTTTGAGAGAAAACTGTTTTCTCTCTTGATTTTCTCATAGAGGTTATGGAAGGTGCTCCAGAAGATAAAATGATAACACATTTTCTGTAAATTCACTCTATCTTCCTCAGCCATCTGAGAACACTGTCTGATATACTGAGTAAAGCATTTACTTCCAAAAGCAGTAGCTATCTTGATTCTCAAGTGTGCAGTTACCACAATGTTCTAATGAACAGCTATAGTGCTAGTATTCACTATGTATGACAAATATGTGGCACACCTGAAGCTATCTTGATGGAATAAAAGCTGTAAAGCTAAAAGCATTTCCTTTAGACATTAAAAAAAAATGAGGGGGTTCGCTTTCAGTGGTTAGAGTCATAAAAGGCTAAAATGAGGACGTATTTTCTACGAGTTTTCAAATATCTGTCCTATCCATATCAGTCAAACATACTACAATACAGACTAAACATACACTTTTAACACCAGCAGCAGCCTGTCAGTTAACTCCCATGGTTATACTGTAGCTTCCCAGTGTCCTAATAAACAACTAGAGTGCTAACAGTCTGCAATCATGACAAAAGTTTTGCGCACCTGAAGCCATCTATATGGATTCAAAGCTGTAAAACCAAAAGCATTTCTTTTAGAAATTAACAAAGTGAGGGGGCTTATTGTTCCTGTTATAGAAATAATGGGATGCACTAAAAAGATTAAACGAGGGAATATTTTCTGTAAATTCTCAAAAATCTACCTCGTTCATTTTAGTAAAACTCCCTTGGGGGTATTTTATCAAGCACTGCGTTAAAATTATCGCTGTTTTAGCGGCAGAAAACTGCAGCTGAAGCGATAATGGGCTTGATAATATGCCGCAGAGAATTCCCATAGACACCAGAACATGGGCTTCTATGGGAATTCTCAAGGGCATATTATCAAGCCCATTATCGCCGCTTTAGCGGCAGTTTTCTGCCGCTAAAGCGGCGATAATTTTAACGCCGTTTCTTGATAACATGCCCCTTGGTATCCTTTTAACTTTGGGTCCACAGAGATCCCTCCACAAATTAAGAGTACAGATATCTCTAAAATGTAACCTTTTCATGCCCATCTCGAGCACCTTTTTAAATACTAATTTCTCAAAAATTACAGAAAAAGGTTTACACCAACAGCAGCAAAGCCACTTCCTTGAGTAAAGTTCAAATTTTATGACTGAGGGTTGTTATAATTCAGTTTAGCTGTTTTTTTCTGTAGAGGAGAGCAAAGAATTCTATTGGAGTCAAATGAGAAAAGTTATGTTTTTTACCACATCACACTATCTTCCTTGTCAACAGGTCTGCATGAAGCCTGCCATTGCAAACTCAAAACAAAAGACGTTTTTGGAAAATGTTGTGCAGATTCATTAAATGGCCCAATAGTTGCTAAGGAGACTAATAATGCTGGTTCAATGGTAGATCTGCAATTACCACTAACTGTTGCCACCTCTGCAAACCGCGCCCCCGCAAAATAATCACACATATTTTTTCAAAGGACATTGTTTGCTATTAACATTTGCACCATTTGAAAAGTCTACACAACACTATCCCAAAACAATATATAACCCTCTGAAGGCCATGTGGGGTTCCAAACCCTGTTGCCCATGTCAATGACTGTGGGTAGCTGAGAAAGTAACCATTTCAAACAAGTTGAAAGATGCATGCCATCAGAAAAACACAGAGATCCACTGAAAAATCTACAGTTAACCAGTTCAGTGTTGAAACTAAGATGGTCATGGCCTCCATTCTACTTTCATAATTAGGAAGACCTGAATACAGTGGGTGCACCATAGATAAGGAAAAGCATGGAAAGTTTGGAGCTCAAGAAGTTGGAAATAACAGCCCGGATGTACTAAGCCTTTGCATTTCCCTTGCATCGCACAAAGACTTAAGTGTGATTTACATAGCAACGTAAGAGGCGATTTGTGCCATATTGCATGACTTTATATAGAATTGTGATGCAAAACAGTGGCTTACTCTTCGTTGGGTTACATTTTATAGTGGTAGACATTCCCTGAGTGGAGCATGGGGGCCCATCCTTCACAACTCAAAGCTAAATTGAATTTGTTTTACGATTACAATCCCCTTCCCAACTGTTGCTCTTCTCTTCCCTTTAGTTAGTTCCCTAATCCTTTGGCCACATGAAGAATACAGTGAAAGGGTAATTGTTTGCAGTACCAAATCAATTTCAATTCGTGGAAGTAGGTCCTCATTTTTACATACATTTACGCTTGCTTCCCTTTCTCTGTTGTCACCAGATTTCTCTGTTGCGTTGTTGTATTCCTCATTGTGCTACTGAGAGGTTAAGGGATGGCAAAGGGTTCTCTGCAGGTCTGCCTTCTTGGACACTGACAACTACCTACCCAGTGTGAACATCTTGTCCTCACATCGAAGACAAAAAATCCTTTTAAGGCTTACATCACAAGGATTTTCAGTTTTCAGTAAAATCTGGAACTGACAACTAAGAGCTTCCCTACCAGATATTTTTTTTTCTCTGTGACATGCAGTTTGCCATGGATCCAGCTGCTTTCACTGTGATTGGTGGTACAGGGTTTATCTTGGACCCTCAAGCACCAATCACTAAGGATAAAAAGTACAGATGGATAGGGGAGAATTTCTCCTTTCCAATGGTACCTCTTACTAATGGGTCCCTGCTTGGGGATAGCCACATAAATGTCACCCCAAGCAGGGATCTACTTACTAGTCATCATTGATGGCATCTGGGCGGTAGTGCAGTCTTCCAGGTATGACCAAATGCCTACCAAGGGGATCTACCTCACCACACTGTTCAAAATCCCAACAATATATCATTTATGGTGTCTAAATTCCTGAGGTTCAACTGCCACAGAACCCTTTTCTAACTTAAATATGTAAATAATACAAAAATAGAGAGACACACACAAAATTGTGTATACTCCTTGGTCATTTAATCAAGATGAATTTCATTATGTTCCCAACTGTAATGTTTTTGTAAAAATATGACATTCTTGTTAAGTTCATCCAGTAAATGCCAATCACAGTTGTAATACATTTTCTGATGTTATTCTTCAATTTTCCATTCAACTTGTCACAATCAATGAGTCAGCCCAGCCTACGCATTTTGTCCATTACTAGGACTTCATCAGGGCTGCAAGGAAATATATACAAAAGATATCTACAGTTAAAAACATCAAAATCTCAATGCCCAAAACCTATATTTACAACACGTCACAATAGCAGTTAACAAAAATCCTTAAGTCATCCATAAATATTTGTATTTACATTATCATCAACATCACTACTGCACATTCTTAGTATATCGCCCCCACCTGAACCACATATATTATTACAAAATAATATGTCACTTACTGAGAACCAATTACATTCCCTCCATATATACAAATCATTATCATATTTTATAGAAACCAGATAACATACTAGGTAGGTTTTAATCCAGTCACATATCTGCATTATCTATTTACTAAATTCTCATGTACATCAGTTTCAGGATGGGTGGTCATCCAAACTCCTCCCCTTCTCTGATGATTGGCGATAGATGAAGTCATGCCTGCCCTCTGGCTTTGGCCTCTCTTGCTTCACCGCTCTGTCACCTCGCTTCACTGCCTTTTAGCTATGGTCATTGTCTCGAAGTATGCTGGCAACATCACCAGGAAAGACGGCGATATGAATTGGGAACTTATTCAACTGCTCCACTGTTTGCCCACCGCCTCCTGTTGGTGTCTTCTTTTTCTTTTCTTTTCTCTGGAGGTTCGCAGGGGAGCCTGTGATCTGCACCGTTGGGTAAAGGTACTGCAGTGGGAGTGTCAGGTGGTACTGGATTGTTTGCCATATTGTTCTCTAACGGAGACTTCTAGAGACACCCAGGAATCAGCCAAGTGGGTGGGGGCGGCCCCTTAGCAGGCACAAGTAGGTGGCAGAGGCAAATAGCTGTTTCCCTTTTCTTCTGTTATACTTTCAAACATTACCCTCCCATACGAGCAGCAGTATTTTTGTCTTCCTTTCAAGAAAGGACTGCCTCAAGTGAGTGAAAGGGAGTGCACTGTGTCTGGTTGAGGAGTGATAAGGGAGCAAAGTCAAGCCCTCCAAACAGTGTATTATAACTCAAGAACGCAGCAAGCACCTAAAGAATTTCAAGCAGTACGTAGACTAGGGTGGATGTTGACCAATACTTTAGTAAGTCTGAAGCCTCATTTTGGGCAGAGTGGGATTCCTTGACCCTCCATCCCCCTCCACATCCATACTGCCAAGCTTGACAACACAGTATAAATGAAGTAGACCATTGTGTGGTAGTGGAAGTAGTCCTCCTCAGCTCCGGTGCGTCATCCTTTTTGAGTCAATAATGATGATAAGGAAGCTTCGCTCAGGAATACTCATTTCTTCCAGATCTTGTAGAAAGACAAACTCCAACCCACTGCGAAACAAATCTTATCATTTAAATGTATTAAAAGGAATTGCACTGATACTATCATAGTTCTAAAAAATAGAAGCTGGTTCAGTGGCTGCCCAAGTGTCAACATCATTACAGAAAGTTCCTTCCCAGGCAGGCCCCTTCACAGCGAGCCTCCCAAACTATGTATACAGGTCTATGGGAAAAGACTAGCGACTTTGCCATCGGGCAATTTCCCCCCTCTTTGAAATATTTTACACTTCCTGATGTTGATATTGGTTTTAATAACTAATTCCTATTGGATCATAGTCAATTATAATTTCATAGTACCCTCCTTCTGCCCCAATTCATACAACAGAAAATGTCTCTGTAGCTATTCTGCAGTACTCCTTGTCAACACTCTACTGGGAAGGTCTGAGTTATCTGCCACTCCTGCCACTGACTTCTGTCTTCCAAGTACCCCCCCTGGTAATTACATTCAATACTCTGAATCTTTGTATTGTTTGGAACAAATGCTATCCTCTATCCTAACCTTACCTGGAAAATCAGCTAATATGGCAGACCATATTTTAGATGCTTTATCTGCAATTCTGTAAAAGCTAGTAGAGAACCAAGAACAAGTGTACACCTCTTCTGTGAAAATAAGAGCGTTTGTGAGTCGCGCTGGAAAATCTCACTGTAGAAAACTTTCAGGAAAATGAAAACCCTCAATCGAGGGTTCAGAGATATTCCCTTTTGAAGATGTATTTACTGAGCCAACAGCAGTAATTTCAGCAAATTAAGCTCATAGGAGTTTATCTGACCATGTCACTAATGTCTACTCATTATTCCAGTTCCAGTTCTTGTTTAATATATGCAGAAAATATTGTCATCTTGGACACCCAAGGAAATGCAAAATCGTCTGTTATGACTTGAAGATTATGCATATTCTTATTTCCTAAAAATGAATACATCAAGGAGTAAAATCCTGATTTTTTATGGAAAACGCTATAAGAGGAAAGCCCCTTTTCATTGGAAAGTTGATAAAGACATTTTAGAAATTGTAAATGCTTACAGCTATTGGGGAAAATCATTGCAGGTAATCTAAATTATAAATATCATGTACAACAAATTTCCAACATGGCAATCTATCATTGCAATGGCATTACATCTTTATATTCCACACTAGGCCACAGGTATTTTGTTCACTTACAATAGGTTTAGCGCTTAAAGCCCTCCACACACACTATCTCGTATGCTTTAAAAGTCAGCAAAGTGAAAAAATGTACTTCCTTTGATGTGGTAGTGGGCAAAATCCTGAAATACTTTGTGATTTGAATACCTTAGCTTCTGTGCAGAGACGTAGGCTGGAATTTGGCCTGAACACTTCTTTTGTTCAAGACTAGGAGCACTGAGCACCAGTTCCTCATGGGGAAAGCAGTGCCAGGAATTCAGACAGCGCATACAGCGGGCCCATTGGAGGGCTATGCATAAAGGACCCATAGGACACGGCACCCATTTGGGTGAGATTGCCGCACTACATAACCCAGAATTTCAGATGGGCCTGTGAACTAATCATGTTGTGGCTTATTGAAGCAGCCTATCAGAAGGCAGTTTAGGCAATAAATGTAGTGTGGACCAAACGCTGTTTTAATCTGTGGGACTGAGCCTATGAGGAAGGAGGTTTCCGAAAGGGGTCAGGCTGCTCCTGCTGCATGTGTGGTCTGCTGTGCACTGCTGCTGACCGAGTGCTTCCTCAATTTGTGGGTAAACCTTGGAGCAACATGTATGCATATGCCGTGGCGATACCGACCCCGGACGGAGACCAGCTCAGGCAGAGCGCGGTGCAGGGGTAGCTCGGACGAGCGAAGCGGCGTGAAGTGGCTGCATTGGGACCGTGAACTCTTCAAAAATGGTAAAGGACTTCGCAGCATTTTAGCAGGTGGGGAGGTGTGCAGTAGCAATTCTATCTTCAGCAGTATTGTGCAAGCTGAGATAGATCGCTAACTTAATTTTGAGAATATAACAACTGCCCAACATGTCCGCTGCAGCGTTGAGGGATCGGGAATCCGAGGCGGAGGAAATGTTCTCTGAAACAGCTCCGGAGCAGTTGGAGACCATTGGGAGTGCAAATGAGGAAGCAAGTGGGGGACTAAGAAGCCTGAAGGAAAAATATCGGGCACTAGAGAAATTAATGCGCCAAGAGATGTCGAAGTGGTGGGAAGCAAAATCCTTACAAAAATACCTTGATGTGGGGAGGATTCCCAGGGGCTTACAGATTATGATTTCCCCAAATTACGAAACACCAAATCCAGCAATGATGGGGGAATGGGCACAATGCAATTTGGAATCATCACGCAAACTTGTGGCCATATTAGTAAACTATGCTGATAGCGATAGACAAGATATCCAATTGAAAATCGACAAAATGAATAATGAAATTCAGGCGCACAGTGATTCCCAACAAAAGCAAAAATTCTATGATGAAATGACTAGCAGACTGAACAAGGAGGAGGACAAAATCAAACAAAGAAAAGCTTATAATTTTAAGCAAGATAAAGAGGACTATGCCAATGGGCAGATTTTTATGTTTGCTCGTAAGTTTGACACGGTCAGAAAGGCAACAGAAGATAGAAGAACACAGGGGGCAAGTTCCAATAATATGGGGCAGTCCGTGGCAGGGGCAACCTCAATCTTGGATCTGAGCTCAGTGCTGGAAAGCGAGTCTGACATGGAGGGACAAAGAGAAAGAAATCGTGGAACCCAAAATACCATCAAACCAACATTGGGAGAAGAATTGGAGTATGTCAGACGGAGCCGCAGAGAAACCTTGCGCCCAAGGAACTTGCCAACAAAAAACAAAGGACCAAAAATAGGCAGGAGGGGAGAAAGGCAAGAAGAAGGCGCGAAACCCAAACGTCCGACAAGGGGACGGGGAACTTGGAAACGGAATTAAATATATAAACGGTACCTAATATTACCCCCACAAACACCAATACCATCATTAATCTATCAAATATTGTGCTGAGCGCTGCGGAAGAGCAACTTCTTTGATTTGGTTTGTCATACTGTTCCGAGACGAACTTTAATTACACACAAACAAGGGCAGATATCTATAGATTTATTAGAAAACTAAAATTGAGAAAATATCATAAGCTACAATTATTCAACAAAGATAAGAAGACTGGCCCAACTACAACAAACACAATGAACATTCCCAATCTTACAGTAGCAGGTGTAGAAACATTGAGGGATTTACAAAACCTGGAAAAAGAAAGTGTTTACACAGAGGACAAAGAATTAAACTATGACTATCTCAATGACTCACAAGGCAGTGGAATCCTCGACATGGAAACATGTGGCAAACCAAATACCATTTTTAAATCAAAATCAAAATTTACACCAATTATGCCGAGAGATTCTATAGACATTTTTATTGATCAAATTGTGGCTCAAATTAAAAGACTCGACATCGATATCAATAAGAACAAAAGGAAAATTACAGACCACGAAAGAAAATATGGTCAATTGATGGAGAGACTTTGAAAAGATAAAGAGGTGGTCGTAAGAAACTCAGACGAGGGTGGGAACATTGTCCTCTGGCCTCTGCAGCACTATATGACTGAGGCAATGGGACAACTGGGCAACACGAAATGCTACAGAAAAAGCTCCTTCCAAAAATTCAAAAATATCCATGACTGCTTTATGACAAGATTATTGGCATGGAAAAATTTGGGAATGTTAAGCCCTGATGAATTTAAATATCTTAAAAAGGAACACCAAACCATTCAAAAAATCTACTACATCCCCAAGGTGCACAAGGATAGATATAAGCCACCAGGGAGACCGATTATTTCTGCCTGTGATGGACCCTTTGAGAACATGTTGTGTTACATTGACTACTTCATGCAAGAACATGTCCATGGCTTAGATTCATATGTACGAGATACAAGTGACTTTTTGAGAAAAACCAACAACATACAATGGCAAAAAGGATACTGCATGATAGCATTGGATGTTTCATCACTTTACACTTGCATGAGAAATGGGGATGGAATAAGAGCCACAGAATATTTTCTATCTAGAAGACCTATGCAATATGTCCAACATAACAGAATGATCATTGACTTATTGACTTTTTGTCTAAACAAAAATGTGTTCCTTTTTAAGAATCAGATATATCAACAAGTACAGGGCGTGGCAATGGGGGCCAGCTTCCCCCCCCAGTTATGCATGTCTATTCATGGGGTTGTGGGAGGAGCTGGTCCTCAAGAAGCAGTATGGTCATGTCTGCCAGGAAAATATAATTTGTTGGCTGAGATTTATAGACAACTTCTTTATAATATGGCATGACACAGAGAAGAGCGCAGATGAATTTATAACACAACTGAATGTGATTGATGTCAATTTATAGTTCACATCATGTATAAGCGAGGAAACTGTAACTTTTCTTGATGTACAAATTACAATTCCTAATAACTCCATATCTACCACTCTGCATCGAAAAGAAATGGCGGGTAATGCGCTATGGCATGCATCAAGCGCGCACCCCCGACACCTGATAGACAGCATCCCCTATGGGGAAATGCTTCGAATAAGAAGAATATGTAGCAGTGAGATAGAATGTGAAAAGAAACAAAAGGAGAGCAAAGCCAGATTCTTGTAAAGAGGGTATAGGATTAAAGTAGTGGATAGAGCCATAGCAAAGTCTAAACAAAAGGCCAGGGATGAGTTACAAACATATACAAATAAGCTGGAGGCTACACCCAAAAAGATTTTGGGACTAGAAAATGAACCCATACGTCTCATTATGTAATTTTCAAGACAAGAAAACAGATTAGAGGGATAATGAGACGCAGTTGGCCCATAATTCTAGATGACCCTATTATAGGGAAAACGTTACCGAAAAAAACAGCTATCTCACATAGGAAAACTGCATCTATGGGCCATGCCCTGGAACGTAACAATCCTGAAGACCAGGACACCAGCTCTTGGCTCACTGCAACGCCTGTAAGTTTGGTATTAACAAGACTATTGTACAGCTTTCAATAATATTCCCCGGCCTATCACTCGACATTTGACCTGCAAGACTGAGTATGCGGTCTATGTTTTAGAGTGCAGCTGCAACTTGAAATATATTGCAAGTACCAAATTAGCGGTTCATAAAAGAATCCTGCAACATACAAGAGCCATCACTAACAACGATCCAAGCTACCCTGTGGCCAGACATTTTAAAGAATGCTACGAAAGCAACCTCACACACTTACGATACTATGTAGTGGATGCCATCCCATTAGATAAAAGAGGGGGAAACAGGGAAGCCAAGCTGAAGACTCAGTTTATACTGGAATTAGATACCAAACGGCCAGGGGGTCTTAACACAAGTGAGGACCTTTATACATTTTTATGAAAGTATCTTTTATGAAAGTATCTTTTATGATAGTATCTTTTATATAAAAACTATTTTATATAAAACCCTTTTCTATGAACATCTCTTTTAAAGATGAGTCAAAATATCCCTCTCTCCTAGCGACTAGTTGATTACAAACAGTCTGGAAACTTAGCGATTCTATAATCTAAGATCTCTAACTTATAGATGTGTGTTTTTTATTATCGAGATGGGACCTGTATAGGAAACATTTACATTTCTTTATGGAATTTTAGTTACATGGATACTTAATCCTTGTAATATAGACAATCAATATAGCAATTTTATGGATTTTAAGTGGATGATTTTAACAATTGAGTTGTATATTTGATGATATTATATGTATTTATTTATTTAACTACATATGTATGTCTATATTTACAACCATGGGAATCAATTATGTTTTGAATCAACTAAAGTCTCCATATATACTTGCTTATTTGCACATGATATTTGCACTCAATGTCCGGATCAGTACATAGGGCTCCAATAGTAAGGTCAAAGACATTATGTCAATACATATGGAAACCGCAGCTACTGGACATGGACACTTCAGAAAAATACAAATGTGTATATTTTTTTAAACAAACACTAGCAATTTTCTTTATATTATATTTTTTAGTATTCATTACAACACTTAGGTGATATGAGTTTCCAAGGATGGTATAATCTCACAAAATGTGAAATGGAATGTTCACTGGTTCTTTGAGCAGCATTTATGCCAGCAATGTGTGATTAATATTGATGACATGATAAAGATCCTTTTCGTGTGGTATTTTAAACAATATATTAACAAGTATTATCTTGAAGGTATTGTGGAAACGCATTCAAGCAAACAATAACAACAGCAGTGAAGCTGATTCAATGTGCAAAATACTGTGATGATAGTATTTTTTCCATGTTCACTTATGACTCTGTCTGCACTAGCACTTTAAATTTGATGATTTGAATCCCTTACGCTGTCATGTGATCAAGGCAGGCGACTGCCGAAATGCGTAATGGCGAGACTTGCAAGGCGGTGAATAAACACAAATTGCACTCATCTTGGGTCCACTCTCGTTTGTTGGCGGAAAGGCGACGGAAAACGTAAGCGAGCAGCTAACATATATATATATATATATATATATATATATATATATATATATATATATATATATATATATATATATATATATATATATATATATATATATATATATATATATAGCAGCACTTCCTGGCCTGTCTTTTGCTTGGCGGTACCACCCAGGTACGGACCTCCTTCACGCAATATGCACGGCTCCAGTACTATCTTTATCACAGTGCAATAATTTATTGGCATGAAATTACCTCCACAGCTGCTCAGGCATAGTGCCAGCCATGACGGATTTCGATCGCGTTAAGCATCTCAGGAATTCACAAATGTTAAATTTAAAGATGACAGCGTGCATATGCCTTCACAATCCTTGCACATTTCAGCTACATGGTGAGCCTTGTTCACAGGTGATATATTTTTAAATATAAGGGAACCCCAGTAGTACGACCAGGGGTAGAGACGTGTATAGAAAAACAACGGTCAAGGGGAGTCCTCTTGGGTCCTCATGTAGCCTAGGCTGCTGTACTATTTTAAACAGCCTTTAGTCAGGTGGAGCAAAGGTAATGTAGTCCAGATGGGACCAGTTATACAATGAATGCTGGGACATGAGGTATGGTATACAAGCTCAAAAAGGTAGTTTCCGCTGTTCCTCAAAGTGGAAAGAGGGAAGAAGAGTCAGGTGAAAGGCTAGAACCAATTGTATCCACTTTGTATTGGAAATTGGTAATCCATTTGTCGGATAATAATGCCCTCACACACCCTTGCAGGTGTCATGCTTCATCATATGGGCTAGCTCCTCGTCGGGCCGGCGGTGCAATGCCCGACGGGCTCCCTTAATAAGGGGCACTTTGTCGGAGATCTTCAATCCGACAGCCGTATGGTGAAGTGCGGGTGAGGGGGCCTAAGTGGTGTAGATGTGACTATGTGATATAAAACAGGGTTAAAGTGCCAGCTGGGAATCAATTTTATTCTTGGGGCCTTCTTCCCTGATTAAAAACGTGAAAAAGTGGCACTCAACAGAGTATAATGTCTCATGTGTGAGTGGACTAAAAGATGGTCAACATGTTTCTCGCTATGAGTGTGTGTACTCGCGATTCTTCAGGACCTAAGAAAAAAACACTATCTACAAAACAGTAAAACTAGTAATAACAGTATTCTGAACTGTGTCGTGTCCTACTAGATGATGACTACTATTGAAGTACCTGTCAGTGTCTGGTATTACCCTATTCGGTAATAGTTTAGACAGCAGCAGTACTCGGTGGGTGTACATGGAGCTAGAATCTCTCATAAAGTAGAAATTGCATGCCGCTCATGTCCGCCGTATTGACCTACCCTCTCCACCGAGTCCGGAAGGTATGGTATGACATAAGTAAATTAGGAGAAAATGGGGTTTCCACTTCCAGGTTGGAGGCGCGCACAAATATACTTAGACCTATCAGGTCTACTTCCAGTTCAATACTTTCAATTAAGATTCTTACAAAGTTTCAATCTGATTCAAAATCCATTGTATTTTATTTAATTCTTAATGGCGTTCTTTGTTTTTCACAAATTCCTTCTTTGCTGAGACGTCAATATATTACATTTTCACAACAACCCAATGCATTTCGGGTCAAAAAATGACCCTTCCTCAGGGGTCTATAAATGGAAAAGACAAAGAAATATTTTGAGCTACTCAGCCATTTTTGGACAAATTAATAAAAAAAAATGTAACATCTATTGTAATTGCATCACTGTCTGTTGAGTAAACTGTGTCACAACAGTCTAATTATCATGCATTCCTAATTCACCTCAGTTCCCATCATAATGTAATACTAAACTATGTAGATCAAATTGGTTCCAACGGTATCACTCTCAAACAAAAATCTAATTGTAAAGGTCACCTGCGATATAACGATTTTAGTTGAAAAAAAACAAGTGCTGTTGCTCATGTTTTCTACGGCGGTGATAAAGCCACTGTTGATAATATGGTGCTCATGCAGTGTTTGTTATAAAACAGTGCGCTCAAATCCTTCGTGTTTTGCAATGTTTTTCTGTCAGCATTTAGTTGCATAATGAAACCAGCTTGTGAGCCTATTTTAATCGTAAAAAACTTCCCAGGTTACTACAACAGTAATATCGTAGCGGTACTCTGATAGTGTTCCGCATTGAGCACTTACTTCCGTGTGAAAAAGTCTCCCGCGTCTCAGTCTTCCAATCAGAATCGGGTTTGTAAACTTCGCGTAACCTCACTATTTATTTGCTAACTCATTGGTCCAATCGTGGTACCGTGGTTGGTCCTGATCAGTGCAAAAACATTTTAATAAACGATTTAATAAACATTTGTTTGACACTGCTAAGCTTCCTAGATACTTTATAATCGCATCGGTGATTGTCAACGGTAACATTACACCTTATAAACACTCAAATATTCAGAAATCGTTTCATAATGAAAACATATATTTTAACTAGCGTATATCAAGCACAGTAATATAAAATGATTTTGGAACCCTATATAAACAATATTTTCATGGAAAACCAATCGAGAATGTAATTACAAGGTAGTATTACAAGTTCAGCCATTTTGAATTGGGATAATAGTGTATCATGTTCATGCAGGAAGAAGTTTATAGTTGGGCGGATGTGTATAATCAGAGAAACTAGCAAAAACCACAAACCTATGTAAGCTCGTCACAAGAAAGTGTAAACATAGTTTACACGAGTGCCAGATGGATTATTAGAAAGAGTTCTTCAAATTGTCTACCCCCCATCGTGAGCACCACAAAGATGAATCTCGAGGAAATTGCGCAAATCACTAAAAATAAAGCAGAAACTTTAGCTTACAGTCCTGAGGAAGCCGAACAAATATATGGACTGATAAAGGAAACTAGAGCTTTCAGCCCTCAATTGAGCACAGTGAATCAGCTATTGAAACAACTAGAGTATGTCAGTAAACGTGAAATTAATCAGCGTCTACACGCAACAACTTTAATTCATTACCACAGAAACCAACGCATCCCTAGAAGCCTCAGAATAGCCTTAAAACCCATGCTATGCAGGAGCAATAAAGCTTTCCTCAATAAATGGTACCAGATACTCAATAAATGCAGCTTGGATCTGATTTTATTGATAGTCGAGGAGCTTTCTAAAGAGTTAAAAACATTGGAAGAAGAGCTTGAGGGAATTAAGCGCGAACTCAACACGCACGAAGATTTGGCAACAACATTGGAAGACATTAACAAGAAACTGGATAGATATTCTAAAGAAATAGAGGACAGAAAGATTAAGTATTATAAGTTAGAAGAAGTTTATAGTTGGGCGGATGTGTATAATCAGGGAAACTGGCAAAAACCACAAACCTATGTAAGCTCGTCACAAGAAAGTGTTGTATCCGAATCAG
Organism: Triturus cristatus; assembly: GCF_964204655.1. Lineage (NCBI taxonomy): Eukaryota > Metazoa > Chordata > Amphibia > Caudata > Salamandridae > Triturus > Triturus cristatus. Next base: position 601,735,816 of record NC_140594.1, read on the forward strand.
AGACTGCACAAAATAGGAGACCAATTGGTAAAAATGCACAAACTGAGCGTAGAGATCAACAAACCAAGGTAACTTTTTTAGAGACCAGTCCGGCCGCAAACAACGCTCCTTCGACATCTGTAATAACGGGAGATCTCCAAAAACAAGGAGGGGAAAAAGAAAAAACAAAGGAAACGGAGACAGAACGAGAATTGCGATCAGCCAAAAAGAAGACAACCTTGTCATAAACATATCAGACACACAATTAACAACAGCCCAAACTAACCTTCTGAATAAAGGTTTCACTTTTGTGCCAGTTTACAAGTCAATTCCTCAGGAAACGGAAATTTCTGTTTTTAAATTTTTGCGTACATTGCGCTTAAAAAAATTTTTCTACAACCTTCCACTGCCAGATAAGCCTGAGAGTACCACGAAAGAATTCAGAGTTAAGAGCACAGTCTGTGCTCTTACCTCACATAAGACTATCGACGCGTATGAGAGAGTTATCACCACTGAGATGAAGAAAATCAATTATTCAGGTGGCACCAAAAGTAACTTCTACAAGAAAGACTGGAATACTTTGAGATCTTTGAAAGAAATGATGAACATTACCATACAGAAGGCGGATAAGGGGGGAGCCCTAATGGTGATGAACACGGAATTCTACATGGAGAGTGTACGTACACATCTACAGGATGCCAACACGTATCGTAAATTGGAGCAAGACCCCACTGATACTTACGCAGAAACATTGAAAATGATCTTGGAAAAAGCACTTGAGATGAAATGGATAACGGAAAAGACATACCATTTTTTGAACATAAAGTATCCAAGGAGACCTCAATTTTACATGCTCCCGAAAACACAAGCATGCCACCAGACCACCTTTCAGACCAATAGTGTCCGCTTGCGGATCTTTTTCTGAACCTTTAGGACAATATTTAGATTGGTTCATGCAACCGTTGGTACAGAATTGGAGCACCCACATTAAGGACACTACTGCATTTTTGAACTTATTGAATAACGTTGAAATTCCAGTGAATGAGGAGATATGGTTGTGTTCTATTGATGTAACAGCTTTGTACACTTCTATCCCTCACAATGAGGGGCTAGAAGCTATGGAATGGAGTCTACTGGAGAATGAGGTCACAGGGACAGATAAGACATTCATGTTGGAACTACTACACTTTGCACTATTCCATAGCTACCTGGAATGGGATAATGAATTTTACGAACAATGCAGTGGAACTTCCATGGGTTTTGCGGGGGCACCATCCTACGCAAATACCTTCATGGCGAAGTTCGAAAATGATCATATACTGAATAACCCAGAATGGACAAGTGGCATCATGGTATTTAAAAGATATATAGACGATATCTTTATAATCTTGAGAGGAGCAAATGAAAAACTTGTTGAGAACATCTATGTCTTGAATCATCTACATGAAAGGATCAAATTCACTCACCATATGGACAAAAATGAATTGGCATTTCTGGATGTACAAATAACCATAAAGGATGGTCAAATAAGCACCAATGTACACATCAAAGATACTGATAGGAATAGTGGTCTTCACTATGAAAGGTTTCATCATCATTCACTGAAGACACATTTACCTTTGTCTCAATTTATTCGTTACAAAAGGATTACATCAGATCCAAATGACTTGTCCTCCACTATCGATATGCAGATCCAAAAATACACGAAACGCGGATATCCAAAAACTGTACTCCATGAGTCAAAAACTAAAGTCTTATCCATGAGCAGAGAGTCTTTACTTAAAAAGAAAGAAAAAACAGATAAAAAACTTACAGTGTGTGTATTGAAGTACTCAGTGCAAACTGTTCAGATCACAACAATCATGAAAAAGCATTGGTCTCTTATTACAGAGGAACCGGACCTGCAATCACTAGTCGCTAACCAAATCACGTTTGCTTATAAAAGATCTAAAAATTTGAAGGAATTAATAAAGAGCCAAAACACTAAGAGTGAGAATATTACACACAAGGGAATGAGAAGATGTGAAAATTGCACGCATTGCAACAATGTGATAACTGGCCAACATTTTACACATCCTATGACTGGGAAAAAGATTCCCTTATTTCATTCAAGCACCTGCGATACTAGAGGAGTAATCTATGGCATAAAGTGTCCTTGCGGGAAGTTGTACATAGGACAAACGGAGCGTAAGATAAAAGTAAGAATAACTGAACACAAAAGTAACATCAGGAATAAGAATCAGAAGTCTACACTGGCCATTCATTGGATGGAAGCAGGTCATAACATCTCACAGCTACGATTTACTGTATTGGAAGTGATTAAACCACACCCAGCTATGGATGTGCACAAACAAAGACTTAAAGCAGAATATTTCTGGATCAGAAAAATGGACAGCATGCAACCGTCAAGAATTAATGACAGGATAGAAGTATCCTGTTTTCTTTGAACAGTAAATGAGGAGAGGGATATTGCATTCCTGCATGAACATGATACACTTTTATCCCAATTCAAAATGGCTGAACTTGTAATACTACCTTGTAATTACATTCTCGATTGGTTTTCCATGAAAATATTGTTTATATAGGGTTCCAAAATCATTTTATATTACTGTGCTTGATATACGCTAGTTAAAATTTAAGTTTTCATTATGAAACGATTTCTGAATATTTGAGTGTTTATAAGGTGTAATGTTACCGTTGACAATCACCGATGCGATTATAATGTATATAGGAAGCTTAGCAGTGTCAAACGAATGTTTATTAAATCGTTTTTTAAATCGTTTTTGCACTGATCGGGGCCAACCACGGTACCGCGATTGGACCAATCAGTTAGCAAATAAATAGTGAGGTTACGCCGAGGTTTACAAACCCGATTCTGATTGGAAGACTGAGACACGGGAGACTTTTTCACACGGAAGTAAGTGCTCACTATCAGAGTACCGCTACGATATTACTGTTGTAGTAACCTGGGAAGTTTTTTACGATTAAAATAGGCTCAGAAGCTGGTTTCATTATGCAACTAAATGCTGACAGAAAAACATTGTAAAACACGAAGGATTTGAGCGCACTGTTTTATAACAAACACTGCACGAGCACCATATTATCAACAGTGGCTTTATCACCGCCGTAGAAAACATGAGCAACAGCACTTGTTTTTTTTCAACTAAAATCGTTATATCGCAGGTGACCTTTACAATTTGATTTTTGTTTGAGAGTGATACCGTTGGAACCAATTTGATCTAGATAGTTTAGTATTACATTATGATGGGAACTGAGGTGAATTAGGAATACATGATAATTAGACTGTTGTGACACAGTTTACTCAACAGACAGTGATGCAATTACAATAGATGTTAAAAAAATTTGTATTAATTTGTGAAAAAATGGCTGAGTAGCTCAAAATATTTCTTTGTCTTTTCCATTTATAGACCCCTGAAGAAGGGTCATTTTTTGACCCGAAATGCATTGGGTTGTTGTGAAAATGTAATATATTGACGTCTCAGCAAAGAAGGAATTTGTGAAAAACAAAGACCGTCATTAAGAATGAAATAAAATACAATGGATTTTGAATCAGATTGAAACTTTGTAAGAATCTTAATTGAAAGTATTGAACTGGAAGTAGACCTGATAGGTCTAAGTATATTTGTGCGCGCCTCCAACCTGGAAGTGGAAACCCCATTTTCTCCTAATTTACTTATTCAGAGATAGTGTTTCGAGACAAAACACTGGGAGGAAGCAGCACACAATAATAGTGGACAAAACCAACATAAACATAGTTTACACGAGTGCCAGATGGATTATTAGAAAGAGTATGGTATGACATAACATTTATTAGCAACATAAATGGATTATCATAGTATAATTTTCAATAATAGTTCTTGTGCTCACACATACAGTGAAAGTGCATGAAGTGCGGGGTGTTTGTGACATTAAAAATTACTTCGCATTGACAACAACATTATACAAAACTCCAAACTAATTAATTTCAAAGAAGGAGTTTGGGTTGTAGAGGTCGATGGCGTTTCAATCTTATGACTGTGAGATCATCATCAGGACGAAACAATGGTGAGCAGGTAGAGTTTATTAGAAGGAAAATCAAAAAACAACCTATGGTCCCAAGAAGAACAATAAAGATGATAGTTACTGTATTATACTTAGGGATTAAAGCCTCTGATAATGACGTCTGTGCACATGTTAAATAAAGATGACAATTAGGGAGTAGGTGGGGGGAGTCAATCCCACGTTGTACATCAGAAATAGTGCAAGTACCGAAGAGGTCTGTGTGTCAGTTACTAGAGGGAGTGCTACTCAAAGAGGAAAAAAAGGTCCAAGTCTGTAACAGACAGATCGCAAAATTAGCGTGAGGTGATTGCAAGGCGAAAGCATGGGAAGGAATCGTATTTCTGTTAAACAAAGGGGGGGTGCTTAGTAGGTAACAGGAACCGGGTGTTGCTTTAATTAGGTAGGGTGATGTGCCCCAGAGTTAAAAAAACACCGTAACGAGAGTTTCAATGGAATACGTCTGTGGAATACTGACGGAACAGGTGCCTAAAGGGTGTGTGACGGCTAGCATGCCACCCATGCGAGAATAGCGCGCAATTCTGGGGGTCAAGAGGGTGCCAGGGGAGCAATAGACTTACGTAACAATATTTAACTTGGAGGGCTTCCGCTGTACCAGAGATGAGGAATAGTTAATTGGCACAGGACAGCCGGGGCCACAGATGGAGGAACCCGTGGCACTTCTGGTTGTGAGGTCAATTAGCAGCAGGAAATTACTGAAAGCAAGGTTAAACAAGCATTGGCATAGCCAATAGGTCTCGCCTTTGGGACCTTATACGTGTTTAGCCATGCAACAGTTGCATAACTAAATACTTATAATATCCCAAAAGCGAGACCTATTGGCTATGCAAAGCGGCCGCGCGGCCGCGAAAGTGAAAGTGATCGCGATCATGATCAAACATCAAAGCAGCCGTGCGGCCGCAAAACCAAAAGTAATCGCGGTAAAGCGCAGCACGCGCGCGCGCACATGCACTGTAGCTCTAGGCTGGCCTGGTAGCACTTTTTTGAGCCCTCTCAATAAGTCTCGTCAGACAAGCGCATGCGCTGGGTCAGGCGAAACCTAAAAAGGGAGTAATTAGTGGGAGGACAGTTACGGACCTAAGAGTAAAGCCCCTATGGGCACAACAAACTTACTTCAAGGGCGCGATGGCCACATCTAATGGAGAGGCCCGTGAAACTTCGGGCTTGAGGTCGGGCTGCCGTGGGCAGGGGAATTAATCTCTGTGGAGGAGAGGGAAGGGAAACAGATGGTTAGAAAACCGGGAAGGAGGTGGAGGGGGTTGGGGAAAATTGGGGACATCAAGCTTGGACTCACTTGTTGCCTGCAAGCATGGGGCAGCGGGTCTCCGTGGATAAGGATCAACATCTCGAGTGCTCAATCGGGCCGGTTAGTGAGTTAAAACAACGCGCGAAGAATTACGCGCATGCGCAGAGAAGGCATAGTAGTACACTAGCCTGCAAACAGTCGGTGGCTCAGCAGTAGCCGCCATCTTGGGAAAGTAAATCGCTGGTGCACGAGGAATTACGTGTGTGTGCACAGTCTGAGCAACTCACAGGACTGCTGGTAGCTAAGTGACTCGAGGTGGCCAATTAAGTGGATAGGAAGCATACCTAAGAAGTAGAGAATACCGAGTTAGTTGGAAGGAATAGAACCTCATATAGAAGAGGGTGATATCTATGAGGCAAAATGGATTATGTGGAAGAGAAATATACCCGAAGAGTAGAGAATACCAAGTTAGTTGGAAGAAACAGCACCCCATTTTAAGGAGGGGGAGGGATATATGTGAAAGGCAAGGAGAGTTCTTAAACAGAACTATTTACATCAGGGAAGGGACATAATTACACAGTATAGTGTAAACACACAGTTTTAAAAGGGTTAAAAACACTGTACAATATGTCCGATGGTTATTACAAAGTCATGTTCCATTCTTCAAGCGTATTGAGTCCATTTTCAATCGAACAACAGTTAAACATCCATTTATACTCCAACCTGTTGAGAGTTGCTTGAGGGTCACCGTCTCTCTTTTGTGGGCGAACAATGTCAATTACTTGCCAGCGCAGATCTTGTTCAGAATATGCTTTTTCAATGTAGTGTTCCACCAATGGAGCAGTCGTGATTCCGCAACGTATTCAGCTTTTATGTTGGCTTATCCTCGCTTTTACTTTTTGGGTGGTTTATCCCACATAGATGAGATCACAAGAACATTTGACACAGTAAATTACATTAGTCGAGTTGCAGTTCGAACAGAAGTTCAATTTGTGCGTAATAGTGCCATATTCAAATGTCACAATGATCGCAATCAACTTGCAAAATTGTATACCAAAAGCAGACATTTTACGACCACCACCAAATTCACAAGTTTAACCTAAAAAATTAATTCAAACTATTACAATACACATATTATTAACCACATCGCTGCTTTAAAAACATATTTGTAAACATATATTTGTAGTAATTTGTTTAATAACTGTGTTTGAACCCTACTGCCTGTTTTCCCGATTACACCGAGAGTCATAATGACTCCGGTAACTGCGATGATCGCGCCTTGTTTAGGTGGTGCAAAACACATATATGCATACATTTTACAGTATTGTGGATGCTAAGGGTTTATTACTGCAGTGTTTAAAGTCATATTTTTGTAGGGAGTTAGCATAAAAACGACCATTTAAAGTGATTTTACGTTTTTGTGATGACACCTGCTGTTGTGATGATATCAGTAGCCTCAGTCATCAGAAATATGTCACGAAATTACAAAACAAATGCAGACCTTCAACATTTAAAACTTATAACTGCAAAATGAAATATAACCAACATGCTAAAACATTACTATTTAAAAGACAGTATAATAGCATATACAACTCCCTTAATGTCTCTATAGCACAGTTCATTACTTTTTCAGTTTAATCTATGACTGCATGCATCACTAAGCCTCTCATTCACTGTCTAGGTTTTTGAGGGTATCTGTGAGACAATGTATGAGTCTATCACTACTGCATCAGTGTCATAATGTGTCTGTGATTGGTTGTGTAAGTCTTTAACTCAATCTGTGAGTGTGTGAATGAGTGCCTTCATGTGTTTGTAAGTAAGTATATGACTGACTCGATCTGTGAGTGGATACATGGGTGTCTAAGTGCATGTCTGAACGGGTGATTGAGTGAGTGCATGAGTGACTAAGTGGATCTGTGAGTGAGTGCATGAGTCTCTCAGTGGGTCTATGACTGGCAGTGTGAGTGTCTGAGTGGTGTTGTCAGTGGGTGCATGGGTCTGTGAGTGAGACTGTGCTTGGGTACATGAGTCTCTCAGTGTATAACTAACTGGGTGCATAAGTCTCTGAGTAGGTCCATGAGTGGATGTATGAGTGTCTGAGTGGATCTGTGAGTGGGCGCATGAGTGTCTCAAAGGGTCTGTGAGTGCCAGCATAAGTCTCTGAATAGGTGAGTGAATGGGTGCATGCATCAGTGTCTGAGTGGGTCTGTGACTGGGAGGGCAAGTGCCTGTGCGGGTCTGTGAGTGGATGCATGAGCCTTGACTGGGAAAGTAAGCCCGTGAGTGGGTATGCGAGTCTCTGAGTGTAAGACTGAGTGACTTAGTGCATAGATTTCTGAGAGGGGCTGAGTGACTGAATGCATAAGTCTCTTAGAGGGGCTGAGTGTGGGATTGACTGTATGACTGTCTCAGTGGATCTGTAATTGGGTGCATAACTGTCCCAGTGGGTCTGTAAGTACATACATGTGTGTGAGTGGATCTGTAAGTGTGTGTGTGAGTCTCTGAGTGGGTCTGTACATGGGTGCATGACTCTCCGAGTAAATATGTAAGTAGGTGCATGAGTATCTGAGTAGGTCTGTGAGTGGGTACATGACTGCCTAGGTGGGTCTGTGAGTTGGTGTAAGAGTCTCTAAGTGGGTATGAGACTGTACGCATGAGTCTATGAGTGGGTCTGTAAGTAGGTGCTTGAGTCTCTGAGTGGGTCTGTACATGGGTGCATCACTCTCCAAGTGAGTCTATTAGTCAGTGCATGAGTACCTGAATTGGTATGTGAGTTGGTGCATGATTATTTGAGTGGGTATTTGAATGAATGTATAAGTGTGTGAGTGGGTATGTGAATGGGTGTATGTGTCTGATTGAGTTTGTGATTGCATACATGAGTGTGTGACAGTGACCGGCGAGTGTGTACAAATATATATATTTTAAATATATTTTCACCAATATTCGCAATGTCATTGAGATATTCGCGATGTCCCTACAACAGTACATGGGGGGGCCATGCTGGCGACTGTGGTGTCATCGAGAATATCGCACGCAACAACAACAAAAAATTGGACACATAACTTGTGTCAATAACACACCCATTTCTCAAACATGATGTCAGAGAATCTCCACTCTGACCTCTTATGTGGGCTTTCAAACAAATATTCAGCCCCAGAAAACGTTCCCGGATGATAGAATGGTGGCTGCAACTTTCTATTCAGGTTGTGTCCAGCCAACAAGAGCATTCCCATTGGTGCGTGCATTCTCGAATCATCGCGAAACCACTGCGAAATGTCAGCTGCCAATGATATATCTATAAAATCTAGCTTGAATTTCTCAAACACTACTAGACGAATTTGCACCAAATAACAAAAAGCACAATCTGTATAACAACATCTACCTTTCTGCCAAACTTGGTGTAATTCCATTCAGCAGTTCAGACTGTAGGTTCGACAACGCGTTCCTACGGAAATCACCATTGCAAACACCCTTTTTCGTGTTCATATTTCTCAGTTCCCACTGCACAGATCACCCCCAAACTTTCCATGACAACCAGACCCTACTTTGACAAATTTTTGGGAAAACTTCATGAAAATTAGTCAAATTACGCCAAAGTTATAGCCAAGTCAAAAAATGCTTTTCCTATGGAAACTATGTCCTAACTATAACTACCTACTGGCAATCGCCAGTAGGATATATATATGTAGCCTGCCTTTTTGTGACGGTCTCACCGCCATCGTCTGCATGTTTACTGCCCGCCATATTATGAAGGCGGGTGGACGGTCATGGGCAGAAAGACCGTCCAACAGTAATCAGACAGGCTCAAAGAGCCCGTCAAATGATCTGTAATGCCTACAATGCTGGTGGTGCCAATCAGGCACTGCTGTAGGCATTACGATGTTCCTTTCTGCCGACCCTTTCATGGCAGTGAACCTGCCATGAAAAAGCTTGCAGAAAGGGACTTTGGGGGCCCTAGTGGTCTCCCCTTACCCTCTGGGCCCTAGACATATATATACCCAACAGTCTCTCTGCTCCCAGGGGTCCTATTAAGGAATTGACACCCAATCTACCCCACTGCACTGCAGACTGCGCGCTTCCTTTTAAAGTAACTTTTAACAATTGTTGCACTATCGCTCTATTGTTTTTAAAATTGGAAGATTGTATTTTTATTGTGTGGGAATCTAAGAGTGGAGGTGGGAAATTTACGAATATACTGCAAATTTACCTGTGAGCCTCGCCCAGCACCCCGGTCCGTCGCGGCAAGTGCCGATTGCACGGAGGGTGACTTCTGGGACTCAGAATTCCTCACTTCCGGTTCACTTGGGCTTCCGGCTGGTGATCGGGCTAGTGTTCAGACACAAAGAGCCTACTTATTCCACGACCGGCGCCTTAGCACAGTTGGATGCGGTTGACACTGCAGACTGCGCGCTACCTTTTAAAGTAACTTTTAACAATTGTTGCACTATCTCTCTATTGTTTTTAACATTGGAAGATTGTATTTTTATTGTGTGGGAATCTAAGAGTGGAGGTGGGAAATTTACGAATATACTGCAAATTTACCTGTGAGCCTCGCCCAGCACCCCGGTCCGTCGCGGCAAGTGCCGATTGCACGGAGGGTGACTTCTGGGACTCAGAATTCCTCACTTCCGGTTCACTTGGGCTTCCGGCTGGTGAGCGGGCTAGTGTTCAGACACAAAGAGCCTACTTATTCCACGACCGGCGCCTTAGCACAGTTGGATGCGGTTGACACTGCAGACTGCGCGCTACCTTTTAAAGTAACTTTTAACAATTGTTGCACTATCGCTCTATTGTTTTTAACATTGGAAGATTGTATTTTTATTGTGTGGGAATCTAAGAGTGGAGGTGGGAAATTTACGAATATACTGCAAATTTACCTGTGAGCCTCGCCCAGCACCCCGGTCCGTCGCGGCAAGTGCCGATTGCACGGAGGGTGACTTCTGGGACTCAGAATTCCTCACTTCCGGTTCACTTCGGCTTCCGGCTGGTGAGCGGGCTAGTGTTCAGACACAAAGAGCCTATTTAATAACATGCTGAGGCGAACTCGCAGCGGACGCGCGCAGCGGGCGCGCCAAAGGCGCGCCAAAGGCAAGCCCGTCTGCGCCCGTCTGCGCCTGTACCGAGCCTAGGGCCGGAACCCCTGGTTTTGTGGATAGGAACCCAGGAAGAATTGTATATACACACAAAGAGCTACTAAAGTGGGATAACCCAGCGGGTAACCACTACTGCACACGCCTAAACCCCATGGATGAAGTCAAACAATGTGACTGTTGCAAAATGCCCTTTCATTTTTCAAGGATAGGCAAATTTGAACCACAGACGAACGCCGCAAACAACAAACCTAGGGTTGAGGTTTTCAGGGCAGTATTGATAAATGCAAGATCCTTGATAAAACATAACACAGATATCGCAGAAATGCTGGATACACACCACCTGGATATGGCTTTTATCACGGAGACATGGGCTGACGGAGCATCAGACCCAGATATTGCTCTAGCATTACCACCAGGGTATACTGCCACCAGAGCTGACAGAATTGGGAGAAGGGGTGAAGGGATTGCCATTCTATGTAGAGAGGAACTGCACGTCCACATCTCTATCGTGGGTAACTCCTCTGACTGTGAAATGCTTCTATTTCAAATCACACTCTCAAAGAACTATACATTCAGAGGCCTTCTATTGTATAGACCTCCCAAGGCAAGGGCCCCTTTGCTATCAATCCTAAGCCCAATTCTAGAATCAAGTCTGCAAGGATCAGACTTCACAATCCTAGGGGACTTTAATTATCACCTTGAAAAAACTACGATGTCTGGACTCTCCCTGGACCAGATCGTTAACCAAGGTACCCATGTGGCAGGACACACACTGGATGGGATTTTCTCCTCCAACTCCAACCTGAAGATTTTGGAGATTCTACCCGTCACATGGTCAGATCATAAAGCCATCATATTTACTATCACCATCAGTCAGGTACAGCTTGGAGTATCCAAAGGCCTGAGGCCAGTTACATACCAAGACTGGGCAAAAATTAATATACAGCTGCTACAGGAGACACTCACTAGGACCAGACCTGAGTCAGTGCCCAACAGTAATCAGCTAGCCGACAGGATCTCCTCGTGGATAAAGACTGCGGTGAAACTGGCAGTTCCTTCGAAATGCTTTGTTCCAAAACGGGAAAAGCCATCAGAACCTTGGTTTACTGGAAAACTCAGGGCACAGAAACAAACATGTAGGAGGGCAGAGAGGAAATGGAGAGCCAACTATGAACCAAACCTTAAAAAGGAATATGCTCAAACACTAACTGACTACAAAAAACTCGTAATCAGGGAAAAGTCGAATTATTTCACCAACAAAATCAAAGAGACGATGAACTCAAGTAAGGAACTCTTCGCGACTATTAAAAAATTAGCAGGTTCCTCACCCACGAATCAATTGGAAGGCAGCATTGAGTTCTGTAACAACCTAGGAAAGTTCTTTGTGGACAAAGTTGCTAAAGTATTTAAACCATTCAAAACGAACCACTCTATTACAAGTTCAAATAACTATCCTAGCTCAGAACGAGAGACATCTAATCCGGAAACAGGCTTCCGCTTCACGCTCCCTACAGTAGAACAGATACACCAGGTGGTAAAAACCATCAGATCCGGCAACCCAACGGATCCGTGCCCTCCGAAAATTATGCATTTATTCCCAGATATACTCAGTGAGCAGCTACACGTCCTGTTTTCAGAAATAATCCACTCAGGAGCCTTTCCAGATGCCTGGAAAATCGCTGCAGTCACCCCCTTACTAAAAAAAAGTACCCTGGACCCCAAAGACCTCAGCAGCTATAGGCCAATCTCCAGAATACCCTTCCCAGCGAAAGTATTGGAGAAACTGCTTAATCAACAACTGAAGGATCTTATAGCCTCCAGAAATTACCTGGATAATTCTCAATACGGGTTCAGAGAACATCATGGTACTGAGACAGCATTGGTAATGGCAGCAGAAGGGCTCAGGAGTGCGTTAGACGCAGGAGGGAAGGCCGCCTTGATCTTGTTAGATTTATCGGCGGCCTTCGACACCGTGAACCACGATATCCTCCTGGCACGCCTGGACAAGCTAGGGATTCAAGATTCTGCCCGCCAGCTGATGGCGTCCTTTCTGAGAGACAGATCTTTCACAGTCACTCTGGGAGAACACGCCTCCAGCCCTTTTACGACACCATGTGGAGTTCCTCAGGGCTCGGCGCTTAGCCCCACACTTTTTAACATTTACGTTGCCCCTTTAGCCTCAGTTATTAGAAACTTTGGTTTCACACCAGTCTCATATGCCGACGATACTCAAATAGTGGTATCAGTCTCAGGCAATATAGAGGAATCAATAGACCGCTTCAGGAACTGTATGACCCAAGTCAACCACTGGATGCAATGTAACTGCCTAAAGCTTAATGGTGGGAAAACCGAAATCATGCTGCTAGGTACTATGGCCGACCTCTGGTCCTCCGACTGGTGGCCTGACACTCTGGGCGACTGCCCTCTCCCAGTGGGGAAAGTCAAAAATCTTGGTTTTATCTTCGATGACAAATTGACGTTTAATTCCCAGGTCAACAAGGTGTCATCCTCCATATGGCACACCTTGAAACTGATCAGAAGAATATGCCCATTTATCCCACTGGATTCACGGAAAACTGTGGTTACAGCGCTTGCCTTGTCTACATTGGATTATGGCAATGCCTTATACACAGGTATCCAAACTCAATACCTTACCAAACTGCAACGCCTCCAGAATGCCGCAGCAAGACTGGTGCTGGACATCCCTAGATTTGAATCCGTGTCTAACAAGCTAAAGGACCTACACTGGCTCCCCGTGGACAAAAGGATACAGTTTAAATCCTTGTGCCTGGCCTATAAGGCACTTCATGGCTCAGGTTCACATTTCTTGAGAACCCAATTCCAATGGTATGTCCCAGGCAGAAGTCTCAGATCCGCCAACACCAAACTTGTCCAAGTCCCCAAATTCAGGCAGAGTAAATGGGGAGGAAGAAGTTTTCTGCTAAGGACAACCAAGCTGTGGAACCTTCTACCTTTCAACATTAAAAACAGCCCTACTCTCTTCGCCTTCAGAAAGGCCATCAAGACATGGCTATACCCCTGCTAATCATCCTCGCAGAATCTCCTCGCATCCAATTTCAGCACCAAGACGCCTTCGGGCATGCGTGCGCTCTACAAATATAAAAATCAAATCAAATCAAATCAAATCATGGGCTGGGCAGAAAATCTAGGGAGAGGATATTTGTTTAAATTGCAGTGGGTGCTGACATGTCCGGACATCAGACTATAGCCCCCAGCTCTAAAGCACCAAAAGTCATTCTGACTCTTGGGGGCAGACTGTAGGATTACCACCAATTTGTCCCTAGCCCTGCTGAGGGTGAAAGTCCACTTGATGCAATCAATAAGTTTTTCATTAAACAATTTAGGTGATGGCTGACCCGTTCCGGCATCAGATCATATACACAATACCCATCAAGATACAAAATTCTTTCTCCCCCTTTAGGTCCCAGAGCCCGACTACTATAGCTAGCTAAATGTCAGCAAGAGGAAATTTCAATTCTTTTGGGCATAATTTCACATATTGGTCACCAGGGAGGGGTTCATTTATCCCCCATTCTGCCTCTCTCTGGTGGCAGAAAGACAGTCTTGAGTCCATCCTTGGGGATCGCAGTGCCAGGATCAACAAGCCCCACACCCTACTCTGTTTGCCATTTTATTCCTGATAGTCTGGTGGACTTTCTGAAATAACACGGATGGGATAATAGATGGTAAACAGACCATCAGACATTTTAATGCTCATCAGGCTGCCATAAAATAAGTGGGAGAAGGAAAGAGGTTGGACACTGCACAATCTTGAGATGGGGCACCAGACAGTATTTCTGCTCCCAGGGTGAGGCAGAATGGTGGGTTTCTACCTCTCTGTCAATCTACATATCAAAACTATGCACAAAAATATGTCACTTACCTTTCACTTGCTGTAGTGAATGGCTGCAGTATTCCGGCTGTTTGTCATTCGTCAACCAGGAATCCTACCAACCCTGTGTAAATAAGTAAAATAAAGACCAAAGGGAAACCGGGGTGGTGTACCACAGGATGCTTTAACTGACATTTCTACTAATTATATTTTTCCTTTAACCTTTGTTTTTTTCAGTGAAATCCTAAGGTTTTTAAAAAAAAAAAATGCAGATTTAGATTTAGATATAATTACAATTCTAACCATAAAGTCAATTTAATCTTTGTTGTTTTAGTGAAAGTCAAGCAGCTGCCACACACAGCCTTTGGAAGTGATAAGTGTGAAGTTGTCCGAAGGCCCTGTGTCCAACCCCTCGCAGGAAAGCAACCCCATGCTGCACGTGGCCAAAGACCATGTGAAGTGTGTAGTTGGCCACAGGACCTGCCCTGCAGCCCAGCCCTGTGCCCCACCCATTACAAGAAGCCAACCCCATGCTACGCACATCCTTCTGGCATGCACAATGTGTGGTTGGTCTCACATGTCTGGCAGCGCTCAGGCAGACTTGCTGACTTTCTGAAAGAGTCACAACACCAATATACAAAAAATGAGCCTATTGGCTTTATCAAGAGGTGAGCATATCAATGTATATTTGAAGCAGAGCTATTATCTTTTTTCTAAAATCACCAATATTTTTACTCTAATCTATATTTCAGTAATTCACAGAATGCAATGTTTAAAAAGAGTGATTATTATAAATATGTTCAATAACGTTGTAATTAAGAACAACATGCCTGTGAGTCTTTCTTATAACATAGTTTTTATGATTGCATTATTTTGTGGGCTGAAAAATATAGAAAGAAAGTTTCAAAGACATATTGTTTTTGTTTGTTAGATTGTTTATAAAACCAACAGGTCTCTGGGTCTTTCTTGTAACATTTTCAGCCCACAAAATGCAACTATAAAAACAACCACAGGAACAGCAGCTGAGGGGCAGAGATGACCCAGGCACTTCCTGTATTTTTTAATAATATTGTGTGACTGCTGCTCTCCCTGATGCCCCCAACAACATTAAAAAAAAGACTTGGTGGTGCTCCTCTCTATTCTAGGGACACCATCAAGTTAAAAAATACATAAACAATAAAAGCAAAGGATTCTGGGGCGCTCCTTCCATGAGCAATGAATAATAAATGAGCATCAGGAGATGCTCATTCATTATTCATTTTAGTGTCCCGGTGCACACCCAGGATATGCTTTTTTTAATTATTGGTGAGGGTGGCATGAAGCACCCCTCCCCAAGCCTTTACAGGCCCCAGGCCCCACATCCTCCGTTTCTGCTTATTTTGAAAGGAGAGGGGACACTCAGCCCCCTTCCACAACCCTTTAAGGGCTACAGGGTCCCATCCCCTGGGGTCTTTCTTACTTTAATGGAAGGGAGGCATGCAACCTCCTTCCCTGAGCCTTTATGGTCCCTGGTACCCCATCCCCCGGGCTCTTTCATTTTTTAAGGGGTGGGACAGTAGTGGCCCCAGGGACCCCTTTACCCGAGGCCTTAAGTGGGTGCCCACCTGGGGCACCCACAAAACACTAAGTGGAAGCACATAGAGGGAGCTCCAGGGCCCCCAAACCTCCACTGACTCCATGGATGGACCCATCCTGTGTTCATCGAAAGCCAGCATTGTTTCCCAGAGGCTCAAGGAGGGGAAACACACGTCTCCTCCCGTAAATATTGAATACACTACCCCTCAGACTCTGGCCCACCACACGGGTTGTGTGTTTTTCAAGCTTGCACTTTTTAATATTAAAAGAAATAGGCCTGGGGACAAGGTAGCCCTACCCTGCCCCCATATATTTCTTTTCACTTTTTTTCAGAACTTGGAACTGAGTACCAAGCTGCCACATCGTTGTTGATGTGTGTGGCAGCCATCATATTTCATCTTAAGATCTGCATAATCCACAAAGCCTCCATGTTCCAAAATATTTGTCTTTTTTAAGCCTTAATTTCTAAAAAAAAATGACTGAATGGATCAGCAGGGAAATTATCTCTTTTTTTGCAAGTTTTGCTAAAATGTGCATGTGTGTGTATAGATAGATAGATAGATAGATAGATAGATAGATAGATAGATAGATGGATAGATGGATAGATGGATAGATGGATAGATGGATAGATGGATAGATAGATAGATAGATAGATAGATAGATAGATAGATAGATAGATAGATAGATAGATAGATAGATAGATAGATAGATAGATAGATAGATCCCCATATGATCCACCAGGCGGGGGCCGAGATAAAACACAAAATCCCCATGCATTTTCAAAAGACTTTTTGGAAAGTGATATAGCAAAAACTGCTGAATGGAATTACACCAAAATTGGGAGGAAGCTAGATTTTGGACCAGAAGGCGTGCTCCTTGAGATTTGGTGTAAATCCATTGTGTCGTTTTCTAGATATTAAGGGGCCTATTACTATGTCCGCCTGCCAGCGCAACGGCAAACGGGACCACCCGCCAGAGGTGCGGCGGTCCCGCCATGCCAATCAGGATGCGACCAACAACCTGGCGGTCGCATTCCGCATTCCGCATTTTTTACATTGCAGCGGGCGGTGCTATAAGCAGCACCTGCCACAATATAAAAAATGCATGTTGTGCATTGGCATGCACAACGTGACAGGTACCGCGCAGCGCCTGACACCTTGTGCATGTCAAGGTAGGTGGGTTGGTACCCCCAAGTGCAGGCACCCACTGCCCCACCACCCTGGGGGCCCGCAACAGGCCTTCAAAGTTTTCCCTGCATGCCTTTCCATGGCGGAGTCTCTGCCATGGAAAGGCATCAAACCGCAGGCATACTAATATGGATGGCGGTGCCTACAAGGCACCGCCACCATATTGTGTCCCTTTTCCAGCCGGCCGGCAATCCGACCGGCGGAAAAGTGGCATACGGTCTTTCCGTCCACCGCGGTGCCCCTAGCCATACTAACATGGCGGGGGTGAACCAGGGACATTTGGAGGGCGGATCACCACCGCCAGCCCGGCGGTGGCGATCCACCCGATATCATAGTGGGCCCCTAAGTCTCAAAAACATTGGAATATCTTACCTGTTAGTTTCGAGGCACTCTCTCCAAAGTTTCTCAAACCCACTTTTTCATAGAATTAGTTTTCTGATTGGCCCTGGTTTTTTTTCCCTTGGGTCAGTTCACTCCCATTGAAGACATGTTCTCCTCGGACCGAGTGCTCTGATTGGCTGCATGCAACATGAAGAAAAACTTTGCAGGCAACCATTACAGGACTCGGGGACTTAGTACCTTGCCCTCAGTTCTTTTAGTAACAAATATAAGGGGATATGGTAGGGATGCCCTGCCCCTCAGGGTCTTGTGGTGGAGGGTCCCAGAAGTACCCCTCTGAGGACAAAATAATAGAGAAATATATTGAATTGATGGCAATTCGGCTGGAGCTGTAGTGGGCCTGGGGCTCCCCTTCTGGCCCCCAATGCAGTCATTTGTGGGTGCCCCAGATGGGTACCAGGGCACCCACTAGAGGCCCCACAGGATGGAGTCCCAGGAGCTGTAAAGGCTGGGTGAGGGTTCTGCATGCCCCTCCCCTTATTTGAAATAAAAAAGCCCCAGGGGACGGTGTCCATGGGCCCCTTGATGATTCGGGGAGGAGGACCCCAGGGCTTTGCGTCATGGGCGGTTGGATTTACATATGGTAATGCCATCTTACTATAACTGGTGAATTTCAGTGTTTGTTTTAGTGTAAAAAGCTCCATTGCCACTGAAATTTTCAACTAACTATAATGTCACTTCAACCTTTGTTTCTTCAGTAAATGTCAGTTTCGCTGGGAATGTTGGCGCTCTCAGGCGGTGCGCTCTCCTCAGACAGCAGATCCTTGCGGTGAACATCCAAACCACTTTACTAAGAGTATAGACGGATCTCACTCACAGGCACTCTGCAATTATTTTCTATATTGCTTACATATTTTGTGCAAAATCAAACTAACGATGTCTCAACGCGTTTCGGTCTCACAGAGACCTTGCTCACTTACCAGGCACATTTAAAAACATATTCATGTGCTCTTTCACTCTATGCGTGATAGTGTTCAAATTTAACATGAATATAGATATAGATAGGGGTTTCTGGCTTTTTGACTCCATGTGAACTATTTGATAATTTTCCATGAATTATTTTAATAGCTTTCCTTAAAGTTCAGAAAGCCCAAATAATACACTCTAGTGGGTGTCTTCACATCCTTGATCTTATTTGATTGATACAAACATTCAGTAATCTACAGATGTTACTAAACCCCAAAATATGTAATCATGCCCCCTAATTAAAGAAAAGAATTGCAGAGTGTCCATGAATGCAATTAGTCTTTACTCTTAGTAAAGTGTTTTATATATGCGTGTGGGTGTGGGTGTGTGTGCGCGTGCGTGCATGCGTGCGTGCGTGCATGTGTGTGTGTTTCTTTAAGCATACTATTAGGAATAGTTCTGGTAGAACTCATCCGCTTATACATCATATACCTAAGTCCATGAGGGCTTCTTCAATCTCCTCCGGCGAAAGAGATGGTTTGAGGTCTTCTATCTCAGTGGGCAGCAGAAAGTCTGCAATGAGGGGGACTCATGCTCGTGAGCGGCACATGGTATTGCCAGATATACAAAGTGGTAGTAATCTGCAAAGGCAGAGGCAACTCAGAGGCTGCTAAGACTTATCTCCCTTTATCAACTGTAAAGTGGGGAGCCTTGTGGGTCACGATATCTTTTGTTGCTAGCCAGTACGGGAATCTACTTGATTCATCTCCACATTCATACAGTAGTCTAGCAGATGTCATCAAACTTTGGGGTGCAGTGACTGGACAGAGCTGCGTTAGGCAGGCTTTATCGACCCCCAGGCGACACTCACCTCAGATTGATGCCCAAGGCTTCATCATTCCATAACTAAGATATTGGTTTCCAATTAATTCATTAAGTTATGTTTCTCCTGCTCTCTCCCCCTTAGGTATGATTGACCTATTTCGCACATGGCAGCCTTCTCCACTGCCCATAGTATACCAGGAGAATCCACATTTCCCCAGTTTGCTTTAAAAAAGGCCACAAGCTCCTGCAGTATTTGGTGTGTAAATTGCACATCAAGCAGGCACCAGGCATTGAGGTGCCACATCAGTGTACAGTCATATCTTAGCCCAAAGGCAGACCATTAACTGAGCATGGCACAAGATGCCCGAGGTAGGATCTGGGAACTCATGGCACGAAAGAATTCAGTGGCTGGAAGCAGCAGCAGGTCAATATAGGACAGTGATTTATGGGCCGCCGAAACATGAGTGTAACCCCAAGCATCGCACAATCCCAGGCCATTCATCCAGGCCACTAGGCCCCTCTCCCTCTGCCCCATCCCTGAGGCCCCAGCTGAGTTGGCTCTGTGTGGCAGTCCCAATAGCAGCCCTCTGATGGTCTGGAGGGTGGACCTGGCAAGAGAAGGGGAACATACATGCTCAGTAAGTTATATTATGTGCCCTCCATGGAGCCCTCGATAACCACATATCTCTCAAGGGGCTCTAGAGAGGTCCGGGAAACCATGAGAGGAAGAGGCTTGTGGGAAGAATTGTCACCCTCCTGGAACGTGGTGTGTACGCTGCATTATATACCTTGTCATACACATGGCAAACTAGGAAGGGGCATTTCGATCCGATAAAATGGGTTTCTTGGGAGTAGCAATACCCATGGTGCATAGCACTTCACAAACCGGAGGATGGTCCCTCTTTTAATGCAGTCAGTCAACCCATTGACATTCCATGTCATAACAGTAAATGCATCCAGAGGGGCAGATTGGTGGGTCTAGGGAGTATATTTGTGGTGGCCATGTGACCAGTAGCGACTCATGGTGGGAGTGCTGTGAGGCGGTGGGGCGGGCGGGGTGGGGAGGAGCAGGGTGTGGGGTAGTAAACTATGGAATACGGCCCAACGGAGGTAAGTAAACCAATAAATAAATAAAACAAATTTCATTGCGTATGCTGCATTTCTAAATGCGATGCAGCGCCCACAATGTAATTTGTTTTATTGATTTAATTGTTTACTTACCTCCGTTGGGCCGTATTCCGCAGTGTACTACCCCCACCCTGTTCTTCCCCCGCCCCACCTACGGCACTCCGACCACGAGCCGCTACTGCATGTGACTGTCGCTTACCTGTGATGGAATGAGGCGTGGCCATCACAGATTGTGTAGATGCAAGGCATGATGTGTTTGAAGGACCCCTGTCAAGGCTGGGATGAACGGTGTGTGCAAGCCAACTCTAACAAAAACCAGAACAGTCCAACTGGCAAAGAAACTCCTCATCCACCAAATCCCCCCTCCTGATACTTCCTACCAAGAAACATCTGTCACCCCCCCCCAAAAACTAGAAACAGACAAACCAGCTGGAAATCTTCCTATCGGTTACGACTCATGCAGAAAAAAAACTATTCAAAGGATACAGTGGTGCTGGCAGAAGGTGAATTCAAAGGTGCCAAAATACATTACGGAACAGACATACGTTATCCCCTATAAATTATCTTTGTTTCTTCTGACTGAGGGCTGTAGGAGAAGAAGAGCGTCCTGTTAGATCATGGTCCAACATGCGCCCTGCTCCTACATGCCGACTCTCTGAGCCGGAAGACTCTTGCAAATCTGGGGTCCCTCCACTCCTCCTGCGGCATTTTCTGAGTCCACGAGGCCTGTCAGATTTCTCTGTCAGGCAAGTTTGTGGTCTGTTGTCAGATGAAGCCCACCCAGGACCATGTTGCATCTCAGAGGGGGCTGGCTGCTCCATCATCCAGTCTGACGCTGCCTCAGCTGGATCAAAGAACTGGGACTTAGAGTCATGAACAATCCGGAGCTTCGAAGAGTATAAAAAGCATGTATTGCAGCTATATGGCACAGAGTTTCTGCTTGACTTTTCCTTGGGGAAGCCAACAAAGCAGAGATTGCTTTTGCAGTTCTATTCTTCACTCAGTCTATTAGGATCTTGGACATCGCAGTAAGGTGGGAACACTCTGATTTGAGCTCTTGCACTGTCTTCAACCTCTATGATATAGCCCTCCACATCCAAAACTCTATTAACCAGGTTTATCAGATCCTGCTGCAACAGAACAACATAAATCAGCACCTCTCTAATCTTGGATTCCAATGCTGTTTTTTAATCTTGAATAGCCTGAATAATCACACTACTATTTCTGGGGTATGGACAGACCTGCGTGCTCCTCCCCCTGTGCCCCCCTGCGAGTATGTTGCAGGGGCTGTGAATCTATTCTTCTTAGTCTGTGCCTGGGAGGTGAAGGGATTTTCACTCCCCATGGTCCTACAGAGAATCCAGTGGTCTCAGTACTTTCAGATTAGGCCCGCCTCAGGGAAAGACCAACAGTAATCTATACTCCCTAAGCAGTGCAAGAGATCCAGGCCCAGGTTATTAAAGTCCCCTTCCATGTCACAGGCGTATTCAGTTGCAGTGGTTAGTTAATCTGAATGTTGGACAGCCTGGCACAGGGCCAGTCCCAGAACTAGACCCTGCCCAACCCGCTTGCTCCTCCTAAACAGGCAACATGAGCAGTCGGGCCTTCTCCCAGTAGATCTCCTGGCAGACTCTGATCTCCCCATCACCCTTGATCGTCCATTCTGGGAACAAACAATGCAGCAGGGGAGGGATTGGGGCAAGCCAAGGGGGCTTCAGCACCACATGCACTGTCATAGGATGGTATGCACCAGGGCAAACATTGGGGAACTGCCCCTCCAGGTGACAGATGTTGGCATCACTCAGGCCGGGTCACAGGGAAAGCTCTGTGCCCCGGCAGAGAAGGTGGTGCCCTGCAGTCAGTAAGAGGTTAACAGTGGCACACACGGGGTCTCCAACCCCTATCCCCCTATACCTGGGCTCCCCCCGGGACACCGACAGTCAGCCACTAATCACCTGCCCTTCAGTCACAAGTCCTTCCTCACTATTATATCCACTCGGCTCATCTTTCTCCAGGTGAAGGTGAGCCCAACAGGCCCCAAGTACTCATTGGGCCGCAGATCCAGACTCTCCTGAGACATTGTCTGGACCTATATCACAATCATCACTACTAGAACGCTACCCACCCAGGCCCCATTTGGGCTTCTCTACATCTCGGACTCAGTTCATCCACCACCACAGGCTTGCACAGTTCAAGTTGGTCCACAGAGCGGCAGCACAAGTCCTCGAGATGGGCAACTCAGCCCATGGAAGAACAATAAACCATGGTCACGCGGTGCCCCTGGGCCTGTATCCGCCCAGCCGTCTTTCCCCCAAGCCCAAAAGCGGTATCCAGCATCTTCGGGTCCTCAGAGGAGGACATGAACTGCAGGAGAAAGAAATCTGGTGTGCCTGCATGGAGAATGGCTGGCGATAAAGCAGGGGCCATCTTGACCATGCCCTCACACTTCAGATTTATAGGTTGTTGAAATCACTTTCTTTGACATATTTTGGGCTGCTTCTCTGTGCCTTACAAGGAAAATGACGTCTCTTTTTAGAAACCATTCCCGGAGCTCTAAACCAGAAAATGGCTTTGGGAGTAGTACTTTTATTTCTGCTACTAGAACCCAGCCATTCTGTTAATGGAAACCAGCCATAAATGTCCCTTAAAATCAATGTATAAATTTGAAGCAGGACCCTGTGTTCACCTCTGCTCGCTTCAACCATGTCTGAAATGGGACCCAGCTCCCTGTGAAGCCTTTTCCTTTGATGGAGAGATCTTGCAGCCGACTTTTTCAGCTAAAGGCAGGCTGTGAGCATTGATATTATGCCTTGTTTCCTACTCCATGTACTCTCACTGTGCCACTGTGGTATTAATATTTCATAAAAAAGAAAACTTCATATTAACATATGATCGCAGACCTGTTTGGGCAGAATGCTAAGATCCACAGCAGGCTGGGAAATTTCCCAAGCTGCAAAAATGGAAAATATGGAATAATGAGCAGAGCAGGTAGGCTAGACAGAGTTAAACTTAACTCTGGTGTGGTGGTGTTTTTTTTCTGGGTGGAGAAGACATTTGTGAAACAGGTTCTGGTGAAAGGCGAGGCATGCCCATCTTCTGTGAAAATCATTGGCTTGTGTGCATCCCCAGAGCCAGACAGTTTCTCAAAAACAAAAAAGAGTAACTAAATATCAAAAGACGAATATGGCAATACTCCTTCAAAGAATCTCAGATATGGGTGAGAAAAGGTGTTCCAAGAAATGTGTGGCATGAGCTGGTCCTCAATCAGATCAGGCTCAACATGATAAAGGTGTCTCCAGACTAACTGGCAGATAGTTAGATCATATCCTCCCAGGTCTTGCCCTCTTTCACGAGTTTGCATCATGTTTATGGGCCTGTTTTAGATCTTGGCAGACCTGGTCCCGCCGACTCTTTTTTGATGGTCTTTCCGCCCGCATATTAGGTGGTCCGCCTGCTTTATTCAGATGCTGGTGGTTTGACGGACGAAAGACCGTCAGAGTGCCACTGACTCTGTCAGGTATGTTTGCCCGCGTCAACAGAGCAATAGGCAAAAGCAGCTGTCGGAGGGAGGACCACCCGTGTGTTTGCCAGACCAATCATGATGTGCCTTCCCACCAATGTGACTGTGGTAGTAAAACCTCCACAGCTGAGTTTGTGGATTGGAAGGGACATAAGGCCGAAATTCACCTTTTCTCACATTCACTCTTCCTTTTCCGCCATGGACCCGATCATCCATGTCCTCCCGCTGCTGCTTGATGATGAAAAAAAACTACTGGTTAGAAGAGGAGCACTCCTTAATAAACTCTTATATTTTTAATACTGTTGCTTTTATCCTTGTGGGCGTGCTGCGGGGGCTGATGTGCTGTCTAAACACGCCTTTTCAAAACTCAAAAATGTATCAAGTATTTCGACTTGGCCTCTGCGCACTTTATCCAGCTGGCTGTTGCTATGAAACACCAAATCTAAATATGTTGTATAATAAACAATTTTAAGAACCAAGGCTTTCAAAACATATGACTTCGTACACAAAGTTTGTTGATCAATCTTTTTTTTGCCAATTTTATTCGATTGAATTCAAGAGTGCTTATCTTGAGGCTTAATTTCTTTACATATAGACTTTAATGTCCATGAAATCAAATTTCCAAACATGCCCAATGCATTTCGGGCCACATCGGCCCTTCCTCAGGGGCTATAATCTGTAAATGATGTAAACAAATCAATTTAATATACTGCTTTGCATGTGCAGGGGAACAATAAAGATTCTAATTCAATTCTTAGTTGGTGATTGAAGTAAAACATTGTAACTTGATTCAACAGTTCGTAGTTCATGCAAACAAAATATCGGCTTTTCATGATTGAACAGTTTGATTGTTCGCGATTGTGAATAAACTACCCTGCACCTTTATTTCACGAACACCTCGTGAGTGTAATTGACTTAATAACGGCGCTCTCGCTAATAATCTCAACATTACGCACAGGTTGCAGTGCACATAGGCTAAGAAAAGAGAAGAATCTCACCAGAATGTTTGTCTGTAAACCAATAAATTGAATAATCGTGACTGATGCCTCTGATAAACGCCTACAATAAACAAACAAACGCCATGTGTCTCCTCACCTCAAAACTAAAAACAAAAATACAAATCCGAACAACAGACTTCTAATTACCTTAAGTTTCTGCCGAGAATGTTCTCGCCGATATAGTTCATCAACCAGACCCAGTGGAGTTAAATCCTGGTTCTGTTTCTCAAAGTTTTCGACCGACATACGCCAAACCTACCAACTTAAACTCATGCGCGAGACTAAAAAACAAAAGAGGACTATTCTCTATTTTTTCAGCCGCCATGTTTGAATGGTGTCGATACTTCAATAAAGTATCAATGGTGGTGATCTACTTTTAAACCTGTGATGATTGAGTAAACTAAAATGAATTACAGCCGAATGTCTTAAACACGGGAACCTAAAACTACCCAACATGAAACTCACAATAGTTTTGGGAGCTGCCCCGTGAAACCTCGATCTTAAAGATAAACAGAGAACCAATGAAAACCTACGTATAGTCGGTTGTTGCAAATGACTCACCAGTTCCTATTGCCAGAAACTAACCCGAATGCTGGAAAAACAGTGTTATACAAAAACAGTGTGGAAATAAAGATTACAAAAACTAAAATAAAATACTGTGACTAAACAATGACAGTAAAACACATGAAAAACCAATGATTTAGTTACAATGTTTCATCTCCTACAAAAACCTTATACAGGTCATTGAAATCTATGAATCTTAAATTATTTATGATAAATTCTCATCTTTCAAGTGGTAAGACGCCTCGATACCTTCACATATAGTACAGTTACAAAAAGCAGCCTAAGTCAACTTTATCATTGATCCCTTTGGGATCCTGGGTTTCTAGTCTTCTAATCCAGAATATTTCTCTCTGAAGTAGAATTTTAGTAAGATCTCTACCTGGTGTGGGGTTGATCATTTCAATCACTTGAAATTTTAATTGAGCAATTGTATGGCAATGTTGAATACAATGTACGGATAAACTGCTTTTGGTATTTTTATTACGAATAGTACTCTTGTGTTCTGAAATGCGGGTTTTAATTTTTCGTTCAGTTTTTCCTATGTATAATGATCCACATGGGCATTTAATGCTGTAAATAAGATTCTTTGAATTGCAGTCTGCATTGATTTTGACTTTGATGGTTTCTCCAGTATGAGGATGTTGTATTGTGTTTCCGCATAAAACATTGTTACAATGTACACAGTTCTGACATCGTCTCATTCCTTTGTATTCTTGAGTATGTGCTATGGGTTGATATTTTAGCATTTCTTTCAAATTTCTGGATCTTGCAAAGATAGGTTTATTGCCAAATAAATCTTTAAAATCGCTTTCATGTTCTATAATCTCCCATCGTTTGTTTATTATCTTTTTTAATTGGCTCGAAAAAGTGGAAAATGTTGACACAAAGACTTGTCTGTTTGTAGTTTTCTTTGGTTGAACTTCCAAAAGCGAATCACCTGATTTAGTTGACATTTTAGAAATTGCTTCATTTAAAATGTTTTCAGAATAACCTTTAGACAAATATCTTTCTTTGAGGGGGTTAACATTTTTTTTTGAAGTGAAATTTCTTCTGAGCAAATTCTCTTAGCTCTGAGCATCTGGGAATATGGAAGATTATATATCAAATTCTGCGAATGGAAACTGTTAAATGATAATGCATTATTTTTGTCCGTGGACTTATGATAAACTTCCGTACGTATATTATTTTCATCAGCTGTTACCAAAACATCCAAATATGATAGTGATCTTTTATCAATCGTACTCGTGAGTTGTATATGTTCATCACACTGATTCAATTGTGCGATTTTCATTTCTAGAAATTGCCTGTCGTTCCCCCAGATAAGGAAAATGTCATTGATATATCTACAAAATAAAAGCAGATTATCTTTCCATTCTTTATCAGTGCTAATGAACTTGTCCTCAAACATAGCCATATAGGTATTTGCATATGCTGGGGCCCCAGCAAAACCCATTGAAGTACCTTTTAGCTGTAAGTAAAAGTTGTTTTCCCATTCAAAATAACTATGATGAAGACAGAAGTGCAGCATTTCAAGACCAAATACCTTATCTGCTCCTATTGTGGATTGTTTTAATAATGCCCATTTCAACTGCTTCCATCCCACCCCCATGGGGGATGGATGTGTACAATGTTTTCACATCCATTGTGCATAGTAAAATCTCTTTGTCGATGATAACCATCCGAAGTTCCTGTAGGAAATGTGTAGTGTCTTTGACATAGGATGACCAGTTTTGAACAAAAGGTTGTAAAAAATAATCAATGTATTGTCCAATGGGTTTAAAAATCGACCCACACCCTGTAACGATCGGTCTTAGAGGTGGATTGTGTAGATTTTTATGAATTTTGGGTAGCATATATAACCCTGGTCTCTTGGGGTTAGTGACTGTCAAGAATTTTTTGGTAGTCTGGGTTATCCAACCCATTTCAGTAGCTTTCACTAAAATGTTATTAAGAGTGACTGTTATTAGTTGAATGGGATCTTGATCCAACCGTAAATAAGTTTCAGAATCCGAAACATGTTCGTTCACTCTAGACATATAGAATGTCCTGTCCATGATTACTGTAGCGCCTCCTTTATCCGCTTTCTGGATCACTATTCTGGAGTCGAATTTTAAAGAGTTCAAAATATTTTTATCGTGTCGAGTGAAATTGGTTCTCTTTGATGCTTTAACATTGATTTTAGTAAAATCATTTTTGACTAGGTTTTCAAAGGCATCCAATATTTTATGGGATGTAGGTGCTTGAAATGTAGATTTCTTTTTAAATTCTATAAATTCCAATTCTTTCCTTTCTGCTTCATTATCAGGTAGTGTGGCAAAAAAATGTCGTAGAATTCTCATGAATTTAAATAAAGCTATTTCGTTCTCCAACGCTGTGGTGTGATAAGTTGGTACATAACCTAATCCTTTATTTAAAAGTTGAATTTGCTTTGAGTTGAGTTGAACAGTCAAAATGTTTACCACTAAGTTATTTTCTGGCTTCTCAAATTCAATCTTGCTTTTTCTTTGACTTCTCCTGGTTTTCCTCCTTGTTTTCCCGGGGGTTGGCTGGGATCTATTTCTTGAGGTAAAAAAGATTTTGGAAGGAGATGTAGTTGTTTCTTCGAATCTTGTCTTGTCTTTGGTTTTGTCAATCCTGGGTGGAGATCTATTTAGTTGCGTATCCCCCTCGGTTGCCACACTTTCCTCTGAAGAGGTATTTACATTCTTTCTGAAATAAGCTCTCCTTTGAGCATACACCTCCGCCCATGTATACACCTCATTGAGTTTGTAGTCTAGAGTGTCTCTTTTTTATTTCCTGAGCTTCCCTTCTTGTATTTCCTTTGAATATATTTCCAATTTAACATCTATATCTTCAAGAACTTTATTCCAGTCTTCTGTATCCATCCTTGTTTCAAGATCCGTTTTAATTACTGAAATCTCCTCGGTGATATCTTTAATCACTACAACTAATTCCTCTATTAATAATAAAATTAAGTCAAGAGAACATTTGATGAGGACTGCGTACCAACGATCCATGAAATCCTTTTTAAGGTGAAATCTGAACAACATTGGTTTTATTGACAGTCTTAACCCCCTCAGGATCCTCTTGGCTCGGTGATATTGTACCAATGTGGAGGCATGTAGGCGTTGATTTAATTGTCTCCTTGTTAAGAATTCCAGTTGTTTTAGCTGTTGCTGTAGAGTGCTTCCGTGCACATTAAAAGATTTTACTTCATGTATTAGAGAATAAATCTCCGAAGCTTGCTCATTTGTGTATGCCAAAGTAGTCGCTCTGTTTTCCGTTAAGTTTGTTATGGCATCAAATGACATGGTTGGGTGCTTCCTCTGTGGCGGGCAGTTAAGTAGAAAAATTGGTTAGAAGAGGAGCACTCCTTAATAAACTCTTATATTTTTAATACTGTTGCTTTTATCCTTGTGGGCGTGCTGCGGGGGCTGACGTGCTGCCTAAACACGCCTTTTCAAAACTCAAAAATGTATCAAGTATTTCGACTTGGCCTCTGCGCACTTTATCCAGCTTGCTGTTGCTATGAAACACCAAATCTAAATATGTTGTATAATAAACAATTTTAAGAACCAAGGCTTTCAAAACATATGACTTCGTACACAAAGTTTGTTGATCAATCTTTTTTTTGCCAATTTTATTCGATTGAATTCAAGAGTGCTTATCTTGAGGCTTAATTTCTTTACATATAGACTTTAATGTCCATGAAATCAAATTTCCAAACATGCCCAATGCATTTTGACTTGTCGTCTGTTAACATTTGCACTGGATTTGTGCATTTTTAAATCTCTTTTACAAGCAATAGAATACCAATGTGCAATGTATATGTCTGTAATGGTGACATTTAAGAAAGTTAAAGAAACACACCTGTATGATCACATTTCATGTACACATTTTGTACAAGCTGCCTTCAAAGAAATGCACACTTGCACAAAAGGATATCAAATCAAAAAGTCACCTTTCAGGTGTGTTGAAATAAATTCTGAAAATGTTCACATTAAAAACATATGCAACATAAATCATTGGCATAAGTGCAATGTAACATGATGTAGAAATTGCACTAGACAGAGTGTAACCTTTACCTTATAAATTACCAGTAAAATCAATGGCAGTCCCAAATTTGAAGTATTCAACATATACATCAATTTAACATTTTCCCTTGTCTAGTGCAAGTCCTGTACTGTATCCAGTTTCAATAGTCACAATATTTTACATTGTGTAATGCATATGAGCTCATATTGATCAGTAATCAAGGTGAAGCAAACACACCTGTAGTAACACATCCAAGAAAAATGTAAACATGAATTCGCTGGTGCAAATGGCCATTACTTTGATGAACGCCTGCACCTATATTAAAATGACCATCACATACTATGTTATTCAGTGTATGTACTTAAAAAAGTAGATATTTACAAAATCTGTTGTAATACCTGCCATCATGAAGAAAAAAATAAGTACTTCATAGTCAGAAACATTGCTAGGAATGAAACAATTGCAACGTACAATTAATGCCAGGACTAATATGATCAAATCAGAATTATGGATTTATTTCAAACAATGAATTATGTCTCCAATATTTTTTCAAAGCCAAATGGCAGTCCATAAAGTGCCAACCAAGTCATGTGTAATGTTGTGCAGTGGCAAAAAGCTTACCTCCTAATTTACTGCCAAGGGGATCCTCCTCAAGAAGGGGCATCTAGTGGGCATAGCAGGCACCTCAAAGATCCTACTTGGGAGGGGGGAGTTTGGGTCTGGGATGGGGTGCTCCTGGGTTTGGGAGGGGGCTTTTGAGTTTTGGAGGGGGGCTCTTAGGTTTGGGACGGGGGTTTGCATTGGGTACTGTTGGTTTTAGTAGGCATAATTTCTACATTGGGAGGGTGGGTTAGGATGTGGAAGGGGTGGGTCGGGTTGTGAAGGGAGAACTTTGCATTTAGGAGATGTGGTTTGGGCTTTGGAAGGGATTAGGGCAAGGACAAAAAACAAACTCCCAAGGGCAAAATTGGTAGGATGTTTGGCAGGGTGTTGGGTTTAAGAGGTAGATGGAGTGGTAGTGGCTGACGTGCATGTGTCTTTTGAGGGTGCATATAGGTCTGGTTTATACCGTGCACGTTTGGGTGTGTCTTGCTTCCTAGGTGTCTTCTTTTTTGGGAAAGTGTGGGTGTTTGTGTTTTGTGAGTCTGGATTCTAATGTGTGTGTGTTGATAAGTGTGCTGTGGAGGTGCTGGTGTGGTTGTGTTGCATGTAGGTGTGCTGGTGGGTGCAGTGTTTGTGGGTGTGCTGATGGTGCATGTAGGTGTGGTGATGGGTGTGGTGCCTCTGAGTGTGCTGGTGGTGAATGTGGGTATGGCAGTGGGTGCCATGTCTGTGGGTGTGCTGGTGGTGGTGCATGTGGTTGTGGCAGTGAGTGCAGCATCTGCAGGTATTCTGGTGGTGGGGATGGTGCATGTGTGTGTGGTGGTGGCTGATGTGTCTGTAGTTGTGGTGGTGCATGTGGGTATGGTGGTGTGTGCAATGCTTGTTTTTGTGCTGGTGATGGGGTGGAGCATGCATGTGTGGTGGTGGCTGCAGTGTCTGTGGATGTGGTAGTGCATGTGGGTGTGCTGGTGGGTGTGGTGTCTGTATGTTTAGTTGTGTGCCTGTGCTTTCTGTGGTGTTTGTGTTTCTGTGTGGGTGTGCAGCTTGTGTCTGTTTGAGTGGGTACATTCAAAGGTGTGAGTGTTCCTGGGACAGGTCTGGGAATAGGGAACTGTAATGGGCAAGAGGCGGGAGGTGGGACACAAGGTTGAGATGTTTGGGAGGCTGCGGTCAGTGAGGAGGATAGACCATCAAAACACCTCTGTAGGCCAGACATAGCACTGTGAATGCCCTCCAGGCATGCTACCATAAGTCAGGTAAGCCTCTGGATGCCATTCAGTAGTGCAGTCTGGCCTACAGAGATGTTCAAGCGGAGGTCAATATCCTCCTCACTCAGCACAGCCAGGGAAAAGAGCAGAGGCTTAGGTGACTGCAGTGAAGGGGATACCACCCCTTTTAGGGGGGTGGATTTGGCCAACAGGGGGGAGCACGAGAGAGGATAGAGATAGTATTCTGGGTAGCAGACATAGATGGAGTTGGAAGAGTCCATATTGGGTCAACCACCACTAGGGAGTGCTCGTTCATGGAGGCCTTTGAAGAAGATGTTGTGGAGCTGGTGGCCTCTGTAGGAAGGTGGAATCTGACTATATGGTTGCACCCATTTTGTTTCTGGTGTTTTGATGGAGTTTGACTTAGTTTGGCTGGGAACCTGCTATCCAGGTCCCCAGCCTATCTGCTTCCTCTCTAAATTGATTCCAGGTACATTAGGTACATCACAGAATGGATTCTGGGGTGTCCTTATAAGCCCCTAGTATATGGTATACTATGTACCTAGGGCATAGGTACCCCAGAGGCCTACCAGGGGCTGAAGCATGTATTATGCCACCCCTGGGAAGCCCTCCAAAATGACACCACAAGTCTGCTACTGCAGCCTGGGTAAGGTGGTGCATGCAACCCTTACTGCGATACAGGTTCACTATATCTCACCTATCACTACACATATAAACCTATCAGTCACCCCTATGGCAGGCCTTATCAATCTTGAAGGCAGAGTGCTTGGTTTTGAGTGAGAGGGTGCCCATGCATGAGCAGAGCCCCTCTGCAGCCTTCGGAATCTCTTCTCCGGGGTTGTCTGTGATGCCGCCTGACCATATACCCTTAAGTGCATTACAACCAAATGGTAAATGCTAACTTTGAACTGGCTGCACAGAAACATGTCATGTTTGGTGTCAAACACCTTGGAATCATACCCCCACACCAGTAACTGGTGTGGGAGTATGATCCCACCCTTCTAGAGGGAGAGACATGACAGACACAGGCATACACGGTACCAGCTTAACAGAGCCCTGGCATCACAAAATGGATGCTGCAGCCACAGACACGAATCTGGCCTCCTGCTGCTGACCGAAACTCTGGCAGGGGAGGCCTGGACAATAGGTTTCCTGTCACAGGGAGGTGTTACCACCTCCCAGACAGGCCTTAGTGGATTAGGGTTGGGCGGAAGCACTCCAGGAGTGCTTTGAAGTCCTGCACTGGGGGCACATTTGGTGTCCCTGTGCATAGTCCAGCTCAAACCGGTTGCAGGGGCTACCAGCCCCTGCTCTGGCACAAAACTGGACAAAGGAAATGGGTGTAGCCATTACTCTTTCCAAACCATCCCATATGTGGGTCCCCTGAGTTAATCCAACCCCTTCCTTGGGTATAAAGAAGGACCCTCTGTAACCAGAACTTTAGATATCCATGGATGAAACTCTGAAACTGAATCCTGGAACTTCAATGCCAGATGACTGAAGAATCTCCCTTGGAGTAAAGGAGTTACTCCCCTGCTTGGCAGGCACCAAAGACGCATCTGTCCGGTCTGCATCTCCGAAGCTCCCACTGTACGCCGAAGACTTTGCAACACCAGAGGTGTATTTCCAGACTTCCCAGAGGCCAAACCGAGTCCCCAGCAAAGCCGAGACCCGTTGCCCACGTGGGTACCGTGGAACCGGAACCCCTGGACAGAGTGCACATTTGCAAGTGCATCAGCTTCCCAACGACTCTCAAGGCTGTTCATTGGCTTACTTGTAGCCCAGACCCTCAGTACCTTTTGCACTGAAGATTGTGGGCCTACACTTCACGAGTGTTCCGTGAGCCCGCTCTTTGCATTTCAGCTCGAGGTCCCTTCGCGATCCCTGGTCCGTCGACTGGTGGGTCCCTGTGAAGGTAACTCTGAATTTCCTTGAGCTTCCCTGGTTGCTCCAGACGTGCCCTCACTTCTCCTTGCTGGGGGAGTCCCTCAGATCTTGCTGGTCTGCACCGAAGCATCTTTCTCCTTTCTGCGTGTGTTGCTGTTGCCAATGCTTGTTGTGTCCAATCTGGGCACTGATGCTGCAGCACACGACATCCTTCATGGACAGCTCGAATCCAGCTCCTGGTCATCCTCGATGCCTCCTCATGGCTGAAGAGTCAAGCTTCCCCTTCCTCACCTGAAACACCCAACAACGGTGGGGATTTGTCTATCGTGCCCCTGGTCACTGGCAAGTGACCCAGACTCTGTCCCCTCTGCTTTCAGGTTCTTCACATCTCCTATCCCGGCTTGGATCTCTTTGGACACTTCGCATCTTCCCGGCAGCAGCACTTCTTCGCCAGCGGCCATTAAAAACGACGACGCGACCCAACACCATTTGACACCTATGCACCCGGCTTCCCTGGGTGAGGTAACTCGAGTACTCCGGTGCTCACATGGGTGTTGACCCTAGAACTGGTTAAGTCCGAGAGGGTTTGGTCCTAGTTCATTCCTAAGTGTCCTTTATCTTTAAAAATCTAACCGCGACTTTCCCCATAGAAGCTTTCGGGAGCTCGCGGCTGTGTACTCACACTGCACACAGCCTCCATTTGCTTTCCACTCACCATCCGTGCCCCTGGGTCTCTCAGTGCCAGCTCCTTCCCCACCTCCATGGCCAATGTCTCCTCCACAAGCTCCTGGTGATGCTGAAATGACATATACAATAGTTTTAATGAATCTGTGTAAACAGAACTGACCATGAACTTTGATCACAAAACAGTTTCCAAGTTTTCCTATTTCACATGCTTTGAGGCTCTCAGACTTTAGTTCTGCATTAGCATAAGCCCATGCATGTACGCATCATTTTCATAAACCATTTGTGCACAGTTTTGTCATTTTCCATGATAGCTCCTATATCATGTATGATCTTGTATCTTATCCATTTTTATGTCTCTCCTGGAACTGCTTAACACCTCCGAATGGTTGGGCTGTGTTGTTTAGAATGGTGAACGTATGTCACCACAAAGTTTATCAAACAAAAATACTTTTCTACAATGTGTTCACAGGTCTAAAAAAGCTGTATTATTCTCATTCCCAAAAAGTAAAATATGAATCAATGTGTGTCAACAAATACTGCAATGTTGTACCAATATTTGTATAAATTGAAAGCTTGTTCCCTTTGTTTGGTCATTTCACAATGGTAACACTTACTTCAAGTGACTAAAGTACATGTCAAATGTAAAAAATATTAAATGGATTCTGTACTGAAGTAGCTTATCAATGTATCACACAATATGTAGATACCTATGCTGTTAAAGACATTAAGAAAAATATATTTGGGTGGATCGACAAATGACTTCTACAGCATAAGTAAATACATAGGCCTTGAAACATTTCTAATCCTCTTTAGTGAAGAGCAAAAACATTTTCACATTTCACTCATGTGCCTCTGGCCTCAACTCTCCAGAGTTGCGGCAGCTTTCAAGCAACCTCCGGGGACCACCACTCCTAGCTCCACACGTCAGCGGCGTCTTCTGTCTCTTCCCGGATGGCATCCGTGGCTTTTTCGGCTTCGTCTCTCTCTCTCTCCGGTGTTCCTCTCCTGCGCCTTTTTCTTCTGGATAGGCTTCCTCCAGTCACCCGCCTCCGCCCACGTTGTCTCCTCCTTTAAGACAGCTGACTGGCTCACTTATGGCACACCTAAGCCCCTCAATTTGTCCGCTCGGCTGAGAGCAGAAGTCTCCGCCTGCGGGGACGAAAAATAGTCAGTTTTCCATGTTTCCCTTTCATTATCGCCATCAGCCGGAAGAGGGAAGAAAGGAGACCACAGCATTGGAACGGCAGGTAAGCCGGGTTTAGGAGCCGCCTCCTTACAACTCCTAAATATCTCTAGTTATTTGAAATTTGTTTTACCATTAATAAATTCATTCAAAAAATATGCTGGCTTTCACTTTAGGCAAACATTGGTGCAACATCACAGTAATAATTAAATACATTGATTCAAATATAATTTTTACTTCAAAGATTCAAATGTAAATAACAATATGCAATATATCACACCTTGATGCATTTGTACAATCACCCAATGAGTCATGAGTTGGGCCTGATTTGGAGTTTTCCTGTTGGGATACTCCAACATATATGTGATTTCATCTGCTAAAATCCCTTAAGTATCCAATTTTTCTTCATCATTGTTTTCTCATTTGGACAACAGGGACATTGACAAATGGTTTTTGGTATGTGTTACTCTGTACATATTCATGTGTGTGTTTCAACTAAAATTGTATGCCTATCACAGTTTTTTGTCCAAATACAGAAAGGCTTACACACACATTTGTGAAGGAGTAAGACATCATGCAAATCTGTTACTTTTAACATGTATGAAACAGTACTTCTAATGCAAAACACAATTGGGATATGTTTTGATTCCAAAATGTAGCCAATATTTCTTATATGAGTAGTCGTTTTGACTCACATTCTTACTGACGTTTGGTACATTCACTGTATCATGAGTGCATTTTATGCTATGTCACATGTAATAGGGCTACCATTACATCATCCACAATAGTGAAGAAGCATTACACCTGAAACAAGAAAGGCTATAAGTCTGTTTGGTACAACTTTGCATACCCCGAGGTCCGCACCTTCCTGGCAATGGCCTTTCAGATATCCTGCTTCTGATGGGTGTTGACCTGTTTTGATGCAAGAAATTAACGGGAAAAAATGTGTTTGTGACTTTTTGTTTGTCTGTATTTATATTACACAATTTTCATAAGCATGACTCATAAGTTACTGTACAATATGTGCATTTTCATCTGCTGACCAAAACAATTATACTAATACACACTTTTGCAGTGACCTGTTGACTACCCTCATCCCTTGTCATGTCCTACACTTACCAATCCAGGTCAGTGACATCATCTAGCCCAGGGAAATCCTACATTTCATGTGAAGTGAGCTACTTCAGATCAATGCAAACATTGTGAACTACTGAAGGCTAAAGAACTTGCAAATTGTTACCAGGCACCTTCACTGCCAGCTGCATTGACTTGATGCCTAAAGTCCAGAGAGCCAGATACTACGGTATGAACTACATACTATGACTGAGGGCATTATGAAAGGGCTGCCATGTGTGTCAGTGAGAGCGTGCTCTCTGGGGATGTATGAACATTTGTACGTATGAATGGGATATAATTGTATGGATGACAGTCTGTGTGGTATGTATTTGTAGCACAGGACACAGCTTTTGCAGTATGTAGCACCGTTACATGGATGACACAAACATACAATTGTATGTCCTTTTTAATTGAAGAAATTTAAAAGTGCATAGAAATATTTTACCTAACACTTCGTATCACAGAACATTTTTCTGCACAGTTAATATTTGCCATTGGGAGTAAAAGGCTTTCAGTTTGGACATACTTTGAAATGGGCGTAAAATGAAGTGTTAGCTCAAGACATTAGGTAACTCTTCATTTCAAAAATCATCCATTTAAAATCATTCAGTGGAATATTTATGTGCACACCTCTAAATTTAAGTTGACAATGAAATATTTTTTGACAGATTTACCTCAGTGCTTCAGGTGTTTGTCCCTGTGACTCAGCCCCAGCCTGGCCCATGATTCTGATTAAGAACTGCTCATTGTCAGGCCCTGCTATCTGCAGCCTGATTATCACCATGTCAAATGTACACAGCCTTCCCTTTACTTTTATATGAAAAAATTACCTTGTGCCCATCTAATAACTGACCTCGAAGCTGTGTGCTACTCTGAAGGGGTCTGGGAGGTACTTGTAGCTCCCAGTCAACTGCTTGTATCCCCCCTGATCTAGGCTAAGTAATTCATGGGATGATGCATATAGCTAACATCAGTTTCCTTTGATTTGTAAAGAAAACATATATATGTAAACTTGTAAAGGCTATATAATTTGTTTTCTAATTTACATGAAGTAAGATTACAACATTTTGCATGTAGTTCAAACATATACATAGATATAGCTCTACATATACACCAAATAGAATCTAGGGCTTTAAACACACATGGAACAACATGGAGGCCTGTGGAGTAGGCTTTCGGATAAGACTGGTGGAACCCTCCTCTGCTCACTGGATAAGGTGTGCCATATCAACATGGCTTTCTGCATGCTGCACAGAACATCCCTTACATTGCAGAGGATGGAGACCATGCAGAGCCACTGGGTGAGGATCTTGAAATGCCAAATGGAGATGATAATGGTGAGGAGAAAAGAGTTGACATATGTCAGAATGTCATTAACAACTTCTTCACATGAGTGTAAGTATCTCTTCACATATTATTTCATTAATTGTTAAATCAACTATTGATGTTATGAGGAAAACGTATGTGCTGGACATTTTTTAAGAAGGGTAAATTTAAGGAAATCCATATCACAGGTATTTGTTGAGCAATTTTTTGACTCTTTGACTTTGACTTTTCTGTTCATTTTCATTGTTTATCTCGGATTGTGTTTTTGTTGTAATCTGTTTAGGTATCTTCAACATGTCTTTTTCATTTGGACATTTTAAAGTTGTGACATTTGCAGTTAAATGGTGCTCTTTCAAAGAACCAAGGGACCATGTGCTGTTCCTATGGGAAACACACACAGAGTTTGTGTGTACATATCTTGTACTGAGACAACTTCCACAGTGATTGAATGGAAGTTTTTAAGATTGCATTTGACTTGGTTTTTGTTGAATGGTGGCACCAAGCCAATATGGGTTGCTTCGTAGACAACCAAAAGCATAGTCATCCCCCTTCACATTGGCCAAAAGCACATTTTGTGTTAAGGGTATGCATATGCTGCTGTGTCTCATGATTGCAAAAACAACTTCTTGTAGCACAGCACTTAACGTTGATTGTGACATTTCCCCAGATACTGCAGCAGTGCATTGGACTTATCCAATAATAAAGTACTGCCAGGATTTAGGAATATTCATGTTATAGTTGAGCAATTCTTGTTGTGAGGCAAGAGATCTGTCTCCAGCTGATTACATAATCCAAAAATAATTTGCCCATTGAAACTGATTCTTTTGATTATACCCCTTTAGTGGCAAGGAGCGGAACAGGAAATTTAAAAATGGCACTGAGTATTTGTGTTATGTATGGTTTGCTATGTTTAATAAAAAATGACAGAACACTCGGTTTCAAATTTAATGAAATACTAGTTGTTGAGTTCTTGCTATTTGTATTTTGTTGTCATGGTAGATATTAGTTAGAAGCATTACCCACTTGCAATTCATTTATGAATAAGCAATCCTTTGGTTGTTTACATTCTGAAATGTTTGATGGAAGGCAAAACTATTGAATGAATACAGAAAACAACTACAATACTAGTTTTGTTTGTTTTTACTAAACAAAAGCAAATAAAGTAAAAGTGGATCTAAACCAAAAAACAAACAAAATAAGAAAAAGTCAGTCATGGTGAAAAAAATAATAATTGTTTGAAGCCCAATGCCCAAAATACAACTGGACTCAGAAAGGTAAATGCAACCAGAAATAGTCCACAGACTGATTGGTAGACACACACTGGAGGCAATTAGGTTTGGTGTCTCTTGGTGGTGGTCTTACCATCCTCTCCTGGTGGTCCACATAAACGTGTGCTCCAGCGGGGGCCTGGTGGATCCACAGTTTTAGGGACTGCGGTGGGTACAGGTGTTACCTCTTGTAACAGGGTCTCCGTTTCTGTGGTTGAGGTAGATATAATAGGACCACCTGTAGATGGACCACAGAAAGGGGAAGATGATGCAGGAGAAGCCCTGTATATATGAGCATTAATGTGCTGCAGCAACCCAGTCAGGGAGTCAAAATTGGAGGTCAGATTCTCCATCTGAACATTGTGCTCCCTCTGCAACTGCATCATATTCTGGAGCCCTGTACAGACTTGGCCCATTATTATCTCTTGGGACTGAAGGAGGTCTACCAAGACTTCGTTGATGGTGGTCTGATTGGCAGTTACCCCAGTGGCCTGACTATGCTGGCTCACAGAATCTCTCCCATGATCCCTACTCCCCCTAACCTGTGCCCTTGAGGCAGTGTGCTCCATCCCACTGGGTCCTGGCTGAACTGCAGGTGGTGGTGGTGTTGTCTCAAAATCAGATAGGACTGGGGAGCACAAGATGAGTGTTATGTTGCTTTGGACACAGGAAGTGGAGGTATTCATTGGCTGAGGTGTGGTAACAGCTGGAGTGGGAGGTGTAGGTGTGGACCGAGGTAGACTTACTGGAGCCCCAACAGACCAGATGGACCAGCCACTCTTCTTCATACAGACTTTCAGGAGTGGAGTCCTCCCTGGAGACTTGATCCTGGGCTGGAGTGGAGGTAACCTGAGACACAGGTGTTTGGTCATGTGCTCTGGCTGTTGGACATACAATGAATGTAACAGAAATATTAATTTGTAAAAGTGTGGATTACACATCCAATTATTTTTAAGCAAATGTAATGTAGCAACATAAAAGGCAAAAAGAACTGAATATCATGAATAGACCTTTCAGTGGAAATGTAATTAATTACACAAACAGTTTATTTTCTCTTACAAAACTACTTCAAATAAACAGAAGATGTCCTGCAATGAAAAAAGATAAAGTAGTAAGTATACATGAAATTTACCAACCAACACAGTAGGGAGGAGAAATGTGAAATTTACCATTTCAAAGACTAGCAGGCTAAACAACATACATTTACAACACTTAGAGAGATGTTTAGCATTAGTCATCCATTAAACAGTGCAGAGTTCAGTTTTCATATATGCCACTTTTATTCAGCATGCAATTTTACATGAATGACATTTTTAAGGTCAACAAACTTTGATTTATGAAACTAATTATACCAAGTCAATAACATGACAATAATAAGGCCAACATACAAAACTCATCCACACAACAGCAGTGTAACAGTGCCATCTCCTTGGGTGCTTCCAATTCTGGATCCTATATGGTGACGTCAAGCTGCTCTCGATGGACACCGCAGCAACTGATAGTGTAGGCTCGTCTTGCTGAGTAATGCTAGTGCTCAATTTCCAGAAGATCAAAGCTACGTCCACTCTGGGGATACAACAGGTATGTTGTGCTTCCACTGGCAAAAAAGAGGGAGTTCTTTAGCTCCCGACTCGAGCTCCAGCAAGGGTGTGATGTCCTCAGTGGGTCCTGCAATCCTCGGGGAAACAGTCAGGTGCAGTTGGTGGGTTAGACTCACATGGTCAAGATAGTAATTCTTTTGTCAGTGCCACGGA
This sequence comes from Triturus cristatus, assembly GCF_964204655.1. Lineage (NCBI taxonomy): Eukaryota > Metazoa > Chordata > Amphibia > Caudata > Salamandridae > Triturus > Triturus cristatus. The sequence continues at coordinate 601,776,257 of NC_140594.1, forward strand.
CTGAACAGATGGCCTTAGCGATACTGGCCGCCCCTTCTGAAATGTGGGGTTGCCACATAACTCTCTTTTGGGCTCAGACTCTTCGGGGAAGCTGCCCTAAAAAAAGTCCCATGCTTCAGTCCAATTCAGTTTACCATTGCCCCTTCTGACATTCAGGGTCACTGCAGAGTGGTGGTGCTGGCCTGATACTACCTGTATGGTGCACTTCACATGGCTGAGATCACAGTGGCCTTCTCTTGGCATATGGGGGTCGCCGGAGAGTTACTGTACATGAGCAATGAAAGATTGGTGCACAGCTGCTCTCCTCAAATCTTGCTCATGATTACTTTCGGCAGGGCTCCCCACTGGACATCGCTTCCTCCAATGCTCTGCTCTTCATCACAGAGAACACTGGTCTAGGCAAGCAGGCAAGTGAGGGTGCTCCAGGGCATGTGGTGTTGGTATCCCTGAGTGATGTCCCCTCATCCATCAGGGAGACTAGCAGGCCCAGTCCTGGTCACAGGCAGATGTCTAGCAGAGCTTCCTTTCCTCACACAACCCATTTGCCTGCTTCGTAGATGACACATTTTTCAGGACTCAATCTCCCCTTCATATTGTCCTTTTCTAGGCACAACATTTGGTTTAATGTCTGTGTCTTTGAAGTTTTATGTTGAAGTTCTTCTTCCTTTGAGTGGGAACTTCTTCTGTTCGTCTTTTTTCATGAAAGAGGTCTCTCAAAGCAGACAGGACTCCAAAGCTGATTGTCCACAGCATCATTGTTAGGAGTGACCAGAGTTTACACCTGAATATCAACCACAGTGATATGTGCATCAAGGGGTGAATCCTAGACCCCTAGACTTACTCTTAATGCTTCTCTTAATAGCCCCATCTCCCTTCCTGGGGTGTGTCAAGGCCCCTTTCTAATGATCTATCACTGGTTTAAAGAGCAATCTTTTGAGATGTAGATGGAGTCCTTTTCTTATCTCCAGTGTGTTCTCACCCAGCTCACATGAATGCAGCACTAAACAAATCTATCTGGGGGGAGTGGATTCCTCTACTCCTCATGTCTTCACAAGGCAGGCCTGGGTTTCCCAAAATGGAACAGGCTGTAGAAATGTCTATGACAGGTGTTGGTGATAGAGAGACAGCAGCAGTCAGGTATTTTTCACTTGTCATTTTAGATCCAGTCTGTGCAATGACATCAGTGCCTGGAGGACAATGAGCCACACATCTGAAATAAGAGGAATCTTGCATAATGGACTTCCCAGGACACTGGGCATTCACAGTGTGTTTGCTGGTCACAACATGGAATGGTTTATCATCAAAAGGAGGATCAGCCTTTCGTTTATTATGCCGATGCACAAAAACTTGATCTACTTTTGTGAAGGTGACAACTCGTACAAGTTGGCGCTTGTCTGCGCAGGTTTTCATTTTCCTCTTACGACCCAAGTCTTTCATGTATGTTTCTTCATTGGTATTTGCTTTTTTGTTGGTCCATTGAGGTAACTTGATCGCCATTGCGCTCTGAACATCAAGATTTAGGGCTTTCAACTGTGGTTGAGAGAGGGGTTGAACAGTAAGCTCGAACAGTGGAATTTAGAACAGCTGTGAGGTCGAGTTTTACTAGTACGGCACGCTGGATAGCTTTCGTTAGAGTACCTACGAAGCATTCAACAAAGGCCATTGGCCTGTGGCCACAGAAGACTGCTCTTCTGATGCTTCAAATTAGGATGACTGAGAAAGTCTTTGAATTCCTGACTATTGAAAGGTGGGCTGTGGGTGAGTGTCTGTAAAGTTTCAGCACTCCGTCCATCAACTCCTTGTGTTTACTTTGTTCACCCTAAGTTGGCAGGGTATGCCCAGACGTGAGTCCCTTGCTCACTTTGCCACTAGATTCAAGCTAGCCTGGTTGATGAGGGCTGTTAGCCCGAAACCGGGTCCCAGGATGCTTATTTCCAGTCCAGGGAAGACATGGCTTAGCAGTTTGGCCTGGACTGTTCCCATGAGGCACAGGGTCAAGACTGATTTGCATATAGCTGTGTCTGAACTGGGGTGGCGGAGTGAACTAAAGAACGATGATGAATTCAACGCAGATCTGTGACTGGGGGTGAATGTCTGAAAAGTTTCAGCGCTCCATCGATCATCTCCTTGTGTTTGCTTTGTTCGCTCTAAGTTGGAAGGATATGCCCAGAAGTGGATCCCTTGCTCACTTTGCCACTGGATTCAAGCTAGCCTGGCTGAAGATGGCTGTTAGCCCAAAACCGGTCCCAGGATGCTTGCTTGCGGTCCAGGGAAGACATGGCTTGGCAGTTCGGGCTGGACTGTTCCCATGAGGCACAGGGTCAAGACTGATTTGTATATAGCTGTGTCTGAACTGGGGTGGTGAAGTGAGCTAAGGAACGATAATGGATTCAACCCAGATCTGTGACTGTGGGTGAGTGTCTGAAAAGTTTCAGCGCTCCGTCCATCATCTCCTTTTGTTTGAAAGGTGGGCTGTTGTCAGACTTTAAAGTCGCAGGAACACCTCAGGTCACAATGATGCTGTCTAATCTCTTAATGACACGTTCTTGAGTGATAGACAAGTGTTCATCAACGATCACTATCAGGTGATGTCCGTTGTCAGGAGGACCGAAGAAGTCCACTGCAATTCTTTCCCATGCATGCCTTGGCAACTCTGACATGCTTAATGGGTGTTGAGTGGTTTTCGATGACAGACAGTTGCATAGTTGACAGGCCTTTAATTCCTTTTCAACCCTCTCATTGAGATGTGGAAACCAGACTCAGAGAGCTTGTTTGTTGGCAACAATTCCACAATGTCCTTCATGGGCCACTTCAATCATTTGTTGTCGCAGACTCTGCGGAATGACAATTCTCGACCCTCGTACAATAATACTTTTCTGAGTAACGGGCAGTTCATCTTTGACATTCTTATATTTGTAATATTCACTTTCGCTGGTAAGAGGTTGAGGGTGCTGGTACAAAGACTGCTGTGTGATAATGTCTTTCAGATTCAATATGTCCCCTTCTTGACTTGCAGCAGTGACAGTTTGTTCATACCTGGGTCTGGTGGCTCAGTGGACATCCACTGCAGAGGCCTGTGTTTTGACCTCATGGTCACAGGTTCATATCCAGGCGAGTCCACTCAGCCTTTCATCCATCTGAGGTTGATAAAATGAGTACCACTGAGTTGGATAACAATAAACATCTGTTATTCAACACCAAGATGCCTCTGGGTGAATGTGCGTGTTACAAATACACATGTTATGTTATGCTTCTTTCAAAATGACAGCCGGAGTGTTTGATTTCATTATAAAATGTATGCAGGCTTCAGCCGTCTTAAAATGGGTGCTGACAGGGTTATGATCTTTCCTTGGACGATTCACGGTGATGTAGCTGTACTCTTGCAATAGCAGACCCCAACGTTCAATGCGACAAGGCATTTTTGCTTTTGCCTTTCCAAAGATATTTAATAATGCTTGATGATCAGTCACAAGTGTGAAGGGCTTCCCATACAAGAATACATGGAAATGTTCTCAAGCCTACACCACCGCCTAGCTCTCTTTCTCAGGTTACGAGTAAGGACATTCAGTTTGGGATAAACTTTTGTTGGCATACACCACAATGCGTCTTCAAGCCGTTGGGTGTCTATTGTGCTGTGCAAGGATGGCGCCCAACCCGACGGAGCTAGCACCAACAACACTCTCAATATGAAGCTTTGGATCAAAATATGCCATTTCAGTAGCATTCTCAAAAGCTTGCTTAATTTCCTGAGACTTTGCTTTCATTCATTTGTCCAAATAAAAGAAGTATTCTTTTAGTCAAGACTCTTAATGGTGCACTGACAGTGGCGCAGTCTCATAAGTATCTAGAAAAATAGGTGGCCATGCCAAGGGATGAACGTAACATGGAAACATCTTTTGGGGGACTGGCAGTTGACAGCACTTGCACTTTAGCAGGATCAGGTGCCGTGCCCCCACCAGAAAAGATATGGACAAAATGTTTTTACTTTGTCTTCCGGAACTCACATTTCTCAGCATTTAAGTTAAACTGGCATCAGTGAGCAACTGGCACACTTGAGTGAGAGCTTTGTTGCGCTGCTTCTGTTTAGCTCTGAAAACCAATATGTAATCTCTGTAATTGAAATCAGTAATGACAGGTTGCATGATACGGTTGTATGACACAACCATGCATGTCTAAACCACACATGTCTTAACCACGTGGTCTTTACAAGGACTGCATTTTTACCATGCATACCTTTACAACAAATTTAGTTGTAAAGGCATGATTGGTAAATGCATGTGTGGTAAAGATCCCATCCCAGCCCCTCCTGCCCTGAGCCCTCTTGCATTATCTACCCGCACCAGCCTTATTAACTACCCTGACCCCCTACCCTGAGCTCTCAAACCCAGACCGCTAGCTAAAATAAAGCTACCCTAGCACCCCTAGCCTGAAACCTAAAAACAGGCACTCACCCTGAAACCTGGCCCTCCCCTGCTTTGAGCCCTAAAAAGTGACCCCCTGCCCTCTAAACTACCCAGAGCCCAGACCCCGCCCTGAGCCCTATAACCAGCCCCATTCCTAAAACCTACCCCCACCTACCACCCCCGGCCCCAGCCCAACTTACCAAGCCATGTCCTGGTCCTTCTTCCTGCTGTAATCTTTCTGGTTATTTTCCTCGCACATCTGCTCACACAGCTAGAACACCGACTGCCTTAACCATGCACATTGTGGTTAAGTCATATGCATGGTTAATGCAAGCATTGTTCAGCTTGCTGAGAAACAGCATGCATGCTTAAGCCCGTGCTCTAAAGGCCATTTCCCACATGATACGTCGAATTACGTCTTGGAATAGCTCTGCAGCTGATGACACACTAAAACTTGGCCTCTTGTATGAAAGCTTGTAATGTACCTGCACTTCCCCTTGAGTTCCAACTGTTGAAATCCTTTGTGCAGATCCAGGTGAGAGAATTCCTTTACCCCATACAATTGTATTATCATGTCAGTAATGTGTGGACCTTGATTTCCTTCTCTTTTAGTGGCATTGTTTGCTTGACACATATCCACGCAGATGCATACAGCTACTTCACTGTTGTTTTTGGGCTACCACTATGAGAAAACCCAAGGAGTTTGACCAGTAGACTGCTCAATCAGATTGTGCTTTAGAAAATATTCGTTTCTTTTCAACAGCTTCTTGTAGTTGAAAGGCAATTTGTTTGTGTCTTTCAGTAATAGGACAGACATCCTCATTAATGTATAATTGGACATTCATAATCTTGAGTTTTCCCAATCTATGAAACAGCATAGAGAATTTACTCACTATTTCATGATGAGCATTGGTTATAGTTCATGGCTATCAATCCAATATCAGAAGGTATTTGACGCTGCACCTTGAAGTACATGAATGGTCGCTTGTTTTTTTATGCTTCTTTGTTGCCACAAATTAACCTTGAATTTTTAGTGGTGTCAATGCAGCCCATGTATAGTCTTTAGTTATCGATGGCGTAAGTAAGGGCACTGGAGACAGTTCATTATATTGCTCCTCAATCATAAAATGTATTGATGCAGCACTATTGATAATGAAAGGTATCGAATAACCAATAACCGTTAGTGTGATCGTCAGACAATGTTTGAATGACTTTGGTGCTTTGTCATGTTGATTCTCTTGGATGTAAGTTTTTCCTCACAGGTGGCCAGTGAGGTGAAATTGACATGGCACATGGGGTGGAGAGAACTCGCGGAGATACCTTAAATCTCCATCAGATTCTGCAAAGTTCTGCGAGCGGCGGAATTCTGGTCCGCCGTACATGCTTGTCAGTTGTTATAAATGTTCATTATTATCTTTGCAGGCTAACATGGCAATGAACGACCTTCTCATCTCCCTAACTTCAAGAGAAATAGCCCTTGCACTGTGCGAATTTCTTAGATCTTTAGTAGACCTAGATGGACACTCAGACCTAGCTCCACATGAAGTCGAAAATGAGAGAAAAGCGTTGGAAAGTACAGAATGCCTTTGTGGAGCAGAAGGAGTTTGCCACTTTGATGGCAACAACAATGCAGCATGATGCATCTATCTGAGTTCAAAATAAATGGCTCACCTCATGATGAGGGGTGCCTTCTTCCTCCTCCACACCATAGATGGATGCTGTACTCAGCAGCACCCCATTCATGTGGGGAAGTCTGGGGTGTACCATCCTCTATGTCTATGTCTGTAGCTACGTCATGACTGAGGAACATTTTGGTCCTGCCTACACAGTGTGTGAGGGCGTATTGGATTGAGCCAGTAGAACGTCATCTTAAAGTCATTTGCTGCCTTTCAGTTCCAGCCTGAGCTTTGTACAGACAACATTGAAAACAAGAAGATTCATGCATTTCTCTACATCTCCACATGCAGTACCCCCGTGTGCTGGCATATCAGGCACATTCAGTGTGCGCACATTATGTTACAACCACTCTTGATAGTTGTTTTCACATTTTCCACACAGGCATGCAGCTGATTTTTTTTATTCTCTCAGCTACCGTCCACCATGAACGCTGTCTAATGATGCTGCCTAGAACAACCACAGCTTTTGGCCTCGCCCCGGTAACATCATCGACTTGCTGACAAATAGTCACATGCTCCCCTGACACTCGCAGGCGAATGCCCAAGTCATTCTTCTGTGTTCAACTTTTAAAATCTACCCTTCATTGAACTATCCATAGAACTGTTCCCCCCACAGCTTCACAATGCACCTTTTGAGGTGGAACACTTAAAGGGACAGCAGCAGCCTGTTTCGTGTGACTCAGTCTAGCAATGCCCCAAAACGGTGCAAACCGTAAACCTCCTTTTATTATACCCCTCAGACTCGCGTTAACTACTAAGGCTCAAGATTAATTAACGTATTTTAGATCAAGACCATAGTTCATACTGATGAGATGCAGAAAGGAAAAAAAAGAAACCCGGTTGGCACCAGAAAATTCTACCATGTGGCAGTTGGTGGAGATTTTGGGCGGTGGTGGCTTCAAGAAAGCAGTGGCATTGTAACCATTGGTGGAACTTATTGACGCGGAGTGTATAGTTCTCTCCACCCCTGCTTGGTGATCTTGTCCATGCAAATCATCTCTGAGGCCTTGTGATGTGCTGGGCTCTGGATCATCTATGACAATGCCAGGAAATGCGACCCCTTTCTTGGTCTCCATTGGAGAAGCAAACGGTCACAATTCCGATCTCCACTCGGCTCTCTGCACTTTGGGAACCTTTGGAGTTGTTCTGAGCCCCTCTCTGCAACTTTGTTGGGGTGCAGCTTCAAATATGGACGGCTCTGCAAGCACAAGCCAAGTGCTTTCCCTGATGTCACTCCCTCCAGTGCTGTAGCATGATTACTCTCTTTACTAAGAACTGGTAAGCAGATGACAGTTGCTTGTATCACTTTATCTTTAAGCATCCTTTTTGTGCTTTTCAACACCTTGTTGATCTCTGCCTCACAGGCCTGTTCTCTCAAAACCTGGTTGTATCCACCTATAGCGTTGTCACCACATATGAATGTATGGCTTTTGAGCTGCATAGCAACGCAGCACCTTTTTGTATGGCCTTCCCATCAGATTCTTGGCCACTGATGTGTAAACTTTTCAGTGATGCTTTCATTAGCGTCAAATACTTTTCACAGAGCTAAGCCTGTGCTTTTGAGTCCCTGTACGCCAAACGTTGAGTCCATATTTCAACGGAGGCACATGTGGCACGTACGAGCAGTTTGCTAGACTGTGGCAAACTCTGGGTGAGCACTGTTGATCTTCATTTTGCTTATCACCTATCTCTTCACCAGTTTTAGCATCCTTCTAAGCCTGGGTACTCACCAATGACTTTGCCACACACAGAGCTTAGTATAACACGTCTTTATTCTTCTATGTGTAACTGCAAACTCAATATTCTAAACCTGAATTTAATTCACAAGGCTCTCATGCTTATGTCACAGTTCTAGAGTCGATCAGGACTCACAAAGTTTCCGTCATTACACTACACTGGGTCCTCCATAAAATGCACTATTGCAGGCACACTCCCTCAGTAAATATTCATAGCTCACTTTCAGTTCAGCATTACTACCTCTATACATTGTACCCTCACACGTACACATGCATTCAGGACACACACTCAGACTGAGTGCCCGGTTCAGCACTTAAGCTTTTCTATCTTTAACAATGGTGTTTTATTTCAAAACACACGCACTCAGAGCACACACCCACACATTATGTGTGCAATGTACAACTCTTCACCCTCTATGTATTGTACTTCACACAATCACACATACACCTGGTGCATGCATGAGACAGGACTACATTTCTCATGTAATGTATTCCTCTCAGGCATACATACACATGGTGCATGTATTATCCACACATGCACTACACTGTACTGCTCTATCCCTGTACTGTACCCTTCCCAGGCACACATACATCCAGCACAGAGTCACTACCCCTGCGCTACGCAGTACCACATATCTACCTCATGTAGGCCACGGCTGAGTTAAGCACACAGCTGCTGAACTTTTAAAAGGGTGACTGAGCCTGTAGACCTCACATCAGTGACACAGAGTAGCAAGAATTGGCAAAGCAAATAAGTCTCTGCAATGCCTGACCTATTAGCCCGAAATCATAGGATCACAGGATGTTGAGCCGAAGCCAAGTCTCTTTGTCCCCTTTTAGAGTTTATTGTCCTTCTTCTCCTAACACAAAAAAGCGATTCAAAGGGACCTGTGCTGGCTGCATTATATCACTTTTTTCAGGGACTTTCAGCCATGCTGAACTGCAGATGTGCTGCTAGTCAACATGGCTAAAAGACATTCATATTGACAAGACCAATAGCTCAGACATTGCCAAAATCTATTGGCTGTGCCAATGCTTGTTCGTGTTGACAGGGTCTTGTTGAACAAATTTGGAAGTGATAGTGAGAAATAGTTGAGGAGCTTTGAAGTAAAGTGAGGACGTGTCGTAACAGCCAAAGCTACCTACAGGGGAACTGAGGAGTAGGTTGGAATCTCAGGGTCGGCTGAACAGTTTGTGATTTTGGGCAAATCACTTAAGCTGCCCCCTATATACTAAAATAAATGTGTCATTGTGTAATGCAACTGGTGAGCACTTAAAGCACTCCAATACCATTGACTCATGCTCGAGATATGGCAACAGGCAAGGCGGAGGTAGGAGGTCTGAGTAGTGCAGAGAAGGTACTACAGCACGGACGTGTTGTAGGTCACAGTAAGCAGAGCTTGTCTCTGACCCTGTGTATCTCAGCCAACAATGTCTCATGAGACAACTGCACCCGCCGACATCTCACTGCTTCTACGTCACACAGGGCCTTCAGACGTAGTAAAAATACTTCCCGAGCAGTCTTGGAGGCTGCAATACCTTGACCACATTACCACTCGCACACGACACACGACGATTCCCCCCACACTCCCTTCATCTACTCATGCACCCTTTGCCCTCCCCGCGCTCTCGAACAGGGCAGCGCACTGAAGTCCGATACAGAGCTCTACAAATTCCAGGTGACATAACAGAGGTACTGAGGCTTTAAGTGGGATGAATACATTGGGGGGGCTCCCAAAGGGGTGTGGCCAATATAATCAAGGGCGTGGCTTAAAATACATAAGCTAAAAAATCTATATTTACCATAGTGTCCGGCCCAAAAAATTTGCTGTTTCTGTCATTGTATTCAGATAAATATTACAACATGTAACATTACACCTACAACAAGCCAGGACTATTAGCTTTGTCAGTTGTTATTAACTGGATTAGATAAATAAGCAACAACTTTCAAAGCCTTTCAAATGTGGCTAAGACCTGCAATTACAGAGTCTACACGCCGAGTTTTTGACTGCCATGTCAACCTGGCAAGTGCACCCACTTGTCAGGCCCGAACCATCCCCCTTTCTTACATGGAAGTCACCCCTAAGGTAAGCCCAAGGTAACCCCATGGGCAGGGTGCAGCGCATGTTAAAATTAGGAAATGCACTGGTGTGTATTACATTTCCTGATAGTGAAATACTGTGCATTTCATGTTTCACTATTGCAACAACTAGCTCTCCCAAGACTATCATTGGAGGTGCCTTGCAACATTTTACCAGTGTACCTTTCAATTGGGAACAGCTGGAGATTTGGAGTTTAGTATCTCTGAGCTCAAAATTTAATCACACACCTTTTTAGTAAAGGTGGTTTTTAAATTGTGTGTTTGAAAATGCAACTTTTAGAAAGAGGACATTTTCTTGTTTAACCATCCTGTTTGCCTGTAACTACTTGTGGATTCACCATCTGGTTTCAAAGTGACTGGGGCTTTTTGTGCATTCCCTACAGATACTCACGCAAAGGGAGCTGAGGTGTGCCCTGCATAAGCTGATTGGCAATCCTGGGCTAGAGCGGTGGGAGGATTTGCCACTAACACAGGAATAGGCTGTGACTGCTCTGCACAATGCTCTCTCCATCTCATGTAGTGAAACTGGGCCAGGGACGACAAAACTGGTTTTACTGAGCAAGAGAGACTTTCTAAAAAAAGACTTCCAAGGGAAAAAATTGTACAAGTATTAGACCTAAAACCCCAGAGCTTTAGATTACTTCAAGAGGAACCTTTGCCAAGGAAAAGAGCTGAAGAGCTGTGAGGAGAAGACTGCCCCTTTGTTGTGTGTTGCTTTGCAGGGTTGGCCTGTAGTTTCTGCTTCTACCAAGGAGAGGACAAAGACTGGACTTTTCTGTAAAACCTGCTTCTTGAGAAGAGTCTCCAAGGGTGTGTGTGTGCTTGCTTCCTGTTCGGAAGTCTCAGGGACACAAAGACGTCACTTAAAGCCTTCTTGAGCTCCACTGCTGGAAGTTCTGACCTGCTTTGGGGTGCCTATTCCAGTTCTCGGCCCTTAGAGGTTATTCCTGCTACAGAAAGCTGTGAAGAACTGAAGCAATCTACAAAATCAGCGCATTGCTCTTCTTGCGGCTGAATTTTCTAATGGAACACCGCCGTGCACAATAAATTCCTGGTGAATAGCCCCATGCAGCCGAAGAACTCGACACAGCACCTGCCAGTGCCCTGAGAAACCCCAGTAAATCAACTCCAATGCAGGGCCTGCTGTGTGGCTAAAGGAATCAACACACCACCAGTCAACGGCTATGGAAATCCACGCAGCACCTGTAGTTTTTCTGACGCGAAACACCTGCAGACCAAATTGCCTGAGAAATGGACGCCTCACTTCCTCCCTACAGTGTGGATACGACTGATCACGTCTCATGCTTGCAGCAGAACTGTCACATCGCTTCTGCAAGGACTCAGAAACTGATGCATCACTGTGTTTTTCAATGCTTCCCTCCTCTGTAGCTGTTTGCCTTGTGGAGTTTGACATATTTGAAGTACTCTGTGTAAAAATTACGATAGATTTCTATGGATAGAATTGCTTGAAACAATTAACAGTTTTATTTTGTATATGTTGGACTTTTGTCCTTTTGGTCGTGTTTGGGCTAAATAAAAATATTTTATTTTTTTAAACTGGTGTGGTGTGCATTAGTAGTATTTTCACTGTGTTACTGTGTATGTTTTGAACAAATACTTTGCACATTGCCTCTGAGATAAGCCTGACTGCTTGTGCCAAGCTATCCATGGGGTGAGCTGGGTTATCATATGTGAGTAATCCCCTTAGCCTGACTAAAAGGAAGGGTCCCTACTTGAACATGGTGCAAGCCACTACCAACTAGAGACTCCCAATTCTAACAAGTGCTGTTTGAGTTTTAACAACTTTTAACCCCTTCGCTGCTAGGCCTTTTCCCCCCTGTGGTTAGCCTTTTTTTTGGCTATTTGGGGTAGGTCGCGCTTAGGCCCCTGTAACATTTTGACCACATAAGGTATCCACGCCAAATTTGCGTCCTTTTTTTCCAACCTAATGAGGATTCTAAAGCTACCCAGTTTTTGTGGATTCCCCTGGATGGGACCAAGAAATTAGCCAAAATACAGGTAAATGTTGTTTTATTTGGGAAAAATTGGAAAAAAGGGCTACAGATGAAAGCGTCTGTTTTTTCCCTGCAAATGGTATGTAAAAAGGGATTATGGTGCTGAAATCACCATCTTCCCAGCTTTCAGGCACATGCAGAACTTTGTCAGAAAACCAAAATTGTTTACACAGTTTTGCCATTTTTCTGGGACATAGTCTATTTTTGCTATTTTTTGTGCTTTCTTCCAGTTAATGGTAGAAATGGGTATAAAAGCAATAATGGATCCTGGAAAGCTATACAGTTTAGAAACGTAGACACATTTCTGAATTCAGCAAGGAGTCATTTGTGTAGATCCTTCAAGGTTTCTTGTTAGAAACTAACTGTCGAATATAGGAAAAATTGAAAATTAGTTGAATAAAACAGCCATTTGTGTCAACGTTTTCACCTGTAATTTCTTCTAATTATGACAACTGTTTGAAAGCAATATACCATTACATCTGCTGGACCTTTCTGATTGTGGGCATATATAGGACTTGTAGGTTCACCAGGAACCTGACGAATTGAGAGCCAATAACTGAGCAGTGTCTTGCAATGGCTTTTTATTATGTACCGGGTATATAGCAATTCATTTTGGAAAATACATACACAAAAAAATCTGTATGAGAGACACCTATGTATTTCTGAAATTGGATTAAAATATAGAGTTTAGAAACAGTAGATATTTGCACATTTCTGAAATTGTGAGTACCCATACTAGCATGTGTATTATAGGTAATTTTTCAAAATGACTTCATTTTTACACATTGTCTTTCATTTGGAAGGCAGAAATGCATCAAAAGTCAATAGGTAATAACAGTTGCTCTACAATTCTGTGTTACCCTAAATCTCCCGATAAAAATGGTTCCTCACTTGCGTGGGTAGGCCTAGTGCCCGCAACAGAAAACGACTCGAAACACAACGTGGACACACCAAAATTTTACAGTGAAAACTGACCCTTTATTTGCTAAGTGACTAGCTGTAGATTTTGAACCCTAGCTCTGCTGGCACCTGGCGAAACCTATACATTTTTTAAAACTAGACACCCAGGGGAATCTAGAATGGGGTGACTTGACTGGCTCTTACCAGGTTCTATTACCCAGAATCCCTTGCAAACCTAAAGATTTAAAAAAAAAAAACATATTTTCCTCACATTTCTGTGGTGGAAAGTTCTGGAATCTGCATGAATCCACAAAATTCCACCTACCCTGCATTCTGTGAAGTCTTCCAAGACAAATGGTACCTCACTTGTGTGGGTAGGCCTAGGGCCCATGACAGGAAACGGCCCAAAACACGACGTGGACACACCACATTTTCACAGTGAAAACTTACACTTTTTTTGCAAATTCTAGATTTTGAACCCTAACTCTCCCAGCACCTAAGGAAACCTAGAAAACCTATGAATTTTTGAAAACTAGACACCCAGGGGAATCCAGGATAGGATGACTTGACTGGCTCTCTTCAGGTTCTGTTACCCAGAATGCCTTGCAAACCAAAAGTTTGTCCAAAAAAACACGGTTTCCTCACATTTCTGTGGAGGAAAGTTCTGTAATCAGCGTGGATCCACAAAATTCCACCAACCCAGCATTCCCCAACATCTTCTGAGAAAAATGGTACCTCACTTTTGTGGGTAGACCTAGTACCCGCAACAGGAAACGGCCCAAAATGCAACATGAACACACCAAATTTTCACAGTGAAAACTGACCCTTTTTTTGTAAAGTGCCTAGCTCTGGAAAGTTCTGGAATCTGCATGAATCCACAAAATTCCACCTACCCTGCATTCTGTGAAGTCTTCCAAGACAAATGGTACCTCACTTGTGTGGGTAGGCCTAGGGCCCATGACAGGAAACGGCCCAAAACACGACGTGGACACACCACATTTTCACAGTGAAAACTTACACTTTTTTTGTAAAGTGCCTAGCTGTGGATTTTGAACCGTAGCTCTGCCGGCACCTAGAAAACCTAGCAAAACTATACATTTTTTAAAACTAGCCACCCAGGGAATTCCAGGGAGATATGGCTTGCGTGGATCCCCTAACGTTTTCTTACCCAGAATCCCCTGCAAACCTCATATTTAACTGAAGAAATCACTTTTTCCACACATTTTTGTGTGGGAAAGTTGTGGCATCACCGGGCTGACACAGTGATGCCACAACTTTCCTACCACCCAGCGTTCCCACAGGTATCCCGATAAAAATGGTATCTCACTCTTGTGGGAGGCCCAAGTACCCGTGACAGGAAAGGGCCCAAAACGTATTGAGGCGACATGAAAATTGCCTATCACAAAATGACCTGGTTTTGCAAGAGGGGTCACCTGGGTTTTTGCCCCCGTGCTCGGTGGCCAGCTAGGTAAAGCTACCAAACCCCCACATTTCTGAAAACTAGACACCTGGGGAATTCTAGGGAGGTATGGTTTGCGTGGATCCCCAACGTTTTCTTACCCAGAATCCCCTGCAAACCTCAAATTTTGCTGAAAATATCCCTTTTTTCACACATTTGTGTGTGGGAAATTTGTGGCACTCTTTGGGCTGACACAAATTTTCTACCACCCAGCGTTCCCCCAGGTCTCCTGATAAAAATGGTGCCTTACTTGTGTGGGAGGCCCAAGTACGCGCGACAGGCAAGGGCCTAAAACTTATTGAGGTGAGATCAAAATTGCCTATCACGAAACAACCTGGTTTTGCAAGGGAGGTCACTTGGGTTTTTGGCCCTGTGCTCGGCGGCCAGCTACGGAAACCTACCAAACCAACACCTTTCTAAAAACTAGACACCCAGGGGATTACAGGGAGGTACGGCTTGCGTGGATCCTCTAATGTTTTCTTACCCAGATTCCACTGCACACCTCAAATTTAACTGAAAAAATCAACTTTTCCACAATTATTGTGAGTGAAAGTTTTGGCATCACCGGGCTTACACAAATTTCCTACCACCCAGCGTTCCCACAGGTCTCCGGATCAAAAATGGTGCCTCACTCATGTGGGAGGCCCAAGTACTCGCGACAGGCAAGGGCCCAAAACTTATTGAGGTGACTTCAAAATTGCCTATCACAAAACGACCTGGTTTTGCAAGGAGGGTCACCTGGGTTTTTGGCCCCATGCTCGGCGGCCAGCTAGGGAAACCTACCAAACTCACACCTTTCTGAAAACTAGACATAATGGGGATTCCAGGGAGGTATGGCTTGCATGGATCCCCCAATATTTTCTTACCCAGAATCCCCTGCAAACCTCAAATTTACCTGAAAAAATCACTTTTTCCACAAATTTTTGTGTGGGAAAGTTGTGGCATCTCTGGGCTGACACACATTTCCTACCACCCAGCGTTCCCCCAGGCCTCCCGATAAAAATGGTGCCTCACTCGTGAGGGAGGCCCAAGTATCCGCGATCGGCAAGGGCCCAAAACCTATTGAAGCGACATCAAAATTGATTATCACATAATGACCTGGTTTTGCAAGGGGGTCGCCTGGATTTTTGGCCCCGTGCTCGGTGGCCAGCTAGGGAAACCCACCAAACCCACACATATCTGATAACTACACACCAGGAAAATTCCAGGGAGGTATGGCTTGCGTGTATTCCCCAAAGTTTTCTTACCCAGAATCCCCTGCAAACCTCAAATGTAGCTGACAAAATCACTTTTTCCACACATTTTTGTGTGGGAAAGTTGTGGTATCACAGGGCTGACACAAATTTCCTACCACCCACCGTTCCCCCAGGTCTCCCGATAAAAATGGTGCCTCACTCATGTGGGAGGCCCAAGTACTCGCGACAGGCAAGGGCCCAAAACGTATTGAGGTGACGTCAAAATTGCCTATGACAAAACGACCTGGTTTTGCAAGGAGGGTCACCTGGGTTTTTGGCCACATGCTCGGCGGCCAGCTAGGGAAACCTACCAAACCCACACATTTCTGAAAACTAGACACCCGGGGTATTCCAGGGAGGTATAGCTTGCGTGGATCCCCCAACGTTTTCTTACCCAGAATCCCCTGCACACCTCAAATTTACCTGAAAAAATCACTTTTCCACACATTTTTGTGAGGGAAAGTTGTGGCATCACGGGGCTGACAAAAATTTCCTACCACTCGGCATTCCCCCAGGTCTCCCGATCACAAATGGTGCCTCACTCGTGCGGGAGGCCCAAGTACCCACGACGGGCAAGGGCCCAAATCGTATTGAGGTGACATCAAAATTGGCTATCACAAAACAACCTGATTTTGCAAGTGGGTCACCTGGATTTTTGGCCCCCATACCCGGCAGCCAGCTAGGGAAACCTACCAAACCCACACATTTATGAAAACTAGACACCCGGGGGATTCCAGCGAGGTATGACTTGCGTGGATCCCCCAAAGTTTTCTTACCCAGGATCCCCTGCAAACCTCAAATTTACTTGAAAGAATAACTTTTTCCACACATTTTTGTGTGGGGAAGGTTGTGGCACCAACGGGCTGACTCTAATTTCATAGCACCTTGCGTTCCCCCAGGTCTCCCAATAAAAATGGTGCCTCACTCGTGTGGGAGGCCCAAGTACCCGCGACAGGCAAGGGCCCAAAACTTATTGAAGCGACATGAGAATTGGCTATCACAAAATGACCTGGTTTTGAATGGGGGATTACCTAGGTTTTTGGCCCCGTGCTCGGCGGCCAGCTAGGGACACCTACCAAACCCACACATTTTTTAAACCTAGACACCCTGAAAATTCCAGGGAGGTATGGCTTGCATGGATCCCCCAACGTTTTCTTACCCAGAATCCCCTGCAAACCTCAAATTTAGCTGAAACAATTACTTTTTCCACACATTTTTGTGTGGGAAAGTTGTGGTATCACCGGGCTGACATAAACTTCCTACCAGCCAGCATTCCCTCAGGTCTCCCGATAAAAATGGTGCCTCACTCGTGTGGGAGGCCCAAGTACCTGCGACAGGCAAGGGCCCAAAACATATTGAGGCAACATCATTATTGCCTATCACAAAACGACCTGGTTTTGCAAGGAGGGTCACCTATGTTTTTGGCCCCCGTGCTCGGCGGCCAGCTACGGAAACCTAACAAACCCACACATTTCTGAAAACTAGACACCCGGGGTATTCCAGGGAGGTATGGCTTGCGTGGATCCCTCAACGCTTTTTTACCCAGAATCCCCGGCACACCTCAAATTTACCTGAAAAAAATCACTTTTCCACACATTTTTGTGAGGGAAAGTTGTGGCATCACGGGGCTGACACAAATTTCCTACCACCCAGCATTCCCCAGGTCTCCCGATCAAAAATGGTGCCTCACTCGTGTGGGAGGCCCAAGTACGTGCGACAGTCAAGGGCCTAAAACTTATTGATGCGACATCAAAATTGCCTATCACAAAACGACATGGTTTTGCAAGGGGGGGTCACTTGGGTTTTTGGCCCTGTGCTCGGCGGCCAGCTAGGGAAACCTACAAAACCAACACCTTTCTGAAAACTAGACACCCGGGGGATTACAGGGAGGTATGGCTTGCGTGGATCCCCTAACGTTTTCTTACCCAGATTCCCCTGCACACCTCAAATGTAACTAAAAAATTCACCCTTTCCACACATTTTTGTGAGGGAAAGTTGTGGCATCACCGGGCTGACACAAATTTCCTACCACCCAGCTTTGCCCAGGTCTCTGGATAAAAAATGGTGCCTCACTCATGTGGGAGGCCCAAGTACTCGCGACAGGCAAGGGCCCAAAACTTATTGAGGTGACATCAAAATTGCCTATCACAAAATGACCTAGTTTTGCAAGGAGGGTCACCTGGGTTTTTGGCCCCATGCTTGGCGGTCAGCTAGGGAAACCTACCAAACCCACACATTTCTGAAAACTAGACAAAATGGGGATTCCAGGGAGGTATGGCTTGCATGGATCCCCCAATGTTTTCTTACCCAGAATCAAATTTACCTGAAGAAATCACTTTTTCCACACATTTTTGTGTGGGAAAGTTGTGGCATCTCTGGGCTGACACAAATTTCCTACCACCCAGCGTTCCCCCCGGTCTCCCGATAAAAATGGTGCCTCACTCGTATGGTAGGCCCAAGTACCTGCGACAGGCAAGGGCACAAAACGTATTGAGGCGACATCATTATTGCCTATCACAAAACGACCTGGTTTTTCAAGGGTGGGTCACCAGGGTTTTTGGCCCCGTGCACGGCGGACAGCTATGGAAACCTACCAAACCCACACATTTATGAAAAATAGACACCCGGGGGATTCCAGCGAGGTATGGCTTGCGTGGATCCCCCAACATTCTCTTACCCAGAATCCCCTGCAAACCTCAAATTTAGCTGAAAAAATTACTTTTTCCACATATTTTTGTGTGGGGAAGGTTGTGGCACCACCGGTATGACTCAAATTTCCTAGCACCCAGCGATCCCCCAGGCTTCCCGATAAAAATGGTGACTCACGCGTGAGGGAGGCCCAATTACCCGTGACCGGCAAGGGCGCAAAATCTATTGAGGCGACATCAAAATTGCTTATCACATAACGACCTGGTTTAACAAGGGGGTCACCTGGGTTTTTGGCCCCCTCCTCAGCTTGCCAGCTAGGGAAACCCACCAAACCCACACATATCTAGAAACTACACACCAGGGAAATTCAAGGGAGGTATGGCTTGCATGGATTCCCCAAAGTTTTATTACTAAGAATCCCCTGCAAACCTCAAATGTAGCTGAAACAATCACTTTTTCCACACATTTCTGTGTGGGAAAGTTGTGGTATCACCGGGCTGACACAAATTTCCTACCACCCAGCGTTCCCCCGGTCTCCCGATAAAAATGGTGCCTCACTCGTGTGGTAGGCCCAAGTACCTGGGACAGGCAAGGGCACAAAACGTATTGAGGCGACATCATTAATGCCTATCAGAAAACAACCTGGTTTTTCAAGGGGGGTCACCAGGGTTTTTGGCCCCGTGACCGGCGGCCAGCTATGAAAACCTACCAAACCCACACATTTATGAAAACTAGACACCCGGGGGATTCCAGCGAGGTATGGCTTGCGTGGATCCCCCAAAGTTTTCTTACCCAGAATTCCCTGCAAACCTCAAATTTACTTGAAAGAATAACTTTTTCCACATATTTTTGTGTGGGGAAGGTCGTGGCACCACCGGGATGACTCAAATTTCCTAGCACCCAGCGATCCCCCTGGCCTCCCGATAAAAATGGTGACTCACGCGTGAGGGAGGCCCAATTACCCGCAACCGGCAAGGGCACAAAATCTATTGAGGCGACATCAAAACTGCTTATCACATAATGACCTGGTTTAAAAAGGGGGTCACCTGGGTTTTTGGCCCCGTCCTCAGCGGCCAGCTAGGGAAACCCACCAAACCCACACATATCTAAAAACTACACACCAGGGAAATTCAAGGGAGGTATGGCTTGCGTGGATTCCCCAAAGTTTTCTTACCCAGAATCCCCTGCAAACCTCAAATGTAGCCGAAACAATCACTTTTTTCACACATTTTTGTGTGGGAAAGTTGTGGTATCACCGGGCTGACACAAATTTCCTACCACCCAGCGTTCCCCCAGTCTCCCGATAAAAATGGTGCCTCACTCGTATGGTAGGCCCAAGTACCTGCGACAGGCAAGGGCACAAAACGTATTGAGGCGACATCATTATTGCCTTTCACAAAACAACCTGGTTTTTCAAGGGGGGTCACCAGGGTTTTTGGCCCCATAAATGGCGGCCAGCTATGGAAACCTACCAAACCCACACATTTATGAAAACTAGACACCCGGGGGATTCCAGCGAGGTATGGCTTGCGTGGATCCCCCAAAGTTTTCTTACCCAGAATTCCCTGCAAACCTCAAATTTACTTGAAAGAATAACTTTTTCCACATATTTTTGTGTGGGGAAGGTTGTGGCACCACCTGGATGACTCAAATTTCCTAGCACCCAGCGATCCCCCGGGCCTCCCGATAAAAATGGTGACTCACACGTGAGGGAGGCCCAATTACCCGCAACCGGCAAGGGCACAAAATCTATTGAGGCGACATCAAAACTGCTTATCACACAATGACCTGGTTTAAAAAGGGGGTCACCTGGGTTTTTGGCCCCGTCCTCAGCGGCCAGCTAGGGAAACCCACCAAACCCACACATATCTAAAAACTACACACCAGGGAAATTCAAGGGAGGTATGGCTTGCGTGGATTCCCCAAAGTTTTCTTACCCAGAATCCCCTGCAAACCTCAAATGTAGCCGAAACAATCACTTTTTTCACACATTTTTGTGTGGGAAAGTTGTGGTATCACCGGGCTGACACAAATTTCCTACCACCCAGCGTTCCCCCAGTCTCCCGATAAAAATGGTGCCTCACTCGTATGGTAGGCCCAAGTACCTGCGACAGGCAAGGGCACAAAACGTATTGAGGCGACATCATTATTGCCTTTCACAAAACAACCTGGTTTTTCAAGGGGGGTCACCAGGGTTTTTGGCCCCATGAACGGCGGCCAGCTATGGAAACCTACCAAACCCACACATTTATGAAAAATAGACACCCGGGGGATTCCAGCGAGGTATGGCTTGCGTGGATCCCCCAACATTGTCTTACCGAGAATCCCCTGCAAACCTCAAATTTAGCTGAAAAAATTACTTTTTCCACAAACTTTTGTGTGGGAAAGTTGTGGTATCACCGGGCTGACACAAACTTCCTACCACCTGGCATTCCCCCAGGTCTCCCGATAAAAATGGTGCCTCACTCGTGTGAGAGGCCCAAGTACCTGCAACAGACAAGGGCTCAAAATGTATTGAGGCAACATCATTATTGCCTATCACAAAACGACCTGGTTTTGCAAGGGGGGTCACCTGGGTTTTTGTCCCCGTGCTCGGCGGCCAGCAACGGAAACCGAACAAACTCACACATTTCTGAAAACTAGACACCCGGGGTATTCCAGCGAGGTATGGCTTGCGTGGATCCCCCAACTTTGTCTTACCCTGAATCCCCTGCACACCTCAAATTTACCTGAAAAAATCACTTTTCCACACATTTTTGTGTGGGAAAGTTGTGGCATCTCCGGGCTGACACAAATTTCCACCACCCAGCGTTCCCCCAGGCCTCCCGATAAAAATTGGTACTCACTCGTGAGGGAGGCCCAATTACCCGCGACCTGCAAGGGCCCCAAACCTATTGAGGCGACATCAAAATTGCTTATAACATAATGACCTGGTTTAACAAAGGGGGTCACCTGGGTTTTTGGCCCCGTCCTCAGCGGCCAGCTAGGGAAACCCACCAAACCCACACATATCTAAAAACTACACACCAGGGAAATTCCAGGGAGGTATGGCTTGCGTGGATTCCCCAAAGTTTTCTTACCCAGAATCCCCTGCAAACCTCAAATGTAGCTGAAACAATCACTTTTTCCACACATTTTTGTGTGGGAAAGTTGTGGTATCACCGGGCTGACACAAATTTCCTACCACCCAGCGTTCCCCCGTTCTCCCGATGAAAATGGTGCCTCACTCGTGTGGTAGGCCTAAGTACCTGCGACAGGCAAGGGCACAAAACTAAGGGTGGGCGTAGTTCGCGAAGTAGCACTTCGCGAAGCTACGCAAAATGCAGTTTGCACTACGCGAGCTTCGCGTAGCACTTCGCGAACTGCGTAGTAACATGTTCGCACTGTGCAAGATGTTGTTTTCAATGATTGCACAGTGCGGACAAGCAACCGGCACTGTGCAATCATTGAAAATGGCATCTTGCACAGTGCGAGCTGTAGTTTTCTGCTGCTCGAGGAGATTTTTACTCGAGCGGCAGCTTTCTCAACGCGAACTAGTAGTTTCTCATCGCGAGCGGTCGCGAGCATACGCGACCCCTCGCAATGAGAAACCTGACCTCCTCGCGTTGGGAATCTCGCCGGGAGGTTTATTTTCCTTGTTCGCGATCGCCAACTTGATGTTGCTGATCGCGAACAAGGAAAAAGTCTCGCCGGGATGTCATTTTGCTTGCTCGCGGTCGCCAACTTGACGTTGAGGACCGCGAGCAAGCAAAAAATGACCGCAGCACTACGCAAGACTACGCTACGCGTGTTCGCACTGTGCTACGTGCAATTCGCGTAGTGCGAAGTAGCGCGAACTTCGCAAACTTCGCGAGCGTAGCGTAGTGCTTTGCCCAGGCCTACACAAAACGTATTGAGGCGACATCATTAACACCTATCAGAAAACGACCTGGTTTTTCAAGGGGGGTCACCAGGGTTTTTGGCCCTGTGCACGGCGGCCAGCTATGGAAACCTACCAAACCCACACATTTATGAAAACTAGACACCCGGGGGATTCCAGTGAGGTATGGCTTGCGTGGATCCCCCAAAGTTTACTTACCCAGAATTCCCTGCAAACCTCAAATTTACTTGAAAGAATATCTTTTTCCACATTTTTTTGTGTGGGGAAGGTTGTGGCACCACCGGGATGACTCAAATTTCCTAGCACCCAGCGATCCCCCAGGTCTCCCGATAAAAATGGTGCCTCACTCGTGTGGGAGGCCCAAGTACCCGCGACAGGCAAGGGCCCAAAACTTTTTGAGGCGACATCAAAATTGCTTATCACAAAACGACCGGGTTTTGCAAGGCGGGTCACCTAGGTTTTTGGCCCCTTGCTCGGCGGCCAGCTAGGGAATCCTACCAAACCCACACATTTCTGAAAACTAGACACCCGGGAAATTCCAGGGAGCTATGGCTTGTGTGGATCCCCCAATATTGTCTTACCCAGAATCCCCTGCAAACCTCAAATTTAGATGAAAAAATTACTTTTTCCACAAAGTTTTGTGTGGAAAAGTTGTGGTATCACCGGGCTGACACAAACTTCCTACCACCCGGCGTTCCCCCAGGTCTTCTGAAAAAAATGGTGCCTCACTCGTGTGAGAGGCCCAAGCACCTGCGACAGGCAAGGGCACAAAACGTATTGAGGCGACATCATTAATGCCTATCAGAAAACGACCTGGTTTTTCAAGGGGGGTCACCAGGGTTTGTGGCCCCGTGCACGGCGGCCAGCTATGGAAACCTACCAAACCCACACATTTATGAAAACTAGACACCTGGGGGATTCCAGCGAGGTATGGCTTGCGTGGATCCCCCAACATTGTCTTACCGAGAATCCCCTGCAAACCTCAAATTTAGCTGAAAAAATTACTTTTTCCACAAACTTTTGTGTGGGAAAGTTGTGGTATCACCGGGCTGACACAAACTTCCTACCACCTGGCATTCCCCCAGGTCTCCCGATAAAAATGGTGCCTCACTCGTGTGAGAGGCCCAAGTACCTGCAACAGACAAGGGCTCAAAATGTATTGAGGCAACATCATTATTGCCTATCACAAAACGACCTGGTTTTGCAAGGGAGGTCACCTGGGTTTTTGTCCCCGTGCTCGGCGGCAAGCAACGGAAACCGAACAAACTCACACATTTCTGAAAACTAGACAGCCGGGGTATTCCAGGGAGGTATGGCTTGCGTGGATCCCCCAACTTTTTCTTACCCTGAATCCCCTGCACACCTCAAATATACCTGAAAAAAATCACTTTTCCACACATTTTTGTGTGGGAAAGTTGTGGCATCTCCGGGCTGACACAAATTTCCACCACCCAGCGTTCCCCCAGGCCTCCTGATAAAAATGGTGACTCACTCGTAAGGGAGGCCCAATTACCCGCGACCTGCAAGGGCCCCAAACCCATTGAGGCGACATCAAAATTGCTTATGACATAATTACCTGGTTTAACAAAGGGGGTCACCTGGGTTTTTGGCCCCGTCCTCAGCGGCCAGCTAGGGAAACCCACCAAACCCACACATATCTAAAAACTACACACCAGGGAAATTCCAGGGAGGTATGGCTTGCGTGGATTCCCCAAAGTTTTCTTACCCAGGATCCCCTGCAAACCTCAAATGTAGCTGAAACAATCACTTTTTCCACACATTTTTGTGTGGGAAAGTTGTGGTATCACCGGGCTGACACAAATTTCCTACCACCCAGCGTTCCCCCGTTCTCCCGATAAAAATGGTGCCTCACTCGTGTGGTAGGCCCAAGTACCTGCGACAGGCAAGGGCACAAAACGTATTGAGGCGACATCATTAATGCCTATCAGAAAACGACCTGGTTTTTCAAGGTGGGTCACCAGGGTTTTTGGCCCTGTGCACGGCGGCCAGCTATGGAAACCTACCAAACCCACACATTTATGAAAACTAGACACCCGGGGGATTCCAGTGAGGTATGGCTTGCGTGGATCTCCCAAAGTTTACTTACCCAGAATTCCATGCAGACCTCAAATTTACTTGAAAGAATATCTTTTTCCACATATTTTTGTGTGGGGAAGGTTGTGGCACCACCGGGATGACTCAAATTTCCTAGCACCCAGCGATCCCCCAGGTCTCCCAATAAAAGTGGTGCCTCACTCGTGTGGGAGGCCCAAGTACCCGCGACAGGCAAGGGCCCAAAACTTTTTGAGGCAACATCAAAATTGCTTATCACAAAACGACCGGGTTTTGCAAGGGGGGTCACCTAGGTTTTTGGCCCCTTGCTCGGCGGCCAGCTAGGGAAACCTACCAAACCCACACATTTCTGAAAACTAGACTAAAGGGGGATTCCAGGGAGGTATGGCTTGAGTGGATCCCCAAATGTTTTCTTACCCAGAATTCCCTGCAAACCTCAAATTTAACTGAAAAATCACTTTTTTCACACATTTTTGTGTGGGAAAGTTGTGGTATCACCGGGCTGACACAAATTTCCTACCACCCAGCATTCCCCCAGATCTCCCGATAAAAATGGTGCCTCACTCGTGTGGGTGGCCCAAGTACCCGTGACAGCCAAGGGCCCAAAACTTAATGAGGCAACATCAATATTGCTTAGAACAAAACAACCTGGATTTGCAAGGGGGGTCACCTATGTTTTTGGCCCCGTGCTCAGTGGCCAGCTATGGGAACCTACCAAACCCACACATTTCTGAAAACTATACACCCGGGGAATTCCAGGGAGGTATGGCTTGAGTGGATTCCTCAAAGTTTTCTTACCCAGAATCCACTGCAAACCTCAAATTTAGCTGAAAAAATTACTTTTTCCACACATTTTTGTGTGGGAAAGTTGTGGCATCACTAGGCTGACACAAACTTCCTACCACCCAGCGTTTCCCCAGTTCTCACAATAAAAATGGTGCTTCACTCGTGTGGGAGGTCCAAGTACCCGTGACAGGCAAGGGCCCAAAATGTATTGAGACGACATCAAAATTACCTATCACAAAACAACCTGGTTTTGTAAAGGCGGTCACCTGGGATTTTGGCCCTGTGCTCGGCGGCCAGCTAGGGAAACCTACCAAACCCACACATTTCTGAAAACTAGACTGAAGGGGGATTCCAGGGAGGTATGGCTTGAGTGGATCCCTAACTGTTTTCTTACCCAGAATCCCCTGCAAACCTCATATTTACCTGAAAAAATCAAAAAGAATTTCCACTCATTTTTGGGTGGGAAGTTGTGGCATCACCGGGCTGACATAAATTTCCTATCACACAGCATTCCCCCAGGTCTCCCGAACAAAGTGGGAGACCCAAGTACCCACAACAGGAAAGGGCCCAAAAACATTTTGTGATAGGCAATTTTGATGTCGCCTCAATACGTTTTGGGCCCTTACCTGTCGCGGGTACTTGGGCTTCCCACACGAGTGTGGCACCCTTTTTATCGGGAGACCTCGGGGAACACTGGGTGTTAGAAAATTTGTGTCAGCCCGGTGATGCCACAACTTTCCCACACAAAAATATTTGGAAAAAGTGATTTTTTCAGCTAAATTTGAAGTTTGCAGGGGATTCTGGGTAAGAAAACGTTGGGGGATCCACGCAAGCCATAACTCCCTGGAATTTCCCGGGTGTTTAATTTTATTAAATATGTGGGTTTGGTAGGTTTCCCTAGCTGGCCGCCGAGCACGGGGTCAAAAAACCAAGGTGACCCCTCTTGCAAAACCTGGTCGTTTTTTGATAGGCAATTTTGATGTCGCCTCAATACGTTTTGGGCCCTTGCCTGTCGCGAGTACTTGGGCATCCCACACGAGTGAGGCACCATTTTTATCGGAAGAACTGAGGGAACGCACAGGGCTAGGAAGTTTTTGTCAGCCCGGTGATGCCACAACTTTCCCACACTAAAATGTGTGGAAAAAGTGAGTTTTTAGCTAAATTTGAGGTTTGCAGGGGATTCTGGGTAAGAAAACGTTGGGGGACCCATGCAAGCCATACCTCCCTATAATCCCCTGGGTATCTAGTTTTCAGAAATGTTTGGGTTTGGTAAGTTTCCCTAGCTGGCCGCCGAGCACAGGGCCAAAAACCCAGCTGACCCCCATTGCAAAACCAGGTCATTTTGTGATAGGCAATTTTGATGACGCCTCAATACGTTTTGGGCCCTTGCCTGTCACGGGTACTTGGGCCTCCCACACAAATGAGGCACCATTTTTGTCGGAAGACCTGAGGAAACTCTGGGTGGTAGGAAATTTGTGTCAGCCCGGTGATGCCACAACTTTCACACACAAAAATGTGTGGGAAAAGTGATTTTTTTGCTGCATTTGAAGTTTGCAGGGGATTCTGGATAAGAAAACGTTGGTGGATACACGTAAGCCATACCTTACTGTAATCACCCGGGTGTCTAGTTTCCAGAAATATGTGGGTTTTGTAGGTTTCCCTAGCTGGCCGCCGAGCACGGGGCCAAAAACCCAGGTGACCCCCCTTGCAAAACCAAATCATTTTGTGATAGGCAATTTTGATGTTGCCTCAATACGTTTTGGGCCCTTGTCTGTCGCGGGTACTTGGGCATTGCACATGAGTGAGGCACCATTTTTATCAGGAGACCTGTGGGAACAATGGGTGGTAGGAAATTTGTGTCAGCCCGGTGATGCCACCCCCGGGGGGGGGCAGATCAAAGGCCACTGATCTTATCTGCCTCCTGTGGGGGGGCAGAAAGACTGTGTCATTTTTTGTGGAGGTTGGGGCGTTGGCATGCCCATTCTGGGCAGCCCTCACCCCTACATATAAAAAAAGGCTGCATAATCGCTGCCGCCTCCTGGGCTCTTTGCCCCCCCCCCCTTGGGGGCAGAACAGAGGCCACTGACCCTATCTGCCTCCTGAGTGGGGGGGCTGAAAGACTGTGGCATTTTTTGTGGGGTTTGGGGCATTGGCATGCCCATTCTGGGAAGCCCCCACCCCGAACTTTGGATAAATTAAAATCCCTGGTGCCTACTGGGCTTTCTGCCCCTCGGGGGAGGGGCAGATAAGGGGCTATTGCCCCATCTGCCTTCCAGGAGGGGCAGAAAGACTATAGACATTTTTCTTTTCGGTGGGGGTATATGAAGGCCCATTCTGGGCAGCCCCCAACCTTACGTATATATAAAAAAAAATCCCTGGGGCCTAGTGGGCTTTCTAGGGCTATTGCCCCATATGCCTGGGGGGGCAGAAAGTCTTATTCTTACTTTGGGGGGTAGGGTGGGGGCTTTGTCATGCCCATTCTGGGCAGCCTCCTCCCCTGGTAGATACAAAAAATCTCTGGCATCTAAGGTGCTTTCTGCCGCCCGGGTAGCAGATTGGGGGCTACTGCCCTCATCTGCCCCCCAGGGGGTCAGAAAGGCTGTCGAATTTTTTTTTTTGTTTGGGGGTGTTTGCATGACCATTCTGGACAGCCCCCACTCCTACGTATATATATATATATATATATATATATATATATATATATATATATATATATTCACTGAAAAAGCCATAGGTTTCACACACGTTATAGTTAGGAATTATCATTTACAAAACCTTGCAAATTCACTTAAAAAACCATAGGTTTCACACATGTTATAGTTAGCTGTACATTTCACTCATAAAAAACCAATGAAATTCAACGTTATAGTTAGATCAGGTAACTATAACTTGCGCGCCCACAATAAACTGCTGATGACGTCACATAGTACATCACTCATGACATGGTCAGTGACATCACTCATGACATCAATGATGACATCTGAAATTACACATTGTGGATTGCGGTCGCGCAAGTTATAGTTACCTGATCTAACTATAACGTGGAATTTCATTGGTTTTTTACGAGTGAAATGTACAGCTAACTATAACATGTGTGAAACCTATGGTTTTTTAAGTGAATTTGCAAGGTTTTGTAAATGATAATTCCTAACTATAACGTGTGTGAAACCTATGGTTTTTTCAGTGAATTTGTACGGTTTTTTAAATGCTAAGTTATGTATTTATTTTTTATTTTTTTTTCTGGTTTTTCACTATGCGCACACCCTGCTGCTGCGCACACCCTGCTGTGGGCGCTCGGTGCGCTTCGCGCACCGAGCGCCCACGTTGCGCAGTCCATGCCGTGCGCGCCTCGCCTTTTTTTAAGCAGTAACATTTGTTTTTTTCTCCCTTGTGGGTCCTTTAATTTATTTAATAAATGTGATTGTTACTTTTTTATTTATTTTTTTTATTATTTTTGCCGTGCGCGTACGGTAAGCTTACCGTACACGTACCCCGCGATTTTTTTTTAAAATTATTAAATTTATTTTTCGTACTTTTGGGTCCTTCTTGGACCCCCTGACAAACACTAGGGGGTCTGCAACTCTCTTCGTTGCCCCCGTTTCACGTTCCCCACCTTTGTTTCTCAGTGCGAGAGACAGAAAATGGCGGCCGACACTTCCTGATTTCGACCGATTCGAATGTTTACAGTCATGTAACCACCGATCAGAATTGAGCTCGCGCACGGCACCGTACGCATACGGTAAGCTTACGGTAAGTGCACGGAGCGCGCTTACAGATATACATATTGATTTAAATGCTATTTTCTCAGGACCTACTGAACAGATTTACACCAGACCTACAAAAGGCACATCCTTGACCTGAGGACTACCTCTCTGCCAAATTTCAAGTAATTCTGTTCAGCCGTTCGGGCTGTAGCTGTGTCTAAAGGTCCTATGGAAAAATGCATGGGGAAAACGCGTTTTGGGACCCCCCTTTTTTCTCAGCCCCCGCTTGACGAATCCCCCCGAGACTTTCAGGGTAGGAGCGGAGCGTAGCGCCCCATTAGTTTTGAAAATTTCGCGAGGATTCGTCGACCGGCGCCAAAGTTATTCCAAATAGAATGTTGCGGAGTTCCTATGGAAACACGGTCCTAACTATAACTATCTACTGGCGACCGCCAGTAGATAATATATATATATATATATATATATATATATATATATATATATATATATATTCACTTAAAAAACCATAGGTTTCACACATGTTATAGTTAGCTGGACATTTCACTTGTGAAAAACCATTGAAATTCCCCCATTATAGTTAGTGCAGGCAACTATAACTCACGCGACCGCAATCCTCTGCTGATGACGTCAGATATTACATCACTGTATTTAGACACCTATTTACCCATGTCTTCTTCCATTAATCTTTAGCTATACATATATTACAAATATTTTTTTTTCAGAAAGACACATATGTCATCAGTGATGTAATATCTGACGTCATCAGCAGAGGATTGCGGTCGCGTGAGTTATAGTTGCCTGCACTAACTATAACGGGGGAATTTCAATGGTTTTTCACGAGTGAAATGTCCAGCTAACTATAACATGTGTGAAACCTATGGTTTTTTAAGTGAATTTGCAAGGTTTTTTAAATGCTAATTCCTAACTATAACGTGTGTGAAACCTATGGTTTTTTCAGTGAATTTGTACGGTTTTTTAAATGCTAAGTTATGTATTTATTTATTTATTTTTTTAAGGTTTTTCACCGTGCGCGTACCGTACGCGCATGGTGCGCTTCACGCACCGTGCGCGTGCTGTGGGCGGCGCGCGCCTACGTTACGCAGTTCGCGTAATTTTTCCATTTCTACCGTACAGGCGTCGCTACGCGCACTCCGCGATTTTTCGAAAAAAAATTAAAAGAAATTTTGGCCCTTGGGGGTCCTTCTGGGACCCCCTGACAAAGGCTAGGGGGTCAGGAACTGTCCACCCTGCCCCCTTTGCACGTTCTCCACCTTTGTTTTTCACCCACTCAGACTGCGAGAGACAAAATGGCGGCCGACACTTCCTGGTTTCGACCGATTCGAATGTTTACTAAGATCTAACAACCAATCAGAATCGCGCTCGCGCACGGCAACGTGCGCGTACGGTACGTTTAACCGTACGCGCACGGGGCGCGCTTATAGATATATATATATTGATTTAAATGCTATTTTCTCAGGAACTACTGAACAGATTTACACCAGACCTGCAAAAGGCACATCCCTGACCTGAGGACTACCTCTCTGCCAAATTTCAAGTAATTCTGTTCAGCCGTTCGGGCTGTAGCTTGGACTAAATGTCCTATGGAAAAATGCATGGGGAAAACACGTTTTGGGACCCCCCTTTTTTCTCAGCCCCCGCTTGACGAATCCCCCCGAGACTTTCAGGGAAGGAGCAGAGCGCCCCACCTATTTTGAAAATTTCGCGACGATTCGTCAATCGGCGCCAAAGTTATTCCAAATAGAATGTTGCGGATTTCCTATGGAAACACGGTCCTAACTATAACTATCTACTGGCAACGGCCAGTAGATAATATATATATATATATATAAATCCCTGGGCCCAAGTGGGCTTTCTGCCCCCCGGGGGCAGATCAGGGGCTATTGCCCCCATCTGCCTCCTTGGGGGGGCAGAAAGTCTTATTCCTTCTTTCAGGGGGTTAGGGTGAGGGCTTTGGCATGCCAATTCTGGGCAGCTCCCACCCCTGGCGTATAAAAAAATCCCTGGTATCCAGGGTGCTTTCTGCCCTCCCTCGAGGCAGTGCAGATTGGGGTTATTGCCCCATCTGCCTCCCAGGAGGGGCAGAAAGACTCTAGCATTATTTTTATTTTGGGTGGGGGTATTTGCATGCCCATTCTGGACAGCCCCCACCCCTACGTATATATATATTTAAAAAATCCCTGGGGCCTAGTGGGCTTTCTGCCCCCCAGGGGGCAGATCAGGCTATTGCCCCCATCTGCCTCCTGGGGGGGCAGAAAGTCTTATTTTTTCTTGGGGGGTAGGGTGGGGGCTCTGGAATGCTCATTCTGGGCAGCCCCCACCCCTGGTGCATAAAAAAAATCCCTGGCGTCTAGGGTGCCTTCAATCCCCCCGGGGTGGCAGATTGGGGGCTACTGCCCCATCTGCCCCCAGGGTGGGGCAGAAAGGCTGTCTGGGGAAATTAAATGGGGGGAGCAAAGGTCCTTGCCCAAGGGGATGCTCCCCCCCTCCCTGGTGGCTAGTGGGTGGATCCCTGCTTGGGGATCGCCCTCCTGGGGTGATCCCCAAGCAGGGATCCACTACGGAAGGGTACCATTGGAAAACCCTCCTATCTTTTTCGGTCCTCGGGGGTTGAGATAGCCCCACAAGCACAGAAACTGAGAAACTGAAACTGCGCGATCGTCATTGCAATGAAATACAAAAATATGCCTGTGGAGGTTGGGGAAGCTCTTTCCCACCTCCCCAGGCAAAAAAAAGAAAAAAGGGAAATCCCTCTGCTGCCTGCAGCAGAGGGATTTCTTGAGCATGTGCTCATGACGGAATGGTTCCGTCATGAGCACACTAGAACTTGTGCTCATGACGGAACCATTCCGTCATGAGCATGGAAGGGGTTAAGAAATGCATTTGTTTATGTACGCATGCATGCATTTTAGTGGTATCTGTGTATGTGTAAAAGGGGGATGACCTAAAAAAGGACAAGTACTCCTATGGAATGTTTGAAAACAAAGAAAAAATAGTGGACCAAACCTAAGTAGTGTAAGGAGACATGTACTTGGTCCATGCCCTATGGGAGGACCAAACGGTATCAAAACAAATTAGAGCGACAGTGAAGTTTACCAATGGTAGGAGATGGGCAGCTGGTAAGCCCACAGATAGACCACCAGACTAATGGGGACGCGGCGGTTGTGGTCTTCTGAGCACCCTATTATGAGATGGGTGGTCGGACTGCCACAGCCAAACCACAGCCACCAGGAAACCACCATTCCCTGGGTGTTGCGGCAGTGTAGAGGTATCTATATTCTTAAAGGGACCTTTGCGGTCCTGAAAAGCAAATTAGGAGAGCCTGGCGGAGAGGAAAGTAGGGACCTCTGGTGCTTTTGCACCCTGTGGATGCCCCCAGGGAACACAACATGTGCAACCCTGTGTGCATGCACACCCGTTCCTGCACGGCATGGACTTTGCAGTCCATGCTCTCCAAGAACTGTTTTGGCGTTCCCATTGCGGTGCTCGTTTTTAGAGGCACCGTCGTGGGAATGCCAAAAAAAAGCCTGCCAGACAGGAGGAAACTCCTAAGCTGGCAGGAGGCCCGACCATGGCTTTAGTGGTGTGGCAGCAGGGTGGGCCCGGTGCCGCACCGCCAAAGTCAAAATCAGGCCCTTAGTGATTTGCCTGTTTACAGTGTCTTGTAAGTAAGAGAGTGTCTCTATGGGAGAAACTTTAAGAAATAGAGCCTCACCCTATGAAATGAGAGGCAACAAGGTGAGACACGAACAGTTAAATCATTTCACATAGGAAAAACGTGGTTTTGCAATTACAGCAGAAGACACAGGTACTTTAGAAGTTCTGACATGTTCTGGGCTGATGCATATCCAATCCACTTGAGGTCTGATTTTCCAGCTATAAACACCTTCGCCAAATGACCACATATGGTGCAAACACGCACACACACCAAGTACCCACATAAGCGGAAAATATACAGACTACACATGTGCCAAGTAAAAGCAGGAGTGCACACATGCTCCAATCAGCATGTCAGATATACATCAACAGGACAATACAAGGCAGAATACCACCACACACTAGAGCAAATCAGACTACAATGGGGGTTTAAAGCAATGGCAAGGTTGGGGGGATGACTTGTGGATGGGGCAAGTACCTGGAGGTGTGAGGGAGAAACAGAAACAGAAAGCAGCAGCAAAGGGAAACGCAGTGGTGGGGAGGGGGTGATCTGTGGACGAGGAATGAGGGTGGGTGGGAGGATACAGAGATTGTAAATGCACAAGCACTATGTAGAGTGCTGGAAAAGAAAGTAGATCCTAAAATGGTCCTGAAAATGGGAGGAATGGATGTTTACAAGTACCTGTCCAGAATCTGGAGAGAGGGCTAAACACAAGGGGCCCGATTCACAGAAAAAACTTAGAACAAAATCCTAAACTTACTACCATTTTGGTATTCACAGAAGGCACTTACTCATTTTGGTATTCACAGAAGGCACTTACTCATTTCGGTATTCACAGAAGTTAGGAGTCCTAACTTTAGGACAGACTTAAGACAAACTTAAGACAAAATCCTAACTTAAGTCTGTCTTAAGTCTGTCTTAAGTCTGTCTTAAGTTTGTCTTAAGACAAACTTAAGACAAACTTAAGACAAAATCCTAACTTCTGTGAATACCAAAAGTAGTAAGTTTTGCATTTTGTCTTAAGTTAGTTCTGTGAATCGGGCCCAAGAAGAGGCATGACCATGCATGCCAGGGACAAGTGGTGACAAAGAATATGAGACAGCTGATGAAGCAAGCAAATGGGACGCCTATGGGTAGGTTGAAGCCCATGTCTCTTCGAGGCAGCGCATACACTGTCTAGCCGAGACCTAACAAGGTCCTGTTCACTACTACTGATTGATACAAGGTATGCTCCTACCACCACACTTGTGCTGCATAACTCCTGGTGGTAGCCTTCTACCACTGAGGGCAGTGCTTTGGGCACCCCTCCCAGTCCAACAAGACCGCAATCTGTGAAACAGGCCTATATTATGGCATGATCTGTGTTCACCTATTACCAAAAATCTGCATTAGGGATCCAGACAACCATACAAATGGGCACCCATGGCAACCATACAAATGGGCACTCACTTACCATGCAAAGGCCTTTTCCATCCCAACAGATGCAGTTTCCCAGATCTTGTAAAACACGTAGTAAGCTTGTTTTTGCAAGTTTAAAACTGTCCTCATTTGCAAACGTGGCCCACTTTTTTAGCTATCGGATTCGCTAATGGTCTCACTTTTAATTTGGTGACAGGCCTTTTTCTCTATAGTGCGAACTTGGCAATTTGTTGCACATTTTTTTTATAAATATTTCCCCTATTTTGGTAATATAGTATCACCATGTCTCGGTAGAGACCTACATCAAAGAATGTGTATTGTGTTAGAAACCCAGTCAAACTGGCAACATGTGGCACAGTCATCGAAAGCCCAGGGACTGACCAGTTAGGGATAATTACCCATCTTTCCCTCACACAAATCATTGTTCACAGTTGATTAAATGTGTTGAGAGAGTGGTCTTTTCTACACGTTGCATTGCCGTGATCATCTTCATGTATGTTTACAGTTTTTTGCAGTGACAATGGTATTTTCAGACGTCAGTGTGGCACCTTTCTAAAGCATTTTAGGCAAAATGGATTTTCCCTCCCCAAGATATCAGCGACCACTAGATAAAGAAATAGAGCCAAACAACAGAGAGCAAGGGAGGAATGGATGGAAAAGGGGAGGGAGGGCTGGGAGGAAGGAAATATGGAGTTAAAGGAGAGCGAGAATTATTAAACAGAGGATAGATTGGGAAGAAAGGAGGACGATGAGAATGGAGAGCACAGACAGCATGGAGCACGAGGCCAATAGTATGGGAGGGGGCACGTGTCAGATGAGAAAAGATTTTAGGGCAGAAGTAGGGGGCGTAATTGAAAAAGAAAGGATGTGAGGCATGAGGAATTAAGGAGGCGGGCGATAAAAAAGGATTGTGGAGAAGAACATGGAACTGAATAGAAGTGGCGTGTCTGTCTTTGTCGGATTCCCTCCCCCGAGACCGACGGGAAAGGCGCTAGCCCGTGCTTCAAGCTCCGGTGCATAGAGAGCTCTCGGCATTGACCCCCACTTAGCTCCTGACTTCATTAAGGTGCATTAGCCGCTGCGTGGTCATTCCCGGGGGCCTCGCCGCCTCTGCCGGCGGAGTCATTAAAGCATTTCACAAGGCAATAAACAGGCAGGATTATGCTAATGAGATTCCTAGGTCCAGCTAGGGCTTTCTGCAGGACGCAGGCGAGCAGAGAACGGCCTGACAACGCTGGCAAATGTGTGTGGACAGAAGCTGTTAGTGTCCCTCTATTAACAAACAAAGCGTTGATCATCCCTGCGAGAAGAGGGACAGAAGCTTTACGCTTTCAGGTGGCTACGAAATACAGGCGGCAGCATCATCCGCTTACTGGACATATCCGTGCACATTTATAACACAAGCATCACTGTACCGTGACCAGATAATAGGAATAAAAAAACACGACATGCCACAGACATTTTAAACAGGACTGCAATGTTGGGGGCCTGTGGGGCACAGATTGATTTAGTTGACAGCACTTACCTGCATAGAAAACAGACTACAATGAGGTACTTGTCACGTCGTCGAAGGGCAGCGTTGCTGGGACTAGCCTCACTTCTCCACCTGAGGCATAATAATGGTCTCGTCCTAGTGACGTAGTTGAGTGAATAAAAGGAGTGTGGGCTGCGTCATCTAAACATTTGTGTCTGTTTCTCTTTTTTACGGCCCTCCAGTGTGCGAAGCCACATGCCAAGCCCCAACACACATTGGCGAAAAGGCCCGGTCCTTCTGAGGCAACCGGACATGTCATTTTCCCACATCATCAGTTTGGGTCGGGCCTTAGAACTCTCCAGAGCGTCACACGTGGGAGCCGCCCTCCACGAGCTGATCAATCTGAACCTGTCAATCAGATAACCGGAGCCAACGCATGCCTAACATCTGCTTCATGCAAACAAAAAGGAAAGTCATGTGAACACTGTTGAGTCTTTTCGCACCTGCCTTACTCAACATAAGAAGTGTGCAATATGTGCGGGAAATTCAATCGCTTTGTGAAAGTCTGCCTCTCATCCTTCACTGCCAAGACATTCCAGAAAATAAATCTGACAATGGCATGGTTCTGCACCACCTGAGCCTCCCGTGAAAGAAATGGATGTCAATGAGGTGGATAATGGAGCTGTACATTTCACCTATGCCATGTACGAGGGTAAACACCATGACCTTTCTCTACCAAGGTATAAGTACCGCTGGGTGGCCAGACAATAAATGTCTTAATCAACACTTGGGCATCCATCAATGTCATGGAAAAGATTCAGCTTTTCTCCTCAAACTCCTTAAAATACAGCCTCCTAGCGAGGCTACTGCCCTTAAGGGGCAAGGCTGTGGGAGCGGCGAGCAAAGAGGTAGACTCTGCCGCTCCCCAGCCTTTTATACAAACCTTATTCAGGCCATGCCGGTTCTAACCGGCCTAGCCTTGATGCGATGCGTGCCCCGGAAGTGATTACAATCACTTCCGGGGCACGCCCCAACAACCTAGATGGGGTGCGCCTGTCGCGTCACCTCTTGCGCGCGACAGGCCCGCCCCTGTGTGGTCGTCGGGCCGGCAGGACCGCCA
This sequence comes from Triturus cristatus, assembly GCF_964204655.1. Classification (NCBI taxonomy): domain Eukaryota; kingdom Metazoa; phylum Chordata; class Amphibia; order Caudata; family Salamandridae; genus Triturus; species Triturus cristatus. The sequence continues at coordinate 601,812,584 of NC_140594.1, forward strand.
TACATGCGGCGTGTCCAATGCCGGCCCCGCCTTCCTATATCTATGGCAACAAAACCCTCCTACCACTGCGTGGCACCTTTACTATGAAGTTATCTCACGACAATCCGTTAATCACAACATCGGTGTACAACACACAGCAAAGATCAGGAACTCAATAATGCTTCCAGACAGCCAAAATAAACGAACCCAATACAGTTTTCAATCAGCATTCACAAGAATGATTGGTAAAGTTTGCTGGGTAATTTAAGAACCCGTTCAAAGGCATCAGACACCCGAAAGATACTATTAGACCTGTCATCATTGGTGTTTTCTTCCCCTAAAAATCCCCAAAGTAATGTAACATCAAATTCATTTTTTTCTATATTCGCCTTAGCTGTGATTTAGCTATTTATCCTTTTCCCAAATTTAAATCTTGCCTCATATCCTTTCATTACAATGGAGATTGAGGTGATCAGTGTTGATAACCTCAGCAAGGCAGAGATGCACAGGCTTTGCAAGGAAAGGGGGTAGAATGTAGGAAAGTAGGCCACAACGGCAGACTTACAGGTAGCCCTCCGAGCCTTTGAGAAAGTCAGAAGGATGCAGACAACTCCAGAGGAGCAGGGAGAGGATGACTCTGAGGATGAGAAGGAAGTCTTAGAGGAGGAAGAGGGCCTGGCCACAGGCCCTGTGCTGCAGCACCCTGAACTAGAGGAGGACATCTTGCTCACATGATTGGTGCCACCATTCAGGCAGGCTGCAATTTCTCTTCTTCCAACCTGTTCCCTGGGGGGGCTGGAGGACAGGAAGGCTGAGAGTGAGTTTAAGCCAAGTTGATATTAGAGGCTGCCAAGGAGGAGACAGCTGCAAAAAGAGAGGCAGGCAAGAAGGATGCTGCTGCAAATAGGTCCTTGGAAGTAAAGAGAGCGGAAGCAGAGATTTCCCTAGCCAAGGAGAAAGCTGAGGCTGAAAAGGCCTTGGCTGAAAGAAAATTGAATCTGGCTTATTAGTGAGTCTTAAAGAGATGAACCCTCACCATTGAGCCAAATCGATTGACTCCCATACAATCTCGTTCAGGATTCGAGCCAGAATAAATACCCCTATCAGGGTAAATACATTTAGTCCGGCCACCCCCATGTTTTCTCGTATGATATACCGTTTACTGCTACTCCTGGAAATTGTAGCACAGCATCCATCGCTGATCTGGGCTCTAGGGGCTGTGAAGGGCTTGCTTCTAATCACCCTAATCCTTCTAGGAGTTTACCCTGGGATCCGACTTCAGCAGATGAATCATTCTTGTGGGCTACTTCTCTCATCACTCCCATTGTAGACCGGGCAGGATTGGAAGCCTTAGGGTATGACCACCCCCCAACTAACCTGAAGACTACCATGAATTTTATGGTTGTAGATGTGATGGCAAAGGTACCTGAGTCGTGCAGCACTCCATTAAAAATTATTTCTTGGAATGTTGCGGGACTCAGGAATAAGATACCACTGCCCCATTGGAGTAGTCTGGCCGAAGATCATCACTTATGTATCTTTCAGGAAACTTGGAGTCTGACACCGCTCCACAAATCAGGGTACACTACTTTTTTCACCTCAGCTTCGCATACAGGCAAGGGGCGCCCTTCTGGCGGCTTGATTGTGTGGATCAGTATCGATCTGGGGTGGACAGTAAAACAACATGCAGTTACATCCCAAGACATCTTGTGGCTCACTATAAAAGGGTCAAAGGGTGAGGAATCCCTCGAACTTTTTAATATTTATGTAAGAGGGACGACTGGTGGTAAGACCTCGCCCACTCTCTCCATTCTTGAGGAAAAACTAAGCAGCTGCCATCCACTTTCGAAAGTTGTGATAGCAGGAGATTTCAACTGTACCTACGAACCCCTGTGTTTGGATGATTTTCTAGGGTCAGCAGATGAAGATCTACAATGGGGAATACCCTCTCTAGACTTAGTACCTATTAAGAAGTGGACCCAGGTGGCTATCCAGATCAATGCAATAACCTCTGAATTTGGTCTTAGGGCATTGAATGATAGAGCCACATCTGATAGTTTAGGAGCCCATACATTCAATAGAGTAGGGTTTACCTCACGCATTGACTATATTTTATTAGACATTCGTCTTTTTTTTACCGCATCCACTGATATGACAGTTGGCTCTACAGTGGACAGCGACCATAATTTTTTGTCTTGTTTTTTGAAGAATTTCTGGCTACTGCTTGAGCAAGTCCCCAGCACTGATCCTATATGATCTACTAAGGATGTCGTTCCTTCTTATTCTGGCAGGTTCTTGAAGTGGGCGAAGGTTGCAGGGCAAGATTTTAAAATCCAGTCCATTCTTGAACTCCTGTTGCTGGGAACTAAGGAGTTGGAGGCAGTTGATATAGATCCTCTTGTAACATCTAAGGCAACTTCAATCTATGAAGCAACTATCATCCAGATGAGCTCCCACTTTCAGATTAGGCAAGCTCCTAACCACAAGAACAGAAATAAAAAGGGGGTCAATTCCTGGTTTACAAAGGGTTGTAGGACAAAGAGAAAGGCCCTATCTCTTGCTCTCAAAAGAAAAATTAATCTTAAAATTAAAGAAGCCAGGAAAGAGTATAATGCTGCCATTAAAAACGCTAAACGTGAATGGGAGGAATCTTATTGGCAGGCCCTCAAAGCTGCTTGCAATCCAAGGGAATCTACAGGCTTTTGGAATTTGATTAAAGCCGCTGATTCCAGAGAAGCTGTCCCAATTCCCAATCACATTACCAACCCAGAATGGTATGCTCATTTTTCCAAATTATACTCACGACAGGATCCCACGGATAACCAGCAGCCTGTAGAACAGGTCCATTATTTACATTCTGACAATGGAGCTACACCCTTCAACGTTATAGAAATTGTAGACGCTATCAACTGTATCGTTCCCGCTAAAGCTGCAGGACCGGATGGGATCCCGGGAGATTTACTCCGACTCGAACCTGTTAAATGGGCTAAGTACATTCTCCTTCTGATTAACCTAATTCTTAAGGGAGCACCAGTCCCGGACTTCTGGAAAGGAGCCGAAGTAGTCCTCATTTATAACAAGCATTTACAATGCAATGGTCTCGGCAATATTATAGGTAGAGCTATTGGTATTGCTCATTATTTTTTTATCATTTTTGTATCCCTAAATAAATGGCATTGTCATTTCTATTGTCATTAGCTTTTTTTTGCATATGTGATAACTATTGCATTAGCAGAGAGAGCGTGAGGTAGTGAGATAGAGAGAGAGAGTGAGGTATTGAAATAGAGAGTGAGGTAGTGAGAGAGAGTGAGGTAGATAGAGAGTGAGGTAGTGAGATAGAGAGTGAGGTAGATAGAGAGTGAGGTAGTGAGATAGAGAGAGTGAGGTAGTGAAAGAGTGAGGTAGTGAGGGAGAGGGCTGTTGTGAGGTAGTGATATATAACCATAGAGTGATGTTGTGATGTAGTGAGGTAGAGAGAGAGGTAGTGAAAGAGAGAGTGAAAGTGAGTTAGTGAGATAGAAAGAGTGAGGTAGTGAGATAGAGAGTGATTGAGGTAGTGAGTGAGAGAGAGTGAAGTTGTGAGGTTGTGAGCTAGAGAGTGAGGTAGTGATGTTTTGAGAGAGAGACGTTGTGAGATAGTGAGGTAGTGAGATAGAGTGGAGTAGTGAGGTAGAGAGAGTTATGTAGTGAGAGAGAGTGAGGTAGTGAAACAGTGATGTAGTGAGGGAGAGGGATGTTGTGAGGTAGTGAGATGTAAGCAGAGTGGTGTTGGGATGTAGTGAGATAGAGAGAGGTAGTGAAAGAGACAGTGAAAGTGAGTTAGTGAGATAGAAAGAGTGAGGTAGAGAGATAGAGAGTGAGTAATGTAGTGAGTTAGAGAGAGAGTGAAGTTGTGATATAGAGAGTGAGGTAGTGAGAGAGTGAGGTAGTGATCTTTTTAGAGAGAGAAGTAGTGAGATAGTGAGGTAGTGATATAGATAGAGGGGAGTAGTGATGTATAGAGAGTTATGTAGTGAGAGAGAGTGAGGTAGATAGAGAGTGAGGTAGTGAAAGAGTGAGTTAGTGAGTGAGAGGTATTTTCTGACGTAGTGAGATAGAAACAGTGAGTGATGTTGTGAGGTAGTGAGATAGAGAAAGATTGAGGTAGTGAAAGAGAGAGTGAGGTAGTGAGGGATGTTGTGAGGTATTAAGATAGAAACAGAGAGTGATGTAGTGAAGTAGTGAGATAGAGTGAGGTAGTGAAAGAGTGAGTGTAAGTGACCTAGTGTATTTGAGAGAGAGAGTGAGGTAGTGAGATAGAGAGAGTGAATTAGTGAGTTAGAAAGAGAGAGTGAAGTTGTGAGGTAGTGAGAGAGTGATGTAGTGAAGTTTTGAGAGAGTGTGTTGTGATATAGTGAGGTAGTGAGAGTGAGATAGAAATATATAGTGATGTAGTGATAGAGAGTGAGGTAGTGAGATAGAGAAAGAGTGACGTTTTTAAGTAGTGTATTAGAGTGAGAGATAGTTACTGTGGTAGTGATATTGTGTTGCTGTGAGAAAGAGAGAGTTGAGTAGTGAGTTAGAGAGTGAGGTAGAGAGTTAATGAGAGAGAGTGTAGTATAGTGAGAGATAGTGAGGTAGTGAGAGATAGTGAGGTAGTGAGAGAGAGAGAGTTAGTGAGAGAGAGTGACGTAGGCGGGGTGGGGGGTGTTTTTATGCCCCAGCGGCTGTTTGTTGCGTTGGAGCTGGGTCACCAGAGGCGAGGCAGGGGGGAGGATGCGCAAGGAGAGATAGAGGCGGGGGAGGCGGGGCTGCGTGGAGTGGGCTGTGTCTCCGACCCTGGGGGGGGGGGGTTGTTGGCACAGGGATGCAGAGCTGCTGGTCATCGTCCTATGGGGGGGACAATATGCGTGGATGGGTGTGCGGGTGGACAGGGAGTGTGTGAGCAAACTATGCAGGCCCCTCCCCAAGTTAATACCCCACGCTCGACCGGGGATTTATGACGATGAATTATGGAGGGTATTAAGGATGTTACAAGATATTTAGAGGAGTTTCTGCACTAATATGGGAGAGGAAGGCGGTTACAGAGACTGACAGTCCCAGGGCGCATTCAGGACGATTGAGGCGGTGGTTGGGCTTTGCCCAATTATGCGGCAGAACAGCGGTGTAACTTTGCCCTGCTGAGGCCTCTCAAGGGTCCCGGCAGGAGACTCGGGGGACCGGGGACCGGAGTGCCTTCGCCGACGAAAGAGGGCGGGGGTGGACATGGCTCTCGATCCCTACAGGGCTCTCGGGGGATTGGGCGCCTTCACTTACGAAAGAAGGTGGAAAGGGGGCAGGCATGTCGCTCTTGGTTTGTGGGTTCTGGGGGCAGACGGAGGGCGTCCAGGAGGAGGAATTTGGGGGAGGGAGGGGTGGGCGGTATGGGTCATGCCCGGGCTCCAGTGGGCGTTACCTCACATTGGGTGGCGGGTGGCAAGGCCGGGCACCGCAGGGGCGCGGAGCCCAAAGTTAGGGGTTGGCGTCATTTAGTTGGTAGCAGGAGTAATAGGCTCCGGGGGGAAATGGGGGGCTAAGAGCCGCCGACTTTGGAGCGGGAGGAGAAGGGGAGCGCAAGGAGGCGCATTAAAGCCGGAGTGGGACGGCAAGGTTAGAGAGAGGCACGGGAGTTGTTCATGGATGGTGCAGCAGGGGGGAAGTTAGGAGGTTGTCATCAGCAGTCCACATTTTGCGGCGGGTACAGTGGAGGTTGTGCATCGCGTGCTGGGGACAGGTTCGGTGGGGTTTTTTCGAAGGGTTTTGTGGCCGGGATTATGGCCGCGGTCTGGGCGGTAAAGACGGGAATGTATGGGCTGGCAGAGGCTGGACCCAGTTGGGTGGCGGAGGTGACTGGTGACTCTGCAGATATGACCCTGCTATGTTAAATTTTCTTGCGTTTGCACAAAATCACCCTGATCATGGTTTTATAATTGTGACGGTGGAGGAACATTTTAAACTTTACATTTATTGGTATTGACGAGGTAATTGCAGGGGTAGGAGCAATAGTTTCTCGCAAACTATTGTGACTGCGAATTTGGCGGGAAGCAGGGGCAGCCGAGTTCATAGGGAAGGTATTGCGGTAGTTGAATGATAGGCTAGTGGGCGAGAATGGCGGCAAAGGCAGCGGAATGCGCCTTTAATTTACCTAGGCAGGGTTGCGCACGTAGGGCTGGGGAGAGCGGCGAGAATGTCGGTGCCTTTCCATACCACCGTTACCACATAAAAGATGGTGGGGGCTGCGCCTGTGGTAGAATTATACGCCAGTGTGCCAGAATGGGGGCAATACACGGTGGGATGCACATTTATTTTACTAAGGCTGTTGTTGCGCACGTAGGGTACAGCGAACGGCAGGAGTGTTAGGGCTTTTTCATAATATCGTTACCGCATAATAAGGCGGTGGGCGGGGCGACAGAGCGGCAACTTTACAGGCCTAATGGTACGGGCGGGTGAGTTATGCTCCCGCTTGACTTACACAAGTTGACCCATTTAAAGGCTATCGTTTTCTGCAGCATTCACAAAGGTGAAGTTTCCTTTAAAGAAAATAATGACGAAACCCACAATTTCTGTGCAGTATGGGTCAATAGTTAATAGCATCCCCAGTTATTCATGTGCAGACACATGTCACCATAATATACTGGGCCAGGATTCCAGAAGAAATCTTCGCAGCTCGAAGGGAGGGGGGGGGCACAGGCGGCTTCCTCCCCTCCTCATGGAAGCCTGGCTTGGTGGAGTCTAGCCGTGAAAGCGGTAGCCTTCCGCCGGAATAGGGAGGGTTGTCATGTCGGCGCACATGTCTTCGGTGCCTTGCAATGAGCGTTAGATAGGTGGCAAAAGAGAAGAAGTTAGGAGGGTAATGCAGCACCTTGGGGGCAGGGGGAGACCGAAGAGGCGCACGCTGCCGAAAGATAGTCAGTGAATGCTGCACTGCTAGCTCCGGCACTCTGCATAAGAGCTGTAACAACTTGCGGCTGACCCCGTCTTGGTGCACGCATAAATAGAATGCCTTACTTAGAACCCCCCACATTCTACCCCAATAAAAAGCACTACTCCTTTTAATTTACACTCACAACAGCAAGAAGATCCTCACGGCCACGGACATAGAGGCGCTCGGCGGGGCCGCCATTTTCTCCCTACTCAAGCCGTCCAGGAAGAGGATGCCGCGCGCCGCTACCAACTTCCGGTCCGCAGAAACCGTGCACCCGTATGCGACACCCTGTAGCGTGACTGTAGGGGGCGCTTGCAGGACTGCAGCCCCCAACTTGAGGTAAACGGCGAATATTGTGGGACAAATTACCAGTGGCCGTTTAAAAAAATCCTAACGCAACAATACCCGTGCCTAAATTAAAAAAAACGATTTTTAATAGTGAAACCGATCGTAGGTAAGTAAAACAATCAAATGGTTCGGTGTGTTATGTGCCTAAACTCATCTAAAAATATGTTGGAGAAACACAACCGTAATAATTGTCGTTCGAAGGATTTAAATAAAATAGTCGCATTTCTTCAGCCTATCTTTCGTGATCTTCGCGTACATGCAAAGTCTTTGCTAAGTTTCAAGATGGCCATCGGTGTTGTGTGAAACGGTCAATGTTTCTTGTATCGAACCGACGACCATGTTTGGAATGAAAGTCGCCCTTTCCCTGCAGTGCAATGTAAGCGCAGCTCTTCCAGCATCTTTCCATACTCCACTGCCACATTGCATCTTAGAACAAGCATTAACAAGAAACATGACAGAATCAGAGAGAGACAACTGCCTTTCTCCGAGGCGAAGCAGAAATGCCTCGGAGAAAGGCAGCGGCGTTTCCGGATTCGGGGGCGTGTTTTGCTTTTCTCTTCTCTTGCCATTGGCTGGAGGAGATAATTAGAAAAGTTGCAAAAAACACGCCCCCGAATCCGAAAAGGACGGGGCCTGTTCGGAGTGACGGACCTCTTCTCCAATGGCTGGCCAGCATTCAAGAGGCCAGCCAATGGAGAAGAGGGGAGAAGAGGGGCGGGTTCAAGCCCCTCTTCTCCAAGTCATTATATCTCGCGAGCTAGACTGCGCAAGCGCAGCCTTCGCTAGCCGAGACCTAAAAAGGGGGACAAGGAGGACCCTGCCAACTACAGGCCTATAAGCCTGATTGATGTTATCCAGAAGGTGGTTGGCAGGGTAATCCTACATAGGATTCAGGACTGGATTGATGACGGTAGCATTATTTCTCAGTATCAGGCGGGGTTTAGAAGGAAAACTGGGACTATTGATCACATTTTCAGACTGCTCCTGCTGTATTGGAAGGTGGTTGTGATCGGTAAGGGCAGCCTCTACCTTGCCTTTATCGATCTCAAGACGGCGTTCGATTTGGTTCCTAGGGGGAAACTGTGGTCAGTCCTAGCAGAAATGGGTATTCCAGCACAAATCTTAAATCTGCTGATTAGTCTACATGAGGATAATTATGCTAGAGTAAGATGGGGCTCCCAGGGCCAAGTCACTGACAGGATCACGGTTAGTAGGGGGGTCCGACAGGGGTGCGTCTTGGCTCCCACCCTATTTTCACTGTATGTGAATGGGGTGGTTGATTTCTTGGGAAAAGATCCTGCCGACGCACCCAGTCTGATTGGTGACAAAATCGCCACCCTCCTCTTTGCCGACGACACACTTCTTATTTCCAAAACTCCAGCTGGTCTACAAAAGTTGTTAGATAGATTCCATCTTTTCTGCACAAATCGTGGTCTTGTGATCAACACTACAAAAACCAAGTTCATGGCCTTTAACCCCTACAAACAGTTTAGATCTACCCTCACCCTCGATGGGACCCAGCTAGAGAGAGTCAAAACTTTTGATTATCTGGGGGTTAGACTGTCTCACAAGATGAATTGGAGATCTCATCTGGATAAAATGTTATTAAACCACAAGCGAGTAGCAGGAGCTATCAGGAAAGCACATAGCTTATCATCAAGCAAACCGGTCGCTCCTGCTCTCGCGGTCTATGAGAGTAAAGCAGTGAGCTCAGCCCTATATGGAGCCGAGCTCTGGGGGTTTGATAACACGGATGACATCTCCAAGTCGGAACATAAATTTCTTAGAGAGCTAGTCTCGCTTCCCATTAGTACCCCCTTGAGACCAATTTTAATGTGATATGGGCAGCCGCCCCTTTAGTGATATTGCCAGGTCCCGTCCTCTGTTTTTTTGGGCACGCCTACGACGGACGCAGGAGCTCTCTGGTTATGCTGCAGCACTCTCAGAGGTCCTTGCACTTGACCTAGGCAACAAAGTTAAATGGCTGGCTAATCTCAAGAAATTACTAACTGACCTTGGGTTGTCCGGGGCATGGGCAAGTCAGATTCCCCCAGCAAAAGAGGAACTTAAACTACTCTATTGGAACTGGTAGGTGACCGGGAGCTAAGAAATCCTTATAAGGGAAAACTGACCGAGGAGTTCTTCTCGTATAAACAGTATAGCTGTTTTGAACCATATATGGACCTCATTCAAGTCCCAAGAGATAGAACCCTTTACATCCAACTTAGGTTAGGGTCACTACCCCTTAACTCGTTCACAGTTAATTGGAATTCTTCGAAATTTATAGCACAATCATGCCCATGTTGCCCTGCCCCGGAGGAAAGCACAGCTCATTTTCTTTTTGCTTGCCCTGCTTATAAATTGGCAAGGGCCAGATGGCTAAAACCCATCTGTAGAAATCTTTGCACAACTAAACATTCTGTTGCCCTCCGAATCCTAAAAACAGATGGTACTCCATCTTTGATCTGCGGGGTGGCAAAGTTTTTAGGATGTGCATGGAATAAGCGGAATAAAATACTAACGGAAAGTCTTCGGGAGCGATAAAATTAAGCTGCTCATCTGGCATTATTACGCTGTTTTTGTTTTGTTGTTCTATTTTTATGAATCTTCACCTATCCGGTGATATAATGTTCTAGATGGAAGCACTCTCATAAGAGAAGCCAGATGAGTTACGCAGTAATTTTACGTACCGGCTATTGGGACATACGATAGCATAATGCACCTTATGTAGCACAATGCACTTTTTGTATCTATCTGATACAGGCTATCTGGATTATTTTGCGCTGTGCCCTATACCAGGACACACAATAGTATTTTTTGTATATAAATGATATATGTCCTCTTGCCTATTTGCACTATATACCATGTAAATATGTATCGTATCTTGTTGTATCGATTGAGTATGATGTCCTTCTTTTAATTCAATTGTACATTTTATTTTTTTTAAATTGTAACCGTTATTTTTAATAGAACGCTTTTATGGTGGTACATTTCGCACCGAATAAAGCTTGTTTGAATTTGAATTTGATGAACCTAAAAGTCCAACATGCCTCAGAGTCCAGTAGAAATGGTGGCAACAACACAGTGTCCAGACATGAGGCTCTGCATTCCTCAAGATCTGGTACCTAGCTATATGTTGGGGGATGACATTGACAAATGTTTTTCAGCCTATAATATGGACCTGAGGATGCACAGGCTTCCAGAGGAGGATTGGAGGGGTGGGGGGCTGACAGGAGTCTCTGGAAACATATACCTACCTACAGTGGGTAGGGATACCCTGCACACACTAAGTGTGGGCTCACGCCAGAGAAATGCTGTATGAGAATTAGGGACAACCAGAAGCTGTCAAACCAGTCTTGGGTGGATATTCTTGATTTCTGCAGTAAGTCACTAAGCAGTTGGGTGAGGGGAGGTAAGGTGAGGGATTTCAATGGGCTGTATAACATGATTTTGAGGGAGCACACAGTCAGTGTTAGACCTAGCAGTTTTTGGCTAGTTGGGACACACCGAAACCAGACATAATCCACCATCCTAGATAGAATGAGTATGAAGCACTCATCAGATAGCAGTCAGGATTATCCTCAGGGTCAAAGTGTAAAATATTGGCACAGCACCACCCACTCAACACACAGAGTAAACTACAAAAAGACTCCACAACGTTATGTATAAAACATTGGTATTTGTATTACACACACATTGAAATCGAAACAACATACACATTGTATATATACTTTACAGTTAAATGCAATTGTAGAGCTCTCCCATTAGCAGCAGAACACCATGAACACAAATGGACCCTTCATAGGAATTCACTTGCTCTGTTATCCCCTGAGCTGCGACATAAACCCATGTGCAGCCTTTCCCCGAGGTAATCACGATCCAAGCGATCCCTCCCACATCAAAAGTGACAGAAACCTATATGCAGGCTGTTCAGAGGTATTCCATTTTCCCGCTATCATATTAGCATAAACCAGGACCTTCCCAAATATTGCATACCTGCACAGTTGTAATGGTCAAGAAATCACAGGGTTTGACTATGCCCCCTGACCCAGCCCCTTAGCCACTCAAACTACACAAGCCAACGATACACGTCGCACCCACTGGCAACACTTTGCTTAGATTTTCAGGACAACCTAAAGCATAAGGAAACACATACTTGGTTTCATCTATGTAGAATAGGCCATCAAGGCACCCAGCCTTCACCTTCATGAGTGCGGGATCACTATCCCCCCTGTAGGCAAATGACTGTGACGTCAGAAGCTGGAGCGCTTCCAATTTGGAGAAATGTTTTCCCCCAGGCGAAGGTGTGAGACGCAGTTGCTCCAGGCAGCCAGCTGTAGTTGCACAGAAGGCACAATGTGACCCCTCGGGTCCAGTCACGATGTTACTAACAGCAGAGTACCTTGTCGTATCGGTCCCGGGGGACTGAGGCCATGATTGCAGGCACTGTTGTCGTCCCAATCTGGAGGTCGGAGACAGTCCAGGATTCCAGCTCAGGTTCACAGACTCAGCAAACGTCCCCCAACAGCCATTGGATACCACACGCTACAAAGTGCGAGCTAGAACAGGTTTCCAGTTGCAAGCTCGGGTCTCTTGGACTTGGCAAACATTCCCAGCACTCCTCTAGCCCCTCAAGTTACGGAACCCCAGATGGGCAGCAGATCTTTACGAGCACACTCCTCTGCACAATGTGATTACTGCATACGTAAGTACGGTCCTTGTCCCAACCGAGGATACCTTACACACTTTTCTGCAGCACCCTGTGCAGTCCTAATGATCTTGTGGAAACAGGGAGATCCTTTCTCTCCCTGGGATCTCGTGTACTGGAGGCCAGCCAACCGGCCCTAGGAGAGTGCTCAGGGCCCCAAGCGATGACAGTTGACAATTGACAATTAGCTGCAGGCCAGCAACATCAAGCCAAAATCCACCAAGTGATAGTCCCCTTCCTGGAGCACAAGAAGCCCCAGGCAAACACAGGTCTGTGGATAATCCAGTTGCAGTCCCTTCTGCCCCAAGGGTTCCTCTTGTTGATGTCCCAGCTTCGAACCAGCGTAGTATGGTTCCAATCCGAAAAGTGTCTCTACACTCCTGAGGACAGAATCCCAGTAGTCATACCCACAATGGCCTTTGAAGATGAGATCAGTTCAAAATGCCATCTTTGAAATACACAGGCCCACTCTAAATGTAGTCTATATCTTCAATGTGGTCAGGACCTTGCCCCTTGGAATGTGGGTGCCAATCCCACCCTCTCTTATCTGTCCCGGGAAGGCCCTCAGAGTCAGAGGTCTGCAGTTTTGCTTCAGTGCCCCTAGTTTATGGCCATCTATCAGGAATATAGAGATGTAGCTGTCCCCCCAGCAACCAGTTGTGGATTGGAGACAGGCTGATAGGCACACAGAGAGCCACGAGCATTGAAATGCCCACTTTCCCGAAATGGAATTTCCACATTAGTAATGTCAAATCCACTCGCACTACGAGACAGGATTTGCCATTACTAATCCATTGATACCAAACACCATACTGCTACATTTCTGCACATAGGAAATACAGCTCAATAGCCTCTCCATAGACCCCCCATGTTAATCAATGCGAGAAGCAGGTCTCACAGTACTGAACACACCATCCGGTGGTATCCACTACTAGGGCATGTAGCGCACATGTGTACATGCCCTGCCTCTTTCCTACACCGCACCCTGCCCCTAGGAAGCACTCCGATGTAGCGAGAGACATACAGAACTTTGGCAAGTCGCTTTTAAAAGTCAAGCTGAGTAGCATTAACCTGCACCCACAGACCCCACCATGGCAAATCTGTTGTGCCTTTGAAGAGCTATCTCTGTGAGTGGCACAACCAGTGCTGCAGGCCCACAAAGCAGCATTTGAGTTACATGACCTAGGTATATGCCACAGGACAAGGGACCTACAGCTAACTCAAATCAGCCAATCATATATACACCAATTACCAGTAAGCATATATGACAACCACAGTGCTTTAGCACTAAATGGCAGTGTCAAAGCACACACATTCCTAAGGCTAGCACATAGAATAGTGGGAAACCAGGAGGGACAAAAATAAAATGTCGTTAAAGCATCCTAGAAAGGGCCATTTCCAACACCCAGTTCTTGATTGACAGAGTTATGCCAAAACTTAATTGACAGCATGCTCTCTTCCCCTAGGGAGCTTCTTCAGGAGGCAGACCTCTGAATAAGCATCAGAGTGTTCAAAAAAGTATCTGGGGAGAGCTCCAAAAGAGTGGATATGGTCCCCAACAAAAGAAAGAGAAAGGGGGGGGGAAATAAAAACAAGGGTGCATATTATCAAGAACAGCATTAAAATTATCGCCGCTTTAGCAGCAGGAAACTGCCGCTAAAGCGGCAATATTGGGCTTGATAATATGCCCTTGAGAATTCCAATAGAAGCCCAGATTCACACCAGAACATGGGCTTCTATTGGAATTCTCAAGGGCATGTTATCGAGCCCATTATTGCCGCTTTAGCGGCAGTTTCCTGCCGCTAAAGCGGCGATAATTTTAACGCCGTTCTTGATAATATGCCCCAAGGAGTTCTGTGAAGGCCCCCAAAATAGTTCCATGGGGAAGGATACCCAATCCCAACCTGACCACAAGAAGAGTGGGTTTCCTGGAGAGAAGTCAGGGAAGTTCAAACCAAAATGCTGAGTGCTATAGACAAGGGCACATGAAGGGAGACACCAAATGCCCCAAGAGGGCACAGCCCAAGCTATTGTAGTGCTTGTGGAGGATGCTGTCCCAATTAGCATGAGGGTAGTGCAGAGTTTGCACTAGTGTCCCCGGGTGGCAATGGCCCACATGCCGACCAATACTTCCAAGTATAGGCAGTAGGTCACCATTAATGGACAGTGGGGGAAGGCTCTGAGCAACAGAGGAGCCAGTATGACTCCACTTTAAGGTGTCATTGGGTGTCCTCAGAGCAGGAATTCGCCAATGTGTTCCACCAAGTTGTTGTAGCAGAAAATTGCGAGAGTCACTATCTTGTGGCTCTGATTACTTTTGAGTGGGGGGTGAGTCCTACCATTCCTGTGGATTGTGTGCTTGGTAATGACTTAGAGAATACCATCTGGTAGGCGGTGGAGCTCAGGTCCCAACTGGAGATGTTAGGGTTGCCTTAGTGCATGCGCCTGACCACAAGGTCCACAGCAGCCTGAAATGGTAGTCAAGGAGGCCTGGACCTTGGAAAATTGCTCAGCTAGCTGTTAAGAAGATAAAGGGCAAGGGGCATGGGAAACCTTTCCTTGAATCTCCATCAGTCGGGAGGAGGCTGAGCCTGAGGGTGACGCCGCAGAACCCACTGGGGAAGACATTGCTGCCCTGGGAAAACAGCCTGAACTGTCTAGTTGGCAAGCTCAGGGTGGGCCATCCAGGGGGGAGTTACACAGAGCTAAAAAAGTGTGCCTTACTCTCATGGCCTGAGGCGGATGGCTGAGACCCAGGAAGCTGTTGGCACCTATGGAGAGCACCAGATATTCTGAAAAAATGACATCTTGTATAGTGCGTGTAAGGTTCCTGAGCCCAGGGCAACCAGTGTGTTGGTGTTCCAACAGGGCTACCGAGCCTTCCAAATGGTTCTGGCTCATGATGCACCACTTGCAGGACATTGTGACAGGACAAGATCTTTGCCAGGCTTGTCACACACTTTTATTGGCCCCATAAGAAAGTGACACCAGATGCATTCTGCAGATCATGTCCTACCTGCCAGGCCAGTGGGAAGTCAGGGAAAAAGCAAAAGGCTCCCCTAGTTCCTTTACCTGTCATTTGCACTCCCTTTGTAAGGGTGTACATCAACATAATTGGACCTCTGGACCCCAACATCGCCATAGACAACAGGTTCATCCTAGTCTTGGTGGACCATGCTATTACGTACCCAAATGCCATACCTCTGAGGACGGTGACTGCACCTGCAGTGGCCAGGACCCTGATGGGGATTTTGACCTGGGTGGGATTCCCCAAAGAAGTAGAGTAGTGTGTGACAGAGACCCAAATTTTATGTCATCATACATGAGCTCCATGTGGAATGAGTGTTGTGTAACTTATAAGTTCTCCACACCCTATCACACCCAGACCAATCGGCATGTTGACCGGTTCAACAACACCCTTAAAGGCATAATTATGGGTTGGTCAGAGCCCTTTTGGCGGGAGTGGGACATCTTCTTACCATGCCTTATTTTTGCCCACAGCGAGGTGTCACAGAAAGGAGTTGGGTACAGTTCCTCTGAGCTCTTGTAGAGACACCACATTCGAGGACCTCTCAGTCTTGTAAATGAGAGGTGCAGCAAGTTCCCAAGATGCCCCCTTAGGATGTTGTCATCCTCATGTTAGCTCTCAGGTCTCAGATAAAGCGCCTCCGGAAGAAGATTACTGATAACCTGGAAGCCATCCAGGAGGTGATGAAGCTTTGGCATGACCAAAAGACCACTCTGGTCAAGTTTCAACCTGGGCAAAAAGTATAGATGATGGATGCAGTGGAGCCCAGGGACCTACACGACCGGTGTTCTGGGCCTTATGAGATGAAGGAGAGCAAATGGGAGGTCACCTACCCCATGGTCCTCACAACCCCCAGGAACCCCTTATGTGTCCTTATGTTAACTACCTCAGACCCCACTATGAGAGGCAGTGGCGTAACATTAGCCCTGGAACCCCCGTGGTTCGGGGGGCCCGAGCTCCATTGTGCATGAGCAGAGAGCCCCTAGCCTGAGAGCTCCTGACTAGGTCCAGAGCATGGCGGCCCCCCTCCATGTACTTTGCAGAGAGCCCCCCTCAAGTTTCATTACACCACTGATGTGAGTTCCGAAGCCACTATGCTCCTGTTGACAGATAATGGAGTGGAAGTGGAGAGTAATCCTTTCCCTGACCTCCTATCTTCTAAGAAGTAGGTTGAGTCAATGGAAGGTGTCGACCTTTCCCCTATCCTGACCCCAGAGCAGCAGAGGGACTGTTGCCACATGTTGGGGACAGTTTGCCTCTCTATTTTCAGTAACCCCTGGTTTACTCACCTGTGTACCCATGATATTGACACTGGGGACATAATGTCTGTTAAAATAAAATGTACAGACTGTCTAACAAAGTGTCCAAAATGCTGGGACTAGGGGTGATTGAGCCCTTTGTCCAGCCACTAGTGCTGGTACCAAAAGCTACACCACCGGGTACCACCCCGGAATTCAGATTTTGTGTGGACTTTAGGTTTTCTCAATTTAGTTACAAATACTGATGCTTACCCCATTCCCTGAGCTGATGAGCTCATACATAGATTGGGGGCTGTCCAGTTCCTAAGTACTTTGGACTTGACTTCGGGGTACGGACAGATGGCCCTAACCAAGGAGGCTAAGGGATGTCAGTATTCTCCACCCCAGTGGGCCCCTTCTAATTTAGGGTGGCGCCCTTCTGGTTAAATAATACCCCTGCCACCTTACAGAGGTTGGTTAATAGGCTGGGATGGAGACTTTCAGTGCCGTATACCTGGATGACATACCATTATTCAGTTCTAGCTTGGCTTGGAGGATCACCTGTTTCACCTCCAGGAGGTGCTTTGGGCCCCACAGCAGACAGGCCTGACTATCAAGGCCAGTAAGTGCCAGATAGGATGGGGATCTTTGGTCTATTTGGGACACCAAATGGGCGGGGGCCCGGTGCAGCCCCTCCTAGCCAGAATTGAGGCTACAAAGGCTTCAGAGCCTCCCAAAGCTAATACTGAGGTTATGGCCTTCCTATGACTCACTGGATATTACTGGAGGTTTGTCAAGGGCTATGACATCATTGTTCCCCTTGGCTGAGTTGACTTCAAAGAAGCAGTCCAAGAAGGTGATCTTGACACAAACCTCCCACAATGCCTTTGACACCCTGAAAGAGGCCATGTGTACAGCACCAGCACTCAAGCCCCTGAATTCTCCAAATAATGTATTGCTCGAATGGAGACCTCAGAGCATGGCAAAGAGAGTGTGCTCTCACAGTTAAATGAAGAGGGCCTAGACCATCCTGTAGTCTTTATTAGCAGGAGGCTATTTCTCAGGAAGCAGAGGTGGAGTGCAATTGAGAGGGAAGTCTTTGCTGTGGTCTGGGCACCGAAGAAGCTGAGATACTTATTTGAGAATCATTTCTGTGTTAACACAGAACACAAACCCCTTTGGGTCACTTCTGTGAATAGCTTAGCTGTTGGGCTTTGTATATTCGTCTGAGACAGTGAGACAAAGAGGGACTAGTTATTGCCAGGATGGGCCATCTTGCCAGGATGTGTGGGGGAGAATTGTTCCCTGACACACTTACATTTCAGAGGGCCTGCCTGTAGAACACTCAAAGGAATCTCACGCTAGACTTTTGATACTCCAAAATTCTTGGAGTCTTGGCAGGGGAAGGGAAGAACTTTCTAGAACCATATGTGGTGGTTGCCTAAAAGATTCCCAACTTCAAAAGCTGACATCAGGTATAAATACTGGGCCCTCGGCGCAACTCTTCATCACACTCCTGGACCTGTGGGCACTACAGAAGAAGAATTACCTTGTTCCCTAGAGGACTGCCATGCTGACTGAGGTCTGGCTTGTTCCCCAGAGGACTGACCTGCTGCTTCAGGTCTGTCTTGTTCCACAGACGACTGCCCTGCCGCTTCAGGCCCTGCTGTCTGTGAAGGGAGATTGGATATGTTCCCTTTATCTCAGGCTATCCTGAGTGACTCCAAGGGTCAGTTAACCTCCCATTCTGAGCTACAGAGACCTAACAAGCTCCAGAGGCCTCCGAACAACTACCCAACTGGCTTACTGTAACTGGACCTGCAACTGGACCTGCCTGCGCCCTGCTGGCTTCTGCTAGAGGGAATTCCTGATTCCCAAGAGGTGGTTCTCTGAGCCTGGACCCTTGGCTGGCATCAGAGTACACTCCTATGTGAGATCAATCAATCAATCAAAGTCATTTATAAAGCGCACTACTCACCCGGAGGGTCTCAAGGCGCTTGGGGGGGGGGGTGCCGCTACTGCTCGAACAGCCAGGTCTTGACCTTCTTCCTGAAGGAGAGGTGGTCTTGGGTCAGGCGCAGGTCGGTCGGGAGGGAGTTCCAGGACTTGGCGGCCAGGTAGGAGAAGGACCTTCCTCCTGTAGTCGCTCTTCGGATGCGGGGGACGGCGGCGAGGGCGTGGCTGGTTGATCGGAGATGGCGTTTGGGAGCGTAGAAGTTGAGGCGGTTGTTGAGGTAGCTCGGGCCTTGGTCATGTAGGGCTTTGTGTGCGTGGGTGAGGAGACGGAAGGTGATTCTCTTGTTGACGGGGAGCCAGTGCAGGTCTCTCAGATGTCCGGAGATGTGGCTGCTTCGGGGGATGTCGAGGATGAGTCTGGCTGAGGCGTTCTGTATCCGCTGGAGTCTCTTCTGGAGCTTGGCGGTGGTTCCGGAGTAGAGGGCGTTGCCGTAGTCCAGTCGGCTGGTGACAAGGGCCTGGGTGACCGTCTTCCTGGTCTCAGTGGGGATCCACCGGAAGATCTTCCGTAGCATGCGCAGGATGTTGAAACAGGACGAGGAGACGGCGTTGACTTGTCTGGTCATGGAGAGGGAGGAGTCCAGGATGAAGCCCAGGTTTCGTGCGTGGTCTGTCGGTTTGGGTGCGGTGCCCAGGGCGGGGGGCCACCAGGAGTCATCCCAGGTGGAGGGCGAGGAGCCCAGGATGAGGACTTCCGTCTTGTCTGAGTTCAGTTTCAGGCGGCTGGTCATCATCCACTCGGCTACGTCTTTCATCCCTTCGTGGAGGTTGGCTCTGGCGGCGGCGGGGTCGTTGGTCAGGAAGAGGATCAGCTGGGTGTCGTCTGCGTAGGAGATGATGTTGAGGTTGTGTTGGCGTGCGATGGCCGCAAGGGGGCTCATGTAGACGTTGAAGAGGGTGGGGCTGAGTGAGGATCCTTGGGGGACGCCGCAGATGACTTCGGTGGCCTCTGACTTGTACGGTGGTAGGCGGACTCTCTGTGTCCTTCCGTCGAGGAAGGAGATGATCCATTCCAGTGCCTTCTCCTGGATTCCGACGTTGCTGAGGCGCTGCACTAGGGTGCGGTGGCAGACAGTGTCGAATGCCGCGGAGAGGTCTAGGAGGATGAGGGCCGCTGTTTCTCCGTTGTCCAGCAGGGCTCGGATGTCATCGGTGGCAGCGATGAGGGCGGTCTCGGTGCTGTGGTTGGCTCGGAAGCCAGACTGTGAGGGGTCGAGGGATCCATTCGTCTCGAGGAAGGCGGCCAGCTGCTTGTTGACGGTCTTCTCGATGACTTTGGCTGGAAACGGGAGGAGCGAGATGGGGCGGTAATTCTTGAGTTCGGTGGGGTCCGCTGTTGGTTTCTTTAGTAGAGCGCTGAGTTCGGCGTGCTTCCAGCTCTCAGGGAAGGTGGCGGTGTCGAAGGAGGTGTTGATGATGTCCCGCAGGTGGGGTGCGATGACAGCGTCGGCCTTGTTGAATACGTGGTGAGGGCAGGGGTCGGTCGGAGATCCGGAGTGGATAGAGTTCATCGTGCGGATGGTGTCTTCTGTGTTGATCGGGGTCCAGGCGCTGAGGGTGGTGGTGGGGGGCGTTGGTGCGGTCGTGGGGGGCATTGTTTGTGGGATGAAGCTGTTGTGTATGTCAGCGATCTTGTTGTGGAAGTACGAGGCGAGGGAGTTGCAGAGGTCTTGCGATGGGGTGATGTCGTTGTTTCCGGCGTTGGGGTTGGAGAGCTCTTTCACGATGTTGAAGAGTTCCTTGCAATTGTGTGCGTTGTTGTCCAGCCGGTCCTTGAATGCAGTTTTCTTGGTGGCGTGGATTAGTTGATGGTGCTTCCGGGTGGCGAGCTTGAGGGTGGTCATGTTGTCCGGTGTTGGCTCTCTTCTCCAGGCTTTCTCGAGGGCTCGGCAGTTCTTCTTGGAGCTCTTGAGTTTGTCGGTGAACCATGGGGCCTTCTTGCTGCCGGGTCTGCTGGACGGGGTCCTCAGTGGGGCGAGTTCGTCCGCGCAGGTGCTGATCCACTTCGTGAGGTTGTCGGCGGCCTGGCTAGGGTTCGCTGAGCTGGCTGGAGGGTGCTGGGTCAGGGAAGCGGTGAGCTGGTCGGCTGTGATCTTGTTCCTGCTTCTTCGAGCATCCTGTTGCTGGTGGTGGTGGATCGTGGTTCTTCTGAAGGTGAAGTGGACGCAGCTGTGGTCCGTCCAGTGGAGTCCAGTGGCGTGGCTGAAGGCGATGTCTTTGCTGGATGAGAAGACGGCGTCGAGTGTGTGTCCGGCGAGGTGGGTGGGGGTGGACACCAGCTGCTTGAGTCCCAGGTTGGCGAGGTTGTCAAGCAGGGTGGTGGTGTTGCGGTCGTTGTTGTTCTCCAGGTGGAAGTTGATGTCCCCCAGGAGGATGTAGTCAGCGGAGGGGAGGGTGTGTGGGCTGATGAAGTCGGCGATGTCTTCGCTGAATGGTGTGCGTGGTCCCGGGGGTCGGTAGATCAGGGTGCCTCTGAGGGTGGTCTTGGGGTCGGTGTGGATCTGGAAGTGTAGGTGTTCGGCGGTAGTCAGGGTGTCGTCGGTGTTGGTCGTGATGCGGATGGTGTTCTTGTGGACGATGGCGATGCCTCCTCCAGTCTGGTTGTCGCGATCTCTCCGGGTGATCTTGTATCCCTCTGGGATGGCGATGGCGATGTCGGGCGCTGAGGAGTCGTTCATCCAGGTTTCCGTGAGGAAGGCAACGTCTGGAGATGTGGTGTCGAGGAGGTTCCAGAGTTCGATAGCGTGTCTGTGGACGGAGCGGGTGTTGAGCAGGATGCACTTGAGGTGGTTGCTGCTGGTGTTCGGCTTGGTGGGTGCTGGTGCGGGGCGGGTCCGGATGCAGGTGAGGCAGCTGAAGGGTCCGTGGGTGCGTCTCGGGGTGGCTTGGTGGCATCCCGGGGTTCGGTCGGTGTTGAGTGCGTTGAGGGTGGCGGCGTCGTACGTCTGGCGGGTGGGCTGGGGTCCTCGGGGGCCAGGGGTTCGGGCGCTGGGCGCGGGCCAGGCACGGACTCGGCGCACAATCGGCACGCCCGCTGCGCATCAACACTGCGCGTATGCACGGTCGCCATTTATGGCGAAGTGGGAGGGAGGGCAGAGCAGCTGGGAGGTGGGAGCGGGGAGGGCACAGAAGGTAAGGGGGCGTGGCCGCACGCAGGCGGCGGGAAGCGGGGAGCGGGAAGCGGGTGGGGGGGCACAGAGAGCGGCGCTAATATAATGCAGGCACAAAAAAGGAAAAATCAAGGGCACAGAACAGAAGGGCAAAACGATACAGGCAGCACAAAATGAAGAAAACACACGCAAAATGTGACGGCGGGGGGCGGGGTCGACGGGGCGGGCTCAGCGAGGCTGAGGACAGTAGCGAGGGGACGCACACGCTATAGCTGGTGGCCGTGCGGCGCGGGGGTGTCCTGAGGTCAGGTGAGAAAGGTGAACTCCTAAAGTTTTGCACTTTTTGTGACCTACAAGTGACTTTGCCACCCATGATGACTACCAACACATAGATCCAGTGAACCTACAGCAATCAGTCAAACAGTATATATGAAGCGCGGCAGCAAATCACCCATGAGGGTCTCAAGGCGCTGGAGTTGCTGTGTGGAGAAAGCAGTAAAATAACTAGGTAAAAGCAGGAAAAATCACTCTGAAAAATGGGAGAAATGAAGGAAAAGGCAGTAAAAAACGAGGGAAAGGCAGGGGAAAGCACCCAGAAAAATGGGGGAAAGGAAGGAGAAGGTTGTAAAAAATTAGGAAAAGGCAGGGGAAAGCAATTAGAAAAACGGGAGAAAGGAAGGAGAAAGCAGTAAAAAACAAGGGAAAAGCAGGATAAAGCACTCAGAACAATGGGTGGGGGGAGAAAGGAGAAAGCAGTAATAAACGAGGTAAAAGCAGGAGAAAGCACTCGTGAAGGAAGCAGAGCGGTGCAGCAGCACAGGAGAGCTGGGCCTGAGACCTGCTCAATGGGTTTGCGCTGTGGCCAGGTGTGGCTGGTACAGGTAAGAGCAGTGGGGTGGGCAGGGGTGGGGCATTGGGGAAGTCGACATACGACAGTATACGGAAAATAAATAAACAAATAAATAAAACGACTTACCTTGCACTCGCCACATCATTCATGTTGACGAAGCCGTTGCGTGAGTAAAAAACCTATTTGAGCAGCAGAAAGAAGTGGCACCCTCTTGCGCTGCGCATGGTGCAATTCGCATTGATTTTCCAGCATGGGACAAACACACGGCGGTAAAAACAGCGTAAACAGCGCGACGTAACGCACTTCACCGCTTGTGGTAATCCACATAGCGCTGCTGAGTTTTTGGTCACTTCGCATATCGAACTCCCCCCAGGCGTATTAGGCACAGGTTAATTTAGTGACTTTTGTGGTTATCCCTGAAAAGGATTGCGGTTTTGCCTGAGTGAAACTATACATTGACTGAGCGGTCCAACTGATTGCACTACTTTATTGATGAATAGCCTTTCATCTGAGATTTAAAATAGAAGCTGAACTGTTGAAATTACAATTGGCTGATTGATTCAAATGAAGTGAATAGTCCACCCCATGGGTCTCACCCATAGGTTTTCCTACAAATACTAAAAAGCCTGCAGAAGTGTGCATATGTGTAGACATTTTTTGAAAGCTGAGATTAAACAAGAAAGTCACCTACTCCAACAGGTGATGACCACCTACCAGAGGTAAACATGTTAAGTTGATTATTCTTTGGTAAATGCCAATCCCTGGGTACCACAATGCCTTTTAGACCCAAGTCCAGGTACATCACAATTTTCTTCACCCGCCTAGTCCTCACTGTTAGAAGAGACTCAATTTCGGCATCCCCTGTGCAGAAGAGGCCTTTAATAACACCATTTGTGAGGTGTAGACTGGACTCATTGAAGTCATAAATCTCAGCAATGACATTCTTATACATGCCAAAACCCATTAAGAGTATTAGTCTTGACCCTGAAACATCTTTCAGAGACTGAGCGATTGCAATTCAGGTTCTCCACTGATGGAGCAACTCCTGACCCCTCAAGACATCGAATCAGCAGGCACCTTCTATCTTTGTGTCAGAAATCAGGCGTTTCCTTTGCATGGTGACTTATTGGGTGAGGTTCAATCAAAACCTCACTTTGTTGATGGAACTTATTCAATAACTGGCCAAGTCACAGGCTACCTGGATCTGGATGGACATACAAGGGGCTGTGTTTCAGGAAATGAATACTGCTTAGTCAGCTAAAACAACACTTCAATACATAACATTCTTGGTCAACGTTGGCTCAGCCTCATTAGGGGCTTTCTTATCACAAGAACTAGCATGTGAAGAGTGGATTCCTGTTGCTTACTGTAGCCGACCCTTAACCCTCACTGAATAGCATTACTCCCAAACTGAAAACATGTCACTATCAATACATTCCCCTTTCACGTCTGTCAGTATGGACACCCTTCTATTGTTAATACTGATCACAAGCCCTTAAACCTACAATTTCAAGGGTCATTTTTCCAACCCACACAATAGACAGAAAAGTGGATTCTCCAATTACAGGAATATTCCTTTGCAGTAGTCCATAGACATGGATTACAAAATCCAGAAGTCTACTTGTCACAATACTTATGCCAGTCCCAACAAATGAGAAGCAGAATGCTATTGAAACAGAAGGTTATATCACAATAATAGTTGAGTGAACTAATTCAAGGCCACTTTCTCAGGAAGTTATTCAGACCACAACAGAAGAGGACAACTCCCTATAGCTTGCAGCACATGCAACACAGAGTGGAAATTGGGGATTCCTAAAATCTAACCAGTCGTTCTGCACACCAATAGCCCAACAAACTCTCATGTCATTATTAAACAAACATTTCCTTGCTGTGTCATCAGAAGGTTGTCTTCCGAGTGAAACCTATTACTTGGCCCTCGAACTCTGGTCTCAGAAGCAGTCCAGCTGGTCCTTGTTAAGCACCAAGGGATTGTAAAGACTAAAAGCAGACTTACATTACAGTCAGGCTCCCTGGACTGGATCCAGGGTTGTATTGGGATCAAAAATAGGCCTTGGTACCCTAAAAAAAAGTGTCCCACATTTGTGGATTGCACTTTTTTGCACAGCACTGCTTTCATGTTTTAAGTATTTTGAAGGGGGGAAGGCTACTTCTGCTCAGGACCCCTGCCCCTGCTCAATCTGCATACATTAATGGGCCGTCCCAGCTGGATATTGGGAATTACACATCCACCCCACTGGTAAAAGGTAGGCAATAGAGTCCCATCTGCTGCTGGAAAGGCTGCTCAGGCCCCCACTTTGCCAATGGAGGCATCCGAACTGCACAGACACAGCCCAAACTGGCCTCCATGCTGGCCAAAAAAGCACCCCACCGCTGCAACTCCGGTACCCGCCCCTTTCCATTCCCCGAGTGCCCGCATTACCAATCTGACCCTGACTGGATCAGATGGTGGGAAGCATAGTGAGGGCATGCCCTTACTCTCAAGCGTCCAATCCTCTGGTCCGTCTAGCCCTGATAATCACCTAAGAGACTCCGCCACACCCTTGGGTAAAAATAAGTGTAGATTTTGGGATACTCCCTGATAGTTTTCACATGTTTGTGAAAATACATAACTATTCAAAAATGTTCTGAGGTAAAAATGGTGGCCCCCACACCAACAGACACATTGATTGTAAAGCTGGAGAGGGTGATGTCATGAAACACACAAAAGGTGATGGAAGGCTGCTTGCAATAAGACTTACCACTGGCTATTGCTCGGGGTAGCAATCCAAACCCAACTTTCTTTTGCTCACCATGACAGCTCAGATTGGACCCAGCCATATGCAAATCAGTCTTGACCCTAATCCTCATCGGAACAGTTCAGGCTGAACACAAGCAAACCAGGAACAATTTTGCTCTAGTTATGGGCGCATCAGCTGGGTATAGCTGAATTCCAGTGACACAGTGAGCATGGGACCCACATCAGGGCATACCCAAGCCACTTAGGGTAGTACATAAAACACACAAAAGGTGTTGGGAGGGTTCTTACAATAAATCTAACCACTGGCAATTGCTTGGGGTCGTACTCCAACCCATTGTTCTTTTTTTGACCATGCAACCACAGTTTGGACCCAGCCATATGCAAATCAGTCTTTTTAAAAAAAAAAAAAAAAAACTTTTATTTATTGAAAGAATCAACTCAAAATCATAACAAAAACAAGTGCAGTGCAGTGTGGTCATCACCATCTTTGGGTAGTAGCAATACATTAATACAATAAAAACAAAATATGACACAGGGTCCATATGCAAATCAGTCTTGATCCTGTTCCTCATGGGAACAGTCCAGACCGAACTGCCAAGACCGGTTCTCCCTGATCTGGAACACAAGCAACCCAGGACTGGTTTTGCTTTAGTTATGGGCTCATCAGCCAGGTACAGCTTGGTTCCAGTGACACAGTGAACATTTAACCCACTTCTTGGCATACCCATGCCACATAGGGTGGTACATGATATGTACCAGGGGATGAGATTAATTCAAGCATTCCATCCATCACTGTTTTGTGTACTTCTTGTGTAAACCAACTACCAAGACCCCCCGCAATGGAGGTACACGAGATAGCTCCCAGGACTGTCCGGGAACATCAGATACATTTGCTCATGAGCCAGGGGACGTGACCTCCAGGGACAACACCAGGATGATTCTACAGGCCACACGGGACTCTTGATCAGCCCTCGAACCGAAAATTGATGCTATTGCTATTGATGTGGTCCTCTTGGGGGCAGGCCATTAAAAACTCGCTGACATGGTGTGAGTTGCAGAATCAACCCTTGCCACTGTAAGATCACTACACTACAACTTAAGATAAAAGAACTGCGTAAAGAACTGAGGACAGTACTGGAGAGAGTGGAGGACGCTGAGGGTCAATCCCGCCAGAGCAAATCGTGGGCAATGGAACTGCCAGAGTGCACTGAACACCCCTCCTGCAAAGCTGTTTCTGGAAAACTGGCTGCTCACAACTTTGCTTAAAAACACGCTGTCCAAGTCCCTCATGGTAGGAAGAGCACTTACGGTGCCGGCTAGGCCCCCTCCCCACCACTCAGAGACCTATGTGGGCAAGGCTAATCAATTACCACAACCGGAGTGATGTTCTCCAGAAAGCGATCGGCCATGGCCCTTGGGAGTTCAAAGGCCACAAAATGCATATATTCCCTGACTACATGATGTAGGGGCAATAGAAAAACAGAATTTCATGGTGGTTAATGATTGTATTGAGCCTTATATAGATTCTGAGTCTCCAATTGGCATGAGTCCACCTTGATGTTGCTTTCTGTTAACCAATTCTGCCTCAGTCTACAAATCTATCATGGTAGCCACAAGAGAATGTGAACCTGCTATTGACTGTCACATCGGCATCCTGTTTGCAGTCCAGCAGATCTGACCATCATTGATGTGGTCTGAGGACTAACTCAGCACCACCTCAATAATACAGAGACTGCAGTGATGGAGACATTTTATTGATAAATGCTTTATCCTTTTTCCCACGAAGATGTTAGGAATGTAATGTCTCATTTCTACAACATTGATGCAACAAGTTTTCCTCCCCCATATTGGATTTAATAATGGTTTCATAATAGTGATGGGGTTATTTGTAGAAATAGAGGCTTTACTGACTGCTTCTCAAGTTAATTGGGGTGGTGCACTATAAACACTGGTGTTTATATTTTCTCTCCTTGTTTTTTATTACTAGCACTTCAGCGAGCAATGCCACTTATCTTACCCTCAACAACAAGGTGATGGATGAAAGGCTAAAATTAATCTTAGCCACTGGTGATCGCTTGGGCTGCATCCCAATCCATCGTTTTTCTGAGGTGGCATGGTGGGCAAAAAACGAGGGATTGGGATGTGGCCCAGAGAGTTTGCCAGTGGTTGAGATTATTTCAAGAATTCCATTCATCCCACATGTTGTTGCAGTTGATGCCCTAATTGCAACGGTTATGCCCAGATGTCGGCCCCGTGCTCACTGTGCCACTGGAATCAAGCTATTGAGTTATTTTTCTTATCAGGGCAAAACTGGTTCTAGGTTGCTCTTATTTCGGTTTAAGGAGGACGTAGCTTGGCAGTTTGGGCTGGATTGTTCCCATTAGGAGTAGAGTCAAGGCTGATTTGCATATGGTGATATCTAAACTGATGTTCCACAATGGGCGAAAAATGATGTTTTGGGATGTGGTCACAAGCGATCGCCAGTGGCTAAGATTAATTCATGCATTCCAGAAATCACTATGTTGTTGTTGCAGTTGACAACCTAAGTGTGACAGCTATGTCCAGATGTGGGTCCCATGCTCACTGTGCCACCGGATTCCAGCTATACCATGTTTGGATTTGTAGTTGTGTGCAAAAAAATGCCTGTAACGGACTGCTTGGGAAAAAAAACTACCTGAAATCCTTGTTGACTGCCCATGTTAATGGAACCGATGCTCACATCCAAAACCCTGCCATTCACATTCGGATTTGTATTTTCGAATCAGAAATTACCCGATTTTGGTAATTTTGTGTGAATTTTGTTAAGGTAAATTACCAAAATTACTCCAGTGCGATTACAATTTCACTCAGGTCAATACTAAGGAACAGGGACTGATATTTGAACAGCAACAACGCCGGAAAGTGAAATGAAACTTGGAAACACAATGTCTGTGTCATTTAAATTGCTTCCTAGTGCTGTTAATGAATTCTTCGGTACATTTGAAGACTATTTTTCGAGTTATGACTAGTTGTACCTCTTTCAAACCCAGGACTTGTGGTATTTTTTACCAAAATTTGCTGGGGCAGACATTAAAAACCTGGGGCCTCATTTATGAAAAGTGACACATCGCTGCGAGAAACCAGCAATGTGTCACTTTTCACTGCGCCCTCCGTGCGGCACCAATGATGCGTCATATTTACGGTATGACGCATCATGTCGCAAGGAGCTACAGATACGTCAGTTTTTCTGGCGCAAAAATGACGCATTGCTGGAGTGTGTCACAAAAGTGACGTAACTACAGCAATGGGTCATTACACATGGGCAAGTCCCATGTGAAATGTGCCTTCGTCAGTCTTACGCCTGCTGTGAGGCAGGCACAAGATATTGACGCATTTGCATCCAAGAAGTGAAGCAGTGAATTCTTGTAGATTTCACTGAGTCACTTCTACGACCCTTTTTTGCGTCGGAATGCCCCCCTTCATATATTATACCTGGTGCAGGTAAAATGTGATGTAGGGGTTTACAAAGTGACGCATCTAGGTAGATATGTCACTTTGTAAATATGGTGCAACAAGGTTCACTTTTTACGCCGCTGGTGCGTCACAAAAAGTGACGCACCGGCGGTGCAAAAGTGACGCAAGGGCTCATAAATAAGCCCTCTGAACTATGCTGAACAATGTAACATATTTGATCATCGTAACCATAAGAGAGTGGCAATGTGTGATGACTTCTAGCTCACACGTTATGTGACAATCTTTGTGATGGTGCTTGCGTGAATAATAAGGTTAGATAATTCCGTACCAACAAGGGCCACAATTTTCAGTCTGGACTTCAGTTCAAATGGAACAAGCAACGTGACCCAGTGTTACAATTAACAGAATGCATTGGTTTGGTAAATGAAATCCAATAACACTATTGTGTTCCTGCTGGCATGGAGTCGTCTAGCATTCTAAGACTTGAGTTCCTGGTGTGATAATAGGACGCATTGAACCAAAAATCAGAGTGCAAAGTTAAAACTGGTTTCAATGACATACTCATGCGTAGAGAAACCACCGAAATAATGAGAGCTCTGTCTGTATTGTTGCCTTTGAGGTACTTGCTCATCCCTGATAAAAAACAGGCAAAGACTCCCATATCTGGTTAAAGTAGTCTGGTTGAGAGTCAACTTTGGCTTCTAGAAAGTCCAGATCAAATCCATTCTCCGACAATGATAAGTGTGAATACATTATCAGAATCAGAACAAAGTCATTACCAAGACCATACCTTACAAATCAGTATTAGACACAGGGGCAACTTTAGATTTTGGTGGGCGGTTTACTCTGTCACAAATGTGAGGAACATCCTGTTTCCTTTATTGAAAGTGTTATAGGGTAGGGGTGTTTAAAATTCACTTAATGTGCTCTCATGTAATTACTCAAAATTTTGACAAAATGATGCATAATTACATAAAATTAAAAGTTAAAATCACTGATCTTAACTACAATGATTGTGAGGCCTTTTCCTTTTCCATCAGCCTCTTGGGCAATCAATCATTTGAAGGCATATTACTCTACCGCCCGCCTGGGTCCAGATCCAAATTCCTCAACAACCTTAATAGTTTAATCGAGGCCACAGCCGGAGCTCCACATTTTACCATACTGGGAGACTTCAATTTCCATCTTGAATCCACCGGTGACCCTGATACCATGGCGCTAACTAACGATCTATTAGCAGTCGGCCTCCAGCAAACTGTCAAACAGCCTACACACAAAGCGGGACACACCCTTGATGGGATATTCACCAGTAATCCACACATTTCGGTCTCAGATGTGATCCCTCTTATCTGGACAGATCACTCAGCAGTCTGCTTCTCCATAAAACTTAAATCCCTTCCATCCTCTATCGTATCATCTTCCCCTATCTCCTTCAGAGACTGGAAAAACATCAATACATCTCATCTTGTTTCTATGCTATCCGACAGCATCATCACTACTGAACCGGATCCGTCACTTGCCTCCAATAACTATCTCAACAGCCTAAACATGGCTTGTCACAAATTAGCACCTTTAAAAACCTCCCATCGTACTAGAAAGCTCCCCTCGGCCCCTTGGTTCACGGAATCCCTACGTCTTCAAAGACAACACTGCAGAAATTCAGAAAGACATTGGCGCCGCTACTACAACCCCACCGACAAAATCGCATACAAAAGCGCCCTCTCCAAATATAAAGATTTTATCTTCTCAGAAAAAAACACTTATTACACCTCCCAAATCAATCAGGCCAAATATTCTGCAAGAGAACTCTTTCAGGTGGTCACTCAACTTTCTAACCCCCCCGCCCCTCGCCCTGATGTATCTCAAGCCCTCTGCAACTCCATTGCCAATTTCTTTGAAGACAAAGTCACCTCCATTTTCTCAGCCTTTACCCATTCTCCCTCCACTACCGTTACTAATCAACCGCCGCCCACTAATGAGTCTGTCTTCTCGGTTTTCGAAGCAGCTAAGGAGGAACAAGTCCGACGACTAATTTCTGGCACTAAATCTGGATCACCCTCAGATCCTTGTCCTCCTGCCATTCTCAATCTCATCCCAGAAGCTATTTCCCCCTCTTTGACGAACATCTGTAATGCTATGTTTACCTCCGGCATATATCCCTCAGTTTGGAAAGAGGCTATCATTAAGCCTCTCCTCAAAAAACCTACTCTTGATCCCCTCCTCCCGGCTAGTTACCGACCCATCGCATGTCTACCTTTCCCAGCAAAAATTTTCGAAAAAACTATGAATATACAACTTTCCACATTCATAGATAAAAACAACTTATTGGATGAAACCCAATTTGGGTTTAGACAGGGTCATGGAACCAAAACCGCTTTAATAAAAGCGGTAGACGAAATAAGGATGACAGTGGACAAAGGAGGCGCGGCAGTATTAATACTACTAGATCTTTCTGCAGCCTTCGACACGGTCGATAATGCCACCCTGATCGACCGTGTCTCAGCAATGGGCATTCAGAATAAGGCCAAAGACCTCCTCGCCTCCTTCCTAGCTGACCGCTCACATACAGTAAAAATGGGCAATTTCACCTCCCATACCTTCACCCTTCTCTGCGGAGTACCACAGGGCTCCTCGCTAAGTCCGACACTGTTTAACATTTATGTTTCGGACTTAGCGAGGGTGATAAGGTCGTACGGCATCGCCCTCACGACCTACGCCGACGACACCCAATTGGTACTATCTGTACACAACGATGGTGCATCAGTTGCTGCAAACTTCCAAGAGGGAATGCTGGCAATCAGTTCCTGGATGTCATCAAACTGTCTCAAATTAAATTCTGACAAAACAGAGGTGATGACATTCGGGAAACTGGAACCTACTTGGTCCCCTCAATGGTGGCCGACTGAGATGGGAGTTCTACCAGAACCTGTCACTAAGGTTCGTAACCTTGGAGTTACGTTTGACCTTTCTTCATCATGTCAACTCCGTGGTCTCCTCATCCTTCTTGTCCTGAAAAAGATCAAAAAACTTCTGCCCTACCTTCCCACCTCAGCTGGAAAAACCTTAATTAGCACTTTGGTTTTTTCCAAAACAGACTATTGCAACGCCCTCCTTCTGAACGCCCAGGAAAAAGTCCTTAACAAGTTACAGCTAGTTCAGAATGCCTCAGCCAGAATTTTACTAGGCATTCCTAAATTTACTTCCATATCCCCCTATATCCAACAACTGCACTGGCTCCGAGTCAGGAGCCGTACAAAGTTTAAGGCTTTGTGCATTGCCTATAAAGCCATTAACAACTTAGGCCCACAGTTTCTCAAAGATGCCCTCTGCCCGCTTGAAAACCCAAGAACGCTTCGTTCCTCCTTTGCTCATCTGCTTAAAGTTCCACGAACAAAAAAGGCCAACTGGGGTGACAGATGCTTCATGATTTCCACAGCCAAACTTTGGAATGCAGTTCCCCTCTACATCAAAACGGCCCCAACGCTCATCAGCTTTAGGAAGAAATTAAAAACCTGTTTTTTTCACAATAATTTTTATGTCATAGCTATCGTTCTGTATACTGAGCGCCAAGACACCCCTGGGTAGTTGCGCGCTATAAAAATCGCAAAAAACATAAACATAAACATAAAATGCAAATCAATTTTTTGTGTGCTACATTGTAGCATTAAATGCGCCCTTGCATTATTTTTTGATGCAAGGGCACATTTTGCACTAAAAAATATTCAAACAACAAAAGCACCTTAACAACTGGTGCTCGTGGTCTGTTGCTTGGTGCATTTCTAGTAAATATTTTATTGTGAACAGCGAATTTACTGTAAACGTTTACCACAAATGGTGTGGAATTTAGCAAAATGGCATCATTTCAGGAATTTCCAAGATTCATCAAATTACATAAATTATGCCTGCATAATTTAATTTTTTTCTAGGGCCACAGTAGGATATAATGAACTTACAAGAAGATGTACTTCATGTCTGTCACGTTTGTGATGTAGTAACTCATCTGCCACTCTTTAAACCAGGATTAGCATTTCTTCAAAACAAACTCTCACACTCAATTTTTCCTTCCAGTTCAATTGACATATTCCAATTCAGAGAATACAACTCGTTTCTGCCTAACCCATAAAGAGCAACCCCTGATGCTTAGAAGAAGATTCATGTTGTAAAATGAAGTTCTGTAAAAGTAAAAAAAAAAAAGGGAGTGCAGCCAAGCAAGAGGTAGATTGGTTTAGGCAGTCCTGATAAAGATTGATGGAGATGCTGAACCTCATGTTTCCGGTGTAGAATCTTTCATGTGGACTGTAGGAAAGTAGGATCTGCTTCTTATGGTTACCCCCACTTTTTGCTGGATGTAATGCCGTTTTTGACAATTTAGACTGGGATTCTGCTAATCAGCACCCCAGCCTATCTGCTTTCTCCCTAAACTGTTATGCTATGTACTTAGGTACACTCTAGATTGGATACTGGGGTACGCTTATCAGTCCCTCATATATGGTACCCATGTACCTAGGGCATAGGTACCCCAGAGGTCTCTCATGGGCTGCAGCTTGTATTATGCCACCGATGAGAAACCATGCAAAATGGAGCTACAGGCCTGCCATTGCAGCCTGTGTAAGTTGGTGCATGCACCACTTACTTAAGATATAGGTTTACTATATCTAAGGGTCCCTACACTTTAAACCTATCAGTCAACCCTATAGCAGGCCTTTACAATACTGAGGGCAGGGTGCCTGGTTCTAAGTGAGAGGGTGCCCCTGCATGAGCAGGACACCCCTGCAGCCTACGGAGTCCATTCTCCCGGGTTTTCAGTGAAGCAGCCATATACTAATATAGAGGGGCATTGCGTGACCGCGCGATGACCATCTCAGAAACAGCAGCAACTAACCCTATAGTGTTTGGTTTCAAACATGTTGGAATCCTACCTCCCACACAATTACTGGTGTGGGAGGTATGATTCCACCCACCGGGAGAGACCTCCGTTAGGCTCTTGTTGTTTCCGGTACCAGCGTTCTACTCCCAGACAGAACAAAATGGTTCCTGCCGACCAGAGACACATTTCTGCCCTCCTATTGCTGAGCCAAGTTTGAGCAGGAGAAGGCAGAACAATAGGCATCCTGTCACAAGGAGGTGTGATCACCTCTCAGACAGTATTTAGTGTATTAGGGCTAGGTAGGTGCACTTGCCTGCACCTGAGAGTCTGCATGAGGGGTACATTTGGTGTCCCTATGCATTGCCCAGTTCAACCTAGTCCTGGGAGCAGTTGGCTCCCGCTCTGGTGTGAAACTGGACAAAGGACATAGGAGTAACCTCACCCTGTCCAGACCCTCCCCTGGGGGGGTCCCCAGAATCTTCCCAACCCTTTCCTTAGGGTACTTAAGGGCTTACCTGGCTTTCGATCCCTAGATTCATCGTGGACAAGATTCAGAACTGAAAACACTGCACTTCGACCATCTGGGCACTTTGGACTTCGCTGGACTTCGTTTGGGCCTGACTTCGTCTCCCTCTCGGTCTGCTGCCTAGTCTGTGCCCGTGCACCATACAGGATCAGTGTAGGGACTGTGTAGCATCCAAGACACCTGAAGATAATCTCCCTTGGAGTGAAGGAGTCACTCCCCTGCATTTACAGGCACCGCAACACTGCTGACCAGTCTCTTGATCCCAAGCTCCTACAGACTGTGAAGAGTTCAACAACACAGGAGGTGGGTTTCTTCATCTGTTGGTACCCGAGCTGCCCTCTCACCCAGTTTGAGGTCAGAATCCCCCGTGGGGGCTGCAATACCCGAAGCCTAGTGCACCGCGTACTTTTTCAAGTGCAAATGCTTGTTGGCAATTCTGCAGCAAGTACAGTGTGGTCCAAGTAGCCCCAACCTCTGGCAACTTTACCTATAAAGATCATCAACCACACCAACCTGTGTGCTCCGTGGCCTGCTGTTTTATAAAGCTGTCTGAGGTCCTCCTGCAACTCCAGTGTCCTTGACCTGTGGGTCCTGTGGAGGGTCACTCATATCTTCTTTGGGCTCCCCAAATTGCTCTGGACTTTTCCTGACTTCCCTGCTAGTGGTGAGTCTCCTGGATCTTGCTGGTCCTCTTTCTGCAACTTCTTGACTTCCTGCGTGGGTTGCTTTTGCCAAGGCTTGATGGTGTTCCCACCGGACACCGACCGTTGTGTTGTTCTCTTCCATTTAATCTATACTATAAGATTACATTCTGGTAAAACATGCTGATTTACACTCCTTCAAGACTAAGCCTGACGGCTGCTCTCCACAGCTGCCGCTTGGAAAACTTTCTAAGGTTGTCTGAGACCTCTTAAATCACCATAGGGTTGTCTGGACTGGTGCAAGGTGCCCACTTACATTAGTGGACTTCATGTGCCAGGCCAGCCTCTCACATGAACTCAGCCAGAAGCACACTCAGAAGCCCTGAGGATCAGTATGTTTGGTTAAGGGTGTCTGAGTTACAGAACTGAGAAACTGTTCCGGCTTCCAGATGCCCCAGCAGGATGGGTTCCACATTAACCTCACAATGATTCCACATGTCTCATTTATTTCTGTTTCCATTCCTTTATTCCAACTGGACTTTTAAGACAAAAGTTAGAACTCCTGAATGGACGTGACTTGCTCTCTGCATGTGGAGTCTTTGGCCCCGGTTAGAATCTCCAGAAAGTAGAATTTTCAAGAGGCAGCCGGTGATGGAGGATAACCAAAATTTTCGAGGCACTCTGAGTAATATCTAGACCTTGTCACAGGTCCTTCAAGTGGCAGGGTTTGTGTGTCTCAGTTATCCTGCATGGGCAATCTTTCATCTCACTAACCACAATACTGAAGGCCAGTGGACACTGTGTTGAAAAAAATATATGTCATGGTTCAGGTTGGCTGTTTGTGGTCTTTAATAGAGTGTCAAGACTGACATGGTGCAGATTTCTCCTCTTCCTGCAGAAACACAGCACAGACCCTTTTTAGTACCATCTTTCGTAGCTCAAAATAAGACTGCCAGCTGTGTAGCAAAGATCTGGACCCATTAGGGACACCTTCAGTAATTTCACATAAAAGTCTTGCCCAAAACACAGCATCTCATACTATCAAAGATGAAAGAGAGGGATTTCTAAAATTCAAACCGCACCAACCAGGTACTGCCTTTACCATGGGGCTAAAGAACTTGGCCAAGATGGAGGCAGAGATTCTGAGAGCGACTCACTTGACTTAGGCCAATGTGAACTTCCCACCAATACATAGGGCTCCCTATTCAGAAGGAATAGGACATTTCTACTCAGTCGTGCCTCCAAGATCAGCTATCTCACTCTGGCCCTAAATAAAGATATTCAGGAAGAGAGGAGGTCATGGCAAAAGCCCTTCGCTAATTTTCCTTCTTCCTCGAACAAGGACGGATTTGGGCGAGGGCTAAATCCTTTGTTGGAGGCGAGGGAGCATTTGTAATTTGCTCACAAAGCAGCACACCGCTGCCCATGAAGAGATGAGATTTGCAGGCCAGGAATGAGCTGGGTTTGCAGGCCTCCTGCAGGGTAGCCAGGTTTTAATTGTAGCTACATCATACTTTCTCGAAGTTCCTTTTAAGAGTGATGAGATATTCACAGTCATTTAATGATTGCAAAAAGTACAGAGTGTCTAGATCAGATTAACCTACATTATCACTAAAATCATAGTGCTACCTTTTATATTGTGTGTTTCATCTTTTTTACTGTTTGGCCTTCCTTTTTACCGTTAAGTTATTCATGGCTTATTAAAGTGCTTTGTCTTTACAAAACACCCTGACTGGACGTGTGCATCATTTTGTGCAACTTGGTTGTACTGCAACCTCAGTCTGTCTCTCACCACATCCTCCGAGCAAGGCCTTGACAGCATGCCCGCACCTACCCGGAGAGTCTAGAAGGTTTAGAAGGCACATTTCCTCTGTAGAATGTGCCCACTGTCCTCAATATTGGCGAACGCTGAACATTCCTCTCTTCTGTTGCTTGGTGGTCCTTGTGACTGTAAGCACCAGAGGTAAAATATGACACTACCCACATACACGTCTGCTGCCCAAACGTATCATTTTTCTTGGTTGTAACGACCCTGATCTGGTGGCTTACTAACCCAAAGGAGTCACTCCAGCAATCTGTGTTTGACCTCATGGTCGAAAGTTTGGATGCCAGCGAGCCTACTCAGACGTTCATCCTTCTGAGGTCAATGAAATGATTAACATTGCTTTGGCATACAAGAAATACCTGGTTCTCAGTGCCAAGACGCTGCAAGGGGTGAACAAGCACTTTACAAACGTTATAGTATTCCGCTGTAATATCACAAAGCTGCTGAACTGTGGCTGTGTGTGAAAGGCCTTTGACTGTGCAGCTACTCTGGATTTCTCTGTTTATAACTATTTTGCCACTGTCAGTGTGTGGATGTTCTGTCAATGCCTAGTTATGGTGGCTCTCGGGCTCTCTGTGATTTGTAAAAGCCTGGGGGTGGTTTCTCTATGGCACTTGGTCCCCGTATCTACTGAAAACGCCTGTGTGTGACAACTCCATGATTGTGCATGGATACTTTGTGAGCAATGTTTATGGGTGCCATTTGAATGTATGTTTAAGGCTGCTCAATGGCGGACTGTGCATCACTGGCCAGTGACTGTTTCTGCATTGCTGCTCTTGCACTGCCTGTAACTGGCTTTTCTGTTACTGTCTGAAGGTGGTTTTTCTGTGACTGTACATGCATGACTCCTTGCTGCCAGTGGAAAAGTATTAGGATAGAATCCTCCACAACGCATCTTTCTTTTAGTGAGTTAACCTAGAGACTTGTCCTTAGCAAATGCCATCTGACATACCGTGTGTTTCCATTGCGCTGCAAGGCTTGAAACATGCCCTGTGCACTCGCTCCACAGAAGGCTCTCTCTGTAGCACACCCCGCCTATCGATTTGGCCGATGCGAGACATGGGCAAACTGGTCCGCTGTCCATGGTCCTGCACCAGCACCTCATCACCAGGGTGGCCTGAGCCTCTTTCTACACTCGTCCTGTGCACTGCTCCCATCTGTATCTAGCACCTTTTGCAGGAGGGTATGCTAGGATTTCAGATTAGTCTGAGAAACCCAGGGAAGGGTGTGCCTCCACTCTCCCATAAGCCTTTCATCCCTACTCCAGTGCTGTGAGGCCCAGGAGAAGCCCCCCTCCAATATACCGCACAGTCATAGTCTAGCACTGTAAGACCCAGAGGAAGCCAACCCCACTCGAGGCCTCAGAGCCAGGGTCCAACAGTGGAAGGCCCAAGGGAGGGGCCCCCACCTCTGGGCCTTGCAGCAATGAATCATGGCTGTGAAGCACATTGTAGGGGGGCTCCTCTCATGAACGTAGCTGTCTTTAGTGAAGGAGGTGCAGTGCACGTGCAGTGGCATCAGGACCCCATGGTGTCTTTGCTATTCAGCTGTCCCCTGTCCCATGAAAATGTCATCTATGATCCAGCACTGTGAGGCCCACGACAGGGCCTACCTCCTCCGGGACTCGTGACAATGGTCCATCGCTGCGACACCCAGGGGAGTGTGCCCTTCCACTGGGCCTTGAAGTACCAACCCATGGCTTAGAGGAGCAGGGAAGCGGATCCTCTGAGGTGTAGCTATCTATAATGCATCTTGTGTAGTGGCACTGGGGCTGTGTGATGTTAGGAGTCCAATGTACCCACATTATGGCTGTGCTTTGTTACCCAGCGATTAGATGGGGTGGAAGGAGGAGGAGAAACGTACCTTGCTTACTCCAGGGCACATTGTGCCTTTGCTACACCGCCGGCCCATTTCCACAGACCTCACAGCCAGCCATATTCTAGAACTGCAAGGCCCAGGTGAAGCTCCCTTCCCCAGAGCCTCAGAGTAATGGTCCAGTCCTGTGAGGTCCAGTCACCCACCCCTGGACCTTGGCTGGTGGCGTGGCTATCAATAGTTCTGCAGGTGACGTGGCATCAGGGCCAGGGGTATTAGGTCCGGAGTGCACACAAAATATAGCAGTATTTTACTGTTCAGCCATGGAACAATGGGACAATTTATCTTGCTTGCGCCATAGACCATGGTGACATTGCTACATCACTGACTGCTTTCCCTGAACCGAGGTGGCGAGTCCTCAAGGGCACGTAGCTGTTATCAGTGAAGGAGGTGCAGTGGCACCGGGGCCCTGGGGTGTCAAGGGCCTGATGCACCAATATTATGGCTGTGCTTTACTGCTCAGTCAGCTGAAGGCGGGCAATTAGACTTGCCTGCACCAGCGTCCATGGTGCCATTGTTACTCCACTGGACCCTCTGCTAAGCGTCTTGCAGCCACAATCCAGCACTGCAAGGTACGGGAGAGGACCCGCTTCTTGTGAGCCTCACAGACATGGTCCAGTGCTGCAAGGCTAAGGGGGAGGTTGTGAAGAAATAAAAACCTTCTAAGGGGTTCACTGATACACCTGGTCCTTTAAACCAACAAAGAAGAGATTGGCACGGAAGCTGTAATATCAAAGGAACATATTTATTAACCTCACATGAGGGAGATTGCGTCACACAGTACCCTCAGGCCACTGTAGGAGGCATTCTAAGGAGTACAGAGAACAGGGGCCTTTTATACCCACACAGGGGCTCAAAAGGAGGCGGTACAAGTACACATGAGAAGAGTTACACACATAGATGGTCATACAGAAAATGCACAGTCAACAAGTAGGAGGAGTCATGAGTTGCTGACATCAGTTAGAACAGCCTGACAGTTACACACTAGGAGCAGGTGCATTCTGGCAGCTGAGCATGTGCAAGGCTCTGGAAGAGGGAGAAAGCACATGGTGAGCACATGGCTAACTAAAATGGCTGCCAGGAACAAAATGGCTTTTAGCTCATGCTAACATCAATTCCTGCAATCTTTAACAGTTCATCGGTCCTTGCACCACCAAATAGTGACTATCAAGCCCAGAAAGCGGTATCTATTAATAGTGGAGCCAGTGCAGTGGCACCACGGCCCACAAATGTTAGGAATGCAATGCACTCAAATTATGGCTGTTGTACTGTCCAGCCAATGAATGGAGGTTGCGAGGCCCCTCTCCGTGGAGTAGCTTTTACTTGTCCAGAAAGTGCAGAGACAGAGGTGCCCAATTTGTTATGGACTCAATGCACCCAAATTATGGCTCCGTGAATTACTTCTCAGAACAGAGGGGCCTGCTTGCACCAGGGTCCATGAAACCATGGCCATGCCACTTTCACCTCTCCTTGGGCCTCGCATCCGTAGTCCAGCCCTGCAAGGCCCTGGAGAGAGTCCCATCACCTGGTCCTCACAAGCATGGTTGTGCACTGCAAGGCCCATGATAGGCCACCGTATTCCTGGACCTCACAGCTATGACCCAGTGAAAAAGGATGGTAGTGTGCAGGATTTCCACACATTTTAGGTGTTTGTCCTGCATCTTTCAGCGACCTCCTGTAGGATGCTAACTGTCCAGCTTTTTGCTTTCCAATGGACTGGTGCAGGTGAGCAGACTAATCAATAGGAGTTGTAAAACAAACAGACCAGCTGGGAAGCCTCAAGAAGCCCAGCCCAAAAGGATATTGCAGACCTGCCAATGGGAAAATCACTGTGCTGAAATCAAGGAGCCAGCTTTTCTTTACATAGTTACTGGGAGGACGGGAAACAGCCATTACAATGCGGCTGTTTCCCCGCAATAGCATTACATCGCAAACGTAACAACGCATGCAATGTAACAACGCGTAGCCATTACTACGCGTGTTTTTACATCGCATGCGCTGTTACAACGCATGCGATGTAATGCTGATCCACCTCGTTGTGAGGAAACAGAGGCTCTTCCATTTCCTCACAATGACGTGCACTGCCCCTCGACGTGAAGCAGGAAGCAGGAACCAGGAGCAGAGACGTCGATGCTGGAGAGGAACCACAAGGAAAGAGAGGTAAGGTTGATTGTGCTTGGGGCGGGAGTAGTGGTTTAGGGTAGTGTTGTAGTGTTGTAGTATTTTAGGGTTTAGGGTAGTGTAGTGGTGTTTGGGTAGTGTAGGGGGTCGTGCTAGGGGTAGTTTATTTAGAGTTAGGGGCAGTGTAGGGGTGGGAGTAGTGTGGGTAGTGGTTTAGGATAGTGTTGTAGTGTCTTAGTGTTTTATGGTTTAGGGTAGTGTAGTGTAGTGGTGTTTGGGTAGTGTAGGGGGTCGTGATAGGGGTAGTGTTTTAGGGTTAGGGGTAGTGTAGGGGTGGGAGTAGTGTTGGTAGTGGTTTAGGGTAGTGTTGTAGTGTCGTAGTGTTTTAGCGTTTAGGTTAGTGTAGGGGTGGGAGTAGTGTGGGTAGTGGTTTAGGGTAGTGTTGTAGTGTTTGTGTAGTGTAGTGGTTTAGGGTTTAGTGCAGTGTTGTAGTGTTGTGTAGTGTAGTGTTATACAGTAGTGTTGTAGTGTTTGTGTAGTGTTTTAGGGTTTAGGGTAGTGTTGTAGTGTTTGTGTAGTGTAGTGGTTTAGGGTAGTGTAGTGTTTGTGTAGTAGGGTTTAGGGTAGTGTTGTAGTGTAGTGTTTTAGGATTTAGGGTAGTGTTGTAGTGTTTGTGTAGTGTTTTAGGTTTTAGGGTAGTGTTGCAGTGTTTGTGTACTGCGATGTTTTAGGGTTTAGGGTAGTGTTGTAGTGTTTTAGGGTAGTGATGTAGTGTTTGTGTAGTGTAGTGATTTAGGGTTTAGGGTAGTGTTGTAGTGTTTGTGTAGTGTAGTGTTTTAGGGTAGTGTTGTAGTGTAGTGTTTTAGGGTTTAGGGCAGTGTTGCAGTGTTTGTGTAGTGTTTTAGGGATTAGGGTAGTGTTGTAGTGTTTGTGTACTGTAGTGTTTTAGGTTTTAGGGTAGTGTTGTAGTGTTTGTGTAGTGTAGTGTTTTAGGTTTTAGGGTAGTGTTGTAGTGTTTGTGTAGTGTAGTTCTTTAGGGTTTAGGGTAGTGTTGTAGTGTTTGTGTATTGTAGTGTTTTATGGTTTAGGGTAGTGTTGTAGTGTTTGTGTAGTGTTTTAGGGTTTAGGGCAGTGTTGCAGTGTCTGTGTAGTGTTTTAGGTTTTAGGGTAGTGTTGTAGTGTTTGTGTAGTGTAGTGTTTTAGGGTTTAGGGTAGTGTTGTAGTGTTTTAGGGTTTGGGTAGTGTTGTAGTGTTTGTGTAGTGTAGTATTTTAGGGTTTAGGGTAGTGTTGTAGTGTTTGTGTACAGTAGTGATTTAGGGTTTAGGGTAGTGTTGTAGTGTTTGTGTGGTGTTTCAGGTTTTAGGGTAGTGTTGTAGTGTTTGTGTAGTGTAGTGTTTTAGGTTTAGGGTAGTGTTGTAGTGTTTGTGTAGTGTAGTGTTTTAGGGTTTAGGGTAGTGTTGTAGTGTTTGTGCAGTGTAGTGTATTAGAGTTTAGGGTAGTGTTGTAGTGTTTGTATAGTGTAGTGTTTTAGGGTTTAGTGTAATGTTGTAGTGTTTGCGTAGTGTTTTAGGGTAGTGTCGAGGGGTCGTGCAGGCAGTGTAGTGTTATTGTAGGGAGAGGACTGGGGGTCGGGGAGGGTTGTGCAGGGGTAGGGTAGAGTCACTTACCTTGCAAACTTTAACCACGAGTATAGCTTTACCACGCATGCCTTTGCGTTGTAATGGCATGCGTGGTAAAAGCATAGTCGTGGTAACATTTTGCGATGTAATGACATGTCGTTGTCATTGACATTGCGTAGTAATACCCGCATTGTAATGGCACGCGTGGTATTGGTATGCGATGTAATGACATACATCCGGGAGGACAGACTTGTATCATCAGAGGGAACCACACAGGACACATTAGTAAAATATTTGCCTTTAGAGGTGCTAAAAGGGAGGAATGTAAAAACTAAGAATAAAATAGCCCAAACCACCAGGTGTCTATATTAAGATCTTTACATTAAGATGATGACCAGTCAACCAGTGAGCTAAAGGCAGATATTGGACAAATGCCCAAGGAGAACATGACTTGCCCATGATCAAAAGGGCTAAAATACTATCCGTAAAGCTTTTATTAGCAATGTTTGATTCAAATTGTGCTATATTAATTTTATCGATCCATATATGCAACCTGGGTTGAGTTGATGACATATTTTGAGCAGTAGAACTACTCAGTCTTCCACTTTTTTATACGTGGTTGACATGATATTGTTTCTCTCAATAGTTTCTTTCGCACTTTCATCACACCCATTTTTTTTTTAAATGTATATATTTATAGACAAATTATTTTCTATTTATATCCCAAGACGTTCTGTTGAGATTTGTACTCAATTATTGCTTCAATTTATATCAGGCACTCAGGGAATGCTTGGTTTTGCTCCTTTGTCTTATATTTGCCCTAGGTTAAGAATAGAAATACTGTTCATGCTAGTAAAATGCTGCCCATGTGGCACCCCAGAGGGCTGTCCTCTCTCTCCTGGGTATTGTCACATTTAATGTTTGGGCTGAAAGATCCTTAATGCTAATCACTGTCAGTGAAAACGTAAATTATAATGCTTTGTTTGGTAAACCTCTGTAGCCCTTTTCTGAGCGTGGTGTGTGATTGGTAGTAATAGTTTCTAATAAAAAGATAAATGTATCAGAATTCAGATGATCTGACTAGATCCCATTGTTGAATTTTACTTTGAGATGAATGATGAGTTTAGCAGAAGGCAAGCTATTTTCAATGCTTTGTTTTCTTTCAAATCTTTCTATCCAAACGTCTTCTGTGTTGAATACCTTATCTTTCATTGGGAAACAATCTTGGAATTTTGTGCCACACTGGCCCCTTCAAGATATCCAGCACTCCTCATTAAGAGCCTGAATAAATATGACCACATCACCCCCCATCCTGATGCAATGCCACAAGATCCTTTTTCCAGTCTGCTCCATTTCAAAAGTGGATGTTTTACTTATCTATATATATATTCACTGAAAAAACCATAGGTTTTGGGGGTGTTATAGTTAGCTGGACATTTCACTCGTACAAAACCATTGAAATTTCTCCGTTATAGTTAGTTCTACGAACTATAACTCGCGCGTCCGCAATCCACTGCTGATGACGTCACATATTACATCTACAGGATGATGTCATCAGTGATGTCATCAGTTATGTCATTTGAGATGTCATCAGTGATGTCATCAGTGATGTCACTGACCATGTCATGAATGATGTAATATGTGACATCATCAGCAGTGGATTGCGGGCGTGCGAGTTATAGTTCGTAGAACTAACTAAAACAGAGGAATTTCAATGGTTTTGTACGAGTGAAATGTCCAGCTAACTATAACACCCCTGAAACCTATGGTTTTTTCAGTGAATTTCTAAGGTTTTTTAAATTCTAATTCCTAACTATAACATGTCTGAAACCTATGGTTTTTTCAGGGAATTTCAAAGGTTTTTTAAAGGCTTATTCCTAACTATAACATGTCTGAAACCTATGTTTTTTTCAGTGAATTTCAAAGGTTTTGTAAATGCTAATTGCTAACTATAACATGTCTGAAACCTATGGTTTTTTCAGTGAATTTCAAAGATTTCTTAAATGACAATTTTTAAATGTATTAGAAGTCCATCAGGCACTCATGTGTATTCATATTTTTTTAAATTTGAACACAATTTTTGTTGTGTGCAGCTTCCTCCCAGTGTTTTGTCTGGAAACACTATCTCTAATTAGGTAACTTTGGAGAAAATGGGGGTTCCACTTCCAAATGGAGGTGCGCACAAGTATACTGAGACCTATCTAGGTCTTATTCAAGTTCCAGTTAATTCAAAAGTGATTCTTACAAAGTTAATTTCAATTTCAATCCATTGAACTTTATTCAATTCTTTAGACGTTCTTCATTTTATTAGCAAATTCATTCTTTGCTGAGACATCTTTAAATTACATTTCACAACCACCCAATGCATTTCGGGTCATGGGGTAACCCTTCTTCAGGGGTCTCTAATGGAAAACCAAATAAATATTTTGAGCCCATCAGCCACATTATCAAACATAAAACTCTAAAAGGTTTACACGTAATGTTCTTCATACATATATTGCTGTTGTAATATGACACTTTCTGTTGTTAAATCAGGTACTAACTAATCTTGTTGTCACCCGAAGGTTACCCTATCAAATTAACAAAAATAAACGCCCTAGATTGAGCTGACAAACAATCCAAACTCGCCCGAGGTCTTTTGTGAGCTTTAAATAAACAGGGAAAAAAAAACATTCTTAAAGTAAAGCATCGAAGGTCCTCGCGCTAATGAATAAACAAACAAACAATCTTGTGCGTGATGTTTCACAGATGCTATCTGACTCATTAACTCTGTTTATGTGCTAAAACATATTGGCGTGTTCAAAGCAGAATGCCCATAATTATTTATAACTGTGTAAATTTATTAAGAAGACGACTATAATGAAGCATAGCGTTTCATACTCAACACTTACATTTGTGTAAAACGTAGAACACGCCTCAGTGTTCCTCCAATGGAAATCCTGCATACTAGCCTGGATATTATCTTTCTATATAACAGCTTCCTGATTGGTTCAAA
This sequence comes from Triturus cristatus, assembly GCF_964204655.1. NCBI lineage: Eukaryota > Metazoa > Chordata > Amphibia > Caudata > Salamandridae > Triturus > Triturus cristatus. The sequence continues at coordinate 601,857,485 of NC_140594.1, forward strand.
CGCGATCACATGATCGCGGATATACAAAGTCAAAATATCGGGCATCACGATGTATATACCTTCTAAAGAGTTTGAACAATCCGCATTTCTAGGCTGTCATGAACCCTTGTATTACCTTAGTTAATTCGCTAAGCGCTAACGCACATTTTGAAAACGAAAACGTTCATAATGTGAAATACATAATTAAAACTGTATATTTGTGTTCCTATATCATAAATAATAACGTGGTTCATTCTTAAACTAAAAGGCATAAGAACTAGTACATAAATGAAAAAGCTTTAGGTACAAACACAAAATATAACTTGCAATTGGAGTATTTCGTTCGGCCATTTTGGGTTGGGGTAAAAACATATGTGAATGTTAGAAACAGGAGTTCAATGTTGTTTTCCTCAATTTCTATTCAAAGAAAGCAGGATAATTCTATCCTGTCATTTAGTCCTAACGGTTGCATACTGCCCATTTTACGAATCCAAAAGTATTCTGCTTTTAATCTCTGTTTGTAAGCATCCATAGAAGGGTGTGGTTTGATTACTTCCAATATGGTAAATCGCTATTGTGAAATATTATGTCCTGCTTGCATCCAATGAGTGGCCACTGTAGACTTTAGATTTTTTTGTCTGATATTGCTTTTGTGTTCAGTTATTCTAATTTTTATTTTGCGCTCTGTTTGTCCTATGTATAGCTTTCCACAAGGACACTTTATTCCATAAATTACCCCTTTGGTATCACAAGTACTTGAGTGAAGTAAAGGAATATTTTTTCCTGTCATTGGATGCGTAAAAGACTGACCAGTCATCACATTATTGCAGTGCATGCAATTTTCGCATCTTCTCATTCCCTTATACATTGTATTGTCACTCAGTGTCCTCTGTCTTTTTAGTAGTTCTTTCACATTCTTAGATCTCTTGTAGGCAAACGTTATTTGATTTGCAACTAATGGTTGAAGATCAGGTTCCTGTGTTATGAGAGACCAATGTTTTCTCATGATTTTAGTGATCTTGGTGATTTGTACTGAATATTTCAACAAACATACTGTGAGTTTTTTATCAGATTTTTCTTTCTTGCCAAGTAAGGAATCTCTGCTCATTGCTAATACCTTTGTTCTGGATTCTTGTAATATGGCCTTTAGATATCCACGTTTCTTGTATTTTTGGATCTGCTTGTCGATTGTAGAGGATAAGTTGTTAGGATCCGATGTGATTCTTTTATAGCGGATAAATTGGGACAAGGGTAAATGCTTCTTAAGTGAATGGTGATGGAAACTCTCATAGTGGAGACCACTATTTCTGTCAGTGTCTTTAATGTGCACATCAGTGCATATTTGACCATTCCTCAAAGTTATTTTAACATCCAGAAATGCTAGCTCATTTTTATCAATTTGGTGAGTGAATTTAATCCGTTCGTGCAGTTGATTTAAAACATGAATATTTTCTACCAGTTTTTCTTTGGCTCCTTTCCAAATTATAAAGATATCGTCTATGTATCTTTTAAATACCATGATGCCAATTAACCAATCTGGGTTGTTGAGTATGTGATCACTTACAAATTTAGCCATGAATGTATTTGCGTAGGATGGTGCCCCCGCAAAACCCATGGATGTTCCACTACATTGTTCATAAAATTCATTTTCCCATTCCAGGTAACTGTGAAATAGCGCAAAGTGTAGCAGTTCCAACATAAATACTTTATCGGTTCCTGTTACGTCATTTTTCAGTAGACTCCATTCCATAGCTTCTAGCCCCTCATTGTGAGGGATGGAGGTGTATAGTGGTGTTACGTCGATGGAGCATAACCATATTTCTTCATTCACTGGAATTTCAATGCTGTTCAGCATATTCAAAAATGCGGTGGTATCCTTAACTATTTATTTTTACATATTTTATTTTTTAAATTACATTATATTTTTTTAATATAAATGGATTTTTTATATTTTTTTTAAATATTGAAACAATTTTTAAATATATTTATATTATTTTCTTTATTGGTTTTTTTTTCAATTTTTTTTGGGAGTCGCGCACCCAAAGCGTACCTTTCTCGATCGCTGCGCGGAACCTAGCTGCCATTTTAGGATTGTTGTGTAGAATCCGAATAGGATGTGCAATTGGTGCGTATTTTCGTGCGCGATCGGTATGCGACTGGTACGCGACTCCAGGTGCATATGCAACACATACGTACTACTTTACGCGCCGCTCATGCGCTTGCGCATGACGTCATATACGTGTTCGACGCGTCAGGAGTCGCGCACCCAGCGCATGCACACCAGGGGGCTGCGCTCAGCGCTGTGCTGAGTGTGCGACTCCTAATTTGCTCATAAGAAAAAAATTAGCACCTATCACTAATTTCTATTCTCCCCGGGGACCCCATCCCCCAGGGCCTATATATAACGTTGGGGACCGTGGGGGGAGCCCCAATGTCCCCACGGTCCCAGCCAGCTCCCCACGTCCTTCGGGAGCCGGCATTGCTTTTCCACACAGGGAGCAGATTTCCCTGCTCTCTCTTTCAAAATCCAAACCAAGTTTGCTATGACAGGGCGGGAGCCTCAGCTCCCGCCCTGCCATAGCAAACAGCAGTGTCCTGGGGGTGGGCACCCTGAGACACTGCAGGAGATGGCCCTGGGGGGTGGCGGTCCCCAGGGCCATCGACGGCTCCAGGAAGGGGGCCACGCGGCCCCCCTCCCACAATATAAAGAGCCCCGGGGGTGGTGGTCCCCAGTGCTTGGGGGGGCCTTTGAGCCCGCCCCACCCATTTGTTTTTAAATCCCCGGGGGTAGCGGTTCCCGGGGCTGGGGGGGCCTTTGAGCCACCCCACCCATTTATTTTGTAGCCCCGGGGGGTGGTGGTCCCCGGGGCTGGGGGGCCCCTCCGGGACCCCCATCAAATTTTATATATTTGCCCCCGGGATTTGGCCCCCCTGGGGGCTAATTATTAAAGAAGCGCGGGAGCCCGGGCTTCATTTTTTTTATTTTTTTTACAGCAGGATACGTGCACACAGCGCACATTTTTCAATTTTTCCAGGTCTAGAGGGTCAGGGTATTTCTACCCTGCCCCCTTTATACGTTTTGCACACTTGATCCACTGATTTCTTGAGCCTCGCTTCTACCGAGGCACAGAATGGCTGCCAACACTTCCTGGTTTGGAGTGTTTACAGCCAGATGACATCCAATTAGCATGCACCTCGTGATTGGGAGGGTGAGCGCTGGGTGCGCATAGGGTGCGTGGATCCTCTGAGGCCATAGATATATATATATATATATGATTTTACTTTTGATTTTCTCAGCAACTACTGAACGGATTTACACCATTTAACCAATAGGCAGAGTTTGTAGCAGGAGCCAGAACCGTCTCTGCAGGATGGGACCGTCGACCGGAAAAAAAAGGTTGTGGATTATTCAAATCCAGGTTTGCAGTAATTCGACTGCTGCCAGCAGACTCACCCTGATTACACACAGAGGCTTGGCGAGGGGATTGCAATGCACAAGTGACAGTGATTAATATTGGCAAATTTCTGAATAACAGCTGACAAGCCATAAAAGTAAGACCTTATTGCTAATTTCATCTTGTATAAAGGCAGATATGGCTAAAAACTACCATCATAGCGGTCAGAAAAGTAAGCATCAGTCCTTCTTCATTTTTCATCATATGCAAAGTGCCCATAACGAATGACTATTTAAGTTTAAAATGGCGCGTTGTGCATTTTGAAATCTACACACTTTTAAGCACTGAAGAAAGCTATTGCTGAAACGCGTCTGCTATTAATAAAAGTGGATCTTCAGCAACCCCCGTGAGTGCCTGTGCGTGCAATATATTTGTTTGCAAGCTTTGGAGCTGTTATTTACACGTGAATCCCATCCTCACGATTTACGGCACCCGCCTTAAGAGTTCGGCGCATCCTGGTGTTGGTGGGTTTGGAGCAGAGTTTGTAGCAGGAGCCAGAACTGTCTCTGCAGGATGGGACCGTTGACCGGAGAAAAAAGGTCGTGGATTATTCAAATCCAGGTTTGCAGTAATTCGACTGCTGCCAGCGGACTCACCCTGATTACACACAGAGGCTTGGCGAGGGGATTGCAATGCACAAGTGTCAGTGATTAATATTGGCAAATTTCTGAATAACAGCTGACAAGCCATAAAAGTAAGAACTTATTGCTAATTTCGTCTTGTATAAAGGCAGATATGGCTGAAAACTACCATCATGGCGGTCAGAAGAAGTAAGCATCAGTCCTTCTTCATTTTTCATCATATGCAAAGTGCCAATAACAAATGAATATTTAAGTTTAAAATGGTGCGTTGTGCATTTTGAAATCTACACACTTTTAAGCACTGAAGAAAGCTATCGCTGAAGCGCGTCTGCTATTACTAAAAGTATATCTTCAGCAACCCCCGTGAGTGCCTGTGCGTGCAATATATTTGTTTGCAAGATTTGGAGCTGTTATTTACACGTGAGTCCCATCCTCACGATTTACGGCGCCCGCCTTAAGAGTTCGGCGCATCCTGGTGTTGGTGGATTTGGAGCAGAATATATATATATATATATATATGTATATCAAAACATCAATGCCTGCTGAGAGAAGGCCCGACATAGGTAAGTAAAATCCGCCAAAAATTTATTGCAGGAAAACAATATTCAATCCGCAACAGCAGTGCCTCACAGAATTATATGTCCTGTCCGCCCAACGCGTTTCGTGATAAACACTTCCTCAGGGGCAGTGGGCTTTCTGCAAAGAAAAGATCACAGCGATTTAAATGCACTCCGTTTCAAACATTTTGTCCCGCCCATGTGGGCGTGGCCACCCCTGTGGCTCGCTGGTCTTTGAAGTGCAATTTGTATTACTTCAGTGAGTCGCCGTGTACTTTCCTCATCTTAATATTAATAATCCCAAGTGGGTTGTGGTGCAAAAGCTGGCGCTTGTCATGCCCGTACATTCCTCCAATGGCATACCTGTCCTTTTTGCCACAACGTCGGTTGGCACTGCGGCAGGACTATACCAAGTACAGCGGGGCACTTCTCGCGGCTCAGGCGGGGCCGCAAAAACATCAAAACATCAATGCCTGCTGAGAGAAGGCCCGACACAGGTAAGTAAAATCTGCCAAAAATTTATTGCAGGAAAACAATATTCAATCCGCAACAGCAGTGCCTCACAGAATTATATGTCCTGTCCGCCCAACGCGTTTCGTGATAAACACTTCCTCAGGGGCAGTGGGCTTTCTGCGAAGAAAAGATCACAGCGATTTAAATGCACTCCGTTTCAAACATTTTGTCCCGCCCATGTATATATATATATATATATGCACTCATTTGAAAATAGTTAACATTTGAGAAAATATATGTTTTATGGAAAGACCTAATGCAAGTTTTTCTACCAAGTGTGACTAGAATAATGTATTTCCACCTAATACCTAATAGAGCTTTAAAATGTACCTACTTAATTTATTAGTGTTAATCATATTTTACTGATACCCACTCCAAGAAAGTTGTTCATTGCTGTGCTGCTTCAATGTTGACAGGAGAATAATGGTTATTTGATGTTCCTTCCTGTGATGTCATTTCCTGTGGTGTCACATCATATGCAAATTTGAAAGGGTTTGCATGCCCCATTGCTGCCCAGGGCCCCAAAAGCCTAGAACCAGCACCGAGGTCACCCGTTTAAAATGTCAGTTCAATGGCCTGCAGCCTGTAGTATAACAATTTCTAATGGAAAGATACAATATTTGGTGAGATCCATGTGACAGACTGTAAAGTAATGTGATGTTAATGTAATGTAAATGCCTTCTTGAAATCCCTAGTGCGTAAACGTCATACCGCTCAGATTGCAGGGATTCGATTTATAGCAGGATTACAAAGTAGAGAACATGTATGCGTAGCTGCAAGTTTACTGTTGTAGATCATATCAGGTTTACTTTAGCGGTGTGCATATCTTTACACAGTTGTACGCTCAAGCAAGCATGATGGAGCTATGCATATGAAACATTAATTCTGTTTTCCTAACGCATGTACTGATTGCGTAGTTTTTTGCTTGCAGGAGACCTAGGGCCAGATCACCAAGTGTTTTGAATTGAGTTATTTTGTGTACTTGGAGGTAATTTAAGGTGGTGCCAGGGGCAAACACATTCTGCAGCTATAATGTGAAAGCAGGTTTTTGGAGGTTGTAATGTGTTACAAAAATGTAGGTGCATATTTGTTGTGTGGCATTGTATTGTGCTGGGGAAGTATTCTTTTATTTTTGTGCAGCTATGTTTTTGGGCTGCATTATTGCAATATGATGTTGTAGTGTAGTTTTGTTGTATTTAGAATTTTTTGTTGTGTTGTGCCCTGTTATGTTGTGCTTATGTTATGTTTTGCTCTGTATATTATTGTGTTATGTCCTGTTTGTTTACTAGAGACATGTCAACAAATGCTGTACAATTCCAGCCAAAAGCTGTGCATGCCATTAAACTTTCTGCTAGAAGCAACCATTCACCGCGAGACTTTAGAAACTATATGGCAATACACTGAGGGGCTTCTTTATGAGAGCTCCGCTTCAATTTTGCACCATGGAAAGTGTTGCATGTGTGTCGCATAGCTCTCATAAACATTTATGAAGCCATGCAAAGCCACCCTGCATAGCTTTGAGTGGCCTCATAAATCATGAGTAGGACGATGCAGTGAATCCTCTGCGTTGACTTCCACTGCGCCTCCAAGGCGTTCGATGGGCATTGCAGTGGGTTTTCCCACGCAACACCCATGGAATTTGATGCTGTTCCATATTTGCAAAGTGATGTAAACCTGGGGATGTGCCAAATCCATACACCTCTCAACATGAGGCGTAACGAGGGGAAATATGTTTATTTATCCTCATTTGTTCCTCTTTTGATTTTTTTGTGCGGGAATGTGAATGTGAATGTGTCCTCATGTAATGTAACTGGTGCTATGTAAAGTGCTCTGATACCCGATACCGGGTCAAGTTCGCGCTATATAAAACCCGGTAAAAAAAGACTTTCCCCTTTTGCACAAAAACAATCATGCCACAACAAAGCCACCCTTCCACTGTGGTGCACTAGTGCCTGTGTTAGCACTAGGCAGCCACAACGGCACCAGCGCAGGCAGAAAGGACATGAATGCACTGTATTGCTTAAATACAGTGCATTCCTGCCCTTTCACTTTAGTGTAGGGCAGCGCCCCTACACTAAAATGCCATAAATGTGGCTTTGAGTGACTATCTCTCCTTTCTCTTGAGCGAGGGCAAACACAATGTCCAAAATTCATAAAGACGTCTGTCCACATAAATCTTTTAAAATAAGAGAACTACGCATATTAATAGGTTACGCAATTTCATCAACTCCTAAATGTCTGTGTCTTGTGATCAAATTATATGATGGCCTGGATGTAATTCCAATCTAAGGCGAGAGTTTTAGCATCATGGAAGAAATGCCTATTGTGATCAATGCCGTATTACTTTACAAATATAGTTGGTAGAAAACTATAATCTTGTTGTTCCTAAACACAACTCTATGCCTGATTCTATTAGGTAGCAAGCCTACCTTGCTTCATAATACCCTTTAAAGCACACCCCTTTCTTTAAATTCGACCACTGAGGCTGCTGCTAATGGGACCTTAGCACTTTGAGATGTGATTTTTTTTTTATTTTTTTGCTTTTCTATATAGCACGAACATTGTACAAGGGTATTAGAGAGCTTTACTAGAGAACAGGGGTACAAGCAATGGTCAAGAACATAAAGTTATGCAAAACAACAAAAATGTATAAAAACACAATCTTAGCTAAAGTGTCTTTTTGTTATAGTACGCGCACAACATAACACTCAATCCTCCGCCACTTCTGACCCCTTTTCTGCCCCCCTCCTGGGCCCAAGAACTTTCGGAATCAGGTTATGTTGTCCAAGGCATAGACTTTTATTCACATCAAATCAGATGACTCACCACAAACCATTACGAGAGTAAAAGTATTCTACTTGGATATATCATTATTCACAGCATCAGACTTTAGCGACATCTACATATCAAAGGCAGTAAGGAAATTAGGCATGACATTACATTTGAACTTCAGCTTGGCCTTACACTTGAATTAGAATTTGTCCGACTCGGCCCACCCACTCAGCTGCGCCCATTGTGCCAGCAGGCCCAAACGCGCTACAGCAAACAGTTCATTACTTGAAATCCATGGCACCGCATAGCGCACCAGCCCACCAGGGTACCTGAACACAGGCAACCTCCCCAAGATTCTACTCAGTGCATATGTTGCGGGTTAGGGCAGTAGAGTCTAGGACCACCAGCAGGTCAGTCCCCTCCCCACCTACCCTCTGCACACTTCCATCCTACCCCCTCCTGGGGTCCATCCAGTCACTGATCCTCCATTGCTGTGCATGCCCCTTTTCTGTTATCTGTCAGCGCTCCACCACAGGGTGAGAAGCTCCCTGGCGCACTCGCCCTTTCCCCCCCGGCGCTGACTGTGCTCCACCATTGCCCAGTAAAGTTTCGGTAAAGATTTACTGCCCTTTTGCAGACCAGCTACACCCATCCAGATGGAACAACACCCCTTTTTCCTGGCTGAAGCCAGTTGTGCAGAATCTTTCGCTCAAATGGTAGGACCATATTAACGTTGCCGGTAGTTATTGCCTAATTCTAGACATGGCTGCAAACAAGCCCTCGCTCACCCCTTGCCTGCCCAGAGGGAACAGATCGTTCCTGGTAGCGTGAATGAGTAAAATGACCGGGCGGTGTGCAAACCCAGCGGCCCCCTGTGCTTACTCCACACTGGACCCACCTAAATGCTCCTACGCTAAGTGAATAAAGGAACCGCATACTTAACAGGGCACCGCATACAGGCTTATCCCACTGGGATACCCCATGTTCCTGTAGGCCCGATTGAATGTTGCACTAAGATGATGTGAATTATCCTTTCTGTAAGGGCCTGCCTTTCCGCGAAGGAGTTGAGAGAACCCTTTACTCCACAAATTCCCTTCCAACAGTAGGTTATCAATCGGTAGCATCATCACCAATGGTTCCCCTCCTTCAACCAGCCCCCCGGAGGAGGAGGCTCGGCTCCATGGCGCAACTAAGGGCACCCCTCCCCTAGGCGCAGTGGGGGCCTACTCATAATGGTGATCACAATTTATATAGGGGTTTGCTATGCACATTGTCAATATCATCTCCAATACACTCTGACATTTAAAGTTTTCTTGGCAAGTATTGTGTGAATCTCATGATATCTCTGACACCGTGCCTCAGAGGAACTCTGATTTTAGCTCTAAGAATTGCACAAAAAAAATATGACTACCTAGAATGAATAAGTAAAACTAGTTATCCAGCACACAACTAAGATTCACCCATCTTCAGAAATTAGTTTGTTTTGGTGGTTACAAACTGCGGTCACCGGCACTCATTTTTGGAGACCAGGACTTATTTTTCATTATCAGACTTTCACTAAGAGCAAGAGGCAGAAAGGCAGAAAAGGGAGAAAGAAGGTCAATGGCAGCGGCGGCTGGCGCAGGTAAGTGCGGTGGGGAGGGGCGGGGAAGTCGAGAGGCGATGGAATAGGTTCAAATAAATAAATAAATAAAACATATTCCGTCGTCTGTCAACTCCCCCACCCCTCCCCACCCTGCTCCACCACCTGCACCGGCCGCCACTGGTCAATGATGGGAAAAGAGAGATAAAAGGCAAAATAAACGATAAAAACAAATATACAAGAGTGAGATAAAAAGTCAGTAATTGGAGGGTGGTGGAAGAAAGTGGAATGAGTGGAATCAAAGCGAGGCATCCTTGCTTTTCCGCCAGCGTGGCATTCGGAAGGGCAGTCTCCTATGAAAAGCTTTGAGCCCTTTCATTTCTTCTTTTCACAAAAAAGCACTTCTACATTTTTACAGATGTGCATCACCACAGGGACACAGTGGTTGCTGTTGCAGATCTATGCCACATTACAAGTTAATCCGAGTTTATTTCTGAATTCCAGCAGTCTGAGACAGTCAATATCCTTCTGCATGGAAGCAGATAAACAAAGGAAAGCCAGGTGAAGCAACAGGATCTATCGATAGATCCGACACCAGAACCTCTTGTTCCCTCTAAAGTCTCTACACCAGTACGATAGGCTTCCCGCTGGTGTCCGATTTGTCAGAGTAAATTCGCAGAGTGCACTGCTCAGCATGATCTACACACTGCTTTAGATAAAGGTCAAAGGCTCCATGTTTCAGCTACAGCTGCATTACCTGCATTACTATTCTGCACAGCCTTTTTGCAGCAGTCTCTCCCACTTTACCTCTTCAGGTTCTTGGCGATACCAGACCGGTATTTTCATCCTCAGGATTGGCTTTAGCGTTGATTGGTGGTGTCATAGAAGTAACATTTTATTACTATCCAACAGAGTCCTTTTTAGAAACCTTAGAATAATGAAAGATGGTTGAAAAAACAACACGTTTTTAAACCTACTGCTTGCAATTTTCATGCCTTGCCTTGATGTCAGGTCATAGCACAATGTGCTATATTAGAAGGATTACAACTTTCAAACTCCAAGCAACAAGATGATCTTTGCAATAAATGTAGAAACCCACTGAGCTATCAATACAAAATGCAAATCTTTTATCTGCATGTCGTTCTACTTTGCAGCTGGGACATTAACACTCAATGTTACTTTAGCATGAGTCAAAGCTGTGACTAGACAAATCACAGATCTCACCATCAAGTGCATTATCCGACAGAGGTATCATGCCATTTTTTTATTCCCTGAAAAATGCTAGCCACACAATCTGTTGGACTTGGCCCTCTCTGCAGAGTCACCGCCAAATGTTTTGTTTTCGCCCCACCTGTTTTCTGAATTTCGATTTTGTTTTCATTAGGACTGTGTACGCTTTACCACTAGTACGGGGCTAAAGTGCTTGTGTTTGCTCTTTAAAACATTGTGAAATTGGCCTACACTGGATTGGCACATTTAATTTACTTATAAATACCTAGTGAAGTGGTCCCATTTGTACCCAGGGCCTGAAAATTAAATGCTACTAGTGGGCCTCCAGCACTTATTGTGCCACCTGCTTAAGTAGCCTCTTAAACAAGTCTCAGGCCTGCCATTGCAGCCTGTGTGCAGCTTTAAAGTGCCAATTCGACTGGCAAAATAACCTCTATGCCAGGCCTAAACCTCCCTTTTTAATACGTATAAATCACCCAGGGGTCAGGGTGCATTGTATATAAAGTGCTTAGCATATACTTTTAAATTTTACATGTCCTGGCAGTGAAAAACTCCTAAATTTGTTTTTCACTACTTTGAGGCCTACCTCTCTCATAGGATAACATTGAGTTACCTTATTACATTGAATAAATGATAAATATTGTTTGGGAACATGTAGAAATGTCATGTTTGGTCTCTCAAGAATTGTAATTTAAAATTCTCTTTAACAGTAAAGTTGTGATTTTCTTGTCCTAACCATTTGGAGCCTTAAACCTGTGCCCTGTCTCACATAACTATGAACATTTGGCAGTTGACCTTTTGTGCATTCCTCTCAGACAGTGAGACAAAGGGCGGATGCGCCATCCTACCAGGATGTGTGGAGCGAAGCTGATTCCTGTCCCACTTACTTTTCAAAGGAACTGCCTGGGAACACACACAAATAACTTCATAGTAGCCTTTTGTGACCCCCAGATGTGTTAGATCATGGGGCAGGGAGGAAGGAATTTCCAGAACCATCTGTGAGGGGAAAACCCAGGCATTTCTTACACTTCAAAGCTGGCACCAGGTATAAAAATAGACCTCAGATCCACTCTTGAGTTCACTCCAGGACCTTTGGAGGACACTCAGCAGGCCTATCCTGCACTTCAGAGGTCTGCCCTGCTGCTTGAGGCCTGCTTTGTACCTCAGAGGACTGCCCTGCAGCTGGACATCTGCCTTAAACCCTCAGACTACTGGCCTGCTGCTGGGGGTCTTCCTTGCTGCTTGAACCCAGGACTACCAGAGTGTCTCCAGGGGCTAGGTAAGAAGCCTCCTTTTCTGAGCTACTGGGACACAAAAAGCTCCAACAACTTAAACGCTTCACCTTTACCCTACCTTAAATTAGTCCTTCACTTTAAGTGGTGCCCACTTAGTCCTGGACCCTTGGAAGTGATGCAAAAGATGTCCAAACAGCGGAAAACTAAAAACTTGAGACTTAGAAAATCTTCAGCCCAAAAGTGCCCTTAGAACCGAGAGGAAACTGGGACCTACCTGCTCGCCAATCAGTTCCAATTCCATTGTCGGTCAGCCTGAATTAGTGGTAGCTACGTTCTTCTCCGCAGCAGTAAATCCTATTAAGCGCCTCCTTGCAGAATGGGGTATTCCACCTTGTGGAGCCTCCGTCGTCTACAGGCTGCAGGTTTGTCCCACTGAAGATTTCAACCTCCAAAAAAGTCCAAACGTAGCAATCTTCAAAGCAGTTTCATACAGCTGCTTCCCAACAATGACACCTCCTCCTCAGACACCGCTGACTGCCTTGCCATGCTTAACTTGAACTTCTCAGACATGTTTCTTAAAAAAAACTTGTAATTCATTGGTAGGCGGAGACAGTGCCCGAACCCCTTTGTGTCTATGAATCACACTCCCTCATGGTCAGCCATACCTTTCGACTTTGCCCCGGTCTCGCGCAACTACATGTCCTCAGTTGGGGCTTTGATCTTCTGACTCAAGTTTTGACAAAAAACTTTGAAAATCCATAACTTCGGCTCAACTGATTGTATTGTTGTCATTGTGGTGTAAAATAATTTATTTAATTGTATTTTAATTTTCTAATTGGTGTGTGATTTTTTTTGTGTTTTCACTTTATTGTGGTATAAGTGTTGCATAAATACTTTAAGCATTCCCTCTAAGTTAAGCCTGACTGTTTTTGTGCCAAGCTATTAGAGGGCTAAGCACAGGTTAATTTAGTGACTTTTTGTGGTTCACCCTGACAGAGATTGTGGCTGTTGCTTGAGAAGGTTTCATAGCCCCTCAACCGAAAACCCAATTCCTAGCAACGCTCCCTCGAGCTTCATGCCCAGGATGTTAGCACCAGTAACACTGTTCTAAAGCCAGCAATGCTCATCATCATGCATGTGTCTGCCTGTATTCATTAGCTTTTGTCATCATATTTGTAGAGTGTATAAACTGTGGAGTGTATTTAATACCCTCTCCTGGAGATTTATAAATTTAGGAAAATCTAAACTATGAATCTTATTTAGAGAAGAACAGAAGGAGGACCTGTGTCAAAACATAGCCAGAGCTTGGCGAGTGTTGCTCTGCGTTCCTCTGTCATATTTGGAAAGTGGGTGAAGGCAGCCTTCCTGGTGGCTCCTCTATGGGGCAACTGTGAAGCTGTTGAAAGTGGAACTAATCAAAAGGTACCCTCACCAGGGTAAGTCTCCCATGCTTTGTTACAGCCATCAATTGCCTTGTAGGACTTTGAGTAGGGGCTGATATCCCTTTGTATCCTGTGATAGTCTTTTAAGTCACCTAAATGCACTCTTGTCCGTAAAACCTGAGAAAATCTGGCCCATTTTGTTTGCTTTGAGTCCTTTTGCCATTGGAAACTTTCATTACCATAGATACCAATTCACCAAAATGCTAGAGGTAGCTGTAGTGACATCACATACCCTTTGACATAATTACATCACAGTAAGTAACAGGACATGTTCTTTGACCCTGAATATCCTCAGAAAGTGGAGTCACATGACACTAACCATGACGATATCATAATAATTAACATTGCTGAAGTTCCATATAAGTGCATGTTTTATATAACACAATATATCTGTCCATTTTAGATACCACCTATATTAGAGTGCTGAAATGATCTTCGAAAGTTGTACACATAATACTGCCCTGTATTGTAGCAAGTGTATGAAACAAATAAGCCAGACTGCTTCTGGTGGGGTTTAGGTGCATTCTACTACAGAAATGGCATCAAACATCCGTTGTTACTGAAAGGACTCCATCTATATTCTAGTGCTTTCATGGGGTACCAAGCCAATGAAATCTGATTCCCCCAATGAGTTGACCCCATTGTTTTGAAAATGTTCTATGGTGGGTGCCTATCATTTCAAAATTACCTCCATTGTGCCATGGCCAACATTCCGTCAAAGGTGCCCTTCATATGCCATAATTGCGCCTTGTGCAAGAAATGACACCCAATGACAGAAGTTTATGATTAAAAGATTAATACAGGCTAACTGTAAAAACAATTCTCCACTTGGGAAAACTAATTAAATGTATATGGATCTTTAGACTAACAGACACCATTCTTCTCTCAGATGCCAAAAATGTAAAATTATGAATCGGCACCACATCCACATTAAATTTGTGCAGAGCTTCAATTATATAAAGGGTAGCATACAGCAATCCGTTATTGTAAAATGCTCATATCCATTATTGTACAGTGATATTTCCATATGTTAAAAACATACAATATTAAAATGGAGGCTTCACAATCCAGAATAACAAGTATACATGAATCAACCCCCTTCTCACAATGTGGCGTAAAAATTAATCTAACAATAAAAATAGTTTCAAAAACACAAATACATTTAAAAAGGGATAGAACACAAGACAGTACACATGAAATTATTCCAGTGTTGCTGGCCCCCTATAAACATAGAGAAAAATATGTTGTGATTCACTGGAAAAATCATCTACCACATTACAATGTGTAGTGAATCCTGCATGAAAAAATGTTGTTGACGCGTTTCGGTGGATCTTGTTTTATGTTACTACATTCTTTAGGACAAAAACACGAAATATGTAAGCTCCCACAAAGATTTGCAGCAAGAAGATTGAAAACCTGCATAAAAGAGTAATAACAATTACTCCACTGTGCATTTCTAATAGTGTAAAATTCTCAGTGCAAACAATAGCTCAGTGTTACACAAATAACACTCCCAAAGCATCACTCATTCATACCGCATTTCCTAGGAACTGCCTTCTTGCAGCCATATCACCTCACTCCTATTATTTCAGGTGCAATATTTTATACCATTCGATCACAACCATCCTACTGTACCTCTGGGTACATAATCAATTAACCCTCAAGTTACCCACAAGGGTGCAAAATTCACTATTAAAATTAATTAGACACCTTCGCAAAGGAGCACCATTCAATTATCATCAGAGGCATGCTGCTTTCATTGCCAAACAATTCTTTAATTCTCCCAGAGGACCCTTTTGCACTCGCCAGGGTAAGATAGAGGACTGCTGTATCCAGCCTTTTATTTTCAAACAAAGAGCCTAGAGTAGTTCCTCTCTATTTATTGTGCACACATTTCAATCATATATAGTCACTCTGAAGGGGGAATAATAATAATAATAATAATGTTTATTTAAAAAATATATATATAATTCTTACGGTAATCCCACATCTATTTCTCCTACTAGTGTGTATTTATATTTATTCAAGTCTTACCTTTCTGAATAAATAGTAACGGACGAGGATCTTCTCGTGCCCACCTTTTTGTAATTTTCAATATATACCCCAATTTATATAGCAAGGGGGCTGAATCCCCCTCAATTGGTTTGTTTTATAGGCAGTGGGTTTCCTTATGCTGGGATATAATAAATAAAGAATTTGATTCTGTAAAGGTCCCTTAAGATCTAATTTAATTTAAGATCTATTATTTGGTGCCCATTTAGCAAATACCTTACCTTCAAAGTTAAACGTGCCCTATTTAGTTTCCAGGGGTCACTTATTTCATTTGTTAAGTCTGCTGGGACTCCTAATCTGTAAATCCAAAAAATGGGTAGATATAATTGGCACTAATCTTGCACTTATTAATGACTATTTCTTCAAAATGAACTCTGTCTTTCCATTATTAAATCTATGGTCACCCTAGTTCCCCATACACCTACATTATTAATACAGTCCCTTTATTCTATTGGCAATGTTGAATCAGCACAACAATTTTAGCACAATATCGCTCCCTTGAGTCGTATCAATATGAGCATTCATATGCATTTTTTAAATGAACCCCCCACCCATTGTTCGGGCTCTCACCGAAGTAGTATGAGTAGGGAGTAAGTACAAGCTATACACTGGGCTTTACACTGGATGACCCTTATGTCAAAATTACCTCTTGCACGTCTTGACTAGTATTTTGTCATTGTTGCCCCCCCTAATATTAAAGTTCTACTCTGTTTTGTCAACAATTGCCTCTAAAGAGGTAGTGGCAGCATTTTGCAGTGGATACCCGGTATGTAGAGGTGGATGGAATGTTCCGTTACACCCGTGGAATTAGTGTAGTTTTGGCCACTCCATGTTACTCTAATACACAGAGTTCTAGACACATTCCGCCAATTACAAAGTTGAGGAATTTTTCTCCTGCAAGGTTTAAGACTATGCGAGCTGGCAAACATTAGCGAGATTTGTCGTCCCCTAGCAAGATTTGCTAATGTGGGTGGTCGCCAGCATTAATAATTTCTCATGGTCAGTGGGCTGCCGTTCAAGTAGATTTTCTGCCACTCATTTTTTACTGGAGCTGCAGCAAAATCAACTTGAATGGCTGCATGCTCTTGTGCAGCACATGGTGCGTTAACACTGATTTGCAACACTGCTCGCGCTACTGGCACTAAACTGCAGCACAGGCTCCATATTTTTTGACCGTTGGAGGAATTACTTCCACCCTACCTCTATGCCAAGAAGTTTCTAAAGTTTAACAGTGTCAATATTTATTCACGGGGCTAGGTTGACTCCAGTGGCATGGAGAGCACGGGACCCAAGTCTGGGCATACCCGTTCCACTCAAGGTGACAAATTCAAAAAGAACAATTGATGGACAGAAAGCAGAACAATGTCATACATTCACCCCAGTACAAAGATCTGGGCCTAAATCCATTGTTGGTTGGCTCCCTATGCCATTCCAGTTTGAACCCAGCCATATGCAAATCAGTCTTGACCCTGCTCCCTATGGGAACAGTCCAGCCCGAACTGCCAGGCAAGGTCCTCCCTGAACTGGAAACAAGCATCCTAGGAACGGTTTCAGTGTTTGACCCCTCATCAGCCAGCTAGCTTGACTCCAGTGGCATGGAGAGCACGGGACCCACATCTGAGTGGACCCGTCCCACTCGGGCACAGGGTCAAGACTGATTTGCATATGGCTGGGTCTAAACTTGGGTGGCATAGTGAGCAAAAGAACAATAGATTCAACCCATATCTCTTGACAGGGGCTGAATGTTTGATTTGCTCTGCATTCCATTCCTCATCTGTGTGTCTTTTGCATTCTTGCCCTAAGTGCGCTGGGGATGCCCAGACATGGGTCCCGGGCGTCACTGTGCCACTGAATTCAAGCTAGCCTGACTGATGAGGGATGATGCCCTGAAACAGGTCCCAGGATGCTTGTTTCCGGTCAAGGGAGGACTTGGCTGGGCAGTTCAGGCTGGACTGTTCCCATGAGGCACAGGGTCAAGACCAATTGCATATAGCTGGGTCTAAACTGGGGTGGCATGGTGAGCAAATGAACGATGGATTTAACTCAGATCTCTGGACTGAGGGTAAATGTTTTATTTGCTCTGCGTTGCATCCATCAACTGTGTGTCTCTTGTCTGTGTGCTACTGGCAGTATTATCCCATGGATACCGCAATAAGCCAAGAATTACCTTCAGTATGCTAGGGCCAATGAAAGATTCACAAGCACAATACCACATTGTCACTCACTTTCACTCTCACTTATTCATTCTCACTGACTTGCACTCATTCATTCTCACTCAATTTAACTCACTCTTACTAGTTCACACTTGCTCACTCCCACTCATTTTTTCTCTTACCAACTCATAGTTTCTAACAGTCACTTGTACTCACTCTAATCTTCATTCACTTTCTCCCTCACTTATACTTACACATGTCTCTCACTTTTACTCTCACTGATGCTCCCTTAATCTCATTCACTCTAATTGACTCATGCACTGTTACACTCACCCATTGTCACTTCCCCATGCTCGTTCTTTTAAATTCTCACTCACCCACTTTAACAAACTTGCAATCACTATTTCTTTCGCTCATTCTCACTGACTACCTGTCAGTGGCTCTCAACCTCTCACTTTCAGTGACCCATACACATCCACCTAAGCACATGCTCACAAATAGAGATACAAAAAACATGCTCTCTCGGACACAAATGTACTCTCATCCAAAATGATTCACATAACATACAATTGAAAAATATATTGTAGCCCAAACTCCTGTGCCCATTGAGAGGATCTTATAAATAGGGATGGACGTAAATCAGGTAAGTTCGTGTAGCATAATTATGCGAAACTACCACACAATTACACACAATTGCGGGTTATTGTGCGAAATGTATCTCACTCTCAACAATTACCCGAATCATCCGTTTGGGTAATATTCAACTGGAAAATTAAATTTTTAATTGATATCTGGGTGCACGTGTTCAAAACACTACCACTTGTGTTTGGATTTGTAGTTTTGCCCTCAAAAAGTACTCAAAAGACCCGCTTGGGTAAATATCTACCTGAAATGTTTGTTGCCCACCCACGTTAAAGGAACTGCCATTCACATTCAAAACACAGCAGTTTGTTCTCAGATTAGTAGTTTTGCACACAAAAATTACCCAAATGGGCCAAACCACTTACAAGATGGCCGCAGGTCTGTGAAGCTCTGCCTGTCGCTGGAGGCATTTACTGTATATGGACGGCTGTTGGTCTCCAGGAAGAGCATGGTGTGGAGGTCTGGGGGCATGAACGCAGAGAGAGCAGTTATTTTTATTTTTGTATAATTTTGAGCCGTATTTGCCTCTCTCTGGCTCTCCTGCGTCACGCACCTCGGGCCTGGCGGCTGCCATTTTGTGTAAAAAAGAGTGCAACGGAGCTGGCTTTCTCACTCAGTTGCGCTAAAAGTTTTAAACTTCCTGGTGACAACGGGAGGGCTACGGGCCATAATTATGGTCTTTCTTTAAGATATATTTTATTTTTGAATGCCCTAAATGCTATTGTAAGCAACACTGCCATTCAAGGCTGTGGAGGCACCAGAAACATAAAATACTTACCTAGTCTTTGCTCAGACGCTGTGAATTCATCAAATACTAGCAGTTTTATTGAGAACTATTCAATATATATATATTTTTTTTTATCAGTGGACTTAAGTATGGGCTTTCATCCTCAGTTTTACTTCTTCCATACTACGTTGTTATGTGTAACCTTGGAAGCCATATTCTGATATTGCAGTAATACGCCCTCTTTTCAGTTATTTTGAAGGGTGTGAGCTTAAGACTTTCTTGTGGTAAAAAGTGAAACACTCTTCTTTTGGAGGCCTCTATATCTGCTAGTCAGAAGACTGTTGCTTCGTCTACCATTATGCCCTCTGTACGCAAAGACCCCAGTGCTTCTACAAAGCAACAAAAGAAAGATCCTGGTCCTCCCACAAAGTCTCATCTACCCTTGACGTTGGAAGACTTCATGGAAGAGATTAAACATTTGAAGCCTTTTGTTATGGAAACTAATGTCTCGTTTCAGCGCATTGAAGAAAAGTGGTCCACCTTGGAGTCAAGAGTTTCAAGCGTTGAACAATGGATTGGTGAGGTACAGGATGCGACAGCCAAGGTGGTAGTCATGGAAAAGGAGATACTGCTCTTGAAGCGGCAGACAGAAGACTTAGAAAATCGAACAGGCGCAACAACCTCTGAATTTATGGCATTCCGGAGGGAGCGGAGGGGTCCGACATGCTTGCCTTTTTAGGGGTTCACATTCCTAAATTGGTGAGCTTTAAAGGAGGGACACATCTCACTATACAGCGTGCTCACCGAACTGGACCTAAACCTGCAGACACCTTGAGTTCAGGTCACTCTAAAGCCTGGGTACTCATTAACATTTTTCCAGGGGCCACAAAGTTTGGTCTTTATTGTGACCGAGGGCCACACTGATGGCAGCGGGGGCGGGGGATGTAAAGCGGGTTTAGGGAAAGCGAAGCATATATATGTACTGGCTGAAATCAACTGCGCAATAGGAAACTAGAAAACCTGGGAGGAATCCCGGCTTCTCCACTTGACCAAATAGTGTGACCCTGGGCAATCATTTTATTTCAGTTTCCCTCCTTTTTCTTCATTATCACATGTAAGAGGACCTCAAAATACATGAATCCAGGATGTGTGCTGTACAAAACCATCTCATGTGCTTGGATGCAATCATTATTGGCATTGTTTCAAGGTGTGGGAGCATGAATGTTTCTAAATTCATGTTTGAAAACCATCACTTTAAAAAATACTTCTGAATGCACTGCTATCATTTGATTTACTAAGGTGAAATGGTTCTACAGGTCAATGAAATACACTTTTTGAATTTTGAAAAGACTATCCTATTTTTACATGTTTGTGTCTTTAAAAATGAAGGTGTTCTTAAAGTTAAGGGCCTAGTTACTTCCTTGTGTTTAACTGCAATTAACCTTTAGATAAGTGCTTGCTGTATATTTAATTTTTTTTTATCTTAGTGCAGAGTCAAGTAAACAGAAGCCCAGTGCTGCTGCTCAGGGGGCCACATGTAAAGGTCAGGAGGGCCGCATGCGGCCCCGGGCCGTACTTTGAGTATCAATGCTCTAAAGGAATAATAGTACTTTTTTTAATATACTGAGTTGCTTATGGTTTTATCGGTGGCCAAACAAAGAAAGCAGATGCCTTGGTCTGGTCAGAAGGTCTTTATTTCTCAAGATGTAGCGCGTGCAACTGCTGCTCGTCAGAAATAGTTATTATCCTTCCACCCGATCCATGAATGCGAGATATGGTCTTGTGCATCAATGTTTCTTTAAAGTCAGATATAATGAACAAACTTTTTCGTTTGAATATCCAGAAGACCTAAGAAAATGTATTTGTCGACACAAGGGTGAAGTAATGGACCTTGAAAAGACTTGAACCTTTTTCCTTAATGCCTCTGATTCATTGTATACTTGTATTTTGGCCTCCTTTTTTCCAGTATCTCAAGGTTCTCCAAGTTGCTTATATTCTTTATTTATAAAAGTTAACTCAATGGAAAAATGTATATTGCCCATCAGTGTTCATATTATAGTTGCTGATTCCAGCTTATGTTCTATCTATGTAACGTTGTTATTTATTTATTTGTTCCCCTTTGCAGCTATATGATGTCTAACCCGGATTCCTTTCTCTGTTGTGTTATCTCCCAAGTGCCTCTCTTCCCAGACCTCCCGTTTGCATATTACCCTTTTGTCTTGGTATGTGGTATTTATTGGTAGTATTGGTCTTCTATGTGTCTTGCATTTCATGTGTTGATTTATTTGTATTGTTGTCTTGTCGGTTTCATTCACACTACCAACTACCATCTTTCTTTCATATTTTCTATTTTTCTCGTTGCTCTAATGAATGCCTCTGTCGGCACTGCTGCTCAGATTCTTTTGATCTTGGTCTGCTGTCCATCTTCAGTTTTTGTGGTTCTCTACCCATTCTTTGTATTTTCTACACATAGGATGTGGCCCATTTTCTTCATGACTGTAGCCCTTTGGCTCTTTGTCATCTTTCTCGTTTATACCAGATTCATTATTTTCATCTCTATTCTTATCTCATTTTCTTCTCTTTCTTTTCTCTCACACTTTTTTATTCTTTTCCCTGGTTTTATTATATATTACAGTTTTTCTTCAAATGCACCTGTGAATTTATTTTTAGAGTTATTTATATTTAGTTGTTTAGCTGCTTTGATAATATTTTATGATTCTCGTAGTCTAATATGTATGTTACTTTCTTGCAATCGTGGAAGATATCTCTTGAAACGTTAATGGCTTGCACAATCCTATTAAGAAACAGCGAGTTCTTCCACACTTAGCACGCCTTCAGTTTAATATTGCCATATTACATGAAACACATTTACTCTATAAAGATGTAAACTCTCTGCGTAGAAGTTGAGTTGGCCAAGTCTTTTGTTCCTCAGCTCTTGAACACAAAAATGGGGTCATTATATTGGTACATAAGTCCCTTCCTTTGGTAATAGAGAAAGAGGAAAGAGATGCGGAGGGCCGATGGGTACTGATACATGCCACTGTTCCTCACATACCTATCTCCATCCTCAATATTTATGGTCCTACTGGTATTGACGTGAACTTCTGGGAGCAGATTTCAGTTGTGTAACACTCCTGTCCGAATGCAAATCTAATTTGTAGGCGGTGATTTTAATCAAATTGTTGACCCTTTTTTAGATTGAAAAATCTACCGTTAAATATGTTCCTAACAGAATGCAGAAAACACTCAGATGATTTGTTCATTCCAGCGGTCTAGTAGATGCCTGTAGAATATATTCTCTGGACACGTTGGAATATACCTTTCATTCACCTACCCATAAATCCCATTCCAGAATTGATTACATATTTCTCTTTCCTTCCCTAGTTTCCTCGCTTGCACATGCTGCAATAGGGTCAATATTAATTTCAGATCATGCTCCTGTTAGGGTTGACTTAGATTTATTACCTGAGGTTTCTAAACCCAGTAGATGGCACTTTAGAATTTGTGAAGAATTTTGAAAGTTTTATACAAGATTTCTTTTTACATATAAGCACATCTGACATGTCATTTCATATAGTTTGGGATGCCTTTAAAGCTTCTGCTTGCAGGCATATAATTAATTATGCTACGGCCAAAAGGAAAAAAGCTGCAAAAGAATCCTTATTAAGGCTTAAATCTATAAAACAACTAGAACATGAATTGTTCACAACCAAGAAAGATAATGTGTTACTCCGTTTAATTAATGCCAAATTTGAATTCAACAAAAAGTTGACAGAAGAAGCTGCTGGAATATTGATAAAATATAATACTAAATTTAAGGGAGGGCAAAATTAGGCGAGCAAATTATTCGCCAATTATATGAAAGTCAAATCTCAAAAGTCCAAAATAGTTAAAATTATTGTTGAAAGCTGTACTCCTCACTTTGAAAACACAGACATTTATGAATGTTTTTCTGATTATTATACAAACCTTTATACACCAGATCATTTCCCCATGGATGAGGAACTAGATGCGTATTTTCACTCTCTCCCACCAAGACAGCAACAGATACAGGATCTTTCTATTTTAGATGAGCCTATTTTGATTTCTGAATTAAAGTCAGCTCTCAGCGTGTTACCCAAAGATAAAGTAGCCAATCCAGATGTTTTTTCTGTTGAATTTTACTCCTGTTTTTCACGTCTTTTACTCCCACATTTACTCACCTTATATCATTATTTCTTTTCACAGAATGAGGCTAAAGGTACTTTTTGGGAAGCTATGATCTGTTTAATTTCCAAAAAAGATAAGGATATCTCCTTATGTACCAGCTATAGACCCATTTCTCTTATAAATCTGGATTGTAAACTTTTTGCCAAGGTTTTATCTATTAGACTTTTTCCCCTTATTCCGGATATGGTTGGTTTTGAACAAACAGGATTTGACAAGGGAAGACACATGCCTGACAACTCCAGAGTGTTTCTAGACATCATACATGCATCCTCTGCCAACAATACGCCTATGGCGGCTGTAACCTTGGATGCTGAAAAGGCCTTCAATCGTGTAAATTGGAAATTTATGATGAGAACTCTTAAATGGCATGGTTTGAGTCCAACTTTTCTCAAATATATAGCTGTATGCACTCGTCTCAGATGACATCTCTTTTTTTAAATGGCATTCAGTCCTCATGTTTTCCTCTTTCATGAGGTACTAGACAGGAATGTTCTTTATCTCCTTTACTTTTCATTTTATCCCTAGAACCTTTTTTACATACACTACGTAACTCCCCTGTATTTCGATCCTTTAGACATAAAGACACTGAGATTAAATTTACAGCATACGCTGATGATGTAATACTTTATGTTTCTGAACCAGAAACATCAATACTGGCTTATAATGCTATATTATCCACTTGCTCCAAGTTATCTGAATATAAATGTCATTTTTCAAAATCTGACGTACTTCCCCTGAATAAGTACTGTATGAAAGATATGTTTAATGTCACTGGGCCTAAAGGGTCTCCACACATTATCAAGTGTTTGGGAATCAAATATACTACTTTCATAGCAAAAACAAATCAGATAAATTCAGAGGATGTCCAATATAAGGTTTCACAAATGACAGAGAAGTGGTCCCCTCTGCATTTGTCTTGGTAGGGAAGGTTGGCCACTATAAAGATGATGTTTCTTCCTGTCATTCATTTTTACCTGTCCACCTTGCCTATTAAACTTCCTTTAAAATTTCTTAAGTTATTAAATAAGTTAGTTAGAGTATTTTTATGGAATGAGAAAAAACCGCGTATTTCGTTAACATCCCTGTGCGGACCTAAAGAACTGGGTGGTGTAAGCTTTCCAAATTTTCAACAATATCATGCAGCTTTTTCTTTAAAACAAATTTTACCTTATATTAGTGATACTGATTCTACACCTACCAGTACTTGGCGCAAATTAGAAGATTCACTTATGTCACCTTTTCCTTTTTTGTGTTTAGCACATTTTTCAAAGCCTCCTCGAGCTTTTTCTGCTCAGCCTATTAAATATGCGATTACAGTATCTTGCAGTATTTTTGGAAGACCTACGTCTCCCATACAGGAATTTATAGAATCCTCTATATGGCATAATAATTCCATTAAAATTTCGAATCGTACTATTTTCTGGAAGCAATGGGTGTTGAAAGGTGTAATACAAGTTAAACAATTGTTGTATTATATGACTCCTCTGTCTTTTTTAGAAATCCAAACCAAATTTTATCTTTCTTATGCCTATGCCAAAAAGTATGAGTCCCTCAAAGGTGTTCTTCTGCATACTATTTTCATGCTCAATCAATGAAGGCCTCCTACTCCTTCCTCGACTCCTGACCCAATTAGGCTTTCGTCACCCCTTAAAGCATCATATATATATATATATATATACAAGACTAAAATTGAACTAATGTGGGAATCTGATCTTCAGCACTCATTTTCTTTAAAGATATGGGGCTCAGTCTGGAATAAGATACATCATACCTCATACAATGCCAGCACTACACAAACTCTTTATTATTTTTATAATAGGCTTTCTATTACCCCAATCATAGGGGCCGATTCACAGAACTAATCTGAGATAAAATCCTAAACTTACTACTTTTGGTATTCACAGAAGGCATTTAGTAGTAGTAAAGTTAGGACTCCTAACTTTACTACTACTAAACTGAGACAAAATCCTAACTTTATGACTTTCGGTATTCACAAAGGCATTTAGTAGTAGTAAAGTTAGGAGTCCCAACTTTACTATTACTAAATGCCTTCTGTGAATACCAAAAGTAGTAAGTTTAGGATTTTATCTCAGTTTAGTCATAGTAAAGTTAGGAGTCCTAACTTTACTACTACTAAATGCCTTCTGTGAATACCAAAAGTAGTAAGTTTAGGATTTAATCTCAGTTTAGTCGTAGTAAAGTTAGGAGTCCTAACTTTATTACTTCTAAATGCCTTCTGTGAATACCAAAAGTGGTACGTTTAGGATTTTATCTCAGATTAGTTCTGTGAATCAGCCCCTCTGTGTATAAATGTAATTCATCTGTTTCAGATATGCGTTGGTCTTGCAACACCCTTCCTGGAACATATTTACATATGCTATTATCACTGTTCGCCAATTGCAGCTTTTAGGTTACAGGTATGTAGAAGAATTTCTGCTATTTGTTCTATTGGTTTCCCGTTTGATATTCAGTGTATCTTTCTGGGAAGCTCCTTGCATGCCTGGCCTGCACACTCTAAATTAGGTAAATTTCTGGACCTATCGCTTGCTACTGCATTTCAAGTCATTACAACCAACTAGAAGAATGCCAAAAATGTTAATGTTGCTGGTTGGTGGAATCTTTTCTGTTCTCACCATAGACTTGATATGACATCAGCTACATCTACATTACAGATAATTAATAAAGACCTCTTTTGGTCTCCACTTGTTGGATAATTACGTACGAACCATGAACACTCCAAAGAGTCTACGATGGTGTTCCAACCCCCTTGACTGTTTTTCCTTTCCTTTTTCAATATTATGTACAGTTATTTACCATTGCCTTTATATAAGATATGCTGTTATATGACATGAAGTTGCTGTAGGAATATAAGATAATATATAATATATGATGTATTATGTTATACATATATAGATATTCATTATATTCTTTTATTTCTATTTTTCTTTTTCTTCATTTTCTCTTTTCTTTCTTTTTTCTCCCCTTCTCTTTATTATAAAAATAAAAAACTTGCAATCTTATAACTGCAGAATTGTGAGATTATCAACGTTGTACAATTTATTTCCTTTTTATATTAAGTATTGCTTTTTGTAGGTATTTCTTCCCTTTGGTTTGTACTCACTTTATCTCATTATCTGGATTATTATTCTGAACAAAAAGATAATTCTGTACATTTATATTACACTTCAATAAAGCTTGAATTAAACAAGAAAAATTGCCTTGAAAAATCCACTAGAAATACCACTCATGTTCAAAAATTACCCAAGCTTTACATCTCGCGTTAAAATTTCTCCCTGGAATTACGCAATATGGGTCATCTTGGTAATTTTATGTAAATTTTGTTTTGTGAAAATGCCAAAATTATGCCACGTACCTCGGTGTAATAAAATTTTTACCCAGGCCTACTCATTACTTCAACCCTGTGACATACATTAACTTTCATTTTACTTTCTTAGAAAAGCATTTGTGTTCCATTTGCAAAGAAATTGGTCTGTCTGGACATAGTTCATCAGCTATCAAGTTTTTGTAAGTTAATGTACCAATATTAATGAAATATAATGCTTCATTAAGTGTCCTAGATAGTATATTAGGCATCTGGACGCCACTAGGTCATTGGAAGCATTAGCTTAGTGGCTCACAAACCCTCACCCACTCTAGGGTGTAATACGTCATCATCGGGCTATGCTCCTCATTGGGCCAGTGCTGCAGTTCCCAATATGCCCCTCTAGGGAAATGTTCTTGTATGTAAATGTGGAGAAGGGACAAAATGCTGGGTATGTACCCATAATAACATGCATCTTTTGGGAATGTTAGGCCTGTCTCTGGCAAGTTTTTGCTGCCAGGAAACACAAGTGTTAATGCTTGTTATTCCCCCTTTTTGTACAAAGGCTTGGCACAACAGCAAAAAGGGCTGCCAGCAACGTTTCTGCTGGTTTACTCACTTTCACCATATTTACTGGCCAAGATCATAATCTGAGCCTAAGTAAGGGACAACTTTAGCTGACTGTCAAATCTTTTGACATAATACTAATGCACAGCGAGATAGTCAATAGGTCAGTCCAATCTAGCAAGTCTAATTCATATTTTGGATATTATGGGAACTTCAGAAAAATTCCAGAAATAACACCACTAAGCTACTTTGCGTAGTTACGCACATCAAGGTAAATATTTACTGCGAATGTACATGAACACGGAACGCGAGCAGCACGAAATGACAAGTTCACATTTCTTGTAATTACAATTAACTTTGCATCATTTTGCTGGTATTTTGCGTGATCAAGCAAAACCAAATTATGTGAATTTTGCCAGAGGAAGTATTGTCTAAACCTACATTAAAAATGCACAGGGACTTTCTTATATACTAAGCGATGTACCATATAGAGCTTATTTAACAGAGCTCTCTGTCAGTGGCAGCCCGTGAAGCTTGATTTACTGATGAGGTGTATGTTCTGGCTTAGGTAGTTCAAGCAGGAGATGGGGGCATTCTATTTTTAGATATAACTGGAGGTCAGATGGAAGGTATTCCCATAACCCAAGGGTGATGAAATACCCACCTAAATCATCATATATTTACCAATGAAATCAAGAAAAGGCAATATTTTTAATAATGTTTTGATGAACCATTATGAGGGCATTTTCTTGCCTGTCTGGAAGATCACCTCTTATCAGTGGTTGGAGATATTTCTTTCATAGTGTGGGGGGAATCTAATGTCCTTTGTGGAGAATACGTCATGATAACTGATGTGGAAATATCATGGTTATGGTCACATAGGTTTTCCCATTTAGAATCAATGCTATACTGAATGAGATGTAACTTAATGGTTATTATGGGGGATTAACACATCAACTCCAGAAGGTTTCTTGCTAATTTGCAGGGACTTTAAAACCGAACACGTGGAAATGTTATGATGATTGTGGTAAAAAAATAAGTGAATTGTGTGTGATATGTCATATTGTGCATCAAATCAATATAGCAACCTTTATAAAGTCAGGTCATGATAACTGTTGGATTGTTGTCATTCTGATTGGAGTCTTCAGTATGAAAGTTTATGGAAAGCTAATATTGGTGCATCATTCTAAGGTTGCAAACTGTCTTTGTATAAAAACAAGAACCATTTTGTGGCCTGAGATTATCTTGTGCTGCAACAGGTACACAAATAAGCCTCAGTGCTAAAATTGCTCTTCATTCAGACTCGTAGAATCACACAACCTTGGTTGCGAATCATATGGAAACGACTGTGAATGCAGGGAGGGAGGTGTGGCGTGGAACCTTAAGCATGATGAGATCAGCCACAGAACTTAGCCATAGAATGTTTATTACGTGGAACTCGGTGGAGCGGAAGTTGAAGGATGTTCACCATCGGATGAGGTGCATATTAATAAACCTCTACTTACCATTGAAATTGTGCTGTCCTCCCTGGTACATACACCAAAAATCTGGCGACGAGGATGGGCTCACGTTGTGATTGCCTCAACAAGGCGAGAAGCTGCTTGTTCACACAGGAGAAGTCGCACGGCTGGGTCTAGCTGTCAGCCACATGCCATGTCAATGGAAATGCTGTTAAAGTAATCTCCGAATCCAGAATATTCTACAGTGTTGTGCTGGTGAGAAAAAGCTACGCAGACGATTGAGACTGTCTGGTAGGAGTATGTGCTGGTTTTCCTCACGACTACTCAGATGATCATGACTGCTGGTGTGAAAGGCTACACAGACAATCCTGTCTGTCTGGGCAAGGCATGTGCTGTTTTCTTTACCGGCGCACGGAGGAACGCCAATGTGCCCTCTAGCTCTGGTACACTCTCTGCATTTATGTCCAGCTAGGGGTTCACAGAGGAACGTCTCTTCGCCCTCCCGCATGCTCGTGACACTGCACATGCGTTAAAATGCACGATGGAGGCTGGCTTCAGCCCATTGTTATAAAAAAAGGAAGCATGGAGGAATGACTGTTTGCCCTCCATTTTCTTTTGAAGGGAGCACAGAGGAACGTCTGTTCGCCCTCTGGTTTACATTCAAATTTATGCAAAGTCAGCTCATTAACAGAACCTTTCTTTTATTGAGTTTTAATGGGATCAGAATAAACAGCACTTTATTAGTATTCACAAACACTGACATGGATGGCATATTGGAAGGATACTGTTACGCTTACTAAATACTGAGTTACAGCCCCTCTTGCATAATAGTATACTTGGTGAACTCTTCAATTCCTTCTCGCTGACACATGCAGCACAAAGTTTTTGTTTAAAAGTGTTTCTAGCTCAAATTAACAGATATTATGCAAAACGTAACTGCCCCACCTTTCTTTTTATCTTCTCCTGGTGACCCGGTAATTAAATGGGCTAAATGGAAGAAAGTGGTTTTAAAACAGGTGTGCAGGACCAATCTGAGAGCGGAGAGGGAGCATGCTTTGTTGTTACATTGTTTAGGAGCTGAAGGCCAGGATGTCTTTGAGGATCTTCCTGATCAACCACATGCAGAAGCTCGTGATTTGAATGAATTTGAAATAGCATTAGCTAGGATGAATGGTCATTATCTTCCAAAAGTTAGTACGATTTTGGAAAGGTATCATTTTGGTTTAAGAAGTCAAGGCCAAGATGAGTAAGTCTAGGAATTTGTCATGAGTCTGAGAAAGCTTGCTTCCAATTGCACATTTGGGGGAGCAATTGAAGATAGGATAAGAGATCAATTTTTACTGCGATATAACAGTGACAAGATATGTGAGGAACTTTGGATGAAGGATGAGCCATCATTAGAGGAAGTTCTTATTGTTGCCAAACGTGTGGAACACATGTTGAAGTGTGTGGGGGAAATCAAAACTGAAAATGCACAGAAGGTTACAGGAAAAGAGGAGGTTACTGAATTGTGTGAATTCAAATCACAGAAGGGTGGTGGGAAGAGAGTAGATGTTGAAGCAAAAAGTCAAAAGAAAACTGATTCTGGGTTTCATGATACCTGTTTCAGGTGCGGGATGGAAGGGCACAAGGCTAATGATAAAGGCTAATGATAAATCTTGTCCTGCCTGGTCATAGATCTGCAACTTCTGTGGCATTGAGGGACACTTTAGCAGATGCTGTCGTAACAAGAATAGAAGAGGGTATAGAACTAAGACCCAGGAAATATGTCAGGAAGTGGGTTTGCAAGTGGGGGATACATTATTCCCCTCAGAGATGGTTGTTTTAGATGGAAAGCAGATTTCAATGAAGTTTGACTCTTGTTCTCATATATCCATGATCTAAAAACAGACTTTACAAGAGTTATTTGCAGGTGGAATAGAATAGTTACCCTTGGACATTCAGCCTGGAGGTTATGGAGGAGCGATGATAGAGATGCTTGGATATTTCAAAACTGACATAAAGTTAGGTGAAAAGGTGACTATGGGTAAGATATACATATTTTGCCAAGGTGATAACTTGTTGGGGAGGGTTCATCAGAGTGAATTAGCGATGAGCTTACATCCCAACAAAGTTCCTCAGGTCCAAGTGGAAGAGGTATGTGTCAGTAAAGACACATTTTTAATGGAATTTAAGACTCTGTTTTAAGACAAGCTTGGAAAGTTGCTAGGGTACAAGCACAAGATTAAGCTTAGATTGAGTGCTTGCCCAATTGTGGCCGAAGTCCAGAGAGTACCATTGCACATGGAAGTCACGGTGGAGAATGAATTGGGGAGAATGTGTGATTGTGGGGTGATTGAAGCGGCGGAGGCCACTGAGTGGTTGGCTCCTATTGTTGTAACACACAAAGGCAATAGGGACATTCGTCTTTGGGTACATTTATGTGCTCTCAACAAAGGGGTTATAGTAGATAGGTTTCCTTTGCCTAATATCGAGGAAATAGTAACGACTTTTGCTGGTGCCAAGATTTTCACCACCCTAGATTTGGTGTTGGTCTACCATCAAATTAAACTTCATGAAGAGTCACAAGACCTCACAGCTTTTGTTACCCCTTTTGGAAGATATAGATTCAAAAGAATGTCATTTGGATTGATTTCAGCAGCAGTAGTTTCTCAGAGGAATATGGGTATGATTTTGATGGGGTTACCTGGTGTGAAATGTTACCAGGATAACATTCTTATTTTTAGAGCCTCTGTTTTTGAACATGATCAACAAGTGAGAAATGTTCTGAAGAGGTTGCAGGAAGCAGGCTTAAAGCTCAAGGCTGAGAAGTGCAAATTTGGTGTTTCAGAGGTCAGTTACCTGGGATACAAAATTTCAGAAGTCAGAATCAGGCCATGTTTGGAATTTGTTGAAACATTCAAATCATTGGAGGCTCCTAAGTCAATGGAAGAACTTGTATATTTCCTTGGCATGGTGGAGTACTATAGCAAGTTCATTAGAGACTTTGCCAGCAAAACGTTGCAAAACGTTTAGCATGAGGAAACTGTTGAAGAAAAATGTGGAATTTGCATGGGACACACAAAGTAACAATGAGTACACAAGGGTGAAACAAGAGTTGAATGTTGCACCTTGTTTGTTTGAAAGCTTATGATCCTCTGTGTGATACTAGAGTGGCGTGTGATGCCAGCTCCAAAGGTTTGGGGGCTCTTTTGATTCAAATCCAGCAAGGAAAGGAGAATTTGATAGCCTGTATTTCATGAATTTGAGAAATGCGGAATGCAATTATTCTGTTATAGAGAAGGAATCTCTTGCTTTACATTGGGCTGTTATTAGGTTCAAACTGATCTTGAGGGGCATCAAATTTACTGTACATACTGATCACAAGCCATTGGTAGAAATATTTTCTAAGACAGGACTTGACTCTCGCTTCAGGAGATGGGTTGTGAGTTTGCAAGAGTTTAGTTTTGATGTTCAGTACATTCCTGGTGTGAGCAATCATTCTGCTGATTGTTTGTCAAGGTTGGTAAACTTTAATGAAATTGATTTGATTGAGAGAGATGATTTGAATGAGGAAGAGGTTGTGAGTGTGTGTGAAGTTACTGATAGAACCATATCTGAAAAGGAATGGCTGGATGAATTACAACTTGATGAGGAAATTTCTCATGTTACACGTGTTGTGAGCTCCGGCAAGCTGAACTCTATGGAGTTAGGTCCTCACAAAGAGAAGTGGATTAAAAGTCTGGAAGAATGGACAGTAGACCGAGTGTTTTTGCTGCATTGGACAAGATTAATTCCACCCACAAAGTTGAGACAAAGAGTTTTGCAACTTGCTCATAAGGGTCACATGGGCATTGTAAAAAAAGGGTAGACTTTGGAGAGATTTATGGTGGCCCTCACTTGATCATGATGTAGAGTGTTTGATTAGAGATTGTGTGGAGTGTGTAATGTGTGATAAGGGTCTCAAAACAAATCAGCTACCCATGGTTTGCAGAGTGCTTCCAAAATATCCTTGGGAGGAGGTTGTAATAGATATTTTCGAACCCATAAAAGGGGAACATGCTCCTCCCTATTTTATTGTTTTGATGGACTTGTACTCAAGGTGGGTTGAAGTGTTGTGTGTTCAGGACAGTTCATCTTCTGCAGTGATCAGGTTTCTTGAGGGCGTGTTCAAAACAGAGAGTTTTACCCGGTATTTACTCACAGATAATGGTGTAGAACTTTGCTCTAATGAGGCTGAATCTTATTTGAACAAGTGCAGGGTTGAGCACAAGAGATCGGCCTTGTATCACCCTTAAACCAATGGTGCCATAGAAAGAGTAATCAAGACAATAAAGGACGGCATACAACTGGCAAGGGTGAATCATTTAGATTGAAAGAAAGAGTCTAACTGTAATGCCTGCCGCGTCTCGCTCGGCAGCACGCATAGTATTGAGGTATAAAAGACCTTGCTCCTAACACCTGACAGAAATCCACGTGACTTTTGTACTTTCGAGTTGCTGGCATCTCTCAGTGGTGCTTACCCGATCGTCTGGGCTGCTGCCGCGGTGATACTCACCCAGTGGCAGCGCTGATTTCCTTCAACTCGGTTCACAGCAGCTATCCCTCACCTGGCCTTTCCAACAGCAGCATCATCTCCAGGCAACTCCGGTCACAACGGCAATTTCTCACAGGACCTCAGCTCCGGCTGCAGTATCCCCTCACAAGCCCTGGTTGCGGCTGTGAGTTCCGGTTTACTGTTAGAATCATTCCTGGGCTGCTTTGGTAATTCCTTTTATCCTGGTGGTGGCGGCAGTAACCCCTCACAAGCCCCGGCTGCCGAGGTGAGTTTCAGTTCCCATGAAGATCCCGGGTTACGGCAGTGCCAGGAAGTAGCTTACACAGTATTTCCTGAAAAAAATAAAAATATAAACAAAAGAAAGTATACTAGTTCTCCACAGCGAATTATGTTCAAAATAAATAAACGATCTATACAGAAAGCTACACTTATCTGCAAAGCTCTCCTATTCTTCAACCCCTTTCTGTGAAGACCAGCTTCGCTTTTTGTTGGCTTGAATTTAACCCCTGCAAATAAAAGGGGACATCATTATACTTTTGGTACTAATTATCACTGCGATCAATCAGAAGGAATATCTTAATTTTCTACGTCATTTCTTACCTGAAGACACTCCTGAAATCTACTCTCAAGACTGTGGTAGGAGTGTCTTGCTCTTATTTACATACTTAATCTTTTCTTTCCTGTGTAGATTTACCCCAGCCTTCACTGCTCAGTAACACCAACTCTCTCTTTCTTCCTACAGAAAATACATTCACCAACCAGTTGAGTAAGGACCAGATTGAAGAAGGGAAATCATAAGGTAGATTAGTAGTAAAAGAAAACATCCTTTATTACACAGTCTTCTCGACTGCTTGCCATTACTGATGCTCTCTTGTAGTGTCCTAGCAGGGACACGTTCTAGTGTTCCCATGTGTGTATCCCACTATACACCCACCCACCACAGACGTCACTGGGTCAGGTGACGCTGCTAATAAAAGGGCCGAGCGCACGTGCTCGAGGCCAGTTAACCCACTATCTAAGCAAGTGTCCTGTGTCCGTCATTCCCAGCATGAGGGCCTAGGGCCCCAACATCACATTGGCGACGAGAGTTGTGAGCCCCAGCGTGCCGCAGCAGCCCTGCTGTTCGTGAGGGGGAGAGGAGTGCTCCCACTGAGGACACCCCCCCTCTGCAAGAAGGCGCGATGCGCCGAGAAGCCGGCAGGGCGAAGCAGAGCCCGCAGCGTGACTGGTGGCGACCGGGAGCCCACCCCGCGCCTCAGGCGCTGGCCGCCGTGACACTGGTGGAGGGGGAAGCGCCCCGAAGACAAGCGGACCGATCGGAGCCCACCCGCATCGGCCGCGACGCCGTCATTCTGCAGGCGGAGGCCGGGTGCCCACCCCGACCCTACCGCTGTGCCCGGAGGTGCCCGGAAGGAAAGGCAAGCCGAGCGGAGCCCACCCGCATCGGCCGCGGCCCTCGCAAGAAGCGTGAACCACGCGGTGCCCACCCGCGGAAGGAAGGAGGCCCTCCGGCCGAAGGTAAGGAGCCCCGACTGGGAACGCGGTGGTATATGGCCGGAAGGCAGCGGGAGCCCACCCAGCTCCTTCAAGCCCAGCGACGAGTGACAAATGGCCCGGGGGTGTAGGGAGGCCAGCGGGAGACCACCCCGCATCCGGCCGTGAGAAGGAGCTCCGTGCGAAAGAAGCCGGACGGGAGCCTACCCCGCCGACGAAGCCATGCCCCCCACCCGCAGCGTGTGATCTCTGCGACGCTGCTGCGGTGGGGGCGGAAGAATCGGAATTAGCATAAAGTGAAAGCGGAGACCCCCCGCAGTGCATTGCATCGGCTCGATTCCCCCCCCGCGCAGCACAAGAAGTGAGCGAGGCTGCCTCGGGAGGGAGGGAGGTGCACAGGGTACGGGACGCGGCCAGCGCCGCCGACAACGCTCCACAAATGAATAAACGCCCGTAAAAGCGGCGCGAAGGAAACCTCTGCGAGTGGCCCCCAACCCCCTCCCTGCCGCGCGAGGACTGCAGGAAGCTGCCGCGGGCAGGGAGGGCGATCGTAGATGTGCCGAATGGCCGCCGCCGGTCAGAGGAGTATGCCCCCACCTCACAGGACCCCGGCGGCATGACAAGAATGCAGGGCAGCGGCCAGCGCTGCCAAAAGTAGCCGACACCATGTGCGCGATGGCACTGACATCCACTATGCCCCAAGGAGTGTTGTCTCGCCCTCTAACCAGCCCAGATGCCTGTGCCCTCCATGCAGCTGAGTGAATAAAGCGGAGCCCACCCGCGACAACACATCCCCAGGACCCAGTCGAAGCCTGCATTTCACCCTCCCGCTCAGTGCACCAGTAAAACGAAACGCTCACCAGCAGCAGCCCACACAGTGCATATGAGGAGGAAAACAGAATGCCTGTGCCCCCTCCTGCCTTCAAATAAATACAAGTAAAAGACTTACCTGCTGGCCTGCACTCCACTGCTCTGCTGGTAGCTCCAGCCCTTCTGTGCTCGACCGAAGCCTGCAACAAGGAAGACAACTCAGCAGAAAGTTCTGGCAGCCAAGAAGGGTGCTGCTGCATGGAGGAAAGCAACACTGCCATCTAGTGGCCACTGGTGGTACTGCAGCAACAGAGAAACAAACAAGCCTGCAGCAAGCCAAGGAAGTCCAGCAGCCACAGGACACCGACGGATCGCAGCGCAAGGAAGAAGAGGCAGCAAGGCACGTACCGCAAGGTCCGACGGGTGCGCGATGGTGAGCGCACGGGAACGCGACGGAGGCGCACCGGAATGCGCCAGAAGTGCAGGAAAGAGACAGAAGCGCAAGGGAGAAGAGACAGTGTGCTACAGGGATGCAGCGACATCCCACAGCGATAAGGAGGAAGAAAGAAGAAAAGGTGTCAAGCCACATCCACCCCAGCGAGGACTGCGCTGTCGCCGCATCAAGTGGAGCGAACCCTCGAGCGAACTAAAGGACTCAGTGCAGATGTACACCGGACGCGGAAGGTACACTGTAACGCCCACAGGAGAGGAACCCACTGAAGAGGATGGGCACAGCAAGTATCCAACACTGGCGGGCAAGGATGTCGAGCCAC
The DNA here is from genome assembly GCF_964204655.1 of Triturus cristatus. Taxonomy (NCBI): domain Eukaryota; kingdom Metazoa; phylum Chordata; class Amphibia; order Caudata; family Salamandridae; genus Triturus; species Triturus cristatus. Next base: position 601,893,577 of record NC_140594.1, read on the forward strand.
ACCCAGTGGCGCCAAGAAGCCACCACATCAAGAGATCATGGTACAAGGAGCAACGCTACACTGAAGAGGTACCACGACGGTACGAAGAGTAGCACGCACCAGCGCCTGACAAGGCAGCGGACACAGGTAGTCACACGACGTGATGCACCTCGTGAAGCCGACCAGCCAAATGGTCGCACCACAAAGGCCAAGCCGACCTGCCAAACAGTCGCACCACAAAGGTCAAGCCGACCAGCCAAATGGTCGCACCACAAAGGCCAAGCCGACCTGCCAAACGGTCGCACCACAACGGTCAAGCCGACCAGCCAAATGGTCGCACCACGGAAGCCGACTCGCCAGGAGTTGCACAAGGAGGTGACCGACGCACGGGTCAGTGAAGCTACAAAGCAAGAGGTCTGACGACAAGACCGAAGATATCCTGCCAGTGATCGGCAGCGCGGACCGTCAAGTGGTCCAAGAAGCTCAAGAAGAACCAAAGTAACTGGTGAAAAGGAGAAGAACGAAGCGGACCAAGAGTATGGCCCCACGAACTTCAACCGAAGTAACTGGTGAAAAGGAGAAGATGAAGAGAAGGTCACGACCCTAACTCGGAATGCTGAGGAAGATGAAGAGAGTGTTCTCGGACGAGGACAAGACCAGGGGGAACACGTGCAGAGTGCGCGCGCTGCATGGAGAAGCCTGGCCAGATAAGAGGAGAACAGAAACGGTCCAGAGTAGGTCGGGAAGCGAAGAGATGAAGAAACCAGAGTGGCACGTCCGCCACTACGAAGAAAGAAGATATCGCAGTGGCACGTTTGCCACTACAAGAAAAGAGGGAAGAAGATATCAGAGTGGCACGTTTGCCACTACAGGAAAAGAAGGAAGATGACATCGGAGTGGCACGACTGCCACCAAAAGAAAAGGGGAAAGGAAGAGATCTAAGTGGCACGGTTGCCACTGCAACAAAAGAAGAAGTCAGAGTGACATGACATCCTCACGGAGAAAGAAATAGAGGAAAGAGAGGAGAGTGTGGCAAGACTACTCACACCTCAAAGACAAGGAAGGTGACAAGCATCAGAACACGGAGCGCAAGTCCTGAAGAACACCCGTGGCACGGAGAGAAGATCATCTGCTTGACGATGCTTTCAGCACACCTGGGATCTGCAGAGGTGAGCAGGCCGGACCATTCGGAACACCCACCTTTGGGGTTACACGGACACTGGTCAATGCCAGCCGTGGTGACTCAGGGGCAAAGGCCTCAGGGATGCCAGTGAGAGAGAGTGTCCCCACGACGAGAGATGGTCATCAGCCGCCCTTCAGCAAAGGTCCCAGGAGGATGAAGACATCGCGTGCAAAAGGACAGGAGCCAACAGCTACCCTCCAGGTCTGACTGCGGAATCTGAGGTGAGACCTGTCGTCTCCTCCGCACCCGCACTTATCGGCATGGGAGTAACACGATACAGGACACTTAACCCAGGCCGGATCTGATGAAGAGGGCCTCAAGGATATCCCGTGGCAGGGGAACACCTGTGAGAGGGGCACCCTGGTGAGAGGGGTGTCTTGCGAATGACCCGTCTTTCTGCAAAACAGAACACACGCCACAGATAAAGAAAAGGACTGGACTAAAAGATAAACGGCAACATCTAGCGGTGAACCACAAGAACTCAACTGTGTTTGTCGCCAAGAAAGTAAAGCGAAGAAAAGACTGTGAGAACAACTTCAAGGCAGAGCCGTCAAACAGACTAAATCCATCGAGCACCCATGACTGGTGCCACAGTGAACTGGTGATCGTCCGCGACAGGGAGAATATCGTCCGCGACAGGAAGAACATCGTCTGTGACTCCAGGCTGCTGAAGCGTGAGCGATTCTGCAGAAGTTTGGTCACTGTATTACATCTGTATATATATTTCTTTCTCCCCTAGGTTGAACATTGACTCTGGGTTTTGTTATTAAAAATTGGGAGGAATGTAGTGTCCTAGCAGGGACACGTTCTAGTGTTCCCATGTGTGTATCCCACTATACACCCACCCACCACAGACGTCACTGGGTCAGGTGACGCTGCTAATAAAAGGGCCGAGTGCACGTGCTCGAGGCCAGTTAACCCACTATCTAAGCAAGTGTCCTGTGTCCGTCATTCCCAGCATGAGGGCCTAGGGCCCCAACATCACACTCTCTTCTCCTTTCTTTTCAGAGTACTTCCAAACCTTTGAGTTCTGTGCCTGAACTGAGTCAAGCTGGGCCTCATTCCCCTTTGATATCTTCCTTTCTTCCCCCAGTCTATCTCTGGCGCTTTGACCGAGTTGGGTGCGAGGAGCGACTGATGGGGTGTAGGGACCTATCATCTGGCATATCGCTTCTGTAGAACTGTAAGTAACCCCAACACTAACATATTGGCTGGCTATCGCTTCTCTTTGCATGGTTCCACAGGTAAATCTCCATTAGAATTGTTCAAGGGAAGATCTCCTTCAACAAGTGTGTGTCCTGGTTGGATGTTTTAGAACGAAGGTTGCATTGATAATTTACCAGGAGAATGGAGGGAGAAGGAGTTTACTGCTCAAAATAAGCGCAAAGAAAACTTTGACACTAGCATGAGTGTGAGGAATGTGGAAGTTAGAGTAGGTGATTTTGTAAAAGTTAGAGGGCCAAAAGGGTGTTCAGAATGGTCTAAGTTTACTAGGAAGCTTCAAATAATCAAATGTTTCATGAATGCTTTCAAGACACATGATGGTCGCATATGGAACAAAAGCAGGATTGCTGTTCTTAGGCAGTCACATGATTTTTCTTCCCCTACGTCATCTATTCTTCAACAAGGTGGGAATAGTATGGGACACTCTGGCGTACAGGTTGTTCGCATGAGTTTCACACACAGGAGGAGTGTTAGAGAGATCAGAAGACCTGCATATATCAAAGATTCTGTACTGTAAGGTTTTGTAAGAATTTTCTTACCTTCATATAATTTGTATTGCAAAAAACATTTGTGTGTTGGAACATTGTTTTTTGGGTTTAGATTGTTTGCAGGGGTGGGTGTTTGGTTTTCTTGTTTTTGTTCTGTTCCTGTATTTTGTCACATGGGAGGGAGAAGTGTGGCGTGGAATCTCAAGCATGATGAGATCAGCCACAGAACGTAGCCATAGAAAGTTTATGACGTGGAACTCGGTGGAGAGGCAGTTGAAGGATCTTCACCATTGGATGAGGTGCATATTAATAAACCTCTACTTACCATTAATGTTGTGCTGTCATCCTCGGCCCATACACCTGTGGGGGACAAGCCATTGTCATCTCTACATTTTAACTCGAAAATGCATATAATTTTTTTTTTATTGCAGCCCCCATAATGGGTCAGATGCTGCAATAAGGAAACATTTCTATAGGAATGGGTGACCCAGTATACATTTGTGGGCTTGCGTAAATACTTTTCAGGCAATAATACCTACAAGGGATGTATTTTGAACTATATTTATGTAGATATCAATAACTGCTCACAAGTTGTCCAATCAGTTCATCAAGAAACCAATTCAAAGCACAATGGTCTGTATTATTTAAAAAAAATTAAATAAAGAATAATCAGTCAATGCAACCCAGTCTATTTCTTAATTCATTATATTTCACTGATTGAATGATGGTTTCATTAGGGGTTCAAAACAAAAAGGTACTTCAATAGCATTGAAAACGGAACTGAAAAATCCTTCACAGTTAGGTCTCGCTAGTTATCAATGCAAAATAACCCATTTCCAATTGTAGAAAGTTTGGGGACTGTCCTAGACATAGGTACAAAACTCCCAGATTCCATCTTAACAGAGATTGAAAGGAAAATGGGTTAGGGAGTCAATGTTTCAGTCGCTTCTGAAGGAAATCTACCAGACCATCTCAAGGACAGAATGTTTCATGTGAAGATCCAAGACCCCTCAGGAAATTACATTTTAAAAGACTAAAACAGCAACTATAAATAATGAATTAGAATATAATATAGACCCGGAAAAAAGGGAATAAGGAGTCTATGCTAGAAATGTTGTTAATAGACCCTGAAAGAACAGAGTACCAATAGGAGTACAATTGAGAGTGCAATGAACCTCAGATAGAGCACAAGGGACAGCTTAAAAAAGTTAAACTATTTAAAAGTGTTAAAATGTACTGATCCTAGAGTCAAAACAGTTAAATAGAAAGAATTCTCGCAGTTATTGTTGGGGAATCTGAAAAATTAATGACATGAAAAAATGTTGGATGGAACAACATGTTGCAGGACCCCTATGAAGCCCATTATATTGCTTAGCTGAAGCTACTTATAAAGGGATATCCAGTAATAGACCACGCCTGAGAACATTTAAGGACTGTGTCTGTATCTAAATGAAACTTACCAAGAATGGGAGGGTCTCAATTTAAACTAAATGACTCAAAATCTAGCGTACGCAATGGAGCCGCAGGTACAAAAAGTGAAATGGCACACATATGAATAATAAGAAAAAACTGGCATCATTAAATTTAAGGCACAGGAATTTTGAGTTTAAAAAGAGAAAGGGGTCACACAATTAGAGCTATATCCACCCTGGCGTTGTCACAGAAAGATAACAAGTGCCCAGAAAAACATAGTCAAAGAGTCAAAGGTATTGGTCTAAATTACCAAAGATACAAATAAATGCTAAAATGAGCATCGCAAAGTCACAAGTATATATAGTCCAAGATGGGACACTTGGCCGGGTGATTAAAGGTTCCTTAATGTCTGTGCCATGTTGGAAAAGCAGCAAAAGTAATAGAGAGAAGGCAGGCTTGCTTGTACGCTGAGTGGTGGTGGCGTCTTATAGCAACACATGATTTAGTATGATAGCGTGACTTGTTATAATGGAAAACGAAAGTGGCCGTAAGCACCTAAGAAAACTCAATAATACTAAGGCCAGTGTGGGAAACATACTTATTTAAAAATGAGAAACATTTCTTACTTAAAAAGACAGTGCCACAGCAACCGTCAACGGACTCCGTGTGCTTTCCACAAAGTTTTGGAAGCCGTACGGGATACCCGAAATGACAGGAGTTATCATGGTGTGTGGGGGTGACTAGAAACACTGTATTCTGCACCTTCTGTGCTGCTGTTTCACATTGGCTGCAGAGCAATCAGCTGTATTCCATCAGTCTTCCAACCATTGCACACTTCCTCTGGATACATAAAGAAATTAGTCTTGTTGTCAGCTACTTCTCTCAGTTTTGCAGGGTAAATCAGTCTGCATTTAATTCCAGATTGCTAAAACTGTCTTGTCCGCTAGGAAATTGCTGTGAAGGTGCTGTACTGTGGACATATAGGGCCTGATTTGAATGTTGGTGAAGAGAGATCTCTATCGCAACGGTGACAGGGTTCCCTTCCTGCCAATATTTAGTCTGCCCACTAGATTTAGAATTTGTTGGACAATAGGTTTTACGACAGCAGCACTACTCCGTTTCCACCATGGTCAAAATCAGTTTAAAAGTCTGACCAACTAATGGCCGTTGGAGGTTAGGATGCATGTCCATCTGCCTAATTAAGATGGGCAGACATACATCATTACAACAGTGTTCTCTCTCCACCAGCATTTAAATTAGACCTTTAAATGGGGCCCACAGTATGGCAAGATGTGCACCTTAGCTCCCTCAATCTCCATGCACCGTGGCCACTTAATGGTATTGCCTCAGTAATAAAAGTCATGGAACAATCAGACTAAGGGGTGCACCAGGTGATGGAGGCTGAGGCGCACCATTTGCATTCACTTCACCAAATGACTACCGGGAACCATTTCTTTCAGCCATTCTTCCAAGAACAGTTTGACACGATCAACTTCGGCTCTCTCAGGCACCCCCACTAAGTGAATATTTTGTTATTGTGAAGAGCCTTCCACATCTTCCACTCTATCTTGTTACATGTGCTCAGATTCAGTGAGGATCTTGATCATTCTTTGCTTGTCCGATATTGAAGAGTGCTCAGTGGCCATTGAGGGTTTTGTCTCCACCACCCTGTCTACTAATTTCATATGGTCCACCCTTGATAAGCCCTTTTGCAAGGTGGCTGAGCCAATTTTCTACTTTAGAGTATAAAATGACTTGTAGCTTCTTATCAAAGTTGTCGAATGTGTGTCTTCTTTACAGCACAATAATCTTCTGCTTATAAGCATAGCTGGCTTCTGTTTTTGACAAGCATATATTATTTTGTACCAGAAACCCTTGTATCTCTTTGCTTGTCCAACTCAGATAACTATGATGGCTTCCTATTGTCATCCACACCAACAAAGAATTTTCCCTGTAACCATAATCCGAGTGATTCGCTATTAAGGGTCATACCAATGCTGATTACCAATACTCTTGTACCGCAGGGTTACCACGGTGTTGGGGAAAATGTGACATCACATATCAGAGCATCTCAGATCAACATTATTGTTCTTAACTATATTATTTTATTGTCCTGCTATATGCCCAGACAATATGCATTTGGTAGAAAGAGGGGGAGCGGTGGGAGAGGAATTTGGAGGATTATGCTAGCACCCATGTTTTTCTCACTCCAGCAGCCATATTACCATTTCTCTTGTCTAGATAGTAATGAACCAGCTGAAGGTGGTTCCATTTTCAGGTCCAATCCAATATTATGTCTTGAAATAGAAGCCTTGTGCAGGGGGCAGGGAGGCTGGGGTGAATTTCTACCCACACCCCTCACACCTCATTTAAGGAATCGTAAGGAGAACTCACCTCCTCCACCCCGCTCGGTGGCCAACGCGGGTTAGATGCTCTCTAATTCTCGCAAGGCTCCTGTGAACCATGTTGGGCTAGCCCAAAACAGGAAAAGACTCCACCAACGCAGGTTCACTGACCCTGCCACCACCGGCACCAGCTCACCATAGCACAACGTTGACAGCAGACCTGAGACACTATCCTGCCAGGAGATCGCCCTGTTCACCAGCAAGCCACGCAAGAAGACTTCACACTTGCAGCTGGCACAATGTTTGATCCAGCACGAAAAAACGTCAAAGCTACATCCAATGACATTTGGGGCAAAAGGATGGTGTAGATCAAAGCAGCATTACTTGAGTTCCCCCTCGCAGCCCACAGGATTCGTTCCAGGCCCATTGATCAAGGATAATTAAAGCATAGGTGTGGTGTCACCAAGAGCTCCTTGATTAGGCCTCTGCCACCATCTTCGGATTAACCATGTCCCCGTGCCAGACTAACAGATCTGATAGAGTTTTTGATTGCGAAATGCCGGGTTGCCTGGCATACTACCACAGATCAAATCTTATTGGTGAGTTTAAGCACGTACACAGGATCCTTCATTGCATGTATTTCACTTAACCTTTGTTTCTTCCACGACTACATATCACAAATTTCTCTTAAACCACTTGTTGGACTTGGCCCTTTTTGCAGAGTCATCCCTAAACTTTTTGCCTTTCTCCTAGCCTTTTCTCTGACATGGTGTTGGTGGTTTTAGGCACTTTAGCACTGCTGTCCAATGTAAAGTGCGTGCGCTCTCTGTGTTACATTTGGTAAGATTAGTCTACACCTGTTTGGCATATTTAATTTCCCTGTCAGTCCCTTGTAAAGTGATATCTCATATACCCAGGGCTGGTAAATTAAATGCTACTGGTGGGCTTGCAGCGCTGATTGCACCACCCACCAAAGTAGTCTTGCAAACCTATCTCAGGCCTCTGCCATTGCAAGGCCTGTGTGCGCAGTGTCACTGCCGTTGTGACGTGGCAGCTAAAGTGTGTGCCATGTCTGTGACCCCCCTTTTTCCTGCATGTCAGTCACCCCTAAGGTAGGCCCTAGCTACCCCTATGGGCAGGGTACATTGTAGGTAAAAGATAGGACATGTACCTTAAGTGTGTGACATGTTCTGGTAGTGACAAACAGCCATTTTAGTTTCCCACTACTGTGGGGCTGCCCTCCCATAGGAATGCATTGGGGATTCCCTGATAAGTGTTTCAGTGGTAATTCCTGATATGGGAGGAGCAGCGTGGCCAAGTTTAGTATATTTGGAATTGTCATAATAAATGCTGCAAAATGGTGTGCGCAGATTTATTATAACTATTTTAGAAATACCACTTTTAGAAGTTGGCATTTCTGTGTTCTATATGTCTGCCTCCCTGATGTAAATTGCATGTCTGGCTTTTGAGTGACAGGAGCTGGGAGGTGTGCGTGGCACCAGAAGGGGCAGGGTGAGTCAGCACTAGGCTGAATGGGACATCTGCATAGGGAGTAGTGGGAGGAGTAATCCCCTGACCCTGAATAGATCTGTGCCTAGCCTGGACAATGCTGGCTCTGCCCCCTGTGGTGTGCCTGATCACCTAGCCCCCACCTGTCAAAGGGGAAGAGGAGCCTGATAAACAAAGTGCTCCAATTCCCCCATGAACCAGTTGCCTCTGGTTCCCCCAAACCCTGTGCTGCAGACAAAGAGAATCTCAGTATTAATGTGGGGGCTGTGACCCCATGTATTTTGTGCTGTTCCTGACTTGCTGGGGCTTGCTGCTGCTGGGGCCCAGGAGGAACTGCCACGAGGGCTTGCCCCCCTGCTGTAGGGCCATGTGTGCTGGCCTCCCTGGGCCCAGCTATGCCCCTTGAGCTCTGATGGACTTAGCGCCTTGTGAGCGCTTTATTTTTATCCAGGAGGAGAGGAGTCTTTATTTCTTGCCTAGCTTTGCAGCGCTGAGCTGCAACTTGTATGGAGGGAATCCCAACGTGGGGATCCCCCCCCCCATTGATGCCAGAAAAGCGGGTGCCCACCCCGCTTATGTGCTGATTTGGAGAGCGGGTGCCCACCCCGCTTATGTGCTGGTTTGGAGAGCGGGTGTCCACCCCGCTGGCATGCCTATTTTAACCGCGGGTGCCCACCACGCGTTTCAGCACTTCTAACGTGCGGGTGCCCACCCCGCCCGTGTATTTGTGCCTTTTTAGTGGGCGCCCACCCCGCATTGCTGATTTATTAGGAAGCGGGTGCCCGCCCCCTGTTGGTCTTTATCTAAAGCGGCAGTCCACCCGCATCCTGCTTCTGAGACTCACTGCCGTGACCCGGGGAAGGCAGTGCGGCCGGCCAGGAAGCCAGGCAAGCTGCCTGACTGTGGGCGTGGCCAGGAGGTGGAAGCGGCGGCCTGTCGGAACGGGGTTCTTGTGAGTGTGAGAGAGCCTCACATGCTGTGAAAGTCCCAAAGTGAGGCCAGACGAAGAATCCCCAGCAAGGGAGAAGTTCAGAAGGGGACCAGAGCCCCGCAGGCTCCATTCCGAAGTCCCCGGGCAGCCCCAGTGAGCAGCGTTGGTGAGTGGCGGCCAGTTGATCCCACAGAGTCCCTGAGAGCCCGGTGAGTGGGGCTTCATGTTGGCACATGATAGGTGCCTATTCTGAGCAGTCCCGCCAGAGTTCCGGCCGCTCCAAACGTTGGGGGCGAATTAAATTTAGAGAGCCCCTGTGGGGGCCCCGAGGGCACAGTCATGCCAGGGCCCCTGTACTTTCTTCACAGCTGTACCGCACCAGCGCAGGCAGCTGCAATGTTTGGCAGCATGTTGATGGAGAGTCCCAGAGAGGGACTCAGGCAGCACAGTAGTGCCAGGGCTGATTATTTGATTCCCAGCTGCGCCGCACCAGCGTGGGCAGCTGCAGCGTTTTGGCATATTGTTTTAGAGAGTCCCAGTGGGGACCCACCTAGAGGGCCCAGTAAGTGCCCATGCCTACAGTGATGTTCACAGCTGCACTGCAATTAGTGGCAGCTGCAACGTTTAGGTCTGCGCAATTGCGCACTTGTGAATTCTGCTGCATTGGCAGCCCAAGCCCTGACATTATGGACATAGGGCACTTGAGCCCTCTGAAAAGGCCTGCTGGCCAGGGGGGCTGTGTTAGGTTGATAGGGCGCAAGGCCCTAATGTGATTTATGTGGTGCGCAGGAAATGTGGTTTATGCACCCTGATTTATGCCTCTAATGTGGTTTATGTTATGAGGCTTTGCATACTGTGTTTATGCTTGTGATGTTATTCTCTACTGTGATTTATGCCTCTAATGTGATTTATGATTAGGAGGTTATGGTCTAATATTTTTATGCTTACGAGGTTGGCGCATAATGTATTTTACGCCTGACGTGATACTGATTGCATAATATGATATATGTTGCAGGATATAATGCTGAGTACGGTATTTCGCCAGTAATTACGGGTTATGTTCTACATTTACTATTTGTGCTTGGGATGGTTTTGTCAGTGGCCCAATTGGCCCAGTCATGTGTATATAATCCCCTGTAAATATTGCCTAGTGCCAGTTGGCACAGTGTATATTGTGTGATTACTATTCTAATGTGTTTATGATAATACAAAGACTATTTTTATATATAACCTTGTGTGGAGTTCCTTTTGTGGTGTGCCTAGTATGTTGCTGCTGTGTGTGTGTTGCGCAAATGCTTTACACATTGCCTCTGGGATAAGCCTGACTGCTCGTGCCACGCTACCAAGGGGGTGAGCAGGGGTTATCTTCAGCGTGTAACTCCCTTGCCCTGACTAGAGTGGTGGTTTCTGCCTGGCTTAGGCGCAAGCCCTAGCCAACCAGAAATCCCATTTCTAACACACCTTAACATCACGTTGTCAATGTCATCTTGAGACCGTTAATCTCGGCCACTGACTTAATCCTGTTAGTTGAATGAGCTGTTCTTACAACTTTCTCGGTCATCTAAGACGTTGTACCATCATATTCGTTGTTGTTCTGATACCGGATTTTCAGATTGTTAGCCAAGTGGTTTCTTCTCCTGACTGGCATTAAAGTGTTACATAAAAGTTCATAGTAGATCAATGTCTCACTGGCAGTGCTGCAGCAAGGACACAGAGGTGTAGTCAGCTGATCTTTTTCCACGAGGATATTATTTACTGTAAACTCTGTGACCATTTCATGGTTAATGGATGAATGAATTATTGTACTTTTGTATTGAATTTGCATGGGGTTACCTTCACCGTGACTTTAGACATGGTCTTGTGATCGAGTTTATTAAGTATTTTAATTGCGTGGGTAATTGACTTCAAATGCATGAACAAGTCATGTCATAAATAGAGCTCAAACTTGCTCTGGCAATGTCCCTGCAGTTATGAGGGCTGTTTTAAGCAATTATAGTGCTGTTTCAATCAAACCTTTGGGGGTCCTTTATGGCTATTTTTTAATGTAGATTTTTATTGAGTAAACAATTACTGAAAAATAATGTTACTGCGTAGAATATTCTATTTGCTACAGGAGCTTAGGTTTACCATTACTTTACATCTTAATACAGCCTTACCTTTGCTAAAGCATTTTAATTAATAATCCCAACCTTCATTTTTTCCAGTTCACGTACAAGAGGGTGGCATCCTGTTGCAGTGAAAGGGAAGAAAACACAGTCTCCAGTTGTCTACTGGTCAGCTTGGCATTACAACTTAAGACTGGAATAATTCATTTTCTGGGCCGCAGTGATTTAAAAAGTGAGATATTTTGTGAAAAACATTTAAGGGGCACATCTGTTCCTCTATGTTCTTAAAGTCAGCTCTCATAATTCTTTCTAGGAATTGTATCATGTGGTGAAAACATGTGCTGCACTAGGTAATACAAGATGCATTTTTAGGCAGAAAGGCCTCAGCGTTCCTGCCACTCCTTGCGGTTGTACATTGTGACGTTTTCCATATCTCTACAGGCACCCTCTGCTCTTTTATTTTTTATTTATTTATTTATGGATGGATGTCTTTATTTATTTAATAATTTTTATTGTTTTAGAATGTGAGTCAGGTTCCAAAGGGCGTCAGACCGGTGTGCAGACAAAATCAATTCCAAAGAAACACTGGGAGGGCGGGTGGATATTAGGCAGAAATATGGATGTCAGGTGTAGAGCAAGCCAGCGATTTTCAAATATTCATAATATGTTGTCAAAAGATCAATACCTGGAGAATCCATCCCATGAAAATCAATCCTATTGATGCCCCTTCAGGGAGTTTATTTACAAATTTGCTTTCTTTAAGCCTTTTCAGACCATAACATTCAGAAAGACAGACATTACTTTTATGATACAATCTCCTTATTGGAAGATTACTGGGCCAGGGTGAAAATTCAAGTACACTGGCATAATTTGGGTAATTTTAGGAATTTAGCATTAAGCATTCTACGGAAAATTTCTGAAATTATATCATTGCACATGTTGCATAATTATGCTGCATAAATGGCAAAATTCCCGCATGAGAGCCCTGGAACAAAGAGAAAGACCAGAACGTAAGCAGCTGTTGAGTCGTACCTGTGTTTTTTGTGCTACTGTTTAAGAGCAACATGCACAAGAGGACTTCATTTGCTCCAAATATATCACTAAATGCCATATTTAAATTTTACTTAATTACACTTAATTTCATTTGATTTTCCTTACATTTTCTGAGGTATCACAAAAGCAAGTCATGCAAATTTCACGCACCTAATGATCATCCCTACTTTATCTAAGTATGAAATAGAGGTTCAGGGTGTGCCTTTTGAAGGTATTGCATTAGCACGCTTTGGCCAAGAACTGCTTTTGGAACAGCTACCATGAAATAAAACAAAAATACTTGAACAATATAGCAAGGTGGATAAACAAGGCAAAGTCATAAACCTCAAATGATAGGGAAGTACAGCAGCAGGACCATGTAAAGAAAGTGGTAGTAGGTTTACTTTGAAGGGGAACAGCAAGGGGTGGGGCATTGTCAGTGTCCTAGAAGGCTATATGGCTGGCAAACCTTTTTTTTATTTAGGCAGAAAATAACAACATTCCCCAAAATGAGATATTGCAAGAGTGCTGTGTATATTGTATAGTTCGTAGTTTGTAGGGATGCCTCCTAGTCACTCAACAGCATGTAGTTAAGATCCACTAGTAAAAGATCTTTGGCAAACTGTGACAAACTTTCCGCTACTTTGCTAGAGATAGACAGCGCTAAAACTGATCTGATGAACCTGGGGAATAATTACTGTCCTAGGCCTATGATTTGCTGGCCGGATGGTTAGGGAAATTCTCCCGCCCCCCAAACCCTCAATAAAGAATATGGGCATGTGGCTGGATAATACACTATCGATGGCAAATCAATCAAAAAAACTAGCAGCAACTCCTACTCCGAATGATCTGGAAGATCATAGGACTTATCCCAGAACAGTCACGAAGAACGGTGATCCAAGCCCTTGTGGTTTCTCGCCTGGACTATGGCAACTCCCTGTCTCTGGGCTCACCAAGATATGTTATTAACAGACTGCAAGTTATACAGAATGCGGTGGCCTGGCTACTCTTAAAAATTCCAAGACGCAAATCAGTAAAGACCTCCCTGAAACAGCTTCACTGGCTGCCCATCGAAGCCAGGATTACATTTAACTCTCTTTACCTGGCCCATAAAGCAATTAATGATAGGGGCCAAACTAAAATCAGAGAACTCATTACACCATATACACCAAAGAGGTTCCTCAGCTCATTACAAGACCACCTTATAGAGATGCTAAGAATCAAGAGATCAAGATGGGGAGGTAGATCATTCTCATACCTGGCCCTAAAGCTGTGGAATTCCATGCCCAGGGACTTGAAACTGCTGGACGAAGAACCCAGCTTCAGGAAAAAGCTCAAGGCATGGTTGTTCTCATGATAATTATCCAACTTGTACTGTAGCCAGCATCTCTCTTATTTAGCGCTGGGAAGCCCTAGGGAAGCCATTCGCTTTACAAAACTCCCAAACATAAACATAGACAATGCTTAATTTGAGCCAATGGTTGCCTGTGAGGCTCACTGGAACTCATTTTTGAGGACTGTGTGGTATTGTGATGGAATGTTGGGGTGTAGAACATGGAATGGGGATTAGCAGGGGTCATTCTAGGTTGACGGCTAGAAGGGACAGTTGAGTATGATGTTGAAGTGCACGCTGTGCAGCTCCTAATGTGAAACCTGCATTCCAAAATAAATATTTATCCGTACCGATGTGTGGAGTAGTACTTTCCAACAATGGCGACAAGTGACGGTTGGAGCGGCACCGGCATTTGATGCAGCTTATTTGGACCTTCTGCAGTGTGGTCCCGTTGCGGAGGAGCCTCGTGGTGTGTTGGCTGTTCTATGGGTCAAGGTGTGGAGGAGCCACGAAGCAGGTGGCACTGGAATTCCGTGTGCCGGAGCTGTGAAGTTTTCCAGCCGCTACTCGTTGGGGCCAAAGTGATGAGGAGTCTTGAAGCATGCAGTACTTGTTCCATGTGCTGGAACCGAGGAGGTTTCAAGCTGTTGCTAGTTGGGGCCAAAGTGTAGAGGAGCCTTGAAGCATGTGGCGCTGGTGTTCTGGAGCTTTGAAGGTTTGTGTTTTCACTGTTTTGGGACTTATTGGTGGCTGTGCATGAGGGCAGTGCTCGAGATCCTGCTGAGGAGGTGGCACGAGTCCGAGCTTCTGAGGGCTCCACTCAACCTGTCTCGCGCTCCCAGTGTTTGGCATCCTGTTCCCTGTTTGTGCCCGTGCCCTTTCATGTCACACACGCCCAAGGAAGGCTAGGTTACATTTATTGCAGCCATTTTGAATTGGGCCGGTTGTGTTCGTTGATGGCTGATTCCAGCCGATTTCACTCTTCCAGTGCATTTTAAGTTTTCACTCTGATACGCACAGCTGATAATCTGTGGATTTCAGCTGGGTTCCAGTACGCTTCACGGTGATACGTACAGCTGATACACTGTGTATTCCAGTTGATTCCAGTGCATTTCAGGTTTTGATTTTCACGCTTCCAGTGCGTTTCAGGTTCTCACACTGACATGCACAGCTTATTCACGGTCATTTTCTATAAAAGGGCCAATTGCAGTTGATTTGCTATGTACATTGAAATTGTATCATCAGTGTGCCATCTCTGTTGTTGGACTTTTTAACAGATAAGGTAGTAGTATTATTATTGTTATGCTTGAGAACAATGGGGCATATCAACAAGGGCTTTATCTCTGCTTTTTTGGCTTTAAAAGCCAAAAAAGGAGAGATAAAACTAGCGCCCTATCAACAACAGGGTGCTAACATGCAAATTTGTATGTTAGCACCCTTTTACTCTACGCTTCCCCTTGCATCTCTAATGAGATGCAAAGGGGGCGTTCCAGAGTAAAATATTTGAAGAAATGTCGCTAAGCGACATTTCTCCTATTATCAAGAATGTCGCTAACCCTGTTAGAGACAAAAAAAGCAGCGCTAACAGCGGTTAACGCTGCTTTTTTACGTCTGGTATTTTTCTGACTTAGCTATGATATACTATGGAAGGAGGATATCATGGCTAGGTTTGCCTGTCCCTATCAACAAGGTAGCGTGAGATTATCGCTGGGTTTCCAGCGATAATCTTACGTTAGCGTGAGAATTTTTATCGCTATTGAGATAAGCGTTGCTAATAGCACGCTATCTCAGCGATAAAATTTCACGCTAGCCGGCGATAATTATCCTAGCGCTAAGTGCGCTTAGAGATAATTATCGCCGGTTGTTGTTGATATGCCCCTTAGTGCTTTTTTCTTTTTGTCATTTTTTTGCCTAGGTGCATAAGATGGCTAGTAATCAGCCTCCTCTATTCTTCTTAGCAGAACCAGGAGACCTCGTATACCATGGGATTTTTGGTTAGATTTGTTTGAAGCATATGTGGAGGTTCTAGAACAGGACAAGTGTTCTGAGGAAAGGTATTTATCGTTGCTGAAACATAGATTAGGCGCAATAGGGCTAAGAGAATTTAGGAATTTACCGCTATTAGAGAATGCTGGTAACATTGGTGTGCATGGGTATGCTATTAAACAAATTAATATTATTATTATTAGTACGCTTATAAAGCGCCTGGTTACACTCAGCCAGTGTTTCCCCGCTCTATGGTGTAAGCTGCTAAGGTAAGCTACGGGGCCATTATCCTTAAGGATATAAATGAGTCTTCAGCTTTTTCCTAAAAACACCCTCCAAGGGCTCCAGTTGCAGACACAGAGGAAGTTTATTCCATAGTTGTGCCGCCAGAAGACGAAAGGACCGGCCCCCCATCCTGGCCCTCTTAACAGCCGGAACACATACCAGCCCTCTCCCCCCAGATCTAAGACAGCGAGTTGGGACATAGGGAGTGAGAAAATGAAGCAGATAGGCCGGCGCAGTCCCCTGGATAATTTGGTGGCAGACACACAATGCCTTGACCCAGACTCGTTCACGAATCGGTAACCAGTGAAGGGAAGCAAGAGCCAGCTTCGATGGGGCTCTCCTCGGACGCATCAGAACCAGACAAGCTGCTGCGTTCTGCACACACTGGAGTCTCCGCATACATTTCCCTGTTACACCCAGATACAAGATGTTACCATAATCAAGGCGAGATGTCACCAGGGCATGGACTAAGGTCTTCCTGGCTGCAATAGGCAGCAAATCCAGGGTTTTGCGGAGGACCTTCAGAATTCCGAAACAGACACCCGCAACCTGTCTGGTCTGGTACTCAAAGGAGAGGTTAGAATCCATCCACACCCCCAGGTTTTTAGCCTGGGCACAAGGCACCGGGGTGGGCCCCAAGCTCTGCGGCCACCAGGCTGACGACCACACCGATGGTGCTCTCCCCACTACCAGTACCTCAGTCTTGTCACCATTCAACTTCAGACAGTTCTTATCCATCCATAATGCTAGCTCTTGCAAACATGCCACGAAGTTGGGTGCTGCTGAGTCCTGTTCCTGAGTCAGGGAGACCACCAGTTGGGTGTCGTCAGCATAGGATACCACCCCAATCCCGAAGCCCTCCGCGATCTCCGCTAAGGGAGCCACATACAGCTTAAACAAGGTCGGACTCAGGATACAGCCCTGGGGTACCTCCTGCTTCCACCTGATGACCCCAGAATAGTGTAAACCAACTTAGTGCCCTGCCTGACACACCACCCTTCTTCAAACGGTGCACTAGAGTGTGATGGGCAACCGTATAAAAGGCGGCGCTTAGATCCAAAATGATCAAGGCCGCCGTCTGACCTGCATCCACAAACTGCCTAATGGTCTCTGTGGCCAGTAACAGGGCTGACTCTGTTGAGTGGCATTTCCGGAAACCGGATTGGATAGGATGTAAAAGATGGAGTTTCCCAATATGTGCCGTGAGTTGTTTATTCACCACTTTCTCCGCAACCTTAGCATAGTAGGGCAAAAGAGAGATTGGGCGCAAGTTATCCAGGCGGTCTAGGCCTAAGTGAGGCTTTTTGGGTAGAGGAAGTACCACTGCCTCCTTCCACCGACCTGGAACTGTGCAAGTCCTAAACGAAACCTCCACAAGATGTCTAATGTAGGGTTCCAGTGTTTCTATGCAGCCTCTAAGCACCATAGGGGAGTCCGGGTCTTTAGGGGAAACCGATTTAACACTCAGGCAGAGTTTAATCAGCTTTTCTTGGGGGGGGGCAATGAAACTCTCTAGTCCCTCGCCTTCATTAACGGGCCCTGCCTCATCCGAAATATCTTGGTCAACTAGGGCAGCGTCCAGAAAGGTTGGGTAGGAAGATAAATGTGGTCATGGAATGGTTCACATTTTATTCTAGGGTACAGAAGGAAGATAGGACCATTGATCAGTTTGCTTCTGCTCTTAGGGGATTAGCGGTAACTTGCAATTTTGAGCACATGTCGTCTGGCCAGGTACTAAGGGGCCAGAGTCTCATGAAGACTAATTCTAAAAAAATACAGGGGAAGCTATGGTCTTCCGGAGAAATATCCTTGAGGGCAGCTGTGGACATTGCTAGGAGCATTGAAGTGTCAGAGAAGTGTTTTAAAACTGTAAGAAGTGAGAGTAGCTGTAGTAATCAGGTCAGTGCAGTAAGTGCAGGAGGGATGCTAGACCTAAACAAAAAATTGGTGATGTTAAATCCAATTAAGGTGGACGGACAAGTGGTAAGAGTTTTGCATGTTTTCATTGTGGCTCAAGTAGTCATTTGGCAAATTTTAAAAATGTGTTGTGCACTAAATTAAATTTGCAGTACTTGCAAGAAGAAGGGTAATTTCAGTAGGGTGTGTGAGAACATGGGTAAGAAAGTAAATCAAATTGTTGATGATGTTTCTGATGAGAGGGAAGTTTATATGGTGTGGTATCAAGTGTACAGGGTAAGCAAGTGAGTGAGGAAAGGAATGCCACACATTTACCCACCTATGTGGTATGTATTGATGGTGTGCAAGTGAAAGCCATGCTTGATTTGTGTGCATGGTATACTATCAGGGGTAAGAGTTTATTATTAGACTATGGCCTAGTAGAGTATTATGTGATCCGGACACCAATCCTGGGAGTTATTCAGGACATAAGATTCTAATGCAAGGGTTCATGTGAGCTGATATTGAATTTGGTTCCTACAAATGTCATCGGAAAGTGTATGTTGCTGATAAGAGTGTCATGATTCTTAGGTAGCCACACATTATAGAACTTGGAATGAAAACTGATCCAAATGTAAATCCTGTGGTGTATGTTGTCCAGAAGGAGGAAAAGTGCTGTCTGGGAAAAAAACAATAATGAGAGTGAATATGGGAACTTGGAGAGTGGTTATCCAGATGTCCTTTGTGGTCAACTGGGAAGGATGAAGAAATTCAAACATAAAATCATTCTTCGCATGGATGCTATACCTGTTAGACAGAATTAGGGAATGTGCAAGTGAATTACCAGGTAAGTTGAAGGGTATTTTGCAGGATTTGTGTGATAAGGGGATAATTGAGCCAGTAGAAAGATCTGATTGGGTTTCACCAGTTGTTATTTCTCCTAGGGCAAATGGGGATTTACGGATATGTGTAGACTAGAGGTGTTTAAATTAGGTAATATGGATTGATACTTACTCTTTGCCGAACTTGCAAGTGCTAGCTTCATCAATAGGAAAGGCTACCTGGTTTTCGAAAATTAAGCTAGCTAGTGCTTACCATCAAATCGAATTAGAAGGTGAGTCCAGACATTGTAAGGCTTTAATTACACCGGAAGGGTTGTACCAGTACTGCACAATGCTATTTGGACTAGCAAGTGCATCAGCGGTTTTTCAAAGATAAATGACCAGAATTCTCAATGGAATAAAGGGAACTAAAGTATTTCAGGATGATATCTTGATTTTTGGTAAAGACAAGTGTTCCCACAATGTCGTATTACATGAGGTTTTGTATGCGCTCAGAGAAAATGGGTTATCTGTGAAAAAAGATAAGTGTGAGTTTGGTAGCAACAAGTGGAGTACCTGAGTCATGTAATTTCGAAGGAAGGGATTCAACCAAAAATACGCATGTGGAAGCTACTGTGGATGCACCGGAGCCCAAGTACAAGGAGCTGTCAAGACTTGTGATGTTCTTACCGACTCTGGCGTGTTGGAGAGATTCTGGACTTCGGTTCTTGAGGAGTCCAGACATTGTACGGCTTTAATTTCACCTGAAGGGTTGTACCAGTACTGCACAATGCTATTTGGACTAGCAAGTGCATAAGTGGTTTTTCAAAGATAAAGGAGCAGAATTCTCAATGGAATAAAGGGAACTAAAGTATTTCAGGATGATATCTTGATTTTTGGTAAAGACAAGTGTTCCCACAATGTCGTATTACATGAGGTTTTGTTGGCGCTCAGAGAAAATGGGTTATCTGTGAAAAAAGATAAGTGTGAGTTTGATAGTAACAAGTGGAGTACCTGGGTCATGTAATTTCGAAGGAAGGGATTCAACCAAAAATAGGCATGTGGAAGCTACTGTGGATGCACCGGAGCCCAAGTACAAGGAGCTGTCAAGACTTGTGATGCTTTTACTGACTCTGGCGTGTTGGAGAGATTCTGGACTTCGGTTCTTGAGGCTTCTGGTCTGTCCGAGGTAAGGGCAACCCTTTCTGGTAGCCACGGTGCCGCTGACAATGAAATAGCCAAAGCAGACTGTGCCCTCCAAAATGAGTCACAAGTGGAAAAAACCCTGTAGGGAAAACCTCTGGTGGAAGTGGGAACTCCAGAAATTAGGAGGAAGGAAAGAAACCTCCAGAAGGAGAAAAAAAAGGCAAGGAATCCGAACCAGAATAGAAGGCTAAATCAGGAACAAGGTAGGCCAACAGGAATCACAGATACACCAGGCAGGAGCACAGGATACCAACAGGAGCAAGGACACACCAGCAGGAGTGAAGAGTGTTGCAAAGCAAGGAAATTAAGGATCCAGTCCTTTAAATACCCATGAACAGGAAGTGACCAAACGGGAACAGGAAGTGACCAAACAGGAACAGGAAGTGACCACCATCTTGGATAAGGAAAAGGATAGTGAACGGAATAGAAAGGTAAGAATATAGTGCTCCAACATGTAAAAATAAGAAGCCGCAGCTCCAAAAACCGGAGCTGCGGCATTCCTGTCATGCAAATTGTTAGATAACGGGCCGCCGCGTAGGTAGGCGGCATGCACGACTTACAAAGAGAGCAGGCGCCGCGGAACGCACCCACAATGCCAAAAAAGCAACAGTGGTCCGCCGCACAGCGCCGCGATGCACCTGAAAAAAAAAGGGAGGCATCACGGGCTGCATCGTGGCTCGCGAGGAAGAAGCGGGCAGCACCGCGGGCCGAATCACGGTCTATGGTACAACAGGAACAGTTAATGTTTTTGGGTCTCACTGAATTTTATTCAAGATTTGTGGGGAACTATGCATCCAGAGTGGAACCTTTTGGGAAATTATTGGTCTGGGGAGCAGACTGAGTGTTTCTATGCGATTAGGAAAGAGATATCTGTGGCGCCATGTTTGAAGTCGTTTTACCAATTGTATATTATCAGTGGATGCAAGTGGGTATGGAATTGGGGCTTTTTTTTCACCAAGATGTTTAAGTGCCTCATGGATTGTGGCATATGCTTCTTGCACCCTATCGCAACCTGAACGGAATTATTCAGTCATAGAAAAAGAGTTACTTGCAGCTGTGTGGGCAGCCAAATGATTCCACATGTATGTGTGGGGAAAGCAATTTAAAATTTGTACTGATCACAAATCGTTGGTGAATATTTTGAAACCAGAGGTGGGAAGAACTTGACACCAAGATTGTCTAGGCTGGCATGAAAATGGCAAATGTTTCACTATGATATTGAGTATATTCCAGAGAAAAGCAATACTATTGCTGAAGGGTTATCGACTATGTGAAAGGATGGTATGGTTCGGCCAGGAATGATGGAGGATGAGTGTGAGACATCATTTACATATGAGAATGTGATGAATGATGGAGCTGAGATTAAGGAATGTGAACAGATGCTGACAAAGTTTATGGGAACAGAAAATGGAGAAAGGTGTGGTTTTGGAGGCTGTGGGAAGTTCTATGGTTAGTGGTTGGCCAAGGGGAGGACAGTTGCAAGGAGAGTGTAGCATGTTTTAGAAGGTGAAGGATGAGTTATCTGTGTCCAAGGGAGTGATATTGAGAGGGGACATTATTGTACCTTCAATTGGGGTACGGGAATTTATTGTAAGCATTGGTTACAAGGGGCATTGAAGTATGCCCAGTACTAAAAGAAGATTCAAGGAAAACTTTTGGTGGTCTGGATTTGATGCCATTGTGGACCACTGGGTTAGGAATTTCAAGCCTTGCAAATCAAGTGACAAGGTGGTCAAACCCTTGAACATACCAGTGATGAGGGTAGCATCACATGAGGGTCCATGGCAGAACCTGGCTGTTGATTTTATGGGTCCTTTTTCTACCTTGTTATCTAAAGAAAAGCATGCTATTGTGCTAGTGGACTGTTACTTGAAATGGGCAGAAATAAGAATTGTGGAGAATGAGACAACGGATGCTGTGATTGAGGTCATGGAGGATGTATTTTCATGAGAAGGTGTGCCGGAGGTTTTGGTGTCAGATAATGGGGTGCAATTGACCTCCACTAAAATGCAGAGATTCTTAGCTGAGTCTGGTATCAAACATGTGAGAATGGCGTTATATCAACATGAATAAGGAATGAGGCTTGTGATCTAAGTATGAGGAAGAGGGTAGAGAAGAAGAACAGGTGGCCTGAGGTTAAGGTGGTTCTATTTGTATGTGTGAAAAACCACACATTTGTTGTGAAGGGTGCTGCATGTTGGTCAGAACCATTGAGGGTGAGGAGAGTGATGGGTAGTGCAGTGGAGTTACAGGATGGTAGATGGTGGAATCTATGTCAAGTGTGTTTGTGCAATGTTAAAGGTGGTGGTGTCAAGTTGTGGAAAGGGGTGGATGTTAAATTGGGTGAGGAAAATGGTTATATGCTGGGAAAGGATTTTGTGGTGGATTCATGGAGAGTTGGGGGTGTGGTAGAAGTTGGTGGTTGTGATGTAAGTGGAAGGGATGGGGAGGCTGGGAGTGATCTCGGAGTACGACGGGGGTCAAGGATGAGTAGTAAGTTAAAGAGGCCTGAGTAGGATTAAAGACTATGTAGCTTTTAGTATTCGATGCAATAACATTTAAAAGCACTGACCGCAAGCTTCTAAGCTGAGCTTTGGCCACTGGTACTCATTCTGTACAATTTAAAAAATGGGGATTGAAGAGAGAAGCGTGTGAGGATAAACTGAAAGGATAAGACAATAGATGGCACACACTACAAAACAGACATATGAGTTCCAAGAATTATCATAGAAGGAAATGTCAAGTCAAAATATTTTTGATATAAAACAGAAATATTTGCTATAAGCTTCAATTTGATGCATCAGTGAAGATAAAGAGGCTTCCAGGCATCAGGTGTTGGCATAGGCAAAATGTAAATTTCAAGATGTTTGTGTTCTGCTTGTGATGCATAATTCCCGAAATGACACCATTATGCCATGTTTTGTAATTGATCGTTTGCTGCAAAACTTTACAGTGAGTGCTCTAAAATAATAGGAATGGCTAGAACACGAGTGACTGTTGTTCACACCACTTCTGTTTTTGAGCTACTTTTATCTGCCAAATGCGTCATAGAGTCAAAAATTGATGTGAGATATATTTCACACTATTATATATTGATACATTATAGATTCACTTTTAGACCTGGCCCTTTTTGCAAGTTTATCCTCAAAATGTTTGCCTTTTGCCTCCAAATTTTCTGACCCTGTTTATTTTGGCTATTGGACTCTGGGCACTTTTCTACTGCTGATAAGTGCTAAAGTGCATATAACCTCTGTGTAAATTGTGATTATGATTTGATTTACTGGTAAATCTCTAAGTAAAGTGAACTGAATGTGCCAGGGCCTATAAATCACAGGCTAATAGTAGGAATGCAGCACTGGTTGTGCCACTCCTTTTGAGTAGCCCTGTAGAAGTTTCTCAGACCTACCTCTGTAGTGTCTGTGCATGCAGTTGCTAACTGCCATGTTGATCTGGCAAGTGCACCCACTTGCCAGGCCCAAACTTACCCAGTTCTTTCGCATGTAAGGTACCCCTCAGGTATTCCCAAGGTACCCCCAGGGGCAGGGTGCAGTTTATCTGAAAGGTATGACATGTACTGGTGTGTTTTACATGTCCTGATAGTGAAATACTGTGTATTTAGTTTTTCACTGTTGCACGGCTGTCTGCCCCATAGAGTGACATTGGAGCTGCACTGTAACAATTTACATGTGTAGCGTTGAATTGGAACAAGAGGGAGAAACTGAGTTTAGGCTTGCTGAACTTTAGTAAAGGTGTTTTTTTTTATACTGTGCGTTTGAAAATGGCACTTTAGAAAGTGGGCATTTTCTTGCTTTACCATTCTGTGTGCCTCTTCCTGTTTGTGTATTCACCGTCTGGTTTTGGAGTGACAGGACCTGGGGATGTGCATTCACTCTAGACAGTCACAATGGGGTTGATGTGTGTCCTGCCTTGCCTGAGTGACTCATCGCTAGGCTGAATAGACCTGGTCTGCATTTAGAGTGGGGGGAGGAGTTTCGCTAGCACCTGTATAGGCTGTGTCTCCTTTGCACAATGCTGTTTCCACCCCCTCTGGTCATGCTGGACCAGGGAGGACAGGACTGGTTTGGACTGGGCTCAGCGACCCTTGCCACAAAGAGAACAATCATAAAATGGGGTATAAGTAGAAGACCTTAACCTCCAGGACTTTAGATTACTTCTGGAAACAAGGGGACCTTGCCAAAAGAGAAGAGCTCAAGAGCTGTGTGAGGAGCTCTGCCTTTTCTGTGTGAGGGGTGGGTTGGTCTGCAGTTGCTGCTTCTGTCTGTGGTGGAGGAAAAGAACTGCCTCTTTTTGCCCTGCTGTGGTATCCTGGTTGTGAAGAATCTTCAAGGGCTTGTGTGTGCTTGCCTCCTGTTGGCAGTCTCAGGAAGATAAAAGACTTCAAGAAAATATCCTTGCTACAACTGAAAAGGAACCTGCCTAGAAGGAGAGCTGAACAACTGTGTGAGGATTGTTGCCCCTGATGAATGTGGGGTGGGCTTGCCTGTAGTTGCTGATCCTATCTGGAGTAGGAGAAGGACTGGACTGTCCTTGTACCTTTCTGTTGCAAAGAAGTAAGCGTTGTTGAGCCCTCCATTTGGGGGCCAAGCATGTGGAGAGTGCTCCTCCTTTGCAAGCAGGAGGGCTCCAAATGAGCACCTGTTGAGCACTTTGTTATCTGGAATAAATAAATGCCAGCATTTGTAAAGCACACAGTTACCTCTGGAGCGGTGTCCTGCCTCTGGGGGCCATCTGAAAGATTAAGCAAGCTATTGCCCAGAGTCACATGGTGCTGGGCTAACCTGACGCCGGTGATCGAATGGTGAACCCCATGATCCGGAGCCAGGTGTCCTGGCCGCTGCACCACACCTCTTCCTTGTGCCTAATGTGTGGGGAATCTTCCCTGAGTGCTTTTGGAAACGTCATGGGTCCACTCGCTAGGCTGATCCCCCCTTCACAGTGGTGTGCATGGCACGAGGCACCACCGCGCTGTGCTGTGAGGCCCCAAGAGAAAGAAAGCGTTTGGAATCTCAGCCCAGCTGTTCACCAGCTGACTGAGCACTGCAAGAAGTTCAAGGTGCTGCCTGGCAACTAGGCCCAATCCGCAGAGGTCCCGGCCACACCTAGAAGGGGAGGGACTGCCCGCCGCGGCGCCGGCCAATGTACATTAAGTTAGTCCCAACTCTGAGGGAGCAGGAACATTACAGGGTAAAACCAGCTGCACCCGCTTCGGAGAGAAAGAGTAGGGTGCCCCCGGAGTCAGCTGTAGGTCTTGCCAGAGGACCAAACGGAGGCCGCTTGAGTTCAGGGCTGTTCCCCGCTGCTTTGTGTGTTTAGCCGCTGCACCGCACTCATGGACAGCTGCATTTAGATCACTCCTTATGTGGGGGACCTATCAAGGTTTCTCCACTGACGTGGGAGGTGTGTGCGCCCCACCCCGTGCCTGCACATACCTTGGGGGTGTTTTCCATGGTGGCATTACAGGGAAGACCCCGACAGAGGCCCCCGGTCCCACAGTGAGGAGAACCAGGGAAACTACCATATAACCTGTGAAAGAAGCGCAAGTGCGCTGTGGCTTTTGTGTGAGGGTGCAAGTGGGCACTTCCTGTGCCTTATTCATTATTGTTGCTTTACCAGCCCCAATATGTAGATGTAGGTGTTTCTTCCTGTGTTTTTGGTCATTACTGCTGCATGTTATGTCCTGATGTAATGATGTATATTTGGATGGTATGATGTGCACAGTGATGGTGTTTTTCATGATGGTTTTATGACCTGTGCAACTTATAAGTATTTACTTTAGTGCACTACCTGTAATGTTATGACAATTGCCTGATTGGCAAAGTGATGTATGTGATTTTGGTCTATGTGTTTTATATACAAAATAAGAGATATTTTTTATAACATTGTGTGGAGTCTCTTTTGTGGTGTGTTTTGTGTGTCACTGGTGAGAGTGTGTGTGTGTGTTGCGCAAACGCTTTGCACATTGCCTCTGGGATACGCATGACTGCTCTGCCAAGCTACCAAGGAGGTGAGCAGGGGTTATGTTGTGTGTGCACCTCCTTTACCCTGAGTAGAGTGGTCAGTTCTGTCCGGCCTAGGTGCATACCCTAGCTCACCGGAATCCCCATTTCTAACATTCACATTTTTCTTAATTACACAAATTTTAGCATAGTTTTTCTAAAATTGTACGTATTCACGAAAAAGCAATATTTGCATATTTCCAGCACCTCCAGTCAGGAGAGTCTCAGTCACAATGATCTCACTTTGGAGGTGCCTGATCTTTAGCACTAGTTCAATAATGGGATCACTATGGCTTTCTGGCTGTGGTGGCTCACTGATAAAGACAGGCGAGGCAATCATGCACACTATCAGTGCTCACATTATTTGATGCTGCCCACTATAGTTTACACTCGAAACCGAATTACTTGTAGGTTTTCCCACATTGGTCAGTCAAGGGACATGAAACAGAGTGAATTGATGAACATCACACATGTTGTTCAAGTGTTAAAGCCAGAATTTCCCAGTAACACATTGTGCAATTCAGTCTTAGGAGGCATTCTACTAGCAAGCAATGATTTGATATCGTCCTGCAAAACCATTGTAGCTAAAATATTGACTACTAAAATATAACCAAAATATAGCCTGTATTTACACCTTTCCCAGTGCCTGAAACACCAGTCAAGCCTGTCCAATCGAAGTGAGGCATCTTGTTTAAAGAGAGGGCGGAAGAGGCACTTGCTACATCCTTGGCGGCATCTGAAGAAGTTTTATCTAAAACGAAACACGTCATGCATACGCCATATTAAAGAAGGATTTGTGCATTTTCCCTGGAGTCCCGCGTGTGCTCATTTAGTCTACGAGTTGGGGGAGAGTGGAGTCTACGTTTTGGGATGCGGCCACGAACGTCCCTAGGAGCAACCACCCTTTCAGAGTCCGGCGAACTTGGTGGCAACCTTTGGACACACTACAGGCTCTGTGTTAACGCCTGGACACGCTGCTCATCTGTAATTAGCTCGGCCGCTATCAGTGGACTATGACTTCGTGAGGGACGCTGTTGCCTACCTAGGCAACGTGCACGAGCTCCTGTCGGGAAGCAGAGCAGCGGGGTGAGGGACAAGGTGAACTGCAACACCACCCGCTGTAAAATAACTCGGTGTGCATTGGGGTGAAGGGAGCAGACACCGCCCACTGGGGCTAGTACTGACACATGGTGTCTGCTCCGCGTTAATCCAGATTCTTGGGTTTACGCCTTTACCAGTGCCTGAAACACCAGTGAAGCATGTCCAATCCGAGCGAGGCATCTTGTTCAAAGAGAGGGCGGGAGAAGCACTTGCTACATCCTTGGCAGCATCTGAAGAAGTTTTATCTAAAACGAAACACGTCATGCATACGCCATAAAAAAGAAGGATTTGTGCATTTCCCCTGGAGTCCCGTGTGTGCTCATTTCCTCTACGAGTTGGCGGAGAGTGGAGTCTATGTTTTGGGATGCGGCCATGAACGTCCCTAGGAGCACCCACCCCTTCAGAGTCCGGTGAACTTGGTGGCAACCTTTGGACACACTACAGGCTCTGTGGTAATGCCTGGACACGCTGCTCACCTGTAATCAGCTCGGCCACTATCAGTGGACTACGACTTAGTGAGGGATGCTGTGAATCGTCTCCAGGTAACAATCTGCAGGAAAACAGACGAAATGAACCCAATAGAGGGTGCAATATATTTATTCAGTGCCCAACACCACAGCCGCCATAACGCGTTTCAGCCCGTGTGGGGCCTTGATCACATGATATTAACTAATAAATATAAATATAAATATAATAAGTATTGGTTTGCTATTAATGGGCCATATACATATATAATGTACCTTGCCAACAGTTATATCTTGTATGAAAATAAGAAGAAATTGAGCGCTAAGTATACCATCCATATACCTCCCTATGTATGCATATCCACCAACCTATCTCTTTATGCGTCAATGTACCTGCACCTCATTGTGAGTAGACATATCCATTGGCAGTATTTCTCTATATGTCAGTGAGCCTGCGCTTCCCTCTGTACACAAATTCATGGATAGTATCTGTCTGTATTTTTGATAGTTGTACATCTCCCTGTGTACACATATTCGTAAACACGATTTCTCTGCATGTTCGATATTCATGCGCCTGACTGTGTACATATATCAATAAACACTATCCCTCTATTCGTAAGTGTTCATGTGGCTCCCTTTTTCCACATAGCCATCCACACTGTCTCTATATATGCTCAAAATGTCTCTACCTTTATGCATACCAACCGATCCACAATATCTCTCTGCATGTCATCATCGTGCACCTGCGTATCTATACACATATGTCTAGGATACATCTTATTATGTCTACCTCCTGAAGATTGTAACGGTGTTTTGTCACTCGGAAACTCTTAGGGGCATATTATCAAGGTCCAGTGTTAAAATTATCGCCGCTTTATCGGCAGAAATCTGCCTCTAAAGTGGCGATAATGGGCTTGATAATATGCCCTTGAGAATTCCAATAGAAGCCCATGTTTTGTTGTGCACATGGGCTTCTATTGAAATTCTCAAGGGCATATTATCAAGCCCATTATCGCCGCTTTAGAGGCAGATTTCTGCCGATAAAGCGGTGATTATTTTAATGCCGTGCTTGATAATATGCCCCTTGTTTCTCCACTTATGGCTATTTTAGCTGCGTCCCCAGTCGTGCGACCAACCCACCCAGATTGATTGACCTTTGGAGTCATAGTGATCCACTCAGATCCAGGCCCTTGGAGTCTGCTGTGAAATGCATGCAGGTTTTATGGTGGAGACTCTGTCAGGGTTGGATTGGTAATATGGGCAATGGGGCCAGTCAGTACCTGAGTACCAGTGGTGGGATTATTTGGGGACTGCTTTGGGGAGTTTAGAGGCACATCTACCTGTGTCCCCGTTCAGCTGCTGTTGGTGGGATGATGTGTGGGGCATGTGAATGGCCTTGGTGGAGACCTGCTGAACCACCCCCTGGTATGGGGACAGCTATGCCTCCCTCTCTCATGAGGGGCTGATCTGATCTACTATCATATAGGACTTGGTTTGGACAGAATGCGTGTAAACTGAACGATGAGTGCTTCAGATAGATGCAGATACGGGGTAGTGAACCTCCCTGCTCCCTAAGCTGAAGTGGAAGGTGGGTCCTACTAGGTATCATCATGCTTTGGAGAGCGGGAGATGAGCTACTCACTGACTGTCAAGAGTTGACAAGACAGCACATCTGAAACAGTGTTCCTGTCACATTTCAGTAATTAACTGCAGGAAAAAGCCCACAGAGAAATGGAGGTAAACATGGCAGCAACATTTAGATATTACCGTTTTTGCAAGGCCGTGTGCACAACAGAGAGTGATACTCCTTTTGGGATCAGTGGCATTTACATTGATGAAATTGATAGCATCAGAACATAAGAGGGTGAAGCCATCTTGAAGGGAGGAGGATTTGCAGTCTGGAGCAACTTTAAAACTATAAATGAGGGGAAACTTATTTCAGCGCCTTGTGGTAAGTTACAAGCGCTATAGAAATATAATTACATTACAACTCAATACATGTAGGCCTTTTCAGGAAGCATTTCAACTTCAAGCATCCTGTATTTACACCCCCCTACCCCCCTTAAGATCTGTTTGATAAAACTCCTCCTGGAAAATGGCTGCCAGATTACAGAAAAATATGGCTGCACCTGTGAAGTCAAATGAAATTCCTTTAATTACTTTCCAGGCAAGGATGTACAATTTTTGCTTTGTGCAAAAAGTCAATTGCACCTTTGAGTTAATCCTTGTTATCAATACAACATGAATGAACTTTTTTTGCATAACTAGGAGCTTCCTCAGAGCTGGGGGGGAAAAATAACGTGGAGGATGCCACAAGAAATATCAGACTAGACAGTAATCCTCAAGAGAACATGTGAAAGTGTTTTAGGTAGTCCATCTTCGCTAGTTTTCACCATTTCTAACATAGTTAAATACTGGTCTTGTTTCAAAAGTACATATATTCTTGTGTTAACTCTGTCTCTCTAACCGTTTGACCGCTCCATGTGACAGACATCGTCTATTTTGTCAGTGACCTGACAATGGTGGTCAACTACAACAATAAGATCATGAACTAAGTCATAACTCATGACTGGTTGCAACCATGTTTATTCTGATGATGACCCTGTACAAATCCTTTTTGGTGGTCGAAACGTCGACAACTTCACTAGTGGACTGATACTGGCTGTAATGATGTACACATTACACTCTTATCTTTAGTTGTGTTGTTGAATGTGTTTCATTTACCAGCCCCTAATGCTGAGCATAATTTTGTTTCATATATAGCACCAGCACACTTTCTTCACTTATGTCACCTTCACTGCACCATTTTTGTTGGAGCGTGTACAGTATGAAATATTTATTTTCTTTTACTAGTTATAGAGCTATACAGTAAATGAGCTTAACTGTATACTTTCTAACTTTGTTGTTTATATGTCATCAGCCAAGGGAGTTTAGGTTCAACACTCTCTCCTATAGAACCACTGTTTTCTGCATTATTACCCCTTTGAGGCACCAGTACTCTACCTCTGCTGGCCCCACTTTCGGCCTGGGTGGAGCTTTTAATTCCATGGGCGGAGTCAGTGGAATTATAGTAATTCCACGTTACACGTGTAACTCAGGATTACTCGATTAATTAAATTTCGCCACTCGGAATTGAAGTATGTATTGGTTTCTAAAGTTTAGAAACCACTGCACAGTTGGCAACCTTGAATAATTTTCAGTAATTAACTTTCAACCCCTGTAGAGTATTTTAAGGGCGCTAAATGATATATGCAGTGGCTTCTAATCTTTAGAAACCACTGCATATCTCACTCGCTGGCGCTCTACATACTCTGCAGTGATTGAAAGTCTTAATCACAGCAGAGTATGCAAGGGACGGGTGCCCAGTGATATGCAGTGATTCTGAAGTTTAGCAACCACTACATTCTACTCAGTATGTTTGGCTGGGCTATTTTCATAGTGCAAAATGCACCCTTGCACCTTTTTTAAGAAGCAAGGTGTGAAGAAGTATGAGGGAGCGGGATAATAGCTGAACAGATCTTCTTTATTTTTAGTATGGAGTATAACAACGTCCTAGCCTGAGGGCAGCCAGCAGCAACTGACCCCCAGTCCTAGTCAACCATAGCAAACCCTTCATACATTCTAGATTCCTAAAGATAATGTATTCTGTGTTAGAGCAGCTCACTAATACAGAGTAATGGGGAGGCAATTACCACACACCTTCCCCTCAATACAAAATATAACATAAGGAATAATTAAAGGTACAACCAGTTCAAAACATAGCTGAGTAGATACATTCACTTCAAAACATAGCTGAGTAGTTTCTGTGGAGTTTTACAAGTGCGAGTACTCCTACGCAGAGGAGAAACTTCTTTAGGAGAAACAATTTTTTTATTTCTGTCACAAAGAACACAAGCACGTACAGGAGAAATTCAATCAAATTCCAAATACGGCCATCATCACGTTTAACAGCATTAAGAAATAGTTTGGTCACACTTACTAAGGTGCCTGAAACCACATATCTGGTATCAAAGATGACCTTTCTCTTAGCAGACTTGAGATCTTGATGGGCAACCCATTCAGCGTCCTCACTAGTGTCATTATCAGCACTTTTCCCTCTCATCCATGTTTGAAACATATAGGTATTAGGAGTGCACGCTCTAAACAACTCATGGAACTTTCTCAGTGATAGAGTGTGGAGTTAAGCGGTATACCATAACACGCTCAACTATAGCAGCTTTCCAGTCACGGTTTTGTTCTTTGGCAAATTGAATTGCTTCTTTCAGAACACAGTTGAATCTATCTACCATTCCATTACTTGCTGGATGATAGAGAGAACAACGCTTGTGTTCAATTCCTTTCTTGGCCGAGAAATTTCCCATCTCTCTTGATACCAGCTGTACGCCATTATCCGTCAGGAGAGATTCAGGAAGACCCTCCTTGCAAAAAATATTCTCTAAGAACTTTATGACATCTTTAGTTTCTATACTCTGTGTGACTTTGATCTCCGGCCATCTAGAGTACATGTCAACTAACACAGGAACATAAGATTGACTCGTTTTGGAGGTGACAGGACCCAACAAATCTAAGGCCACATGTTGCCAACAACGTTTAGGAGCCTTTCGTATAATCATTGGCTGGACTCTGGTTTTGCAAATTTTATCACAGGCATTACACTCCATGCAGTCTCTCACCATGCGTTTTGCTTGCATATCAATTCCAGGCCACCAGAAATGTAGATAAACCCTCTCCTTGGTTTTGGAGATGCCTTGATGTCCCAGATGAGCTAAACTGACTATTTTCTGTCTGAGGGAAGTTGGAGGACCAGGACGCGTTCCCCTCCAAAGTAAATCATCATTCAACGAAAGCTCATTCCTTACATTCCAAAACTTTCTAACACCTTCCGTCAAACTTCTAATACTGCTCCACCCTCCTGACACAAATCTACATGCATTAAGTAAATCTTGGTCATTTTTCATAGAGTCTCTCCATTCTGACTCAGAAACAACTCCATCAACCACCTCACATACTTAGAAATCATCAATTTCCCAGGTATCTTCAGGGTCAAGAGAGATCGCATCAGGCGAGAAAGACAGTCAGCCACTTTGTTGTCAACACCCAGAATGTATTTTACAACAAAGTCAAAGTCCTGAAGTGCTATGACCCACTTACATATCCGAGAGGAGTCAGCATCTAATGACTTTTTACAGAATAGATCCTTTAGAGGCTTGTGATCAGAATGAACAACAAAAGAGGTACCCCAAAGAAATTTCTTGAGCTTCTTTATTGCCCAGAAAATGGACAACACCTCTTTTTCGATTACAGAATATTGAAGCTCAGGACTAACCAGAGCTCTTCAAAAAAACAGTATGGTTTCTTCCCTGCCATCCCTATTCTGTTTAAGAACAGCACACAAACCTCGTGAACTGACATCAGTGACAAGAATGGAGCTAGAAAAAGTGTCAAAGCTCTGTAGAGAGGGAGCAGAACAAAGAGCTTTCTTGACTCCCTCAAACTCTAACAGACACTGAGAAGACCAGGAGAATTTCACACCTTTCTTTAAGAGAGACCTAAGCTCACAGGTAGGATAGGCAAACCGTGGAACAAATTTATTGTAGTATTCCGCCATACCCAGGAAGGTTACAAGTTCATCCCTGGACTGCGGAACGGGAAGTTCTTCAATGGTCTTCACAAGACGATCTCTGGGCCTAACTCCCTCACTGGTCAAACGGTGACCTAGATAATCGATTTCAGAAAGATTAAACTTGCACTTATTCTCACGCAAAGTTAGACCTCTCTCACTGAAACGTTTAAGCACACATCTCAGTCTTGCATTATGTTCGCTCTGGGACGAGCCATGGACCAAAACATCGTCCTGGTATATCTTGACTCCCTCCACCCCACTCAGCATGTCTTCCATGACTCTCTGAAAAACTGACGCAGCAGAGATCAAGCCAAAGGGAAGGCTTGTGAATTTGTATGTTCCAAAAGGAGTTATAAAGGCAGTCAGGTCCATGGACTTCTCATCAATTTTGACCTGATGATATGCCGCACGGAGATCTAAAGTAGAGAAGATGCGTGCCTCCCTCAGCTGGGCTAACATTTCAGTGATGTTTGGTAGAGGGTACTTGTCAGCGACCACTGCACAGTTGAGAGCACGAAGGTCCACACACAAGCGAACCTCACCGGAGTCCTTGAGTGCCAAAACCACCGGAGCTAACCATTCGCTCGCCTCTGTTTCAACAATAATACCTTCCTTCTTTAATTTTTCAAGTTCATTGAGCATAGACTCTTTCATAGCCAAATATACACTGCGTACTTTACATGTGAAGGGTTGAGAATCAGGCTTTAGTACAATCTTGTGCGGGTAGCCTGAAAGACAACCCAACTTCTCGCAGAAGACTTCTTTGAATTCAGAACATAGAATACAACTTGAATCACTCCCACTAGAAATAACACTAGTGTTCAATTCACTCGCACTAGAAGTAACACTTGTACAACGCTCACTTGGGACAAGTTTTGAAGAAGCAGATTGTGGAGAGATGTCTCTGAGGACAATGCAGGGATCACCACCAGGGACTAAAGATACACCTAGATCAGCCTGGTTAAACTATCTGATTATGTTGTCACTCCTGCAAGAAATATATATCTTCCCCACAGTCAACCTGACTTTGTATTCAATATTGCCCATGAAGTAGCCAAACTATTTTATAGGTTGACCACCATAGGCTAAGGGTTTTATATCTGGCTTGTAAATTTTGACTTTCCCACTCAGTTTCAAATAAAAAAACTCTTTAGGAATGAGAGAGATCTTTGTGCGCGTCAACGTGATGTAAGCAAGCAATAGCTGTGCACGTCAGCGCATTTTCAAGGAGCTCCAAGAATAAACAATAAACGTGGAATTGCTGTGTGCATCAGCGCAGCGTAGGAACACCTGTGCGCGTCAGCGCGATGTAAGCAAGGCGTCGCGTAGCATCAGCAAAGACACTGGGAAGTGTTGAAGGACGTGAAACGTCACGCATAAACAACTTGGTTGCTGAGTAACAAGACACCGGGGAGTGATGAGAGGCGTGATTTGTAATCAATGCGTCACCATGAATGAAGTGAAGGGAAGATTCCGTGGTGTTCAGCGCGAGCAGGTATGGCGCGAGCATATGTTTAAATAATGCTCGTGAAACGCTTGCGGGAAAACTTTGCCTCGTACTTTACGTATGATACTTTCTAACAGCACAGTCATATTAAGGAATAAAAAAGCTGTAGCGCGAGTGAGTGGAGCGCAGTGGGGCCAGCTTGAGAGAGTAGAAGAGTCTTTTTAAATTAGACTGATACTAAGGAACGCGCCTTTTGAAACTGAAAAGAAAGCACCCACAGTACCTTTATATTTTGAAGGTGACACGGTTGTGTTAGGACGTTGCTGAAGAAGAGCAGGTTAAACAGAAGCTCTTTTAGATGACTGGAAGTGGAAATCTTGCTGTAACGAACTTCTTGTTGCTTGTCAGAGATGAAAGTCTTGTTGGATGGGGTCTGGTCATCCCACACTCGTCGCCAGTGTGAAGAAGAAGGAGGGAGCAGGATAATAGCAAAACAGATCTTCTTTATTTTTTGTATGAAGTATAACAACGTCCTAGCCACAGGGCAGCCAGCAGCAACCGACTCCCAGTCATAGGCAACCAAAGCAGACCCCTAATACATTCTAAATTCCTAAAGATAATGTATTCTATGTTAGAGCAGCTCACTAATACAGAGTAATGGGAAGGCAATTACCACACAAGGGCACATTCAGCACCAAATGCCCACTTCACCGCGCAGTGGAATTCTTCAAAATCTTGCGTAATTTTAATGCAATTCTGTGTGATTCAGCCGAATGAAACTCCGCCAATTCCTTCCACCCCTACTTTTCATTGATCAGCCAAGAAAGCCTATCTGCTGCTGTCATGCACTGAATCACCTGTCTCTTACCTGCTCTTTTTTGATCTCCCTGGCTCCAGAGCCCCTCGGGAGGCATTAGATGTCTGAAGCTAAGTGTGGTGGCCGTAGGGCATATCTTGTCCTCGACTATCAATCTTTTGCTGCAGCTTGGCTTGTTGAGTGTGACTCTCAATTTCAGTGGAGGCTCCAGATTTTTTCAAACACTGACACACTGAGGGATACCTAAATGAGGTGAACTTTTGTCATTGAATCAAAGTGGTGACCAGAAGGTCACCAGTTCGAGTCCTGCACCAAGGCACACACATACTTTTATCCTCCTGTAAATGAGTAGCATAAACTGGAAAATATTGACATCTGGTATTAGCAGCATAAGATGAGGTGCTCTCTTGGTATATGTAGATTCTTCAGAGCTGATGTCTGTTGCAGCAAGGTTGTGACGTGGGGCTCGTTCAAACATTACTTCATTTTTAGACAACGACTCGCCAAAACAATAAACCTGTTTTAGTACAGCCAGACTGAGGCTGAGTTATGGAAAGAATGATAGAGAGCACTGTAGAACTAAAGCATTTCAAGTACTCTGAAATGTCTGTGTTGCTTATTCTGCTTGCAAGTAACTGTTCATGATGGGTGGGCTAGAGCAGGAAATCTAGCTTGAAATGTTATTAACAGAATTGATCATTTGCCTTAGACATGAATGTAAAAGCACCAAATAAAGTAACATGCAGGAACATGTGCTTTTAATAAACCTATAAAAGCTTTGGTGCAGAAGTAAACGTTAAAAATGAAATGCAGACAATTAGTGAAAAATGCAGTCAACTTTGATCTCTATTGTATTTCCATTACTAGGCCCAGACAAGGCTTTACTCTTGTTTCTATCTTTTCTTATTTTCCTTTTAATAAATAAATGGCTTTAAAGAAATGCTGAACCATGCACAAATGTGTTTAATAAATAACCCAATTGTGACCTGTTTAGACTTGTCATTGCTGTAGAATGTAACTTGATAAAATGCATTTCTGCTTTCTAACCTACATGTTCTCATTGTATTTAGATTTCCTTTCACATACTCATACAATGCTGAATAGTGAGCAGTATATTAAAACAATAATGTTTGCATGAACATGTGAATACCATGATTTAACTAGAACTTTGCAAATACAATGTTTCTGTCTTTAGAGTAGGTCATTGCTACGAAGTGGAACACTGAATAGCTAATAGTTAGACATTGCTATAAAGTACATGAATGTCCATACTTTTAAGAAGTATACTGTCAACATCGTGTGTTTCTCATGGGAAACTAAAGAAGCTGCAGACCATTGGACGATTTCTCTTCATTGGCTCGAGATGATCTAACACAGAATTGGATTGATGCATGTGTTTTTGTTGTTTTATAATTGTGCGTATTTCCTAGTTGGGCAGGGCACATTACTTTTTAAGCGCAGCCTCTTTTGACGTGATCTTTCTACTGAGAGATTTGCTGTAAGCGACTGCTGATGGCTTTCTGTTACTTGCCACTTTGGCAGTGACCTTTTCTGATTCATCTTCTCTTTTCACGCCTTTACGTGTGTAGCTACTGCAGCATTTGTTGTTTGCATATTGAGGCTCTCGGCTGAGTCTTCTTGAACTGCTCTTTATGGAGAGTTCGACCACTAAAATGCTCCCCTGAACTCGCTTTTTTTAAGAACTCTTCATGGCTTCTGCCTAAATACTAAGCTGATCTATATAGAATAGCGAGTTAATTCCTTTATGGAACAATTTTGTCATTCACCTCCTTATTTGACTTTAACCAATGCCTTTTATTTGATATTTTATCTGACCTACTAATTGAATACATTTGAAAGAACAATTGACTAATCTCTTAATGAGAAATAAAATCTTTTTGAGCCTTTCCTAAACTCTCCTCATTGACTGTACTAATCAATTGTAATGATGATGTTTTAAAGATATTTTCGAAGTATGCGCCATTCTAAAATGGTGGCAAAGATTCATTTGCTTGAAAAAGAACATAGGGCAGAGCTTAAGCCCGCATTGTAAGTTATGGGTTGAACTGATTGAATCCAATTGACTTCCGCACTATCAGGTGTGCTCTTGGGCATGTTCCATTTTCTATTCCTATGCCTCATAATAGCACAGCAATATAGCAGTAGGGGCTTCTGGGTGTTTGTTTAAGTACAAAATCACTCCCTCCTGTAACTTAACACAAGACCTATGCCGGCCAACATGAGGATGTGATTAGAGTGGCATAAGAAACAGGTTAAGTTCATTGCAGTGCGATAGTGTCAGGAAGTTATGGAGGTAAAATTGGGATCTTGTTGGGGCATGTTTATGGTTCTCCTTCCCCTCCCCAGCAGAAATGGACAATCACATTTCCTGCCTTGCCTCCCTATTACCACACCTCCTTCCACAATCTGAAGCCTGTAATAGCAGTAAAATTGTAGGCCTGGGAGTTTCTGACTCCAGTCGCCGTCCACACACACTTTCTCAGCAAGCCAATGAGGCAGGGTTTCTGGAGCGAGGGGATGATGATTAAAAGATTTCCTTCCTGTCCCATGATTTCCATGCACAGGTTACTCATGTGGGGGAATAAAAGCAGCTGGCCACTAGATTACATAGTACAACTTCAAGTTGGACTTTACAGCAGCCATCAGCAGTAGATTTGTATCCAAAAGTTGCAACAGGGGAGCAAAGGAAAGTACTAGCTCAACCCACACTTGGACAGGAGAACCTGCTTCAACAGACTGCTGCTTTAGCCTGCTTCTTTATCTCATTAATCCCCAGCCTTTGCCTGCTGTACCCACAGGGAAAGGAAAGACAGAATTGGTCCAGTCCAATTCTAGACGCCTGAGCAGAGGATGGCACAAACCTCCCATACAGAACCACAAAGTGCTCACTGAGCTCTTACTTTTCTGTTACACTCCCAACCCAGAGGACCACAGCACCAGAGCACCAACTCCAGAGGACAACCCGATCCTTCTTCCACTCCCACTTGCCTCCAAGGACTGACCAGCACAGCTGCCAACATAGCTGCCACCAACCCATGCTGAGTAAGACAGGCCTCTGCAGGCCATCTATTCCTCATTCATCTAGGACCCACCAAATTCAGAAACTAGTCACTATTCCCAAACCTTAACTTGCACTTCACACCCTGTTGGGAGAGGAATATCAACTCATTGGAGAGCTTGAGTGATTGATTGTGGGTTTATCTAGCATGCTGGTTTTCATTTTTGGCTCAGTTGTCCTGATAACCTGGAATGTGCAGAGTCATTGGACTGTCCCAGACAATGCAAGGTCCAAGACCTGTCCTGTGACCTCACAGTCACAACAAGCATACCCTTATATTGGACAGACTACTATTGTCCTTGTCCTGGGTTCAGCAGATACAGTTGTGGTGGCAGTGTAATGTGATTTGTGACCTTATAGTGATCAGAACTTTTTATCTGTGTCTGTTAGGGTGTGGGCTGTTGCCCCACTTGTGCAAAGTCCCACTGATATATGAAACCCAGAAACCTCCATTGAAATCTTGTGTTTATGTCAATTGCATTTCTATGTATAGTAGGTATGTATTACGTGTATGGTAGTAAGACTATGTGTGTGTATCAGTCTGAGAAGGGCTGTAAGGCAGAGGGATCCATTTTGGATGCCCTTGTTTTGGCGTGGTGCAAGATGAAGCATGAGGACACCTCCCCCATCAGTGGATGTGAATTGCTTGCATTCCTATGTTTGGAGGGAGGAGATCCAGATACTGAAAAGAAAGAATGGTGACAGGTCTATTATTAGAACTTCCATGAATGTTTTATTAGTAAACGGCTTCTGATTGTTCCCTGGCTTGAGGAGGACATAGAGAACAGACTACTTGAGATAGCAAACGCCAGCAATGATCCCTTCTTTACTGAGTCTCTGGGTATCACTCTGTGGTTCCTGTATTGTCTTGCGAGTTAGAAAGGACGTAACCCTTTTGACTCCTTTTGGGCTCTGTACAGCTGTGACATAAGTGTTAGAGTGTAATTCAATGAAGGCTGTTTTAGAATGTTGAGTTCGCAGTTACACGCAGACGAATAAAGATGCGTAATACTGAGCTCCATTTGTAGTGTAGTCCTTGACAGGTATCCAGGCTGGAGAAGATGCTACAGTTCCCAGTGAGAAATGCACCGGCCCATGTTGGGCTACTAATGCCTTACAGTGTGATTCATGCTCTGGCCTGTGTTTGTCTACAATTAACATGCTGGCTACAGTTGCCTTGCTGCATGGTAAATCGTGGCCTGCGTCTAGTCCCCCTTGCTACAGGAGCAGCATGCCTCCTTCTGCTTTCAGAGAGAGCAAAGAAAGAAGAAGGAGTTGTAGCACCTACAGGAGAATCATGATCAGATGGATTACCCTGTACAGTGGGATTAAGATTGAATGTATTTTGTCTGTTGGTTAAATGTTTAGTTGTTCATCCTCACTGTTGCGCTGGTGACTGCACTGCAGCATGCATAAAAGATAAATGGTCAAGTGTTTATATGTATGCCACAAATGACCACGGGGTACGGCCCTCGGGTCCTTTTATTTACCACCCTGTTACGTCATGGCCAATACCACTTGGGCCATGCGTGATGGGTTAATTTACTTTTCTCCCGGTCTCGTTCCTGGGAGATGGGACGGTCCACATCCCAACATAACATTCCTACTTTATTCAAACAAAACAAAACGTAGGACTTATGAATAAATCAAACTAGAAAAATATGCTCTAGTGAGCATAGCAATTACACCTTTTCAAACATCATGTATAAACTGTATCATCACAATACTACATCCTTATCACGTGAAAAAGATAAACAGGAAAACATTTTCTTGTAACTAATACGGTGAAGAATTAGAAGAAGACTGTAGTTAGCTTAATGC
Source organism: Triturus cristatus (assembly GCF_964204655.1). Lineage (NCBI taxonomy): Eukaryota > Metazoa > Chordata > Amphibia > Caudata > Salamandridae > Triturus > Triturus cristatus. The sequence continues at coordinate 601,933,682 of NC_140594.1, forward strand.
AGAAAATGCTTCAGCTTCTTTGATGGCGCTGACCTGGGACATAGGTAATATATCCCCATGCCTTGCTAAAAGGGACAAGGTTCACCACCTTCTCCTTTACCCACACTCAGATATGCACCGCTGGTATCCATCCAATCATTTTGTGGGGACTCAGTTGACTGGTCGTGACTTTCAAGAGCCCTCGGTGGTGACAAAGGGGAAGAATTAATGCTATTATGCGAACTTGTCATGATATCATCATCCTCCATGGAATCAGTCACCGGGGGCGCACCACCACCTCTCACTGACATTGAATCTTGCTGTTGGTTCAGTTTGAAAAGAGATACATTCCTTGTTATTCTCTCACCTTGCTTCTGGGCAGTGATCATAGTTCCTTTAACGGCACTTACTTTCCATGGTTGAACTTCAAAAGGCAACAAGAATTTACTTCCCGGCCATCAATTTTTTACAAGAACCAAGTCACCAATTTGGAAATGCCAAAGCTCGGCTCTTCACTTATTTGATATGCTGTCATTTCATGCGTTGCATTTCTGTAAAGCCTCTTCAGTCTTTTCTCTGATCATCGGCATTTCCACTGCATGGGGGATGGTGTCACCTACCATCCGATTCATGCACAATGTGCTAGATGACACTCCAGTGATAGTATGTGGAGTTAAACAGTACTCACGAAGGAAGGCATAGAGTGAGCAATCCGTGTTCTGACCATTAGCTAGTGCAATTCTTAGGACTTTATTAAAGTATGCATGAAAAGTTCTGCCTCATTGTTAGCCTGCGGCCAGCGGGCATGATTTTGCTATGGAGAACGCCTTGTGAAGCAAGGTAGTCTGCAAATTCCTGGCAAGAGAAGGGAGGACCATTGTCCATCCTGAGTTCCTTCAACAGTCCATGGTCTGTCCGGTGTTGATAGACTCTGAGATCTCTACTTCCAGGTACTTGGAAAAATCGTCTATTATAACAGCATGTGCCAGCCATCGGGCAGGCTGCTGAAGTCGGCACTTGCTCTCTACCAGGGAATAGGGGGAATGGTTTCAGTGATCAAAGGTTCAAGCAAATTTGGCAGACCAGCAACTTGGCACATTGAGCATTGTCTCACTGTGCGTCCCACTCAGTAATCTAAACGGGCGATCCAGACATTTTCACCGAAGCATGGACTTGGTCTTCACTACTCCCTGATGTGCTGACTGGGCTAAATCACCCACCTGTTTCTGCAGTGGTGCTGTAATATCGAGCAGAGGGCCTCTACGTAGACACCCTTCAGGAGACATGGCAAGTTCATGCCAGACGTTATATGATAACGACAATGTCAAACAAGCATCATTTGTTCGACATGAGGGATTGTGATGGAGGGTGAACCAGTTTCTGTAAACCATGGCTGAAATGGCCCACTGAAGACAGTCATCTGATTGGGTAGCGATGATAATGTCATCGTGTGAGATTGGCAGCAGCATTGACCGCTCTACCACTAACTGCATGTACTCTTTCACCTCTTCAGCCTCGGAGTCTTAATCAACAGTGGCTGGCCTCGCATGCCTCAAGAGGTAGCCCGCTAGGGTTAGAGATCCTGGAGGATATACTACGGTGAAACAGTATTCCTGTAATTGAAGTATTAATTTCTTAATCCTAGGAGGTGGTTTTGACTAGGATCCTGTGAATAGCAAGATCAATGGTTTGTGGTCTGTGTGCACTGTGTGCACTGTGAAAGGTTGGCCGTAGAGATAAAGGTGAAAATGGCGTCACCCCCAGTAGACCGCAATGGCTTCCTTCTCGATATGAGAGTAGCACTGTTCTGTATCTGTGAGATCACAACTGGCATATGCCACCAGGACCAATTCACGATCGTACTCTCTTTGCGAGAATACGTCTGCCAGGCCAGTGGGGCTGGCATTCATGGACAACTCTGATTCATGTCAAGGGTCAAAGTAAGCCAGCATGATCTGTGCTGGGTTGCTTTGTTTTGATGCTTGGAACACTTCCTCCTGAGCAAGTCCCCATCCCCAAACTGCATTTGCTTTGGTCAATTCCTGGAGAGAGGCTGTGAGTGTGGTCAAGTGTTGGAAAAATCACCCGCAGTATGTGATCATCCCAGGAAGCTGTGGGCTCCTGTAATGCAGGTTGGAGTTTGGGCTGAGTGAATGTATAGAGCCTTCAAGGGATCAGACATGAACCCCGTGTTCAGAGAACCGGTACCCAAAGAAAGCAATCTCTTGTTGAACAAAAATGAACTTTTACTGGTGTAAAGTGAGTCGGCTGTCCTGTAATCGTTAAAACGTGGCCTTCAGCCTGTCAAAATGTTGTTCGATGTTTGGGGCTGGGGCATGCACTAGGAAGTCGCTGCTGACATTAATGACCCCCTCAAGACCAGCAAATACGCCCCTGATAGTGTCCTGAAACACTTCAGCCACACTGGACATCCCAAAACTGAGGTGTTTGTATCTCCTTAGACCCACATGTGGGGAGAAAGTAGTGATGGCCGGGACTCCGAGCCAGGAACAGCTGATGGTATCCTGCTAGTAGAGCAAGGGTAGGTCGTAAGGCTCCACAGCTGCATCCACACCAATGCTAAAATTTAGCTTTCCTCTGCCATAACGTGATGAAGTTTGTAACCCACCCTAGATGGGTCAAGATTTTTACAAGGTACTCCACATTTAGGTTTTTCAAATGCTTGGTCTACTCTCTATACTAACTAGGATTCCAACCACTGTGTAGATGATAACCTGATTTATGGTCCTGATAAATTGCTAATTGATCACTTTTGTGACATACCAGGTAAGAAACATGTTGACTTCGCTGTAGAAGCAACCACAGAACATTATGTCGGTGGTTCAATATTTTAGTTTTTAATTAGACAAGGAGACTCACCTATTAAAATTGCCTCAGAGTACTACTTAGTCTATTTTAAATAATTTTTACCCACCAAACACACTCATCTGCAACTCACAGCCCTACACCTGCACTTCACATTATGGCTTGGGAACAAAAAGGTCTCTGTTAAAGAGCCCCTTGAAGGGTTCCCGTCGGGCATTGCAGCGCCGGTCCGATAATGAGCAAGCCCTATGATGAAGCATGACACCCATTCGGGTGTGTGAGTGCCCTAGTTCCAAAAGTAGCAGACTCCTGTTCCATCCTTTGGGTATACACACCGTCCTACCTGTAAATTTGCTCTCTTTATCCTAAAGGAACTGCATACCTTATTGATATATGCTAGGGGCTCGAAAGCTGGACCGATAAGCTCCCCCAGTCCCCTCGTCTTTGGCAATACATCTCTTCACTTTGCCAGATATAAAAGGATGCCTTCTGAGATTGATGTCTTGAAGGCTACAGCCAATTTCAATAAAAACATTAAAGACAAAAATAGATCATTTTGGTACACCAGTAACCATCAGTCATGTCTCCCTGGTATCGAAGTTGTGTGTTTTCAAAACAGGTGTAGCTAACTAATCTGATTGCTGCACAACAGCGTTTGTGATAAGACACTTAAAAAAATATGTCTGAAAACCTTGCAGGCGATCGATTGTCATCTTGCAAACCTAATGCTGTTAAATATGTGACTCAGTCAGCCATAGTCTACGAGGAGGGATTGATTTTCATATCCCTGATGCATTGATTACATTAAATATTCGCCAGATATTATATTTATGTATGTAATTACCTGAAGCACCTGTCGTAATGGCGAGATTAGCTCCACGAACAGAGGGGGGGGGCGGTTTCGGGCGTGTAGTAGTCAGCTCCTGTCATGTTTATGTCTGCTGCACAAGACAGAGTGCGTACAGTAGTAACGAAAACTCATCCTGGAAACGACTAGGTCCCAACGTTTTCTTCTTCTCTGACTGGCTGCATTGCGTGAAAGGGAGACAGCAGAAATGCGCCACATGTACAAAGATTTGGTGCATTTCTGTTGCCGCCTTGCGCTGGCATGCTGTGTGTTGCTTAGTGCTAATGCAGACATCTTTACACCATGGTGCAGGAGTGCCTGCGTTACGAGCAGGATTGTTTTTCTGCAGGAAGGTTAGAGGAATTTCCCTTTTTCTATGTGTGATGCAAAATGCAACACACAGAAAAAGGAAGTAACAAAGAAAAATAAAGATTTTTCTCCATGTTACACCTGGGTCTGGGAGACCTACCATTTTGATGCATTCCCAGATTTACAACTCTTTGCAAATCTGGGAATGCTCCAACATATATGGGCAGATGCATGGGAATGCCCACCCCTCACCCATGGAACGCCTCCAGCTGCAAGGTACCGCAAGACAGCGATACGCATTGCCTTAAATTAACTTGCATTAACTAAACCACGCAGAGCCACGCAAGGTGGCTTTGCGTGGCTTAGTAAATCCCAGTTTAAGCTTGCATTGCCTTGCACCACCTTGCGTGACACACGGGCAACACAAGCCCTTAGTATATCTGGCCCTTACTGTTTTATCAAGGGAAGCTTGGTTAACTCACATGGGTGAGGTAAGTCATTGTGTTCAATAGACATGGTAGAGAACCCCCATCTCTCCAGCAGCCAATCAGCAGCCACAGCCATGATGACCAGCTCTGTGGAAGGGAGCTTCGCACTCTGATCCCCAGTTGGTAGGGGCTGAGTACTCTCACCACACTACCCCTTTATTATTCACCCCATGAATTCAACAGGGCATTTTGTCCCTTTCACCCTGGAAAGGGTTCAAGCTTCGAGTGGGACCCAACCAGTGTACCTGAAGATGTAGCTCCAGCACAGACATGCTGGTAGCATTCAGGTTATGCTTTGTCCTCTGTCCACAACAGGTGCTCATGTTGCTTGTGCTTATAATTAAGAATGTTTTTATTATGTATTTTGGAGTCTTTATTTGGTTTAAGCTTATTTAATGGCATTGGTATTTGCTAAGGGAAGGTCTCCAATGAAATCTGGTCTAAGGAATTAGTAGCGGATGCCATACTTTGAAAGGAAATGGACCCCTCTTTATCTTTAGCAAGCCATGACATGCAACTCCCCCCCCCCCTCCCCCCATCATCACAGAATGGCCATTAGAAGGACAGAGCCACATGCCTTGTGCCTAATCAAACCCATTATTCTCAGAGAGCATTACTTGAAATTCCATAATTTAAAAGGGAAGAGGTCCCTGTGAAAGAAGGCCTTTTCTGTGCCAGCAACTTTGTCATTACAATAAGGGATCGACTTATGGTGCCTCCAGGGTCATATGTCAGCTATAACACCTGATTCATTACAGACTTCCAGTGCATAATGAATAAGTAAAAGGTGAAAAGGTGCCTGTCATATTTACTAATGGGCAGATATTACTCTTAGCACACTGCCTGAAAATATTGCTTTTTGAGGACACCATGCACTCAATCTCTCTCTCCCCTCTGTACCTCCATTTTATTCTGTAAATGATGTAGATTTCAGTGTGCAGTCACCTATGGCCAATATTGACTTCATCATCAAATGTTATATTTATGTTTTTATCCCATATCGTAAACATTCACCTGTGGCCTAGTTGGTCACTTGTAACATAGTGGTTATGTTCTTAGACTCTCAATCTGCAGGTTAAACGTTCAATTTATGATGTCGCCTTGGTCATGTGTACGCGCTGTGGTCTGGTTCTATAGAAAAAAATCCAACATTCAATACATCAAATATAGCTGTCATATTTATTGACTGGAGCACTTCCTAATGAACCAGAAGTCTGAGATGACAGAGACATGATAAGACCAGGAGTTTAACCACTGACCTGAGCAGTGAGAGTCAGAGAATTTACCCACTAGACCACAAGTAACTCTTCATAGTGTTCTGTCAAACATACTGCCAGAGGGGAAAGTACCCTAACAGCTACATCACTTACAGATTATAATGGAGGGATGGATACAGGGAGGTAGAGAGACCTTTTACATAATTCACAGAATATATTGTGGGGAGAGAGAGAGAGAGAGAGAGAGAGAGAGAGAGAGACCCACACCCACCCCTCGGGGTATATTTACAATGGGATATCGCCACAAGAACATCCCCTTACGGATGTTCTTGTGGCGATATCCCCTTATCCATATTTACAAAGTGGCATTAAGCGATTTAGCGCTGCCTTGTAAATAAGGTCTCTTTTCACACTTAACTTAGCAGGAAAGGGGCGTGCAGTGGGTGTTGCAGTGGTTTTGCTTTTGACACTGCCCCCTATTTACAAGGTTGGGGCAGCACCAAGAACTAAGACCAGGGAATATCTGGTCTTAGACTGGTGATTTGTTTCTTCTAATTTTTAGCTCTTTCCATGTGTGCTGCAGCACACATAGATAGAGCAAATCGCCTTACTAGATTGTGTTAATGTGCTGTAAGGTGTCCCTTCCTGCACATAATCAATTGCTCCTGCAGCAAAGGCATCCTTGCAACATGGCGCAAGGGTGCCTGCGGTGGCACTAGGCAGCTTTAACAGCAGCAGCACTAGGTGAAATACAGGGGTGCATTGTATTTTTGTAAATACAACGTATCCCTGTGCTTCAAAGATGACGGAGCGCAGTGTTACCAATTTTGGTATAACACCGCGCTCCAGCATATTTTTGTTAATATGCCTCCTTGTTTTCTGTCTTTGGGACTTTGATGCTCCAGTATTGGTTGTAGATCAACTATCAGATCTAGTATTGTTGCTGAGTCTAGTCTATATTTGTCATGGATTTCTTCCTCTGTCTGCTGAAACAGGGTTATGCGCACTCTGTAAATGCGTTCCTTTCTCTTCCTCCTTCTCTGTGCTGCAGCTTGAATACGCATCCTCCTTGCTATGACATACAGCGCTGCCATTGTGAAAGAAACTGAGGCACTCTGGGCCTGTTTAAATAGGTTGCAGCTGGTTACCACCTAGCCTGAGTTGGTGGTAAATTGAAAGTGTAAAATTGTGATTTTTGACTCATTCGCAATTAGCGAATGTTTCATACATTGTTTTGTGCATATGCAATTTGTGAGCACCATTTTTGCGAATTCGCAATTTTAGACTCTCCAATTGCGAATTCGCAAATGGAAATTCGCAGATTTGTTGATTTGCAAAATTGCAATTCGCAATTTTTTGCGAACACCGATTTTTTAATGGTGAAAACTTTCATACATTGAAACAAGCTATTATGCATTCGCAAATCCCCTATTTTTGTGGCTATTATCACCATCCTTGGACACCTTATACGATGCAATTGTCGGTTGGAGAAACCAGGCTTTTTATTGCAGAAAATGTACTTCGTATGTTTTAGGTGTTATATATTTTTGTCTCTATGTACTGCAAGTTAAGTGAACAAGTGAGTTCATTCACATAAACAATCGGGTGTTTATAGAGGGGTAATGTTATTTTATAACATCCGTCTGTATGGTCTGTTGGGTATGATCAGATTATCGGTTTATCCTAACCTGTCCACATTGTGCTATAACTTGACTACATTGATCTTCCGCCTTGCAGTGTACACCTTGATACCCCTTGTCTTACTGGGACTTTTCTTTGGTTATAGGTTGTTGCTTATTTACTTGATTGGATTATAATTATAACAGTGCTCATAATGGGACGTCTGGCTGTTCTAGATTGATTTTTGGTAAGATGATATATATAATTTTTGATGTGCACGACCTCTTAACAGCTGTGTCACCAGTTTTGCATAATTCAGTACTGGCATTTTGTGATGGAAATTACGAACACCAGACTATTTTGCAGGTGTAATGGTTCTGATTAGCTCAGTAGGTTACCCCCCTATAAGGGGGTGTCACTTGTTTGTCCATCAGGTTCTAATGTAACATAAGTGAAAGATATGTTATCTGTCATTACAGCTTTTACATTATGCATAACCTAATTAGACCACTACTACATTAATCATAAACTTTTAAGAAAGATTAATGGTATGTTCTCTCGGAAAGGCTTTGTTGGCTCTGTTTCTCTTCAGCATATCTTTTCTTCTATAATTACAGAATACCTTACAAGGAATTAAACTCTTAACCTGCCTAACATATACAGTGGCAGAGCTGGGTATTATCTAAGTGGAATTTGTATTATTCAGTTACTGAGTGATCACTATTTCTAATCAAACGGCGTTACAACATAATACAATGTAAGTGCAGAGCATATGCGTTCCGAAATTCAATTTAATTTCAGCTTACGTCACATTTACAAAACCGCCTCTAACCTTTTTTCTTCGCGTTGTAGTTTTTATCGGATGGGCATAAGTTTCCTGCAAGGGAATCCCAGAATCAAAATATACTTCATGGAGAGAGTCTTACTCCACCTATATTTATTGGTGGGTATTTTATTGAACGTTTTCTGCATTAGATCTCCGTGTGATTTAACACACTTACCTGGTACTTCCTTTGTTGCCTCTCTGACATGAGGGCACGGTATTTCTGGCTTGATACTTACTTTCACCACGATGTTTTTGACATCCTCTTGTCTCTCAAATCTCTGGTTCCTTTGGTTTTTCCTCCACTCTCCTCCTTCATTCTTTTCTTTCATTCCTTCTCAGCTTGAAGCCCCTAAGGGTCAATTTTACTTCGTCCCTTTCCTTTTCTTTTCTTTGCACTAATGGATAATGGACTGTAATGTATTAACATAACTTGGTATATTAATATGACGATACTGTAAGAAATGAATGAGGGTTTTTTTCGGTTGTATCTGGTGCCAGCTTGGACCTGTTTGACCAATCCCCCTCGCTATTGGTATTCACCAAATATTAATGTATCGTGTGTACGATGTAAACAGGAGCTTTTACTGTTCTTTGTCGTCTTCTGTATATGTGGACTTTGAATTAATCCACACTTCTCTATGTAAAAATTGTTTTGTATACTTGTTGTAAGTCATGTTTTTATATTTGTATATTTTATCTGTTTATATCTAACAGCCCTGAAGAAGTCCCACAAGGGGACGAAACGCATCAGCTGTTCTGTGTGTTGAATGCTGCATCTCAGCAACGTGATATGAAAAAGAAACAATAAAAGAGAAAGAAAAAAAAGAATAAATTCAAGAACTTTCTTTCTTTGATATGGACGCTAAAATGATCTTCTTTGGCCAAAGTGTTTTTGAGTGGTGCACCTAAGCTTTGGTTTTGAATTGTCAAGTTCCTGTTGGAACAAGTACTGTGATGGTGGGTACTATACAGTGTGCACACAGATCCCACTGAACATAAGGGACGTTACGCAAGGAGTATAAAAACAGGTTAGGTGCTGTTAATTGGAAGATTCCACTGTCAGGTTCTCCTTTTTTTATGTAGTTTTGCGATGTGCAGCATTTGAGAATGCAAAATAGCTTGATACATCTGGCCCCATGTCTATGAGTCCGAGTACTGAAGCCAGTGGTTTCTATTTTGAATACACTGACTTAGCATGCACAAGATAGGGGATAAGGACAACTTCCCTAGACAATGAAAGTGTATTTCCTGCATTCGTGTGGAGGGTGGAGTGCAGACACTGAGTGAGTAAACATTTCATGGAGACTTTGTTAGCAAGGGATTAATGATTAGTTCATTGCCATTTGGTAGATGGAAGAGGTGGGTGGTGAGTCAGCAATTTCTGTTGTTCAGAGGTGAGCAAGTTTCTAGGCTTGGCCTGCTCTTTTGTCTGTTCCTAATTACTACGTTTGAAAGGCTTATGATGGCCTGGTGCAGAACAAATACTCTTCATTGTGTCCATCTAGTTGATGTTACTGGATGGAGACAGCACCAGCGCCATCATCACGTGGCATAAAGGCTCTGCCTGGAGAACAGCCTCAGAAGGAAACTTGCAAAGAAAACCAACCTGAACCATCTCTAAAGTTTGAGGCAGTAGATCCATATCCCATGTCTGGAAAATGTGGATAAAACTGGGATCCAAACCATGCCATTTTGTTATATTCCTATGTTTAATTGACCAAGGAACAACATCTGAAGTCTGAATTTTGTGCTTGAGGAGTTGAGCGTCTGCATGGTGCCTAGAACCCTACTTGCCTGTAGAGAGGGTGAAGGAGTGTGCCTAGCCCTGCGAGAAAAGAGACTGTCAAAGAGGAGAATCCTAGCTTGACCCTGGAGAACCCATATAAAGTAGATGGTATCAGAAAGTATAGTCAGGAGCAGCCCATATTGTTCCTGGGCCTCTTGGTCTCGCTGGACAGTTCCTATTTGAGAACTGCCCAAAAGACAATACCAAATCAAGCGTAGTTGTCAGCCACTGTGGACCGTGAACTAGTGCTGCCATCACTAATGCCAGAAGAGCAAGACGGCACCTCACCGCTGTGCATAAAAGGACTGAGATGCCCACCAATAGAGTTGAGCACAGAGACTTAAGACTTTCTGCCCAAAGTAAATCAAGGGTAAGAACATGTGTCTGAGATGTGTTCTAAGGTCCATAGGGATAACAGTAAGAATCTGTACTTCTGCCTAATTCTTTCCTCTTCCACTAGATACGGGGATTGTAGTTCCCTGAGCTACCCAAGTGAGCAAAGGATACCAGAGCATATTGGTGCAGTGCCTTCAGTAGAACAAAATCACAGTTACAACCTTGTATTTTCTTACCATAAATTGAATTGTGTGGCATTTAGTTCTGTTGTGTGAAAAAGTCACAGATTTTCTGAAAGTTAAACACTGGGACGGACATTGTTAATTTGTCTTTTGGGTGATTGTTGAGAGCTCTTGCGCTCCACACTACCTCTCCGAGAAGCCTGTGACTGTTCATCCTTGGTACTCTAAGAGTAAAGTGCGGAAAGGTTTGTACTTGGCCACTTTGCAGGGCCATATTAGGATGCCCCCCCTTAATACCACTCACAAATGACTTCATCTACTATGTTTGGGGTCCTGTAGACCCTGTCTATCCTGTGCTCCCCTGAATGGAGTCTGAGAGTCCTGGCACAGCTAGAACCACTGCTTGAGCCATGCTTTTAGTGCATTACACAGTTAGCACCTCTCTTTTGGCACGCCCCTTACAATGCCCTCAATTCAACTTCTTTTCTCCCCTGGCTGTATTTTTGCTCCTGCTGTTTTTTAGATGAACTGGAGCTACGTAACATGGACAAGATTCTATAAACTATCTCCCTGGATTACCCACTGTCTGGCATCACTGATTGTAAGTGAATGTGGCTGAAATTGCCACTACCTTCTTGAGATAGGATGAATGGCATTCTATATGCTCTCACCCCTAGAGTAGCATCATCTGACATCACTCAAGTGCACTGGTGGAGAAAATTAACTGGAACGGGTTCTTAAATAACAGGTACGAGACCAAAAATCAAACCCCTGCTCATCACAATAGAGGGCTGTCTTTTTCTAAACCCAAAGTCTAGAATGCACAAGAAAGCAACTAATAGCAGAGTGTTCATGCACAAAATCTCAGGCGACCAGAGTTTCTATCTTAATTGTGGGCTTTCCTGCATGTCATCTGCAGAGGGTCTGAGAAAACTGATTTTGACTTAAAACATGAACCATCTGCAACATTTAACTAGCTCGAAGTCCGTCGGCCAACGTGACGCGGGAGCCGGACCATCATTGCTCTCCAGCTCCTTCCTCATAGCCTGATGGGATGGTTCCGCACTTCCCTACTTTTCCCAGAGCCGGAGCATCCCCTGCCCAGCTTTGTGCATTTTACGAGGCGCTGAACAGCATCTTTGGGCAGCCTGACTCCTCAGATGTGCCTTTGGGCCACACGGACTCAGCTGGGGGCCCTGGGCCTTCGATGCCGGTGGCTCTGGCCTCGGAGCTGCAGAGTCCCCAAGGTTCCAAGCCTGGATCCGGATTGGTGCCGATCGACCTCACGGTACCTTCTCCGGCACCACTTCCAGTGACGACGCCCCGACGTTGGTTGCTCCTCCAACCGTCGTCGACCCCAGCCTCCACCCCCATTTGGACACGTTGCTAGACCAACGTCAGTACCGGCGCCCAAGGGTACTTTTGCACGGGTGTTCATCCCTGATGTTCCCTATCGCCCTGAGTAACAGCCGGAGGAGAGTGAGGAGGATTGGGAGGGGTCTGTTGACCCTCTAGCGGATCAACTTGAGGAGCTGGACTGGTGAGAGGATTTGGGTGATGCCAGTGGTCTGGACACAAACTCAGACCTTGGTATGCTTTCTCCCCCTACCGTGGCTATGGAGGAGGGAGCTTCCAACACTGTGGTGTTGCGTAGGGCAGCTGAGGCCTAGGGCCTCGAGCTTCCTACAGAGACTGTCAGGACTAACCTCCTGACTGAGGTGCTTCAGCCAGCAGCAGCCTCTTGGAGACCCTGCTGCCTTTTAATGAGTCTCTCACTGACATCCTACTGGGCACATGGTCCAAGCCCAGCACTGGGGCTCCTGTGGACAATATGATTGCCCGATGCCACCGCCCAACCCCAGGTGATCCACTTTTCCTCTCCCAACAGCCTATCCCTGAGAGCTTGGTGGTCCAAGCGTCATCCGCAAAAGGTGCATTCCCTTCTGCTCCTCCAGATAGGTAATCCAAGAAGCTGGACCAACTTGGGAAGAAGATGTTTTCTTACGACAGCTTAGGACAGTGGTCAGTGAAAACCTCATGTTTCTTGGGCCATCATACACACACGGTGTGGGATACGGTTGCACAAGTGCTGCCACAGTGCCCGGAGGAGGCCCGGGCTGTGCTCACCCGTGCTGTTGCTGAGGGTCAAGATGCAGGTAAGTTCGGTGTGGGCTGGATACCGCCGACTCACTGGGTAGGACGGTTTCTGGGGTCGGTAGCCCTGAGGCTCTACACCTGGCTGAGAACATCTGGCTTCTCTGGGGATGTCCAATCCACACTTCTGTACATGCCCTTTGATGGCCGTCGCCTGTTTGTTGACAAGGTGGCGAACTTTAGGGCCACGACCAGATCCTTGGGCCTCGCAGCAACTTCTCGCCCCATACAGTCTGTCTTTCGCCCCTTTTGTTGCCACCCAGAACCACTGGGCTGTGTAAGCTACCCCGCCTATTCATGGTCGGGGAAGTTGGGCCCAGTGTTGCGAGTCTGGGGGTCAGCGGGTTGACCAGTCCACCAATGCCCCACCTGGAGTAGCCTCCTAACCTTCCTAGTCCGACTTTTCAGGGCCACCAGTTGCCAGTGGGTGGCAGAATCCACCATCACCTCCCCCACTGGCACAATATCATGTCGGACAGGTGGGTTTTGCAGATAGTCCAATGGGGCTACTCCCTCCCCTTCGAGACTACCCCTCCCTCCATGCCACCAATACTCCATTGCATGTCGGAGTATCACTTGGCCCTTCTCCGCCAGGAAGTTACGGCTCTCTTAGCCAAGGGAGCTATTGAATGAGTCCCTGTGCCAGAATTTGGTCGTGGTTGCTACTCCCACTACTCCCTGGTACCGGGTAGGCCACGAGCATTTTCAGTTTACCCTGCTTCCCTTTGGCCTTACCAGTGCCCCTCAGGTGTTCTCGAAAGTGATGGCAGTGGTTGCAGCTCATATGTGCACATCATGGGTTCCAGTCTTCACTTACTCGATGACTGGCTGTTGAAGGCAGGCTCGCACATACAGGCTACAGCGGACCTCCTGCATCCACTGGGGTTCACCATCAATGTGCTGATTTCGCACATGATTCCCTCTCAGAAGCTCCTTTTCATCTAAGCAGTTCTGGATACAGCGTAGTTTCGGGCTTATCATCATGAGCAGCAAGTCCAGGATATTCAGGCTATGATACTGATGTTTCAGCCTCTATCATGGATTTCGTGAGAATGATTCTGAGACTGCTGAGCCTCATGGTCTTGTGGCCTGCTGGATCCTGCTGGTAGATCATGCTAGATGGCATATGCGGGCTCTGCAGTGGGACTTGAAGTTCCAGTGGGTGCACCATCAGGGCAAGTTTTCAGATGTTGTCCGGATCTCAGAGGGGACTGTGAGTCAGTTGCAGTGGTGGCTAACGAACCAAGATTGGGTCAGCGGCAGATCCCTCTCCCATCCTCAACCAGAGTTCACAGTGGTTACGGATGCTTCACTCCTGGGATGGGGTGGCCACATGGGAGAGGCAAAGTTCAGGGGCATCTGTCCTCCGGGGGAGTCCGGGCTCCACATCAACCGTATAGAGCTCTGGGTGATTCGTCATTGTCTTGAACTGAAGGCATTCCTTCCTTCTGTCAAAAGAAGAGTAGTTCAGGGACAACAACCCCCGCCATGGGGTACTGCAAAAAACAGGGCGGGGTGGGGTCATGGACCCTATGTCAAGAGGCTCTTTGCCTTTGGACATGGCTGGAACATCAGGGCATATTCCTGGTGGTTTAACACCTGAATGCCAGGGTGGACGAACTCAGCTGCAGGTGCATGATGGATCACGAATGTCGTCTTCACTCGGAGGTGGTGCAAGGTCTCTTTCAGCAGTGGGGAGAGCCTTGGTTAGATTTATTCACCACCTGAGAGAAAGTGCAATGTCAGCAGTTTTGCGCATTGGCGTTTCCAAGGCGGCACTTGCTTGGCGACGCCTTGTGACGCGAGTGGAACTGCAGCCTCCTGACGCCTTTCTCCCTGTACCACTTCTACCCAGAGTGCTGAAGAAGATCAAGCACATCCGGTCCCAAGTAATTCTTGTGGCTCCGACCTGGGAGCGAAGAGTCTGGTACCCCGAGCTCTTGAGCATGGCCATCGATCCTCCAATCAGAATGCCTCTTCAGGATCTTATGTCACAGCAGCAGGGGACAGTTCTCCACCCAAACCTCTCCAGTCACCACCTCCTTGCGTGGAGATTGAGCAGAGACAGGTGACAGCTTTTGACCTTCCTCCCGAAGTCTGTAACGTCATCTTGGCAGCCAGGCGTCCCTCCACTAAAATGGAATACGCCTGTATATGGAACAAATTTGTGGCATGGTAAACAGCAAAGGCTGTGGATCCCCTTTATGCCCTACTTTCAGAGGTTCTCCTCTTCAATCTCTCTTTGGCCCAGCAGGGCACTGCTCTGGGCATTCTTAAAGGCTATCTTTCGGCTATTTTGACATTTCTTTGCCTTCCTGATCAGCCTCCTCTTTTCAAGTCCCCTATCGTTAACAGGTTTCTAAAGGACATTACTCACCTCTTTCCTTCTTCTCCTTTCATAATGCCTCAGTGGGACTGGAAAGTTGTTCTCACTTATCTTATGTGTGCCCACTTTGAGCCATTACATAATTGTCCTCTTCGCCTCCCTACTTCAAAGACTGCTTTCCTGCTTGCCATCACATCTGCACGCAGGGTGAGTGAGCTTTAGGCTCTTTCTTCCAAACCTCCCTTTCTTACTGTCCATTTGGACAAATTGGTCCTTTGTACTAGGCCTTCTTTTCTGCCCAAAGTGGTTACCTCTTTCCACATCCAGACCATCACATTGCCCACCTTTTTCCCACCTCCGCACTCTTCCAAAGAGTAGGAGAGACTCCACATTCTGGACCCAAAACGTGCGTTGTCCTTCTACCTTGACCGCAGTAAAGACTTCCGGGTGGACAATCAACGTTACATGGGTTATGTGGGTGCAAAGAAAGGTCGGGCAGTGCACAAACATACCATCTCTCAATGGGTTGTCTTATGCATCAACATCTGTTATTCTTTGGCAAAGAAGGAACCTCCAGTAGGACTGGGCGCCCACTCTACCAGGGTGATGGCAGCCATTACTGCTTTGGGACGTGGAATTCCCATGGTTGACATCTGCCAGGCAGCCACGTGGGCATCCCTGCACACGTTCACGAAACATTACTGCCTGACAGCCAAGTCCGGAGAGATAACTTTTTCGGCCGCTCTGTTCTCCAGGACTTCCTGGTGTGAACTTAGTTCGCAGGCCCACCACCGGGGTTGGCATTGCTGGGGTATCTATTCTAAGGTAAGGATCTATAATTACGGTGTCTTTCAGATGAACAAGTTACTTACCTTCAGTAACGATGTATCTGTAAGAGACATATGTCGTGTAGATTCTTTACAGCCCCACCCATCCTCCCCGTTCTGCGATCTGACTTCTAGGGATAGGGACTCCCTTCCTGGGGCCTAGTTATGTTCACCAGTCGTCAGTGTCTTGCATGGCTCTACGCTTCTGGCATGGAAAGTTGTTCCGAACTGAGACCAGTGCGCAGGGGCGGCATCTAAGTAGACACTGCAACATCATCCCGGTGACCACGATGCTGACGGCAGACGGAGAGTCAACGGACGCCACATACCGATGCGCAGGGGTACTGCTATGAAATAATTTCTCCAGATCCAGTCTGACACCTGGGGGTAATTCTAAGGTAAGGAATCCATAACTACATATGTCTTTTACAGACACATTGTTACCAAAGGTAAGTAACTTGTTCATTATGTTTACATGCTGTAGAACAGAGAATAAATTGTTGCATTTAGTATAGGTTTGGGTGGAACGTAGAATGGAAGCAATGTACCCTTGCTAGAAGTTAAAGTCAGAACCAAGTCAGAGGGGGACACTAAGAATTGCCTTTGTTGATTAGTTCAGCATGTGTGATGTTTCGAATATATTTGCTTTGATATCCATATGCATCGTTATACTTAGGTTCAGACTTTTCTTTTAAATGCAGACTGCTTGATCTGGCTTCTCATTGTACCTGCTGGGGGCTTATATGTCCTTTTAGTACTTTAAGTGGGATGAAAATGTTACATTTATTTTAAATATTTTTTATAAAGTTTAATACAATATTTTGTGATAAATTAATATTGATTTTTTTGTTTATGACTTTTAACATTAAATTAAGTCTTATTTTTAATAAAAAGTCAAAATTAATTAATTTATGTTCATATTATTTGCTATGAGGTTCTATTTTAAGTCACTGCCTCAATTATTTTCTATTAGTCAGTGTTGCAGTACAATGGTTGACCATCTGTGATACTGGATTATCTCCAGATCTGAGCTGCAGTACATTTACTCCTGTTTGGGACCCTTTTTAGATGTTGTAACTTTAGAAGTGTAATTTGTGAATAGCAATTTGCTTACTTTTTTGTGTGGAAATTGTATGTCCCTCCTTAAACTCCTTTTTAGCTGTCCTTAAGCCACCCCTTCCTACTCGTTCTTAAACCCCTCCCATTTCGTGATAAGTATTCCCTTTTTTTAGCTGCTCCCTTGGTCCCTCCCACATTTAAATCTAAGGGGCAGATTACGATGTCAGTCGGAAAGGCTCGGAACGGCATTTGGTTAGTCCGAATCCGATTTGGAAGCTTTGTTTCTGACCGTTTTAGAGACATTTCCGACCGACCGATTATGGTGGTCGGAAACTATTCGGACTGTCCAACTCGGTTCCAACCCGCGTCCAAATGGCATTCGGAGACACCGAGCCATTGGGAGCCGAATCTTATCTCTCCCCGTGCTGCGTTTCCGACAGATCGATTGTGAAGTCAGATTCGGACATCCTTTCTGAATCGGTCTTTCTGACACGGATCGGCTGTCGGAATCCGACTTTGGACAGGCCCACCCCTTCACAAAGAGGCCTCTGGTTGGGGCCCGAGGGTATCCAAGGGACCCCCCTTACCAATCATGCACAGTGTGGCAGGCACCATGGGGTGCCTGCCACTGGGTGCACGGTTTTAAGGCACCACCCCACTGTTCAATGAGAGCCTGTGTAGTCGGTCGGATCACGGGCTCGAATTGAAATCAATGGGAGTCTGACTGAACGGTGTTCGGATCCATTGTAATCAGTGGGTTGGACTCCCTGAACCCGAGTCAGTCGGAAACCATTCCGAAACTGATTGGGTCGGAGCGGTGGAGATTTACACTCATTGATTTGTGAATTGCATTGCAGAAACAGGACTATGAATTACTACCTTATGTCCTACAAAATGCATTTAGTGAATCAGGCTCTGAATGTTTAAGGTATGTTTGGAATTTGTCTTGTCAAACATTTTGTAAGGTCTGTAGTGAGGGCCCATACTGTTTTGTTCTCACTTTTAAACTGCCTTTTATTTTTAGAATCTAACATTTTATTGCTTGGTGTTTGGGGTGTTTGCAACACTAGGTAAGAAGAATGAGGTAATTCAATACTTGGTCGAAGAGTATTGCCTGGAGATTTTCAAAGAGTTTTGTCACTGCTTGTTTTTATGTCTTTCCACCAACAGCTTAAAATAATCCATTATCAGAATGTATTTTATCTAGTAAGGCCTTAATGTATCTTTCAAGCCAACACATCACTATAACAAGAAATGAAGTGTTGCAGCTAATTAGGCAGTAATACCTTCAAAGGAAATGTATCTTGTGGGCCTTATTTACAAGAAAGTGATGCAGCGCAGCACTGCAAGGCATTTGGCTGTGCCGCGCTGCTTCACTTTCAAAGCAAAGGAATGCGACATATTTACAACAATATGTCACAGTACAGGACTTTCCCTTGCGCTGATGCACAATTGGCTGCAATGCACCAACACAGGCACCCTTGCGCCATGGTGCAATGGTGTCTGCATTTTAGGAAGGTGTCCCTTCCTGCACAAAGTCTATCATGTGAGGTGGTTTCCTCTTTCTAATTGTGCTGCAGAATGCAGCACACATAGAAAGAGGAAAGGATGAGGAGAACTATAAGTATTTCTACTCGTTCTGCATCCTTACGCTTCCCCTCGGGAGGCGTAGGGTTCTGTCGCATTACCAGGTTAATGAAATGTTGTAAATCTGGGAGTACCGTAGAATCCATGGGTGTTGTGTGGGAACACCCACAGTAACATCCATGGCACGCCCCTTTCACGCAAAGTGCTGCGTGAAAAGGGGCCATATTTACAAGGCAACAAAAAGCCACACAGGCTGGCTTTAGGTGGCCTTGTAAATATGGAGCACCACACTGTGCCTCCGGTACATTAAAAAACTGTGATTCACCAGTGGCTCTTCTCTCTTTCCCATTTTAAAGATGATATTGTGTTTGATTTTTCTGATATATTATCAGTGATGAGTGTGTGGCATTTTTTCAATGTAAGCAAAGGTGTCCAAATAGTGTTTTTTGGTTGATTAGGTGTCAAACTTACCTACTCTTATGGAATGGGCGAAGACCTCAATTAACTCACCCTTGCCTGAGAGTATTGTGTTAGTCTGAGTCAGGATGTGTGTTGTTGTCTGTACCCTGTTATTTGAAGGGAGTGGAGTATTTGGTGGCCAGTTTAGAGGGTGAGTAGCTCATTACCTCACATTGGCTCACTCTGTACGGTTAAGATTATGTTTGCGAATAATTGTTGAACTTTGCGTAGTTGTGCTTTGTGAACTGTTTTGTAAAAACTTTGCTAAGTGCGTGAAGATGAATTTTTTTTTTTAAAGTGGGAGAAAACACTACTAAAAGAATGTTTTCCCAGGAGGAAACATCAGGAAAGCCTAAATTTGGTAGCTTTGGTAGAGATCTTTTGCAAAAGGTATGCAAGCAATCTCTGGATGGATGACCCAAAACTTCCTTCAGCTTAATGCAACCAAAACTGAAATCTTGTTGTTTGGTAAAGCCCAAACCCTGTGGTCTCCCGACTAGTGGCCTGCAGATCTGGGTCCAGCCCCCACCCCCAAATATGTGGCTAAAAACCCGGGTGTCCGACGGGACAACTACCTAACTATGAGAGACCAAGTTTGGCCACCACAGGTACCTGTTTCCACACATTGAGCCTCCTCCGTAGAGTATTCAATCTCCTTCCCTTAACTGTCCGCAGGACCTTAATACAGGCCTTAATTATTAGCCGCCTCAATTACTGCAATGCCCTTCTTATGTCTGCCAGTGAAGCTATGCTGAACAGACTGAAGGTGGTTCAGAATACAGCAGCCCGTTTGGCTCTTAACATGCCCCTTGGGATACCTTCCTGGCCATTGTTACGGCAGCTTCACTGGGTTCCTATCCACCAGAGAATCAAGTTTAAAATGTGCAATCTAGTCCACAAGTCACTACATGGCAAAGGCCCTAGTTATCGTGCCGAAAAATTTAAATACTACCTGCCTGGAAGATCTCTTTGCTCGGGTGACAAAGCTTTGCTGGCCCTTTCCCCTTACAGAAAACGTAGGGCAGGGGGCAAAGCTTTTACTTATATTGCCCCCATGTAGTAGAATCAACTGCCCATCCAATTACTGAAGTGCACCAATCCTCTCCACTTCAGGAAACTCCTAAAGACTAAATTGTTTCAGTAATTGCCCTACCTAGCCCTACATACTCCACTCCTTAGCGCGGAGATACCCCTTCGGGGGTGATTCCTGCGCTTTACAAATTCAATAAATAAATACTCAATTTGGCTAAATAATTCTTGCTAAAATATTTTTGCTAGACAATTCTTAACAAAGAGGCTTTTGCTGGAAACCATTGACAAGAGACAGTGTTACACAAGCTTTCCATCTTCACAAAGTGCAAAAGTCATTAATGTGGAACAGTTTTGTTGTCACAATTTTGTTTCTCACACCAGTAGTTAACATCGGTCTTGACGATGAAAATAAGTCTTTTTGTGCGCAAATCAGTACTAGGTGCCTAATTCTCGATCAATTTTGGAGGTGTTTTAAGTGGGGAAAAAAGAGTGCAGGTATACACCCAAATAAGCTGTGCAGCTTGGGTGGGGCTAAATACAAACATTTAATGGGCTCAAGATTGAAGGCTGTTGCAACTGGCACGTTCTAGTTGGCTAGCGGGATTCCCCGAACAGGCAGATGCACCACTCCCATCAAGGGCAGGTGATTACACACACTGTACAACCCTCACTCGCGCTTGGGTAGCTACACTGAGCAGTCAGGTGTCCTACAGAAATAATGTGTAAAGCAAGAACACACAGCACGCAAACACAATAAATATTCGGCTTAACACAAAAGAGAGACTTCAAACGTGATCTTGAGAAATGCAGTTTATATTCAACACACATTCAACAATGCATCATGAGTACCATGGGATTCTGGGTATAAATCACACTTGTAAGATTACCAGCCCAATTTGTGTTGATCAGATATCGGTAATATGCACACATGGGAAATGTCCTGTGCTAAACCCCAAACAGCACCCTTATGTGGTCCGACACGTTGTCAGCCCCCGGCCCACCCTCAAAATAATAAGGCAATTTAACATGGATATAGGGTGCACCCTAGGCTACAGCGGTATCAATAATATGTACATACACTGAATTATATCACTTTTAGCAGCACCACGGGACAAGGCCACGCGGGTCAACCCACTATTGAAATGTAAAGCGCTGTTAGCAAAAGAACAACGTATAAACTAACTTCCCTAACCAACGTCATTAAACACAGGAGTTCCACAAACGGTCACTCCCGCACACTCGCTTTGCACTGCTTGCGCAATGCAACAACTACCAGCACAGTCCGTATGGGCACTTTCACACTCACAAGCTAGTCCAAACACCCTGATGGGATGCCACTGATACCAAGCAGGTCAATAGGTAACACTCTGCAGACCCAGTGGCTTCAAGTCTCCCACCACACTCCAATTCTTCCCTACTGTACCAGGCACGCTGTATGGAAGTTCACCAGCCACTCCCGCCAGACACAAGGCAATTCATGGCTGAGGACACACCTCATCTGGATCCCCAGAAAGCAGGTGGGGATAGACAATGAGCATAAACAAGCGGTAGACGTAAACAAATGGATTCTTGGTGCCACTCAGGCAATTCGCCAACAAGTTGCAAAGCAGAAACGGTTCAACAATTTGTTACAAACAGGGGTATACCAGGGCCTTCATGCACCAGCCCAGTTCTATGAAGCAAAGGGGCGGCCATGCAGTCTCTTGACCTGCTCCCAAACCTCGGAAATGTCACACCAGCCTAGTCAATTCCTCTCACTCCAACCTGGCATCACAAAGTCTTTAGAGAGGTCAGATGAAGAGAGGGCAGTTGGTCCACTGTGATGGGGCCAGTGAGGGAACAAACAGTGAATGGGGAACAACACACAGGGGAGCCTCTCAGCTTCAGGAAGCACCCCTTCTGGTACACTTTGATCCAGGTTGTGTCCCGACAATCTGGGTACAGGGTCTGGCACACAACAAGATGAGTCACACCAGATACTTTAGGTTACACGAAGTAAGTGTGCAATTCCGTACCTCCCTGGAAATGAGGCATTATGTCCGGCACACCTTGATGCCAGTTGCTCCAGATGATTCCGGAGACACACAGGCACAATGTTCAGCCAAGCCTCATGAGGTAGAATGAGGTAGAGTGAGACTCAGCAATAGGTATGCCCCCACTTCTGAGGGCTCCTATCTGTGAAATTGACACTGCATGCATTGAGCATGTAGTTGTGCTGGGGCACGAGAGAAATGTGGCACAGTCGACAAAGCGGGCCACTTTGGATCCCGCAACTGGTGAATCCGTTCACCACCAATAAGACACTTATGCATTCCGGGGTCCCTGTAGTACAGGACCCCACTTCACCTTAGATGCAGGCAACGTCTTGAGCTCCACAATAGCCTCTCTGATCTCCAGGCACGAGTTTGTAGTTCCAAGCTCACACCGCGCTGTCAAGCTTTCAGCAGGTGATGTGGGCACTGAGTGCACCGCTCTCCTGATATCCCCAGTAGGTGGTGTGGGTCCCTTGTAGGAGATCTTTGATATCCCTGAGACCTCAGAGAGAACAGGAGACCTGCCAGTTGGTCCTTGGGAGCCCAATTCAGGGAGCAACATGTCAGCAAGTAGTTGGCCCAGTCCAGCCACTATTTTGGAAGGCACATGGTCCTTTCCTCTGGCAGTTATCCTCCTTCTGCACAACCAAGTCCTCTGGAAATGTGCACCATGCAGTCCAGGTCCTCTGTTTATATGTTACCAAAATTGATTTACCCCTTCCGTGGTTGGCACTGGGCAGTTATATCCCATTGGGCCTTTGAAGTTGGGGGATGGTTTAAAGGGCATTCCTTTGAACCACAGATGTGTCTCCTAAATTTCCGTCCTGTCTAGCAGAAGGCAGCGGAATGCAGATCTCTGTCTTTACGGGGGCAGTGATCTTGCCTCAGAGGTCAGGTGTCACAATCTTCACCCCCCCCCAAATATTCCAGCAGACTGGCAAATGACAAAGGTCGTAGAGAACAATGAGAGAGCTAGGGAGGCGTAGGGTGCGTCCGTATCCCCTGTATATATATCAGTTTTATCAAAGTTGGACGAACCCAAAGGTGTTGGTACGGTCACTGTTAGACAGTGCTTGGGAACCCACTAGGTAAGTTAAAAGACCCCTCACACACCAACCTAGTTGGTGTCATGCTTCATCATTGGGGTCCCAACCGGGTGGCCGAATGCCCCCCGGTTGTGCTACGACGCCTGACTACAGCGGAGCTGGTGTGGTGCAAGGGTGTGATGTAGTGAAAGTTTTAAAAATATCTCTGAGAATCCTTGCCGTGGGAAATTTATTGTTGGCGGCTCAGGATATGTTAAAAATAAATAAAACGATGTGGTGCAACTATGAAAGAAATTAGTTTCTAATAGTTGTATGTGTTGTAGGTCTACATGTTTCAGCCCTCATCGAGGTGTCAGGGGCTTTCGTCAGGACCAGTGAGTGCAGTGAGTGGCAAAGTGAAGGGTCCACACACCTTAGCGAGTGTGTAGGTAATAAACCTTTTTAATTTGTTCACCCTTCACGTGGCACCCTTCACTTTGCCACTCACTGCACTCACTGGTCCTGACGAAAGCCACTGACACCTCGATTAGGGCTGAAACATGTAGACCTACAACACATACAACTATTAGAAACTAATTTCTTTCGTAGTTGCACCACATAATTTTATTTATTTTTAACATATCCTGAGCCGCCAACAATAAATTTCCCACGGCAAGGATTCTCAGAGATATTTTTAAAACTTTCACTACATCACACCCTTGCACCAAGCACTGTCTAACAGTGATCGTACCAACACCTTTGGGTTCGTCCAACTTTGATAAAACTGAAAAGACAAAGGTCGCCTATTTTAATTGCATGCCCAATGGTTTATGGCTGTTGCTGGAGAATGCCCAGATGTGCTCTCCCGCCTCTTGTGTTGACCGACGCCAAACACCATGGCACATAATGAGTTTGGTGGATAGAAATGTCCCCTTTCCATAAGTGGCATTTCCACTCAAGGTTTGCCAAGCCCACTGTCACAGTTAAAATGGGTTTGTCCTAGAGAATCCAGTGATATGAAACATCATGAGATTGTGCACTGCAGTCCATTAGTGCAGCTTGAAATACCGGTGCTACCTTCCCTGATGCTAATTTAAGGGAAGAGCCAGCCTCTTCGGTAGGGGAACCCTCATGAGCCTCCCTCACTACCAGGGCAGTGAACACTTGTGGGTGCCTGACAGGCAGTTCCCCATCCGCCTGAGTGAAGGTGAAAGACCTCCCCTCTGGATGAACCATGTATGGCACAGGCCAGCTGGAATACGTGTGTGAGAGCGCTCTCACAGACCTGCTGTGGCAGGTCAGACACATGTTTAAACACACAGGGGCCGATTCACAGAATTAACTTAAGACAAAATCCTAAACTTACTACTTTTGGTATTCACAGAAGTTAGGATTTAGTCTTAAGTTTGTTTTAAGACAAACTTAAGACAGACTTAAGACAGACTTAAGACAGACTTAAGACAAACTTAAGACAGACTTAAGACAAACTTAAGTTTGTCTTAAGTCTGTCTTAAGTCTGTCTTAAGTTTGTTTTAAGACAAACTTAAGACTAAATCCTAACTTCTGTGAATACCAAAAGTAGTAAGTTTAGGATTTTGTCTTAAGTTAGTTCTGTGAATCGGGCCCACAGTCTGTGTGAGTGTGCACACCAGCCTGCAGTAGCAGGTCAGACCCCGGGCAAACCACACCAGCAGTGCAAGTGCACACCCAGGCCGCATTGGCAGGCCTGACCCATGTTTACCTTTGTCCGCACCACTTCCGTGCATGCACTTCACACTGCAGTACAGTGTGAAAGGGCCGGGAGCTGTGAGGTTCCAAGCAGAATCAGAACTCACACCAGCTGGCAGTTGCAGGCAGTGGTCTGCATTTCTAGGACATCTGTGAAGTCCGTGGGCTATCCAGCCGGCAATGGGGGTCCAGGTTCATGCTAATCACTTCCTCTGTGCTGTGCGCACACCAGCCTGTCTTGGGAGGTGGGTGGCAGGGGACTAGAAACTTCACTGGTGTGAGTGCCCAGGAGGACCAGCCCTAGCAGGTTGGACACTGGCTCAGCACAGCATTGGTGGTGGTCCTCATGCCGCTTGCCACAGCATGCTGATGATCTGTTTCAACCCCCCAGCTAAGCACCCCTTCCTGATTACGTGTGTGTTACCCCTGAGGCGGAAGCCGGGGGCAGTGAGTGAGTGTGTTCTTAATATTTTTTAAACTTTCTCCTGCACTTTAATTGGCGCTGCTTTGCTAAATACTGCTCTGATTGTGCGCGCCTGTTTCTTTTTAAAAACAAGGGCTCCTCCTGTGCACTCTGCATTTGCTTATTGCCCGCTCTTACCTCAGCTCTTGCTCACGCCCGGTAGCTCCGGGGCTGAGTCCAGACGAGGGCCGTCGCCATCTTGGGAGAGGGCAGGGGTAGCGCTCCAGTCGCGGCTGCCTCCCGCCCTCCCGGACTACTTAAACTCCTCCCTCCACTCCCACACAGATTACGTGTGTGTTACCCCTGAGGCAGAAGCCGGGGGCAGTGAGTGAGTGTGTTCTTAATATTTTTTTAACTTTCTCCTGCACTTTAATTGGCGCTGCTTTGCTAAATACTGCTCTGATTGTGCGCGCCTGTTTCTTTTTAAAAACAAGGGCTCCTCCTGTGCACTCTGCATTTGCTTATTGCCCGCTCTTACCTCAGCTCTTGCTCACGCCCGGTAGCTCTGGGGCTGAGTCCAGACGAGGGCCGTCGCCATCTTGGGAGAGGGCAGGGGTAGCGCCCCAGTCGCGGCTGCCTCCCGCCCTCCCAGACTACTTAAACTCCTCCCTCCACTCCCACACAGATTACGTGTGTGTTACCCCTGAGGTGGAAGCCGGGGGCAGTGAGTGAGTGTGTTCTTAATATTTTTTAAACTTTCTCCTGCACTTTAATTGGCGCTGTTTTGCTAAATACTGCTCTGAATGTGCGCGCCTGTTTCTTTTTAAAAACAAGGGCTCCTCCTGTGCACTCTGCATTTGCTTATTGCCCGCTCTTACCTCAGCTCTTGCTCATGCCCGGTATCTCTGGGGCTGAGTCCAGACGAGGGCCGTCGCCATCTTGGGAGAGGGAAGGGGTAGCACTCCAGTCGCGGCTGCCTCCCACCCTCCTCTCCTCCCATAAAATGCTCATTATTCCCCGACGGCACAGCGGGCGCGCCAAAGGCTTGCCGAAGGCAAGCCCGTCTGCGCCCGTCCGCAACCATCCGGGACCCGGGGCCACAACCCCTGTCACTGCCTATACTTACAACTCAGACCAGCTTCGTGCCTACCAGGGCCCGTGGCCTCTCAGTCTCCCTACGCGCGACCGCACTCAGGCATTGAATATTGCTGTTCCTTCCCTTCCTTACCCCGTCGTTGCCCCGCTCAATCAACAGGTTACTGTTCTGCCTGCACTTTCTTCTCCCCCTCCCCCCTGCCCCTCGCTGACGGCCTCTGCCTTTCTTCTCAACACCCGATCAGTAAGCAGGCATCATCTAGAACTCTACAATCTTTTGGACACTGAGTTACCTGATCTCTTGTTTTTGACGGAAACCTGGTTCTCCGCTGACTCCCAACCTGATGTTCTCTCTGCGCTCCCAGACTCTTATTACATACTCCGGGCCGATCGTGCCGAAGAGAAGGTCGGCGGGGGTGTGGCATTGATAATCCGGTCTCCCCTTCAGTTTCAGGCCCTGTCCTTCCCTCCTATACCTAAAATCGACATCCTTGTGGCCCGTTCAGTCAACCTATCCTCCCCCCTCACCATAGTCCTTGTATACCGCCCGCCCTACACTACGCCCCATGTTCTACCAGATTTACAGGAACTTGTTAGACCTGGCACCTTGGCGTGAGTCTCCCTTCCTCTTTTTGTCGCTGTGCCTCATGTGCTTTTATGGTGTTGGCCGCTCAGCGCGCTGTGCCACTGCCAACCAGTGTCGCGGTGCGAGTGCTCCCTTGTAAATTATATATGTTGGTTGGATTTCATGATTGGATTGTTTGGTTTACTGTCAGACCCCAGTAAAGTGCGCCAGGAGCGCCAGGGCATGTAAAAGCAAACACCGCTGGTGGGCTTGCAGCACTGGTTGTGCCACCCACAGAAGCGGCCGGTAAAATATGTCTAAGGTCTGCCATCGCAGAACCTGCGTGCAGTCTGGTACTGACATGCTGACTGGCAAGTGCCCACACTTGCCGGTCCCTAAACCTTCCCTTAACTTCATGTTAGTCACCCCTCTGGTAGGCCCACGGGCAGGGTGCGTTGCAAGCATAAGGTAGGACAAGCCTGGATGCGTGGCATGTCCTAGTAGTGAATGACCGCCATCTTGTTGTTCACTACTGTAAGGCTACCCTGTTCTCATAGGCCAGTATGGGCGGCGAGGATTGTTACATCCTAAGATCCTAACCGACCCAGGGAACATGGTAGAAGATCGAGTTTAGTATGCCTGAACTCGGAATAATAAGGTACATCTTTTCCCAAGGTTTATTTTAATATTCCGCGTTTGCAAATGCCGCTTTTAGAAAGCTGGCCTTTGCTTGCCTAAACATTTCAGCCCGCCTCTGCGTGATGTGTATCTGATGTCTGGCTGGTGTGAGTGACAGGGCTGGGGGAACCCAGATGGGCAGGGCTAGGTAGCCTGGTGGTGACTAGGACGATCGACAGGTAGATGGGGGGGAGGAGTACTCCTAGGCACTGAATAGGACAGTGCTCTGCCACCTCAATGCCGGCTCCGCCCCCTGTGGAGCGTCTGAGGACTCTGCCCTGCACTCTGAAAGAAGAAGCCTGCATCACGTAAACAAAGTGCTCAGAAACCGGACTGGACTAGGCAAGGGCCCCCCTGGCCTGGGAGAACAAAAGATTTGCTGTATAAATGTAGGAGCCCTGCTCCTAAGAAACTAGATCCGCTTTTGACCAAGAAGAATCTCTGCCTGAGGAGGAGGCACCGGGAAAGCTGTAGGAGGAAGACTGTCCCTATCCTGGGGGATTGGCCTGCAGTGGTGACCTTGCTGCCAAAGGGGAGAAGAGAAACTGTTGCTGAAGACTTTGCTTTATTTTTACTTTCAAGACTTGTGCTTTTCAAAACGATCTCCAAGGGCTTGGAACTGAGCTTGCCCCCTGAACGGAGCCCCAGGACCATTGGGCTCTACCTGATCTTCACTCGCCTGCCGCTGGACTGTGGTGTCATTTCCCTCGCCGGAGCTGTGACCGTTGTGCCCCAGTCCCTCCCTGAGCCGTGACCAGGACTGCGTAGCCACCTCCGCCTTGAGAAGAGCCTCGCTCGATCGGAGCCGCTCCCCCTACGCTGTGCTGGGCTGCCCCTGTCACCTCGCTCGCCGGAGGCTCGCTGTGCACCTTTACCCTCCCGCCGGAATCGGCGTTGTGAGCATCTCCAAGCCTCGGACGGCCCGGACATAACCTGCGTGCCCGGCTGCCCCGCTTTGTTCACCCGCCACCTGCAACCCCCCGCTCTTGCCGTGAGCCTGAAGTTCAGACCCCCATCGTGAAGTGTGGGAGCCCCAGACGCCGCCTCGCCCTTCTGTTGAAGAGCCGCTGAAATCCCGCACCCGCCTTTGCGTCAAGAAACAAGGTACTGTACTTAAGAACACGACCGCGAGCTCACATCGGATCCAACGTTCTGATTTCCCTGTCATCTGCCGTGTGCTTCCCGGGCGCCGCCTCAGCCCGAAGTGCGCTGAGGCCCACAGTTACCTTGTGCCCGCCTAAAGAACTTTCCGTAACAAAGAGACTTTACCGTATTTCCAAGAGTTGTGGCCCCATCAGTTCATCGTTACTGGGCCTTGTATTTGAATCTGCTGTATCTACATAAAAGCGTATTTTTATATACTTCCTGATTGGTGTCCGTTTGTGGTGCATGCAGGGGGTTTACTGTATGTGTAATTGCATTTGCTTAACTGTGTACGCCTGAGACTTAGCCTAGACTGCTCGCTCCACGCACCTAGAGGGTGAGCAGGGGTTATTCTGGGGAGTCATCCTTCGCCCTGACAAGAAGTAAAGGGTCCCTGCTTGTTGTGGGTACACACCTGCGTCAACCAGAGTCCCCTCATTTCTAACAGAACTCTTAGCTACTCTAGTGATTAATAATTCATCAGTCCTCTTGCTTGGCTATTTTAACTATTGGCCTGGCGACCCTAGGGAAGATCATGCCTCCAAAGATTTCTCTGACACCCTTCGTTGCTTCAACTTCACTCCCCATATTCATGCCCCCACTCACGTTCACGGTCACACGCTTGACCAG
The DNA here is from genome assembly GCF_964204655.1 of Triturus cristatus. Taxonomy (NCBI): domain Eukaryota; kingdom Metazoa; phylum Chordata; class Amphibia; order Caudata; family Salamandridae; genus Triturus; species Triturus cristatus. The sequence continues at coordinate 601,962,842 of NC_140594.1, forward strand.
ATTTGGTCAGCAAATCGGGCTCTTTCTCTGACCACTATTCTTCCCTGCACCTAGTCATACCACTCGCTCATTTCCTTTTCCATCGATCTTACAGTCACTGATAAGTCCTCCCTACCCAAGAACATCCTTGCCCGCAACTGGAATCGGGTCGATTTCAATTCCCTCCATTCCTCTCTGACGACTTCTTCCCTGGACCTATCGGCTCTTTCCCTTGATCTTCAAGTTGATGCCATTAACACCTGGCTCTCCACCTCTTGTGATCGGATTGCCCCGCTTAGGACGGTCAAAACCTGTCGCCTCCACGAAGCCAACAAATGGTTCTCCAGCGATCTTAAAATCCTCAAACTGGCCCTTCGTCAGTCAGAGCGCCAGTGGAGACGCAACTACTGCCCCGCCCTGAGGGATCAATACCGGTCCCGCCTAACTAACTACAAGAGAGCCATCCTCTCAGCCAAATCAGATTACTTTTCTGGTAAAATTCTACAAGCGGCCAATGAATCCAAGGAGATTTTCTCCATCGTTCATAACCTGGCCGCATCTGATAGAGTCAACCCCAATCTCATTCCCTCACATACCTTCTGTCTTTCTCTCAACGACTACTTTTTTGATAAAATCACTAACATCAAATCTAACATCCCCCCCATCTTCCCCACTCCCTCCCTTTTTTTCTCCCCCTGTGTCTTCTTCTCTTACCCATTTCCCTCTCATCTCGAAAGAATCTTTTCTGAGTCTGCTCATGAAGGTCAAATCAGGCTCTCCCGCCGACTGGGGACCAGCTCGCATCTTGAGAGAGCTACTTGTTGGCTGCCCTGATCCCCCTCTGTTTCTCTTGAATTCTTCTATTTCTCAGGATAAAGTACCTTCTCAATTTAAATCTGCCACGGTCATTCCCATCCTAAAGAAACCTGGATCTGACCCCACTCTCCCCTCTAATTTTAGGCCCATTTCCCTGCTCCCGTACCTGGGCAAGATCCTTGAGAGTCATATTACCTCTTGCCTCTCAACCTATATTGAGGACAACCATCTCTTGGCTTCCCACCAGGCCGGTTTTCGCCCAGTTCACTCGACCGAATCCGTGGTCCTCTCTGTCTTGGATGAACTCAAGAATAAGGCTGACTCCAACTGCCCCCAAGCCTTGGTGCTCCTTGATCTTTCTGCCGCCTTTGACACGGTCGACCACTCCATCCTCCTCGATCGTGTCAGGGCGGCAGGCATCCAGGGCACCGCCCTCTCTTGGCTTGCGTCCTTTCTCCAAGGCCGGCTGCAGGCTGTTCAGCTCTCTGGTTTCTCTGCCCCGCCACACACGGTGACTTGTGGTGTTCACCAGGGTTCTTCTCTTCCCCCCTTCTTTTCAACCTCTACATCTACCCTCTTATTGTTTCTTTGCTCAATATGGAGGTCTCCGTGTATAACTACGCGGATGACCTTCAGTTAATATTTGATCTCTCCTCCTCCACTAAGTCCCTCTCCAAAATTCAAACCACCCTTGTTTTCATTTCTGATTGGATGAGTTTAAATCATCTTAAACTCAACCCAGATAAGACGGAACTGATCTTGACTGGTGGGACCTCCAGCCCTTGGTCTTCCGCTTTCTGGCCTTCCGGCTTTGGTCCCTCCCCGGCCCCTTCTGTCTCAGTCAGAACCCTTGGCATCAAAATCAGCCAGGACCTCCCTATGCGCCCACAGATCAGCTCCGTTGTTTCCTCTTGTTTTCTATCCCTCCGGATTATCAACAAGATCTCTTGTTTCTTCTCTTTTGATGCCCTTAAAATTATTATTTTAGCCATGGTTCTCTCTCGCCTGGACTATGGCAACTGTCTCTATGTGGGAATCCCCGCCTGTGAGCTGCGGCGCCTTCAGGCCATTCAGAATCAGGCGGCCCGTCTTATTTACCAACTCCCCAAATTCCATCACTCTTTTCCCCTTCTCAAATCCCTTCATTGGCTTCCTATCCTGCATCGCACCCTCTTTAAAATGGGATGCATAGTTTTCATGGCCCGTGCTCGCACTGCCCCTCTCTTTATCAACTCTATGGTCACCCACTATACTCCCAGTCACACTCTCCGCTCCTCCAGTCAGGCTCTTCTCACCGTTCCTTGTTTCCGCAAAACAAGAACAGGCGGCACTAGGTTTTCCGTTCTCGCCCCCCGTTTTTGGAATGATCTTCCCTTCTACATCAGATCTATTCCCACTTACTCTCTTTTTAGGAAGGCACTCAAGACTCACCTGTTCACCCAGGTGTTTCCCTCACTCTAACCCCCCTCACCTTTCCCTCTGCTCCACGTAACCTATTAGCGCCAGGAAACCGCTTGGTCACAGCGCGCTCTACAAATATTTTCAACTTTAACTTCAACTTCAATGTGAGGTAAGAAGGGTACATGCCCTTCCACACTGCACCAACAGCAGGAAATGGCTCCCGCCCTACGGACGCAAAGGGACCTCGGCAACCTTGGGAGGTGTCCCATGAAAGGGTTCTAACTTGCGAGGTAGGGGGACCCTATCTATGGGTTCTCTCCTACCCTGAGCTTCACCCCTCGTGACGTACTCTAAGGCCGCTGCACTGGCAGTGGAGACCCTCTTCAGGTTGCTTCACATGTGGACATATCAACCTGAGTGAGAATCATAATGGGCAAGCGACTTCCATGGGGCATGTCCCATGGGGCAACATTTAATCTTATCGTGTGAGCACCTTCCTCCTCACTGGTGTAGAGATGGCGCACATACCTTCCTACTGCAGTACAGGAGAAATTTGCCATGAGGTCTAAGGTTATGAACAGAGAGTTGGTGAAGACAAGTAGGGCGAAAAAGCAAAAGGTTTCGGGAATAGTCCTCTAAGAAAGCCATGTCCAACAAAGGTGAAAAAATTGAGTACCATCAAAACTGGGTAATAGCTGTTATTTACAGTGCTAGGATGAGGAAGAAGTGTAAATTTAAGTGCTACACATAAAAGAGAAAGAAGATAAATATCGTCACATAGGTAAGGATTATTATAGCCTGCAATGCAAGCTATACAAAAGGAGTGTAGACCTCACATTTGCACCAATGAAAATGTGCTGCAGAGAGATCATGGAGAGCAGGCACTGCAGGATTGAGGGGCTTGTGCAGGATAGGCAGGGGGTAACTTGGTGTGACACAGGGTCCACTTGCAAGTTGTATTCCATAGGGCAACTGTCACCAGGCAGGAATGCTAAATGCACCTGCACCCTCCAATCTTCAACCGTCTGCTCACTTTACTCTGGCTGCACCATTTTCCATCTAGATGCTTCACTTCTTTCTTTAAATGTTTCATGGTCATTCCACCACTCTAATGGAAACTCCTGCACCGCTGAATACTATATTGCGATCACTCTTCTTTATGATAATGCCGCCAAGGTCCCCAGTTGCCAAACACCACCAAGCAACTCTACTGTTCCACCTTTCCCTGATGGGTGTGACTATTTCCTTACCTTTACAGGTCGTTGCCAACATTGTGTTGCCACAGCTTACAGAGCTGGGCTTAGGCTGCAAGGAGGCGCTGCAGCATTTTGAGGGTGGGCACTGGATGCAAGCACACAATCTCTTTATATATGGAAGCACACACAGGACAGGCACTTACACACTCAGCAGTTCACGCACAGCATTCAGTATAATTGGTATGTATTTATTTTATGAACAAATACATTCTAGCTGGTAGATGTGTTTTTATTTTGCAAAAAATACATTCCGGCTGATTGAGAATGCTCTATTGAGCATCTTTGAGGCACACCCACTTGGATTGTCTTCCGTCATGGCATCCCTTCGCTGCCCCTCCAAAGACACTTCAGGATACACTGTGTGGCACAAGACACATAGTGTGATTGACTGTGTAGGGCCTAATTCTACCCCACACTCTTAATCACAGCCTCAATAACCAGCAGCTGCCCTTGCAGTTAAGAGCAGTGGGGCGATGGGGCCGGGTGGGGGGTTCGACAGACGAGGGAAAATTATTGATTTATTTAATTTTCCCTTGTAATTTTCCCTTGTGGTCGTCTGTCGACTCCTTCCCCCAACATGGCCCCACACCCCACCACTCTTACCTGCACAGGCCTCTGCTGTATGCAACCAATGGCAACCTCGGGATTTCAAATTAATGCTTCTGGAGTCTTCAGTAGAAACTCCCCGTAAGGCTATACAGAGGTTCTGTTTGCTTACAAGTGTTGGAATAGAAAATGTTTTTGGTCGACTTCTCCGTGGATTGTACGATTTAAGTTAGCATTTGCGGCACCATTTTGTATTCAGCCGCCATTTTGCACCATGATCGAAACTAAACTTCTGTCTCATTCTGTTTGTCGCAGCAGAAAGCAGCCTCGATATTTTTTTCTATTTCTCCAAGGTTGAGCTATGCTGCACTAATGAATAGACTGTTTCGTCATTACATACCTTTCCCGTTAGATAGGCTTGCTCTCACCCTTGGAGTGACAGGCATGGTCAGAGTAACCTTGAAACTGAGATAGCATGTACCCGGTCTCAGGATCGCAGCTCATCCCTGTGTCTCCTTTGTTCACCAGCTACTAACTGGTAAATTCCAATCTTGCCGTGTCCTTAGGGGTACTGGAAATGTATATTATGTATTACTGTGTTAGCGGGGCTCAAAATTTGAAGCGCTGCATAAGGAACAATTGTATCAAATGAGCGCCATCAATTTATCAGAAGAGCGGTAACAATGTAATATCTAGCTGGTGGTGCACTATGGAGCATACTGTTGCAAATATATTACAGATGCATGGTGGTAGCCCACTGTCATCAGCAGCCAGTATATTCTCCATTAAAATGACCACTACATTTGCACAGACATTCTGTTTACTAAAAAAACTATCCTTTGAGCATCATCAAAAAAGTGACTTGATTAATGTTGAACCTATTAAAATCTTTGTTCACATCACAATTAAACATTACAAAACAAGTGCCTCATGTGTGCTTCTCTACTGGCTGATATATTTTGAAATATTTGTGCTGTTCTTTTACAGGTATTTAAATGTTGTTTGTTAGATTAAAATAGACATTCTACAGACTTTCATTTCACATTCCTTCTACACCAGCAAGATTGTCAAATAGTTCATTTACAAAATCCTCCCTTTGTAGTGAGAGAAAGAAAAGAAAACACTAATCTCCATGATTTAAGAATGAGCAGCTTTTGTCAGAAGATAAAGATTGACATTCCACCTCTGTCTTTGAAGGCTCAAATGTGACGAGATAAAAACAAAATTTAAAGGCACCTTTATTTTGTTGCATATTTATATAGCGCGAACTCGACCCGAGGGTATTGGAGCGCTTTACATGAGCACCGTATTTACATTACACATTCAGGCACTGGGAGATTAAGTGATTTGCCCAGAATCAAAGGATGTGGACTTGACCTCAAGGCTCGAACCCTGGTTTCCTGCACCAAAGTCGGCAGTTTAAGCCGACGGACCACCTTAATTGCTTATTCACTTTTTGAACTTCTGTATGGTTATTTTGGGGCAGCACCCCCTATCCGCAATTTCACTTCCTGCGCCTATTTATGACTCGCCCAGGTTAATCAGAAGTTCCAGTACTGATGGGTGGAAAATTCAGAAGTGAGGTACACAATACCGGTGAGTAGTGGCCCATTTATAGCACTGAATTCTGAGCCATCCTATGGGAATGAACGAGGGGTGTGTAAAACTGCAGAGATCAACAGTTGCAGCTTAGTGTATTCTGTTAAAACCTTGACAGTTGCCCAATGTGTACATTTGGCTTAGTGACAGCAGGCATGGATTCGGGTGGGGGCCTGAGGGGGGTTAAAAATAAAGAAAAATAAACTTATCTGTTGTCGAGTCTCTCCTCTGCTGTCCCTCCATTGCATCTCCAGGCCGGAATAGGGAAGCAGGAATCACCCAAGCTCCTCTTAGCTAATCACAACGCTGCAATGCAGCGTTGTGATTGGTCTGAGCGCTGTAGTTCGTCTCTCAGCAAGGGAATGGGGGCCTGGGCATGTTCTCCATGCAGGCTGTAATACAGCCTGCATGGAGAACATGCAAAGTGCGCATGACTGTTTGGCCGGCCTGGGAGTGCCAGTCAAGCATTCATGCACACGTAGGGAGTGAAAACCATTCCTCCCCTGCCCTGCTCTGTAAGCAGAGCAGCCCTGCCTGCCCGCAAATCTGCTGCAGCAGGGAAACATAATATGATAATACCAACGAGTTATTATCATTTTATGTTTCGTTAATTTCACGGCGCAAAGCAGTGTGGCGATGCTCTTCCAACTTAACAGAGGGGCCGCCACTGATTTCGCTAATGTTTTTAAAAGGTGCAATGCAATGGATCCATGAGCAACAATGGAAAATGGTTCCTTAGCCTCGCAGGGCCATCAGATCCAAGAATGGTGCCCTATTGCTGCTAACCTGCAAGTTCCATTTGCTTTTCAAACCCACCAGAAGTCCTGCTCCTGAGGGCTGGACTTCCTGGTGGGCATAAAATGGATAGCATGCAGGCTCAAGGCTTTCACTGCTGCCAGCCTAAGATAAGCAATGAAAGGAAGCATTAAAAGCTTGGGAGCCAATCCATGCATCCTGCCATCAAGCTTTTTCACGTATACTGTCGAGCTACAGAGAATTAATCTAAACATCTTCTTGGGGAATATTTGCCAGTTTTTGCAAAAGGTGAAGGGTGTGCGTGGAGCCCAGAATAAAAATAAATGTAAAGCATTTGTTTTTATAGAGCTATAGAGTATTGGTGTTGGAACGTGAACGCGCTCACAGGTGACTTAGTTTGTGAATGGGATAGTGGGCTACATGGGTTACTGCATGAGCTCATACACATCTTCTCATAGCTTGGAAACCATACAGTGAGGTTCCGGAGTAGCGTGCTTCTTGCCGTAAATCGCTTCAACAGCTTGTTAGGGGTAGTTAGCACTATCTAAATCCTATAACATTATTTCTCTATTGCCCGTATTAAGGATTAATTGTGCTGAAATGTCAAGAGGCGTTTACTTGTAGATATTTTAATACCTAGCTTTAGATGTAGATTTTTTGTGCCTATGTCTCCCTCCTCACCACACAATACACAGACACCTTACTGCATAAAACAAATGCATAAGAACAGCTGCAAATAAAACCCTATCCCCTTTAGTGCTCTCTACACTCATCCTAACAAACTTACAGCAGTCTCTGTCCGATAACACTACAGTTTAAAAGAAGGTGGAAACTACACTGTCCAAGGACCTCCATTTTGGTCATGAGCGCTGGAGCTAAACGCCTCATCATTAGCCCAAGATCCTATTTTCTGATTGTTCCCTTCACGCATTCCTCTCCACCCAGAGAGCGCCTTGAAGTACTATAGTTTACCAACTCAAGCTAAAAACCATTCATTCACATAACAACACATACAATAATGTGTTGTATAAAACAATTGCCAGAACACAGACAGGGAACACTGGTTGCAGTGTGTAGTTTAGAGGAGTGTATGATATGTGTTCTCAGATGCAGATAGGTTTGCCCATGACCCCCACAGCACTGGAGCGCACAAACACTAAAGATAGAGGCGCAGATTTATAAGGACTTTGCGCCACTTTTGCGTAATTTTGCCCATGTTAAAAATGACGCAAAAGTGGCGCAAGGGCCTTGTAAATAGGCCCCAGAGTGCATGCAGGGTCAGACTGGCCATAGGCAATTAGGCAGTGTCTGATGGGCTGGTCTGACAGGTCAGTGTATAAGCAGTTTTTTGGCAGTTTGAGGTCCTGTTTTATAGTCTGATGGGCTGGTTTTTACTGTTGATTTCCCAGAACACAATTGCTTGCAGCAAGCTCCAATCCATGCCCTCTTCCGTGCGTTGCAAAACACATATGGAGCTTGTTGGACCTGTCAGCCCTAGGGTGGTCTCCCCTTCTATTTTTGTATCGTGCCTCATTTTTTCCACCCTAATTTTTATGTTGGACTAGGTCTCTGGGCGCCTTTTCATTGCCAATCAGTGTTAAGGTGCAGGTGCTCCCTTCTCCCAAGATGGCTGCCACAGGCCCCTGCTACTGCAGAGTGGTCTTTCATAGTAGCACCCTATCTGCCAGGAGCTGGCTGGAACCCCACAAAAATGTTGCGACTCCAGCCCGCCTTTTTGTCCCATAGGTAGAGTGGGGAAGCTCCTAGAATGTGCTGGAACCTTCTAGAAGGGAGGTGTGGTTTTTCTTTTGCCGCCTTGGCTAGAGGTCACCTGACCTAGGGCTACTTAAGAGAGGGAGGGAAACTTTTGTGGTGAGTTGGCCATTGGGGTGAAGCAGAGCTGGAAGAATCCACCAGGAGTGTAGGCGGTAGGGCCTAGCCAGGGACTTATGCCTCTGAGAGTGACAGGATTTAGGTGCTGCCTCTTAAGTGAGTGAGGGACCCTGTGAAACCCACTAATCTTGCCCAGCAGTAGGAGGACCCAGAGACTCTCTGCCAGCCTGACTAGGAAGGATCTAGTCGCCCTCTCCATCCCTACCCCCCTGTAACAGAACCCTTTAAGGGCGCCAGATACATCTGCGCCAATAAGACTCTATCTAACATCTGAGAACAGAACTTATATACCAAGCACTGAGACCAGAACTTATATGCCAAGCACTGAGACTGCGTGTCCAGATTGAACTCTCAAACTTATATGCCAAGCACTGAGACTGCGTGTCCAGATTGAACTCTTAAACTTATATGCCAAGCACTGAGACTGCGTGTCTAGACTGACCCCTGAAGACGTATGCAAAGCAGATTGAAGAGCCACCGGGGATCGACCAGGTATTGGCGCTGTGACCCCTGCACCCCCTGTCCTGGCCTGGGACCCCCGGCAGCGTGCTCCGCTGAGCGCGGAGTCCCCAACCTTAACTTGAGCCCCCCCCTGTGACGTGGAAGCCAGCGCGCTCACCGCCGCGGCCCGGAGGCCGAAAGAAGTGCCCTGCAGAGTCGCGAGGCCCGTGAGAAGCCCGGGGCCCCGCCGCTGCCGTCGCAGCTGTGAGAGAAGGTGCACGAGGCCTGGGGCCGAGTTCCCCCATCGTCGCTGGAGCGGACGCCGTCGGACGCCGAGAACGAGGTAAGCCCGGAGGCTGGGATTGCCCCTGGTGCGCCCCTACTGGTCGGGAACCGCACCGCACCCTCAGCCCAGGTCCCCTCTCCGTGGGAGTTCCCCCTGCCAGCGCGACGGAGAGACCCCGCCGAGGGATCCTCTCCTTGTGTCCCCGTGACTGCTCTGAAGCGAGGTGCCCTACAAACTGCACCGGAGCCGAGAGACTCGCTCCTCCCGTCCCGGGCGCTTCCTGCTAAAAGCTCCGTGAGGCGCATCGACTGTCCTACCCCACATTGAAGTACTCAGCGCCCACCATTACAAGTAGCGCTCTGTTATCCATGTGCTGTATTGAAGTGCTACGTGTTGGTGATTACGAGTAGCGCTCTGTTATTCATGTGCCATATTTAAGTGCTACGTGTTGGTGATTACAAGTAGCGCTCTGTTATCCATGTGCCATATTGAAGTGCTACGTGTTGGTGATTACGAGTAGCGCTCTGTTATCCATGTGCCACATTGAAGTGCTACGTATTGGTGATTACGAGTAGCGCTCTGTTAGTCATGTTCCATATTGAAGTACCACGTGCTATTGATTACGAGTAGCGCGCTGTTATTTACGCCCATGTTGAAGTACTACGTGCTATTGAATACGAGTAGCGCGCTGTTATTCAGGCTCCATAATGAAATGCTAAATGACATCTATTACGAGTAGCCCTATGCTAGATGCCCCGTTCTGAGGTTGTCACCAGTTAGCGCGCCTAGCGCCATCGTCACCTCCCTAAGGCGCTACAGGAAAGTGAAGCGCGCATGTACCTCCAGGTGAAGGGTAATTGTACCTCAGGCAGTACTGAAGTATACTGAATGTCAGTTGTGGTGTTACCAGCTTATGAAATGTACTGCTACCTCATGAACTGCATCTAACGTGCTCTGCTTGGATAAACTTGAGTGTTTACTTAACTCCTACCGTGTGGCGTCACTTATTGTGTGTGTTCCTTGTCCCATGTGAGGTGTGTGTTGTATGGTTGCTTTACACACAGATCTTTGGTGGCCCGACCGCTCGTGTCACGTTACCGCCCCATAGGGCCTGGAGACCCCAGGTCTTACATTGTTGGCGAGCGGTGGGATCCTTAGGACCTGTGACCATACAGCACCCTTCCGTGAGGCGGAGGGCGCCACAATTAAACGCCTAATTGTTCCAGAGCTCTGAAACCATTGATTGCTGCATTTTTTATTTCCACTGTCCAGGTTGAGAGTACAGGAAGCCTGGTTAGCTGAGAACTGTTACCTATACCCTAAGAAATTTTCTCCTTAGTGTCTAGGTCCCCACCTGCCAGAATGGAATTCCGGTTAGCTGACCTCGAGGGGTACTCAGTGAAGCAACTAAGGGAGTTCGGGCAGGGGATGGGGGTGCCTGGGGTACGGAAGGCCAAAGGACCGGAACTCTGCACCGCCATTAGGGCATGGGTAGAAGCCCACCCAGACGGGAGAGGGGATGAGGGACAGGAGGCACCAGAGGCACCTCAGGAGGAGAGCGCTCAAGAAGTGACCGACCTATTGAATGTAGATGTGTCTGAAAATGTGCCCCCAGGGAGACGTTCTGGGGCCAGTAGTAGGACAGGGTCGAGGAGGAGCGCGTCCCCAGAGGAGTACGAGGACAGGAGGGAAGAGAGGCAGTTAAGGTGGGAGCTGGCCAAGTTAGAACATGAGAAAGAAAGGGAATTGGCCAGAGTGGAACAGGAAAGAGAAAATAGGAAATGGGCAATGGAGGAGAAGAAGCTTGCGCTCGAGCTTCAGCTAAAGGAGCTGGAGTTACGCACCCTCCAATTGAACGTGTCCAATAAGAACAATGGTGGCAGCATACCTAAGGAACCTCAAGAGTCAAAGTTCTATCTACCTAATGAGGTAATTGCCAATTACACAGTGGGGGACGACATCATGAAATGGTTGGAGGCATACGAGGTAGCCTTGACGGCCCATGGGGTACCCGAGAGTAATTGGGGAGGTGGTTTATACCGGTATATACCTCCCAATGTTAGGGACACCCTGTTATATTTGGCCAATGCGGATCAGGTAAGGTATGCCCCCATGAAGGAGGCCTTGTTAAAGAAGTTTGGTCTCAACCCCGAGAGGTACAGGCAAAAGTTTCGTGGCAGTCATAAGCTGTCCACACAGACATGGGTAGATTTTTTTGACTATGCGAGGAAGGCACTAGATGGTTGGGTGCGTGGCAGCGAGGTCCAGGACTACTCTTTTTTTAAGGGAGCACCTCTTGGAGAAGAGCTTTCCGGAGCTGCGCCAACATCTGGTGGACCGCAAGTTGATGGATCCCCGTGAGCTTGCGGAGGAGGCAGATATTTGGGTGAGCAACCGGGTGTCTCACAAGGGCCACGGGGGAGATGGCTCGAAAGGCGGACAGGGTTTCCCCCAGAGGAAAGATGGGGGAGATAAAAAGGTGGAGTTCTCGAAAGGTCCCCAAAATAAGTTTGGGAAGGGAGTAGGAACCCCACCCCCGTCCAATTCCACAAGACCCACTTACCCTGACAGGAGTCAGCAGCCTAGGATTGTGCGGTGCTACGAGTGTGGGGAGATTGGACACTACAGGGGAGATCCCAAGTGTCGCAAGCGACCACCAGCCCCAACGGGCGGGAAAAGTCCCGGGGTGAGTAGTATAGCGCTTGGGGTGGAGCTGCCCTTAGATAGGGAAGGGGAGTGGACAGGCCTGACGCTGGTTTCACTCGGGGATAGAGAAGTGGTCCCCGTAGTGTCCCTGCCCCCGAACACTGCTAAATATCAGCAGAGGGTGAGAATTAATGGGGAGGAGGTGGAAGATCTGAGGGACACAGGGGCCAGCATGACCACTGTCGTGCGGCGGCTGGTGTCCTCAGACCAAGTAATCCCCGAGGAGTTCCATCCGGCCGTATTGGCTGACGGCAGTATGAGTCACTATCCAGTGGCTCGTGTTCCATTTGAGTGGGGAGGAGTCAGAGGCCTGCTGAGAGTTGCTGTGAGCCCTGCCTTGCCTGTGGGGTGTTTGCTAGGAAACGACCTGGAGCACACCAAGTGGAAAACGTCGAATTTCATGCTCACACTGAGATGCTGGGATTACCAGGGTGGACTTGCGTCAGCACGCGGTCCATGGCTGCCCGGCATGGAACTCACCCTGGGTTGGAGCCTGGAATCATGGCCCAACCCAAAGCCCAACGTGGAAAGAAGAAGGTGGTAGAGGACATGCCTCGTGAGATGGATGGGGAGGCCGGAGAGGTGCCCCCGGAGTCCGCGGAGGTAGATGTCGTTCCTGTGGAGGACTTGCTGACCCTTGCTGACTGGCATGTGGGAGGAGGGCCTACCCGGGAAGAATTTTGTCAGGCACAAAGGGCGTGCCCCACTCTTGAAGGCATGCGGCGGCAGGCCGAAGCCCAAGTGGCCAGTCAGGAACTGGGAGGTTATCACGTGTATTGGGAGGATGGTCTCCTATACAGTGAGCCCAGGGTGCCGGTACATGGATCTTCGAGGGCCATTGTGGTCCCCCAATGTTACCGGGCCTTTCTGCTGGAGTTAGCGCACGAGATACCCTTAGCCGGACATCTGGGACAGGACAAAACCTTTGCACGGTTAGTCCCCCATTTTTATTGGCCCAGGATGAGGATTGCATCAGATACCTTTTGCAAGACCTGCAAGTCTTGTCAGGCGAGTGGCAAGACTGGGACGAAGTTGAAGGTCCCGTTGGAACCGCTCCCCGTGGTCGGGACCCCTTTTGAGAGGGTCGGTATCGATATTGTTGGGCCATTGGACCCTCCGACCGCAGCGGGACACCGGTTCATCTTGGTTTTGGTGGACCACGCCACAAGGTACCCAGAGGCTATTCTTCTGAGGACCATCACTGCACCGGTGGTGGCGCGGGCACTGTTGGGGATTTTTACCCGAGTGGGATCCCCAAGGTCGTGGTGTCGGACAGGGGCACCAATTTCATGTCGGCCTACATGCAGGCCATGTGGAAGGAGTGTGGGGTGACCTACCGGTTCTCCACTCCTTACCATCCCCAGACGAACGGACTTGTAGAGCGCTTCAATAAGACATTGAAGGGGATGATCCGAAGCCTACCAGAGGGCTTGAGGCGTAAATGGGACGTCCTCCTCCCCTGCTTGTTATTCTCCTATCGGGAGGTACCGCAGAAGGGAGTCGGGTTCAGCCCGTTTGAATTGCTCTATGGCCATCCCGTTCGGGGGCCCCTCAGTTTAGTGAAGGAGGGGTGGGAGAAGACTTCACAGAAGCTTCCCCGTGACATTGTCAGCTACATGCTGGCGTTCCGCAGCCAGATGGCCAAGCTGTGGAAGGCAGCCACAGAGAACCTGGAGGCTACCCAGACCGTGATGAAGGAGTGGTATGACCGCAACGCTCAGACGGTCGAGTTAGACATTGGACAGAAGGTGCGGGTTTATTTATTTATTTATTATTAGAACTTATAATGCGCAACAGCTACCCGCAGTGGGTTTCCCGGCGCCAGGGATAGACTCAAGAAGAAAAGAAAACACAGTACTATGCCAAAAAACAGCTAAAACAGCAAAATAGAGCTATTGGAAAAGCAAAGTCTTAAGTTTTTTCCGGAAACCGAATAAGTTGGCCTCAAGTTTAAGGGCAATAGGCAGTGCGTTCCAAAATTTGGGGCCTAGATGGGAAAAGGACCGACCACCCATTTTTACAAGTTTGAATCTTGGAACAACAAAATCACCATTAGCAGAGGATCGCAAAATGCGATTGGGTTTGTAGGTCTGGACAAGACTCTTTAGATATTTTGGGGCCGAGCCCTGCTTAATCTTAAAAAGGTAACATAGGGCCTTGAATTTTATGCGGCTTGGGACTCTCAACCAATGCAAATCGCGAAGAGCCTGAGAAGCCGAGGATCTCCGAGGTAAATTACAGAGAAGTCGTGCCGCCGAGTTTTGCACCACCTGAAGTTTATTCAAGGTGACGGTGTCGGCACCAAGATAAAGAACGTTTCCGTAATCAAGCCAGGACATAACTAACGCCTGTATTACGGTTCTCTGAGTAGAATGGGGGAGCATCCACAGAATTTTCTGAAGCCATCTTAGGATGGCAAAACAAATAGAGGCAACCTTGATGGCTTGCTGCCTCATAGATAACTTATCGTCTATGAGAAAGCCAAGGTTACGAACTACAGAGACTGGTTGTGGAAGGGGTCCCATATCACTTGGCCAATGCTGAGGACCCCACAACTCTTTATTCTTCCCCAAGATGACGACCTCAGTCTTATCGCCATTCAGCTTGAGTAGATGCATTTGCATCCACTCAGCAACACGCGATAGTCCGGTCTTCAAGACAGATACACTGTTGCCTTCACTGCTGGAGAGAGAAAAAACAATCTGAGTGTCATCGGCGTATGAAAAAATTGTCAACCCAGCGTCCTCTACGATGGTAGCCAGGGTCTAACATAGATATTAAATAGCAAAGGGCTAAGTATAGACCCCTAGGGAACGCCGTACGCCGATGAGCAAGTGGCCGAGGCGGCTTTCGCCGAAAAGACCTGGAAAGTGCGCTCACTCAGAAATGAGGCAATCCAGGCAAGCGCAGGGCCATCTACTCCCAGGGACCGGAGAGAGTTTAAAAGGATGGAATGGGACACGGTATCGAAAGCAGCACTCAAATCCAATAGGATGAGTGCAGATGTTTCCCCTCGATCAATACCGTGCCGCAACCTCTCCGTAACCCCAAGGAGAGCGGTCTCGGTAGAATAATGCGCTCGAAAGCCGGATTGTGAAGGGTGTAAGAATTCCGAACTTTCCACTAGTTGATTTAACTGAGAGTTAACATGTCTTTCCAGCACCTTTGAAAAATAAGGCAACAAGGATATAGGTCTAAAATTAGCCAGATTGGAAGTGTCCGCACCTGCCTTCTTTAGGAGAGGGACAACCATTGCGTGCTTCCATTCTTGTAACACATGAGACTCAATCAAAGAAGCATTGAGAAGTCTCATGAGAACCCGCCGGGGTTCAAAGTCCAGTAACTTTAGAACTTTCACTGGTATTGGGTCACGAGGAGATCCAGATCTAACGCTGTTCAGACAAGAGAGGAAGGAGGTGTCATCAAACAGTTGCTAGTTGGTGACCTTCACCAAAGGGGAAGGTGGTTCAGGCACAGCCGATTGCCCCAAATGAGATTCAGTTGCTGTCAAGGGAAAGCTCATAGAATCATATATGCGTTCGACCTTGGCAATAAAAAACTCGGCAATAGCTTTGCATTGGTCTTCCTCCAAAGCTGGAGGGATCGGGACAGTGTCTGCTCCTGTTAGCTTTTTAACGACGGAAAAGAGGGTACGTGGGCAATTCTGTGCCTGCATCACTGTATTCACAGTGTAAGCGGCCCTGGCTATTTTACATTGGGTATGATACCCCTTCAAGGCTTCTTTGTATACTGCTTTTCGAGTAGCGGAGTAGGAGTACCTCCATTTCCTTTCAAGCATCTTGCACTTGGCTCTTAAAATCTTCAGGTCATCCGAGAACCAAGGTGCAGGGGGATGATGTGATCTGAGACGTTTCGATGATGGAGGCAGTAAAGTAGTTATAGCACTAGTAAACCAGTGAGATACTGCCATGTTCAGCTCTGAAACAGGAACATTAGTATCGGGACAAGTATTGGAAAGGTACTGATTGAACTTAACAATATCAAGTTTTCCCCATTGATGAATAAGTTCATCCTTTCCACTGCAACCCTTAACTGGGCTCTTAATAAAGGACAGGGAAAAATGAACTGCGAAGTGGTCAGACCAGTAAAACGGACGAGCACTTTGAGAGCAATCAAAGTGTAAATTAGAAAGAACAGGGTCCAACAGGTGACCAGCAAGATGAGTGGGCCCAGAGTTCTGTAGTGAGAGATTCAGAACTTCAAGATCATTTAGGAAATGCATGCTAACAGTACACCGAGGGTCTTCAAGATGCAAATTAAGGTCACCTAAGATGGTGAAGTTTGCCGCTCTAAGAAGCAAAGGAGCTATGGATTCGGCGAAGGACAACGTCCATGTACTTGCTTTACCAGGGGGACAATAGACCAAAAGACCCGAAAGAGTAAATTGGGGGTTAGTTGCCAATTTAAATAAAGCAGCCTCGCAACCAGGTAGGAGAAAGGCTTCAAGCTTACACACGTAGCTAGATTTAAAAATTATAGCAATGCCCCCTCCTGTTCCGGAGACTCTGTCTTGCCTTACTATAACATAGTTGTTAGGGACCGCGATAGCAACATCCGGGCCAGAACTTTCCTGGAGCCACGTTTCAGTAAGAAATATTGCATCCGGCCTCTCATCAATAATAAAATCATAAATATGATATTTATGTTTCGGAAGAGACCTACAATTAATATTCCAAAATTGGAGTGGAGAACAAGTGAGTGGAGTTTTAACAGCTCGCCGGCTCCCACGAGTTCGAATATGAGTCAAAGCTTTACATCTAGTCATTTTGCGTGTGTAAAAATTACAACCAGGACATTTAAAATTATGAGTCGGTAAGACGCAGGAAATACAGTTAGCATAAGAGGAAGGTCGCAAGTTTTGTAGGACCTCACCTGTATATGTGCGGGTTCCTGCAGATGCATGGCAAACTGCCATGTTTAATGTAAGGAGAATGGCCCCTGGACCCGTCCAGACGCGGACGGGCGCAGACGGGCTAAACTCTGGCGTGAACTCCGGCTGAAATCCGGCGTCCCGCTGCGCGTATCCGCTGCGCGTTGGTGTAGCTTCCTTATGTAGTGGTCTAGTGACCTTGCGACCCTAGACCGCTGTAAGCACACTACAGCCACCGGACATGATTCCCTCACCTAAGATGGCCGCCAGTCTCGAGTCAAGGCAAAGGACCCGCGAAACGCGGTGGTTTAACAATTTTACAGTGCAGGTAAGCTGAAATGAGTGCAAGTCTGCGGGCAGCACTTTTAAAAACAAGGAAGAATCAAAATTAAATAAGAAATAAAATATCTAACAGGAATTTTTAAAAAGTAGCACAGAATACGCAAGATGCTCAACTAGCATATGTAGTCCGAGCGCTGCTAAAAAGATTTGCTGGCAGTAAGGCACAAATGCGTCTTCATGTATCAAGGCCGATTGCAGGATTTGCCTGCCTTATGTAGTGGTCTAGTGACCTTGCGACCCTAGACCGCTGTAAGCACACTACAGCCACCGGACATGATTCCCTCACCTAAGATGGCCGCCAGTCTCGAGTCAGGGCAAAGGACCCGCGAAACGCGGTGGTTTAACAATTTTACAGTGCAGGTAAGCTGAAATGAGTGCAAGTCTGCGGGCAGCACTTTTAAAAACAAGGAAGAATCAAAATTAAATAAGAAATAAAATATCTAACAGGAATTTTTAAAAAGTAGCACAGAATACGCAAGATGCTCAACTAGCATATGTAGTCCGAGCGCTGCTAAAAAGATTTGCTGGCAGTAAGGCACAAATGCGTCTTCATGTATCAAGGCCGATTGCAGGATTTGCCTGCCTTATGTAGTGGTCTAGTGACCTTGCGAGCCTAGACCGCTGTAAGCACACTACAGCCACCGGACATGATTCCCTCACCTAAGATGGCCGCCAGTCTCGAGTCAGGGCAAAGGACCCGCGAAACGCGGTGGTTTAACAATTTTACAGTGCAGGTAAGCTGAAATGAGTGCAAGTCTGCGGGCAGCACTTTTAAAAACAAGGAAGAATCAAAATTAAATAAGAAATAAAATATCTAACAGGAATTTTTAAAAAGTAGCACAGAATACGCAAGATGCTCAACTAGCACATGTAGTCCGAGCGCTGCTAAAAAGATTTGCTGGCAGTAAGGCACAAATGCGTCTTCATGTATCAAGGGGTTATGGAACCTGGGGAGCTTTGTGCCCTCCAGGACCGGTGGACTGGCCCGTTCGACATTGTGGAGCGGCGAGGCCAGACCACGTACGTTGTAGATGTGAAAACCCCCCATCAGCCCCTCAGGGTGCTCCACGTCAACCGCCTGAAGCCGCACCATGAGAGATCAGAGCTTGCTCTCCTTATGGTGACGGATGGGAGCGAAGAGGAAGAGAGTGAAGCTCTTCCTGACCTTCTAGCGGTACAAGAGAAGGATGGTTCGGTGGAAGGTGTAGTCCTCTCCCCATCCTTGACCCCAGAGCAACAGAGGGACTGTCGCCATGTCCTGGGACAGTTCGCCTCGTTTTTCTCCCTCACGCCTGGAATCACTCATCTGTGTACCCATGATGTGGACACAGGGGACAGCCCCCCGGTGAAGAACAAGTCTTACCGGCTCTCTGACCGAGTGAAGGATAGCATCCAGCGTGAGGTGGCAAAGATGCTGGAGCTGGGGGTGATAGAACCTTCCAGCAGCCCGTGGGCTAGTCCAGTGGTGTTGGTGGCGAAAGCGGCCCCACCGGGTACGACACCGGAGCTTCGGTTCTGTGTGGACTACCGGGGGTTGAACTCTGTCACGAAGACAGATGCTCACCCCATCCCACGTGCAGACGAGCTGGTGGACAGGCTGGGAGCAGCCCGGTACCTCAGCACCATTGACCTGACATCGGGTTATTGGCAGATTGCCATGGCCGATGGAGCAAGGGAGAAGACAGCATTCTCCACCCCCGAGGGCCACTACCAGTTTCGAGTGATGCCCTTTGGGCTCAGAAATGCTCCGGCCACATTCCAGCGGTTAGTGAATCAGGTACTATCTGGCCTGGAGTCCTTCTCAGCAGCCTACCTGGATGACATAGCTGTCTTCAGTGGCACCTGGGAGGACCATCTGCAACACCTCCAGGAGGTATTGCAGGCGCTGCAACGCGCTGGCTTAACAATTAAAGCCAGCAAGTGCCAGATTGGACAGGGATCTGTCGTGTACCTGGGACACCTGGTGGGCGGAGGTAAGGTGCAACCCCTCCAGGCCAAAATCGAAACCATCTTGGCTTGGGAGCTCCCCAAGACCCAAACAGAGGTCCGAGCTTTCCTCGGACTCACTGGGTATTACCGCCGGTTTGTCAAGGGATATGGCACCATCGTAGCCCCCTTGATGGAATTGACCTCAAAGAAGCAACCTCGCAAGGTCATATGGACAGCTGCATGCCAAGAAGCCTTTGACACGCTGAAACATGCGATGTGTACCGCTCCAGTACTAGCAACACCAGATTTCAGCAAGGAATTTATTGTACAGACAGATGCCTCAGAGCACGGCATGGGTGCGGTGCTCTCACAACTCAATGCCGAGGGCCAAGATCAACCTGTGGCCTTCATATCCAGAAGACTCCTCCCTCGGGAACGGCGATGGAGCACCATTGAGAGAGAAGCCTTTACGGTGGTCTGGGCACTGAAGAAGTTGAGGCCATACCTCTTTGGCACTCACTTCCTTATTCAGACCGACCACCGGCCCCTTCGCTGGCTCATGCAGATGAGAGGCGAAAACCCCAAGTTGTTGAGGTGGTCCATTTCCCTACAGGGGATGGATTTTCGGGTGGAACATCGGCCCGAAGTTGACCACGCCAATGCTGACGGTCTCTCCAGGTTTTTCCGCCTTAGTGATGAGAACTCCCTAGAGGTTGGGTAGCTCTCCCCTCTTCCGGCTGGGGGGGACGCATGTTGGACCTGTCAGCCCTAAGGTGGTCTCCCCTTCTATTTTTGTATCGTGCCTCATTTTTTCCACCCTCATTTTTATGTTGGACTTGGTCTCCGGGCGCCTTTTCATTGCCAATCAGTGTTAAGGTGCAGGTGCTCCCTTCTCCCAAGATGGCTGCCACAGGCCCCTGCTACTGCAGAGTGGTCTTTCATAGTAGCACCCTAGCTGCCAGGAGCTGGCTGGAACCCCACAACAATGTTGCGACTCCAGCCCGCCATTTTGTCCTATAGGTAGAGTGGGGAAGCTATTGGAATGTGCTGGAACCTTCTAGAAGGGAGGTGTGGTTTTTCTTTTGCCGCCTTGGCTAGAGGTCACCTGACCTAGGGCTACTTAAGAGAGGGAGGGAAACTTTTGTGGTGAGTTGGCCATTGGTGTGAAGCAGAGCTGGAAGAATCCACCAGGAGTGTAGGCGGTAGGGCCTAGCCAAGGACTTATGCCTCTGAGAGTGACAGGATTTAGGTGCTGCCTCTTAAGTGAGTGAGGGACCCTGTGAAACCCACTGATCTTGCCCAGCAGTAGGAGGACCCAGAGAATCTCTGCCAGCCTGACTAGGAAGGATCTAGTCGCCCTCTCCATCCCTACCCCCCTGTAACAGAACCCTTTAAGGACGCCAGATACATCTGCGCCAACAAGACTCTATCTAACATCTGAGAACAGAACTTATATACCAAGCACTGAGACTGCGTGTCCAGATTGAACTCTCAAACTTATATGCCAAGCACTGAGACTGCGTGTCCAGATTGAACTCTCAAACTTATATGCCAAGCACTGAGACTGCGTGTCCAGATTGAACTCTTAAACTTATATGCCAAGCACTGAGACTGCGTGTCCAGACTGACCCCTGAAGCCGTATGCAAAGCAGATTGAAGAGCCACCGGGGATCGACCAGGTATTGGCGCTGTGACCCCTGCGCCCCCTGACCTGGCCTGGGTCCCCCGGCAGCGTGCTCAGCTGAGCGCGGAGTCCCCAACCTTAATTTGAGCCTCCCCTGTGACGTGGAAGCCAGCGCGCTCACCGCCGCGGCCCGGAGGCCGGAAGAAGTACCCTGCAGAGTCGCGAGGCCCGTGAGAAGCCCAGGGTCCCGCCGCGGCCGTCGCAGCTGTGAGAGAAGGTGCGCGAGGCCTGGGGCCGAGTTCCCCCATCGTCGCTGGAGCGGACGCCGTCGGACGCCGAGAACGAGGTAAGCCCGGAGGCTGGGATTGCCCCTGGTGCGCCCCCTACTGGTCGGGAACCGCACCGCACCCTCAGCCCGGGTCCCCTCTCCGTGGGAGTTCCCCCTGCCAGCGCGATGGAGAGACCCCGCCGAGGGATCCTCTCCTTGTGTCCCCGTGACTGCTCTGAAGCGAGGTGCCCTACGAACTGCACCGGAGCCGAGAGACTCGCTCCTCCCGTCCCGGGCGCTTCCTGCTAAAAGCTCCGTGAGGCGCATCGACTGTCCTACCCCACATTGAAGTACTCAGCGCCCACCATTACAAGTAGCACTCTGTTATCCATGTGCTGTATTGAAGTGCTACGTGTTGGTGATTACGAGTAGCGCTCTGTTATTCATGTGCCATATTTAAGTGCTACGTGTTGGTGATTACGAGTAGCGCTCTGTTATCCATGTGCCATATTGAAGTGCTACGTGTTGGTGATTACGAGTAGCGCTCTGTTATCCATGTGCCACATTGAAGTGCTACGTATTGGTGATTACGAGTAGCGCTCTGTTAGTCATGTTCCATATTGAAGTACCACGTGCTATTGATTACGAGTAGCGCGCTGTTATTTACGCCCATGTTGAAGTACTACGTGCTATTGAATACGAGTAGCGCGCTGTTATTCATGCTCCATAATGAAATGCTAAATGACATCTATTACGAGTAGCCCTATGCTAGATGCCCCATTCTGAGGTCGTCACCAGTTAGCGCGCCTAGCGCCATCGTCACCTCCCTAAGGCGCTACAGGAAAGTGAAGCGCGCATGTACCTCCAGGTGAAGGGTAATTGTACCTCAGGCAGTACTGAAGTATACTGAATGTCAGTTGTGGTGTTACCAGCTTATGAAATGTACTGCTACCTCAGGAACTGCATCTAACGTGCTCTGCTTGGATAAACTTGAGTATTTACTTAATTCCTACCGTGTGGCGTCACTTATTGTGTGTGTTCCTTGTCCCATGTGAGGTGCGTGTTGTATGGTTGCTTTACACACAGACCTTTGGTGGCCGACCGCTCGTGCCACGTTACCGCCCCATAGGGCCTGGAGACCCCAGGTCTTACAGAGCTTGTCTCAACAAGTACAAAACTGCCCAAATTTGCAAACATGGGCCACTGTTTTAGCTATCTAATTCACTAATGGTGGCCTCTTTTATTTTGGTGCCAGGGCCTATTTCTGTCCCAGTCCAATCCTGCGTACACGTGTGTATCTGTGTGGATATCCCTGTAGGTAGGAGGATGAAATAGTGTCGGTTGTATGCAGAGAGTGACCAAACCACCAAAACCCCTCAAACAAATCCACAAAATTATTCCTAGATGCACATGCTCTTTGAAATCTACACATAGCTAATGATCCCTTTCTCAGCAAAAACAAGGAGCTCATTGACGGCTTTTCCGCACTGATGACGGCAAGAGCCAGAAATATGTCTGCGGATGTTTTATAACTGACATACCCCCGTGAGTGCACCGGACCTTGGGAGTATCACGAGCTCCTTGTTTTTGCTGTTTTTTAAGCGGTTTCCACCAACGCTTCCCGGTTGCACGCGCCGCGAGTTCGGCTGGCCCTAGGTGGAGTTCTGTGCTTTGGATTCAATTTGGGCTGCCGAACCGCCACTTACGGACTCTGTTGACCTATTCAGGTTGTGGCTTATACAAAGCTAGAGTGCTTCACCATATGTGGGAGACTCACAGTGTTTCCGTTTTTAATCAAGCGGCAGGCGAGGGGATGTATAGGCACAGTCATCACGGCTGCCAATTAACTTTTTTTGAGATGGGAGCACCATAGACATTGCATTAGGCAATAAATAATGGAAACGGTGACGCCCCATTGCCGGCCATTCATTGGCCAAGGATCCACCAACCATATGGCAGAACCGTTTAAATGACTGTGTTGTTTTATTGATGGCTTTTCCGCACTGATGACGGCAAGAGCCAGAAACGCGTCTGCGGATGTTTTATAGCCGACACACCCCCGTGAGTGCACCAGACCTTGGGAGTATCACGAGCTCCTTGTTTTTGCTGTTTTTTAAGCGGTATCCACCACCACTTCCCGGTTGCAAATATTAACGCACTTGGTAAATGCAACAGTTAAATGCATGAATATTAATATGAATAAACAAGCGGCAAATATTATGAGATAAAACTCAAGCAAATATACTGGACGCCCTGCAAGAGATAAGAAAGATATATACACTAAATACATCAAATGATTACTTTAGATGTGCACCTTGAGTCATTCACACATCACAAAGAAAACACCTCAAATGACCACAACCACTGGAACCACGAATCACAATGGCGCTAGTCAGAAACAAATCACCTCACCCGATCGTTCACTCAACATCCTTGCCAACTCAAGCTGCGGGTCCGTTCACAGCTGGGCTTGGACTCTCGACTGGGACTTAGGTTCTGTTTGTCTTACAGCAGTACGTCTACTCTGTAAGTGAGCTCCCACCTTGGTTATCAACAACCCTCAGCTTTGTAGTTTCAAAACACACAAGGTTCGAGGGTCTTCCCCTCTGCTCCAAGGAAACTTACTAGAACTGACCAGCTTCCAGGCAAGCATTCCACGACAGGAAGGAGTTCCCACGTTCCCTCTACATTCTCACATGTTCCAGCCTTTATCTTAATGAGCTTTTGAAACCCTTCCAGGGTACATTAAACAATCGCTCACAAAACAATCCTTGACCGTGATTAACCCAAACAACTTGCAAGCCTGTCTATGCGTGCAGAGAAGTCAAGCAAGGCAGAGTCAGAATTCAGGATGACATGAGGCCATGTCAAAGCCAATAGTAAGAAATTCATAATTCTTCCAAATGTGCAACACAATGCACATTTGTGCACCACTCCCTATAGCATCACATATTTCATCTCTCAATGTACAACACAGTGCACATTTGTGCACAACTGCTCATAACACTGCACTTTGAGACCAAAAAATACATTCCACACCCCTCTCTCTCTCATGCTTTCAAATGCACATCCCACAAGTTCTGTTCTTGGCAAGACTGTTCTAATGTGACAGCTCCCACTTTAAGACTGCAAGATTACAAGAAAGAACCTTTTAAGAGAAACAAGGCATATGAAGGATGTTGTACATTCAGGCTACAATAAAATAACTCACTAAAGTCAATTGAAATGATGGTAGTCAAAAGTCATCACAGGGTGTCAGACCACGAGAGTGCCTCTAGTACTACAGTCTTTTCCCAAATTTCTCTCCTGTACCCATGCATAATTGCACCTTCACACGTGCACAACACATATTGAACAGCCTCTTTCCCACATGCATGACATCAAATCACTTCCCACAAAGCCCACACTGTATTTATGCACATCTTATCCATCCATACATTACCATATAGTGCAAAGTCAAAATACACCTGAGCACACCCAAGTAGAGTCACTATAATCCAAAGGTTTTAGTCAGAACCTCAGCAACATGAATAGTAGTTTGGAGTGTCCTTTGTTTTCCCTTTTTTTTGTAATTGGATATAAAGAAGTTTCCCAATCAGGTCCTGTTGCAGATTATTTTATTCAACAAACAACAGCGCAGAGCAGCAGCAGCCGACGCGCGTTTCGCCCACCGGGCTTTTTCAAGGCTAATAAATCATACCAACGTCCCCTGAATTGATTAAAATCATGCGCTGTGAATCCGTCACTATCTGGATTAATTCCTGTTAGATCCGTGTCCACTTTAATGTTCTTGTCGAGTTACTAAAAGGCAGCCTGGGACACGTAGTCATCGAGCCGCATCACATGTTGTGATTATGGTACCCCTTCAGGTGCGGGATTCAAAATAAAGGACCTTGATAAGCCCTGAATGTCGCAGCAGTGTCCTAACGAAGACGCGTGTCAACTCGGCGTGTCTGTTACCATATAGTGCTCTCTTATTTTTGCTCTTACTCCTTTTTGCTTAAAATTTTCAAACAGACTCAGCAACAAAATAATATAAGAACAGAGCTCTGGCTCTTAAATCCTTAACTACTGGACTTCCCCCCCCAATTCCCCCACAACCCAGTGTTGAGCCCATTTTTGGCTATTTGGGATAGTTTGTGCTTTGGGCTCCATACCTTTTTTTCTACATAAGGTAGCCACACCAAATGTTTGTTCACTTTTTCCAACACCCTTTGGATTCTAAAGGTACCCACAGTTTGTGGATTCCCCTGGGGGGACTGAGAAAATAGGCAGAATATAGCTAAAGTTTAAGTTTTGGGGGGAAAGAGGAAAAAAGTGCTCTGGATAAGAGTGTTGTTTTTTTTCTCAGAAAAAAGGCATCAACAATTGGTTTGCGGTGCTAAAATCACCAAGTTGCCAGCTTTCAGGAACATGCAGAGCTGAATAAAAAACCTAATTTGTTTTACCACAATGGCACAATGGGTGATTCAGGAAAGCTATACATTTTTTGAAAAGTAGACAGAATTCTGAATTCCGTATGGGGTATATATGTAGATCCATCAAGGTTTTTCAAAGAAATTAACCGTTGAAATAAAGAAATATTGAAAATGAGTGGGAAAAAGCCATTTGTGACAAGATTTTCATCTGCAATTTATTGCTTTGATGGCTTCTTTAAAAAAGCAATATACCATTACGTCCACTATGTCCTTCTGGTTGTGGGGTTACACATAGTTTGTAGGTTGTCCAAGACCCCATGGTGTCCAGAGCCAGCAGCTGAGCGGCCTCGTACAGTGTTTTTTCATTGTGTAACGAGTATAGACCAATTTAAACAGTGACATGTGTATCGTGAAGAATGGGTATCAAGGAAACCTGTGCATTTCTGAAATGGGCCCAAGATATGGAGCTTAGGAGCAGTGGTTATTTGTACAGCTCTGAATTTGTAGGTACCTGTAATATCATATAATATAGAAGGTATTTTTCAAAATGTTTTGTTTCTTACACACTGGCTCACATTTAGAAGGTACATGTGCAGTAAATTCCAATTGGTAATAGCAAATGTTCTACTATTGTATGCTTCCACATGTCTTCCGATGTCAATGGTATCTCACTTGTGTGGGTAGGCCTAGTGCCTGCGACAGTAAACAGGCTGAAAATCACACCATGGGCACATCACATTTTTCCACTGAAAAAGGACCCTTTTTCCGTTATGGATACCTGTGGATTGTGGACCCTTGGTAAAATGGTTTCTCTCTAGCATATTTCTACTATTAGTACTCTAGTAACCTGTCAGTCATGTGAGCAGTCAACTTGACTACGCATACTGAACTTTGAGTACACTAGAAATCCACAATTTGTCTACATTTACATTCATGTTATCATTCCAAGTGTGCTAAACATGGCCTATTACATAATATGTTCATTTTTCTCCCTGCTTGCATTGGGTTTCCACACTACAGGCCTTTTAAAACAAGAGTGAAAGCCACCAAATGTGTCAATACTTGCAGGTTTTCTCAACTCATTACTGTAATATCCACATTATGTTGCACAGTCTCTTGCTTCATGAATTATTTGCACATTTCAACAAAGAGATTTTAGAAAGACGTTCTTTCATTTAAATTGTGCCTTGTCCATCAGTTGAGACTGCCCTAGTCATAGTGGTGCCTCATAGATAGCTATCCTTTGTTCCATCAGATTCTCAATTCCAGCTGGTAATTGAACCTCTGCATTATGCAATCCTGAGTTGTAGTCCTGCACAGGAATAAACATGGAGACCCACAATTACTAGGTTGTTTTCTGCATGGTTATCCCAATTCTGTGGACTTCCCTGCTCCCATTTACCACCTTCTGAACAGGTGTAGGTGGTGTGGATTGGGGAGGGTCTTTGGGGTAGGGCACAATGAGGGGTTATTGGGGGGAAAGTAACACTTTCCCTTCGTGCTGCAGGAGGGAGTGGCACCGAGACCTGGTCAACAGCCTTGGATCACTTATTATATTCTGACCCATTAGTGGTTTTTAAAAAGTTTGGATTCTCACCCAGTAGAAATGGGCTCAATGTTATAGCGCCTAGTAATTCCAGGAATGGGGACACTGGGCAACTTGGAATTGGGCCTGGCAGGATTCCCTCCCCCCCCCAGGGATATTGCTCCACCTGACTCATAATTCGGCTACAAGGAATTGCAAGCCCTTGGTTGACAAAAGGCAATCATCCCTTTATGGAAGTTAGTCTATTGAGAGATTTCACAATTCCACGGTAATGTAAACCCTCCTTGTCAGAGGCAATGAGTAATCTCTGTAAATGTTAATAACGCTTTTATTTTTCTCTGCCAGCAGTGAACATATATCGCCGCTGTTTGACGAAAAAGCATGAGCTTGGCAAAATCCCTGGATTTCTTTCAAGTGGGGCCACAGCTGCTCGCACTAAACTCCTAACGTGTCATTTCCTTATTTCTGAGCTCCCGCTTAATGGCTTGAAAGATGGCGTCCCCCAGCCGCCCACCTTAGCTCAGTGTTCCTTCATGGATTGATGGCGCAGTGGAAACAGAACGGTCTTTCTCATAATTCGAATTTATAGACGGTTTTAGAGGTGCTCAAAGCACTTCAGATTGGAATTAATGCAAAGGTAAATAACAGGGAGCTTTTTTAACCAGCAGGTGTTTTAGGAAGGCATCGAAGCGTAGCAAAAAACACTTTTGTCTCAGGTCTAGGTATAGTCAAGAAAAGCACGGCATAATAGAGGCCATGATTTAAGTGTACTGGCAGATTTGTTATTTTATGCCAGTTTTCTCTCTTTAAACAACACACTCACCCATAAGTGTTTCATGGCCGAAAAGGAAGGACAGAGCAGCACAAAGACCAACAAACAATTTTCAACAGGTTCTTGGGGTGAGCAGAGTCTGACACCACGCAAAATGGCATGCAGTCTCCCGAGCGACTCCGGCAGACTTTCAAGAGCTTGGCTTTTCTAGCTGTGTCGAGTGCCACGCATCGGTCGTTAGACTAACGCATTTCAGTGTGGTGGTCCGCATCACTGCACTGAAATGAAAAGTCAGGCATTATAGAGTGTTCTCAGCTGTCAAGTCGGAGGCTGCGACTGAGATGCAGTGGCATAGCACAGTGTGCGCTGCTCCAGGGGGCTTCGGGGGCTGGCTCATGATCTGCTCAAAGCTCTCTCTGCTAAAATGTATCAATTATTCTAAGTAACAGAGGACAGACCCCCCCAGCCGGGCCGACACCATGTGGTATTACTGATGTCACAGGAGAAACTATCTGCCCAATGACTTGGCTCCTAAGAATTGAATTGAATTGAAGGGGCACTTATAAAGCACATGGCTACCCTAGAGCATCCCAGCGCTAAGACACTTACTTCTGAGAGACACTATAATAGATGGGGTGAAGTCACAGGGTCAGTCCTGCTGCCGCCCGCGGTGTGAGTGGGCGGCATTTCAAAAATATTTGGCTGTAGTTGTGTCCATGTGGACAATAGAACGGCAGCAGCTCCTTCTCATGGCTCGCACCATGGTGGCAAGGATGAGGAGTGATTCCTGCAACCCTGTGCCACATGACAACGGAACAATGCAGAGGTGGCCTTGGTAGTGTCGTGACAGCCTGGAAGTCAACGATGAGTCGCTGCAGGCCTGCGGCCATGCAGGGGGACGGCCTGTTGCTGCGCGGCGGCTCACCTCAAGAAGTAAGCCAGAGCCTGAGAGAGAGTGAGCTGGTATTAATCTGTAAACGTACAGTTTGCCAGCAATGTTAGGGACATAAACAGCCCGATAGGGAGCTGTTTCAAGTCCATTTTAATTACTGAATAGGTCTGAGAGGGGGGGACCCAGCCCACTTGAAGCCCTGCCTCACATTGTCTTTACTCTCTGTGCCACAAGTGGCTCATGCTGTGCAATTATAGTCCGCAAGAAGTTCCTTTTGAAGCCAAAGAGCTCGACCTACCTGTGTACCCCGAGTCCCTGACCTCTCTGTCCGTGTACCTTAAATCCTCACCTTGTCTTCCTGGCCCAAGCCTCTCTCACACTGCCTGACAGCTCATCCCTGTCTAGAATGGCCGTGATGGGTCAAAGAACAATGCAATTCCTACGCCTAAAAGGTACAGGAAGGGGTCAAGCTCTATGCTGAGGTTAACATTTTATGTTGATGAGGTTTCAAGGAACACACACAATAAAAACATCACTGCACTTGCCTGCTTTCCAACCAACGAAGCTCGGCTACTTGGTGGATTTCCTTTGTGCCTGTGTTTGACCTGACCTCTCATCTGAAGTCACTTGTTCAGGAGGGGAGGCTGGTGCTGAGGTTAAGAGTGGGGCACTTCTGTGTCCAGTTACATCACATACTGGAGCAGATTTACAAGCCCCTTGCACCACTTTTGCGTCAATTTTAACATGGCAAAAGGGACGCAAAAGTGGCGCAAGGGGCTTGTAAAAACAACAATTGATGGACAGAATGCAGAACAATGTCATACATTCACCCCAGTACAGAGATCTGGGCCTAAATCCATCGTTTTTTTGCTCACCATGCCATTCCAGTTTGAACCCAGCCATATGCAAATCAGTCTTGACCCTGTGCCTCATGGGAACAGTCCAGCCCGAACTGCCAAGCCAGGTCCTCCCTGGACTGGAAACAAGCATCCTAGGACCGGTTTCGGGGTTTCACCCCTCTTCAGCCAGGATAGCTTGATTCCAGTGGCATGGAGAGCACGGGACTCACGTCTGAGCATACCCGTCCCACTCGGGGTGACAAATGCAAAAACAACAATTGATGGACAGAATGCAGAACAATGTCACACATTCACCCCAGTACAGAGATCTGGGCCTAAATCCATCGTTTTTTTGCTCACCATGCCATTCCAGTTTGAACCCAGCCATATGCAAATCAGTCTTGACCCTGTGCCTCATGGGAACAGTCCAGCCCGAACTGCCAAGCCAGGTCCTCCCTGGACTGGAAACAAGCATCCTAGGACCGGTTTCGGGGTTTCACCCCTCTTCAGCCAGGATAGCTTGATTCCAGTGGCATGGAGAGCACGGGACTCACGTCTGAGCATACCCGTCCCACTCGGGGTGACAAATGCAAAAACAACAATTGATGGACAGAATGCAGAACAATGTCATACATTCACCCCAGTACAGAGATCTGGGCCTAAATCCATCGTTTTTTTGCTCACCATGCCATTCCAGTTTGAACCCAGCCATATGCAAATCAGTCTTGACCCTGTGCCTCATGGGAACAGTCCAGCCCGAACTGCCAAGCCAGGTCCTCCCTGGACTGGAAACAAGCATCCTAGGACCGGTTTCGGGGTTTCACCCCTCTTCAGCCAGGATAGCTTGATTCCAGTGGCATGGAGAGCACGGGACTCACGTCTGAGCATACCCGTCCCACTCGGGGTGACAAATGCAAAAACAACAATTGATGGACAGAATGCAGAACAATGTCATACATTCACCCCAGTACAGAGATCTGGGCCTAAATCCATCGTTTTTTTGCTCACCATGCCATTCCAGTTTGAACCCAGCCATATGCAAATCAGTCTTGACCCTGTGCCTCATGGGAACAGTCCAGCCCGAACTGCCAAGCCAGGTCCTCCCTGGACTGGAAACAAGCATCCTAGGACCGGTTTCGGGGTTTCACCCCTCTTCAGCCAGGATAGCTTGATTCCAGTGGCATGGAGAGCACAGGACTCACGTCTGAGCATACCCGTCCCACTCGGGGTGACAAATGCAAAAACAACAATTGATGGACAGAATGCAGAACAATGTCATACATTCACCCCAGTACAGAGATCTGGGCCTAAATCCATCGTTTTTTTGCCCACCATGCCATTCCAGTTTGAACCCAGCCATATGCAAATCAGTCTTGACCCTGTGCCTCATGGGAACAGTCCAGCCCGAACTGCCAAGCCAGGTCCTCCCTGGACTGGAAACAAGCATCCTAGGACCGGTTTCGGGGTTTCACCCCTCTTCAGCCAGGATAGCTTGATTCCAGTGGCATGGAAAGCACGGGACTCACGTCTGAGCATACCCGTCCCACTCGGGGTGACAAATGCAAAAACAACAATTGATGGACAGAATGCAGAACAATGTCATACATTCACCCCAGTACAGAGATCTGGGCCTAAATCCATCATTTTTTTGCTCACCATGCCATTCCAGTTTGAACCCAGCCATATGCAAATCAGTCTTGACCCTGTGCCTCATGGGAACAGTCCAGCCCGAACTGCCAAGCCAGGTCCTCCCTGGACTGGAAACAAGCATCCTAGGACCGGTTTCGGGGTTTCACCCCTCTTCAGCCAGGATAGCTTGATTCCAGTGGCATGGAGAGCACGGGACTCACGTCTGAGCATACCCGTCCCACTCGGGGTGACAAATGCAAAAACAACAATTGATGGACAGAATGCAGAACAATGTCATACATTCACCCCAGTACAGAGATCTGGGCCTAAATCCATCGTTTTTTTGCTCACCATGCCATTCCAGTTTGAACCCAGCCATATGCAAATCAGTCTTGACCCTGTGCCTCATGGGAACAGTCCAGCCCGAACTGCCAAGCCAGGTCCTCCCTGGACTGGAAACAAGCATCCTAGGACCGGTTTTGGGGTTTCACCCCTCTTCAGCCAGGATAGCTTGATTCCAGTGGCATGGAGAGCACGGGACTCACGTCTGAGCATACCCGTCCCACTCGGGGTGACAAATGCAAAAACAACAAGTGATGGACAGAATGCAGAACAATGTCATACATTCACCCCAGTACAGAGATCTGGGCCTAAATCCATCGTTTTTTTGCTCACCATGCCATTCCAGTTTGAACCCAGCCATATGCAAATCAGTCTTGACCCTGTGCCTCATGGGAACAGTCCAGCCCGAACTGCCAAGCCAGGTCCTCCCTGGACTGGAAACAAGCATCCTAGGACCGGTTTCGGGGTTTCACCCCTCTTCAGCCAGGATAGCTTGATTCCAGTGGCATGGAGAGCACGGGACTCACGTCTGAGCATACCCGTCCCACTCGGGGTGACAAATGCAAAAACAACAATTGATGGACAGAATGCAGAACAATGTCATACATTCACCCCAGTACAGAGATCTGGGCCTAAATCCATCGTTTTTTTGCTCACCATGCCATTCCAGTTTGAACCCAGCCATATGCAAATCAGTCTTGACCCTGTGCCTCATGGGAACAGTCCAGCCCGAACTGCCAAGCCAGGTCCTCCCTGGACTGGAAACAAGCATCCTAGGACCGGTTTCGGGGTTTCACCCCTCTTCAGCCAGGATAGCTTGATTCCAGTGGCATGGAGAGCACGGGACTCACGTCTGAGCATACCCGTCCCACTCGGGGTGACAAATGCAAAAACAACAATTGATGGACAGAATGCAGAACAATGTCATACATTCACCCCAGTACAGAGATCTGGGCCTAAATCCATCGTTTTTTTGCTCACCATGCCATTCCAGTTTGAACCCAGCCATATGCAAATCAGTCTTGACCCTGTGCCTCATGGGAACAGTCCAGCCCGAACTGCCAAGCCAGGTCCTCCCTGGACTGGAAACAAGCATCCTAGGACCGGTTTCGGGGTTTCACCCCTCTTCAGCCAGGATAGCTTGATTCCAGTGGCATGGAGAGCACGGGACTCACGTCTGAGCATACCCGTCCCACTCGGGGTGACAAATGCAAAAACAACAATTGATGGACAGAATGCAGAACAATGTCATACATTCACCCCAGTACAGAGATCTGGGCCTAAATCCATCGTTTTTTTGCTCACCATGCCATTCCAGTTTGAACCCAGCCATATGCAAATCAGTCTTGACCCTGAGCCTCATGGGAACAGTCCAGCCCGAACTGCCAAGCCAGGTCCTCCCTGGACTGGAAACAAGCATCCTAGGACCGGTTTCGGGGTTTCACCCCTCTTCAGCCAGGATAGCTTGATTCCAGTGGCATGGAGGGCACGGGACTCACGTCTGAGCATACCCGTCCCACTCGGGGTGACAAATGCAAAAACAACAATTGATGGACAGAATGCAGAACAATGTCATACATTCACCCCAGTACAGAGATCTGGGCCTAAATCCATCGTTTTTTTGCTCACCATGCCATTCCAGTTTGAACCCAGCTATATGCAAATCAGTCTTGACCCTGTGCCTCATGGGAACAGTCCAGCCCGAACTGCCAAGCCAGGTCCTCCCTGGATTGGAAACAAGCATCCTAGGACCGGTTTCGGGGTTTCACCCCTCTTCAGCCAGGATAGCTTGATTCCAGTGGCATGGAGAGCACAGGACTCACGTCTGAGCATACCCGTCCCACTCGGGGTGACAAATGCAAAAACAACAATTGATGGACAGAATGCAGAACAATGTCATACATTCACCCCAGTACAGAGATCTGGGCCTAAATCCATCGTTTTTTTGCTCACCATGCCATTCCAGTTTGAACCCAGCAATATGCAAATCAGTCTTGACCCTGTGCCTCATGGGAACAGTCCAGCCCGAACTGCCAAGCCAGGTCCTCCCTGGACTGGAAACAAGCATCCTAGGACCGGTTTCGGGGTTTCACCCCTCTTCAGCCAGGATAGCTTGATTCCAGTGGCATGGAGAGCACGGGACTCACGTCTGAGCATACCCGTCCCACTCGGGGTGACAAATGCAAAAACAACAATTGATGGACAGAATGCAGAACAATGTCATACATTCACGCCAGTACAGAGATCTGGGCCTAAATCCATCGTTTTTTTGCTCACCATGCCATTACAGTTTGAACCCAGCCATATGCAAATCAGTCTTGACCCTGTGCCTCATGGGAACAGTCCAGCCCGAACTGCCAAGCCAGGTCCTCCCTGGGCTGGAAACAAGCATCCTAGGACCGGTTTCGGGGTTTCACCCCTCTTCAGCCAGGATAGCTTGATTCCAGTGGCATGGAGAGCACGGGACTCACGTCTGAGCATACCCGTCCCACTCGGGGTGACAAATGCAAAAACAACAATTGATGGACAGAATGCAGAACAATGTCATACGTTCACCCCAGTACAGAGATCTGGGCCTAAATCCATCGTTTTTTTGCTCACCATGCCATTCCAGTTTGAACCCAGCCATATGCAAATCAGTCTTGACCCTGTGCCTCATGGGAACAGTCCAGCCCGAACTGCCAAGCCAGGTCCTCCCTGGACTGGAAACAAGCATCCTAGGACCGGTTTCGGGGTTTCACCCCTCTTCAGCCAGGATAGCTTGATTCCAGTGGCATGGAGAGCACGGGACTCACGTCTGAGCATACCCGTCCCACTCGGGGTGACAAATGCAAAAACAACAAGTGATGGACAGAATGCAGAACAATGTCATACATTCACCCCAGTACAGAGATCTGGGCCTAAATCCATCGTTTTTTTGCTCACCATGCCATTCCAGTTTGAACCCAGCCATATGCAAATCAGTCTTGACCCTGTGCCTCATGGGAACAGTCCAGCCCGAACTGCCAAGCCAGGTCCTCCCTGGACTGGAAACAAGCATCCTAGGACCGGTTTCGGGGTTTCACCCCTCTTCAGCCAGGATAGCTTGATTCCAGTGGCATGGAGAGCACGGGACTCACGTCTGAGCATACCCGTCCCACTCGGGGTGACAAATGCAAAAACAACAATTGATGGACAGAATGCAGAACAATGTCATACATTCACCCCAGTACAGAGATCTGGGCCTAAATCCATCGTTTTTTTGCTCACCATGCCATTCCAGTTTGAACCCAGCCATATGCAAATCAGTCTTGACCCTGTGCCTCATGGGAACAGTCCAGCCCGAACTGCCAAGCCAGGTCCTCCCTGGACTGGAAACAAGCATCCTAGGACCGGTTTCGGGGTTTCACCCCTCTTCAGCCAGGATAGCTTGATTCCAGTGGCATGGAGAGCACGGGACTCACGTCTGAGCATACCCGTCCCACTCGGGGTGACAAATGCAAAAACAACAATTGATGGACAGAATGCAGAACAATGTCATACATTCACCCCAGTACAGAGATCTGGGCCTAAATCCATCGTTTTTTTGCTCACCATGCCATTCCAGTTTGAACCCAGCCATATGCAAATCAGTCTTGACCCTGTGCCTCATGGGAACAGTCCAGCCCGAACTGCCAAGCCAGGTCCTCCCTGGACTGGAAACAAGCATCCTAGGACCGGTTTCGGGGTTTTCACCCCTCTTCAGCCAGGATAGCTTGATTCCAGTGGCATGGAGAGCACGGGACTCACGTCTGAGCATACCCGTCCCACTCGGGGTGACAAATGCAAAAACAACAATTGATGGACAGAATGCAGAACAATGTCATACATTCACCCCAGTACAGAGATCTGGGCCTAAATCCATCGTTTTTTTGCTCACCATGCCATTCCAGTTTGAACCCAGCCATATGCAAATCAGTCTTGACCCTGAGCCTCATGGGAACAGTCCAGCCCGAACTGCCAAGCCAGGTCCTCCCTGGACTGGAAACAAGCATCCTAGGACCGGTTTCGGGGTTTCACCCCTCTTCAGCCAGGATAGCTTGATTCCAGTGGCATGGAGGGCACGGGACTCACGTCTGAGCATACCCGTCCCACTCGGGGTGACAAATGCAAAAACAACAATTGATGGACAGAATGCAGAACAATGTCATACATTCACCCCAGTACAGAGATCTGGGCCTAAATCCATCGTTTTTTTGCTCACCATGCCATTCCAGTTTGAACCCAGCTATATGCAAATCAGTCTTGACCCTGTGCCTCATGGGAACAGTCCAGCCCGAACTGCCAAGCCAGGTCCTCCCTGGATTGGAAACAAGCATCCTAGGACCGGTTTCGGGGTTTCACCCCTCTTCAGCCAGGATAGCTTGATTCCAGTGGCATGGAGAGCACAGGACTCACGTCTGAGCATACCCGTCCCACTCGGGGTGACAAATGCAAAAACAACAATTGATGGACAGAATGCAGAACAATGTCATACATTCACCCCAGTACAGAGATCTGGGCCTAAATCCATCGTTTTTTTGCTCACCATGCCATTCCAGTTTGAACCCAGCCATATGCAAATCAGTCTTGACCCTGTGCCTCATGGGAACAGTCCAGCCGGAACTGCCAAGCCAGGTCCTCCCTGGACTGGAAACAAGCATCCTAGGACCGGTTTCGGGGTTTCACCCCTCTTCAGCCAGGATAGCTTGATTCCAGTGGCATGGAGAGCACGGGACTCACGTCTGAGCATACCCGTCCCACTCGGGGTGACAAATGCAAAAACAACAATTGATGGACAGAATGCAGAACAATGTCATACATTCACCCCAGTACAGAGATCTGGGCCTAAATCCATCGTTTTTTTGCTCGCCATTCCAGTTTGAACCCAGCCATATGCAAATCAGTCTTGACCCTGTGCCTCATGGGAACAGTCCAGCCCGAACTGCCAAGCCAGGTCCTCCCTGGACTGGAAACAAGCATCCTAGGACCGGTTTCGGGGTTTCACCCCTCTTCAGCCAGGATAGCTTGATTCCAGTGGCATGGAGAGCACGGGACTCACGTCTGAGCATACCCGTCCCACTCGGGGTGACAAATGCAAAAACAACAATTGATGGACAGAATGCAGAACAATGTCATACATTCACGCCAGTACAGAGATCTGGGCCTAAATCCATCGTTTTTTTGCTCACCATGCCATTACAGTTTGAACCCAGCCATATGCAAATCAGTCTTGACCCTGTGCCTCATGGGAACAGTCCAGCCCGAACTGCCAAGCCAGGTCCTCCCTGGGCTGGAAACAAGCATCCTAGGACTGGTTTCGGGGTTTCACCCCTCTTCAGCCAGGATAGCTTGATTCCAGTGGCATGGAGAGCACGGGACTCACGTCTGAGCATACCCGTCCCACTCGGGGTGACAAATGCAAAAACAACAATTGATGGACAGAATGCAGAACAATGTCATACGTTCACCCCAGTACAGAGATCTGGGCCTAAATCCATCGTTTTTTTGCTCACCATGCCATTCCAGTTTGAACCCAGCCATATGCAAATCAGTCTTGACCCTGTGCCTCATGGGAACAGTCCAGCCCGAACTGCCAAGCCAGGTCCTCCCTGGACTGGAAACAAGCATCCTAGGACCGGTTTCGGGGTTTCACCCCTCTTCAGCCAGGATAGCTTGATTCCAGTGGCATGGAGAGCACGGGACTCACGTCTGAGCATACCCGTCCCACTCGGGGTGACAAATGCAAAAACAACAATTGATGGACAGAATGCAGAACAATGTCATACATTCACACCAGTACAGAGATCTGGGCCTAAATCCATCGTTTTTTTGCTCACCATGCCATTCCAGTTTGAACCCAGCCATATGCAAATCAGTCTTGACCCTGTGCCTCATGGGAACAGTCCAGCCCGAACTGCCAAGCCAGGTCCTCCCTGGACTGGAAACAAGCATCCTAGGACCGGTTTCGGGGTTTCACCCCTCTTCAGCCAGGATAGCTTGATTCCACTGGCATGGAGGGCACGGGACTCACGTCTGAGCATACCCGTCCCACTCGGGGTGACAAATGCAAAAACAACAATTGATGGACAGAATGCAGAACAATGTCATACATTCACCCCAGTACAGAGATCTGGGCCTAAATCCATCGTTTTTTTGCTCACCATGCCATTCCAGTTTGAACCCAGCTATATGCAAATCAGTCTTGACCCTGTGCCTCATGGGAACAGTCCAGCCCGAACTGCCAAGCCAGGTCCTCCCTGGATTGGAAACAAGCATCCTAGGACCGGTTTCGGGGTTTCACCCCTCTTCAGCCAGGATAGCTTGATTCCAGTGGCATGGAGAGCACAGGACTCACGTCTGAGCATACCCGTCCCACTCGGGGTGACAAATGCAAAAACAACAATTGATGGACAGAATGCAGAACAATGTCATACATTCACCCCAGTACAGAGATCTGGGCCTAAATCCATCGTTTTTTTGCTCACCATGCCATTCCAGTTTGAACCCAGCCATATGCAAATCAGTCTTGACCCTGTGCCTCATGGGAACAGTCCAGCCCGAACTGCCAAGCCAGGTCCTCCCTGGACTGGAAACAAGCATCCTAGGACCGGTTTCGGGGTTTCACCCCTCTTCAGCCAGGATAGCTTGATTCCAGTGGCATGGAGAGCACGGGACTCACGTCTGAGCATACCCGTCCCACTCGGGGTGACAAATGCAAAAACAACAATTGATGGACAGAATGCAGAACAATGTCATACATTCACCCCAGTACAGAGATCTGGGCCTAAATCCATCGTTTTTTTGCTCACCATGCCATTCCAGTTTGAACCCAGCCATATGCAAATCAGTCTTGACCCTGTGCCTCATGGGAACAGTCCAGCCCGAACTGCCAAGCCAGGTCCTCCCTGGACTGGAAACAAGCATCCTAGGACCGGTTTCGGGGTTTCACCCCTCTTCAGCCAGGATAGCTTGATTCCAGTGGCATGGAGAGCACGGGACTCACGTCTGAGCATACCCGTCCCACTCGGGGTGACAAATGCAAAAACAACAATTGATGGACAGAATGCAGAACAATGTCATACATTCACGCCAGTACAGAGATCTGGGCCTAAATCCATCGTTTTTTTGCTCACCATGCCATTACAGTTTGAACCCAGCCATATGCAAATCAGTCTTGACCCTGTGCCTCATGGGAACAGTCCAGCCCGAACTGCCAAGCCAGGTCCTCCCTGGGCTGGAAACAAGCATCCTAGGACCGGTTTCGGGGTTTCACCCCTCTTCAGCCAGGATAGCTTGATTCCAGTGGCATGGAGAGCACGGGACTCACGTCTGAGCATACCCGTCCCACTCGGGGTGACAAATGCAAAAACAACAATTGATGGACAGAATGCAGAACAATGTCATACGTTCACCCCAGTACAGAGATCTGGGCCTAAATCCATCGTTTTTTTGCTCACCATGCCATTCCAGTTTGAACCCAGCCATATGCAAATCAGTCTTGACCCTGTGCCTCATGGGAACAGTCCAGCCCGAACTGCCAAGCCAGGTCCTCCCTGGACTGGAAACAAGCATCCTAGGACCGGTTTCGGGGTTTCACCCCTCTTCAGCCAGGATAGCTTGATTCCAGTGGCATGGAGAGCACGGGACTCACGTCTGAGCATACCCGTCCCACTCGGGGTGACAAATGCAAAAACAACAATTGATGGACAGAATGCAGAACAATGTCATACATTCACCCCAGTACAGAGATCTGGGCCTAAATCCATCGTTTTTTTGCTCACCATGCCATTCCAGTTTGAACCCAGCCATATGCAAATCAGTCTTGACCCTGTGCCTCATGGGAACAGTCCAGCCCGAACTGCCAAGCCAGGTCCTCCCTGGACTGGAAACAAGCATCCTAGGACCGGTTTCGGGGTTTCACCCCTCTTCAGCCAGGATAGCTTGATTCCAGTTGCATGGGGCTTGTAAATCTGCCCCACTGTCTTTTAAAGACAGCCGTGCTCACCTTTCACTGGACGGTGGGATCCACACATGGCGCAAATCGGGATGGAGTCTCTGATACTCAACTCTGCGGATGGACTTACGGCATCATACCTCGCCTGCTGCCCAGCTGTCACTTGTGTTCAAGTGTGGGGGCACACACAGAATTGGGTAGGTTCTAAGCGTGCACTGTGCTGCTTAAAAAGCACAGCTGAGTAGCCTGTAACTATCGGCGACAGTGGACTACAGTGAGTTCAGATACCTTTGACTGCACTCACCTGCAGTAGTTCTAAAGGCCCCTGAGAGTCTCAGAGTTACCAGTGCGACGTGGTCCTCTAGCCAGCACTGAGGCAGTTTAGCAGACAAAAGCCGTACTGTCGTTGAGTCGTTTCTTGTTTAAACTGTAAGCTTAGGTCCACATCCACTGACATACGTGTGTGTGTGTGTTTAGTTAGAAGATGGTTCAGGTTCAGTACGGGTACTGA
Organism: Triturus cristatus; assembly: GCF_964204655.1. NCBI lineage: Eukaryota > Metazoa > Chordata > Amphibia > Caudata > Salamandridae > Triturus > Triturus cristatus. Next base: position 602,002,478 of record NC_140594.1, read on the forward strand.
ATAAGAGCACCATGGGCCAGTTCTTAGTGTAGTGAACTGTTGTGTTTCGAGTGAGTGAGTTCTTTTGTACTCAGTTCCAGCTGGGCCCATCTCAATGCCTCACACCATCAGCTATGCTTTTGTTCAGGTGACATCCTGGTTGGTGGATAGATGCAGCTTAACAACCTAAAGCCAATACCATAAAAAAGGAGTTTTTCACTTCACAAATATTTAAAGTATGCTTTTCAGTTTTCATATTCTATTCATGAGCTAAAGGAGTGCCTACCGCTGTCAGCTTTCCAGTGCAGCCTTGTTTACTGCTCATGTTGCCGGCAGCTGTCTCAATCTGGCAGTCACTCAACTGATTATAATGGAATTATGAACATCTTCCAGACCACTTTATCTATTTTACTCAATTTTAGCTAGAGTCTGATGAATGAAAGTCGTAGAAAAATTATTTCTTATGCCTTGCAGCAGATAACTTGGTTTCTCGTTGCTCAAATGGGTGTAATTCCTGATATTTCTCTGTTTCCCTCGTCTTCATTGCTTGTTTTTGCTCACGAGAAAGTGTCACTCGTAGTCGCTGAAATGTCACTCATAATTACACAGAAATTATGAAAATGTCACACATAGCAATCTGAAACCTTGGCAGCTATGCTTTTCATTGTGCCGTTTGCTCTTCTCTTCACCAGGATGTGTCTTTGGAAGGTGGGCCTCGTCTCTTGAGACTCTTTGCCATTATATTTGGCACTACGTTTGCTTTATTCCCTTTAATATTGGATTGCGCACATTATGACACACCACCATCTTAGGCCTGGTATTCTCTGAGGAGAATTTCAAGCACTGTCATTAACCCTCTGAGGAAATTCTTTTTTCATTCACTGGTTACGCGCTACTCACCTATTTTTGGTCATTTATATTTACATATCAACTATGCTTTTCATAGTATTCTAAACAGCTTGTAATCAACTATATGGTACCAAGTTCCCATGGAGGCACAGCCATTATTACACAGATTATCAATCTTTTAATATCACTGCAGATGGACTATATTTGGCAATATATTTATGGAGACGAGTTTCTTGTATGGTTATTGTAAGAAAGAAGGCTTTTTGCAGGTTTCCCTCACTATTTGAACCCATTTAGACTACTAGCTGCTGGGTGTTGACTCTGAAAATGCATAATATAATGTATGTGAATTGTCAACCCCAATTGGCAAGGACTTCAAACCCGTTATAAGTCCCTAGTAAGTGGTACCGGTGGTACCCTGGGCATGGGTGTTAAAGGGGTCACCAGGGCCTGAAGCACGGATTGTGCCATCCTGAGTCACCCAAGTAAACAGATGACAGCAGCCCTGCCATTGCAGACTGCAAAAGCAGTTCAAACTACTCAAACTCAGCTTTGCCCTCCCTATGAGTGGCAAAGTTACTGCACTATTTTTAATATATGTCAGTCACCTCTAAGGTAGGCCTCCTGAAAACAGGAGGCAGGGTGCATAATATTAAAGGTGTCGACATATAAGTGCAAGCTTATATGTCCCTATAGAAGTCTATTTTCATTAAGGGTTACTATAAGTGATCAGGCCATGGGATAAAATAGGCTAGAACCCGACAACTCCAAGGTTGCCAGCCCCATTATGGTTCCTCTGCAAAGTGTGATGTTTGGTATCAAACAACTTATCTCATCAAATCCAACTTTTTCCAAAGTCAGACCTAAGGTGACAGGAGCCCAGGTGGTTACCTTAGAGGTTGCAATTCGAATCAGACGTTAGGTTCTGGTGCCTGGGGTGCCTTTTAAATCCTCAGCCTTTCCTGTGCCCTGGCTGGCTGGCAGCCTGCAGCAGCTGCTGCTACGACAGGAATTCACCCCCCTGCTAGGAGATGGGAACACTTACAAGAGTCAGAAACAAAGGCCTGCCTGGGAAAGAAGTGACACCTACCTTCCTGACAGGAAGGCTAGTGAAGTGGCACATCAAGGTGATGAGCTTCAAAGCTTGCACCACCTCTGATATGTATCCAGGGTGCCTCCTATAGAAGGAAATAGCTAAACCTCTGCCCCAGGAACATTTGCTCCTGGGCAAGTGAGGAAATTAGGTAATCAGGAGGTGAACACTCCCAGAAGACTAACCAAACCTCTAGGGAGGGCTACATGCTCTGTATGGCCAAAGAAGGTTTCTGCCATTTTGAAAGTGGCAGAATAGAGGGTTCTTAGGAGAAAAGGTGGCACCCCCCCCCGGATGTGGTCATCTCAGGAATGGATTAGCCCCTGGGGTTAGTGGTGCATTGGCTACTTGCACCCACATCCCAAACGTCACTAATTCTAGGATTTAAGGTACACTCCTGGCACCAGAACCTCAAATCTGATTCGCTTTGCAACCAAGGACAAAGAAGAGACCCGAGTCTGCAACTTCAGGACCTGCACAAAGCAAAGGCACAATACCCTGCACCTGCATAGCTGCCAAGGCTCCAAATTGCTATGTGTGACATTTTCCTAATTTCAGTGTAATTACGAATGACAATTTCTTGTGCGCAAAAACAAGCAATAAAGACGAGGGAAATATAGAAATATCAGAAATTACACCCTTTGAACAACAAGAAACAAAGGGCTCGATGTACGGCCATTCACTTTTGTAAGTCGCAAACTGCGACGAATTGCGACTCACAATTTGCGACTCTCCAAAGTGAATGTACACCAGTGTCTCAGACACTGTTTGCGATTCCCAAAGGGGTCGCAAATTGCATGCCTCATTGATATTCGTGAGGCAAGCGCAATTTGCGACCCCATTGGGAATGGCTAGCGCTCCCAGGGATGGTGGTCTGCTGGGGTCAGCAGACCACCATGTCTGTGACTGCTTTTTAAATAATGCAGTTTTTTTTAAATGCAGCCTGTTTTCCTTGAAAGGAAAACAGGATGCATTTATAAAAGAAAAATGAAACTTTTAAGTTTTATTTTTTAAGAGCAGGAAGTGGTCCCTGGGATCACGGCCTGCTCCTAATAAATATCTTCGCCTACACTCACAATGGGGAAGAGGTCCCCTGGGGACCCCTTCCCGTTTGATAGTGGTTTACCACCTACTTAAAGTAGGTGGTAAACTGCGAGTGTTTTGCGACTGCAAATGTGGTCGCAAAACAATCATACATTGCTGTCTGAATAGCTATTAGGAAGGGACCCCCTTGGCACATCCCTTCCTAATAGCAAGTCGCCAACCATATTTTGCGAGTCTGTAATAGGTTACTGACTCGCAGAATATGGTTTGTGCATGGGGCAGACCAATTTTGCATTCGCAAACGGGCCCAATTCCCGTTTGTGACTGCAAAAAAATGGCCGTGCACCTGCCCTTGAATTATCTGCTGAAGAAATAATTTTATTGACTTTCATTTATCAGACTCTTGCCAAAATTGCAGAAAATAGATAAAGTGGTCTGGAAGATGTTCATAATTTCATTATAATCAGTTGAGTGACTGGCAGACTGAGACTGCTGTCAACAACATGAGCAGTAAACAAGGCTGCACTGGAAACTGACAGTGGGAGGCACTCCTTTAGCTCATAAATAGAATAAGGAAACTGAAAAGCATACTTTCAATATTTGTGAAGTGAAAAGCTCATTTTTTTATGGCATTGGCATTAGGTTGTTAAGCTGCACCTATCCATCATCCAGGATGTCACCTGTGTAGGAGAGTACGATCTGCTTCACATGGGTACCCCCAGTTTGTGCTGGTGTTTCACTTTTATTACGACCTTAGTCTGGCTGTGGCCCTGCTAATCAGGACCCCAGCCTAGCTGCTTTCTCTCTAAAATGGTTTCCATGTACATTAGGTGCATATCTAATTGGATTCTGGAGTGCCTTATAAGCCCCTAGTATATGATATACTATGTACCTAGGGCATAGGTACCTCAGAGACCTACCAGGGGCTGAAGCATGTATTATACCACCCCTGGGAAGCAGTCCAAAATGGCACCGCAGGTCTGCTACTGCAGCCTGGGTAAGGGTGTGCTTGCACCCCTTACAGTGGTATAGGCTACCTATATCACTATCATTGCACACACATATAACACCTATAAGTCACTCCTATGGCAGGCCTTAACAATCCTGAAGGCAGAGTGCTTGGATTTTATGTGAGAGGGTGCCCCTGCATGAGCAGAGCCCCTCTGCAGCGTTCGGAGTACCTCCTCTGATGCTGTTTGTGGTGCAGCCTGACCATATACTCTTAAGTGCATTATCACCTCGCGGTAAATGCTAACTTTGGGATGGCTGCACGGAAACATGTTGTGTTTGGTGTCAAACACTTTGGAATACTACCCCCCCCCGCTAGTTCTGGCATCGGGGGTAGCATTCCACCCTTCTAGAGGGAGAGACATGTTCATACTGGTCTAACCCGGTAGGACTTTCTACAGCCCTGGCATCACAAAATGGATGCCTCTGCCACAGACACGGGTCTGGCCTCCTGCTGCTGACCGAAACTCCAGCAGGGGAGGCCAGGACAATAGGTTTCCTGTCCCAGGGACGTGTAACCACCTCCCCAGACAGGCAGATGTGTATTGGGGCTGGGCGGGAGCACTCTCTGGTGCTTTGAAGTCCTGCACTGGGGGCACACTTGGTGTCCCTGTGCATAGTCCAGTTCAAACCGGTTGCAGGGGCTACCTGTCCCTGCTCTGGTGTGGAACTGGACAAAGGAAATGGGTGTAACCACCCTTCTTTCCAAACCCTCCCATAGGTAGGTCCCTAGAGTATGTCCAACCCCCAAACTTAGTAAAAGTATGGGAACCCAGTCCTTGCGACTTTAGATTACCCTGGACGAAACTCTGCAACATATATCCTGGACCTTCGATGTTCTTCTTTGCTTAGAAGACTGAAGAAATCTCCCTTGGGGTCAAGGAGTGACTCCCCTGCTTGGCAGGCACCAGAGAAGCAACTGAACGGTCTGCATCGCTGAAGTGCCTGCTGGATGCCGAAGTCTTTGCATCACCAGAGGTTGATTTTCAGACTTCATTGAGGCTACCCTGAGACCACAGCAAAGCTGAGGCCCGTGACTATCATGGGTGACGTGGAACTGTGACCCCTGGACACTGTGAACTTTTGCAGCAACATCATCTTCCTGGCCTTCCTTGAAGTTGTGCTTTGGCCTCCTAATAGCCCCAGCCCTGAGCATCTTCTGCACTGAAGATTGCTGGCCTCCACTCCACGGGTGACCAGTGGGCCAGTTTCAAGTGCGACCGCTTGAGGCTCCTTCACAATCACTAGCCTGTTGGCAAGTAGGTCCCCATGAATGCAACTTCTCTTCTGATTGGGCTTTCCTGGTTGCTCCAGACGTGCCCCAACTTACCCTTGCTGGGTGAGTCCCCCAGACCTTACTGGTCTGCACCGCCATCCTTTCTCTGATTCCAAGTGACTTGCCGTTGCCAAGGCTTGTTGGGTCCAATCTGGTTGCTGACACTGCAGCACTCAACAGACATCATGGGACAGCTTGAATCCAGCTCCTGGTTGTCATCGGCACCTCCTGCACCTCGTGGCTGAAGAGTCAAGATACCCGTCAACTCACCTGAAGCACCCGACATTGGTGGGCATTGGTCAATCGTGCCATTGGTCACTGGTAAGTGACCCAGACTCTGTCTCCTCTGCTTTCAGGTTCCTTCCATCCTAGAACCAGGCTTGGATTGCTGCAGACACTTCTCCTCTTCACGGCAGCAGCACTTCTTCGCCAGCTCCCATTGAAATCAATGACGCGATCCGACACCAAAATACACCTATGCACCCGGCTTCCCTGGGTGAGATAACACGAGTACTCCGGTGCTCCCGTGGGTGCTAGCCCTAGAACTTCCTAAATCCAAAAGGGTTTGGTCCTGACTTGATTCTAAGTGTCCCTAATCTTTAAATTTCCAACCGCGACATTGCCCATAGAAGCTAACGGGAACCCGCGGCTGTGTTTGCACACTGCACACGGTCCCCGTGGGTCCCCTGTGTCCCTACCTTGGGTGGTTCCTTGGGGTCCCAGCGATTCTACAGGCTCTAGGCCTTGTGTCTAGTTCAGTCGTGGTTCTTATACCACTTTATTGGTATATGGTTTGGTACGCCCCTAGGGCCCAAACGGGAATTTGTGCTATTACTGTTGATTGCTAGCTTGTAAATTAAGTACTTCGAACTCCAGTCTCATAAAGAGACTAGAGGGGTGTGTTTTATCTTAAATACATATATTTTAAATATATACCTGGTGTGATTGTCCTTTCATTTGGTCATTCAAGAGATTATAGACTGGTAAGACAAGCTGCTTTACAATCCTTCAAGACTTAGCCTGAAGGCTGCTCTCCATAGCTGCCACTAGGATAGCTTTCAATATAGGTTGTCTTTAACCTATTCACCATAAGGGGTTGTTTGGACTGATACAAGGTGCCCACTATAACTAGTGGACAGCATATATCAGGCCAACTTCTCACATTGGTGTGCAGCGTGTGGGATTCCAGCTTGCTACTGTTTTACCAGATAATCTCAATTGAATTGATCAACTGAAAACCACTAAAGGTACCTTAGGTACATATAATATCAAGTTTAGTATACCGTAAGTTCTACTGAACTTAGAGTTGTGTGTTAAGGGATAGCACACCCTTTCTACAACCAAAGAGAGTTTAGTAGGCCACACTAGTGTAGGTAGTGCAATACACCACACCACATTAGTAATGTTTAACCAGCCAGGAACCAGTGGGTCCCTGCCAGAAGCCAGTGAGCTTCTCCACTATAGATATGAGGGTGGGCCTAGGGGTGCAAACTCCCCTGAACCTAACTCTAATGCTGACCAGACTGATGACAATGATCAGGATCTGGTGAACCCAGCTCCCCTGGATGAGGACGAGGAGGATGACAACAATGCTCCCCTCTTTGTTCCTCCAGGAAGAGTTGAAATTAGGGCTAGAAGTGATAGATCTCTCTCAAGGGGATCTGTCCAGTCTAACTCATCTGTAGGGACCTCTGTTTATTCTCACAGAGGGAAGGAAACCTCCCAGGAGAGGAGAGAGAGACTGCTAAAGTATGAGCAAGATAAATTCAACCTCAGAAAGCAGGTGTTTCCCTAGAGATAGGGAGAGGTCTTATGACCATAGAAACCTAAGTAAGATTGTCCCTCCCTACCAGAGTGGGGATGACATCCACAAATGGATAACTGCCTTGGAGAGGGCCTGTAAAGTACAAAAGGTCCCTCAAGGTCATTGGGCAGCAAGCCTATGGCTCTCCTTTGCAGACAAAGGTAGAGATAAGCTCCTCACTGTAAGAGAAGAGGATGCTGGTGATTACCAGGTCTTGAAAAGTGCACTAATAGATGGGTTTGGCTTAACCACTGAGCAATACAGGTTAAAGTTCAGAGATACCCAAAAAGCACAGAATCAAGATTGGGTTGACTTTGTTGACTGTGCTGCTAAGGCTCTGGAAGGTTGGTCATAGGGCAGTAAAGTATGTGACTTCATAGGATTGTACAATCTGATAATGAGGGAGCAGATTCTTAATAACTGTCAAAATCAGCTGTTGCACCAGTACTCTGATCTGACCTCTCCCCAATAAGGGAAAGAAGGCAGACAAATGGGTCAGAACCAGGGTGAGGCAGAAGGTACAGAACCAAGGTGGTGACCCAAAGAAGCAGGATTCTAAGAACTGTGACAAAGGTGGGGACAAGGGTTAAGACCAGAAGTCTTCTCAAGGGCCCCACAAATCTTATTCTAATGGGGAGTCACAGTCAAACAAGGGAAAAGGCCAAAAGAAACCTTGGTGCAAAATCTCTAAACAGAAACCTCACTGGACCAGTGACTGCACCAAGTCCAAAGTATCTACTCCAGCCACCATTGCCCCTAAGGCAACTGTTCCCCCTAGTACAGCTACAATAGGTGGTGGCAATGTTCAGAATAAGGTGTAGTAGGGTTGACCCTGGGTTCTGAGAGGGACTCTGGCCTAGTCAGAGTTCCAATTCAGGCTGTGCTTGTCTGTGAAGGGGGCATGGATATGTCCCCCTTTGTGTGTCCCAGTGATCTGGGCAAATACAGACAATAGCCTTTGATAAATGGAGTAGAGGCTTAAGCATTCAGGGACACGGGAGCACGTGTCACAATGGTGACAAATGATCTTGTGGAACCTGGGCAGATTATACTTGGTGAAATGTACCAAGTGACCAATGCTAGCAATGTCAGAACAGACCATTCTTTGTCAGTTGTTAACTTCTCCTGGGGAGGGGTAACTGGCCTTAAGAAGGTTGTGGTAAGTGCAGACCTACCAGTACAGTGCTTGCTTGGCAATGATCTAGAGACTTCAGCTTGGGCTGAAGTGGAGCTCAGGACACATGCAGAAATGTTAGGGATCCCTGCTCATGTCTTTGCTGTGACTAGGTCACAGGCCAAAATGTCTAAAGCTGGACAGACCCTGGATTCTGGAAAAATGGACCAGGTGCCTCACAAGAGGAGGAGCAGTAGGGTTAAGGCAGAGCCTTCCCACCTGGTTCAGAATGCTGATCAGTCTCCTCAGGGAGATGATCTTGAGCCTGAGAAAGGAACTGTCCCAGAGGAGCTTGAACCTGACCAGGTTGAGTTCTTGGGGACAGGGGGCCCTTCCAGGTCTGATGTGAGCCAGGAGCAGAAACCCTGCCCCTCTCTTGAACCCCTCAGAAAGCAAGCTGCTGATGAGGCTGCTGGGAATGCTAGTGGCACCCATAACATTTATTGGGATGATGGACTCCTTTACTCAGAGAGTAGAGACCCCAAGCCTGGTGCATCCATGAGGTTGGTCACACCTCTGAAGTTTAGGGGCTTCCTATTGACACTAGCCCATGATATTCCTCTAGCAGGACACCTGGGCCAGAACAAGACTTGGGACAGAATTGTCCCTAACTTTCACTGGCGCCACATGTCTGAAGACACTAAAGAGTTGTGTTGCTCCTGTGTAACCTGCCAAGCCAGTGGCAAGGCTGGTGGAACCACAAAGGCCACCCTGGTACTACTACCTGTGGTGCGGGGTTCACTTTGAGAGGGTTGGGATTGACATTGTTGGTCCCATGGATCCTCAAACAGCGTCTGGGCACAGATTTATACTGGTGGTAGTGGATCATGCCACCAGGTACCCAGAGGCAATTCCCCTAAGGACTACTACAGCACCTGTGGTGGCAAGAACTCTCTTGAGTGTAATCTCAAGAGTAGGCTTTCCTAAGGAGGAAGTATCTAACAGGGGTACAAACTTAATGTCTAGTTACTTGACTGCTCTGTGGAAGGAGTGTGGAGTGAACTACAAGTTCACCACACCCTATCATCCACAATGCAATGGTTTAGTTGAAAGGTTCATCAAAACCTTAAAGGGCATGATTAAATGACTCCCAGAGAAGCTTAGGCGAAAATGGGACCTACTCTTGCCCTGCCTTTTATTTTCATACAGGGAGGTGCCTCAAAAGGGGGTTGGCTAAAGCCCTTTTGAACTTTTGCTTGGTCACCCTGTCAGGGGTCCATTGTGTTTGGTGAAGGAAGGATGGGAGTTACCTCTCAAGCCCCCAAAGCAAGACATAGTGGACTATGTACTTGGTCTCCACTCCAGGATGGCTGAGTGCATGAAAAATGCAAACAAAAACCTTGAGGCTAGCCAGGAACTGCAAAAAGACTGGCATGACCAAAAGGCTGTACTGACTGTTTACCAGTCAGGACAGAAAGTGTGGGTGTTGGAGCCTGTGGCCCCAGCAGCCCTCCAGGACAAATGGAGTGGCCCCCATACAATTGTTGATCAAAGAAGAGGTTACCTACTTGGTAGACCTTGAAACCCCTAGGAGTCCCCACAGGGTACTTCATGTCAACAGACTTAAACCATATGTTGACAGGGCAGACATGGGCTTGCTCATGGCTACTGATGAAGGACAGGAGGAAGAGAGTGACCCACTCCCTGACCTGCTTTCTCAGAACCCTGATGATGGGTCAGCAGATGGTGTAGCCTTGGCAGGCAGCCTCACTGCCCAGCAGCAAACTGACTGCAGAAAACTTCTCAGCCAGTTCAGACATATGTTTTCTCTGACTCCAAGTCAGACCACCTGGTGCACTTATGAAGTGGACACTGGGGACAGTCTACCTGTGAAGAATAAGCTCTACAGGCAACCTGACCATGTCAGAGACTGTATAAGGACAGAAGTCCAAAAGATGTTGGAGTTGGGTGCGATTGAACCCTCAGTTAGCCCTTGGGCTAGTCCAGTAGTCCCGGTACCTAAACCTCACACCACAGATGGCAAGAGAGAGATGAGGTTTTGTGTAGACTACAGGGGTCTCAATGCAGTCACTAGGACTGATGCCCATCCCATCCCCAGGGCTGATGAGCTAATAGATACTTTGGCCTCAGCCAAGTTTCTAAGGACATTTGACCTGACAGCTGGCTACTGGCAGATCAGACTAGCTGATGATGCAAAGCCAAAGACAGCATTTTCTACCCCTAGTGGGCACTATCAGTTTGTGGTCATGCCCTTTGGTTTGACGAATGCACCTGCCACTTTCCAAAGGTTGGTGAATCAAGTCCTTACAGGCCTGGAAGACTTTAGTGCAACATATCTAGATGATATTGCTGTCTTTATCTCCACCTGGGAGGATCACCTGGTCCACCTGAGGAATGTTTTGGAGGCCCTGCAAAAAGCAGGCCTAACTATTAAGGCTACTAAGTGGTGCCAGATAGGGCAGAGTCAGGTTGTGTACCTGGGCCACCTTGTAGGTGGAGGCCAGGTTCAACCACTGCAGAGCAAAATCCAGACCATAATGGACTGGGTTGCTCCAACTACCCAGACTCAGGTGGGAGCCTTCTTAGGCCTGACTGGGTACTGTAGGAGATTTGTCAAGGGGTATGGATCAATAGTGACACCCCTGAATGACTTAACGTCTAAAAAGATACCCAAAAGGTTCAGTGGACAGCTAGCTGTCAAAAGGCATTTGATGACCTGAAGCAGGCCATGTGCACTGCTCCCATTCTGCAGAGTCCTGACTACTCCAAGACGTTCATTGTCCAAACAGATGCATCTGAATTGGGGTAGGGGCTGTACTGTCACAATTGAATGATGAAGGTAAGGATCAGCCAGTAGCTTTCATAAGCAGAAGGCTGACCCCTAGAGAGAAACGATGGTCAGCCATTGAGAGGGAGGCCTTTGCTGTGGTTTGGGCTCTGAAGAAGTTGAGGCCATACTTGTTTGGCACTCACTTCCTAGTTCAGACAGACCATAAGCCCCTCTTATGGCTAAAACAAATGAAGGGTGAAAACCCCAAACTACTTAGGTGGTCTATTTCCCTACAGGGGATAGACTTTACAGTGGAACATAGACCTGGGAGTAACCATGCTAGGTATTTCCACTTAGAACATGAAGACTCAACTGGTCAAGGTTAGTTTAATGTCCCTGCGTTTGGGGGGGAGGGGGTTGTGTAGGAGAGTAGGATCTGCTTCACATGGGTACCCCCACTTTTTGCTGGTGTTTCACTGTTTTTCGACCTTAGTCCGACTGTGGCCCTGCTAATCAGGACCCCAGCCTAGCTGCTTCCTCTCTAAAATGGTTTCCATGTACATTAGGTACATATCTAATTGGATTCTGGAGTGCCTTATAAGCCCCTAGTATATGGTATACTATGTACCTGGGGCATAGGTACCTCAGAGGCCTACCAGGAGCTGAAGCATGTATTATGCCACCCCTGGGAAGCACTCCAAAATGGCACTACAGGTCTGCTACTGCAGCCTGGGTAAGGGTGTGCTTGCACCCCTTACAGTGGTATAGGCTACCTATATCACTATCATTGCACACACATATAAAACCTATAAGTCACTTCTATGGCAGGCCTTAACAATCCTGAAGGCATTGTGCTTGTTTTTATGTGAGAGGGTGCCCCTGCATGAGCAGAACCCCTCTGCAGCATTCGGAGTACCTCCTCTGATGCTGTTTGTGGTGCAGCCTGACCATATACTCTTAAGTGCATTATAACCTCGCGGTAAATGCTAACTTTGGGATGGCTGCACGGAAACATGTCGTGTTTGGTGTCAAATGCTTTGGAATACTACCCCCCCACCAGTTCTGGTGGCAGGGGTAGCATTCCACCCTTCTAGAGGGAGAGACATGTTCACACTGGTCTAACCCGGTAGGATTTTCTACAGCCCTGGCATTACAAAATGGATGCCTCTGCCACAGACACGGGTCTGGCCTCCTGTTGCTGACCGAAACTCCGGCAGGGGAAGCCTGGACAATAGGTTTCCTGTCCCAGGGAGGTGTAACCACCTCCCCAGGCAGGCAGATGTTTATTGGGGCTGGGCGGGAGCACTCTCTGGTGCTTGGAAGTCCTGCACTGGGGGCACACTTGGTGTCCCTGTGCATAGTTCAATTCAGACTGGTTGCAGGGGCTAACTGCCCCTGACTGGCACGAAACTGGACAAAGGAAATGGGTGTAACCACCCCTCTTTCCAAACCCTCCCATAGGTAGGTCCCTTGAGTATGTCCAACCCACAAACTTAGTATAAGTATGGGAACCCAGTCCTTGCGACTTTAGATTACCCTGGACGAAACTCTGCAACACATATCCTAGACCTTTGATGTTCTACTTTGCTTAGGAGACTGAAGAAATCTCCCTTAGAGTCAAGTAGTGACTCCCCTGCTTGGCAGGCACCAAAGAAGCAACTGACCGGTCTGCATTGCTGAAGCTCCTGCCGGATGCTGAAGTCTTAGCATCACCAGAAGTAGATTTTCAGACTTTCCCGAGGCTACCCTGAGTCCACAGCAAAGCTGAGGCCCGTGGCTATCGTGGATGACGTGGAACCATGACCCCTGGACACCGTGAACTTTTGCAGCAACATCATCTCCCTGGTCTTCCTCGAAGTTGTGCTTTGGGCTCCAAGTAGCCCCAGCCTTGAGCATCTCCTGCTCCAAAGATTGCTGGCCTCCACTCCATGAGTGACCCATGGGCCCGTTTCAAGTGTGACTGCTCGAGGCTCCTTTGCGATCGCTAGCCCATTGGCTAGTAGGTCCCCACGAAGGGAACTCCTCTTTAGATTGGACTTTTCTGGTTGCGCCAGACTTTCCCCGACTTACCCTCGCTGGGTGAGTCCTCCAGACCTTGCTGGTCTGCACCGCTGTCGTTTCTCTGATTCCAAGTGACTTGCCATTGCCAAGGCTTGTTGGGTCCAATCTGGTTGCCGACATCGCAGCACTCAACAGACTTTGTGGGGCAGCTTGAATCCAGCTCCTGGATGTCATCGGCACCTCTTGGACCTCGTGGCTGAAGAGTCAACATACCGGTCAACTCACCTGAAGCAACCGACATCGGTGGGCATTGGTCAATCGTGCCCTTGGTCACTGGTAAGTGACCCAGACTCTGTCCCCTCTGCTTTCAGGTTCCTTCCATCCTAGATCCAGGCTTGTTTCACTTTGGACACTTCTCCTCTTTACGGCAGCAGCACTTCTTCGCCAGCTCCCATTTAAATCGACGACGCGACCCGACACCAAAAGACACCTATAAACCCGGATTCCCTGGGTAAGGTAACACGAGTACTCCGGTGCTCCCATGGGTGCTAGCCATAGAGCTTCCTAAGTCCAAAAGGGTTTGGTCCTGACTCGATTCTAAGTGTCCCTAATCTTTAAATTTCTAACCAAGACATTGCCCATAGAAGCTAATGGGAACCCACGTCTGTGTTTACACACTGCACACGGTCCCCGTGGGTCCCCTGTGTCCCTACCTTGGGTGGTTACTTGGGGTCCCAGCAATTCTACAGGCTCTAGGCCTTGTGTCTAGTTCAGTCATGGTTCTTATACCACTTTATTGGTATATGGTTTGGTACGCCCCTAGAGCCCAAACGTGTATTTGTGCTATTACTCTTGATTGCTAACTTGTAAATTAAGTACTTCGAACTCCAGTCTCATAAAGAGACTAGAGGGGTGTGTTTTATCTTAAATACATATATTTTAAATATTTACTTGGTGTGGTTGTCCTTTCATTTGGTCATTCAAGAGATGATAGACTGGTAAAACAAGCTGCTTTACATTCCTTCAAGACTTAACCTGAAGGCTGCTCTCCATAGCTACCACTAGGATAGCTTTCAATAAAGGTTGTCTTTAACCTATTCACCATAAGGGGTTGTTTGGACTGATACAGGGTGCCCACTATAACTAGTGGACAGCATATATCAGGCCAACTTCTCACAACCTGAACAAAAGCATAGCTGATGGCGTGGGGGATTGAGATGGACCCAGCTGGAACTGAAAACAAAAGAACTCACTCACCCGAAACAGAACAGTTCACTACACTAAGACCTGACCCATGGTGCTCTTCTTCAGCACCCCTACTGGACCTAAACCATCACTAAACACACACACGCATATATCAGTGGACGTTGGCCAAAGCTCACAGTTTAAACAAAAAACATGCTTGGAAGTTTCTGCACTGTTTTTACCTGCTAAACTGCCTCAATGCTGGTTAGAGGACCACATTGCACTGGTAACTCTGAGACTCTCAGGGGCCTTTAGAACTATTGTAGGGGACTGCAGTCAAAGGTATCTGAACTCACTGTAGTCTGTCATTGCTGATAGTTACAGGCTAGTCAGCTGTGCTTTTTACAGTCGGCAGAGCAGCGTACGCTAGGAACGTACACAATTCTGTCTGTGGACCCACCCTTGAACACAAGTGAAAGCCGGGCAGCAGGCGAGGTATAATGCCATAAGTCCATCCGCAGAGTTGAGTATCCCGGACTCCATCCTGATTTGCGCAATTTGTGGTTCCCTCCTTCCAGTGAAAGGTGAGCATGACTGTCTTTTAAAGACAGTACGTGATGTAAATGGAGACAGAAGTGCCCCACTCATAATCTCAGCACCCACCCCTCCTCAAATACAAGTGAATCCAGATGAGAGGTCAGGTCAAATACAGGCACAAAGGAAATCCACCCAGTAACCGAGCTTCATTGAATGGAAAGCAGGCAAGTGGAGTAGAGTTTTTATAGTGTTCGTTCCTTGTAACCTCATCAACATAAAATGTTAACCTCAGCACAGAGATAGCACCTCTTCCTGTAACTTTTAGGCATAGGATCGCATTATTCTTAGACTCATCACTGCCATTCTCGACAGGGATGAGCTGTTGGGCAGTGTGAAAGGGGCTTGTGGCAAGGCAGACAATGTGAGGATTTAAATGACAAGGACAGAGAGGTCAGGGACTCAGGGTACACGATGACGGGCAAACAGGTCGAGCTCTTTGGCTACAAAAGGAACTTTTTGGGGACTACAATTGCACAGTGTGAGGAGTATGGGCACCGATGCTAAAGACAATGTGAGACAGGGCTTTAAGTGGGCCTGGTCCCCCCTCTCAGACCTATGTACTAATTGAAATGGACATTGAAACAGCTCCCAATTGGGCTGTTTATGTCCCTAATATTACTGGCAAACTACAAGTTTGCAGAATAATACCAGCTCACTCTCTCTCAGGCACTGGCTTACTTCTCTAGATGAGCCGCCCAGCAGCAGCAGGCGGTCCCCCTGCATGGTAGCAGGCCCGCAATGGCTCGTCGTGGACTTCCAGGCTGATGCGACACTACCAAGGCCACCCCAGCATTATTCTGTGGTCATGTGGCACAGGGTAGTGGGAATCACTCAAGGAGCGCAACTATTCTATTGCCCACACGGACACAACTACAGCCAAAGGTTTTTGAAATGCCACCCGCTCACACCGCGGGCGGCAGCAGGACTGACCTGGTGATTTAGTGTCTCTCAGAAGTAAGTGTCTTAGGAGCCACGTCATTGGGCAGTAATACAGCGTAGTGTCGTCCCAGCTTGATAGTTGTCCTGAGTTACCTGAAGCACCCTGGAGCTGCACGCACTGCGCTCTGCCACTGCAATTCAGTCATAGTGCATTATAGCAGCCTCCAGCTTGACTGCTGAGGAGGCGCTATAATGAGTGACTTTGCATTTCAGTGGGGTGATGCTGCCCACCACAATGAAATGCATTAGTCTAGCAACTGATGAGTGGCACTTGGCAGGGCTGCCCCTGTGGCAACCACCCTGCAACTGCATAGCTGCGACACGTGCCGGACCAGTGACAGGATCCCCGTGAAAGAGGCACCCCTCTGAGAACCAAAGGCAACTCCAGAACTCCCTTGGACTAGAGGTACTAGTCCCCTGCAATCCGCAGGTAAAGCACGCTTCCAGAATCAAGGAATCACTGGCCATCGGACCAGCTGCAGGATCGCCCAAAAATAAATCGTCTAGTGCGTTGTGGGAAATGTATTCCTGACCTCCAGCAAGTTCCAGGTGTGGGTGCAAGTAGCCAATAGGCTACTATCCTCATCGGCTAATCCACCCCTTAGGTGACCACATTCAGGTGTGTGTGCCACCTTTTCTACCTAGAACCCTCTATTCTGCCATTTTGAAAATGGCAGAAACCTTCCTTGGCCGTACAGACCAGGTAGCCCACCTAGGGGTATGGCTAGCCTTCTAGGGGTGTACACCCTCCTGACTAGAATGCCCCTTATCTCTGCTGTTATTTATTCTAGCAGTGGAACCATTCCTATATAAATTGAAACATTCAGATACTATTTCTGGTTTTAAAATGATGCACACTCACATTAAAAATACTGCTCATTCTGATGACATCCTTCTCTACATTTCAAAGCCAGAATCCTCTCTTCCACATTTTTCTGCTGTATTACGAACATATTCAGAGGTGTCAGGATACAAACTCAATATTGAAAAGTCTGAAGTTATGCCTCCGAATAGATTTTGTATTAAAACTCCTTTTGCTAAGGCTGGTTTATCCTGGCACCCTACAAAGATTAAGTGTCTGGGAATTAGGAATGGCAACAGTCTCAAAGATACATTAAAATTAAATATGGATATTCTGGTTTCCAGGATCAGTAGCCTTACAATTGGTTGGTCATTGTTATTTTTGTCCTGGTGTGGTCGCCTGGGCACAATCAAGATGATACTACTTCCCATTATAAACTTCTGCCTCATGATGTTGCCTATCAAAATTCCCAAGGAACATTTTGTTAATTTGGATAAGCAATTATCCAATTTTCTTAAGAATGGGAAATCCTCTTGCATATCTTTAGATAGATTCAAACTTCCCAAGGCTTCAGTAGCAATGAACCTTTCTGATTTTTTTCTCTGCCACAAAGCGTTTGGCATTCATCATATACAAGGCTGCTTCTTAGAATCCTCTGACTTCAGTTTAAATTGTGGCTTCAATTGAAGTCAGCTTCGATATCTCCTTTCTCCTACAACCACATTCTTTATATGTCTCATCATCTTTCATATTGGATTCAGTAAGTTATATCTCATTCTTGTTCCCGACTTAAATAATATTTAGACTCTATCTTATCCCCATTTGAACAATTTATCCATAGTCCCCTTTGGTATAGCAAATGGATCAAAGGAATCGGAAGACATTGAGAATGCAAATTTGGTTAGATATGGTCTCTTTACTGTTTCTCAATTTATATAAATGATAAGCATATAATTCCTTTTCAGTCAATTTCTTCCTCCTATAATATGCCTTCTGCATGGCATAAACAATAGAAGCAATTAGAAACTAATCCTCACTTAGTTCCCTTACAACTTCTCCTTCTCAAAGTATTGATCGGCACATCATCCCAATCTCCATTACCACTACACTAAAGCAGCAATGGAATATAAAACACTTATAATCCCAAATATTGTTAGGTCCAAATTTAAACAGGAACTCATATGGGAGTTTGACTTACACCTTATGGGATACATTATGGGCGAAGATTCATTTTACAGCGCTCCCGGCGAGCACTACTAAAATTTTATATTTTTTTACAACAGATTGTTTTACACTCCACTCCCCTATTCAAACTCAAACTTTTTAACCAAGATACTTGTTGACATTGCAACAATAACCCTGGTTCCTATATTCTTATGTTTTTCTTATGACAAACACTTTATGATTTTTGGGTATAGTTGTGGACGAATATGCGATGTTACATCGCATGTGGTACAACGCATGCGATTACAACACAGTCGTTACCACGACCGCGTTGTTACAACGCATACCATTACATCGCAAGTTGTTTCTACGATTTGCTGTAGCGGGTGCGCTGGACTTAGGAATAGTATAATTTACTATTCCAAATCCCGCCTGCGCAACAGTAGGGAAGGTGTTGGAATAGTAAATTATACTATTCCTCAGTTTAGAGCGCCCCCTACAGCAAGTCATAGAAATGACTTGCATTGTAATGGTTAGTGGTGTAACAACGCGGTCGTTGTACCAACCGTGTTGTAATCGCATGCGGTATACCGCATGCACTGTAAACTCTGCTTCCCGTTGTGGACTACAATTGGGTTGATCGTGGGAATTTCTACACCATTCTCATTAGACAAAATATGTGTTTGTGGTTTACACTATTTATGGTCTCAAGGTAAAAATATGGGAAAATTAGTGGATTTCCTAATCTTACTTGGATTGTAGTTGATCTCCCCCAACTGGAAATCATTGGACAATATCAACATTCAACAATGGTGGACTTTTGTGTGTAATAATCATAGACTTGATAGGTATAATTTGCATTGTCGCCATATTTTGAATACACAGGATATGTTATGGTTGCCTCTCACCAGGTATTTGTCTACTACTGCATCTCGTTATGCTTTTTTGACTTCCAAGATATAGGGCCTGATTTAGATTGTCACGTGGTCAGGATAGGTCCGGGTAGAAACACTGCCATTTTACATGCTCACATTTCTTAAGTTGCCTTTTCTTTTGCACAGTGACTTTTGGCACCCATTTGTGTGCGTGACCATGCAAGATAACATTCTCTGAATCTGCTTTGCTTACATTTCCACTTTGTAGGCCCACTATGACGATACCTTGAACATTTAGTGCAAGGGATAATGTTCACTGCGCAAATGTTATTTATGTTATTGTCTATAAGGTGACAACGTTATCCAACTAGAATAAACAATTGTGGCCTGACAGGGATTGCGACATTGCCACATGGGTTTTATTGTTTTATACACAGAATCACTACCTTGTTTAGGCAGAGGAGCATTCAGCTGACACTGCAGGGTTATTGCATGTCAGAATTCCAGCTCAGCTGATTACGGGTGTACCAACACGAGGGATGTCCCACTCTACACTAAGAAGGGCAGCCTGATGACACTTACCAACGGGTAATGGAGATTTAGTCTGCTCTGGCAGGGATTTGGCAGATCTCCCACCCTAGGGAAGACAAGGTCAGGGAGTGACAGGTAGGAGTACAACTATACACAGTACTTATATGCCTGCATATATTCACTGTCTTAGCACAGTAGTGGGAATGTTCATGCCTCTCACTGTACTTGTGATGCTAATTATGCTAATCTGTTTCATTCTATCAAATATTGCAGCACACGTATTTTATATGAGAATCACAACTCCTCAATAAATATTGAAACCCCTTGCAGAGTATTTCTTGTAAACTTCTTTGCGTATGCTTGAGAGTGCAAGCAAAAATGTTCGAGATCTGTTACTACGATTTCCTTAGGGGATCAGGGTTGTCATGTTCTAAGGTTGCACCCACATTTGTTGCCCTGTAAGGTTAGGGGTACAGATGGTGCACTGTGGCTAGCAGGGACATCAGCCAACATTTCCTGAGGGTGTGCATGGGAACAGTCTGGCACAATCCCAACATTTATGTTGTCCGACAAAGCATAGTTTTACCGAGGGGAGGTAGAAGCTGTACAACAGATTTCGGCAGATGGGTTACTTCATCAAAATGGTGGCGCAATATTAATCCTATAATATCCTATGGGATTTATATTTCAGCGGATGGGCTATCCATCACTGTTGTGATGGAGTAACCCGTCCTTCCAAAATCTAAATCTGTCCATAGTCTTCAGGTTCACAGTATGGTGTTTTTATTATACAGTTTATTTGCTCTGTTTTTGCTTGTCTTAATTTATCATTATAGAATTGTGCTAGTTGTATAGGAGGATGTTAATGCAGGATGCAATTCTCCATACCCCCTTTCTTCCCTATCTCTCCCTTTTCTTTCACTCTTTTTCCTTTCCTTATAAACCTTCTTATAATTCCCCTTCAATCAGGGTTTAATTTTGATATGCTTAATGAGTGTGACTATGATTTAATGTTACTGCTATTTTTATGCATGATTAAGTACTTCTGGTATGCTTGCTCTCTTGAATATTTTCCCTTTATTTCAATAAACATATTAAACACAAAAAGATCCTATGAGGATAGAGAACATATGAGGCTTCAGCTCCTAACGAAACTTGCCCAGGATGGTATTCTACCTCTGGTAGGCTGGTCTAGACTTTCAAAGGGTGGGGCCAAAAGCAGTAAAGCTTCTGCTCCCCAATCAACTGCAGCAATAGTAAGGGTTTAAAGAGGAGGTACACCACTGGAGGAAGGAGTACTGACAGAGCCTGGCGTCTTAGATAATTACATATAAATTTCAGTGATGAGCCAAAATGATATTCCTGGATGACGAAAAGATAGGGACTAAAACTTGATTCTTGCCAAAATTGGTGGCTAATGAAGATTTTTCTAGGGGTAGGTGTAACTTGCGTAATTCAGTGTAGAGTAATCACATTGAATGACCTAAAAATGTAAGGAGATTATACTTAAGTTAAATAATTTTTATTGAAGATAGAAATGCAGAGAATTACATAGAAGTACTGAGCCAAGAAGAATAAAATATTACAAAAAATAGGAAACAAAAGCAAGGCAAATTATACTTCAGTGAATAACAAGTACTCTAAATAGATAGCGAAGATGAGTAGAATACTTAAAATATGAGAATAATTTTTATCTAAAAGGGAAGGGAAAGAAAAAGAAGAAAGAAGAAGAGGAAGATAGGAGAAGGAGAGAAAGAAAAGGGAGAAGAAAGGAAGAGGACAAAAAAGTAAAGAAAAAGAACAAGATAGTAAGAGTAGATAAAGATTATGATGTTGATGAAAGAAAAGAAGTAAAGGGTAGCCAGAGTAAGTCAGATTTAATTTGTAGGTGAATGGAGGATTGAGGAAGAGAGGCAATTCTATGCTCATCACATACAAAGTTCCACCAATGAAAAAAGGACAATTTAGAATTGTCCTTCCAGCAAGTGAGTATAACTTTAAAAGCAACAGCAAGAAATAAATTCAATAATGGTGAAACGGGATGATTTAGATCAAAGTCTGGCGATACAGTGCCTAAAAATACATTATGAATATTAAGTTGTACATTAAAAGAAAAAATCAATGAACATTTTGACCATATAATATTCCAAAAAGCATAAACCTTAGGACAGTAGAATAATAAATGTACTAAAGAACCTTCAGCATTAGAGCAAGACCAGCAAGATGATGTAACAGAGTGATTGCATTTATGTAACATAAGGGGAGTAATGATAACTCTATTATAAATAAAAAATAGGGATTGAGTAATATTAGCAGCTTTGGAGGTCTTGAATAATTTCTGCCAAAACGTATCCCATTGTGATAACGATAAAGTCAAAGAGAGGTCTTGTTCCCACTCCAGTTCCACCTTAGATTTGCTCCGTGTACAGATAGAAGTAGATAAAGATTTATAGATAAAAGAGGCACTGGGAGTAACATCAGAAGAGATATGAAATAATGAAGAATCAGAAAGAGAGGAGGTAGGAGTTGGAAGAGAAAGGAATTTCTGGAGATACCCATGTAGTATTGGAACTAAACTATCATATTGCAGAATACAGGAATCAGGAAGGTGAAAAAATGTTTGCAACTGCTGGAAAGAAAGAATCACATTATTAACAATCAGTTGATGTACATAAATAATGCCCTTCTCCTTCCAATGTTTGTAGTAGAAAGATTTGTGGCGAAATTTAATATACTTGTTAAACCAAATTGATGACGCTAGAAAGGATTGGTAGTTATCCAACTCCCCAAAGAAGAGCGTGTGTAACAAAGCTTGAGAATGTTTCAAAATAGGATATTTGGAAATAAAAGTACAATTAGACATGTGAACAACATCTCGTATCGAAAAGTCATTTAACAATGAACATTCAACATTAACCCAAGAGGGTTTAGGTAGGTCCTGATAATCCTTGGACAAGGCAAAAAATTGACGAATCAAAAATGCATTATGGTATAAATTAAAATCAGGAAATCTAACCCCCCCTTCATTCTTAGGTCGAATCAGTTTAGGCAAAGAGATACGTGCATGTTTGTTATTCCATAGAAATTTGGTGCATAACGAGTTAATCTGAGAGAAATAATACTTAGGGATTTTAAAAGGCAACATAGATAAAATGAACAGTATCTGAGGGACACTCATCATTTTAATTGTATCAAGCCTACCCCACCAAGAGAGGAACAAGGGAGACCAGAGAGTTAACAAATGAGTGATTTTAAGTTTTAAGGCAGAGAAATTATAAGATAATGTATCACGAATATTGGGGGAGAACCAAATGCCGAGATATTTAATTTTTTGAGGACACCATGCGAAATTAGACGATTCAAACATATATTGATAACATGAAGGATTTAAGGGTAAAATCTCCGTTTTAGAGAAGTTTAATGTGTAACCTGAAACCTTAGCGTATGACGCAATTTCCTGCAAAAAGGGGGGCAGGGAAGATACAGGGTTAGACTTATAAATAAGAACATCATCAGCATAGGCAGACAGCTTAATTTGGTGAGACTTAAGAGTAAAACCAGTAATAAGAGGATTATTTCTGATACGTTCCAGAAATGGTTCTAAACAAAACAGGAAAAGTAATGGTGAGAGGGGGCAACCCTGACGTGTACCTCTTTGAAGGGAGAAATAAGGGGAAAAAAGACCATTAACAAAAATACATGCTTTAGGATTGGTGTATAATAATTTAACATATGAAATAAACCTTGGCCCAAAACCAAACCATCTCAAAGTATGAATCAAAAACTCCCAATTAACACGGTCACAGGCTTTTTCAGCATCCAAGGATAAGGCAGCTAATGGGGAAGTATATTTTGTACTAAGAGCAAGGACATTGGAAAACATTCTGGCGTTATCAGAGGCCAAGCGACCTTTAACAAAACCAACTTGGTCCGGGTTAATAAGCAAAGGGATAATTTTCTCTAAATGGGAGGCCAATATTTTTGCAAAAATTTTACAATCGTAATTAATGAGTGAAATAGGACGAAAATTTTTATAATAGGAGGAATCCTTATCTGGTTTGGGGATTACAATGATAAGGGCTTCCAAAAAAGAACCACAGGCTTGGGAATTGGATATAAAAGAATTAAAGAGTTCTAATAATTTGGGCGCAAAGATTGAAGAGAAAGCAGAAAGCAATTCAATTGAAAAGCCATCGGGGCCAGGTGCTTTTGCTTTCTTCAAAGCTTTAAGAGCATCAGTTAATTCTTGTAAGGAAATATCCTCCTCAAGAGATTGGAAAATGTCTTGGGAAGTTTTGGGCTTAGGGATATCTCGGAAAAAAGAAGCAAAATCTTCTTCAGAGAGCTTGGTAGTTTCTGTGTATAAGAGGTTGTAATATGATTGAAATGTGGCAGCAATATCAGAATCAGACGAAAGGAGTGGATCGTCCGACTCTGAATGAATGGGACCACTGGCTTTACGTTCTGATTTAATTTTTAGATAATTTGCTAACAATTTCCCAGCTTTGTTTTGACCCCCGTGATATTTTGACTTAATCTTGAGGAGAGTATTACAGGCATCGGTTGTTACTATCTTATTCAGGGTGGATTTAGCTTTGATTAAATCTTGTAATGACGAGGAAGATTTGGAGGAATAATACTGATGTTCTAATGATTTTATATGGGTTAAAGTTTCTTTGTATTTAGTATGCAGCAACTTCTTCTTCCTTGAGGAATAGGCAATAGTGAAGGCTCTAAAAGATGCTTTAAAAGCATCCCAATTGTTGTGTAGGGAGGTATCTAAAGAATTATTGAAAGAAAAGAACTCCTTAATAAAAGAGGTCGCTTCTAAAATAAAGGTATGATCCGATAAGAGGAAATTATTGAACCGCCATCTGCCCTGTTTGCAATTGGTGAGAGATAAGTCAATATGGGTGGAGACAGGGGCATGATCAGATATAAAGATAGACCCAATGTCAGAGGACTGTAGACATGGTAGCAGTGATTTGGAAACAAGAATATAATCAATACGAGATCTAGTATGGTGTACAGGTGAAAAAAAAGTAAATTCGGAGGAATCAGGGTTACATGTTTTCCAGGTATCAAATAGTGGGCGAGAAGAAATGGCTGTTTGAAATGATTTGTGGGTTTTGTCAGGTTTGAATTTGCAATTAGATTGCCTATCCGTGAACGGGTCTAACCAATTATTAAAATCACCACCAACCACAATATTAGAATTGGAAATTGACAATATTTTCAGTTTTATAGATTGCCAAAATTCAGTGTCTGGTTTAACAGGCCCATAGATATTGAAGAAAGTCACCTGTCTTTTATTTATGATAACCTCAGCTAATACCCAACGACCATTCGGATCACATTCAGAAGATATAATTTGTGCATTAATAGATTTGTGAAACAAAATAGCAACCCCACCATGACGATCAATAGCAGGAGAGAAAACAATCTGATTGACCCATTGACGTTTAAGTTTAAGCGATTCTTTATCATTGCAGTGGGTTTCCTGTAAAAAAGCAACCTGGGTGTTAAGTTTAGCAAGATGAGACAATACCTTCTGACGCTTGACGGGGTGACCCAGACCACGAACATTCCACGAAACGACATTAACCATACTTCTGGATGTAAGGGAACGTACAGGAATAGGACCACAAAACTGCGGGAATGACAAAAAGAAAGAAGGAGGAACCTGTTACAGTGAGTGAGACAAAAGACCAAATCTTAAGAGACAAATCTGTACATGAAAACAATATTGAGAATGAGAGAAAACAAAGAGAAGGAAGATAAAAGTAAAGAAGAGGGAGAGGAAAGAAAAGGACAAGGGAGAAATGAAGAAAAGTAAACAGATCAAGGAAAAACATCCAGACCTGTAAAGAGAAAGAAGATCTGAGAACGGGGAACGTAGTGACACCGAAGGACGCGGACCACAATGAAAGGAGATGCAGAAAAAACAAAAAGGGCTATGAGTCCAACAAGAGTAGGGAGGGACAGAGGATCAATATAAGTAATTAGGTAAGTCAACAAAACAAATAAAGAAGAAACCATCCAACATTATGACTGAAATCAGGAGCCAGTATCCATGCCATGTGAGGAGAAATTATGAAGAAAGAGTTTGAGCTTTTCCGGATCCTCAAAGGAACGTGTGCGATCCTCATGAGTGATCCTGCAAAGGCAGGGATGAAGGATTCCATATTGAATATTGAGCTGACGCAACTGAGGCCGAAGAGCAAGGAATTCTTTGCGTCTGGCATTGGTAGCAGTAGATATATCTTGGGATATAAAAATGTTATGGTCAGACCAGATAAGACGACGTTTGATTCTCACAGCCTTCAAAACTTGCATAAGATCGGTGAATTCCAAAAACAACATTATAATACCACGAGGCTTGGTAGAAGATGGCTGAAGCCGACCTAACCGGTGCGCTCTTTGTATGTTGAGAGGAGTAGATGTAGATTGAAGGTCAAGAAGCTCTGGCAGGAATTTTTTTAGGAAAGAGACTAGGTCAGCCCCTTCAACATTTTCCGGCAGGCCAAAAAGGTGTAAGTTATTTCGACGATTGCGATTTTTAAGATCCTCTGTGTGGAGTTTAAGTTTAAGAATTTCTTGCTCAAGGAAAGGAATCTTTGCAGAGATATCCTGTATGTCGCTAACCCGTTGCTCAAGGTCTAGTACCTTACTTTCCATAACAATCCATCTCTCTTCAATTTTTTTAAGCTTGTCGTTGGTAGCAGACATGAAGGGCTGAAGGCCTCGAACCTCATCCAAAATGGAGTCCAGAACAGGATTTTGTGATGATAGGATTGGCGAAGGTGGGTCATTTTTGTGCCTTTTCGGTTTTGTACCAGAGACCGATGGCCTGGACACGTGGGAATCACTAGCCATCATTAAAAAGCAAAAAGGCAGACACACAACAATCGCCAAAGAGACAAAAATCGCCAAAGATACGAATACTTGACGACACTGTACTGAGGATAAATAGCAACACCACTCCAACAGGGGCACTGCGTAAAAATCCAGGAGAGGCAGCTGGGCATGAAAGTAATCCGCTACATGTAGGAGACAAATTCGAACCCAAGGTGATTATGCCGCCAGAACACAGTCACAAAATCCAATGGGAATACACCTTAGCTGAAAGTGGCACAGCGACGATAGGCAGAAAGCACCACACAAAACCAGCCAGAGTAGATGAAATCAGGAGCAAAATTGGCAAATCATGCTATAAAGAGCAGGAGAGGAGAAGCACATGAGCTGCACCAAGCGCCAAGTCGATGCATAGCTGTAACAGGAGATGTTGTCAATCCGGTAGTAATGGCAGTAATAATGCCCCTGTCCAACTTCAAGCAGTAGAAGAAATCATATTAGAGGCAAAAAGAGCCTCAAAGCAGATGCCCAGTCGAGCTGACAGAAATATGAGAGGAAGATGCGAGCGCCGCGAAAATGCGCCTCAAAATGGCGGCCGCTAGCATCTCTGAGGGGAGAAAAACATCGCAACGGTAAAAACCGTTGAAAACAAAGATAAGCAGGTAAAAAGGCGGCCAGCGGACTCACCGCGACATCATATTGAAAGGCAGTCCCTCCTGGCAGTAAAAACTGCACAAGTGAAGTAGAAGAAAGGCTACGAGTCCCGCGACGGAGCGGAGCTCACTCGGGATCCGCCATGATGCTTCGGCGGTCAAGCCACGCCCCTCAACGAGATTATACTTGAATTATGCCAGAAGAGTAATTCTTCATTTAGCTCTATTTTGAAGGGATGTGAGGGTGCATTTTGCATTTTGGGCAAAAAAATTATGCTCAATGCAGCAGAACATAAATAGCAAGTGCAAGCGGCTGCTCGCTCTTGCTAAATGTGCTCTTGGGGTACAATTTTTCCCCCTTACTATCAACATTCATCACTACTTTCATAGCCCAAAATGCACCGTCATGTCCAAAATGGATGCGGGGATGCACTTTGTGCTAACAAACAGCTCTAAATGCAGCAGAACACCAATAGCGAGCATGAGCAGCTGCTTGTGCTCACTAAATGTGCTCTCAAGTTACAATTGTTTTCTCTAAAATCACACTCAATCATGCGAGGAGGAGGAATTCTGTAGTTATCTGCAATTCCACATCAACGAGTAACGCAGAATTACCGAAATTACTCAGGCGTAATTGAAATTCCTCCCAGGTCTCGATTTTTTAACAAAGATTCAAAATGGCTGCATTTCTTTCCCCATTTTTCAGTCTAGATGCATTTTTATACAAGGACTGAAGGTGTGCAAAGAAGTATTTAGGTAGAACATGGTAGAGTGCATTTCTATTATCGAACCGCCTAAAAATTACACCCTAATTGAAATGAGTGTGCCCTCGTAACTAAGGTAAGGAATCACCTCACCAAGCCTCTGAAGTTGGTAGGAGCAGGAGCAGATGAAAGTAACCCTGGGCGGACAACTACGCTACGCTCGCAAACTTAGCGTAGTTTGTGCTACTTTGCGCTACGCGAATTGCACGTAGCACAGTGCAAAATCACGTAGCGTAGCGTAGTTGCCATTTTTTTGCTCGCTCGCGGTCCTCAACGTCAAGTTGGCGACCGCGAGCGAGCAAAATGACAACCCGGCAAGACTTTTTCCTCGTTCGCGATCAGCAACCTCAAGTTGCCGATCGCAAGCGTGGAAAATAAACATCCCGGCGAGATTCTCAACATGGGGAGATCAGGTTTCTCATTGCGAGTGGTCGCGTATGCTCGCGACCGCTCGCGATGAGAAACTACCAGTCCACGTTGAGAAAGCTGCCGCTCGAGTAAAAATCTACTAGAGCGGCAGAAAACGACCGCTTGCACTGTGCAAGATGCCGTTTGCAATGATTGCACAGTGCGGACAAGCATCCGGCACTGTGCAATCATCGCGAACAGTGTATTACGCAGTTCGCGTAGTGCTACACATATCTCGCGTAGTGCGAAGTGCACTTCGCGTAGCTACGCGTAGCCCTACTACACGAACTACGCCCAAGGTTAGATGAAAGCAGAGTTCTGGGAAGTCTTTAGTTAAACATCACTTCGGAGTTGAGGCACATTCTATGATTGGTAGGCCAATAACTGCTCGGCCAGTGGTCCATGATCATCACAACTAGCAGGACCTCTGTTTTGTCTGAATTTAATTTGAGACAGTAACTGCATATCCATTCAGTGACCTTCAGCATAAGTTGCTGACATGTTTTGATTAATAATCATGTTTGAAAAAAAATTGAATACATGTCAAACTGGAGGCCGCCAGAGCGTATCTCGGGAGATAACACAGAGCCTGGGACAGTTGGCAATTTATTCCAATGAGCCTTTCTCCAGCAGGCTAGAGCCACTGAAGGCCGCTGAAAGGGGGGCACACGTGGCAGGACCTCCGCAATGAGAAACTGCAATGCAGAGGTACCGCCACAGGTACGACTGCAGGTGTGAATAAAACCATCAATGTCACAATGATAGGTTTGCCTACAAACTAAGATGCTGGGAAAAATATTGTGTATAAAATATTTAACCTTTGACAAACATGGAGAAAGTTTTCAGAAGTCATCCAAATTCTTGGTGGGCTAGTTCCACCGTTCCAGCAGAGACAATTCTATCAATATTGCAGTAACATCGGGACCCATAGGTCTGAGGTCAGTGGTGGCCAGCATGGCTCCTGGGTGGTGAGGTGGGTCGCGTGGGTGGTGTCGCGTGGGGATGTCATGCGGGTGTGAGACGTGGCGCATATAAAAAAATACATTAAAAAAAAAAAACTTACCTTTGCGCCGGGTCCTGGTCTATGCTCCTGCTCTCATTGTGGAACTCGAGAAACAGGACGCAGGCCCTACTGACCAATCACAATGCTGCAATGCAGCATTGTGATTGGTAAGCATCCAGGCTCTCCTGACCATTCACAACGCTGCAGCATTGTGATTGGTTTTGAGCATCCTGGTTAGACGCTCAACCAGGGAATGGGGGTCTGGCTTGTTTTCCACGCAGGCTGTAATGCAGCCTGCATGGAGAATGGGTAAAGTGCACATGACTGGTTTGGGTGGCCGAGAGGACCGACGAAACAGTCACTGTGCACTTAGGAGTGGGCAAACCACTCTTTCCCTGCCCTGCTCTAATAGCACAGCAGACCGCACACCCACCCACCCGCAAAGCAGAACGAAGCATAAAATGATAATAGCTTAAAGTAATTATCCTTTTATGTTTCTTCTTCTCACTGCTTTAAAGCAGTGAGGCAACACACCTCAGCCATAGCGGAGGTGCCGCCACTGTCTGAGGAATCTCTTTACTCAAATTCTGGCTGTATTTTACTACCTAAGTCAGGGAAGGAGGGCCCATTTTCCTTAGCTGCATTAGGCCCACTGCACCGTTGATGTGCCAATTCCTTCCAGGCATTCTGCTGGTGACAACCAGAAGGTGGAGTATGCCATGAGAAGGAAACGTGGCTCTTACCATCCCTGCGTTCAGCCATGTAAAAGGTGAGAAGGGAGAGGACAGTCGTAAACAGTGTAGTATGAATCAGGGAGGGGCGCAACACCAGGGGCTTCTCAGAGCAGAGGACAGTACAAAGAACAGGAACAGGTAGGCTAGGGGTGTAACAGAGGCCCCCACATCCCCCGCAGTGCGGGGGGGCCCAAGCTCCAGGGGGGCCCCTCAGCACTGCACTTCGGCCAGGGAGCTCCTGATAGAGTCCGGAGGCGGCCCTCCATGTACCTTGCAGGGGGCCCCCTCAATTATCGTTACGCCACTGCGGTAGGCAGGATCATTACAGCGCTATAGGGCTTGGGGTAGGGGACATGAAATTGCTGCCAAGTGGCCACACTCTGCCGAATTACTCGAAAGCACCTGGACAGCAGCGGAAACAGTTTTCAACTGCACCAAAAAGATGCTGCCCTTCATTTTTCAAATTGCCAAGATTTGCACTTTTGAAATCTTAACTTTAAAAATGTATGCAAAATTTCTGGTCAGCCAGCATTGTACACCCTTCTAAAATATATTTCATTAGGCACTCTGCCCATGTGATGTCAGGCAGTAGATACCCGCATATTTATTACTCAAGGGACCTTTTGTGCTGTTTAGTCCCCACACACAAATGTGCCTCACAAATCTCATAACTCACACTTAAGGATGGCCATTCCTGTACCCAATGTCCCTTTCAAACAAATCATTCCCCTCATGGCAAAGACACTGTCCTCACCCCACAGGTTAGAAAAAATAGTGCACAGTTTTCAGCATCCTTCCTTGATTAATGTTCAATGCAGAAACATGCTACCAATATTTTTGATTTTCTCTTTAAAGGACATCAAGATATGCTACTTATGACTGAAACCTGGTTCTCAGAGGTTTAACCCCTCAATTGCCACTGCTATACCCAAATGTTACAAAATACTTAACAGGGACTGCATCAGTGAAAGGGGAGGAGGGGTAGCCACAGTATACAGGAAAAATTATAACTGCTTGACGATCCCTATTGAAGACTTAGATTAAGCGTCAGGGTTGGGTTTCAGCCTCTCTCTGTCCCCTCCTCAATCCATAGGAGGGCTATTAATCTACAGACCCCCAGGCCCTGCAGGACCCTTTCTTAACTCCTTGGGCAATGCTTTAGCTAACCTGGCCCTAAGATCCACACACTTTATAGTACTGGGAGATCTTAATCTGTACATGGATCAAACAGAAGATAAAGTGGTGGTTGCATTATTAGACACTATGGTATCGCTTGAGCTAACGCAACATGTGTTTAATCCCACGCACCAAGCAGGCCATGTGCTGGACCAAATCTTCTCTAATGTCAATCTGTAAACTAGTGAACCCGTTCCGCAAGTCTGGACCGATCATTATCTGATGACGTTCAGCGGCCTGTCAGAACTCCTTCTGGGTTAACAGCGCTCCATAGGATCCAGCAATCAGAGTTCATTTGGTCTATGGAAGAGAGCTCCCTGTCTCTCCCAGGCTTAGTGAAGGAAGGCACCAGCTTGCTAGATAGCTGGATCCGAAATACGACCAATAAGTTGGTGCCTGTCTCACGATGTGAACCCTACAGAAATAAGTCGTTACAGCCCTGGTTTACAGCCAGTCTCAGGAAAGAGATGAAATGCTGTTAGATTCTGGAAAGGCAGTAGGGGAAAGACTATAGAGCCAAAAAAAAATCTTAAGTAAGGCAACCCTAAGAAAATACTATGCTACTGTCAAAAGAGCAAAGAAGCTCTGTTTTTAAGAAATCGAGAAAAAAAATTAAAGTGGTAAAAAACTGTGGGGGCTATTCTCAAGAACATGTGATAACCATCGCAAAAGTTACTTAACGCAACCTCCAGCATCGCAGTCTATCGCGGGAAACTTACGCTGTGTTAACCAAGTATTCACAACACGGCGGTACCATGCCATAGTCACCAGATAATGCGTCAAATGGCCGCGTTAAAATCAACACCACCTGCAAAACTGCGAAACATGAAAGCCAAAAAAGCTGCGATGAGGCCAATCGCGATACAAAAAGCAGCGAAAACCAGTGGCAGGCCTGCAAATCCCACGCGTCTGGCGGGAAAATGCACCATAAAAGCAGACCAAACAAATGGTGAGATGACAACATACGAGCACAACCCCACAGCTGTGATGCAGAACAAATTACCATTGTCCAAATCAGATAGGCAGTCCCCTCCCACAAACAGCCACAATGTACATTGACATGCATTCAGTATGTAACCTGCGCCAATGCGGAAACAAACATAGAACACACCGTGAAACCGCATCTCCACTTCGCATTGCAGAGGGACAAACAACACCCCCCGCACACCGATGTGCCATGTCCATGACCAAAATATAATGAAAGCATGGAGCAATGTAGGGGCAGTGACTCCCCCACGAACATGTCGCCCATGTCACGGGATTTGAGGCACAGGGTGCATCCCTGCATCATGGCGGGACATATTAGAGCCCAAAAGAAGCCCTCTAGTCACTTGTAGGCAACATATGACAGCCAAAATGGAATGAATCGGACACATATGAAACGCCGAAGAGTGGGATACCGTAACAACTGTGACTCACAGAACTGGCTGTTCCAATACCTGACACCCTAAACAGCCTCACTGCACAGAGGTGACACACCCACTATCCATGAACAAATTCATAAATTGTCAGCACAACATGTCGCACCCACACTTGTCTGAGTGAAGTGCCTGTACAGATGAGTGACATGCACGCATGGAATCATTTTTGGAATGCATTTGTTAGCACATGCTGTGCCTGTGGTCAGTGAACATACTGTGCCATTACTGCTAAGGACCCTCACAATGTGACTTCAACCAGAGAAGAAATTGTCAATGATGTAGTCACAACGGGCAATTCCTGCTGTGGCTGCAGTGGGGTGAGGTCCACCTGCCTCATCTTCATCATCATTGTCCGGTGCATCTGGCATGGGGCTCTGCTGCGTACACATATGTTGTGCAACACACAACATGCAACGATCATCTAGCACACAAGGCCTGGCTGTACAAGAGCTTTCCACCTGTGACGTCCAGGCACCTGAAACGTGACTTCAACAAGCCAAATGTGCGCTCCATGATGCCGCTGGTCCGTTTGTGGGCCAAATTGTACTGCCTCTGGGGCTGTGTGCTCGGGGCTCGGAGGGGTGTCATCATCCAAGCGCAGAGTGCATATCCTTGGTCACCTGTGACAGTGCAGAGAGACATGAGTCAAGAATATGTACTGCATGATGTGTTGGCAGGCTCACTGGTTCATAGGTGTGTGATATGTGTGACTTAGTGATTCCTGTATGACATGTACTGCGTGTTGCTAATGAGCTGTATCACTGTGTATTATGTAGCCTCACTGCTGCACCTCCCCCGAGCACATTCACTATTGTGCGCAACGCGATTGCATCACATGCACCCCTACAGCACACCATTGTCATGCCTGTCTGTGCATGTCCACAAGCCTGACTATGACACAGTGATGATGCTGCGCAGAATGTGGCCGGCCACGTGTGTGTCGGCCCATTGCAAGGACAGGGATGATACAGATGTAGCGCACCTGCCAGGCTGAACCCAACATGCAGTGGAGGGTACATCTTTGGCTCATGCTGCGATAATAGAGACACACACAGCAGTTGGCATGTGTGATCCCTGTTCCCAAGCGGGCATGCCCTCCCCCATGTACCCCTTCGGCCGAGCACGCACACCGGGGGCATGCCACATGGCAATATTGTCGATTGGGGATGGGGGGCACAGACACTACAATAGAGACACATGCATCAGCCACATCCTTGGCAACCTACACTGCACCACACCCAGATCCATGTGTGGAGTAGCCACACCCCTACGCAGTACTGTCGTACACCAGTCCAGCCCGCTTACGCTCACAGGGAGGTACAACACAGTTTCTTGTCACAGGTCTACACCACTACATGCGGTGACATGTATGTGCACGCTGTACACAGCACAATGTTATGTGGAATGACCCCTGTGCCTCATGCATACATAATACACACACGGACACACTGAGTGAGTTTGTGGGACTGGCCAAGGGCACATGCACCTGGCCCCTTTTATTGCCAGGGTCACATCGCCAGTGACGCCTGTGCTGAATGGGTGTTGGGTAGTGTAAGCCACCACTCAGGGCTTGGTTGGTGCTGGCAAAGACCACAACAGTGAGCAGACAATCAGCAGTACAAGGTACGTACATTATGGGTCCCTGCCTTGAGTAGCACAGAGTTTGTGGCCCCGGATGCACAGCGGCCGACACAGGCACACCGCCACGTGACGGTGACTTGCGGTGCACTAAGGTAGTACCACGCGAGCTGAGCATGTACTCATCGATGTCCAAGGGGAATTGCGTGGAGGGTTGCAGAGGACAGTGGAAGGTGTCCTTCCAGGGCATGATGCAGAGGGCAGAAGCAAGCAGAAACAGGCAGACAGCGGAGTTGAATGCTACAGACCCCACTTTTCAACCTTGTCAGTATCAGCTACATGTAGATGAAGACAGCCTCCAGCCCATGGGCTCAGACGCCACCAACGTCCAAACAGAGATTGCCCATGGATTTCAGGGCACACACTCAGTGGCACCAGAGCTGGAAGGGGATGCAGTATGCGATGAAGCCTGTGCAATGACATGGACTCTGCTATGTAGAGAGCAAGACTCAGTTTAAATCGTGTGACCTACTCCACCGCAGTGTGTGCCGGAGGCAGCAGTCAGCAGGAACCCACAGCCACGTATGGTAGGCATGCGCTGCACAGAGTCAGTGACACCAGTGCAGTTGTTGGTAGTGTCCCATCACCTCCGGATAGGTGAGCCTTTTCTCCTCCGGACTGAAGCGCGTCTTCCTCTTAATCCTCTCCTTGCGCACTGTGACTGGAACTGAGTCCAAGTAGGAATCAAGACTCAGTTCCAAAAGTGCGACCTAGTTGTCCGCAGTGTCAGTCGGAGGCAGCGGTCTTCAACGGGGGCCAACCGCTGTCCAGCCATCTCATCCTGGATCTCTCACACACGATGTTGGAATGGCATTTGTATTATATTTGTGGATGACATAGGTAGTGGCACCAGAGCTGAGCGGGTGTGCAGCTGGCGAGGAGGCTGTGTCCTGTCTGTGATGGACTGCATTGGATTGGTGTGAGGCCTGCAGGACCGCAGTGCAGGCCGAAGGCCGGAGTCAGCAAGGGCCCACAGACAAGTTTGGTGGGAGTTCTATGCACAGACTTGGTGGCACCACATCAGAGGGAGTATAGTGACATGAACTCAGCTTTAAATCATGTACTCTGCCAAGATGTAATCAAGACTCAGTTCCAAATGTGTGTCCTACTTGTCCGCTGGGTATGCCGGTGGAGTACGTCAACCAGAAAGGAGTTTTGCTGGCCTGTGTTGCGGAGGCCGTGATGGTTCGAGGAGTCTGCCAAGGTCAAGGGCTTTGGGTTTGGAGCTTGCACCGGCACGTGGTGGGCCCTCTTTGACACACACCGGTGTCGGCAGGTAAGCAGTGATGCCTGGATGCGCAGGGGCGGCCATGACAGGTTCGGGGAACCGCGTCCTGGGGTACAGCAGGTGCACAGGATCCCAGGCAACACTGCTCATGGCATAGGCCTCATGGTGGGGCGAGAGGCGCCGCCCTGGCAGGGACGTTGGGCATTCCGGAACAGGACCACACCCAGAGCTACGTGCTTTTTATTCACACCCCTACACTGGCCTGGCATACGCCGGGCCAGCCCACTACTCTCACACTTACAAGGGGGACGTAACAAGCTACATTTCCTTGTTCTCCCCCACTGGCTGGGTTGACATGGTTGAGTCCACTGTCCACTACACCAAACACCAGCGGTGTATGTCAACATGGATATGTGTGTGGTATGCATACTGCAGTTTGTCCAACACATCCACGCCACACTTGGCATTGTGTGCAGTCTCATTCATCTGTCACATCGCCTCCTTCGCACATGCCTAAGTTCCCTCCTCTATCCACATTCTGCTAATGTGTAGCTGAGGTGCCATGCCGTTGATGGCTCATGTACATGGCTAGGCCAGGTTCCCATGGTAAGTTGTGCTGTTGTGTCTGGTGGGTGGGCATGATGTTTGGCATGTTGTATGTGTGTTTGTAACGTGTGCTTTCCCAGAGTTGTGAGTTGTATGATTGTGGAGTTGAGGTGTGTGAGGTGTGCATTTGGTACTTACCAACGAGCACTGCATTTCCGTAGGTGCCATCCTGGAAGAGCCGGTTGATGATGGACTGTCGGAAGATGTATGAATCATGCACACTGCCTGGGTAGTTGGCGACAACATTGGTGAAGAGTTCCAGGTGGTCCACTATTGCCTGCACATTGATGGAATGCGTGTGCTTTCTGTTGCGGTAATTGTGTGCAGTGTTGGCAGGGGGCACAAGTAGAACATGTGTGCAGTCTATTGCCCCCAAGACGGCCAGGAATCGAGCTATGGCGTAGAAGCCTTGCTTGGTCTCCAGCTGTTCTTGTGCAGTGTGGGGGAAGTATAGGTACTGGGGTACCAAGCTGATGATGGTATCCAAGACAGGTGTGAGGAACTTTGATAGGGCTGGCTGTGAGACTCCTCCGACTCTGGCGGTTGTTGGTTGGAATGTCTCAGAGGCCAACAGGTGCAGCACAACCAGCAGCTTTGTCTGCGGAGGGATGTTGGTTGTCCGCTGTGTTGGTACAGTTAGCCTGTGGGCAATGATGTTCAGGATGCGGAGGATGGTTGTCCTTTTGAGCCTGTAGTGGGCAATGACATACTCTGGTGTCATGTCTGTGAGGCTGGTGCATTTCCTGAAGGTCCGCGGCCTGTGTCTGCGCTGCCTCTGTGGTGGTCCAGGGGGTGGTGCGGGGGGGGCCGGGGGGGTGGTGGCGGGCCTGAGTGTGGTGGCGGTGGGTGTTGTGGGCCTGTTGGGGCACTGAGCTGCATGATGAGTAGCTCCATGGCATCTGTTATCCTTTAGGTGTGGCTGTGGGCTGGGCTCCCTTTTCTGGTGCCAGGCTGCTGTCCGACTTTACACCAGGTCAGGGCAGGTGTGAGTTTCCTGCTGCTAATGCGCCATTTCGCATGTTTTGTGGACTTATCGCCGATGTGGCTGGTCGTTGAGAATGTTGTGGAGTGGTGTTGTCGGGGCTTTTGGCAAGGGAACGCTTACTCTGCATCTTATCAGCGATAGTTGCCGGGGTCATCTGTGGCAATGTTTTTTGCGGCTGCTATCGCAGGTAAACTGGTGCTATGGGCTGATAGCACCAGCTTGTGAATGGGGCGATAAGTTTATCGCGACTTTGGCTGTGATGAAGTGCCGTTAACTCGGCGATAGCTCCTTGAGAATATCCCCCGATATGTCTCCCGAGGCCTTTGCTAGAGTTCAACAACCATCTGTTAGGTTGTGTGAACAGCTGGTCTCCTATTTCCAAAAGAACATTTCTATCATCCAAGCAAGTCTCTCCTCCTGCACTAAGTTAGAAGAGGGCCCGATGGACACAGCCACATAAGTATTGTCACATTAGTGGAGTCCACACTTTAAAGTTTTTACCATGTTGCCTTGGAAGGGACCCTGGCAGCTATTGACAGCCTCAAATGAGGATCTTCCATGCATCCTTGCCCTAATTATAGACTGATGTCTCTGCTGCTAGCTCTGTCTAAAGTGCTGGAAATGTTGGTAAACCAAAACTTTCCCAGTATTTGGAAGACAGTAAGTTGTTACATTCTAGACAAATTTTATTACAGAGACCGGATTGATGGAGGTCCCCGAATACATCAGAGGCACCCTGGATGAGGGTGGGAAGGCACTGCTGATCATGTTAGATCTGTCAGTGTCCTTTGACGTGGTCACCCACTCCAGGCTTCTGGCGCATCTCCAGTCTATTGGATTGGGAGATCAAGCCTTGAACTGGCTTGCATCCTTTTTGAGTGGCAGAGGCAGGAGGTATGGGTCCCTCCTTTCTCTTCAGAGTCCCTGAAAATTACAGTAGGGGTGCCTCAGGACTCCGCCCTGAGCCCCACACTGTTCAACATTATCTTACACCAATAGCCCAGTTGGTGGAAGTCTTGGGGGCAAAAATTATCCCTTATGCTGACGACACACAAGCTTTTTTCCTGTGAGAAGACAGAATTGATCGCAGGCAAATCTATAAAATCTGTCTGTCTGCTGTATTTTACTGGATTACAATTAAAGTCAACGGGGTGACCCAGTGTCCCTCAGAACTTGGGTATTGATGTTATTGTCTACAAAATAGTTCCGCGGGCAGCACCTAATTCCTTTAAACATACACTAGTTATACAGTGATTTAACGATAGACATTAAATCATTAGAACAAACACACACCACAGCATTTTCGATAAGCATGTATATTTTTCTTTTTTTATATTTTGTATATATATTAATTTTTGTAGTAAGCAGACTGTCATACAATCAGAGAATTAGTGATTCATTAGTGGCTGTTAAGACTCCATGTGCTGACACCTTTTACTCTTTCTGAAAATGCTTAAGTATGGATGTCACTTTAGTGTTAGAGTAGGGATGGATTTAATAATTCTCACTAACCAACCCCCAATGCATAGAAATTTGGACTCATGCTTCCTGATCTTCTTTATCCTACTTCTTGAACTAATCATGTTGTTTATGCTGCATTGACTAAATTGGATATACAGATTTGCTTTATGCTAATTCCTTTGTATTTCTGTCTCTATGTGTCTCTATGTTCAGTTATTTTTGACTTTGTAATAAATCTAACCAACCTTAAGTAGCTGTCCATGGGTTATTATGTATCCCAAAAAATTGTTGGCTAATTGATTGGTCTCCTAACTACTTTTCTTCCCTTACACTTTCGTTTTGCAAAACAAACCCATCAGAGTGTGACTCTAGAACAGGTCTAGAAGGTATGGGCCTGGCCCTTTCACCTGCATTCTTCTTTAATCCTCCCTCACAAATGCATGTGCCCCCTACCTTCTCGCTCCACCGGCTTTCAGTGAGGAAGAGGAACCTGTTCAAAGTGCTGTTCCTAGTCTACAAAGTGCTTCACCTCACAGGTGCAGGTAACCTGAGGGCCAGAATTAGCTTCTACCTCCCCACTAGGAACCTGTGATCCCCCAACAGCCTACGGGGTAGAATCCCCAAGATCCTCCACGCCAGAGCACGGGCTGGCCTTTTCCTATCTGTAATCTTCATTATGGAATAAGCTCCCTCTTGAGCTCCGCTCTGTGGAATCTATCTCCATGTTCAGAAAAGGACTGAAAACATCACTGATCGCACAAGAATAGAAGTCCTGTCAAATCCTGTGAAACTACCTTTGAGCTGAGCACCAGGGCCTTCCAAGGAGTAGCTGCACACAATATAATTCCTGTTTCATTCATTCATTCATTCATTTTGCATGCTTTCCTATTACTGGTAAAGTGTGCTGTTTTGGGATTCCATTCAATAACAATAAATACTTTCCTGTCACTTTAGGTATGACAAGTTCTACTCAACTCAACTTTCCATCTTCCTCCATAAACCACCTGGACACAATATTTGAATCCCTACACCAGCTTCCACCATTGGTAATTCATTTACTTTCCAATCTAGGGGCATATTTACAAGCTAGCGATGAAAAATTATCGCCG
This sequence comes from Triturus cristatus, assembly GCF_964204655.1. Classification (NCBI taxonomy): domain Eukaryota; kingdom Metazoa; phylum Chordata; class Amphibia; order Caudata; family Salamandridae; genus Triturus; species Triturus cristatus. The sequence continues at coordinate 602,041,571 of NC_140594.1, forward strand.
CTTTTGTGGCCGTTTTCGGCCGAAAAGCGGCGATAATTTTATCGCTTAATTAGCAAGGCCACGCTAATGCGTGAAGCCTTGCTTTAGCGTGGGTATTCCTAACGCCCAGCTTTGCATCTCTAATGAGATGCAAAGTGGGCGTTCCTGACCTAACATGACAGGAGAAATGTCGCTAAGCGACATTTCTCCTATCATCAAGCCCCATGCTATGAAGCATAGCGGCGAGAAAAGTAGCGATAACCCCTGTTATCGCTACTTTCCTTACGCCTGCTTCAGGACTGACTTAGCCATGATATCATGGCTAAGTTTGTGAGTCCCTATCATCAAGCTAACGCCACATTGCGTGAGATTATCGCTGGGTTTCCAGCGATAATCTCACGTTAGGCAGTTAGCGTGAGGATTTTTATCGCTGAGGAGATAAGCGTTGCTAATAGCACGCTATCTCAGCGATAAAAATCCACGTTACCTGACGATAATTATCCTCACGCTAAAAGCGCTGAGCGATAATTATCGCCGGGTGTTGCTGATATGCCCCCTAGTTCTTCTCAGCAATACAAGCTCTGCAACAGCTCAGCTCTCCACGAGACCCCGAAGAGACGCTCATTTTCCCTCTAGATCAACCTCAATGTTTCTGGGTGAAGTAACCCAGGATTTACTCCTTCAGCTAAAAAAACTATTTTTCAATTAACTTTTATATTCATTTAACACTTGGACCACATCTTATAATCATTCCACATGCCAATTAAATCTAATGTATGATTTTTTTTTTTATTTAACAGTTTAATATAGCGCCGAGCACTGACATAGAACAGCAAGCGGCGTGGTCTACAGAGAACATCACTTAACATTAACAGAATGGCATGGCAGTAAGGAAATCACAGTTTATAAAAGAGCTGTAGTAGCAGTATTAGAGGTAAGGGTTGAAGGATGGGCATGAGATTGATTTAGTCTGACAGTTCTAATAATCTCTCAGGGCCTTTATCAAATCTTGTATTCATTCTTTGCTTCCATCATATCTTTTAATCACTCCATGTCTTCCTCACAGATTATATCACTTCAGGCTTTCACCGAGCATTACAGTCAGTCGCTGACAGCATGACATTTCATTGTGAATCCGTGTAGAACAAGTGGGAAATCTACTCAATGCTCCATTATTTCTTGCAAACACCTCGTTTCCATCACATGTCACATGCACTTTTGCTACATCAGATAATCAGTGGGTGTTCATATCACAACGTGTAATCACCCTTTGATCCATTACATGTATGTTTGTACATCTGTGATTTCCAGGGGTGTACATGCCGAGTTACAAAACAAAAAAGTACTTAACCAGTGAGAGAATTTAGTACGGAAGTTGGAAATGTGAAAGAGTGAGCTTCATGTAGGCAGGTAAAGGGGCGGATGGGGATTCAGCATTTCAGAGGAGGTGGTACAGAGGAGCTAAGGAGTGCACAGAGGGAGTATTGCAATTTGGAGACAGAGGTTAAAGTAGCACAAGAGGAAGTGGGGGGGCAGGGCAATTGTATTTGAAGGAGAGAGGTGAGGAGGATGAGGGTGGGACAATGCAAGCCACAGGATTGCCAGAAAAAGTGGCATCTTTTCCAGTGGATCGTGTGCTAGGGTGTTCATACTGCAAAAAAGGGGACTTTTTTGCAGTTTTGTATGGCGCAATCTTGACCCACAGGTATTGAGACCTTTACATGAGCACCAGCTTCATTAGACAAGGTCACATGGGGAGATTGTCAGTTGCCCACAATCATAGGATGTTGAGTCGATGCCGGCACTCTTACCTGGTTCCCCAGTTAGAAAGTCAGCAGATCTGGCTGTAAGGCCACATTTTCTCCCAAAGGATGCTTGACCAGGTGGGTCTCTAAGACGTCCTGGAAGTACAGAGTTATCCGGCTGAATATTTCTTTACTGGGATTGGACTTCCACACCCTCGGATCCAAGCAAGATAAGCCCATGTGTCTTCTCTTTTCCTTCCTGCATTTCTTGATTTCCGGTCTTGTGCTGCTCGGCTTTCCTCTCAATGTTTTTGATCGCAGTCTCAAGGCTTCATGGTGAATTGCATTTTACTGTCTTTCAGGCAACACAGCTTTCCTTGAATGTGATACATGGAGACAGCAACAGCCAGTGGAGATTTCTGAGCACCAGTATGACTCGGTCATACCTTCAAAGATATTCGGATCTATGATGCTACTTATTGATGCTAGGTGGATCCAATGGACACTGAGCAGAAGAGCAGTAGATCTACGCGTAGAGATGGCACCATTGCTAGAGCAGAGTTTTCTGTTTGAAAATTCATTGGTTTTTGAAGCTCTGGTTTGTCTATTTGTCATATTAATTGTTAATTATTAATCATTTGTTTTGTGTAAGTGTTTTATACTGATCAACCTGTATGTTTTAACACGAGAGAATTACACGTGGGAACGCATATGTGTGCTGATTAACAATAACGTGCATGTTTTCATGTTTAAACGTTGCTGAGTGCTGTTTATTTTTAAAGCACGAAACGCTTTCGAATTAATGCTTTTCTATGTTGCTGAGGCTAGATAATTACATACACATAAGGGTATTAGTGGGGTTAACACTGTTTAATCACTATGCTGTGGTAACGTTGTTTTTGTCTCTTTTAATTAAGATGGTCTATTGTGGCCTATTGAGGCCTAGTAAAAGATGGTCGACATCTAAAGCCTGGTGTCGAGTGAATGTTTGAAATGAAAAGGCCTTGCTGAAAATGGATGAGAGTCATCTGTCCACAGTCCTTGCCTGGTTAAAACTTTCCGTGAGGACAGCAGCAGTTCTGGGCTTGTCTCCAAATGCTCTGGGACGACAGCTTGGTAGCCTTGGAAAACAAAGGAGCTTTAAAGAAAGACTCTGAGTTCTGAGCTCATCGGAGGGAAACGTGCGGAAATTAAAGGATACTTTGAGATGTTTAGTTCCTGTTCTGTCTTTTTATTTTTGTGTTTTTTCTGAGCGGAGATTTTTTCCGAATGTAACGAACTACATCCTTTCCTTCTCGCTTTTGCTCGGAGACTCAGCGGATGAGATGAACATTTATGTAACTTTCCTTTGTTCGAATCCCTATAAAAATTGTTAGCTTAGAGAGGGTCTTTGCCACTTGCCATTTGCCTTTCCTACCCGAATCTGCGTTGGTGAGGATCGTTGCTGAGAGGACTGCGTCTTGAGAGACTTTACCGAGAGACTTGTCCTGACCCATTCTGACATTTAGCTAGAATAGGTAATTATGAGAATGATGATTTATTCTGATTTACTTTCTTTGACTAATTTTAGATAAAGTACCATACTTTTGAATACGGTGTTGGTTATTATTTCTTGTCAATTATTGAGTACTCTATTTTGATTATTGTTGTATAGATTGTTTAGATTATGTTTCAGGACAGTCACAATAATCAGGTCTTATCGACCTCGATATAGATGCAGGGTGTTCAGGAGTTTTCTTTCCACAGGTTCAGTGTTGGTAGAGTATTTGAGCGTATGTTAGTGAAATGGGCCCTAGTGTGTGATGAGTGTATGTGCGTGTAACTGTGAAATTACTCTATCCGTGGAAGTAAGGATAATATATTCACCCTGATCTCTATCAATTTCCTGGTAGCAGAGGATGGTTATTGATGATTGTCTTGATCTGATAAGATTGCTTGTACATTAGCTTATTGATTAGTTATTGATGTTGGTATATGTACTAATACTATATGTTGGAGTCGTCATGTTGAGTTATATGTAGTGCTTCTGGAATTTGGGAGCTAGTAGCAGTTCCGTAGTAGGGCAGAGGGAAGTATATGCTGCTCTCGGGAAAGATGGGATTGTAGGAAAAAAACGTGTGACAATTGAAGTTGCGCGTCACATTGTCTGGGTTCGGAATTAGTGACATTGTCGTATGTTACTGTTAGATATTTCTGGTATATAAGGAGTGCGTATGGTAGTGAAGGTTATCTGTGAAACTCTGGTCTTAAGTCCCAGGGATCCGTAAGGTTCGCCGTAAAGCTTATCGCGGGAGGAGTAATAGGTATTCTCTGAGCTTGTTTGAGGAACTGGGCAGAGGTAAGCTGCTTGGTTTGGGTTAATGTGTGTTATAATTCTGTAGTGGGACAGATTGTTTGCTGTTCTCGGGAAGCAGGATTCTGTGTGTATGTACTATATTTTCTTGTATGAATGTGCGTGAATGCATATACATTTAGTTGATTGTAAGACTCTTTGGACAAGTCCTAGAGGAAACAGTTAAGGGATGTATGAAAGTTGTTGATTCTTGAGAAATAGATTTTCTTTACTATTCTGTGGTTAGCGAAGCAGACAATGGAGATGTTTTTATGTTGTAACTAATAGATTTTGTAGAAATTTTGACACGAAGTCTACTGAAGATTTTGTAAAGGAGGGGTAGACGAGTGACAGGAGACAGGAGACAGGCGACTGCAGCGGCTGCTGACGTCATAGAGACCGCGCTCTGATTGGATAGTGGATCAGAATAGTGCTCGCGCTAGGATTGGTGTGTTGGTGTGAGCCGCGCAAGGATTGGAGAGCTATTTAGTGACGTAGACGCTCCAGGATTGGTGCGTTAGTGTGAGTTGCGCTGTTATTGATTGAAAATTCGTATTGTATATTTGTAATACGGAAGGGATTAGAAAATTTTGGTAAGCGCTAAAATGTATTACCAAGAAGAGAAAAAGAAGAAGACATTCTTCGGAAGAATTAAAAGGTGGTTTGACAAGGATAAAAATGTTAAGACGAGAGAGGGTGAATTGTTACCTCCAGCGAAAACACCTGCATCCTTCATGGCTGCGAAATATGGGTATCATACCTGTATATGGTTGGAGAATTGGGTTAGGTATACCAAAGAGGATGGTGTTCTAGCATTTCCAGAACATGGTTCATTTAATCTGGCCGTGTTGAAATATTTACGGGAAAAGATGTTATGTCTTTACCCAAAACCAAGGCCGACACAGTTTGAGGCTTTAGTGGAATGGGAAGAGGAAGTACATGAGCGAGAAAAGCAGAGGTCTGGAGGACATTATAGGTACATGTTCGGGAGGAGACATGATCGTGAAACTCATCATGATCGAATGAAAAGATGGCGAGATGCTAGTATGTCAGAGGGATTATATCCGATGAGAACAGTTGAAGGGGGAGCAGAAAGGGTTCCTGAGTCAGAAGTGAGAAGATATGGAGTTAATGAATATGAGGATGAGGTCTTGAATGACATGATTTACAAGAGACCACCTCCATATAGACCAGAACCAGATGAGAGCACACCAATTGTTTCTCCGATAAGAGATACAGTGTGTATCACTGAGACAGAAAATGTGACACCTGAGTTAAGAAGTGGTAATCCTTTCAGGGAGAGAGAGAATCGATGTGGTAACGGGAATACAAGAGAATTAGCCAGAACTACATCAGAGTTAACTGAAAAGATTAGGGAGTTAACAAAGAATCTGGAAGCTGTTACGGTGCCTGTAACTATAGGTCCGATAATGCCTGTGTTTGATAACCAGAGGACAGGTGAAAATGGTTTGGTGATTCCATATGTTGGGAATAAGTTGACAAGTTCAGCTGGTCCCTCAGGAGATTCAGGAAGAAGGACGGAGAGTAGTGATCTGAGACAATCCAGACATGACACATGTAGTGAAGGACTGGATGCTAGTGAAGCTAGTTGTTCAGGGATGCTGATTTTAGAGGCACAAAAGAAAGTGGTTCCAGTGAGAAAAACTACAGAAATCACAGCTGAAGATTTGAATGAATGGATGAAGGTTCTTCAGAAGAAGGATAAAGATTCACAAGTGGTTGATGTGGCTAGGTTACGTGTGGAATTAGAGGAGCTTGTGGTAGGGACAGTTCCAACAGAGATTCTTAAAAATCGTCCTGAAGATGAGTTGTTATTCATGTGCAAGAATATTACCTGGAGAGCGAGAAATACACATGACAGGTTGAGAGCAATAGCGAATGATCAGGGAGTTGACATTGATAAGGTGAAGGCTTTGGAGAAAACTTACAGGATGGACTTCACAGACAAGGACATAGAGAATCTGAATGGTACTGGTAGAACAGGACAGATTAAGGAAATGGTTGCATTATTGCGAAGATGGGGAGACGTAGAAAAGTGGAAGGATAGGTGGTACAAGAAAAGAGAAGAATCTGGAGATAAGACTTATTCAGCATTTCCAGTGAGAGAAAAGGAGAAACCAGTGGATAATTATCCTATGAGAGAAATACCTGGAGGAGGATATGTACATGTTCCATGGACCAGACAGGATATTATATCATTTACGAATGATTTCCCTCGATTGAGAGAAAAGCCCGTCGAGTGGTATAGGCAGGTAGATAGGTTTGTGAAATTGTCAAAAGTGCTGTGGATTGACCTGAATAGTCTGTTTGATATAATTGTTCCAGCAGACTTGTGGACTGAGTGTAAAATAGTTGTGAGTTGGCCTACTGAGGAATATCCAAGAGATCCAAGAACAGGAGCACCAGATCCAGAGGTAATGAGAAAGTATGATCAGGTGATAGTTTACCTGAAGAGTAAAGTACCTGCAAAAGAGACAGACTGGGTTAAAATAGATCGAACACAACAGGAAGCAAAAGAATCAGTTCATGCTTTTTACGAGAGGCTGATACTGGCTTTTAAACAATTCAGTGGAGATGAACACCTGGGTGACAAAGATTTGAGTCATTTTGTATACAGATTTGTATATGGCCTGAGACCTGAGATTAGTGAGAGAATTCGTGAGCACACAGTGGATTGGCAGAGTAAAAAAATAGATGAGATTCTGAGACATGCGAAATACTTCAGTGATGAAATTGAAGCAAAACAAAGAAAGCTGAAAGAGAAAGCAATGTGGGCACAAGTGAAGGTTGCGGAAAGACAAGAAGCACAGTTGGTGGAACAGGCGAATAGTGCAGGAAATAATGCAGGGAATAGACCTAGATATGCAGGAAAAGGAAAGGGGAATCTTGAAGAAGCTAAGAAAAAGTTCCCGTGTCACAACTGTGGCCAACTGGGACATTGGAGGTCTGAATGCACTAATCCACCATTAGTGAATAATGAGGGTAAACCCTTAAATCAACAGGTGCAGAACGAAGGAAATAATCAACAGCAGCAACAACAGAAAGTTGTGAGACAGCAGAGTCAAGAGCCGAAACCGCCCTTACCGCAGAATAGAGGGTCACAAAAGTATAATCAGGATTCAGGATTCTACAATGATGAATAGGTAAACAAACCAAGGCGTTCTAACCAGGTACAACAGTACTTGTTAAAGAATGAAGGGAGTGAGTCTGAGGGTGATTATTGACGGTGCCGAAGAGAGGAGGAAGAGTGCATACTTGGTGCAACTCTAGAAATAGACCAGGCAGGACCATTTGTAGATGGGAAAATAAATGAGGAAAGTGTTACTTTTTTAGTAGACACAGGTGCGACAAGATCAACTGTCAGGTCAACAGATATTAGAAATCTTCCTCTCTCGGATGAAGCAATCCAAGTAGTTGGTGTAGCCAATACACAAATCAGAACCCGTCTTACTGAACCAGTAAGAGTGCAGATAGGGAAATTTTCAGACATGCACAGGTTTATTGTTTGTGACACTAGTCCAGTGAACCTGTTAGGTAGGGACCTATTGTGCAAGATAAATTGTACAATTTTCTGTACACCGGATGGAATAGCCTTTGAGACACCAGATGAGGATGTTTTGTACCGAGTGACTCTAGAAAATAGAGAAAGTGAGTTAATTGGTGCATTTGCAGTGTTTGATCCGGAGGATCTGCCTCGAGAACTGAGAGACACAGTGAAAAGGACAGTTTGGGATTTTACTGGAGAGGATGTGGGATTGATGAATAATGTAGATCCTGTGAAAATTTCAGTGAAACAGGGAATTACGTATCCTAACATTCCTCAGTACAAAATGACACCAGAAATAATTGAAGGAATAACTCCTATAATTGAGAAAATGATTCAACAGGGAGTTCTGAGAGAACTACTGAGTAGCCCGTGTAATTCACCGATAATGGGGCTAAAGAAGCCTAATGGCAAATTTAGGATTGTGCAGGATTTGAGAAAAATTAATCAAATTGTGGTGGCATGTTGTCCTATTGTGCCAAATCCATCAGTGATTTTGTATCAGATTCCACATGATGCTGAGTGGTATACAGTGATTGATTTGTGTCATGCGTTCTTTTCAATTCCATTGCATCATGACAGCCAGCCGATTTTTGCATTTAGGTTTGGCCAGCGTATTTTAGCATGGTGTCGTATCCCACAGGGGTATACAGAGAGTCCTTCGATATTCAATCAGTTATTGAAAAGGTCATTAGAGAGCTTGATCATGCCTGAAAACTCAGTACTAGTGCAGTATATTGATGACCTGCTTGTGGCATCAAAGACACGTGAAGCTTGTGAAGTAGATACTATAGCTTTACTGAATCATCTGGCAGATGGAGGGTTAAAAGTATCTCCAGCTAAATTCCAATTCTGTAAGAAAGAGGTGCATTATCTTGGACACAATATTGAAAAAGGTCTGAGAAAGGTGACTGATGACAGGATCAAAATCATCAGGGGAATGAAAGCTCCGAAAACCCAGAGAGAAGTGAGAATGTTCCTGGGTATGGTGGGTTATTGTCGTCAGTGGATAATTAATTTTTCCCTGATAGCAAAGCCACTGATTAAGCTGACAAAAAGTGAGATTACAGACCCATTGGAACTAGATGCAGAACAAATGGCAGCATTTGAAGAGCTGAAAAGTAGAATGTGTGAGGCTCCAGCTTTGGGTATGCCAGACTACGAAAAGGAGTTTGAGTTGTACTGCAGTGAGAGGAATGGATGTGCACTTTCAGTGTTAATTCAGAAGCATGGACAGCTGAGGAGGCCTATTGCGTACTTCTCATCGACACTTGACCCTGTAGCTGTAGGTTTACCAGGTTGTTTGAAATCTGTGGCTGCAACATGCAGAAGCCTGGAACAGAGTGAGGGAATCATAATGGGATATCCTGTAAGGGTATTCGTACCTCACAATGTGGCAATTCTTTTGACAAGAAGCAGAACCCATTATATGTCACATAGTCGGCTGACTAAATATGAAAAAGTGATTCTGGGAGCATCAAATGTGACTCTTGAGAGATGTATGAATGTGAATCCAGCGACATTGTTGCCGGATATTGAAAATGTGGGTGTGAAAACAGAAGATGATCATAATTGTTTAGATGTGCTTGATTACTGTACAAAACCGAGACCAGACATAAGGGATCTTCCCTTACATGAGAGTGATCATGTGTTGTTTGTGGATGGATCATGCCTGAGGAATGATGAGGGTGTGCTATGTGCAGCATATGCAGTGTGCAAGGTTTCAGAGGTTATGGAAGCATCACCATTGAAAGGAGTGAAATCTGCGCAAGTTGCTGAATTGGTGGCGTTAACAAAAGCTTGTGAAATTGGGAAAGATTTGAGGACGACTGTGATGACTGATAGTCAGTATGGATTTGGAGTTGTGCATGATTTTGGCCAACTTTGGCTACAAAGAGGTTTCTTGACGTCGAGTGGGACTCCAATAAAGAATGCTGAAATGATTGGGAAATTACTTGAGGCGATACAGTTACCTAAAGAGTTAGCAGTTGTAAAGTGTGCTGCTCATGGACAAGGAACGGATTTTGTGACAGTTGGCAATAGGTATGCCAATGACATTGCGCAATACTGTGCAAAAACAAACCAGTCCATTAATCGGGAACGAGAAAGTGAAATGTCTTTTTGTTCTGTGATGTTTACTAATGTCTTAGAGACATGGGATGAAGTGAAACAGTTGCAGGATGAGGCAGGAGAGGAAGAGAAAAAAGACTGGATTAAGGCAGGTTGTGCCCCAAGAGAAACAGACCATGTTTGGGTTTATAGAGATGGCAGACCAGTAATGCCGAACTCCATTTTGTCATCAATGGCAAGAATGTATCATGGCCAGGGACATTTGGGGAGGGATGCGATGATCAGGTCGTTCAAGCAGACCTGGTACAATGCAAAGTTCTGGACAATTGCAGAGAGCATCTGTCAAAGATGTTTGATCTGTCAGCAATTTAACACTGGGAAAAAGACAGTGGTGAGTCTGGGAACAATAGGCAGAGAAGGAGGTCCTTTTACAAGAATGCAGATTGATTTCATTGAAATGCCCCAAGTGAACAGACTGAGATATGTTCTAGTGGTAGTCTGTTTGTTTTCAAGATGGGTGGAGGCCTATCCGACTAGGAGAAATGATGGAATAACAGTGGCAAAATGACTGTTAAGAGAGTTGATTCCTAGGTATGGGTTTCCAGTAACGATTGAGTCTGATAGAGGTAGACACTTCTATAATGAACTCATGAGTTTGATTTGTGAAGCATTGAGCATACAGCAGAAGCTACATTGTGCATACCGACCAGAGGCTTCTGGTGTGGTTGAACAGATTAATGGCACAATCAAGAATAGGATTGGTAAGATGTGTTTAGCCACTGGTATGAAATGGCCCGATGTTTTGCCTCTAGTGCTGATGACTATCAGATCTACTCCAGATAGAACTACTGGTTTAAGTCCGCACAAGATAATCATGGGACGTGCAATGCGACATGCATTTGTGCCTGTCAATAAGTTGATGACAATAACTGATGACATGATTTTGGATTACTGTAAAGGCCTGGCTGACGCAGTTCATTCTGTGTTTTACCAGGTTGGAGAAGAAGCTACCACACTTGAGAAGAAGCAAGCTCATGATCTGAGTCCAGGGGACTGGGTGAGGATTAAGGTGCACAGAAGAAGAAATTGCTTGGTTCCAAGGTGGGGAAGGCCAAGACAAGTCATTCTGACTACGACAACTGCAGTAAAGTGTGCTGGAGTGAAAAACTGGGTACATGCGAGTCATACTCTGAGAGTTCCAAACCCAAAGAATGGGACTGGTAAGGAGTATTTTGAAGAGTCAGATTCCAGTGATGATGAAGATACAGAACCAGTGAGGAAAGAAGCAGAAAAAGCTTCAAGTGAACCACTGAGAATATCAGAGAAGAGATTAGATTCTGTGAGAAAGCCTGAAGTTCTGAAAAGCAGTGAAGGAAAAAGAAAAGAAAAGAGTAATTCCACAGAGACTACTCCTGAATCAGAAGAGGAGCAGATTGAAGAACCACTTGAGATTACACTTGAAGAAGCAGGGTCAGAAGAAGATAGAGAGGGACAGATTGCGGAAGACCCCCGAGGAGTTGTAGGGAACATTCTTGATAAGCTAGGTGAAGGGACAAGTAGACAGCAAGAAGATTGCGTGTCGGAGACCCGAGGAGGGACAGAAATAGGGAAGTCTCAAACAGTGGTGAAAAAGACTGTGGAGCAAAAGAAAACTGCTGAAGAATCAGAGGCATTTGAAACAGAATCAGATGAAAGTGGAAATGAGAAATCAGAGGGTCGAGTTCTGAGAAAGAGAACTTGGATTGGAGAAAGAAACAATACAGGAACAAGACCAAAAAAGGTTGTGAGAGGAGATCTTTGGCCTAACAACAGAATAAAGAGGCTTAGATACAGAGTGATAAGAGCAAATGACTCGAAAGCTGAACAAGTGAATGAGGTGACGAGTCAAAATCAAGCAAGAGGTGAAAAGAGAAAAGTGTCAAAAGAACCAGAAGAGATCAAGAGAATAAGAAAACCTAACCAGAAGTATAGGTCGCCGGAATGGACGTACGTGGCGCTGTCTGAAGGTGAAGAGGCAGAAAGTCAAGGAAATCCAGAGGAGACCGTACGAGAAGTGGTTGAGGAAGATACAGGTGAAATCCTGAAAGTAATCTTGACTGACATTGATGAAAAGTCGGATACTGAGGATATCGTTGAAGATTTAATACAATTTGATGTCGAAGAAGTTGGAGTGAAAAATGATGAATATCCAAACTGAGTGAACAAAAGAAATCACTTGGAGAAAGTGAAAAGGAGAAGAAAGCTGAAATTGATTGACTGAAGTAATCCAGATTTAAAAGTCTCAAGTAGTGGAGTAGTAGAGGCTAAGTCAAAAGACAGGGTCAAAGTAGTAAAATGGCTAACATAGAGAATAATCAAAATAGATGTGCCTTCTTAAGAAGATGGTGTAGAATGTGCTGCTGCTGTACTGGATTATTAGTGCAATTTTGGGTTGTTTTAGCTTTATTAGTTACTTTTAGTACATTTGGGATACATACAGAGAATTCACAAAATAGAATTAGTAATACTTACGTACATAAAGATAGGTCAATTAATAATTTTTCTAGTAATGTTTTTTCAAAGCTGTTATACGAATATGTGAAAACAATGGAAGTCAGGGATTGCTACGTCTGTATGCAATTACCTGCATCAGTTTCAGAGGGTGTTACTTATCACCATTTACCAGCTACGTATGGGATTTCTTGTAGTGTTTTAAGTAGTGTTTTTTATTTGTTAGGGAAAATAGATTATAAGATGTCTTACAGAGATAGTATTTTTGGGCACTTGCCAATGAACGAAGAGCTGAATCCAGCTAAAGAAGCTAACATGTTTGGTGAGATTTTTATTGAGAAAGAAGGATTAACATTAGATTACATTTTTAAGAATAATTTAGCTTGCAGTCTAAAAGAAGGGGAGAAAGCTTTCCTAGATATGGTAGAGGAAAGGAGATTGAGCATGCATGAGAAAGCAGGGAAATATAAAGTGAGTGAGACAATTTGGGACATTGAGATGGGAAAAGAGTTGAGAAATGGGGCTAGTCCAACTTTAGCTCTAGATGCACCACAGAAGGGTAAGTTGTGCATTACAAGAAGGAAGTCTCAATATGATACATACTTTGTTGGGACTAGTGAGTGTCATGATACATACTTCATTGCAACAGGATGGGGTTTCAGAGGTGGAGAAGATACAGTTTTTCCAGGAGTGTACTATGTTTGTGGGAACAAGGCTTATTACAAGTTGCCTGACCATTGGTATGGCACGTGTTATGTGGGCCTGGTTTTTCCAAAGATCTTTCATATAGATAGAATAGAAGATGTAGAACATATTAATTTACTAACGCGTTTCAAGAGAGAAACTTGGTCTGAGATTGTAGGTGACATTTTTGGTGCTTTAATTCCAGCAGTGGGAATTTCTTTGAATGCTTATGGAATTCGGAAACTGTCAACAGTGGTTGATCGCTTATCGACAAATACCGCTGGAGGGTTTCATTTGGTGAATACGGAATTGATTGCCGTACGTGCCATGTCTATGCAAAATCGACTTGCCCTTGATATTCTATTGGCCAAGGAGGGTGGAGTTTGTGGAATGCTGAAAGTTCAACATTGTTGCACTTACATTCCTGACGAAAGCAAAGACCTAAGGGTCTATATCAAAAATATTACTGATTTGCATGAAGAATTAGTACCACTTGAAGCTGAAAGCATCTGGACTAAATTGGCTAATAAGGTGATAGCTGTTAAGAGTTTTATTGCAAAAATAGGTAGTACCATTATAGGTAAGATATTGTTTCCTTTAACTTGTATAATTGTTGCTCTATTGATACTTAGATTGGTGTGTTTGTGTTGTAAAAACAGGGGAGGGAAAAAGAAATTTAAAAGAGAACCTGAAAGAAGAAATAAAATTTTCAAAAGAGAACCACAAGAAATTGAATTAGAAGAATTGAGGGAGAGTGTCTACTTAGAAACAAAGAGGGATGATGAAAGAGTGACTGGTGTGTAGTGTTGTGTAAGGAGAAAAAGACATTTCCGATTTCTCCTAAAATGGGACTAAATTTTCACAAATTTTTTTTTTGGGTTATTTGGTGATAAAATCACCAAAGGGGGGATTGCTAGAGCAGAGTTTTCTGTTTGAAAATTCATTGGTTTTTGAAGCTCTGGTTTGTCTATTTGTCATATTAATTATTAATTGTTAATTATTAATCATTTGTTTTGTGTAAGTGTTTTATACTGATCAACCTGTATGTTTTAACACGAGAGAATTACACGTGGGAACGCATATGTGTGCTGATTAACAATAACGTGCATGTTTTCATGTTTAAACGTTGCTGAGTGCTGTTTATTTTTAAAGCACGAAACGCTTTCGAATTAATGCTTTTCTATGTTGCTGAGGCTAGATAATTACATACACATAAGGGTATTAGTGGGGTTAAAACTGTTTAATCACTATGCTGTGGTAACGTTGTTTTTGTCTCTTTTAATTAAGATGGTCTATTGTGGCCTATTGAGGCCTAGTAAAAGATGGTCGACATCTAAAGCCTGGTGTCGAGTGAATGTTTGAAATGAAAAGGCCTTGCTGAAAATGGATGAGAGTCATCTGTCCACAGTCCTTGCCTGGTTAAAACTTTCCGTGAGGAAAGCAGTAGTTCTGGGCTTGTCTCCAAATGCTCTGGGACGACAGCTTGGTAGCCTTGGAAAACAAAGGAGCTTTAAAGAAAGACTCTGAGTTCTGAGCTCATCGGAGGGAAACGTGCGGAAATTAAAGGATACTTTGAGATGTTTAGTTCCTGTTCTGTCTTTTTATTTTTGTGTTTTTTCTGAGCGGAGATTTTTTCCGAATGTAACGAACTACATCCTTTCCTTCTCGCTTTTGCTCGGAGACTCAGCGGATGAGATGAACATTTATGTAACTTTCCTTTGTTCGAATCCCTATAAAAATTGTTAGCTTAGAGAGGGTCTTTGCCACTTGCCATTTGCCTTTCCTACCCGAATCTGCGTTGGTGAGGATCGTTGCTGAGAGGACTGCGTCTTGAGAGACTTTACCGAGAGACTTGTCCTGACCCATTCTGACATTTAGCTAGAATAGGCAATTATGAGAATGATGATTTATTCTGATTTACTTTCTTTGACTAATTTTAAATAAAGTACCATACTTTTGAATACGGTGTTGGTTATTATTTCTTGTCAATTATTCAGTACTCTATTTTGATTATTGTTGTATAGATTGTTTAGATTATGTTTCAGGACAGTCACAATAATCAGGTCTTATCGACCTCGATATAGATGCAGGGTGTTCAGGAGTTTTCTTTCCACAGGTTCAGTGTTGGTAGAGTATTTGAGCGTATGTTAGTGAAATGGGCCCTAGTGTGTGATGAGTGTATGTGCGTGTAACTGTGAAATTACTCTATCCGTGGAAGTAAGGATAATATATTCACCCTGATCTCTATCACCAGCACCACCCTGGTCATTTTCAGGCAGGAGCGGGGCTGTCAATGTTTCACCAGGTGCAATGACTGGGGCTCAGGGCTGGGAGGGGCTCGCTGCACCAATACGATGGCTGTATTTTACTAGAACGGCTACACTTTTGCTTTCATTGAGGCCCTTGTCATACTTGCTACGCTAATGTTCTGACGTCAGCTTCTGGGGTTCTGATGCCACTTTTTTGAGCAGTAGTATCTGGCACCAAAGTGATCTTTGTCGAGCACGCAAAGTGGGTCCGGAAAGAGAGGTGGTAATCTCGGAGGAAGCACAAGAACATGGTGCTGATGGAATGTTGTGGATTTCAGCCATCTAGACTGATCTCAGAGAGCCACTCAAGTACCTGTTTTTGTATGCAGCCAATCAAAGGAACGAGGAGAGTAGCAGATGAGGTTCATTGTCGTCGTGCAGATGTGGTGCAGAATCTTGGAAGAGTGATGCTGAGGAAGAGTTTGTCTTACAATAGGGACAGAGAGGAAGGTTACTCTGTTGAGGCTGCAGATCTGAGAATTGGTCCTGGTTGTTTGGGAGATGACAGAGAGCATGAAGAACATTGTGGCTAAGTGTGTAGGCAGGGGAAGGGCCTGGATCTTTGAATGTCAGTTGAAGCTGGAGTGGCCGTAGGGGGTTGTAGATATCCTTTTATGGCTTCACTCACTGAGGTATAATATTCTGTAGTCTTCTTGGTCGGGGTGAATTATTTGAACATAATAAAGATGACATCAGGGGTATTAAAGGTGATACATTCAGCTCTTTCTGCTGCATATATGACTACACAGTTACATTTAATCAGCATGATTTGTAATGACCCTTGACCACTGCCAGGCACAAGCAGGATATCTCTTAGGTTACCCTTAGGCAACGATGTCTGGGCAATGAGACAAAAATTCAGATAAGAGGACAGGCAGAGTCATGGAGAAGAGGAGTTAGTTGATGATTGGCAGCATGAAAGTCAACCGCTCATGTGACCTAAGGGTGTATGTTTGTGGGAGAGGGTTGGCGTTTTGTCATCTTTCATGTGGCAGAGGATTACAGCAATTCACTGGAATATGGCATTAACCGGGGGTTCGGTGCAGTGTCGGATTACCAAACAGGCAAAGTAGGCACTGACCTATGGGCCCGCTCCTTTTAGGGGTCCTGCGACATTCACATAACAGTTTGTCTCGAAAAAGCTCATCTTCTGGCAGCTGTTACTTTGTAAAAACATCTGGTCAGTGGCGTAGTAAAGGGATGGGGGGTGGTCCGCCCCGGGCGACATGAGCTTTGGGGGCAGTGGCCTCCTCCAGCTCTTACCTGCTGTCTCAAGGGGCGGTAATCGCTCTCACTACAGCCCCGCGCGGTTATCGCAGGGCTGCAATCACCGCCAAAACTCACAAGCACCCCCTCCTATTCAGTAGGCCGGCCGCGGGCGGCAAAAGCAGAGGCTGCCACGGGTGGCCATAGGGCTAGCTACGCCACTGCATCCAGTGCATTGGGTATTAGGAGATCATTTACAAGGGTGGTCTCAATATTTTGACTGCCTAGGGACCTCCACACGGTTTAACCTAGCACTGGTTTCGTGAACCAAGTCGGTTGGCTGTGTTTTTGGTGAATCTGCCACATTTTTGTTCTTTGGGAACCATTGATCAGCATTGTTGGATCTTCTTTATAGATGGATGAAGGAGGCAAGCAATAAATGACGAGAGGTAAGTGTAGGCCATATGACCCAAGGCGGCACAGTGCACTGTGTGTGAGATGTTCTCTGTGTGTGAAAGAAGGCTATTAAATCTCATTAGCAGTAATTTCTTATGTCATATGCTGCCATCACATTCTACAGCAGCTACATCAGTCCATCTTACTTCTGATCCCTCTGCCCTATTATCATTTCCATTAATCAATTGTATCCACATGTAAATAAAATTGAGGTATGAAGCAGGTATTTCATTGAATGCAAAAGTATCGAAGCAACATAAAGCCCATGGCTAGGTCTTTATTCTTCACAATTAATTATTTACAATCATTGGGGCATATTTATAATAACTGGCGCATCCCTGCATATCAGCAGGGATGCGCCAGTTATTGTGCGCCACAGCTCCGCCACCATGGATGCGCCGCATTTACAATGCGCCGCACCATGGGGCAAAAACGGCACAGATGCGTGACGCATCTGTGCCGTGAAAGTGGCGCATTGCTGAAGTTGCGTCGCAAGCGCGACGCAGCTCCAGCAATGCTCTGGGGGGCCCTATCTTGCTAATGCTGCGTCAATCCCTATGCCTGCTTTAGGCAGGCACAGGGTTTTGACGCAGCATAGGTCTAAAAGTGACTGAGTGAAATCTTGTAGATCTCACTCAGCCACTTTTCGGAGGCGTTCCCGCGCCGGAACGCCCCCCCTGCGCAGGAACGTCTACATGTGGCGCAGGGCTTTACAACGTGACGCATCTCCCTAGATGCGTCACATTGTAAATGGGGCGCAACATGGCGCAGGGTTTACACCGCCGCTGCGTCACAAAAGTGACGCAACGGCGGTGTAAAAGTGGCGCAAGTCCGTTATAAATCTGCCCCATTGTATTCATCCAATTCATCATCAACATTTTCTTTGACAAATCCTTCACCGATATTATCCCTCTCTTTAGTAGTCTTTCCAAGTAGCCAAGTAGACACGTTACCTTAATTACTCAAGACGTGCATTTGATGGCTACATGCAGTTTAAGATGCTATTTCATAGACTGTGGACTAATAAATCTGAGATTATTTCATAAACTTATTTGAAAAGTGTATTGGCTTTTTCACTCCGTTCAAAAATATTATTCACCACTGATAAGGTCAACCGACCTTTGCAAGAGAGCGTTGCTGCTACCATTTTCACAAAACTATCAAATCCAATGTTTTGTTTGATTGATTAATGCTTTCATCAACTCCCTTAATCATTCAATTCCTACATCTTATCTACAATACAGATTCCCGGAAGACTGAACGAGGAGAGTGATGTAAGACTTTAAAATATATGGCATTCTGTATTCCCTGTATAAACGGCAGTCTCTAATTTCTGTATAATTGGCCACTTGTGACGCACCCAGTCGCCAATTATGAAGAAAAGGCATCAGAACTCCACTATTATAAATTATTGCAGTAGAATGAAAGGCAGGTCAGGTCACAAAGTACAGCTGAAGCAGCTGTTTAAAGCAACGAAAACAGAAGGTTGCCTTTCTTTCTTCTGCTCTATTTTAATAGCCTACAAAGACAAGCAGAGAGAATATTAGGATTTTTTTGCACTCCTTAGACGCGAAAAGCTAGGGTCTACATTATTCCTACTCATTCGGAGCTACAGCAGCTTTTATTTTTATTTTACAACGAACTTGTATTGAACTGTTTCTAATAACGGCAGCAAATATCTAACAGGTTTTTGATGTGTTTAATTTTGCACTAGGGTTTTCTTTTTACTCTCCATATTTACAAACATGAGGCAGCGAAGGGTGTGTGCATGAGTGTAGCATAGGTTTTGTACAGTAAGTGTCGCTCCTGTACAAAATACTATACTAAGCATGATGCAAAGCTTTTCCCACTTTGCATACGTACTGCACAGTGCAGCACGCATGGAAAATCAGAAAAGCACAGAGAAATTAAAGTATTTATTCTGTTAGCGCCGCCTTTGAAAGGACGTTAACATATGGCACAAAACCATGTTTACAAATCTTTGTAAATTTGGTTTTGCGTCAAAAGGCATGGGTGGTTGCATGAGAACGCCCATGTACTGCCCCCCTTGCACTGCTTTGCACTACATAGAGGGTGCTTTCCAGTGCAAAACAAGTTTTGCGCTGGAAAGAAAATAGCAACAGAAAAAATTGCGCTGGTTACCCTCTCTTTTGTGGCGATAAACGAGCTCACACGGTTTGAAAATCTCCCCCTAAGTGTTTCTGTGGGTCTTTTCTTTTTGCAGGACCTGAGCCAGAGTAAAGCAGGCTCAATAATATATAATGTCAGGTACATCTTACCTGCTTGGCCCTATTAGCCAAGTTCCTTAATGCTTGCTATTGTCATGATGACTCTAAGTACTCTAATGGTGGCTGTTAAATGTCAGTTTAAACTTAGCATAAAGCGGAAGTTCCGCTTTTTAAGTCGCAAGGGAGTATTTTCCCATTCTGCTTTTCTCAGGGAACATAATCCGAATAGTCATTCAGGTATCATAAGGGTACAAGCCTGGTCATTGGTGGTGCAAATATGGTAGTGGAGATTGGCATCTACGGAAAGGCACTGGACTGAAATCACTACTTCCTGACGGGCCTAACACAGTGAGTCAGACTACCCCCGTTCCTCTCAGAACCTACAGAAATCTGCTGCAGAGTGCCCCAGGGCTCCTCCCTGAGCCCCACCCTCGTCAACATCTATATGGCTCCCTTTGCATCCATCGTCAGAAGCCAGGGACTCAACATTATCTCCTACACCAACGACACCCAGCTGATCATCTCCCTCACAAAGGAACAAGAATTGACTTTCACAACAGAATGAAGGCAGTTGCTACCTGGGTGCCAGACAGCTGGCTTAAGCTCAGCTCAAACAAGACTGAAGTACTCATCCTGGGACCCACCCCCTCAGTCTGGTATGAATCCTGGTGGCCTGCCGCACTAGGAACCCCTTGCATCCCTACAGACTGCGGATGCAACCTCAGTATTTTACTGGACTCCTCGCTCGCAATGAACCGCCTACTCAACGCAGTATCTTCATCCTGTATCCACACGCTCCCCCTGCTTCGAAAGACATTCAGATGGCTTCCCACAGAATCCAGAGAGATGGTCACCCACACACTCATCACCAATACATTTGACTACTGCAACACACTTTATGCCGGTGCCACCCAGAAACAGCTCAGGAAACTACAGAACGTCCAGAACGCCGCAGCCAGACTGGTCCTCAACATCCCCAGCCTCAACCATATGACACAATGCCTCCGACAACTCAACTGGCTCCCTATCAACAAGAGAATCACCTTCAAGCTCCTCATACATGCCTACAAGGCCCTTCATGACACAGGACCAGAATATCTTAACCACCGCCTCACTTTCCACACAGCCGCCAGACAACTCCACCCTGCCCCACTTGCCATGACCTCTGTCCACAAATCCACAAGACCAGAACCAGAGGAAGATCCTTCACCTACCTCGCCACCAAAACCTGGAACACCTTACCCCTCCACCTAAGGCATTCTGCGTCGTTGACCCAGTTCAGGAAGGGCATCATGACCTGGAACTTTGACTGAACTTCCACAGCCAGATGGATCAGTAGTCCTCCCCCGCCCAGCACCATTAGACCTTCATGGGTGAGTAACCGTACTTTACAAACCCCTTATTGATTGATTGAGTCTGGCAGGAGGCTCAAACATCCTGTGATTCTGAACAAATCACTTAATCCTCCCGTGCCTAAAAATGAATGTGTCTATATGCAATGCAACTGGTCCTCATGCAAAGCGTTCTGATACCTTCAGGTCGAGTTTACGCTATGTAAAAATTCCACACAAAAAAATTTAAAAAGGCGTTTGACACTAAAGTGATGATTTTACTATTCCGTCTCCAATCTAAACCAATTTGGGGAAGGCGTTAACACTGAAGGGGTGACATTTTCTCTTCCCATTCCAATCTAAAACAATTTTAGGAAGCTGTTGGACACTAAATGGGTGACATGTACTATTCCCACTCCAATCTAAACTATATTGAGGGAAGATATAGGAAACTAAACAGTGAAATCTATAAAATCTACTTAAAAAAGATAAGATTTTACACATTATAATACAGATTAAACATATAAAATACACAATCAGTACTCCATACTCACACAATTTTATTAAATAATGTTTTATCTAAAAACACACTAACCAAAACTGCAAACCTATATATACATATTTAAATATTTTAAAAAATTGAATTTAGTTACTATTATTAATCAATATATTTTTCAAAATATGTACTATCATTCATATAATTTAAACCATAAAATGACAAAAAAAAACATAATGCAAGCTTAACGAGGCTAAAAGAAATAAAACAATATTTAAATTAAGTTTATAATCTAAAGAAAATCTAAAATGTTTTTAAATAAAATTACAATTGTAAAACCAGACACTTAAAAAAATGTCAACTATTTTAAGAAACGTATTACAAAATATTTAAAATATGAAAACTCAACATAAACATAGTTCTAAATATTTAACTTTATGAAATATTTTGTTCTGTTTTTTTTTATTTTACACTATTTTTTTAAAACATTGTTTTATACCAATAATATATAGATCTTCATTAGTATAAAATTAAAATGTATTAAAATATTGAAATAAAACGTTAATTTAACATTCTAAATGACTAATTTGCATATCTATAAAATTATAAAATTTAAAAAAATATTTTAAAATATATATATCTTAAACATCTCCCCATATCTCACTCTTAAAAAAATTAGGAATTATTTATTTGCAATAATACAACTGGAATAAATACAAATGTCATCTATTTCATAACTAAAAAACGATATAACAAAATCACAAATAAATAAACATAACATATAAATCAAACACACTGCAATTAATTGTATACTAACTAACACTTACAAGTGATATTACATACAATTTGTTCTATATCTATATTTATTGCAAAGATATTAAAACTGAAATTTTACCTCTGATATTCCTGTCAAAGATACACTATATTTTTGTATCAAAATATTTTTTTCTGATATTTTGTCCAAATACCTCTTGTAGCCCACAAAGTGCATGGTGTTGAAACATGTGACATGTAAAAAATCAATGTTACCATGTCCCTACAGTGACAAAGACCTAAAACCTATTTTTTACTGTGGCAGGCATTGCTGTCCTAAGTAGAAAACTAAAATACAGATCAAATAACTAATACTGATATTTCAGGAATAGGACAAGCTAGAAAAATAACTAGACAACTATTTTAGTAGTTATTAAAAATCCTATTCAATGATGAAGCTGGTTTTCCTATTAAATATTAAGGAAAAGTAACTGTTATAAAGTTACTCTTTACCTGTCTGAACTGTCATAAGGCTAATTAGCTTAAGCCTCTTTCAAATCCCAGCCCAGAAAAAAGATGTGTAAGAGGTGGTAAATGCCTCCTGGGAGCAAACAATAGGCTGACCTGAATAGGGAGAGATGACTCCCCTGAACTCCACAGAATATTCAGAGAGGGGGCTGTGGGCATCCTGTTAATACCATACTGTAAATCTTCCTTGGCAAGTATGTTGAGCCACATGTCATACTTGGGCCACACTTGAAAGGGAGAGAACAGGATGCCAAGACAATTCATGTATATCCCCTGTGTAGTTGCTGAAGAACACTGCTGTTGCCCTAACAGACTTCTGTCTCTGGGTTTTGGTCAGTGTCTGCTTCAAACTGGATTTTAATGTTAGATATGGGAGGACACTGGTGATATCCTTGTGACACTCAGATAGACACCCTCTCTCCTCTGAACCCACGTTTAGTGTAGCTGAAGATGGTCACCATCTTGAAACTGCCCTGGCACATGGCATTTTGGGCCTGTTTCTCTTATGGCAAAGAGGAACTCCTGAAAAAGTAAGTAGGGCTGCCGCCAGGAATTTTTGCCCCATTGATTAGGTAGTGCTCAGGAGTAATTCACACCCACTAGTTAGTTCCAGGCAAAAATGTAATACCCCAAGGCACAAATCAGTAGACTGCTGGACTTGTAAAAGGATAACAGGTGGACAAATCTGATGAACTCGACATATGTGACCTGTGATAAGGATCTGAGGAGTTTGAACCCCTTTCCACTTGAAATCCAAGGACAGAAAGGTCTCAAAGGATTATAAGGTTGATTGACTCAGTGGCTCCAGAAACATATTAAAGCTGAAGAGGACATTTCTGTGAAGAATCCCAGCTGACCTGGGGCAACTGGATCTGAACTTTCCTTTGCTGTTTGCCTTTGCCTGACACACTGAGAAACTATAAGTGCTCCCCCTGATATCCCCAGGGCCTTAGAAGTGTACTACTGTGTTTATTCTGGACACCAAAAGAGGTTCGGAAATGTTTTTTTAAAACCTTTGCTTCAGAGCTCCAAAGCTTCATGGGGACTGACCATGAAAAGAATCCAAGGTGTTGAACTGAATTTCAGGTTTGCCCTGTGCAGAGAAGAGCTTTTCAAAACAACAAAGTTCCTCCTACTTGTTTTATATGACCCGTATTGTATCACGGCCGGCCTCATATAGAGTCTAGGCCCCGGTCTACCACAACCATTGACTAGCATTGGTGCTTTGTACTTTTTGGTGCTATTTTCTCTTAGGATTATAGCCATTTTGGTGTCATTTTGTAAATTAGGATGGGTTCTGTATTGCATTGTGTTTTCGACTTTTGAACTATTTTGGCATTTCTCTTAGTTAAGCCTGCCTGCTCTGTGATAAAGCTACCAGGGGTGAGCTCAAGTTTCAGTTACTGAAGCCTTTAAATGGTAAAAACAAAATAGTGGCTTAATTAATCATGAGGGACAACAATAAACCACTTTCTCACAGTAAGCATCTGTGTGTTACATGCAGGGGTGGCGCTACACATGGGAAGCTGCCAAGGGCCCGACGCTCAGCCTACCAACATCAGGTCTCATACCAGTATCTCCCCTGAACTGGGCCTCGCACCTATGCTCCAGCACTGTGAGGCCCAGGGGAGGGGCACTTATCTCCCGTGCCTCACAGTCCTATGTAACACTGCCAGGAATAGGGGACGGCCATCAGTATGACAAGCAACTCTCACTCTTTCATCCCTTGATGAGCTGTAAAAAAGATCCTTGTAAGTGTCTGTGAGGGGGCGTTGATGCACAGGAGGGGTCCAGTGCCATGCAGGTTCAGGATCACCTTCAACTGCTGTGATGTAAATTGGATTGCCACGTTTCCAAGAGAAATATCCACGCCAGTTGTTTCTGTTTTCAAAGTCTGCAAAGTCCAGGACACATTACTAAATAGCACTTTATAGAAAATAATATCTATTAATTTCTAAGAAGATGCTTGTGTCTTTGTTTACCTTAATTATTACTCAGGGATTGAATGCAGCTCTAGAATAGGTTTACATCTGTTTTCTATTTATATTTGCAGCTTCAATTATGTAGAGATAAAGGCTCAAAATAATGGCTTTAGGTGAATTGCTTATTTTTGAATCGGCAGAGACATGAAAAAGAACAGGACAGAAAACCAGCTAGGTGGCAACCCTAGATACAAACGGTCTTGAATAAGGACTGAAACAATTTTTTTGCAGTTTTGTATCGCAAATATTTGACCCAAAGGTATTGGAGTGCTTTAAATGAGAACCGGTTACATTACACAAGGGCACATTCTTTTTTTAAGGCACAAGGAGATTAAGGGCCTTATTACAAGTACAGCGGTCCACAGGAAAGCCGTACAGACCACTGGGGGCCTGTCTGCAGTGTTCAGAATGTGGCTGTCGGACCGCCACAGGGCTGCCAAGTCCGCCAGGGATCGAGGATCCTACTGCTGTCACACAGCAGATGGTGGCAGCAATATGCTGGCGGTGCCACTGTGGCACCGCCATGCATATTACAAGTTGCATGTTCACTGCCCCTTTCATCACGGTGAACTTGCCATGAAAAGGGTGACAGAGGCCCCCTGCCACTCCTGTGCTTGGGGGGGCTTGGGGTGGGGACACATGTTACGCACCCCTAAAATTGCACCCCAGTTCCTGCATGATGTGACATACATGTCACATCATTCAGGAACATGCTGCAGGCACTGCCACAGCAGCGTCTGCAGTTAAGTCTCACCTATGATCCTTATACAGTATCCGCCATGAGACCACCGCAGAACGGCCTGCCCGCCATGGATTACAGTTGTTCTCTGGTAGGCGGGCACTCGACGGGCTTGGCGTAGCATGGCAGGCCGACAGGAGGACGGCCAACTTCATATAAGGCCCAAAGTGGTTTGCCCAGAATCACAGGATCTTGAGTTGACGCCAAGACTGGAACCTGGTTCCCCAGTTACAAAGTCAAGAGATCTAGCCCTAATACACATGCTGGTTAGATGGAGAATGGCAGGCAGCAGCTACTTGAAAGCTCTGCTCTGTATGGACTATGGAGTTTTATGTTCAAACTGGACTTCGAGCTGAGCCAGAGCTAAGGAGTACGCCTTTGGTGTCTATTTCTGACATTAAGCCTGTTTCAAAGTGATGCCATATTGTCAGATCAGTGGACGTGCCACAATGAGATTATTATTTGCCCAGGATCAAACAAATTGGTAAATTAGTAGACCCAGGACTGCAGTACACTGCTACTTGGTACAAAGGCTATGTATTTACCATTGTACTGCATTAAGGTGACTATTACATATGACTGGGCACCTCCCTCCTCTTAGGAAATATTCAAAACTTTTTTTTTTTTAATTCTCGGTGACTAGCAGTTTTTATTTTGAGTCAAAATACTCCCAATCTTACCAAAAAAGAGAGCAGCAGAGCAATAATCAGGGCCACTGGCATTATGTGGCAGGGGCGGGTCAAATTATGTGGCAGGGATGAGTAAATTATGCACCAGGAAAAGGCATATTATGCAGCATAATTGACCTTTTTTTATGATGGCATTACTTCACTATATTGATATTTTTGCACTTGAAACCCCACTCTGTGCATTGGTTACATTTAATTAGTACCAGTTTAAAAATCCAAATGTAGCAATAAGCAACAGAAGGGGAACCAGTCTAGCTTTTCAAAAGATCTTCGGCTGCGCAGCAACATGTGTCATTGTGCTGTTAGGAACTTTTGAACCATTTGAGCTAGAAGCAAAAACATTTTTTGTTAAAACCTTCAGATTATGCAGCAGTTGATGGATTATGTGGCAAATGAGGCAACTCTATAATTATGTGAAAAATGCAGCAGCCACACACTTGCATGATTCCAGTGGCCCTGGCAATGAATTCAGAAAAGTGATTGCCCAAGAACACACTATTTGACCAAATTGGAGGCCAGAATTAAAAACGTGTCTCCTGGTTCCATATCTCCAGCTAGCCCATTAAATCACAACTGGGGTGTCAGTGATTCTGATGGCAAGGCGAAGGGACTGCCATTCCCAGGGTTATCGGCCCTGCTCAGCTTTAGAACATGGTGATTATTTCCATCATGAGATTAGATATCAAATATCCTAGTTCCATGGTTGAAACATACCGGTTGGACCAGGTTCTGTGATAGTGGGTACTTACTGGACAGTATGCATGGTAGATACTGATATTTACCACTGGTGCTTCAAAGCCTAAGACTAATTCATTCTATTACCTGAGTTAGTTTTCTAAACTTGTCACTCAAAATTTGCAATTGCAAGCAGTCAAGGCTTACTCCAGGAAGTGGCAAAGGGATTAGAACTGAAATATAGCATGAAGAGGAATCAAGTTCGATAAACTCGATCTCCAGCAGAGTTAGCTTGCATCATGACCTATTTAGAGGGGGGATTTAGGATGAAACCCAAAAAATCAGCTATGAGACTCTCTGTTCCCCTGCTCCCTAATAAACATCTTCCAAAGTCTCTGCATACAAAATGTGTCTTCACACATGCAGTGTTTCTCCTAAGTCTTAAATTGTTTTATGAACTGATAATGGAAGATTGTGTACCCTACTTACTCTTGTAGTGATGGCTGGGTACCATAGCTGTGAGGCCCTGGGAAAGGGGCTCTCCTTCCCTGGGTCTGGCAGCACCAGACCATGGGTGTAAAGCCCAGGGCAGTGGGGCCACATCCCATTGGCTTTGAAGCACTGCATCATAGCTGTAAGAGCAGGGTTTGGGACAACACTCCCATGTGCGAAGGAACGTGGTGGGGTGGTCAATAGGAGGGAACACCCTTCCTCTGGGCTTGCAATGCTACACTATTGTTGTGAGGCCAATGGTAGCGGGCTCCCCTAACCTGGGCCCCCTCTACTGGGCCCCACAGCACTAGACTATTGTTGCGAGGTCTAGGAGAGTGGAGGCCTCTGCCCTATTTCTTGTTGCCATCGTGTCGCATTGCCAGGTTAGGGGGAGGGCACCTCTCCCGTTGGCCTTCCAGCTATGCTTATGTGTAGCGAGGCCCATGGCTTAATGGGCTCCCTCCCCTAATCTTCTCAGTGCTAAACTATGTCTGGGAGGCCCAGGAGGTGGAGTTGTACCTCAAATGGACTTCTCCCCTGGGTGCCATTGAAACTGACTCACAGCTTTACACCATAGCTCTGTGCATAGGTTGATGTCAAGATCCATGTTCTGTGATGTCAGTTCCTGTGATTTCATATTGCATGGAAGTTAGAGGGGCCTATCACATTCCCTTTCTGCTGGGGAACAGCCACTGGTCAGTGACATAGTCATCAGTAGTACAGCAGGTGCAGTGGCACTGGGCCCAGGGGTTTTAAGTGCCCAATGTTCCCAAATTATGGCTTTATTTTACTGTGCAGCCAGTGGGAGCACTTACTTTGCACCCGCACCCATGGCCCCATTGCTGTGTGTTGGACTTTGCCTTTTGGCAGGTTCATCTCTAACCTCTTTGCATTCTCCTAGCCTTTTCTGTGACCTGGTGTTGGTGGTTTTAGGCCTCTGGGCACTTTAGCACTGCTGTCCAGTGTAAAGTGTTTGCGCTCTCTGTGCACGTTTGGTAAGGTTGGCCTGCCCTCCCATAGGAATGTGTTGGGGATTCCCTGATCAGCGTGTCAGTGGTAATTCCTGATATGGGAGGAGCAGAGTGGTCGAGTTTAGTATGTATGGAATGGTAATAATAAATGCTGTCTAAAGGTGTGCGCAGATTTATTATGACTATTTAGGAAATGCCAGTTTTCGAAGTTGGCATTTCTGTGTGCTATGTGTCTGTCTGCCTGCCTGATGTGAATTGCATGTCTGGCTTGTGAGTGACAGGGGATGGGAGGTGTGTGTGGCTCCAGGAGGGGCAGGGTGAGTCAGCAATAGGCTGATAGGCTGAATGGGACATCTGTGCTGGAAGTAGTGGGAGGAGTAACCCCCTGACTCTGAATAGGACTGTGCCCAGCCTGTACAATTCTGGCTCCGCCCCCTGTGGCGTGTCTGATCACCTAGCCCCCACCTGACAAAGGGGAAGAGGAGCTTGCAAAACAAAGTGCTCCAATTCCCCCCGAACCAGTTGCATCTGGTTCCCAAGCCCTGCGCTGCAGACAAAGGGAATGCTGAAAATAAATATAGGGGCTGTGACCCCATAAAAATGTTCTTGTGCTGGTGTGCTGTTCCTGAATCCTGCTGGTGCATGCTGCTGCTTGGGCCCAGGGGGAACTGCCAGGAGGGCTTGCCTCCCTGGGCCCTGCATTGCCCCCTTGAACCCTAAAGGAACTTTTGCTGCCCTTACTCTTTTTTTTAGGAAGGACCTTTTTCTGCATCTAGTGCCTTGTGAGCGCTGTACCTTATGTGCCCAAGGAAAAGGATCACAATCCCGACGTGGGGATTCACCCTGATGGAGGAGAGAGAAGCGGGTGCCCACCCCACATTGTGCCGACGATCGGGAGCATACCCCACTTTATATGTATGGAAAACGGTGGGTGCCCACCCCGCGTTTTTGTACCTGTCGGCAGGTGTCCACCCAGCTCATTTTGATATTTAGACAGTGGGTGCCCACCCCACATGGCCGCTTTATAATTATTTTTAAATGCGGGTGCCCACCCCACATTCTCTGCCTTTGCAGGAGCCCACCCTGCGTTCTACTTTTAAAGATCACCGTCGCCGGCCTGTCTGTCCATAGGCGGGGCTTCCAGTCTTCTTGCCTCCTGCTCCTCCCTACAGATCGGCGCTCTCCTACCCTGCTCGAGCGCCGCCTGGACTGCCTGCGCCTGGACTGAGTGCCCGTGTGCCTGCCTGCCCCATTTTCTTTTTTCTGTACCCCCGCCTGGACTGCCTGCCCGCCCCTTTCTCTCTCCTGTACCCCCGAGTGAGTGGTTCGTCCGCCGGGCTCCTCAGCCCCGTTTTTCCTGCCGCTGCCTCCCGTGCGGCCCCGCCCCCCCTCACCCATTGGATTCTTCCCTCCCGCCTCCCAGCTGACCCCTTCTCCCCTCCTCCCCTCTTATGACGCCCCCGGAGCATCCGCACAGCGGGCGCGCCGATTGCGCGCCAAAGGCAAGCCCGTCTGCGCCCGTCCACGCCTGGACCGCGCCCAGCGCCAGAACCCCTGGCCCCCGCAGAAGCCACCCCACCCTGCCGGACTTACGACGCCACCACCCTCAACGCACTCAACACCGGCCGGACCCCCGGCTGCTACTGAGCCACCCAGAGACGCACCCACGGACCCTTCACCTGCCAATACTGCAAGTTCTCCTGCATCCGGACCCGCACCGCACCCACACCCGCCAAGCCGAGCACCAGCAGCAACCACCTGAACTGCATCCTGCTCAACACCCGCTCCGTCCACAGGCACGCCGTGGAACTCTGGAACCTCCTCGACACCACATCTCCAGACGTCGCCTTCCTCACGGAAACCTGGATGAACTCCTCCTCAGCGCCCGACATCGCCATCGCCATCCCGGACGGATACAAGATCACCCGGAGGGACCGCGTCAACCAGACAGGAGGAGGCATCGCCATCGTCCACAAGAACACCATCCGCATCACGACCAGCTCCGAGGACACCCTCACAGCCGCCGAACATCTTCACTTCCAGATCCACACCGACCCCAAGACCACCCTCAGAGGCACCCTCATCTACAGACCCCCAGGACCTCGCACGCAATTCAGCGAAGACATCGCAGACTTCATTAGCCCACACGCCCTCTCCTCCGCTGACTACATCCTCCTAGGGGACCTCAACTTCCACCTTGAGAACAACAACGACAACAACACCACCACCCTGCTGGACAACCTCGCCAACCTCGGACTCAAGCAACTGGTGAACACCCCCACCCACTACGCCGGCCACACGCTTGACCCAGTCTTCTCCTCCAGCAAGTACGTCTCCTTCGGCTACTCCACCGGACTCCACTGTACAGACCACAGCTGCGTACACTTCAGCTTCAGAAGGACCACGACTCACCACCACCCGCAACAGGTTCCCCGCAGGAGCTGGAACAAGATCACCACCGACCAGCTCACCACATCCCTGAACCAGAATCCTCCCGCCAGCTCAACGAACCCCAACCAGGCAGCCAACAACCTCACACAGTGGATCACCAACTGCGCCAACGACCTGGCACCCCTGAAAAACCATCCCAGCAGACCCGGAAGCAAGAAAGTCTCCTGGTTCAATGACGATCTCAAGAACTCCAAGAAGAACTGCCGTACCCTCGAGAAAGACCCGACTACAGACAACATGACTGCCCTCAAGCACGCCACCCGCAAACACCACCAGCTGATCCACACCACCAAGAAGACAGCATTCAAGGAACGACTAGACAACAACGCACACAACAGCAAGGAACTCTTCAGCATCGTCAAAGAGCTCTCCAACCCCAGCGCCGTAACCAACGACATCACCCCCTCGCAAGAACTCTGCGACTCGCTCGCCTCGTTCTTCCACAGCAAGATCGCCGACATACACAACAGCTTCGGCGCACAGACCACGCACCCAACCACCGAACCAATGCCCCCCACCACCACCCTCCGCGCCTGGACCCCAGTCAGCACCGAAGACACCATCCACACGATGAACACCATCCACTCCGGATCACCACGTCTTCAACAAGGCAGACTCCGTCATCGCACCCCAACTCCGGGACATCATCAACTGCTCCATCAACACCGCCACCTTCCCGGAGAGCTGGAAGCATGCCGAACTCAGCGCCCTCCTGAAGAAGCCATCAGCAGACCCCACCGACCTCAAGAACTACCGCCCCATCTCGCTCCTCCCGTTTCCTGCCAAAGTCATCGAGAAGACCGTCAACAGACAGCTCGCCGCCTTCCTCGAGACAAACGGATCCCTCGACCACTCGCAATCCGGCTTCCGAGCCAACCACAGCACCGAGACCGCCCTCATCGCAGCCACTGACGACATCCGAGCCCTGCTCGAAAACGGGGAAAAAGCGGCCCTCATCCTCCTGGACCTCTCCGCAGCGTTCGACACTGTCTGCCACCGCACCCTAGTGCAGCGCCTCAGGAACATCGGAATCCAAGAGAAGGCTCTAGAATGGATCATCTCGTTCCTCGCAGGAAGAACCCAGAGAGTCCGCCTCCCCCCGTTCAGATCCGAGGCCACCGAAGTCATCTCCGGCATACCACAAGGATCATCACTCAGCCCCACCCTCTTCAACGTCTACATGAGCCCTCTCGCGGCCATCACACGCCAACACAACCTCAACATCATCTCCTACGCCGACGACACCCAGCTGATCCTCTCCCTCACCAACGACCCAGCCACCGCCAGAACCAACCTACACGAAGGGATGAAAGACGTAGCCGAATGGATGATGAACAGCCGCCTGAAACTGAACTCAGACAAGACGGAAGTCCTCATCCTCGGATCTTCACCCTCTGCATGGGACAACTCATGGTGGCCCCCGGCCCTTGGCAGCGCACCCAAACCAACGGACCACACACGCAACCTGGGATTCATCCTGGACTCCTCACTCTCGATGACCAGACAAGTCAACGCTGTCTCATCGTCATGTTTCAACATCCTACGCATGCTCCGTAAGATCTTCCGTTGGATCGCCACCGAAACCAAGAAGACGGTCACCCAGGCCCTCGTCACCAGCCGACTGGACTACGGGAACACCCTCTACACCGGAACCACAACCAAACTTCAGAAAAGACTCCAACGAATCCAGAACGCCTCCGCACGACTCATCCTGGACATCCCCCGACACAGCCACATCTCCGGACACCTGAGAGACCTCCACTGGCTCCCCGTCAGCAAGAGAATCACGTTCCGACTCCTCACCCATGCACTCAAGGCCCTCCACGACCTGGGCCCCAGGTACCTCAACAACGGCCTGACCTTCTACACTCCCACCCGTCAGCTACGATCGACCAGCCACGCCCTCGCCGCCGTTCCACACATCCGAAAAGCCACCATGGGAGGAAGATCCTTCTCCTACCTGGCAGCCAAGACGTGGAACTCGCTCCCCATCCACCTTCGTCTGACACAAGACCACCTCTCCTTCAGGAAGCAACTCAAGACCTGGCTGTTCGAGCAGTAGCAGACCTCCCCCCCCCCCCCTCAAGCGCCTTGAGACCCTCCGGGTGAGTAGCGCGCTATACAAATTTCTTGATTGATTGATTGATTGATAGGAGCCCAGAGAGTCCCGGTGAGTGGGGGCTCCATGGGCGCGTTGATTGGGGTTATTCCATCAGCTGACCTGCCCCAGAGCGGGCCGCTCCAAAGTTGTTGGCATTTTGTTTTTAGAGGGCCCAGAGAGGCACGTGCTTTTCCCAGTATTGGCCATAATTCTCTACAGTTGCCCCGCTTGACAGTAGGCAACTGCAACGATGGGGGCAAGTGTATTTAGAGGGCCCCAGTGAGGCCCCGAGGGCGCAGTTGTGCCAGGGCCTATTTGTTTGTTCCCAGCTGTGCCGCACCAGTGCGGGCAGCAGCAACATTTCTGCCTATTTGTTCAGTGGGTATAGAGAGTGCCCAGGCCCACGGTTGACATCACAGCTGCACGGCAAGTAGTGTCAGCTGCAACGTTTAGGCCACAGTTCTTTGGGGACATGTTTTAGTGAGTCAGGAGTGAGGTACACTTCTCTGCGCCAGCGCAATGGCGCACGTGTATTCTGCTGCATTGGCAGCCTCCCTGACATTTGTGACACAGGGCATTTGAGCCCCTTTGAGACGGCCAGTTAGCCAAGGGGGCTGATAGGTTTGTAGGGCGCCAGGTCCTAATGTGATTTATGTGGTGCTAGGAAATGTGATTCAGGTACTATGCTTTACGTACCCTGTTGTATGCCTCTAATGTGGTTTATGTTTATGAGGTAATTTGCATTCTCTGAATTATGTTTAGGAGGTTGTTCCCTAATCTGAGATTTAAGCTGATGAGGTTATTGCATAATGAGTTTATGCTTGTGAGGGTATTATCTAAATGCGTTTAGATTTATGAGATGATTGCATAATGTGTTTATGCTGGTGAGGTGGGCGCAGAATGTAGTTCACGCCTAAATGTGATACTGTGCATAATATGGTTTATGTTACAGGATGATGCTGAGTTTGCCAGTGATTACTGGGTGTGTGCTACATTATGATATGTCCTACATTTACTAAGTTCACTAAGTGATGGTTCTGGCAGTGGTCCAATTGGCACTGTCATGTGTATAAAATCCCTTGTAGATATTACCTAGTGCCAGAGGGCACAATGTATATTATGTGATTACTATTCTAATGTGTTATGAGAATACGAAGGCTATTTTTGATATAACCTTGTGTGGAGTTCCTTTTGTGGTGTGCCTTGTATGTTGTTGCTGTGTGCGTGCGCAAACGCTTTACACATTGCCTCCGGGATAGGCCTGACTGCTCGTGCCAAGCTACCAAGGGGGTAAGCAGGGGTTATCTTCGGCGTGAAACTCCTTCGCCCTGACTAGAGTGGTGGTCTCTGCCTGGCTTTGGCGCAAGCCTTAGCCAACCAGAGGTCCCATTTCTAACACTGTGCTACTTGCCCCTCTTCCATGGGCATTGCATCCATGTTCCTGAACTGTGAGGCCTGGAAGAGGCCTTCCTTCCCCTGGGAATTGCAGCAAGCCATGGTTGCACACTTAGAGGAGAAGGTGCCAGTCCATGAGCTTAGCAGAGCAGGAGTATGGATGGGAGGCTTACCTGGTGCCTCTCTCAGGGGTGTAGCTACCAGTAGTGCATCAGATGCAGTGCCATCAGGGCTCATGGGTGTTCTGGATACAATTCACCCAGATTATGGCTGTGTTTTACAGTCCTGCATCATTTTCTTGAATCAAGGCCCATAGCTACGTTACAATGCTACTGGTCCCTTCTTACATGCACCACAAACCCATGATACAGAGCTGCGAAGATGAGGAAAGGTCCATCCTCCCCTAGGCCTACCATTCATGATCACGTGTTGAGAGGTCTGAGGGGGAAAGCCTGCAGTTCTGAGCATTCCAGCACTGGTCCATGGTTGCAGGGCCCAGGGACCAGGCAAGAGGCCCCTGAAGGGCTTAGCTATAGTATCAATAGTGCAGCAAGTGCAATGGGACCGTGGCCTCGTGAGGTTATGGGTCCAATGCGCCCAAATGATGGATGTATTTTACTGTCCACAAAAAAAGTATACATAAAGTGATTGTTAGACTTGGGGGTCTCTAGTTGGCACAGGTATGCACTTGTGACAAATAGGGACCCTCTCCTCTAGTCAGGGTAAGGGGGTGCACTCCTAAAATAAGCCCTGCTCACCCCCTTGGTAGCTTGGCACGAGCAGACAGGCTTATCTCAGAGGCAGTGTGTAAAGCATTTGTGAACACATACAGTAATCAAATGACAACACTACAAATGGACACCACACAGGTTTTATATAAAAAATAAGTATTCTTTATATAGATTTACCACAAGTCCATTAAACGACAAAAATACACAATACTGTTACTTTAGATGGTAGAATTTTGCTTAGTTCTCTTAAGTTCTTAGATGCGACACTTTAAGTCAATGTACCTTTTAGATGCGACACGCAGGGCAACGAAAGTGTTGCAACGATGTTGATGCGATGAAGTTTTTGGTGCAAAGAAATAAAGACGTGAAGATCTTCCAGATGCGGTACGCTTCTCCGATGTTGCGAGAAGACTCGAGTCGATGCTTCAGCTGCAGCGACGATACCCTTTACGCGATGCGACGACAGCGGCCTTGGCAGCGGCATTCTTCTCCGACGTTGCGAGACGCTTCCGCTCGATGCGATGCTGCAGCGGCGACACCCCTTTACGCGATGCGTCAACAACAGCTCCTACGGCGGCAAGCTTCTCCGTGGATGTGAGGCGCCTTTCTTGATGCTGTGCAATGCGACACCTACGATGGCTGCAATGGCGACATGTTTCTTCCTCGATGCAAGACACTTCCTGGATGATTCGAGACGCTTCCGCTCGATGCGATGCTGCAGCAGCGACACACTTTACGAGATGCGACGACAACAGCTGCGACGGCGGCACGCTTCTCCTTCTTGAGTCGTGCTTCCAGCTCCTTGCGGCACGCAGTCCCTCAGAAGGCCCAACAACAGCAGCAGGCACTTCCAAAGAACTCTGGGGAGCTGGGGGGTGAAATCTGTTGTTCCTGAGACTTCAGCAAGAGGCAAGCTCTTTTCCAAGCCCTTGGAGATCCTTCACAAGCTGAGCAAAAGTACACACAAAGTTCCTTTCTCCTCTCTTTGGCAGTAAGGCAACCACTGCAGGCCAATCCCCCAGATTCAGGGATAGTTTCCTCCTCAGCTTCTTCTGGTTCCTCCCTCAGCAGAGGTTCTTCTTGTTTTCCCAAAGTGATCTAAATTCTTGGGATCAGGGTCCCAATACTTATACCCCAAAATCCTTTTTCCTCTGAGGGCAGAGGGGCCTTTGCCCAGTCCAAACCAGTTCCTGAGCACTCTGTTTACCAGACTTCTCCTTTCCTTTCACAGTGTAGGGCAGAGACATCAGATGCCCCACAGGAGGTGAAGCCAGCATTGTGGAAGGCAAGTACAGCCCTGGAGCACTTTGTTGACAGGATTCCTTCTCTTCATTCACTGTGCAGGGCAGAGACATCAGCCGCTCCCCAGGAGGTGCAGCCAGCATTGTGGAAGGCAGGCACAGCCCTATTCAAGGTTCAGGTGTGACCCCTCCGTCCCATCTAGATGCAGATCTCTCTATTCACCACTGGGCTGACTCATCCTGTCTCTTGGAATCCCCCAGCCCTGTCACTCACAGAAACCAGACAAAGGAATACACAGCCTGGTAGAGGCAGGTTTGAATGGTTAGACAAGAAAATATCTACTTTCTAAAAGTGGCATTTTCAAACACAGAATGTGAAAACCAACTTCACTAAAAGATGTATTTGATCATGCTGAGTTCAGGCATACTAAATTAGAATTTCTACCATGTTCCCTGAGTCAGTTAGGATTATAAGATGTAATAACCAAACTGCCCATTCTGGCATATGGAGAACAGGTAGCCTTGCAATAGTGAAAACGAAAATGGCTGTAGTTCACTATTAGAACATGCCACACACACCAGGGCATGTCCTACCTTATCCTTACAATGCACCCTGCCCTTGGGCCTACCATAGGGGTGTCTGATAGGAAGAAAAGAAAAGGTTTAGGGACTGGCAAGTGGGTGCACTTGCGCAATCAGCGTGGCAGTACCAGACTGCACGCAGGCTCTGCAATGGCAGACCTTAGACACATTTTTACAGGCTGCTTCTGTGGGTGGTACAACCAGTGCTGCAAGCCCACCAGCAGCATTTGGATTTACAAGCCCTGGGCACTCCTGGTAGTACTATACTAGGGTCTGACAGGTAAACCAAACCAACCAATCATGAAATCACAAATCATACATTAATTTACAATAGGGAGCACTTGCACTGTGGCACTGGACAGCAGTGGCACAGTGCCCTGAGCAACTAACACCAGCAAAAATACACGAGGCAACCGCGAAAAATGGAAGGGAGACCCACGCCAAGGTGCCAGGTCTAACAGTGATAGATGGAATGCTTGAATTAATCACAGCAACAGGTAATTACTCAGGCTGCATCCCACTCTATTTTTATTTTGCACACCATTCCACAACAGTTTGGACTCAGCCATATGCAAACCAGCCTTGACCCTGCTCCAATGTGAACAGTTCAGACTAAACTACCAGGCCAGGTGCTCCCTAACCCAGAACACATGCAATCCAGGGCAGGTGTCACCGTAGTTAGGGATCATCAGCCAGGTATAGCTTGCTTCCGGTGACACAGTATGCACTAGACCCACATCTGGGTACACCCATCCCTCTTAGGGTGACTCACTAAAGTATCCAAAAAAAGTGAAGGCGGGAATGCTTGAATTAATCTCAGCTACTGCTGAGGCTGATGCCCCCCTTTGATAAATTGTGGTCCACCAAGGGAGCCTCGTCCCAATTTGAAGACCTCTGCTTACACCATTTGTCTTCATATTTTGTCCATTTCCAATTGAGAGATTTTACATAGCTGATGAGGCACGGTTATTTTGTTCTATATTGTTATATCCCTAAAAGTTCTACTGAGATTTTTTGCTTTTTTGCTCTGTTTTAGACATTAAAATACTATCCATGATGGTACGATACTGACCAGACACAATCTAGAGGCCTGGCCTCGCTCCCATTGGGTTTGCAGCCTTAGTCCAGCACTGTGAGGCCCAAGGAAATGGTTTGGTTAGTGGACTTGGCTCGCAACATTATTTAATTTCATTTAAATGTGTGCCTTGCAGGTTTTGTTCAAAATTAGAATAATTAAAATGAAAGGCGATGTATCTAAAATCTGTAAATGTAATCTGCATCATGTTAATTTACAAAATGAAATCACTCCGAAGCCATGTAAGTGTAAACTAATTCTTAGTATCACGACATTTAAAGGCTTCAGAGGATGTTGATGGGGGGTGTTGTAGCCATGGCTTATGACACATGACATTAAAACATTTTAGTCTACATCTGATTTTATTCTGGTAGTTTCTGGTGTTTTTCAGTGACTAGAGTGATGCCTTTAATAGAGGTCAAGCTATTTTCAACTGTTTAATTTGTTTTCATATATGTTTTTCACATACCCTATCTTGCACTGGGTATCTGGGAAACCATCTTGGAATTTTAATCCACACTGGCCCCCTTAAGGCCATTCTAAAAGCTGAAGCACACCTTACATCATAATATCTTGATGGAACTCCACAGGTCCAGCTTGCTGGTCTGCACTATCTTCAAGCCCAGATGCATTTATAGTCCATAAACCAATTACCTTTCCCATAACTCCTTGACTTTATGCTTGTCATTGAACCTGTGCGGTGCTCCTCTGCTTTTGGCTAGGTTTGCACTATACGACTGACACCGTCAGATGACAAGCTTGCCATCTCCAGTGGCTCTTCACACACCCGCAGCAAGGACACCTTCAGACGAAAAAAGAAGATGTGCTAAGAAGAGAAAAAGCAAGAAAATGCCTTTCTGATCTATGCAAAAAGGATCTGGAGTGTTATTCCCATATCCATCTGGACGGTCGAAGTCAGCTCCATTTACGAAACAGCGAATACTCAAAGATTTTAAAAAACTAAATCATGAAACAGTCATGATCCACAAACCATCTACTCCTCCTATCACATGTTGACTGTGTCTTTGACCCTGTGCGGTGCTTACTAGCCTTTCGGCTTGGTTTGGGCTATATGAATACAGAATACACATAAACGTATTGAATGCACTAATCTGGAAACAAATAAGGGTGGGCGTAGTGGGCGTAGTGGGGCTATGTGAAGCAGCACGTAGTGTGCCCAAATCTACGCACACTACGCGCTTCGCGTAGCCCCACTACGTGCCACCCACCTCCCGCCCGCCCTCCTTTTAAATAATATCAGCAATGTAAAATAAATTAAAGAAAAGAGACTTCCCTTAAGCGCGGCGTCTCCGGGGCTCCCTCTTCTGCGTTTCTAATTTCTTCTGACAAATGCGCATGCGCGGACGCCCGCGCATGCGCATTTCTCGCAAGAAATGCGCATGCGCGGGTGTCCGCGCATGCGCATTTGCCAGAAGAAATTAGAAACGAGAAAGAGGGAGCCCCGGAGACGCCGCGCTTAAGGTAAGTCGCTTTACTTTAATTTATTTTTCATTGCTGATATTATTAAAAGGAGGGCAGGCGGGAGGTGGGTGGCGGGTGGCAGGCAGCTACGCTTCGCCCTCGGCGTGTGCGTAGCGCTGCCCTGCTTCGCCTACTTCGGAAAGTGCGAAGCAGGCAGCGCTACGTACACTACGTGGACGAAGCGTAGTGCTACGCCCGGGGTTAGAAACAAAGTGTTAACATTTGATTGGATTTATATGTTTTGGAAAGACCTAGGGCAAACCTTCCATCCAGTGTTTCTAAAATAATGTATTTCCAGTTGTTTGAAATTTAAAATATATGTGCTTATTTTATTAGTGTTAAAATGTATGTGTTTGTTTTACTGATATC
The DNA here is from genome assembly GCF_964204655.1 of Triturus cristatus. Taxonomy (NCBI): domain Eukaryota; kingdom Metazoa; phylum Chordata; class Amphibia; order Caudata; family Salamandridae; genus Triturus; species Triturus cristatus. Next base: position 602,080,718 of record NC_140594.1, read on the forward strand.
AGCACCAAGAAAGTTGCTCCTTGCAAATTTGCTCAACAATAATCAAATGATGGCACATTCTATGATGTCATTTTCTATAACTTCACGTTTTATGCAAATTAGGGGGGCTTCACACGTTCCCTTTCTGCCCGGGACTCCAAAAGTCTTAGGACCGGCCCTGGTTCCATGTGCAGGTAGGGCGTCACAAAAAATGGCAGATGATAAATATAGAGAAGAAAAGGGATTTCTTGTTTTGTTCATTTAAAAGTAGCAGGCTACCTAGCAGGACTTTGTACTCACATGCAAAGAAAAAATGTATGAAGTGAATATGGTTTTCCTATGTACGGCCCAGGAAACACGACTTCTAGCTGGCCACACCTATTTGGCCAGCATGGTGTGCAAAGGAGTTAAAGTTTGTTTTAGTTACATAGAAACAAATGAGGCTGGAATAAAGATAGAGGCTTCAGTCAATAGTGGAGATCAAAATAAAAATTACAAACAACAAAAAGTGGGAAGACTACAAAATGATACTGTGATTTCAAAACATCTTTAGTACCCTATGTGAACACATATTTTAATCAGACGGCACTTTTAGCATATGTTATAATTACTCAGCGGTCTCGTTACTTTTCATAATCACTTTGCTCCTTCATTTAACTTTATATGAGTCAGTGCCTACAAGGTATCAACAGTTCTTATTCTCATCATCACACTGTGCTTCTATTATAATGGCACGATATGGAATAAAGTAGCCCTGCTGTACATTATAAGGATATCCCTAGTCACAGAGGAGTTCCATGACCATATAGAGGAACGAGGTCGAAGGCTGAGTTCCTTAATAAGGTTATGGAACTCAGTGGTGACTTGGTGATCACTCTTGGACCATTTAATCACATCTTATGATTACTCAGCACTTTCAACACATTTTATAATCACTCTGCTCTTGCACAAGCACTTACAGCCGCGCATTACATCTTTAAATCAGGGGTGGCTCCTCCATTGGAGCGAAGAAGCATCGCCCCCGCTTAAATGACCCCCAAAGCCCCAGAAATAAAAAATAAAATGGTAATTTATTACCATCTTTTATCCACACATACTGAACAGAGCGTCAGGACAGGATGGGGTCTACTGAGTGGCACCAGCAGCAGGAAGGAAGGTGAGCTGTCTGTGCACTGTTTAAAGTGTGCATTTCCCTTTGGTCGGCCCTCTTGAAACGGCCAGCCACACATGTGCACTTTAAACCTCTCAACCCAGCTGTCTTAGGACAGCTGGGTTGAAAGTAAGTGAAGCCCTCCATTGCGCTGTGAACCACCAAGACAGGCTGCTCCCTTCAATTAGGGTGCTGCTCTCATGCAGAAAGCAGCTCCAGGATTGGTCAAAGGAGTTGCAGCATCCAGTTCCAGTTCATGAGGTCAAAGAAGAGGTCCGGAGCAGAAGACACCATGGGGCAGATCTATATCGGAGATGCGCCACTTTTACGCCGCCGTTGCGTCACTTTTGTGACGCAGCGGCTGTGTAAACCCTGCGCCACGTTGCGCCATATTTACATCGTGACGCATCTATGGAGATGCGTCACGATGTAAAGCCCTGCGCCACGTAAAACCTGCGTCAGGTTTCACGTGGGCGTGTCGACAGAGGGGGGGGCGTTCCGTCGCAGGAACGCCCCTGAAAAGTGACTCAGTCAAATCTATAAGATTTGACTGAGTCACTTTCCCAACGCTGATGCGCCAAAACCCTGCGCCTGCTTGAAGCAGGCGTAAGGCTTGACGCACCATGTTAGGGATAGGGTAGGTTGGAACAGTGCTGGAGTTGCGTCGCGCTTGCGACGCAACTGAAGCACTGCGCCAACCTTACGCCATCGGATGCGTCACGCATCTGTTTATTCCTGCGCCATGATGCGCCGCATTGTAAATGCGGCGCATCATGTGTGGCGCAAGGGTAAACTTGCGTGACGCATCATTCCTGGCGCATCCTTGCTGATTTGCAGGGATGCGCCAGGCAACATAAATCTGCCCCCATATTGGTAAGAGTTTTTTTTTGTAATATTATTCGCAGGCGCAGTCCCCCCTTTCCCATAGAACCCAGCCACCCTGCTTTTAATCACTATTTGCTTCATTACATGGTATAATCGCTCATCACTTCAATTACATCTTCTATTCAAGCTGCAACTCCTTATAATCACTCAGCACGCTCAGTTCATCTTATAATGTCGTGGTGCATACATACTGTCCGTACATGTGATCCTTAGAATCACTATGCGCCATCACTTCTTATTGATCCCTTATAGCTCCACTTTAATGTCTTAACACTGAGCCCTTCTGTCGCCTTGTATAATCACCCAGCTATCGCTTTCCATCTTAAAATCTCTCTGTGCATCCTTCCTGTTTAGTAATTGTTTTGAGCTCTTAATTCACATCTTATGCTCACTCAACAATTTCTGCACATTTTTTAATCACTCAGCTATTCCACAAGACCTTACAGACACTCATTACACCTTCTAATCACCATTTGATTAGTTACTTTGGCTAATCACTACTAACTTTAGGAGCCTCTTGAAACCCTCTTCACTTTAATTACATGTTATAATCACTCAAATCTTCAGTCACATCTTACCTCACAGTGCTTTCATCATATTTGATAATCATTCGGCTCTTGCACAAGATCTTACAGCCACTCGTTACATCTTTTAATCCTATTTGCTTTGATACATCCTATATTCACTCATCACTTCAACTATATGTTATAATCACTCAAGGCTTATGTCGCATCTTATTATCTCTCAGTGCTTCCATCACAGTTTACAATCACTCAGTACTTCCATCACATCCTGTAATGGCTCAGCCCTCCTCCTCCCGCATGTGATGATCACACAGCTTGGCGCGAGGACTGACTGCCTGCCTCTGGAGTGCTAGAAAGGATGGTTCTCTGCGCGACAACAGATTCACCTAATGTTTAATATTAATATGATCTAGTCCTTATTTATTCATGGGGCATTTTAAAGTGATACTTGCCGTCCCGGGCAAGAATAATGAGCGAGTCTCGAGGCTTCACGGAACATCTCAGTAACATTATCTTTTCATAAATATCCAGGGTGACACGGCCATCATGTCCCCTTCGTCATTAGGCCTTCGCTGAGGCCGTGAATTATGGCGCGGCACCTCATATAACTGTGAGTGTATTTATTGCAATCCATACTGTTCCTTACTAAAGATATTGATTTGTTAACAACTAAACTGCAATATGGCTAATAAATCACCTGAGCGCGTGATAAGTGTGACTGTAGACCGCGCGGGAGGGGCGAGGAAGGGAAAGAAGCGGAGAGGGGGGGTGGGGGGGGGGAGGGGGTACGAAGGAGAGTGGGAAATGTACACACAGAATATACAGTCACTGTGGGAAGTAGCCTGCCGGAAAAGAAGCAGTAAGAAACATAGCGTACATGCAGGGCCGGCTTCTGTCTTGGGCGAGCTGGCCTAGGCACAGGGTGCCAAACTTCAGAGGGGTGCAGTAGGCTCTCTGCATTAAGGTCATGCAGACAGCAGCGTCCCTCGCCCTTGGCTCCAATGATTTCAAATAAACTATTTTAATCATTGGTTATTTGCTGCCGGCACCGTTAACCCCTTGTTTCCTCTCCCATCACCCTCTCACCCCCTGCCGCCATGCATTAATAGCCCCATCTGCCCCACTAACATCCTGGCATCACAGCGTGATGGAGCTAAGCTATGAGTGAATCCGATGAGTTAGGGGAGGTGCCGAGATATCCGTATTCAGTGGTCAATGAGTGCCTTTATGTAATCACCTAAGGGAATATTTAAGAGTTTTGTAGCGGAGGGCAGTGCATTAAGACACCTTGCTGTGCTGCCCTGTGTCCCAGAGAAAGGGCATGAATGTGCTGTATTTATTGAATGTGGTGCATTCTTGTCCTTTTTCTTGCGCTGGTGTCATTTCGTCAGCCTAGCGCCAATTCAGGCGGCAGAATAGTTTTCTGCAAGAAGGGGCACCTTCCTGCACAAAAACAATCCTAAGAGGGTTTTTCGTCTTCCTGTGTGTGCTAAAGAAGTCAGCACTCATAGAGAGAGAAAAATTTGGAGAAATGAAGATATTTCTACTTGTTACGCCTCTCTTGGGGAGGCGTGTCTTTTTGGCACATTCCCAACTTTGTGGGAACACCCAGTGCAATGCCCATGAGCGCCTCCCTTGCACTGAGTAATGCAACACAGAGATTCGTGCTGCGTTGCATTACTCTATATTTTTTAATTCATTCAAAGCCACGCAAAGTGGCTTTGCTCGGCTTCAAAAATATGACTTAGAGGTTTGCATCACGCATGTACCATGTTGCACTGTGCAAGCATGACAAAAATCTCTCATAACTATGCCCCTTAGTGACCGACCTGTGAATACATGCTGCCTCATATAATTCAGAAACAGCAGCGAGGGCGCCATTTTTTTCTGCCAAGGGCGCTATGCCAGCGATGACCGCCTGTGCATGAATGCGGTGTGCTGGCGTATAGACAGCACTACTGAAATTTTGTGTCAATAGAAGTCTATCATAACGCAGGCAGGAGGGTTGCTTGAATTATGCAGAAAGAAAAGGCCAATTATGTGGCATAATGCAGCACATTCTGTGGCAGTAATATTCAGTATTATTTCACTACTGTTGGACTTGGCCCTTCTGGCAAGTTCACCCCTAGAACTTTTTGCATTTATCCTAGCCTTTTTCCTATGTTGTATTAGTAGTTTTAGGCTTCTAGGCACTTTTACACTGTGTCCCAGTAGAAAGTGTGTACGCTCTGTGTTTGTTTTAGTGAGACTGACCTGCCCTCCCATAGAAATGCATGGGGGATCTGAGTGACCGTGTTAAGTCCTGATGTGAGAGGAGTGCAGGGTCGAGTTTGGTATGTGGGAACTCGTGAGATTGAATGCTGCGCGATGATGTGTGCGGCGTTACTGTGTCTATTGTAGAAGTACCACTTCTAGAAGCTGGCATGTCTGTGTAATAAATGTGCAGTGACTGTCTGGCTTGTGATTGGCTGGTGTGCCTGACTCCAGGAGTCAGGATGGGTCTGCCCCGGTGGTGAATGGAGAGATCTGCATGTTGATGGCAGAGAGGAGTACACCTGGGACCTGAATAGGGCTGGGCTTTCCCTCCACAATGCTGGCTCCACCCCCTGGGGTGCGTCTGATGTTCCTGGCCTGTCCTGTGAATAGGGAGAGGGGCTGAGCAAAACAAAGTGCTCAGGAACCAGTTGCATCTGGTTCGACCCTCCCCTGCACCTTTGGAGACAAAGGATTCTGTGTATAAAAGAGGGGCTGTGACCCCATGAAAATGTTCTTGTTCTTGGACTCGAATCTGCCAGGGGCGTGCTGCTGCTGGGGCCCAGGGGACGGCTTGCCTCCCTGGGCCCTGCCCAGCCCCTGGATACCTGGAAGACTTCTGGGACCTTTTGCTTTATTCAAGTGTTCTTAAGGACTTTGGGCCTCTATCCCTAGCGCCTGGTGAGCGCTTTGCTTAACTCTTTGCTGGGCGCTGTGTTTCCTCCTGGCAGCGCTGGGCTGCGATCTTCTTGGAGGGAATCCCCAGCGTAGGGATTCCCCCGCATTGTGTCCTTTTGCGGGTGCCCATCCCGCTTCTTTCGCTTTGATTATATGCAGGAGCCCACCCTGCGTCCTTGTGTGCCATTTCCGTTGATTTGCAGAAGCCCACCCCGCATGTCCGCCTATGTTTGTATTTTGATCGCAGGAGCCCACCCTGCTTTGTATCCTAATTTAGAGGGAGCCTACCCCTCGCTAGAGAGATCGCTGCTGCCATGAACCGCGGCCCGCCTGGCTATGGGCGGGGCCTGCGGACGGAAGCGGAAGTAACCGGGCCTCCCTTGCGCTGCTGGGAGACCCGGGTGTTGCAAAAGCCAGGCGGGAGCCCACCCCACGCTGGCGACCGAAGGAGGACTCCAGGCAGGAGCCCACCCCGCACTGGACTGCGCGGGTGACGAGGAGTCCCGCATCGAGAGAGATGCGGGGCCCCCATGGGAGAGAGAGCCCCGCGGTGGCAGTTGACAGACAAGAGAAGTCCCGGGTACCAGGAGGGGGCCCGGGTGAAGTGCGGAGGAGTGCCCTGTCAGCCCCGGTAAGTGAGGGCTGGGCGGGATCCGGTGCCGGCATCTTCTTGAGTGGCCCCGCCTACCAGAGGGCCGCTCCAACGCTGGGTGCCAGTTCCTCGTGTGGGGGCATGTTGTTTTGAGCGCCAGGGCTGCTCCAACGTGGATATCGTTATTGTTCTAGATCCCCGCGTGGCTCCAACGCTTTGGGGGGCATGTTGTTTGGTGCCAACGTGAAGGCACAGAGGTGCCCAGACCCCAAAGCACATTTCACCCAGCTGCCCCACTCGCAGAGGGCAGCTGCACCTCCTGGGCATGGTTTTTACAGCCTGCGTGACTGCATCGGCGCCATGTTTTATTGAAAACACCAGTGCACCCCCTAGTGCTCTGGGGCAAGTTCTTTTTCTGTGTTGGCGCATATTAATTTCAGGAGCCCGTGCGCTCCAGGGGGACATGTTTGTTTTCTGAGCCAGATGGCTCCAACGTGGGGCACATTGGTTTCCTCATATTTGACTTCCACAGCCACGCAGCACTTAGTGCCAGCTGCAGCGTGTAGGCCCTGTTCTTGTCCCCAGCTGCCCAGCAAGTAGTGGGCAGCTGCTACGTTTAGGTTCTGGTGCAACCGGACCCTAATGTGATTGAAGTACTATTGTGGTTTAATGCTTTGGGTGTTAGGAAATGTACCGCGTGTAGTATGTTTTGCGCACCCTATGTTAATGTTTATGGTGTTAGGAAATGTACCGTGTGTAGTATGTTTTGCGCACCCTGTGTTAATGCTTATGGTGTTAGGAAATGTACCGTGTGTAGTATGTTTTGCGCACCCTGTGTTTTATACCTCTAGATATGATTTCTGCATAGGAGATTGTTTTACCTGTTTAGGTTTATGTTAGGGAGATTATACTTCCCTGTGTGATGTATGCCCCTAGTTTATTTATACTTAGGAGGTGGGGTCTAATGCGTTATACTTGTGAGAGATTGCATAATGTGTTTATGTCCCTGTGATGTATACAGGATAGGTTCTATACCTGATTCTATTGTGAAAATGCTGAGATCATTATTGCGCCAGTAGTTACTGGTTGTGCTCTACAGTTATAATTTGTGTTACAGTTGGTATATGTTCTACATTTATAATTGGTGATTTGTGCTAATTCTGACAGTGGTCCATGTGGCCCTGTCTTGTGTAAAATTCTGCCCAGTGCCAGTTGGCACAGTGTAAATTATGTGATTATCATCTAATGTGTTTATTATAATACAAAGGCTATTTTTTATATATAACCTTGTTTGGAGTTTCTTTTGTGGTGGGCCTAGGGTGTTGGTGCTGTGCGCGCGGGCAAACGCTTTACACATTGCCTCCGGGATAAGCCTGACTGCTCGTGCCAAGCTACCAAGGGAGTGAGCAGGGGATCTTTGGCGTGTAACTCCCCAACCCTGATTTAGAGTGGTGGTCTCTGCCTGGCTTTGGCGCAAGCCTTAGCCAACCAGAGATCCCATTTCTAACAACTACTTTGTCATTTTAGTACACGTTCATGTGGGTCTGGGCAATTCAACACCTAAATGCAGCTATCAACAACTGAGAAGCGACCAATTCACCTTTGTAATGTGCTAGCCACGTGCAGGCAGAGCGTCACAATGTGTGGTACTTTGTTGCTAATGTTCGATCTGTTTAAGCGCGAAATAAACTTTGATTTTACACGAATTATAGAAACTATGCACGAAATGATGAGTTATGTGTCAAAAAAGGCATAATCTCGGTGAAATAATCACAGTAGCTGAATTGCATAATAGTAGAAAGCCAAGTGACTATGTACAATTCAACAAATTTAATTCAAATCCAAGTGCCACAGAAGACCTGTAGGTCTGAGGTACAGTAGTGTGACCAACTCACTGCAGGCCACCATGGACACTGTCTGCAGTCCCGAACTTTAAATCACAAATTATTGTTTTCCAGTGTGCTTGTGTAATTAGGGAAAATGGAAGCAAAACTAGATTACAACATCAAGAATGTGCAAGGTCATCACGTGAAAGTTAAAGACTGGAGACAGTGGTGCCAATTACGATCCGGTAAAAAATTCCCCCGTACGACTCGTATCCGGTCTTTTTACCGTACGAATCGTACAAGTGCCGTACAAACTGGCAATCACGATTCGCATGGTAAAAAGTCCATACGAACCGCATTGGGAATCATTCCCCACACGTCCTCGGGTCGGAAAATGTGTCCGACACGTCCTCGGACGATTTACCGTACAAATGTGAAAAGTGAAGTCAGACCGAGGAATCACGATCCAACCCGTGCGTCCGATCTCACAACCGTATGGTAAAAACACCGTCCGCACCCAACTCCCATTGCAACCATGGAGACATGTGCCCGCAGACGCGCCCAACACTCCCCCCAGCACCCATACGTTCGAGTCGTACTCCCCGTGAATGTACACCCCCCCCTGTATGTACACCCGTGTACGTGTCGAACCCCCACCCGTGTATGTACACCCCTGTACGTTCGAGTCGTACCCCCAACCCTGTACGTGTCGTACCACCGTGTATGTACACCCCTGTACGTTTGAGTCGTACCCCCACCCCTGTACGTGTCGTACCACCGTGTATGTACACCCCTGTACGTTCGAGTCCTACCCCCACCCCTGTACGTGTCGTACCCCCGTGTACCTACACCCGTGTACGTCAGAGTCGTACCCCCACCCGTGTACGTGTCGTACCCCCGTGTACCTACACCCGTGTACGTCAGAGTCGTACCCCCACCCCTGTACGTGTCGTACCCCCGTGTACCTACACCCATGTACGTCAGAGTCGTACCCCCACCCCTGTACGTGTCGTACCACCGTGTATGTACACCCCTGTACGTTCAAGTCGTACCCCCACCCCTGTACGTGTCGTACCACCGTGTATGTACACCCCTGTACGTTCGAGTCCTACCCCCACCCCTGTACGTGTCGTACCCCCGTGTACCTACACCCGTGTACGTCAGAGTCATACCCCCACCCGTGTACGTGTCATACCCCCGTGTACCTACACCCGTGTACGTCAGAGTCGTACCCCCACCCCTGTACGTGTCGTACCCCTGTGTACCTACACCCGTGTACGTCAGAGTCGTACCCCCACCCCTGTATGTGTCGTACCCCTGTGTACCTACACCCGTGTACGTCAGAGTCGTACCCCCACCCCTGTACGTGTCGTACCACCGTGTATGTACACCCCAGTATGTTCGAGTCGTACCCCCACCCCTGTACGTGTCGTACCACCGTGTATGTACACCCCAGTACGTTCGAGTCCTACCCCCACCAGTGTACATGTCGTACCACCGTGTATGTACACCCCAGTAAGTTCGAGTCGTACCCCCACCCCTGTAGGTGTCGTACCACCGTGTATGTACACCCCTGTACGTTCGAGTCCTACCCCCACCCGTGTACATGTCGTACCACCGTGTATGTACACCCCTGTACGTTCGAGTCGTACCCCCACCCCTGTACGTGTCGTACCCCCGTGTACCTACACCCGTGTACGTCAGAGTCGTACCCCCACCCGTGTACGTGTCGTACCCCCGTGTACCTACACCCGTGTACGTCAGAGTCGTACCCCCACCCCTGTACGTGTCGTACCCCCGTGTACCTACACCCGTGTACGTCAGAGTCGTACCCCCACCCCTGTACGTGTCGTACCACCGTGTATGTACACCCCTGTACATTCGAGTTGTACCCCCACCCCTGTACGTGTCGTACCACCGAGTACCTACACCCGTGTATGTCAGAGTCGTACCCCCACCCGCGTATGCATGGAGCGTACCCACACCACAACATCCTAAGGACGGAGCGCACCCCAGGCCCCAACATCACAACCGAATGTACGACTCGTACCAAGCCACACACAAGGACAGCACTGTACAACAAAAAGGCCCATGTACACACCGTATACACGCCAAAAAACGCACGTACACAACCAGGAAAAACTAAAACGACACAATAATACACCATTCGAATGGCACAAAGCCACAAAACATGTCCAACAACTACCAAAACAACACATTCACTGACCTGCAATAGCCAAAAACAAACAGAGGCCCAAAACACCACCACTCCTTATAACACACCCACCCAAAGTTCAAACACAGCCACACCCACCAATGGACCAATAAAAAGGGCCCACACACACAAACCATGAGCCTTTGCAACAGACACACTGCTGCCAGACCCCACAGACAACCTACAGCACCAAACTAGAAGCTTCACCACACCTTACACTTGCACAACTTCACACAACCACCTTCTCAAACACACCCTCATCACATTCACACACACACCTGCACAACCACACACACACACCCACAACCATCCACACACCACCCCCCACCATCCACACCCACACCGCTCACCATGCCCACTAACAAGAATCCAAAGTTCAGTAACCGAGAGTTGGAGGTCCTTGTCGATGAGATCCTCAGAGTCGAGCCACAGCTCTTTGGAACCTTGGTCAGACAGACCAGCATGTCAGAAAAAACAGCCATGTGGCAGACCATCGTCGATGCTGTGAATGCTGTTGCGGACACCAGAAGGAACAAGCAGGAATGCCAAGCCAGGTGATACGATCTGCGGAGGAGGGTCCGAGCCAAGATGCTGGATGAACACAACCAGGCCAACGCCACTGGAGGAGGGCCGTCCAGCAGACCCGTACACTACCATCCCTGGGAGCAGAGGGTGATGGCCATACTGCCGGTGGAGGCTGTCGAAGGATTAGGAGGACTCCGAGACCCGGGTGAGTACACAAACAACGCACCTCACATAGGGGGAACGTCATCCACATCCAAAATCACAAACAGGCATGCAACCACCCCAAGCTATCGCATGACTCAACCACACTCCATGAACACGCACATGCCACTGCCGCCACCATGCCCCATGCACCCAGCTGGACAATGTCAAGTCACAGGCCATAGAAGACACCAACACATGACACGGTAACCCGGATGGCTGGAGGGTGGGCCCCAAAATTCACATAGTGCAACTCAGAAGCAGACAACAATGCCCTCTGCCCATATGGCCTAGGTCACAGCCAGACAAACACTGTGTCCCCACACAGGAAAGACTTGCCAGCAAATGGCGGACGCCTTGCATCAACACATGGGGGTGAAGGGACTGTTTTGCACATGACAGCAGCTAATGAACAGCCAACATTGTGAAAGAGTGGCAGCACACACCACCACAGCAGCAGCGCAGAGACACACACTACACCCAATGGGTGCCTGGAGATCAGAAACAAACTCACATCAACAAGCCAAGGGCCATTCAAAGATCTGCTAACAGTGTGTGCCCAGGAAGCTGGGCTGAGGTGACAGGGGCAGACACACAGAGGGAGGGAAAGGGGGACAGAGAAGGAGGGAGAGGGGGACAGAGAGGGAGGGAGACACAGGGAGACGGACAGAGGGAGGAGGCTGACACACAGAGGGAGGGAGAGGGGGACAGAGAGGGAGGGAGAGGGGGACAGAGAGGGAGGGAGACACAGGTAGAGCAAATCAGTCCTTTGGTGTGTGGGAATGTCTGCTCGTCAGCAGGTGGACTGCGTGCATGTAGACAAGGGTGGCCAGTGCCAGCACCCCCCCTCTCCTCCATGGCTAAACACAGGGCCATGTCACAACCTGTGCACGAGCACAACAACAGCTACCTGCATCATTGAAGTGTGTGTAACTACTTCATGTGCCCACGTACAGTGCAACACGGAAGGCGCCAATGCACGGCTCGCCACACCTGCCCACTCCACTGCTGACTGCAGTCACACTTGACGCAGCAAGTAAGACTGTGCCACACATAGTTAAAGGCGCCAAACCTGTGCCCAAGGGACACACCCATGCACAAGTACACTGTGAGTGGAATGCCAGACAGATCCAAATTCCCAGAAGAAATGTTCCAACTTAGAAACTGATGAAACATGGATGTTGCATGGACCTAAATTAACATTGTCTCTCTCACACACAGGTCAACCTCGTGGTTCACCCCCCAACACTGGGGGGGAAGACTCACAGGACCCGGCTCGGCGGGAGGCCGATCCCACCGGCAGCGACGACTCTCACCACTCTGTGGACGACCCCGACCAACCTGGCCCCTCTGGTGTCCAACGACCTGCAGCACCTGCGTCGGGTACAACGGGGCCAACCACCACCCCCACTCCTGCCACATCCCAGGAGACACCCAGGATCCCTGCCCCACCACCACAAAGCAGCCAGGCTGGCCAGGAGGGACACGGTGTCCCGGGCACCCAGGAGGAGGCAGGCGACAACGCCAATGCCACCCCTCAGGGGTCCCGGTGACCCGATGTGCCCACAAGGGCAGGCCAGGTGCAAGTGGGCAGGGGTGGTGGGAGTGGAGGACGGCGGAGGCGCCAGCCTGACCAGTTGGCTGGGGACCCGGTATTTTCCCATGTCCGAAACATCCTGGACACATACCGTCAGGACACCACGGGCCTGGCCCAGGTTGTGTCCGTCCTCGAGGGGATCAAGACCCAGCAGGCCCAGCAACATGCGGAGCTACATGCCTGTCTGCTGCAACACCAACGGAGTTTTCCGTTGGCATGGTGGGTCAAACAACTGTGTCTTGCAGGGCCTACATATGTACCTTGTTTAGTAGTTGTAACTCTTCTTTTGTTTCAGGCTATGCACTGTTACCTAAGTAGATTGGACTCATGTGACATATGTATACAGGTGTATGATTAATTTCTGTCTCTTCACCCTGCCCACAGCATCGTCGGGGGACACGGAGGGAGACATGGACACAGACGGTGCAGAGGGACCGAGCACCAGTGCCAGCGGTGAAATCGCGGCTGGCACATCGAGTGGGCCTGAGGCGGAGGAGAGTGAACCCGGGGACCTGTCCACTGGCACAACAGAGTATGAAGCTGACGGGTCCGAGGATGATCTCTCCGAATGGGCGGTGGCTGCACCACCATCTGACAGCAGCCCTACATCTCGCACCGCCCCCTCCATTGGCATCAGCTGCCTCCCACGTGCTCGTGTCCCTTCCCAGCGTCCCCAGTCACCGCATGTCTCCTTCCTGCCAGGCATCGCACCCCCTGCCCCTGTCTCCACTGCTGCCGCCAATGCCGAGTCTGTGGACATCCAGCGGCAGTTGCACGTTGGTCAGACTGCGATCCTTAATGTCCTCCATGCCCACAGCCAGGTCCTCAACAACATGGAGGCATACTTGGAGGGCATTCATTCATCGCAGGCTGACCAACGCAACTTGCTGAGGTCGATAGACTCGACACTGACTGCAGCAGTGGGTCTCCTGCAGCGCTACGTCCCACCCCCTACCCCTGCCCCTTCCACACTTCCCACTCCCATACCTGTCCCACATACACCCAGACGTCAGCATGCACCCACCACAACAGACACAGGCACCACACCAGCAGGGAAGGTCCGCCGCACACCTCCTGACACGCACACACAGGGTGTAGTAGGCACACCCACTGGGTCGGGGGGAAAACGTGTGACACGCAGCCAGAGTGGGAGTCCGCATTCCACCCAATCCACTCCCTCCAAATCCCCTCCCCTCAGCTCTACTGGCCACATCTCCCCCAAAGACTCGTTCATGGCCACTCTGTCCCTGAGCCCCACATTGACACCACCCCGCAAGCGGTCAAGGAAGTCCACGGTCAGGGTGCTTGAGTCCCCCCCCTGTCCACAACCACCCCCAGTGGCGCTGCGACCCATCCCTCTGACCCCCCCCTCCTTGGGGCCTGTAGTTCCTTCGGGTGCAGGGGAGTCCCTGGAGGACCTTGCCAAGGTGTGCAGCGCGCTCCTAGAATCCACCTTTGGCCCTGCCCCACCCCCTGTGGTGGAGTCCTCCATCCCTGCACCCAATTCGCCTACCCTTTGCCCTCCTGTTCCTGCCGTGCCTGTTCCTTCCCCCCCACATGATGCCCTCACCCCTGTGGAAGACGACGACTTGTAACTGTGCAGGCAAGCTAGGGGACACGCATCCCACTGTGTCCCCCATCCAGCTGTGACTTCTGGACTGCCCTATGGGCTTTGTTACTATTAAACTTTCTAAGAACAAACACTTTAAGAAAATGCTGATTAAAGCCATTTTTGTTTCCTTTGAACACTACTGCTTTACTGATATTGCTGTTGGTGGGGCTGCTACATGAATATGGGTGGTGATCATGTGTTGGTTGTGTGGGAAATGTAGTAGTGTGCTGGTCATAGGGGGGACCCTGGTATCTGTGTGCCATCACACGGTGTTAGCTTGGTTTCTCTGTCCATGTACGCAGTTGCTGCATGGTGGAATTGTACCACGGTGTATTCCTTCCTCTGTGTACCCTGACATCTTCCCTGCAGGGTGTTCCCAATATGTGGTGCTGAGCTGTGTCTACATCAGCTGGGTGTGTGACGGACTCCTTCTACTTTGCATATGCATGCTGAGCGATGTCTCCACCTGCATCATTCGTGGCATCCTTGGTAGTCATAGTACTTGTGTGTGTGGACTATTGACATGACTTCATGTGGACATGTTTTATTTTCTGTGCTATGCATGCGTATTCTCCCAGCCTCGCACACATGTGGTACATGTACTGCAGGGTCTTTGTGCACCTGACTGACATTTGTGGGCATGGTATCTGTGGCTACTCCACCCTTAGCATTTCATGGGCACTGCTGTGAGTGTTAGGCACCCACTCCTCCTATGTCTGGGCACTGCTGGGAGGACTCTGCACCCACCCCTCCTGACTCTGGGCACTGCTGGGAGGACTCTGCACACACCCCTCCTGTGTCTGGGCACTGCTGGGAGGACTCTACACCCACCCCTCCTGTGTCTGGGCACTGCTGGGAGTGATAGGCACACACCCCTACTGACTCTGGGCTCTGCTGGGAGTGATAGGCACCCACCCCTCCTGTGTCTGGGCACTGCTGGGAGTGATAGGCACCCACCCCTCCTGTCTCTGGGCTCTGCTGGGAGGACTCTTCACCCCACCTCTCCTGTCTCTGGGCACTGCTGGGAGGACTCTGCACACACCCCTCCTGTCTCTGGGCTCTGCTGGGAGGACTCTGCACACACCCCTCCTGTCTCTGGGCACTGCTGGGAGGACTCTGCACACACCCCTCCTGTCTCTGGGCACTGCTGGGAGGACTCTGCACACACCCCTCATGTCTCTGGGCTCTGCTGGGAGGACTCTGCACACACCCCTCCTGTGTCTGGGCACTGCTGGGAGTGATAGGCACTCACCCCTCCTGTCTCTGGGCACTGCTGGGAGTGATAGGCACCCACCCCTCCTGTCTCTGGGCACTGCTGGGAGGACTCTGCACCCACCCCTCCTGTCTCTGGGCACTGCCGGGAGTGATAGGCACACACCCCTCTTGACTCTGGGCACTGCTGGGAGGACTCTGCACCCACCCCTCCTGCATCTGGGCACTGCTGGGAGTGATAGGCACACACCCCTCCTATTTAACAATCTGTACGCTTAGTACATACACGTGTGTGGGTTCGCTCCATGGGGGTACGGTTCGTACTTACACTGTTGGGGTGGGAGTCGGCTCCATACGTACGCGGGTGGGGTATGGGTCGTACTTACACTGTTGGGGTGGGAGTCGGCTCCATACTTACGCGGGTGGGGTACGGGTCGTACTTACACTGTTGGGGTGGGAGTACGCTCCATACGTACGCGGGTGGGGTACGGGTCGTACTTACACTGTTGGGGTGGGACTTATATGTACGCGGGTGAGGGTACGGGTCGTACTTACACTGTTGGGGTGGGGGTACGCTCCATACGTACGCGGGTGGGGGGACGTGTCGTACTAACACTTTTGGCATGGGGGGTATGCTCCATGCATACGAGGTGGGGGTACGTGTCGTACATACCCGGTTGGGGTGGGGGTACGCTCCATGCGTCCACGTGTGAGGGTATGGGTCGTACTTACACTGTTGGCATGGGGGTACGCTCCTTGCATACGCGGGTGGGGGTACGTGTCGTACTCACACTGTTGGGGTTGGGGGTACGCTCCATGCATACGCGGGTGGTGGTACGTGTCGTACTTACACTGTTGGGGTGGGAGTCGGCTCCATACGTACGCGGGTGGGGTACGGGTCGTAGTTACACTGTTGGCATGGGGGGTACGCTCCATGCATACGCGGGTGGAGGTACGTGTCGTACTTACACTGTTGGCATGGGGGGTACGCTCCTTGCATACGCGGGTGGGGGTACGTGTTGTACTTACACTGTTGGCATGGGGGGTACGCTCCTTGCATACGCGGGTGGGGGTACGTGTCGTACTCACACTGTTGGGGTTGGGGGTACGCTCCATGCATACGGGGTGGGGGTACGGTCCGTACATATCCGTCCCCATGCTATGTGATGCTTGTGCGGCCTGTACCCAGGCCTTTGCCACGTGGGTACGAGCCGTCCCGCCATTGTTGGGGTGACGTAGGTGTGGGCGTGGTACGACTCGTACCCACGCTCTTAAGGCGTGGGTATGGGACGTACCTGTCTGGTTGTGTTGCCAGTTCGCGTCGTCATGAACTTCCGTTGTGGCGGTCGCTGGCTTAGCTGGACACGCCCCCACCCCCTCGTAGTGACCAGGGCCTGAGGGTCAGGTATGTCCAGGGCATGTGTGCTGTGTGACTATGGTGGGGGTTTTGTGGCCTGCCCCTGGTCCTGCCCCCCCCCCCTTTCCCCCTTCCCTTTGTTGTTCTGACCTTCTGCGGCGTCTGCGTCGTAACCTGTAGAGGAGGTGGACTGCTATGAGGGCCGGGATGACACGTAGGTTCGGGTCCATGTCTGTCCGTCGCGTACGGGTACTCCTTGTTCGCCTCGTCCTGTCTGTCCGTCGCGTACTGGTACTCCTTGTTCGCGTCGTCCTGATTTGCCGGAAAATATTCACCGTGCGGGATGACGTCGGTGCGAATCGTAATTCCTGGTTCGTGAATGGCAGGCTGCGAGCGTCCCGACGTCAGCTCGGCGCTTTCCCGGATCGCATTTGTATGTTTATTTTCGTCGGTCGGGGTGTTTCCGTGCGAATCGTAATTCCATGTTGGTAGATTTTGATGACCGGGTACGCGTCGGACGGAGAATTTGCTCCATCCGACGGTTCGTACCCGGTTTTTACAGGATCGTAATTGGCACCAGTGTCTGTAAAGACCTAAAGGGAGGTTGTCACAGTAAGATACAGACTGATATGTGAGTCCTCTCACCCTTCCCAGTTGACCTTTTTTATTCACTTACGTCAGTGCTTAAAATGGGAATATAGAGAAGTGAAGGTACTCCTTGCCCCATAGTAACTGTTTGCTGCTGATTAGTGCCAATACAGTCCAATTAGAAGCATTGGAGCCGTGCTGAGAAGTGTCTGTATTATCCCTTCCAATTGAAGAAATGCAGGTACTGACTACCTGCTGATATCGGCCAATTTAAAGCACTGGTTTACTTCTACTTCTTGACACTGCTCAATGAAACACTACAAGCAGCGTGTCAGTGTTCATTGTAAAGCTTTTGTTTGAAAACTGTTAACAAGATTAAGGGGCATATTATCAAGCGGCAGCGATAATTATCACTGGCCGCTCTTAGCAAGATTTTTTTTATCGCTGGCTATTGCTGGTAATTATCGGCATGCTATCACTGTATTAACAACGCATAGCGCAATTACGATAATTTCCCAGCGATAGCGGTGTTTTCCATGGAACATCGCTGGTTTTCCAGCGATGTTCCATGGAAAACGGCGATAACCTTGCTGATAAGACCCTGTGGTCGTATCAGCATAACCCACCCCCATTGTTAGGTATAGTTAAGTCTGCATTTTTGAAGATGTTAGTTTTTGGCGAAAACCGTGGATTTCGCCAAAAACTAACGTCTGCAAACATGCGTGGGCATTCTTGTAAATATCGCAATGTACATTTTGTTATATTTTACAAGGTAGTCCGTCAGGGGTACGCCCAGTAACGCCCACTTTGCATCTCATTAGAGATGCGAAGTTAGGAGTGCTGGAAACGGGCGCTAAGTCAAGGAAAAACGTGCCAGCGTGTCCTTGATGATATTGCGATAAAATTATCGCCGCTTTTCACCCGAAAACGGACGCTAAAGCGGCGATAATGTTATCGCCCGCCCTTGTTAATATGCCCCTTAAATTGTAGATTTACATCTTTCAGCCCTGCTGACACCTGAGTCATCTTTGTAGGCATACCGACAAATGTGCCAGAGATCCTTCCTTTTTAAAGGGAGTAACGCTAAAGGTCACAAACTACTAACACAGGGGACTTTAGTATCGTATAGCATGGAGCATGTTTCTGGCACAATAATTATTGAAATCTTGGAAAATCTCATACTTTCCCCGGAGGCCAGAACAACTCTTGATGTGAAAGAGGGATACAATGCACGTGCAACAAGATGTGCTAGCGAGATTGTATTTTGTTTTTTTGTAAATAATTTAGAAACATTCAGATAGCCCTCAGAACAAGAGAAAAATATGCAGCTTAGTAGAGGAGATGGGGGGAGCTTTCATTAGTTTACATGTCCTGTGCCTGGTGATGTAGGCTTAAAACACATTCAGCTGTTTAGTGCTCTAAAGAGCCAGAATCTGTCCAGACCACCTTATCCGCAGGATGAATAGATGGATGGATATTTTCAAGAATGTATTTTTTTGACTTTATATATCAGAGAGATTGATAGGTGTTATCAATAATGTCTTTCTTTTACTGTACATGGTGAATGGATAGGTCGGTAGACAGACTGACAGACAGATGGACGGATAGACTGATGGACAGATGGATAGATAGACATTTTCAAGAATGTCTTTCTTCTCCTTTGCATGGTACGCTGATCATTGCATGGAATTTGTTTCAGCACTTTCCAAATTCAATTCCCCAATGACCTTTCATTTTCCTAGTCCTTTACTTTTCGGTACCACAATACCTTTGCGTTCTTGGATCATAACAGACTATTAGCTTGTTTTAAAGTTGGGTAGAATGACTCATCGCTGCTGGCGAGGCAAAGGAAGCACCTTGGGGCAGATTTATGACGACTGGCACATCCCTGCAAATCAGCAGGGATGCACCAGGTAAGAAGCGTCATGCAAGTTTACCCTTGCGCCACCACAGATGTGCCGCATTTACTATGAGGCGCATCGTGGTGCAAGGATAAACAGATGCGTGTTGCATCTGCCGGTGTAAGGTTGGCGCAGTGCTGGAGTTGTGTCGCAGGCGCAACGCAACTCCAGCACTGTGCCAACACGGCCTATCTTCCACATGGGGCGTCACACCTTACGCCTGCTTCAAGCAGGCGCAAGATTTTGACGCAGCGGGGTCGGCAAAGTGACTGAGTGAAATCTTGTAGATTTTACTCAGGCACTTTTCCGAGGCGTTCCTGTGCCGGAACGCCCACCCTGCGCCGGAACGCCCATATGAAACCTGACACAGGTTTCATGTGGCGCAGGGCTTTACAATGTGACGCATCTCCCTAGATGCGTCACGTTTTAAATCCCCCGCAGCATGGCGCTAGCTTTAGGCTGCCGCTGCTTCACAGAAGTGACGCAACGGCAGCACAAAAGTGGCGCACGGGGCTTGTAAATCTGCCCCCTTGTCTGCACTGGCTGCACACATACTGCTAAATTCAGTATTGCTGCTGAGACATTCCGACTTAGCTGACTCCCACAGCAGTATAAAAGTCTCCAAACGGAAAGTTAATTGACAAGGGCAATTCCACCATGATAGTTTTGTTGCCATGAAGGTAGATACTGGAAATTGGATTACAATGCCAGTTCCCACATTACAAAAGTCCCTGTCCTTGGAAGAGCTTTCTTTCACGAGGCTAGGGCAGTTAAAGGGCTTTTCTTGCGAGACCATGGCGAAGTGCTTGGCAGTCTTGCACAGAAATGGAACCACCAGAACTGAGAGCAAAGCGGCCCCAGGAATTATGATGGACTTCCTGATGATGAAGGTGGCTTTTGCTCCACCCAATAGCCTTGGCTAAATGATGTGTTCATTGCAGAGGGGGGCACACAGGAGAATCTGCCATTTTTTAGAACGATGTCTTATCTTAAGGCCAACACTTGCTAAATCAGGTCCTGTGTGTCTGATTTTTACTACAGATAGCATATGTCCAAATATGTCTACTTCACTGTTACTGTGAATTATTGTGACAGTCTTGAGGGCTCTTTGAGGAATTCTATCACCAAAACTGTAAGCACACATTCTTTTTCATGGAATTTGGTCAAGTATGTGTAGAGATATTGTGAGGTTGTTGTGTGCCTCCTGCTATGCACTTCTGGTCAATTTGCACTACTACTATGATCTCCCAAGCAACCCTTTCTAAATTCATCCCTCATGTATCCCTCCTTTGACTCACCTCAAACCTCATTTTACTAGTATGATTTCCCTAAACACTTTCTAGAGACTCCTCCCTCCTCCATCTCTCCTTAACTTAATCTTATTACTATGATCTCTCAAATACCGCTTTCTAGACTCTACCCTCTTCTATCCCTCCATGAACCTATTCAATCCAATTAACAGACTCAAATGTCCACCGCTCAAATGAACAAATATTTCGCTATACTAATCCACCACTAATCATTTTTGGGTTCCAGAGTAACATGTTACTCACCTAAAAGCTCTTTGATGCCTTGTCAGGGGTAGTAAGCGCTATATAAATACAATTACAATGACAGGAAAATAGTATAACATAGTTTGATAATCGTGGAGTCGGGCACCACTGGCTGATAGCTTCCTTTGGATGCTGAAAAATATATGAAACAAATAATGTGCTGTATGGAGTAATTGGATTTGCTCTTAAATTGTTTTTATTTGAGAGCCAAAGTCGTCTCATGCATGCATTTGTTCAGGGCACTTTATGAGTGTTCATTTAGAGGTGGAAAGAATTAAGTTGGCCACAATTCATTTTAAGCCAATGTCTCTTGTTAAGGAGGCCAAACCTATTTTCACTGTGAACAAACACATGCCTGAATCAGAACTAAGGGTGGGCGTAGTTCGCGAAGTAGCACTTCGCGAAGCTACGCAAAGTGAAGTTCGCACTACGCGAGCTACGCGTAGCACTTCGCGAACTGCGAAGTAACATGTTCGCACTGTGCAAGATGTTGTTTTCAATGATTGCACAGTGCGGACAAGCAACCGGCACTGTGCAATCATTGAAAATGGCATCTTGCACAGTGCGAGCTGTAGTTTTCTGCTGCTCGAGTAGATTTTTACTCGAGCTGCAGCTTTCTCAACGCGAACTGGTAGTTTCTCATCGCGAGCGGTCGTGAGCATACGCGACCCCTCGCAATGAGAAACCTGACCTTCTCGCGTTGGGAATCTCGCCGGGAGGTTTATTTTCCATGCTCGCGATCGCGAACAAGGAAAAAGTCTCGCCAGGATGTCATTTTGCTTGCTCGCGGTCGCCAACTTGACGTTGAGGACCGCGAGCAAGCAAAAAATGACCGCAGCACTACGCAACACTACGCTACGCGTGTTCGCACTGTGCTACGTGCAGTTCGCGTAGTGCGAAGTAGCGCGAACTTCGCAAACTACGCGAGCGTAGCGTAGTGCTTCGCCCAGGCCTAATCAGAACACGATTTTGTATACTTCAGTGGGATGCCTTAAGTGCCAAGCATACGCCCGTGCCACTAGAACCAAGTTGTACTTGACTGATGAGCCCCAATCAGGGTGAAACTGGTCTTGGCTTGCATGTCTTCCAGTTTGTAGAGGACCTGGCCTGGCAGTTTGTGCTGGATTGTTCCTATTGGAGCAGGGTCAAGACTGATTTGCAGATGGCTGAGTCTGAACTGAGGTGGCTTGGTGTGCGAACTAACGACTGACCGGGATACAGCCCAAGTAATTACCAGTGGCTGAGATTTATTCAAGCATTCCATCCATCACTCTTTGTATACTTCCTAATCAGAATTAGGCATCTCTTGAAAAGACCTCTCTACAGTAGTAAAGGGTACATTAGTGCATCAATCAAAACAAATCATGCATATAGAGGCAGATCATATATACTATAACTGTGCAAGTATCTTACACATAGACATCTCCTAGAAACATTCAGTCCAGGGAGTGCTAATTTGACCAGTTTCTTCAAAACCAGTGCTAGCAAATGTGTGAGAAAAAATGCAGCAGCAAAATTTGACTCAAAGTTGTCACCCTCTAATCAAACTAAAACAATGGCCAGTTTGTGTATCTTTCATACCTTTATGCTCAAGAGTGTCATTTACCTCTTTCCCTTCTCTTATAAAATTCAAATCCTCAATGCATTAATTTCAGGACGACCAGACTATTGTACAGTTGTTTACCTTGAGGTACTAAGCAAGGCATTACACAATCATCAGTTGGTCCAAAATTCAGCAGCAAGGCTTGCACTCGATCTCAAAAGAAGTGAATCGATCTCAGCAGCTCTGTATTCTTTGCACTGAATTCCAGTGAAGCAACGTAACTTGTTCAAAACTCACACCCTTATACAAAAAGCTTGCTGTCCATAGACCATGACAACCCAAGCCCCTGCAACTCTTAAAGTGGCCTCCAACCCATCAGGGAGCCCCCATTCAGCCCAAGGCTATTGAATAGCTTTGCGATATGGGCGACACAGTGGCCCCTCATCACATTCTGCAGGGAGCCCCATTATATTGTGCTGCACCACTGGTTGTGCTCATGCTTTTCGAGTGGTAGCATGAAAGGCATGTTGTATCACTTCTGAGGGCAGAGTGTAGTAGAAGACAGGGCATAGAGACGGCAGGTAAGTTGCACTTTCTGTGGCAGTAGCAAAAACACTTGAATTTGGAATACTCTAGTTAGAAATGGGGGTCTCTAGTTGGCAATGGTTTACACCTTTGTCCAAGTAGGGACCCTTCTTCCTTGTCAGGGTAAGGGGGATACACTTCTCCACTGCCCCCCTGCTCACCCCCCTGGTAGCTTGGCACAAGCAGACAGGCTTATCTCAGAGGCAGTGTGTAAATCATCTTTGTATATATACAGTAATACAGTGAAAACACTACAAATGGACACCACACCAGTTTAGAAAAATAAGCAATCTTGATCTAAATCAGACAAAACCAAAACGACAAAAATCCACAGGTACAGGAATCAAAATATGACTTTTAAAACGTAGAAACAGTGCTGTTCATAGAAAATTGTGGAATGAGACACTTTAAACACAAATTACTTTGGGTGCGTTAAAAACACAAGCAAAAAGGTTCGCAGTGAAGGTGATGTGTCGGTTCCTTACACACAGGGAAGGTGATGCGTCGGCTATTGCTCCGGGAGCGGTGATGTGTCGGCTTCTTACTGTGTGGTGAGGTGATACATCAATTTTTTACTGCGTCCCCAGAGATGCGACAGACCTGGCGCCTCGATGCGATGCGTGACGATCTGGGACGCTGTGATGCATGAAGATCCGGGATGCGCTGCGACAATTCCAGCCGCGTCCCCTAAATGCGTCAGTTCTTACACAGCAGGGCCTGCATCAGAGTCGGTGCAGTGATCTCGGACATCGGAGATCGGTGCACAGGACTCGTCATACAGCTAACTTTTCAACCATGGGCAGGCGCTGCGTCGATTCTTCAGCTTCTGCGATGCGTCGGAAATTCTTCTCGCACTGCTGCGATGTGTTGCAACCAGGCGATGCATCAATGTTCACAGTTCTTTATTATTTTGCAGTTCCCAGCCCCAGAAACAACCTCCAGAGACCCAGAACACTGGCAGGCACCTCTTGGCAGGTCAAAGCTCCCAGTAAAGGAGTTCAGGGGGACTGGGGGTGAAGTCTTTGTGTCCCTGAGCATTCAGAACAGGAGGCAAACTCTACTTCAAGACCTTGGAGTTCTATGTCAAGCAGGGGACACAGCACACAGGACAGTCCTTGTCCTTTCCTTGGCAGAAACAGCCACTGCAGGCCAACCCCAGACATCACACAGCAAAGGAGCGTTACTTCTCCTCAGTTTCAGCACACAGCAAAGGAGCTACTTCTCCTCAGTTTCTCCAGCTGTTCTCCTTGGTAAAGATTCCTCTTGAATCCCAGAAGTAATCTTTGAAGTCTTTTCTATCCCCAAGACTTCCAACAGGAGGCAAGCTCTACTTCAAGCCCTTGAAGAAAACAGCAGGAAGATGAAAGCACAGTCCTGTCCTTTCCCTGCCCAAGACAGAAGCAACCACTGCAGGCCAACCCCAACAGCAAACAGCACAGTGGCAGTACTCCTCCTCCAGCTTTGCCGATTCTTTTTCCCGGCAGGTTCCTTAGTTCAGCAGTAATCTGGGGTCTGGGCCCCACTCTGTATAGCACAAATTCCTTTGTTCTCTGGTGGAAGAGAAGCTCTTTGCCCAGCCCAAACCAGTTCTGACCAGGCCCTTTCAGGTGTGAAAGAAATCTCCTCCCCCTACTCTGACTGCAGCCCAGATCTATTCAGCCCAGCCCTTACACATTCAGGAAAGGCAGGACACACATCAACCCCACCAGTGGCTGTCTGAGAGAATGCATCTCCCCAGCCCCTGTCACTCCAAAGCTAGACAGTCAATCCACAAAGCAAAGCAGCAGAGGCACACAGGATGGCTAGACAAGAAAATACCCACTTTCTAAAAGTTTTATTTGCAAAAACAGAATGTAAAAATCATCCTCACTAAAAGATGCATCTTTCTTTTCCGAGTTTAGGCTAAACTTTACCTTCCTATCTTGCCCCAATGGGAAGTTAGATTGATAAGATGTTGTAAACGAACTCCCATTCTATCCTATGGGACAGATAGACTTTCAATAGTGAAGAAACAAAATTAGCAGTATTTCACTATCAGGACATGTCACACACATCAGGGCATGTCCTACCTTTCACATATAATGCACCCTGCCCACAGGGGTACCTGGGGCTTACCTTAGGGGTGACTCACATGTAAGAAAAGGGAAGGTTAGGGCCTGGCAAGTGGGTGCAATTGCCAGGTGAACATGACAGTACCAAACTGTGCACAGACACTGCAGTGGCAGCTATGAGTTACATTTATAGGCTGCTCATGTGGGTGACACTATCAGTGTTGCAGACCCACTAGCAGCATTTGATTTACAGGCCCTGGGCACACACAGAGCACTGTAATAGGGATTTACCAGTAAATCAAATAAGCCAATCATGGAATCACCAATCCCAATACACAATTTACAGGGAGAGTATATGCACTTTAGCACTGATAAGCAGTGGTAAAGTGCCCAGAGTCATAAAACCAACAAAAACAGTGTCAAAAACAAGAGACCAAAAAGCAAAACGTCTGGGGATAAACCTGCTGAAAAAGCCAGATCTAACATCAACCTATCACTTTAGGGTCATGAAGGGTTTTGCAGAAATTCAGGAAGGACTTAACTTAGATTTTCCATCCTACAAAGCTCAGTTTCCAGCTTTATCATTATCTTGGGCATCGACCTGTTGATTTTCCACCACTGAGATATCTTCTGGGGATATTCCCATTTTAAAAGTAACCTAAATGAATAAATAATTGTCTTATTATAGAACAATTCCTGGGGATGAGCATTTGCTGCTACAAGGGCTGAATCCAGGTACTACAAACATTTTTTGTGCAGTGCGGTCTAACATAATTTCTTCTAGAATAACATCAGAATCATTCTCTTCTATCAAGCTCAACAGTTTTCCTTGTGGTTACCAAGCCTGTTCGAGTTTGTGCATCATAGTGAACCCAAACTGCTCTGAGTAGGTAGGTGGGGATTATGGGGACTCTAGTTTAAGTGATGAACTATGCATTTTGAGATGATATTGCCAGAAAAATAGTCTAAGTTAAAAACCTAATAAATTCATCTGAGTGAACACCACAGCTGACATCCAGATCATGAGTTTAGTGTGACTTACTTCATTAGTTGTGTGATATGTGGAAATTCATCCTTCAAATCAGACTTGGGGCCTGATTTATATCTTGGAGGAAAGGTTACTCTATTACAACGGTGACGAATATCCCGTCCACCGAAATAAAAATCCCATACGAGATAACAGGATTTATATTTTGGCAGATGGAATATACGTCACCGTTGTGACAGAGTAACCCGGCCACGAGATCCCAATCAGACCATAGGTCTATGTGTGGATGTGAGACACTCTTGTAGGATTATTGGTAGTGGTACCTATTGAGTTACTTGAGCGTTGTGTACAGAGCTTGACAAATGGAAACATTCTTTAGTTGCTTGTATGCAACTTTCCAAATTCTGCATGATGACATTAGTGTGGTGGATAGCCATATTGAGTGAATTCACATTCTAGATCTCAGTGGTGGCAACTGGTGTTTTCAGCTGTAGTGGAACTGGAGGTTTTACATTTAGGAATTAATGGCAGAGCCTCTTATGTTCAGTGGGTTAACATTCTAGTTTGCAGCAGTTGCCATATCCATGCTGTAGTTCTAGAAGAAAGCTCAAGCTCATGATCAACATTGTGGTTGACATAAGCAGCAGTTGAGTCACCATTTATCATTTGATCCTTTTCGGCTGCATGGTGTCAAGGCAGTTTATTGAATATATTTCCCTTAGTGATAGGTGCTTCCCATTTTTTGCCAACCGAGGTTCATAGCAGAATTTCTTTTCTAGTATTTGGAATCCTAATTCATTGATATTGTGTCCTTTCACTTTTGAAATACTATTCTACTCTAGGTATTTGGGTGAATGTGCTGATGGTACTTTTGTGTTCGGTCACACAAGTTTTTCATTTTCTTTCTGTATTTCCCATATATACCATACCATACTGGCATTTCAAGATGTAGATGTAGAATACAAAGTCACATACGACATTGACCTTCAATTTTAATTTTTTCACCTGTACTCGGGTGCTAGAGGGTCTTTAAAGATATTATTGCTATGTCCACAGTTATAACAGGTATATGCTTCACATAGTAAACTGGGTGTGACTGATTTCTAAATTTTGAGAGTGATTAGTTCCATAATATCTTTGCATGTTATCAGTGTCAACATTGGTGGACTGTCAATGAGTTTTGCCCAAAGTAAAAGGTTTTCCCCGAAGAAGAGTTCTTCATTCAAATTCATATGAAAGCAATTAATCCCTCCATCCCATTCTTGGTTTTATTACTTTTTTAGCTAATCCATAATATCATCGGCAAGTGTTTCCCTGCTCCACATTTTGACAAAATATGGTATACGGTTTTCCTGCATTACAGGAGGCTCTGCCATCGTCCTGGACTTAGGCACATTACCTCCTCACCTGTCTTCCTCCCCCCAGTAATTACTGAATGAGCAATAGCTTTGTGCACAGAAACCTCCAAGCAAAAATAAATGCTGTAGTTGTTCCCATCCCTCCACCAATATGGCCGACTTCCTCTTCCCTTCTCAATACACAAAACAGGAAGTCCCACCACTAGCTCCTCCTTCTTTTTTAGTTCTGAAGCTGCAGATACTACAAGCAAGTTGCAGGTAAGTGTATTTTATAAGGGTGAGTTTGTGCTTCAGCACACACACAACCCTTACCAGAAATCCTGCTATACAGACTTAGTTTCACAGCACAGCGTGATATGCATGAGGAGGCCATGCTTTAGCAGACTTTTACCGAGTATATTTAGATCCGGCTATAGCAGATCAATAAAGTATTCTTCCAAGTCATATTGCTCATTCTTCCTTCCTGCACTTGCAGTTGAACGACCACTCTAACATGTGGCGAGCAGTGTATACCTCTCTGAAATGGCTTGGTAATGAGGCCAAGCGCAAATTCTTGTCAGCTTCGTTGCATAGCAACTATAAGACACTAGAAGTGAATCTAGTCTGAATCTTTCTGAGTGTTCTTCTTTGTTTTTCTGGCATGGAGGGTGTAGGCAAATCCTCTGAGAAGATCCATAACATTGAGCTGGTGGATCCTTCTGCTACACCCTCCTTAGCACTGATATAGCAAATGATACAGACAGATGTAGCTGCTGCCTTTATAGAGGGAGAATGCCCTTCGTCTCCTACATCACAAGCAATTAACCAGAGTGGGGGGAGGAGGAAGATTTGAATAGTAGATATGCAGGGAGAAGAGTTAATGAAGGTCCTACAACATATAAGGAACATGTCAAAAATAAAGAAGAGGAGAGAACCTGATTCTCTACCATTGCACACATCGTAAAGAAGGTTCTGGAAATCGAGTGTAAGAGCAATGACAAGATTGCCTTTCCTGGATATTTGTCTATGAGGTACCCATTCACAAATTTGCAAAAAAGTTCTTTATTTTCAATAAAGTTGGACTTCCTAATTGCAAATGTGGCACCCCAAGGGTCTAACATATAAGAGGATGCCTCCCCTTCAGACCCTGGAGACTGTGGAGGCCGTGATTCAAGCCAATCGAGACATTTGGTTTAGGAACTGGAAGGCAGATGCAGCTGAAAAGTCTCTGCTGATGAAGATCCCCTTCTTGGGTACAAGGCTATTTGAGGCACCTTTCGAGGAAGTGATTAAGAAGTTGACTGAGGACAGGAAGCTTCTTGCCCCAACAAAACCGTCAAGGGGAAGATTCTTTTGTCACAAATGAGTGTTCAGTCCACCAATTCAAGGCAAATTAAATCAGCCCTTTCGAGGGAGGGGATGTGGCTAGGGAGTCACTTCCTCAGACAATTCCTGGTCCTAGTCATCTGATGGAAGTGCACAACAACAGATAAAGTCCTGACTATTTTCACATCAACTGCAAAGAGTTTCCAGTTGGGGTTCCTCGTTTTCTAGAAGCCTGGAGAGCATCAATCTTAGACCAATGGGTCTTGAAGATAATAGAGGAGGGTCACATGGAGAATCTTTTATTCCACATCCCCAGAGGGTCTTCATCGAACTCCCCTCCTAACAGAACAGATAAAAAGAAAAACTCTGTTGCAAGGTATCCAGAAACTGCTTTTAAAAAAGGGCTGTAATGGCATCTCATCAAAAATGAGAATAATCCATTCTGTTACTGGTCAAAAAGAGATCAGGGGATGTCAAACCAGTGTTGGACCTGAAGAATATCAACACATACATTCCCGATGTGAAATTAAAAATGGTCTCACTATGGAAGATTACACAATCATCAGTTGCTCCAAAATTCAGCAGCAAGGCTTGCACTCGATCTCAAAAGATGTGAATCGATCTCAGCAGCTCTATATTCTTTGCACTGACTTCCATTGAAGCAACGTAATTTGTTCAAAACTCACACCTTTATACAAAAAGCTTGCTGTCGATAGACCATGACAACCCAAGCCCCTGAAACTCTTAAAGTGGCCTCCAACCCATCAGGGAGCTCCCATTCAGCCCAAGGCTATTGAAGAGCTTTGAGATATGGGAGACACAGTGGCCCCTCATCACATTCTGCAGGGAGCCCCATTATATTGTGCTGCACCACTGGTTGTGCTCATGCTTTTCGAGTGGTAGCATGAAAGGCATGTTGTATCACTTCTGAGGGCAGAGTGTAGTAGAAGACAGGGCATAGAGATGGCAGGTAAGTTGCTCTTTCTGTGGCAGTAGCAAAAACACTTGAATTTGGAATACTCTAGTTAGAAATAGGGGTCTCTAGTTGGCAATGGTTTACACCTTTGTCCAAGTAGGGACCCTTCTTCCTTGTCAGGGTAAGGGGGGTACACTTCTCCACTGCCCCCCTGCTCACCTCCCTGGTAGCTTGGTTCAAGCAGACAGGCTTATTTCAGAGGCAGTGTGTAAAACATCTTTGTATATATACAGTAATACAGGGAAAACACTACAAATGGACACCACACCAGTTTAGAAAAATAAGCAATCTTTCTAAACCAGACAAAACCAAAACGACAAAAATGCACAGGTACAGGAATCAAAATATGACTTTTGAAAGGTAGAAACAGTGCTGTTCATAGATAATGGTGGAATGCGACACTTTCAACACAAATTCCTTTGGGTGCGTTAAAAACACAAGCAAAAAGGTTCGCAGGGAAGGTGATGTGTCGGTTCCTTACACACAGGGAAGCTGATGCGTCGGCTCCTTGCTCCGGGAGAGGTGATGTGTCGGCTTCTTACTGTGTGGTGAAGTGATACATCAATTTTTTACTGCGTCCCCCAGAGATGCGAAAGACCTGGCGCCTCGATGCGATGCGTGAGGATCTGGGACGATGTGATGCATGAAGATCCGGGATGCGCTGCGACAATTCCAGCCGCGTCCCCTAAATGCGTCAGTTCTTACACAGCAGGGCCTGCATCAGAGTCGGTGCGGTGATCTCGGACATCGGTGCATAGGACTCGTCATACAGCTAACTTTTCAACCACGGGCAGGCGCTGCGTCGATTCTTCAGCTTCTGCGATGCGTCGGAAATTCTTCTCGCACTGCTGCGATGTTTTGCAACCAGGCGATGCATCAATGTTCACAGTTCTTTATTCTTTTGCAGTTCCCAGCCCCAGAAACAACCTCCAGAGACCCAGAACACTGGCAGGCTCCTCTTGGCAGGTCAAAACTCCCAGTAAAGGAGTTTAGGGGGACTGGCGGTGAAGTCTTTGTGTCCCTGAGCATTCAGAACAGGAGGCAAACTCTACTTCAAGCCCTTGGAGTTCTATGTCAAGCAGGGGACACAGCACACAGCACAGTCCTTGTCCTTTCCTCGGCAGAAACAGCCACTGCAGGCCAACCCCAGACATCACACAGCAAAGGAGCGTTACTTCTCCTCAGTTTCAGCACACAGCAAAGGAGCTACTTCTCCTCAGTTTCTCCAGCTGTTCTCCTTGGTAAAGATTCCTCTTGAATCCCAGAAGTGATCTTTGAAGTCTTTTCTATCCCCGAGACTTCCAACAGGAGGCAAGCTCTACTTCAAGCCTTTGAAGAAAACAGCAGGACGATGAAAGCACAATCCAGTCCTTTCCCTGCCCAAGACAGAAGCAACCACTGCAGGCCAACCCCAACAGCAAACAGCACAGTGGCAGTACTCCTCCTCCAGCTTTGCCGATTCCTCTTCCCGGCAGGTTCCTTAGTTCAGCAGTAATCTGAGGTCTGGGCCCCACTCTGTATAGCACAAATTCCTTTGTTCTCGGGTGGAAGAGAAGCTCTTTGCCCAGCCCAAACCAGTTCTGTCCTCACTGGTGCAGCTGCATGGCAGGAGGTCTAAAGTGCATAGTCTAAGGCAGACCAGGCCCTTTCAGGTGTGAAAGAAATCTCCTCCCCTACTCTAACTGCTGCCCAGATCTATTCAGCCCAGCCCTTACTCATTCAGGAAAGGCAGGACACACATCAACCCCCCCAGTGGCTGTCTGAGAGAATTCATCTCCCCAGCCCCTGTCACTCCAAAGCTAGACAGTCAATCCACAAAGCAAAGCAGCAGAGGCACACAGGTTGGCTAGGCAAGAAAATAATACCCACTTTCTAAAAGTTTTATTTTCAAAAACAGAATGTAAAAATCATCCTCACTAAAAGATGCATCTTTCTATTCTGAGTTCAGGCTAAACTTTACCTTCCTATCTTGCCCCAATGGGAAGTTAGATTTATAAGATGTTGTAAACAAACTCCCATTCTATCCTATGGAACAGATAGCCTTTCAATAGTGAAGAAACAAAATTAGCAGTATTTCACTATCAGGACATGTCACACACATCAGGGCATGTCCTACCTTTCACATGTAATGCACCCTGCCCACAGGGGTACCTGGGGCTTACCTTAGGGGTGACTCACATGTAAGAAAAGGGAAGGTTAGGGCCTGGCAAGTGGGTGCACTTGCCAGGTGAACATGGCAGTACCAAACTGTGCACAGACACTGCAGTGGCAGCTATGAGTTACATTTATAGGCTGCTCATGTGGGTGACACTATCAGCGCTGCAGGCCCACTAGCAGCATTTGATTTACAGGTTTTGGGCACACACAGAGCACTTTACTAGGGATTTACCAGTAAATCAAATAAGCCAATCATGGAATCACCAATCCAAATACACAATTTACAGGGAGAGCATATGCACTTTAGCACTGATAAGCAGTGGTAAAGTGCCCAGAGTCATAAAACCAACAAAAACAGGGTCAAAAACAGGAGACCAAAAAGCAAAACATCTGGGGATAAACCTACTGAAAAAGCCAGGTCTAACATCAACCTATCACTTTAAGGTCATGAAGGGCTTTGCAGAAATTCAGGAAGGACTTAACTTAGATTTTCCATCCTACAAAGCTCAGTTTCCAGCTTTATGATTATCTTGGGCATCTACCTGTTGATTTTCCAGCACTGAGATATCTTCTGGGGATATTCCCATTTTAAAAGTAACCTAAATGAATAAATATTAGTCTTATTATAGAACAATTTCTGGGGCATGAGCATTTGCTGCTACAAGGGCTGAATCCAGGTACTACAAACATTTTTTGTGCAGTGCGGTCTAACATAATTTCTTCTGGAATAACATCAGAATCATTCCCTTCTATCAAGCTCAACAGTTCTCCTTGTGGTTACCAAGCCTGTTCCAGTTTGTGCATCATAGTGAACCCAAACTGCTCTGAGTAGGTAGGTGGGGATTATGGGGACTCTAGTTTAAGTGATGAAGTATGCATTTTGAGATGTCTCCATGACTGTGTACCAATATTGCCAGAAAAATAGTCTAAGTTAAAAACCTAATAAATTCATCTGAGTGAACACCACAGCTGACATCCAGATCATGAGTTTAGTGTGACTTACTTCATTATTAGTTGTGTGATATGTGGAAATGCATCCTTCAAATCAGACTTGGGGCCTGATTTATATCTTGGAGGAAAGGTTACTCTGTTACAACGGTGACGAGTCCACCGAAATAAAAATCCCATACGAGATAACGCGATTTATATTTTGGCAGATGGAATATACGTCACCGTTGTGACAGAGTAACCCGTCCACGAGATCTCAATCAGACCCTAGGTCTATGTGTGGATGTGAGACACTCTTGTAGGATTATTGGTAGTGGTACCTATTGAGTTACTTGAGCGTTGTGTACAGAGTTTGACAAATGGAAACATTCTTTAGTTGCTTGTTTGCAACTTTCCAAAATCTGCATGATGACATTGGTGTGGTGGACAGCCATATTGAGTGAATTCACATTCTAGATCTCAGTGGTGGCAACTGGTGTTTTCAGCTGTAGTGGGACTGGAGGTTTTACATTTAGGAATTAATGGTAGAGCCTCTTATGTTCAGTGGCTTAACATTCTAGTTTGCAGCAGTTGCCATATCCATGCTGTAGTTCTAGAAGAAAGCTCAAGCTCATGATCAACATTGTGATTGACATAAGCAGCAGTTGAGTCACCATTTATCATTTGATCCTTTTCGGCTGCATGGTGTCAAGGCAGTTTATTGAATATATTTCCCTTTGTTATAGGTGCTTCCCATTTTTTGCCAACCGAGGTTCATAGCAGAATTTATTTTCTAGTATTTGGAATCCTAATTCATTGATATTGTGGCCTTTCACTTTGAAATACTATTCTACTCTAGGTTTTTGGGTGAATGTGCTGATGGTACTTTTGTGTTCAGTCACACAAGTTTTTCTTTTTCTTTCTGTATTTCCCTTATATACCAAACCATATCGGCATTTCAAGATGTAGATGCAGAATACAAAGTCACATACGACATTGACCTTCAATCAGAATTTTTTCACCTGTACTCGGGTGCTAGAGGGTCTTTAAAGATATTATTGCTATGTCCACAGTTATAACAGGTATATGCTTCACATAGTAGACTGGGTGTGACTGATTTCTCAATTTTGAGAGTGATTAGTTCCATAATATCTTTGCATGTTATCAGTGTCAACATTGATGGACTGTCAATGAGTTTTGCCCAAAGTAAAAGGTTTTCCCTGAAGAAGAGTTCTTCATTCAAATTCATATGAAAGCAATTAATCCCTCCATCCCATTCTTGGTTTTATTACTTTTTTAGCTAATCCATAATATCATCGGCAAGTGTTGCCCTGCTCCACATTTTGACAAAATATGGTATACGGTTTTCCTGCATTACAGGAGGCTCTGCCATCGTCCTGGACTTAGGCACATTACCTCCTCACCTGTCTTCCTCACCACAGTAATTACTGAATGAGCAATAGCTTTGTGCACAGAAACCTCCAAGCAAAAATAAATGCTGTAGTTGTTCCCATCCCTCCACCAATATGGCCGACTTCCTCTTCCCTTCTCAATACACAAAACAGGAAGTCCCACCAATAGCTCCTCCTTCTTTTTTAGTTCTGAAGCTGTAGACCCTACAAGCAAGTTGCAGGTAAGTGTATTTTATAAGGGTGAGTTTGTGCTTCAGCAAACACACAACCCTTTCCAGAAATCCTGCTATACAGACTTAGTTTCACAGCACAGCGTGATATGCATGAGGAGGCCATGCTTTAGCAGACTTTTACCGTGTATATTTAGATCCGGCTATAGCAGATCAATAAAGTATTCTTCCAAGTCATATTGCTCATTCTTCCTTCCTGCACTTGTAGTTGAACGACCACTCTAACATGTGGCGAGCAGTGTATGCCTTTCTGAAATGGCTTGGTAATGAGGCCAAGCGCAAATTCTTGTCAGCTTCGTTGCATAGCAACTATAAGACACTAGAAGTGAATCTAGTCTGAATCTTTCTGAGTGTTCTTCTTTGTTTTTCTGGCATGGAGGGTCTAGGCAAATCCTCTGAGAAGATCCATAACATTGAGCTGGTGGATCCTTCTGCTACACCCTCCTTAGCACTGATATAGCAAATGATACAGACAGATGTAGCTGCTGCCTTTATAGAGGGAGAATGCCCTTCTTCTCCTACACCACAAGCGATTAACCAGAGTGGGGGGAGGAGGAAGATTTGAATAGTAGATATGCAGGGAGAAATGTTAATGAAGGTCCTACAACATATAAGGAACATGTCAAAAATAAAGAAGAGGAGAGAACCTGATTCTCTACCATTGCACACATCGTAAAGAAGGTTCTGGAAATCGAGTGTAAGAGCAATGACAAGATTGCCTTTCCTGGATATTTGTCTATGAGGTACCCATTCACAAATTTGCAAAAAAGTTCTTTATTTTTCAATAAAGGTGGACTTCCTAATTGCAAATGTGGCACCCCAAGGGTCTAACATATAAGAGGATGCCTCCCCTTCAGACCCTGGGGACTGTGGAGGCCGTGATTCAAGCCAATCGACACATTTGGTTTAGGAACTGGAAGGCAGATGCAGCTGAAAAGTCTCTGCTGATGAAGATCCCCTTCTTGGGTACAAGGCTATTTGAGGCACCTTTCGAGGAAGTGATTAAGAAGTTGACTGAGGACAGGAAGCTTCTTGCCCCAACAAAACCGTCAAGGGGAAGATTCTTTTGTCACAAATGAGTGTTCAGTCCACCAATTCAAGGCAAATTAAATCAGCCCTTTCGAGGGAGGGGATGTGGCTAGGGAGTCACTTCCTCAGACAATTCCTGGTCCTAGTCGTCTGATGGAAGTGCACAACAACAGATAAAGTCCTGACTATTTTCACAACAACTGCAAAGAGTTTCCAGTTGGGGTTTGAATTCCGTGTTTTCTGGAAGCCTGGAGAGCATCAATCTTAGACCAATGGGTCTTGAAGATAATAGAGGAGGGTCACATGGAGAATCTTTTATTCCACATCCCCAGAGGGTCTTCATCGAACTCCCCTCCTAACAGAACAGATAAATAGAAAAACTCTGTTGCAAGGTATCCAGAAACTGCTTTTAAAAAAGGGCTGTAATGGCATCTCATCAAAAAGGAGTATAATCCATTCTCTTACTGGTCAAAAAGAGATCAGGGGTTGTCAAACCAGTGTTGGACCTGAAGAATATCAACACATACATTCCCAATGTGAAATTCAAAATGGTCTCACTATGGAAGATTCTTCCTTTTCTGAATGAGGGGGATGTTCTGGGCTTCTTAGGCCAGTACATCCAAGCTCTCAAACTTTCCTCTGGTTCTACATAGACAATCATCATTACCAGTTCTAGGTACTTCCATTTGGGCTGCCATCATCACCAAGGGTGTTTACTAAGGCGTTGGATTATTTGGTGGTAGGCATTCAAAGGAGGGGAATTCAAGTTTTCCCTTATCTTCAAGATTAGCTTATTTCTACTTTCCAAGGTGGTCCTTCAGTTCCAGGAGGTGTGCGACATTCTGTAAGACCACTGGTTTCTGATCAACTTCACGAAGTTGGTCTGATACCTACACAGGACCTGATCTTCATAGTGGGTCACTTTGACTTGAAAGTGGAACAGATCTTCCTTCCAGTGGAATGAAGAGAGACTCTAAAGATGGGGATTTTAAACTTTCTGGGTTAGGAGGCTCCTTCAATGTCTGAATGTTTGAGTCTACAGTGTTTAAAGACAGTTTTTATCAGTGTACTTCTCTGGGCTCGTCTTCACGTGTATCCTCCGATCAATCATTTGTTAGCACATTGGTTCCCATGTTCTCAGGAGTACAACCAGAAGGTTCAAGTCTAAGATCAGATCAAGGGATCTTCGGATTGGTGTTTGAGTGAGCATATTCTTTCGAGTGGCCTGTCGTCCGCGGAACTCCAGCACGGACGCCAGTAAGCTGAGGTGGGGGTGCCAACTTGAAATTCCGGTCAGGCAAGGAGAAGCGGAACCAAATCCAGGTTTCTTGTTCTACGAACTACAGAGAGCTATAAGCAGTTGCCTTAGCCCTGCAGGAATTTGCCCCTCTCCTCTGGGCTCATCATGTTCACATAAAAACGGACATCAAAGGAGTAATGGTGTACTAGAATCATTGGGGGGGTTGCAGAACCCAATCCCTTTTGTTGCTGACACAGGAGATCTGAACGTGTGCAGAGAAAAACCTGGAATCCCTAAGGATGGTCTACTTTCCAGTAGGGAGAACTGTGCAGCCGACAACCTGAGCAGGGCTCTTCTTCCAATAAGTTCAATATTTATGAGGAAAAAGATGTTCTAGGAATTGGCGAAGATATTTGGGTGTCTGAGAGTGTATCTTTATCCATCCACAGACAACACACTTCTACCATGCTTCTACACAATTATTCCATGTGGAGAGACATAAAGAAGGGGTACAATGTTCTTCAGATTGTCAGGGGAGCTGGTTTACTCATTCCCTCCCATTCCCAGGCAGAATACATATTTCTCACCCTTACTGTTGTTTTTTTCGGTTGCAATTTCTTCAGCTAAAAGAATAGGGGAGTTGGGATCATTTCTCAAATCTGAACCTTTTATTAGGCTGTTTCTGGACAGCATTGTTTTGAGACTGAACCTGATGTTTTTGCCTAAAGTCCCTTCAGTAGCTAACAGATCAATGGAAGTGGTTCTTCCAGTTTTTTCCCCGATCCCCATTCTGACAAGGAACATCTTCTAGATGTGAGGAGGGGAGTCTATCTGGAAAAAATAGAACCTTTTAGTAAAGTGGATAGTCTATTTGCTATGTTGGGTCCAGTAAGGGGTGGACTTAAGCCATCCTATTCAATTTTAAGTAGATTGATAGAGCACACTATTCTTGTGGTCTGCGAAACCCAAGGTGCAGAAGTGAGTAGACATGTGCCGGTAAGATCAACAAGGAACGTATCTACCTCCTGTGCATCCTTTAAGGGGGTGTCTATGAGGAAATCTGTCATGCAGCCACATGGTCATACCCACACACTTACATTGATCTTGATAGATTGTTTTTTTAGGGGGGTAACACATTTGGAGAGTTTGCTTCAGCAGTGTTGAATGCAAGCACTAACCTACATTCTGGGAATTCCACATATGATATGATATATTGTCAAGATATTTAGTCATTTAATTTTTCTTTCCATTTTGCATAGCAGCTACCCCTCTTGAGTGTGTCTATTTTCTAGATTAGTATGAAGCTGATTTTTGCTTTGATATCAGTTTATTTAGTAATTAGTGTGGTGAGGAAGACTGGCAAGGAGGTAATTCCCCAGTTACTTACCCGCAATCTTCATTACTCCAAGTCCAAGTCCTCCTCGCTGCAGTCATGTTCCCATCCTTCCCATCCCTTTCTAGGTCGACTTCATTTGAGTTTTGAGGTGAAGCAGGTGATAGGAGGAGTGAGGGGTGGTATTTCCTCTTTTGTGTACTGAGAAGGAAAGAGGATGTCGGCCTACATTGGGATACGACTTGGAACATCTACAGCATTTCTTTTTGCTTGAAGGGTTATGTGCATTAAACTATTGCTCATTCATTATCTATACAAAATTGGTGAAACAACCTACATTACAATCGTACTTTGCATATGCGGCAACCTTACATATACTGACATCGACCTGCACATTCAAAGACACTGATGAAATGGCTCATGATCAAATTGTCATGAGAATTACATGTGCAAAGGACAAGGAGAGATTACTTCCCGCAAGGACCATAGTTTGAAAAAAATCATTAGCACCACCAATCTTGTGGAACACTCATTAAAGGGAAATAGTATTCTGAGGAAACTGGACTTGCAGGGCACTCATTCACTTCAATTTAGTGTGTACCAAGAATAATTAACCAAATAGAAGTAAGATGTTGTCTAACATAACCAAGGATGAAGAATCTTACAAGAGTGTGTGCTACCAGTGTGGTGCAGGTTCCTTACCTGCGACCATATAGAAACTGCCATTCTCTTGGCAGGTACTGTGGCAAATTCAGCAAAAGAATACCCTTTTCAAAGGTATGCAAGTCAGTTAAAACAACTCAAAAGGGTCTTAAACTAAATGATGATGATAGACTTGTAGCTGATCTGGAAGATCACCTGGAAGACCTTGTGTTGCTGGAAGACAATCCTAGGAAAGGACAGCAATAAAAGTCGACCCAGAAGCACAGTGAAGAAAAATAAGGCTGATGTAGAAGGTATTGTGGATGCAGGACAAGAATTAGGATAATTTTTATGTAAGCCTACAAGACCTTGCCAGTTAAAGATGAGCTACTTCATAGTCACATACTGCCTGGTGACTAAAGGTGCAAGGGATTCAAGCATAAGCTTGAGGGTCTTTTCAAAACAGAGCTATGCTTTGAAGGATCTAAAGACACAGGATCAAGGTTTATATTGTCGACTATGGTGTCAACATTTTTGTTTAGTCTGAACTACAACATTTACACATACTAATAAACCCATACGTGTTTAGTGAAACAGAGAACATTTTGGAAAGTCTCCTGCAGTACTATGACAAAGGGTCTGATTTACATGTTGGTGGATGGGTTTTGTTCCATCGGGCGATGGAGTTAACTACTCCATCGCCTTGATGGAGTCCCCACATACCAAAGCTAGTTCAATATCTCTAACATTGGCAGGAACCACAGTCATGGTGATTTCTGCCAACGCATTTTAGGTTTGTCAGACAGCTCCGTCAACATAACGGAGCTGCTTGGAAAACTTACAATGTTTTTTTTCCTTCTTTTCCCAAACAAAAAACCCAAAGTTGGTGTTTACTTTGGAAAATAAAAAAGCAGTGCCCACTTGCCATGAGAATTTCATCCCATGGGAAGGGAGGCATTTTTTTGTTATCACTGCAACTAATCGCTGTTGGCAGTGACAGAGGATAAAAACTGGGCATGTGTTCGCCCACTCTGGTGGGCGGACACATGGCCAAGCCTCCGACAGCCCTTGCTCTGTCAGGCCATCAGACAATTATGTTGGCAGCTGATACAGAGTATTCTCAGCTGTCAACATAATGAAGGTCCTCCAACTCTAAATGAGGTGGATGGACCTTTACTTTGGCAGACAGAGTATTTCGTCAGCGTTGTGATCAAGTACCATCTCTGCCAAACTGTAAATCAAGCCCAACATCTTTAAACGTGATCTAAGTAGCCATAATGGGTTCCAGCACAAATAACGCTTAAGGAAGTGGTGCAACCAGTTAAACAGATGTAATGCAACATCTATCAGTGTGGACAGAATAATGGAAGACAGACACAGAACATGACCCCAGGTGGAATTAGTTGTTATGGGTTCAATATGTTAAAAGAATAAGTTTTGCTTATTATAAAATAAGGAATGATTTGTTATTAGCAAACCTGGAGCACTCCCGAGAAGAGATGTTTCTAAAGGAGGCAAACCATTGTAAAAATACCTGTTGAATAAACTGTTGTGCAAACATGAGTTATAACTGTACTGTAAAATGCTTGCAGCTTTCTGTTTATCCTGCACTGCATTGGTAGCAACTTTTCACTATGATTTGCCTTGTAACACATTTTTGGGTGCATTACTGGAAAAATGCTAATAAAAATATATTTTAAAAAATATCAGTACGGACAGAAGTGAAAGAGGTTCTGGTCAAGTGGCAAGTGGAGGGTATCATTGAAACAATTTTGTTATCCCAATGGTTGTCTCCAACTGTATTTGCAAAGAAAAATAGTGGCAAAACAAGGCTATGCATAGATCTTCACCAGTTGAACCCCTAAGTGGTGGTTAAATGTCAACCATTGCCGTTCATCCACAAAATGATAATTACTCTAGGTGATGTAAAAACCTTTACTACGCTCAACTTCAGAGCTGTGTATCATCAGATAAGTCTGCATCAAAACTCAATGACCTCACTGTTTTCATGACACCTTATGGAGCATTCTAGTTCTGTTACACATCTTTCAGTCCAAATTCAACACAGCAGTCTTCTAAGAAATAATGAGCATGCGATTCAAAGATTTGAAAGGTGTGTATGTGTGTGTGTTCCAAGATGATGTTTTGATTTTTTTTACTACTAAGTAGAATCTCATAGTCAAGCTATGCAAGGGGCAGCAGAGAATTCAGAGTATTGGACTCACACTCAGAAATGAGAAGTGCTAGTTCATGCAACTCAGCCTGGAAAATTAGGTACTCATTACCAGTGCAAAAGGTGGCTTCCAAATCATCATTGGTGTCTTCCATCTCAGAAACTCCACTGCCAAGTAACAAGGGAGAGCTTGTATCCTTCCATGATTTATGTGAGTTGTATGTAACATTTATAAAGAACTCTGTGGAAAAGGTGGAGCTAAAGAAGAAAATGACCAAGCGGGATGCTGAATTTGTGTGGAGTAAAGACTGTTAAATGAATATGAAAGAATTGAAAAAATTATTAGATTGAGGTTTCCTCCTTGAAATCCTTTGATGCAACGCTGAAGTATGTAGTAACTGTCATTTATATGCCAAATTAAACTTGGTGTTCTTCTGAGCCAA
This sequence comes from Triturus cristatus, assembly GCF_964204655.1. Lineage (NCBI taxonomy): Eukaryota > Metazoa > Chordata > Amphibia > Caudata > Salamandridae > Triturus > Triturus cristatus. Next base: position 602,121,758 of record NC_140594.1, read on the forward strand.
GTTGGAGGGGTGCCGTACAGTGACTGACTAATGCCTTCACCTCACAAAACTTGAAAAATTCCAGAGACGAGGTATTAAATGATAGAACATGAGCTCCTGTGGAATAAATAGTTCCTTCCTCATTTGCACTAACCATAAACCATTGGTGTAAGACAGTTTATTATTTCCTGAAGTGGATGCCACTCCTATTCAAGTAATAATGGCACTATTCATTACAAGGTCCAGTTAAGTCTCAATAATTTTTTTTTTTTAATTCAATCCATGGGAGCTGTAGCACAGAGCAGACAGGCTTGACTTAGGAGAAATGTGCAAAGCATTTTTAAGTATCAAAACTGTTAAAAAGTAGGAACCGCAACAAAATAAAAATCCCACTCCAATTTATGAAAATATAAAACATTTTAATGAAGAAATAGACATTAAAATCATAACAATTAGGGGTTGGTGAGCAATTGTGCTCTGCCCGTGGATTTCAAGGAGTTTTACCCACTCTGCGCTCTGCTTGGAATGCAGAGTTCTGGAAAAAATCCACCAAAGGCTACATGGTGGAGTTTTTTCTTGCATGCAGCTCCCCAACGTTAAGTTGGCGGGACAGAATTTGAGTCCCTCAGTTCGCTTTAGAGTGCTAAAATGCCTCCCGGCGAGATTTCACAATGCGGGCTGTCGGGGCAGGTCATGACCATTCCATGCTACTGCCGGTTACTACGCCGGATAGGACTCGCGTATTACTTTGAGCTGGTGGTTCCTAATTTTGAGGAACACTGCGCATCTTGGGGCATCAGATATAGGATGCCCTTTGCTTTTCTTTGAGAGATATTTACCGTCTTCTGTTGACAGTCCCCTGTTCCACATCGGAGTACATCTGCGTGCCTTGGGGCCTTATAATTTGGGAGTTCTATTTATTTATTCCAGAAACATATGGAGTTTGCTTTTTGCTGATATTTATTTGTTCCCGTACCTGAGGACTTCTGTTTACCTTGAAGCCTCACTTTGTGGCAATCCTATTGATTTTTCTTAAAGATATATTTGGACTATCTGTATCGGATGACCACTATATGTAATGTTGCATACTAATGGACCTTGGAGTCAATTCGGTTACATCTGTGTTTTTTAAATTTTGAGTAAGCCCTGGCGAAGTTCCCGTGACACTAGGGAATGAAATGCGTTGGCTGTGTGCCAGTTTTAAAAACAAACTACGCTAATAAAAAGAAGATATTTTGGATAACATATGTCTCCTGACTGAATTCAATCTGAATGCACTACCTTTCTTTTGGACATGACCATTCGAGTTGAGAAAGCTGCCGCTCGAGTAGAAAATCTACTTGAACAAAAAAAAGAAGCAACTCCCTCTAGTGCACTGCATGGTGCAATTGATGCTGATTTTACAGCATGGAACAAGCTCCCAGCGCTGAAAATAAGCAAAATTCTACCTGCTCACAGAACTCCGTGGAATCTCATGGATTTTTTATGTAACTCTACGAAATTCCACTGAGTGAAAGTCCACAAGTTCTGACCACCCTTAACAAAAATCGGATGCAGGGATTTTTCAAAGTTTTAGAGGTTTCTAGCACCAAAAAGCACATAACACCAACTGCGAATACCTGGTCACACTAGACTGGAGCAAAAATAAAAAGTTAAAGCCCATCGCGATGCAGTGCAGAGCAGCTACAGTGACCAGGTTCAGCCTGGTGGAAAGTTTACCTTCTGACTTGGCCTTTTTCTTGGAGAAAAACCCTCGTTGATGAGGTTGTCAGCGGGTCGGGTGCCAGATGGATCTCACAAGGGACTCATCAACGGCAGCTAGCTGCAGTGCAGGACCTCGGTGGGAATCTCGGCATTGGCAGGAAGTTCTAGACACCCAACTTTGAAGGTGGGAAGCTCTAATCAGGGAAAGTACTAAAATCAGGCCCAGGAAGGTGTCGAAGGTGTTTGTTCTGGTGAAGTCCCTAAGTTCAGACTAGAAATTTCTCTGGAGGTCAGGATCCTTTCAGTGGGGCAAACCAGCAAATTAAGTCCAACCAGCAGCTCGATGACAGAACTTCGGCAGCAGTCCGGTGGTAGCGTCTGGTCCGTTTTCAGAAAAAGGTTCTAAGAGTTCAGTTTTGCGAGGGAAAAAGAGTACACTCCAATACCAGCCAATGGGTGAGGACCTTTTGGACAACCCTTGGGGGTTTGGGCTCAGTCTCCCAGAAGCCACCATCATGGCCCATGGCAAATCCAGCTGAAACTGGACTCAGCAGATTATTGGGCTTTTTGCAGCTTTTGTGTCACTGGAGGTTAATACCCCTAGCCCTGGGATAACACTCATCAGTCCTGGTTACAAGTGGGGTGCAGGTCTAGCCCTTGGCATTTCTCTCCACAGGTTCAACAGCAGATGTAGTCCTTCTTCTATTTACCCCAGGTCCAGAAATATTATGAAGAAAGTACCCAGGGGTGCCACCTTTATGCTGGCCGCTAGCTTGTGACTGGCGGAAATTTCCTGCCCAGTAGAAAAAAGCTACTTGGTGCAGCCCTTTACACTTTCACATAATTTCCTGGCAGTTTGTTCCTAAACCAACCCACAGTGCCTGGCATTTCCAGAATCCCACATTGGCAGAACCTTTCTACCCCTGGTCAGACCTCTGGGCATACCCCTACTGTATGTGTAGGGATATGAGGAACTCCCCCCTGCATATCAATTCTGGAACAGGTGTTCCCCTGACTAGGATTAGAGCCACTCTGGCTAATTGGACCATAGCAGAGGGAGACCTTGAGTTACATTTGTTTGTGACACAGAAGGCCCCTTTGACGTTTGTACAGTTGGTGGGCACGCCTCTCAGGCCATTCTGTCAGGAGGAGCTCAAATTTCTCCCAACCAAGGCCCTTTTTTCCCTTTCCTGGGAGGCACTCACACCCCCCAGCAGGCTGCCAGGTGACAGTTGGGGGCTTAACTCTGAAGTGACTACTAGAGGCTTTAGACAGGAATATGCCAATTTTATTTAATGAGGCATTTCAAAATAGTAAAGTAAAATCCGACTTGACCATTAGATTGGATTTTAAATTGCTAGTAATTTGAGTCCTGGAATCATGCCATCTAGCTGTTCCTAAACAGAAGTTATGCGTTATACGGTGTTATAAAGTAACCCTGTGGTAATCCATAGGAAAGCCAGCATTTTCCCAGTGAAAAACAAGTTTGGAGATTTTTCACTACCAGGACATTTGAAATTTAAGTAACAAGTCCCCTACTTTTTAAATACCATGTACCCTGCCCTATAGGCATTTAGGGCTTACTTTAGGAGTGACATACAAGTATTAAAATGGACGGTTTAGGCCTGGCAAAAGGTTTTTTTTCCAGGTCGAATGCTCAATTTTTAAACTGCACACTTAGGCTGCACGGCAGTCCTTAAGACATGCTTTGCATTGTCACTTTAGTGGTGGCACTATAGTTGCTTCAGTCCACTAGTGACATTTAACTTGCAGGCTCTTGGTACACAGAATACCATATACTTATTGGACTTATTGGTAAGCTAAATGTGCCAATTAGGATTTTTAGCCATCTCGATAAGTATAGTATGGATGCGAGCATGTGCACTGTGGCCTGTTTAGCAGAGTCCCAGTGTACAGACCCAGCATCATCAGTTAAAAAGAAAATAGTGGTGCTCACGCAAAAAGAGACATTTTCTCAAACCTGATGAACATATTGCTAAAAAGATTTGAGAAAGTGTCATGATGCATTGCAAACTTGTATGTACATTACATAATTATGTCTCTACTGCAAAATACATTCCAGGGAAGACAAATTTCATCACTGACTTACTTTCACACATGCCTTGTGCTCACAATGTTTGTGACAACGAGTGGAATGGCGATAGCAAGGATGTCACAGTTGCATATACGATGGAAAACTGAGTTCAGGCCATGTTGGTAACTGCAGGCATGAATGGATGTGGTTTAGTATGATTGAAGGTACAACAGAGTGTTGGAATTTATAATGAAGAGTGGCTGGAGGAAAAGTGCCGAGAAGCTAATTTGCAGCTATAATGGAATATTAAAGATGAACTCATGATAGAAGAAAAGTGTTATTGAGAAGCTTAATGTTTTGGTTGTGCCATTTGAACTGAGCCCTCTCTTTTTGCCCTCGTACAAGAAGGCTATCTTGGTATGACTGGTAGCAGAGAGAGACTTAGGGCTGGGGCATTTAGTGACTTGCAAATTGTGCTCAATTGTGCGTCGCAATTTGCGAGTTGCTAAATGCCATGTACAACAGTGTCAGAGACACTGTTTGCATGCCCAATGGGGTCTCAAATTACATGCCTCATCAATATTCATGAGGCACTCGGAATTTGCGACCCCATTATGAATGGCTGACCCTTCCTAGGATGGTGGCCTGCTGGGCTCAGTAGACATCCATGTCGCAAAATATTCTTACATAGGGTAGTGAGTCGCAATTAGGAAGGGACGCCCTTGGAATGCCCCTTCCTAATTGCGAGTAGCAAATCCTATTTAGCTATTCGCAAATAAATTGCGACTCACTGAAGAGGGTTTGTACATGGCCCTATTCGCTGTTGTATGCGCAAATGGGTCGCTAACCCGTTTGCGCAAGCAAAAATGGGTCATGCATCTGGCCACCCACCAAATTGAGAAATGACTGCTAAGAACCCGGTCATGTCTTAAAGCATTGTTAGGAATCGCCATGACAATGGATCTTTTCAATGCTGTTGAAAGTTTGGTGCATGACGCTGTCAACATGATGGAGTCTTGCACCAAATTGATTTCATTTTTATTTTCAAAACGAAAATCCCTAAGTGGAATTTACTTGTTGAAAACAAAAAAGAAATGGCTTCCCTTGCCATTGGAGCCCTCACGCATGGTGAGGGAAGCATTAAGCAGTTTGCAATGCCCCATACCATCAAGATTTTACTGGTGGTGACGGGCAGTGAAAACTGACCTCTAATTTCACCCATCGAAATAAGGTGGGCAGAATTAGGTCTGCCTCTCATGGCACTTCCTATGGAGGGGTTTAATCACAGCAAAGATGGAGTACTCTCCGTCGTTATTTAACCTATGATCCACCCGCATCTAAATTGGGCAGACATACCATTGAAATGGAGTATACATACCACAAAGATATAAATCAGGCAATTAGTATGGATTATTGGTGGCCTAATATGAATCATGATTTGGACATGTATGGGTGTAAATGTCTCATGTGCATGGAAAAAGACAAAATACACACAATGTGAATTTAGACTGGCCGGCTTGTAACCAGGGCAAGTTAGATGGTTGCAATTCTCACAATGTTGTGTTACTACCACTTTCTGCTACTGTCTAATGGATTCACTGCTCCAAAGAAGGGAGAAGATGTAACATGGTGTAGCTGAAGATAAGGATTTGTGTGGTGTCATACTCTTGGTTGTCTATTCTTTCCCATTTTTCCCTTCCTAGTGTGTCCATGCATGTGATGCCTTTGTACTGTCTTTAGCCTACAGAGAGACAATGGCAGAGGAGTTCGCTGCAGGTGGTTGGTTTGACAGTATTACGCTTTGGGGTTATATGTTTGAGTAATAAAACATTGCACCTCCTACCTTGCATCAGTCATCATTACCGGCTCCTGTCTGTGATTTTTTGTAAAAAAGCCAGGCAAGTAATACAAACTGGTGCCACTAAGCTCTTTCCTTAGCTCGGCTCTATTGAATATTTACATAGGCCTCCAGCTAAGCTTGTCAAATCCTACAGGGTGGTGACTAACTTCAATGCCGATAATACCAAGTTGCTCATTACCTTTGACCCTTCCATCACAGACATTCCTTATATCTTCAATTCTTGTCTGGTGGATGGTCAGAATTTGCTGCCTGAGAGCCATCTAAAATGCAATGCAGAAAATTCGGAAATTCTCCTTGTTTGGGTAAGTGACAGAGAACTGGCAAAACACCTGTTGACCTACGGAACTTTATCTCTCCCCAACACCTAACTCAGTTAAGAATCTTGGAGTAAGGCTAGATGATAAGCTCTCCTTCCTTCTTTCCATTCAGTTTTTTGCCCGGGACCTGGTTTGCCTTGCTCCATTCAATAAGAACATTTCATGATATGACTTAGAGATTGAGCCAGGATGTAAAACCAGGACTGTTGGTGAGGCAGCAGCAGTGATTCATTTGTTACTTTTTGCTGGTGGGTCCACTGGCTCTTATTTAGCAGCACTGGAGTTATTTTTATATCTACTGTGGGTGTTGGTATCACAGTTGAGAGAGAATCACTATGCTTCCTCATTACAGTTGTGTAAAAGGCTCTTTTATTTGGAGTAAACTGGGTTAACCCACACATCTTTGGCTAAGCCGCACATGCTTTTATGTCCTAAAAAACATCTTAACATTTACTCTTAACCACTACCACCTCTTCTAACATTTCCTGCACTAACATTCCTATCTCCATTCTCCACAAAATTCTCACCTAAACCAAACTTTATGACTTTCTATTCTCATTTGTTCTTCTTTCCATTGTCCACCATTTTCTCAGTTGTCTAGCCTGCTCGCTCCTGGACCAGGTCCTCCTCTTGGTTTTCTGTTCTTCCTCTCTCCTCCCCTACTTCTTCTGTCCCCCTTTGTCTTGTTCATCAATCTCTTCATTCTTTGAGCCCTCACATCGCTCACCCACAAACAACAAGCTACTAATCCCCTTGTCTACTGGTGCATCCTGCTCCCAAACCCTTTCTGGTGTATGGGCGGGTGGTGAGTCTTGTTGAACAACGGAAGAGTGCTACCAAGGTTGCCTGAGGTGTGATGATATATCATAGTGGCCACATGGCCACCTACATAAGAAAGAGAAGGAAGGTAGCTAGGTGTCTCTTAGCTGCGCTATATTATTTGTCCAGTCAATAGTACTCCAAATTCGTCTACCGAATCCCAAAATATTGGGTGCTCATGAAAGGAGACGAGACACCAGATCATCTTCTTGTTGGAAAGGTCCACATCTTCAAAAACTATTTTACCAGCACTCTCAAATAAATTCGTGTAATGTTGTGTAGTTTTCATTGATCTTATTTATTTTCTTCCAGAATCATTATATATTGTTCTGTGCTTCTGCCCGCAACTTCAGAACTGCCCAAAACTTCAGGCCTGCCCACAACTTTTGTGTGTCTTTTGCTTTCTCGCCCTAAGTGCGCCAGTATGCCCAGACATGGGTCCTGGGCTCACTGTGCCACTGGAATCAAACTATCCTAGCTGAAGAGGGGTGAAACCCCGAAACCGATACTAGGATGCTTGTTTCCTGTACAGAGAGGACCTGGCTTGGCAGTTCGGGCAGGACTGTTCCCATGAGGCACAGGGTCAAGACTGAGTTGCATATGGGCAGGTCTAAACTGGGGTGGCATGGTGAGCAAAAGAATGATGGATTTAACCCAGATCTCTTGACTGGGGTTGAATGTTTTGATTTTTTCTGCATTCCGTCCATCAATTGTGTGTCTTTTGCTTTCTTGCCCTAAGTGCGCCAGGTATGCCCAGACGTGGGTCCTGGGCTCACTGTGCCACTAGAATCAAGCTATCCTGGCTGAAGAGGGGTGAAACCCTGAAACCGGACCTAGGATGCTTGTTTCCGGTCCAGGGAGGACCTGGCTTGTCAGTTCGGGCTGGACTGTTCCCATGAGGCACAGGGTCAAGACTGATTTGCATATGGCCAGGTCTAAACTGGGGTGGCATGGTGAGCAAAAGAATGATGGATTTAACCCAGATCTCTTTACTGGGGGTGAATGTTTTGATTTGTTCTGCATTCCGTCCATCAATTGTGTGTCTTTTGCCCACAACTTCAGCCATCATGTGTTTCGTCCATGCCAAAGAGTGTGGCAAAGGGCTTCATCAGGGCTAAAGTCAGGTAATTTGCAGTTAGAATTGTGATAAAAACATTTCTTAGTATATATTCACCGAAATCTTAACCAGGTAGTTTGTCACGCAAATTGAAGAGTGTAGGAATAATATCAAGTGCCCAATCTCATGGAAGAGTACTTCCTGATCTTGTTCCTTCAGTCGTATCCTGTCTTTTCCGGACTATGGAGTATACTTGGCCACCTGCATCTTTAAACACCTCCTTTCTCCCTGCCAAACATCCTGGGTGTTGAGGGAGCTACCCGCCTCTGTTCTGGGGCCCATATTGGGAGTGAAATCACTAAGCCACAGTATTAAAGTTGTGCAAAAGCCCACTTTTGTTGGAAGCAAACTTGGGCAATCAATACATTCTTTGCCTTACACACACATGCTATTGCTATTATGCACTAAAGAACATCCTGCCATTTTAATCCAATCACTTCCCACCTCCCCTAAAGGCTTCCCACCCCAATATTACCACCCATTCTCCCAAAATTATCATCTAATCAAAACTTTATGATGTAACTTCCTCATGCGATCACCTTTCTATTGAGTTCCATTTTCTTAATTGACTATCTTGCCCGCCCCTGCAACAGAACCTCCTTTTGATTATCGGTTTTTCCTCTCTTTTCCTACTTCCCCTGTCCCTCTTATTCTCGTTTAGCCATCTCTTCATCCTTTGAGCCCTCACTCGGCCACCAGAAAATATGCCACTGAGCTGTTCTTTCTGTCCTACATTCAACAATTGTCTTTCATGCCATCCACTCCACTGCCCTATCCATTAACTTATCCAGCTATAATCTATTGGCAATTACAGACATATTTACTCTGTTATGGTAAAATAAAGTAGAGGATTCATATTCAATCTCTCTATGCTTAATATTCCCTTTGCCTTGCAAAAACCTGACATCTTTCTTGTAATCTCCTTTCATGTCTTGTCTATTGCAGCCAAACTCCTTGCTCCTCTCCTCTCCACATCCTTCTTGACAAACTGCGCCCAACAAAACTCCATTCCCTCCCAATTTCTCTCAGAAAGCTTAAATCTTTTTTGCATCATTTTATCACTTCCAACCCAGTTGACTAAACCACATTGCTCTGCCTCAGTTGTAATATCACCACTTACCATGGCAGCTTCTTCACGCTTAACTCCAACATTGTTGCCATCAGTTGGTCACATTCTTTTCCTCCTAATCCATTCCAATATAATATTACCTGCTTAAAATCTCTTCTCAACTTTTGTCCGTAAAACCGCCTACCCATGCGCTCCTCATCCCATTTAACTTTTGAATGCCCATATTGCATATTGCAAATCTCTCTCTTCCTACCTTCTTGTCCTCTGTACCTACAATAGGAAAGTACAGGCGTTAAAACCTTTCTTAAATCCAGTGCACAGACCTCAAATATTTCCACAAGGTCCTCCATCCATCTAATCCCTTCAGCCATCCCTCAATCAAACCCACTTGAAATCCTTCTGACTCTTCAACTATTGTGAATGAATGAGTACCAATTTCCACTCATTCCATCTACATCATCTCTAGTACTTCTAATATACTCCAAAGCCCTGCCTGTCTGTTATGTTGGAGCCATCTGCATCTGTAAATAGTTGCCCTGGAGCCCTTCCCCTCACACTCAAGAACTGATACATCATCTTCACCGGGGAAATGCCTTCTTCACATCATCTTCTATGTGACACAATATTCCCTTTCCCTTTTTTGGTATGTCTTACTTCGCCACATCCCAGCCCCCATTCTATTGTCTGCCCTTACAACGCCATCCACCTGGAAACACTAGAAAACTTTTTTTGCACCTACTCGCTCCGAAATTCTGTGATGAATAACACCATAAATGTTGCCACAAACATCATTCTTCCCTGGTTGATGCACAGACAGTTCTCACCTGGGCCAACAAAATCCTCGAATCTCCACTGTGACTGATTTCCTCAACCTTCCCCCCTCTTTTTACACTCTCTCTGGATCACCCTTCCGGTATCCTTCGACCCAATTAACTTCCATATGGATCATACACCCTAAAAACATTCATATCAAATGCAATATGTAGGCAATTGGGTTATTAGTTGTGATTGGTGGAAGCACCACTTAAATAATAAATACAATCCTTGTAAGGGTGAGCCACAAAAGTCACTAAATAAACCTGCACTTCACTCTCTGATGGCTTGGCAGAAAAGCAATCAGGCTTAGCTTAGAGGCAATTTGTAAAGAGGTGAGAGGTGTGGCGCAGCGGCCAGGGTGGCCAGGGCGGCTGACTCCGGAGCTCACGGTAGGATTCCTGGCATCAGCGGTAGCTCAGCCTAGCACCCTGTGACTCTGGGCAATAGCTCATTTAATTTCCTCGACGGTCCCCAGCGCCTTGAGACCCTTAGGGGTGATTAGTTTTCGCTTTACAAATACCAGTTTATTATTATTATTATTAAAGTATTTCCGCACCATCAAACAGTATAAAGTGAAAAACCAACAGAAGAAAAATCCCAAACCAATTTAGAAAAATAGAGTAAAATGTAATAAATAAACTTATATCAAAACAACCAAAATTAGTTTTTGAAGTTTTATGTGAAAACAGTGCAAAAATGCACAAACCGTAATATGCTGTTTTATGGTTGTGCTAGACCTGGGTAAAGTAAAAAAGTCAGGTCAACCGTGATAGAGCGCAGCTCAGGTACAGGGACCTGATTGAGCCCACTAAAGAATTACTATGTCAAGTCTGTGCTAGGAGCTGCTGTTTGCATTGATGTGCACTGAGAAGAAGTCATTGTCGGCATTAGAAGCAGGTTGGGCATCACAGAAGGTCGCTGTTTTAGCGTGAAGAGCCTCTAGTCACTGGAGCTTCATGTTGGCAGTCAATGAGGGCTGTCTCTATCAGAGCAAATTGAAGCTGTTGCTGGAGTCTTGCACTGGCAGTTGTCACAGAGGGTCACTGTTGGTACGAAATGCAGATCCATCTGAAGCTTCTCGTTGGTGGGCATCACAGGCAGCCATTTCATGACACGAAGAAGTCACTTCGTAGTCATGAGGAGCCAAAAACTTCTGTATGTTCACCTTCTCATCAGGAAGTTTACACTCTGATGCCCACCAGGGAACCAGGACCTGAAGGTCACCTCTTTCAGATCAGAAGTCATTCCAGCAGAGGCCGGCCGCAGGGCTCAGGTAGGACCTGGTCCTGGTAGGTGCAGGTCACCTGGGAAGTTACAGGGCGCCCTCTGGGAGCTTCAGGAGTCCATGTAGCTCAAACAGGAGCTCAGCCAACTGACCCTTCGAGTCACTTCTGGGGAGCCTGGAATCAAGGCAAGCAGGTCCAATCTTTCTTCTTCAGACAGCAGGACAGTCCATCTTCTGAATCCTGCACAGGTCCAGGAGATGTTCTGAAGATTTCACTTTTATACCTGGTGCCAGACTTTGGGGTGATTCCCTGGCCTACCCCCAAAACTGGTTCTGGTCAGTTTTCCCCTTCCCTGGCTCAAGCAGTCTATGGTGAGCAATTCAAAGACAGGTCTGGTGTCAGGTTTGTTTGTGTGTGCTGCAGGCAGGACCCTTTGAGGAGCAATCAGGCAGGGCACAACTCCTCTCCAGCCATCCTGTCAGGAAGACCTACTCCCTTCACACCAAGGACTCTTTGTCCCAACCCACAACAGGAGAGCAATTCACAGTCATGTGACCCAGGTTACGGGCAGATAAGCATAGTTGGTTTGGGCAGACAATTTCAACTTGCCAAAGTGGCATTTTCAAAATTGTAACTTAAATCTGACTTTACTGTTAAAGAGGATTTTAAATTACAATTTACTAGATTGGAAACAGTATTTTTCTATCCGGTCCAAAATGAAGTTATCAATTATTAAGTGTAGTAAGGTAACCCAGTGCTAGTCTACGGTATGGGAGAAGTAGCCTCTCAACACTGAAAAAAACTGTGAAAAACAACTTTAGGAGTTTTTCACTGCAAGGACATGTAGAACTAAGGCTCTCATGTCCTAATTCATTAAATACCATGCACCCTGCTTGATGAGCTTTTAGAGCCTACCTTATGGGTAACATAAGTACTAAAAGGGAATATTTAGGCATGGAAAAGGGTTTTGGGCAGGTCGAAAGTGGCAGATTTAAAACTGCACTACAGACTTCATTGGAAGGCCTGAGACATAGTTAACAGTGCTACTTTAGTGGGTAGCACAATGTGTGCTGCTGCCAGCTGGTGGGAGTTGATTTACAGTCCCTGGGTATATATAGTACCATTTACTTGGGACTTATAGGTAAATGGATTGTTCCTGCTGATTGAATACTATCTTTACCATGTGTATAGGAAAGGGCACAAGCACTTTGTCAGTGGTTAGCAGGGGGAAAGTGCACAGAGTCCTAATGCCCAAAAAACAAGTTCAGCAAAAATCAGGGAGTAAAGGCAAAATGTATGGGGGCATACCCCATCAATTATGTTAGGTCTAACAAAATCCCTGACATTCCCCCCCCCAACCTCCCGATAGTCATTGGTGCCAACCCTTTCGCAATCTGTTCCACTAAAAAGTTGATCATGCCCACTTGTCTCTCCTCAATCCCAGTCCTGAGTTGTCCCTCCACTTTGCATCCGATACCACAAACTCGGTCCACCCCATCATGTGAGACTTCCTTGTTTACTCTGCTATGGACATTGCAACTAGCTGCATAGCTCTCACCATCAGGTCTCCCACAGGTCCTGGGGCACCAGGATGCTCCTCTCGTCCACCCCAGGAACCAAACAATGGAACTTCAACCACTGTGAATGGGAACACGCGCTAGCCACCCCGTTGTCCAAACCTTCAATATTCCAGCTCTGAACAGAATATTCCACTCTAAGACCAACTCTTCAGAAGGTGTAAAAACATATTTATCCTACATTGTCATCCTGTTTATAGGGAGTCCATAACCCCTGACGAAAACTTCCCCATGAACCACCTCCCACCGTGTCAGGATGCCGCAGCTGCCATAGTTTCATAGATTCAGGTTTAACTGAAATAGTTCCACTTGCCAGCCACCCCTCTGTTCTCACCCCGCCTCTGCCAAATCCACGTTGGCCTTGTGTCCACGCACAGCTTTACGGGGTGGTTATTGTTGCACTTTGAGTAGATATGCTGAAGTCAGCATGGGAAGCAGCGACCGGCGCCTTTGTTAATATTCCTGCAGGCTCCTGCTGGCCCCAGTCTGGGCTCACCCCAATAAACCCTGTATGGCGCCCTTGAAACAGCATGGCGGGCGGCGCAAGCCACTCGCTCTATGGACTGAACGTGAGAGCGGGTCGATGTTGTAAATTGCAGCCAGAGTTTGTTACCGAGGATTCCCCACGATTTTGTTGGTAATTTGCATTTTTTCGCAACGGCACACTCTTCTCAGGGAACCTCTCCCATATTATATTTGTGAATATGGTGAAGAATGCCGTCAAAATCTCTATGTACACTAGTACCCTCAGAGGTTTGACCAGCTCTCTCTCTCTTCCGCCTTGGAGGCTTCTTTGCACCTAGTCTCCATGTGAAATACTTTAAAAATTCAACATATTCATTGACCCATATTTTTTATTTGGCGCTCGGCAGAAGAAAACCTTCTAAGGGGTCCGAAACTCACGTGTAAGGTAATTTCATCATCTTTTCAGTCTTTCCAGTCACTTTGTTCTTACCCCTAACCTCCTCACCTGTCATTTCCCCAGTGGATACTGCTTTCTGTGTCTCCCTGGAGAACGACATTCTTTACTCCTGCACAAAAATTCTTACCCACTGGCGTCACTTCACTTCCCCCACCTATGCCTGTTAGTCTTACGCCCCTCTAGCATTCCCCTCGTTCTACACCTCTGTCAAAGTTACCCACCCTTTCTGGGCTAAATATCTGTTCCTTGACTCGCATCACTCTCTCTGCATGTTGCGGAATCCCTTCTCACTGCTGCACACTCATCCCTCTTCAGTGGTCGAAGTGGGGAAAAAGTAGTAGGGGAACTGTGGACGTAGAATCAGGGGGTGGGAATAACTACAGCCTTCAATGTTGTGCTCTTGTGGTGTAGCCTGAGAGGGCCACAGACAAACATCTCATCAATTGGTCTCAACCACATGCCCATCGGCTGATGGCCACCTTGCCAATCCGAAGCTGACTACAAACACTTAGGGCATGATTACGATGTCAGTCGGAGTTTCCTCCGACTGACACTTTTGTTGAAACCGGACCAACCGACCTCCGGTCAGCAGCTCTGATCACCTGATTACAATGCGACCAAACACTGTTCATTCGCATACTTCCATTTATCTATGGGAGCTTGTGCTACGGCCGTAAACCGGCTGAAATACGGGCTCCCATAAAGAAATGGGCATGCGTGTAAAACCCTGCACCTGCCTGCCACACAGTGCAGGGATTTACAGGGAGGCACCCTAGGTAACCCCTCGGCCACCAACCATGGCCCGCGGAGGCAAGGGGGCCCCAAAGTTGCTTTCCGATAGCCTTTCTGTGTCACAAAGGCCAGCACAGAAAGTCTGTCAGAAACTGACATTGTAATTCCAATAGCGGAAACACCGTCCATAGGGGATTATGGTGAGGGTCCGGCCGGCCGGAAGACTCTGAGAGCCCGTCGGAACCACGTCGGAATGACTGGTCGGTTTATGCTCTGACCACAACATCGTAATTTGGGTGTCGGACCACAAACCATCTGTCGGTCGGAAAGCCTCCAACTGCGGCCAGAAAGCTTCTGACTAGCCATCGAAGGCTTTCCGACCGACATCGTAATTAGCACCTTAGTGTTAGTGGTCAGAGCCAGGCAGTCAGCAACTGCCAAAGCACTTGTCCCCCCATTCTTTTGCTGATGCACTGCTTGACTGAGGTGTACACACGCTCTGGTGCCTCTACCTGTATGCTACATGACACTGTATCGCTGCACTCCGGTCACTCCTGTGTAGTGGAAAAAGAAAGGGACCTTATTCTGTTGTAAGTGAAGGAAGCATACTTTTTATAGCCAGGTTTGCACTGTGGCTGTGGAATACACATTGAAACACTGAGGGGGGTGGTGGAAGGGTGTTCAGGAAAGCTTCCAGATAAGAGTCACAATGGAGACCAAATTCATATGCCCTAATTACCAAAATCTGCAAGTCCCTACACAGTGTCAACCTGAGTTACAATGCAGTTGCCTTCAGTTTGACTCAGACTTCTGCTCAACAAATTACTTTTTACAGCTTTGATCTCATTCCGACGTTTTCACACTAAATGTAATTATAACACTGCAGTGCAAAGTCATAATTACATTTAGGGTGAGACATGGTGAGTACAGAGGAAAAAAGTCAAATTCAACAAGAAAGAGGCACAGAAAATATGTGATTATCTGCTCTGCCACTACACCAAAGCCGCAGTACTTAGAATGCACTGGGAAGGGTAATGTTCATTAATATATGTCTTTTGTCGTGTATTTCAACATGAAACAGGAAAAGAGCATGCAAACACACTTATGAGATCGAGGTATGCAAAGTGTACAAACCTTCTGGAGTCAGGGTTACTGCAGCACATACCACACAATAGCAGCTAGAGTTTGTGACTGATATAAAAGGCTGCACTGAATTGGTGTGTTTGTCGGTGAAGAAATTTATTTTTTAACTCTCTCCATCGTAATCAAAAGTGGATCATTTATGTATTTTTTTTTATTTCTGCTGTTCAAATCATGCTCAAATGCAATACTTACTTCCTAAGATATTCCTTTATCATGTAATGTGATTTACTGAGGAGCCAACGAGATTGGGGGGCATATGTACAAGGAGTCAACACCGCCTTAGCGTCACTTTTTGGATGGTTTTGCAGCAAGATTTTTATCGCCTTATGTATAAGCTGCCGCTAACCCCTGTTAGCTGCAGTTTTCCGATGCAATCAACCATTATAAAGATGGCCACTTCTGTTAGAGATAATGACATGCAAGGGAGGTGGTTCCGTGCAAAAATGGCCACTAACCCCACTTCGCGATATTTACAAGGGAATTCCTGAACTTCGGAGGACCCAAAAAAAGTCGCTAACTGCAGTTAGACGCAGTTTTTTAAGACCAGAAAATAGCTGGTCTTAAAAATTGAGATAACATTTCGGGCCTCTTTTCAGTAGGTTTTGGTGCTGGACAGCGCTGCAAATAATGTTGCTGCACAGCCCTGCGACAAAACTACAGGGCAGGACTGCGCACCATCAATAAGATAGTGTGCATTCCTGGGCCTCACTCATGAAAGTGTTGCAGCAATGTGACAAGACAGCTTTGCAACACTTTTCACTACTCCTTCTTGCGACACCACAGATGCGCTATATTCACTGGACAGTGCTCCATGACGCAAGTAATGACAGACACGTCTGGATTCCTGACGTATCTGTGTGCGCTAAAGTCACGCATTGCTGCAATCATGTCACAACCATGACGCAACTCTAGCAATGCTTGGGGCCAGCCTATCCCTGTGGCACTGTGTCACCCTTACGCCTGCCATCATGCAGGCATAAGGCACTGATGCAGTGCCGTTATTGAGGGGTGCCCAGGTGACGGCGCAGTTGGAGATCCATCGGTGGCGGTTGCGCGCTGCGGTGTCATTGTCTGTAAGCGTTGGAGGAGTGGTGGTGCTGAGGGAGTTGACTAGATGTTCTTCGGTGGCCTTGATCCAGCTGCAAGGGGGGGCGATGATGGCGGTGGTGTACGGTGGGCATAGTGAAGACGTGATGTATACAATGATGGTCCATCCAGGAGAGTTTGGTGGTGTAGCTGTAGTTGAAGTTGCTGCTGGCGGAGGAGACGTGCTCGACCGTGTGTCCTGCTATGTGGCTTGCTGCCGTGACTAGCTGCTTGAGTCTGATGTTGGGGAGCTTCCCCAGGAGGGGGTGGTGCTCTGGTCACTGGGGTTGTCCAGGTGCAACTTGAGTTCACCGAGAAGGATGTTGTCGGTTGAAGGGAGAGCCTGGGGTGCAATGAGGTCTATAATGGTATTGGAGAATAGCGCTCCATGGCACGGGGGCATGCAGATGAGGGTGTCGCAGAGGATGGGCTTGGGGTTGGTCCGGTTCTGGAAGTTGAGGTGTTCCATGGACATGGTCACCATGGTCACCGTTAGGTCATTAGAGTGCATGCCCAGTCGGATTGTGCTTCTGTAGGTGATGGCAATGCCTCCTCCTGGACGGTCGTGGTGGTCCTTGCGGGTGAGTCAGTAGCCGTCAGTAATGGCAAGGGCGATGTCCAGCCCAGAGCAGAGGTTGGTCCTGGCAGGCGATGTGCCATACAGGGTGGATGGCAAGGAGGGTGCTGGCGTCGTATCGGTGGAGTGTCCGAGAGGAAGGGTCTTGCCTTTGGCAAGGGAGACATCCATTAGAATGCAGGCATTACATCGTAATGCCCTTACATTGCTACTCCAACAACGCAGGTGCCTTTCATATCGCATTCCATTACAACGCATTGTGAGGTTAGTAATGGGGTATTTTTAAGTTTTAGGGTGGGAATGGGTTTCCTGTGTCAGAGATGAAATTTGGGGTGTATTATGGAGTAAAATGTAAAATTTGGGGGTGTTTCGGGGTCAATTATGAAAATTGGGGTGTGCATTTGGGTAAAATATTATTTTTTAGGGTGTGTTTTGGGGGCTCAAAGATGAATTTTAGGGTCCAGTGTTTGCTTTAGGGTGCTAGGGTTAGTTTTAGGGTTGAACTCTCTGAAGTGGGAATAGTAATTTTTACATCACCGCTATCCAACACCTTCCCTACTGTTGCAATATGCCTAGTATTAGTATGCATTGTAATTAAATGTGATGTAATGGTATGTGTCGTAACTTCATATATACCTTTGGCACACCAGTGGTATGCTTACTGCGCATGGCCGCACAGCGGCCGCCATTGAGAGGTGCTGCGGGGGGGGGGGGGGCTGGACAGCTGGGAGGTCCAGTAAGGCATCCAGGCTCTAGATGCAGGTCCAGCAAGGCATCCAAGCTCCAGGCACTGGTCCTGCGAGGCATCCAGGCTCTCATCCTGGATGTTGGATGGCTTGAGGGGGTTGTTGATGTGTGCTGCACTTGGCGCTGGCTGCTCCATTCTGCATTTTATTGTTTTTTTGCCTCTTTTCTATTGGAGGTCGACTGATAGGCTATTTATTCCAATAGAGGCAAAAAAACTCATGTTGGGCTGAATACCGTGTGTTTTTTTGCAGCTAATGGGCCTTTCGTTAGTTTTCGCCCGCTAATGCTGGAATTCCTATCGCCATCACGCTAATGTTAGCGGCAGTTTCCACCGCTGATCCCTGAAGCTATCGCCATGTAGCGACGTCTTGTACATTTGTCGTTAACAAGGCGATAGTTTTCAACGGTACACAGCGGTAGGAAAACTGCCGCTAACTAGCATTAGCGGTAGCTTTCGCCAGTCCTTGCACATATGGCCCTGGGTATCTAGAACCCCGCACTAAGGGCACTGTCAATGTGTCTAACTGAATCAGAAAACTGGTTGTACTGTAACTATTCCACAAACCACTGAGCCCTATGTGAGCGAGACGTGTTTCAGATAACAATCAACTCCATGAGGCTTTACAAGGATAAATAGTGGTGCACCCAATCCTTCTTTCAATAAAGAATAAAACACTTTAGAACACTAGTAAACGAAGGATACATTTGAAAGATTTATTGTAAATCAAATCCTATTCTGGTGCACAAGATATGAATTCAAAATGGCAGCAGCAATGTTCACCAAACGTGGAAATAGGGGCAACCACTCCAACATGGCTGTTTTCCAAATCTATTTCAATCCTACCCTCAGTCTGATACTTTGCTACTCTTTTTTTAGCATAAGAAAATAAAACCTATTTCAAGTTTCAGAGATGGTAGACACTCACATTCTGGTATGAACAATAGAGTTTTATGTTCAATAAAATAGCAAGGTCTGTTACTCTTGTCTCAAAAAAGCCGGATGCACTGATGCACTTATAAGTCAACAAGCGAAGGCTAAGTGCCTCCCATCCTGGTAGCCTTCAATTAGGGCCAGAGATATGATTCTGTATGGTCTATTTATGTGTCACCTGGCACGAAAATTCTTCTCTACCCTTCACTCTCTGTACTTAACTGTTATAGCAATCTCTTTGTTGTTAGAAAATCTTAGCGAAAACAGTTGACAGTAGACAGTCAATGGGCTGATGCACTTTCTAACATTTTCAAGACTGTGTTCTTTTAAATAACAGTACAAAAATTACACTGAGACCCTCATTACGATGTTGGACGCATGCTGTTTCAGTGATGGAACCACCAGACCATAGGTAGGCGGTTCCGAACACTTAATTAGGATGCAACCGCGGTTTCAAACTTCCTTTTTTCAATGGGAGCTTGTGCGACGGTGCATGCCACAGGGTGCAGGGATGTGAAGGGGCAATGCTACAACTGGAGGTCCAGAGGGAAATGGGTCCTGCTAGGGGCCCCCAAAGTCACTTTCTGACAGCGTTCCATGTCAGAAAGGTCGGCTAAGTACTGCGGTCGGAAAGTGCCATCTTAATCGCGACGGCAGAAACGCCGTCCGTTGGGGATTGTGAGGCCCTTCTGACTGGCCGACAGGCTCCTTGAACCTGTCTGAAGCCAGTCGGAATAACTGGACAGTTTAAACTCAGACCGCCGTCTTTGTAAGACGGCAGTCAGAGTTTAAACCTTTTTATTATTTTCGTTCAACAAGACTGTGTTCTTTTAAATAACAATAAAAAAATAACACTGAAGCCCTCATTACGATGTCGGGCAGATGCTGTTTCAGTGAGGGAACTGCCCAACCATAGGTCGGCATTTCTAAACACCTAATTTGGAAGCGACTGCACATGGTGCATTCGCAAATTCCATTTTTCAGTGCGAGGTTATGCAGCGGGCCAAAGCCGCAGGCAGCACAAGTTCCATTGAAATGTTTTTGTTTTTACACAACCCTACACCGTGTGAAGGGGCATGACCACGACCGAAGGGCCAGGGGGGAAGGGGCCCTGCTAGGAACCCCCAAAGGCACTTTCTGACAGCGTTCCATGTCGGAAAGGCTGACATGGAACTGCTGTTGGAAAGTGGCATCATAACCCTAACAGTGGAAACGCCATCTGTTAGGGATTATAAGGCCCTTCTGACTGGCCGATGGGTTTCTTAAGCCGATCAGAACCCAGTTGGATTAACTGGCCAGTTTAAACTCCGACCACTGTCTTTGTAAGACGGCGGTTGGGGTATAAACCTAAGATGTCAGTTTGGTCAGAAGCTTTCTGAGCGACATCCAAATCAGGCCCTATCTTGTCAACTTTCTTGAAACTCTTAGAAATTATTAACAAGCTAATGTAAAGTGAAGCAGTCAGCATTTAGATAAAAGATTGTGACTATGTTCCTGTAAGCTTGATTATCATATTGCAAACATTTGATAATATAAACTAAACATGCATCATATTAATCACACATATTCACTCTTTAATTGATTTACTGACATATGTAACTCAAGCAGGGAAAAACACCCAGAATACAAAAGACATACTACCCATAACCCTGTGATGTTTTGATTTGCCTATAGAAACAAGATGTATTTTACATGAATGTCATCATGATGCAAATTGCTGATTTTGAAACCTTCCAAATTTTATCTTCTTTTGGATTGCAAAATGTTGGCAGTATGGCTTGTGCGTGTATGTGCGTGTAGACAAGTGTGTGAGTTTGTGTGTGTGCACGTTGTGCATGTTTGGTAACAGGCAGGGTCTTCGTCTATACAGTGCTCTGAGCAGCATTGCAGGGCCCACCTACATATTGAGAAAAACCCCTGCTGGCCGCCTTGTGTAACACCTTGAATGCAAAAGTGTGTGGTAGAGCTGCTGACAAAACAGCCTGAACTGTGTTCAGGGGAGAACCGTGAGGTGGGTGAGACAAGGGCCAAATTTAGGCAAAACCTATAGTTTATTACGTAGGTTTTTCAGAAGGACAATTCCCTCTGGTATGGAAAACTTATGGATGCTAATGATATAGAACTGCTTCCGCAACATGCAGTTTGGACCCAGTCTTCCCTTGATTCGATCGCAGTAGACCTTTATGAACCCTCTTTGAAACTTCTGTATAAATATGTTAAACCGGCCAGCTTAAAAAAGAATCCCTTCTATGTGGTAAATAGACTCTATTATACACCTGCTAAAATTGCTAGGTGTGCCCCCTCATCCTCCCCCAAATGTCCAAGATGCAATGCCCCGAGTGCCAATGATATACACATCTTCTTTGAGTGCCCTGTCCTTAGAAGATATTGGAGAGAAGTGGGAGATGCCCTCTGTGACATTTTTAACTTTAACATCAGGATGAATATCTCTTTGGGAATTTTTGGAGGAGATTGAATACCTGGGAATAACTTATCGCAGTTACAGAGGGGACTGCTGTTAAACCTGTTACTATTAGCCCGACGTGAGATATGCATGAAGTGGAAAGATCCGGGCCCTCCTAGGGGTGAGGACTGGCTCAAGGCTGCATTCGCTATGGCTCGTTTGGATCGGGGAGGAGGCTGGGAAAGTGTGATGAACATCTGGCAACCCCTATTGTCCTGGGGCCTGAACTTGAGATTGATATAACTTGTACCTGGTGTGCCCCCCCCCCCTCCCCTCTCTGTTTTATGATTACACCAAGCCTACATCAATGGGGCTGGGATGGTCAGACCTAAGCGAAAAGAGTGGCCTGAGGGTGCATAGAACAGAATGACGGCCTCCTCTGTTAATGCTTATTGGTGAGATGAGGATAAAATTGTTTTTTTTTAAAAAAGAAGGATAATGCACAGAAAACATTTGAGACATTCATATAAATATCTAATTCCTGAGCCTTGAGTCACGGCTGAAAGGTACCACCCCTGTCATTCAGTCATGAGTATCCATAATCTTCAGTTTCTTGAGTGTCAAGAGCTTGTTGCCTGACATCCTTTCTTGACCCTAAGTCTGTGTAAATCATGAGGTTGGTGTTTAGATGTATTTTAACGGTTGCTCACTGTATGATGTACTGAATGCCCGGCTGCTGTTTTAACTTCCTGAAATATGTTATAAGGCAGTCACATGCTTGAAGGGTGCTCTAAGAAAAACACAAAAATATGCTTGAATTTCCATCTTTGAGGGAATTTTCAAACATTGCTGTTCAGAGAGGCCTTCTTGAAAATTTCCAGTTTCACCCAAGTCACATGGAAATTAATGAGTTTGAATCTTTTGTGTGCAAATTGCCATGTAGAGTTCTGACTTCACCCTGCGTTCAGATGTAAGACAGCCATGTCATGTGAGCTGTCCTATAGGAGTGGTCTGCAGAGGGCCAGAAAGTACATTTCAACAGCAATATAAACACCAACTACTAGTGCCTACTAATCCATCACCCACAATGTTAGGAGTCAGAGATTTCAACACTCCAGGAATGCGTGTACCCCAGCCTTTGTGCACCCCCAAACTGGACCATTAAAGTAGTGGAATATTTCATGTTTACTCTTTCAGATCACCCCTTAAAAGCCTCTGGACATTTAGCCAATGTAAGTGAAAAGTGGGCTTTAAAGCTAACCAGTTTCCCAAATTTCTTTCAGAACCCCCTCCACCCCTGAACACCACTTGAAGAAGGAGGACTAACTCGCTTTTCTCACTGCAATACGTTTTGGGGCATTTTCTATTAGTGGGCAGCGCCAGTGGAGGAAGTAAGAAATACAAGTGGAGAAACTAGGAAGTGGCCTCTAAGAAAAATGTGAGTCTCCTACCAATCAAGCACAGGGCAGTATATTTGCTGGAGAAAAGCAGATCTCCAATGTGAAAGCATTTAAAGAAAATTACATTCAACTCACATATTTACAATTAGGCTCCTGTCTAACATTGTGGACACCTTTCATGTATGTATTTATGTGTAATATGTGTAAGGAAAGCCTAGAGGAAAGGCAACGGTGCACTGTTCAGGGTCAATGGCAATAAAACCGTCAATGAGTGATAGGAGGAGAAGCAGGGTTCTGCCGGTGGAAATGGCCTGTGACTTCATTGTGATGTCGTTTGTGTAGTGTTCACATTACAGAATGTTATGAGTCTTCTGGGGTTCCAGGTTCTACTCTGGACAGGCGGTTAGATTTTCTATGTACTGCCTGGAAGTGGTTGTCTAAGCTGTTCTCTCCCAGATTGAATAAAAACACGTGAAAACCTCATCTGGCTTCTCCTCAACTCACTTCAGTTTGCTATCAAGAGGTGTGGCTTAAGTTGTTCTTAAATTAGAGCAGGGGTGGGGTGATTCTGATGGATACAGGATGTCCTTCCAAACTCTAAAAATAGATAAAAAGGTAAACAAACACAAAGAACACAGAAAGGTTTTTCCAAAATTATCAACAATAACATAGCGCTTAAAGTGGTAGAAATGGTTGTTCACAGGTCGCCTCATGCCCAAAGGGGAAACTGAAAGGGGCGGGAAACAAAACCAAGGCCATACATCCCTTCAAAAGGATCTCCTGTTCCATCACAATAAATGGTGGATTCTGCTTATACTGGAAAAGGAAGCTGCACGATTTCAGGACTTAATGGAGTGGAAGATTGGTTTATAATTCTTCAGCTAACCCAATAAAAGATTATTATACTGTAATGGCATGTGTCAAGTACCAGATGCTCAGAGTTTCTCATCCTGTTCAGCAGTGGCTTTGAGCAATGGGCCCAGGCCTTGGGTCGTACAGGCATTTTATTCCACAGGGAATTTTCCCTGTGGGCTGGAGCTCCTTGAAGGCAGTTTTTAGGCGCAGAGGCGGCTCCTGATACTTCTGTCACTTTCCCCAGCCCCCTGAGGTAAAGTGCAGGAGGCAGAGGAAGGGTTCAAGAGAGAGAGAGAGAGAGAGAGAGCGAGAGAGAGAGAGATCAAAAAGTAAGAGAAGAGAAGGAGTGGGACTGGGAACCCGAAGCAGCTCTGGCAATTTTGTCAACCCCCCCCCCGCCCCCCTTGTAGGGGGGGCACGTTAAAGCACTGCTGCTTAAAAAAACTAGCCCCAGAACTGCTGTTTTTGTTACTGGAGGCTGCAGCATCGCTGCAAAACCGGCTTATGGTAACAAAACCGGCCCCCACCGCTCCAGAACCGCCGCCCAGTCTTTCAGCCTCCTGTGCAAATGCCCAATGCCCATAACCGCAAGTCCAGCCTTGAAGGAAAGAGCGAAAAAGGATGGATGCAAAGCGAGAGCTTAAGCGATGAGATGAAGGGAGAGGGGCTGGTTTGAGTATTTGTGTCGGGGCTGCTTGGATCCCCAGTCCTGCTCTGACTGGGCCTAAAGTGCTGGAAAGAGAACACATTATATAACAGTGTGTTTGAAATTCTGGGGCGGGAGAGCTGCAGAGGTTTTCTGCACAGGGCTGCTAGACTGATTTAAACAGCTAGAGACAAACACTACAACATTGACAGACACGCCCAGCCTGCCTGTTTATTTTCCCTGGCATTTCCTTGGTGGGCCAGACCCAGCACAGGCCAGTTTCTGAAGACAGATGGCCTCTGCTGGTGCCTCTGTCACTTCCTCCATCTCCCCCGGGTAGTTAGAGCAGGTACAGCAGGTCATATAGATGAGTGAAAGGAGAGCGAAAAGGAGAGCGATGAATGATAGAAGAGGAAGGGAGTGGGGCAGGTATGAAATGTATGCTTGGGCTGCTTTTAGGGGCAGATTTACAAGCCCCTTGCGCCACATTTGTGTCACTTTTCCCATGTTAAAAGTGACGCAAAAGTGGCGCAAGGGGCTTGTAAATATGCCCCTTAGTTTCCAGTCAAGGGTGCTAACAGGTAGAATCAGTCTGTATCACTCAGTGCCGTTTAAACAACATTGGGGCAGATTTACAAGCCCCTTGCGCCACTTTTGTGTCACTTTTCCCATGTTAAAAGTGACGCAAAAGTGGCGCAAGGGGCTTGTAAATATGCCCCTTAGTTTCCAGTCAAGGGTGCTAACAGGTAGAATCAGTCTGTATCACTCAGTGCCGTTTAAACAACATTGGGGCAGATTTACAAGCCCCTTGCGCCACTTTTGTGTCACTTTTCCCATGTTAAAAGTGACGCAAAAGTGGCGCAAGGGGCTTGTAAATATGCCCCTTAGTTTCCAGTCAAGGGTGCTAACAGGTAGAATCAGTCTGTATCACTCAGTGCCGTTTAAACAACATTGGGGCAGATTTACAAGCCCCTTGCACCTCAATTACGCCGCCGTTGCGTCCCTTTTTTGTGACGCAGCGG
Organism: Triturus cristatus; assembly: GCF_964204655.1. Taxonomy (NCBI): domain Eukaryota; kingdom Metazoa; phylum Chordata; class Amphibia; order Caudata; family Salamandridae; genus Triturus; species Triturus cristatus. Next base: position 602,146,743 of record NC_140594.1, read on the forward strand.
CGGCGCAAATCCTGCGTCATGGTGCGGGGTACTTACAACGTGACGCATCTGGGAGATGCGTCACATTGCAAAGCCCTGCGCCACATGTAGGCGTCCCTGCGCAGGAGGGGGGCGTTCTGGCGCAGGAACGCCTCCTAAAAGTGGCTGAGTGAAATCTACAAGATTTCACTCAGTCACTTTTAGGCCCATGCTGCGTCAAAACCCTGCGCCTGCCTGAAGCAGGCGTAAGGATTGACTCAGCATTAACAAGATAGGACCCCCCAGACCATTGCTGGAGCTGCGTCGCGCTTGCAACGCAACTCCAGCAATGCGCCACTTTTACAGCACAGATGCGTCACGCATCTGTGCAGTTTTTGCCCCATGGTGCGCCGCATTGTAAATGCGGCTCATCCATGGTGGCAGAGCTGTGGCGCACAATAACTGGCGCATCCCTGCTGATATGCAGGGATGCGCCAGTTATTGTAAATATGCCCCTTTGTTTTTAAGTGTAATGGTTTTAAATAGCTAGGCAGCGTAGTAATAAATGAAGTTTGAATTTGAATACCTTGATGAAACAAAACCCGCTGTAGTTCTTGTTTCCACAGTGCTCTCGCTAAAGGTCTTCTTTTCTTGAGGACACATAATTGCTTGGTGATTGGAGGAAACACACACTGGCTTACCTGGGCGAGTCACTTTTGTGAGCGTACGTCCCCCCTCCACTTCCGGACCTCACCCACACTGCAGGAGTTCAGACACGGACTAAAGACCTGGCTGTTTGACTAACAGTGGCCAGCAGCAGCCCCCCCCCCCCCCCCTACAGCGCCTAGATACCCTACCCTCACGGGTGATAAGCAGCGATTTACAACTCCTGATTGAGGTGGATGGATGACTGTAGGGAACAGCTAAGCATGCAGACCTTTGGAACTCCACTCGAAAATGTGTTGGCGGCTGGAATGAGGGGCGTAATGATTGGAAGGACCTCCAAAAGACATGCACTACATCAAACACAAAAAGAAATCTACTGCACCACTACAGCCCCTACCGCGGCTGTGCAATACCTCTTCTGCTGCTGGGTCTTTCTTTAATTTCAGCTCGCTAGGTGAATGCATCCGTTGAATATTTCTAATTCTAACCAGCTGCTTTCAATCCCTGAAGGGTTAATTTTATTATTTAGGGTAGGAGCTGTGAACTAGCGACTAACCCACTCTGCCAAACATGAAATCCCTTTCTTAGCAAGAGGCTAATTCAGAGTTTAGCAGAGCAGAATCATTGCCTTGAAATGGCAATGTTCCAACCTTGCCACACCCGTGTTTTCCCTCTCTATCTAGAGGCAAGGGAAGCACTGGGCGGTATATTTACAAGAAAATGTGGGAGCACGGTGTTATGCCAAATTTGGCAACACCGCGCTCCGACATTATCAAAATTCAGGGAAGCGCGGTATTTACATAAATACAGGGCATCCCTGCATTTTCCCCAGCGCTGGCACTAAAATTTTTTGCCTAGCACCAGCGGAGGCACCCGTGCGCCATGTTGCAAGGGTGCCAGCCCTGCAGGAACAATTGTTTATGAGCAGGGAGGGACACCTTCCTGCACATGAACAATCAAAAATTGTGATTTTCTCTTTCTATGTGGTTGCAGAATGCAGCACACATAGAAAGAGCTAAAAACAAGGAGAAATTAATAATTTCTCCTCGTATCACCATTCCAAGACTAGATTTTACCTGGCCTTAGTTTTTGGCACTGCCCCAGCCTTGTAAATCTGAGGCAGCATCAAAAAGCAATGGGTTTTGCGGTGGAACACCTACTTCAACACCCAATGCCCGCGTGTTTGTCACAGCAGACTGCGGCGGAAAGGGGCATATTTACAAGGCATATTAAGTGGCTTAGCGCCACCTTGTAAATATGGGGGATGGCGCAACACCCCCGGAGTGTCAGAAGAAGTGATGTTCCAGTGGTGTTACGTGCTTGTAAATATGCCCCAGCGTTTCTGAGAGCGAAGTGGAAAGCTTTCTCCTGAGAGCCTGTTGGCCACAGAGCCATCAGGTCACAGTGATGTTGAGTCGCACTATTTAGTAAGCAGTGCCTTTTACTAGATTTATCTGCCTGGAACAATCATGAGAGCAGGAAGGTCCCAGGAAGGGGAAGTTTTGGTGTCACTGATATTGTGGTCTTCAATGGAGATCTCCTGCTTTAGGAGTTTATTCTTGAAGCACAAAAACTTGACAGAGCCAGTGCTTCAAACATGCACCCATTCTGGAAAGTTCCACTGCCACTGAAGCCAGCCTGATCACCACCCGATGCAGGATATGTCAAAATATGGGAAGCCGTTCTCTTCAAGGGAAGCAGAGGCCATAGCCTCCACTGACCTGACGAATCAGCAGGCCACCCACTATATAATAAACATGGCCCTAACGTTTTAATTGGATAAAGAACCCTGGAATTTAAAGTCAGATTTGGCCCATGACAACTGTGATTTTGGCCAAATCTTCTAATCAACTTGTTCCATAAACTGTAAAGAGGTGTAATGGACATGCATGCAAGTTACAACTGTTTAGTGTTTTTTCTAGTTTTGTCACAATTGTGTGACCCTATCCCCTTCCTATCACATCCTAACTTCTGTATTATGGCCTCATACAGACCTCAGGCAGTACCTGATGTTTTAAGATGCTTGTGCTACAGTAAGGTTTTGGTTCTGCTCCTTGGGGCTACTTATTTACTATGCAAAATATCTGAAATACAAATAAATAGGTATTTTCCTTTTACAAAGTCGATACATACAATCAACAATAATGACTTGTGTATTAATGGGACCTTTTATTGAAACCGCAAGAGTTAACTCAATGTTACAGGTGTGTGGAATTTGTGTAATTAGCTTTCATGTAATTAGACTAAATTTCAGAGAAATTATGCAAAATTACGCATAATTTTGCATTTAGCTGTTAAAAAAAACTAGCACCATAAACACAAGTGGCGTAATCAACAGCTGCTTGCTTTTTGCAGGAATGCAATCTAATTACACAACATAATTTAATGGCGTAATTTGGAGGGTTCCCCATAACAAACGTAACTTGAAATTCCAGAAGTTACACAAATTATGCTTGTGTAATTAAAAATTCGCTCGGGCCTACCCAATGTGGGCTATGCACACAGGAGTTTATTTACAAGGAGCTTGCGCCGCCAATGCATCAAAACCTATGATTTATTGGCAGCGCTGTCAGTACTCCATATTTACAAGGTGATGAATCTATGAGGATGCGTCACTTTTAGAAGTCCTGCATCAAAAAGATCCTGCATCGCAACTGCTTGTGTCATGTAAGGGTTAAAATATGCGGGGTAGGCATTTCATCGTAATTTCTACCATAGAACAGATGCATGGATATTTATGAGATTTTACCAAAGTGACTCATCGCCGGCTTGAGTTGCACAGAGGTCCACTAGCATCAAATATTATGTGTCTGGTAAACCCACATGTAAGAAATGACGCATTGACATTGGTACATAAAGAGAAGTCAGACAGAACAACTACAACTACACCATGGAGGTACTAATTTTGCAGCTGGGAGTTTCAAGGAGATAATCACCACCAACATCCTCACCCCAACCACCCTCCCCTCCTCACCACCACAAAGGCAATGCAGGAGAAGGGAACTTGTTTATCGCCTGCAAACTTCCAAACTTGGACTCAGGGAGGATAAGGTCATCACATATTAATTGCTGAGGAGGGAGTTCATTGTACAGCTGCTACAACAGATTGTGCCAAGGCTGCAGCCAACAGCTGCCAGGTCTACCAACATCCCTCCACAGTTCAAGCTCATAACCGTACTACACATGCCGACATCCGGGTCCTTCCAGACAACAGCTGTGCGAGTGGCCGAATTCTCCCAGCCATCTTTCTCCTCATTCCTTCCCTCTGTTCAGGATGGCATCATCAGTCTGACCCCCCCCCCCCCCCACATCTCCTCTTCCCTAATACTCACAAACTACAACTGGAGAGAAAACAAAGGTTTTATGCCGTCACTGGGTTCCCACACGTGCTGAGTGCCAGGGACTGCACACATCAGCAACTGTTTCCCCCTGCTGCAACATCCCATCACTTCCAGAATAAGAAACACTCCCGCTCCATCAAGATGCAGGCCATTGTCGACAATTGCGGGTTGGCTACAAATGTATTGGCCTAATACCCCGGCAGTGTGCATGATGCATACATATTCCAGAACTCTAGAATAAATGACTTCTTCCAGGATGGTTGCCAAGGGAATGGGCTACTTGTAGGAAAGGAAAACTCAAGTACCTAAAAGACCCATTAACAGTTAGAAATGAATGCCACGATACCCATCTTTGTGCCTGTCATAGTAGATAGGGATATACGTATGAGGGATGTGCCTAATACAAGCACAATGCATCATGGTACATGTGTAATATAAACCCCCAAGTCATACATGTTGAGACACGCAAAGCCACTTTGCCATTGAATGGTGCAAAGGTGCAGAGCAATGCATTGCTGGCCAAAATGCTGTGTAGCACCTCTGTGCACAAGGGAGGTGTTTCATGGGCAATTTGGGGGTGTTGCCATACCACTTCCATGGTTCATCAGGCATGTCTTGTATCCCACCCCAGGGAAATTGTACAATGTGACAAATCAAGTAGCCTGCCCAGGTGATGTGTAACAGTAAAAAAAAATGAAGTCATCCAATTTACTCCCATTCCCTATGTTTGCTGTGTTCTGTGTCACACATACATGGAGGGTATGCACCCTGTGCAAGAAGGTGCAACCTCATATACAAACACAATCATGCAATGCAGGGCCTGACCTCTCGTTGTGCAATTGTGAATGTGTATCTGCTAGGCAACTTATGTGCAAGTGTAATCTGAATCAACAGGAATATACTGCCCTTTCTCAGTGATCACAGGCAGTGAAGAAAGGTGCCTTGCTGCACTGTAGAGTGCCACTTTGAAATGATCAGGGTCCATGTGTCATGTGCATATAGTGGGAACAATGCCATTCAATGATTACACTTTGGCATGCACCTATTAATCTGGCAATGGAAGTAGTGACATTATGCCACTCAGTTGCAATGTGTCTGTTCATCCTGTATGGATCGATGGAACAACATCAACTGCACTGGCTAACAATTTACACTTTAAGGCTTGTTCCAATGTCACGTAGCCCACAACTGACATCTGTGGTTTACCATGGACATATGCATGTGTCAGGGTAAGGCATGTCTGTTATGTCACTACCTACCTAGGAAGGACCAACCAGCTAAATATCTGAGCTCATAACATAGTGGGCAGGAGCATCTCCAAATAGCCAGAACAGAAAGCTACAGGATCAACATGACTGTTAGGATGTAGAAGTGTTTGATGTATCAGCTCATGCTCAGCATTTTCTATTTAATAGAGTAATGGAAAAGACATGTGTAAACCTATGACCACCTGTATGAGTAACCCATACTTTGAAAATAATTACGAGAATATGCATGGCAATGTCACTACACATAACACACATGGACTGGAATGCATCTGTAACACTAAGCAAAAGCCTTTACAGTTATGTTATGTTATGATATGTTACTGGGTATTTGTTAAGCGCGCGGCTACTCCCAGGAGTGTCCCGGCGCTGACCGCAAGACCTGTAACACAAGCCAGAAAGCTAGCTGAAAAAAAATGCCCCAGAAGATGTTAAAACAGCAAAGTCTTCAGTTTGCGGCGAAAGCATAAAAGATCTTTTTCCTGGTGCAGATTAACAGGGAGTTTATTCCATAAAGACGAAGCCAAAACCTGAAAAGAGCGGCCGCCCTGTCGTGAAAGGTGACACCTAGGCGTACGGAGCAAGTGTGCGGAGGAAGACCGTAGCAAACGTGAAGGCACGTAGTGAAGACAGCGGGCTCTTAGATAGGGTGCACCGATATTATGAAAGGCCTTAAAAGCAAGAACCAAAGCCTTAAAGTGAATTCTTTTGCGGAGAGGCAGCCAATGGAGTGTTCTCAGAAGAGGGGAGGTGTGTGTGCATCGATCAGCAAGAAAGATCGCTCGTGCAGCAGCATTTTTAGGCCCCTGAAGGCGGTTAAGAAGAAATTCCGGTATACCCAGATAAAGGACATTGACATAGTCAAGTCGAGACAGGATCAAAGCCTGTACCACTGTCCTTCTGTGGGGTTGAGAAAGCAGGGGAAGAAAATTCCGTAACATTCTGAGCAAAGCAAAGCAAGTGCCTACCACAGATTGTACCTGGGTGCTCATAGAGAGTTTACTGTCTAGTTTAACCCCAAGATTCTTTACAATAGTAGCCATATTAGTGGGCGGAAGCATGTTAGATGGCCACCAGTCACGCCAATTTTCATCTGGTGGACCGCCAAAAAAGATCATTTCAGATTTATCTGAATTACATTTCAGGTGGTTGGTATTGAGCCAACTGAAAACTGCTGAAAGGCAGAGCTTGATCTTGTTACCGTCCAGGACTTCATCTCTGGCACATGTAAATAGTAATTAAGTATCGTCTGCATACGAGACGATTTTGGCATCGAAAGATTCCGCCAATGTTGCCAGGGGTGCCACAAACACATTAAAAAGGGTGGGGCTCAAGATGGAGCCCTGAGGGACTCCAACATTCATGGCTTCAATGTGAGCCTCAAAAGGGGGGGACCAGACAGTTTGTTGTCTATTAGTGAGATAAGACCGAAACCACTGCAAGGCAAGGTACCCGATACCGCACCTCCATAGACGCTCCAGAAGAAGGTCATGGGGTACGGTATCGAATGCTGCCGATAAGTCAAGAAGGACCAACACTGCTCGACCGCCCCCGTCCAAAGTAACTTTGATTAGTTCAGAGACCTCAAGGAGAGCAGTTTCAGTGCTAAAGTTAGCACGAAAACCAGACTGGCTAGAATGTAAGATGTTATTGGATTCTAGGAAATCTCCGAGGATGTTATTGACATACTTCTCCAAGGTTTTGGATAAGGCGGGGAGCACTGAAATAGGTCTATAATTACTCGCTATCAGGGGGTCAGCGGAGGATTTTTTCAGCAAAGGGAGAATTTTACCCAGCTTCCATTGCTCCGGAACAGTCCCCGTAGACAGCGAGAGATTTAATAAATTGTTGACGGCATGGTTAATTATCTCAGCAATAGATGCCAGAATTTTCGCCGGACAGGGATCGATCGGGGAACCGGATTTCAGGGCACGGAGAAGATGTAAAGATTTCTCCATAGGGATGGCGGGAAAGTGTGTTAAATGATTGGGAATAGGGGGAGGTTGTTCGAGCAGCCCATCCAGCTCTGAAACTTGATTAAGGCTTGATGAGTCGAAATAGGCTTGTATAGTCGAAATTTTGTTAAAAAAAAATGCAGCAATAGCATCAGTCCAAGCCTTGGTAGGGGAAAAAGGGTTTTTTATGACATTTGGGGAGGTAAAATCTTTCACTACTTTAAAAAGTTCGGCACATTTGTTACCAGTAAGCTCAATTTTATGGTTCAGATAACAAGTTTTAGCTAAGCGAATGTTGCAGTGATAGGTTTTTAATGCATTTTTATAAATTTGCTTAGCACAAACGTCATAACCCTGTCGCCATGACCTTTCAAGATGTTTACAGTGGCTTTTGATTTTCCTAAGGTCAGCCGTAAACCATGGTGCAGTAGGTCTTCCTCTATTGGCAGCACGGCTTTGAAGAGGGGCCAAATTATTGACACAGAATTCGAGCCAATTATCAAAAGAAGATACACCAGCAGCCAGGTTGTCATTAAGTGAGAGGGGATGAAGTTTCAAAAAAGTTTCAACGGCCGCAGGGGTCATAGAGTTAAAAGATCTGAAACTATTAGTGCGTGATGTATAAGTCTTGGCTGCTGTAGCAGACGAATCATCAATGCTAAAAGGCAGTAGAAAATGATCAGACCAAACTACAGGGGAAGGAGAAGCCATTGCAATAGGTTTGTTGGAGAAAACTTGGTCTAATATGTGACCCTTGTCGTGTGTAGGGTGTGTCAGATAAGGAGTAAGATGAAGCATATTCATAGAATCGAACAATTTAATAGCCTCCGAATTGAGAGGCGCATCCATATGGATGTTGAAATCCCCTAAAATTAAACAGTTTGTATATTTAGTGACCATGGGAGAAATCGCTGACTGTAAGCCTTCCAGAAAGCAATTTGCAGGACCCGGCGGCCGGTAAATTAGAACTCCAGCAATAGATGACTGTGGGGAGCTTTTAAGAAGAAAACACATACTCTCCGAGTTCTCCATAGTCAAATTAGGGAGTAAGGAGCAGGAGAGAGAGTTTTTATGAATAATCGCAACCCCTCCACCGCGTCCTTTTAAACGGTCGCTTCTTACAATACGATAATTGGAAGGAATGGCATTAGCAATAGTAGGATTTGAACCTTCGTGAAGCCATGTTTCTGTAAGAAACAATACGTCAGGTTTTGAATCTATAAGGAGATCCAGAATTTGATACTCGTGTTGTTTGACAGAACGAGTATTTAAGAGCATCATGTTCACCGTAATAGTAGTGTGCAGTGTCGGGCAAGCGGACGGAAAAGGAAAGCTTTCATCTGGAACAGGGGGTTGCGCAATAAGCAAAGGAGGGGGAAGAGAAAAGTGGCATTGCTCACACCTATGCGCCACCATATGGCCCAAAGTAGAAAAACCGATGCGACAATTAGTATCAGTGTCAAGATTTATGAGGGCATCTCTGGTATATTTACGCCGGGGGGTATGAGGAGAAATATCAACAGCTGACTTACATGTATTAAGAGTGCAGGCATGGTCCGGCGCGTCCGAAGCACGGACGGGCGCAGACGGGCTTGCCTTAGGCGCTCCTTTGGCGCGCCAGCGGCGCGCCCGCCGCGCGTGTCCGCTGCGCGCTAGCGCCACATGCCGTTTTATCCCCTCTGTCATGAAGAAAGACTAGACCGCGCCTTAACAAAATGGCGGGTCTCCGTGAAAACTATGTCCCAACTTCCTGATTCCCCGGAAAAGCAAGAAGAGGTAAGCCTTCAGTTACAATTCGATTCGAACACAGTACAACATAGTTTTAAAATAGCATAAAAGAACTAATTCAATTCAGTTTTCCCAATTTCCCACATCAGTAGTGCCGGTTAAAATATTTTAGGATTCACTAAAGCAATGAAAAAAGTGTGCAAATGTCGCAAGTTCACAGTTGTGCAAAATACAGCGATTTTAAAAAGGTAGCAGCAAGGTGATAGAAAGCAGCAGCTAGATTAGCTTAGCAGGTCCGCTGCGCGCTAACGCCACATGCCGTTTTATCCCCTCTGTCATGAAGAAAGACTAGACCGCGCCTTAACAAAATAGCGGGTCTCCGTGAAAACTATGTCCGAACTTCCTGATTCCCCCGAAAAGCAAGAAGAGGTAAGCCTTCAGTTACAATTCGATTCGAACACAGTACAAGATAGTTTTAAAATAGCATAAAAGAACTAATTCAATTCAGTTTTCCCAATTTCCCACATCAGTAGTGCCGGTTAAAATATTTTAGGATTCACTAAAGCAATGAAAAAAGTGTGCAAATGTCGCAAGTTCACAGTTGTGCAAAATACAGCGATTTTAAAAAGGTAGCAGCAAGGTGATAGAAAGCAGCAGCTAGATTAGCTTAGCAGTTGTCCTTTCTTTTCACTTCCAGCTGACCAAGGATATGGGCTTCACCTGTGGGTAATAACTTCGTATGGACATCCCCAGACTGAGCCAGAGAAGGCCTACAACCAGGCACTAAGCTAGATGTGCAACAATGTGGGTGAAGCTTTGGCATGCTCAAGGCCAGGTTCCGCTGTCTTGACATCTCAGGGGGGAGATTACTCTACTCGCCCCAATGGTGTGCAAAATAATCCTGGTTTGTGCCATACTGCGTAACATATGTGTACAGACCAATATCCCCTAGGACGGGGACCAACAACAGCACGACCCGATGGAGGAGGAGGCAGAGCAGGAGGAGAAGGTGCAGGAGGAGGCTGATGGTGGAGACATCCTCAAAACAATGGTTGAAAATCGTTGTCACACACACATAGTGCAATATTTCTTTGTCTGAACAACATGTTCTGGGATGAAGCAATATGTACTGAATGTCCAACATGACAAAAAATGTTTGAACCCATTATTTGTCTTTGTGTTCATGTCACAGACCAACAAATCAAAAAGTGCCAACAACACAGATACCTACGTCATGGTAAACATAATAAAATCTGTATTTCAATTGGATCCTGTCAAGATATGAACAACTGAGGATATGTCTGTGTATGTCACAGCAATATATTGATTGTCCTAGTGTCTGCACCATGAACGCAAGGAGTCACACATATGTACACTGTTGACATACACATGTGACACATCCCAAGTCTACAAGCATGTCAGCCAAGAAATTATGAGCAAGAAAATTGATCCCTTGGAGGGTTTACCTGCATTCCACCAATCAATACACTACCACACACAAAGGGCTAATTGCATCAATGAAAAAAGTACACATTGGTCTATAGTGTGATGGATTGCACCCAGAACATCGTTCGGAAGCCAGCCAACAATGTCAAAGCCTCATAAATAATGCACTGTGTCTTTGTCAAAAAGTTCTTTATTTTTCAAAATTAATTTCTTTGCGTTTACACAGATAGTCCAGGCAATGTGTTTCATTCCACACAATACTTGGAACTTCATTAGTGCTGAAAACCAAGATATAAAAGTACATCAACAGCACAGCACAGAAATCAAAAACAATATGTATAAATATATCAAGACACGGCAGAATAAACCACCAATTAAAGCAAAAATAATTAAAGAAAGACAATCACCTTTAGGAACATATAAAATCCCGCGGACAAACCAGACATGGAAATATCACTAACCCCACCAAAGAACCACTTTTGTAAGTAAACACATATATAGACAGAAATGAAAATGAAAAATAAAAATCACAATGATCAATAGCAAACAGAGAAAGACATTTTTTGAATACATGCTGTTAGATTTGGGGGTCTCTTGTTGGCAAAGGTTTGCACCTTTTTCCAAACAGGGACTCTTGCGTCTAGTCAGGGTAAGGGGCTACACTCCTAAAATAACCCCTGCTCACCCCCTTGGTAGCTTGGCACGAGCAGGCAGGCTTATCTCGGAGGCAGTGTGCAAAGCATTTGTGAACACATACAGTAATACAGGGAAAACACTACAGATGGACACCACACAGGTTTAGAAAAAAATAAGTAGTCTTTACTAGACTTAACACAAGATCAATGACAAAAATCACAATACTGTAATCAAAATAAGTTATTAAAATGGTAGAAATAGTTTAGTTCACTATAGATTGTAAATGCTACACTTTACTCTCAAAGTACCTTGGATGCGTAACGCAAAATGAACAAAAGGGTCGCAGGGAAGGTGATGTGTCGGTTCCTTACACTTAGGGGAGTGGATACGTTGGTTCCTTACTGCTGCGCAAGGGAGTTGATGCTCGCTTCCTTACTGTGTGGGGAGGTGGTGTGTCAGTTTCTTACTGCTCTCCGGTACGATGCGACAAGATGACGCCTCGATGCGATGTGACGATAAGGTGCGATGGGACAAAATGGTGTCTTGGTTACGATGCGATAACGTAGATGCGATGCGTGCACGCCTGATAGCCGTGCGGCGACTCGGTGATCTTCTGAGCCGCGACAGGCCCTGCGACACGCTTCTCCGGGATGCGACGGCAACCTGTGCGGCACGCTTCTCCGGTGATGCAACACGCTTCAACGATGCGATGGTGACAGCGGCAGTGGTGGCACGGTTACTCGGCATGCGACGGCAACTGCTGCGCGGCGACAAGCTTCTCGTTGTTGAATCGCGCTTGCAGCTCCCAGCGACACGCAGTCTCCCAGCACAACAGCAGGCACTTCAATTCCCAGCAAGGGAATTCAGGGGGGAGCTGGTGGTGAATTCTTGTATTCCTGAGACTTCAGGCAGGAGGCAAGCTCAAAGTTCAAGCCTTTGGAGATCTTCTACAAGATGATGAAAGCACACTCAGTCCTCTTCTCCTTTTTTTTGGCAATGAAGCAACCACTGCAGGCCAACCCCAAAACACACAGCACAGGGGTAGTCTCCTCCTTCAGCTTCCTGGTTCTTCTCCTCCGCAAAGGTTTGTCTTGATTCCCAGAAGTGATCTAAAGTTCTGGTGTCTGGGTCCCCCTTTTTATACACACAAATCATTTGTGTCTGAAGGCAAAGAGTGTCTGTATCTAGTCCAAACCGGTTCTGGGTGCATTCTGCCAGTGCACAACTTCTTCCTTTGTCAGTTGGGACCAGCGTCATCAGAAGAACCACAGGAGGTGGAGCCAGCATTGTGGAAGGAAGGCACAGCCCTATTCAGGCCAAGGTGCTACCCCTCTCACCAGTCCCAATGCAGATAGGTCTATTCAGCCTTGTGCTGACTCACCCTGTCTCCTGGAGCCCCCCCAGCCCCTGTCAATCACAAACCAAACATGGAATACACAGCCTAGCAGAGGCAAGAAAATACCTACTTTCTAAAAGTGGTATTTTCAAACACAGAATGTTAAAACCAACTTCACTAAAAGATGTATTTTATCATTCTGAGTTCAGGCATACTAAACTCGAATTTTTTACCTAGTTCCCTGAATCAGTTAGGATTATAAGATGTTATAATCAAACTGCCCATTCTGGCCTATGGGAACAGGTAGTACAAAAGGGGGTGGCGATGGACGGAGTATCAGAACCAATCAAACACTCACACCCAGTCAACAGATCTGGGTTTGATCCATCACCGTTCTTTAGCCCACTCTGCCACCCCAGTTCAGACATGGCCATATGCAAATCAGTCTGACCCTGTGCCTCATGGGAACAATCCAGCCCGAACTGCCAAGCCATGCCTTCCCTGGACCGGAAACAAGCTTCCTAGGACCGGTTTCTGGCATTTCAGCCGTCTTCAGCCAGGCTTGCTTGAATCCAGTGGCAAAGTGAGCAAGGGACTCATGTCTGAGCATACCCTGCCACCTTAGGGCGAACAAAGCGGTACAAAAAGGGGGTGGTGATGGACGGAGCATCAGAACCAATCAAACACTCACACCCAGTCAACAGATCTGGGTTTGATCCATCACCGTTCTTTAGCCCACTCTGCCACCCCAGTTCAGACATGGGCATATGCAAATCAGTCTGACCCTGTGCCTCATGGCAACAGTCCAGCCCGAACTGCCAAGCCATGCCTTCCCTGGACCGGAAACAAGCTTCCTAGGACCGGTTTCTGGCATTTCAGCCGTCTTCAGCCAGGCTTGCTTGAATCCAGTGGCAAAGTGAGCAAGGGACTCACGTCTGAGCATTCCCTGCCAACTTGTGGCGAACAAAGCGGTACAAAAGGGGGTGGTGATGGACGGAGCATCAGAACCAATCAAACACTCACACCCAGTCAACAGATCTGGGTTTGATCCATCACCGTTCTTTAGCCCACTCTGCCACCCCAGTTCAGACATGGCCATATGCAAATCAGTCTGACCCTGTGCCTCATGGGAACAGTCCAGCCCGAACTGCCAAGCCATGCCTTCCCTGGACCGGAAACAAGCTTCCTAGGTCCGGTTTCTGGCATTTCAGCTGTCTTCAGCGAGGCTTGCTTGAATCCAGTGGCAAAGTGAGCAAGGGACTCACGTCTGAGCATATCCTGCCAACTTATGGCGAACAAAGCGGTACAAAAGGGGGTGGTGATGAACGGAGCATCAGAACCAATCAAACACTCACACCCAGTCAACAGATCTGGGTTTGATCCATCACAGTTCTTTTGCCCACTCTGCCACCCCAGTTCAGACATGGCCATATGCAAATCAGTCTGACCCTGTGCCTCATGGGAACAGTCCAGCCCGAACTGCCAAGCCATGCCTTTCCTGGACCGGAAACAAGCTTCCTAGGACCGGTTTCTGGCATTTCAGCCGTCTTCAGCCAGGCTTGCTTGAATCCAGTGGCAAAGTGAGCAAGGGGCTCACGTCTGAGCATACCCTGCCAACTTATGGTGAACAAAGCGGTACAAAAGGGGGTGGTGATGGATGGAGCATCAGAACCAATCAAACACTCACACCCAGTCAACAGATCTGGGTTTGATCCATCACCGTTCTTTAGCCCACTCTGCCACCCCAGTTCAGACATGGCCATATGCTAATCAGTCTGACCCTGTGCCTCATGGGAACAGTCCAGCCCGAACTGCCAAGCCATGCCTTCCCTGGACCGGAAACAAGCTTCCAAGGACCGGTTTCTGGCATTTCAGCCATCTTCAGCCAGGCTTGCTTGAATCCAGTGGCAATGTGAGCAAGGGACTCACGTCTGAGCATACCCTGCCAACTTATGGCGAACAAAGCGGTACAAAAGGGGGTGGTGATGGACGGAGCATCAGAACCAATCAAACACTCACACCCAGTCAACAGATCTGGGTTTGATCCATCACCGTTCTTTAGCCCACTCTCCCACCCCAGTTCAGACATGGCCATATGCAAATCAGTCTGACCCTGTGCCTCATGGGAACAGTCCAGCCCGAACTGCCAAGCCATGCCTTCCCTGGACCGGAAACAAGCTTTCTAGGTCCGGTTTCTGGCATTTCAGCTTTCTTCAGACAGGCTCGCTTGAATCCAGTGGCAAAGTGAGCAAGGGACTCACGTCTGAGCATACCCTGCCAACTTATGGCGAACAAAGCGGTACAAAAGGGGGTGGTGATGGACGGAGCATCAGAACCAATCAAACACTCACACCCAGTCAACAGATCTGGGTTTGATCCATCACCGTTGTTTAGCCCACTCTGCCACCCCAGTTCAGACATGGCCATATGCAAATCAGTCTGACCCTGTGCCTCATGGGAACAGTCCAGCCCGAACTGCCAAGCCATGCCTTCCCTGGACCGGAAACAAGCTTCCTAGGACCGGTTTCTGGCATTTCAGCCGTCTTCAGACAGGCTTGCTTGAATCCAGTGGCAAAGTGAGCAAGGGTCTCACGTCTGAGCATACCCTGCCAACTTATGGCGACCAAAGCGGTACAAAAGGGGGTGGTGATGGACGGAGCATCAGAACCAATCAAACACTCACACCCAGTCAACAGATCTGGATTCAAGCAAGCCTGGCTGAAGACGGCTGAAATGCCAGAAACCGGTCCTAGGAAGCTTGTTTCTGGTCCAGGGAAGGCATGGCTTGGCAGTTCGGGCTGGACTGTTCTCATGAGGCACAGGGTCAGACTGATTTGCATATGGCCATGTCTGAACTGGGGTGGCAGAGTGGGCTAAACAACAGTGATGGATCAAACCCGGATCTGTTGACTGGGTGTGAGTGTTTGATTGGTTCTGATACTCCGTCCATCACCACCCCCTTTTGTACCGCTTTGTTTGCCATAAGTTGGCAGGGTATGCTCAGACGTGAGTCCCTTGCTCACTTTGCCACTGGATTCAAGCAAGCCTGGCTGAAAACGGCTGAAATGCCAGAAACCGGTCCTAGGAAGCTTGTTTCCGGTCCAGGGAAGGCATGGCTTGGCAGTTTGGGCTGGACTGGACTGTTCCCATGAGGCACAGGGTCAGACTGATTTGCATATGGCCATGTCTGAACTGGGGTGGCAGAGTGGGCTAAACAACGGTGATGGATCAAACCCGGATCTGTTGACTGGGTGTGAGTGTTTGATTGGTTCTGATGCTCCGTCCATCACCACCCCCTTTTGTACCGCTTTGTTTGCCATAAGTTGGCAGAGTATGCTCAGACGTGAGTCCCTTGCTCACTTTGCCACTGGATTCAAGCAAGCCTGGCTGAAGACGGCTGAAATGCCAGAAACCGGTCCTAGGAAGCTTGTTTCCGGTCCAGGGAAGGCATGGCTTGGCAGTTCAGGCTGGACTGTTCCCTTGAGGCACAGGGTCGGACTGATTTGCATATGGCCATGTCTAAACTGGGGTGGCAGAGTGGGCTAAACAACGGTGATGGATCAAACCCGGATCTGTTGACTGGGTGTGAGTTTTTGATTTGTTCTGATGCTCCGTTCATCACCACCCCCTTTTGTACTGCTTTGTTTGCCATAAGTTGGCAGGGTATGCTCAGACGTGAGTCCCTTGCTCACTTTACCACTGGATTCAAGCAAGCCTGGCTGAAGACGGCTGAAATGCCAGAAACCACCCCCTTTTGTACCGCTATGGGAACAGGTAGCCTTGCAATAGTGAAAAACAAAATTGGCTGTAATTCACTATCAGGACATGCCACACACATCAGGGCATGTCCTACCTTTTACATACAATGCACCCTGTCCTTGGACCTACTTTAGGGGTGTCTGATATGTAGAAAAGGGAAGGTGTGGGGACTGGCACTAGGCTGCACACAGGCTCTGCAATGGCAGGCCTGAGCCGCAGGTTACAAGCTGCTCTGGTGGGTGGCACAATCAGTGATGCAAGCCCTCAGCAGCATTTGATTTACAAGCCCTGGGTACACACGGTGCACTGTACTAGAGTCTGACAAGTAAACTAAATGAGCCAATCATGGAGTTACTAATCCATTACAACACTTTACAATAGAGAGCACTTGCACTGTGGCACTGAATAGCAGATTTGATTGATTTTCTGTAGTACCAGGTGGGCCAAGCCCGGCAAATAACGTACATTTGAGAGGCATATTGTAAAAGCTTTAGGTACTGAAAAGTGTACATCCTAGAGGTCTGCAGAACATCAGAACAAAAACAGCCCCCACCCCCTCCCCCAACCATGCCCCATACACACAATAAAAAATATGACATAAACACCTCGAATGAGGTTCCGTCCACATCTGTGTAACTCTATCACATTAAGCTGGTGAGTCATTCACTACTAGATGTTCAAGATGTATCCCGGTGTACCGGCTGCATTAAGAGGGACTAGTCGATGCCCTGGTATTGGGCCCACCTGGCCCAGATCTTCCCGTGCTTCTGTGGACAGCTCCTTGCCTGAAACACCGTAATTTCAGCAGACATGCACCTATCCATGGCCTTTTTCCAATTCGCAATACGGGGGGGGGGGAGTAGCCTTCCAGTGCTGTGAAATATCTCGTTTAGCCAATGTGAGGCCCAAGAACAGAAGGTGTCTTTTATATCTGCTCCCTCTAATATCTTCCGTGCTATGTAGGAGTGTCAATCTATGTCTACTGGAATGTCCCATGCTAATATCCTCCCCATGCAAGCCAAAACGCCCGACCAGAAGTGTTGCAGTGCCCCGCAACTCCACACCGTATGGAGAATCGAATCCTCATTTGAGTCACAGCGGAGACATACAGGGGACTGAATAGCCCCCATCTTCCAGAGGTGGAGGCGTGTGTAATATATTCTGTGGAGGTATTTAAATTGGATCAGCCTGTATCTAGTGGAAACAGCGGAGTACCTGGGGCTAGCCAGGGCCTCAGCCCAATCGTCGTCCATCAGGGCGGGCAAGTCCGCCTCCCACGCCGCTCAGGTCCGGTGTATAGTAGTTTTGGAGTGTGTAGTGAGGCCACCTGAGGAACCTGCACTGACTCCCCGTCAACAAGAGGATCACGTTCAGGCTCCTCACCCACGCACACAAGTCTCTCCACAACCTGGGCCCAAGTACCTCAACGACCGCCTGACCTTCCACACGCCCACCCGCCAGCTACGTTCCGCTAGCCTCACCTTCGCCGCCGTACCACGCATCCGAAGAGCCACCGCCGGAGGCAGATCCTTCTCCTACCTGGCGGCCAAGACATGGAACTCCCTCCCCATCCACCTTCGGCTGACCCAGGACCACCTCGCTTTCAGGAGACAACTCAAGACCTGGCTGTTCGAGCAGTAGCGGCCCCCTTCCCCCAAGCGCCTTGAGACCCTTCCGGGTGAGTAGCGCGCTATACAAGTGATATGATTGATTGATTGATTTGATAGATTTGCCGGATTTTGTGGGCCCTCAGATCACACATCAACAACCGACCCTCCAATGGGTGAAACTCTGGTAAAGACGTGAGATGCGGTATCAGGGGGGACACAGCATGACGGAGCTGTAGGTACCTATGGAACTGTGATTTGTGAAGGTCGAAATCCTTCTGTAACCGCTGGAAGGACTTAAGCGTGGGCCCCTGCATTATATCTCCAAGCGTGGATATCCCATTATTGTCCCACCTACGGAACCCCATTAATGACGATACAGGCCGAGGGGAGTAGCACAGGTCAACATGCCCCACCAACTCATAGACCGGACCACCCACCTCCATATATGGATAACTGTCCGACAGGCCGGGGAAGTGCCTCCAATGACGAGCAGCTGTACAAGAGGTGGAGCAGCGGGATATCCATCATGAAGAGCCTCTCCATCGCATAGGCCGGGTCTACCTGAGAGCCATACCACCATTCATTGATCACCAGGAGGTGGGAAGCCCAATAATATGCCTGAAAGTTGGCCGCCACAATCCCACCACAGTACGTAGACTGGATACACGTTGCAAGAGCAACCCCCCCAGAGGAACCTATTCAGGAGCGCATTTATTTGGAGAAACCACGAAGGAGGGATAGGATATGGGTAATTCTGCAGCCGATAAAGCAAGCGGGGCAAAGACACCATTTTGAAAATGGCGGACCGGCCATATAGCAAAAGGGGCAGGTAGGACCACACCATCATTTCTTCGCGCACAGCGGGGAGCAACAGAGCGATATTGCGTGACCAAGCTTCGTTAGGACACCGCATGATATATACCCCTAGGTAATTGAAACCCGCGTCTGCAGCGATCAGCTGCAAGGCCCAAGTCTGGCTCCTCTGCTCAACGCATATGGGGAACAGGATAGATTTGGACGGATTAGCGTAGAGCCTGGAAGTCTCCCCAAAAATCTGCAGAATTTGGAGCACCCATGGCCCGGTGGCCCATGGATCTGATATGAAGAACAGAGCATCATCGGCATATAGCGCAATCCTGTCCGAGAACTCTGGCGACCAGTCCAGCCCAGCCCACGGAAGACAGAGTCCAGGTGCACCCACTCGGCGAATGGGTTGATAGCTAAGGTGAATAACAGCGGGGAAAGGGGGCCCCCCTGTCATGTTCCTCTGGGGATGGGGAAGGGAGGCGAGCAATATCCGGCCACGCGAACCAATGCGGTAAGATTTGTATATAATAAACTAATTAAGCCAGAAAGCGGGGTCCCAGGTTGACAGCCTCTAAGAGCTTAAAAGTTAGGTCCAGCTCAGCGAATCAAACGCCTTATCTATATCTGCCAACAAGGCCACCGCGGGGTGACCCAGATGATGTGCCTCCGCCACAGCGTTGTGGGCACGTCTAATGTTGTGTCTGGTGGAGCGTTGTGGCATGAAACCAGACTAATCTGGATGCACCAGATCCTGTATACACGTGCGGAGGCGGTCAGCCAGGACCTTCCCCAACAATTTAGGCTCCAAATTCAACAGCGAAATAGGGCAATACCAACCTGGATCTTCAGGAGGACGGCCCGGCTTGAGAAAGACTACGATTTAGGCTTGTCGCCAATCCCTAGGCGGAATGTGCTGCTCCAAGGCCTTGTGTAGCGCCTTGAGCAGATGAGGTCCGAGAGTCCCCATACGGGGGCGCATGAAGTCGCACGGGAACCCGTTTGAGCCTGGTGCACGTCCCGGGTGAGTATTAGACAGCGCCATCTGCAGCTCGTCCAAGGAAATGGGCTTGTCCAGGGCGTCACGTTACTCGTCTGAGAGGCGGCGAGGAGGAACATCTTTGAAGAAGTCATCTATAAGGGGTGCCGCAATCACCTCGCGTTTTTCATAGAGCGCCGCATAGAAATTGGCAAAGGCCTGAACCCCCGCCTCAGGGGAGGCGCACATGTCGCCATCCTGGGACCTCAATAGGGGAACCTGCGAAGGGGATGCTCTGGCCTGGCATAGCCTATGGAGAAGCTGGCTTGACTTATCGCCCTATTGATAAATCCTATATTGGGTTGCTAACCAGGCCTCTTTGGCGCTATCCGTTTGCAGCTGATGTAGCAGCTGTTGAACATGCAGCATATTGCGGCGGGCATTGGAGTCAGAAACCTCCACCATTAGGGATTGCAGTTGAACCTGTCTGTCTTTCAGTTCATATCTGTGCCAGGCGGTGCTGTTTTTCCCCCTGCGATAACTTATGTCAGCCCCTCTAATTATGGGCTTGAAAGCCTCCCAGAAGGTGACCGGGGACAGTGAGGTACCGACATTAAAGCTAAGATAATCAGCAATTGCCCGATGTAGCATCTCCTGATTCTCGGCGCCTCGGAGCAGCCAGGGGGACATGCACCACCGATAGGGGGCTCGACAGGACTGCAGGCGCAGCTTGATTTGGACCGGCGAATGGTCGCAAAGACCCCGGGGCATAATGGAGGCATGTGTCACCCTATGTATGTAGCTGTGTGGGAGGAGCAGATAGTCCAGGCATGAAAGAGTGGGGTGGACTGACGATGCATATGTGAACCCGGCTTCCGTAGGGTGAAAGGCCCGCCACGAGTCTGCCCAGCCCAATGTATGTGCCAGTACGTTCAGTTTGGACCTAGAAGGGGGAACATCTAAAAGTCTAGCGTGCCACCTATCCAAGGGGTCCATAATGTCATTCCAATCACCACCCAGTATCCTCAGGCCTCCCGGGAGATGTCCCCATAGCTGTCTCAGTTTGTCTATGAATGTCTGACCCAGTGGTGGAGGGGTGTAGACACTTCCAATTGTGATCTGTAAAACGGCCACCTGGATCTAACCAGTGCTGTGTAACCTGGAGCGGCACTCTGTGGTGAATAAGCATTGCTGTGCCACGCGCCCCCCTCGTAAAGCCAGAGTGGTATACCGTGGCGAACCCATATCGGCAGAGGCAAGGGGCTTTAGTGCCCAGAAGATGGTAATAGTAGGATGCGGCCGAATGCGGCTTCGCTAGATGAAGCACCGCCCCCCGTTTGACCTTGTTCAGTAAACCTCACACATTCCATGAAAGAATGTTGAGTTCCACCAACGGAGAATCACCCACTGTGTGGGCCATTCCTAGTTCTCAAAGTGTATTGTGATAGATGATGTGAGAGTGACGGAGCATAGAAGTGTGTTCATGGTGCGGAAAACAGATCATCCCTAATCTTTATAGTGTGCATTATAGTGTGCAATGACCGAAGGTGCAGTAGTGACGTAGTATGGAGTTGTGTGTATGGTGCGCAGAACAAAGAGCAATAAAACAACAAACAAACTGAAACCCCGCATAGCCCCCCCGCTCCCCCCACCCCCATACTTCCAGTAACGCGGAGTGTCTGTTGCGGTGGATTCCTGACCCAGGCCCCCAACATGATGACCCAAACAGTTCCCCCAACATACCCAAAACGTCCAGGGTAGACAATGTCTGTTACCCCTCAGAGCAGGTGAAACAGACCCCAGCACACTAGGATCCAATACGGCCAACCATGAAACCCCAGCTGCAAGACAGGGCTCTATGGGAAAGGAGATAAGGAAGAAGCAATCTCTGAGTGACCCTTGGCATGCCTATTAGAATGGGACCTGTGGCGCCTTAGTGTAGTGTCTCTGTCCTGTTGGCCACTCCAATGAGAACCCTGCGAGGAGTCCGAGTCGAGCCACGGCGGCGAGTGTGGCTTAAGATTACGTCTCTCATCAGTCCAAGCAAAGATCTCCTCCGGGGAGTCAAAGAAAAGAGTCTTAGCATTATATATCACCTTCATCCGGGCAGGGAACAGCAGCTCATAGGATATGTTCAACTCGCAAAGTCGCCGCTTGGCCACAACAAAGGACTGTTGCTGCTGCTGCTGCATCAGCTGGGTATAGTCAGGGTAGACCATGATTGGATGAGAGTCGAAGATCATTTTGTCCTTGTGGAGACGGGCATAACGAGGATCGCATCGTGGTCGGCGTAGTTGAGAAGCCGGGCAATCACTGGCCTCGGACGCTCTCCGGTAGGAGGCTTCTTAGCCAGAGCCCGGTGAGGCCGCTCGACCACGAAGCAGGAAGACATGGCCTCAGGCGGTTGCAGTGTCTTGAGCCAGCCAGAGAGGAAATCGAACCTTCACAACCCTCCGAGAAGCCCACCAGGCGGATGTTATTGCGCCGGGCCCTCCCCTCCGCATCTTCGACCCTTGATGCGAGCTCTCGTGAGACCGTAGTGAGTTTGCCCACTTGCTTCTGGAGGGTAGATTCTGTGTCTTCCACCGTGGAGACCCTGGTCTCTGCCTCCGTGATCTGGTCCACTGCCTTCCGAAGGTCCTGGCGGAGGAATGACACCTCAGAACCAACGGCCCGATCTGGGCCTCGAGTGCAGTCCGCGACTAGTTGATGGCTGCGAGCAGTGTCACGGTGTCAGAAGAAAGACTCTCCGCACCCTCCTTCCCGGAAGGGGCAGTGGTATAATGGTCCATGGTGTTCTGCTTGGGGGCCGCCGCGCCGTGGTTGTCTTTACCCATCGTGGAACGGAGAGCAGACCGGGGGGCAGCCCCAGGCCCATAGCCACAGCAGGTGAGTGTGGGAGAGTGGACCCCACGGGAGAGCAATGGACTTCAGCAAAGGACGATGGACCACGCAGCACTGGGAGCGTCCCTGGAGTATGTCTCCGGCCCTGCAGATGAACGCAGCTCGGACGGGGCTGCAGCCAGGCCAAGCCCCCAGGACTCACTGCATGGGACAGGCGGGTGGGGAAGGCTCACCGGGGTGCCAGGTGGTCGAGGGGAACTACACACAGCTGGCGGAGGAGCCACCAACCACGGGTCTCCACACTGCGTCGCTCAGGATGGCGGTGGGGGGTCTACAGCACATGCGCAACACTGAGGGTCGGCTACCAGAAGGAAGCATGTGCCAGCTTGCCCCACAGTCTCCGGATCTCTCCGGCACAGTCCCAACTCCCACAGAAATGCGCAATGTCACCAAGTTGCTCCGCAATGCGCCGCCGCTGTGGCTCAGGCCTCCCTGCGTGTCCCTCCGTGGCCCCGACCCTCAACAGCGGACGAGTCTGTAACGGGTCAGGGCAGCCTGCCCCATGCAGCACAGTAAGATGGCACAGAGCACCGCGGGCGTCCACAAGGCTCCGGGCCCCACCAGGAACTTCTCTGGCCTCGGGGTGTCCACGGCCTGTGCGCACCACTCAAGAGGTGGGGGATGGGCTCGCCGCAGCAGCACCGGAGACACGGCCCAGGCAACCGGCCAGAGCCACAAGGAGGCAGGCCCCCATACTGCCCCAGGCCCCCATGAACACTGACCTGGGGTCCCACAGGGCGAGGGCAGCCTCCGAGGCAAAGGCAGCTGCCGAGGTGAGGAACGCGCAAGGTGAAGAAGGCTGCTGGCGCGTCGATGTCGGATCTGGACGGTCCGGGCACACCACCGTCACCCAAATTGCGCCCAGGAGGTCTTGGTGTGCTCCGCAATGGGTGCCCTGCAGCCACAGCGTCTGGGGGTCAGGATTTCGGCAGGATAATGGCTCAGAGCAGGTACGTACTAGCGGACCTCTACAGAGCTGTGTCCACCATGCTTGGCTCCGAGTGATAACTGGATTTTAACCACATCCGAGGTATATTCGCCTGGACCCATGGCAACTACACCAGTGGAAGCCAAAAGCCTACCACCCAACAATAAACAAGTGCAAGTTTTTTTTTCTTATATAAAAATATCTATACAAAAATTATATTTACAGCCTACAGTCTTCAAATAAAACTCTCGCAAATATCCAAAGCAAGACCTTTTTAGTATGTACTTATGAGAACGCTTCATTGTAGTAATGGCATATGGCCAACCCACCTCTCAGGACTAGTTCAAATTCATCTCGTCGTCCAAAAGTTTTAAAGGTCATGTGACCATTGTGTGATTGGCAAGTGTTGGTATCAGAAATGTGTATCAGCCTTACTACATAAGGACAGTCAGACTGAGGAATAGAACCGGTCTACATATAAAATTACCCCAAGAAATAATTAAATTCATTATCTGTATTGTGTCCAAGTGCAATCGCCCGCAGGCGACAAATCCATTTCGCCTCCCTCTGTCTCAAGAGCAATTCTCTGTTGCCACCTTTCGCTCCCACATTGGCCGGATCATTTCCATGTAACCAGAAGCTCCGGTCCTCCGGATGAGTCCGTATATAATGTTCTGCCATAGGATACCTGGAATCACCATTATTAATGGCCTTACAAACTTCCTGGACACTAGCTTTGAGGCAGTGTTTTGTGCTGCCCACATAAATCAATCCACACCTTCAGCTCAACACATAGACAACAAAGGTGGTGTTACAGTTAATACATTGCTTAATGGCATAACGTTATGAACCGTTGTAATTAAACTCACTGATCCTATTTTTACCATATGCGCAAATATTGCACGTACTACAAACAAAAAGCGCTCAAGGTTTACGTGGAGGCCACATGTTATTTTGTGTGGTGGGGGTAACATAGCTCGAGCACGATTCATCCCTGAGTGTGGTACCCCTCCTATCTGTAACGGAGGGGTTCACCATCAGGCTTCCCTTTAGGCTAGGAATCTCCATCAGGAGGTGCCAGTTCTTTTTCAAAATCCTGAAGATTTTTTCACTATGGGTAGTGTACTTGGTTACAGACCTAAGGTTCTTGTTTTGCTGGCCCTTCCTCTTCACTGGTCGGCCATTCATTAGTGTAGATTCCCTGCCCATTTGCTGTATCCTACTTTCAGCCTTATTTAGAACACTAGAGTGATATCCTCTTGCACAGAACCGGTTTTTCATATCCAGAATATTAGTCTCAAATGTGTCATTCTCACTGCAGTTACGCCTCACTCTTACCATCTCACCAAAAGGGATATTATTGATTACTGATTGCGCATGTGCACTTGAAGCATGCAGAACCCCATTACACGCAGTCTGTTTGTGGAACAGTGTACTGTGCACTGTTCCAACCTTGATGTAAAAGTGGAGATCTAAATAATTCATCTTCTCCCTATGATAATCCATAGTAAGCTTGACATTGTAGGTATTATTATTGAGAAACAGAAAATATTCAGAGAGGGCTGCCTCCGTGCCTGACCAAAGGCAGATGATATCATCAATGTACCTTCCCATAAGACAATGAATTGTGTACAGGGGGAGGCACACCAACCCTAGGCATGCTCCCTCTCATATCAGCCCATGAAAAGGCAGGCATAAGAGGGAGCAAACCGGAAACCCATGGCTATCCAGAGTGTCTGCCGGAACCATTGGGCATCATGGAGAAAAACGTTTTTGGTCAATATCAACTCCATAATTTCCAAGACCATGATGATATGTTCAAAATGTTCCGCACCCTTTGTATCTATGTAGGATTTCGCTGCCATAAGGCATGGATGATGGTAGGCTCTGTAGCATCATATATAAAAGACAGCAAGGACATGCTCACATAATTCAAAGATCTATCTTGGTCAGATGACTTGTACTTTGTTATGCTCGATATGGTGAGCTTGTATACTGGAATACAGAATGAGTTTGGCCTTATGGTAGCGAAATCCTACTTAGACACAGAGGGTGCAGAACATTTTGAACATAACAACATGGTCTTGGAAATAATGGAGTTGACGTTGACAAAAATTGTTTTCTCCATGATGGCCAAATGCGAATGTCCACCAACAAGCACGGGAGTAAGACCTCCAGGGAACTACTTTTCATGGAAGTGCTCCAACAGCCACCCAATATGTCCAAGAAGGGCGCCACCCTCCCATAAGCAGTCCCTCCCAGGTCACTCCAGCCTCCACACAAGGTGAGACCATGGACTGCATTCTGCTGGAAATCTCAGCCGTCAGTCGGCGACTAGAAGGGATAGATATTAATATTTCCTCTATAGCGGTGGAAGCAAAGTTGATAAGGGCAGACATTGTGGGATTCCACCAGGCCTGGGCGCAGTTCGTGGAGTTTTGCTATTCGGACCTCCTCGAAGTTACAAAAAAACTCTGCGAACTTTCGCGTGTGGCGGAGTGCAGTGCAAACTGGAGTTTGTGCTAGTAATCCTGCCGCTCATTTAGAAATTCTACCCGAGCGGCAGCTCCTGCTCGTGAACTTACCCTTCACGCTCACAAACTTACCATTCTCGATCGCGAGCGGGGAAAAACTCCGCTGCACATCGCGAAGCAGAGTTTTCTG
Organism: Triturus cristatus; assembly: GCF_964204655.1. Taxonomy (NCBI): domain Eukaryota; kingdom Metazoa; phylum Chordata; class Amphibia; order Caudata; family Salamandridae; genus Triturus; species Triturus cristatus. The sequence continues at coordinate 602,172,722 of NC_140594.1, forward strand.
CACTCCGCGAGCTCTGCAGAGTGCAGAAAACTCTGCAAACTCCGCGAACGGAGCGAAGTTCACCTCCCAGGCCTAGATTCCACACAAGAGCTGAGGGGCTGGACCAAAAGCTAGCAGCGGTAAAGGGTCACCTCAAATCCACACAAGGCAGGGACCAAGAACTACTATTTCTCTGCAGCAAACTGATCGACTTGGAAGACTGCAGCAGGAGGGACAACGTTCTCATATTTGGATTCCCGGAGAAAATCAAAGGTCCGAACGTGAGAGTGTTGCTCCACAACATCCTCCCAAACCTTGTTGGCATCACCTTCGACCCACCACTGGGAATACAGTGTGCCCTCTGAATCGGTCCTCCATGTAAGGACTCTGCATCATGCCCACGACCCCTCATCGCCTGCTTCCTAAGGCATGAACAGGTGAGGCAGCTGCTGGCTGCAGCGCGCACCCAAAGCCTATTCACAGACAATGGGCACGACATCCGCATGGCAGCTGACTTTTCCGGGGAGACCAACGATCGCCGCAAGGCATTCCTTTCCATGAGGCCTCAGCGCCAAATGGACATCAAACACCGGCTCTTTGAGCCCGTCCGCTTCCGCATCACCAAAGATAGGGATTCCAAGAACGTCTATGAACCAGAGGACCTGCGCTTCTTCTTTGACCACATAGGACCACAGGACATGGACACACACCATACTATCCCGGAGCAGGCTCAACTCGGTCCCTCCCCTCAGACACCAGGCAACAGAAGACGGAACACCAGTGGCTCACGGCACCATGGCAGGGAATTTGAGAGGTCCGCTCGCACCCATGAGGACAAGGCATCGGCCCTTCAAACTGTGGCTGCTTCCCCCAGGAGCAACACAGGGACAGGTCCCGCTCCCCTCTAAAACCTGCTTCAGATGCAGACTGAGACCAAGGGGGGCCTAGCCAGAGCCTCCCATACTAGAGAAAGAACTGGGTGCGCACATTATGTCAAGAAGAAAGAAGACTCCCAGACCCTGGACAGCTGAGTATCGCCCTCATTGTGTTAATTGTGTTAACTGTTTGAATATTTGTATATGAAGTATATGTCACCTGCAGACGTGGTTCACATGACCCTTGCTACTTGTAACTTGATTGGCGTCACTGACTCTAATTCAATTCCATCTGTTTTATGCATTTAACCCTCATTGTGCCCCCGGACGCGACCAGCGCACTACCATGCTGTATCAGGAAACACCCCCCGGGCCTCCGCCGCCCCTCTCCCCCTCTTGCCAACAATGCTGCACTCCAACCTGCATAGTGTAGAAACTCTTTCGCTTTGCCCAAGACCTCACCCCGCCCTCCCAATGGGCCCCTCACCTTGCAGCGGTGCTTCAGCGAGGTTAGACCCGCAGTTGAATGTTTAGGATCCCAAGTGCTGCATAGCAGCCAACAGTACCTCCCTTCTGGTTACTTGATCACCCACCTCCCTCCATCTACACCCTCCTACTAAGTCACACCACCCCTCCCTTGACCTACATCCAGGCCCACCTCTCCACCACCACCGAACACGGCCACCCCACAGGACTGTAACACTTTTTCTGCACACCAGGGCCCCCCACCTGTCACCCACACCCCCTCTCTCACCCTCCTCTCCTCTCCTCCCTCCTCTTCTCTCCTCACCACGCTAGCGGGTCCTCATGCCCCCCTCCCACCCTATCTGCCTCCCTTGCCCCTCTGCCTAATATCCGCTCTTTCGTTCCAACTCTCCTCCTCCCCTCTTCTCTATATATCTACATTTGAGCCTCTCGACCTTCGGCTCCCTCCCCCTTTCCTGCATACTACCCCAGACACCCTGCTTCCCACGCACAAACAGAAGGCGAGAATTCCACCTGCTGCCCTCCAACATATTCTCCACACCACTTAGGGCCCTTAACATAACTTCAGTGACCAGATGCCACTGCCCATCCCTCCCTGCTTCCTCAGCATGGACACCACTCACCCTCTCTGCGCAGTAACATGGAATGTTCATGGACTAACACACTATATCAAAAGGAAAAAAGTACTCTCTTACCTTCAATTAGAATGGGTAGATGTAGAACTATTACAGGAAACACACCTGGATGCCCTAGAGTCTGATAAGTTGTGCACGGACTGGGTGGGGAAGGTGGTACACAGCAGTGTATAGGGGGGATCCACCCTCAAATGTGGGGTAGTGATCCTCATATGCATTCTCTCCTGGCCACGGTGTCCAGGGCGTGGAGGGACCCAGACGGACAATATGTGTTTGCCGAGCTGCGAATAGGGGAGGCCCATGTCTGCGTAGGATCAATTTATGCCCGACAGGAGTTAAAAAATTGTTCCTTCTTCAACTGAATCACTTACTGGTGGAGATAGGTACCTCGCAGTACTTTATTGGCGGGGACAGTAACCTGGTGCAAGATCTTGACAGGGGCAATTCCGCGGACAGAGCTGTGGAAGACATACTGGCAGGCAATAGATTGATGGATTGATGGACCACTGGTGCCTTTGCCACACGGCTGACACAGAATTCACCTTTACCTCCCCGACCCATGGCACACTCTCCCGCTTGGACTACATCCTGGTCTCCCAGAGGACAGTGCAGCTTGTCCAAGAATCCCTCATTCTTGAGCAGCACTTTGCGATCACTCTCCGGTCCTCTTATCGCTAGATGTAGGACTGCTGCATAAATATACAGTGCCACCGGACCCCTAAGGGCAAATCTCAATTGCGAGCGCACCTCCAAGGGTACCTCTCCACCAATTAAGGGTCCGTGGAATCGGGCAGGATCCTCAGGGCCGCAGCAAAAGCTACCATTCTGGGCCAGCTTATGTGGGATGCAGCGCAGGCCAATAGGCAAACAGCTGCCCGGCAGAAGGAACTAGAAAACGTGCTGAAAAATATGTTACCTCCATATTGGCAGCTTTTCTGGAGGAAAACAATTGTCTTCATCCCATTCAGACAGGTTTCAGGTGTCAACAGGGTACGGAGACTGCTCTACTTGCCCTGATAGAAGAGTCTAGAAAAATCTTGGACAATGTAGGCTGCGCTGCTCTCATCTTGTTAGATCTCAGCACAGCCTTTGACACCGTTAACCACCAACTTATGGTCCAAAGACTCAGTGAGGTGGGGGTGACTGGAATCGCCCTGAAATGGCTGCAGTCCTTTCTTGAAGAAATATCTTTTGCTGTCTACGAGGAAGATGCTTCATCAGAGCAGATCCCTCTGCAGTGTGGAGTCACCCGGGGATCCTCTTTAAGTCCCACCATGTTTAACATCTACATGAGATCTCTTGCAGACGTAATGCTTCCTTGGGGAATCCACATTGTCACCTACGCAGATGATACCCAGTTGGTGGTCCCCCTTAGTCAGCAGGACAAATCTGTGCCTGGTTTAACTTCATACCTTGTGAAGGTATCTGAGTGGATGGACAAGTCATTGCTAAAACTGAATGGAGCAAAGACAGAACATATGCTCCTGGGCCATTCTGCTCCCATGAATATAGATTTTTTGTGGCCCAGCTGCTTGGGGCCCCCTCCTGCACCTAAGAAACAATTTAAGAGTTTGGGAATTTGGTTCGACTGCAATTTGGATTTTAAAATACAGACTCGTAAAGTCGCAGCAAATTGCTATGGACTTCTTAGGATGTTAAGGAAGATCCTCCCCCTTCTTCCTTTTGATGCCAGACGTATATTAGTCCAGGCACTTATACTTTCTCGTCTCGACTATGCGAATGCAATCTACTTGGGTGCTCCACAAGGAACTACTAAGATACTGCAGGTTGTTCAGAATTGTGCAGCCCGCCTTCTAATAAACATTCCCATATGTGTTTCAGCCAGACCTGCCCTTGATTTGCTGCATTGGCTCCCTATCCAGGAAAGAACTAGGTTTAAGGCTATGTGTATTATTCACAAATCTATTTTTGGGAAGGGTCCTCTGCTGTTCCAGTCAATGGTGCAATTATACTGCCCCAACAGAACCCTAAGATCCAATAACAAACGACTACTCACAGTTCCTATGATCAAGCGGTCATGAAATAGAGATCGGCGGTTTTCCTATAATGCAGCCAAGTTTTGGAACCAGCTTCTAGATGATCTACGACTGGAATCTAGCTACCTTAAATTTAGGAAGCAGCTTAAAACCTTCCTCTTTCCGTGATCAGTCTATGTCTTCAAGGTGTCACAATAAGCGCTAGGATGCCCTTGGGTAGCCATGCGCTATATAAGTGTGTATTCAATTCAATTCAAAAGAACACATATACCCGCTTATACGCAGCAAAACCAACCCTACCGCACTGTAGATCTTTGGAGCAGGCCCGCATGGTGTTGAATGGCATTTTCACCTCCAAGGCAGAATACGCCCAACAAAGGATGAAAGGGAGACACTATGAGCAGGGGGAAAAGGCAGGGAGATTACTGGCAGCACGGCTCCGCCAAAGGGAAGCTGCCATGGCCATACCGGCTATACAGTCAGCTGGAGGGGTAACACTCAACCACCCCCAGGATATTGTGAATGAATTTGCTCTGTTACAAGTCTCTCTACAACCTGGGGGCACAAGCTGGCGAGGACCAACTAACTACCTTCCTCACGGAGGCAACCTTCTCCCGCCTCTCGGACAAGGGCAGGGAACTCCTAGAGGGAGAGATCACTAAGGAGAAGATTGCACACGCAATAGCTAACATGCCCTAACACAAGACCCTGGATGAAGACGGCTTTCTGGCAGGGTTTTATCGCTGGGCAGAAGAGGGCGTAGCTGACACGCTGCATGCTGCATTTCAAGAGGCGGAGCGCACATCCTCGCTACGTCCCCTCTCTAATAAAGCAGTGATTGCCATCCTGCCCAAGCCTGGGAAAGACCCCCTACTGTGTGCCAGCTACCATCCCGTCTCGCTGCTGAACTTTGATATCAAAATCCTGGTCAGTGTCCTGACCTCCCGCCTCTGTAAAGTCCACCCCTCCCTAGTTCACCGCACAGAAGAAGGATTTATACCCGGCCGCTCCTCCAGGAACCACATGTGTACCCTAGCCCACACATTATGGTCCACCAGACGTCTTCAGACTGATGCATTGGCACTCTCATTTGATGCAGAAAGAGCTTTTGACCGCATTGAGTGGGACTACCTTTTTAAAGTAATAGAACGATATGGACAGGGCAACCAATTCATCGCCAAAGTGCGACTGCTATTCGACAACCCCACCGCACAGGTAAACTGCGGGGGCTCTATATTGGGCCTGTTCCTGATTCACAGGGGGACATGTCAAGGATGCCCCCTCTCCCCACTCCTCTTTCGCTTGGCAATGAAACCCATGGCAGCAACCATATGCCAATTGGCCAAAGTTACAGGCATATGCCTACCGTCAGGAGATTCCAAACTCTATCCGTATGCAGAAAACATACTGCTCACTCTCATGGACCTACACGGCACTCTGCCATCTCTGCTTTAAATTAGAAATGAATTTTCATCCTTCTCTGGCTACAAATTAAATTGGGACAAAAATAAAAGTGCTGCCCATCTCAGACGGCACCACAAAGGAGGCTATACCTGGATTCCGCTTCCACTGGCAACGCTCGTGCCTCAAATACCTGGGAGTCTTGGAGAACAAAGGGATGGAGGGGATGGTCACAGATAACCTAAATCCACTGCACATCCAGATGCAACGCGACTCCGAAAAATGGAAGTTGCTGTGGCTCTCCATGTGGGGTAGAGTACAAGCCATACGCATAGTCACACTCCAGCGCTTCAAATATTCTCTTAGTATGCTTCCCCTCCAGGTACCTCTTGCCACGCTACGCTTAATCGATTCCATGATAAAATCCTTCATTTGGGGTTCCTCGAGGCCCTGTTTGGTAGTGCTGAAACTAAAACCTCACCGCTCCTGCAGAGGACTGAGCCTCCCGTCCGTAGAACACTTTGCCCTCGTACTGCAGCTCTCCCAAATGGCGTATATGCTACCAGGAATTCCTGACGTGCGGCAATGGGTACACATAGAAAAGCACCTGCAGTCTACAGAGACAGGCCTCTCCGTTTTATAAGGGCCAGGGACAAGCCACCAAGACCCTGCCAATCCGGTCCTATCGGCCATGCAAAAGGCCTGGCAACGGGCACATCGTCTGTTGGGCTTGAACCCACGATTCCACGAGAAAGCCCCCTTGCGGGGGAATGCAGGCATATGCATAGACGGGTTGAAACTGTCATGGCCCCTGTGGAAGGCAGCAGACATACACATCCTGGACCAGCTCCTCCACGACGGTGACCTAAAGACATTTGTGCATTTAAAAGAGGTATTTGGCCTCCCCGCACTGCAGTCCTGGAAATTCATGCAACTACAGCTCTGTTTGAGGGAATGCTTAGGACTGCGCCCTTGGTCCTTACCGGCCTCGCCAGTGGTATTATATCTGCACATGTGGGGGAAACACAAAGGGGTGACATCTGGCCTGTATGGGGTAATCACCTCCCAACTTTTCTCACAACCCCTGTCGCGAGATCCCCGTACCAGATGGCAAACACGACTATCAGTCTCCTATGAGGAAGACGAGTGGGAAGAGCTTCTAGATGCCCTGGACAGAGGACCCCCGGGAGGAAAGATTGACATTTTTTATATTTAAGACCCTACACGATTGGCACTGGTCACCAACAAAACTGCACAGGGCAGGTTTACTCCCGCATGCAAATTGCTGGAGATGTATTAACATAGGTTGCAATATGACCCATATCATATGCGAATGCCCATCAGTGCAACCCTTCTGGGCCTACGTGGGCTGGGTCCTGAGCACCACAGTGCCCCTGTGCCTACCACTTACCCCCGCTGCTATCCTTCTGCACGATTTGTGGCACTCCCCAGAGCTTTCAAAACCACAATGCTGTCTCTTCCACGCAGCACTGGCCACAGCCAAAATATGTATACTGCGCAATGGAGGTCGCCAACCCCCACCATGGCAGGAGGCCTGGCTAGTGGCCATGATCCACACGGCCTCCCACGAGCGAGTCATTTACAACCTCCAGGACCAAGCTGACCTGTTCCTTTAGGTATGTGCACCCTTCCTACGGACAAAGAGAGGCAATGTGGAGAGTCCTAGAGTAGATAACCCGGCTCAACCAGCGACAACGAAGTCCTTCGATGACTTGTAAACTCCAATACATGCAGCCGCCTCATTAACTAGAGTCACTCCCCCCCAGCAGCGCTTCTGCAGACATACACATACTGTCCTGCGTCACACACTCTTCTTCATCTCCAGCACCCCTGCACCCCCAGATTTCCAGACACTACTACGATCTCTCTTACCCCCCAATGCATATGCCCTCTTCCTTACTGCTTCCCCACTCCCCTTTCAGCCCTCTGTCCCTTCCTACCCTTACTCAACCCCCCGGCACCGCAGCCCCACAAGCGAACCATACCCAAGTTCCACCTAGGTGCCGATAAGCGACCCTTCAGAAGGAGATGTACCACACCCCGTGCCCTAGATCCTACCCCCCCGGCACAGCTGCATCACCCAAGAGCAGGGCGAGTCCCTCCCGTGCTTTAAGCTGACACAGAAAGTACCACAGGCAAGTATGCACTGTGTTGTCAGCATACAGGCCATTTCATAGTCCACCTACTGCTGCCTTTACCCACACTGTCTCCCCCCATGGAATGTCATCATTGAATAATTTTTGTCAACTACTTGTAAGATACAGCATAACATACTCATACATATGACACCTAGAGAATGCATGTACACACTAATCACATGGGCTAACTATGAGTTGATGAGCATCTAGGTAACAATCCCTACAGAAATGTATAGACGCACTCTTGGATATGTTAAGGACCACATTTCTTTGGTAGGTTTCCATTACGTGATCTAGGTTAAAGTGTTCCAGGTATGTCCATGTGTCATCCTTGGAGAAGTGTCCACCTGGTCTGTTGATTTGGAGGTAGGTAGTCACACTATCTCTATGTCTCAACTACCTGACACAGTGTCAATCTATGTTGCAATGTGTGTGTTCTTGAGTATCTGCCATAACAGTGAAGCATTGCTGAGGCACAGTACATGTACATGCTACACATTACTACTTTAACATAGGTGATAGGCCACTGATTTTACCCTCTAGTGTGCTGCATGACTATCCCCAGGGAGTACCAAGATGAACCATGAGTATCATTCCACAAGTACACAATATAAATGTGCAGAATCTGTCTTGATATGCACTTGGGTCAATGTTTATTAGGCCAGACACTGCACCTACAAGGCCATAACTTGAGTACTTTTGTATTGTAACTTTAGGAGAAGTACATGCTTTTTGTGGCATTTAGTCATGATTTATTCCATAGATGTCTCATATTTGGCTGGACATGACGCTTGTGCACCTAACTGTAATTCATGCAAGTAATTGATGAAAACCTGGACAATTTCAGCTTGGTCTGATGCATCTGTCTTTCCTCCCCAACAGATACCATGACCCCTGAGTAGGAACGCCAGTACTGCATCAGAATGGAGAGGTGCTGCCACATCAGGCATGTGGCCATGGCCTTCCAGAGAATGGGGAGCAAGTACAGAAAGTCAAGGGCAGCAGGGGCCTGGAAGTTACCACCGCGGGCCCAGAAAACACAGGACAGGGCAAGCACCAGACCTGAAGTGGACCTCTACCATGCCTCTGATCCCATTGCATTAGCAGGACCCTCACAGCACTGCCAGCAGTGGCACCAAACGCTGTGACCCCTACTCCTGCTCAGCCTACGGACTTTGAAAGGCAGGCCCTGAAGGAACAACTCAGACATTAAATTGAGGCTGGCAGGACCGGAACTTCAGATGGGAACACTGATACAGATGGTGCACACACTACAGCAATCAGTAGACAAAATTGCTGAGCTGATGTAGGCCCTCCCTCCAATGTTCTTTCTGCCCCTCCCAAGTTATTTTTGGTATTTTTTATAGTGTATGTAGTTTTAGCATAGGTTAGGATAGGTTTTAGCTTAGTGATAGGGTAGGTTAGTTTTAGTGGTTTTTTTACATTTTAATATTTATGTGTTGTTTAGTGGGGATATGGGTAGGTAGGTTGTTAAGTGGGTAATGGGTTAATGTTTAGTATGTGTATAAGAAAAATAAATACAACATATATATATTTGTTTAGGATTTAATGTTTAGGTAGCTTATGTATAGGTGCAGTTTATGTTTGCCTCATTCAAATGTGTATGAAGGGGGTTGGGGTGTTGATGTTTAAACTGTCTGTTGTGGTATATGTGCAAAGTAGTATAAGTTAAGGTTAGAAAGGTTAGGTTAGTATTAAGTTAGGATAGTGTAGTTGATTTAGCATAGGTTAGTGTAGGCATAGTTTATGTAGGAATAGTTAGTGTAGCTTAGTTAGTTTTGGATATTAGTTTTTAATGTTTTTTTAATAAAATATGTTTTCCACTTTCGCAACTGCTTGCTCATTGACTGCATGGCAGTTGTCATATATACTTTGGTTGGGTGGTATACAAACACTGCCAGATTTCCTGGCAGCGTTTGCATACCTGTATCACTAGGTGAGGCACCTAAGGAGTGTATCCTGTCATGTTTGCCATGGAGTAACTTAAGGGATTTTCAAACGTTATTGTGCCTTCTGGTGGCTCTCTTGCTGTGAATGGACATTGTAGGAAGCTCGCTCTGTATATACTATACCAAAATGAGGTATAATGTCCACAGAGTCCAGTGAAATCCCAAAGGTAGGCAGAGGTAAAAGTAGATAGCACCTTACTCTCTATTTGTGGTAGCGTGGGCGAGCAGTAAGGCTGTATCAGTGGGTAGTGTTAAGCATTTGTTTTACACTCTCGGGCAGCAAATGAAGTCACACACTCAAAGACTGAACTCAGACCAATTTGTTTGTATCAAAAATATTAGTTATTTCATTTGTAGAACCAAGCCAAGCCCGGTGCAGGTAAGTGAAATAAATGCTTTGCAAAAGCGTATGCAGTGTTTACAAATGAATGCAGGTTCAAATGCAGTTGATTGAATTACAGTTAAGAGAATATGTCAAAATTAATTTTCAGTTACTTTTTAGATTACTTTGTACTCTACTTTTTAGATAAAGTTTTAAGTTACTTCCTCTTCTCAGTGTGATATGCCTAGATATCACACTGGGACATTTCCTAGAGAAAAGGTAAATAAATCAGTGTTTGTACATTTGCAGTTATTCAGTGTTTCATACAAACCAACTCCACACTTAGAACAATTTTCAAGGAAAAACAGTCAATGTATTCCTATGGAGAGAAATTAAGTTAACGGTTTGCAGGTAAGTACAAGTTTGTGGGAGTTGATATTCTGGGGTTAGAACCAGGGTTCCCCAAGGGTCAAAGATGCAATCTTAGAATACCCTCAGTGGCACTATTGCGGCCGGGTGCAGAGTGCTGAGGTCCAATGTTAACCAATTGGGGATAGTGAGCCTCCGGTTGGTGGCTGCTCACAAGCAGGACACAGTGTTGTGGGAGCAAAGCTCCTGGTGTTAGGCTCAGGGCAAAGGGGGATACGAGTTAGAACCCAATGAACACCTGCAGCGGCACAGGGGTGACTGGGTGCAGGGTGATGTTTTGGCATCTGATGCCCTGTTGTCTCCAATGGGGATTCGCCGGTTGCAACAAAGACTGCAGGCTTGGGGCCGAAGATCTTCTGGAGGTGACCAACAGTTGGAGAGGTACGTTGGGATGCCTGGGGATGCTGGGACACTGTCGGTTGGGTGACCCAAGGCCCTGGAAACGTCGGATGCAGGGGTGTCTTTAGGCATTGGGTTTTCTTACCAGCTCTGCTCGTGGTTGTGGGTGTCCTCCAGAAAGAGACTGCAGGCGTCGTTTGAAGTGTTAAGGCAGGTCATAAATCACCAGATCTCAGGCCAGGATCACTAAGGAGACCTCCTCATGGTGTTGAGCCACTCAAACTCGGCCCGTAGACGTCAGGTGCTGAGTGGGGTAGACTCAGGGTTTTGGCTGGGGCCAGAGTCTGTTGGTGAGCAAATCTGGTGCTCACGGGAGACAAAGTATTGGGTTTGGAAGGCAGGGCAGGTCCTTTGGTTTCTTAAGGCTGCTGGCTGCAGGACACACCAGGATTTTGCTGTTGCAGGTTCGAGGTGGGGACAGGCCGGTAGGGCTGGGGCCAAGTCCGTGGGCATCCTCCTCTTCTTAGTTTCAGCATGGCTTCTTCAGTCCTTCTTCTTTTCTTCTTGGTCAGTTCTTGTCTGAGGAGGCAAGGTTCAGGGTTGCCCCTAAATACTAGATTTAGGGGCGCTACAGGTAAGTAAAGTTTGAGACCAATGTGTCCCTTTCTTGGGGTGGGTACACGCCCTATTATGCCACCCTCCATTGGGAGGGGGGCAAATGCCTCTCTCTGGTTGGCTGGGTCCCCCATCAGCAACACTGTGAGATAGAAGTCCAGTGCGAGCTGATAGATGTGATGCAGGTGGGGATAGAGACAGTGGTATGCACCCTAGAGGAAGTCCGTAGGTGCCTCTGACCCAATAAGGATACCTCGTAGGCCATAAGAGGCGTCTACCATCTGCTCCATGGCTTTGAAGAGTCCATGGCTGACATCGCTGGTGTCATGTCAGCCATGGACTCATGAGACAGACACACAAACAACTGCCCTGCCGAAGTGACACCAGGGAGGTGCTGCCTCCCTTGTTGACGCAGAGAATTCATGATGATCCCGCAGTCTCCCTTTCACACAGTACACCATGGCATTCTGCCTAGTTGTGCTGTCTTGCATACACATTGTGCTTTCAAGTGGCCAACAGCACGGTATTTTGCACATATTGTGCATACCTGTGCACAGCTTCCATCCTTGCAACACTGCAAGAATGTGTGTGGGCATGTACTTGCCATGGGTTTATTATTTGTGTATACTCATGTGATTTCACAGCACACACAGTTGACTTCATATTTGTGGACATTGGGCACTGTGTAGCACCCCTGAGTGGATGAGCTCAATCACTTTAGGTAGATTGCCAACACTGACACTCAGGCCATTTCATCATTGACAGAGTAGGTCCTCTTCAGAGTGTAAGCCATCTTTTTACTCAGACCTCCTCACTTGTATATTTCTCCTCTGCCAAACCTGATTTTGGCCCTGGCAGTCAACATACTGCCACACACTGATGATACCCTGATGATAAATTGATTCTCATGTGCGAACAACACCAACAATATGTGTGACCATATCCAAAGTACTGACATGGCTGGCTTTATTTGAGGGATATGGGATGAGCTGTAGCTCACATGGTGGTAGTGCTGGAATTTGTGAAATGTACCTACCAAGGTTTGCAACACAACTGGGCCCATCCACCTCACCCTCCAACCATCCCTGACTCCTGCATTTGTGGTGCCAAACTAGTTCCTCCTATATCTTTACAGATTCCTGTTTCACATCCTTTGACTTTGACATATATTGCGTGGTGAGACACTTTGCCTTCAGACTCCCTCCTGCTACATGCTACATCTTTACCCAAGCCCACATCAGATGTAAGATGTGCTTCCACAATGGACTCTTCTCTGTCATCCCTTCCCAGCTGTGACACAAATGTGAATCTGTCAGACGCAGTAGTGCATGAGTCTTGGTCAGGCTACCTTGCAGTACACATATCTAACCCCGGGCGTAGTGCTCCGCTTCGCCCACGGAGTGTACGTAGCACTGCCTGCTTCGCCGTTTACGAAGTAGGCGTAGCAGGCAGTGCTACGCACACACCAGGGCGAAGCAGAGCTGCCTGCCACCCGCCACCCGCCTCCCACCCGCCCTCATTTTAAAATAAGGTAAACTATGATAAAAAATAAGATAAAATGCCTTACCTGCAGTGCGGCGTCCTGGGGGCTCCCTCTTCCTCGTTGACGGCAACTTCTTTTCACAAATGTGCTTGCGCGGACGCCCGCGCATGCGGAATTCTCATGAGAAATGCGCATGCGCGGGCGTCCACGCATGCGCATTTGTGAAAAGAAGTTGCCGTCAACAAGGAAGAGGGAGCCCCGGGACCCCGCACTGCAGGTAAGGCATTTTATCTAATTTTTATCATAGTTTAACTTATTTTAAACGGAGGGCGGGCGGGAGGCGGGCAGTGCGTAGTGGGGCTACGCAGAGCGCGCGAGTGTGCGTAGATTTGGCCACACTACGCGATGCTCCACGTAGCCCCCCTACGCCCACTACGCCCAGGGTTACACATACCCCATCTCATCTCCTTATTATGCAATGTCTCACCTTTCTGACACAGTGCCAGTTCAACATGCTCAGCCAGCACCTCCAAAGCACTACACTATCAGGGACCAACCAGGACCACACACCATTTTTTTTTCAACACACATGGTCCTCTGGTGTGCATCACTTGCATTAACCCACACATCCAGTCTGATTTGGATAATGACAGAAGTTTGGCAGCTCCCTACACTAGGAGCCGTCACCTGTGTGCTCTCACCTCCCACTTCCGGATTGCTGCGTGCCATGTAGATTCAAGCATTTTACTATATACGTGGTTCTTAGCATGTTTGTATGTGTTAATCCTTCGCCACACCCCAGACCTCACTCTCAGTTATGCACTTTCTCCTCTGACAATACCCTTGAATTCATTGGTTTACAGTCCATATTAGTGTGCATGTGCCCAAGTTAGCCACAGTGGCATCATGGAGCAAGGTGGCCTGCATTGTAACTGTTATGTTGGGCAGGGTTAATGTGTCCATGCCTGAGGTGCTGTTCCATTCCAGGCCTCATTTAAAAGTTGTGGATACAGGGCGCTGCCTTGAGTCAAAAGTAAAGGGCATGAATGCACAGTATTGAAGATATATGGCACAGTCCTCCCTTTTTGCCTGTGGCAACACATAAATTGGTGCCTAGTGCCAACAAAGGCAACCTTGCACCATGATGTAAGGGTGTCTGCATTGTAGGCAGGATTGTTTTTGTGCGAGAAGGGACAACTTCCTGCACAAAAGCATTCCATGGAGGCGTTTCCCTCTTTCTATTTGTCCTGCAGAATGCAGCACACAAAGAAAGAGGAATAAATTAGGAGAAATAAAGTTACTTCTCCTCTTTACGCCTCCCCTGGGGAGGCCCACATTTTTTATGCATTCCCAAGTTTACAGATCCTTGTAAATCTGGAAATCTGTCAAAAGCCATGGGTGTTGCATGAGTAAACCCACCACAACGGCTGTGGACCACCTGCTTGGTGTAGAAATAAGTTAGTGCTTTGTGCTTGCTATCATTACTCTCTATCTAAGAGGCCATGCAAAGCCACACAGGGTGGTTTTACGTCACCTCATAGATCGGATTGGGAGGCCTGCACCTATGGAACATCATAATAAGTTACTCTTTGGTGACGCAGCCCTCTTGTACATGTGGCACCATGTATTTTTCTTTGTATTGTAGGACTTGAAGTTTTAGTGACTCATGTTATTTATTGCACTACAAGTGGCAGTATACAAAGATTAACCTGGACTGGTGCTGCACTTCCCACCTGCAAGGGATAAACATGAGGGAGCTGGACTGAGCTGTGCCACATGTGCCTGGGCATTGTGGCTTACACATAGGTGATGTTTAATGGTACAAGGCCCTGATTTCTGGCCTCAGCCTTGCACACACTGCAATGGAGTGCTGAGATCTAGTTAGCTGCTCTGCACAACATTACATTTTTGCCCACATTGGCTCTTGTTGCGACTTACCCTGTAGGTCTAGTAGATCCTCAAGGTGCACTGTCTCGTCCTGGAACTCCTTCCACTAACTTCTCTGGGATGACAGGTGCCATCCACTCCTCCAAGGCATCCAGCTCCTTCTATGGAAATGTCTTACGGCTCCAGTTTGCATGACTACCTTCAAGTTGTTTGCCAGTTTCTCCTTTGTCCTGGACCTACAGTTGTGCCAGCGTTTCTTGCGTCGGTGACTACCCTCTTGGCTTGTCCCGCACTGTTGATCTTGGCCACTGTGGGCTGCTAAATGGTCTCTTTCTTTCCTAATGGCAATTTTAAGGTGACAAATAGCTGATATTGGCATGGACATCTTAAGGATTTTTGGGGCCTTGGACCAAACATATTTTGGGGGGCCCTTGTTCTGAACAGCTTTACATTTCTGATCCAGTTTCAACTCTTTCATGCCCTCTTTGGCCAGTTCACTGCCAGTGCACAGACACACTGGTCCAAATTCTAAATGTGTTTACATGTAATATTCAGGGCTATTGATGGGTGTTTTCAATATTGTAACACCACAGC
The DNA here is from genome assembly GCF_964204655.1 of Triturus cristatus. Lineage (NCBI taxonomy): Eukaryota > Metazoa > Chordata > Amphibia > Caudata > Salamandridae > Triturus > Triturus cristatus. The sequence continues at coordinate 602,187,893 of NC_140594.1, forward strand.
TTCTCACTAATATTACTGCACATAATCTATGTTACCCCCTCCCATTTCTCATATGCGAGGTACTGTTTCGATCTAAAAGAAACTTTTCTATGGATTTTGTTTGAAACATGAATACAACATTTGTCTGAAAAATGTCTGTAATAGACTCATACACACTACCCACATTAAAAATAAATTAAAGGAAAACGCTATTGACAACAATATTTTTAAGAAGTATTCAAGGTCAACAGGGCAAGACTCTCTCAGGGGGACCCCTAAAAGGCAGGGGCCCTGGGCCAGAGGCCACTTTGCCCATGCCTTAAAACGTCTCTGGATGTTGGTGCTCTGTCACCTCAGTGATCAAGATTTAATTCTCCTCCTCACTGAAGCTTCATTTCCTCTGTCTGTTCGTCTGGACAACTGGGCAGGTGCTTGGGTTGGTGGGATTGTTGTCCTGGCTGCTGCTCTGTTCTCCCCGCTCCATGGCTACCTTCTGTGAAGCGTGGCAAGGTTTTTTTTCTCATCGTGTTAATTTTTAAGTATTTGACGCTTGACAAAATGGAAAGTGATGCTAGGGTGGCTAGCATCCTTTTACCTGCTTGTTGGACCTGACCCTTTTGGCAGGTTCACCCCTAAACATTTTGCATTTATCCTGGCCTTTTTCCCTATGTAGTATTAGTAGTTTTAGGCCTCTAGGCATTTTAGCACTGTGTCCCAGTGTAAAGTGTGTGTGCTCTGTGTTACATTTAGTGAGACTGGCCTGCCCTCCCATAGGAATGCATGTGTGTCCATGGTAGTTCCTGATGTGAGAGGAGTGCGGGGGCGAGTTTAGTATGTGCGAACTCGTGAGAATAAATGCTGCGCAATGGTGTGGCAGATTTATTGTGACTGGTGGAGAAGTGCCACTTCTAGAAGTTGGCATGTCTGTGTGCTGTGTGATGTGAATTGCCTGTCTGGCTTGTGATTGACAGGAGCTGGGAGGGCTGGGGAATCCCAGGAGCCAGGGTGAGTCTGCCCGGTGGTGAATGGAGAGATCTGCATGTAGATGGGAGGGAGGAGTTGCACCTGGGACCTGAATGGGGCTGGGCCTTCCCTTCACAATGCTGGCTCCACCTCCTGTGGTGCGTCTGATGTCCCTGGCATGTCCTGTGAATAGAGAGGGGAGCTGAGCAAAACAAAGTGCTCCTGAACCAATTTTATCTGGTTCTCCCCTTGCCCTACAGTTGCAGAACAAAGGAAAATGCTGTATAAAAGAAGGGGCTGTGACCCCATGAAAATGTTCTTGTTTGTGGACTTGAATCTACCAGGGGCGTGCTGCTGCTGGGGCTCAGGGGAAGGCTTGCCTCCCTGGGCCCTGCCCTGCCCCTGGATGTCTGGAGGACTGCTTCTTGGGACCCTTCTGCCGTTGCTGGGGGCTGTTTTTCTCCCTGATGCCTAAAAGACTTTCTCTTGGGACCCAGGACTTTGGCTGCATTCTTTGGTGCCCTGCGTGTGCTCCTCTTTTACCTTTAAGAGCACCTGGCTCTTTTCTGCAGAGGGAGATCATGGGGGCTGCGCAGCGCTGGGCTGCAACCCCTTCTCCGATGGAATCCCAACGTAGGGATTCCCCCCTTTATGCTTAGATGGCGAGTGCCCACCCCGCTTTTGCAAATAGCGGGAGCCTACTCCGCTTTATGGTGCTTTTTGGTTGGCGGGTGCCCACCCCGCATTTTTCTGTACCTCGCGGGTGCCCACCCCACTTATGTTTTTATATTTTAATCTGCGGGTGCCCACCCTGTTGGTATGCTCACTAGTGGGTGCCCACCCCGCTTCAGGGATCGTTAATGGAGCGGGTGCCCACCCCGCATTGCGCCCGAAGAAGCTCCCCGCATTCCCGGGAGGGGAACAGCCATTACAATGCGGTTTTTACCACGCGTAGCCATTACATCGCATGCGTTACAACGCATGCGATGTTACAACGCTATGCCATTACAACGCAAGTCTTTACATCGACTTGCGCTAGATGGCGTGCTAACATTACAAATAGTGTAGTTTACTATCCCAACACCTTCCCTACTGTTAAGTGGACTGGAGTTGGAATAGTAAATTACACTTTTCTAATGCTAGCACGCCATCTAGCGCAAGTCGATGTAAAGACTTGCGTTGTAATGGCATAGCGTGGTAACATCGTAGTCGTTGTAATGACCGCGTTGTAACTGCACACGTTGTAATGACTCGCGTTGTTATGTCATACATCCTTCCCGGGAACCTCGGGGACACCCCCGCGACGTCACAGGCAGCGCCACGCTGGGATTGGAGCCAGCGCGGGGCGTTGCCTAGCAACCGGAGGGCTCGCGGTCAGAGGGAAGCTTGGTTGCATACTGGGTAGGGTGGGAGCCTACCCTGCCTCCCCCGAGTGCTGGCGAAGAGTCCCGGGTCCCCGGAGGGGGCCCGGGTGAAGAGCGGGGCTGCCACGGCCCAAAGCGGGACCCCCGTAGTGAAGAGGGAGTCCCGCCTACAGCGAAGCACAGACGAAGAGAGAGAGTCCCCGAGAGAAGGTGGGGGCTCCCCTGTTGGTCCCGCTGTGTCCGCCACATGGTAAGAAAGCCGAGTGCCGATCCCAGGTCATCAGCCGGGCTCCCGTGAGTGAGAGAGCCCCGCATGTGAAGAGAGAAGCTCCGGTGAGTAGGGGCTGTCTGGGAGTCTGAGCGGTCCCGCCAGGAGAGCGGGCCGCTCCACCATTGCTGACATGATGAGTTATCAGGGCCCAGAGGGGCCCTTGGGCATTTTCAGTGCCCCACCGTGATGCTGGGCCCGTATTTTACATTCCAGCCGCCCCGATGGCTAGAGGGCAACAGCACCATGGCATAATTATTGTAGAGCCCCATGTGGCTCCAACCTTGGGGGCAAGTTCTCGTTCTTTATTGTTGCACGATTCTTCCAGGAGCCAGTGCGCTCCATGGGGATATGTTTGTTTCAAGAGCCCATGCCTCATAATTAACTTTCCCAGCCGCCCAGCAAGTAGTGGGCAGCTGCAATGTTTAGGTCCTTCTTATCTTCAGGGGCATGTTGGTAGTTAGGAGTGAGATGCACTCCTTTGCCCCATCCTTTCACAGCTGCTACGTTTAGAGCTGTGCAAAGTGTGCACCCTTGACTTTCGCTGCATTGGCAGCGTGCCCTGACTTTCGGAACACAGGGCATTTGAGCCCCTTCTTTGCGATGGCCAGTTGGCCAGGGGGGCTGTTGGGATTGTTAGAATTATAGGGTGCCAGGCCCTACTGTGATTTTGGGTGCTAGGAAATGTGATTACTGTAGAATGATTTACGCACCTATGTTGATGCTTCTAAATGTGTTTTATGATTATGAGGTGGGTTCACATATTATGGTTTATGCTAGTGAGAGTTATTCCCTAATGTAATGATACTTAGGAGGTTAGGGTCCAATGCGTTTAGACTGGTGAGGTGATTGCCTCATGTGTTTATGATGGTGAGGTTGGCGCAGAATGTCATGTGCGCCTGGTGTGATGCTGTGCATAATGTAGTTTATGTTACAGGCCGATGTTAAGTACAGTGATTACCAGTAGTCACTGGTGATGGTCTATGTTTATGATAAATTCTACATTTACTAAGTTCACTTTGTGATGGTACTGACAGTGGTCCAGTGGGCCCGGTCAGGTGTAAATAATCCCTTGTAAATATGACCTAGTGCCAGGTGGCACCCTGTATAATATGTGCTTACTATTACTATGGGGAATCTTTAATCTCAGTGCCTGCCTACCTTCTGGGTGAACCTCTTGCTGACCTGCCACTGCACCGCTGTTGCCGCAGTTCTTGGGCCGTCTCCTGCTGTGTGTCTCCCCCGCCGCCGCCATAGCACTTCGCGGCCGAGAGCGGGGGGAGACTACAGCCCCCAGGCTCCTTTGCGGCCGTTGACGCTGCCAACGCGACCGGAGGCGATAAAAACATCGCGGCTCCCTCCGCGTCGCGGGCCGCGCGCGGGCTGCGCCGGGCTAAGCCCGGGCAAAGGGCGGGCCGTCTGTGGCCGTCCGGGGTCGACGGAGGTCGGGTCGGGCCACTCCCCCTGGCTCAAACGAGGTGTGGGCCTAGCTGCAAGAAATCGCCAGTCGTGTGAGTACATTATTCAGTGTTGTGTAGCATACCGAGTCATATATTGAAAAATGGGGAAAAGACCACCACCTGTGCCTAAACCTGTTCGTAAGCAGCTAACTTCATCATCTACTGCCACAAACCCCACTCCATTACCTAGTTTGACCGCTATTGACAAAATGCTCCAGAAGACAATTGGTGTTGTGGCTTCTGCGATTCAAAATACTGAAAGACGTTTATCACTTCCATCTAGCCTGCCACCACCTTTGTTGCAGGAGAACTCAATGGAATCCCTGCTTGCTACATCGGACATAACATCCTATGCGGGGCTACCAGGCACAGTTCTCAATGAGAACCATAGATCTGTGGACATAGTATCCCCTAACTTATGTTTGATGGATAACAGACTCTCGCTAACCCCGACTATGCTAAGAACAAGTACTAACAAGGGTGCTGATTCCACTTTATCCCTAGTTCATGAGCAGGCATATTCGGATGGAATAGAACTATGTTCAGATACCGATGTGTCGACCTCAGACAGGGGAAAATGTGATAGCATATCAATGCGAACAAGGGGACAAAAAGTAAGAAAGCAAAAAACAAAAGGAAAAGGGAAACAATTTGAGCCACCAGTAGTTGGGCGCTCTCAACTGCGGAGGCCTCCCGCTTCTGTAGAGCTAAATGATGGTAATAGCGGTGTCTATCCTAGCAACAAGGATGACCAAATAATATTAACTAATGTAATGTTGGGGAATGAAGGGTTCTGGGGGAGAATGGAGACTTTGTTAACTACCCTCTTAGGACCCATCAACCAACAAATTCTCAACATTGACAAGAGGTTGAGGGCACTGGATGATCATGTGTTAAAATTAAGCACAGAGTGTAACCCTACAAATACACTACACCTCGGTACAACCAACACCAACACAGTTAAATTACAATCTATTAAGGCCAACAAGAAATGTATAGCGCACATCAATGCCCCTCCCTTAATACCTAAACCGAGCACTAGTAAAGATCCATCACACTCGGAACTTCTATCCAAACAGGTACTTAAAACAACTAAGACAGTTAGTTCTGGAGGAGGGGACCATATCACTGATAGAATTAATAGGGCATCAACAACACAAGTGATTGATGTTGACCAACAATCCCCGTCCGCTAAGCAGGATATAACGACCCATAACGAGTTTGTACCAAATACTCAAGCACAGGGTCCCCCAAATATCAACCTACCACCAGAATCTGCACCTTATGTTTTGATATTAGCAGGAACCCCTGATTTAAGGGAGGGTATACGTGAATCTCATGAAGAGTTAAAACATAAAACCATTCATTGGCTAGCTGATCATAGTGATTTTAGCTATGAGTATACCCATGAGATTTTGACCACAAGAAGGGTAGGTTGGATTGGTAAACACCAAAAGGATATTCAAGGGGACTGTGTAATAATCAATTTTAGAAACCCATGTATCATTGAGCACATTTTAGCGACAGAGTATGGAAAAAATAGGGGGTCTATTATCTTACTCCCTCTGGGATATTTTTACCCTCCGTTAAGGCCTCTCTACCAAAATCATCTGCCCCAGTGGAAAAGGAGAACGCCCTTTATAAAGATGGCTCCCCCCAATCCGGCTCAACTGTTTCATAACTATCCAATCTTTAATATCCCCACCAGTAATAGGTATAGTTCACTTGAAGGCGTAGATTGACACGGGGACCCAGACAATACTACCAAAGTGGGAACTGTTACGATTATATCTGACTTCGAGCTCCAGGATAGGATAAACGGGACGATGTCCAAGATTAGGGAAGACTCAGCTGGAGTAAGCCGTATTAGCACCGGCAACACAAGTCTTTCTTCTCTGTGTTGTGATCTCCCAGAATTCACAGAACATCCAAGCCATCTTGTTTGTAATCCTATCGCAAGTATAGACCCACTAAATGCTTCCCCGCATTTTAAATTAGTGACGCCACCATGTAAGAACTCTTTTTCAACTGAAATTACCAGGGTTTTATCTTGGAACTTAGCGGGATTGAACAGTAAACTCGATGATCCTGAGTGGGGTACGTTCATTGATGGATTTGAAATCTGCATGTTCCAAGAAACCTGGGCAAGAAAAGAGGTTCTTAAATCAGGATATGCCGGTTTCCATATCCTGGCATCCTCGAGGGGAAAAGGAAGGCCCTCTGGGGGTCTTATTATTTGGGTACGCTTGCATTTGGGGTGTTCTGTATCCCAAATTGACACAGGCTCTAATGATATTTTATGTGTCAGGTTACAGTTTTTGTCCAGGCCCCCTGTTGTTTTAATAAATGTATATTCACGGCCGTCTCCAAAAGGTATTGAATCCATTACCTTGGAAGAATTAACTAACTTCCTCGGTACTATTGATATTAACCAGTTGATTATGTTAGGTGGGGATTTTAATTGTCAATTTGAACCGTTGGAAGGTTTACCACTGGATGGTTTGTATGATGAGGACCAGTTTTTAAAAATACCAGAGTCAGGATGCCCCAAAGTTAAAATTTGGTCCCCTTTGGCGATCCAGATGAGTTGTCTCACCATCAGGCACAGTCTTTGTGCCTGTAATGGGAGAGCATCATCTGCGACTTCGAATAGCCATACATTCTATAGTAAGAACAAGGGGTCCATATTAGATTATATTTTAATTAATTCAAATTTTTGGGACATGATGGTGGACTTTAAGATAATTCCTCGTATTGATAGCGATCATTCCGCCCTTATGGTGGAACTTAAAGCATTGAACGCAGGGAGTCTGTCGGATACGAGTAACCCCCCTGACCCTAGGCTTGTGCTCTCTTATTGTAGAAAGAGAGTGAAATGGTCTAATTTTATTGAATCAGAAATAAAAATGGCCACTTTATATGATGCCTTGCTTCCGGTTTTTATAGATGCATCCAACCTGTCTAACTTGGCCAATGAGAGCCTAGACCTCCAGCTGGCCCAATCAAATTTTGATGAACTGGGTAAAATTACCTATGATTTCTTTTTCCCAATTAAAAAACGGAAAAAAGATAAACAGCCCACCCATCCTTGGTATAATAGCTTGTACCGTACGGTAAAAAAGGAACTGGTAACAGCTATTAAAAATCAATAAGGATGGTAAGAGCTCAATATAAATCTGTTATAAATAAAACAAAACAAAGCTGGGAAGCTGAAAATTGGGCTACTATGAAAATTGCACTGGGTGATAGAGACATGAGGACTTTTTGGGGAATAGCTAATTCAGGTACAACTACTTTACGCAGTGCGGTCGAACCAAATTTAGACGAACAGACCTGGCGCACCCACTTCGAAACTCTGTACGCTAAGGAACCTGAAGTTGCCCGTACCCATGCCTGTGACTCATTAATTTCTGGCACAGCGATCAGCGAAGATTTAGATCCTTTATTTGAAGATGATCTGACATTAACCATCTCTATAAAGGAAATAAACATTGCACTAGCTAGTATAGCTCCGGGCAAAGCCCCAGGGTTGGATAAGATACCTGGTGATTTATTTAAAAGCGAACCCGCCATCTGGGCTCCTTATCTTTGGATGCTTTTTAATGCAATTATGCAAGGCATGAAGATTCCCAAAAGTTGGTTAGGTGCGGAAATAATTCCGATTTTTAAAAAGGGTTCCCCACTTCTTCCGACCAATTACAGACCTATAAGTCTGATAGACATCACCCAAAATTCTTTTGCGAGAGTTCTCCTCCTCAGACTACAGCCATGGATGGAGGAGAGGGATATTTTGTCTATACTACAGGCTGGTTTCAGAGAAAAATTATCAACTCTGGACCAAGTCTTAAGACTGCAATTATTATACTGGAAAACTGTCTGTTTACAGGGGGGTAGTCTTTATTTAATATTTGTTGATCTTAGATCAGCATTCGACTTGGTCCCGAGAGAGAAACTATGGTCTGTTTTAGGAAGGATGGGGGTTCCTATTTATTTAATACATCTTTTTAAACGTTTACACAAATGCAATTACGCCCAAATTAGGTATGGAAAGGATGGTAATCTTACTGCTCCTATTCCAATTAATCGTGGAGTAAGACAGGGTTGCGTTCTCGCACCCACCCTGTTTAGTCTCTACATTAACGGCCTAATTGATACCCTGTCAGCAGCAAAAGATTTAGATGCCCCCAAGTTAGCCACTCACAGAATTTCGGCTATGATGTTTGCCGACGACACCCTTTTGGTTGCTAAATCAGCCATGGGGATACAAAAGGTTTTGGATAAATTCGAAGAATTTTGTAGGGATCGTGGCTTAGAAATAAATCTTCAGAAAACAAAATTTATGGCATTTAATTGCCCAAAAAGCACACGTCCCAATCCATGCCTAAATGGTAAACCGCTCGAAAGGGTGTCATCTTTTGTGTATCTGGGACTTACAATTACTGAGTCTATGGATTGGGGGGCACATATTACAAAATCTACATTAAAACTAGCACAAACCTCAGGAGGGATTATGAATGTTTTTAACAATTCCAGCAAAAGAAATGTTAGTCCAGCTGTGGAAATTTATAGGGCCCAGGCAAGGGGTGGAGCATTGTATGGTGCAGAATTATGGGGCCACCTAAACACGCCAAAATTATTACAGGTGGAGAACCAATATCTAAGACAATTATTTAGATTGCCCCGTAGTACCCCTTTGGTCCCGTTACACCTAGACACAGGCATAATGCCAATAGATGAAGTTGTAGGACTTAAACCTATTATGTATTGGAGACGCCTGTGGACAAATCCCGAGCTTATACCTTATAGGGAGGAGCTCACAGAGGTACTAAGGTCTTGTGGTTCTTTGAAAATTCCATGGTTCAACCATATAAGACTTCTCCTAACTAGCCTGGGTCTTGGAGATTGTTGGCTTCATCCCGAGTCTGCTTGTTTATCAATATCAAAGGGTCAAATGAAGGCTTGCTATAGTGATCACAGATTAGCTCAATTTAATAATTCCTCTAGGATTGGGAAATGTACTAGTGCCTTTTTAGAAATCAAAGCATTTTTTTGCTTTGAACCGGCAATTGATCTCATTAATCCACCTGCAGCCAGGAAGCTCTTTTTACAATTCAGATACGGGGTACTCCCATTACGTTGTTTTACATCTAAATGGAGTAAACAAAATCTGATCCATTGTCCTATGTGTGATTACCCCGAGGAAACAGAGCTGCACGTTTTTTTCTGTTGTGCTGGATACCAGAAGGCAAGGAGTCGCTGGTTGGCTCAGATCTGCAGGAATCTTGGCACCAGGTCTTGTCCTGAAGCATTCAGGATACTGAAATCTGATACTGGTATCCCAATAGTTTATTCGGTTGCCGGTTTTTTATTTTCGGCATGGTGCACCAGAAGGGCTCATCTGAGATCCCAAAATGTAACTTGATTGTGTAATTCTATGCTGTAATTGTATTTCTTTTATCCATCATTCATGCATTAGTTTTAAACATAGGATTCTTTTTTTTTTCCTATTTTTATTGAAAAATGCTTTTTAGTCTAATTTATATATTTATTGTTCCATGAACTCTCTAACAAAAATCGTGTTATCTCTGTCCAAATTTTATGACTCAACGATTCGATGATTTTCTAAATTTGAAACTGCATGTATAACTCTATTGTTTTTACTTATGTGTATGCACTTTCTAGGACATTTTGTCCGAAATAAAGTTTTTTTGACTGACTGACTGGCTTACTATTCTAATGTGTTATGATAATACAAAGGCTATTTTTATATAACCTTGTGTGGAGTTTCTTTTGTGGTGGGCCTGGGATGTTGTTGCTGGGTGATTGCGCAAATGCTTTACACATTGCCTCCGGGATAAGCCTGACTGCTCGTGCCAAGCTACCAAGGGGGTGAGCAGGGGTTATCTTTGGCGTGTAACTTCCTTGCCCTGACTAGAGTGGTGGTTTCTGCCTGGCTTTGGCGCACGCCTTAGCCAGCCAGAAATCCAATTTCTAACACTGCTGATAACCAGCCTTATGTCAGCATTCCTCCTGATGCATCTGTTTCCGCTGCAACAACACACCCGCAGCAGCGTACATTTTTTTACGCTGCCTGATCCTTATGCCATGGTGCGCCATTCCGTAAATATGCAGTAGTCCAAGGCATTTAAAAGTGACATAGCGATTCGTAACTCATTTTGATGCATAGTTGACGCAACGCAGCGATGCGTCAGTTCTTGTAAATAAGGCCCTCAATACATAATCCTTTTATGTCATGAAGCTGCATTGCTTCTCGTTATTTTAGATTTATAGATGTTTGAGGGCCAGAAAAAAAGACAGTTTGTCCTAGTAGGTTCTAATAAGAAACTGTAGAATAACTTCAATATAGCTTTGATGTGCTCGTTCAACATAGGTTGAGTTATGATGTTAACCATTTTTGTATTGTGCTAGACACCTTTATTAAGGCCGTTCTAAAGCTTTCTCCATCTGAGCATCCTTTCCTGTGGATGTGGGAATGCCTTCAGTAGGAAGAACGAACATTTGATAGTGTCTGTTGCTTGGCTGGTGTTTGGTAGAGGGTTTAGCAGAAAGTTATTTAATGTTAAGTTTTGCAGTGGTTTGCATGAATCAGTCTGAAAGTCAAATTCAAATAAGTTCAATGTATGAAGATCTGATGAATGATTCATGTGCCTAAGGATTAGTTGAAGGAATGTTCTTTCCTCTCAATTTTGGAGGAGGCCATTTTGGGGCAGAGGATTGTCACAACTCAGCTTAAAATCTCATAGGGGCATATCAACATGGGAACAAAAATCCGATTGGCCGCACTCTGCTAGTCCTACCAGCGTGTTACCCCAAAGAATAGTGGTCCATGAAGTAGCGTCGGCGGGTACGCCTATGCCAAAAGTTTAAAAGGAAATAAGTGTCGCGTTAGCCATCCCTGGACACGTGTTTCGAGGTAGTTGCCTCTCGTCAGCAGGGAGTAGGTATGTGTGTAGGGTTGCTGCGTAGGCTGCCAAAAAATATTCTCAGGTAAAGTACCACTCAAGGCGTGCAGGTGCGTAGCCATGGGCTCGTCAGCCCCACCGGCTCAAGGGAGCCTGAATGTAAACAAAAATCCGATTGGCCGCACTCTGCTAGTCCTACCAGCGTGTTACCCCAAAGAATAGTGGTCCATGAAGTAGCGTCGGCGGGTACGCCTATGCCAAAAGTTTAAAAAGAAAATAAGTGTCGCGTTAGCCATCCCTGGACACGTGTTTCGAGGTAGTTGCCTCTCGTCAGCAGGGAGTAGGTATGTGTGTAGGGTTGCTGCGTAGGCTGCCAAAAAATATTCTCAGGTAAAGTACCACTCAAGGCGTGCAGGTGCGTAGCCATGGGCTCGTCAGCCCCACCGGCTCAAGGGAGCCTGAATGTAAACAAAAATCCGATTGGCCGCACTCTGCTAGTCCTACCAGCGTGTTACCCCAAAGAATAGTGGTCCATAAAGTAGCGTCGGCGGGTACGCCTATGCCAAAAGTTTAAAATGAAAATAAGTGTCGCGTTAGCCATCCCTGGACATTCATGGACCACAATTCTTTGGGGTTACACGCTGGTAGGACTAGCAGAGTGCGGCCAATCGGATTTTTGTTTATATTCAGGCTCCCTTGAGCCGGTGGGGCTGACGAGCCCATGGCTACGCACCTGCGCGCCTTGAGTGGTACTTTACCTGAGAATATTTTTTGGCAGCCTACGCAGCAACCCTACACACATACCTACTCCCTGCTGACGAGAGGCAACTACCTCGAAACACGTGTCCAGGGATGGCTTACGCGACACTCATTTTCATTTTAAACTTTTGGCATAGGCGTACCCGCCGACGCTACTTCATGGACCACAATTCTTTGGGGTAACACGCTGGTAGGACTAGCAGAGTGCGGCCAATCGGATTTTTGCATATCAACATGGGCTTTATCTCTGCTTTTTTGGCCTTAAAAGCTAAAAAAGGAGAGATAAAACTAGCGCCCTATCAACAACAGGGTGCTAACATGCAAATTTGCATGTTAGCACCCTATTACTCTACGCTTCCCCTTGCATCTCTAATGAGATGCAAAGGGGGCGTTCCAGAGTAAAATAATAGGAGAAATGTCGCTAAGCGACATTTCTCCTATTATCAAGAATGTCGCTAACCCTGTTAGAGACAAAAAAAGCAGCGCTAACCGCGGTTAACGCTGCTTTTTTACGTCTGGTATTTTTCAGACTTAGCCATGATATCCTATGGAAGGAGGATATCATGGCTAAGTTTGCCTGTCCCTATCAACAAGGTAACGTGAGATTATCGCTGGGTTTCCAGCGATAATCTCACGTTAGCCTGTTAGCGTGAGGATTTTTATCGCTATTGAGATAAGCGTTGCTAATAGCACGCTATCTCAGCGATAAAAATTCACGCTAGCCGGCGATAATTATCCTAGCGCTAAGTGCGCTTAGAGATAATTATCGCCGGTTGTTGTTGATATGCCCCTTAGTGCGATGTTATGCACTTGAGTGTGAGTTATGTTTATCCTCATTGTACCTACATGTTTCTAGTTTGTATGCTATTGTAGTGTGCAACAACTTCATTGGCATGGTAGCCATGTGTCATCATATGGCTTTTGATGCCATGTTGTGAGCCTAAAGGTGGGGGTTTTCTAGTCAAAGGATGACTATTTGTAGGTGATACTGGAACAACAACAAATAAGATTAATGTCAACCTTTTGATACGTTTCTAATAAAATTGATTTTGAACATACTCAATAATGTTCCTAATCCTGATATCTCAACCTATATAAATAACCTCTTAACAATGCAATAATCCTTAGAGATATCTTGCATCATTTAATAGTATAGAAATTTGAACTAACAATTAAAGGGTACTGTTAGAGAGGGGTTAAGCTTAGTAATCTCTTCCTAACAGATTCTTTACCCATAAATTCTTTTTTCTACGGATTTTTCACCCAAAAATAATGTTAATGGCTCCCATCTGAATATAAATGAATTCCCTCTTACTGCCCTTAACACGGGCATGTATTGTGGCCCTTTGGCCAAACACTGGACACCTTTGTCCTAGGGGTCATTCTTGCAATGGGCATAAAGAGTCAGACTGTTGTGGTTGTTTAGGGGAGAAACAGGAGCTGAGGGAAAGTATTACAAGTAAAAGAGTTGCTAGTGAAGTCTCCCTGTGCTGAGGCGGGAGTAGTCCACATTTAGGGGTGTATTGATTGAATTGCAATGTGAGGCGAAAATGTGTCGTTGAAGGAGTTTCCAGGTCTTTAAGAGAATGGTAGAAAAGGAGTTTTGTACTTACAGAAGAATCAACTATGAAACAATTTCTTTTGGTGGAGGGCCATTGCTAGATGGTGGCGTAAAAGGAGATTATAGAAGAATGGTGTGTTCCAGCAGTGAATAATGAATGGAAGATGTTGAGGGACGTTGATGTGGTGGGAACTGCATTAAGAAACAAGAAGCGAATGCGGAGCAGTGTGTCAGGAGAAGTCTACAGAAATGAGGAGAAGATGGTAGATGTGGATAGGTGTGCATCTGGGAACCACACAGAGGGCCCGAGTCACAAAGGCAAACTGAGACGAAAGTCTAACTTTATAACTTTCGGTATTTACAAAGGGCATTTATGAGTAGTAAAATTTGACTTTTGTCTCAGTTTAACGTAACCTTTGGTCTCAGTTAAACTTAAGACCAAAACTTAAGTTAAACTGAGACAAAAGTCTCACTTTAATACTCGGAAATGCCCCTTGTGAATACCAAAATTTGTAAAGTTAGACTTTCGTCTCAGTTTACCTTTGTGAATCGGGCACAACATTTATAAGATCATAGGCGTGCACCAAATAAATATTACATTTCTCTCCACAGTATAAGATACTACACTATCATGGATATAACATTTATCTACCAAGAAACATGGCAACTTTTCTCGCTTGTCCAGCATCTACACTGAATGATTATTGGCATACTGTGGCTGGTGAAGGCAACACATTGACTCCAGGGCCAGAAGAGCCTTGCAGTTGGTAGAAAAGCTTTGTTTTCTTTTCTGTATGGTGTCCAATTACCTAGAAGCTCAATAAAAGACATTAATGGAAGTGTATGCCAATTTATGAGAGGAATAAGGAGGGAATGACTCATTAGGACCATGTATATATGGGTATTTATGTAGAGCGAATCTATCTATAATGCAGTGAAGTGCTGCCTAACAGAGAAAGGAAAAATCCAGACTAAGAAAATATGTTTTGAATGGGAGGTTTCTCTCTGTTAGCAATGACATCTGTGGTAGCTCGGCAACCAAAGCGAGTATGTCTGGAGGAAAGTGTTCCTTGAAGAATCTTCAGCTTTTCTTGAACTGAAGCAGGGACAGTGCTTGTGGGATTCTGAGTTGCGGTGATGTACTAGATTGTTGGTTCATCACAAGAGAAGGCCTTCCTGCTAGTATTTTCCTTATTATATGATCAATATGCTATGTAGGGAATGAGGGCCTGATTTACAGAGTTAACCTTAAACTTTTGTGAAAGTTTACTATTTTTTTGGTATTCACAAACAATGAGTTTAATTAATACTAATAGTCAATTTTCAAATGCGGAGAGTCCACAGATGGGGTGGAGAGCTCAGCACATAAAAAGAAAGGACAGGCCCATATTTTTGTGAGCGAGTTTCTCCGCTTAGACTGCGGACTCTCCACATTTGTAAAATTAAAAAAATAAAAAGGATGGTGTGTTGGAGATGAAAGAATTGAATATGGCTGTGCAGATCTTGAAACTGATTTGGGCTTGCAGTGGGAACCAATGCAGCTCCTTGATTGTGGGCATCACTAGATGTACTTTGATGAGTCTTGCTGCTGCATGGAGGATACTCATGAGCGGTGTGAGATGAATGTCTCAAATGTCAGTAATAGGGGCGTTGTCGATATATAACGTATACAATGATCCAGTCCTTGAGAGCAGTTCTGAAGCTCTCCTCTTATTGCAATGCGTTAACGTTTTAGAGAAGTGCAAGCTGGTGCCAAACTTCTGTAGCTTCTTAGCAATGTGCAGTTGGAAGCAGTGGCTGTGTTATGTTGAATGTGTGGGACTTGAGTCTGTTTGGGAGTTAGGTGGTGAATGCATCAAGATTCTTTAAAGTCCTTGCATTTGAGCTTGGTTGTTATTGTTGATGATCGAGTGAAGCTCTGTTTGCAAGGAGTTGAATTTGAAGTCAGTCTTTGACATCCATACCTTGATAGTATAAAGATGGTTCTTTAGGAGGACGACTTACTTGTCAGACGAGAGCTTCATATCCTTGTATTAGGCTTTTTGTCAGATTTGTGCAGTGGTACAAAGCCTATGGGCAATATGAAAAACATTTTTATGTGTTCCATAATGTCCAGGGTGCAAGGTATTTAGGAGCCAATCTATAATTTGGTGGACAGAGGTTTGGTAGTCAGAGTGATGGACTAATTTACACTGTTTGCCTTGACTGCACCTCAACCCGCATAATTATGAAACCGCCATTAAGCTGTAATCAATTCTTAAAGCATTGCCAGGACCGCCATCACAGTGGTTCCTGTAAATGCTTTTTGCAGTTTGGCGCATGGCTTCGTCAAGCATGACGGAGCCATACGGCAAACTGTTTTTTTTTTCTTTTCAAAAAGAAAATCCAGAAGCGGGATTTTCTTTTTGAAAATAGAAAAAATGCTCCACTCACCATGAGAGATATCTCCAATAGCGAGGGGAGCATTTTGCAGTTTTCACTGCCCCTTACTGCCATGATTTTCCTGGTGGTGATTGGCTGTGAAAACTGACCTTTAATTCCAACCATTTAAATTAGGTGCTTACTCCATCCTTTGTCAGAGGAGTTAAATCACGGCATAAAACAGTGTAGCTTCCGCCCTGCTCAAACCAAAGGTCCGGCCACATTTTAATCGGAACGGTGGTCCACAATCTTGGCAGTCGTGGTATTCCATCACTGTTGCAACAGAGTATCCTTACCGCCAAGATATAAATCAGGCCCTTAGTCTTTAATGAATCCTCAACCCTCCTGGAAGGCTTAGGTAAGTAGTGATGGTCCAGCTCAAAAGACATGGTGTGAAGGACTGTCTTAGATACAGTATAACACAGTTGCAATTTAAATACCGATGGCATGTCCAGCGAGAATCCTCATTAAGGTAAAAGAACAACACCATAATAAAACTGTAAACATATACAGAATAAAAAGTAGAACCAAGCCAACATCTCAAAACAAATGAACATAGTATCATCAATGAATTGAAAGGGGCAAAAATGAGCACCCAAATGACAACAAAAATATGCCATGTGTGCATCCCTGTGTCGTTTTAATCAAGATTTCACAACTACAAACATCCGAATGTTCTCAGAAGTAGCAAACAACAATGTTATTCGATGAGAAGGGATTTGACTACCAATTCTCCCACCTCTGCTCAACATCATGGAGAGTGGAGGCAAGTGGTTAACAGCAATGGACAAGTTGTAGGGGTATCCACAGAAGTGAAGCAAGCAAAACTGGTCCGATAGTATGCTTGCCAGCAGGGTAATCTCACAGCTGATTCTCACAACTGATCTATGATGAGAGATGTCTTGGCTTATCTTATGCTATGATCTGGGCTTCTTTGGCTGGCTGGGGGCTTCCAAAACAGGCAGCTCCAGCAGCAGGGCAGGCCAGCAGAGTTTCTAAAGATGGACTTTGGATTCAGTCCTTCCCAAGAGGAAATTAACAACATGTATTCAGTGCTCATGAAATACAATCATAGGGCCAATGTGTATCTGTATTGATGTTGCTCTTCATAGTGGTGGAATGGAGCTCTGCTTTATAAACACAGTCTTGCCAGTTGGACCAGCAGCCCACTGCCAATCAGTTGATGTGCACCTGGACATTCCAACTAGTTTTGTTGGGATGGAGTTTCCATCCTCATATATAGTGGTGGTTATAGCAAATTTGTCTGATTGGCTGTAAAACTTGGTGTACTCATCTCCAGCCAGACCCCCAGCTTAGAAAGGCAGGAGATAGGAAAATGTGAGTGCTGGTCTCACCCTGCTGCTTCTCTGTGGGGAACAGCCATCTTCACTCTGAAATGCATCTATTACTCAAAAAGCTGTTCACAATATTCTAAGATTCATTCAAAGAACAAGTGTACCAACAGGGATTGCATCTATTCTATTCACAACCATCCCAATATTAATGATGACAGGCAATAGGATTGAGCCTTTGTGCATGCCGTAGGCGAGTACTGATCTTGGGAACTTCATTTAGATGAGCTGGTATCTGTAGGCCAAGGAGGAAGGCCACCATTTGATATTTATGTCATCAAATCCCATATTTGAAATCACAGTAGAGAGCAAGGCAGTTGACTATACTGAATTCTGCAGAGAGGTTGGAGGGCAAAAAATTGAGACGCTCTGTGCCTGTTGGGGAGGGTATTGTCCATCACTTAGATTGAGGCTGTCTTTGTTCAGCACTCTGGCCCTGGAAGAGTCAGCTTTATTTTTGCATGTAACTATTTTATGACTGCCTTCTAAATGATCTTGCTCAGAAATGGAAGGTGGGTGATTGAGCAGTAGTTTGTGAGATTATTGGGGTAAATGTTGCCTTAAATATGTCCTGATTTGTTGTTGTGTCAATAAAGATGTCTTGTTTGATAGAAGGATTTCAAAAGAGTTTAACAGTGATTTGTGTTCTTCACCAGTGATGGATGTTACCACTGAGAGTGATTTGATAATGTTCATGTAGGATGTGGCGTTGAGAGATTTAAATGGAGTGGGTAGCCATCAATGATTAGTTCGAAGCAGTGAGTCCCTTTCGATGTATTCTGAAATTGGACTAGCGGGGGAGTCGTTTTTTCCTCTGTGTCCTTGATGGGATTCCAAATGTTATAACTTTTCTTCTTAAAAAGAGGTTAAGCGCATTGAATTTGTCAGTAAAATATTCTAGTGGATGATCCAGAGTGGGATTGGTGCAATGCCGGATAGCTTTGAAACCACTCTCCTCCTGCGTCTCCATTGATAGTTTTTGTACAGAAGGTTGCTTCAACTTTGATAATTAGTTTTTGCTGTTCAGACCAGACTGTTTTCAGGGTCCCTGGATCTTCCTGGTGATGTAACATGTGCCATTAGATTTCTTGCCTTTGCATGGTGTGTTTGAATTTTGCAGCACCTTGGGAGTACCACAGAGTGGAGGCGTTTCTACAGCGGACCTTAACATTGATTCAAAGCATGTAGTTGAGTGTAACAAGTTGTGAATTCAAATCTGTGGAGGACTTCTGATGAAGTGGAAATTGTTGTCAGGTTTTACTGCAAATTGCTGGTGGGGTAGTTTCTGAATGACTGGAACTGCTGGCAATCAGCATGGTTGGAAATAGATGATATCTAAAGGAAAAGCAGCGTGGTCTGTCCAGTACAGTATTGCCTTTGGGATGGTTCTGGAGAAGATGTGTTATCTGATTTTGCTTGTGTTCAGCAGGTAGTGGAGTATTCCTCTTATGGTCTTGATGGTTGCATTGCTCATGAGGTTAAAGTCCATAAAGAATTTGTTATTGCACTAGTCTTTTGAGGTTGAGGTGGTGATATCAGAGATCTCAGAGCTAAAGGTGGCACTTTGTAATGCGGTCTGTAGATGAGGCGGAATGTGAATAAATAGCTTCAAATAGCAGACAGGGAAATCCATGGACTATAAAAGACAGAACTGAGGAATGTTGATGGATAATTAAGGGCCATGTTTACTTGTGACTGACTTTAAAGTTACCTTCTATCTTGTGTGGACAATCAATGTATTGGTTGTGGTATGCTGATGGAATTAGTATGTAAAAACATCGGTACTCCTGGTGCTGAGTCAGATTTCTGTGATGAAGAAATCCATCAGTTTCTGTCTTCTCAAGGTGTCTGTGATTTCAGCTGTAAGGCACACTGCAGAGCACATGTTCATGTTAATGAGCATGAGATGTGTTTGTAATATGTGTTTGTAATAACTAGATGTGTGAAAATATATTGATGTAACTGACTATGCAAATGTGTTAGTAACAAGGGAGGGACGGTTGTGTTTTGTGTAAATCTACAGGATTGTGCAAGTTGTAAGAAAAGGCACATGGCAGTGACTCGGCTGAGGTTTAAGATGCAGGGACTCTGGACTTTGCCCTGCTCAAGGTCCAGCACTTCCAATCGGATGCCTTGAAAGGACACTCGTGAGGCCTTCTTACAAAGGGGATGGATCACATTTTCCTGTTTGAATGCTTCTCAAGAATGAAGTTGGTTTGGGATTAACACTTCACTAGCGTCATGTGGAGTATTAAAGTCAAAGCTTTACAACTTTGCAATTTTAGTAACAGTTTCACCAGCTTCATGACTTGCATATCTAGAGAAAGTTTAAAAAAGAATGATAACAGTCCCTGCTTGACAGAGGGACAAGTTTCCTGCTTCAACTCAGAGCAGAGAGCTCAGCACTGCCAATTAGCTTCAAACCCCTGAGCTCCTTATAGTGCAGTGCCCGCTGCCAGAAATCCCACCGTAAGTTGTGGCACTACTAGAAGTTGATTTGGGGTTCTGAGTCACTGCTGAGCAGCTACTTGTGTGCTTTCCTGTTGTCTAAGGGCAGCCCAGAGTGACAACTGGGATGAATCCTCCAAGAAGCATCCAATTCCCTGCAACCTCTATTTCATGATGGACTCTAAAGCCATCTGCAGACAATAGTGACCCTAAATGCTGTTTTTCATGCTCTAGGGAAAGTTTGTTTGACTTTATAATGGCAAAGCTTCTTGGCTTTGCCCAACTTAACAGGGAAGTCTTCATCCGCCGACAATATTTGAAGTTATTCCTGTGTGCAGGATCTCGTGTAGACAGGGCTTGGAGTGGATGGGACATCCTACTGCTCCCTGATTTATTTGCTTCCAGAGAGTGGTGCTGGATTGGCACTGGATGTTTAAAATACATCATGATGACAAGACTTACTGTACCTAGAAACTATGAGGAACTTGAGACTAAGTCTTGTAACAAAGACATGGTTAGGTAAAAAGCAGAAGGCATCAGAGAAATAAGTTCCACAATGGAGCATGTGGAGAAGGTTGAGACTGAACCAAAAGAGGTTGGCGAGGAGGAGAGGTGACTTCAAAGGGAAGTGGTTCACTAATAGGAGAACAGTAGGAGCAGGTTCAGCACTTGTGGCTTAGGTTTAGTAAAGAAATTCGGACGGAAGACGTTGCCTTGAAACTTCTTTCAATCTAGGGATCCGCATTCCTGACATGTTCATTCACTACTAGCATTCCTTTCAGGATTGTAGTGGTTTCAAGTCCTCTCCTCAATTCTTTTAAATTTTTTGCTGGGTTATACGAGTTCTCTGTGATTACAACTTATCTGTTTATTCCTCAAAGTCTGTTGGCATTCTGCATGTGTGCCCACCGCTGCTACTTCGGGGTCTGGGGTGAGTTCTTGGAACTCTCATCTGTCGTCGAATGCCCCTTTTTGGAGCATCAGGTTAATGTGAATTGTTGCAGAGTAGTTACCAACATCTTGAATATTTGTCACATCCTAATACATTTTTTCTGGTTTTTTTTAATTTAAGGATTGCACTTTTATGAGCCTATAGTGAATCCCTGTGGGGAGGAGATTGGATGTGCACAGATGTAGGACCAAACCTTTGGAATCAACTCCAGTGTTACTCTCTTTCTCCTTTCTAACCTCATTTTCCCCTGAGGGGAGAGCAAGTGCGACAGTCACCTGCTTGTGAATGGACTTTCTCCTTAGCCAGGACAGAGGTGGATTTGTGCTGTTGATCATTGCCCCAATCATGAGAGACTCCTATATAGATGGGAATTCCTGTTGCTGCTGATTGGGTGTTTTTGATTAGGGGTTCTGAATTAGGTTTGGCTCTTAAGCCTCCTTCCTCTGGGAGAAGGTTCCTCTGGATGTGACTTCATGAGGCTTCTTGACTGGTTGCTGTGTTGGACCATAAGCTATTATAGAGCCTCATTTATTGTTAGGTGGGTGGCCCAATAGTCCGCCATCTCACTGGAGGACACACCACCGTATCTGGAGATCTCCATCTGCATAGTGGTGATCTCTGTGATAGAAGTGCATGTGCTCGTGCAGTGGATACACTGTCACCACTGTTAAATGCTGAGCTGCTTTTATCCCAACCAGCATTTGTGTTTGTATTTCAGTTAAAAACCGACAAAGTGAGATATTTCGCTGAAAAGCAAAACAACAAGTGCTGTGATGCACTGATGCCCTGAAATACTTTGTCCTAGCACATAGGGCCATTCTTTATTTTCCCTCCTTTGGTGCCCCGTGCCTTACATGGTGGTCCCTAGCAGGGGATATCAGTGATGGTCCTATTGGGGGCAGACCACCAGGTTACAGCTTTCTGGCTACTGAGCCATTTGAGGCTTCACTGTCAGTCATCCAGCGGTTCACCTACGCCAAAATGAGGCAGAGGAACAGCAATATTTATGGGGTGTAAGCTTTGCAAATTTATTGCAGAGCTATGATGAATGAATGAATGAATTAATGAATGAATGAATGAATGAATGAATGAATGAATGAATGAATGAATGAATTGCTAAAGAGCAACAGCTGCTCCAAAAGTGCATCCCAGCACGACAGAACAAAGGTATTGCATTCGGACAAGCAGAGCTTCTCAGTCACTTCAAAAGGCTAACAGCATTCCTCTATGAAGTTGTGAAGTCAGATATTTAAAAGCTGGGTTCACAAAGCACACATAGAGGTGAAAGTGGACCCATCAACGGTTACTTAAATCAAGGCCCAGATTTTTCAAAGGCTTGCATCACTCTTGCATCACGCAAGGGGGACGCAAGTGCAATCAAGCCTTAAGTTAAATTTAGCAAGCAACGTAAAGCCACCTTGTGTGGCCCTGTGGTGCTTGGTAAATCTGAAGTAAATCAAGGCAACGCAAGTTGCTACCTTGCATTACTCTGCTCTGCTCCATGGAGGTGGAGTATGGGTGTTCCTACGCATCCAACCATGAATTTTGTCTCATTCCAAGATTTATCTGAGTGGTAGACCTGGGAATGCAAAAAAATACAACACCCTCGCTTTGGAGGCATAATCAGGAGAAAGCTATTTATTGCTCCTCATTTTTAGGTTTCACCTGAGACAGCGCATGCTGTCTCTTCAAGACATTTAGTAAGTGGCTTTTAAAAGTGCCACCAGAGGCTTTTGGTGGCCTAAAGCTTGAGTGCACGTGAGCGTGCACGCCCGCAGCCGCCATCTGCCTTTCTGTCATGGCTCATTAAGTCTCCTCCACCCCCTTGCTGTCTGCTCTCACTACTCCCCCTCCTTTCTCCCCCTCCTTCCTCATTAGCTTGTTCTCCACGGCGCCACTTTCAATTACAATGTAAGGCGTGGCAGAGGTGAGCACCATACTTTAGCACATAAAATGGCCTTGCACCTTTATTTATTTATGAACGGCGCCGCTTTGACCTTAAGCGTGCCTTAATTTGTTTATGAATGGCACCAATTTCACTTTAAGTATGCCTTTAATTGTTTAAAAACAGTGCAGCTTTCCTCCGCAAACAACTACAGTGTATTTTCATTTCTTTATTTCAGACTGGCAAAGCAATTTATTGCTCTTCTCTTAAACCCCAATTACCCCCTCCAGCTGTTCACTGTTGATCGAATTTGCCCTCCTGTCTCAGCCTCTCATCTCCTCACCACTCCTCCATTCTCAACCACTTCTCTTGCAGCTGTCTCATGCGTGCCGCTCACTTGTCACAGCAGCAATCTCTGTGAGACTTGCAATATTTAAAAAACCATAAGTCTTTTTAACTATTAAAAGTAGAGTTTGACATTTCAACTATGCTTTCAGTTAATTTTCTTCATCGGTTTCACAAATCTCTCACGCCCTGCAGCCAATATGGTGGGCTCAGGACACGTAGGGGTGTTGCGAACTAACCCTACCCCTCATGGTCTTAAAGGGGCGGCTATGTCTTGTTGAGACACCACTTTCAATAGGAAGACATCCACATGCCACCCCAACATCTTCTTTGATTTGCAAAGTAGTTGTCAGGTTTCACAAACACCCCACATAAAGGGACTGGAGCTGGGCTGCTGCTGTCTTCCACAGCTGCCGGTAAGTGCAGGGCACCCTGATTTTAACAGACCCCGCAGCCCCAGTCTGCTGCCCCCACCTCTGCTTGCATAATGTGCGCATCCCGACATTGCTGTGTGCTGCCTCACAATGCTCACCCCATCAGCCTCTGTGTGGTGCCCCCAGTATTGAAACAGGCAGCCTCGCACATCCAACTCAGGAAAAATCTTGCCATTCAGGCCGGTGCCAGTAGCTCTATCTCTCGTTGTGTTTCAGCTAACCCCCAGCCGTGAAGCTTTACATAGAGCACATACAATCACAGCGACAATCTGTCTATGCTTTGCCCGAGGAGAGCGCAATGTTCATAAGCTCAAAAATACCGTTACTCCACTGCAAACAAAAAAGATAAGTAAAAAACATTATCATTTATAATGCCAATAGCTCTAACTTTCACAAATGCGAGACCGATGCATTTTTAAAGCTTGTTTCTCTTCCTATCTGTGCTCTGTTCTTCAGCACATATGGAAAGAGGACTGTTTTTGTGTAGGAAGGTGCCCCTTCCTGCACAAAAACAATCCTGTCTACAACGCACACACCCTTCCACTATGGCAGAAGGGTGGCTGTGTTGGTGCAAGGCAGCATATTCTTCCCCAGCACAATAAGAGGATAGAAATGAGCCATATAATTTTAAATATGGCGCATTTCTGCCCTCTCCCTGTCAGGGTGTCTTGCTGTGCTGTGCTGTGTAAAAGTTGGATAAATCAGGTCCCAAATGTTTTGTGGATGTTTGCCATTATTATTGGTACTCAAATTAACTTCATAAATACCTTTGGCCTGTCTCTTTTTACAGTTTTAGACCTTTTGCTGCTCTCCCACCAGACAGATCTTCACATGAGCAAATAGAGAGATCTGAAGCGTTTCAAGACAGACTGAAAGGCATATTTACCAGCCCCTTGCGCCACCGGAGTGTGTTTCTCCGACAGCCCAAATCTCAAAATGATATCTACGAGGCCAAGCAAAGCCACTATGTGTGGCTTTGAATGGCCTCATAGATATGGAATAAGGCAAGGCAGCGCTAATCCCTGCGTCGCCTTACTCTGAGCTCTGTAGGCTTCTCGTGGGTGTTTTGGTGGGTTTTTCCACGCAACACCAATCGATTTTGACGCTTCCCCAGATTTACAAGAGCATGTAGACCTGGGGAAGCACCAAAACCTTACAGATGACCTAGGTGAGGCATAATGAGGAGAAATAAATGTATTTCTCCTTGTTTTTTCTTCTTTCTATGTGTGCTACATGCAGCACACATAGAGTACAATGCCTCTCATGATTTGTGTAAGAAGGTGTTTCTTCCTGCACAAAAACAATCCCCCTTCCTGCACAAAAACAATCCTGCCAACAACAAAGGCACCTTGCACTGGTTCAAGGGTGCTGCCGAAGCACCACCAGCGCAGCAAGAAAGGACAGGATTGCACTGTATTGCATAAATACAGTGGGGCAGATTTATGAGCCCCTTGCGCCACTTTTGCGTCACTTTTAACATGGGAAAAGTGACGCAAAAGTGGCGCAAGGGGCTCATAAATCTGCCCCAGTGTATTTCTGCCTTTTCACATTGCTGCCCTTGGCGAAATCCCCATAAATGAGGGGCTGAGAAACATAGAAGCATATTATCAAGGGCAGTATCGCCACTTTAGCGGCACTTTTTTTCACTCAAGCAGCGATATTCTTATCGCCCTATTAACAAGGCAGCACAAACATGCATTAGCGTATGTTGGCTGCCGTTTTTGTAACGCGTCTCATGTTAGCGATATACATCCCTAATGAGATGCAAAATAGGCGCTCCTACGAAAAACAACATGTAAAAAGCCGCAAACATAACATCGCTGTATCAACAACGCTGCCCCTGAACAGCGAAGCAATAACAAAACGCACGCTAAGCCCCATTATCGCATGATTCTAACGCCTGAAAAAAACCTGATTTAGCAGTATTGCCTATGGGAGGTGGATTGTGTGGTTAGGTACACAATCCCCTATTAACAAGCATTTCATTAGCGCTGTGAAATCATCGCAGGATTTCACACGCTAATGATGATTATCGCACTCTATCGCTGGATTGTACATCGCCTGTTAGCAAAGCGTTGCTAATACGCCACTAACACGGCGATGTAATTCAGCGATAGAGGGCGCTAATGAAAAACGCGCTAAACACGATTTGCGATATTTATTACGTGTTCTTGATAATATGCCCCTTAAAGGGCTAGGGAAGTGTCAGTCATGTGACCAGTCAAGCGCCTATGACCTTTTAGAGGCACAAGCCTCAGAAACTCCCTCTTGACTAGTCCTCCAACGACTGAAAACCCGCACATCTTGAAGAACGCAGACTACCCATGTAAGCTGCTCGCTGTTTATCCCTCTCCTTCGGAAGAGTTTATCTCTTGCAGCAGCGGCACGCTGTGCCTTACAAATCACTTAAATAAACACACTTCTTTACCCGCTTCGTCGCGAGGCGCTGTACTCATCTCCTTGCGAGCACCCGTGTGTCATCCAAATATGGGCTGACTGCCCGGAATTTTCTGACGAAAAATGAAAGAGCAATCGTCTTCCTATACACCGCGGGCCAGCGGAGCGTGCAATGTTATTTGGGCTCCGGGAGGGAAGTATTGCTTCTACCTGCGAGCGCTTCCCATTTTACCGCCTACGTGAATAATCTTTAGGCTGCCTGTCTGATGCGCGCATATGCTCCTCCTCGCGCAGGCCAGGGTCAGGCGCTGCCTGGCTGTGAGGGCGCGGGAAGCTGGCTTGCCACGCGCGCGGAGCATGCATGTAGTGCGTACCCAGGGGATGCATTTTGAAGAGGAAAGATTGATGAGTGGGTTAATGAATCTGCTGCAGGAATCTTTCGGCAACCCTTAGGTCAGGAATTCGAATCCCATCAGGGCCCACGGAGAGGCTTAGACGCATTGAGTTGATTAATGGTAGCATCTATTATTTAGAGGGCTATACATCCTGAGGACGGTGTTAGAAAGACTAAGTGGAACTAAAAAACACACGGAAAGGTGAATGTCTGAAAATGCTACAGTCATATCGCCGGTATAACACATTTCAGGCTATCATTCATTATCGGTTCGTTTGTGACATTAGTGGAGAGGGCATAAGAAATGCAGATAATTCCTGCCCCTTTTCTGCACGGGAGCACAAGTATGTATTGTCTTTAATGGGGTTGATGTGGGGAGTTGTATGCAGAGTGCATGGGTCCAAGACTCAGCTATGCCTTTCCCATGTGTATCTTTGCTAACACAACGATAAAGTATTGAAAGGTAATTTTAGAACCACTGGTAATTGTATGTTAGCCCAAAGCCAGTCTGAGAATGTTTGAGTTCCCATCCAAACTAGCATTAAGTTGAGTTCCGGCAGGACTACCAATTTTGGACATGGCCGGACTGGGGACCACAAGGAGGCTGGCAAAAATGCTCAAACCAGCCCCACTCCATTCCTCTTCTCCACCTCTCTCCTTGCATCAATTCTTTCACTCTTTTTCTTTCCTGTCGGATCTCTTTCTGTCCACCTCCCTTCCTCCCTTTTCTTTCTCTCCTCCCTTTTCTTCCTCTCTCTTGCTTGAAGCCCCTCCAGCCCCAGCTACAATTGACCTTGAGGAGTTGGGGAGCTTGACAACAAAGGCATCAGGAGCATTCCTGGCATATTTCAAAACCGACCTCTAGCCCACTTAGGTAAGGCCAGTCCAGCCCTGTGTTTGGGGCAGTGTTAAGATTCGCTTGCATATGAAGAGTCGCTTTCAGTAAAGGCTGAACTATTCAAATAATAAAAAATTGAATGTCAGTTTTTATGATGACTCAATAATTCATCCCATCACATTTTTAGTTCTTGGAATTGCTCTTGATGGCACTTCAGTCCACCGCTTTTACATTTAATATTTAACTTTAACGAAAATCTATTGCATGTTAAAAAACAGATTAGGGGGTGGTATTGGAATGGCAGACTGCCAGCTTTTAATTGGTGCCTGAAGAGGAAGGAATGGGGGTTTCATGAGATACTACAGTTACACAACTTGATAATGCCAATTGTGTATTACAATAATAAGAAGACTGTCTTGATACTCTCCATGCTGAAGCCAGGAAAATGAATATGTTGTTTTATATTTCAGAACAAGCCTGGTGGAAGGAAGTGCAGATTGTATTTTCTTTCCCCACTAGATTATTCCTAAAATAATGCTATTTTCTTCCTCTAAATGAAGTGATGCATTTTTTCACATTGACTTATTGATATCTTCCGCATTTTTTCACTGCTAGACATTCTTAAAACTAGGGGCGGGCAGAACTTGTGGAGTTTCACTCCATGGAGTTCCTCGGAGTTACATAAAAACTCTGCGAGACTCCGCGGAGGTACGCAAGTGGAGGAATTTGGAACGTTGCGCTGTTGACACTGATTTTTAGCACCAGAAGTGTGTTTATGCTGTGAAATCAGAGCGAAAGGCACCACGTGGTGTGTCAGAGGGCGCTGCTTCTTTCTGCTGCTTGAGTAGATTTTCTACTCGAGTGGCAGCTTTCTCAACGCGATAAGCAGTGATCTGCGTCGACCGTCTGAGTTGAGAAATCTCGCTGCGCGTTCTTCCAGTTCTCGACTTTCTCACTCAGCAGTTTAACTTTGGCAAGTCATGCCCAAGATAAAACTCTGCCACCTGGCAGTTGGCAGAGTTTTTCTGTAACTCCATGCTACAAGTGGAGCGGGCAAAACTCTACGAACTTCACCGACGGAGTGGAGTTGATCGCCCACCCATGCTCAAAACTGGATGAACTTTAGAACCTGCATAAATGTTCAGACATTTTTAGTGATGGACGAAAAGAACAGTGAGACCCTAGAACAATATCCTCATAGGACATGCATAAATCACATGCCAGCACAACAACAAAAAATTACAAAATCATAAAGATCACCCACACAACCATACACCACATTACTACAACCATACACGGACATACATGAAGCCACAATTATGAATCCACCCAGAAATTCACTTTTCCCTGCTGCATGAACCTGTTTCTTTGTCATGTGTGTTGTCTGTGACTGCATGTGCCTGTAACTTTTTTTGTATGTAAATGCTGGAGTATCACTGTGAGTTCTTTGTGTACATAGGTCCATGTTTGTGTGTAGCATGTGTGTGCATGCCTGCCTCTTTACATGGTGGTATTGGTTCATGGGAGCATGAATCTATGTTAAGCTGTGTGCATCAGTGTCTGTATTCCAAAAGTGGGGTAACATAAAACGATGGCACCACCTGCAGAAATGCAAAGAGGGTCCCTTGAGTCTCCCATATCTCACAGATATTTATTGCCTTGTGCTGAATAGCCCCCACCCTGAAGGGTTAGTGAGCCCCTGATGGCCTGAGGTCCCCCATACCACAATGGTCTGTGTTACGCCCCTGTATTCCAATTGATCTATGCCAGTATAGTATTCTGTTTTGTCTATGCGTTTGCATAAATATGAACACGTTCCGGCCCTAGTCGTTAGCCTTAGTGTGTTTCATCGTACAAATGCCAAACATCTTGTCAATACCAATGAGCGTTTACTTTGTATGAACTATTACTGAGGAGAACCAACCTATTGACACCGGTCATGCCCACTCCAACCTGAATTGGAAGGCCGCAGACACACCGCATGTGAGCGTAATCACTTCCAACAAGTATTACCCTTACTATAAAATAAGCACAAATATACACACTTCTAAAAGACTATAAGGCATCTTAAGAAAAAAGTGACTGAGCAGTAAGATGGAAGAACCTACTGGCACAGCGAGTTAAGGTGCGCCTCGGGCTCAGTGACATTTGTTGATGACTAAGAACACACAAAACGTTAGTAAATAAGGGGCCAGTTTTTCAACAATTGCTAAAATTGCAGGAATTGCTATGCATAGAGCTGAACTGCTTTCATTCTTGGCAAGCTTGTTACTACTCAAGAGAAAGAGCGAATGCTGATAGGCCATCTATGGCTGGGGCAGAGCAACACGGCCCATCAAGGATGTAGGCCCTTTGTGTGGAGAGTCTTAAAGCAGCATGGTGGGTGAGGTCCTTGCTTGCATTCTACAAGCAACCAGTCCATGGAGCGGACAGGTTGTGCGGCTACAGGGGAATGGAGCAGCTTTTTATCTGGAGAAAACTGGTGGTGCTATGCATGAGCTGTAAGTCCATCAATGGAGAGAGGATTTGGCCCAACGGCTAGGGCGGTTGACCTCAAATCTGGGAAACCGGGATCCAGTCTCGGCAAGGACGCGCAACATCCTGTGATTCTGGGCAAATCACTTAGGGGCATATTATTAAGGACGGCGTTAAAAATTATCGCCGGTTTAGCGGCAGAAAACTGCCGCTAAACCGGCGATAATGGGCTTGATAATATGCTCTATGGAATTCCCATAGAAGCCCATGTTCTGGTGTGAACATGGGATTCTATGGGAATTCTCCAGGGTATATTATCAAGCCCATTATCGCCGCTTTAGCGGCAGTTTTCTGCCGCTAAACCGGCGATAATGTTAACACCGTCCTTGATAATATGCCCCTAGATCTCCCTGTGCCTAACAAAAAATAAATGGATGTGTCCTCATGTAACGCAACTGGTGCTCGTGTACAGCGCTCTGATACCCGATACCTTCCGATCAAGTTCGCGCTATATAAAACTCCGTAAAAAAAAAAAAAGGGGGATGGATCTTCCAGAATCAGTACAAGGGTCGGATTGGTACAGGTCAGAGATGTGAACACAACGATAGCAAACTAAGTGGAAGATTGAGCAACAAATTGGTCTGCTTCTAAATCACCAAATGAGACTCAAAGTGGCGGAAAGTGTCGATAAAGAATTTACTGTTCAGTACAAATATTGTGCTGAAAAGTAGCCCCAAAGGTAACAATAATAGGATTTGTGCTTATTTGCATTACTTTGCATCAAGGGAGTGTCACACGAATGGTAAATGGACGTTCACATGCCACCTTCCATGGTTTTTGATGCAAAACCCTATCTACTAATAATGCTAGACATGGCTTTGGAACAAAAAAATAGCACCCCATTGAGGCAGGCACTAACAATGAGACATGATTTTATTTCTCCTAACTTTTGCCACATTGTTTGTCTGACACACACAATGTGGGGAAAATGTAAACTGTGTTTAATCATAGGTTTTTTTTGTACTAGAAGGATACCTTTCCATTATGAAGCCCATGCTAGACCTCACACACATGCCGTTGCCCTGTGGTGGAAAAATGTATACATGGTGCTGGACAGCCTGGACCACCTGTTTGGGCATCAGCGCCGAGAAAGAGAGCGGCAGGGCGGCATCTTAGTAGATTTTAATCAAATATGGCGCTGGCATGCTCTCTCTTCTTGGCTCAATGCAGAGCAGCAACAATGTTTAATAAATGTGCTTCAAACTCTGCAGAGAGAGATAAACTTTAGTATGGATGCAGAGAACTAGGGGGCATATTATCAAGAAACGGCGTTAAAATTTTCGCCGCTTTAGCCGCAGAAAACTGCCGTTAAAGGGGCGATAATGGGCTTGATAATATGCCCGTGAGAATTCCCATAGAAGCCCATGTTCTGGTGTCAACATGGGCCTCTATTGGAATTCTCCAGGGCATATTATCAAGCCCATTATCGCCGCTTTAGCGGCAGTTTTCTGCGGCTAAAGCGGCGATAATTTTAACGCTGTGCTTTAAAATATGCCCCTTGGTTTAAACCAACCACTAGAGGTAAAGCTCCTCACAAAGAGGCCAAGGATTGAATGGCCACACAGTTTGAGTGCTAATCCAATCAGTGGTGACAGATCGCACCAACCCTATGGCAGGTACTGAATGGTCACAGACTGGCGCCTCCTGTTTAATCCCACCACAGAGCTAGATTCCTCTAGGCAGGTGTCAAGAATGTAACGGAAATGCAGACTGGGCCCTAGTAATTCCAACTGGGCGAATGGCTTAATCAGCAAACAATGCCAACTTTTGAGTGAGCATGGAGGCTGAGATTTAAACCTAGTACTGATGACGTCTTTCTGCAGAGAGAAGCTTGGCAGAGAAAAAGGACATTGACCCTGATCTCGCTGGAACGAGATGAATGGGAACATGTGTGACAGGCATTAGGAGCATACTACACACTGCTGCTGTCCACGGAGTTCACAGCTCACGATTTCTCTGCGTTCTTTCCGGGCAGTGTTCACAGCCACCAAACATTCATAGCGATCGCCAGAAAAAAAATGGAAAAACGTAGATAAAAGGACGAAATAGGATCGCGAAAGCAGATAACAGGACACTGCTGGCAAAAAACGCTCAGGGATGGAAGACTTTTCCTGGTGATGTTCTGCCACCTGGTGGTGATCTGTATTTAACTGCTACTGCTATTTCAGCCCCAAAGACATACTGACTGTAGATTGTTGCTGTGGTTGGCATTGACATTCATGACTAATCACCACGAAACCGGTCCCAGGATGCTTGTTTCCGGTCCAGGGAAGACATGGCTTGGCAGTTCGGTCTGGACTGTTCCCATGAGGCACAGGGTCAAGACTGATTTGCATATAGCTGTGTCTGAACTGGGGTGGCGAAGTGAGCTAAAGAATGATGATGGATTCAACGCAGATCTGTGACTGGGGGTGAGTGTCTGAAAAGTTTCAGCGCTCCGTCCATCATCTCCTTAGGTTTGCTTCAGTCATCTCATTCCACCAGTTACCACTAAGACATGCATTGGGATATAGCGATCACCGGGGCTACTTTGATCTAAAGGACTTATAATGATTTATGTCACTCGTAGGATGGTTTGGGTCCCCTCTCCAAGGATCATCAAGGCCTGCTGTCACTGAAAAGTAGGAGTGAACTCGCAGTTTCACTCTGCTGAATTCCGCGAAGTTACATGAAAACTCTGTGAGATTCCGCAGAGTTCCATGAGTGGGCAGAATTCTGCACGGTGCTCTGCTCTTGCTGAGTTTTAACGCCGGAGCTTGTTCTGCGCTTTAAAATCAACATGAAAGGCACAACACAGCATGCCAGATGGTGGGGATTCTCTCTGCCACTCAAGTAGATTTTCTACTCAAGAGGCTGCTTTCTCAACGTGAACAGTTGCGACCTTCTGTGACTGCCCGCTTTGAGAAATTTCATTGGTAAGCATTCTAGCGCCCATAATCATGCTAGGGGACATAAATTCTGGTTCACACTCGCCATCTTAACGTTGGTGAGCCTTGCCCAAGAAAAAACTTTGCCATGGGGCAACTGGCAGAGTTTTAATGTAATTCTGCATTCCAGCCGGAACGCAAAGCGGACAAACTCAGTGAACTCAAAAGATCATTAACTTTTCTCATCTGACTAAGAGGTTTTGTAGGATCTTAACAACCAGTGATCACCACCATATAGGGTGTGACCCAAAATCAATATCTTTCAGGTGTTTATTTCACTCAAAAGGTGTCTCTGCTATCACTCAAATAATCAGCAAGGTCTGTATTACCAATTAAAGGAGTGCTGGAATCTCCCCATTACTGAAATGATAATTTATATAGGCCTTTCCATACCCCTTTAAAGTCTTAAAGACTTTTTGTATCGTCAATAAACTGGTCCATGAGTATCAATAATATATAGTGCTTTTTCTTGTCGGGGGTGGGGGTAGATCCAGGACAGAGGCTGCCCTCGGAGGGTTGGGCGTAGGGCCTGGCTGTGCACAGCAGGCAGGTCCGTTTCTACCATTAGGCAAGACTAGGCAGCTGCCTAGGGTGGCAAAAGGGTAGGGCGGCAACATTTTTTAATTTGAAATCAAACAGCAAACAAATTGGGCAAATAGGAGAAAAAAATGAAATAGAGGAAAAATTAAAACTTCAAACTGTTTTCAGAAGCATACGGATCAATTACTTAATAAGTGTTTACTTTGACTAATGTAAACATTGCCTCTACCTACCTCAAAAGTAAGAAAGCAAGGAGCCGCTACTGAGTAATGTCAACCTCAAACCAGGCATTCACTAAATGAATGTCAATGGGTAAAATGTCTGTCAGTCTTTTAATTGTCATTTTGTGGCCATCCAATCAGGGGAGAACCTTTTTTGGATCCCCATACGTCCCTGCTGGTGAAATGGTGCCCACCCTGCTCCTTTATATATATATATTTTTTTATTATTTTCAGAACACACGGACCATGTCCCTGAGTCCTATAATGGTGGCCACAACATAGTGTTCATGTTGTGTCCAGCCAATCAGGGTTGACCAATCCTCTTCAAATTGAACGATCACAGTATAGCGGGACACCAACGATCCAGATAGCACTAACGTTTCCTGAAGGTTAATCCCTTCATGCCCAAACCGTGCAGCTTTTAAAACTCAAATTTCTCGAATATGGCTGGACGATTTAACCAAATTATTAGAAGCACAGGTTCTTAAAGTTCTAACATTCTGCCAATTGTGTGTTGTAATTATGTTCTGCAGTTGTTTCTGTTTCGAAGAAGAAAGCTTGCTATAAGAATTAAGATCGGAAATCAATGTTTTTGGACCATTTTGTCTTCACACAATCTACAGGTTATGGGTTGTTGAGCTAGCCATAACTTGAATTTTAGAGTTTTTTTGGTTTTAATTTGGAATCATCACTGCAATTCAACAATGTGTTAGGTACATTTCCGAGATTTTTTTCTTAATTGAAGTTAATGTGTTATAACAAAGCCAACCATACCTTCACTGTAACCTCTTTTTTTAGTTAGTTATTTTACTCATATGCCACTATCAAGATTTCCATGGGACGATCCTGCTGCGGGTGGCCAACTCCTGCTGTCAGGGCTGTTCCTAGGTGTTTTGCCACCGTAGGCTAGAATTGAAAAATGCCGCCCCCTCCCTTTTACTGCCATCACTCTCTCCCCCTGTCATCCAGGCTAGAAGAATTAATGCATCAGATATAAAAGAAGTTGCAGAGAAGATCTCTAATGTCAAGCTGGTAAGCCATGTCTTTTTCTACTGAAATTGTGGCTAGTCCCATGAGTCTCTCTTGGCTCAAGGAACTCCGCAGATAGGTTTTTATTAATTTGAGTTTTGAGAAACTCCCCTCCGCACTTGCACTGATATTGGTAAAGTCAAAAGGATACGAAGAGCTACAATCAAATTAGGAAAACCATTTTAAATTAAATCATCATCATCAAAGCATCTTTATTCGATTCACAGAATCATAAAAACATCGATAAATACAAAAACATAATTAAAGAAAAATGAAAAAAGGAAGAAATATATATATATATATATATATATATATATATATATATATATATATATATATATATATATTTTTTTTTCAAAAAATGTCGATCCCAGTCTATATATACAGTACATTGATCCTCATGTTAGTTGGTTGCAATACAGTACATAAGATCTAGTTCTTACATTAGCAGCAATATGATTGATTCCATAAAGTGCAAAGTGCATGGAGTAAAATACTATATCATCAAGGATACTTTAACATGTGCATTGCACAACAGTGCGTAGAAGCTGGGTTTTACAGTTAGCAACAATATGATTAGTTCCATAAAGTGCAGAGTGCAAAGTATTATGCCTTTAACATGCCATAGTGCAACGATGTTTGATCTATACTGTAAGTTTATGCTATCATTGACTATATACAAATCAGCATTGTTTCATATGGCTCTCATAAAAGTAAAACATATTATTAAAATTCATAACGTTGAAATTGTAGCCCTTTCTTCATCCTTATAAAATTAACAGCCAATAAAAATCTACTAATACCAAATACAATAAGCCTGGAACTGTCAGTTTTTAAAATACGCAGCATTTCAGTATATTTCCTAATACGCAATTTCCTGCCCAAAGGTTTTATCCATTTGTTTCTGGGATTTCCATATACAGGGCAGCAAAATAAGACATGCGCAATGTCCTCTTTACTTCCTAAATGACACTGGGTGCACTTACAATCATTTCCCCCTTCCTGAGTTGTTCTCCACTTGAATGTAAAAGACTTTGTCTGGAGAGTACCGTACCTAAATTTCAGATACAGGGTCAGATTCACAAATCCCTTGCGACACATTTACGCCGCCGTTGCGTCACTTCTGTGATGCAGCGCAAACCATGCGCCATGTTGTGCCTTATTTACAACGTGATGCATCTAGGGAGATGCGTCACGTTGTAAAGCCCTGCACCACATTAAACCTGCGTCAGGTTTAATGTTTGCAGGGTGGGCGTTCCATCGGATAAAGCCTCGGAAAAGTGACGCAGTGAAATCTACAAGATTTCACTGAGTCACTTTTCCGATGCCGCTGCGTCAAAACCCTGCACCTGCTTGAAGCAGGCTTAAGGCGTGACTCAGCATGTCAGATATGGGCAGCCCCTGAGCATTGCTGGAGTTGCGTCGCTCTTGCGACACGACTCCAGCAGTGCGCTGCCCGTACGGCATCAGATGGGTCACGCATCTGTTCATCCTTGCACCACGATGCGTTGCAAATCTGTCGGTCGGGAAGGGTCTGGTAGCGGATTAAAGAGCCTGGAGGTGGATTCAAGACTGCACAGCCTTGGTTTCCTGTGTGCGATATTCACCTGCACCAGCAGTGGTTTCAGTGCACAGCACTGGGTGCACACACCTGGTCCCTTTAGGGCAGGTCATCTGGCAGAACTAGTAGTGCCAGTGTGCCCAACAGACCAGTCCAATACAGCTTGCACTGCTGCTGCTCATGCTGTACCAGTTCTGTGTGTATTTGAAATCTTGTACTGCTGCTGAATGCAGTGCCCCCAACAGTGTGCGAGGGAAGCTTTCCCTCCCTTCTGTGTAGGAAAGAGGGAAGTGGCTGTTCCTGCTTCTCTTCCTGTTCTCGTTACATAGACATGGCTGGGGTGCGAACCGTCTACCCGATGAAAGACTATTTTCGAGCTTTGCACACAGTTGCCAATGAAGCCCTCCTGTACGTTTTTACCAATCCACTTTGAAGTGTTTTTCAATTTGATTTTCCACACAGCGGGCTCTGTTTCTGTATCCTGAAAACAGTGTGACAGCTTTTTCAGAAAGCAAGTCGAATATATAGGGCTAACCAAGAGCTGAAGCAAAGGCAGCATTTCCCGGCTAGTGGAGAATGACACGGGCCGGGGAGGCGAAGCCGGACCAGATAGGGACCCGCAGGGAACCCCTACTGTCGGCGGGGACATTGTGAATGCGAGGCAGAAAGTCTACGAAAACGGACGTGCAGCGATTGGGGCTGGCATTTTGAAAACCTCGAACTGCCCAATAGTTGACGGAGGGCGGGGCGAGTAGAGAGGTCAAAAGGTAGGGCACAAGACCCCTTTGACCATAACTAACAATCACCTGTGAACTCACCCACCCAACCCGAAAGATTGCCATTGTCACAGCCATAAGGACAAGGAAAGAGGGCAAGGTGGAGGCAGCACAGAAAGATACTCAGAGAAAAGAGTACCCTAGGTAAAAGAGCAGCTCAAACAGTGTCTTTGGGATGCGTCATGGCAGGAGCACGGGGGAGCAGGCGACAGCACACAGTGACAGCCAGAATAGAAGAGATGCTCAGACAGAGTCCTTGGATGCCTTGTGGAGAAGTGTGGCTCAATGGTAAGAGCGGCAGACCCTGATGCAGAGGTCTGGCCTGGGACCAGGGTTCAATTCCTGCCTCGGCGGGTCTTGGCGGGCCTTGGGCTCATAATTCCTCAGACCTGATTTCTCGCCTCGGTGCCTATTCTAATCATGGGTCCCACGCTGCAACTCTGGTCAATAGCTTGCTTAATCTCCACAACGGCCCCATCAGCGCTGGGATGCCTGGCTTCACCCTGGGGATGCCCAGGAGTGGACATTTCACAGGGAAAGCCAGGCAGGGTTCCCTAGCGGTATGAGTACAGCGCCGGGAAACCCCGAAATGGGGTAGCTGTGCGCTATACAAATACACAAACAAACATAATAGGGGTACTGGGAGCAGGTGAGTGGTCAGCAGGGATCCAAGGCGAGCGGAACTGCACTTGCAGCCCGGTCCAGGTCAGACGGCCGCCCACAAGTTCAGTAGCAAGGTTAGCCTAGAACCCGCAGAACACTGAGGCACCTGCGAAAAGAGGCCATCATGTAGGATTACTGCTGTCAGACAGAAATGGAGATAAACAATCGGCACAATGTTTTGATTGACAAGTGTGATGTGTAACAAGCAAAGATGGGTTTTCGAATGACCAACCAGTAAGTGGCGAAATGTATGATGCATGTTTTGTATAATAAACTGCGGTATTTGATACACCATAAGCTGTTGTCTCCGGAGTGATTTGAAGGAGGGGGGAGGATGCACTTTCTGGCTGAAAAGGAGGGTGTGAACTCGCACATCTGTGAGGGGTTTAGGATTGTCAAGTGAGGTGTACCTAGAGATGTCACCAGAGGAATGTCTCAGGCAGCACAGGGCCTGTGGAAAGTCAGCTAGAAATATTGTCTTATTGTTGAAGCACCAGAGATTAGGCAGAAAATCCAATTTATTGCAATAATGCCCTCCTGCTTTTAGTCCCAGAAAAGAAACCAAGAAGAGAATAGTCATAGCACCAGCAGAGAACCACAAAATCTATTCCATGCGCAGAGAGGCCAAGGCTAGAATGGTCAAGGAAAAGCAACTCTACCATTGCCTAGCCAAGGTAGCCAAAAGTTGGTTTTGGTAGATATATACCCGCCTGCCTACCAAGGGTGCCCTTTCGAGAAAGCACCCATCCTTTTGATAATTAAGTGCGTGATTGCTGATTGGTGGCAAGGAAGGGCATACTGTAGTTGACCCGGGAGCACAAGACCACAAGCTCACAGTATTAACAGCACCAACAGGAAAACGAGAGAAGAGTTATAATTAAAACGATGTAGTAAAATAGTTCACAAATATCGCTCTCCTCTGCTGTAGAAGGTGTCATGGCTCAATTGTACGTGTTTAACTACCTCAAGAAAAATGAAAGAGTTGATGAGCAGGTTGGGGAGGGGAGGTTAGGGAGAGAGGGAAGGCAGGAAGGATGTAGGGAAGGAGGATGAAAGGGAGGGAGGGAGGAAGGAGAAGGAAGGAAGGAAGGAAGGGAAGGAAGGAAAGGAAAGGACAGGAAAGGAAAAGGAAAAGGAAAAGGAAAGGAAAGGAAAGGAAAGGAAAGGAAAGGAAAGGAAAGGAAAGGAAAGGAAAGGAAAGGAAAGGAAAGGGAGGGATTTTTTACTTCAGTGCGATTATCATTTATGCATTTGTGCTGTGCTGAGGATGTTTTTCTGAAGTGGGGCATAGACAATTACATCACCCAGCAGTACTTTCATGAATATAAGCAAGCCTGTGACAAGCACCCCCTCAATTGTTTGCAAGGGTAATCTTTAGAGCTGAATGAAGTGCATCTTATGGAGACGCAATAGAGGTGACTCTTAACCTTGACATGCGAGCATGAAAAGAACTTGAGTGGATTACACGGAACAAGAGAAACAAAGGAGCCCCCCGTGATTGGTGGAGCAAGCGATGAATGAGACTTGCACACTGATGAAACCACGCTTCTAAAAGTCACGAACCAAGCGTTATCTAAGTTACCTCGTGGCAGGTTGACTGAAATGTCAGGTGGACAAACCAGTGACAGCTGGTGACATTGAAAAGTGGTGGGATGTTAAAGATGGCCCTGAATTTAATGTAGCGAGCAAAGCAAGTAAGCTTAATGGACTGATGTGGGGTCTGGAGGGTCCTCCTCCCGAGAATAAATTTAAAAAATATTCGCAAATGGTGCATTTTAAACCACATTAATTTAGTGAGAAAGCAACGGCTATAAAGCTGTGGGACTATATAGTCTTGAAATATTAAACACATTAAAACTGCCCCATATTTTACTTCACTAATATGTTCAACAGTTACTATAATGTGCAAATTGTATAGTACAACAACTTCAGGCTATTTAAAGTGTGTGCTTCCCCGGTGTCTTTCTCCGCATGCGGCATCGACTATGGAAGAAAAATGCTCTAATCAGGCTTTGGAAAACACTGTTGGCTGTAATCAGCCAAATAGTAATATTTGCTGACAGGTCTTTAAGTGGGATGAAAAAAGTGGGGGCTCTCTGAAAGGGAATATGTTAAATACATGTCTGTGATTCCCATAGGGTGCCACACAATAGGTATTTTGGTTTTTCTCTGTGATGTTATTGCATCCTGAAATATGGCACAACAACTGACATACACCCAAAAACTCGCCAGTTATATAGGCTTTGCGAATGATTGTAAGCTTTTTAAGATAAATGAGTAACAACAATGATTTGTTATAACTAATTAACATTGAAAATGTTTCAATTGTGACACTGAATTAAATACTATTAAGGCCTGTGGAAGGAGTATTGGCCTATAGTTATGTGCACTTTATGTTTAGGTTGGGCAAATATTGCAGAGTTTCTCTCCGCAGAATTCCGTGGATTTACATGAAAATTCAGCGAGATTCCACAGAGTTTCGCGAGCGGGCGGAATCGGAACATTGCACTGATTTTTAGCACCGGGAGCTTGTTCCAGGCTGCAAAATCATCGCGAACAGTACCATGTGGTGCACCAGAGGGCGGTGCTTCTTTGCCACCAATGAAGTTGATTTTCTACTCAGGTGACAGCTTTCTCTCAGCGAACTGTCATGACCGTTCACAGCAGCCCATGATGAGAAAATCTCACTGGGTGTTATCTTAGTTCCAGAAAATCTTGCTAAGGGATGGATGTTGATTCTCACTCATGCTCGACAACTTACTGTTGGTGAGCCATGCACGAGAAAAAACTTTGCCACGTGGCGGTTGGTGGAGTTTTGGTGGAACTCCCCGTTACACGCATAATGTGGAGTGGCAGAACTCCACAAACTCCGCCAGCAGAGCAGAATTTATCACCCACCCCTATTTAAGTTTGATATGTATGCCCTTTTTCTCTGTACATCTTATTGGTCTGCACATCTTCAACCTCATCTCTTTGTTCTTCAGCACCCTCTTTTCACTCCCTGAATGCACTCCCTTGCATCTCCCTCATTTTACCACCCCCAAACATACACTGCACTCACTCACATTTAAGGACTTTAATTTTTTTTAACTTCTGCC
This sequence comes from Triturus cristatus, assembly GCF_964204655.1. Taxonomy (NCBI): domain Eukaryota; kingdom Metazoa; phylum Chordata; class Amphibia; order Caudata; family Salamandridae; genus Triturus; species Triturus cristatus. The sequence goes on from NC_140594.1 coordinate 602,227,986, forward strand.
TTGATAGTATTTTGATATATGTGGACCCTATTCACACAGATTTACACAGAATTTCAATTCCAATTGAAATACATGACCAGGGCCAGACTGGGAATACAAACCAGCCCTAGCAATTCAGCTGGACCGGCCCCTGGGAGGGGTGGTGGGCTTGGGTGCTAGTGGGAAGCACAGCTGCCGCTTTTTATTACAGGGGGGCTGATATTAAAGCACTGCAGCAAAACCGGCAGACAGTAACAAAACCGGCCCCCAACCTTCCGGGCCACCGGGAAAACACTCGGTGCCCACTATGGCCAGTGTGGACCTGTGCACGACCCTTGCTCTGTATGCTCTGCAGAGAGGCCAACACACTGACAGACACTTTGCTTTGCCTTCAGCCTCAGCGCTAAGGCTCTCAATCAAAGCCCCTTATAAACACCAGCCGTAACTCAAGGTATGCACTTTACTAGAGTAATATGGTGCACACAAAAAATACAGAAACAAAAAAAATTATGAAATAGGTAACACTCTTGGGGAATGCAAGGTTAAGTAAAACGTGAAATTAAAGAGGAACTATATCGCTGACATGCGTTACCTTAATGTTTTTAACATTTGTTGTTCATAAATTAATCCATAATTTTGGCATTATTATTAAGGGCATAAAGACAGAGCTAGTTTTAATGCCGTACAGCATGTGATTGTCTGAACCAAAAGCACATATTTCTCCCTTAGGTCTTGACTCTGATATTTGGACCAAAAACCCTGCTTGTCTTTTTGGTCAATTTCTTGGGGAAATAAACACGGCAACTCCACTTCTAAAGGAACCAGTGACCTGCAGCCAGGGCCTGGGATGTGACAGTGGGAGAGGTTAGTGTGACCAGGGGTTTCAGCACAATATTCATAACAGTAGATTAGCATTCTAACACTTACCATTACAGAGAACAAAGCACCAAATAACACATGCTTGCATCCTGTCCTATTGTGTAACAAATGGGAAAGGGTGGGATCTATGCCTGTAAATGACAGCTGTCTGGCCTAACACAGAGCTGTAGACTCAGACACCCAAAGCCCTGACAGCATCACTGGCCTACAGTGGATACCACCATACACTACAAAGGCAAAGAAGGGCTTTAGGAAGGTAAACCCTGCACCGTTTGTCACATTGCTGAAAATTGATTGACTGCCTGGTTTCCATCTCCTGGTCCAGAGTGAGGAGGGGCAAGCAGTCGGGGCAGACTGCCCAGACTTAAGTACATCGATTTGTTTAGAGCATTGATGCTCAAAGTACGGCCCTGTGGCCGAATGCAGCCCTCCTGATCTTGACATGCTGCCTCCCAGGTCAATAGTAGCACTGGGCTGCAGTTTACTCGATTTAGCACCAGCAATAAAAAGATGTTAAATAAACAGGAAAGAATTCACTTAAAGTCTAAATGGTGTTAAAGAAAGGATGTAAGTAGGGAGTCCTGCACTGCTTTACTTTAGAAATACCATGATTTTCAAACACATATTGCAGCAAAAGTGTAAAATCATGAGTCTCTTCAAAATTCAAAAAGTGTATTTAATTAACATGCAGAATTCTTTCACCTTAGTACAACTGATTATATCAGTGCATTTAGAAGTATTAATTTAAAAAGTGATAGGTTTCAAACATGAATTTAGAAACACTATTTCTTCCCTCTACTCTTACAACAATGGCATTAGTGAACTAAAGAGGCAAATCAGTTAATATATACATTCTTTGGGTACCCTTAGTTCCTATTATGTATGAACAACATTATAGTTTATTAAATCAAACACAGGAGAAGGTTTTGTACAGCACACATCCTGAAGCTATGTATTTCAAGGCCCTCTTATATGTGACAATGAAGAAAAAGGAGGGAAAGGGAAATAAAACAATTGCCTAGGATCACACATTCTGGTAAAGTGGGGATGTCGGCAATAATCCCAGTTTTTCTGGTTTTACATTGTTATTTTCAGCCACTAGATGTATATGCTACGCTTCCCCTACACTCACCTTACTGCCAATCAACCACAAAGCCCTCGCCCGACCGCCATCCCGCTGGCATCAATGCGGACCTCCGGCACATCTCACACCAAACTTTTTGGCCCCTGGGAAAATGTTTCCAAGCACCCATAGTTTAGAGATACAATTGTATCTCTAAATAAATTGATCTAGTTAATATTTATTTAGATAAACATGTAGTAATTTCAGAGGGGCAAAGCCCCACAGCCCTAGTGGAGAAACCGGCCCTTGCACAAACCCTCTTCATACAACTCTATAAGAGAGTATAGTTCAGCCACCACTCTCAAACTGTCAAACACACCCAAAGGGAAATTTATCAACACTGTGATTGGTTTCAACACAAATTCCACGCATAATGTTGTGTTGGCACTTACCTTGCAATATGTGCTATAAAATTGCCTAAAATAATGCCAAGAGCTATGCACTACTTTCCACCACTTTGCTCCAAGGGGGTATTCCATGGGTTGTAGAAAGGCACTCTCATGTAATACCCAATGGTTTTGATGCAAGTACCTATCCACTGATATTGGTAAACAGGGATTTGTGCCAAAAACATAAACCCACTTGAGGCAGGCGTAAGGTTTACATGTGTCCTGCCCTGTGTAGTACACACACAAATCGGGAAATGTATTAAAGCATAGTTTTTGTGCTGGAAGTGTGCCCTCTCAATACAAAAGGTGTTTGTGACAGAATACACACACCCTTGAGCTATGGTGCTGGTCTATTTGAATTAGTGCATGGCAGCCAAAAGTGTGGAGCGCTGTGAGAGCGAAAAACAGTGCATTATCTTTGTAAATTTGTAAGTTTCCCCCCTTGTATAAATAAATGAATTGGACCACAATGACATCACAAAGGCCACAATACTAATGACAGACTATGACGTTTCACTAGACGGGATCCAATCTATTAACGGAAAAGATAAAGGGCCCGATGTAGGTGGCCCAAATACCGGTCGGTATTACCGAAAATCGGTAGATTTCTGCCTTACCGACCGGTATATAGCAATCCCCAATGTAGGAAAGGAATCGGTAATAAGGAATCGGTAAATACCGATTCATTATTACCGATTTCTAATTTACCGATTCGGATTTACCGAACACCCAAAAACCGAATCGGTAAATAAGAAATGGTAAAAATGATAAAAGAGATGTAGAGAAATTCGGTAATACCGATTTTCCTAAAATTCGGTATTTAAGAGTCGGTAATTACCATTGACTGCAAGCAGGTGGTAATCAGCTGCAGTGTATTTAAACAGTCCCAAAATGCAACAGTGTGATCACTATGGCGGCCCTCTATGTGATAGCAAGGCGGCTACGGCTACAGGCAGCCGGAGTGAGGATCTGGAGACGGGAGGAGCGCGTTTACAGACAGCGCATCACACTCTTCCAACTGACTGAGGCAGAGATCCATGAAAGGTACAGGCTACACCCCCAAACCATCCTGGACCTGATAAGGGACCTGCACCCACTCCTGGAGCATCCAACACCAAGGGCGCACGCTATACCACCACATGTGCAGGTGCTCTGTAGCCTACACCTACTTGCATCTGGCAGTTACCAGGGGGTGATAGCTGCAGTAGGTGGGGTGTCACAGAGTTGCCTGTCCCGTTTCTTTAACAATTTTCTGGATGCCATGATGCAGAGAATGCATCACTACATAAGCTTCCCAACCACACAGCCGGAACTGCTGAAAACCAAGACAGACTTTTACCAAAAGGCACAGTTCCCGCATGTGAAAGGGTGCATTGATGGGACACACATTCCAATCTGCCCACCTGCAGCCACTGAGTACATCTACCGAAACAGAAAATCAGCCCACTCCATTAATGTGCAGGTAATGTGCGATGCAGCCAACTTAATCACCGACATTGTGGCCAAATTTCCTGGGAGCACCCACGACTCATACACTTTCCAGAACAGTGGGATCTACACACGCCTGGCTGCGGGAGAATTTGGAGAAGGATACCTGCTAGGTAAATCACTGTGACACATCCTGATGTACACTGCAGATGAATGTGTTGGTGACTGTTATTAATGGCACTGTCTTCTCCACCTAGGTGATAGCGCTTATGCTGTGTGGTCATGCATCCTCACGCCTTACCTAAACCCATCGACCCCAAGTCAGAGACGATACAATGTGCTGCACAAATCAACACGCAACGTTGTGGAGCGCACGTTTGGACTATTGAAAAGCAGGTTCCGTTGCCTCCACAAAAGCGGAGGTGCACGTCAGTACACACCCATCATCTGCTGCAAGATCATCGCAACTTGTGCTATGCTGTATAACCGTGCCACTAAGAAAGGTACAGAAGTTGAATTAACTGACTCTGAGGACGATGATGATGATTTTGCACAGCCAGAGCCCAACGCAGCAGGAGTGGCGCCAGCACCAGATGGGAGACAAAGACGGGCTGAGATCACACGCAACTATTTCTGAGTAAGTAAGGAGACACAGCCAGTTGCGGCATTTGAATGACGTTGTTTAATATATTGGCACTACGCCACTACACAAAGGGCTCAACATGGCAGTCCTATTTGTAACCACCCTACGAGGATGTCATGGGTTAAGTCACCCAGTTAAGTAGACAAAGTGTGGCTTGCATTAACGCCTGTGGCCATGCACAACACTGCTGGATTCCCTTAGCAGACTGTCGTCACTGGGAATCGATCCAGTGCCAGCCCCATGACATCTGCTCCTCCTGGTCTCAGTTGCAGGGGGCGTTATACTGCTGCGACTTGTCGTCCCCGCACTTTCCCCACACATCACCTGCACCAGTATTGGCAGCCTGAGTAGTTAGGAGCACTTCAAGTGCAGTTGTAACTTCAACAAGCCCCCTTGAAACATCACGGCTGCAGTGTGCCAGCCCTTCCTGCATGGCCACGGTGCACCTGCAGAGCAGAGAAGTGGCTGTGGAGAGACGGTTCACCGCCTTTGTATGATTCTCCATCTTCTGCCTCTCCCTGCGCCGTGCCATCCTGTCCTCATCAAGCTTGCTGCACAGCAGCATCACTGACTGGGACATGTCCCTCATGCCCTCTGCCATTTCCTTCATGCCCTCAGCCAGCGTCTTGTTCATTGAGCAGATGCCCTTCTCTATGTTCTGCATGTTTGCATTCACTTGTCTCATCTGCATTGATAGGATTGCTCTTCTTGCAGGCGCTGCACCTTTACCATGCTCGCCTCCAGCCCTGCAAACACACCATGCTCCTCACCCTGCAAAGGTGGACTGGGTTCCCTAGCCCTGCGGCGTCTGGCACCTGTGTGTGATCGCTCTGTGGGGGACTGCCATCCTGCATTATTGCCATCCACTGGCACTGTTGGCTGTGCGCCACCTCTGCTGTCTTCCAAGGACAACTCCATCCCTTGGAGTCTGGCAACTGCATGCCTCCTGGGTCTTGTTACTGCCGGTGGTGACGCTGCTGCTGGCAGTGGTGGTGGTGCTGGCAGTGGTGGTGATGTTGGAAGTGGTGGTGATGCTGGCAGTGGTGGTGACGCCAGTGGTGGTGGTGTGGTGTGCCCTGCAGTTGCAATGGCCTCCTCCGATCTTTCCCTCCGGCGTGCCCTTCCTGCTTTGTCATGTGCAGACCTGCGCGATGTCTCGCCTGTGGACACAAATAGTACCTTAGCTCACTAGTCTGGCAGGACTACATACAAATAATACATTTTCATTTCTGCCAATCTATCTTTCTGTCCTCTGCTCGCTTATCACTGATGTGTGTCACATGCCTTTGTGTTCAGTGGGATGACTGTCATGATAGGTGTTACACTGACTACATCTCCCATCATGCATTGCTGGTGTTTAGTAAAACCTGTACTGGAGTGGGATTCACACTGCCTCATTGGGGAATGGGGTTAGGGAGTGGGGGGCACAGCTTGGTGTTCATGCTTCTTACCTTGTTTTTTGGCAGCTCTGGCTGAGCTGTCTGCGTCCCCGATTCCTCTGACGCTGTCAGGATCAATGGTGGACTCCAACAGCTGTTCCAGTGCAGTCAGTGCAGGTGCCCTGTTTCTTACTCCTCCTGTCAGGCTGGCTTGTTTTTTGCTCGCAGCCATCTTCTTCTTTGTGAGACTCCTGACATCGTACCACCTTTTTTTTAGTTTGTCAATTTCACGGGGGGGTCACTCCTACCGCATTCACCTGTACATGGATTCGAAGCCATATTTTCCGCTTCTCTGATTCTGGCACTTGCAAGGACTGTTTCCCAAACAGCTTTGTGTGGTGTTTAACCACCTCCTCAATCAGGATCTGCAGCTCGCTTTTGCTAAATTTTAGCTTTCTTTTCCTTTCTGCACCTTCATTTTCTGTTTCCTTGTTGGCCATTATACAGTGTTTTTAAGGGAAAGTTCTTACTGTTGCTCCTGTGTTCTCCTCTGCACTCCCTGCCTCTCCAGAAGGTTCTGCATGGGTGTGGCCAATTCCTGGTTGGGAGGTGGGGTGGATGCACAGGATTGGCTGATTCCTAAATTGCTGCTATTTTGAAATACCGATTCGGTATTTACCAAATCGGTAATGCAGATTCGGTAATATCGATCGGTATTAAGGATCCGGTATTGTTTTTTCCGAATTTTACCGAATCGATAAAAAATACCGATTTTTTTACCTACATCGGAAATACAGAATTCTTAATACCGATTCAGTAAAATTCGGTATTAAGAATTCGGTATTTCACTTTTACCTACATATGGCCCAAAATGTATTGTTGAAATGAGCAAATAGCTGTAAATATTAAAGTGTATAAAATATCTAATAATGAAATTTGTGATCATGCATGTAAATACATTTATTATAAATTAACATTGAAAATTCAGGCAATCCTATTTATTTTCTATTCCATTATTTGTTATGCGCTTTAAAACCCACAGTGTTAAGTACTCACTTTATGAACCAGTAATGCTTTCAATACAAGTCGCACAACAAAATAGGAGAACAACACCTCTGAACCAAGGAGACATGGTCTATATAGACGAAGAAAGAACCCCTCCACCCCCAGCTTTTGAATGAAAGAAATAAGGGGCAGTGTGCACAGTGTTCAAGATACTATCATAATAATACAAAATATACATATATACATTTCATTTATTACATAAAAAGCATATCAAATACATATTTTTCCGTTATGGCACACTTTTACTTTTAAATCAAACACACGGGGGACAATACATAAAACATAATTTAGATAAGTGTGACTACTCAAGTACTTATACTAACAGAGCACCATAGAAGGAGTTGACATCAGTCTCAGCCAAATCATGTCAATGTAGCACTGAGGTCTAATTATTCGTTGACTTATTTCATAGCATTTGTAAATTGAAAACCACCTTCTTCAGGACAACACCATGTTTGTCTTTAATAAGTCCAGTGTGTCTGCTGGGGAATTTCCTATATCTTCCTTCCTTATCTGGTACATCTTTAATCAAGTGTATGGTGGAACGATTATTATGTAACGAGGGTTCCCATTGGATGTTATCTTCAATATAGAGTGTATATACATGTTCTGATGTCGTTGTCACCTTAGTCATATGATCAAATGAGGTCCTAGTTCTTGCTATGTATATGGGCTCTTACTGCTGGGATTTGCATATTAGAATGCCCGATAGTCACACACTCTCAGCGTACATTGTCACGGGGGATACTTTCCACTTGTCACGGGGGACATATGTGTCCTCATGTAACGCAACTGGTGCTATGTAAAGCGGTCTGATAACCGATACCTTGGGGTCAAGTTTGCACTACATAAAACTCTGTAAAATAATAAAAATTTTAAAAAGCCAGTTGAGTGTGAAGATTGATACCTTCCAATTCCCAAACATACAGGATGCAAAAGTAAACTTACTTAGCAATAACTGCTAGAAGAGCATGAAGATTACAGCCTCTCAGTCCACAGAATATGGATCCAAACATCCCCTAACTTATCATTAGATACTATTAGAGCACAAAGATTCAAGGGAGTAGCCAGAAAATGTAAATACCCCCCACTTTGATTCGTCCCTCAAACGCCGTCAGATGAGCAAAGCGAGTAAACTCTACCGACTCTAGATAAGGTCCCTTGATCCAGCCTTCTGTCCATCTATTTCCTCATCCTTTAAGCCTATCATGCATCCATCCATCTATCTATCTGTTTATGTTCCCACCCATGCATCCATTTTTTCACCATTCCATCCATCTACCCTCTCATCATTAGTCTTGCATCCAGACTTCTACTTACAATACTAACCATTCCTCCATAATTTTACACATTCATCCATTCATTCATTTCCATCCGTGCACCAATTCACCCTCCTTTTATCAATCCACCAATTCATCCTTTCACCCTTCCATCCAGCTGTCTATTCATTCATTCAGTCATTCATTCATTCATTCATTCACCCATTTATCCAACCTTTCATCACTACAAACACTTTCTTTCACCCACCCATGTAAGTCTTGTTTTCCTTTACTATCCATCAGTCCTTTTATCCTTGCATTTATCATTTAATCCACAGGTACTTCCTTATTTGTATAGGTCCTTCATTTTGCTCTTCCATCCAAGCCTCTCTCCCACTCTCTCTTTCAGTCCCTCTCTTTTTCTCTTCTTTGCAGTGGTTAAATCCTGATCACTGTGTTGCTTATCATTTTCCTTTACTTTTGATTGTTTAATATATTTTGTCTGCAGAGTTGCAGCCAGGACAGGGCCATAAATAACCATAATTGTAAACAGCCCCCCCACCCCCATAAGCTGTGAAAGCAGGGACGACACCACTGCAAAGATTGTTCCCGCTCAGTCTGCACAGTATAAGTCAGACAGAGCAGGTTTCCAGTATTATATTGTGCTCTGCTTGATCATGACTAGGCAGATGTTTCACAATGCTCCATGCCAAACTGAAGTGAAAACTTTAGGACTGTAAGAAAAGACGAGTCTTTGACTTTTTCGTGAAAAAAGCAAAGCTTGGCTCCAATCTACTTAAAAAGGCAAGCTGTTCCAATTCTTGGCGATAGTGATAAAAAGCACAGCCACACAACCTGTCCTATTTTATGCAAGGATTAATGAGCAGAAGAGCATCTTCTGAGTGAAGATGGCACTTCGGACTATAGGGTACAGGTGACCTGGACCAATAGCTAGACTCCTTTCCATTTAAAGTTATAGTGAGCAGTCAAAGAGACTTCAAAATGATCCTTTTGTGAATCGGAAGATAATGAAGTGACCTTAAGGAGAGAGTTATATGTGCTGTTCTGGGAACATTCAGGACCAGCCTGACAGCCACATTATTGACCACCTGCAGCCAGAGCAGCAAATCATTAGGTATCCCCAGATAGAGGAATTTTCCCATAATCAAATCTTGACATGATCAGGGCTTGATTGACTGTCCTTTGGGTTTCCGTTGGAAGACCATTAAAGATTTTGTGTTGCATTTTCAAAATGGCAAAAAAAAATTGCCACTACTTTATTCATATAGGTAGCTACGATTAAATTACAATCCAGCAAGATAGCTGCATTTCTGGCATGATTTACTGGGATCGGAGTGTTTTCGCTTGCCAAACAGGAGGATCTCCCATTTCCTCTCAATTTAATTTAGGCAGTTTGAGTGCATCCATGATGAAACTGCCCTCATGCTCGCCCTAAAATTGGCCAGGATGGTGTTCAAATGATCAGATATGGTGGAATGATCTGGATGTAATTCGTGTATGACACTATCTGTAGACTAAACAGTTGGACCTGCTAAGCCAGAGGTGACATGTAGATGATGAAAAGCATCGGACTCAAGGACGATCCTTGCGGTACTCACTGACCCATGATGCCTGAGTTTAAAGTAAAGAAGAAAGAGATACTGCCTGTGACCTTTGTGTAAGACATGAAGCTATACAATTCAGCACGCGTTGACACACTCTAGGTTTATATAGGTTTCGGTTAATGTGGCATGAGAGAAAGTTTGTACTCTGTGGGCAAGTTCAAAAGGACCAATGCTGCAGAGGCTCCTTAATCCAAATACTTGTATAGGCTATTGATTGCAGCCATCAAAGCCGTTTCCATGCTGTGGTTAGCTCGGAAGCCATAATGTGATATTTCTAATAGGCCATACAGCTTCATGTAGTGCTGGAGTTGAGGGTTGATGGTTTTACCAGAACTTTTGAGGGAACTAACAGTAAAGACATAGGCCAAAAATTAGACAGGATCTTGGCATCAGTTGTGGGGCTCTAAAACACTAGACGTTCTAGTGCTTGTTTCCAAATCCTGGCAACTGTTGCTGAGCTGATAAATTGCATAGAATATTGAGAAGTGCAGAGAAAACATCCACCACTAGAGCAAAAAACCAAAGAGTGCAGGGGTCAAGAGTGAGCCAGATTAGAAGACAAAAGAATAGTAGATTTTTTTTATGTGTTCATGGGGAAAAAAGCAGAGCTTGTGTTGTGTAGCTCTTGTGATGGCAAACTATCTTGCTTTCAAGATACAGGAGACCAATAATCTCTGACTATATTGAAATTTTCTCTCTGAGAGTTACTTGTCTCATAAATTATCATGGAGAAGTACAGTGTGCATGCTGTATGAATACGGTTCTGTTAATGCATAGTAGCACATTTATATTGCACTATTAAGTTCAAAGTCCTGAGCTACATGTTCAAAATCAAAACAGGTACAGCGCCACAGTATCTGCAATCCCTTGTTTGACATTATTCTCCCATTTGCCATCTACGGTCTGCATCTCATGAAAACTTTCACGATACCCAGGTTCAAACTAGCCAGGATGGGTGGAAGATCTTTTGCCTATCTTGGCCCTTCCCTCTGGAATGCTCTTCCCCTCCCTATTCGCAAAGAAACTATTTACACCTGTTTCCGCAGATCCCTTAAGACCTAGTTATTTAACCAATAATCTCAACCCACTGCCGCTATGTCTCGCACCCAGTCCGTCCCAGCGCCGGGAAACCCTTTTTGGGTAGCTGTTGCGCCTTATAAATTCAATAAATAAAATAAAATAAATAAATAAATATTGGACCTTACCGTCAGTGCAATAGTTGGACCTACATTTTCGTTCGAATGCCTTGCAACTCGTTTAGCCTCGTGGAGCTCCAATGATTACCATGCTGCAGCGGGTCAAGCCCTGTGAGGCTACTAGCTTCTCATATGGCCAATAGAGTTCAGACACTTTATTATCAAGTTGTTAAAGTTATTAAGTAAGAGTTATATCTTCATTCTATTCCCGCTGGGTGTTAACTACGGTCTCACAAAAATCTACCTGAGAACTTATCGACCAGCCTTCATCTTCAGTTTACTAGGCTGGCACTATCTTGTTTAGTTATTTGGTAGAGAGCAAGCAATTTTCTTCCTTGCTGCTCTCTTGGGTGCCCCAAAAGTCTGTATTTTGTGTTTTGCTGTGTTTTTCTAAGCGTATGAACTAATATAGGTTAATTAATCCTTGTCAGAGGAAATGCCCACACCTACAGGGAACACTTTACTTTTATGTAGTGATTTGCTATCTTGTACTTTAGTGTCAGTAAAATGTAGCAGGCCTGGTATGCCTTCTAGAGTGGCTTTTTATCTTTTCATAGATGAAACTACATGATAGGTATTTTCTCATTATTTTCAACTTGTTGAAAAGAGAATGACATAGGATTTTTTTTTCATTTTTAGCAAAAACTAGCCAACTCCCACTTTATTTCTATTGCAGTCTTACCCTGTTTTGTATGTACGTGTCCTACCTTTCTTCTCATTTCATAAAAAAATAGTTAAGTAGATAATAAGTGCACAGCATCAGTTACAATGGGATACTTGAGACACCAATCAAACAATCCAACAGAAGAACTTGCCTGATGGAATGTATAAATGTGTGGCCCCTCCCAGATCACTACACCTTGACCTCATTAATACCTTTTCCCCTCCCCCAAATATGTATGGAAAAATAAAATATTGAAAGAGGTTCACACTAGTGAACCAAAGAAAGAGCTCATATCGAGCTCCATATGACGATAAGAAGCTAAACATCTTTACCAGCTCCATAACGCAACCCCCCCCCACCCCCCGAATCTCTTCACTACAAAAGACTTACAAGATTTAAGAATATACATGGATGAGCACGAACCATGAAAAACACAGAGTTGAAAAACATGAAGGCTTAGTTGTGTTTTTCCACTCACAAGAATTTCTGATTTATGAAGGACAAAGAAGGGGGTGCTGGTAAACTTTCAGTGAAGTACAGAAGCTTTTAATTGTTCTCATCTTTCTGATCTAGTTATAACTGTAATATGATTTTCAAGAATTAAACTTCTTTATCCGTATTTTGCAACAATAAAAGCACAAGCCCTAAGAAATATAATGAGGGGACTGATTAGCATATGTAACTCACAATGGCCTCACAAAAAGTAACTATTTTATATAAAAAGATAAAGCGCGTTAACATAATGTTATGGCAGGGTTTTTGGCTTTATTTAGCAGTGATAATAGATCATTATTCTTGCTCGCATCTAGTATAGGCATTCTTAGCCTGTGTTGGCCCTTTTAAGCCCTTTTTCCAGACCTAGAAGAGGATAGCTGCTTAATATGCCTTTATTCTTGACTTTAACCTGTCTATTGCCTATTTGGCTTTGACATATTAGACATATTGGTATGGTTCATGTAGGTATTCTGACAGAGCTAAGGAGCATTTCACCCCTTTCAGGCCTAAAGCTAGAGAGACTCCATCTTGATGGAAGCAGAGAGGCTTTTTAGGGCAAAAGCAATGTTTATAGTTATAACTGTTGTTCGCCCTAAGCGGACCGGAGAGAACCGGCCAGAGCTGAATCTAATCAGGAATTGTTCCCGGGCTCAGGTCTCTAGACGAAACAAGCAGACTGGTCACTGTGGGAGCGTCTAGCGCAAGGAGCCTGGTGCATGGGATTGGTGGGAAGAAGCTGCTGGCTGGAACTTTCCATGAGGAAACAGCATTCTATATTTGTGAAGTGCAGAGGCGGAGTCAGTCAGTCAGTCAGAGGGCAGTTGAGGAGAGAGTCCAGCAGAGAGGAGAGCAGTGGAGTGGAGTTGGCAGAGAGAGAGAGAGAGAGGGTTCAATCTGGAGAAGAGCTGAGTTGAATAGTGAGCTGGAACTGAAGGAAGCAGTCAGAAGCAGTTGCTTATCAGGAGGAGGTGTGAATAGCTGGAGTCTGAAGTAATGCCTTTTAGAAGAGATAGAGGAGAGCTTGTGGATTAACCTATGGGAGCAGATGGAATTGGACATTGGCGCAGAGACAAAGCGAATAAGATAGTAGAAAGAACAGTGATCAGAGCGGCAGGAACCATTAAGAGTGAAGACGCAAGGTGGAGAGACAGTTCGTGTGGGGGAGAGGAGTCCAGAGACAGAGCGATCAGCGCAGAGGTGTATCCAAGAGTGCAGGAGAGAGAGAGAGCATGAGATGAGCCAAGGCACAGACGAGAGAGGAACCCAGATGACAGCTAGAACAAGACTTCACACTAATCAGGTGATATTGTTTTCATCACATTAGCTACACTTAATCTTTTCCCTTTCAGCGGAGTGTTCCTGTTATGTGTAATCCTTCTCTTTTAAGTAGTGTGTTCTACCTATAGCCTTTGTTAGATTTGTATTAATGTTTATATTACTGTAATAAATGACCCCCAGTTTATAACAAACTGGTGTGTAGCCCCTATTCTTGTTCACTGAAGGTAAATGAAGCTCCTAGGTGAGCACTAGGCGCGTGAATGGATGAGTGATCCCAATCAGGTAAGTGGTGATCACATAAATAGGGAGTGAGTGGACCTTTGATGCCAAGAGCAGGTAATACACAATAATCTGGACCCACATTCAAATTTATTATTGTAGTTTCATCCCGAGTAGACAGCTGAGATAATATCCCAATATATATATATATATGTATAGGTGTTCATAGGAATGTGGTCGTCGTTGATATGCGGCGTTAATGAGAGCACTGGGGGGTCGAACCAGTGTGGATACCCACAAGATTGTGGCTTGAGTAAATGAGAGCACTAGGTAGTGGAACTAGTGTGTAAGTTTCGCAGGATCGCGAACGGTTTGGAAAAGGGAGCATTGGGTTCTGCAGGCCCGTGTGTAGACGCACCAGATTGTGTGTCAGATCTGCCCTAGGGTAGAACGGTCTGGGTCAGGGTGGCCGCGAGACCAACTGATGTGAATAAGTGTGGTGTAGGGTATGGATATCCCTAGTAATCAGTGAGTATTCTTAGTATCCCTATAGATTTAGTGGTGTTCTTAATAATATGAGCTTGTATATTGCGAGTTCCCTATCCTCAGGTAGGTACCAGGTGCCTGGATATAGAGGAGTCCTGAGGACGGAAGGTGAGTACGTTTTGGCTGGGTCACAGGGGCCCCTGGGGGCTGATCCCATCTAAACAGAAAATCCAGCCATTACACATAATCATGCAGAAATATTAAACTAATCTTTTTTGGCTTGTTTCACTTTATATAAGTCATAGGTAGGTTTTTCACATATCAATGTGTAATGCAGCTAAGAAAAAGTTGAAACGGACATAGTATAACCTTTGTAAACTGTCTTTAGATGGTAAGCAAAATGCGCAGGATGATTATTTTTTTTTTTTTAAAGAAAAACGTGTTAAAGTTTATTTTCCTCTTGTGTTGTTTATCCTTCTTCAAAATCATAAAAGCGCTGCACGTTTGCAGTTCATTAGACGCTAGGAGGGTTAATGGTGGGGAGTTCTCTTTTACTTCTCAGGTGAGAGATTAACAGGCAACACACAAATAAAAGGGGTATTGTCCAAAGGGAATGGGGGTTTAAAAACATCCTGAGGCCAGGTTACAGGAATGCAGGGTTTGTAAAGAAGTTGCAGTTCTGGGGTACAACCAGACATCTCTCAGACTCCTTTGGGTTAGGTTAGGGGAAAGGAGTTCGCTCGCTCAAAATAATGGGGGGACTAGGTGAACTCAAGTCCACCCCTGTCTTGTGCCTCACAATAATGATATATTACGTAATTCTGTTTGTAAAGAAGCCTCTGTATTGCTAGTGAAAGTGCATTGAAAAATTAATGCTGTTTGTTGCACAGTGTAGCTGTTGGACTTGACCCTTTCTGCAGGGTCATCCCTGAACTTTTTGCCGTCCTCCTAGCCTTTTTTTCTGACATGGTGTTGGTGGTTCTAGGACTCTGGGCACTTTAGAACTGCTGTCCAGTGTAAAGTGCGTGTGCTCTCTGTGGTAAATAGGGTAATGATTGGTCTACACCTGTTTGGCCTATTTAATTTACCTGTCAGTCCCTTGTAAAGAGGTATCTCATATACCTGGGGCTGGTAAATTAAATGCTACTGGTGGGCTTGCAGCACTGATTGCGCCACCCACCAAAGTAGCCTTTCAAACCTGACTCAGGCCTCTGCCATGGCAGGGCCTGTGCGCGCAGTATTACTCCCGCTGTGACGTGGCACCTAAAGTGTGTGCCACGTCTGTGACCCCCCTTTTACTACAAGTCAGTCACCCCTAAGGTAGGCCCTAGCTAGCCCTATGGGCAGGGTGTAGTGTAGGTAAAAGGTAGGACATGTACCTTAAGTGTGTGACATGTCCTGGTAGTGACAAACCGCCATTTTGGTTTCTCACTGCTGTGAGGTTGCCCTCCCATAGGAATGCATTGGGGATTCCCTGATAAGTGTTCCAATGGTAATTCCTGATATGAGAGGAGCAGCGTGGTCACGTTTGGTATGGTAGGAATAGTAATAATTAATGCTGCGCAATGGTGTGTGCAGATTTATTATACCTATTTTAGAAATGTCACTTCTAGAAGTTGGCGTTTCTGTGTGCTATGTGTCTGCCTGCCTGATGTGGATTGCATGTCTGGCTTTGGAGTGACAGGGGCTGGTGAGGTGTGTGGCTCCAGGGATGGCAGGGTGAGTCAGCGCTAGGTTGAATGGGAGATCTGCATTTGGAGTAGTGGGAGGAGTAGTCCCCTGACCCTGAATAGGTCTGTGCCTGCCTAGGTGAATACTGCCTCCGCCCTCCTGTGGTGTGTCTGATCACCGAGCCCCCACCTGACAAAGGGTAAGAGGAGCCTTGTCAACAAAGTGCTCCAAATCCCCACAGAACCAGTTCAGGCTGGTTCCCCAAGCCCTGTGCCAAGGGCAGAACAAAGGAGAAATGGTGTATAAGTACTGGGGCTGTGACCCCATGAAGGGGTGCTGTTCCTGTGCTGACGGGGGGACCTGCTGCTGCTGGACCCCAGGAGGAACCGCCACGAGGGACTGCCTCCCCGCTGGAGGGCCCTGTGTGCTGGCCTGCCTGGGCCCAGCTTTGTCCCTGGAACTCTGGAGCCCTAGCGCCTTGTGAGTGCTATATTTTAGTTGGCAGGGGAAGGAAGGAGCTGGTGTCTGCAGCGCGAGGCTGCGAGGGAACCCCAGCGTGTGGATTCACTCTGCGCTGCTTAGCGGGAGCCCACCCCGCATTGCTGCTCATCTGGCAGGATCCCACCCCGCAGTTGAGTTTATTTTATTGGCGGAAACCCACCCTGTATTTGTAGTCCAGTGGGAGCCACCCCGCGTTTGTGGAGGCTCGAGGAGAAGCGGCTGTCGCGATGGTGCGGCGATCAGGAAGTCAGGCAAGCAAAGTCAGGCAAGCAATGCCTGACTGTGAGCAGGGCCGGCCACGGAGACCGGAAGTCTGTGTGCTTCCGAGCGGGGCTTCCGTGAGCTTGGGAGAGCCTCGCGGTGTTGGTCAAAGGAGACTGAAGGAGTCCAGAGGAGCCCCAGTGAAGGGGGGTTCCACAAAGCCTTACGGGTGCCAGAAGTGGCACCAGAGGAGACCGGAGGAGTCTCTGAGCCGCCCACATGAAGCAGAAGAACAAGGAGGAGGCAAGGAAAGAGCCCGGTGAGTGAGGCTTTTTCGAGGCACATAGTCGGTGCCTGAAGTGTGAGCCTGTGGGGGGGATTGCCATGGCGCATTGTCGGTGACTTCCCCACGCAGTTAGCCGAGCCCAGTGAATGGGGCTCCAATTTGAGCATTTGTAGCGCTTCCTAAACGGATGTATGACGTTACAACGCACACTTTTACAACGCATGCACTTACAACGCATTTTTTACAACGCATAATCCATTACAACGCATGACATTACAACGCATGACACTACAACGCATTTTTAAAAACTACCTTTACAACGCATTTCCATTACAACGCATACTACCTTTACAACGCATACCATTACAACGCATAATATTAAATTGCATTTAAGGTAAGTATTAGATAGTATAGGGGTAAAAGTTACTTTTCTAACTCCAGGGGGTGCAACAGTAGGGTAAGTGTTGGATAGTATAGGGGTAAAAATTACTATTCTAACTCCAGGGGGTGCAACAGTAGGGTAAGTGTTGGATAGTATAGGGGTAAAAATTACTATTCTAACTCCAGGTGGTGCAACAGTGGGGTAAGTGTTGGATAGTATAGGGGTAAAAATTACTATTCTAACTCCAGGGGGTGCATCAGTAGGGTAAGTGTTGGATAGTATAGGGGTAAAAATTACTATTCTAACTCCATGGGGTGCAACAGTAGGGTAAGTGTTGGATAGTATAGGGGTAAAAATTACTATTCTAACTCCAGGGGGTGCAACAGTAGGGTAAGTGTTGGATAGTATAGGGGTAAAAATTACTATTCTAACTCCAGGGGGTGCAACAGTAGGGTAAGTGTTGGATGGTATAGGGGTAAAAATTACTATTCTAACTCCAGGGGGTGCAACAGTAGGGTAAGTGTTGGATAGTATAGGGGTAAAAATTACTATTCTAACTCCAGGGGGTGCAACAGTAGGGTAAGTGTTGGATAGAATAGGGGTAAAAATTACTATTCTAACTCCAGGGGGTGCAACAGTAGGGTAAGTGTTGGATAGTATAGGGGTAAAAATTACTATTCTAACTCCAGGGGGTGCAACAGTAGGGTAAGTGTTGGATAGTGTAGTGTAATATTATGCGTTGTAATGGTATGCGTTGTAATGGTAGTATGCGTTGTAATGGAATGCGTTGTAAAGGTAGTTTTTAAAAATGCGTTGTAGTGTCATGCGTTGTAATGTCATGCGTTGTAATGGATTATGCGTTGTAAAAAATGCGTTGTAAAGGTAGTGCGTTGTAAAAGTTGCGTTGTAAAGGTTGTTCCCCTTCCTAAACACAGTAGTGCCAGTGCCTTCCTGTTTATCTGCAAAGTTGCGCCGCAGTTGTGGGCAGCTGCAACGTGGGGGTCAATTGTTGATAGAGTCCCAGTGGGGTTCTCAGGGCATAGTGAATGCCAGTGGTGATCCCATCTGCACCGCTTGGGGGCCATTTCTTTTATTGAGGAATGGGTGCGTTGCACCCCACACCCCAGCACATCTGCCCACTGTGTTTTCGCTGCCAATGCAGCCAGGGGGCCATTCGAGAGGCCTCATTTTGTGCCCTGACTTTGCGGGACACAGGGCATCTGAGCCCCAGTGAAAGGCAAGTTGGCCTGGGGTCATTTCAGGGTGTAGGCTGAGGTGCTGTGTGCACTTTTGCAGTGTTACTGTGGTGCACGGTTTTATGCTGATAGTGATGCCTACTGCGGATCACTGACAAAATATCGAAAAGGAGAATATCGACCTACAACAATATCAAGGAAAAAATATAGAATGCCAAAATATCGAATGCCTATCTCCAAACAGGTAAGTACAAAAATATAGAATCCAAAATATCGTTGTAAAAAATATAGTTTGGTCAAAATATCGAATTTTTTAAATGTCTTAAAAGTAATGTAAAATTAATGAAATATTACATATAATTAAATAAAACATACTTAAAAATACTTAAATAACTGTAAAAGTAATAAATAATTAATGTAAGTTAAAAAACAATTTGAATACATATATATTAACGTAATATTAATAAAAAATATTCACAATTTTTTGTGTAGGATAGCGGGCGGGTAAAATTTACTATTACCACTCCAGTAAGTGCAATAGTAGGGAAAGCGTTGGATAGCGGGAGGGTAAAAATTACTATTCCCACTCCAGAGAGTGCAACAGTAGGGAAAGCGTTGGATGTCGGGAGGGTAAAAATTACTATTCCCACTCCAGGGAGTGCAATAATAGGGAAAGCATTGGATAGCGTAGGGGTAAAAATTACTATTCCCACTCCAGAGAGTGCAACATTAGGGAAAGCGTTGGATAGCGGGAGGGTAAAATTTACTATTCCCACTCCAGTGAGTGCAACAGTAGGGAAAGCGTTGGATAGCGTAGGGGTAAAAAATACTATTCCCACTCCAAAGAGTGCAACAGTAGGGAAAGCATTGGATAGAGTAGGGGTAAAAATTACTATTCCCACTCCAGAGAGTGCAACAGTAGGGAAAGCGTTAGATAGCGTAGGGGTAAAATTACTATTCCCACTCCAGAGTGTGCAACAGTAGGGAAAGCGTTGGATAGCGTAGGGGTAAAAATGACTATTCCCACTCCAGTGAGTGCAATAGTAGGGAAAATAATTATTTAATATTTTGTTAAAAATAAATTAATTATTAATACCCAAAAAAGTATTACATTTAATTACCAATCACACAATATTTAATATTTAATTATAAATATCAATATTTTTTTAAATTAATTTCATATTAATAATTAATTATCAACCAATTAATTTTCAATACCAAAAACTCTTAAATACAAATAATGCCAATTAATTAATAATAAATTAATTATCAATATATTATTTCAATAATTAATTATTTACAATTAAATTACTTCCCACCGTATTCCCCTATAAACCCAAAACCCGCTACAAATAATAAATTAATACAATTAACATAATTATCAATTAAACAATTAATACAAATTAATTACAAATTAATACAAATTATTTACCAATTAATAATTATTCAACAACCAATTAATTTTCAATACCAATTAATAATTACCTAATAACAATTAAATTACTTCCCACCCTATTCCCCTATAAACCCACAACCCGCTATAGAAGTAAAACATAAAATTAAATTACAAATAATTACTAATTCCTAAAAATTATTATTTAATGTACTTTAATTAAATTACTTCCCACCCTAATCCCCTTTAAACCCACAACCCGCTACGGAATTAAATTACACAAAAATTAAATAACATAAAATTAATTACTTTAAAAATATTCAAACATACATTCCAAAATTAATACATACTTTTAACACATATACTAACACTTAAAACACTATAAAAAAAATTGATATTTTTAACAACTATATTATGACTGTCGATATTACTTACTTCTATATTATTTAAATCGATATTTCTTACCTGATTTTCGATATTCTTCACCACTATATTTTGGCAATTCGATATTCTGTCCATTCTATATGAAAAACTCGATATTCTGTCCAGTCGATATTTTTTATTCGATATTATGTCTGTTTACCGCCTACTGCATAATGTGTTTTATGCCTACAGAGATTGCATAATGTGTTTATGCTTATGATTTATGCATAAGTTGTTTTATGCCTAACGTGATATGATGCTGAGTTCATTATCTTACCAGTAGTTACTAGTTGTGTTTTACTATCAGTTGTGATGGTTCTGACAGCGGCCCGATTGGCCCTGTCATGTATATAATGCCCTGTAAATTGTTACCTGGTGCCAGGTGGCACAGTGTGATTATGATTCTAATGTGTTTATGATAATACAAAGGCGATTTGTTTATATAACCTTGTGTGGAGTTTCTTTTGTGGTGTGCCTAGTGTGTTGCTGCTATGTGAGTGTGTTGCGCAAACGCTTTACTAATTGCCTCTGGGATAAGGCTGACTGCTCGTGCCAAGCTACCAAGGAGGTGAGCAGGGGTTATCTTCAGCGTGTAACTCCCTTGCCCTGACTAGAGTGATGGTTTCTGCCTGGCTTTTGAGCATGCCCTAGCCAACCAGAAATCCCATTTCTAACAGTAGCTTTCTCTACTTCATTTGTCTAGTTAATTTAAAGCATGTATTTTAAATTCATTCAAATGCTACATTTTGGCATATGAAATACCACAAGCAAAGAACTGAAAGGGCCGGGCCCATAAGTTCTAGACCGTTCTGGAGTCTCACTTTGATGTTTCTTTTTCGCAGCATGAAAGTATAAAGGGGGAAACAGTCAATTAGCCAAAGATTCCTTTGGATACATAAAAACTCATAATGGCCTACGGGCAACTCTACTCCCTGCATTCCCCCTCCTGGAGGTGATGTCTCTCCCATCACCTTTTTAACACTGTTCTTCTTTGACCATCCCTCCTCCCACTTATCCAGCATACACCAAACCCTTATTCCTATCACCAGCTCTAGGATGTATATCTTCAACCCAGTCACCCTCTTTTCCTCTAGCTCTCGGTCGCTGTAGGTAAGTCTATGATTTCCCTGTAGTGTTTTCATTTGGGGCAAGTCCACTCCATACCTCTGAGCCAACTTCGATAACTTCTCATGTGCTTTTCTTGCCCTTCGGGTGATATCCTTCACTACAAACAACAGATCATCTCGCTCATATGTCTCTAGTCTAGCTAAAGGTAGATTCCCACTGATGATTTCATCTGCTTCAGCCTTCAGCCTCACCACACCCACTAGCTTCACCTTCATTGCAGCCTTGATAGTACGCTGACTAGACATACTACTCTGACTCTCTTTGCTATCATTATGGTCTCTCAACCATGACTCCAAGTCTGCTGCATCTAGGACATGTTGGTTTCCAGAGGCTCTCTGACTTGTGCATGCTTCTCAACTCACACCACTTGGTCCTCTCACAGGAGTTTCCCACATCTGCAGATCTGAACTATTTCTTATCACGGGTACAGACCATATGGTACTGGAGAGTGTGAGAAAATGTATCATTTTTCAAAAGCAACACTGGCAGGACCAGGCGTCGCAGTCTGTGAAAGAACCCACAGAAGCACCATAGTTCCAGAAGGCTTATAAGCAGGTGATGGAAGGAGATGTGTCCTAAAGGCAAGAAATGCCAAGTTTATAACTGTTGAACCAGGCGGCACATTTATAAATTTTTCACACAGCGCAGTGAGTCACCTGCTGCGCGAGAGGGAAAGGGCAGGAATGCGCCATATTTAACATAATTCAGCTCATACCTTTCCTTTCCTTGTGCTGGAATCCTTTTGGCTGCCTATCGCAAGTGCAGGCACCATTGCATCGTGGTGCAAGGATGCCTGAGTTGCAGACAGGATTGGTTTCGTGCAGAAAGGTATTTTTGTACCTTCCTGCACAAAAACAGTCCTCTGAGGCATTCTCTTCTTGCTATGTATGCTGCTGAATGTAGCACACATAGAAAGAGAAAATAAATGAGGAGAAATAAAGATATTCCTCCTTGCTCGCCTCTCCTGGGGCCATATTATCATGGAACGGCGATACCATTATCGCCGCTTTAGCGGTAGGAAACTGCCGCTAAAGCGGCGATAATGTGCTTGATAATATGCCCTTGTGAATTCCCAAAGAAACACAGGTTCACACCAGAACCTGAGCTTCTATGGGAATTCCCAAGGGCATATTATCAAGCCCATTATCGCCGCTTTAGCGGCAGTTTCCTGCCTCTAAAGCAGCGATAATGGGCATGATAATATGCCCTTGTGAATTCCCATAGAAGCGCAGGTTCACACCAGAACCTGAGCTTCTATGGGAATTCACAAGGGCATATTATCAAGCCCATTATCGCCGCTTTAGCAGCAGTTTCCTGCCGCTAAAGCGGCGATAATGTTATCGCCGTTCCTTGATAATATGGCCTGCGGAGAGGCTTTGCATATTGACACATTCCCAGGTCTACCACTAATGGCAAATCTGGCAATGCACCAAAATGGATGGGTGAATGATTGGGAACTCCACCTATGGAATGCCTCACTGGGGCACAGTAACGCAATGAAGCAATTTGCACTGCATTCCGTTACTCTAGATTTATCAAGCAAGGCCCAGCAAGGTGGCCTTGCGTGGCTTGACAAATCTAACTTAGTAGTTGTGTCCCCCTTGCACCCCTTTGCTTGGCGCAAGGGGATGCAACTACTTGATAAATATATGCCCCCTGGCTTGCGCCCCAGCCTCGGTTCAACATCGTGTGGTCTTGGACAAATCACCCAGGGGCATATTTATATAGCTTTCGTGCAGCACAGCAAGACACTTTGCTGAGCTGCGTGAAAGGAAAAGGGCAGGAACGCGCTGTATTTAACATAATACAACTCATTCCTGTCCTTTTCTTGCAGAGAAGTCCTTTTGACTGGCTCGTGCCAATGCAGGCAGCCTTGCACTTGCATTGTGAGTAGGATTGTTTTTGTGCAGGAAGGGGCACCTTCCTGCACATAAACAATCCTATGAGGCATTTTTCTCTTTCTATGTGTGCTGCATAATGAAGCACAAATAGAAAGAGGAAATAAACGAAGATAAATAAAGATATTTCTCCATGTTATGCCTCCCGTGGAGAGGTGTAGCATTTTGACTCATTCCCAGATTTACCTGTGTCGAGAAACCTGGGAATCCACCAAAATCCATAGGTAGATGCCTGGGAATAACCACACACATCCCATGGAATGCCTTCACAGGGCAGAGTAAGTCGATGCAGCAATTTGTGCTGTGTTGCTCAGGAGTGATCAAGTCATTCAGGGTCACGCAAGGTGGCTTTGTGTAGCTTGCTAGATCTGACTTCGGCTGTGCATCGCCCTTGCGCCCCCTTGAGTGGCACAAGGGTGACACAAAAACGTTCATAAACATGCCCCTCAATATACTCAAGAAAGAAAAACAGGGCATATTTACAAGCCCCTATCTCCAATCCCCCATCACTTTTTTTGATGCTCTGGTTGTGTAGCGCCATTTTCCATATCTACAAGGTAGCGCTAACGTAGCTTAACGCCACATTGTGAATATGCCCCTTTCCACCACAGTCCTATGTGGCAAAGGGGCGGACAATGGGTGTTGCTGCAGGCATTCCACTGCAATACCCACTGCTTTTTTATGCTACCCCAGCTTTACAAGGAGGTGTAAATATGTTGCAGTGCCAAAAATGAACTCAATACACCAGCAGACAATAGAATGGTGCACAAGGAGATATGCTTTTATTTCTCCTTGTTTTTGCTTTTTCTAAGTCTGCTGCATTTTGCAGCACATATAGAAAGAGCAAAAATCCATTAGTGATTGTTCATGTCACTTCCTGCACAAAGACAATCATTAAATAATGATGATTTGCTACTTCTATGTGTCCTGCAGAATGCAGCACACATGGAAGCAACAAATAGCCATTATGGATTGCTTATGTGCAGGAAGGGACACCTTCCTGCAGGCGCGCAACACCCATTGGACTCGAAGGGCTTCAGCCCCCCCATCGTGTGTGGCAGCCCGGGATGAGACAGCTTCCCGGGCACACACACACACCCGAGCACTTTACAGGTCTTTAAAAGACCATTCGCTGTTGTTTTCCCCTTCTACGAGCCCCTGCAGCTCCATTCTGCCTATTGCTCACCCCTTCTAAGAGCCCCTGCAGCTCCACTCTGCCTATTGCTTAAAGTTTCAGCCCCCCCCGAAATTTTTTCTTAGCCCCCCCCGAAATTTCGCTCTAGTTGCGCCTCTGCCTTCCTGCACATAAACAATTATTCCCTGCAAAGCAGACACCGTTGCACTATGATGCAAGGGTGCCCGCCTTGGCGGTAGGCAGCTTATTTTAGCGCCATCACAAGGGAAAACACAGAGGTGCGCCGTTTTGTAGTAAAACAGCGCATTCCTGCGTTTTCAAAATGTCAGAGCGCGGTGCTGCCAAATATGGCGCAGCTCCGTGCTCTGACATTTTCTAGTGAATATGCCGCTGTGTGTTAGTATAGTGTGATCTGGTGGTCTTCTAAAGCACTGTCAAGCCCCTGAGCGAAGCTCGTAACTTGTATCAACATTTTAAGAAAGCCTCGACTATTTTGTGTAAAGTGATTCAACAGAAATCATTATCCGCTGCAGTGAAGTAAGAACATGGGAGACATTCGAATGAGCTACCCATGATCCAATAAATTTAAATAACAAATCATTCTCAGCGTGTGCCTATCTGACACACGTTCAGAGTCCATTTCCAGATGCTGCTTTGTTTGCTAGCAGTTATAAAAGCGGAATTGACAGGAGCTGCTCTCAGGGATTTTAAAGGTTACTTTGACAAAAGATCAGAACAGGAGACTGATTAGCGCGTGTGTGTTCCTGACCACTGCAGAGACAGCATTGATTTTTGCGTTTCATCCTCGAACTGCCGATGGGGGACCACTGGGTGGGAAGACAGATTTGTTCTTCAACGTATTCCATAGAAATTGTGATAACTGTCCATGCTCAGTCTCTGCCTTGTGGCAGAGCGCTTTTATATAACCCCCCAAAGAGAGGTCCTGTCAGTCAAACTAAGTAACACATCTTTCCAGAAAGATTCTGGTGTTGTCACTAATGGTACTCAAAAGATAATAGCATAGGTTGGCTTGCTCTAGTATTTACATAAGAGTGTAGTGGGACATTTAAATTGATTGTGGTCATGTTTACTCTTGTATGACTTTATCTTCCTTGTATTTTTCCTCTTTGTCTGCCACTGTATGGTTCCCAAGCTACAGGGGCAAATGCTTGGGCACCTCAGGAGAATCTGTGTGCCTCGGTGTCTGATGGCAGGCCCTACAATGTTTGCACACCATCTCAGTGTTACACACATTCCCTTTTGTGAGCAGCTTTTTGCCAGCTTGCTCCCGCTGCATTTCATCGGCACTAGAAAACAGTACACGCATTTCTTCAACTGGGAAGCTCATCTTTTAATAAAACTAAATTTATTACATGAAAAATGTTAAAGATAGAGTACACACACATATAGGTCAGGATGTTACTATATTCAAATTTGTTTATAAACATGTTTGAATGCCCAAGATCTGATTGTGCTTTCTGTGCAAGGAGAAGGCTCTAATGTGCATAATTAAGCTGTTGGACCTTGTCCCTTCTGCAGGGTCATCCCTAAACGTTTTGCCTTCTGTCCTCCACTTTTTGCTGAATTCGTTTTTGTTGGTTTTATGCCTCTGTGTACTTTACCGCTGCTCACCTGTGCTAAAGTGCTTGTGTTCTCTGCTTAAAACATGGTGGAATTGGCTGATACCCAATCGGTATGTTGAATTTACTTATACATCCTTATTAAAGTGGCAATACATGAGCCCATGGCTATAAATTAAATGCTGCTAGTGGGCCTGCAGGACTGGTTCTGCCATCCACTTAAGTAGCCCTTTAAAAATGTCTCTGACCTACCATTGCAGAGCCTGTTTGTTCAGTTTTAATTGATATTTCAGGCAAGCATAAGAGACTTTTGCCAGGCCCAACCTTCCTTGTTAATGCACATAAGTCACCCCTGGGGTAGGCCCTGGACTGCCCAGTGGGCAGGGTGCAATTTATTCAAAATGTAGGACATGTACTTGAAAGTTTTACATGTTCTGGTAATGAAAAACATTTATAGAAATCTTTCACTACTTCCCGAACTATCTCTCCCATTGGATAACACTGGAATTGCCTTATTACATTTTATAAGTGTAATTTCCAAATGGAAAGAGATAACTGGTTAATATTTGGTGTCTCTATAATATTAAAAAATGTAAAAGCCTAATTAATGGTGACGTCATATTTTAAATTACAATTCTGAAAATGCCACTTTTAGAAATATTTCTTGCATTAGCCATTTGGTGCCTGCAGACTGTCTCTCATCACATGAGTGGGTGAAGTTGGCAGTTGATTTTGTGCATTCCTCCTATACAGCCACACACAATAGAAGGTTTGGTATGACTGATTGTCCCATCTTTGCCAGGACTGGAGGGAGGAGCCGGGCTCAGCTTCACTTACACGTGAATAGGCTGTGCCTTGTTGCCACACAAAGGGCTGCACACACCTTTGTAGTGAGTCTGGAGCCAGAGCATCTTTGCACTTCAAAGACATGCCTCTAGAGGCTTCTCCCCACTTCAAAGGCACAACTGTGTCTAAAAGGAGGACCTCAGACACCACCACTTCAGCACACTTCTTCACCTGTTGATACACTTCCAGGAAGAAGGACTGCTGCTGCTGAATGACTACCACTCTGCTGGACTGCATTCTGCTGGACTACTGCTTTGCAGAGCTGACATTCTGTCTGCTGCCTTCTTGCCCGTGTGAGGGGAACTGGACCTTCATTTTTTGAACCGAGAACCCAGAGTGACTCCAAGGGCTGGTTGGCTGGCCTCCTCATCCGAAACCTCAGGAACATAACAGGCTTCTAACAACCTTGAATCTGCACCTGGACTTTGCTATCTGTGAGCTTACTATGTGAAGTGGTGCCACCTCAGTCCTAGAGCATTGGAAGTGAGCTTACGGTGCTTTACCAGCCTCCGTAGATCCAGCAGAAGCAACACATCTCCTGTGCTGCACGGCTCAACCCAGAGCAGAACCAATGTCATTTCTGCTGCTATGTGGACTGGACCGTCACCAAAGATCCTCATCGCTGCTGCAACTGCAATGCCTTTGGAACTGTCACTGTGCAACACATCCTTAGTGCAGGTCCTTGTATCCCTCATTGACGGTAGCCTCAATGACAGACTCTGCATCACATCCTCACAGTTCTTTGGAAGAGACGCATTGCCCGGACTGTGCATACATCTTTGACACTGGACTTTGCTTCACAAGCCCCACCGACAGGATCCTCAATGACGAAACAGGTCCTCACATCGCAGTCTCGCCGCATTTCAGTATCAACGCATCACTTTGGCTGCTTGAGGCATCTTCGATGCTGATCCTCCAACACTCCACAAACCAGGATTTATGGCGCTTTGTTCAGTGGGCCTAACTGTGTCTCTGTGTCCGGCCTGTGCTCCATAGTGGTCAGTTTGAAATTGTGATTTTGTCCTGTTCCAACTGTGCGCTTTGTGCTTTTTAGTGTTATTTTTACTTAAAACTTTAAAAGTGAACATCTGCGGTTCTTCTAATTTGGATTTTTGCCATTTTGGTCTTGTTTAAAAAAAAAAAAAATTAAGCTCTTTTTCTAACCTGGAGTAGGAACTTTTTGTGTGGAGTTTTCACATTTTGACTATTTGAAGTGTTGCACAAATACTTTACACACTGCCTCTAAGTTAAGCCTGACTGCTCTGTGCCAAGCTACCATTGGGTGGAGCACAGGTTAATTTGTTGTCTGCTTATGCCTTACCCTGACTAAGATTGTGGTTGCTGCTTGACCAGGGCTCACATCCCTGTCAACCAGGAACATGGGGTGGGCTGTTAACTCCGCGGCAGGAGTTTGCTGAATTTTGCAACTCCGTGCTCCACTGAGAGCAAGGAGTTGGGCAAAAACTCTGATTCCACCACATGACAGAGTTTTCCCCTGCTGCCTACCCCTAAATATGATATAAACCATCAACCTGATCTTTAAATGGCCACTAGTCTGGTCCAAGCGCTGCATCGATGGCTAGCTGTGCATTGGCTTTACATATTTGATGGTCTGTTTACAGTGGAGAATTCCAATAAAGAACTAGACTGGGAACAGAGCATTCAGCGCGTATGACATAAACCAGGAGCCTGATCTTGAAGTGGCTGCTAATTTGGCCCAAGCGCTGCTTCAATGTCTAGCTGTGGATTGGTTTTACATTTTTGTGGGTCTGTTTACAGCGGAGAATTCCAATGAAGAACTAGGCTGAGAACAGAGCATTCAGTGTGTAAAAGCCCAGGAGGTCATGTTGCTGAAAGACAGCAGGTTATTACACACTGCAGAGGCAGGTGCAGACTCTACATCCAATAAGCGCCTTGAAAATCTTTAGAGCGCACTGGGATTGGCTAAAGTGCCGCTAATGCTCTAATCCTAGGTGACTTGCATGTTACAAAACCCTACTGCTCAGTAACGTCTTCCAGAATATGTACAGCCATGTGATTGGCTGTGATGCGATCTGGAAGCCTGACCATTATGGACAGATGTAGTGCAGAAAAAGATGACTAACGGACAACAGATATTGTTGAGTGTACGGTTGGTCTGCGTAAACTAGCTGGCAGGTGGTCACCTTAGTTGCAGTCGGTGACAGCACCAATCTTAATGCATGTGCTTAATGAAGAGCTACAAGTTAGAGAGACTCATCCCGCCCAAGAAAAAAACCTCCTTGAAGAGAAGGAAGCATGGTAGCAGCGCTCATTGGGTCTGTCGCAAGCTGGTGGTCCTCATGTAGCAGCTAACACAGCCCTGCTGCCTCTTTGCTATTCGTTGGTTTTCCTCCCAAAGTGATCGACTTGCAAAGCATCCTTAAGAGCCAACATCCTTCATTAGGTGTAGCCTCCACCGCTGATCTTCAGCCTGGACCTGCCACCTTCATGTTACTGTTGGCATTGAGATGCTATAATATTTATTTATTTACGTACAAGCAATTACTGCTGATTAACACATGGTGGTGTGTACTGTGTGCGATGAGCTTTACTGGATGTACTCTTCAAAAACGCTCTCCAAATCATTCGATGCATGTAAATAATACCGTGTGCAGCTGATAACATTGAAGGGATATATTTGAGGTGTTGAGAGGGATGTATCTGGTTACGGGATAATGTCCATTATGTGGATGATTCTGGGGTGTATGTCTGTATTTTTAACGGATGCTGCAATGTTGCCAGTGAATGCAGTGCTGGGGTACCTCAGAGAAGTGTATATAATTGTTCTGGGGATGTTAAAATGGAACAGATACATGAAGTTTGCAGTGGATGCACATCTGTTTAAGGATGTTGTAATGTCCTCTTTGCATGCCAAGCTGTGACAGCTCCTTGAGGTCTGTACCAAGTGCATGTCCCTTTGGGGGCATTGCAATGAATGGCAGATGCGGTGTGATAAGTCTGTGGAGTGTGTATACTATTATGTGGATTTATTGCATTGTGAAAGGCAAAAACAACAATTGATGGACAGAATGCAGAACAATGTCATACATTCACCCCAGTACAGAGATCTGGGCCTAAATCCATCGTTTTTTTGCTCACCATGCCATTCCAGTTTGAACCCAGCCATATGCAAATCAGCCTTGACCCTGTGCCTCATGGGAACAGTCCAGCCCGAACTGCCAAGCCAGGTCCTCACTGGACTGGAAACAAGCATCCTAGGACCGGTTTCGGGGTTTCACCCCTCTTCAGCCAGGATAGCTTGATTCCAGTGGCATGGAGAGCACGGGACTCACGTCTGAGCATACCCGTCCCACTCGGGGTGACAAATGCAAAAACAACAATTGATGGACAGAATGCAGAACAATGTCATACATACACCCCAGTACAGAGATCTGGGCCTAAATCCATCGTTTTTTTGCTCACCATGCCATTCCAGTTTGAACCTAGCCATATGCAAATCAGCCTTGACCCTGTGCCTCATGGGAACAGTCCAGCCCGAACTGCCAAGCCAGGTCCTCACTGGACTGGAAACAAGTATCCTAGGACCGGTTTCGGAGTTTCACCCCTCTTCAGCCAGGATAGCTTGATTCCAGTGGCATGGAGAGCACGGGACTCACGTCTGAGCATACCCGTCCCACTCGGGGTGACAAATGCAAAAACAACAATTGATCGACAGAATGCAGAACAATGTCATACATTCACCCCAGTACAGAGATCTGGGCCTAAATCCATCGTTTTTTTGCTCACCATGCCATTCCAGTTTGAACCAAGCCATATGCAAATCAGCCTTGACCCTGTGCCTCATGGGAACAGTCCAGCCCGAACTGCCAAGCCAGGTCCTCATTGGACTGGAAACAAGCATCCTAGGACCGGTTTCGGGGTTTCACCCCTCTTCAGCCAGGATAGCTTGATTCCAGTGGCATGGAGAGCACGGGACTCACGTCTGAGCATACCCGTCCCACTCGGGGTGACAAATGCAAAAACAACAATTGATGGACTATCTGATAGTGACCTCTTCCTGCCAGGCAAATGTCTGTTGACCTCCATCACTCTCTTCATACTGGAGACCCTTGGTAGCAAGTTTTCACAATAACAAGTCAGGACAAAACTGTCAATCAATCACCTTTCAGTGGTGCTAAACCCCAATTGCTGTGATCAGAAAGCTGTACAGAATTGGAAATGATCAGTTCTCTAAAGGAATAGCATTATGCCATTTTTTGCAAAAAAATATTCTGTTGATGGATCCATTTAATCTTATTTCGCACAGGCTTCCTGATTGAAAGAAGGACTCTTTTACTTCCTGTTATCAGATCTTTGAAGATAAGGATCATTGATGACCTCCTCACCACTGTTATGAAATGTGATAGTTTAGCCTTATGTTTTAAACTCGATACATTTTTTAGAATTGTTAATACCAGAATAGATGATGTTTAAAAAATATACTTTATAGATAATCCATTTATTTTTAACAGAAGAATAGAAATTTAAGCTCGGCAATTAGATTAGCTCATGTTAGATGTCCTTCACATCTAACATGGGCTTCAATTGGAATTCCATAGAGCATATTATTAAGCCCATTATCACCGTTTTAGTGGCAGTTTTCTGCTGCTAAAGCGGCGATAATTTTATCGCCTGTCTTGATAATATGTCCCTAAGATCTTTTATGAGCAAAGGTTCTAGTGAAGCTAGGGGTTGAATGTGGTTGGTATGGTAAGATCTAAATTACTTTTTTAGATAGTCGACATCTAATCACACCTACATTTGATAACAGCTTCACAGAACTTGGCCAATGGATGCTACGGTAACCTTTACTTCATCCTACTTACATTTGCTAACAGCCTCCAATAGCTTTATAGTGAATTTTAACGGTCTCTCAAAAAAGAGTATTATTGGTAACATGTTGTACTCTATTTATATTGAACAGTTTAATCTTCAAGAAATTTGCTTGAGGATAATATTTGCTATTCTTGATTTGAAGAGATGGTGGTATGCCTTTTTAGACACAATCTGTTTGTCTACAATTGGTCTAAAAATGAAAGTTTTTGTAGTTTGCTGTATCTTTTAAATGTTTGGTTTCCCAAGTTGGCATAGTTGCAGAACTTGAACAATTGCCCGAGCTTTTCCAACTTACATTGAGCGCTATGTGGAAAGTACCCTTCGAAGTGTTTAGTTGTTAGTATGGATCTCCACATAGTATAGATACTTGCCTGATCTCAGTAGCCATTGAGCTACCAGTCAGATTGCTGAATTCTACATGGCTCCTTTATTCCCCTGGAGTAACTTGTCCATTCTCTCCATGGGGCAGTTGAATGGTTGATAGATATTTACTTAGTCGGCTTAAAACCTTCGCATATCACCACTTCGGAGAGGGCTATAAATCTGCTTGTCAATCCAAATAATGCTCGTAACAGGACTTTCTCCCATCTGGCTGCGAACAAAGAAAGCAAGTCTCTGTCTTCAAAGGGGAATAGCTTGAAATTTGCCCTGTCTCACTCAGGTTGAGGGTCAACAATCACTTGTGACTTTGTTTATATTGTTATGAGTCCTTCCAACAACAGTAGACCCCCACGTAAAGACCTGTTCGTTGACAATTGGGGTTGAAAGCTGAAATCCACATCAGATTTCAGGCAAAAACGTTCCATTCTATTTTGCTGGGAGATCTCCTGTGATTCCGCTCTCTTTCCTGGGTAGCTCACCGGGGAGAAGTGTGAACTATGCTCCTGTACTTTTTGGATTGAGAATGTATCCCCAGTGCATGAAGATCCCGTAGGAGGACGTCTTAAGCATGTATTGTGCCCTCAAAGTGCAGAAGGGCCCTTGTTCATTTTCTTGCCAAGAAAGTGCTTCTTCTCTGGCACTCAACTTTATTTAGCATCTTAAGTTGTGGTATCTAAATACCCTATTGACTTCAAAGTAGATTTGTCCTTGAAGCACTCCTCTCCTTCTGTCCCCCTTTATCTATTTTCAGTTACATATGCCACAATTATATAGTAGCACTAAAGTTGTTTAAGATTATTCAAAAAGCAGAAGATGCATAGCAACGTTGGGAAATGATTGAGTAACAGGTCATGTATTTTCGATACCACATTCAATGAGCTGCCCTCTGCTGCTGCAGCTGATGACTCTATAATTTCCAAGAGGTAATATGCATGAATGAGTTACTGGAAGCACAATGGTGCCGAGAGGGTTGTACACAGCTTGGACAATAAGACTGGGAGAGGTGTGACATTTCTGATTTTCCAACAAATACACTGGCATGAAATTTTAAAATACATTGCATGACAAACAGGGCACATGTGAGGGGGTTAAGGGGCAGAGGAGAGGGAGATGAATGCAAATTGGCATGAGTACTACATGAGAGAAAGCACAAGATTTTGTGAAATAACTTACATTTTTGAGGACTTTAAAAAGAGAGAGAGAAAGTGTGTGAGTTTCTGTCTGTGTGAATGTAGAAATTACTGGTGAAATCCAAGAGACACCTCACTATACCTGAAAGCACCTGTTGTACCCCACTAATTATCAGAAAATACAGTTATTATGGGGGTGTAACACCCATTGCTCCACCCCAAAACTATGCCCATGAGGTTGGAACAAATAAAAGTGTGGGTGGTTTTGACTTGGATGTGCCAGCCATTGTTTCTCTGTACTAAACATTTGCTGTGAAATCAATGGGTCAAAGCCAAAGTCAAAGCCAACCACATATCTCCCCTTCATTGGGTCCAAGCTGTGTACACCCCTGTTGCAAGATCTGGTTATGAAGAGATCAGAAGACAGAAACGTTTGCTTCCTATTGTTCTTTTTACTTCTAAGGGTCACTACTTGTCGGCCAAAACATCTTCAGGCCAACTCACAATCTCCAATACATTGAAGTGGCCAAGTTCAGAAGGGCTTGGACGTCTATAGATCCTAACCAGAGTCTTCTATCTCTCTCTATATCCTTTCAGCTTCACCTAAAACATAGTTTCCAATGTCAATGTTGTTAATGTTAATGTTGTAGACTTGTAAAGCGCACAGCTACCCCAGCAACGGGGCGTCCCGGCGCTGTAGACCGCTGGGGAACCCGTCCTGGCTATCCCTGTGAGATGGTCCCTTTCTGGGTATCTCCAAGGTGAAACCAGGCATCCCCGGCGTCAGTGGGGGGCCGTTGTAGAGATGAGGCAAGCTTAATGCCCAGAGTTGCCGAGTGTGTTCCTGGTTAGAGTAGGTACCGAGGCGAGAATTATCGAGTCCGTGTTGACCCTGGTCCATGACCCTGCTGCGTCGGGAATTGAACCCTGGTCCCTGGCCGATTCTCTGCTTACGGGTCTGCCGCCTCTAACTAGTGAGCCACACCTCTCCACAGGGACATATCATCAAGGGTAGTTGTGGGGTGGCAGAGTCCCCAATAAATTAATTTTTAGGCTGGACTTAAGGTCCAGAAACCCGAGTAGCTGTTGAAGTGTCTGTCTCTGGGTGTATCTGCAGTCAGCAACAGCCACAACATTAGACATGTCTCACTCTTGTCCACTCCTAAGCACTCCAACATAGGGGAAACAAAGGACGGAATGATCCACATTTTGAAAGAATGCTTCTCATTCTTCCTGCACTGACCATAGGTGTTTTCACCCGCTTATTGTTTGAGAGGGTGCTTGAAGAGAAGCTCACAGACTAGCACGTTCAAACTATTGTTTATGATAATAGAAAGAGGAGAGGAGAATAAATGCCATTGGCTCCAGAATGGTGCCTCTTCTTTTTGGAAAGGGGAAGAAGGCGGAGTGGGACAGTATAACAAAAAAGAACAACATCCCTCTCCTTGAGTAGTTTTTTGTTTGTTTTTGTAGGTGAAGTGGTGAATGTACTCAGAGTTTGCCAAATATCAGTTCATATTTCCTAGTTATCCCTCTTTGGTAAGACAATCCTGTTTTTTCTTACCCATATTTTGCAAATATCAGAACATTCATTTGGGGAAATTATGAAAGACATATATTTCCACTGGCTGAGAGTGGATTAGGGGAACAGATAGCATATTTTTGCCCAGAGACTCATGCATGTTACCTTCAGTTCAATAAACATCTTTTATTATTACCGCATTTCATTGTACTCATGTTTAACTTGCAAACTGCAGACCTGGGTTTTAATTATCTTATTACTGTGCAACTAGGTATCATGCAACTGTGCCCAAGGCAAATCTATGTGTATCTCTGTAACTGAAACTATATTTTTTCAAATATAAATAATATGGGGCATGTTTATCATTGTGCTGTGCTGCCCTTGCGCCAGGCAATGGGGCGTAAAGGCGACACAACTACTAAGTCAGAATTCCTTGTGTGGCTCTGTCTGCGTGGTGTGATAAATCTAGAGTAAAGCAATGCAGATCAAATTGCTGGGTTGTGTTCTTCTGCCCTGGGGAAGCATTCCATGGCTGGTGTGTGGATACTCCCACACATCCTCCCATGTATTTTGCTGTACTCCCAGATTTACCATTAGTGGCAGACCTGGGAAGGAGTCAAAATACTACACCTCCCCAGGTGAGGCGTAACAAGGAGAAATGTCTTCATTTCGCCTCGTTGCTATCTCTTTCTATGTGTAATGCATTCTGCAGCACACATAGAAAGATGAAAATGCCACAGAGAATTAATTTTGTGCCACAAGGTGATCATTTCTGCACAAACAAATCCTGTCTGCAATGCCAGAACCCTTGCACCATGCTGAAAGGGTGCTTGTGTAGGCGCTAGGCAGCAAATTGTGCACCAGCACAAGGAAAGGACAGGAATCCGCTGAATGATGTTGAATATAGTGTATTCCTGCCCTTTTCCCTTTCACTCAGTACAGAAAGGTAGCTTGCGGCTTTAAGTTACATAAATATTGATACATCTGCCCCTGTGTATCTAACTACACGTTGTGTGGTCTAGTAACAATATGTTGCTACCCCTGAACTCATCAGGTTCTGATTTTTAATAATGTGATTTATATTGGACCAAAGGCACAGGATTTCATTTTGTACACAGCAGCCAACATTTTGAGATGCGCCTCCTGACATATAAATGTCCACTGGAAAACATTGTGATGCTCTTTGCATTTATGTTAATGCTAGAACAAACATGTAATATCAAATACACACACACACACACATACACACACACACACACATGCAACTGGTGCTCTAACCCACTAAGCTATCTTACTGGCATTAAAACTTATTACCAGCCTGATATACACTGCAGATACGATTTACTAACAATTTGTATAGAGTTAGCCTCACATAAGTAATACAAACTGACAAAAAGTGTAGACTTAGGATTTACTTTCAAGTGCAAAACGTGTTTTATGTTGAAAAGTAACTCTAAAGTAACATTACTTTACTCCATTTTGCACCAAGGGAGTGTATTACTATACAACCACCCATTGGTTTTGACGGAAATCCTCACCTACAAAAAAAGAAATATGTCCAGGAATAGTATTAGTACTGGAAGGTCACCCTTCCAGTACAAAATGTTTGCTAGACATCACTAACTTTTGGGCAACGGTGGGTGCGTAGTGTAAGGCTTGCGAAAGTGGGCCAGTGGAGGGGAGAGAGAAACAGTGCTGTATCTTAGTAGATATGTCACTGTTCTGCTCGCTCCCTTTTATGCAATGCAGTGCAGCAACTTTGGTTACTGTGCTGGAGTGTGTCAGATGTTGGTAAGTCTGCCCCGGTTGTTAGGCACTGAAGCAGACACTCAACCTCTTGCATAATCTTTCCAGGATTTCAGCCTTTAACTTCCAGGTAACAGTTTCTGTGATGTTCTCAACTCATCAAAGATATTTGTAACTTTTTTCAATATCTTCTTATACAACTTACAGACACATCAGTGCTTGAACATAATATTATCCACTGCCAAATAACACACCTTAAAGTCACCTATCCTATACCTCCCAATAGCTCTCATGTGTATATGTGTATGTAGGTGCCCAACCCTCCACAGTGTCTGGCATGGGGTTGGCCACAGAAACAGGCCTGCCCCAAAAGACACCCACCCCACTAGTTTGTTTTTTTAAGAACTTGTTCAAGTGGGACTCTTGGAGGGGTAAAGGGAGTCACAATGGCTCTTGTGGGGCTCCCAATTTAAAAAAAAACCTGAAATTGGTCCCAGGTGGTCTCTCTAACATGCACTCCTGTGGGACTCACCGGAGCTTCTCTCTTCCACAAGACGGAAGCATCTGAGGGTAAAAAAGCTCCCTCGGCCAACTAGATCGCTCTATTATTTGTAGTTGCATGTCTATGGGACTCCCAACCATCCAGATATCTCTACATTTTGAACCATAAGTTCTCAAAAACTATTGAGTGGGTATACACTAAATCACAAAAAGCATGCTTTCTTGCTTAAAGATCAGCCTTCTGCCAAATCAGGTGTAATTCCATTCAGTCGTTTTGGCAGTAGTGTGGTTCAAAAATCCCCATGGAAATTACATTGGGAAATATAATTTGGGACCACCATTTTACTACTATTTGTTCTTGGCCCAAACTTCATGGATCACTTTAAACCTTTTCAGAAAGCTGCGGTGGATGAACTGGTGCCAAAGTTAGAAGCAAAATAAAAAAATCCAGTGGTGACTGGCACTGTGTAATATATATGCAAACAAGGGTTGATGCATTTCGGCAAGTTGCCTTCTACTAGACCATAGAGTTCTGCCGCCAAACACTCCATTTAAAGTGACGATGTGCAAATAGTCCTTCCACAGTTTAAAAAAAAACAACTTGAATGTTACAATTAGGAACAAAAGTGGCCCATACTCATCCTCCATTACAGTGATTAGTTTGTAATATACACAACTCATTTTCCGAATCACTTTAAAACTTTTTTTTAAAACTTCTTTTAAAACATGAGTAGGAGTTCACATTCATAATCTAATGACCTTTACGTACAGTTAGGATTGGGAATAAAGATTTCAAAACTTCAAAAAGCATTCAATTAATGAACCAAAGTAAAACCTATAAGGCATACACGTATCAATATGCTCACAACCTTTCTATTTAATCATTACAATGGAGCAAAAAGTCGAGAGTAAGAAACAGATTTCCGTAAAGTACAGTATTAAATAGTATTCCTCTCTAATAAGCAAAATGTTAAAAAATATATTAGGCCAAATGTACAAAAAAAGTAAGTTTGAGATTTCCTGATTGCAAATTTCGGCAATTTGCAATTAGGAAATTGCAAACACTAATATACAAATGTATCCTAGACACATTTTGCGATTCCCAGTGGGTCGCAAATACACCTACCTCATTATTATTCATGAGGTAGGTCTTGCTTTGAGACCCATTGGGAATGGCCTGCACTCGCAGGGATGGTGGCCTGCTGGGGTCAGAAGACCGCCATGCCTGTGATTGCTTTTTAAATATAGCATTTTCTTGTAATAAAGCCCGTTTTCCTTAAATAAAAATGGGATGCATTTCAAAAATAAAAAATGTTTGCGCCCACATTCACAAGGGGGAAGGGGTCCCTTGGGGACCCCTTTCCATTTGCGAATGGGTTACCACCAACTTGAAGTCGGTGATAACTGCAAATGTTTTGTGACAGCATTCCCGGTCTCAAAACATTCCTGAATATCAAAAAGACTCGTAATTAGGAAGGGATGCCCTTAACAGGCCCATTCCTAATGGCGACTCGTAAACCCAATTTTGCAAGTTGGTAATAGATTACTGACTTGTCAAACAGGGTTGGTACATGGCAAAAAGCATTTTACCGGTCCGTTTGCGAGCAGTAAAATGCTTCGCCCATCTAGACCATAGTGCCTAAAAACTGCAACCCAGTATTTTTCAACTCATGTTTATAAACAATAATAGATGTATGGAGGGGTTGGACCAATTAAGACAACTTCATATTTTCATTCCTTCTCTATTCCAGTGAAATTAAAAGTAAAACATGCAAAATACTTTATCTCAAATGGTATACATCTGTGAGTCATCACAAATTATAGTATCTCTCAAAGTATTTGAGGAGGTAACACAGGCGGATCATCATCAAATCAAGAAGGGCAATTATTCAGCTCCATCAAAGGGAAATCCATAATCCAAATCTTTAATTCAAAATCCTTTCTTTAACAATCATACTTGCACTGCCTTCAAGTTAGAATGTAGTGAAGTAATGCTCCTCTGATTAAATGCATCTACGATGATCGAAGCGCCTCAATTTGTCACCATCTATTTTGATTACCTCAACATAATGTCCTGCTTATTGTCCATCTGACCCCAGCAATGGTGAAAGGATACCCCTCAATATCTATAAGTCAAGTTGCTATGCTATAAAAGTGCTAGCGCTATTAAAGTGCATGTTGAATAAATAGAGCAGTCCTTTTAGCCTCCATCTATTTTGAATGCACCAACGCAATATCCACGTTATTGCACATCTGACCTCACTAGTATTGATGTCATATTGCCCATTATTAACGGTGCCTGTGCTAAAGTACACTTGTTGTAATAATAAAGTACATAAGCGGTTCATAGTGCATATATCCATCAACTGCATTCATATGAAATCAACAATTCAGCAGATGATCTTTATACACACTAACTACACCTCATGTTAAGGTTGACCAGCTCATTCATAGAACCATTAACACTCTAATTAATTTATCAGATTGATTCAATAACAAATGGTTTCTACAGATTCAATCAATGGAGCACCTCTGTTAACCTAGATCTGCTCTGAATGTATCAACATAATATCCAGATTGTTGCACATTTGACCCCTCCAACATTGAAATCATGTTTCCCATGATTAATGAGCAAAGTGTATATGCGAAAGTGACTTTGTTGTAATCAAAAAATGCATAAGTGGTTTATACTGCATACATCAATCAAATGCCTTTGTTGTAATCATAAAAAGCATGAATGATTAATAGTGCATGTATCAAATGCATCCATATAAAATTAACAAATTGTCAAGAAATCTTTGTGAACCCTAACTACAATTTATATAAGGTTGACCAGCTCATTGGTGGCACCTTCAGCACTCAAATCAGTTATCGTGATAGACAGCTTCTAAAGGTGAGCATGCAATTCTGCAGCCAAATGTATGACTCAAGGGAGCCTCAGTTACCATGAGAATAATTAATCTTGATTCAACACTCCTTAGTCTCAGCTTATTGTTGCCTCCCCTCTAACCTTTCTTTACTTGTCGAATTCCATATTATTTTAGTTCTTTTGGGCTACCCCCATGGTCTTCCTAAAAGTCCCTAGCTATGGGATATGTGAAATCTCCATTTTTATTGCACTTATGTGCTGAAGAATCCTAAATTTCACTTTATTAGTTGTAATACCCACAGTTTTTACAGCAAGTACACAGTACCATGTAGACAACATAATCTGCCTCACATGTGATGAATTCCTTGATTTCTGCTGTTGATTTTTTCAGAAAGGAGCTGAGGTGGATGATATGTATATATTCACTGAAATATACCTAAGGTTAAAGTAACGTTATTGTTAGGTGAAGTGCTCAGTAACAATAGAACGTTTTAAACCCTAAAAACCACAAAAATTCACCATTCATATTTATCGTTATCTCAAGTAACTATAACTTGTGCCCTCAACAGGCACAGTTTTCTCATAAATAATTTCATTGCAAAATAGGCAGTGATAACATCAATGATGTCATAGAAGATGTCATGAGTGATGTAGTATGTGAGGTATTTAGCAGCGCATGGCAAGGGATACTCTATGAAGTTTTAAAAATAAATTTCTTTGGCCCCAGGTGGGGTCCCTTTTGACCCCACAACCAGGCCTAGGGTGTCAGGGTATCACTACCATGCCCCTTTATGCCTTTTTGCATGTTTCTTTAGAACTCAGGACCAAGACTTGAGTCCTAAGATGGCTGCCACCACTCTCCGGTTGAGGTGGTGGCAGTCAATCAGATCTCAGTTTGAGATCTGTCGGCTCTGTGGATTCTCCGCGGTGTGAGATAGAAAATTCATTTGAACTTTAATTTCGCCAAAAATACTGAACAGGTTTACACCAAAACACAAAAAGCACTCTTCCCGGACCAAGATCTAGTGTTCTGTCAAATTGGTGTACACAAAAAGCACTTTTACTGCACCAAGATCTAGTGTTCTGTCAAATTGGTGTAAATCTGTTCAGCACTTTTTGCTCAAGCAGTGTCTAAATTTCCTATGTACAAATTAATGGCGAATACATGTTTTGGAGACCCCCTTTTTCTTTGCCCCACTTGCTGAATCACTCTAAAACTTTTCAAGGGGAAATTACTTCAAAAGTAGCCCTTTTTAAAAAAGATTTGTGGAGATTCATCAAACAGGGCCAAAGTAATACGCAACACCAACAATGCATTTCCGACTGGTAGTAATATATTTATATATATATAGATATATATATATAAACATATATATATATATATATATATATATATATATATATATATACATATTCACTTAAAAAAACCATAGGTTTCACATATGTTATAGTTAGCTGTACATTTCACTCGTAAAAAACCAATGAAATTCCACGTTATAGTTAGATCAGGTAACTATAACTTGCGCGCCCACAATAAACTGCTGATGACGTCACATATTACATCACTCATGACATGGTCAGTGACATCACTCATGACATCAATGATGACATCTGAAATTACACATTGTGGATTGCGGTTGCGCAAGTTATAGTTACCTGATCTAACTATAACGTGGAATTTCATTGTTTTTTTACGAGTGAAATGTACAGCTAACTATAACATGTGTGAAACCTATGGTTTTTTAAGTGAATTTGCAAAGTTTTGTAAATGATAATTCCTAACTATAACGTGTGTGAAACCTATGGTTTTTTCAGTGAATTTGTACGGTTTTTTAAATGCTAAGTTATGTATTTACATTTTTTTTTTTTCTGGTTTTTCACTGTGCGCACACCCTGCGCGCACGGTGCGCTTCGCGTACCGTGCGCGCGCTGTGGGCGCTCGGTGCGCTTCGCACACCGAGCGCCCACGTTGCGCAGTCCATGCCGTGCGCGCCTCGCCTTTTTTTACACAGTAACATTTGTTTTTTCTCCCTTGTGGGTCCTTTAATTTATTTAATAAATGTGATTGTTACTTCTTTATTTTTATTTTTTTTTCCCGTGCGCGTACGGTAAGCTTACCGTACGCGCACTCCGCGATTTTTTTTTAAAATTATTAAATGTATTTTTCGTACTTTTGGGTCCTTCTTGGACCCCCTGACAAACACTAGGGGGTCTGCAACTCTCTTCGTTGCCCCCTTTTCACGTTCCCCTCCTTTGTTTCTCAGTGCGAGAGACAGAAAATGGCGGCCGACACTTCCTGATTTCGACCGATTCGAATGTTTACAGTCATGTAACCACCAATCAGAATTGAGCTCGCGCACGGCACCGTACGCGTACGGTAAGCTTACGGTAAGCGCACGGAGCGCGCTTACAGATATATATATTGATTTAAATGCTATTTTCTCAGGACCTACTGAACAGATTTACACCAGACCTACAAAAGGCACATCCTTGACCTGAGGACTACCTCTCTGCCAAATTTCAAGTAATTCTGTTCAGCCGTTCGGGCTGTAGCTCGGACTAAAGGTCCTATGGGAAAATGCATGGGGAAAACGCGTTTTGGGACCCCCTTTTTTCTCAGCCCCCGCTTGACGAATCCCCCCGAGACTTTCAGAGTAGGAGCGGAGCGTAGCGCCCCATTAGTTTTGAAAATTTCGCGAGGATTCGTCGACCGGCGCCAAAGTTATTCCAAATAGAATGTTGCGGATTTCCTATGGAAACACGGTCCTAACTATAACTATCTACTGGCGACCGCCAGTAGATAATATATATATATATATATATATATATCATCCAAGGTGGTTCGGTTGTTCTTTGCTGCAGGCGCTGCTTGGCGGGTGCGTTACCTCGCGGTTGAACCAAACCGCCAATATTGTCAAAACACCTCCCAATTAGGAAGAAAGGTCGCACTCCAACAGCTTTGGGATACTTGTCTTTATTCTCTCATCTTTCAGAGGTTAGCAAAAAAGTGTGACCACATGCTGGAATAGAGCTAATCAAAAAACTAGGGCAGAATGCTTAATTCCCAAACAGCAAAAACTTAATAACATGGAGGAACCTATAAGACTGATTACGAACTATAGTCAAGAAGCAAAAGACATTACATATATTTTGAAGAAAAATTGGAAAATTCTCAAATTAGATGGCACTATTGGTGAAAAAATGGGTGGCCACCCAGTCATAACGTTCAGGAGAGCAAGGAGTCTGAAGGATCGCATAACACGTAGTCACTTCAAAGCCAAACAGTCCAAAGAAACCTGGCTACGGACAACTGGCTTCATAAAGTGCCACAATTGCAAAGTTTGTGAAATTGCAAAGCCAACAACGGATGTGAAGATGGCGAATAACAAAAATTGGCAAATTACGAATCTAATAACTTGCAAAAGTCAATACATAGTATATGTGGTAGAATGCCCTTGCCCATTAAGATACGTGGGATCCACTATCTGTGAACTAAAGAAACGTATACTAGAACATGTACGAGCGACAAAAAATAAAGACAGAAACAATGCCATAGCCAAACATATGGAAACACACCACAATGCCAATTGGAAACTTCTGAAGTTTTATGGCATTGACGCAGTTCCGATGAATACTCGCGGTGGAAACAGGGAGAAAACACTACGCCAGAAAGAATCGCGTCATATTTTAAATTTGAGATCCGTGACTCCATTTGGATTAAATCAATCAGAAGAATTATACATACATCTATGAATGAACCCAGAGAAACTAAGTCCCAAGAACATGTACCAGCAAATTATATTTAAGAAAATAACACTTGTAAATATACCCACTGGAGGGTGTAAATATCGATAAACCATGGCTCACAATGAAGAGACACTTATCAAGCGGCAGGTTCCGCATAGCAAAATCATGACAATATGTTTATCAGCCCACTGGAGGGCTTGGAAATGATTCAACATACCGAGGAAGGAGTGCAAACACAAAGGAGCCAAATAATCAAAAAATAATTTTGTTAAAAGTATCTAAATGAATTACTGTTAAAGAAAACAGAAAAGCTGTCCAAATCTATAAACGATTTTGTTTAAACAAACTATTGCGGACTACAAGACCCATAACTCTGAGGGAAACTACATGGGCGGCAACAGGAAATTGTTGTCAGAGAACTTCCTTCAAT
The DNA here is from genome assembly GCF_964204655.1 of Triturus cristatus. NCBI lineage: Eukaryota > Metazoa > Chordata > Amphibia > Caudata > Salamandridae > Triturus > Triturus cristatus. Next base: position 602,271,916 of record NC_140594.1, read on the forward strand.
TAACTTTATTTAAAAAACATGTTTGTTTTACAATTGTAAAATGTCGACCGTGAGCAAGGTATAGGAGTATACCGAAACGCGTTGGTCATTCTATTGGTTTGCTAACCTCTGAAAGATGAGAGAATAAAGACAAGTATCCCAAAGCTGTTGGAGTGCGACCTTTCTTCCTAATTGGGAGGTGTTTTGACTATATATATATATATATATATATATATATATATATATATATATATATTCAGCATACGGTTCAAGTCGTTTTCAGCAAAAACCACACTGCACTCCCAGGGGGATTATTTCATTCGGCTTTTTATTGATGAGTTTCACATCTGTGTGTATTCAAGTTTCTTGGATGGACAAAAAGTTAATCCTAGCATATAAATATATATATATATATATATATATATATATATATATATATATATATGCTAGGATTAACTTTTTGTCCATCCAAGAAACTTGAATACACACAGACGAGGATTGATCTTTTGAAATTTGCTAGGAAAATAAAATTAAAGCCATTTTTCAAAATGCAAGGTCCAAGAAATCAAATTAGACCAACTTGAATATCGGATATAGGATTGGATTTACTTACTGTTCATGACTTGAACACAGTAGCCATCTTAGAGGAATTGCAAGAGGAGCAGGCAATCACTATGTTAGATCATACAGCTTCTTTGAGATCAGGGGCCAAGGGAGTGACACAAGAAAGTGTTAAGAGCCCTTTTAAGCCAACCTCCAAATTTATTCCCCAAATGCCAAATAATAATATTGATTTATTCACTGATCAGGTCACCAAAGATCTGATGAAGCTCAGATTGAAGGAAGATAAACAGAGAATTACCAACAATATCACGGCACAACAAAGAAAGGCAATTCAAGAATTACGAGAAGATCGATCAATAGTCTGTAAACCTTCAGATAAGGGCGGCAACATTGTACTCTTAACATCTGGGTATTACTGTAAGGAAGCATTTAAACAATTAAATGATGTTTCTAACTACCCACAGGTCACCATGAAGAAGTACTAGAAGAGTATTGAGTCTTATGGGGATTTATAAGGAAATGGAAACAGAAAGGCATGTTGGACAGTGTTGGACAGTGATGAATTTAAGTTCTTGGATTGTAAATACCCAGTTATTCCAACTTTTTGTCATTTGCCGAAGCTACATAATGACAGTGTGAACCCCCCGGGGCGTCCTATTGTTTCTTTGAAGGGAAGTTTAACTGAGAACATGTCCACATTTATTGATTTCTTTCTGTTTGATTTTGTCGTGGGACCGACCTCTTACATTCAGCACACTAAGGGCTTCTTAAAAATAACTGATAATATACCTTGTGAGACAGACTTTGTCATGATCACTTTGGATATTTCCAGCCTCTACACCAGTATCCAACATAGCTTGGAACGCCATTGATTTTTTCCTCAAGGGACGCTCCTTAAAATACTTAGATCATAACACCATGTTACTTGAATTTGTTGAATACTGTCTGATGAATAACAAGGTCTGATGCCAATGAAAAATGGACCAGTAGACTGGTCAGCTGGAACCGATATATTGATGACTTGTTCATCATATATAGTGGGACGGAGGAATCAGCTAAGGAGTTTGTCTCAATATTGAACACTAATGATCTTAATTTAAAATTTACTGGAGAAGTGAGTATGACAGCAGTTCACTTCTTAGATCTAAAAGTCTTTGTATCTGAAGGCAGACTTTGTACCATCTTGCATAGAAAATCTACAGCGGTTAACTCCTTTTACACGCTAGAAGTTGTCATTTGGATAAACTGATTAACAGTGTTCCGTATGGAGAACTGCTGCGGATAAAAAGGAACTGCACTAGAGGGTGGGATTTCCAAGCAGCTTCTGATGACAGCAAAGCAAGATTTCAAGTACGGGGCTACTGTTGTGAAGTACTAATTTTTCTGTGCTAAAAAGAAGGTGGACAGTAAGTCAAGAACTAAACTGATTACTGGAGTGTCTAACACCAAAAAGAATAAGGAACAGAACGGATCATCACAATCTAATGATTGTAGAATGATCACCAACTATTCCAGTAACTCTCACGAGTTAAGACAGTTGATGAGGGAGAGTTGGCACATTCTTAAATCAGATCCAGTGATAGGAGAGGATCTGGCTAGATCCCCCCTCTTGTCATTCAGAAAGGCACGATCTCTGAAAGATCAGATAGTGCAAAGTCACTTTACTAAGAAGAGCAGTGATTCTTGTTTTGGTCAGATCAAGGGTTTTTACCCTTACAAAAAATGCAAGGCGTGTAAGACCAGCAACAAGGTCCTGACATATGATGTACCAGGTCTGAGGTCTCCTAGGAAAATAGAAAGGTTTATGAATTGCAACACCAGCCACACGGTATACTGTTTACACTGGTAGTACCATACACCCCACCAAAATAAGGATTTTGGAGCACATGAGAGCGATTGTTACTAAAGATGTAACATATCCGGTGGCTCAACATTTCGGAACCCACCATAGCAGCAACAGGGATCTGTTGAGCTATTTCTGTTTAGATCATGTGTCCAGTAACATTAGAGGAGGAGACAGGCAACTCCAACTTCAGAGACTTGAGTCTAGATTCATCATAGACATGCAAACTAAAATACCTCAGGGACTCAACAGTGGGGAGGAGTTGTCAATACATCTTTAAGGCAATTGAGTATGGTTCTGGATTGTATATAGCTGTAAATTTTGCATCAGAAAATGTAAAGGGGTTTTGTTGCTTTTTTCCCTTTTTTCTCTCTTCCTTCTCTTTCTTCTTCTTTTTTCGATTTTCTTTTTCTTTTTCATTTCCCTTTTCATTTGATGTTAATGAGTGTCTAATTGTTCCACAGTGATAGTTTCACTGTGTATTTTCTGATATAGGCTATACCCATACAGGGTTCAATTATGTTTAAATATCCATATTTTGTTTAGAACAAACGGAGGTCTGAAATGGGTGTACACAATGAGTTAGATGTAGCCCATTCAGGGTGAGATATTGATTAAGTGATTTAAATATATGCATTTGAATTGTGTTACACAAACATGAAGAAAGTAATGAATTTTGCATGTTACACGATGGCCAAACTGCTTTTGCGTTCCCATCGGCTCAGTCCTTTGTTTGTTTTTTAGACCTCATTTAAACCACCAATGAATTGTTTTTTAGACCTCATTTCAACCACCAATGAATTGTGTTTATGAAAATTTAAAAGACGCTGTCATGGGCTGCCGATTTGTATTGAGAAAGGCAGTCGCCGAAACGCGTCTTGTGTGCCATTGAAACCTATTGAAATCTAGGTGAAGAGTCTCCGCAAGTGCTGTACTTTGTACTTTGAGCAGGAGAGATATGTGTACCTGTATGTATATGTATATATAAATATATATATATATATATATATATATATATATATATATATATATATATATATAAATATATATATATATATATATATATATATATATATATATTATCTACTGGCGGTCGCCAGTAGATAGTTATAGTTAGGACCGTGTTTCCATAGGAAATCCGCAGCATTCTATTTGGAATAGCTTTGGCGCCGGTTGACGAATCCTCGCGAAATTTTCAAAATAGGTGGGGCGCTCCGCACCGCTCCTACCCTGAAAGTCTCGGGGGGATTCAACAAGCGGGGGCTGAGAAAAAAGGGGGGTCCCAAAACGCATTTTCCCCATGCAATTTTCCATAGGGACCTTTAGTCCAAGGTACAGCCCGAACGGCTGAACAGAATTACTTGAAATTTGGCAGAGAGGTAGTCCTCAGGTCAGGGATGTGCCTTTTGCAGGTCTGGTGTCAATCTGTTCAGTAGTTCCTGAGAAAATCAAAAGTAAAATCATATACATATGTGGGCGGAGCCTAACCACACATCTCATCCTGAGATCTGATTGGCTGTCAGCACTTCATCCAAGAAGTGTTGGCAGCCATCTTCAATATACATGATAGCACCTCATTAAAAAGCATTCCAGTTAATAGAAGGTTTTAAGACTTTAGTTACATTATAAATCATTTGTTGATGGTACCATACTAATTTTAGGAATTGTGGTATGTTCTAAGGTGATTTCACCATGTGAAAAAGCCTTCTGCTGGGATATCATGATTGAGAGAAAAATATTTTCTCATGCTTTTCCCACAGAGGTTTGGAAGGTGATCTATAAGCTAAACTGAGAGCTTATTTTCTGTAAATTCACATTATCTTTCTCAGTCATGTGAGAATGAAGTCTGACATTCTCAGTAAAACATGTACATCCAACAAGGGCAGAGACTGTCAGTTGATTCCTTTGTGTTCTACTGCAGCTTCCCAGAGTGTTCCAAAGAACAACTAGAGCGCTAACAGTCCTACTTATGATAAACGTATGGCACACCTGAAGCCATCTTGCTTGGATTAAAGTGGTAACTCTTAAAACATTTAATTTAAAAAGGAACAAAATGAGGGGGTTCATTTTTCCATAGAAATTATGATTAATGCTGAAGAAAGAAAAATTAGGGCACATTTTGAGTGACTTCTCAAATCCTCTTCTATTTCATTAAAAAATTCTGACATGCAGACTGAAACATGCACTTTTAATACCAGGAGCAGACTTCCATGGTGAACAGTAGTTTTACTACAGTGATCTAATGAGCAACTAGAGTGCTAACATTCAGAATTTATGGCAAATGTGTGACATATCTGAATACCTTCATGATGGAATCAAAGTAAAATACTGAAAGCATTTCCTACTGAGGAGACTGCAGTACATGAGGAAATTAGGAAACTTCACAACAAATAAATCTCCCAAGATGGCCACCGGAGACAAAAGAGCCCAAATGTAGCCCAAAATCACCCAGATGTAGCCCAAATATAGCCCAATGACAGAAGTGTGCAAAACACTTATTATTTTGTGTTTTTGCAGTGTTATATAGTGCAGACTTGTCAGGTATTGGAGTGCTTTACATGAGCATTGGTTACATCACACAAGAACAAATTCATTTTGGTTGTAGACATGGGGAGACTAAGTGATTTGACCAGAATCACAGAATGTCGAGCTGAAGCAGAAACTCCAACCTGGTTCCCCAGTTGCAAAGTCTGCAGTTCTGGAAGTAACACCACATCCTCTCCCCTAAGTGCAACATTTAATCAAGTGGTCAACTGGATAAAAAAACATAAAGGTAACAAATAATTTAAAAGTGCTTTGTCGCTATTTGAAAACTCAGAAAATATGTCCTTATTTTAGTCTTTTAGAGTACTAACCATAATTTTGATGCCAATAAGACCCTCTCATATATGTAATTTCTAAAGGAAATGCTCTAGGTATTACAGTTTTGATTACATCAAGATGGCGTCAGGCGTTCCACACTTTTGTAATAAATATAGAATGTTAGCAATCTAGTTGTTCATTAGGATACTGTTGAGAGGCAGAGGCCAGGGGCACGGACTCTGAAAATTGAAGGCAGGTAGGAGGGTGCAAAGGCAACAATTAAACCACACTGAGCAGGCAGGAAGGGTCGTGGCAGCACAACAGACTATGGAGGGCAGTGGAAAGGGGGGCAGGGGCAACAAACCAACAATACAGGACTTGCAAGAGAGGCTGTGGCAATGTAATAGACCATTGTGGGCAGAAGGAAGAGGCAATGGTAGTACAACCATACATGCCAACAGACCAGATTCAGCCAGGAAACGTCCAATGTTTTTAAGCTCAAAAGGGCTTTATTTGATCTGTCTCCTGTCTACAATCTCCTCTTTTTCAATGTAACTCAAAGGGGAAAATCAATACCCCAGTTTTTTTTCAAAATCTCCCTCTTACCAAGTTCAAAATGTTCGCAAGTATGGTACATTGGATCATGGAAGGAAATGGGGTAGGGACATGGACTTGGATAACAGAGGACAGGAGGGTGCACCAAACTGACCCTGCAGGGCAGGCATCAGGGTTTGCAGCAGCACAATACACCACACAGGGCATGCGGGACGGGAGTGCAGCACAACAATCCATAGAAAGCAAGAGGGAGGGGACAGGACCACGCACATGGACAACAGAGAACAGAGGGGCAAGAGGCAATGGTAGCTAGCTGACCATAATGGACAGACAGGAGAGAAAGCTGCAGCATAACAGACCATAAAGGGCAGGAGGGACGGATCAGGGGCATTACAATGGAACAGACAAGCCAGGAGGGAGGGAGTAGGGGTCTGCACATGTAAACAGAGGGCTGGGGGCAAGGGGGCAGGGCAGGAGCAGCAAGATAGCCATGGAGGTCAGGCAGGATGGGCACTAGAAGCAAGACACACCATGAAGAGCAACAGTGAGACTGTGATGGCATACACACAGACCATGGAGGGAAGGTGGGAGGGGTTCAGGGGCAGCTAACTGACCACACAGGGAAGGTGGGAGGGGCCATGGCAGCACAGAAGACCATGCATGGCAAGTGGGAGGATTAGTGGCAGCACAATGGCTATGATGGGCAAGAAGGAGGGTGCAGGGGCATGCACAAAGTACGATGGAGGATAGAAGGGAGGGTCAGGACCTCTGCACAGACAAGAAAGTTCAGGGGAAGGGGCCTCACTACAGACCGCATGGGGCAGGCAGGAGGAGCAGTTGCAGCACAACAGACCAGGGAGGGCAGAAGGGTGTGGCAGTACAATGGACCATGTAGGACAGGAGGAAGAGGATGGGGGCATGGCATGTGGACAGGCAGGGTGGAGGTGGCAGGGACAGGTTACAGTCATCTGACAATGCTAGGCAGGTGGGAGGGGAGTGGCAGCTCAACAGAACACTCAGAGTAGATAGGAGTGGAAGGTCCATGGAACATGGTGGGCAAAAAGGATGGAGCAGGGGCATGCACAAAGACATTGGAGGGCAGGGGGAAGGAGAATAGGGGCAGTTAGCTAAGCACAGAGTTTAAGCAGGAGGTCAATGATGGGGCATAGAATTGGGCAATGGAGGGCAGGAGGAGTGGACTGGTACATCATACTAAATTGAGGGCAGTGGCAGCACATCAGACCATGCATGGCAGGAGGGCGGAGGCTAGTCCATGGATTCACACAACAGAGGATAGGGAGGAGGGGGATGGGGCAGCAAGCTAACTGTTCAGAGAAGGCGAGTATTAAGAACTTTATTGTTTTTAAAACGTGTGTCTGTGCGAACTACTTAAAATATGAATAAGTATGCAGCATAATCTCACTTTTATTCAGGAAGAAGAGGACGTTTGTGACTGTGACTCTGGGCTCACTTGGCAGAAACACCCCCTGACCCTCCACCCCCTATCGCAAAATGTAATGCCCGTGAAAAGGGTAGGTGAACACAGTGTTATATAGAACATAGTCCTGAGAGCACGATTGAAAATGAAAACTAGATATAGTGTATGGTATAAACTATGCACCAAAAAGTGTGATATAAGATGAACCGGGCTTGAAATATAATATGCAATACATTGTGCGCAATGACAGATTCATTGGAGAGCACGAGATAGCACAGGCACTAGCGCGTGCTATGCGATTTGCGCCTTGGAGTGTAATATGCACAGGGCAGTGTTGTGTAATCTAACTAGTCTCTAAAGTTGTAATATAAAATATGTGCTGGGGAGTGTAACGTTGCATATGCACTGTGACAAAGATATGGATCCCAGATTGTAATATGTATGGCATAGCACTGTGCGTTATAACATAGGCATCGAGGAAGGCACGTTAGTTGGGGCAATATAACCCGTGCGAAGACAAGTGTGGCATGACATATTCACGGGGTGGTGTTACAGTGCACATGGGCTAGAGAGTGTCATAGCATATGCACTAGCTAGTGGAATACAACACAGAGGTGTGTGGCACTCAGCAGGCAATGGTGGGTGTAACACAGCATTGGGCTCTGCCAGGAGCGCGCTGTGACTCTCAAGTGATGTTCGTCCCCTTTCCAGAGAGTAAAATAAAAAGTATTACACATCCGGCAGTGGATGTGTGTTTTGTTAACCGTGAGGGGGTTTCTTGCATAGTTTTGGTCGAATTTTTGTCGAATCCCCTTTGAATGGCTTGGTGTGCATGTGTATTAAATGTGCCCGTCAATAGCTACCCATGTTTGTATAAGTAAACGACAAGGGTGTCTACCGGGATTAGGCACGGTAGGGCATCAGACATGTCAGAGCTTCACTAGTGGTGTAAATACATTCCACGTGGATTCATTGTATGCATAGTCGCCTTTTAATGAACATCACGCAAATCGTCATGGTGATAGGTACGTACGGTTTGTCCAGCATGTCCTAGGTGTGTCTATAAATATATATTTTTTAAAAATAATAAAAAACAGTGGCCGGCCCTGGGGATTGGGGTCAAAAAAATATAATTAGGAGACAGGCCCTGGGGGATGGGGTCATCAGGGCCAATAAATTAGAATAAGAAGGGGAACCACACAGCCCCCCTTCTGAAAAAATTAAAATAAAGAAAAGACTGGCATAGTGCCGGAGGTCACGCCCCCTCCTTGCAGCACTCTGCAAACGCGCCCCCTGGCGAGTTGTAAGTTGGGGAATTAATTTCTCTTCAATACTGAGGGTCCCTGAGGGCCAACTAGCCTAACAGGTATCTCCAGTATGCGCCAGGGAGCTGCGCTGCAGACAGGTGTTTCTTAGGCCAAGCCCCTTTTTACACCTCTCTGCAACGCAGCTCTGTGGCGCTTACTGGAGGTACCTAGTGGTCTAGTTTGACCCTAGGGACCCTTAGGATTCAAGGGGACTTAATCTCTCAACTTAGAACAGCCACAGGGCGCGTTTACACAGTGGTGAAGGGAGGGGACGGGGCCTGAGGTGACGTGTGCAAACACGCACTATGGCACGTTTTAAATTAGGGATATCATTTTCCTTCAATACTATACTGAGGGCCCCTGGGGGCTAACTAGCCCACCAAGTGCTTCCAGTAAGCGCCACTGAGCTGCATTGCAGAGAGGTGGTCCAGGCCGTGCCACTTTTTACACCTCTCTGCAACGCAGCTCTGTGGCACTTACTGGAGGTACCTAGTGGGCTAGTTGGACCCTAGGGACTCTCAGGATTCAAATGAACTTAATCTCCCAACTAAAAACAGACACAGGGCGTGTTTACACAGTGATGAAGGGAGGGGACAGGGCCTGAGTTAACGTGTGCAAAAACGCCCTGTGGCCTGTTTTATGAGGTAGTTTTAATCCCCCTGCCCTATTATATACTAGGGGCTTACAGAGGAGGTCATGCTAATCACAGGGGGACCCCTACGCATAATGTTCCCTAGTGTATGTAGGTGTTTTCACTGTATTCTAAGTGTCTTTTAACATAGCACTGGCTCTAGGACTGGTTAGTCAGACTCAGTTACCACCAGTATCCGTCTGAAAAAGTTGAGGGTACAGGATGATTTTGCAACAAGGCTCTTTCTGCTCTTCTTTTTGTTCTTTCTGCACGTTATCCTTCTTCCTGCACTTTTCTTCGTCTTTGAGGACTTCTGTTGCTTCTTTCTGCACTTCTTCTTTTTCTTTCTGTGCATTTTTTCTTCTTTCTTCTCATGTCCTATCTCTGTAGGCATAGTTAGAAATTAGCATTTAAAAAACCTTTGAAATTCACAGAAAAAAACATAGGTTTCAGGCACGTTATAGTTAGAAATTAGCATTTGAAAAACCTCAGAAATTCACTGAAAAAACCATAGGTTTCAGGGGTGTTATAGTTAGCTGGACTTTTCACTTGTACAAAACCATTGAAATTCCCCCGTTATAGTTAGTTCAGCTAACTATAACTCGCGCGCCCGCAATGCACTGCTGATGACGTCACATATTACATCACTGATGACATGGTCAGTGACATCACTCATGACATCACTGATGACATCTCAAATGACATCACTGATGACATCATACAGTGAATGTGTGTTTTTCTGAAAATTAAATATGTTTTATATATGTATATCTCAAGGTCGATGGAAGAATAAATGGGTATATAAGTGTCTAAATGGATGATTTGTTTTTGAAAAATTGATTGTGTAACTGACTGATTAAGTGTATCATAGTGAGTGAGTGAGCAGATGTGTGAGTGACTGTATGGGTGAGTAAGTACATGTGAGAGTGGTTGTATGGTTGAGTGTGTGTTTGTGTTAGTGACAGTATAGGTGAGTGAGTACATGTGCTAGTATATGTATGAGTAAGTGAGTGGGTGTGTGAGTAACTGTATGGGTGAGCGAGTGGCTGTGTGAGTGACTGTATGGTTGAGCAAGTAGTAGTTGTATGGGTGACTGACTCAGTGTGTGAGTGGCTGTATGGGTTAGTGAATGACTGCATGAGTGGGTATATGGGTAAGTTAGCAGTTTGGTGAGTGGCTGTATGAGTGCGTGAATGTGTGAGTTGCTCTATGGATCAGTGAGTGGGTGTTTGAATGCTTGTATGGGTCTGTGAATGGGTATGTGAGAGGTTGAGTGGGAGTGGGTATATGAGATGTTCTATGGGATAATGTAGCTGACCATATCATGAGGGAGTTAATATGTGAGGCCATAAGCAGTGATTCAGGAGCGTAAGTTATAGTTAGATCGGGGTACTATACCTGCTGAATTTCACTGGCTTTGTACATGTAAAATCCTAACTATAACATCCCTAGAACCTTTGTTTTTTTCTGTGAATTTTTAAGGTATTTTAATGCTATTATCTCATTATAGCATCCCAGTAACCTTTGGGTTTTTTCAGTGAATTTCTACAGTTTTTTTAATGCATTCCCTAATTATAATGTCCCTGTAACCTTTGATTTTTTCAGGGAATTTCATTTTTGTAAAACATCTATTTCCTAACAGTAACCTGTAAACTTTGCGAGTAGGAGTGTGAGTGGCTGTTTAGGTCAGTGAGTGGATGTGTGAGTGCCTTTGTGGGTTTGTGAATGGGTCTTTGAGTGGCACTATGGGTGTGTAAGTGGCTGTGTGGGTCTGTGAGTGGGTGTGTGAGTGCCTCTGTATTTATGAGTGGGCGTGTGAGTGGTGCTATGGGTCTGTGGGTGGGTGTGTGAGTACCTGTGTGGTTCTGTGAGTTGGTGTGTTAATGCCTGTGTGGGTCTGTGACTGGGTCTGTAAGTGGCACAATGGATCTGTGAGTGTGTGTGTGATTGGTGATATGTGCCTGTGAGTGGCTGTGTGAGTGCCTGTGTGGATCTGTGACTGGGTTTGGGATTGGTGCTATAAGTATATGAGTGGGTGTGTGAGTACCTGTGTGGTTCTGTATGTTGGTGTGTTAGTGCCTGTGTGAGTCTGTGGCTGGGTCTGTGAGTGGCACAATGGGTCTGTGAGTAGGTGTGTGAGTGGTGCTATGGGTCTCTGAGTGGGTGTATGAGTACCTGTGTGGGTCTGTGAGTGGGTGTGTGTGTGCTTGTGTGGATCTGTGACTGGGTTTGTCTGTGGTGCTATGAGTCTGTGAGTGGGTGTATGAGTACCTGTGTGGGTCTTTTAGTGGGTGTGTGAGTTCCTGAGTGGGTGTGTGAGTGGTGGAATAGGTTTGTGAGTGGGCGTGTGAGGGGTGTGTGGGTCTGCAAGAATATGAGTGAGTCCCTGTGCATGTCTGTGTGTGGGTATGTGAGTGGTGCTATTAGTCTGTTAGTGGGCATGTGAGTGCCCGTAGTGGGTCGGTGAGTGGGTGTGTCAGTGCCTCTGTGGGTCTGTGACTGGGTTTTTGAGTTGGCAGTATGGGTCTGTGACTGAGTGTGTGAGTGGCACTATAGATTTTGGACATTTGCATACTTAGGATATTTAAAAGGGAGAAGCATAGACTCTGCTCCAACCAGGAGATGACAAGAAAGAAACAACATGTTACAGTCACTACAGATCAGATTGGGCTCCATTAGATCATATAAATGCATTCACCTCCTTTAAGGATTTCAGATGGTTTTTCAACGCGAAATACTAGAGGAAACACATTTGATTTGCTTTCATCAAGCTCATGAAGTTATGAACGCTTGCTTTGCTGAAGTAGGGCTTCAACTGGGGCACCTGCTTTGTTTATATTTGCAAGAGCTTTTGTTTGAGGTTCAATTTCTGTGAAATGTGCACCAGGGCTAGACTGGAACCTCGTGTTTTACCCAGTAGAGTCCCCAGTTTTGCCAAAAACATCTATCCAACTAGTGTACTTCCATTTGGTAAATTAGTAAGTGCTACCTTGTTGGATAAATGGCCCATGCATATTCTGCATTACAGCTGCACAAAGGACCGAGAAGTAATGTTTCCAGTGATCTTGTGTGCATGTAATTTCGGCAAGGTGTTGGTTCCTTGGGCATCTTTATCCATAATTCTGTGATAAATTGAATCCTTGCCAAGAGAGGACAAGAAGACTATTTAATTTTTTTAGTTTGTTAGTCAATTAAAACCATAAACAAAATCACACGGTTAAAAGTACATAAGGAATAAAAAGGTAAATAGATAAAAAGCAAGTATGTCATACAACTAATACAACCTCAACTCTTCATGCTACATACCCTTGCTTTCTTAACTTTCCTTCCTACAGATTTTAATCGGGATACCAATCACTAATCTATGGTAGATAAAAAGTGACTAAACAGGAATTTTTCATTAACTTGATATCTAAAAAAGCAAGCCTTCCGCACAGATAACTTAAAAAAGCCCCTTAAGTAATTTAATACATATAATTAAAAATGCCTATAAGCGGAACTAAGAGAAATATAAATGCGGGGCGAGGTGGACTGTGAGACCCACTATTAAGAACAATTTTGCAAGAATTCACATCATTAAAAATACAAAAATAGGTAAAATAGTTATCTGAGTCTAATGGGATAGAGAACTGCTAGTTTCAGACCCTAGCAGCCCATCCTTCACAGTTACTGGGCGTGCTCTGTTAAGATTAAAAATTTCCAAGTTATTACAATTTAAAGTTACATTCAGAAACCACCTCCAGATTACATATCACATATCCTATTAATTGATCATGTTCTTAAAACAGATCAATAACTGAGTCAGTCTAATGTTCAGCATGATGTTCATTGGGTCCATGGACTCCCCCTGTTCAAGGAACTCTCGCCTTAATAAGGCTCTTCGTTGAACCATCAAAGCAGGACAAACACATACAATGTGAAGCAAAGATTCAGGCCCCTGGTGGCATAGACTGCAGGACTGGTCTTCACTTTGACTTTGACCGGACATCCTCCATTTTGGCATGAGGTCTAGTGTGGGTATTTCTCTGAATCTTATGGCCAAAAACGACTGTTTAATCTTGCGGTGGTAAGGAGCAGTTAGCAAGGATGATTCTCTTAGAGTGGAATACGATTTCAACACCAGCCACCTGTGGCGATGTTTTGACAGGGTTTCTTTGTCTGCCAACCAACTTTGCAGTTTTGTAGATTTATTTACAAGCTTCTTAAAGATTTTCCCCGAGATATTAGAATTCCAAAGGTCACCCAGTTCAAGCATCGTAATACTGTTTTCTAAAAATGACCTGTAAGCACGGTTGCCCCTTTGCACGTTAATTTCAATCCAGACTAGATTTTCCAGAGTGTTTTCCGCTGCTGCTCGCAAGTTATAACAAAGCTTTACAAATGCAGCCGGCCCAGCGAGTGTCTGTTTTGTGAGCAGAAATTCTAGCCTGATTTGTGCCAGAGAAGCATACTTGGGGAGCCTAAAGATTTGTTTATAGGCTCCTATCATCAGTTTTTCTAACAAAAGAGCATCATCGCCCTACATAATCTCCATTCGATATGCAAGGGTTGAAAACAATTTAGCTTTCAAAACTGATCCCATGGGCTTTAGATTGTGACCTTTAATAGATCTGGCCAGTGACGAGAAGCCATAATTTAGAGCCTGCGCTTTCGCCCTAATCACCTTCTTCTGGGAAACAAAGGTGAAATTAGCATCAATTTTCACTCCTAGGTATACATAGAGTTTGACCTCCTCAATTTTGTTTCCATTAATAGATCATTTTCGATTTATCTTAAAGGGACGATTGCACACCATCACACTTGTTTTTGAAAAATGTATTTCCAGGCCGTTCTTCTCGGTGTAAGCTCCCAGAGTGTTGAGCAGCCTTTGGAGTCCTATTTGCGTGTTGCTGAACAACACCAGGTCATCTGCATAGAGGATATGTGACAATTGTTTACCTCCAACAGACGGCATGTGGGTCAACTGTTCATCAAGCTCAGTGGAAAGATCTGCCAAAAATAAATTAAAAGGGAAGGGGGCTAGGACACAGCCCTGTTTTACGCCTAAGGATGTTTGAACCTTCCTCGATACGCAAGAGCCGTCTTCGATTAAATTTGTAGACAAGGGTGCTTCCTCTTAACTAAAGGAAGTAAGTGCTCCTTTGTTTGATGGAGAAGTCTTCGTATTTCTTTGCATCAATAACGCATCAACAGAATCATTTGGAAATGCACTTAGGGCCTTTTGTTGAGCTGTTCGTCAATGTGGAAAAATGCACCTACTAATGTAGACTACTAAGCAAAATGTGGAGGGGGCCGTGCGGCCCCCTTCCACTGTCTGTTTTTGGCCCTGTGGACCCATATCCCAGGGCCCGGCCACAATCCAATGGGGGCGCATGGCCCATAGGCCCTGGAACCCCTTTCTCTGGGTTCCATAGGAGGGAGCCTTCCCTATGTTAGATCATACGGCTCCTTTGAGATCAGGGGCTGAGGAAGTGAAACAGGAAAGTGTTAAGAGCCCTTTTAAGCCAACCTCCAAATTTATTCCCCAAATGCCAAATTATGCTATTGATTTATTCACTGATCAGGTAACCAAAGAGCTGATGAAGCTCAGATTGAAGGAAGAGAATTACCAATAAAATCACGGCACAACAATAAAAGGCAATTCAAGAATTATGAGAAGATCGATAAATAGTCTGTAAATCTTCGGATAAGGGTGGCAACATTGTACTCTTAACATCTGAGTATTACTGTAAGGAAGCATTTAAACAATTAAATGATGTTTCTAACTACACACGGGTCACCAAGAAGGTGTACTCGAAGAGTATTGAGTCTTATAGACATCTTATAAGGAAATGGAAACAGAAAGGCTTGTTGGTCAGTGATGAATTTAAGTTCTTGGATTGTAAATACCCAGTTATTCCAACTTTTTTTCATTTGCGGAAGCTACATAAGGACAGTGTGAACCCCTCGGGCGCCCTATCGTTTCTTCAAAGGGAAGTTTAACCGAGAACATGTCCACATTTTTTGATTTCTTTCTGTTTAATTTTGTCGTGGGACTGACCTATTACATTCAGGACACTAAGGACTTCTTAAAAAGAATTGATAATATACCTTGGGAGACCGACTTTGTCATGATCACTTTGGATATTTCCAGCCTCTACACCAGTATCCAACATAGTAAAGGCGTGGAAGCTATTGATTTTTTCCTCAAGGGGCGCTCCTTAAAATTCTTAGATCATAACACCATGTTACTTGAATTTGTTGAATACTGTCTGACGAATAACATCTTCATTTCCAATAACAACTATTCAGACAGACACAAGGCACAGCCATGGGCACCTGCTTCGCCCCCAGTTAAGTGAATCTTTACGTAGGCTGGTGGGAGAAGCAGGTGGCCTGGTCTGATGCCAATGAAAAATGGACCAGTAGACTGGGTAGCTGGAACCGATATATTGATGACTTGTTCATCATATATAGTGGGATGGAGGAATCAGCTAAGGAGTTTGTCTCAATATTGTAAACTGATGATCTTAATTTAAAATTTACTGGAAAAGTGAGTACGACAGCAGTTCATTTCTTAGATCTAAAAGTCTTTGTATCTGAAGGCAGAATTTGTACCTTCTTGCATAGAAAATCCACAGCAGGTAACTCCATTTTACACGCTAGCAATTGCCATTTGGATAAACTGATTAACAGTATTCCGTATGGCGGACTGCTGCGGCTAAAAAGGAACTGCACTAGAGGGTGCGATTTCCAAGCAGCCGCTGATGACAGCATAGCAAGATTTCAAGTACGGGGATACTGTAGTGAAGTACTATAAAGTGCTAAAAAGAACGTGGACAGTAAGTCGAGAACTGAACTGATTACTGGAGTGTCTAACACCAAAAATAAAAAGGAACAGAATGAATCATCACAATCTAATGATTGTAGAATGATCACCAACTATTCCAGTAATTCTAACAAGTTAAGACAGGTGCTGAGGAAGAGTTGGCACATTCTTAAATCAGATCCAGTGATAGGAGAGGATTTGGCTAGATCCCCCCTATTGTCATTCATAAAGGCACGATCTCTGAAAGATCAGATAGTGCAAAGTCACTTTACTAAGAAGAGCAGTGATTTTTGTTTTGGTCAGATCAAGGGTTTTTACCCTTGCAAAAAAAGCAAGGCGTGTAAGACCAGCAACAAGGTCCTGACATATGATGTAACAGGTCTGAGGTCTCCTAGGAAAATAGAAAAGTTTATGAATTGCAACACCAGCCACACGGTATACTGTTTAGTGTGTCCGTGTGAGCTCAGGTACATTGGTAGTACCATACACCCCACCAAAATAAGGATTTTGGAGCACATGAGAGCGATTGTTACTAAAAATGTAACATATCCGGTGGCTCAATATTTCGAAAGCCACCATAGCAGCAACAGGGATCTGTTGAGCTATTTCTATTTAGATCATTTGTCCAGTAACATCAGAGGAGGAGACAGGCAACTCCAACTTCAGAGACTTGAGTCTAGAATCATCATAGACATGCAAACTAAAATACCTCAGGGACTCAACAGTGGGGAGGAGTTGTCAATACATCTTTAAGGCAATTGAGTGTGGTTCTGGATTGCATATAGCTGTAAATATTGCATCAAAAAATTTAAAGGTTTTTTTTTGCTTTTTTCCTTTTTTTTCTCTCTTCCTTCTATTTCTTCTTTTTTTCATTTTCTTTTTCATTTCCCTTTTTATTTGATGGTAATGAGTTTCTAATTGTTGCACAGTGATAGTTTTGCTGTGTATTTTCTGGTATAGGATATACCCATACAGGGTTCAATTATGTTTAAATATCCATATTGTGTTTGGAACAAACGGAGGTCTCAAATGGGTGTACACAATGAGTTAGATGTAGCCCCTTCAGGGCGAGATATCGATGAAGTGATTTGTATATATGCATTTGAATTGTGTTACACAAACATGACGAAAGTAATGAACTTTGCATGTTACAAGATGGCTGAACTGCTTTTGCGTTCCCATCAGCTCAGTCCTTTGTTTGTTTGTTAGACCTCATTTGAACCACCAATGAATTGTTTTTTAGACCTCATTTCAACTACCAATGAATTGTGTTTATGAAAATGTAAAAGACTCTGTCGCGGACTGCCGATTTGTATTGAGGAAGGCAGTCACCGAAACGCGTTGTGTGTCATTGAAACCTATTGAAATCTAGGTGAAGAGTCTTCGCAAGTGCTGTACTTTGTACTTGGAGCAGGAGAGATATGTGTATATGTATGTATCGATATTGAAATATACATATATTACCTACTGGCGGTCGCCAGTAGGTAGTTATAGTTAGGACCTATTTTCCATAGGAAATCCGCAACAATCTATTCCCAATAAGTCTTGTGCCGGTTGACGAATCCTCGCGAAATTTTCCAAACTTTCGGCCAGCTCCGCTCCGCTCCTACCCTGAAAGTTTTGTGGTGATTCGTCAAGCGGGGGCCGAGAAAAAAGGGGGGTCCCAAAACGCGTTTTCCCCATGCAATTTCCCATAGGATCTGTTGTCGCAGCTACAGCCCGAACCGCTGAACGGAATGACACCAAATTTGGCAAAGAGGTTGTCCTCAGTTCAGACTCGTGCCTTTTGCATAAATGGTGTGAATCCGTTAAGTAGTTCCTGAGAAAATTAGAGTTAAAAGTACATAAATATCTATGGCCGCGGAGGATTCGCGGACCGTACACGCACCGTACGCGCACCCTCCCGATCGCGCGCTGAATGCTAATTGGCTGTCGAGTGTCTCTCTACATTCGAAACCAGGAACTGTTGGCGGCCATTTTCTGCCTCGGTAGAAGCGAGGCTGAAGAAGCAAGGGGAATAAGTGTGTAAAACATATAAAGGGGGCAGAGTGGAAATACTCTGACCCTCTAGAGGTGCTTAGGGGGTCTCAGAAGGACCCCCTGGGGCCCCCTTTTTAAAAGAAAAAAAAAACGGCGAAATGCGCGCACGGTGCGCACATCCTATCGCGTTGGGTGCGCGGATCCACGGAATTTTTTAAAAAAAAGAAAAGAAATCTTTGGTTGTATGACTACTTTGTACACTGAAAGGTAGGGTGTATATTTCTGTTTTTTAAAGGTATGATTCTTATTGGTTAACAAAAACAGATTGTAAGGGACATTATATATGATTAGCTGATATGTTGAAAAGTGAAGCACACTTCCTCTCTTGTGTAGGAACATTGTGTGCTGAACTTCTGACCTGTGTGCTTAGTGCAGTGTTTTATGACCTGTTTCTATGGTAACAGGCAGAAGGCAGATTGGGGGAAGGGTTGAAATGTATTTCAGTTGGAAAGGGTTGAAATGTTTAACCAATAGAAATGTGTGTTTGCTTTGAGTTTATCTGTGAAGGATTGTGATTTGATGTTTACATGTATATGTGTGGAAAATGAAAGGGAAACTTTTCCATTCTTTGTTTTTGCTGAGAGGTGCACAGTGCAGAGATTCTGAATAAGAAAATATGGTGACTGATATACTTCTTAATCTACAAAAGAACTTGAAAGATGAGTTATTTAATTGTGAGGGGATGTATGTAGACTATTTTGATTTTAATCAGACTAATGTATTTCTCCTGCTAAAGTGTAGGGAGTACTTTTTTTCTCTACAATCTTATTGACAGTGTGTGTGCATGTAGAAACCATTCTGTGATAAGCATTTGTGTTTTTCATGTGTTTGCAGACAGATAACTGTGCTGTTTTTATATTTTGGTAGAATTAGAAACCAGTCATTGTTTATGCATTTGTGAAATGAGTTATGTTATGTTTCTATACTAAAATGTATTGCTACTTCTAGATGAAGAAATGTGTTTTGGTATAGTGCAAGGGATAGTGTTGTTTGTCTAGAATCACACAGTGAGTCTGTGTGCATTTGGGAACCACTGTGAGAAATGTATTTGGTAACATTGTGTATTTGCTGACAGATAACTGTTTTAACCTGTCATGTTGTGAAGTTTTAGTAGTATTAGAAGACAGCTATGGCTTATGATTTGATTAAATGAGTCAGGCTTTGACAGAAAAGTGCAGTCCTGAAATATGTAGATTGTGTGCAGTTCCCTTACCACTTCCACTGTAGTGAATGAGTTTTGGTA
This sequence comes from Triturus cristatus, assembly GCF_964204655.1. Lineage (NCBI taxonomy): Eukaryota > Metazoa > Chordata > Amphibia > Caudata > Salamandridae > Triturus > Triturus cristatus. The sequence goes on from NC_140594.1 coordinate 602,291,126, forward strand.
AACTCCTAAGGATAGTGGTGCTTGTCTAGAATCACAGTGTGAGTTAGTGTGTATTTGGGATCACTGTGAGAGAAGCATTTGGTGACATCATGTATTTGCTGACAGATAACTTTTTAAAAACCTGTCATGTTGTGAAGTTTTAGTAGCATTAGAATCCAGTCTTTGCTTATGCGTTGATTAAATGAGTCATGCTTTGACACTGATGTGCTGTACTTAAAAATGTAGATTGTGTGCAGTACCATTAACTCTTCTAGACTAGTGAATGAGTTTTGGTAAACTCCTAGGATAGTGTTGATTGTCTCAAATCACACTGTGAGTCTGTGTGCATTTGGGTAAGGATTGTGAGAGAAGCATTTGGTAACATCGTGTATTTGTTGACAGATAACTGTTTTAAAACCAGTCATGTTGTCAAGTTTTAGTAGCATTAGAAGCCAGTCTTTGCTTATGCTTTGATTAAATGAGTCAGGCTTTGACACAAAAGTGCAGTCCTGAAATATGAAGATTGTGTGCAGTTCTCTTACCACTTCCACAATAGTGAATGATTTTTGGTAAACTCCTAGGTATAGTGGTTGTTGTCTAGAATCACACTGTGAGTCTGTGTGCATTTGGGTAAGGATTGTGAGAGAAGCATTTGGTAACATCGTGTATTTGCTGACAGATAACTGTTTTAAAACCGGTCATGTTGTCAAGGTTTAGTAGCATTAGAAGCCAGTCTTTGCTTATGCTTTGATTAAATAAGTCAGGCTTTGACACAAAAGTGCAGTCCTGAAATATGAAGATTGTGTGCAGTTCCCTTACCACTTCCACAGTAATGAATGATTTTTGGTAAACTCCTAGGTATAGTGGTTGTTGTCTAGAATCACACTGTGAGTCTGTGTGCATTTGGGAACCACTGTGAGAGAAGCATTTGGTAACATTGTGTATTTTTTAGCAGATACCTCTTTTAAAACCTGACATGTTGTCAAGTTTTAGTAGCATTAGTAGCTAGTCTTTGCTTATGCATTGATAAAATGAGTCAGGGTTTGACACTAAGGTGCAGTACCATGTACTATTCTCTTCACTGTGGCAGAACTGAACATTTAAAGTTTTACCTAAGCACTGTCCTAGAAGTAGTCTGATTATTTAGTCAGTTTCTAAGTACCAAATAGATTGCTTCAAATGTCTATGCAGTATGCATGTAGTGTTCTTTTTTAGTTAAATAGTTTTTATTGAAAATAGAAATACACAGGATTACAAATACATATTTAGCCAGTAAGAACAAATAAGATGTAAGCATGTCAGCATCTATAAATGATGACTATATAATAGAAGAATTCTACATAAAAAAAAGATTATAAACAGTGTATACAATAATAATAGATATTGCTAAGAACAGGAAATAAAAGCAAGGCCTAATATACTACAATGAAGTATAAAACTCCTAAAAAGGTAATAGAGTGAGTATACTATTTGAATAGGAGAATACATTTTTATCAAAAAGGGAAGAGGGAAAATAAAGAGGGAGAAGATAGGAGGAGAAAGAAAGGAAAAGGAGAGGAAAGAGAGAGGACAGAAAGAAAAAGAAGAAGAACAAGATACGAAGAGTAGATAGAGACTATGAAGTTGATGATAGAAAAGACGTAAAGGGTAGCCATAGTAGGTCAGACTTAATTTGTATGTGAATGGAAGATTGAGGAATAGAGACAATTCTATGTTCATCACAAATATAGTTCCACCAATGAAGAAAAGATAATTTAGAGTTGTCTTTCCAGCAAGTGAGTATAACTTTAAATGCCACAGCAAGAAATAAATCTAACAACGGAGAAGCAGGAGTAACTAGATCAAAATCTGGCGAAACAGGGCCTAAAAATACATTTTGAATACTAATTTGTACATTATGAGAAAAAATCAGTGTACATTTTGACCATATATCATTCCAAAAAGCATAAACCTTAGGACAATAAAATAATAAATGTATTAAGGAACCTTCAGCATTAGGGCAAGACCAACAAGATGATGTGACAGAGTGATTGAATTTATGTAACATAAGGGGAGTAATGACGACTCTATTAAAAATAAAAAATAGGGACTGTGTGAGATTAGCAGCTTTGGAGGTCTTGAATAGTTTCTGCCAAAACTTATCCCATTGTGATAATGATAGAGTCAAGGAGAGGTCTTGTTCCCACTCCAGTTCCACCTTAGATTTGACCCGTGTACAAATAGGAGTAGATAAAGATTTATAGATAAAGGAGGCACTAGGAATAGTATCGGTAGAGATATGAAATAATGAAGAGTCAGGAAGAAAGGAAGTAGGAGTTGGAAGAGAAGGGAATTTCTTTAGACACTCCTGTAGAATTGGGACTAACGTATCATATTGCAGAATACAGGAATCAGGAAGTTGGAAAGAAACTTGCAACTGATGGAAAGAGAGAATTACATTATTAACAATCAGTTGATGTACATAAAAAAGGCCCTTTTCTTTCCATTGTTTGTAGTAGAATGACTTGTGGCGAAATTTAATGTACTTGTTAAACCAAAGTGATGACGCTAGAAAGGATTGATAATTATTCAGGTTCTTAAAGAAAAGTGTGTGTAACAACAATTGAGAATGTTTCAATATAGGGTATTTGGAAATAAAAGTACAGTTAGTCATGTGCACAGCATCTCGTATTGAGAAGTCATTTAACAAAGAGCATTCAACATTAACCCAAGAAGGTTTAGGTAAGTCCTGATAATCCCTGGACAAAGCAAAAAATTGACGAATCAAAAATGCATTATGGTATAAATTAAAATCAGGGAGTCTTACTCCCCCTTCATTTTTAGGACGAATCAGTTTAGACAGGGCAATACGTGCATGTTTGTTATTCTATAGAAACTTGGTGCCTAGCGAATTAATCTGAGAAAAATAATATTTAGGAATTTTAAAAGGTAACATAGATAATATAAATAGAATCTGAGGAACAATCATCATTTTAATTGTATCAAGTCTGCCCCACCAAGAGAGGAACAAGGGAGACCAGAGATTTAACAAATTAGTAATTTTAAGTTTTAAGGCAGAGAAATTCTGAGCTAATGTATCACGAATGCTGGGGGTGAACCATGTGCCGAGATACTTTATTTTTTGGGGACACCATGTGAAATTAGACAATTCAAACATATACCTGTAACATGAAGGATTTAAAGGTAAAATCTCAGTTTTAGAGAAGTTTAATTTGTAACCTGAAACCTTAGCGAATGATGCAATTTCCTGCAAAAAAGGGGGTAGGGAAGATACAGGATTAGACATATAAATAAGAACATCATCAGCATATGCAGACAACTTAATTTGTTGAGACTTAAGATTAAAACCAGTAATGAGAGGATTACTTCTGATACGTTCCAGGAATGGTTCTAAACATAACAGGAAGAGTAATGGTGAAAGAGGGCAGCCCTGACGCGTACCTCTTTGAAGGGAGAAATAAGGGGAAAAGAGACCATCAACAAAAATACAAGCTTTGGGATTGGTGTATAATAATTTAACATATGAAATAAACTTCGGACCAAAGCCAAACCATCGTAAAGTTTGAAGTAGAAACTCCCAATTAACACGGTCAAAGGCTTTTTCAGCATCCAAGGATAAAGCCGCTAATGGGGAGGGATATTTTTTACTAAGAGTAAGGATATTGGAAAACATTCTGGCATTATCAGAGGCCAAACGACCTTTAACAAAACCAACTTGGTCTGGGTTAATAAGTAGAGGAATATTTTTCTCTAAACGAGAAGCCAAAATTTTTGCAAACATTTTACAATCATAATTAATTAGTGAAATAGGATGAAAATTTTTACAATAGGAGGAATCTTTATCTGGTTTGGGGATTACAACGATAAGGGCTTCCAAAAAAGAACCACAGGCTTGGGAATTGGAGATAAAAGAATTAAAAAGTTCTAATAATTTGGGTGCAAAAATTGAGGAGAAAGCAGAAAGTAATTCAATTGAAAAGCCATCCGGCCCAGGAGCTTTTGCTTTCTTCAAAGATTTAAGAGCATCAGATAATTCTTGTAAGGAAATATCTTCTTCAAGGGGTTGGAAATTATCTTGGGAAATTTGTGGCTTAGGGATATCACTGAAAAAAGAAGCAAAATCATCTTGGTAGTTTCTGTATATAAGAGCTTGTAATATGATTGAAATGTGGCAATAATATCCGAATCAGATGAAAGGAGTGAATCGTCCAATTCTGAATGAATTGGGCCAATAGCTTTACGTTCTGATTTAATTTTTAGATAATTTGCTAACATTTTCCCGGCTTTGTTTTGGCCTCCGTGATATTTCGACTTAATCTTGAGGAGAATATTACAGGCATCCGTTGTAGCTATCTTATTCAGGGTGGATTTAGCTTTGATTAAATCTTGTAGTGATGAGGAGGATTTGGAAGAATAATACTTATGTTCTAATGCTTTTATGTGGGTTAAAGTTTCTTTATATTTAGTATGCAGCAATTTTTTCTTCTTTGAAGAATAGGCAATAGTAAAAGCTCTGAAAGATGCCTTAAAAGCACCCCAATTGTTGTGTAAGGAGGTATCTAAAGAATTATTAAAAGAAAAAAATTCCTTAATAAAAGAGGTCGCTTCTGAAATAAAAGTACGATCTGATAAAAGGAAGTTATTGAAACGCCATCTACCTTGTTTGCAAGTGGTAAGAGATAAGTACATTCTGAGATATCAGGGTTACATGTTTTCCAGGCATCAAATAGAGGGCGAGAAGAAATGGCTGTTTGAAATGATTTGTGGGATTTGTCAGGTTTGAACTTGCATTTGGATTGCCTATCAGTGAACGGGTCCAACCAATTATTAAAATCACCACCAACCACAATATTAGAATTGGAAGTTGACAATAATTTCAATTTTATAGAATGCCAAAAATCAGTGTCTGGTTTAACAGGCCCATAAATATTGAAAAAAGTCAGTTGTCGTTTATTAATGATAACCTCAGTCAATACCCAACGACCATTCGGATCACACTCAGATGATATAATTTGCGCATTAATAGATTTGTGAAATAAAATAGCGACACCACCGTGCCGGTCAGTAGCAGGAGAGAAAACAATCTGATTTACCCATTGACGTTTAAGTTTAAGTGATTCTTTATCATTGCAGTGAGTTTTCTGTAAAAAAGCAACCTGGGTGTTAAGTTTAGCTAGATGAGACAATACCTTTTGACGCTTGACGGGGTGACCCAGACGATGGACATTCCACGAAACAACATTAACCATACTTCCGGGAGCAGGGGAACGTACGGACATAGGACCATAAAACTGCGGGATTGACAAGAAAAAAAAGGAAAGACATTTTGCAATAAGTAAAACAGAAAACCAAGTCTTAGGAGAAAAACCAGAACATGGAAACAAGATTAAAAATGAGGAAGAATGAAGAAAAGAAAAATAGAAATAAAGAAGAGGAAGAGGAAAGAGAGGTAAAAGAGAGAAGTGGAGAAAAGTAAACAGATCAAGGAAGAACATCCAGATCTGTAAAAAGAAAGAAGATCTAAGAGCAGGGAGCATAGTGACACCGAAGGACGCGGACCACAGTGAAAGCAGAAGCAGAAAATAAGAAATGGGCTATGAGACTCACAAGGGCAAAGAAGGACAGAAAATCAACATAAGAAAACAGGCAAATCAATTAAACAAATAAAGCAGGAACAATCCAACAATGTAAATGAAATCAAGAACCAGTATCCATGCCATGTGAGGAGAAATTATGAAGAAAAAGTTTGAGTTTATCCGGATCCTCAAAGGAGCGTGTGCGACCCTCATGAGTGATTTTGCAAAGGCAGGGATGAAGAATTCCATATAGAATGTTGAGTTGTCGCAACTGAGGTCGAAGAGCAAGGAATTCTTTGCGTCTGGCGTTTGTAGCATTAGATATGTCTTGAGATATGAAAATGTTATGTCCAGACCAAATAAGACGACGTTTGATTCTGACAGCCTTCAAAACTTGCATGAGATCGGTGAATTCCAAGAACAACATTATAATACCACGAGGTTTGTTAGCAGATGGCTGGAGCCGACCCAACCGGTGCGCTATTTGTATGTTGAGAGGATTGGACAAAGACTGAAGGTCCAGAAGCTCAGGAAGGAATTTTTTTAGAAATTATACTAGGCCAGTCCCTTCAACATTTTCCGGCAGGCCAAAAAGGCGTAAGTTATTTCTACGATTGCGATTTTCAAGATCCTCAGTGTGGAGTTTTAGTTTCAGAATTTCTTGTTCAAGGAGAGGAATCTTCGTAGAGATATCTTGTATGTCACTGACCCGTTGCTCAAGGTCAAGTACTTTACTTTCCATAACAATCCATCTTTCCTCAATTTGCTTAAGCTTGTCGTTGGTAGCGGACATGAAGGGCTGGAGGCCTCGTACCTCATCCAAGATGGTATCCAGGATTGGATTTTGTGATGATAAAATTGGCGAAGGCGGATCATTTTTGTGCCTTTTCTGTTTTGTGCCAGAAACCGATGGTCTGGACACGTGGGCATCACTAGCCATCATCAAGCAGCAAAAAGCCAGACAACACAGTAATCCCAAAGCGACAAAAATTTGAGGTCACTTTAATGCAGGGAAGTATCTACGCCACTCAAACAGGTGCACTGAGTCAACCCAAGGTTGCGGCAACTGGAAATGGAGGAAAGTTTAGTCTTGAACGAGGCAGAATCGACCCAAGACCATTATAGCGATGGATACAATAATAAAGACCAGTGGAACCACGCCTTGATTAAAAGCTTTCCAGCGGCAGTAGACATAAAGCACCTCACACAGTCAGCAACAAATGAAGAAAACCATGAGTAGTACAGGTACTTCATATAACAAAGTATATGAGGGGAGAGGCACGCAAATTGAGGCAAGCGACGAGTTGATGCATTGCATTAACAGGAGATGACGAAAATCTGAAAATAATGTCAATATTAATGCCCCTGGTGGGCTCCAGGCCATATGGAAACCAGTTGGAGGTAGAAAAGCCTCAATTCAGAAGCCATAATTTGCAGACACACTCATAAGAAGGAGATACGAGCGCCGCGAAAATGCGCAAACAAAATGGCGGCCACTAACATACTATTCACGTGTCTTTTACACCTTCAATTCCCAAGTCAGTATCCATACACTTCCAGGAAACACCCTGTCACTCCCTTTGCAGTCCTCTAGTGACCCATTCAACACCATGTACTAATCCATTCACTGTGCCAAAATCCAAACACTTATAAATTCACCAAGACACTCTCTTTCCAGTACTCTAATGATTCAGTCACTGCCTAAGTATTCATGCACTGAGTCAGGCCTTAGCACATGGACTTCTTCAAACCCCTATCCACTATGCATCCAGTCCTCTAACCACCTACACACTTGTCTTTCACACCTTCAATTCCCCAATCAGTGTCCATACACTTCCAGCAAACACCTTGTCACTGCCCTTGCGCTCCTCTAGTGACCTTATTAAGCATCATGTACTAATCCATTCACTGCGCCAAACCCTAATAAATTCACCCAGGCACTCTCCTTGCAGTACTCTAATCATTCAGTCAGTACCCAAGTACTCATCCAGTGACCCAGGCCTTAGTTTATGGACTGCTTCAAACCCCTATCCTCTATGCATGCAGTCCTCTAACCACCTACACAATTGTCTTTCACACCTTCAATTCCCTAGTCAGTATACATACACTTCCAGGAAACACCCTGTCACTCCCTTTGCAGTCTTCTAGTGACGCATTCAGCATCATGTACTAATCCATTCACTGTGCGAAAACTCAAACACTTATAAATTCACCAAGATACTATCTTTGCAGTACTCTAATCATTCAGTCAGTGCCTAAGTATTCATGCACTAGCCAGGCCTTAGCACATGGACTGCTTAAAACCCCTATGCACTATGCATGCAGTTTTCTAACCACCTAGACACTTGTCTTTCACACTTTCAATTTCCTAGTCAGTATCCATACAGTCCAGCAAACATCTTGTCACTGCCTTTGCACTCCTCTAGTGACCCATTCGGTACCAAGTACAAATCCATTCCCTGTACGAAAAGCCTAGCACTTATAAATTCACCTAGGCACTCTCCTTGCTGTACTCTAATCATTCAGTCAGTACCCAAGTAGTCATGCAGTGAGCCAGGCCTTAGCACATGGACTGCTTTAAATGCCTATGCAGTATGGATGCAGTCCTCTAATCACCTACACAGTTGTGTTTCACACCTTCAATTCCCTAGTTAGTATTCATACTCTTCTAGCAAACACCCTGTCACTCACCCAGTGTGTCTCCTTATAGTACTGTAATCATTTAGTCAGTTAGCATGTAGAGTTTTAGTGAGGTAGGCTTTAGGGCATGAACTGCTTCAAAGTAGTATGCACTATGCATGTAGTGTTTTAACCATTGTCACACTAGTGGTTCAGGGACATAGTTTCTTAGTCAGTATTTATATAAAATGTGTTTGTACAGTAATGGAATAGTATAATTTTGAAAGTTATTAATATACATTTATGTGTGATTCTTTTTTACAGATACAGAACAGGAGTGTTTCTCATCTGTTTGCACTCTTCTCGTGCAAGATTGTTTGGATGAAGGGTCCTTAGGTGTTTCATCATACTTGCTGTGCCGCATGAGTATTTTTTGTTAGGATCCCCTCGTAACAGAACTCTTTTGAAAATCTTGTGCATGAGAAAGGTGGTATTGGTCTTTGTTTGCCCCTCGAGAAAAGTAGAACATTTCCACATCACTGAAGGAAAACATTGTGGGCGTGGTGCATCCTCCAAAAATTCAACTTTAGATTTGGTGAATATTTTATAGCGACATCATTTACAGTTTTTGTAAGTTAAAGTTAAAAAATGTTGTTAGCTGTGTGCATTTTATATTTCTGTGATTTGTATTTTGAGAATGGCATGTTGTTTTTTTTTTAACAATCTTTGAGATTGTGTTTTTTTTGCCCGCTGTTAAGTGATGAGTACGATTGAAATCACTATTTTTAGTGAAATTTAATATATTCTGAGAACAGCAAAAAAGGCAAAAAAAATTACTTTGTGGAAATTATGCTGTGTTGTGAAAAATGTATTATTACATGTTATAATTTTTTTTTCCTTTTCTTTCACAGATCCAAATTTTAAAATAAGCAATTTATATGAATTTATATTTGAATGAAAAACAGAAAAAAATGTATACCATGTTTTATTCCTATTACTGTGAAGGTAAGTTTAACTAAGTCTCAATATGCAGAATGAAGAGGCCTGCAAGAAGCTACAAAGTTGAAACACGTTTCTAAAAACACTCTGTTTATGTAGTTTTGAAATCTGACCATAATCAGATATCATGTGACCTGCAAAAAAAGAGATTTGAGGGGTTCATAATATTTCACCTTTTTAGCTGTTGAAGGACCGCAATCATTTCAATTATTCTTCTTTGAACATCTTTGCTGACAAAACTCTGTACTTACCTTCTATCATTCGCAAGGAAATTTAAAAACGGAAATATGTCACTTTTTGTAACATAGTTATTGTGCAAGATACTCTTTTATATTTACAAAGAGAGGAAAACGCACTCTGTGCACTTTTTATACTCCATGTAAATATAACCTCATCATGCACACCACTTTCTGTTGAAAGGGTGTTCTATAAGTGTTGTTGTGCATGATTGCACTTAATACTCATAGAACAAGACACATGTCTAGATTTATCAGAAATCATAAATCTCTATATGTGTGTGAATACTGCACCATTTTAAATTTGGTGTAGGAAAGCACAACAAGGAGAATTGTTTTAATTTCTCCACATTTATATATCTTCATTGCATGCTGAAATGTTCAGCATACATTGAAGAAGAAAAATGCATTTTCTCATTGTTTTTGTGCAGGAAGGTGTGTCTTCCTGCAGAAAAACAAACAGCACATGACACAGATAACCTTGCACTATGGTGCAAGGGTGCCTGTGTCACCACATGGCTGCATTTAAGCAGCCGTGCAGAGAGAAGCATAGATTTGCAACATATTTATGTACATATGTTGCATCCCTGTGCTTCGGAAGTACTAGAGCACACTGCAGTTAAAGAGGTTACTGTGTGATGCTGCAGCACTTCCTCATAGTTCTGCACTTATACATTCACCATACGCTACTAATGCATTCATTCAGTCAATTACATACTACACATACATTCATCTAAACTAACACTAACAACGAAATTTAGCTCTTTTTTTAAACCAGGAAAGTTAGTTCTTACAAGAACTTTTTTTTTTCTTCTTTCTTCTTTTATAATTTTTTGGGGGGTTTCTGAACAATTTTGAAATTTTTTTGTTTTTTATACAAAACAAAAAAACAAAAAACAAAACAGGAGAAACCAAACAATGAACTTCAGGGAACAATAAAAAAAACAAAAAAACTAGCAAATGTGACTTTCTTGCCGGCGGCAGACCAGAACGATCGACTGCTCACCATAGCACAAAGTCTTATTGCACTTAGTGCAAAGCACTTTTAAAAATTGAAATTGAGGACGGATGTCCAAGGTTTGGGCTGATGGATGCACTCTTGATGTGCTCGGCTGCGATGAGGTGGATGGCGCAGGAGCAGGAGTGTTTCTCATCCGTCGGCACTCTTCTCGTGCAAGATTGTTTGGATGAAGGGTCCTCATGTGTTTCATCATACTTGCCGTGCCGCAAGAGTATTTCTTGTTAGGATCCCTCTCGATAGGAATCTTTTGCAAATCTTGCACGTGACCAAGGTGGCATTGGTCTTGATCTGGCCCTCTGGGAAAGTAAAAAATGTCCACACCACTGAAGAAAAACGTTTTTTGGGTGGTGCCTCCGGCAAAAATTCATCCTCAGAAGTATGAGGTGATGCAGGTGATGCCTGCTGCCCTGAAGCCATTTTTGGTTGAAAAAAGTTAGAGCTAAGTGTAAACTTTGTCTAAAAAATCTTCTTCTCTCCAAAGAGATGGTGCTCTAAAGAAGGTCAAAGAAGAATGATTGAAATGGGTGGGGTCTTTCAATAGTTAGAAGAGGAAGTGTAATGAACCAATCAAATCTCTTTTTTTGCAGGTCACATGGGATCCGCGCACCCTGCACTTACGCCGCACGCACCCAGCGTGCATCCGCGAAATTGAATAAAAAAAAATTATATGATTAGATGTAAAAATATATTCGTTTTAAGACTAGATTAGAGTTTGTCTTCAATTAATATTCACATGAAATACATACATATGTTTTTTTAAATGTTAAATACTTCACGGGATCCGCGCACCTACCGCGTCATAGACGCAGATGACGCATCGCGGAAGCGCATAAACGTCGCGTTACGTACATCGAATGTGTCGCGAATAGGCTGGGAGTCGCGTACCTGTCGCATTGCGATCGCGCACTAAACACGTACCCAACTTGTACCATGCGCGGATGCTATCGCGTAGGGATCGAGAACAGTGCGCATAGGGTGCGTGGATCCAAAAACATTGAAAAAAATATATAAAATACAGTTTTGAACATATAGTTAAAAAAATATTTTGAAAAATATAAAAAAATATGGTTGTAAAACCCATTAAGTTCAAATAACATTTTTTAATTTTTAAAAGAATTAATTGAAAAAATAAGTTTAAAAAATGGTGATAAAAAAGTATTTTAAAAAAAAGATAATTAATGAAATTGACACACTGAATTTGAAAAATATAGAAATCCAATCAAAATCATTAAACATGATATCTTCAAAGATAGGTTATAGATAGGAATTAGCATTTAAAAAACCTTTGAAATTCACTGAAAAAAACATAGGTTTCATGCACGTTAAAGTTAGGAATTGGCATTTAAAAAACCTTTGAAAATCACTGAAAAAAACAAAGGTTTCAAGGGCGTTATAGTTAGGAATTGGCATTTAAAAAACCTTAGAAATTCACTAAAAATAACATAGGTTTCAGGGGCATTTCAGTTAGCTGGACATTTCCCTCGTACAAAACCCTAGAAATTCCCCCGTTATAGTTAGTTCAGCTAACGATAACTCGTGCCCCCGCAATGCACTGCTGATGACGTCACATATTACATCACTCATGACATGGTCAGTGACATCACTGATGACATCACTGATGACATCTCAAATGACATCACTGATGACATCACTGATGATGTCATCCATGTAATAAATTAGTGCAACTTCTTACATCCTAATATAACCTTTGATACACCGACTCAAAATTTCAGACGGCCATTTTGAAAACCATAGATACTCCAATAGCAATAACTACATACCCACTCATTGACTCTTAGGTCTACATACATCTCCACTCACTCACCTGTACAGTCACTCATACTTACAGTCACTCAGTACAGGACTATCATATGCATTTATACACCTATATAGACACTCACACACCGCCAATTATCCATTGAGGTACTGACACACCTAGTCAGTCATGCAAATAATTAATCACAGTCCAATTTACTCACCGATACAGTTAAACACACTCAAGTTCACTTACTCATAAAATACTAACAAATTCTGACACTCTTATACAATTATTAATACAAGCACACACTCATCCATACAGGCACTCCCTCAATCACACACTCTCACATATAGATAGTATATACTCTTACACACATATACACTGCGTTTCACATATGTAGTTACCGACACGTGTACAACTGAGATATACATTCAATCACTAACACACTCATACATACACTCACCCAACCATACAGTTCATCACAGTTGCACTCTTAAAACCATGCACCATAGAAACACCCACTCACACATCTATGCACAGAGTCACACACACCCTACCCACACAAACACTCAGGCACCCATACAGATACTGAGACAACCAATCAATAACCCATATATACACATTCATATAGGTATTCACAAAACCATGCAGCCACGTATACACCAACACACAGACACATACAGACATTCACACAGTTTAGTCACTAGTTTGCAGTAAGATACATTTAATGACTCACTTATAGAGTCAGTTACGCACCTAGAAAATCATCCATTCGCACACTTGTACACCCACTCATTCTTTAACAGGCCTTTCAATATATGTATCAAACATATATATATTTTTTTTGTTGTCCTCATTTGCCAAACCCTTATGTGTGAAAAAAGAAATCCGCCAACCACCATTTTGTGCTATCTTGTCCTGCCCACCAAACCTTTTAGTGTGCTTTGGACAATTGCACTAAAAACAAAAAGCAAATTGGCGGGAGAAGGAGAGAACAACACACGGGAAAGGATGACCTTCGAAGACTCCATCTAGGCATATTTCAGCCTGTTTGGACCAGAATATCGAGAAACATATTAAAACTTTACAGAAACACAGACTCACTGGATGACGTCATCAGTGATGTCATCAGTGATGTCATTTGAGATGTCATCAGTGATGTCATCAGTGATATCACTGACCATGTCATGAGTGATGTAATATGTGACGTCATCAGCAGTGCATTGCGGGGGCGCGAGTTATAGTTAGCTGAACTAACTATAACGGGGGAATTTCTAGGGTTTTGTATGAGGGAAATGTCCAGCTAACTATAACGCCCCTGAAACCTATGTTTTTTATAGTGAATATATATATATAATTTCTAATTTCTAATTTAAAATACTTGTAAAGCGCAGCATACACCTTGCGGTTTCTTGGCGCTGGGGAGATCGGCAACTGAGGTGAAAACAAGAAGACCAGGGAGAGAAGAAAGGGATATTTGAAGGGGATTAAATGGGGAAGGCTTGGCTAAAAAGGAACGTTTTCAGATCTCTGCGAAAGGGGAGATACTGGGTGGCAGACCGGAGGTGGTCAGGAAGTGAGTTCCAGAAGGTTGGAGCTAGGGTGGAGAATTTAGCCCCGCCCCACTTTTTGCGAGTGAAGCGAGGGATCTGGAGGAGGGACCTGGAGGAAGATCGAAGTTCTCTTGTGGGTAAATAGGACTTGATTAGTGAGGAGATGAAAGCAGGGGCGGAGCCCTGGCGGGCCTGGAAGACCATGCACCCGATCTTGAATAGGGCCCGTTCCTTAATGGGGAGCCAGTGAAGCTCTCTAAGAAGGGGGGTGGAGTGGTGATAACGAGGGAGGCCGTACACAAGCCGGGCTGCTTGATTCTGGACGGTCTGGAGTCTACGCAAACTGAAAGCGGGGATACCGTGATAAAGAGCGTTTGCGTAGTCCAATTTTGATATCACGAGTGCGGCCATAATGATCTTAAGTGCCTGGGGGGAAAAGAAGCGGGAGACAGTGCGGATAGTGCGAAGAGAAAAGAAACAGGAGGACACCACAGAACTGATTTGTGAGTGGAGAGTGAGTTGGCTGTTTATTTTGACACCAAGTGTTTTGACCGTGGTGGAGGGGGTCGGTGCAAAGCCAAGAGAAGGGGGCCAGAAGAGAGAGTTCCAGGGACTGGATGGACCACCAGTGAGAACCAGCTCGGTTTTATCCGGGTTCAGCTTAAGGTGGTTGTGGTTCATCCAGTCACTGATGAGTGTCATGGTTGACTGGAAATTGGAGACCGAGAGAGGAGAAGGGGACAGATCAAAGATGAGCTGGAGGTCATCCGCGTAGTTATAGACGGTGACCTCCAGCTGCTGTAGTGCAAAGATGAGAGGAAAGATGTAAAGGTTGAAAAGTAAGGGGGAGAGCGAGGATCCCTGGGGAACACCGCAAGTGACAGGAAGGGGAGTGGCCGTGAAGTCGCCTAACCGGACCGCCTGAGTGCGTTCCCTCAGAAAGGAGGAGAGCCAGATCAGAGCTGATCCCCCGATACCGGCCGCCTTGACACGGGTGAGTAGGATGGTGTGGTCCACCGTGTCAAAGGCGGCGGAAAGATCAAGGAGGACCAGTGCCTGGTGTTTATTTTCGTCCATACCCTTTCTGAGTTTGTCCAAGACTGAGACCACGACTGACTCGGTCGAATGCCTGGGACGGAACCCGGCTTGGCGGGAAGCCAGTCCCCCATTTGCCTCCACATGGGCGCTGAGCACCGCGGTAACATGGCGTTCCATCACCTTGCCCAGGAAGGGTAGCAGGGAGATGGGGCGATAGTTAGCCGAGGTAGAAGAGTCAGCGCCAGCTTTCTTCAGGATGGGCACTATGGTAGCTGCTTTAAGCGAATAGGGCACTACGCCCTGTGCCAGGGAGCTGTTGAGGAAGGCAATGGGGGGGTCAGGGCAGCTGGAGTATATTTGCTGCAGGACTCGTGCTGGGCAGACGTCCACGGGAGATCCCGACTTCACTTTAGGGAGTATCTCCAGAAAAGAGTCCTGCGTGAGGGGGGGGATAGAGGTAAGAAGGTGGGGGAGGGGAGGGGGGGCGGGATCGACGAAGGCAGAGGAGGGTGGAGGGATATTAAGCTTGATGGTTGCTATTTTATCTAAGAAATAGGTATTAAGCTGGTCGCAGAGAAGTTGGGAGGGAGGAATAATGGGCGAGGTTCGGTCTGAGAATGCCAGGTCATTCACTATCCCGAAGATTACCCTGGGTTTGTTTTCGGCAGAAGTAATTTTGGACGAAAAGTAGGCGGACTTAGCAGCCAGGATTGCTGTTTTGTATTTGTCCAGAGCTGATGAGAAGTGGGTTTTTAATAGAGGATCGTAATTTTTCCTCCATTGCCTTTCTGCCTGTCGGGCGCTCAGTTTGAGAGCTTTTAGGTGGTCGTTGAACCATCTATTAGAGTCCTTTGGTCGGCGGACGGAGATGCGGCGTAGGGGCGCCGCAGAGTCGCAGCCATCCGCCAGCCAGGTGTTAATGGCCTTGGCTTGAGAGGTAGATGTTAAGCCAGTAAGAGTAGGAGTAGAGTCGCGGAGCATGGAGGTCAAGGAGGGGTAATCCAATCTATTCCAGTTCCGTGCCCAGGTGTTTTTGGCATACGGAATTTTAGGCATCACGTTGCGGGGAATAGAGAAGGAAATGAGGGCATGGTCGGACCAAGGGCACGGCGAGACAGTGGCCATGGCCACGGGGAGGTTGAGGGACCAGACCTGGTCCAATGTGTGTCCATGGGAGTGAGTGGGGACGGATATGTGCGACACGAAATTAAGGGTTGATAGGCAATGTGTAAACTCTTTTGAGGCTGAGCACTCGTGTGGGTCAGAGGGCCAGTAATTAAAGTCCCCTAGCACCAAGACCGAGGCGTAGTTGACCGCCAAGTTGGCCAATAGGTCTTGAAAGGCCGGCAAAAATGCAGGCGAGGGCTGGGGAGGCCGGTACATTAATAGGCAGGTAATAGGGGGGGAAAATGAAAGAGAGCGGGCCACCAGGAAGTCAGCAGGGGGAATGGGAGGTGAGGGAAGTGGTTGGAAGTTCAGCTCCGACCGAGCGATCAGGGCAACCCCACCGCCTGCCTTGCCCGCCGGCCGGTCGGCTCGAAGGGCCACATAGGAGGAGGGTAGGGTGGCCAGGAGAACGGGGAGGGAGGTGTCACAGTACCAAGTTTCGGTCAGGAGCAGTAGGTCCGGTTTCTCAGAATCGAGTAAGACGAACAACTCATGGTGGTGCTTGACCGCTGACCTGGTATTGAGTAAAAAGACAGACAGTGCCGGCGAACAGGGGGGGAGGTCAGGAGGAAGGGGGCAGGGTAACGGGGGAGCGTGTAACGGGGGATGAGGAGCTATGGGGAAAGTGGGGGCAAGGCCTAAAGAGGAAATCAATCTGCGGGTGGAATCTGGAAGTAACCATTTACCTTGAAGGGCAATAAGATCCTTAGAAGAGTAGGATGTAGATTTGGCATGGAGTCGTGCCCCTAGCCCCGTCCGGCTGCGGACGGGCGCAGACGGGCTTGCCTTAGGCGCGCCTTCGGCGCGCAAACGGCGCGCCCGCTGCGCTCGTCCGCTGCGCTTCCTACCAAGACACATACTTTATGCCGGTGGATGAGGAGGTTGGAGGGGGCGTGGCCAGCCGAGGGGGCGTGTCTCGCCTCGCCCTCGGGAATGGCGACTGAAGGGAAGAGGTCGTTGCAGCGAGAAGCGCTGTTCTAAGATGCCAAGATGCAGGTGAGAGTGGATGGCAGTTTAAAAGCACAGTGAATATCACACAAAATATATAAGATATATATATATGTGTGATTTTGATTTTCTCAGGAACTACTGAACGGATTTACACCATTTAAGCAAAAGGCACGACTCTGAACCAAGGTATACCTTTCTGCCAAATTTGGTGTAATTCCGTTCAGCAGTTTGGGCTGTAGCTGCGGCTAAAGGTCCTATGGGAAATTGCATAGGGAAAACACGTTTTGGGGCCCCCCTTTTTTCTCAGCCCCCGCTACACGAATGATCCCGAGACTTTCAGGATAGGAGCAGACCGGAGCTGGCCAAAAGTTTTGAAAATTTCGCGAAGATTCTTCAACGGGCGCCAAAGTTATTCCAAATAGAATGTTGCGGATTTTCTTTGGAAAATAGGTCCTAACTATAACTACCTAGTGGCGACCGCCAGTAGGTAATATATATATATATATATCAAAGGTAACTGCTTTTCACCAAAGTTGATTATCCTTTGCTCGGCAAGCAGACTCAGACCCAGTTTTCTGTGCTTACAATAGCAGTTTAATGTCGGCCATTACGCGTTTCAGTCCGGGAAGGACCTTGATCACATGACAACGCCGTCAATGTTCACAGACCATTTAAAACGCTAACATTTTGCACGTGATTGCTAATACTTAATAGATATAGAAAACAAGTTAAACATGCCGTCATGGATTTTCAGTATCGCTCATTGTTGAGATTTTAAATAACAGAAGTATGAATAATAATAATCACAATATCAAGTGCCAATTCACAACAAATACAAATTATCAAAATTAGATGTGAGAGGTTAAAAAATGTTAATAAATACATAAATAACCTTAAATATGATAAGACACAAAGATTATTTTAAAAAGTCATAATAAATCATCTAAAAGCGTTTTTAGAATATTATAAAAACATTAATAAATATTATGATCTAAAAGAACTTAGTTTTGTTCTATTAACTCATATATATTCATACAATGTAAACAATATTTGGGTAAATCCAAAACCCTTTGTTTGGAGCGAGATTCTACTGGCATGAGTGCAAGGATCAAAGGTTCCCAATTGGGAATCTAAAAACCCTTAATGAAAAAAAGTGCTGTGTGCTAATTATATTTAAAAAAACCTTAAGTGTTAAAGAATTATTATAGTGCAAAAAGTGTGATGTGTTAAAAAACCATAATGTTAACTGGTTTTGAGTGACGTAGCAGCTTCCATTTACGCCTGGAAATGTGTCCCACTTTTTATTGGGTTTTTGGTCTCAAGTTTATTTATATTTCAAACCACTGGTAACTTGATTGGGACGACGTAAATGTAATAAGAACATTTTCCATCAAAAGTAAATATATAATGCAGTTTGTGCCAATAGGTAAAAAGGACGCGCAGAGTTCTGGGAAGTGAATGGGTCATTATTATAAGCAGGTGTATAGGTCTTCCGTATTGTTAAGACCTCCCGGAGATTTACTGTCCATATTGAGAATATAGCGAGTTTCCAGTCTTCTCAGCCAATATTCCCTATTTCCCCCTCGTTTAGTCTTAGGTATGGCATCTATCACAAAGTATGTTAGGTCTTTTAAATCCTTATTGTGGACTTCTGAAAAATGCCTAGCTACAGGGTAAGTGGGATCATTATTGTTGATTGCCCTAATGTGTTGCAGGATTCTTTTGTTCACCGGTAGTTTGGTACTGCCTATGTACTTTAATGGGCATGTACATTCCAGAACATATATCGCAAATTCTGTTTTACAGTGCAAAGGTTTGTTGATTTTGATCTCCTGCTTGCTGAATGCATTGCAGTAACTTTTTTGGTTAATGCTATATTGGCATGCTTTGCACATTTTGCATTTTGTAAATCCGTTCGGGGTAGCTAACCAATTTATACGATTAGAGGATTCTGGGCTGCTGGAGACTAAACTGTTGTACATTGAAGATGCCCGTTTGTAGGTAATACTAGGTTTTGTAGGGAGGTCATCACCTATAATGGGATCATTTTTAACAAGAGCCCAATTTTGATAGACAATTTTTTTGATAGTTTTTTCTTGGGCGCTATAGGTGGTAATTAGTCTTAACTCATCAGAACTAGATTTATCTATTTGTTTCTTTTTTCCTGATTTCTTGGGCATTAGTAGTTCTGTTCTGACCAGATCTTGGGTTTTATTGATTGTCTCTTGTATTGTTATAAGGGGATATCCCCTTGCCAAAAATCTGTTTTTGCTTAGTTGTTGTGCTTGTATCAGATCATTTTGATTGCTACAGATTCTTTTTAGGCGGAGCATTTCCCCATAGGGGATGCTATGTACAAGGTGCCGTGGATGGAAACTTGAATAGTGTAGTACCGCATTTCCAGCAGTTTCCTTTCTGTAGAGCCTAGTTTCTAATTTACAGTTGTTAATATAGACTTCTACATCAAGGAAATTAATTTTTTGGTTGCTTATGGTAGCGGTAAAATTTAAATTGACATCATTTTGATTGATCATGGTGACAAAGTTCATAGCTGACACTTTTGATCCATCCCATATAATGAATAAATCGTCAATGTATCTATAATAAATTTTCACATGCTTATCAAATTCCCTTAGGTGTGTGCCTTTGAGGACCAGCTCCTCCCACCAGCCCATAAATAAACAGGCGTAGCTGGGGGTGAAACTGGCTCCCATGGCTACGCCCCGCATTTGCTGATAAAACATTTTGTCAAATAGGAAAATATTGTTAGTCAAACAAAAATTAATCATATTTAACAGCGTAGCATTGTGTTGGGGGCATGTTGCCTTGTTCTGGTTAAGAAAAAATTCCACTGCACGAAGGCCATCTTTATGATTAATGCAAGTGTATAGGGAGGATACATCTAACGTAAGAAGTTGAAATCGTTGGTTCCATTCAAAGTCATTCATTTTAGCTAAAAAGTCACTGGTGTCCCTAATATATGATGACAAATTTTGTACCCATTCTTGAAGAAAAAAGTCTATATACTTGGAAGCGTTCTCCAGTAGATTAGATCTTGCAGATATGATCGGCCTGCCAGGTGGCTTGGAAGCATTTTTATGGATTTTAGGGATAAAATAAATGTTAGGGATAATTGGATGATCATTTCTGATAAACTGGTATTCATCCATAGTTAACAGTCCCGCGCCTTTCCATGCCACCAACTTAGTATAAAAATGATTGGCAGTTTCCCTTAAGGCTACTGAATTGCTGAGTCGATAGCAGGATATGTCGTTGAGTTGTGACAGGGCTTCGAACATGTAATCCTTTCCTGCCCATAGAACCACATTGCCCCCTTTGTTAGAGTTTATCACTATAATGTTGTTGTCTGTTTGTAATTTATTGATGAGTTGATAGTATTGTCTATTTTTATTGGATATTGTTTTCCTCTGGTTCGAGATTTTGTAATTTAACAGTTTAATTTGACTTGTTACATTTTCATTAAAAATGTCAATACCGTCTCTCACCAATATAGGAGTAAACTTAGATTTCTTTTTGAAGGGGGTATTCTTGCTTTGAATAGCTTGTGTGGTCACAATGTTGGTTGTTAGGGTAGGAGAAAGTACTTCTTCCATACATTCATTTTCCTGGCGTAGATCAGTTAAAACTTGTAGCAATGTTTGGTCAGTAGAGAACATGGACTGTGTATGTTCCAGTGTTTCTGAGGAGTTTACAGGTGTAATGACAGCATCTGATTTAGTTTTTTTCATTGCATGATACTTTATGAGTTTCAGTTTCCTCACAAATTTGTAAATATCCATACGAGTATTTGGATAGTAAAAATTAGATTCATTGCAGAAGGATAGACCCAAAGCTAGTATTTGTACTTCCGCTTTACTTAGGACGGCTTCAGATAGATTGACCACCGTTTTTTCCCTTCTTCAAAAGTACTTATCGGCGATTCCACCAACCCCTGCCGCGTTTCTTGTTGTTTGTGTGCGGTACTCTTTCGTTTTCCTGCCTTTCGCCTCTGCCTCCGCCTGAAGTTTCTCCTCTGCCTGCTTGTGGTTTCTGAGGTCGTGGCCATATATATATATATTATCTACTGGCGGTCGCCAGTAGATAGTTATAGTTAGGACCTATTTTCCATAGGAAATCTGCAACATTCTATTTGGAATAACTTTGGCGCCGATTGACGAATCTTCGCTAATTTTTACAAACTTTTGGCCAGCTCCGCTCCGCTCCTACCCTGAAAGTTTTGTGGTGATTCGTCAAGCGGGGGCCGAGAAAAAAGGGGGGTCTCAAAACACGTTTTCCCCATGCAATTTCCCATAGGATCTGTTGTCGCAGCTACAGCCCGAACTGCTGAACGGAATTATACCAAATTTGGCAAAGAGGTAGTCCTCAGTTCAGACTCGTGCCTTTGGTGTAAATCCGTTCAGTAGTTCTTGAGAAAATTAGAGTTAAAAGTACATAAATATCTATGGCCGGGGAGGTTCCGCGGACCCTACCCACACCGTAAGCGCACCCTCCCCGAACCAAGTGCGTACCCTCCCGATCGCGCGCTGAATGCTAATTGGCTGCCAACACTCTGAATCAGGAAGTGTTGGCAGCCATCTTGTGCCTCGGTAGAACCGAGGCACAAGAAAGCACACAAAAAAAGGCGCAAAACGCGAGAAGGGGGCAGGGTAGAAACACCCTGACCCCCTAGTCCTGCTCAGGGGGTCCCACAAGGACCCCCAAGGCCAAAAAAAAAACGACTAATGAAAATGAAAAAGGCTAGTGAAAAAAAAAAACAAGCGTGGCCTCCCATGCTTTGTTTTGATTTAGCCCCCGGGGGGGCCAAGTCCTGGGGGCAGTTTCTTTATTATAATGGGGGGCCCAGAGGGGCCCCCCAGCCCCAGGGACCGCCACCCCCGGGTCTTTAATTTATTGTATGCGGGGGGATCATGGCCCCCCCGCAGCCCCGGGGACCGCCACCCCCCAGGGCTTGTATTTTAAATAAAAAACCTGTGTGGGGGGCTCGAGCACCCCCACATACCCTGGGGACCGCCACCTCCCCGAGGCACTAATTATGTAAAATTGGGGGTCCGTTTCGGACCCCCAAGCACCGGGGACCACCACCCTCCGGGGCTTTAAATTCAGTGGGAGGGGGGGCCGCGCGGCCCCCTCCTCGAGCCAAAGATGGCCCTGGGGACCGCCACCCCCCAGGGCCGGCTCCTGCAGTGTCCCGGGGTGCCCACCCCCGGGACACTGCTGTTTGCTATGGCAGGGTGGGAGCCTCGCGGCTCCCATCCTGCCATAGCAAACTGCTTTGGTATTTGGAAGAGAGAGCAGGAAACCTGCTCTCTCTTCCAAATACCAAAGAAGATTGCTTCCCATGTGGAAAAGCAATGCCGGCTCCCGCAGGACTCGGCGAGCCGGCAGGGCCGTGGTGGGATTGGGGACCCCCATGGCCCCCAACGGAGGCCAGGCCCCGGGGGATGGGGTCCCCGGGGCCAGTAGTGGCCCTGGAGGGGGGCCACGTGGCCCCCCTCCCAAAAATAAAATAAAATACATTTTAATAAACGGCCCCGGGGGATGGGGTCCCCAGGGCCATAGGTGGCCACAGGAGGGGGGCTACGTAGCCCCCCTCCATAAAAAAAACATATTTTTTTAGAAAAGGGCCATGCCCCGGGGGATGGGGTCCACGGGGCAAATTATGGCCTCGGGAGGGGGGCCACACGGCCCCCTTCACGATTTTTTTTTTCTTTTAATAAAAAAAAACAAATTGGGGGCAGGCCCTGGGGGATGGGGTCCCCAGGGTCAAAAAAATAAGAAAAAGAAAGGGGCTACACAGCCCCCCTTCGTAAAAAGAAATATTTTTTTAAAAACGGGATCGCGGAGGAGGCCACGCCCCCTCCTTTCATCACTCTGCAAACGCGCCCCCTGGCGCGTTTGCAGAGGGGGAACGAATTCCCCTTCAATACTGGGGGCCCCTGGGGGCCAACTAGCCCACCAGGAACCTCCAGTATGTGCCAGGGGGCTGCGTTGCAGAGAGGTGTAATGAGGCCACCCCCCTTTTTACACCTCTCTGCAACGCAGCTCCCTGGCGCTAACTGGAGGTACCTGGTGGGCTAGTTGGCCGCCAGGGGACCTCAGGATTCAAGGGGACTTAATCTCCCAACTTAAAACGCACAACGGGGTGTGTTTGCACAGTGGTGAAGGTAGGGGGCGGGGTCTGAGGTGATACTGTGCAAACGCGCCCTGTGGAGCGTTTTAAGTTGGGCAATTCATTCCTCTTCAATCCAGAGGTCCCCTAGGGGACAACTAGCCCATCAGGTACCTTCACTAAGCGCCACGGAGCTGCGTTGCAGAGTGTTGTAAAAAGGGGTGTGGCCTCTGAACACCTCTCTGCAACGCAGCTCCCTGGCGCATAATGGAGGTACCTGGTGGGCTAGTTGGCCGCCAGGGGACCTCAGGATTCAAGAGGACTTAATCCCCCAACTTAAATCACCCCACGGGGTGCGTTTGCACAGTGGTGAAGGTAGGGGGCGGGGCCTGAGGTGAGATCTGTGCAAACACGCACTGTGGCGCGTTTTAAGTTGGGGAATTAATTCCTCTTCAATCCTGAGGGTCCCTGGGGACCAACTAGCCCACCAGGTACCTCCAGTAAGTGCCACGGAGCTGTGTTGCAGAGTGTTGTAGAAAGGGGCGTGGCCTCTGAATACCTCTCTCTAATGCAGCTCCCTGGCGCATACTGGAGGTACCTTGTGGGGTAGTTGGTCCCCAGGGGACCACAGGATTGAAGAGGAATTAATTCCCCAACTTAAAACGCACCACAGGGCGTGTTTGCACAGGTCATCTCAGGCCCCTCCCCCTTACTTCACCATTGTACAAATATGCCTCTAAAATCAGCCGAACTACGAATTCCGATTTACTCACCTGTAATCAGGAGAGAACCCAGTGCTGCATCTTTTAGCTCAGCACTGACCCTGAAAAGTAATTCTAAGCGTACTTACCAGTAACTTGTATTTCCTTCCATAGGAATCCATTGTGTGGTTTTCACCAGGAAATTTTCTTAGTGTCCATTTTTGAAACGTACAAATATTCCTCTAAAATCAGCTGATCTACGAATTCCGATTTACTCACCTGTAATCAGGAGAGAACCCAGTGCTGCATCTTTTAGCCCAGCACAGACCCTGAAAAGTAATTCTAAGTGTACTTACCAGTAACTTGTATTTCTTTCCATAGGAATCCATTATGTGGTTTTCACCAGAAAATGTTCTAAGTGTCTATTTTCACAAACTAAAAATATTCCTAAAAAATCGTCTGTATGACTTAAACACATTCTTTCAACTGTTTACAGGAGGTTGGCCAGTGCTGGATCCAGGATCCACCACTGAGTAAGAAAAAGTAACGATAACACTACTTACCTGCTAAGTGAATTTTCTGCCATAGGATAACATTGATGATTCTATGGGAAAAAGTTTCTTAGTGTCAAGTTTTAAAATACAATAATATTCCTTAAACATTACTACTGTAACCAAAGCGCTTTTACTCAACGGTTTACAGGAGATGTCCATCAGTCCTGTGGTTAGAAAAGTAATCCATAAAGTAACTAATTGCATTTAACTAGAAATTCACATTGAGCTCAATGTTGCTTTGTGTTTGAAATTGTGTTGCCCATTGCAACAACTGTAACTACTGTACTTAAAAGTCTGTTGCCTATTTGCCAAGTATTTAAACTAAAGTAATTCATTCTGAGAAAGTATATTTTGTATTGTAATGTATAATGTAATTATAATGTAATTAAAACAATATCTAAAAATAGTTTAAAAAATGTAGTAAATCAGTATCAAAAAAATCAGTAGAACAATTAATACATTAAAAATTGTCATTTACAAAACCTTTGAAATTCACTGAAAAAAACATAGGTTTCATGCCTGATATAGTTATGAATTAGCATTTAAACAACCTTTGAAATTCACTGAAAAAACCAAAGGTTTCAGGGGCATTATAGTTAGGAATTGGCATTTAAAAAACCTTACAAATTCACTGTAAAAACCATAGGTTTCAGGGGCATTATAGTTAGCTGGACATTTCTCTCGTACAAAACCCTAGAAATTCCCCTGTTATAGTTAGTTCAGCTAACTATAACTCGCGCCCCCGCAATGCACTGCTGATGACGTCGCATATTACATCACTCATGACATGGTCAGTGACATCACTGATGACATCTCAAATGACATCACTGATGACATCATTGATGACGTCATCCATGTGATAAATTAGTGCATCTTCTCACACCCTTTGATATACTCAATCACAATTTCAGACATCCATTCTCAAAACCATAGATACTCCAATACTAATAACTACGTACCCACTCATTGACTCTTAGATCTACACACACATCCACTCACTCACCTGTACAGTCACCCATACTTACAGTCACTCAGTACAGGACTATCATATGCATTTATACACCTACATAGACACTCACACACCACCAATCATCCATAGTGGTACTCTCACACCTAGTCAGTCATGCAATTAATTAATCACAGTCCAATTTACTCACCGATACAGTTAAACACACTCAAGTTCACTTACTCATAAAATACTAACAAATTCTGACACTCTTATACAATTATTAATACAAGCACACACTCATCCATACAGGCACTCCCTCAATCACACACTCTCACATATAGATAGTATATACTCTTACACACATATACACTGCGTTTCACATATGTAGTTACCGACACGTGTACAACTGAGATATACATTCAATCACTAACACACTCATACATACACTCACCCAACCATACAGTTCATCACAGTTGCACTCTTAAAACCATGCACCATAGAAACACCCACTCACACATCTATGCACAGAGTCACACACACCCTACCCACACAAACACTCAGGCACCCATACAGATACTGAGACAACCAATCAATAACCCATATATACACATTCATATAGGTATTCACAAAACCATGCAGCCACGTATACACCAACACACAGACACATACAGACATTCACACAGTTTAGTCACTAGTTTGCAGTAAGATACATTTAATGACTCACTTATAGAGTCAGTTACGCACCTAGAAAATCATCCATTCGCACACTTGTACACCCACTCATTCTTTAACAGGCCTTTCAATATATGTATCAAACATATATATTTTTTTTTTGTTGTCCTCATTTGCCAAACCCTTATGTGTGAAAAAAGAAATCCGCCAACCACCATTTTGTGCTATCTTGTCCTGCCCACCAAACCTTTTAGTGTGCTTTGGACAATTGCACTAAAAACAAAAAGCAAATTGGCGGGAGAAGGAGAGAACAACACACGGGAAAGGATGACCTTCGAAGACTCCATCTAGGCATATTTCAGCCTGTTTGGACCAGAATATCGAGAAACATATTAAAACTTTACAGAAACACAGACTCACTGGATGACGTCATCAGTGATGTCATCAGTGATGTCATTTGAGATGTCATCAGTGATGTCATCAGTGATATCACTGACCATGTCATGAGTGATGTAATATGTGACGTCATCAGCAGTGCATTGCGGGGGCGCGAGTTATAGTTAGCTGAACTAACTATAACGGGGGAATTTCTAGGGTTTTGTATGAGGGAAATGTCCAGCTAACTATAACGCCCCTGAAACCTATGTTTTTTTTAGTGAATATATATATATAATTTCTAATTTCTAATTTAAAATACTTGTAAAGCGCAGCATACACCTTGCGGTTTCTTGGCGCTGGGGAGATCGGCAACTGAGGTGAAAACAAGAAGACCAGGGAGAGAAGAAAGGGATATTTGAAGGGGATTAAATGGGGAAGGCTTGGCTAAAAAGGAACGTTTTCAGATCTCTGCGAAAGGGGAGATACTGGGTGGCAGACCGGAGGTGGTCAGGAAGTGAGTTCCAGAAGGTTGGAGCTAGGGTGGAGAATTTAGCCCCGCCCCACTTTTTGCGAGTGAAGCGAGGGATCTGGAGGAGGGACCTGGAGGAAGATCGAAGTTCTCTTGTGGGTAAATAGGACTTGATTAGTGAGGAGATGAAAGCAGGGGCGGAGCCCTGGCGGGCCTGGAAGACCATGCACCCGATCTTGAATAGGGCCCGTTCCTTAATGGGGAGCCAGTGAAGCTCTCTAAGAAGGGGGGTGGAGTGGTGATAACGAGGGAGGCCGTACACAAGCCGGGCTGCTTGATTCTGGACGGTCTGGAGTCTACGCAAACTGAAAGCGGGGATACCGTGATAAAGAGCGTTTGCGTAGTCCAATTTTGATATCACGAGTGCGGCCATAATGATCTTAAGTGCCTGGGGGGAAAAGAAGCGGGAGACAGTGCGGATAGTGCGAAGAGAAAAGAAACAGGAGGACACCACAGAACTGATTTGTGAGTGGAGAGTGAGTTGGCTGTTTATTTTGACACCAAGTGTTTTGACCGTGGTGGAGGGGGTCGGTGCAAAGCCAAGAGAAGGGGGCCAGAAGAGAGAGTTCCAGGGACTGGATGGACCACCAGTGAGAACCAGCTCGGTTTTATCCGGGTTCAGCTTAAGGTGGTTGTGGTTCATCCAGTCACTGATGAGTGTCATGGTTGACTGGAAATTGGAGACCGAGAGAGGAGAAGGGGACAGATCAAAGATGAGCTGGAGGTCATCCGCGTAGTTATAGACGGTGACCTCCAGCTGCTGTAGTGCAAAGATGAGAGGAAAGATGTAAAGGTTGAAAAGTAAGGGGGAGAGCGAGGATCCCTGGGGAACACCGCAAGTGACAGGAAGGGGAGTGGCCGTGAAGTCGCCTAACCGGACCGCCTGAGTGCGTTCCCTCAGAAAGGAGGAGAGCCAGATCAGAGCTGATCCCCCGATACCGGCCGCCTTGACACGGGTGAGTAGGATGGTGTGGTCCACCGTGTCAAAGGCGGCGGAAAGATCAAGGAGGACCAGTGCCTGGTGTTTATTTTCGTCCATACCCTTTCTGAGTTTGTCCAAGACTGAGACCACGACTGACTCGGTCGAATGCCTGGGACGGAACCCGGCTTGGCGGGAAGCCAGTCCCCCATTTGCCTCCACATGGGCGCTGAGCACCGCGGTAACATGGCGTTCCATCACCTTGCCCAGGAAGGGTAGCAGGGAGATGGGGCGATAGTTAGCCGAGGTAGAAGAGTCAGCGCCAGCTTTCTTCAGGATGGGCACTATGGTAGCTGCTTTAAGCGAATAGGGCACTACGCCCTGTGCCAGGGAGCTGTTGAGGAAGGCAATGGGGGGGTCAGGGCAGCTGGAGTATATTTGCTGCAGGACTCGTGCTGGGCAGACGTCCACGGGAGATCCCGACTTCACTTTAGGGAGTATCTCCAGAAAAGAGTCCTGCGTGAGGGGGGGATAGAGGTAAGAAGGTGGGGGAGGGGAGGGGGGGCGGGATCGACGAAGGCAGAGGAGGGTGGAGGGATATTAAGCTTGATGGTTGCTATTTTATCTAAGAAATAGGTATTAAGCTGGTCGCAGAGAAGTTGGGAGGGAGGAATAATGGGCGAGGTTCGGTCTGAGAATGCCAGGTCATTCACTATCCCGAAGATTACCCTGGGTTTGTTTTCGGCAGAAGTAATTTTGGACGAAAAGTAGGCGGACTTAGCAGCCAGGATTGCTGTTTTGTATTTGTCCAGAGCTGATGAGAAGTGGGTTTTTAATAGAGGATCGTAATTTTTCCTCCATTGCCTTTCTGCCTGTCGGGCGCTCAGTTTGAGAGCTTTTAGGTGGTCGTTGAACCATCTATTAGAGTCCTTTGGTCGGCGGACGGAGATGCGGCGTAGGGGCGCCGCAGAGTCGCAGCCATCCGCCAGCCAGGTGTTAATGGCCTTGGCTTGAGAGGTAGATGTTAAGCCAGTAAGAGTAGGAGTAGAGTCGCGGAGCATGGAGGTCAAGGAGGGGTAATCCAATCTATTCCAGTTCCGTGCCCAGGTGTTTTTGGCATACGGAATTTTAGGCATCACGTTGCGGGGAATAGAGAAGGAAATGAGGGCATGGTCGGACCAAGGGCACGGCGAGACAGTGGCCATGGCCACGGGGAGGTTGAGGGACCAGACCTGGTCCAATGTGTGTCCATGGGAGTGAGTGGGGACGGATATGTGCGACACGAAATTAAGGGTTGATAGGCAATGTGTAAACTCTTTTGAGGCTGAGCACTCGTGTGGGTCAGAGGGCCAGTAATTAAAGTCCCCTAGCACCAAGACCGAGGCGTAGTTGACCGCCAAGTTGGCCAATAGGTCTTGAAAGGCCGGCAAAAATGCAGGCGAGGGCTGGGGAGGCCGGTACATTAATAGGCAGGTAATAGGGGGGGAAAATGAAAGAGAGCGGGCCACCAGGAAGTCAGCAGGGGGAATGGGAGGTGAGGGAAGTGGTTGGAAGTTCAGCTCCGACCGAGCGATCAGGGCAACCCCACCGCCTGCCTTGCCCGCCGGCCGGTCGGCTCGAAGGGCCACATAGGAGGAGGGTAGGGTGGCCAGGAGAACGGGGAGGGAGGTGTCACAGTACCAAGTTTCGGTCAGGAGCAG
This sequence comes from Triturus cristatus, assembly GCF_964204655.1. Classification (NCBI taxonomy): domain Eukaryota; kingdom Metazoa; phylum Chordata; class Amphibia; order Caudata; family Salamandridae; genus Triturus; species Triturus cristatus. The sequence continues at coordinate 602,320,556 of NC_140594.1, forward strand.
TAGGTCCGGTTTCTCAGAATCGAGTAAGACGAACAACTCATGGTGGTGCTTGACCGCTGACCTGGTATTGAGTAAAAAGACAGACAGTGCCGGCGAACAGGGGGGGAGGTCAGGAGGAAGGGGGCAGGGTAACGGGGGAGCGTGTAACGGGGGATGAGGAGCTATGGGGAAAGTGGGGGCAAGGCCTAAAGAGGAAATCAATCTGCGGGTGGAATCTGGAAGTAACCATTTACCTTGAAGGGCAATAAGATCCTTAGAAGAGTAGGATGTAGATTTGGCATGGAGTCGTGCCCCTAGCCCCGTCCGGCCGCGGACGGGCGCAGACGGGCTTGCCTTAGGCGCGCCTTCGGCGCGCAAACGGCGCGCCCGCTGCGCTCGTCCGCTGCGCTTCCTACCAAGACACATACTTTATGCCGGTGGATGAGGAGGTTGGAGGGGGCGTGGCCAGCCGAGGGGGCGTGTCTCGCCTCGCCCTCGGGAATGGCGACTGAAGGGAAGAGGTCGTTGCAGCGAGAAGCGCTGTTCTAAGATGCCAAGATGCAGGTGAGAGTGGATGGCAGTTTAAAAGCACAGTGAATATCACACAAAATATATAAGATATATATATATGTGTGATTTTGATTTTCTCAGGAACTACTGAACGGATTTACACCATTTAAGCAAAAGGCACGACTCTGAACCAAGGTATACCTTTCTGCCAAATTTGGTGTAATTCCGTTCAGCAGTTTGGGCTGTAGCTGCGGCTAAAGGTCCTATGGGAAATTGCATAGGGAAAACACGTTTTGGGGCCCCCCTTTTTTCTCAGCCCCCGCTACACGAATGATCCCGAGACTTTCAGGATAGGAGCAGACCGGAGCTGGCCAAAAGTTTTGAAAATTTCGCGAAGATTCTTCAACGGGCGCCAAAGTTATTCCAAATAGAATGTTGCGGATTTTCTTTGGAAAATAGGTCCTAACTATAACTACCTAGTGGCGACCGCCAGTAGGTAATATATATATATATATATCAAAGGTAACTGCTTTTCACCAAAGTTGATTATCCTTTGCTCGGCAAGCAGACTCAGACCCAGTTTTCTGTGCTTACAATAGCAGTTTAATGTCGGCCATTACGCGTTTCAGTCCGGGAAGGACCTTGATCACATGACAACGCCGTCAATGTTCACAGACCATTTAAAACGCTAACATTTTGCACGTGATTGCTAATACTTAATAGATATAGAAAACAAGTTAAACATGCCGTCATGGATTTTCAGTATCGCTCATTGTTGAGATTTTAAATAACAGAAGTATGAATAATAATAATCACAATATCAAGTGCCAATTCACAACAAATACAAATTATCAAAATTAGATGTGAGAGGTTAAAAAATGTTAATAAATACATAAATAACCTTAAATATGATAAGACACAAAGATTATTTTAAAAAGTCATAATAAATCATCTAAAAGCGTTTTTAGAATATTATAAAAACATTAATAAATATTATGATCTAAAAGAACTTAGTTTTGTTCTATTAACTCATATATATTCATACAATGTAAACAATATTTGGGTAAATCCAAAACCCTTTGTTTGGAGCGAGATTCTACTGGCATGAGTGCAAGGATCAAAGGTTCCCAATTGGGAATCTAAAAACCCTTAATGAAAAAAAGTGCTGTGTGCTAATTATATTTAAAAAAACCTTAAGTGTTAAAGAATTATTATAGTGCAAAAAGTGTGATGTGTTAAAAAACCATAATGTTAACTGGTTTTGAGTGACGTAGCAGCTTCCATTTACGCCTGGAAATGTGTCCCACTTTTTATTGGGTTTTTGGTCTCAAGTTTATTTATATTTCAAACCACTGGTAACTTGATTGGGACGACGTAAATGTAATAAGAACATTTTCCATCAAAAGTAAATATATAATGCAGTTTGTGCCAATAGGTAAAAAGGACGCGCAGAGTTCTGGGAAGTGAATGGGTCATTATTATAAGCAGGTGTATAGGTCTTCCGTATTGTTAAGACCTCCCGGAGATTTACTGTCCATATTGAGAATATAGCGAGTTTCCAGTCTTCTCAGCCAATATTCCCTATTTCCCCCTCGTTTAGTCTTAGGTATGGCATCTATCACAAAGTATGTTAGGTCTTTTAAATCCTTATTGTGGACTTCTGAAAAATGCCTAGCTACAGGGTAAGTGGGATCATTATTGTTGATTGCCCTAATGTGTTGCAGGATTCTTTTGTTCACCGGTAGTTTGGTACTGCCTATGTACTTTAATGGGCATGTACATTCCAGAACATATATCGCAAATTCTGTTTTACAGTGCAAAGGTTTGTTGATTTTGATCTCCTGCTTGCTGAATGCATTGCAGTAACTTTTTTGGTTAATGCTATATTGGCATGCTTTGCACATTTTGCATTTTGTAAATCCGTTCGGGGTAGCTAACCAATTTATACGATTAGAGGATTCTGGGCTGCTGGAGACTAAACTGTTGTACATTGAAGATGCCCGTTTGTAGGTAATACTAGGTTTTGTAGGGAGGTCATCACCTATAATGGGATCATTTTTAACAAGAGCCCAATTTTGATAGACAATTTTTTTGATAGTTTTTTCTTGGGCGCTATAGGTGGTAATTAGTCTTAACTCATCAGAACTAGATTTATCTATTTGTTTCTTTTTTCCTGATTTCTTGGGCATTAGTAGTTCTGTTCTGACCAGATCTTGGGTTTTATTGATTGTCTCTTGTATTGTTATAAGGGGATATCCCCTTGCCAAAAATCTGTTTTTGCTTAGTTGTTGTGCTTGTATCAGATCATTTTGATTGCTACAGATTCTTTTTAGGCGGAGCATTTCCCCATAGGGGATGCTATGTACAAGGTGCCGTGGATGGAAACTTGAATAGTGTAGTACCGCATTTCCAGCAGTTTCCTTTCTGTAGAGCCTAGTTTCTAATTTACAGTTGTTAATATAGACTTCTACATCAAGGAAATTAATTTTTTGGTTGCTTATGGTAGCGGTAAAATTTAAATTGACATCATTTTGATTGATCATGGTGACAAAGTTCATAGCTGACACTTTTGATCCATCCCATATAATGAATAAATCGTCAATGTATCTATAATAAATTTTCACATGCTTATCAAATTCCCTTAGGTGTGTGCCTTTGAGGACCAGCTCCTCCCACCAGCCCATAAATAAACAGGCGTAGCTGGGGGTGAAACTGGCTCCCATGGCTACGCCCCGCATTTGCTGATAAAACATTTTGTCAAATAGGAAAATATTGTTAGTCAAACAAAAATTTATCATATTTAACAGCGTAGCATTGTGTTGGGGGCATGTTGCCTTGTTCTGGTTAAGAAAAAATTCCACTGCACGAAGGCCATCTTTATGATTAATGCAAGTGTATAGGGAGGATACATCTAACGTAAGAAGTTGAAATCGTTGGTTCCATTCAAAGTCATTCATTTTAGCTAAAAAGTCACTGGTGTCCCTAATATATGATGACAAATTTTGTACCCATTCTTGAAGAAAAAAGTCTATATACTTGGAAGCGTTCTCCAGTAGACTAGATCTTGCAGATATGATCGGCCTGCCAGGTGGCTTGGAAGCATTTTTATGGATTTTAGGGATAAAATAAATGTTAGGGATAATTGGATGATCATTTCTGATAAACTGGTATTCATCCATAGTTAACAGTCCCGCGCCTTTCCATGCCACCAACTTAGTATAAAAATGATTGGCAGTTTCCCTTAAGGCTACTGAATTGCTGAGTCGATAGCAGGATATGTCGTTGAGTTGTGACAGGGCTTCGAACATGTAATCCTTTCTTGCCCATAGAACCACATTGCCCCCTTTGTTAGAGTTTATCACTATAATGTTGTTGTCTGTTTGTAATTTATTGATGAGTTGATAGTATTGTCTATTTTTATTGGATATTGTTTTCCTCTGGTTCGAGATTTTGTAATTTAACAGTTTAATTTGACTTGTTACATTTTCATTAAAAATGTCAATACCGTCTCTCACCAATATAGGAGTAAACTTAGATTTCTTTTTGAAGGGGGTATTCTTGCTTTGAATAGCTTGTGTGGTCACAATGTTGGTTGTTAGGGTAGGAGAAAGTACTTCTTCCATACATTCATTTTCCTGGCGTAGATCAGTTAAAACTTGTAGCAATGTTTGGTCAGTAGAGAACATGGACTGTGTATGTTCCAGTGTTTCTGAGGAGTTTACAGGTGTAATGACAGCATCTGATTTAGTTTTTTTCATTGCATGATACTTTATGAGTTTCAGTTTCCTCACAAATTTGTAAATATCCATACGAGTATTTGGATAGTAAAAATTAGATTCATTGCAGAAGGATAGACCCAAAGCTAGTATTTGTACTTCCGCTTTACTTAGGACGGCTTCAGATAGATTGACCACCGTTTTTTCCCTTCTTCAAAAGTACTTATCGGCGATTCCACCAACCCCTGCCGCGTTTCTTGTTGTTTGTGTGCGGTACTCTTTCGTTTTCCTGCCTTTCGCCTCTGCCTCCGCCTGAAGTTTCTCCTCTGCCTGCTTGTGGTTTCTGAGGTCGTGGCCATATATATATATATTATCTACTGGCGGTCGCCAGTAGATAGTTATAGTTAGGACCTATTTTCCATAGGAAATCTGCAACATTCTATTTGGAATAACTTTGGCGCCGATTGACGAATCTTCGCTAATTTTTACAAACTTTTGGCCAGCTCCGCTCCGCTCCTACCCTGAAAGTTTTGTGGTGATTCGTCAAGCGGGGGCCGAGAAAAAAGGGGGGTCTCAAAACACGTTTTCCCCATGCAATTTCCCATAGGATCTGTTGTCGCAGCTACAGCCCGAACTGCTGAACGGAATTATACCAAATTTGGCAAAGAGGTAGTCCTCAGTTCAGACTCGTGCCTTTGGTGTAAATCCGTTCAGTAGTTCTTGAGAAAATTAGAGTTAAAAGTACATAAATATCTATGGCCGGGGAGGTTCCGCGGACCCTACCCACACCGTAAGCGCACCCTCCCCGAACCAAGTGCGTACCCTCCCGATCGCGCGCTGAATGCTAATTGGCTGCCAACACTCTGAATCAGGAAGTGTTGGCAGCCATCTTGTGCCTCGGTAGAACCGAGGCACAAGAAAGCACACAAAAAAAGGCGCAAAACGCGAGAAGGGGGCAGGGTAGAAACACCCTGACCCCCTAGTCCTGCTCAGGGGGTCCCACAAGGACCCCCAAGGCCAAAAAAAAAACGACTAATGAAAATGAAAAAGGCTAGTGAAAAAAAAAAACAAGCGTGGCCTCCCATGCTTTGTTTTGATTTAGCCCCCGGGGGGGCCAAGTCCCGGGGGCAGTTTCTTTATTATAATGGGGGGCCCAGAGGGGCCCCCCAGCCCCAGGGACCGCCACCCCCGGGTCTTTAATTTATTGTATGCGGGGGGATCATGGCCCCCCGCAGCCCCGGGGACCGCCACCCCCCAGGGCTTGTATTTTAAATAAAAAACCTGTGTGGGGGGCTCGAGCACCCCCACATACCCTGGGGACCGCCACCTCCCCGAGGCACTAATTATGTAAAATTGGGGGTCCGTTTCGGACCCCCAAGCACCGGGGACCACCACCCTCCGGGGCTTTAAATTCAGTGGGAGGGGGGGCCGCGCGGCCCCCTCCTCGAGCCAAAGATGGCCCTGGGGACCGCCACCCCCCAGGGCCGGCTCCTGCAGTGTCCCGGGGTGCCCACCCCCGGGACACTGCTGTTTGCTATGGCAGGGTGGGAGCCTCGCGGCTCCCATCCTGCCATAGCAAACTGCTTTGGTATTTGGAAGAGAGAGCAGGAAACCTGCTCTCTCTTCCAAATACCAAATAAGATTGCTTCCCATGTGGAAAAGCAATGCCGGCTCCCGCAGGACTCGGCGAGCCGGCAGGGCCGTGGTGGGATTGGGGACCCCCATGGCCCCCAACGGAGGCCAGGCCCCGGGGGATGGGGTCCCCGGGGCCAGTAGTGGCCCTGGAGGGGGGCCACGTGGCCCCCCTCCCAAAAATAAAATAAAATACATTTTAATAAACGGCCCCGGGGGATGGGGTCCCCAGGGCCATAGGTGGCCACAGGAGGGGGGCTACGTAGCCCCCCTCCATAAAAAAAACATATTTTTTTAGAAAAGGGCCATGCCCCGGGGGATGGGGTCCACGGGGCAAATTATGGCCTCGGGAGGGGGGCCACACGGCCCCCTTCACGATTTTTTTTTTCTTTTAATAAAAAAAAACAAATTGGGGGCAGGCCCTGGGGGATGGGGTCCCCAGGGTCAAAAAAATAAGAAAAAGAAAGGGGCTACACAGCCCCCCTTCGTAAAAAGAAATATTTTTTTTAAAACGGGATCGCGGAGGAGGCCACGCCCCCTCCTTTCATCACTCTGCAAACGCGCCCCCTGGCGCGTTTGCAGAGGGGGAACGAATTCCCCTTCAATACTGGGGGCCCCTGGGGGCCAACTAGCCCACCAGGAACCTCCAGTATGTGCCAGGGGGCTGCGTTGCAGAGAGGTGTAATGAGGCCACCCCCCTTTTTACACCTCTCTGCAACGCAGCTCCCTGGCGCTAACTGGAGGTACCTGGTGGGCTAGTTGGCCGCCAGGGGACCTCAGGATTCAAGGGGACTTAATCTCCCAACTTAAAACGCACAACGGGGTGTGTTTGCACAGTGGTGAAGGTAGGGGGCGGGGTCTGAGGTGATACTGTGCAAACGCGCCCTGTGGAGCGTTTTAAGTTGGGCAATTCATTCCTCTTCAATCCAGAGGTCCCCTAGGGGACAACTAGCCCATCAGGTACCTTCACTAAGCGCCACGGAGCTGCGTTGCAGAGTGTTGTAAAAAGGGGTGTGGCCTCTGAACACCTCTCTGCAACGCAGCTCCCTGGCGCATAATGGAGGTACCTGGTGGGCTAGTTGGCCGCCAGGGGACCTCAGGATTCAAGAGGACTTAATCCCCCAACTTAAATCACCCCACGGGGTGCGTTTGCACAGTGGTGAAGGTAGGGGGCGGGGCCTGAGGTGAGATCTGTGCAAACACGCACTGTGGCGCGTTTTAAGTTGGGGAATTAATTCCTCTTCAATCCTGAGGGTCCCTGGGGACCAACTAGCCCACCAGGTACCTCCAGTAAGTGCCACGGAGCTGTGTTGCAGAGTGTTGTAGAAAGGGGCGTGGCCTCTGAATACCTCTCTCTAATGCAGCTCCCTGGCGCATACTGGAGGTACCTTGTGGGGTAGTTGGTCCCCAGGGGACCACAGGATTGAAGAGGAATTAATTCCCCAACTTAAAACGCACCACAGGGCGTGTTTGCACAGGTCATCTCAGGCCCCTCCCCCTTACTTCACCATTGTACAAATATGCCTCTAAAATCAGCCGAACTACGAATTCCGATTTACTCACCTGTAATCAGGAGAGAACCCAGTGCTGCATCTTTTAGCTCAGCACTGACCCTGAAAAGTAATTCTAAGCGTACTTACCAGTAACTTGTATTTCCTTCCATAGGAATCCATTGTGTGGTTTTCACCAGGAAATTTTCTTAGTGTCCATTTTTGAAACGTACAAATATTCCTCTAAAATCAGCTGATCTACGAATTCCGATTTACTCACCTGTAATCAGGAGAGAACCCAGTGCTGCATCTTTTAGCCCAGCACAGACCCTGAAAAGTAATTCTAAGTGTACTTACCAGTAACTTGTATTTCTTTCCATAGGAATCCATTATGTGGTTTTCACCAGAAAATTTTCTAAGTGTCTATTTTCACAAACTAAAAATATTCCTAAAAAATCGTCTGTATGACTTAAACACATTCTTTCAACTGTTTACAGGAGGTTGGCCAGTGCTGGATCCAGGATCCACCACTGAGTAAGAAAAAGTAACGATAACACTACTTACCTGCTAAGTGAATTTTCTGCCATAGGATAACATTGATGATTCTATGGGAAAAAGTTTCTTAGTGTCAAGTTTTAAAATACAATAATATTCCTTAAACATTACTACTGTAACCAAAGCGCTTTTACTCAACGGTTTACAGGAGATGTCCATCAGTCCTGTGGTTAGAAAAGTAATCCATAAAGTAACTAATTGCATTTAACTAGAAATTCACATTGAGCTCAATGTTGCTTTGTGTTTGAAATTGTGTTGCCCATTGCAACAACTGTAACTACTGTACTTAAAAGTCTGTTGCCTATTTGCCAAGTATTTAAACTAAAGTAATTCATTCTGAGAAAGTATATTTTGTATTGTAATGTATAATGTAATTATAATGTAATTAAAACAATATCTAAAAATAGTTTAAAAAATGTAGTAAATCAGTATCAAAAAAATCAGTAGAACAATTAATACATTAAAAATTGTCATTTACAAAACCTTTGAAATTCACTGAAAAAAACATAGGTTTCATGCCTGATATAGTTATGAATTAGCATTTAAACAACCTTTGAAATTCACTGAAAAAACCAAAGGTTTCAGGGGCATTATAGTTAGGAATTGGCATTTAAAAAACCTTACAAATTCACTGTAAAAACCATAGGTTTCAGGGGCATTATAATTAGCTGGACATTTCTCTCGTACAAAACCCTAGAAATTCCCCTGTTATAGTTAGTTCAGCTAACTATAACTCGCGCCCCCGCAATGCACTGCTGATGACGTCGCATATTACATCACTCATGACATGGTCAGTGACATCACTGATGACATCTCAAATGACATCACTGATGACATCATTGATGACGTCATCCATGTGATAAATTAGTGCATCTTCTCACACCCTTTGATATACTCAATCACAATTTCAGACATCCATTCTCAAAACCATAGATACTCCAATACTAATAACTACGTACCCACTCATTGACTCTTAGATCTACACACACATCCACTCACTCACCTGTACAGTCACCCATACTTACAGTCACTCAGTACAGGACTATCATATGCATTTATACACCTACATAGACACTCACACACCACCAATCATCCATAGTGGTACTCTCACACCTAGTCAGTCATGCAATTAATTAATCACACTCCCATTTACTCACCTATGCAGTTATACACACACAAGTTCACTAACTCATAAAAATAGTACCACATTCTTACGCTCTTATACAATCACTGATACAAGCACACACTCATCCATACAGCCACTCTCACAATCACACACTCTCACATATACCCACTTATATACTCTTAGACACATATATACTGCCTTTCACACATGTAGTTACTCACACATGTACCACTGAGATATACATTCAATCACTAACACACCCATACATACACTCACCCAACCATACAGTCCATCACAGATGCACTCTTAAAACCATGCACCCGTAGAATCACCCACTTACACATGTATGCACAGAGTCACACACACCCCACCCACACACACACTCAGGCACCCATACAGATACTCAGACAACCAATCAATAACCCATAGAGACACTCATATAGCTATTCACAAAACCATGCAGCCGCATATACACCAACAGACAGACAGATACAGACATTCACACAGTTTAGTCACTAGTCTGCAGTAAGATACGTTTAATGACTCACTTATAGAATCAGTCACGCACCTACTAAATCATCCATTCACACACTTATACACCCACTCATTCTTCCATAGGTTTGTCCCTATATATATATTAAACATATTTAAAATGTACAGAAACACAAACTCACTGGATGACGTTATCAGTGATGTCATCAGTGATGTCATTTCAGATGTCATCAGTGATGTCATCAGTGATGTCACTGACCATGTCATGTATGATGTAATAGGTGATGTCATCAGCAGTGCATTGCGGGGGCGCGAGTTATAGTTAGCTGAACTAACTATAACAGGGGGATTTGTAGGGTTTTGCACAAGGGAAATTTCCAGCTAACTATAATGCCCCTGAAACCTATGGTTTTTTCAGTGAATATATATATATATATATATATACACATAAACATATACATATACATATACATATATTCACGGATATAGTGAATGTATATATTCACTTCACTGAAAAAAACAAAGATTACAGGGACATTATAGTTAGGCTCACATTTCACTCGTGCAAAACCAGTGAAATTTAGTAGTTATAGTTACCTAAGCTAACTATAACTTACGCCACTGCAAGACACTGCTCATGACCTCACAAATTACATCACTTATGACATGGTCATTGACATCGCTGATGACATCTCAAATGACATCACTGATGACATCATCCCGTGCTTGTGAGGGTTTCCTAAATGTTTCAAAGTGTTAAAGATATATAGTAAGATACTAAAAATGTTAAATTAGTAAACTTTTTGTACTACTAATGAGTGATACTATTTTTAACACATATTATGTGAGTGGCTTTATGACTGTGTGTATCCATGTGTGAGTAGGCGTCTGATTGGCTCTATGGGTGTGTGAGTGGTTGTATGGTTGAGTGAGTGGCTTTATTGGTGTGTGAGTGGGTGTGTGAGTGGCTGTATGGGTGAGTGAGAGACTGTGTATGTGGCTCTGTGGGTGAGTGATTCGGTGAGTCAGTGCTGTATGGGTGAGTGAGTGAGCATGTGAGAGGCTTTATAGGTGAGTGATGGGGGTGTGAGTAGCTGTATGGGTGAGTGGGTGCATAAGTGTAGCATGGGTGAGTGAGTGATTGGGTGTGTGAGTGACTGTATGGGTGAGTAACTACATGTGAGAGTGTTTGTATGGTTGAGTGTGTGTTTGTGTTAGTGACAGTATAGGTGAGTGAGTACATGTGCTAGTATATGTATGAGTAAGTGAGTGGGTGTGTGAGTAACTGTATGGGTGAGTGAGTGGCTGTGTGAGTGACTGTATGGTTGAGCAAGTAGTAGTTGTATGGGTGACTGACTCAGTGTGTGAGTGGCTGTATGGGTGAGTGAATGGCTACATGAGTGGGTGTATGGGTGAGTTAGCAGTTTAGTGAGGGGCTGTATGAGTGTGTGAATGTGTGAGTTGTTCTATGGATCAGTGAGTGGGTATTTGAATGCTTGTATGGGTCTGTGAATGGGTATGTGAGAGGTTGAGTGGGAGTGGGTGTATGAGATGTTCTATGGGATAATGTAGCTGACCACATCATGAGTGAGTTAATAGGTGAGGTCATAAGCAGTGATTCATGGGCGAAAGTTACAGTTAGATTGGGGTACTATAACTGCTGAATTTCACTGGCTTTGTACAAGTGAAATCTGAGCCTAACTATAACATCCCTGTAGCCTTTGTTTTTTTTCAGTGAATTTTTAAGGTATTTTAATGCTATTATCTAATTATAGCATCCCTGTAACCTTTGGGTTTTTTCAGTGAATTTCTATAGTTTTTTAAAATACATTCCCTAATTATAATGTCCCTGTACCCTTTGATTTTTTCAAGGAATTTCATTTTTGTAAAACATTTATTTCCTAACAGTAACCTGTAAACTTTGCGAGTGGGTATGTGAGTGGCTGTTTATGTCAGTGAGTGGGTGTGTGAGGTCTGAATGGGTCTTTGGATGTGTGAGTGCCTGTCGTTAGCTATGTGAGTGCCTTTGTGGGTCTGTGAATGGGTCTGTGAGTGACACTGTGGGTGTGTGAGTGGCTCTGTATTTATGAGTGGGTATCAGAGTGGTGCTATGGGTCTGTGGGTGGGTGTGTGAGTAGCTGTGTGGTTCTGTGAGTTGGTGTGTTAGTGCCTGTGTGGGTCTGTGACTGGGTCTGTAAGTGGCCTTCATCTTACCGCATTTGCCAAGTGGTAATGTTTGAGGAGGTGCCATTTCTACCAACTCCTCAAGATTGGTGCCCACTACTGAAACAGACACCTTTGGGAACAAATGCGGTAAGACGAGGGCATATGAACTGACACTGTCACAATGAAGGTAGGTTTTCAATATTTGGCGTGCTGAATTATTTGGTGTGTCCTACACTCATTGTGAGTAAACTACCAACTGATGGTGTCAATACTATGTGGGACATATGTGGCCATCAACACGCTGCAATGGCGACTTCATGAACTGGCTATTTCAAAAGGGAGTCCTCTCTTTGTGTTTATTATCGAACTCGTACTCAATGAGGGCGAGCTGACAGTGTATAATGAAACTGACATGAGGAAGGCAGAAACACCAAAACGCGTTGTCAATAAATTTCAACTGTACAGTCCGCTGAGTGCTCCGTTTGCTCTGTAAAGACTTTTGGTGGAACATATATATATATATATATATTCACTGAAAAAACCATAGGTTTCACACATGTTATAGTTAGCGGAAATTTTACTGATAAAAAACCAGTGAAATTCCCCCGTTATAGTTAGCGCAGGCAACTATAACTCACGCGACCGCAATCCTCTGCTGATGCTAATACTGTATTTAGACACTTATTTGCCCATGTCTTCTTCCATACATTTTTAGCTATACATATATTACAAATATATTTTTTTCATAAAGACACATATGTCATCAGCAGAAGATTGCAGTCGCGTGAGTTATAGTTGCCTGCGCTAACTATAACGGGGGAATTTCACTGGTTTTTTATCAGTAAAATTTCCGCTAACTATAACATGTGTGAAACCTATGGTTTTTTCAGTGAATTTGCAAGGTTTTTTAAATGCTAATTCCTAACTATAACGTGTGTGAAACCTATGGTTTTTTCAGTGAATTAGTACGGTTTTTTAAATGCTAAGTTTTTTTCCCTTATAATAAGCCCTGTACATTTGGTGGCCTTCGGCCACCAAAAGCACAGGGGGTGGGGTAAGTGTGGATAGTGTTTTTTGCCCTTAACATAAGCCCTGTGCTTTTGGTGGCCTTCGGCCACCAAAAGCACAGGGGGTGGGGTAAGTGTGGATAGTGTTTTTTTTATTTTTATTTTTTTACCGTACGCTTACGGTAAGCGTACGGTAAGCGTACCCCGCGAAATTGCCGAAAAAAAAATAAAACCGTTTTTGCACTTGGGGGATGTTTGGGGACTCCCTCAACATGACTATGTGGGAGGGAGTTGTCAAAACAGCCCCTTTACATGTTTTTGGGCTTGATATTTTAAAAATCACTCTCAGTGCGAGAGACAAAATGGCGGCCGCCGCTTCCTGGTTTCGGCCGATTCGAATGTTTACTAAGATCTAAGAGCCAATCAGAATCGCGCTCGCGCACGCCACCGTACGCTTACCGTAAGCGTACGGTAAGCGTACCGTAAGCTGGCTCAGATATATATATTGATTTAAAGGCTATTTTCTCAGAATCTACTGAACAGATTTACACCAAACCTACAAAAGGCACTTCCTTGACCTAGGGACTACCTCTCTGCCAAATTTTGAGTAATTCTGTTCAGCCGTTCGGGCTGTAGCTCGTTCTAAAGGTCCTATGGAAAAATGCATGGGAAAAACGCGTTTTGGGACCCCCCTTTTATCTCAGCCCCCGCTTGACGGATCCCCCCGAGACTTTCAGGGTAGGAGCGGAGCGTAGCGCCCCACCTATTTTGAAAAATTTGCGAGGATTCGTCGACCGGCGCCAAAGTTATTCAAAATAGAATGTTGAGGTTTTCCTATGGAAACGTGGTCCTAACTATAACTACCTACTGGCTATCGCCAGTAGGTAATATATATATATATATATATATATATATATATATATATCCTTTATTAGCCTCTACTGCCACATGGCACAGTTAGTCTTTTTTCCATATCGCTTGATGAGTCACAATCCTGGACTTACCGCAATCTCTGACAGTAAAGCATTTCTTCTGCTGTAAAAACGCACGGACATGTTGCAAAACGTCTACTCACTGCATGAACATAGTTAAGTTACTATTCGTTTTATGTGTCACCATGTATGTGTATAAATGTTACTCACTGCTATGCAGCCAAATGTGTGAACAAGGCGTGGTAGCGGTATCTTAGTAGATATGGTGCTGTTGAGCCCTCCTCTTTTGACACAATGCAGCGTAGCAACTTTTGTTGCTGTGCTGCAATAAAGTGTTCATACATTTGCCTCAAGGTGTTATTATGTCAGTGTAAAGCAGAAAAATATCCCAGAATTTTACGTGTGTTGTGCATAGGGCATTACAATGGTGGTTATGCCCTTCTCGGCATTTTAAAATTCTTATCACTAGACTTTCCACCGCATTGTCAATTACTAAATCCTAGCCTATGAATGAAAAGTAATATTTTGAGTCAGTACAAATATACAATAACCTTATGCTGCTGCTCTTTATTTCTCCCTAAAATATTCAACTTCATTTTCGAGTGGGAAAGGTTAAAAGACAAGTGACCCCACCTGCATTAAACAGATGCTGACATATGAAAACACCACAGAACCAATTTGTTTTATATGGAAACAAGTCAAGCGCATGGGCCAGCTGGAAATATATCACTGTCAGGGTTCTTTTGACCCACAGAATCTGAGGCTGGTGTATGGCAGCGGAACCCCTCAATGTGTAGTGGTACGTCACCTCGGCTTGTGTATGTGAATTGGTCATCCATGGAATATAGAAAGCCCTGTGGTATTGAAAGCGCTACAAGGTCATGCCAAAATAAGAATGTGAGCTATACTAATGCTGATAACAGAACAAAAGGTAAAGATTCTTTACAACAAATGCGTTACAACGCATGCCATTACCCCACATTTTTTACTCCCCAAAATCTTTTACAATGCAGGGCTTTATACCGCAAACCATTACAACACATTCCCCAAAGTAACGACCCAGTGGAGTTAGAATAGTCAATCGTGTTGTAATGTGTAATGCGTTGTAATGGATTGTGTTGTAAAGCCCTGCATTGTAAATGATTTTGCTGAGTATAAAATGTGCGGTAATGGCATGCGTTGTAAAAGCATGCAAGGTAAAGTGTCCTATTCGAACAAAAGCCATACAGAACCATAACATAAGCCATGCAGAAGCAAGCCAACTGTGGAGGACTTCTTGGGCACCTCATTTCGGGGAAATTTGAAGATGCCTGCAAAATGGGAGAGGCTGCAGGAAGGAGATGGGTGTTAGTGACTGGGGGGCATATTTATCATTGTGTTGCATCACACTTGCGCCATGCAAGTGGGTGGAAGGGCAAAGCAACATTAAAGTCAGATTTATCAAGCCACACAAGGCCACATTTGGTGGCCCCGTGGGTCTTGATAAATCTGGAGTAACGTAAGGCAGTGCAATTCGCTACCTTGCGTTACTCTGCCCTAGGGAGGCGTTCCATGGGTGGAGCGTGGGTGTTCCCATGCATCCACTCATGGATTTTGGCGCATTCCCAGATTTACCATTAGTGGTAGACTTGGGAGTAGGTAAAAATGCTACACCTCCACAGAGGAGGCATAACGAGGAAAAATACTTTTATTTCTCCTCGTTTTTTTCTCTTTCTATGTGTGCTGCATTCTGTATTCTGCAGCACACAGATGAAGGAACTGGGTTCCATGTTCTAGATCCACTATGGGACCTTAGGTCGATGGTACTTTTTATCAGCGTGGCAGGGTAAATCGTTAACAGGCCAATCATTTCAGTTCCAATTTACTATGACTCCCAAGCATCACAGACTCACAATTATGTTTAGTTAGTATATTACAAAGCCAAGAACAACTGAACATACAGGCACCTCAAGGTGAGGGTGTAGAAATACATAGGAACTAATACAAAGTCAAATCTATGAATGACATTGAGGCAGTGCAATACGCATAAAATAATTAGTTTGAGAATCAGGATACAAAAGATGATCAAGAAGACATCCAGATTGCCCTTCATTGCAAGTTCATAGGTATAAAGCATTAGTCTGTCCCTACACTACCACTAGCGTGACATCCCTACATAGCATTTCGCAAGGCAAGATCAATTAAGGTGTCAGTGTGTAAAGCCTTCCTAAGAAGTCTCTTCACATCAGTTGGGTTTAGTATGATAAAGCTACAGAGCTGGTTCTAAGATTCTCTCTTTCTCAAGGCAAGGCAGAAGTTCCCGGACACATTGCCTAGTTACGATACATCAATACCAAACGTAGTACCCCAGGATGCTTTGCAAACCACACCATCCAGTCAGGCCACCTCCTCATAGGTAACTTTCCATTAGGCTGCAATGCTCTCAAGACTTTGCGAGATGACCTTGATTCCCAGGCTCACTCCGATGAGAAAGTGAAACAGTCCTCCATTATCAGTATCAGTTCAATGTATCCTCTTCTCCCTCAGCCTAACTCCTAAAACAAAGACATTATTCTAGCTAACAAGGATGATTCTTCCACCTGTAACAAAAATGTGAGAAAGAACAAACCCAACATGCACATGAAATTCAACTATTAAATCTAATGCAAGAGCTTCCAGGGAAAATGCTTTGCATGCCTATAGAAACTGGCCAACATGAGAGAATAGCACACAGGCTTTACTAAATTAACTATAGATGAACACTTTTACTGAGCACTTCTAAATTAGCACGTTATATAAACACATCAAATATGTGACTAATTGTCAGCAGCATGTATGAATTCTACACATTAATGTTTTCAGCAAAACACATATGTATTTAACGTCAATCTTTGCACGTTTACATGAAAATATCCCTAACACACCACAATTCACATTATTACAATTCCCGTACTAATGTCAAGCGTTATTACAACAAAGGAATTTATGTGGGTGCGGACTACTCATGATTAGGATGCACCCCAACAAATGAAAGAGTGAGATTTTCGCTGCAACAGTCCCCACTCTGATGACAAGTGTCATCACACCCACATCACATCTTCCTGTAGAGAGGAACGAAGTAAACAGATTTAGCCAACTTTCCCTGTCAGAATCTTTCTAAGCACATAAGACTCTCATAGTGACTGTCCTGCAGTCTTTCCATTCTACTTTATCTCTATCTAATGGAGTTTTCTGCTTTTCTAGACTGATGCCCCTTGTAGGCCCTCACTATTCCCAACAAGAAGATGTGTTAACAGATCATAACTATTAATATTGGCTTCAAGATATAACCAATGATTCCTTTCCCAAGGTTCGCAAGCCAGCATCCAACTCTTCCAAACACTTTTCCAACTTTATCCCAAATTCCCTCAGTTGCCAAGTCATGTATCTCATGATGTATCTCAGTGATGTTACTTATGTACTTCCTTAGATCCTTACTATGGTTTTTGAAATTAGTACAGCACTGTTGGTCCCTCAGCATTTTACAGACTCTGGTTTTGCATCATCAGAGCTCTTATCAAAATCATCTCTTCATCTACAAGCAACAACAACTGAGCTGTATCGACGGACAACTTATCTACTATAGTTGACAATCTTCTAATCTTGACATAATTTAAGACCACTCCCAACCTAGGTATAATCGCTCCCAACACATCTCCTACAATCTCTCCTGCACTAGTTCCACGTCTCTCTCTATGCGGTGTCTTCCCTTCCAAACTCTTTAAATACTCTATATGATATATCTTAGGAAACACAACAGCTACATAACATGTGCCATACCAATTGTTCAGCAGTCAGACATAAACATTTCTTCCACACACAAAGTACACATTTGGCACCACTTGTACTGCATCCTGCAAGAAATTCTTTGAAGAAGAATCAATCAGAAATGTGTGTTTACATGCACTCTGTCCCACAAAGATGGTGTCATAATGCGTAGGACTTGTCAAATGTAAAGCTTTCCTCATTGCTCCCAATGTAGAGCTATTGGATGATAACTTTTCTTAGCCTTGTGAGCTCACTCTTCCTTAGTCCATTTGAAAACTTCCTCCCTACTATCAGGATTAACTGATAATCCACTATGTCTATCTTCTACCTAATCTACAAACTTCTTCTCTATCTCTGTTACTGTACAGGTTAAATTGTGTCTGTGCGTAAGCTGTGTCTAAGGTAACAGTAGGAACAAAATACGTTCCCACTCTCTCTTCTTGCTTGTAAGAATCACATTTGTTCAGATGTTTAGAAACTGGAACTTCTGAAAGCACCAAATCATAATTCGAGAAGTAGTACTCGTAATGACCCTTTCTATAAAACATACTAAGAAGCAAACTACAAGTAATGCCATACGTCATAGGCAGGTGATGATATCTAATGTTCACAAAATCCAGGAGTCCGCGGGTCTCTTACTTAAAAAAGTAAAAGCTGTCTGATAGAGCACAACGGAACATGAAACTATAAAGGGAGTCCTTCTAAAGAGGACAGGATCCCATCACCCACCGAGGAGGCATGCTTCATCATTTGGGATCTCCTCTTAACTGCAACCTGGTGCAGTTAAGGAGCTACAACTCGTTGTGAGTGTCAAGAGGAGGAGCTTGCGGAGGTTTAAAGATGTTAAACAGAGGGCTAGATCTCCTAAAGATCAATGAAGCTACTTGTAGTGTGGTGAAAAAATATGGTGCAGTGTCTATAGAGTGAGTGTTAAAATTGACTACCGAGAGAAAAATATGTTTATTGGATATCTCTGGGTGTCAAGGTTAAAAGCAGTAAAGGCGCGGTCTGAGCAAATGAGCGAACGCGCTAGTGAAAATTGAGGTCTACATGTTTCAGCCAAATAAGATCAAAGAATGTGATCATGGCTTTCTTCAGGACCAAAGTGTATTACTACTGCAACAAAAAGCGAGAAAGTGGAAATTACCACAATATAAATATAAAAGGAGCGATACAACCAACTCGTATACCTGTGTGCTTATTTGTAGATACAACTACAGGGATACGTGGAAATCACCGGTTGAAAAAAAGAAAGAAAAAAAAGAAAAAAAGGGCTGCAATTATGGAGGGTAAGAATATGGTACTACCCATTCACTAAAAATGGGTTGGTGATTAATCCCAAAGTATGTAGGTCTTATCATAGACCACAATTGATACAAACATCCTGGAACCAACTTTCGCTCACTTAGCAAAGCCAGTGGTGTAGGTAGTTAAAGAGAAATGGAACAGCAAGTGAGGGCAGGGGCTGCTCACAATGGCTATGTTGTACCAGCATGAGTCGCGATGAGGTCTTTATGCAACTCAATGTGCGGAGCCGAAATTAGCTAGTAAGCCGCTGCCGCTGCCGCTTCCGCTTACCTGTCCGTTGTTACCCCGGGCGTCCTTCCTGGTTGCTCCCAGCGGTAAACGGACAGGCGTGTGAGCAGTATTTATGTGAATAAGGAAGTAGCCTCACCTGTGGAAAGACGCGATAGACAGACGCGTTAGCGCGTCACATGACGTCAGATATGGTCGTCCATTACTCTATGTTCGTGCAAGAACGTCTGGTGAAGGGACCATGGGAAATGTAGTCACGGTCCTGGAGAGTGGCGCGTCACATGACGTCAGATAGAGTTGTCCATTACCGTGCATTCACGCAAGAACGTCTGGAGAAGGAACCATGGGAAATGTAGTCACGATCCTGTAGGGTGAACGAGCAGCGTCCCGAAGACGCGACTGCCCAATCAGGTAAAGAAGGTTGGTCTAAGTCGAGTGCTATGTAAAAGCCAGAGCATCTGGTATGAGAATCATGGGAAATGTAATCCGGGCCTTAGAATGTGGAGATGATAATGAGGCAGCATATCAAAGACGTGAGTACTCGAATGACCTTATTGAAGTTGGGTACTGCATGAGTGTACTCCGCTACCCATCTCAGTGGGTGATGGGATCCTGTCCTCTTTGAGAGGACTCCCTTTATAGTTTCATGTTCCGTTGTGCTCTATCAGTCAGTTTTTACTTTTTTGAGTAAGAGACCCGCGGACACCTGGATTATGTGAATATAGTAGTAGGGGGACTTGTCTGCGCTGGTCTGTAAATCTCCCTCAGACCCTTCAACCCACCTGGTTTTGTGATGATATCTAATGCCCTCCTCAACCGAGGCAGGCAATTGATTGGCTGATGAGGGGTGTTACCCCGAAACCGGTCCCAGGATGCTTGTTTCCGGTCCAGGAAAGACCTGGCTTGGCAGTTCGGGCTGGACTGTTCCCATGAGGAACAGGGTCAAGACTGATTTGCATATGGCTGGGTTTGAACTGGGGTGGTGAAGTGAGCTTAAGAACAATGATGGATTCAACCCAGATCTGTGACTGGGGATGAGTGTCTGAAAAGTTTCAGCGCTCGGTCGATCATCTCTTTGTGTTGGCAATTGCACGCACACATAACAATCTCTCACGTCCATGTTATTTTCATACAGCAATTTTGCATAAGCATTCAACGTATAATCATCTTTGGAAAAATCTGCATGCAAAATGTGAATAGTCTGCTCTATTAAAGCAATATCAGCTCCTAATGTACCCTCTTTTGTGGTAGAAATGGTAGATGTGAATGTCCCATATACTCCCACTCACTTAACCTCCGCTTTATGGGAACTTATAATGCACATAACAATAACTACAGCTATTACTATAATTAATCCTATAATAAGTGTACCTATTATACATTTGTGCCTATGGTTCGGATTTCCAGACTTCATTTTCAACTGATTCGGATTTTAGCTGTAAGAGGATTAATGCAGTCTTTTTCTCTGCCTCTCGCTGTTCCACAATAAAGTTCATAAACAGTTTCTTGAAATCGTGGAAGCAGTTATCAGTCTTTGGCACAATATTTACACACTTGGAAGACTTTCCCAGCCCTCTTTCTTCTTCTACAGAAAAGTCCCTATTTTTATTTGTCTTCCACTCAGGCCTAGGTTATCTTCTCAAGCTAAATTTTTTATTTAGAGTTCAAAGTTCAATGTACATCCCTTATGAGATCAGAGACAACTTCTTCAATGACACGCAGTGAAAATGTTCAATACCAAATGCAGCAATCTCCTGAGCTGATGGCTGATTCCCAAAGGTTGGAAACGTGAGGTCTTCCAACATCCAACTCCATAAGCCACTCAGTGCCTGTGGGTATAACACAGTCAATGTCAGAAGTCGATCAGCCTCTACTCTAGGGACTATCATCTCCATCTCAATTATCAGTACCGAATTCTCGGACCTCACTCTCCCCGGCATTTGCAGCAAGGTAAGTCCACTCCGGAGAGGTGTACTCTTGCCTTCCTCAATCTCCTCAAGCTCCCCTGGGCTTGTTCTGACTCACTTTGATCAGGTTCAGATGTTACAGTTATGGAAGCAAGATCTCTCTCAGATGCAAGTCTCAAGTTTTGCCTTTTCTGTCTCACCGGCCACAATTCTCTTGCGACCCGTTTTCCTTCACAGCACACGACCACTTTCCACACCAGTCTCTTCAGCTGAGTCAGACTCTATACCACTCGCAACATTACCGTCTCCTTCATAGTCTATCTCTGGGCCTTGTGTAGCGTGACCCCCCTCAGCTCGACCTGAAGGCTATCCAGCCTCTTCAGGAACCCCCACAGCTTGGCTTACTGTTGTATGTTAGAGACATTGATTAAAGAATATATAAATTGTATGTGCAGTATATTGGTTTGCCCCGCTTTATCCCTCTTACCTTTGTTCCCCTGTTCCTTTCCATCCTTGGTAACTCCCACATTCCACAACTGTTGTAATGTGCTGGAACCAACTGTTGGAGTTGTCAGTTGAGAGGTCTGCCAGGCTTTTACGGAATAAGATCCTTTCCAAGTTTACTTCATGTGGAGAGGATTTTACTTAATATATTTGGCGACGATTGCTGGTGGGGGACAGGGTCATGACAGTCTTCCTCTAATGGGTATTTAGGCAGTCCAGCTGGCAGCCGCCTTATACGTTCCTCTGATCTAGTTTATGCTGCTGCCCAACTTGTGTCTGTTTCGGACAGCTGTGTGTTGGTTCCGGCGCTGAATAAGCTGTGCATGGCTGCGGCAGAGGAGGATCGTGCTAGCAGGCTCTGTTAGTAAGCCTGCGTTTGAATAGGGAATCTGCCTGAGGGGAGGAGCCGTGTAGCAGGAGAAGGAGTCGACGAGCCCCCATAAAGTCTACGTGGAGTAAGCAGGTTTTCATCCAATCGTGCTAGCAGGCTCTGCTACTAAGCATGTTTTAGAATAGAGAACCTGCCTGAGGGGAGGAGCTGCATAGAGGTGGACGGAGTTCTGCGCCCCTGTGATGTCTATGCAGAGCTAGCAGGTTTTCACCCGACCGACGCCTGTGGTACACATCGATTGAGGAGTAAGACGGAGTTGTGACTGGGTGCTTTACAGAGTCAGTTAGCTCTGTGTGCTGTACATGGTGCTGGCTTCAACCAACCGGTGCCTGAGAAAAGCGCCTTCCAAGGAGTAAGAGGGTAGGGTGAGCGACTGCAGCAGCGAGTGGGTGCAGCAGCCTTCTGAACTCACTGTCACTTGACTGAGTTGCACTGCATAGTCCTCTTTTATTCGGTGGTGTGGGCTAGCTGGCGCAGCAAATTTGGAAAGTCGGTATATGTTTATTGGGCGGGACTGCATGTTACTTCACTTCCCACTGACTGGCACAGCATTGTTACTGGTTTTAGATTCCTCGCTGACTGACACAGCTTTGTTTTACAGGTGACAGTTTCTCAAGAAGATTCAACTGAATTTATAATTGTATTTATGGCTTTAAAAAGTAAAGTATTACCTGTGTTATTTTAAGTTCTGTTATTGATTGCAGCTTCAGTCTACATACGTCCCCACTCTCTTCATCGTGTGATAGTCCATTAGAGGTGGGGTTTTCTGAAATATCATTAATATTTTGTTTTGTTAAAACTGATATAGAAGTATATTAGTATTAGATCTGACTCAAAGTTGTATGCAATTGATTTATTTTAAGTGCATTTAAAGTAGTACCATTGGATATTATGGCATCAACTAGCATTAATCAACCTCCTCCATCTCTTAATGAGGAAGGTGAACCGGTAATACCGTGGAAATAATAGGAGAAAATGTTGTCTCCTATATAATAGCTATTGGTGGTGAGAAATTCTCTCCCTTAAGAAAACACCATATTTTGTTGCATAAGTTGGGGATAGAGAGGCAGAAGGTGGATGAAAATCTCATTTACTCGGGTAGTGAATCAGACGGAGAAGAAAGTCAAGAAGATGTATATTCCCTAGCTCTAATTAAATTAGGGATTCACTTTGGGCAGAAGATTAATGTGGTGTTAGAACGTCACAAATTTCTTTGAAGGGTTCAAGGTAAAAAAGAGAAAGTCACAAGTTATCTAGCAGTTCTAAGGGGTTTGGCAAATTTATGTGAAATCGGTACTTTGAGTGATTCCTTAGCCAGGGACCAATTGGTCTGTTGTACCAACAATCGGAAAATACAAGAAAAGGTATTTTGCTGGAAATCCAGATTTTAAACTGGCTATTGAAATTGTTAAAAGTGTGGAGCATACAGCATGAAAGAAATGAAACTAGGCAATGTATCGTACACGGTGCAAGTAATAAAAAAGCAAATCTCCTGTAGACGTTTGTGTAGTGGAAGGATGAAAGTGTAAGAAAACGAATGAATTTCAAAACAAAAGAGGGTATGATAATGTCAGGAAAGATAAACTCAAATATTTCCGTTGTGGGAGTGTTAATCATTTAGCCAATAATCCATGTTGTCCTGCCCGGTCCATCATTTTAGGAAATGCAATAAAAGGGGCCATTATGCCAGACTATGCAAAAACAGGTCTGAAAAAAAGAGTGTGAACTGTATTGAGAATAACAGTGATGAGGAAAGGAAATTCATTTTCCATATTAGTGAAGGTGATGTAAGTATGGCGTCTTCTCATCCTATTTGCATGATTTCTTTTGTTAGGTTGGAATTTAAAGTATTTGCAGACTCGTGATCTCCGTACATGTTGATTGATTATAACATGTTTTGGGATAAGTTCAATGACAAGGAGCCTGAATTGTGTCAATCCGATATTGAACCTGGGGGGTACAATAAAGACCCCATTAATGTAGTAGGTATGCTGACCATGGAAATCACCTTTAAGGGCAGATCTACTGTGGGCAAGGTTTACTTAACCAAAAGAGGATCCAATGTATTCGGTTGTGCTCACCAAAGAGAACTGGGAATTATATTGGACCCTAACAAAGAGGATGCTGTTTGACAGTGGATATATCAAGAAGGTGTGATCCCAAGGCATTATGTGAGGACTCCCTGCAGTATTTTGGGAAAAAGGGGCTTCTTAAGACATTTCAGCATAAGATTAAGGTGAAGGACAATGCTATACTGATGGGACACAAGGTTAGGCAAATTCCTCATCTCATGCAGGAGTCACTGAAAGATGAATTGAATAAACTTGTAGCCCAAGGTATAATAGAACCTACAGAGAGTTCATTATGGTAGTAGCCAATTGTGGTAATGCAGAAGGCGGGGCAGAGGTCTGCGTCTCTGTGTGTACTTGAGAGACTTAAATGCCAATATATGGGCTGATAGATTTCCCTTGCCAGGATAAATGACATGATTAGTGTAATTGTCAAGACAGAAGTTTTTAGTGTCATTGACATAACGTCTGCCTACCACCATATTGAACTCCATCCGGATTCCAAAGCACTCACATCATTTATCACACCATTTGGGGCTTACCAGTTTTGTTGTACGCCGTTTGTCAGCAGCTTCTGTGTTTCAGAGAGTTATGCAAAATGTGTTGAGCGGAATCAAGAATGTTCTATGTTTCCAGGACAACATTTTGATTTTTGGAGAAATGAAATGAAAGAGGTTTTTATATAGCGCATGGCTACCCGGGAGCATCCCAGCGCTGCGGATTATCGCTAGAAGAAAGGATGACGTTACGGGAATAGCCAGGTTTTTAGGTGCTTGCAGAAGGTGAGGCGGTTGGGTTCCATGCGGATGGGGGAGGGAGTGCGTTCCAGAGCCGGGATGCATTGTATGAGAAGAGGCGTCCACCTGTCCGCGCCTTCTTGATTCTGGGTGTTTCAGTCAGGTAGAGATCATCTGACCGCAGATTTCTGGTGGCTTTGTATGGTTTGATCAAGTTCTTAATGATCGGGGGACCCTTGCCCTGCAGATTTTTGTGTGTGATGCATAGGGCCTTGAATTGTATTCTCTCCTGTATAGGGAGCCAGTGAAGTGTTTTTAGAGCGGGTTTGGTGGAGCAATGTTTTTTTGTCTTAGTGAGGAGTCTTGCTGCCGAGTTCTGGACCACTTGGAGCTTGGAGATAACCGATACGGGGGCGCCTAGATACAGGGCATTGCCGTAGTCCAGCCAGGAAAGGACAAGCGACTGAATCAGGAGCTTTCTTGAGTGGGCAGGTAGGAGGGGCAGTATTTTCCGTGTAGTTCGAAGGAGACCGTGGCAAGTAGCAGCGGTTTTTCTGGCTTGGGTTTTAAAGGTGAGCTCGTGGTCGAGCCAGATACCGAGGCTTTTTATTTCTTTTTTGGGTGTAGGAGCCGGTCCCATGCATGACGGCCACAATGAGTTGGGGTTGAATGATGGTTGGTTCCCCAGCAACATGAGCTCAGTCTTTTCGCCGTTGAGTTTGAGGTGCGATGCACTCATCCAACTGTCTACTTCTTTGAGGCAGGTGCACAGATTCATGGAGGACTGTTCCGACTGCTTGAGTGTTACGATTAGTTGGGTGTCGTCTGCGTAAGTGACTATTTTGACACCAAAGGGGGTAACTATCTCAGCCAGAGGAGACATGTAAACATTAAAAAGAGTGGGGCTCAGGGATGAACCCTGGGGAACCCCGCATTGAAGCGGCACTGGTAGGGATCGAGTGTTGCCTTCAAACACTTGGAAGGTTCTTTCTTCCAGGAATGATTTAAGCCATGCTAGGGCCGTGCCTGTTACTCCTGCCTTTCTGAGACGGGGGACCAGAGTGCAGTGGTTTACCGTGTCGAAGGCTGCACTTAGGTCCAGGAGGATGATGGCTGAGGATTCTCCCGAGTCTAAGATCTTTCTGGCCTCCTCCACTACCGCTATAAGCGCGGTTTCCATGCCCTGGCTCGGGTGGAAGCCAGTTTGAGAGGAGTGGAGTCTTCGGGAAGACTCAAGGTATGCGGAGAGCAGTCGATTGACATATTTCTCTGCCATCTTGCTAACTCCTGGGAGTAAGGAGATGGGGCGGTAGTTAGCCATCTCTGTGGGATCTAAGTGGGTTTTTTTTAGTAATGCTTTTACCATGGCTTTTTTCCATTCTTGTGGGACCAGACCCTGTGATAGAGAGGCATTGATTAGTTTAGTGATGGGAGGGATAATAGTAGGTGTTGCTAACTTCAGAATGTTGATTGGTGCGGCGTCCAGTGGGGATCCGCTCTTGATTGAATCTAGGATGGGGGCAAGGAGTTCTTCTGTAAGTGGAATAAAAGATTCCAGGCAAATAGGGGCGGCCTGAGATGTTGAAATGTGATGTTCACAGTGGGGTTCGTTGCTATTGAATGGGAGGTGTGTGAGAATTTTTTGAATTTTGGTATGGAAGAAATCTGCTAGTTCTTCACATCGCTGGCCAGATGGGTCGGGGAGGTGGAGGGTCGGGAACTTTCATGAGTTTTTTTACAATTTGGAAGGTTTCTCTGGAGGAGTTGGATGCGGAGAGGATTTTTTCCTTATAGTATGCTGCTTGGGTTGATTTTATTGCCGCTTTATAGGAGGCAATAGAAGACCTATATGTGGTCTTAGTTTCGCTGGTGAAGTCTTTCCTCCAAGCTCTTTCAAGTTTTTTGCAATGTTGTCTGGCGCGGACGGGCGCAGACGGGCTTGCCTTCGGCGTGCCTTTGGCGCGCCGGCGGCGTGCCCGCTGCGCGTGTCCATTGCGCGTCGAGGCAAGCATGGGGTTTTAAGCAGTTGGTTAGGCAGCTAGACCGCTAACCTTCCCTGTGCCGATTTGAGGCACTTCCGGTCTGCGTTAGCCTTCCCTCCACTCAACCGGAACAATCCGTGGTGGACCGGGGAAGACGCTGACCTGTGCTGGTGTGCGAGTGAGGGTGGGATAGGGTAAGTGCTCTTTTTAAAAACTGAGAATCACAGTATAACCACGACGATTTAAAATACAATTTTTTAAAAAAGGTGCAAGCAGAGTCAAGCTGTGAGCGTCACATAAATTTCACATGGCTTTCCACATAGCTTTCCACAAATACTGCTGGTAACAGAATGATAGCAGAGTATCAAAAAGTTAGGAGCCCTTTACCAGGCGCTCCGTCCACTTCAGAGTTACCGTCTAACTCCTCTAGCGCGCGAGATACAGATGCACACCATTATGATACACTGGGAGAAGTCCTGGAAGTTTTAAAGAGAGCTTGTCTCACAGTAAGAAAGGACAAATGCCATATTGGTGTCGATTCAGTAGAATATTTGGGTCATACATTTTCCAAACAAGGGGTGAAGCCTAAACTAGACTTGGTGGGGGTAGTTAAACAAGCACCTTCCCCCAAGAATAAGGAATAACTAAAGTCATTCCTAGGCCTTGTTGACTACAATGCAAAGTTTGTCAAGTACTTTGCTGAGATCACAGCACCGTTAAGAAGATTATAAAAAAAAAGAGTAGTGTTTGACTGGTATGGGACATGTCATGAGTCTTTCGACTTCACCAAAGAAGATATTATTAATGCACTGTCACTTGGGAATTTTGATACTCAGAGGAAGACCATTTTCACCATGGATGCTAGTGGGATTGGCATAGGGGCGTCCTTGTCACAAATTGTGGGAGGAGAGTAAAGAGTGGTGGCTTTTGCGTCCAGGGCATTAAAGAAGGCGGAGCAGAATTACTCAATTGTGGAGAGGAAGGTCCTAGCTTGTTCTTGGGCCATAAATCACTTAACATTTTTCCTGTGGGGTTTACCCTTTGTCGTACATACTGACCATAAATCCCTGACCTTTATGTTTTCTACCAGAAGTAGAGACAACACTACTCCCCGCAATGCCAAATGGTTGTTAGGCTTAAAAGGATTTAATTTTAAAATTTCATTTGTACCTGGACTTAGGAACAGTGTGGTGGATTGCTTATCAAGACTACCCTGCATGGATGGTACAGACAAGGGAGAGTGAGAGGAGAGAGAGATGGTGGGTTTGGTGGAAATTCTGGGCATCTCAGTGGAGGAAAGGGAGTTTGACATGGATAAGGATGTGGTTCTCAAACAAGTTGAAGAGAAAATTGTCCAGGGGTAGCCAGCCACAGCAGGATATCTTAGTTTCGAACTACAAGATTATTGGACAGTGACGAAAGAATTGTGTATTGTTAATGATAGAGTCATGAGAAGTAGCAAGTTGATTCCTCTGGCTGATTTGAGAGAAAGGATCGCTGTTGTGGCTCACAAAGGACATCTGGGCAGAAGCATCACTAAGGCTAAGGTAAAAGCTTCCCATTGGTTCCCCAAAATTGATAGTGTGGTAGAAAGTATTGTGAAGGATTGTTTAACGTGTACCGGCAGTGACAAATTTAGGTCTGTTAGGAGTACCCCGTTGTCCCCGGTCGTGGTTCCTTCTAAACCCTGGGATAAGTTAGGGTTGGATATTATTGGTCCTTTAAAGAATTCTTGTTGGTTGGGGAAGTTCATGTTGATAGTGGTGAACTATCATTCCCATTGGATCAGGACTAAGATTGTGAGCATTATTAACACCAAAGTTCTCATAAATTTCCTCCAAGATGTGTTTACCACGGAGGGTGTCCCCAGCATGCTAATTACAGACAATGGGGTTCAGTTTGTTTCTAAAGAAATACATTAGTTTTTGGAGAAGTGGTCTATCCAGCACCTCAAAACAGCTTTGTACTGTCTAAAGGCCAAGAGATTAGTGGAGAGGGTGAACCGAATGATTAAGAAATGTCTACAATTAGCTCAAGTCTCTGGGAATCCGGCAGAGGTAGCCCTCCAAAATATGCTGTGGTAATACCGCACCGCTCCTAATTTAGTTACTAATGTTTCTCCCTTTCTGGCATTGAAGGGTTGGTTACCTGGTACCAAACTGTTACCCAATTGGCTGGGTGGGGAGAACCTCGATAAGTGTGTAGGAAGGAAATGGATAGGTTGAGGAGACTTCATTATCAGAACTTCAAAAAAGATATGATAGCGGTCTTGTGTAAAAGAAGGCACCTGGAAAGTAGGGGACAGGGTGCTCATCAAACTTCCTGCTCCCAGACAGAAAGGGTTCCGAAAATTCTCAGTACCGATGGAAGTGGTCAAGGTGGGCAAAAATGTTGTCACATTGAATGATGGTAAAACATGGCGCATGGACAGAGTTATTGCTTGCCATCCTTCTTTGTCAACCCCTGGGCACCATGTGGAGTTGAGTGGATGACTCTAGGAAGGGGAAGGAAAAGAGGGAAATTAGGGCGTCCAAGCCTCCGGGTGGCACAATGATTTGTTGATGACATAGATGGTTGTATTAATATGTAATCTTGTTTTCTCACTTATCTTTGTCAATGTCCATCCTCCTGTATGGTGTACATTTATTGTGTAGGAGGGAGATGTGTTGAATGTTAGAAACATCGATTAATTTATATATAAATTATATCTGCTGTATATTGGTTTGCCCTGCTTTATCCCTCTTACCTTTGTTCCCCTGTTCCTTTCCATCCTTGGTAACTCCCACATTCCACAATTGTTGGAATGTGCTGGAACCGACTGTTGGAGTTGTCAGTTGAGAGATCTATCAGGCTTTTACCGAATAAAATCCATTCCAAGTTTACTTCATGTGGAGAGGGATTTTATTAACCCTTACCCTGTCAAGTGGCCTGGCAACCATGGCTGGAGTCACTTCTGGGAGAGGAGCTGTTTCTCCCTAGGGTCCTGAGACTCAGTGTGTGTGAGGTATGTATCCAGTTCAGTAACCATCCACGCTTCACAACAGTGTTCATCACCAAAATCAACTGGTATGGATCTCGCCAACATGCATCGTGAAAGTTATTCCTCAGGTGTTTTGAACCAGGACACAATCTCCTGGGCCCAGGTCTTGGCAGAGGTTCTTCGAGGTCGGTGCAGTCGCAGCTTCAACCTGGTGACAAACAGAATGATACTGATACAGTTCAGGGAAAGAGATGCACTCCTCATTATCTATGTTTATAATCCTTTCTTTTACCATTTCTTTTGCCATTGTACTTTTAACGGCGTGCAAAACCCGCTTCGCGCTCCGTTTCTTTGCGCTGCAACATTACATCTCCACAATTGGAATCTACTGGCAGATCCCATCAGGCTGCACTGCCAGACCATAGGCTTGGGTGCAATGAATCAATTTCTTATATTTCTTATCTTTACTCTCAAACTTTGAGAGTAAAGATAAGAAATATAAGAAATTGATTCATTGGACCCAAGCCTATGGTGTGGCAGTGCAGCCTGATGGGATCTGCCAGTATATTCCAATTGTGGAGACAAACAGAATGAACCACATCAGCCAATCCTTTGCAGTAGTCAAGAACAAAATCATAGGTGATGTTCATTAACGCTGTGGATGGCACTGCAGGTAAGCGCATCGCCCTCCCCATGATGATTTCATGAGGGGATAGTACAGTCCTCCTGCTTGAATGATGCTCAAACTCATCAAAACCAATGTCTACCCATCATGCCAATTCAGAGATGTTGAGGAAAACACCTTTTCTATTCTCATCTATAAAGTTCCATTAATTTGTTCCACCATTCCTGATCAACATTCAAGGCAGTGCACAACAGCTTCATGATCTCGCTGTGAAAGGGAGTTCCTCTATCTGTAGTTGGAAACCCAAAATGTGGGATAAGCTCCCTTAGCAATAACTTGGCTACTGTGAGGCTATTGCACCTTCTAGTCAGATTAGCTTCCACCCACCGTGAAAAGATGCACACAACAACAAGGATGTATTTCAATCCATTACATCTAGGCATCTCAACAAAGTCCAGCTGTATTCAGTTGAAAGGACCTCATGATCTTCCAAAGTGACTCTAAGCAACCACAGTTTTCTTTCCAGCATTCATCTGGTGGCACGTAACACATCGATGGCACACTGCATCAGCAATCACACGGAATCTTGGGTTAAACCACATTTGCCTGAACACTCACACTATTGCATCTCTCCCAGTATGAACCACTCCATGAATCTGTCTCACCATGGACTCAGCAAACAATCTGGCAACACTGCTCCACCATCTGTTGAAACCCAAATACCATCTTCCCTCTTTTCGCATCCTGCTCTGATCCAACCAGCCTGTTCTTGATCTGACGCTTCTCCCTGCAGATGCCTGACCTTATCCCAGGTATTTGCAGTGGGTAGCATCATGCTGAGCTCGGTTCTGTCTGTGCTCTTGCCAGAATATTCCCCATTAAAAATACATGCATGAGTTGCACAAAAGCGTGTGACTTCGTCCCGCGTATCGATTGCCCACAGTCAAAAAGTCTTCCCCTTTCCCTTGTGCAGAGCACTTCATGACAGCCACTTCCTTTGGTCATAGCAAGCCTTCCATCAGCTGTCTCACATACTCCCAGTTTCTGATGGGAGATCCTGATGACGTTAAGAACCCCCTCAGTGACCATAGGTGTCTGAAGCCTTAAACTACTCCTAAACCATACCTGCTATCGGTATAGATGGTGACTCACATTTGATCGGAAGCAAGACATGCACGGGTCAAGGCAATGATTTAAGACACTTGTGCGGAGTATACTCCCTGTAAACAAGCAGCTTCCACAATTCCAGAAATTGTACAGGCAGCAAAATATGCTCTTAGATAACCCTCATTGTCCCTTAAGCATGAACCATCAAAAAAAACAAAAAAAAAGATTTGGTCTGAGTCAGGCAGTGGTTCATCGACAATGTCGGGTCTCAGTTTAGTGCAAAGTTCAGTCACATCCAGACAGTCATGGTCTTCACAATCTTCCCCTTCAACATTTGGAACAGGCAAAAAGGTGGCAGGATTTAACACAGAAAATCGCTTCAGATTCTTGGCCCCCAATAAAATCTGCTAATACCTTGTCAGCCTATTATCCGTCTAATGCTGTGTTTTGGTTCTCATCTTCAGAAGCTCAACTGAGCAAATACAGTAAGGGGATGACAATACTTTCTCATCTTTCAATGCTGACACCTGTTGCAGCAATGGATCTGAGATATCAGGGCTGCACTGAAGCTACAATCGTGTGTTTCAACCTCTGTAAGGGCTTCGTTTTCAAAGAGAAATTCAGGATCCATTGTCGACAGTAGCCAACCATTCCCAAAAACATCCTGAATTTCTTTTGAGTGGTAGGCGCATTCATTTTCATGATCACCTCAATGCGGTCCGGTGACACCTTGATCTTGCATTTCTCAATGCTATGACCCAAGTACTGAACTTCTGTTAGGCAATACTGAAGCTTGTTTGGCGACACCTTGTGTCCATTTTCAGCTAAATGGTTCGGTAAGGCAATAGTATTGTCTCTACAAGCCTCTTCTGTCTCCAATGTAATTAGGAGATCTTCTGGATGAGCATTGAATTATGTGGCAGCAACAAGCTCTCAAGGTTCTTTTTCAGAATTTGGTTAAAACTAGATGGACTTTCAGTATACCCTTGTGGGATACGACAACATGTTAAAAACGATTATCTATCCGGAAAACAAATAAAAATTGGCTTTCCTCATGCGATGAGATGGAAAAAAATGCTTGGCACAGATCAATCACAGTAAACCAAGCAGCTTTGCATGGGATCTGAAACTGGATCAAAGATGGATTCGATACCACCGGACAACATGGAATCACAATTGCATTAATCTTTCTAAAATTCTGAACTATAGGATATTTCCCACTCAGTTTCTGCAACCCCATGATAGGTGAATTGCATGGACTTCCTATGATCTCCTTCAATATACCCTGTGGTATGATTGGAATCAATCACAAGAGTGATCCCTGGCACCGTCTCTGGGGCAAGGTTGCATTGGGTTCTTGGTAATTCTGCATTAGGCTTAATTTGTATACCGACTGGCTCAACTCCTCGAATCTCTCCTATCTCTTATATTGTGAAGTCCCACACCGCTGGAGAGACGGTGTCTCACAAATCCAGTTTCATGTCATCCACTGTTAGTGAGGGAAACATGTCTATGCAATGGTTTTGATTTGCCGTTTTGAATGCAATGTAATCATCATTAGTCTGCAACTCAATTCCTTTTGGCATGCAATAGATGGTACAGTTCCGTTTACATGAGAGATCATGCCCTATCAAACAGATTGGATTCGAATCGCACACCACAAATTGGTGTCACTCTTGAAAGGTTCCTATTTGCACTGGTATTTCTTCTGTCAGTGGGTTTGTCATTCTCTTGTTGGCAACTCCTACAACTTGGATCGATTGTCCTGAGAGGGGTAGTTTTAGGACTACTGCAGATCTCACTGTAGAACGGGTAGCACCAGTATCAATCAGGAATATAATGAGATGACCGCCTACATCTGCCTCCACATATGGTTCACTCTGATCTACCTGTAAGACTGCTCCAAAGGTACAGTCTTATTTCCCCCTCAGACACCGTCATTGTGACAGGTCCTGATAGAATCCATCTAGTGCTTCCATAAAGGGCGTTTGGTGGTACGCTCTATTACTCTGCGGGAGGTTGTGGCACTTGGACTAACTGGTTCTGACTTCTCCCATTGTATGATCTGGACAGGGTCATGGTGTTTATCACATCTGGCACTTGTATTAACTCTCCCTCTTGCATCTAATTTGCTGGATTTAATCAACAGTCACGCTTCCAATGCCCGATGTTGTGACAAAAATGGCAAGCGGTTGTTTTCTTTAGAGTGGCAATGTCTATACCTGTTTTGGGGTCCTTAGCAACACCTCTTCCTTTCCCCTGTCCTGAATTATTCGGAACGTTTTGAACCCCTCCTTGATTTATTCCGTGATTCTGACCTATTGTTCCTCAATTTGTCTGCACCTGATCTACCCTTTGCGCATTCCTCATCTGAACCAACACCAACTTATCCTTGATTCTCCTGTGTTTGGAATCCACCTCATCACTGTAATACCTGTCATCCCACAGAATTCCATCCACGGTCTTGTTTTGTCAGCATATCAAATGTTGCTGGATCA
Organism: Triturus cristatus; assembly: GCF_964204655.1. Classification (NCBI taxonomy): domain Eukaryota; kingdom Metazoa; phylum Chordata; class Amphibia; order Caudata; family Salamandridae; genus Triturus; species Triturus cristatus. The sequence continues at coordinate 602,354,283 of NC_140594.1, forward strand.
AAATGCTAATTTCCGATCTCAACCCCATTACAAATTTGGAAACAAATTGTCACATGTCTTTCGGATTGAGAGTATTCAACTCACTCTATTGTTTGAAGGCTTGCAAAAGCTGTTCATAGTAAGCATGCAGTGATTCTTTAAGTTCCTGTGTTGTTCCATCTATTTTAACCCAATCGATATCTTGTGCGGCTATTTTGAATTGCAACCATGTAATCACCTGCTCAAACCTTTTCATAACCAAAGGTGAAGGACCATGAGTTTTAGGATCTCTGTCTGGTTCAGCAGAAGGCCAATAATAACATTTTTACAAGCAGACCATAAATCACTGGGAACCACAATGTCATAAAACGTGTTCAGGTCTATCCACAACACCTTTGAGATTATTATAAAGTGATCGACTTGCTTGTACCATTCAGCAGGCTTCTCCTTTAAACGAGGAAAATCATTTGGGAACGCTACTAAATCACCTCTGCTCCAAGGGACATGCACATAGCCTTCGCTAGGCACTTCTCACAGTGGATAAGCCTCAACCCCTATTGTTCCCCCTCCTGGATGCGGAGCTTCTCCCGTCACCTTCATAATGCTCTATGTCTACTTTGACCAACTTTCCTCCCACTTGTCAAGCATACTCCATGCATGTATCCCTATGATCAACTCTCGTATGTATGTTTTCAACCCTGTTACCCTTTTCTCTTCCAGTTCCTGATCACTGTAGTTGAACCTATAAATTCTCTGTAACATTTTTGTCTTACACAGATTTACATCATATTTTTGATCCAATTCCGTCAATGTCGCATGTTCTTGTCTCGCCTTACAGGTGACATCTTTCACTACAAACAATAGTTAATCTTGGTCATAAGTCTCTATTCTCTCCAAAGGCACATTCCCACTGATTACCTGATCCACCTCAGCCTTCAACCTTACTGCATCCAACAATTTTGCCTTTACCGCTGCCCTCTATATCACCGTTCTGATTTCTTAGCCAGTTCTCTAAATTTGTGGTTTCCAGGACATGCTGATTTCCAGAGCTTCCCTGACTTCTGCTTGCTTCTGGTGTTCTTCCCATGGGTCCCCTAACTGGAGCTTCCCACATCCTCACATCTGAATTTGAATTTCCTAAAGACACAGATCGTATGGTACTAGACCCAATGTGTACTCTCGAAGGGTCTGCAATTGCCGGCAGATGGGTACTGGATTCTACAGGCACCAGAGGCAAACTGTTCCCGTTCATGGTCTCATTCCCTCCTGAGCCAATTCTCTTTTCCAACCCTGACTGTTGATGACTATAGTATCCTACTAAGCTCGGGCCATACACAGAGACTACAGGTCCAATGGTGACCGGTACCATAGGATATTCTGCTAACCATAAAGCAGCATTACCTCCATTTGACTTTGCACCTCCTAAAGTGGGTATTCCTGTTCCTTCTGTTCCCGTTGAAATCCTTCCCACTGTCCCTGCACTAGGGCCTATCTGTGATGTTACCATTCTCTACATATTCCCAACATTCACCAGTTCTCGCCTTACTTCCTCTGAATGTGGATTGTAAGGTGGAGGATACTCTGACAATAACCTGCCTAACAAGCTGTCATCTGTATCACTCACATCATTTCCATTTTCTCCTCCATTACTATCCTGAGTATTTCCTTCTCTCACCAGCGTTGTGTACAACCTATCTCCCTCAATTATGTCCACTCTCCATCTTTTAAGTTGTGCATGCCACTGTGCTTCCTGATATGCCTTCATTGCCTTCTTCATCTTTCCTTGAAATCTCTCCCTGTTCTTTGCCTGTGCTGCTCGCATCCATGAATCCAATGCCTCATACTGTGCCGGTCTAAGTAGAGGTCGTAACAAAGACATCACTCCCCTCAACTGATATAACACCTGCAATCAAAATGAACCAGAATGTGGAAATGCCAAATCCCCTTCTTTTTCAGTGGTCTTATGCCACTTTTGAAGCCAAACTATAGTGTGAAGTCCTACGTTCATTGCCATATAGTGTGCTGTAGTCTCCTTGGGTGGTACTTCCTCAACCACTCAAGTAACAACGCCATGATTTCCCCTGAACAGATCTCACAACACCCTAAAACATTACGTGATTAGATCAATATTTCCCTTTGATATGCAAGGTTTTTCTCAATTACAACTTCCTGATGACTACTGACCAATCCCAGTACGGCGTTACACAAACCGACCTATTGCAACACAACACACTTTGATGTCACCCTTTTCCTCCTTGCAGAGGTTCACCCACCTTCACAATCTGTCTGTATACATTCCCTCACACAATCACAACTCCGTAACTGTCTGCCTTCTACATGATCAATAGAATTCAATTGCTCAAGAACATTCACACACAGCCTCCTTCGACCTGCGCTGGTCACTTGAATCAGCATAGTCCACCCCTGTACACAAGGTTTACCACACGATTCCCACATGACCCATTCACACAAAGTTACCTATCTTAGGTAGAACTGTCCATGATGTCTCATGACAACTCCTCAAATCTGCGGTCAGACAATCACAATAACTCTGTGTCTTCTACACCATTTAATATATCCCTGGATCTCAGGCCGCTTCAGGACCTGAAACTCAAATCTTAATCCTTAGAACGGATCACTGTTAAATTATCTAACCCAAAAACATCGACGTACAAAAATATCGATGTGAAAATATTGTATACAAAAATATCGTCTTACTATCTATAAACAATTTTTTTACACAAATATTGATATTTAATTATCGTCAACAAATATATAGACTACAAACATATCAAAAACAAAAATATTGAAAAATGTAAATTAAAAAGAAACCCTACAAAAATATCGATTACACTAATATCGACTTCCAAATATATTTATAACTTATACAAAAAATATCGACAATACTATTCAACATTAGGGTGCCGATTCCGATCCTGTAAAACCCGGGTACGAACCGTCGTACGGAGCGTTTTCTCCATCTGACTCGTACCCGGAAAAACCACCTTACAAACCCGCAAGTACGATTCGTACAGAAATACCATTTCCGTACGATTCGTACAAAACACCGACCGGCTAAAATGCACCCACAATTCCAATCCGGGACACCGCGTACGTGACGTCCGGACGGAGTCAGGCAGCGTTTTACGAACCAGCAAGTACGATTCGTGCCTACGTCACTCCGCACGTAGCATTTTTTACGGGAGCCAAAAACAGCCGGGAAATTGAGGACGACGCGAGGAAGGAGCACCTGTACGCGACGGACAGACAGCCATGGACCCCATCCTACATGTAATCCCGGCCCTCATAGCCTACGACCTGGTGCACAGGAACTGATGCAGACGCCGCAGAAGGTCAGAACAACACCCAGGGGCAAAGGGGGGGGGGCAGGGGCAGGAAACATAACCCCCACCCAAGGCAAAATGTATACATGCCCTGTACATACCGTACCTCCAGGGACTGGTCACTCGGGGGGGTGTGTCCACCAAGGCCTGCGTCCCGCCACAACGGAAGTGGACGTGGACGCGTCCTGTCACCACAACAATTGTGGTATGCACTGTACCCACACCTTAAGAGCGTGGGTACGGGTTGTACCACGCCTACCCCTACGTCACCCCAACATTGGGGGTACGGCCCGTACCCAGGCCTGAACAGCGTGGGTACGGGTCGTACCACGCCTATCCCTACGTCACCCCAACAATGGTGGTACAGCCCGTACCCAGGCCTGAAGAGCGTGGGTACGGGTCGCACCACGCGTACCCCTACGTCACACCAACAATGGTGGTACGGCCCGTACCCAGGCCTGAAAAGCGTGGGTACAGGTCGCACCACGCGTACCCCTACGTCACCCCAACAATGGTGGTACGGCCCGTACCCAGGCCTGAACAGCGTGGGTACGGGTCACACCACGTGTACCCCTACGTCACCCCAACAATGGTGGTACGGCCCGTACCCAGGCCTGTAGAGCGTGGGTATGGGTCGCACCACGCGTACCCCTACGTCACACCAACAATGGTGGTACGGCCCGTACCCAGGCCTGAAAAGCGTGGGTACAGGTCGCACCACGCGTACCCCTACGTCACCCCAACAATGGTGGTACGGCCCGTACCCAGGCCTGAACAGCGTGGGTACGGGTCACACCACGTGTACCCCTACGTCACCCCAACAATGGTGGTACGGCCCGTACCCAGGCCTGTAGAGCGTGGGTATGGGTCGCACCACGCGTACCCCTACATCACCCCAACAATGGTGGTACGGCCCGTACCCAGGCCTGAAGAGCGTGGGTACGGGTCGCACCACGCGTACCCCTAAGTCACCCCAACAATGGTGGTACGGCCCGTACCCAGGCCTGAAGAGCATGGGTACGGGTCGCACCACGCGTACCCCTACGTCACCCCAACAATGGTGGTACGGCCCGTACCCAGGCCTGAAGAGCGTTATGTGGGGGGGAAGGACCAGGCACCGCAGGGACAGGAGGGGCAAGGGTAGGTGTGGGTGCACTCCACCACAGGGGGTGGGGCAGCGCCAAAGGTGGTGGTTAGGATGGCGCTGCACACGGTCGCAAGGTCTGCCAGCGTCTCCCCTGCACCTGAAGGAACCACAGGCCCCAAGGAGGGAAGGGGGGTCGGAAGGGATGGGTTGCAGCGCTACTGGGGGAGGGTGTGGACAGGGGGGGGGACTCAACTCCCCTGCCTGGGGACTTCCTCGACCGCTTGCAGGGTGGTGTCACACTGGGGCTGAGGGACAGACTGGCCATGAAGGACTCTTTGTCCGACTGTTGGGCAGGGGAGCCAAGGGGAGTGGTTTTGGAGGAAGTGGGTTGTGATGACTGTGGACTCCCACTGTGGCTGCGTGGCTGCCATTTGCCCCCCGACCCAGTGGGTGTGCCTACTTCCCCCTGTGTGTGCGTGACTGGAGGAGTGCGCTTGGCCTTCCCTGTTGGTGTGCTGCCTGTGTCTGGTGGGGTGCATGCATGGGGATGTCTGGGTGTGCTTGGGACAGGCATGGGAGTGGGAAGTGTGGATGGGGCAGGGGTAGGGGGGGACGGAGCGCTGCAGGAGACCCACTGCTGCCATCAGTGATGAGTCCATGGACCTCAGCAACATCCGTTGGTCAGACATCGCTGATGACATGCCCCCCATGTACGACACCATCTGTGTCAGCAGTCTGGTGTGGCCATGGAGGACATTAAGCAGCGATGTCTGACCAACCTGCAACTGCCGCAGGATGTCCACAGACTCGGCATTGACGGCAGCAGGGGCGACAGGGGCAGGGGGTGCGTTGCCTGGCACGAAGGAGACATGTGGTCGCCTAGCACGGACAGAAGGGACCCAAGCAAGTGGGAGGGCGGTGATGGGAATGGAGGGGGCGGCGAGAGATGTACTGCGGCTTTCAGCTGTGGGAGCAGCCTCCGCCCCCTCTGGGAGCTCAGCCTCGGACCCGTCAGCGTCATAGTCGGTGTTGGGACTGGACAGGTCCTCCGCCTGACTCCCCTCGCCCTCCGTGCCACTTGCTGCCCCAGACTCCCCAGCACTGGTGGCACCGGTGCTGGATCCCTCCTCCACGTCCATGCAGGTGTCTCCCTCGGTGTCCCCCAACGATGCTGTGGGCAAGGTGAGGAGACAGGAAATAATCAGACACCTGTATACATATGACACATGAGTCCAAACTATATAGGTCACAGTGCATAGCATGAAAAGCATCATGAGTAACATCTACAATACTACATACATATGTAGGCCATGCACTACACAGTTGGTTGAGCCACCATGCCACTTTGAAACAATGGAGAGCATGACACAACAGTAAAGAACTTGATATCGAATCATACAGAGAAGCTAGTGTCTGTGGACAGTCGAGCACAGCATCTGGACCACACACCGTTGGCAAAAATGGATGAGCAGGAACCATGTCTTTTAACTTTTGACACATGCTGCAAAGCACAAACATTGAACCCTGCACAACATGACTGGGTCAATACTTGTTCAGTGTCTGTTCCGACTATCATCACACACAGGCTAGATTACCTTGTGCAAGAGTGACTACACACAGACCAGGGAACACATGTCAAGGAGGGGAAGGGAGAAAGAACAGGACCGGTTGACTTTGGGGAACAGGATATGCACTGCACATATAAAGCCTGGCAGTGTATCCAGGCGACTGAGCACTTCCAAAAGCTGGTGACACACAACAAACACACATGTACCTACCCATTTCCTGCTGCTGCTTCTCCTGTAGCCGCCTATCCATGTCAGGGAAGACCACCGCCAGGACACGCTTTATTTGGTGGGTCAGGCGCCGGCACCCGCGGTTCTTGCCCTCTGGTGAGTCCCCCAGCAGGACCCGGGCGATCCTCCTGGTCCAGCACCGGATAACCTGCCAGCATTTCCTCACCTGGGCCAGGCGCCGACTGCGACCCTCCACCGACCTCACGGCCCTGACGGCCCGCTTCCAAATCTCCCCCTTGGCGTAGGTGGCTACCTGTGAGGATGACAAAGTGAGACAACATCAATACACCTGCTCCATGTCACAGAGACACACATTAGAACAATTGGGCTTGTTTGAACAGGGCATAGTATGCAGCAAACTCATTGCACCTTTGTCATAGGGACATTATCCTCTGGGGAAGGCCAAATGCACTACGTGGCATTTAAAGTACACAGGTGGCATGAGGGGTGCGAGAGAATCAATGATCATGGCTCACACTGTGCATCACAAGCAACACCAGGATAATGGACAGCACCTCAAAGCAGTCACATGCCCCAGGCCACTGACGCAACCTCAGCGGAGTACACAGACACACACAGGTACAGGACAATCACCTGCCATTGGCAACTGCGGGTACAAACATCACTCTGCACATGTGCCACTTGACTGGGGGGAGTCACAGGTGTGGGGCTAGCTCAGCACATCAGACACACAGCACGGCTCCCTGCTCACATCAGATGGGTAGGGCATATGCATCCTCCATGCAGCTGGGGTGCAACACTCCACATAGACACTCACCCACATGACAGGGGACTTACACACACACACCAATGTCCAGGGGCCGTACACATCATTTGGACACTATCACCACAGGTACACTCAACTCACACACATCTGTGGGTACAGTCACCTGTCGCACTGGGGGGACCACAGAATCACATCAGGACTATGGAAACAACATTCTCAAGTGGATTAGCCAGGCTGAATGTGGCATGCACCATGCAGTGATTGTCACAGTAAGCACAATGCAAGTGAGGAGTGCAGATATGAACCACATCAGGCTCTGCATTGGAGACATAAGGCATTCCCCCCCCTGGGACCCACCATGAACAACATTGCATGTCTGTCACACCTGGACACAATGCCAGAAGTGACAGACACAAAAAAGGGGCACAGTCACAGCTAGTGGAGTCAGCACTCACCTGCTCCCCTGGTCTCCCGTATAGGCAGGGGTACTGTGGGAGGATGAAGTCCAGCAACACCTCATTCTCCTCTTGGGTGAATGGCTGGGCCCTCTCCACAGACCTGGACATGGTGCCAGAGGAATCACGAGCAGCAGCAGTGGTGTGGAATGAAAGGTTGTGCAGGCAAGTGCTCTCTCATGGGTCCTGGCTGCCTTATATCTCCCTTGCTGGGCTGTTTCATTTACAGGAGTACAGAGTGATTGGTCAATTTCATTTGCTCCAATCCCTTTAAACCTACCCCAGTGAGGGCCTTTGCATGGTTCAAAATTTGAGCATGATGTCAAGTCAACAACCACTTTGCAACATAGTATATTGTCTCCAACCGACTTTTGCTGGCCACCTGATGCAAAAATTTGAACTGGAAACTCGGTCTCCATGACAACCAGCATGCATTTAGGCCCTTATACTTGTCCCTCATGTGTCCCCTATGTAATTTCACTATCCACACACAGGTACGATGCGTTCCACACGTACTCCTAGGGCACCACTACTCCAGTGATACGGTCTGTACCCGCGTGTGTAGGGCCCGTATCACTTCGGTAGTGTTGCCGTAGGCGTACGCCATAGTGCTACGGGCCGTACATACGCAGCTACGAGCCGTATCTCTATGGCGTACGCCTACGGCAACATTACCCTAGTGCTACGGGCCGTACCCGCGTGTGTAGGGCCCGTAGCACTATGGTAGTGTTGCCATAGGTGTACGCCATAGTGCTACGGGCCGTACATATGCGGGTACGAGCCGTATCTCTATGGCGTACACCTACGGCAACACTACCCTAGTGCTACGGGCCGTACCCGCATGTGTAGGGCCCGTAGCACTAGGGTAGTGTTGCCATAGGCGTACCCCATAGTGCTACGGGACGTACATACGCGGGTACGAGCCGTATCTCTATGGCGTACACCTACGGCAACACTACCCTAGTGCTACGGGCCGTACCCGCGTGTGTAGGGCCCGTAGCACTATGGTAGTGTTGCCATAGGTGTACGCCATAGTGCTACGGGCCGTACATATGCGGGTACGAGCCGTATCTCTATGGCGTACACCTACGGCAACACTACCCTAGTGCTACGGGCTGTACCCGCGTGTGTAGGGCCCGTAGCACTAGGGTAGTGTTGCCATAGGCGTACGCCATAGTGCTACGGGACGTACATACGCGGGTACGAGCCGTATCTCTATGGCGTACGCCTACGGCAACACCACCCTAGTGCTACGGGCCGTACCCGCGTGTGTAGGACCCGTAGCACTATGGTAGTGTTGCCGTAGGCGTAAGCCATAGTGCTACGGGCCGTACATATGCAATGCTGGGTGAGGGTGCTGGGGTACGGTGTTGGGGTACAGCACGTTCAGGTGCGGGCTGTGCTACGATGTTGGGGTACGGTGCGTACATGTGCGGGCTGTGCTACGGTGTTGGGGTACGGTGCGTACAGGTGCGGGGCTGTGCTACGGTGTGGGGGTGCGGCGCGTACAGGTGCGGGCTGTGCTACGGTGTTGGGGTGCGGCGCGTACAGGTGCGGGCTGGGCTACGGTGTTGGGGTGCGGCGCGTACAGGTGCGGGGCTGTGCTACGGTGTTGGGGTGCGGCGCGTACAGGTGCGGGCAGTGCTACGGTGTTGGGGTACGGTGCGTACAGGTGCGGGGCTGTGCTACGGTGTTGGGGTGCGGCGCATACAGGTGCGGGGCTGTGCTACGGTGTTGGGGTGCGGCGCGTACTGGTGCGGGCTGGGCTACGGTGTTGGGGTACAGTGCGGAGGGGGTACGGTGCTGACATACAGGGGTACGGTGCTGTCATGTGCGGGGTGATGGGGGCTGTACGACTCGTATTCGGGCACAAGTTTACCCGTGTACATGTAGGCTACAGTGTTCGCTCCGTACGGGGCCTTTTACATGCGGTTGTGTATTCGGACGGGCGGTACGGATCGTACTAGCGCGCTCGGACTTCTGTTTTACGATTTGCACGTGAAAATGTCCAGCTCCCTATCGGACACTTTTCCCGACGTTATTCGGACGTAAAATTTTACGGCTCCCTCTCGGACCATTTTCCCGACGCAATTCGTATGTATTTTTCACATACGAATCGTACTTCGCAGTTTGTACGGTACTTGTACGATTCGTACGTAAAAAAATACAGATACGAGTCGGTAAATTTTTTTAACGGATCGGAATCGGCACCTAGATAAACACTCCTTTCAACTCTCTAATAACTTAATATATTAAAACAATTAAAAATTGATAATACCAACATATATAAATGTAATACATTTAAAATAAATATAAATAAATTATAAAAACTCAAATAAATATATACATTCACAAGAATTAATATATATACTCACTAACACATATTTCTTCACATATACATATCAGACACAACAATTTTCTAAATAATAAAATGAAATTATTACCTCGAATTTTTAAATATCTACAACATAAAATATATTATAAACAACTAACAAACAACAATTACCTAGTTAAAAAGTAACTGCTACCAAACTCAAAAAACATATCTCAACCAATGAATTTAACCTTCAAGACCACAAACCAATTAAAATGTAAAACTACTGAACTAACCACTATAAAAAGGATTACCTAAGTTAAAAAAAAATACTGTTTATTGGCCAAACACAGAGGAAGACTGTTACTTTGCTGGAGAGAGAGAGAAAGAAAATCTACCAAAACTACTATAACAGATGATACAACAATACAGGTAAGAAAAAGCCTTTTTTAATTAATTTAAAGTCCTCAACATCCTTAACTTTACTCCCTAAATTATTTAAATGCTCTCTTCTTTTTAAATTAAAACTACACTTTCTATCCACTACTGCAAACACTATAAAATACAAATGTTATTGACTACCTTATGTAATTCTACATGATAAAAATTCATGAACTATTAAAAAAGCAAAGTTTACCTACAAATAAAGTAACATTGTCTGATACTTTTACAAGCTTAAACATATAAAACAAAACTAATGTATACATTTTTCATTACAGCTTGAACAATCTACATCTACCAAAGAACATCCACCAAATTAAAATCATCTACTACAAAAAGTAAGTATACTTTCACTTTTAATAAATAATTAAAACAAATAAACTAAAAATAATAGCCAATATAATTAACAAAAATAATTTTCTACCCCATCTATAGAAATTACAACAGTGAAACTGCAAAAACACCAAATAAAGCAATCAACAAAACAGAAAGAGCAATAATGTAAGTATGTTTTTTAATGTACTAATCAAACAAACACATTTATATATAACAATAGCATATTAACTCAAAACATACATATATGTCTTCACAGATATACCCTAGAAATGGCTGAAGGAGGAAACTTTATAACATCACAAAAAGGAAAATTAATGCTCTGCTACATGGGTTATATCCACACCCAAGAAAAGTTGAAAAATAATAAAACACATTGGAAATACAGTAAATACTACTCAACTGCATGCTATGGTCGAGCTACAACTATAGATAACAATGTTGTGAATAAGAGAGAGCACAACCATCCACCCAATGTGACAGAAGTAAAAGTAAGGGAAGCCTTAGAAACAATTTGAGAAGCAAGCACAGGCTCCCAACAGACAAGCACTGAAATCTTGAAAAATGTGTTGACAAAAGTACCTGAACATGTCACCGGACAATTGCCCTCCATCCCCAACCTAAAACGCTTAATAGCTAAAACTAAAAGAGCATCTGATCCAACTCCACCCCCCCCAAACATTTCAAGAAATTGAAATACTACCAGAATATACTATTACCCACAAAGAAGACAAATTATTGATGTATGACAACCAAAGCAATGATAAAACAATTGTTATTTTTGCAACTAATAACAACTTGCAAAAATTAAAAAACTGTGAAACATGGATGATGGACGGAACTTTTAAAGTGTGCCCAAAACCATTTTATCAACTTTACACCATTCATGGTGAATTTCTAGAAACTAATATTCCCTTCATTTATGCATTGCTACCAAATAAAACTAATTCCACTTATATAGAACTATTAACAACAATAAAAGAATTAACAGGTAATTATTATCCCCAAATGATCATAATAGATTTTAGTATGTGAAGACACCTCCAAAAATCTACCTTAAGTATTGACTACTTTACTAACAGTAACTTTACCTATCAAATTAAACAATGAATTGCACTAGCATACATACCAACGACAGAAGTGGCAAATTATTATAACTTAATAATTGACAGTCCTTTCTACCGCATTAATGAAAAACAATTAATTTCCTTATTGGATTACTTTGAGGACACCTGGGTAGGAAGATTACATTGTTCAGGTCACCGTAGACAACCAAAATTTCACATTCCCTGGTGGAATGTCTACGCCAACACTATTGCACAAAAAGCAAAAACTAATAACGCGGTAGAAGGATGGCAGAATACCTTCCAGGCCACAATAGGGAGAGGACAACCAACACTACACAAACTTATAAAATCAATGAAAAAAGTACAAAGTTACCAAGAGCTCAGAATACAACAATCTATAACGAAAATAGGACTAAAATTGAGTAAACAAACAATGAATATGTACGAATACCTCCAAATAAAAACAAGAATGTATCCAAGTATCCAAGGTCTAGAATATATAGTCCTAATAGCAAAATCTATTCTTTAATACACTCCAAATAGCAAACATTAGAAAAATATTAAACACACAAACAAATTAATTACATTTTTATATTAGTTAAATTATGGCATACAATTTGCTATATAACTCAATATCATAATATAAGTAATAAAAAAAAAAAATCACAAATAGACATTGCCAACCCTCAATAATGTAAAAAATAACTTACGGTTTTGTAGCAGTAGAATATCCTCGAAATAGATGCTTTAAGAAACAATCCAAGGGCAAAACAATCTATGTAGTAAGGAAAACCCCCCAAAAATGAAAAAAATCCAACTGTAGAAAAAAAATCCAACGTAGCAATCCTCTGAATAACGAAACCATAAAAACCTGAAAATATTTAAGTGTAAAAAATGCTCCGAAAACCCGATAAAAAAAGGAAATTAATATCAACTTGTTTTAAAACAAGCAACAACAATTTCCTTAATTTAAAATAAAAAAACACGTGGACAATTCCATCTGTTCACCAAAGCCCGAACCTGTAAATAAAATCAAACTACACCCACCCATAACAAATACATAAACCCACAAATCAGAATAACAACATAGAATAAATATAAGCACACATATTAAAATAATAATAAAAATAACATTGCAATTTAATAACATTAGAGAGTAAACAAACAACGACATCACTAACCTACGTAGATAACACGTAACTTTCACAAAAACGATTAAATAACACTTTTACTAAGACATTAACACTACCACTAAGTTAACACAACCTTATAACTAACTTAAAAGCAATTAAAAGTAAACTTACAGGAACCTAGACGAAGCAGCTCCCAACCACGAGGTTCTGTCTTCACAAATGACCCAAACAACGAAAAAGTGAATGTTGGAAAACAAAATGGTGGCATAATTAAAACAAACATAGGACTAACTCCCCTTAGAAATGAATGGAAAAAAGTAAAAAATGCTTCCAAAATGTTTAAAAATGTATTTAACATTTTTTTTTAAATGTTTAAAACAAACATATGAATATTGTAAAATATACATTAATTATTCTATGTAAAAAAATATAATATAATAATTAATGTAGATTACAAAATATGTTTATTACATTAACTCTTTAGTTCCTAAAATTCAACAAATGGTAAAATATATATATATATACTTTTCAAAATATACAAAAATAAATTGTAAATTATTTAACATACTAAATTTTATTTAAATAAAATAAAATTTAATATGCTATATAATAAAACATTATGAGAAAAAATTTACAATGTATATATATTACAAGTTCTTCACTTCTATAAATCATGATATAAAAATGTAATAAAAGTTGATAAGAAATATAGAAATGTTTTCATTACAAAATATTAAACAATACAAAAAATACTGTATATTCATGTAAAAATTATACTATTTTACTTTACTATTATACATGTATACCAAATAAATAATAAAATGTTAAAAAACTGTTGAATACATTTGTACATCAATGTTATAAAATATGATTTTTTGAACATGTTTAAATATATGTTACAATATCCTAATAAAATATTAAAAGTCATAACTAAGGGGTCCATTAGGATGTCGGGCGATGGCATCACCATGGTGCTGGCGGTGCAGGAAAATGCAATTTTACACCCGCGAGCAGCGGTCCTCACGTACGCCATATTAGTATGGCCAAACATAGCCCATTTCCCGACCGCCGCGAAGCACACCATCATCAAAGTGCGCCCGCCACTGCTGCGGTGAGAGCCAATGGAGACTCTCCGCCATGCAGAATGATGTCCGCCCCACTAAACAAATTAGGATGACCCAAACAAGCAGACCCACCACAGCGGAGAAACCGCCCAACCAGAGACGGGGGAAGCTCGACAGCGGAGCGTGAAACCAGAGTCCCGGTCCACACCACCCGGTCACGACTGCCATGGATCCAGCTCTACATGTCTTTCCGGTGCTGTACTTGCTACATCACCAGCAACTCAGGGACCGCCGCGGACACCGCCGCAGGTACGCAATAACAACACACAACACATCGGATGACACAGTGTCCGAATCCACATCAGACATCCTGGTGGGGACAGGGACACATCCACAAGAGCACCCACACATCACCCACCTGCCTCCAAGTCACCCCTCTGCATCCTGGACACACATCTTCAGCGATCATGCAGCAATGTCCCGGTCACGTCACCGCAGCGGTGAACACAAGGGAATACATGCACACAATGCAGAAGGCAGGTCCAGTGCCAGGCATTGGCAGGGCACAAAGACCACAGGGCCACACCCCCTCCCACCACACACTAGCACACCCCATGAAGGCACATGCATGTGCCCCTCCTGTGCACACCATGCACAACAAGCCAGGCCACTACACACTCAGCAATACCAAAGGGGATGATGGATGGAGTGTTGAACAATGCAAGCACTCACCCCCAGTCAGCCGATCTGGGTTTAATCCGTCATCATTCTTTAGCTCACTCCGCCACCCCAGTTCGGACATGGCCGCATGCAAATCAGTCTGACCCTGTGCCTCATGGGAACAGTCCAGCCCAAACTGCCAGGCCATGTCTTCCCTGGACCGGAAACAAGCATCCTGGGACCGGTTTCTGGCTCATCAGCCATCATCAGCCAGGCTAGCTTGAATCCAGTGGTACAGTGAGCAAGGGACCCACGTCTGGGTATACCCTACCAATACACACCCAGCACCACACAACAAACAATCATGGAGACTGACACTGCAGGAGTGGCTGCACAGGAACACACAACACACAGCACAGTAGCACAGGGCCAGGGAAACACACACACCACCACAACACCACACTCAGGGAAACAAAAATGAAGACAAGCACCACATGAACACGTACAAGAAACTAACATCCAAATGGACACACAGCCAGCATGGTCACACATACATACCACAGACTGACACACAGACACATACACACCCCACATACACACCCCACATGCCAAGAGCAATGGGGCACAACAAATAGGAAAAACCAAAGTGGGTTGCACACAAATGGAAGGCCATGGAAACAAACCACAAGCATGTGTACATCACATGCATGACAAGGTACAGAGAACAACACCCTCAGACCATCAAAGCACACATGGCTGATACGGTCAGTGAGGACAAACCACAGACATCACAGTGCAACAACACAGGGAGACAGCAAGGCAAACCATGTAGAGGCACAAGGATGAAAGGAGGGCCCTGAAGTCAAACTGTGAACAGCCACACATATGTACACAACTACTTCACAGGAGTACGCCAGCAGCACTACTCACAGGACCCATTGACATACCCCTTGACTGACAAACACCAGTAGGAATCTACACACATACCCCCCTCACACCAGCAGCACACAACACCAGTGTCAAACACACTGAAGACTGGCAATACTTGCCAGGCAACACACACACAAACAATCACACACTCTGGGGGTAGCCAAAAATATCACACAGGGATGCCACAACAAATGCCTGCACAAAAACAACACAAACACATAACCCAACAGAAACACACACAGAACCACAACAAGACCACACATGCCCTGTGCAGCTAAATTGTGGAAAGGCAATGGGAGCACAGACACAACAGGAGGGCACAACATCATCACTCAGGAACAATGCACAGACAACATACCACAACACACACAAGAACTGCACCATCACAGAACAACACAGCCACATCAAACAAACAACAGATGTACAGGCAAAAAAATCACATAGCAAACACAGCAGGACATCAGGGGATGCACACCAGGCAATGACAAGGCAACAGACACACACAGCACTGCATGCACAACGAGCAGAGTGTGTACACCAAGCATACCAGCCACACACAGACATCAGTGATAGAACAGCAACCCACACAAGACCATACAGCACAGCGCAAAGACAACAGCACACCCAGGAAGTGAAGCAATAACACAGACAACACACATACATCCAACACAACACCAACAGATGCACAAGTCTGGAACACAAAGGTGGAAACAACTTGACCAGAGGACTGGGCATCACACACAGTTGGACTGCATAGAAGCAACCATGACTGCCAAACAGCACCAACACATCTCATACAACCCATTGGGGAAATGCCCTGAGTGACACATTGACCCTGGACAAAGAACTGCACCACAAAGCACAGTGTCACAAATGAAGTGATGGGGAGGCACACACACATGTAAACCAAGGGGACAGCTGACACCAAAGTGAAGCACACTGCATGTCAGTAAGGGACATGGCAGGAGTGTACCATACACAAAGAGAGGGAGTGCAGACCCACAATGGATAGGCATCTGAAGCACAGATAGGGGATGGTATGACAACACACACAACATGCCACACTGGAGGCAAGAAGGCACCATGTGACAGCAATACATGAGAAAACACAACCACAATGGCGGTGTGGAACAGCAGGTCTGCACAGTCCCCACAAACAGCCACAAGACACATGGATGTCCAACAAAACACAACACTGACTTGCCAGTCACACACTCTGCATACTCACAAGTGACAGAAACAACAAGTAGGAGTCAGACAGAACTGCAAGAACACACCAACACACTACACAGTGCACAACAAACAACTCACACATGTGCATACAACCACATCCACAGGGATGAACAATCAAAACAACAGGCATACAACTCCTGGGTGGCACATGTGTGTATTTGACAATGCAGGGACATGCACACATCAACACTCCCCACAAAGGCACCCCCTTCACACTGAACACTACCTGACCATCCAAGAGCACATATGGAAAATAAGCCATGGGACTAGGATGACTGGCCATCACAAGATGATCACACACATACACCACTGGGCACACATAAAGGAAGAATACACAGACATGATGACCCTGGACAGCCTGCCTGCAATACTGTGTGCAGAAACGCACTCTGTACCGGCAGTGCCCCCCCAACCGGACATGTGTACAATATAGCCAACATGAACTAATTAAGTAAATGACAACTGCTTCCCATTGCAAAATTACACCTTTGCCCCCACAAGTATCTGGGTCCGGAAGAACTGAGGACCCTGTCACCCCAGAAAACTGATTTGTAAGTGCGCCCAAACAGTGACCATGTTGAAGTGGCACAGAGAGCAGGTGGCACAGTAAACCATATACACACAGCAAAATAACTTTATTCAGTAAGGACACTAACAAAATAGACAACAGGAGCAACTGTCTTTATTCACATATTGCACAGATAGGCACCATGAGAAGAGAAGAGCAAGGCACAAAATGCAGAGCATGTCCATGAGAAGCTGCACAGGCAAGGCCAAAACAGCAGTGAACAACAAGGCCAGTGGCCAGGGCAGAGTGCAGAGTAGGTCCATGAGAAACTGCACAGGTAAGGGCAAAACAGCAGTGAACAACAAGGCCAGTGGCCAGGGCAGAGTGCAGAGAAGGTCCATGAGAAGCTGCACAGGCAAGGGCAAACAAGCAGTGAACAACAAGTCCAGTGGCCAGGGCAGAGTGCAGAGTAGGTCCATGAGAAGCTGCACAGGTAAGGGCAAAACAGCAGTGAGCAACAAGGCCAGTGGCCAGGGCAGAGTGCAGAGTATGTCCGTGAGAAGCTGCACAGGTAAGGGCAAAACAGCAGTGAACAACAAGGCCAGTGGCCAGGGCAGAGTGCAGAGAAGGTCCATGAGAAGCTGCACAGGCAAGGGCAAACAAGCAGTGAACAACAAGTCCAGTGGCCAGGGCAGAGTGCAGAGTAGGTCCATGAGAAGCTGAACAGGTAAGGGCAAAACAGCAGTGAGCAACAAGGCCAGTGGCCAGGGCAGAGTGCAGAGTATGTCCGTGAGAAGCTGCACAGGTAAGGGCAAAACAGCAGTGAACAACAAGGCCAGTGGCCAGGGCAGAGTGCAGAGCATGTCCATGAGAAGCTGCACAGACAAGAGCAAAACAGCAAGTCCAGTGGTCAGGGCAGAGTGCAGAGTAGGTTCATGAGAAGATGCACAGGTAAGGGCAAAACAGCAGTGAACAAGAAGGCCAGTGGCCAGGGCAGAGTGCAGAGTATGTCCATGAGAAGCTGCACAGGTAAGGGCTAAATAACAGTGAACAACAAGGTCAGTGGCAAGGACAGAGTTCAGAGTGCGTCCATGAGAAGCTGCACAGGTAAGGGCAAAACAGCAGTGAACAACAAGGCCAGTGGCCAGGGCAGAGTGCAGAGTATGTCCATGAGAAGCTGCACAGGTAAGGGCAAAACAGCAGTAAACAACAAGGCCAGAGGCCAGGGCAGAGTGCAGTGCATGTCCATGAGAAGCTGCACAGGCAAGGGCAAAACAGCAAGTCCAGTGGCCTGGCATAGTGCAGAGTAGGTCCATGAGAAGCTGCACAGGTCAGGGCAAAACAGCAGTAAACAACAAGGCCAGTGGCCAGGGCAGAGTGCAGAGTATGTCCAAGAGAAGCTGCACAGGTAAGGGCAAAACAGCAATGAACAACAAGGCCAGTGGCCAGTGCAGAGTGCAGAGCATGTCCATGAGAGGCTGCACAGGCAAGGGCAAAACAGCAAATCCAGTGGCCAGGGCAGAGTGCAGAGTAGGTCCATGAGAAGCTGCACAGGCAAGGGCAAAACAGCATTGCCCAGTGGCCAGGGCAGAGTGCAGAGTAGGTCCATGAGAAGCTGCACAGGCAAGGTCAACAGAGCAAGTCCAGTGGCCAGGGCAAAGTGCAGAGTATGTCCATGAGAAGCTGCACAGGTAAGGGCAAAACAGCAGTGAACAACAAGGCCAGTGGCCAGGGCAGAGTGCAGATTATGTCCATGAGAAGCTGCACAGGTAAGGGCAAAACAGCAATGAACAACAAGGCCAGTGGCCAGTGCAGAGTGCAGAGCATGTCCATGAGAAGCTGCACAGGTAAGGGCAAAACAGCAAGTCCAGTGGCCAGGGCAGAGTGCAGAGTAGGACCATGAGAAGCTGCACAGACAAGGGCAAAACACCAAGTCCAGTGGCCAGGGCAGAGTGCAGAGTAGGTCCATGAGAAGCTGCACAGGCAAGGTCAAAACAGCAAGTCCAGTGGCCAGGGCAAAGTGCAGAGTATATCCATGAGAAGCTGCACAGGTAAGGGCAAAACAGCAGCGAACAACAAGGTTAGTGGCCAGGGCAGAGTGCAGGGTAGGTCCATGAGAAGCTGCACAGACAAGGGCAAAACAGCAAGTCCAGTGGCCAGGGCAGAGTGCAGAGTAGGACCATGAGAAGCTGCACAGACAAGGGCAAAACACAAAGTCCAGTGGCCAGGGCAGAGTGCAGAGTAGGTCCATGAGAAGCTGCACAGGCAAGGTCAAAACAGCAAGTCCAGTGGCCAGGGCAAAGTGCAGAGTATATCCATGAGAAGCTGCACAGGTAAGGGCAAAACAGCAGCGAACAACAAGGTCAGTGGCCAGGGCAGAGTGCAGGGTAGGTCCATGAGAAGCTGCACAGACAAGGGCAAAACAGCAAGTCCAGTGGCCAGGGCAAAGTGCATATTATGTCCATGAGAAGCTGCACAGGTAGGGGCAACACCTCAGTGAACAACAAGGCCAGTGGCCAGGGTAGAGTGCAGAGTAGGTCCATGAGAAGCTGCACATGGCATGTGTGCGACTGTACTTTTCCATGGTTAGCAACACAGTCAGGGGGTAACAATGTGCAGTACAGGCCCACCTGTGTGAGAGACAGATGTGTGAGGGTGACTAACACTCAGACTTGGCTACCAGGCGGACTGGGAGCTGGCTGTGTCTCAGGGACTGTCGGGGCACTTGAACGGGGAGAGAACGGAACAGCTGAGGTAGAGCTATCAGTGGTTTGGCAAACCGGAGGGCTCCTTGGACCAGGTGGTGTAGTGGCACGTGGAGATGGAGTCATGCAGACGGGAGACACGGTGTGGCTGGGAGATTGTGGAGGGGTGCCCTTACACTTCTCGGGGATCCTAAATGGCCTGCCTGACTTTGGATCAATGGAAAGTGATGTGGGCACAACAGGAACACACACCACCAAAGCTGCATCAGGTGTAGACGCTGGCACCACCTCTGGTGATGTGCTGGATCCAGCGGTATGCTTTGACTGGCTTTGCCTCTGCCCCCCTTCCCCTGTTTACTAGGTGTTACCCCTACAGTGCCCTCCTTCCCCTGCTTCACTGGGCTTGGAATGGGAGTCGAGGTGGTGGGTGAATCTGCCTTGGAGCCCTTCCTAGGTGTACCCTTGGCATGCACCACCTCCTTGGTGGGCACAGAAACTGCATGCTTCTCTTTGTGAGATGCTTTAGGGCCAGGAGAGTCCTTGTATGGGGATGCCTCTGAGGCATGTGTGCCTGAGATCTGCTGCTTTCCTTTTTGTCCCCTGGTGTCACCTGATGGGCTTTTCTCTCTGTGCTCTGGGGTGGCTTTGGTCTTCTGTGGGGATGGGGTCTGCGCCCAGGACTGCTTGGGTTGCTGCTGCTGTGTGCTTTGTGTGCCGTATCGTGACTTTGGTATATGTGGACCGTGGTCACTATCGTCAGACATGGCCACTGCAAGGGGTTTGGACATAGGGACCGGAGCTGGACTGTGAGTATGTGCCTGTTGAAGGGCAGACGTCACTGTGGAGGACAAAGCCTGGACAGTCCGGTGCTGCCCACCCATGTCTGAATGTATGCCCTCCATGAAAGCAACCACCTGAGCCAATTTTTTGCCGTGGTCAATGAAGGCATTGAGGAGAGCTGTCTGGCCTACACACAGCTGGCGCAAAAGGTTAACAGACTCAGCACTGATGGCAGCAGGGGGACGGGCAGGGGCAGTGGTGCCAGGGGTGAAGGACACTCTTCCCCTCTTACTGAGGTGGACACGGGCAGCACCAGAGGAAGTGGCTGGGAGGGTGGGCACTGGCCGCTGTGTGGTGGAAGACGATGCAGAGTCCCCGTTCCCTGTGCCCGCCGACATGGATGCATCCCCGCTGGCATCAGATGATGTGGTGCTTTGCGTCTCAGGCTGGGATTCCTCCAGCAGACTCCTGTCCCCCTCTGAGGTGACGTCTGTGTCACTGGGCTCCTGTGCAGATGCTGTGCTAGTTTCACCCCACTGGTGTCCGTCTCCTGTTCCTCTGTGACCACAGGAGATGTTGCATGAGAGAGAGATGTAGTGTCAGTGGCAGTGGCAGCAACAGAACAAACATATGCAAGCAATGCATACCAAAGATGACCAAATCTACATGTTGCACACCACCTTGTGCAATGACATCGTGCCAACTCACTATATAGACTCGAACAGTGCATGGACACTGGAAATTCAAGCATGAGTGAGCCATGTGATGACCACACAGCACAACAAACTGCTTGTGGCTCTGTTCAACCAGACACACAACTAGCTCTGAGCACACCTAGGGACATGATGGGGGCACACTACTTGTTGCCACTGACAGATCGGGATGGAACAGGAGGGGACAACACAGACACAGACCACAACATGACAGTCCACAATGGCCATTAGCCCATGACACCCACCATGTCGCACTTCGGGGCCCAAAGACTGGTGCACATTGTTGTAAGATGTCTAGGCCTCCCCAATCTGGGTGCATGCAATGAACGCATTGATGAAGGCACAGTCAGATCAGGCACACTGCTGTTCCCTCCCATGGGATTCCCAAGACTACCCCAATGCAGAAGAAACCTGAAGAGCACAACTCAGAATGCAATGGGAATGCACAGCATTCAAATCACCTTTGTAAGTACAGGTATGGCAAATGCATGACACCAGCACCCAGCCGAGCAGCCACTTACATGCCACTGCATCACACTAACAACATCACATGGGCCTGCGCTGGCACAAGCTGTGTACACATTCAGCCACTCCCAGCCAAAGTAACCCTCCCCAAATGCTCACCCCTGGCTTGCTGCTGATGCTCCTTCAAACGTGCATCCAGCTCAGGCTGTGTCACTGCCAAGATGCGCTCTATTAGTGGTGTCATGCTGCACCATGCCAAACGCCCAGTGTGAGGAAGCAGCTGATGTCGTCCCACCTCTTGTGGAAGTGGGTGCGCCGTCGGTTTGAGACCCCCAGAGCTCGAACCTTCGCTGCAATGGCCCTCAACACGGCCTTACGCTGGTGTACCTTGAGCTGCAGGCATGGTAGACAAGAGGGGGAAATGATCAGTGACACAGTGTTATATACCGACATCTATCAGTATAGCAGCAACATACAAACTCATCACATATCCTACGATATGTCTATCAGAGACTAGAGTACCTCTGTATGGGAAAAGCTGATGTAAATGCATGCAGGTGGGAGGGGGAACACAGTCCCTGCACATCTCACACACATGCAGGATGCCAGCACTGAAACACCTATGTAGCCTGCCCACATCTCCAGTCCATTGTTGGGTTGAGCAACACATACATTACATATCAACCTGTGTTTGGGGGTAGACTCACTGTGTCCAAGACTGCACAGCCCTCAATGTCCCTGCCCTGTGAATAGACAACTGTGTCATGGATGTCACATTGAGGGACATGATCTCACAAATCCAAAATTCCCTTCACAAGGCCAGTCATGTGCAATCTACAGTGCTGAGATGGCCCATAGCTGGAGTGCAATGTGAAAAAACTGATGTCATACTCTGTAAGTAAAGTGATGTGTCCTTGTCAATGTAGGCAGGGAATGTGCTGGCCAGCTGGGCTCACACTGAGATGGACTACAGGGGCACACACAGCCATTCAGCCAAGCAATCACTGTCCTGACTACAGCATGAACAACCTTCTGTGTCACTGTATGGCTGACAACACAACACAGGTCACTCATATATACATGTGCAGGGAGGCAAACCTGTGGCATTGGGTACAAACACCCTCCCACTGGAGACAGCATGTCAGGCAGTGCATGACACTACCCCACACTCCCAGGCACATACTGCATCAGTCCAACTACATGTGTGGCCCCCCTGCACTACCCCCCACTGTTGAAGACTTACCACAACATTTGGGGCACCATATAGCATTGGGTACAGTGTGAGCCCCTCGTCCACTAGGACCTCAAGCTCCTCGCTCGTGAAGGGACTGGCACGGATCTTCTCTGTCCTTGCCATCACTGTGGACATGAGACAACAGCAGCAGAATAGGGTGGTGAGGTGTGTCTGGCAGCAGTCCCTGGAGGTAGCAGCAGATGGGTGGTTACTGGCAGCAGTCCCTGGAGGCAGCAGCAGGTGGGTGGCCACTGGCAGCAGTCCCTGGAGGCAGCAGTAGGTGAGGGGTCTCAGGCAGCAGTCCCTGGAGGCAGCAGCAGGTGAGGGGTGTCTGGTAGCAGGCTCTGAGAGCAGTGGAAATGTGAGGCTCACTCCCACACATATATAGCCCCCTGGGCTCATTGCAAAGGTGCCAAGCTGCAGCAATTGGTGGGTCAGGTCAAATGCATCCAATGACCGCCTCCGCGGTGGCGGAGCACGCCTACCGCAATATTCAAAATTGCATCATGCCACCGCTATCGAGGTTCCCATTGGCTCTAGGGCAAGCTCCATGGCAGTGACACACCGCAGGGGCCCGGTGTGCGCTAGCGCGATGGTACATCTTTCAAATGCATCCAATGATCGCCTCCGCGGTGGCAGGGCACGCCTACCGCGATCTTCAAAATTTCATCATGCCACCCCTATCGAGGTTCCCATTGGCTCTAGGGCAATCTCCATGGCTAGGACACACCGCAGGGGCCCAGTGTGCGCTACCGCGATTTTGGCGGCAGATCATGCCAACCTCCATTTCCCCATGTGTCCATGCCTATCACTACCGCACATGAGGGAATGGGGGTGCTGGTGACACACCGCCGGGGCCAGGCGGTAGCTACCGCGATATGGGTGCCATATATTGACACGAGGCACCGCCATTCAGGTGGCGGAGCTTGCCAACCGCCATTTCCCCATGTGTCCATGCCTATCACTACCGCACATGTGGGAATGGGGGTGATGGTGACACACCGCCGGGGCCAGGCGGTAGCTACCGCGATATGGTTGCCATACATTGACACGAGGTACCGCCATTCAGACGGCGGAGCTTGCCAACCGCCATTTCCCCATGTGTCCATGACTATCACTACCGCACATGTGGGAATGGGGTGACGGTGACACACAGCCGGGGCCAGGCGGTAGCTACCGCGATACGGGTGCCATACATTGACACGAGGTACCGCCATTCAGGCGGCGGAGCTTGCCAACCGCCATTTCTCCATGTGTCCATGCCTATCACTACCGCACTTGTGTGAATGGGGGTGCTGGCGACACACCACCGGGGCCAGGCGGTAGCTACCGTGATATGGGTGCCAGACAATGTCAATGGGCATCTGGCAAACATCAACAGTGCACAGTACCCACATGGTCAATGGCACATCATTGCGCACACGATGCCAATGTTCCATTTACTCCACTCGTGACTACACATGCCATGTTTGTGTGTGTGATTTTGTAGATTGGCCTGTACTCACTCACATGTCACTTATGGATTTGATGGTCGTGTAGGTAGGACAGTGTTATTCTGGGCTCTACAATGTGGACACATGTCAATGTGTTGAGGTGCAGTGACAATCACAGCGATGCTCGTCTCAATGAATGACGATCTATTTTGCATTGCCTCTCATGTCTGCTCATGCACACATTCGTCATTCCTGCGCCGACTGTGTTCATTGTGTGGTGGATGTGTGCCAGGTTGAAATGACGCATTAAGGTGTGACAGATACAGCAGCTAGGTAGGAGACAGTGGGGTTGAATTGTTACACATATGCTGGATGCGATACTCCCAGCCGTGCCCATGTGAAATGTGGCCATATCCCTATGTGCATTAACATTGACCAAGGTGGTGTTTGAGGTACTTGTCTTGTGTAAGTTGACAGGTGTGCCCTTTGTGTAGCTGAAGGTGTACCTACATGTAAGGTGGTCTGTTACTCAATATTGATGTCAGTCATTGTTGTCATTGTGTCATCCAGAATGTGATATGCTGTTCCCATCTCATGATGTATTGCATTGACATGTGTCCACTTTCATCTCAAATAGAAGGAGGCCAAATTTGATTCGTCACTTGACGGTGCTGGAGGACATGGAGGATGTGGCGATCATCCGGAAATGCCGTCCGGATAGAGCCACCCTGAAAACCCTTTGTGATCTGTTGGAGCCCCACCTGCTGCCTGGCCGGACATATCCAACAGCTTTCACCCCTACTTATAAGGTGATGGTGGCCCTGCATTTTTTTGCAAGTGGTTCGTTCCAAGAGACTGTGGCCAGTGCTGGTGGGATGTCACAAACGATGTTCAGCATGGTGCTGCGTGATGTACTGTCCACCATGATGATATACAAGGACAGATACATCCATTTCCCCAGGGGTGCTGAATTGCCAGCTGTGAAGGGAGACATCTAACCCCTTGGACACATCCCCAATGTTGTTGGTGCCATCGATACTGTAAATAATCTAGGGCAACTTCAACTCTATGAAAAGCTCAGAACATGTCAAATAAAAAGTAGTGACACTACAATTAAGAAAAATACAATATCATTTATTTATTATATATAATCACATATCTCATATAGAAAAATAGAATCACGATAAATCACTAAAAAAGTTTTTTTGACTTGTGCAGCGTACTTATTTCAATCATCCATCATGCATTCACACTTCTAATTTGTTTTGTAAATACAATTCTTTTTTTTGATAACAATACAATTCATTTATCAGCTATATGTAATATAACAATTACATTTTCATTAGAACATTTAATTTTCGGGTGGTTTTCCAAATAGTGCCATTGATTGCACCCATGTTGGGCTTGTGCCACCCCAGGCAAGTGAGCACATTTACAGGAATCGCAAGCATTACCACTCCATAAATGTTCAAGTGTGTGCCTGGCAGAAATGATCATCTCCCACGTGTGTGCCAAATTCTCAGGCTCGGCCCATGACTCCTACATCCTGCGGAACAGCATTGTGCCCCAGCTGATGGCTAATCTGCTTCCCGAGTGTGCATGGATTGCGGGTGAGTATGCCTAGTCGTATGGCATGCTGGGTGTGTGACCTGCTGCCCTCTGCCTCAGCGACATTGCAAAGTGTATTTGTGTTTGTCATACCTAGGTGACTCTGCATATCCCAACCGTCCCTGGTTGCTGAGCCCACTGAGGAATCCCAGGACCCCAGCAGATGTCCGCTACAATAAGGCCCATGGGAGGACAAGTCGTGTGGTGGAGCGTACTTTTGGTCTGCTCAAGTCACGTTTCCGCTGCCTGGACAAGATCGGAGGTGCACTGGGGAAGGTGTGTCAGATTGTAGTGGCATGCTGCATGCTCCACAACCTAGCCATTCGCAAGGAGATTCCCCTGCTCCTGGATGATGGTGAGGACCCAAGGCCCCAGCCTGCAAACCAACCCGTGTCCAGTGATGAGGACATTGGAGAGGAGGAAGGTGTTGACCTGCGTGAACAGATAATCTCTTACGCTACTTCACTTGAAGGTGGATGACAATGTACAACATACCCATTGTATGCTGATATTGCTGTAGTAGTGAAGGGGCATGTGAGAATTGTAACAGCAGCCAGTTGTAGACTCAGCAGTGATGGGCAATGTTTCTGGGACAGGTCATTTGGGAACATCTACAGGACATGTATGTTGACACTTGTTGCCCATTGTAATGTGTGCATGTTGGGTTATCCTGATGGTAGGTGTTGTGTGATGTCTGTGATGCCACACCCAGACCATTGAATGTTGTTCTGTTGTGTTTCCCTATGTGCCTTCAACTTCTCCTTGCCTACATACAGCCCATACTCCTGGCACATTGTGATCATGTTGAAGACTGTTCATCCTGCAATAAAGACAGAGCAGACACGACAACATGAGTGTAAGGATATTTTATTTGCAATGGTGAGATGTGAGGGGGGTTGTACATTTCCATTGGGGTATTGGTGGAGCAGTGAGTTGACAGTTATGGTAAATGAGATAATCGAGTAGTCACCACATTAATGTGGTGACCCAGTCCAACAGACAGATGCCATTCACAAGGCAGTGTGGGGAAGGACAGTCCAAAAAGTCAATGCAGTGGTGAAGAGGGTTGCCATCATGGCTGGCTCCGTGACTGGCATCTGGCAGGTGCTTTGCCTCCAGATACTCCCAGGGTCTTCTTAGGACGGCCCCTTCGTCATTTGGCAGGGGGGGGGCCTGCTGCAGGGCCAGTGGGGTCTGAAGACTCACCCCTCTCTGTGGACGCAGGGGAAGATGGTGAAATGTCATCCTGCAGCCCACCAGAGGGAGGTGGAGGTGTTGTCTGTGGCACAGGCCTGTCCCTCAGTAAAGCTACTTGCTGGCCCAAGAGGTCCATGATTTGTCACATGCGGTTGTCAATGGACCTCATCAGCAGGATGAGCTTGTGCAACAGTTCGTCCGACCGGCCCGTTCGTCCTTGGGCCTGTTCGTATGCGCCAAGGACTCTGGTGATGTGTTCCAGGGATTGGGTCCCAGCCTCCTGGTGTCTGGGGGTGACCCTGCCCCTCCCACCTACCCTGCTGCCACGGACCTGTTGCCTCACCACTGTGGGCACCCGCATCCTCTCCCTGCCCTCTTCCGTCGGTGGTGTGGGGTGGTCATCCTCTTGGACAGGGAGGGTGTTGCAGGCAGCACTGGTGGTGGTGGTGGTGGCTGGACAGGCCGTGACAGCAGAGGTCTGCTGTGAATTTGTTATTGATGCAGATGCGGTGGGGGGGACGATGGGGTCCTGGGACCTGTTGCTACCTGGCACACCAGATGGGCCGACTTCGAGCTCATCATCCATGGAATCCTGGGAGTCAACATCCGAGAGTCCATGTACCGGGGGGAGACTGGCTCTGCAGATTGCTGGTGTTGTCCTCTGCAGTGAGTTCTTGGTCACCTGTGGGTCAGATGGGAAATGGTCATTGTAGTTACCCGGCAAGCTTTGTGTTAGCTGTGTGTCATTCACTTTTTATACACTGCACAATTGATTGATCATCACATTGTTTACTATGTGCACTGCTGTGCTTCCTGACATGATGCAGTGGTACATGCATTATTTGTCCATGGTGTGAGGTGTCAAGGTATACCATGCGACCCGTGCATAATTAATGATTACAGGGACCTGTTGCCATCTAGGGACTGGCACAACATGTTTTTCATTGAGGACTCGTTGTTGATTTGTCTGACCTGGCAGGCGTCACATTTGGCCATGGACTGGCCATTGTCATCTCCTGCATACCTTTGTTCTGTCATGTGGATATCTTGATATGTACCACCACACATGCTTTCGTATTTTTCAAATGTTCCTTGTTGCACTTGCCCCATGGCGATGCACATGTAAATAGGTGCTATGCATGATTGTGCTCTGACTTTCTTCTACATGTGCATTGGTGTGTCACACTTTGGTAGCTGTGACAGTTTCCTTAGCTTACCTGTGTGCCCACTGTGCTTGGCAATGGGGTAGTTGTGCCTCTTTGTGCAATGAGAGGGCTGGTGTTGTCATATGGCACCATTTATTTTGTGACAAATGTGTGGGTGCACGTACTGGCTACTTACCTGTAATGTGCCCACATTTGGGTTTGGTATGTGACACATCTGTGTGTGCGTGGTGGAGGCTTACATCCTGCTCAGTGGGGTCACAGGACATAATAATATGTCTACCTACCTGTAAGTTTGTTTAGTGTACTGCAATGGCTTCCAAATGCTTCTGGAGGGTGGGGGTGGGCTCCATCCTGCTGAGGTAGGGGGCATGGTGGGAGTAGTGGTACAGGCCTCCCACCCACCCACACCCTCATTGTGGAGATGGCTACCTACCTGTGAGTTTGTTTGGTGTCCTGCAATGGCTTCCAAATGCTTCTGGGTGGGATGGGGGAGGGCTCCATCCTGCTGAGGTGGGGGGCATGCGGCATTGTGGGAGTGCAGGCATCCTACCCACAAACCCCCTCCCAGGGAAGATGGCTACCTACCTATAAATTTGATGAGGGTAATGTAATGGCTTCCAACTGCTTCTGGGTGGGGTGAGGGGAGGGCTCCATCCTGCTGAGGTGGGGGCAGGGGGCATGATGGGAGTGGTAGTGCAGGTCTCCCACCCACAGACGCCCTCCCAGGGAAGATAGCTACCTACCTGTGAGTTCGTTTGGTGTACTGCAATGGCTTCCAACTGCTTCTGGGTGAGGTGGGGGTGGGCTCCATCCTGCTGAGGTAGGGGGCAGGGAGCATGGTAGGAGTGGCAGTGCAGGCCTCCCACCCACAGACACCCTCCGAGGGAAGATGGCTACCTACCTGTGAGTTCATTTGGTGTACTGCAATGGCTTCCAACTGCTTCTGGGTGGGGTGGGGTGGGGGTAGGCTCCATCCTGCTGAGGTGGGGGGCAGGGGGCATGGTGGTAGTGCAGGCCTCCCACCCACAAACACCCTCCCAGGGAAGATGACTACCTACTTGTAAGTTTGATGAGGGTAATGTAATGGCTTCCAACTGCTTCTTGGTGGGGTAGGGGGAGGGCTCCATCTTGCTGAGGTAGGGGGCAGGGGGCATGGCGGGAGTGCAGGCCTCCCACCCACAGACACCCTCCCAGGGAAGATGGCTACCTGTAAGTTTGATGAGG
Organism: Triturus cristatus; assembly: GCF_964204655.1. Taxonomy (NCBI): domain Eukaryota; kingdom Metazoa; phylum Chordata; class Amphibia; order Caudata; family Salamandridae; genus Triturus; species Triturus cristatus. The sequence goes on from NC_140594.1 coordinate 602,383,879, forward strand.
GTAATGTAATGGCTGACACATGCTTCTGGGTGGGGTGGGGGGAGGGCTCCATCCTGCTGAGGTGGGGGGCACGGGGCATGGTGGGAGTAGTGGCACAGGCCTCCAACCCACCCACACCCTCATTGTGGAGATGGCTACCTACTTGTAAGTTTGATGAGGGTAATATAATGGCTGACACATGCTTCTGGGTGGGGTGGGTGGAGGGCTCCATCTTGCTGATGCTGTGGGGCAAGGGGGCCTGGTGGGAGTTGTAGTGTTGTCTGCCTGTACACATGCCCCCATGGTAATGTTGGTAGCTACGTTTGGGGTGAATGGAAGTGGGTGAATGTTGGATCTGTCAGACATGTTTTTGTGAGTGTGTGGTGCAGATGGATGGAATTTGTCCTAGGTGGTGTAGCTTTGTAGTTGTGCGAGACAGTACATATCAGTGTGGTGGTAGTCATTTGTTTGTACTTACCAGCCTCCACTCCCCCGGCTACTCCTGTGAGATCCTCTGGATGCAGTACGGCAAGCACCTTCTCCTCCCATGGTGTGAATGGTTTTTGTGGAATGGGAGGGCCACCGCCAGTCCTCTGAGCCAGCTCACAGCTCTTGCTTCTCCTCTCCTTGACAACCATCTTCAGATCATGCCACCGCTTCATGATCTCCTTTTTTGATCTTGGGATGGTCCCTACTGCATTGACCCTTTGGACTATCCTTGCTCACATTTGTGTCTTTCTGGCTAATGGTGTCTTTTGGACCAGGCTACCAAACAGCTGTGGTTCCACTCTGACTATCTCATCTACCATGACTGTCAACTCACTCTCTGTGAATTTGGGTATTTTCTGTGTGGCCATGGTGTGTGGTGTGCAAAGTGGTTGTGGGTGCAGGAGTGTGAGTGGTGGGTGTGGTTGTGATGTGTATGGTGTGTGATGTGCAGGGGGTTAGTTGTACAGGTGTGGAGGTGGTGGTGGCGCTGTGTGTGGTGTGGCTAGTGATGTTGTGTTGTTTGCCTCTCCTTTGAGCTGGGGTGTGTGTCCCTTCTCTCCTGGAGTATTGCAAAGGATTGTGGTCAGGGAAGGGGCTGGTTTTATACTCAGCTATGTGGGTGTGTCCAAATGGGGTATTGCTGTCAGGTGTGTTGTCTTGGGAAATGTATTTTTATTTTTGCCATGTGGTTGTGTCATTGGGGTGTGTTTTGTGTATTTGGGGGCCATGGCTAGTTTTCTGTGTGCACTTTTTGGACTTATTGTGGGTTTTTTGTTTCTTCCGCCATATTTTTCATGGATCGTCCGCAGCAGTGGCTATGCTACAGCTCTTCCGCTGGCTCTCCCATTCATCCCATTGTGCAACCGCGGTGGACGGAAACAGCGGTACGTACCACGGGACTGTCAAGGATATCCTAATTTCCAGTCCGGTGTCTCCGCTGTACTTGCGGCGGGTTGGTGTTTTTCCGCTGCGTACCCGACCGCAGCAGACGGATTTTGTCCATCTCCCCCCGCTACGGGTGGTTTTTCTTTGCCCCGTTTCATCACGGTCGGTATTTTTTGGCGGATAATCCTAATTTGGCCGCAGGTATTTCCACGGTGCCGGTGGGCAGTTGTTTTCCGCTTCCATGGTGGTCAGGGTGCTTTTCCGACCGCCATCCTAATGGGCCCCTAAGTGTATTAAAAATATTTCAAATGTCATAATTTACTTTTCTAACAACAATTACAACTAAAATCAAAGTAAGTGCTGGACAGTAAACCATAATAATTTACTATTCTGACTCCAAATCCAAGAAAAATCAAAGAAAGTGCTGGACAGTAAACCATAATAAATTACTATTCTAACTCCAGATCCAAAAAAAATTAGGGAAAGTGCTGGACAGTAAACCATAATAAATTACTATTCTAATTCCAAATTTCTAAATTCAAATTTATATTTTTTTCATTTTAATTCATTATGAAATTTTTTACAAAACATTTTTAAATTACTACTCACCCTTATCCCCTAAAAACACAACGGCCCACTCCTAAAATATATAAAAATTTAAACAATGTAATTAAATGTATACAAAATTTTTAATTTACTACCCACCCTTATCCCTTATAAACCCAACATCCCGCTCCTAAAATATTTACAATTTTTTTAATCTAACAAAAAAGAAATTTACATTTTTAAATTACTACTCACCCTTATCCCCTATAAAATAAACATCCCGCTCCTAAAAATTAATATAGAAATTATAAAAAAATAATATTTTTACATTTATTCTTAACCTAAAAACATAATCAAATTAGAAAATATAACATACAACATATATTATTTAACTAAATAAAAGTCCCATAATAAACATAATATCGATATAATTTACATCAATATCTTTTGCATCAACCTGGCCCATGCATCAAGCAAAATTGTCCTCGCTAAATTAGCAAATCGGTAAAATTGGCCGTTAGCGAGCGCCACACAACATATTCCAATGCGTCAACCCCAATAGCGAATAAACTACATAATCGCAAAAAAAACTCCCGGCAAATTACCGAACCGCAAATAAGATAATCGGAAATAGAGAAAACCACAATTGCGCTTGCCAATAGCGATTAGCAAATAAAGAATCGCAAAGGAATGCATCAAAATACGCAAATACCGAAAATCATCAAAATCGCTATTTAGCATGAGCAGAATAAGGGGAATCTCAAACAGGAGGTAAAGTTGATGAAACACACAAAAAAAAATCCCTCACAGGTGTAACCAATTTGAAACCCTTCAAAAATGGCACGGGAGACCCAGTAATTCTTTTCAAAATGGCAGCCCTCTACGTGTTTGCTAGGAGGATGAGAATAAATGCAGCAGCACAGCGCAGGAGGAGGATCCAGGAGAGGGTATTCAGAGTGCGCATTACATTGCTGGGCCAAAATGAGGATGAAGTATGTGACAAGTCCGTCTGAATCGTGCCATGATAATGCGCATAATTACTGACCTGAAACCACTATTGCAGCACCAGACCCGTAGGACCAATGCCATTCCTGCACACGTCCAGGTCCTATGCAGCCTGCACCTACTGGCGTCTGGAAGTTTCCAGGGGGTCGTAGCGGTAGCGGGAGGCATCTCACAAAGCACACTTTCACGCTTCTTCAATAAAATTCATAGATGCCATGGTGAAAATGATACATACCCACATCACCTTCCCCACAACCCCACAGCAGTTGAACCAGACCAAACAGGAATGCTACCAGGTGGCCCAATTCCCCCATGTCATAGGATGCATTGACTGCACGCATGTCCCCATCAGTCCCCCCTCTGCCAACGAGTTCATCTTCCATAACAGGAAGTCATATCACTCGATCAACGTGCAGGTCGTGTGCAATGCCAAGCATATAATTGCGGACATAGTGGCACAATTTCCAGGGACCACACATGACTCATATATATTCCGACACAGTGGCATCCACAGGCGTCTGCTCAACGGTGAATTTGGAGAGGGACACCTACTTGGTACATACATATACCTATTCATTACATCATTATCACATATTTAATTGCATTACTGCTGCTAAGCCTTTGCTTTCCACCCTGTAGGTGACAGCGCATACGCCTTGCGGGAATATATCCTCACCCCCTACCTCATCCCAGCAACACCACAGGAGCAGCGCTACAATGCAGCACATATTAGCACCCGAAATGTGGTTGAGAGAACATTCGGGATCCTGAAAAGTTGCTTCAGGATCTTACATAAGACTGGTGGTGCATTGCAATATAACCCCGAGACCTGCTGCAGGATTGTAGCAGTATGTGCCATGCTGCACAACATTTCAACCAGAAGGGGGATACCAATTGTGATGGACGGAAATGACAATGATCGTGATGAACAACCACCCACACAACATCGACAGTCACACGTGCCAAACACAGCTGGAGGTCAGAGGAGGCAGACATACATCATACAGCATCACCTCAGAGACAGGTAAGAATGAGCCAACACAAAATATTGTTGAGTGCAAATGTTTAATTCACATGAGCACATGTCAAAGTAAATATTCACATTTAGGAAACATGACGGGGATTGAATACTGTGTGAGAACAAATATAACCATTAACAGCACGGGAGTGCAATCACAATATTCAAGTGGACCATGGTTACACCACCATGGACAAATAGGTGGAACCGCATGTCTAGCACCTCTTGCCATGTACCCCCAGCCTCCTGTCGCATGGCTCCTCTACATCACCATGATTTGTGCCTGTGGCTGTTGAGCTGCGCAAACTGCACCTCCTGCTTCTGGTCTCCGGCACGGACATGCTACTCATGCTCGATGCCTCCTCACTACCCTCCTCCCCTTCCAAGTTGCTGGCACTCAATGTCCCAGACTGTAGATGTTCCACAGCAGTAGTCACTTGGCCTAAGGCCTTCGCAACATCCCCGCAGAAATGTCCTAGGTCTATCTGCAGTGACACGGAGCGGCGTGACAAGACAGCAGTGCTGTTGCAGAGCTTGGTGATGGCCCTAGTCTTCGCAGAAGAATGAAGCAAGCTCTGACGATGCCTCCTGCGCTCACTGCATTGTCCTGCTAGGACGGCACGGGTGAGCTCCTGTAGGCACTTCTTAATTTCCTGACTCCCCTCTGCTACAACTGTGGTTAGGTCACGCACACAGTCTGTCATCGTGCTCATGTTTTTGGCCAGTTTGGAGATCTGATGGTTCATTGTGCCCATATGTCTCCCCTGCAGGCGCTGAACACGCAGCATCTGGGACTCTACCCCACCATAGACATTTGGAGCCTATCCTGATTCCGCCACAATACTGCTCATGGACCTGCTCCGCTGTCTGACTCGGCCACTTGCTGGTGTTTTAGCTGGCGGAGGAACACGTGTCTGGCTGTGAACTCTTGTGGGTGCTGGGCTCGGCTCTGTTTGCATGACCTGCAGTGCGGGGACATGTGCCCTGCGTTTTGGTGGTGGTGGTGTTGGTGGTGCTAGTGGTGGTGGGGGTGGTGGTGTGGATTGAGGGTCCAGCGGAGTCTCTCCATCTGTCTCTGCCGGTGTCTCCGAAATGATGAGGCGCTCGCTGTCATCTGAGTCCACACGGAGATGCATCTGTGTGTGAAACAGTGCATTGTTATTTTATTTTCTTACTCTATCTGTTCATCATTTTGCCTACTTTTCACTTAATAAATAACATATTTAAACACACTGTTGGACATGTACTGCTGGTGTCATATCTTGCGCATTGGTGATTATCCATGCACACTTGGCTGACATGACTACAACTCCCATGATACAATTCGTATGTGAGGGTATATGTATAATGAACTTCTTCCTGCACACTGTGATTAGCCTGCAGCGTATTAGCGCAGACATGCATCTTACCTTGTTGTGTGGTTGCTGCGCTGGAGGTGCCCATTTGGGTGACTCCCACGACTGCCTCAGTCTCAATAGTCCCCTCAACGAGGTCCTCCAGGACTGTGTTGGTGGGTACTTTGGATGGCCCCCCTCCTGTGCCAGGTGCTTCCTTCACCCTTTCTGCTATGCGCTCCTTTGCACATTTCCTGATGTCGTATCACCTCTTCTTCAGCTCGTCAATGCTGCGGTGCGTGACTCCCACAGCATTTACCTTCTCCTTGATGCGCAGCAATATTTTGAGCTTCTCAGCTTCTGGCACCTACAGGGACAACTTCCCAAAAAGTTTTTTATGCTTGCTGCTCACCCCCTCAATCAGGTGTTCCAGTTCCCTATCAGAGAACTTTCTCTTCCTCTTCATGGGCGTGTCAGTTGTCTTAGCAGCATTGTTGTCCATCCTGGGTAGGTGTAGTGTAGGTGGGTGGTAAGGGTGGAGTCTCTCAGGTTAGCTTCAGTCCTCTGCCTCCTCCTCTGAGCTCCTCAGGGCACTGAATGAAGCATGGGCAGGATGCATCCTGGTTGTGATGTCATCAACCTGCTTCAGGAGCGACCCGTTTTTTGAGAAATCGCTATTTCCGAATTCGCTATTTCCGAAATAGCTAATACCGAATTCGGTAATAGCTAATATCTATTTTAAGGAATCGTTTTCGTGGATTCGGAATTATTTAGCGATTTTAACCAAATCGCTAAAAATTACCGATTCTGTACATGCATCCCGGAAAATGATTCCTTATTTGCGATTCCTTATTTGTCGCTAATAAGGAATCGGTTTACCGAATTTTGATGCATGTGCACCTATATTTTTTACAACAATATTTAACACTGTCGATATTTAGACACAACTAGCAAATCGATGTTTTTGACATAGATATTAATAACATCGATATTTAAAACACACAATATTCTTACCTCGATATTTATATATGTCGACATTTCACTGTCGATATTCTTACTCTGTACCCCTTAGACCATGTCTGGCCCAACACCACATTCACTCGACATTAACACAAACTCTGCAGACATCATACAATCATTACACTCCCACAATCTAACACAGGACGCCTCCCTATTGATACTTACTCCTCCGTTAGCCGCTGTTCTCGCCGCACCCTCAAACTCCGGTGGTCTCTGCCAAAGTCCGTCGCTCTCTGCTCTCGATCATTGGGCTCTATTTTGGGGCTCTAAGGGTCTAGGTCTTTTCTAGATTTTTTTGATTCTCCCCTGCTTCACGTGAAAACCATCATACTCTGCTACCAACTGAAGTGTTCTAGATCCATTCTAGATCCAGGTTCTAGATCCATTCTGGAAGCTCAAGCCGGTGGTTCTTTTTATCAGTGTTAAATGTGGGGGAAGAGAGAAGTCATTAGCAGGTCAATCATTTCAGTTCCAATTGACTATGACTCCTAAGAATCACAGACTCCCAATTATGTTTAGTTAGTTTATTACAAAGCAGCCAAGAACAACTGGATGGGCATCTCAAGGTGAGGGTGTAGAAATACATAGGAACTAATACAAAGCCAAATCTACGGATGAAATTGAGGCGGTGCAATACACATAAGATAACTAGTTTGAGAATCAGGGTACAAAAGATGATCGAGAAGACATCCAGATTTCCCTTCATTGGAAGATCGTAGGTATAAAGTGTTAGTCTGTCCCTACGGTAATCAGAAATAATATCGAATTTTTAATATCGAATTGCACTAATATCAATTTTTTTATATTGATATTACTATTATATCGAAGTAATTAATATCGATGTAAAAAATATATTTTTTTTAAAAAAATATCGAAGTAGAAAATATCGAGTCAAAAATATCGTTATTAAAAAATATCGTTTTTTAGTGTTGTAAAAAATATCGAAAAAAATAATATAGTATGTTTAAAATATTGTTTTTTGTAAATATCGAAATAGTATTTATTGATATTAATGTATTATTTGTTTTATTGTATTAATATTTGTATGAAATTGTATGAAAATAATTATTGTAAGATATATTTTAGAAGTGGGATGTTGGGTTATTAGGGGATAAGGGTGGGGAGTGTTTTAAAAATATTAGTATAAAATTATACATTAAATTAAAAATTAGAAATGTGAAATTAATTTAAAATAAGAAATTTAAATTTAAATTCAAAATTATATTTTTGTTTTAGGAGCTGGGTTATTAGGGGATAAGGGTGGAGGGTGTTTTAAAAATATTACCATACAATTAGATATTTAAATAAAAATTAGAAAATTAAAATTATATTAAAATTTGAAATTTAAATTTAAATTTGAAATTATATTTTTGGTTTAGGAGCGGAATGTTGGGTTATTAGGGGATAAGGGTGGGGAGTGCTTTCAAAATATTACCATAAAATGACACATTTAAATAAAATTTTCAAAATTGAAATTATTTAAAAATTAGAAATTTACAATTAGGGGGTCATTAGTATGGCGGGTGGACTTTGTCTGCCCGCCATACCCCCAGGAAATGGGACCGCCCGCAATGCTTGTGGCGGTCCCGCATCCACAATTAGGATGCGCCCACATTTGTAACATTGCGGCTGGTGCTGCTGAAAGCACTGCCCACGGCAATGCCACACAAGCAAGTTGTGCCTTTCAATGCACAACATGACAGGCACAGTGCGTTGCCTGCCACGTTGTACATTGAAATGCAGGGGGGTACCATAGGGACCTCCCATGTGCACCCCCACCCCCCAAAATCCATGGGGGCCCGCTACAGGCCCCCAATGTCGAAGACCGCATGCCTTTCATGGAAAGGCATGTCCCTGCCTGCATACTAATATGGATGGCGGTGTTAACAGCTTTTCCGCCCGGTAGGCAATCGGGCGGATCGCCTACCGGCGGAAAACCGGCGGACGGTCTTTCCGTCTGCCGGGGTCCCCCGCCATAGTAATATGGCGGGGGGAATTGGCATGTGGGCGGGCACTAATGTCAGGTGGATCCCCACCGCCATGCGGGTGGTGGCGATCCGCCCGACATGCTAATGGGCCCCTTAAAGTGGAAATTTGTATTTTGTTTAAGGAGCAGGATGTTGGCTTTTTAGGGGATAAGGGTGGGGAGTGTTTTAGAAATATTACTATAAAATTACACATTATAATAAAATTTAGAAAATACAAATTAATTTAAAAGTAGAAATTTAAATTCAAATTAGAAATTATAATTTTGGTTTAGTAGTGGGATATTGAGTTTTTAGTGGATAAGGGTGGGGGTGTTTCAAATAAATTGATACATTTAAAAAATAAATTATATCCAGAAAATATTTTAAAATTAGAAATTTTATTTAAAAAAATAATTTATATTTATTATTTTAAAATGTATAATAATAAGTTTTTTTAGGAGTGGGATGTTGTGCTATTAGGGGAAAATGGTGAGGTAGTTCAAATAGTAAATTATAAATCTTTAGTGTTCAGCACTTTCTCTGACTGATTACTGGAGCTTGAATAGTAATTTATATATGTTTAGTGTCCAGCACATTCCCTGAATTCATACTGACTGGAGTGGGAATAGTAATTTATAGATGTTTAGGTGTCGATTCCGATCCGTTAAAAATATTCCCCGTTCGAATCGTATCCGGATTTTATTCCGTACGAATCGTACAAGTCCCGTACAAACTGGCAAGTACGATTCGTATGTTAAAAAATCCATACGAATCGCATTGGGAAAATTCTCCGACACGTCCTCGGGTAGGAAAAAGTGTCTGACACGTCCCCGGACAGTTTTACGTACGAATCGGTAAATTGAAGTCCGAGCGCGCAAGTACGATCCGTCCCGTCCGTCCGAATGCACAACCGTATGGAAAAAACACCGTATGGAGCGAACTCCCATAGCAACCATGGAGACGTCCAAACATGTGCCCGCATATGCGCCGTACCCCCACCCCACCCCGTATGGACGGTGCGTACCCCCACCCCCGTATGTACGGTGCGTACCCCCACCCCACCCCGTATGTACGGTGCGTAACCCCACCCCTGTATGTACGGTGCATACCCCCAACCCGTATGTACGGTGCGTACCCCCAGCCCACCCCATATGTACGGTGCGTACCCCCACCCCACCCCGTATGTACGGTGCGCACCCCCATCCCCATATGTACGGTGCGTACCCCCACCCCCGTATGTACGGTGCATACCCCCACCCCCGTACGGGGGGTGGGGGTACGCACCGTACATACGGGGGGTGGGGGAACGCACCGCACATACGGGGGTGGGGGTACGCACCATACATATGGGGGGTGGGGGTACGGTGCAGACATGGGGGGGTGGGGGTACGGTGCGGACATGGGGGGGTGCTTGGGTACGGCGCAGACATGGGGGGGCTGGGGGTACGGTGCGGACGTGTAGAGATGGGGGCACGGTGTGTACCGGGCCCCCTTTTCACCATGCATCATGGCGTACTTAGCTTTTCCGGCACTTTTTGGGTCCCATAAACATATTGCCGTACGAAGTGCTGTGGGTACGAATCATACTTGCTGGTCCGTAAAACGCTGCCTGACTCCGTGCGAATGTCGCGTACGCGGTGTCCCGGATCGGAATTGTGGGTATATTTTAGCCGGTCGGTGTTTTTTACGATTCGTACGGAAATGGTGTTTCCGTATGAATCGTACTTGCGGGTTTGTACGGTGGTTTTCCCGGGTACGAGTCGGACGGAGAAAACGCTCCGTTCGACGGTTCGTACCCGGGTTTTACCGGATCGGAATCGAGACCTAAGTGTCCAGCACCTTCCTGGACTTAATATTGGGTGGAGTGGGAATAGTAAATTATATATCTTTAGTGTCCAGCACCTTCCCTGACTTAATACTGACTAGAGTATTAATAGTAATTTATATATATTTCGTGTCCAGCACATTCCCAGAATTAATACTGACCCGAGTGGGAATAGTAATTTATATATGTCTAGTGTCCAGCACCTTACTGGACTTAATATTTGGTGGAGTGGGAATAGTAAATTATATATCTTTATTGTTCAACACCGTCCCTGACTTTATACTGAATGGAGTAGGAATAGTAATTTATATATGTTTAGGTGCCGATTACGATCCGGTAAAAACCGGGTACGAACCGTCGGTCGGAGCGTTTTCTCCGTCCGACTCGTACCCGGTCGTAAAACTTTACAAACATGGAATTACGATTCGCACGGAAACACCATTTCCGTACGATTCGTAAAAAACACCGACCGACGAAAATATACATACGGATGTGATCCGGGAATGCTGCGACGTGACGTCGGGACGCTTTCAGGCAGCGTTTCACGACCCAGGAACTACAATTCGAACCGACAGCAGTCCGGACGGCAATATTTTCACGGCACCCAAAAAGTGCCGGAAAAGCGAAGTACGGCGCGAAACGACCAGAGTAGGTGGCCCGGTACGCACCGTACCCCCCCAGCCCCCGTATGTACGCGCCGACCCCCCCAGCCCCCATATGTACGCGCTGACCCCCCCCCCAGCCCCCGTATGTACGCGCCGACCCCCCCAGCCCCCGTATGTATGCGCCGACCCCCCCAGCCCCCGTACGTTCGAGTCGTACCCCCCCAGCCCCCGTACGTATGTGTCGAACCCCCGTGTATGTACACCCGTGTACGTTCGAGTCGTACCCCCCACCGTGTATGTACGGTGCATACCCCCAGTGAGCGCTGGGGGTACGCACCATACATACACGGGTGGGGGTACGACTCGAACGTACACAGGTGTACATACACGGGGGGGTTCGACACATACATGGGTGTACATACACGGGGGGTTCGACACGTACACGGGTGTACATACACGAGGGGGTTCGACACGTACATGGGTGTACATACACGGGGGGTTTGACACGTACACAGGTGTACATACACGGGGGGTTCGACACGTACGTACGGGGGCTGGGGGGGTACGACTCGAACGTATGGGGGCTGGGGGGGGTCGGCGCGTACGTACGGGGGCTGGGGGGGTCGGCGCGTATGCGGGCACATGTCTCCATGGTTGCTATGGGAGTTCGGTGCGGACGGTGTTTTTTCCATACGGTTGTAACATCGGACGCACGGGATGGATCGTAATTCCGCGGTCGGACTTCACTTTTCACATTTGTACGGTAAATCGTCCGTGGATGTGTCGGACACATTTTCCGACCCGAGGACGTGTGGGGAATAATTCCCAATGCGATTCGTATGGACTTTTTACCATGCGAATCGTAATTGGCAGTTTGTACGGCACTTGTACGATTCGTACGGTAAAAAGACCGGATACGAGTCGTATGGGGAATTTTTTTACCGGATCGTGATCGGCACCTTAGTGTCCAGCACATTTCCAGAATTAATACTGACCGGAGTGGGAATAGTAATTTATATATTTTTAGTGTCCAGCACCTTCCTGGACTTAATATTGGATGGAGTGGGAATAGTAAATTATATACCTTTAGTGTCCAGCACTTTCCCTGGCTTAATACTGACTGGAGTGGGAATAGTAATTTATACATGTTTAGTGCCCAGAACCTTTCCTGACTTAACACTGACTGGAGTGGGAATAGCAATTTATATATGTTTAGTGTCAAGCACCTTCCCTGAATTAATACTGACTGAAGTGGGAATAGTAATCTATATATGTTTAGTGTTCAGCACCTTCCTGGACTTAATATTGGGTGGAGTGGGAATAGTACATTATATACCTTTAGTGTCCAGCACTTTCCCTGACTTAATACTGACTGGAGTGGGAATAGTAATTTATATATGTTTAGTGTCCAGCACCTTCCTTGACTTAATACTGACTGGAGTGGGAATAGTAATTTATATATGTTTAGTGTCCAGCACCTTCCTTGACTTAATACTTACTGGAGTGGGAATAGTAATTTATATATGTTTAGAGTCCAGCAGCTTCCTGGACTTAATATTGGGTGAAGTGGGAATAGTAAATTTTTATATATCTTTAGTGTCCAGCACCTTCCCTGACTTAATACTGACTGGAGTGGGAATAGTAATTTATATATGTTTAGTGTCCAGCACATTCACTGAATTAATACTGACTGGAGTGGGAATAGTAATTTATATATGTTTAGTGTCCAGCACCTTCCTGGACTTTATATTGGGTGGCGTGGGAACAGTAAATTATATATCTTTAGTGTCCTGCACCTTCCCTGACTTAATATTGAGTGGAGTGGGGATAGTACTTTATATATGTTTAGTGTCCAGCATATTCCCTGAATTAATATTGAGTGGAGTGGGAACAGTAATTTATATATTTTTTACTGAGAAACACCTTCCCTGACTTAATATTATTTGGAGTGGGAGTAGTTAATTAAATATGTTTACTGTACAGCATTTTAAAGATTGAATAGTAAGTACACTTAAGCAATATATATGCTGATATGGTATTTTTAGACACATAAAATATAGATATTGCATTAAAATATATATTTAGGAACATAAATATTGAAAAATATTTCATAGAGAAAGAATAACACTTTTTATTTTGTAAGATAATTTTATTATTTATTATTAACAATGTTAAGGGAAAAATATATTTTATTAAGGTACTATTATACAATTGATGAAGCATAGAAAGTAAATATATATTTGTAATACATAAAAACGAAATATTTAGGGGTCTATTATGATGTAGGGTGGATCGCCACCGCCCGCATGGCGGTGGCGATCCGCCCTACATCATACCCCGCCCGCCACCCATTTTGCCCCAACATATTAGTATGGCAGGGGGACCCCGGCGGACAGAAAGACCGTCGGCCGGTTTTCCACCGGTCGACCAGTCGACCGGGCCGAAAAGGGGCTGGATATGGTGGCGGTGTCTGCTAGACACCGCCATCCATATTAGCATGGGCAGCGGTGCAGGGCTTTCCATGGCAGAAACCCCGCCATGGAAAGCCATGTGGATTTTGCATACGGGGGCCCGTGGCGGGCCCCCAGGGTATTGGGGGTTGGGGGGTGCACATGCGGGGTATCTATGGTACCCCCCTACATTGTCAGGGACAGGGTGGCAGGCACCGCGCGGTGCCTGTCACCTTGTGCATGATAATGCACAACGTGCATTCCCAGCATTGTGGCGGGCAGTGCTGTGAGCACGGCCCGCCACAATGATGGGAATATAGGATGCCACGGTGGCGGTGGCATCCTAATTGCCAGTGCGGGGCCGCCGCACCACCGGCGGCCAGTCCCAGCACTGCTAGGGTGGCGGGCGGACAAAAGTCTGCCCGCCATCCTAATAGGTCCTTTAGTATACATATGTTTATTCACATAGAATATTTTTTTAACATACATGTTTTTTACATATTTACATTTTAAAACATAGGTATAATATTTTTGCATTAGGAAACATTTTTATATATTTTCGTTTAGAACAATTGTGCAAGAAAATACATTTTTACAACATGTTTTCACAGTATTATATTTGTATTTGTAACATTTACTAAATATTGATGAATGCTTTTGTATGTTTAATACATCATATAATACAAATTTTCACATAAATCATCAAAAACATAATATAATAATTTTATAACATAGTGTATATATTTTTAATTAATAATATTAATGTTTGATAAATTAATAACATTAATTACTAAATTTGAACATTTTATACAAATATGATTTTCAAAAGGTTAAATAATGTTTTTACATTTTACACATTTTAAGAATTTTTAGATATACATTGTAAATGATACAATTTAATAAGTAGTTATAATATTAATTATTTTTTTATATTAATTATTACTATAATTTTACAATACTTGATTTTTTGTTTATTATTTAAAAAAAATAAGTACATTGTTGTAATATTTTTAGAAAATAAAAAAATGGTTTATTTATCTATGTTTCCTTTGTTTTACATTTATTTAGTATGTTTTTAATTATTAAAGCGGCCATTTTTGTTTAACAGGGATTATTTTTTAACCGCTCACTGTTGTTTTGGGTCATTTCAAAGGGGAGAAGCTCACGGTTAGATGCTGTGTCACGTCTATGAAGGTAAGTTTTATTTGCTACCTTTTTATTATATATTTACTAGTAAATGCATGTAGTTAAGTGGTAGTTAGTATGTCTAGTGGTAGGTTGTTGTGTTTTTGGTGCGTTTTGGTAGTTAGTTGTATTTTAGCGAGATATCGACGTTTTGTGTTTGCGGCCTAGTGTAGAAATGTAATGCTATGTTACTCAATGTATGTTTATTTAATATGGAGTGTCTATATGAGTTGTTTAATATACTGTATGTGTATGTTTGTGTGGGTGGGTATGTTTCTTTCTCTTTTTGTAGGTTTTGTTCTCGAAATTGCGTTTTGAAGAAGATAGGGGTTTTTTTTATTACGAAGTGTGCATTGGTATTTAATACTAATATTTATTTAAAACTTTCTTAATTTTTCGTGTTTTCCTGGAGCGTTTCTTTTTTTAAACACTATTTTTGTTTTTTTATGGTTTAAAGTCGTTGGATTTATCAATGCTGGATAATTATTGGGGAACAGTTGCATTTTTACATTTCTTTTTGGGTGGAATTAAAATATTTTTTTGATTGAGAGATACCTGGATGGATTTCCGAAATTTGGAATACGTTTTCTTGAGCTACAGAAACCACAAGTGTTTTATTTAATAAATGTGGGAGGGTATTTTTAATATGTCGTTTGATATATGTTTAATAATGGTTAAAATATAAATAATATGTCAATATATATTTTTATAACTGTATTATATAGATATATGACATATTATTAATATTTAAAAAAGATAAGTAAAGATATAATGACAGTTCCCAAATGTGCTTTGTAGCAAAGTCTTTTTCTATTGATTCAAGCAAGTTTTTTTAAAGAAATGTTTTTTCTATTAGTGACAGGTATTCTAGGCCTCTAGTAGTTGGATATAGTGTTACTTGACTTTGTAGTAAGTCGTACATTCTTTTTGTTTGTTTTGTGAGTTTAGGGCCTATTTGAGTTACTGATTGTTCCATTCTAAGTTCTTGGTAACTTTGTTCTTTTTATAGGGCTTGGAGTAATTTATGTAGGGTAGGTATCCCTCTTCCTGTTGTTGACTGGAAGGCATTATGCCATCCTTCAACAGCATTGTTGGTTTTGGCGTGTTTATCTAAGGTGCTTAAGTAGACATTCCACCATGGAATGTGGAATTTGGGTAGTCTTCTGTGACCTGATCTGTGCAGTCTTCCTATATCCTCAAAGTAATCCAATAGTGGGCTTAGTTTTTCTTTGTGTCTTTTGTAGTAGGGACTTTCAATTAGGATATTGAAGCGCTCTGCTACCTCTGTTACTGGAACATAGGCCAGTGCTATTAAATTTTAACTTGAAATGCAAAGGTACTGTTTGCAGCATACTCAACACTTAGGGGCTCATTAGTATGGCGGGCGGAGGCCCGGGAAATGGGACCGCCCGCTATGTATGCGGTGGTCCCGCTTTAGGCATTAGGATGCCCCCGCCATACTGGAGGCGCATCCCGCATTCCTGACATTGCGGCGGGCGGTGCTTTCAGCAGCACCCTCCGCAATGTCAGAAATGCATGTTGTGCATTTGCATGCACAATGTGGCAGGCACCGCACGGTGCCTGACATGTTGTGCATGCACATGCAGTGGTACCCCCCATGTGCCCCCCAACATCCTGGGAGCCCGCAACGGGCCCCCAACTTCAAGATCCGCATGCCTTTCCGTGGTGGCAACTCCACCACGGAAAGGCTGCCCCCGCCTGTATCCTGATATGGATGGCGGTGTCTAGCAGACACCGCCACCATATTAAACCCGGAAAAGCGGCGACGGTCTTCCCGTCTGCCGCGGTACCCCCCGCCATACTAATATGGCGGGGGAAATGGGTGGCGGGCGGTGAAGTATGTCGGGCAGATCGCCATGCCGGCGGTGGTGATCCACCCTACATCCTAATGGACACCTTAGGGT
Source organism: Triturus cristatus (assembly GCF_964204655.1). NCBI lineage: Eukaryota > Metazoa > Chordata > Amphibia > Caudata > Salamandridae > Triturus > Triturus cristatus. Next base: position 602,400,112 of record NC_140594.1, read on the forward strand.
TGACTTTTGTAGATGTCTCCAGAGACACTGATTAAAGTGGTATTAGCAACCCTGGATTGCTGTATGGTGGTAGGATTTTAGTATACTATTGGTCATGGCATGCTCAAAATCAATAATTATTTTCTGGGGGAAATAATTATTGGTTTTATCTTTTATTTAGTTTAAAATTTCCAAGAAGTTAGTTTGATTTTTGTTAGGGATAGAGTATAGACAAATGGAATATTAGTATTTTGGAAAAAGCCATGTATTGCGTATAACTAATTTTACTAAATTGTAGCAAACATAATAATTTGTTTGTCATTGCATTTATTGTCAAAAATATGAATGGTTCATTGGTGTGTGTGACACTTAGCTCAGGGGGAATCTCAACCTCTTGAAATGTTCTAGGGGCAGGTGTACTAGATGTAGTGGCTTTTTTTTGTCTTGCTATGGTTCGTTTTAAAGAGTCAATAGTTGGCAATTGACTAGATGCATGTTGTGGTACTGTTGGTAATTGCTCCTTTAGTATCTCAGTGGTAGGTCTATCTGTGCTAGTCCTTTCTTCTTTTATATTTTCAAGGGCACTTCTAATTTCTATCTCTGTTACATTTGGTGCATGGTTATGTTCTTTAACTGATGCAACAGTTGTTTCCTGCGTAATAGCCCTAGCATAGCATTTATTAGAATAATATTTACTGCATTTCCAAAATACTTTTAAACCACTTTGTTTTTCTTGTGTGTATACATAACCCATATAACACAATAACATTTTGCCTTTTTGTGACATAACAATTTCGGCTCCTTCAGTCATGGTGGTTTGTTTAGGTCTAAGAAAAATATTTTAACATATTAATTGATATCATATTGTACATATTAAAGGAAAATACATATACATTTCATTCAGTGACTGGTGGCACCTGATTATCATACCGGAGACAGTGTTTCCAAAGATTCAGTGACTGGGGCTCTTTTCCTGCCTACTACAAGAGGAGTTTGTGTTAACAGGGGCCCCGTTACTCCAGTACAAAGGACATGTGTTAACAACAAGGCAACTCTGGGAGATAATTTGACTAAGTTTATTGCATATGTTTAAAACAACTTACAACAACCCTATTACTTTTTAACCCAAATGCATTTACCTTAAAAATACAGAATATATGTTACAGCCGTGAGGGGAACGGCCCAATTTGCCATTTTACCGCCGTGAGGGAAACAGCTCTGCTTTCTTGCACTTCTGCACACCGCCATGAGGGGAACGGCTCTACATTTCCATATATCGCTGTGAGGGGAACGGCCTACAACTCCCAGCAGCCCCTCCTGGCGCAGGGGAACAGCATCACAGCAGCGCCTGCAGCCTCAACAAAAGCACTGCTGCCCTCCCGCAGCGTCTACGCCCGTCAGTGGCAGGAAAAGGCAGGGCGGGGCGGGTCTAGGTCCCTTGGATGTTTACACATCTCTACTCTTTCGGCTGTCCTTATATAGTACGTACTCTTAATCGCATTAAGTGACATGCCAGTAATACCGAAATCACCGGGGGGGTGGAAGGCCGTTACGCCTAGAATTATGTCCAACTCCACACTGGACTGTTTTCTATTACGAGCAACAAAAGCAATTGACTAGGAGATTGAGGTTGCTGAGCGGCGGCTATCATTGGGAGATTGCCCAGTTGGATTAGCCACCAACCCAAACCTGATGGAAGTTCAGACCGCTGAAACTGTGGAACTCAGTCAAATAAACTCTGCTCATTTGAGCAGCCCTGTGGCCCAATTTCCACCCCCTGTTAAGCTGCTTCATACAAAACATCTAAAATCGCCAGTACGTGAAACCGTGGGCAAAAGGAGGAAAAAAGCAAAACATACGGAGCCCACAAGGTATACACGTCAAGGTCTAAGAGTCAGTCTCAGATCACATGCATAGAAGCTCCAATAGAAGCTCCGATGTCACCCTTACAAGGATTAGCTACCGTGAACGGGGCAAATTTGCCATCTCCAATCCAGCCGGTAGCAATCTCCCAACATTTGACTGTGGCATTAGTTTCCCTGTTAGAAGAGTCGATTTCTAGAAATCTTTTACCGATTCTAACTAGACTAGACAAGCTAGAGTCTACTGTGACACTGCATTCTATGGTAAGGGATTTAAGTGCAGGGATAAAACCTAATCTATTGGCTGGAGGTCCTGCCCAAAGGGGGATCCCAAACCAACAGGAAGGACAAATTGTAGAGTGCAATACTCAACCATCTTGCCATGCGGATAATGTTGTCCCTAGAAACCCAGCCAATGCAGTAGAACAGAAGCAACGAGGGCTTGCAAATGTAAATCAAGTGGTAAATATATGTAAATCCCCAAATCAAAGTATGCGAGGTTTCACATCCACAGTCTCAAACAGGAACGATGTATGCCCAGATCAATCAACACGTTCATTACTGCCCCTCACAAATAGCCAAACTAATCATGATGATAAAGTGACCCTACATCTCCCACCAATGCGCCCCCTATGTTGTCATTCTTACTAATGTTCCCACTATGCAGGAAAATCAAACTGAATCACAATCTCAACTAAAGAACAAAACCTGCCACTGGCTTAAACAGAACACACATTTTTTAAACTCTGACTATTGAGATATCCTATTCATGAGACGAGTTAGGTGGGTGGATCCGCTACCCAAGTTATTCTCAGGTGACTGTATTGTAATAAATTGCAGATCTCCAAATATTGCGAGTAGATTGCTAGGATGGGAATTCCACTCTAATATCCAGAGGATGGTCAAAGCAATTGGTGTTCTGCCCCTGGGCTTCTTTTATAGGCATCTTGGAAATAGTGAGAGAAGCACTGTGGCAATAAATGTGGCTTACCCTACGACATCCATACACCAGGAAGCCCGCCCTTTGGAAGTTAGAAACTGGTTTCAGCTCTTGAGCACCCTGGACTCCCAAGACTGACTATCCAGTGTACCCTCAATTCCTGCAGAAGTCACATCGGACCTACGGTCCACTGCTACACTTTTTTCATGCATTGATAGTAATCAAGGTATAAATGCACCTGCAATAAATTGTATTCATTCCTACTCCCAACAAATGTTTGAGGGGGGAGTTATTAGCAACTCTGGGCCTACTAAGGAACTCTTAGACAATCTTCAGGATCTGAAATTCATATCTTGGAATGTAGCTGGTATTAAAACCAAGATAACTGATCCTGATTGGTGCAAGCTAATGGATAGCTACCATTTATGCCTCCTGCAGGAAACCTGGGCAGTTGGACATGTACACAGGGTAGGTTTTACTACATACAGCGTTGAAGCCAAACAGTCGTCAGCTGGTCGTCCAGCTGGCGGTCTTTTAATCTGGGTAAAAAACTCGCTGGTATGTAAAACAAAAGTCTTAAATATCGATGAGATACTTGGGTTAGAATTATCATTGGGCAAGGACAACGTGCAAGTCAGACTCTTTAACATCTATAATCGGGTGACCAGCCCCCATAGACCCTCAGTGACAATAACAACTCTGACAAATTATCTTGACTCAGCCATGGGGAGTCACCGACTGATAATCGCCGGGGATTTTAACACAACTTTTGAACCAGTTGATTACATACAGGATCTTGTCTCGGAGGAGGATACAGCAAGGGGGATCGCTAAACTTATGATACCATCAATTAAGAAATGCACTAGTGTGGTCCAACAAATTTTGTCACTCACAATCGCATAAGGGGTCAGAGCCTGTAATGGCCGGACACACTCCGATAAAGGAGCGAGTCATACCTTTAAGAGGGGTGCCTCCAAGACCCGGATCGACTATAATCTTGTTGATCTTGATCTTTGGCCTTATGTCAAAGATATGGTAATTTTACCCCGGGATGACAGCGATCACAACGCTCTGTCCCTCATGTTGATTGGTCTAGCCTCACTGTATGGTCCTCCTAGGAGTGAGAGTACCCCGGTCATAACTACAAATAACAATAGAAGAATCAAGGGGCCTTTCATTTTAGCTGATCCAACTGTGCTCCCCAAAATATATACAGAGGTGGAGCAGACACTAACTGACTTGAGTACACCTACTATAGGGCCGGAAGTTGTTATGACCACTTTTTTTAAACTTGATTACAAATTTAAGACATTTTTTCTTAAAAACTGTTCCCGACCCAAGCGGAAAAAAGCCCCCTGGTTTAATGAAGCTTGTAAAAAATCCAGGGATGTCCTGTTTGAGGCAGTGAAAAGGATGTCTCCTATAGTAGTACAAAGCTGCAGAAAGTCTTATAAAATGGCACAAAATATGGCAAAAAGGGACTGGGAGATTGGTAAGTGGAGCATGCTTCTTGAAGCTGCAAAACTTAAGAACAGCCAACTTTTTTGGCATCTGCTGTCGAAGGGATCATCAAATATAGTTGTAGAAACAGACTTCCACATACAGCCCCATGTGTGGGAGGATTATTTGGGGAATCTATTTGCAGAACAGGATCCTGGCATATTAGATGGAGATAATTTTACAGTAGACGAAACCATTCTGGCAATAAATTCGTTACAGAGTGGGAAAGCCCCGGGCCTAGACAAGCTTCCGGGCGACTTGTTTAAAGCCGAGCCTGTTATATGGGGCCCCCTGCTTCAAAAAGTGTTTAATACCATCTTGCACGGGGGGGCCATTCCGGAAACCTGGCAGGGCTCGAAAATTATTCCTATCCATAAAAAGGGTTATAAAGGGTCACCCAGCAATTATAGGCCTATCAGCCTAATAGACGTTCCCCCAAAAATATTTTGTAAAATTATTCTGACAAGAATTCATAACTGGATAGAGGATAACAATGTTTTGTCTGATTTGCAGGCAGGCTTTAGGGCTTCCACAAGCACCACTGACCAAGTTTTTAGATTCCTCCTGTAATCTGGAAGGAAGTTACTATTAGAGGTGGTCACTTATATGTGGTGTTTGTGGACCTAAAGACGGCCTTTGATTCAATTGACCAGACCAAACTCTGGCTAGCCTTGAGCGAATTAGGATTACCATCCTATATACTCAGAATCCTGATTCGGCTACACCATGATACATATGCCAAGGTTAGATGGAATTCCGATGGCAACATGACCAATAACATACTGGTTCAGAAAGGCGTACGCCAAGGCTGCGTCCTTGCTCCGACATTATTCACCCTCTATATCAATGGTTTAATTGGTGAACTCTTTAATTGCGATGGTGACCACCGAAATTGGCAGGTAGAGCAGTGCCGTGTCTGCTATTTGCAGACAACACTTTGCTTATTGCCAAAACCCCTAGAGGAATTCAAAATCTATTAAATAAGTTTGCTAAGATCTGTAAAGAAAAGGGCTTAGAAATAAATTGCTCCAAGACTAAGTATATGTCCTTTAATTCCTATAAATCTAGTAAGGGCAAACTTGCGTTGTGTACGCAAGTTTTGGAGCAAGTTAAGTCCTTTGACTATTTGGGGGTTCGCATCAGTGATAGGCTAACCTGGAATGCGCAGCTGGCAAAGAGCACCCTGACCCTCCAGCATGTAGATTGTGCCCTATTACGTAGAGCTAGGGCATCTCCCTACCGGCCCATCTCACCTATCCTAGAAATGCATAGGTCTAAAGGTCTAGGAGCGGCTCTTTATGGGGCTGAGTTATGGGGTTTGGAAAATCTTACAGACTAGACCTTGGCCCAAAACCTATTGAATATTTTGCCATTCTCCGGGCCCTCCTATTCTGGATAAGGGTGTGGATAAGTAATACAAAGGTCCCACTGAAGGAAGCAATGGTTGACCTGATTGCATTGCACAGGCAAACTGGTCGAATCAAGTTGTTCAAAAAGATCAAGGATTGGTTTTTAAAAATTGGGTTGGGGCAGCTTTGGGAGGAACCTGGATCCATTACTAAATCTTCGATCCCTCTTGTTAAAAAAAGGTTCTGGGCACTGATGATCTTGGAAAGTGTTGAACATTTTGCACATGGCACTCTTACCGTGAGGTTTTTAAATGTTAAAGACAGCTACGGCTTTGAGTCCTTTTTGGACTACATCGAGCCACCACAGGCACGAGCTCTGTATTCCCAACTTAGACATGGAACGTTTCCTTTAAACACAAGGAAAAACAGCTGGGGAAATGTGGTGGTTAATGTATTGTGTCCATGTTGCCTTGTTGCACCCGAGACAACTGAGCATTTTCTCTTTTATTGCCCCTCCTCTGCTGACTATAGAAGAACCTGGATAGCCCCTGTTTGCCGTATGCTTTCTATTAGGTCTCATTCGGAAGCTATACGCATTTTTAAATCTGATACCACACGTTGGCTAGTGTTTTCTATCTCAAGATTTCTGTTATTTGCGTGGAGGAGGAGACTAAAATGTGTAATTCACCCTGTGAAAATGGCGGTGCATACATAACCTTAATTTGTCTTAATAGATAATTTGGCCTACTGTGTTTTCTACAGGAATTTTAACCTTGTTTTTAGTGGATATTCTGATAATATATATATATATATATATTTTTTTTAATGAATATTAACTGTTTTTATTCAGAAGTGTTGTATTTTTTTATGATGTAAATGATAATTTCTTTGATCGAATACATTTTTTTTTTTTTACATATACATTTCATTTTATATACTTACTGTGTTGCTGTTAAGGTCACTGAAGATGGTGTTGTTTATTTTCAAACTTCTGTTTTCTTTTATTCGAAAATATTTCAGTTGGTAAGAAGAAATATATTGTTATAATGTTTGTTTTATTAATATATAGGTGATGGGGAACTTGGGAACAAGTGGGTTTTTTAGTAGGTATTTTAGGGAATATTGGTGTCATGATTCGAATCGGGCCCCGCACCAAAGCGGCGCTAGGACACCAACATCCAGAGTCCCCGGAGACCGCCGACAACACGTGGTCTCCAGAATACACATAACGCGGCTCCTCCCAGGAGGCGGGGCCAATGATTCCATTCATCGAGGCTGAACGCTTTGAACACGGACGCTTTCTTAGCTACCCGCTTTCCTCCGTTTCCAGAGGGACTTCCCGCTTGCAAGTGCTTCAGGTAACGTTGGCAGTTTTCGGAAAGTACAGCGCCTGGTGGCCCTCCCTCGCCGCAGACGCTGTCGGCTCTACCGAAGGCCTGCCTCTGCGAGGCTTCCAGTGCTGTGACCGAGACCTCCTCCAGCTCCCAGGTGAGAAGCCCTCACAGCGCTCCTCCGCCCCTGGATTCCGGGCGTGACGTAGTAGCGCCGGGTTTCCTCACCGTACTCCCTGCTTATTCCATCACTCCCTGCTCGGGAGAATCCCGATCCGGCTCCCAGCGCTCCTCCGCCCAAGGATTGAGGGTGTGACGTCGTAGCGCTAGGAATAGACATAGTGCGCTCTGGGCTTCTCCGTGACGGAACGGTAGAAAGCCAGAGCACTCCCAGCGCTCCTCCGCCCTTGGATCTCAGCGAGGCGTAGAGTGGCAGCGCCTACTTAGAATTATTCGAACACCTTTTTGAGACCCTTGACCCACCACCCGGCTACCCGTGACTTAACGAGGTAGACACCAGACCCAGTTCCGCGTACCGCGGATGGCCGGGAGACATTCCCCTATCCACGCACGGGATTGAGCAGTCCTGGGGTGAAACCTAAATTACCACGCAGGGGAAACTTAGAGCTCAGGTGAGCCGTGGCCTCAGGCACTGGGTGGGGGGAACTGTACCCGAAAAGACCGCCTTGGAGTAACCGGTCTTCTTCTTCTCTTTTCAGATCTCCTTCCCCGCGGTCCCTACCCTTCCTTCCCTCGCCCACCTGTCTCCCAAGTCCGAGAGTGCTATACATACACCGGACTGGGGACGGATGGGAGGTGGACCCATAACTAGCATCATCGTCATCCCGAGGAGAGGATCCCAGGGCAGCGTAACAGAATCATAGGCCCACGAAATATCCTCCTCCCGATTTCGGTGGTGTTGGTCATGGCGGCTACCTTGGATGACGTGTTAGCCGCGTTGGCCCAAGTGCAGCTGGAGTTAGCAGCTTCCAGAGCTGATTCCGTAGCCTTACATTCACGATTGGATCGCTTTCAGCGCAACCCTTTCGACGCCGGTCCAATCCAAACGGCCCCTGTCCCTCCGGTAGTGGTAGAGATGCCCACACAAATACCCCTGGCCCCACCGGAAAGGTTTCAAGGGGATATACAGAAGGTGCAGGTCTTCCTAACCCAAATACAACTGCACTTTCATTGTAAACCGAAACTATTCGTCACCAACCAGGCTCGAGTGGCCTTCTTGATATCTTACCTAACAGGAGAGGCAGCCCAGTGGGCAGTACCTCTAGTAAGAAGAGATGATGCCCTCCTCTACGACTGGGACTCGTTCCGGCAGGAGTTTGAGAAGACCTTCGACCGCCGGGCAGACACCTTCTCGGCTGATCGGGACCTCCTTAACCTACGACAGACCAGTTCGGACTATTTGGGGTACGTGAACAGCTTTCGTCGGTTGGTGGCAGAAACCGACTGGCCGGAGTCCAAACAGACCGCGATTTTCTACCGCGGGTTGACGGAGGACCTCAAGGACGTCATAGCCCAGATCGACCCACAACCAGTCCACTGCGCTGCCATGATAGAACTGGCCTCCCGCCTGGAATATCGGCTTCGAGAGAGAAAAGGGGAGAATACGTGAAGAGACAAGCACCCCTTGCTACGTGAGACTCCTCGAATGTCGGAATCACCAGTGTCCCGAGGTGATCCCATGGAGATCGGAACAGTGAGAGCGTCCCTGACCCTGACCGAGCGTGACCACCGCCGAAAGCAAGGCCTCTGCCTCTACTGCGGCAAGAAGGGTCATTTCTTGCGTGAATGTCCGGTTCGTCCCAAGAACAACAGGCCTAAAGCCAGTCTAGCCACAGTTGGAGTGGGAGAAACGGCGTCGGGAAACCTACGTGCTTGAAGGATCTGGGAAGGAAGCCTTCAAGCTGTCACTTCATTCCTTCCCTGGAAGCAGACAGTACCAAAGAACCCGATCATCTGTTTCTCACCATTCAGGTAACCCTAGACAAGGATCCTATGGCGGTAAGGGCCATGATCGATTCGGGAGCTACGGGCTGCTTCATGGACATAACCGAGGCAGAACGGTTGGGAATACCTTTGCGCAAGAAACCAGTGCCCGAAACGGTATATGCAGTAGACGGCAAGGAGCTGGACTCCGGCCCCATTCGACAAATAACCCCGTTATTATGGATTACCATAGGAGAAGACCATGGCGAATGGATGGCCCTAAACATCATCCATGCACCGAGATGCAAGCTCATCCTAGGGTTGCCTTGGCTGCGGCAACATGAACCAACCATCCACTGGTCCTCCAACTCCATCGCTTTCGACTCCTCTTATTGTCAGACCCAGTGCCGCTTTCGAGGAACCCCGGAAGAAGAAACAACCAGGGTCTCCCAAGTCGTGGCCACAGCGGCAGAGAAGGAGGTGGCTCTCCCAGAGTGCTATGCCATGTACGCGGCGGTCTTTGATAAAGTAAAGGCCGAGGAGCTACCACCCCACCGGGAGTATGACTGCCGCATCGACCTGGTTCCCGGAGCCGAACTGCCCTGCAGCCGAGTATATGCCTTAACGGGCCCGGAAACCGACCATCTAAGAGCATATCTGGACGAGTATCTCCGACTGGGGTTTATTCGCCCCTCAAGCTCACCAGCAGCTTCACCCCTGTTTTTTATTCCTAAGGCGAACGGCGAACGTCGATGCTGTATCGATTACCGCTCGCTCAACGCCCAGACCGTCAAGAACCAATACCCCTTGCCCCTCATACCGGTACTACTGGAACAAGTACGGGGGGCGAAGATCTACACGCGGTTGGACCTCCGGGGGGCGTACCACCTGGTTAGGATTCGTGCGGGCGACGAATGGAAGACTGCCTTTAAAACACGGTTCGGCCTGTACGAATACCTAGTGATGCCTTTTGGGCTGTGTAACGCCCCGGCCGCGTTCCAATACTTCCTCAACGAAGTATTGAGGGAATTCTTGGACCGATATGTCGTAGTTTACATCGACGACATCCTGATTTTTTCATCTAATCAGGAAGAACACGTCGGTCACGTCCAAAAGGTGTTGGCGGCTCTGGAAAGACACCGCCTGTTTTGCAAGCTCACCAAGTGTGAGTTCCATGTCACCACGGTGGAATTCCTTGGGGTCCTCCTTACACCAGAGGGGCAGGTCATGACGGAGCGTAAAGTACAGGCGGTAGCCGAATGGCCCCGGCCCACAACAGTGAAAGACGTTCAAAGCTTCCTGGGTTTCTCCAACTTCTATCGAAGATTTATACATCAGTTTTCGCATGTGGTAACGCCACTCACCAGGCTAACGCGGAAGGGAGTTCCCTTTATATGGTCGGTAGAAGCCCAAAGAGCGTTTGATCATCTGAAGAGAGCCTTCACCAGCGCTCCCCTATTGCGACATGCAGACCCTGATCTGCCTTTCCTGGTCGAGGCGGACGCTTCGGACGAGGCAGTCGGAGCCATCCTGTCTCAACGACAACCCGACACAGGAGCGCTCCACCCGGTCGCCTACATGTCCAAGAAGCTGAGTCCAGCCGAACTCAACTACAACATCGCGGAGAAGGAGCTCCTCGCCATCAGGGAGGCGTTTCTGGAATGGCGACACTGGCTGATGGGGGCCCGACATCAAGTGACGGTGTATACGGACCATCGGAATCTGCAATTCCTACGATCGGCCCGACACCTCTCCCCCAGGCAACAGAGGTGGATGCTCTTCTTTGCTGAGTACCACTTCTTGGTCACCTATCGTCCTGGAGCGCTCAATCGAAAGGCCGATGCCCTATCCCGCCTAAACACCCGGGACCTTCCCAGGAGCACCCCCGAACAGTCCCTTGTCTCTCCTGACCTGGTCATAGGTCGGATAGAGACCGACTCCTTCCTCCAGAAGGTGAAACAAGGACTCCGCACCTTCGCCTGGACCACATGGTTGAAGAGCCATAAGGAATGGCGCCTCCATCAGGGTCTTCCCCTGTGCGGATCCAAACTCTTGGTACCCTCGCCCCAGCTTCGCAAGACCGTTTTCTCCTGGTGCCACGAACAGCCCTGTGCGGGGCACATGGGAGGGACCAAGACCCTGGAAAGAGTGCTAAGACAATTCTGGTGGCCCTCTGTTAGACCTGACGTGCTGCGATGGGTCCAGCAATGCACAATATGTGCACAAATGAAATCCGACCACCTGAGGAAGCAGGGGCTCCTGATGCCTCTCCCCACGCCGATGAACCCCTGGGAAAGGATCTCGATAGACTTCGTGGTGGGGCTACCCAAAGACCAGGGATGCACCGCCATCGTAGTGGTGGTGGATTACCTCACCAAAATGGGCCACTTCATCGCTTGTAAACAAGTACCGTCAGCCGGGGGGTTGGCGTCTCTTCTCTTGAGACACGTGGTGCGACTGCATGGACTCCCGTTAGGAATTGTGTCTGACCGAGGCTCCCAGTTCACGGCTAGATTCTGGAAGGTGTGGTGTGAACAGCTCGGCATCCGCTCTTCCCTCTCCACAAGCTTCCACCCGCAGACGGATGGCCAAACCGAGCGGCTTAACCAAACGCTGAAACAATACTTGCGCTGTTATGTGGACCGGGCGGCGAACTCATGGGTGGATTTGCTTTGGGTGGCGGAAGTGGCATACAACAACGCACAACACTCCGCTACACGTCACACCCCCTTCTTCCTAGCCTCAGGGTTCCACCCTCGCTTCATTCCTTTCCTACTCCCTCGGGAGAGCACGTCCCTTCCTGATCTCCAGGAACGACTTGGTACCATTCGCACTGCTCTCCGACAAGCTCGGTCTCACCTCCTTGTGGCAAAAGGGAGGTATAAGGCCCAAGCCGACAAACATCGCCGACCTGCTCCGGTTTACCACAGAGGGGACAGAGTGTGGTTGTCCACCAGGAACATCCGATTCCGGAGGCCCAGCGTCTTCAATCCTAAATTCATCGGTCCCTACCCTGTGGTGCGACACGTGAACCCGGTGGCGGTGCAGCTCCGATTGCCTCCCCATCTGCGCATCCACCCGGTGTTTCACGTGTCCTTGCTCAAACCATCGCTGTGCCCCGTTCGGAAGGCGCCGGCTCCTGTGTGGGTCCACCAGGACCAGGAGTACGTGGTGCGACGTGTCTTGGACTCCAAGGTGGTGCGGGGCAAGCTGTGGTATCTCTTGGCCTGGAAGGGGTATGGCCCGGAGGAGGACTCCTGGGAACCAGCTTCGAATGTGCATGCTCCTCGTCTGGTCGCGGCTTTCCACCGCCGCGAGCCCTCTCGGCCGGGGGGCCCTGGCGGTCGCTAGGGCGCCGGTGTGAGGAGGGGTGTGCTGTCATGATTCGAATCGCGCCCCGCACCCAAGCGGCGCTAGGACACCAACATCCAGAGTCCCCGGAGACCGCCGACAACACGTGGTCTCCAGAATACACATAACGCGGCTCCTCCCAGGAGGCGGGGCCAATGATTCCATTCATCGAGGCTGAACGCTTTGAACACGGACGCTTTCTTAGCTACCCGCTTTCCTCCGTTTCCAGAGGGACTTCCCGCTTGCAAGTGCTTCAGGTAACGTTGGCAGTTTTCGGAAAGTACAGCGCCTGGTGGCCCTCCCTCGCCGCAGACGCTGTCGGCTCTACCGAAGGCCTGCCTCTGCGAGGCTTCCAGTGCTGTGACCGAGACCTCCTCCAGCTCCCAGGTGAGAAGCCCTCACAGCGCTCCTCCGCCCCTGGATTCCGGGCGTGACGTAGTAGCGCCGGGTTTCCTCACCGTACTCCCTGCTTATTCCATCACTCCCTGCTCGGGAGAATCCCGATCCGGCTCCCAGCGCTCCTCCGCCCAAGGATTGAGGGTGTGACGTCGTAGCGCTAGGAATAGACATAGTGCGCTCTGGGCTTCTCCGTGACGGAACGGTAGAAAGCCAGAGCACTCCCAGCGCTCCTCCGCCCTTGGATCTCAGCGAGGCGTAGAGTGGCAGCGCCTACTTAGAATTATTCGAACACCTTTTTGAGACCCTTGACCCACCACCCGGCTACCCGTGACTTAACGAGGTAGACACCAGACCCAGTTCCGCGTACCGCGGATGGCCGGGAGACATTCCCCTATCCACGCACTGGATTGAGCAGTCCTGGGGTGAAACCTAAATTACCACGCAGGGGAAACTTAGAGCTCAGGTGAGCCGTGGCCTCAGGCACTGGGTGGGGGGAACTGTACCCGAAAAGACCGCCTTGGAGTAACCGGTCTTCTTCTTCTCTTTTCAGATCTCCTTCCCCGCGGTCCCTACCCTTCCTTCCCTCGCCCACCTGTCTCCCAAGTCCGAGAGTGCTATACATACACCGGACTGGGGACGGATGGGAGGTGGACCCATAACTAGCATCATCGTCATCCCGAGGAGAGGATCCCAGGGCAGCGTAACAATTGGTATATAAAAAAGAAATGTACTTACTTTGTAAATTACTTCTTTGTTGATGTAGAAGAAGTCGTTTCGGGATGCCTTTTAGGAGGTATCTGTAGAGGAGATATAAGTGCAAGAGAAATATATTAGTAAGTGACATTTTGATATATTTTTTAGTGAAAAGTATAAGTAGTTTGATAGTTTAAATTGCGTTTTACTTACTTGGTGGCCGATTCCGATCCTGTATTTTTTTTCCCGTACGACTCGTATCGGTATTTTTTTCTGTACGAATCGTACAAGTCACTTCCGACCCGTGAAGTACGATTCGTATGGGAAAAATACATACGGATCGGGCCGATCCGTACGAATCGTATCGGGAAAAGTTGTACGAGACGGACCCTGACACTTTTCCGTACGAATCGTAAAAATACAGTCCGAGCGTACAAGTACGTTTCGGAACGGCTTTCCGAAGTACGATTCATACGGAAAACGTCCCGTACACGGGAAATGACTTTACCCGCTACGAAGCGAAGTTTGTACGACTCATATCCTGGGAAAAGCTGTTCCCGGGGTGCGAGTCGTACAGGCATACACCCCTGTGCGTTGTGTATGTACGCACCGTACCACCAACGCATATGTACGCACCGTACCCCCAGCGTGTATGTATGTACCGTACCCCCAGCACATATGTACGCACCGTACCCCCATGCGAATGTACAGTGCGTACCCCCGTGCGAATGTACGCACCGTACATTCGCACTGGGGGTATGCACTGTACATTCACATGGGGGGTATGGTGCATACATACACGCTGGGGGTACGGTTCATACATTCGCACGGGGGGTATGGTGCGTACATTCGCACTGGGGGTACGCACCATACATTCGCACTGGGGGTACGGTGCATACATGCACAACGCACAGGGGTGTATGCCTGTACGACTCGTACCCCTGGGGACTCAACTTTTACGGCTGTTATTGGCTCCCGTAAAAAAAGAGCCGTACGGAGTGACGTAGGGACGAATCGTACTTGCTGGGCCGTAAAACACTGCTTAAATACGTACGGACGTCGCGTACAGGCTGTTCCGGATCAGATTTGTAGTTTTTTTTTGACCCGTTCGGTCTTTTGTACGATTCGTACGGATCGTACTTCCTAGGTTGTACAGAAAGTTTACCCGGTACGAGTCGTACGGAGAAAACGCTCCGTACGACGATTCGTACGGCCTTTTTCCAGGATTGAAATCGGCCCCTTGGTGCTGTTGTAAAATTCTTTCAGAGTAGTAAATCTGCTTTCTGTGAGCAATCTGGCAGAGTTTCCTCTTCTTTTTTGTGTAGGGTTGTAGTTTGCATTATGTGTAAAAATGTGTTGTTTATATAGTGTTTGATTAATTAATGGGTTTGTTTAATTGGTTTATTTAATTATTTTAAGGTTTCTTTTCGATGTTTTGTATTTTTTTTAAATGTTCTGGCATTTTCTTTCTAGATATGGAAAACGCTAATTAAGAAGTTGTTAATGCTAATAATTTGTTTTAAAGGTATTTCTTTGCTTTTGTATGTTTAATATAGTTTAAAATGTATAGCATTGTATGTTTTAATTTTAATAATATTTTATATGAAGTTTAATAGTGTGGTTAGTAAAGTTTTGATGTTTTTTTATGTTTATATGTTATAATACAGGTTTATACTAATTATAATGGGTGTAGTTAAATTTCATATAGTGAAAATACGTTTTGGAGTTAAGTTATGTTCATTTTAGTTAATTTTGTAAATGTCGATATTTCAAGATAACCGATATAATTGTTGTCTATATTTTGGTTTTCGATATTTAGGTCATTTTGCTCTTTATTCAAGGAACATCGATATTTTTGTTAGCGATATTTATGTTTTCGATAATGTGTTATTCTATATTTTTGATGTACGATATTTTGTGTTCGGTATTTGTGTATTTTCATTAATAAGTATTGGTATTCGATAATATTGTAATCGATATTTTGGCGCCGATATTTTGTCAACTCGATATATTGTTAGTCAATATTATGTCAGTGATTCTGTCCCTACACTACCACTAGCGTGGCATCCCAACATAGCATTTCCCAAGCCAAGATCAATTAAGGTGTCAGCCTGTGAAGCCTTCCTAAGCAGTCTCTTCACATCAGTTGGGTTAAGTAGCATAAAGCTACAGAGCTCATTCTAAGATGCTCTCTATCTCTCAAGGCAAAGCAGAAGTCCCTGGGCACTTTCCCTAGTTA
Organism: Triturus cristatus; assembly: GCF_964204655.1. Classification (NCBI taxonomy): domain Eukaryota; kingdom Metazoa; phylum Chordata; class Amphibia; order Caudata; family Salamandridae; genus Triturus; species Triturus cristatus. Next base: position 602,415,699 of record NC_140594.1, read on the forward strand.
TGATACATCAATACCAAACGTAGCATCCCAGGGTGCTTTGCAGATCACACCATCCAGTCAGGCCACCTCCTCATAAGTAACTTTCCATTAGGCAGCGATGCTCCCAAGCCTTGGCGAGATGACCTTGATTCCCAGGCTCACTCTGGTGAGAAAGTACAACAGTCCTCCATTATCAGTATCAGCTCAATGTATCCTCTTCTCCCTAAGTCTTAGTCCTAAAACAAGGACATTATTCTAACTAACAAGGATGATTCTTACACCTGCAACACAAATGTGAGAAAGAACAAATCAAACATGCACATTAAATTCAACTATTAAATCTAATGGGACAGCTTCCAGGAAAAATGCATTTCAAGCCTACAGAAATCGGCTTTCATAAGAGAATAGCACACATGCCTTACGAAATTACATATAGATGAACACTTTTACTGAGCACTTCTAAATTGGCATTTTATATAAGCAAGACACTACTTAAGGAAAGGAGCGTCTTCTCAGTATCAACAATTATATCAGTCCACAATTGACATGTATCCAAAGAACAATCGGCAGACCAGATTTTAGTGGCAGTGAGGTGTTCAGTTTAATTCCAGAAATATCAAAAACAGCATCATCTGTTCAGTATCACATAGTCTTGACAGCCTACGTATTTCATCCTATGCTGGACGTCATCAGCGCTACAAGAAAAGTACATATAAACACTTATCAGTACCTTTGAATACGAATAGTGTATACATCAATACATTGCTCAGTATCAACCAAATTACAAACAATTTATATGATTTGTTCAATGATATCCTGCCTATCTCCAGTCTATATTCCTTGTCCCAGGACCCTAACATCAAAAAGTCTTTTGAAAAAAAACATACTGTTTATCCACAAAAAATATCAAACATATTTATAAAACAATTCCTAAATTCATGTTTGAAGATAATTTACAAATCCAAACATCGACAGGTCTTCTGAAAAGAACATACTATTTATCCACAAAAAACCTCAATCATCATTATATAAAAAAACAAATTCTTGTTTAAAGATAATTTGCAAATCCACTTATCCTAACCTAATCATGGACCCTCTCGTCCAGTTTTAATTCATTGATACTCTGTTCTCAAATCACATAAAAAACTGAAGTGAAAGGGACATACCTAAAGTTATAATGCAATTAATCCTTTGTCTTAAAGTCAATCTTCCTAAGTTGTTCCATAATCATAAGCTTTGATTTTTAAATGTAAATGTATTATCATTAGTTCTTTACGTGGCAATTATGATATACCTAATTGCTATCCCTCTGATTATCAAGACCTACCTAGTCAGTTGCAAAATCCATTTCATGTTATATCTTGTATTTATTCAATTGGCCATTAGCCTCCCCTCGATCCTTTTCCAATGTATGAATGTTATGTTCAAACAAAGCACCTTTTGATCCTGCTATGAGTTAATTCTAAAACAAAAAGATTTTTCCAAATAGAACCTACTATTAATCTATCAATTCTATATCCTATGCACCTTAAAGTCTGAAAATACTTTGTTACGGTACATACCTTTATATTGTTTTATCGATCCTCACTAAGGGGCCTATTAAGATGGCGGGTGGACTTTCGCTAGCGGTGCTGGGAACGGCCGCCAGTGGTGCGGCAGTCCCGCACTGGCAATTAGAATGCCACCGCCACCCTGGTGGTGGCATCCTCTATTCCCAGCATTGTGGCAGGCGGTGCTCTTAGCACCGCCCACCACAATGCTGGGAATGCACATCGTGCATCGGCATGCACAAGGTGACAGGCATTGCGCGGTGCCTGCCACTTTGTCCGTGCCAATGCAGGGGGTACCATAGGTGCCCCGACACCCCACCAACATCCTGGGGGCCCACAACGGGCCCCCAACTGCAAAAACCGCATGCCTTCGCCAGGGAAAGGCTGCTTTCCACTCCCATTGTAATATGGATGGCGGTGTGTAGCAGCCACCGCCACCATATTCAACCCTTTTCCGCCCGGTCGACTCGTCGACTGGGCGGAAAAGCGGCAGACGGTCTTCCCGTCTGCCGCGGTACCCCCGCCATCATAATATGGCGGGGAAAATGGGATGCGGGCGGGGGATGATGTTGGGTGGATCGCCACCGCCATGCGGGCGGTGGCGATCCGCCAAACATCATAATAGACCCCTTAGCCTGTACTCTTCATTATTCCTCAGTAACTTGGCTGCTATATTGCACAACTATTTTCTGCATCCAAAAAAGAAAGAGAACATATTTCAAACTCGCACTCCCATTTCACAAATCGTCTGAAAAGAACTGTTATGTCACTCTAACTTTCTACTTGATAAGGCACATAGGTTATCTTGAGCATCATTTAAAAACAACAAATCACTGAATCTCTTAATCGAGACTCGAAGTAACACTCCATTTTCTCTCCCGAAAGGAGAGAGACTCATGTTACAAATCCCAAACAACACAATCCTAAAGTCTTATCTGTTTACCAACCCCTACCACTATGAGCCCGTGTCCATGTACAACCGGTCCGATAAATCAAGCTGTCGTTTAACTTCGCGCGCTCTACCCCCTTTACATATTATTTGCCCCAATCCGGTTGCCAAATTCTTTCAGCACCAATCACAAATCCTTAATCTTATGCTTCACGATTTACTTATTCGAATACCTGTTTTCCATGTGGTCCGACTCTATTCGGACCAATCAGATTCCTAATTTGTCCTACCTTTCTAATCTACATCCCATTGCTGGCTCATCCGTCTTCGTACATAGAAACCGAGCTAATATCCGGTGCCTGTGAGCCAATCAAAGCTCCTCATCACTATTCCCCTAATATAAACAAAGAAAAATGGGTGAGAAAAATGCAAATTTACTGTGAGAATCAGGCACAGCATTACCAAATCCTCTAATAACCCCTCATTTGTAAGATTACTGTTAGACCTAACAACCTCAGTTGGGTCTTCCCCAAAACCTTTTGCCTTCACCCTTCCTGTTTGCTGAATTTGTTTTTGTTGGCATTAGGACTCTGTGCACTTTACCACTGCTAACCAGTGAGAAAATGCTTATGCTTAATCTTTTAAACATGGTAAAATTGGCATACACCTGATTGGCCCAATTAATTTACTAGTAAGTCCCTCGTAAAGGGGTACTGCATGCACCCAGGGCTTGTAAATTAAATGCTTCCAGTGGGCTTGCAGCACCCATTGTGCCATCCACTAAAGTAGTTTGCAGCCTGTAGTTCAGTTTGAAACTTCTCCCAAAAGATTTTGCTAGGCCTAAGCCTCCCTTTTTATTATATATAGGTCACTCCTAAGGTGACCATTTGCCATAGGGAAGGGTGCATTATATTTAAAAAGGACATGTGGGTTTAGATTTTACATGTCCTGGTAGTGAAAAATCCTCAAATTCCTTTTACACTATTGTGAGATGTATCGCTCCCTTCGGATAACATTGGGCTACCTTATTACATTTAATAAGTGCTAACGTTTGATTATGAGCAGGTAGAAATGTCATGTTTGAGCTCAAATTAATTGAAATTTAAAGTCCTCTTCAATGGTAAAGTTGGATTTTAAGGCACAATTCGGAAAATCCTCTTAGAAAGTTGGCATTTTTTTACCCTAACCATTTGGTGCATCCTGCCACTGTCCAGAGTCATATGACTGTAAATTGCTCACCTGATGGGGTTTGGGTATTCCTTCCAGACAGTGAGACAAAGGGTCTAGGCAGAATGGGTCATCCTGCCAGGATGGCTAGGGGCAGAGTTATTCCCTCCACACTTTCACTTCAAAGGGCTTGCCTCCAGCACAATCGAAGGAACATGGAACTAACCTTTTCTCACCCCTGACTTCTTGGAGCCACCAGAAGTGACTACAAGAGCTAGTTGGCCTGCCTCCTGTTTGAGCTGTAGGGGCATACCAAGTTGTTGGGTCTTGAGCCCTGCACCTGGCTTCTACAGGAGTGAGTCCTAACCCCACAAGTTGTGCCATCTGGGTCCTAGACCCTTGGAAGTGGTATTGGTGAACTCCTCCAAAAACGTAGGAACTAAAAGTATCCCTAGAACCGATAGAAGACTAGGATCTACATGCCTGCTCATCCGCCCAAGGTGCATCGGCGATTGCACTGACTTTGTGGTAGCTCCTGCTATGCTCATCTCCACAGCAGTGAATCCTATTCAGCTGGACCTCTTGGAGACGGTATCCAGCCTAGTGGATCCCTTGTCATCTACAGCCTGCATCTTTGTCCCACTGAAGATTTGCGACTAAGCCTGAAGGGAAATGCCTTCATCATGACTTTGGCTAGCGGCTCCCTGACTATGGCACCTCCTCCGCAGACACCGGTGGCTGCTTTGCCCCGCTGAACTTCTACCTCATCCTAACCTCATCTATTATCAGAACCTTAATTTTTTTAAGAATCCTTGACACTTGCAGCCTGATTAAGAGTCTGGGGCCCCGAGAACCGCCAGCCTCATGAGGACACAGCAGTGGCAGTCCAGCCACTGCCTCACCGGCGGACCAACTGCCCTATTAAGACTTTGGTGGTCAGACCGCCCTTGCACCAGCGCAACCATCAGGGGACCACTTCCATGGCTGTCCCACAGCATTCTGAGGGCAGCAGTATGCTTGGTGGTGGCCTGAGGCACAGCCAAGCATATTTTGACTTTCCTCACTGCTTGCAGTGTCATGAGGGTTCTTCCTCAATGTAACTGCTGGCGTGATGAAAGAAAGGGGACCCCACAGGGCCCCCTCTAGCCCCTGTGCATGGGGGTGCATGCAGGGGGGCACATGGTGTGCCCTATGTAGTTTTGCACCCCCAGATCCTGCACTGGAAGGAATGCTAGATATGGTGCAGTCCTTCCCGTGCAGAAACATGCACTGGCGGTCCCGCGGCAGTGCTGTTTAAGGCTCACAAAGAGACTTTAAACAGCACTGCCCCAAGACGGCCATGCCACCCATTGAACAGACCATAAAATTACTTGTAATCTGGTGGGTGGGCAGCAGCAACTCTTGGTGGTCTGGGGACGCGACGGTGGTGGGCCGCCCGCTCCCGTTCCGCCAAAAGTCATAATCAGGCCCTTAATGGCAAGCTTCACCAGATAACTTGTTGGACTATAGTTTGGAGTCATGCTCCACTGGCAACATGAGAAGTGAATGAAAAGCAGTACCTTTTATATTATATGCAGCTAAACCAGTGAGTACTGTCATGAAACAAGAAATATTACAGTCTGTCTTTTTATGAAGATATACAGTAAGCATTTCTAGCAGGAACTTTTGCCAGTGTTTGCCTGTCCACCAACCTACAAAGTGTAGGTTTGAATGTGGTGCATGTTAATTTATATTTGTCATTAGGCCTAGGCAGAGCTCGTGGAGTTCCACTCCGTGGAATTCTGCAGAGTTACCAAAACTCTGCTAAATTCCATGGAGTTCCTTGAGCAGGTAGAGTTACCTACCGGCTCCAGTGAAAACGAAAAACAGGGCTCTCACTCAAGTAGATTTTGAAACAGCACTCTTATCGGAGGTATGAAGCAATGTTTGATCACCACCAGGGTGCCACCTCCAAGAGAACAGACCTCAGCATGGACAAAAGACCCCCCCGACCAAACAAATGCTGCCCATTATCGTACCATCAGCAACGGCATGGACAGATCCAAATATGTGCACAAAAACACAAACAGGCTCGCAAACACATGCACATGGGCAACACTGACACCAGTGGCAGGACGCAGATTCACGGCAGAGCCTGGCTGTCTACTTTGATGCCCTGCTGCTGGCTGGAGAGGATCAGCTTGGACTTGTCCAGGAGCAGATATTTATTTATTCCTAAGGGACGGTGCAGAAAGTGAAACACCCCATCCCTCAGGGCCCAGGGGAACCAGGAAGCAGAGAAAGTGGTGGCGTAGTGCTCATCCAGCTTGTGAGGGAGGAAGGGAGGGAGTCAGGTGCATGTGCATGGCAGCTCTGGCTGGCTGCACCTGGAGCAGCAGGCACCCGCATGCACTGAGTCTGGGCTGCACCCTTTCCTCAGCAAGAGCTTAGCTCCCACCTCACAACACAAGGAGGATCTGCTACTAGTACTGATCTGTATTAACTCCAATGGGAGCATGAACAGTCACAGGGAGGAGGAGCTTACCATAGCAGAAGAGTCCTCCAGTGGCCAGCTGCTGTCGCCTCTCAAAGAGACAAGCAACATGCAGAACCAAAGCCATTGTGCCTTCTGCCACCAGCCTCAGCAGCCACTTAAGTAGCACTGCATCTTATTGAGAAACTATGGCCAGAGCACTAAAAGGAAGGAAAAGGCACGGGCAGGGCCTGAAGATCACAAAGCATGTATGTTGCTCACTTTGAAAACACCATTCATAAATATCCTATCCGAGTGGGCTTGTTCCCTTGTCCCTTGTCCCTACTAACAATACAGTAGCAACCAATTATTGGCTTATTATTGATACTTTGCGGTGATGGACCAGTCATTAATATTACTGAGGGTATGTGTGTATACATGCAAATGCAAGCAATGAGGACTCTGTGGGGCACGGCAGTAAACAACTCTGCTACGTGGTGGTAGGAAGAGTTTTTGCCCGACCTCAGCACTCGAAGCGGATCTTAGAGTGGCAAAATCTCTTCGAACTCCGCTGGTGGTGCAAAGTTTATTTCCCAGGCTTATTTGTCACGTTTAGGTCCATGCACTACTGATGCTAATATTTCCTGGTAAATCAATAGTTGTTCATCATTTAGGTGAGCATCTAAATTGTCAAAGTCAATTGACTGAATTTTTACTTGGTCCATAGCATTTACCATGTCATTCAAAGTAATGGCTGCCTCATTCTCAATAAAAGTCTAACCAAGAAGATCTTGATGATGAGTTCATGAACTTGCCTTGTGAACTATCCTTTGCAACCTTGGCTGCTATAGTTTCCTCCTGCTGAATTTCATCATTCAACATTTTCAGATGGGCCAGAAACACTGGACATTGAAGCTCATCTGTAACTGCATTGAAAGCATCTTCATAGCAGTCATATTGAGCTAACAGGTGTTCATTATCACACCATGGTTTGAATAGTTGCAGAACAGCCAAGTAAAATAACTCTCTCTTATCTGCTGTTCGACAACTGTGTTTCTGTATAGTTTACGAAGGAATTTAAAATGCAGAAATGTATGCCTACTGTTTAGTGAAACATCTTTTGTGACATCGCAATATTTGGCCTATTGTTCATCAGTGAGGGGGCGGCACAAATCTTCCTCCCAATCGTTCCGGATCTTATCATCGCAAAGCGGAAGCATCCCAGAGCACACTTTGTAAAGTTTAGAGATAAGGTGTACCCCACTTTTGTTCTCAATGATGAGAGTAAGAGGGGGAAATGAATCCGGCTCAATGGGGAACCCAGGAATTGCAGCACGGAGCGCAGAACGGATCCGGCCCAACACAAAGGTGTCCATGAATGTAGTATCGCAACAGCGGCTGTCTTCCGTGGGGGAAAAAATATGTCCAGCAGGATACAGGTCACCTAGTTCTGTGATGTCAAATTTAATTAAAGAGCGCTGTACCAGTCTCTCACCTGTTATGGGAAGCCAGCGGGCATTGGGGAGAGGGAGCGCCGAAGAGTATAGCGTCGGAGTGCCTGTGAGACTTGTAAGTTTGTTCCAAGCCCAGCTGGTAGTGGAGACCGTCTGGATGTTGTGAGGGTCTCTGGAAATGCCCTTCGGTAGGACAGTGGACAGCCATTTAGAAAGAACAAAATCTGCTTCCGGGCAGAGGAAGGGAATCCTGGCGTCCTGATGGTACCACGCGAAAGTGTAGCTGCATTGCACCACTAGATAGTGCAGAAGGAAGAGTTTTTGCCCGACCTCAGCACTCGAAGCGGATCTTAGAGTGGCAAAATCTCTTCGAACTCCGCTGGTGGTGCAAAGTTTATTTCCCAGGCTTATTTTTCACGTTTAGGTCCATGCACTACTGATGCTATTATTTCCTGGTAAATCAGTAGTTGTTCATCATTTAGGTGAGCATCTAAATTGTCTAAGTCAATTGACTGAATTTTTACTTGGTCCATAGCATTTACCATGTCATTCAAAGTAATGGCTGCCTCATTCTCAATAGTAGTCTAGCCAAGAAGATCTTGATGATGAGTTCATGAACTTGCCTTGTGAACTATCCTTTGCAACCTTGGCTGCTATAGTTTCCTCCTGCTGAATTTCATCATTCAACATTTTCAGATGGGCCAGAAACACTGGACATTGAAGCTCATCTGTAACTGCATTGAAAGCATCTTCATAGCAGTCATATTGAGCTAACAGGTGTTCATTATCACACCATGGTTTGAATAGTTGCAGAACAGCCAAGTAAAATAACTCTCTCTTATCTGCTGTTCGACAACTGTGTTTCTGGTGGTTTGCGGAGACTTTTTTGGAGCCTGATTTAGATCTTGGCGGTACTCCCACCATCCCTCCATGGAGGCGTTTACAAGTACTTAATCAAGCTGGCTGATCTCCCAACTATGTTGACCGTGTTTTCGATCATGTCAGCGGCTCTCCTCTGACGACGTGGTGGACTCGTCTACTGGCTAACATTACTCCGTCGCTGCCAGGATGTCGGGATTGTATGAGCCTATATAGATTTCTCAGTTGCACTTACGTTGTTGAGGCAGGAAATTCCTGAGGATGCAATCAACAATGTACTAGTCCTGTGGCTTTTGAATGGATGATAGCAACACATGCCTGATGTGTTTTGGCTGATTCTTTTCACCTGCATACCACACTATAAAACACACTCATTTTCAGGCCATGATCCTTTGCCAATTCACAGCAGAACATTGTTCCTGAAAACTTTTTCAGTGAAGTCAGGTTTACTTTCTTTATTTATCTGTTCCTTGCAATTTTTTTTTTTCTTGTGGGTTATTAAATGTATTTAAGTTAATTATTTGATAATAGTAGGGAGGAGAAATCCCAGTTTTACCAAAGGAGAATTGTCAGTCATGGTGGATGGAACTAGTAGAGCCACAATTGTTTGGAGCCCATGAACAAAATGCAACTATATCTCAGAAAGGGTAAATGTGGGGCAGAATAGTTGTATGATGTAGCAAGCAACCTGCGCACAGAGGAGGAAATTAGGAAGAGGTGGAACGATGTATGGGGGAGAGTAAGTTCCCTGGCCCTCAAGCATCACCTGGAGGCCCAGAGGACTGGTATTGATTCTCCCTGTCCTCTTTTTTTAAAACTTTATTTATCAGATTTGAGCATAACATAGCAATAGTACCATAGCTTGTCACAGTCATTGACAGAACAATCATAGTAAGCGGTGCATATCATATAGTATCAATATATAGTCTGGCAAGGTTAATGTCAAAAATCAAAAGAGCCATGACAGGAGTAGAAGCAGTGAAATAGAAACAGCATTCTCCATGGCCACCTCCCCTCCTCTGATCAGTCTCTCCCGCTGCCTTCTCAGTGTGATCACAATCCCATCCAAACCCCGTAATCACTGATGGTACCATGTAAAAATAGGAAGTCGAATGTTGCACGGCCGGGATTCATTCTGGGCAACAGATGCTACGGGAGCAGTGAGTAGCCTACTCCACCCCAATAGGGGTGATGCCCTGTTCCAATAATGTGTCAGAGGTGTGGTGAATGGACTCCACATATGCCCTGTAGGGTCCCCAAATGTCTTTGGGGCGAGAAGGGCTAGGTAGGATATTGGAATACACCCGCTATTGACGTTGCAATATGCTAGACTGCTCAACCAGCTCTGTACTGTGGGAGCTGTCTTGCGGCCCCAGTGGGTAGCTATTTCTCATTTGGCCAGTAATAGAACAGCGAAATTCCTAACTTTTTTGGGGAAGGTCACCGCATATCCCATTATGGTATGGAAACCAGAGGAAGTGCTGTCAGGTCCCCCAATATTTTATGTGTCTTTTCCCAGTATGGTTGTATAACCGGGCAGGTCCAAGTGAGGTGCGCGAAGTCAGCATGTGGGGCGGCACATTTGCAGCAGGTATGAGGCCTAGTCGGGTCTATCCTGTGTGTCTTGGCAGGTGTGATGTATAGTTTACGAAGGAATTTAAAATGCAGAAATGTATGCCTACTGTTTAGTGAAACATCTTTTGTGACATCGCAATATTTGGCCCATTGTTCATCAGTGATGGGGCGGCACAAATCTTCCTCCCAATCGTTCCGGATCTTATCATCGCAAAGCGGAAGCATCCCAGAGCACACTTTGTAAAGTTTAGAGATAAGGTGTACCCCACTTTTGTTCTCAATGATGAGAGTAAGAGGGGGAAATGAATCCGGCTCAATGGGGAACCCAGGAATTGCAGCACGGAGCGCAGAACGGATCCGGCCCAACACAAAGGTGTCCATGAATGTAGTATTGCAACAGCGGCTGTCTTCCGTGGGGGAAAAAATATGTCCAGCAGGATACAGGTCACCTAGTTCAGTGATGTCAAATTTAATTAAAGAGCGCTGTACCAGTCTTTCACCTGTTATGGGAAGCCAGCGGGCATTGGGGAGAGGGAGCGCCGAAGAGTATAGCGTCGGAGTGCCTGTGAGACTTGTAAGTTTGTTCCAAGCCCAGCTGGTAGTGGAGACCGTCTGGATGTTGTGAGGGCCTCTGGAAATGCCCTTCGGTAGGACAGTGGACAGCCATTTAGGAAGAACAAAATCTGCTTCCGGGCAGAGGAAGGGAATCCTGGCGTCCTGATGGTGCAGATGGAAGTTCGGCACTCCGTACCCCCCCTCTCATATGGTAGGGTGAGAACCTGCCAGTGAACACGTGGCTGCTGGGCCCCCCAGACCAAACGCAGGAGGTGCGTTTGACTCTTGGAAAAAAAAACTATTCGGTAGGGGGATAGGGATGTTGTTAAAAAGATGTAAAAATGTGGGTAAGACTACCATCTTAATGATGGCTACTCTGCCAGTGTGGGACAAAGGCAGCCACAGCCAACGCTCCACCTGAGCCTTGAGAATCACTACTGCCTGTCCGTAGATGAGTCGAATGATCTGTTCAGTATATCAATGGACGTGAATGCCAAGGTACTTAACCGAGTCTGAGCTCCACTCAAGAGGGAACTCACATTCCCATTGAGTTGTACTGGAAGTTAAGGGAAAAATAACTGACTTTCGCCAGTTAATGCCCAGGCCAGTGCCGCCCAAACCAAAGGATTTCTCTAATTAACGGCTCTAGATTCACCTGGGGCTCCCGAACATACAGTATTGTATCATCTGCATAAAGCAAGGCTAGGAGAGAGCGGCATTGAATTGAAGGCTTCTCTGTAGATGCCTCTCTTGGAAATGGCATATCAGGGGGTCCATGGCGAGGATAAATAATAAAGGTGACAAGGTCCACCCCTGCCTTATGCCACGGGATAATGGGAAGGGACGAGACAGCATGCCGTTTAGGCGTAATCTCGTCGTGGGGCGGCTGTATAGCAGTGCAACAGTGGCTATAAGTCCAACCAGCATACCAATGCGGCGCATGATTGACATAAAAAAAGGCCATTCCAAGGTATCAAAGGCCTTTTCAGTATCCAAGAGGATAGCGGCGGTGGGGACCTCAGGGTTTATTCTATGTAGGACCGAGAACAGCGTTCTGAGATTCAGGGACGTCGACCGATGGGGGACGAAGCCGGATTGAGCAGTTGAAATAATGTATTCCATCAGTTGAGAGAGGCGGTTGGTGACAATGTTAGCAAGGATTTTATAATCCAAGTTGAGGAGTGACAAGGGTCTGTAAGACCCTCAGAGTGATGGGTCTTTGCCAGGCTTGAGTAGAAGTATGATAACTGCTTCGCGGAGCATAGGGGGCAGGGTCTGGGACACGAGAGCTTCCGCGTATACCTCAATTAGATGCAGCGCCAACAAGTCATTGTAGGCTTTGTAGAAGTCACCGGTAAAGCCATCTAATCCAGGGGCGGAAGAACCACCTCAATGGCACCAAGCACGTCAGCCTCGGAGATCGGTTCAGCCAAGAAATCCTGCATACCCTTTTCGAGGTACACCAGCGCAATCTCCGATAATCTTCCTGTGCTGTAGGGTCCTGTTTTACTTTAGAAGAGTATAAATATGTGAAATATGCAAGGAATTCTTCACATATTTCTCCGGTGCCATGAAGTAACGTATCAGTGGAGGAACGGAGCTCGGTGATGTATACTCTACTATATGGAGGACAAAGGAGCTGTGCTAGCACCCGAACGAGAGCTCTCCTTCTCCAAAGCGTCGCACAGTTTGATATTTCCCCAGAAACAGGATCTCATGATCCGCCACATCTCTATATTCCGTAAGCAAAGCCAGTCTCTTCCCCGTTGCATTTGGGTCGGGCGATTACAGTGTCGCCTTGTCTAAGTCTGTAAGATCATGCTCCAGGCGCGCTATCGTAGAGCTAAGAGCTTTAAGTACCCCTGAGTGTTTAGCTATGCAGGCACCCCTGATGTATGCCTTGAATCCCTCCCACAGAACCGCCCACGTGCCCACCGAACCCGTGTTAATAGAAAAGTAATCCTCAATGGCCTCACGTATCTCAGCGAGGAATAGCTCGTCACCAAGTGCTCGACTTGGGAAACGTCACTGTCTCTCATATCCATCAGGTCTTGGAATCCGAAGTAGAAGCTCCACCAGGGAGTGATCGGAATACTTCCTCGGGAGTGTCACAAGGGAATGGTACCACCTGGAGATTCCCGGGAAATGAGCCAATAGTCAATTCTAGTCCAAGCGTTGGAGTGGCCTGTGTAATGTGTGTAGTCAGTGTGGGAGGGATTGCACCTGCGCCAGATGTCAATTAGAAAGAATTGGTCGCAGAGGTCTTGGAGAGCACATCTAGTGCGGGGCTTAGTGCCATGTGGTTTAGTAGTGCTATCCAGGTCTGGGTCAAGGAGTAGATTAAAGTCACCACCCAGCAGTATCAGATCGGAATCTAACTTTGACAGCTGGGCTTGCAGCGCATGAAAACATTCTGGGGAATCAGTGTTTGGGGCATATATGCAAATCAATGCAATGCCATAGCCCAAAAGTGTCCCCACCACAATTGTGTATCTACCTTCGCTGTCATTAACTATGGAGTGGCAACTAAAGGGAACCCTCTTATGGATAAGAATGGCTGTGCCCCTGGCGTAGTTGCTAAAATTAGTGAAGTATCTTTGCGCACCCCATCCTGTGGCAAAGCGGACCGAATCGGACTTGGAAAAATGCGTTTCTTGAAAAAAAGCAATATCTACATTGTGTCGGAGCAAATAGTGAATAACCTGTCGTCTACTACGGTTATCGTTGAGCCCCCGGACATTCCAGGACATCAAGGATAAGCTAGAAGGGCCATCATTACTTCCTAGCTGCGCCATCTAGGGGACATGGTACATATGAGCATTGCCGACACCAACCTATAATGTCGTAATGTGACTGTGCACAAAGTGAACAATAAACAACAATTGCTATGGCATGTTAGTGAACCCGCCCCGCCCCCTGCCCAACCTCACTACATAAAAAGCGAGGCAAAACCCAAACAAATAGTAGAGCAACAAGTACCAATCAACTTTACAGTGGAAAGGTGGAGCCCTGAAATGGTACCTCAATCAGAACAAAATCAAACCCAAGGTGTACACGTCAGCCTAGCAGCTAATTGAAATAAATCAAGATGGAGGAGTATTATCATCCCGCAACAATATTGCAATAATAGAAAGGCATCACTGAGCAGAGTCAACCAGTTCCAGAGCAGGGGAATAGTTCCATGCTGGCTTCGCCGGTTGTTTGTTGTTTTGTTTATAAGCGTGGCAAACGTTTTGTATGTCTGTGGGGTTTTAAAAGATATGGGCCCGGCCTCCAATGACTACTCACAGTCTAGCGGGGTAAAGCATGCCGTATTTCAAGCCCTTTTCCTGAGGGTAGCCTTGACCCCACTGTACTTGCGATGGGCCTCCTGCACCATGACGGTGAAGTCTGGGAAGAAAGCAAGTTTTGAGCCCTGCCATATAGTGTCACCGCGTTCCCTGTCGAGGAGCAATGCCGTATCCCAGTCTCTGAAGTTCATGACATGTGCTATGATAGGGCGAGGAGAGCAGCCTGGATTGGGCCGAGGCCCTAGGGACCGATGGGCGCGCTCCACCATGAACCCATGGGTAAAGGACTCCTTCCCGAACAGTTCAGAGAGTAGGGTTTCAACAAAGAGGTCGAGGCGGCCCGTTGCGGTGGTCTCCGGCATTCCTAGGATGCGTATGTTGTTGCGCCAGCTGCGTGCTTCAAGGTCCTCGTTTTTGATGGCCACCCCCTTAAGAAAGCGCTCAACCCGCTCCAGCCGCTTGATGGAATGTGCAATGCCGTCCTCTATATCCGAGATGCGGGCCACAGCAACATCCAGTCGCCTGTCATGGACTTGGATTTTAGCCCCTAAGGTCGCCAGATTCCTGTCAAGAGTGTCGAACCAACCATCCAGAGCCCGGAAGCCAGCTCTCATCTCCTCTTGCAGCACGGAGGACGATGGGTCAGAAATGTCTGCGGCCCGATCCTGCCCCTGGCCACCATCCGCCATGTTGGAGTTGTCGTCTGGGGCCTTCTCCACTAATTTCTCGAAGGGCAAGGTTTTCTGCTTGGGATACTTGTGCCCCATGCCGCAGCCCAGCGCCGTTCGTAAAGCCATGTAGGGGCAGTCTGAGGCTGGGTCTAGGGTGGTGAGCAGAATGGAATCAAGTGTCCAGAATGTGGAGCGCAGGGGGATCTCTGCACAATGTGCCTATGAATGTAGCGCCTTTGTGATAGGAGGTTTAAAGAGCTATAGAAGTTCTAAAGAGCAAGCACGGCATGCAGGTCTACCGGCAAGTACTTGAGGGTAGGCCCTGCGTAAGGTGCAGCTAGATGATCGTGTCTTCACCAGGCAATGTGGCGAGACAGACAGGTCTAGCACCAAGTGCAGGAGGTTGCGTCCCAAGTTGCAACACGCTGATCTAACCACCCAGGTGCAGCGAGGGCGCTCCGTTAGTCCAAAGTGAGGGCAGCGGGGTTCCAAGCAGGGACGGGTGAGCAGTTATGGCGTGGTAGATTCAGGGTATCGCCAGAACAACACTATCTCTGAGCACTTGAAGATGGAGATATGCCCCGGGAATGGGGCCGGCGCAGATGTCATGGTTGGAGCCCAGGAGCGGGAGGGGGCGGGTATGTAGGCCAGGCAGCTGCTGGATGTGCTATGAAGGCCGCGTTGCGGCGGGGACATGTCGGGAGCGATCCAGGTGCAGGGAAAATCGAGCCGCCCCTCACCCAGTTTCATGCCCCACAGCAACTGAGCGGCTGCTTCCCGGGCTCACCCACAGGCCCTGTCCCCATGGGGCTGGAGGGAAGAATGGGAGTGTGCGTAGTGCCCTGGGGGTGGCCAAGCGAGGCCCCAGCTCGCCCAGGCTGAAACGCTGAGTGAATATGGGGAAAGCGAGGTTACGACCCATACTCGGTCGACTCACCGCCGCTGGGGGTCCCTGCCACACAACAGGTGCTGCCGCTGCTCGGTGCTCCTCTTTCACCACAGATCGCACGGAGGCTCAGGCCACTGACACAGGCCGCACCCCTCCGAGCCCGCCGTGCGCCAGTTCGCCATCACCAGGGTTGCAATCCGGTCAACGGACGGCTCATCGTGTACAGCAGTATTTCCGCCACTATTGATGCGCCGGCTCTGGAAAGTCTGCTGTCGATGTTAGGTGGGATGAAGCATCATAGCTACTCGGCTGGCGGAGCTTCAATGCTGCACGCCCATCTTGGATGGCGGCTTGGCCATGCCCCCTCCCAGTCCTCCTTTACAACTTTATCACTGTTAGGAGATGGTCTTGTAGATCCAACATCCTGAAGACTTGACAGGAATCCCTGGTGGAGTGTAGACTGGTACGTTAAACTTTCGAATATAACACTAAACCTAAATGAAACTTCTGCTTTTAATTTATCTGTTTCTAATGTGTGTTGCACCTTTTTTAAACATATACACCTATATAAATTTGTTGCATTTATGTTGTTTCTCTCATTTTTCTAATTGTTAATATGTGTTTTCAACAAATGTATTTTTTTCATGTTTTACGCTTTTGTTTTTGCCTTCTTTGCTTGTTTGTTTGAATGTATTTGTTGTTTTTAAGATTACGGGTTTCAATCTCCATTACATTTCACATGATCCTCTGATGCGGGTATACTTAGGAAATGGTAGGCTATAAATCCTGACCACGTCCTTAAGCAAATCATAGAAGTCAATTTAAGAGAAATTTTAGACTGTCTAGCTGAGGATATACATTGTGAGTCCATTGCAACATCATTTATTTCAATAATTGAGACCACAAATGTTGTATTAATCAGGAAGCAAGGTGCAAGACCACAGAATAATAAACGGTGGTTCAACAGTAATTGCACCTTTTATCACAGTAAATTAATTAAAGCCTTAAAAGAAAAACCCCGAGATACTGTCAAGATAAAAATTTACGCCATAATTCTAAACATGCATTGGAAAAACGTAAGACCGAGCTTAGGCAAGAAGCTTTGGGTCAGCTTCACGTGGCATGTCAAAATAGAGATTCCAGACTTTTCTGGAGTACCGTAAATCAAGATTACTTTAATGGTTCTACCAATGGTAATATCAACGTAACAATTATGCCTGAGGATTGGGTAGATCATTTTTCTGGCCTGTACCGGAGTTGTAATAATTCTGATGTGAGGCTCACTTATCAATCTGGGATTATTCCTCTGGCACCGCCGTCATTGGAAGAGGTGGAGAGAGCCTTATCCCAGACAGTCAAGAATAAGGCTTCTGGACCTGATGGCATGCCAGCAGATCTGTTTTTAGCCAATATTCCCCTCTGACTTCCTCTCCTGACCAATTTACTGAGATGTTATGCGGCCCATGGTCCTCCAGAATCCTGGAGAACAGTGATAATAGTCCCTATCTTCAAAAAGGGTAATAGATCGGACCCCAAATGTTACCGCCCCATATCACTGATTGATTGTACATGTAAAATCATGGGACAGGTAATATTAGAGAGGCTAAGACTTGGGCAGATTGTTGTGTGTCGATTTAGATACTGTATATAGGTTTCCCGATGTATGTCCTTATATAGGCACAATTTGCATTTCCCATATTTAGGCATAGAAATCCTATCCTTATTTAGGCATTATCCATGCTAGCCAAATACAGGCATGGCCACCTACATCCATTCATCTACATCACAATGAGCTCTTGGAAAACCAGACTCTTAAGCCTTTAGGACTTCCCCTTGCTTGGATATTGATTTCTCCAAGAACACATTTATTATGCATGAACATCTATTCCTTAGGGGTTCATTCATGACGTTCTTCTGCCCGACTTTTATGTCAATACTGGCATTCCTAAACACCTTCAAGGTATAAATATACCTTCCGTTACCATAGCAAACCACGGTTCGGCTGCCTACTTGCACGACGTGCCCATATTAAATTAGCTCTCATAACGGAGTCGTGGACAAATGAAATGTCGGGCTCTGACCTGGTTAATGCCACTCCCCCCGGTTTTATATGTTATACACTTGACAGACCGACAAAAAAAGGAGGAGGTCTGGCAGTGTTATATCATGAAACCATAAAGGCTACCTTTACTAAGGCCTCTAATACGGCCTGTGAGGCAGTGTCTATTAATATGCAAATCTCGGATCACGACACATTTAGTGCCTTTCTTTTAAATCGACCCCCTGGGCCTAAGGGCAGGTTTTTAGATTCTATCGGCACACTATTAGAGAAAGGGCTTTGTAATAAGTCTCTTACGGTGCTGGGAGACTTTAATTTTCATCTCGAAGACATGACCGACCCCGATAATATTAGTTTACAGCAGATCTTTAGTGGTGGGGATCTCAAACAATTAGTGACAGATCCCACCCACCTGGCAGGCCATACTCTTGATGGGATCTCCTCAAACAATCCCTCCCTTACTTATTCCAATACAGTCCCTCTCACGTGGACGGATCATGGGGCGGTTCTTTTTGATCTTGAAGTGACAAATTGTCACTTTTCTAGATCCTCCACTAAGGTGTCCATGACCATTAGGGACTGGAAAAACATTGATAAAGGGGAATTGGGGAATCTATTGGAATAATCGCGGCCTGCTTCATTATTTAATGTTGAGTTAGACACAAATGCATACACGAAATGGATAGATTCTGCTTGTCAGAAACTTGCGCCAGGCAAACAATGTATCCTCAAACGGATAGTGCCATCTGCCCCTTGGTATTCGGAAAATCTCAAAAAACATAAACTTGAATGTAAAAAACTTGAGCGTAAGTGGAGGGAAAGATACAATATTTATGACAAAGAGATTTATAAACTATGCCTCTCCAAATATAAAAAACTGGTTTTTGAAGCAAAGAAATTATACTTTGGAGATCAAATTAGGAAGGCGGGACCTTCATCCAAGGCTTTGTTTAACACAATTACTAAACTCACCACTCCTGTTGGCCCTAAAATTGAGAGTAGCCCAGAACTCTGTGAGACTCTGGCAACTTTTTTCCTACAAAAGGTTGGAAAGATCTTTTCCTCCTTTTCTCTGATGTCTTCTGGTGCCTCGGAGGCTGTTTTAATTCAACCATTTGACGGTAACATACATAACCCAACACTAGATCATTTTATTCCTCCAAACCGATCTGAGGTTTTTAAATTACTTCTTGATACTCGATCCGGCTCTCCTTTGGACCCGTGTCCCGTGTCTATTTTGCATCAGGTCCCGGAAGTGAGCATGGAAGTTCTTACCCCTCTGTTTGCAGCTATCTGTCACGATGGTCATTTTCCGAGCGCCTGGAAAATAGCCTCGATCCTCCCCCTTTTAAAAAAAACCAATCTAGATCCATCTGACCCATGTAACTATAGGCCTATCTCTCGGCTTCCTTTTCCTGGGAAATTGCTTGAGAAGGCCATGAATGGGCAACTCAGCTCCTTCCTCCAAACCAACTATCTGCTGGATAAGACACAATTCGGCTTTCGTGCTGAACACAGCACCGAGTCGGCATTAATCAAATCTACGGAGGAGGTCAGGAAAGCCTTAGATCAAGGAGGTGCTGCCATACTTGTTCTATTGGACCTCTCGGCCGCTTTTGATACGGTCCATCATGTGGTTCTGATGGACCGTCTATCTGCGGCCGGGGTTACAGGTAAGGCTTGGGATCTTCTTAGGTCATTTTTGACCAATAGAATTCAAACAGTAGATCTAGGCAGAAACAAATCAAGACCTTTCGCTCTTCCCTGTGGGGTCCCAAAAGGGTCCTCGCTCAGCCCTACCCTGTTTAACGTGTATGTAGCGCCGCTGGCCGCCTTGATTAGATCGTTTGGGTTTCAGCTGACCTCATACGCGGACGATGCACAAATTGTGTTATCTATTAAAAAGGGGGCCGAAGCTGAGATCGGATCTAGTTGTCATAATTGTATGCAGGAGATTTCAGCCTGGATGTCATCTAACTGTTTGAAGCTTAATGCTGGTAAAACGGAGGTGATTGTTTTTGGGAACAGCATTAACCTCTGGACTCCAGATTGGTGGCCAACAGAAATGGGCCTACCTCCACTACCTGTGGTTCGAGCTAAGAATCTGGGAGTGATCATCGACTCTAAACTCTTCTTCGGTGATCAAGTTAGTCAAACTCCTCCTTCCTGAAGACAGCTTAAAGACAGTAGTCACGGCATTTATTCTATCCCGTTTGGACTATTGTAATAGTCTCTATATAAACATTCAGGAGAGACACTTGGCTAGACTGCAGATTGTACAGAATGCGGCAGCCAGGTTGATTACAGGGACACCTAGATTTATCTCTGTGAGAATGGGCATTAGGACACTACATTGGCTGCCCGTCAGACAACGAATTCAGTTTAAAGCACTGTGCGTTGTTTTTAAGGCACTCAGTGGAGTTGGTCCGGATTTTTTGAAACATGCCTTTCAGTGGTATGTGCCTGGAAGAGCTCTACGCTCGGCTCAAGCTAATTTAGTTACCCTTCCCCGTTTTAATAAAGCTAACTGGGGAGGCAGGAGTTTCTGCCACTGTGCCGCTAAGGCATGGAATGATCTGCCTCCTAAGCTCAGGAAGATTACAGGGCTTCTTTCCTTTAGGAAAGAATTAAAAACCTGGTTATTTACATAAATCTTCCTTACCAGCATTTTTCATGGACTAATCTCAGGTGGTTACCTTTCAGCGCCAGGACACCTCTGGGTAACAGAGTGCTATAGAAGTCTTTTTAACATAACATAACATAACATAACATAACATAACAAGTTCGGAAGGAAGTCAAGTCCCCACCTGACACATTGACCAGGCGCTGTCATCCTCCTCGCAGAGAATCCAGCTCCAGTGTTTCTGACTCCTCTTGCGGGGTGTTATAGATCGAGACTTGGAAAGAGATTCCAACCTCACTCATTCTAAGGAATGGAGCGGACTAGAACCTAGAGGGACTTTTGGCAAATCTTGGCAACTGTAGCTAAACTAGACTATAGACAAACAGCACTTACTTCTTACCTCGTACTACACTTAGGTTAGGTACACTGGGGTAGAACTAGCTAGAAGCATCAGATGAGTATCACCATTTTAGCCTGTGTTATTTATATATGTATTTTTATGAATATCTGTCATAGCTATAAACCATGCTATTGCGGTATTATTTTATCTTACTGCTAACGCTGTAAATGTTTTACTTTGCATTCTGTCTTACGATTATAGCTGTTCATATCGCTTGCACGAGAAATAAGACTGTTCAATAAACCCTTTTTATTGAAATGCCCGTCTATCTATTTCTGTGTAACTCTGTAGAAACGAAGCATGCATGATTGACTGAGTGAAACTGTTATCTATTGTTTCCACAATTCTGAGATTGTTCCAATTCCAGGGGAAACAAAGTTGTCATGTTTATGCGGTTGTCAGAAACTAATTCCTTCTTGTTTATTCGAGAAGTTTCTAGTGACCTCTGAGTTAGCTGGCACACACAAGTAATTAAGTTTAATGTACTTGACAGAGACATACTGACCTCAGTCCTATGTCAAAACTATAGTGTATATTATTCCAATGCTCAGGGCCTATCAGGAATATAGGAACTACACTACATGGTGCCCAACGGTTTGGTAAGGCACTAACTTAATGCTAGATACTGAAGTAACTCAGTCGTGATTTTACCCTAGACCCCTACTCATAATACTCCATAAGACGTCTGGAGTGGGTAGGGATAATATCCGCCATAGCTAAATAGGACGAAAAATCCTATGTATTAGCTGTTTGGTTTGTTCAACGTTGAAGGATACAGTGTTCCAAAATATTGTGCACCTTATCTTTGTTTCCTTGAAACTTGCTCTGCAATTTTCATTAAACAATGTCCCAAAACGAGGATGATAACACCAGAACCGGTGGGGCTGTACCCGATGAAATCGCAGCAGCTTTTGATTTTATAGGTTTTGATGAAACCGATGAAAATGCGAAAATCATCGCTCCAAATTTAAGGAGAGCCATCACTCTGAAACTTATAAAACATAGCCTAACATCAAGAGGTGGTAGAGCAGTTTTTTTGATAGAAGCACATGAATCTCACCAGACAGAGGTATTCTATTCATGGATAATATTCCCAGAATCAAATCCAGTAACTAAAACGGTTCACTTCTACAAAGAAGATGAACCACCTGAGGAATATATTCCTTTAGAGGATATTGAAATTCCACTCACATACCAGGAGCATGATCTCCGGTTTAAAGGCACCCTAAAACATTACAATCACATTACCAGGCTCGGTCCACTAGGTAGACCTGGAGCAACATGGCCGATTTTAGCCGGCTACACACTTCATCCGGACATTGAAGCAATGTCAGATGTAGAATTACTTAATCAGATACAAAATTTAATAGAATTACACAGTTAAACCACAATTGTCTGAAAGTCCTAAAAAGGCCTTTACTAAAAATAATCCTAGCTCTTCTAAAAAGAAGTGGGAAAATAACAAACAACATTCAAAAGAAAAAGATTCTCAATCCCGAGGTAGGTCTCCACAAAAGGAGCCCTCTGAAAGGAGGTATAACCTCAGGAATAGGGATAATTTGAGAAAACCTGACAGGTATCAAGATACTGATACACGTTCCTCTCGTACCTTTCAGATATTGTCACAGATATCCGAAAGAAGAGGACGGTCAGATCACAAAGAAGAACGCGTGAAGTCCAAAGATGATCAACACGTTCAGAAAACAAACCAAAACCTCAATTCTCCAAGAAGAAAGTAGCAGGTCTGAAGATAAGACATGCCGAGGATTCTGAGAACAGAACTCAAGAACGGAGAATGGGCTCAGACAATGTTGGACAGCGCAGCAGAAGTAACAATAGCTCGCCAGAACCAGAAGGGACTTCTGGAGACAGTGGACTTCAATGAAGACATTTGAGTTGAGACTGTAGACACCAGGGTTAGCTCTCCACATAGGTTATATGAAATAACACTCCGGATGGAGGGAGACATACCAAGAAAAGTGAAAGCACTCTTTTGGGAACATCTTTCAAGGGGTTATGACATTCTTCTAGCAGAACAGGACTGGCCACCAGAATTTGTCAGAGAGTGCCCACATGGCGAAGACATCATTATGCCAGCCTTCTCTAACCATGTTCCAGTACATTTAAAATATACTTATGCCAGGAAATGGGCAATGGCCCAAGCCCCAGCATTATTCAAAAATCATGTAGGATAGGATGAGGATTCACCTCACCATAAGATCCAGTTAAAAAATCAACCAACTGCACAAAGGCAGTATCCAATTAAGCAAAAAGCTAAAAAAACAAGTAAGGGAGATCTTAGATCAAATTGAATACCAAGGGGTGATTAAAACATGCACCTCATCAATGAACAATCCTTTTTTCCTGTTTCCAAACCAGACAATACATATTGTCTAGTTTTGGATTACAGACACTTAAACTCTTGTTGTAAAACATTTGCAGTACAAAATGCACATAGTACAGCATTAATGAATAACATTGTGTGTAAAAAATATAAAATCACATTAGATATTTCTAACGGTTTCTTTTGTCAAAACATAGCACCTAAAAGTAGGTATTTGACAGCTTTCTCAAAAATGGGTACCCAGCGTCAATTCTGTCTTCTCCCTCAGGGATTCAAGAATAGTCCAGGGTTATACTCAGCAAGGGTAACAGAGTTACTACAAATTTATGATGACAAGGCATTGTCATATGTCGATGATATCTATCTGACAGACGATGACCTGAACAGGCACTTGAACAGGGTGAATACCATTATACTGGGCTTCACCTCTGAGGGTTATAAATGAAATTGCAAAAAATCAAGAAATGCCCATCTCAACGTCCTTTTCCTAGGATATGAACTATCAAGTGAAGGCAAAAGCCTGGCAGCCAACTTTTTAGAAAAGTATGCGCGGCTCCAAACTCCAAAAACAATGAAAAACGTACAATTGATTCTATATTTCCTAAATTTTGGAAGAACATACATTCTAAACTACGCAGAAAGGGTTAAACCTCTCTACGAATTATTCAAACCTCATTTTAAAATCACACATTGGACACGGGAACACACAGATATCCTGCGTTCACTTCAAGCTGACATGTTAGCAACAAAACACTTACAAACACATGTAAACGTACGCAACTTAGTGATCCGAATCATTCCGGGTCAATGCGGATTCACCTACTTAACTTTTAACGAAGGTGAAAAAGAACCAATTGCATACAAATCACATTTGTATACGCAAGCAGAAATTAAATTCACATTGACAGAAAAAAGTCTGACAGTAGGTCAAACCGCTGTAGCAAAAGAAAGAGACCTAGCAAAGGGGAAACGCATTATGGTCGTCACCCCTGTACCAGCCTTAGAGGCAGTTACAAAAGAGAGTATTCTGAATGGAAAGGCTTTACATCCAAGATGGATACGATGGGTTAATTCTCTTGCTGCAACTGATGTTGAATATGTTTTTGATCCTTATATAAAAACACAAGCATTCCAGCAATACGAACACGAAATTCCTCTGCCTACAGAAATTCTCCCTCTTGACCAGTACAAATTTATAACGGATCTGCACAACCCGCTACAGAGGGTAAGCAAGCTTATAGCGCAGCATGCACGATCGTTAAAGGTCGTATGCTCGATGGCAAATTCAGACCAATGGTCACAAAAACGCAATATCTAGGAGATTGTACAAGCATTTAAAAAAATGGCACTTGAAAATACGGTTCGCGAATTCCCCACACTCATAGTGTGCGATTCCTTTTATTGTGTTCAATCATACAATAATTATTTACAGAATTGGCTTCAAAATGGTTTCAAAGATGCAAAAGGTGGCACAATCAAGCATAAAATGCTTTAGGAACAGGTAGTTCAGTTGCGAAACGGACTACAAACCACTCATGTGATACACACGCTGAGTCATCAACGTGATGGCGCTCACGTTGAAGGGAATTCATTGGCTGATGAAGCCGCGAAAGGGGCTGTGCAACCGGCTTCCGTAGCTGCAATCACTCGTTCAAAAACAAAAATAGACAGTGAAATAATACTGTCTGTCAATGCTTCAGTCAAATGCAGCGGTGCAGTGTTACCTAAAATGTTTCCACTCAAATACTCATATATAATTGATGCGAACAGCGTTCCATTTGCTCGAATCCCTGGAGTGGGGGATATGGTAATACCAAACATGGAACGAAGAGCAGCTTTGATTTACAAAGCACATCTGGGAGAGGGTCTGATACATCAGGGGATCTCTAAAACAATTTTAAAACTAAAAGAGATGTACTGGTGGCCAGGAATGAATACACTGATTCACACTTTTATCAATGAATGTATTGACTGCAATAGAGATCGCAGTACAGAACGCCACCAGGCATCTGTATACAACGTAGCCAGCCCAGTTCAGACACCATTGTTAGACAGCATTAGTCTATCTACATGCAGCCATCCCTGGGGACGAATGCAGTCCCACAAACACTAAATCAAGGCTCCTTTGGATGTGGCCTCAGCGCTCGGCTGACGCTCAAACTGTTATAAAAGATTTGCGAGTCTTTATCGGCACATACGCAATTGGCACATTACATTCTGAGCAGGGACCTTTGTTTAGCTCTCGAGCTTACAAAGAAGCCATGGCCAGTTTGGGCGTAGCATTGCGGTATTCTTCTCCATTCCATCCTGAGGGAATTTCTGTTGTGGAAAGAAAAAACCAGGACATAAAGCAGTCTATAACAGCTAGGGTATTAGGTTTGGGTGATGGGTGGGTCAAACATCTTTATGGGGTCCAACGCTCATTAAACAATTTTCCAAGAAGTTCTCTAGGGGGTGTCACTCCGTATGAAGTCCTATTTGGAACTAGAATGTTGATTCCGGACCTTGACATGAAAGGCACAGTGGTGGAAAATAAAAAGTTTGATATCAAAGATCGTTTGGCTGTTTTACAGGACTTAATGAACTAAGATTGAAACAAAGTAACGTGTTCCTGAAGCCAACCACTACTGGGGAAAAAAACAACCGTCCCAGCAAGGCCTGTTTGGATCCCAAAGCTTGGCGATCTAGTCAGAGAAAAGATTGCGGATAAGAAGGAATTTGGGCCTTCTTACAGACAGCCAGTACCTGTCCTAGCAATCCACGGATCGAGAACAGTACTACTGCCGTCCCTTGCTGGTAAAAAGGAGAAAAGATTTGTGTCCATCGACCTGATCAAACCACACTATGTGGCCGACACTAAGCAGTAGGCCAAGTGGATTCCGACAATGTAGCAGGCGCACTCCGCTAGCTACAATCCAAGAGGTTCAAACTGAGAGACTCATCACCTTTAATGATTCTACAGTGAGAAAAAAAAGACTAAGCAACAAAGCTATGGAACTTGTCCCTCTTGAGACCCAAATGACAGTTCGTTCTGATACACATGTCTACAACAAAGTAATAAGTGATCAACTGGTTCCAGCGATTTCAACGAATCCTGATGCAATTCTAACCATTGACATAACTGCCTCTGGCTATTTCATGAACTTTGATACGTTTTCTGAGGATCCCAGCGAACCTGAAACGACACCAGCACAAAGAACTTTCAAAGAACAAGCAACAGACTTTTTTCATCTCCTGAAAAAGACTTATCTGGTCTCACCATGGATTGATCTATGGATTGTTTTGGGAATATTCTTCTTTCTACTTTGGTTAGCTCTTGTAATAACTCTGGGTATGCTGATAAATGGAAGATATATTCAAATGGACACAGCAAGTAAAAGAGTGAACTTACTTCTCCAGCCACACAAATCATCCCATCGTGTAGCAAGAGACTTGTCAGCAGTGAACATCACAGCCGCTCCTATACCTGATGGTATAGTTTGGGACAGAACTAAATATGACATTTTTGGCCCGTCTCAACATTTGAAGATTCCACACTTATTTAAAATTTCATTAAGTGACTTTATTGCCTCTAGTACCTTTTCTGATGATTGGGACTTCGAGACATTTAGAGGGTTCATCAGACTATGAACAAATGTATTGTTATAACCACTACTGTCATTATTTCTTGCATAAAACTGCATCACCTAGAAAAGTATTTATGTATAACCAATGGGAACATTGTCCTACACCTCTGAGCGGCAGCTCAACAACTTTTGCAATGAAATTTCCATATTTTTCAGGGTTTAACTTATCAAATCCAGAAACCTTTTATTTTCAGAATGTAAATAAGACAGGAACAAAAAATATGTTAACAAATACGAAACAGATTTATTCTGCAGCCTTTATTGCCCAACTGTCTAGACAGGGTTTCGACTTTTGGAAAGACAACATTGAGACAAAATCTGTCTGGGGTACAAAAGATTGGCAAGTGCAGGGAGTAGAAGCTTTGTTTAGAGCCTGTATAATCCCTGAGCAAATTATGTTTTTGAATGACACTGTCCAACAAACGTCCTGCCTTGGGTTAGCTAAGATCAAAGACATGAACACACTGACCATACCTATAACTGCAAGCAATAGCACTACACGGGGGAGGTCGACGTGCATAATATTTTAAATCACAACAGATCAGATCCAGACACAAACAAACACAGGGTTTCACTATCAATAGGCCAGACCCACGCTATGTTCAAAGACAGCACCCAGGGGTAGTAACAACATACAGTGTAGGGAAACTCTGCCTTGATTGGCTACAGAAAGCTACACTGCAGGATATAAAACAACACTTATCTTTACTTAAAGAAGGCGCAGACATTAGGGAATTCTTGCTAGGACCAAGAAAAAGGCATCAAAAACTTTTCATATATGCCGGAATCTACGCTGCTTATAATGAAATATGGAAGATTACCCAAGCAGAACGAATACAAGAAATTGATCGTATTAATTTAGAGAAATCTCTCTCTGTAGTAGACAATGGGTTAACAACTCTGTCGTCCAGGATATATTCATTGGACAGCATTGTGTCGTCTGCCATAGACATCATGGAGCACGACTTGGTCATGTTGCAACATGGTCAGTCTCAATTATGTTCTATAATGCTATTAGGCTGGACGCTCCAAAACTTGCGTTCAGGCAATGTGCCTTGGTGTTTAATCAACACTACGTCACTGTTTTCAGAATTCAATCTCACTGATAAACAGATCAAACTGGCACAAAGGGGAGCAGACTATACGGTGCTGAGCATTGAAAAACTGGAGAAATTACCATTCACGGTGGCAGAAAAACCAGCTACTGAGTGGATCATACATGGTAAAATTACTCTGCCTGTTACAGCTTTCCATTTTCAGTATTGCCTAAAACATATACCAGCAGGCAAATATAAAAGGTTGGGTAAAGAATACATCAAGACATCTTGGGATTTACCTTACACACATAGATGTTGGAGTGGGGGGCGTGAAGTGTTTCTTAGCGGCACAAACTGTAAAAACGCACTAAGCGGTTCTCTCCTTTGTCAGGGTATTAATTTACACGGGGCTTGCGATTGTTCCACTACAAACTTATCCTTTCACCTGCAAAGCTCACCCGCTGCGGTGGTTAATCCAATTTTTGGACTACTTTCACGTGGAAGTTACCTCATGTTGAATGATCACAGCTGCTGTGGCATGTTGCCAGGTATCCCATATCTAGTAAAGGTTACGTCCAGGGTCACTTGCTGTATGCAAGTCTTGTTTCCACAAATACAGACAGTCAGGGAGTTGCCTCTATGGCCTTCACTGAACATCTCTTCTATAAGAATTGATACTCTAAGCAGAATGAAAGCCATTCTTTTACAACAAACTGTGCCACTGACCTCGGCCAAAGAAACCTATGATCTACAAGTCGCAAGGATTTCTGCTGAGATACATGCCCTTTTGAATGCAAACTGCCCTATACATTTCTCAGAAATGTTGGAACGTATCTTAAACATGTATTTAAGACCGTGTGTTCAGGACTGTTAGCACCTTTTCAAGCAGTCCTCGGAATAATTCCCAACTTCGTGCACTCTGTGTTTGACGGACTGCCACTACTTTTTGGACTTATTGCAGGGATTCTATTTTTGCTTGTACCGCTTCGATATGGCAAGCCAAATCACTGACGTCACTCCGAGCAGCATAGAGAGAGCTCTATTGGAGATAAGGTGTCGGGAGCGCATCATCCAAATTTTGGGTTTACCTCGTCTACGAGAATTAAATACCACATGGTTTCTGTCATTCAGACCAATCTGGCAAGACTGCATCTTACCTGTTCTACGCTGCCTGCTTTGCGGTGAAGAATGCGTGCTAGACATCTGTCTAACACTCCCATCACAAAGAATTGATCAAAGAGAGGGAGTGAAGAGGTACTGGGATAGAACCTACCTCCTATCTGATATTTAATAAACAAAAGTGATTCTACCCTGTCAAGGAGTGAAAAAAGTGATTATAAAATGTTAATTTTTAATTTTTAATTTTAATTTATAATTTATAATTTACGTAATGATAAGTAAAGTGAATTAGAGTGATCCATGAGATGTCACGGAAAACACTATGTGTTTTTAAAATACACATGTGAGATGTGAGTGTTTAGAATTATGTGTGAAATATAAAGATTAAAAGAACCCTGGCTAGTAGAAAAAACAATTTTATTCTGTCAAAAGAGACAAATAGGCATACAAACTTGGATATAAACTCCCTCCAGTGTTTAAGGGATTATTTATTGGTCCTGATGAGTAAAGCAGTGGGGACTGCTTACGAAACATGTTGACCCAGTAGGTAGCCACTAACTTGTGATATCTCCTACTTCCTTCCCCATTTTTAACGCTCCCAGCTAGAGAACAGAATAACATTGTTTTTTCTACTAGCCAGGGTTCTTTTAATCTTTATATTTCACACATAATTCTAAACACTCACATCCCTTGCACTACACATAAGCCTAATCATCATAACAACAGTGCTCCCACGTAGTCGTAGGTAGTAGCACGCCCCGCCCCGTAGAGGGACGGGAAGACCCCCATGATGAAGCATGACACTATGGGATTCATAGTGTGTGAGGGGTATTTTAAAAACACATAGTGTTTTCCGTGACATCTCATGGATCACTCTAATTCACTTTACTTATCATTACGTAAATTATAAATTATAAATTAAAATTAAAAATTAAAAATTAACATTTTATAATCACTTTTTTTCACTCCTTGACAGGGTAGAATCACTTTTGTTTATTAACACTCCCATCAGTCATGCCTATGGATGTTGATACTCTGGAACCGGTAACGGCCCATGCTGTATGTTGTCCCCAGCTGCTACCAATCCTGACGACGGCATTCATTGAGATCTCACAGACGCAAATTGCTACTGCTGAGGTACAAGAGGAAACGACAGGCACGCAGGTAACATCCGATTCGAACATTGCTGAAGCGACCAATGCTGAAGGCGATGCTTCTCATCTATGTGGGGTTAGTCTTCTAAACGAGGTAATCTAACGTTCACCTACAACGGTAGATGACTTTTTGTCTACAGGATTAGACGATTTCATGTTTTCCCCATCCTCCTACACTGACTTTTGATTCGGCACACTGTGTACCAGGATGACTCTGAAACTGGCCTTCGTTTTTCAAAAATGTGACTAAACTTGGAACTTTTTCCTATGATTAATTTTTTTTTCCCAAATTTGAATTTGTCTTTTTTGGCACAGTAATCTGCTTCTTGTAGAACTATTCATAGAGAACAGAATTCGTTGATACACTTTCAGAGACAATATGTCACCTTGTCAAACACAATTGATTTATGTAACTTGACATGAAATGGTTTCGGCTTTTTTTTTTTCCTTCTGTATTTATGAGCCATTTCATAATGTATATATGTATGTTCATTCATTTAGCATTCAATGTAAATATATGCTTGGAATGAAACATTGCTTTGATATGTACAGCACCAGTGCATTTTATGCATAGCAACAGTTTTTATGCATTTTACAAATGTACTTTTTAAACATGTTCTTAGACATCCACATGTAGCTATGTTTTAGATATATTTAGCATATTTAGGATTTAGTAATGTCGTTCATACGAAAGTGGAGTTTGTGTTGTGTGTTGATTTAAATACCGTATATAGGTTTTCCGATTTATATTCTTATATAGGCACAATTCGCATTGCCCATATTTAGGCATAGAAATCCTACCCTTATTTAGGCATTATCCATGCTAACCAAATACAGGCATGGCCACCTACATCCATTCATCTACGTCACAACGAGTTCTTGGAAAACCAGACTCTTAAGCCTTTAGGACTTCCCCTTGCTTGGATGCTGATTTCTCCAAGAACTCATTTATAATGCATGAACATCTATTCCTTAGGGGTTCATTCATGACGTTCTTCTGCCCTACTTTTACGTCAATACAGGCATTCCTAAACACCTTCAAGGTATAAATATACCTTCACTTACCATGGCAAACCACGGTCCGACTGCCTACTTGCATAACGCGGCTCGCCATGGCAAGTTCGGAAGAAAGTCAAGTCCCCACCTGATGCACTGACCAGATGCTGTCATCCTCCTCACAGAGAATCCAGCTCCAGTGTTTCTGACTCCCCTTGCGGGGTGTTAGAGATCGAGACTCAGAAAGAGATCCCAACCTCACTCATTCTAAGGTATGGAGCGGACTAGAACCTAGAGGGACTTTTGGCAAATCTTGGCAACTATAGCTAAACTAGACTATAGACAAACAGCACCTACTTCTTACCTCGTACTACACTTAGGTTAGGTACACTGGGGTAGAACTAGCTAGAAGCAGCAGATGAGTATTACCATTTTAGCCTGTGTTATTTATGTATGTATTTTTATGAATATCTGTCATAGCTATAAACCATGCTATTGCAGTATTATTTTATCTTACTGCTAACGCTGTACATGTTTTACTTCGCATTCTGCCTTACGATTATAGCAGTTCATATCTCTTGCACGAGAAATAAGACTGTGCAATAAACCCTTTTTATTGAACCATCCGTCTATCTATTTCTGTGTAACTCTGTAGAAACGAAGCATGCACAATTGACTGAGTGAAACTGTTATCTATTGTTTCCACGATTCTGAGATTGTTCCGATTCTAAGGGAAACAAAGTTGTCATGTTTATGCGGTTGTCAGAAACTAATTCCTTCTTGTTTATTCGAGAAGTTTCTAGTGACCTCTGAGTTAGCTGGCACACACATGTAATTAAGTTTAATGTACTCGATAGAGACATACTGACCTCAGTCCTATGTCAAAACTATAGTGTATATTATTCCAATGCACAGGGCCTATCAGGAATATAGGAACTACACCACAAGATGAGATGGGGAAATTCTCAGATGTTCAAAATGGGTTCAGGAGAGGCCTTGGCACTGTTGAACAGTGTCTGAATCTGCACCTGGTCATCACCAAGTACACCTTAGCCAGGCAAGGAACCCGTTATTTGGGGTTCATGGACCTGACGTCTGCCTTTGACTGGGTGCAGAGGGGAAGACTCTGGGAGAAGATGCTCTCTATGGGTATAGAACCATCAATTGTCCACTTCTTGGCAGCAATGCACCAGGGTGTAACAGGTAGAGTGCAGAATGGTGTCAACGGTGAGCTCACCGCCCCAATAAAGATGGATCGCGGGGTCCGTCAAGGTTTTGTCCTCGCCCTTTTTTTTATTCTGCCTCTACATCAACAACCTGGAGAGTAATTTGCTCAATGGGAAAATGGATGTATCTCAGATAGGCTGCAGACCCCTTCCAGCACTTCTAAATGCCGATGATTGTGTTTTAATGTCCAGAACAGGCGTAGGGCTGAGTGATCTTGGACTGAAAACAAATGTTGCTAAATCACATGTTATGGTGGTGGGCAAACCTCCCATGAGCACAAAAACATGTTTTATTAATAATGAAACATTACTTTGTGTACCCACCTTTTCCTACTTGGGCATTCTTTGTAATCAAAAAAATACACGGTCCCACTTAGTGGATGCAAGAATTGGAGGTTTTAATTGTAACGTTGAGGCTATGTTTAGGTTCACAAAAAAACTAGGTTCCCGGCCTATGAAAGTCATTACAGACATATATAAGGCTCGCACGTGCGCTATCACTATGTATGGCGCTGGTGTCTGGGGGTTTTGTAACATTGGTGGTCTACAGAGAGTTGAAAATATGTTTTTGAAACGGTTGTTAACAGTGCCTAAAAGTACTGCTGTTACTATTTGTCATAATGAATTAGGTGTAACCCCGTTATCTTTTCGTCTTCAGTTATCACCACTTCTGTTATGGCGTAGCATTTGGGGGAAAGAAGAGACTGCCCTAAATCGTGCTATAATCACTGATTGTTTGAAACTGGACTGTGTCAAGAAAATTCCCTGGATTATGTATATACACAAGCTACTAGGGAAGTTGGGGCTACCAGACTGGATTGACACTCCTGGTAATATAGTCAAAATTCCAAGAGTCAAATTGGAAAGAATTTTTATGACATATAGCTATGAACTCAGAGATCGTGCAGAATATAGGAAGAAAAGAGTTGTTGAACACTCATTGCTGGTTTGTTCTTTAGGTACTGAACCCTATCTCTCTTTTTTTTTAATCACCCTAAGATATTTTATCTTATAAGATTCAGGATGGGTATTGCCCACTTATTGGTTTCCTATCCGCGTGATGCACATTGTGACGCAAAATTGGATTTGTGTCCTTGTGACTCAGAATCAGCACCGAGCACTTTATATTTTATGTTTTTCTGTGGGCTCTATACTATTCCTAGACGTGCTTTTTTAAAACCACTGTTAAGATTTTTAAATATAAGTAAGTGCAGGGCTGCGTTACAATATTTGCTCCTCTTGAAAGATTAATTTATTTGCCTAATGATTTATAAATACATTTCCGCCACGATGCGCCTTCGGAACATGGTGGTCAAATGATTTTATTTTGCTTTAACCAATATTTTATCATAAATTTGAGTATATTAATTGTATGAAATGTTTTTATTATGTAATCTTTTATGGTTGATTTGCAGCCGAATAAAGATTTATTGATGATGATGATGACGATGACAACGATGATGATGATACTATGATGCTTGTAAGTGTTTTTTTAACTTAATAACATATTTCATATGTGTGTTTTATATTGTAAATCTCTGTTCATTTTTATAGCATATTTTTACTAGGTATGTTTAACATACAATTTTGCAAGTTTTGTTAATGTTCAATTGAAATGTCTTCAACTACCACAATACCTTGTTTTTTGCAATGTTATTGTGGTCATTCTCTCTTTTCATTCATATTTTTACATATGTTAAAGTGTTATGTATTTTATCAAACTCTATTTTAGGCAGTGTTTTGAAATATTACTTTGTTTAAATTTCTATGTTGTCATTTTCTTTTTATGTTGAATTGATATTATTTGTTTCACACATCAAAGTGTGTTGATGTAAAAATGTTAATGTGAGTTATTTTTTATGCTGAATATAAGTTTAAAAAAAAAAAAAAATGCACTTTGCAATGTTTATATGAATACTAATGCTATTTATCCTTCTAAGTTGTTAATTTTCATAATTTTACCCGGCTAGGCCTTGGAATGGTTTATTTCACACTTCTTGTCTCTACTGTGTTGTGTTGAATGTTTGGCATATATTATGTATACTTTCTATTTATTTATTTCATTTTAGGGAATCCTTGTCCCTGCTTTTTGGAAGCAGTTTTGTGTGCAAGTTAAAAATGTGTTTGTAATTGATAATATTACTCCTGAAAGGTATAGTAATTGTATTCATTTTCTTTTTCTTTGTAGTTTTCTTGATTTTTTGCTTTAAACTCTTTCTTTTACTAGTAATTTTTAATAGGTTCAACATCTAGTGTACAGGGGCAACCATCTGCCACTGCTACTAATAATACGTCCACTCCAGACCAAGAACAATCCTTTAGCAAGGAATCCACTACTGCAAGCGGGATGATGAGGAGCAGGCTGGTCCATTGGGTCTACCTGGGCAGACAGCTCCACTGAGTCTCACTCGGCCCTCACCTACACCTCCCACCCCAGCTGTTACCACACCTCAGCCTCTTGATATCTCCACTTCCTGTGTCCAAAGGAACATCTTGACAATGTTGCCCCCCCCCCCCCCAGTCCTGGCTACTGTTAATCCAACACCACCACCATCTCCAGTTCACTCAGGACCCTGCGGGATCAGGCACAACGGATCAAGGTCAAAAGGTAGTGGGAGTAGGGTCCGTGGAGGAAATCTGTGGACCAGCAAATTGAAGCCACTAGGTTCATTGTCACCCAGGCCCCATCGACCAATCTTTGGGATCCCTCAATCAGTCTCAAGACATGATGGCCAAGGTCCTTACAGATCTCTGGGAGATGAAGCAGTTGCAATGGGAGCAAAATGTTTAGATTGAAAATCTTAACTCGAATTTGGGCACCCTTAATCGGGTGCTGCATGATTGTATGACCCATATGTAGAGTGCTTTTCCAGCAACACCTTCCCCTTTCTGTGGTCCAAGAACATCTGGGCCTGCTACATGTGCCTCAGATACAGAATGGAGGCCCTGCCACAAGAGTAAATACCTGCACCCACCTCAGTCCCTGCAACTGTGGATCACCGGTCCCCCTCCGGAGGGGACATTCATCCATACCAGCAGGAGCAAGAGCTGCAGAACCTAATTTCCTCCAGTGTGTAACTAGCATTCACTCTGGTCTTTTTTCTGCACACATTTACCTTTCTGATGCCAGTTGTATTTTGTAAATTCGATTGCAAACAATTTAGGCTCGTCAATAATAGCTTCATTCACCATGGTAGAATTTTGGGTTTTTTGGGGGGGGTTTATGGTTTTCATCTTACTTTTTTACATGTTATCATGTTGAATTAAATAAAAATTACAAATACAAAGACTGGTGTTGTATTTCCTTACTCAATGTGTTCGATTACTTTGTTTAAACATACATTTAAAAAAATGTAAATTAAAAAGATTGTTTATTCATAAATAATTTAGATGAAGGCAATGCTTTTCAAATTTTTAAACAATGACAAAAAATAACGAAATCAACAGGAATTATTTATTAAATTGGAATTAAGAATTGTTTTTCATATTTTTTAAACACATTAGAACCCATGCATTGTCCAAATACTTCAAGCTATGTTTTCAATTACAGTTACGGACCTTGCCAACATTCAGCAAAAAACAAGTCTAATGCAATCGTAAAAACTTCAATTAAATAAGTTCGCAATTTGTGTTTGTACAAGATATGTATATCCAAAGTGTGCGTGTTTCCTTGAAAGGATCAAATCATGTTCCTTTTGTACTTCACAACAGCAGCATATAACTGCAAATGTCACAGCTTTGAATTGTCGAAATGAAGATGACATGGTGAAGGAACCTAAAACATATTAAAATAGACACATAACTAATGACTAATTTTGAAGACACATTTTCTAAGATCAATCAAAGATAAACAATGCAAATAAACCTAGTAGTCAATGTGGCAAAACTTGGATCAACAAACATCTTTGCCCTGAATTTTCCTTAACTTGCCCTTCCTAACAAATGTCTAGCACAGACTATTATACTTATTAGCAGGCCTAGGCGTAGTTCGTGGAGTTCTGCTACACAGAACTCAGCGAAGTGCCCAAAAAACTCCACAGAGTTCTGCAAGAGGTGAACTGCAGTGCAAACTGCTGTTTGCACTGGATTTCCTGCCGCTTGGGTAGAAATTCTACCCGAGCAGCAACTCGCGCTCGCGAACTTACGGTTCATGAGCGCGAGCTGGAAAAAAACTCCGCTGCACTACACAAAGCGGAATTTTCTGCATTCAACATGCTCATTGAATAAATGGAAGTTTTTTCGATTGTGGTAGGTTTGTTCTCTGTCGTGTTGTTGTACAAAGACAATATGTGTGCCATCAATTGCTCCAACCACATGTGGTAGGTGACCAAAAACATAAAAATCTCCCTTCCCATTGGTAAAATCCTCATTTCATGTAAACTGTATGAAGCTGTTAATGCGTCTCATTATTGAAGAAAGAACTTCATTTCGCACACCACTGAAAGTTGGTTGTGAAATTCCCTCAGATGCTACAACAGTGTATTGGAATGATCCTATGGCCACAAAATGGAGTACTGCCATTATTTTCACTATTGGTGTTATTGATGTGGGATTTCTATTGCGCGGCAGAAAATCTGGCTCCGGCTAATGGCATAAGTCAATAATAGCTTGTCTATTCAATCTGAATTTTTTGATTAAATACCGTTCTTCCATGGTGGAAAGTCTGGAAATAGTCTCATGACTTGAGCCCATCGTCTTCTCACTATTCCTGGGCTCATATTAGGCCTGGGTGTGCAATTCAGTATGGTTGCTGAGTTTACAGAGTTTTTTCCTCAATGTTTTTTTTCCCTTCAAGTTGGTGAGTGTGAGCGTGGAAAATCTTACTCCAGACCACCTCTCAAGCAGATTCCTCAATGTGGGTGGCTGCGAATGGCCACTATCACTCGCGTTGAGAAACCTTCTGTTTGTGTTGTGGAAGCTGCCACTTGAGTAGAACATCTACTCAAGTGGCAGAAAGAAGCAGGGCCCTCATGCACTGTGCATGGTGTCATTCGCACTGATTTTCCATTGTAACAAACACCCGGCACTAAAATTCAGCGCAAACGGCTAGGGGTGGGCGTAATTTGCGGAATCGCGTTACGCAAATCTCCGCGAAACGGTAAAAATTCTCCGCGAACAAGCAGAAATTCCGCGAACACGCGGAATTGCTTGTTCGCGATACTTTTTTCCTGTTCGCGATTGCTGTTTGCGTGCTCGGGGTTAAATATCTCGCGAACACGCATATTGAGAACGCGAACAAGCAAAAAATTTCGCGAAGTCGCGGAACGCAGATTTTTGGGCAATTTCGCGTTCTCCGCGGAACGCGAAATTACCCAAATTCCGCAAATTCCGCGAACGGAACGGAATTTACCGCCCAGGCCTACAAACGGCACGACCTAATGCACTCCGCCGTTTGCAGAATGCCGCATAGTGTGGTGAAGTTTTTTGGTCACTTTGTGGAGGAACTCTGCGAACTGCGCCCAGGCCTAGTTCATTTGTTTGCATTTACATTTTAAATATTTGTTTTTAATTTTGCACTGAAATTTTTTAAATAAAACACAAATTTCATTTATTATTTATTTTTTCTTATACATAATTTTACATGGCAGTTTTTTAAATGACATTTTTGATCAGTCTATTTTTTTAAAAGAAATGTGTAAATGCTACATTTTAAATGTATAATCTATACAATTTTTTTAAAATTTCCATTTTATCCAAAATTCCACCAAAGGAAGTATAAACAAAAGCATGCAACTATCACATTTAAAGAACTACATAACACATTTTTGGCAAAACAAATAAATAACATTAGCATTTATTATATGTAAACAAATAACCCTCCATTTTGAGTGGTGGTGACGCACTTAACATCGAAAAACACACTGTTTAACTATCTAAAATGAAGGAAGCCTGACCTCACCATCAGGACATTTCCAATTAGATGGAAGTTGTTGGAAGTTAATGGGGTAGTGGGTTTAAAACTCCACAACGGACACAGTCGTAGGCTTACTTGTGTGAAAGCTATGCACAGAGCCAAAGGATAGGTGAGTTTCTGATGACGATGTCGCGTGTTGTGTAGATGTACGCAGGTTTAAACAAAAAAAAGCTCACTTGGCTCCTAACAGTGAGTGCCACCAAGAACACCCCCTCAACTGTTGCTGCTGTTTCCTATCTTTGGGAGCTACAATACAAGGCAGAGCAGGAAGCAGGGCCCCAAACGTCTTGCCAGATGAGCTGGAGATGCTGGATAATGAGGTCCTGTCCCTGTACAGCAAGCTGTACGGTTTAAAAGAGGAAAAGGTACATGTTTTAAATGAAAATGTAATTATGAATAACTTCTTCTTTTTTAACACAGGCTAGAAGGTCCCTTTTAGTTCCTAACTGAAGTGTAGTTATTGAAGTAAAGTTTCTGTTTATTTTCATTTACGTCAAAAAACAAGTATTTGCAATGCAATAGGTCTCGCATTCACGCGAGTTTGAGCTATTGGCATTGTAAATGACAATATTTTTATTTATGTTTTGGGTTTTAAAACATGAATAAAAGGCATTGTCATTTACAATACTAATAGTTTAAACTCATGCAAGTGCGAGACATTTGCATTGTAATAAAGGGCCTTCTCGCCCACTTGTTAGATTGTAAATATTCGAGGAAGAGACCAGCCTGCGACGTCTTCAAAGTAGTGATAAATAGTGCTGTGAAGAAGATGTGTAAGTGTTGTAAATTACAAAGACACAAAGTGTGAAGTGAGAGTTACATAAGATCCGAGCTATAAATACTAACAAAGCTTCCAACACCTTTTGCTCTGTGATTACACTGTCCTGGCTCAGGAGGAAGAGCGGGAGGGGGGCTATTTCCTGCGCCCTCTGTGTTTTGAGTGTGCAGTGTGGCATTGTGTAATGTCATTGCTATCTTTGGCCTAATAAAAAACAATCCTACAGTAGTAGGGCCCTGGCTTCACCTCCTGGTGCAGGCGGGCTGTTCTTTGTGGCAGGCATGGAGGGAGGAAGGGATGGTTTCGGCTGCAGCTCCGGCTTCGTGCAGTGCCCCAGCTATTACTAGTGAGCATGAGGCGCTGAGGTGGTGGCATTGGTGGTGGTGGTATTGGTGGTGGTTTTGGTGGTGTTGGTATTGGTGGTGCTGGTGTTAGGGGAAATGGTGGTGGTGGTATTGGTGGTGGTGGTATTGGTGGCAGTATTGATATTGGTGGTGGTGATATTGGTATTGGTGGTGTTGGTACTGATATTGGCGGTGGTGGTATTGGTGTTGGTGGTACTGGTATTGGTGGTTGTGGTACTGGTAATGGTGGTATTGGTATTAGTGGTATTTGTGGTGGTGGTCTTGGTATTGGTGGCGGTGGTATTGGTTGTGGTATTGGAACTGGTGGTATTGGTGGTAGTGGTATTGGTATTGGTGGCATTGGTGGTGATATTGGTATATGTGGTATTGCTGGTGGTGGTATTGGTATTATTGGTGGTGGTGTTGGTGGTGGTAGTATTGGTGGTATTGGTGGTGGTGGTATTGGTGTTGGTAGTATTGGTGGTATTGGTGGGGGTATTGGTGGTGATGGTGGTGGTATATGTGGTGATATTGGTGGTGGTGCTATTGGTGGAATTGGTGTTGGTGGTGGTAATGGTGGTGGTGGTGGTATTGGTGGTGGTATTGGTTGTGGTATTGGTGGTAGTGGTGGTGGTGGTGGTATGTGTGGTGGGATTGGTGGTGGTATTGGTGGTGGTGGTATTGGTGGTGATATTGGTGGTATTGGTAGTGGAGGTGGTAATAGTGGTGGTGTTGGTGGTGGTGGTATTGGTGGTGGTAGCGGTGGTGGTATTTGTGGTGGTGGTATTGATGGTGGGCGTAGTGGTATAGGTGGTGGTATTGCTGGTGGTGGTATTGGTATTGCTGGTGAAGATATTGGTGGTATTGGTATTGGTGGTGATGGTATTGGTGCTGGTGGTATTGTTGGTGGTGGTATTGGTGGTGGTGGTATTGGTGGTAGTATTGTTGGTGGTGGTATTGGTGGTGGTGGTATTGGTGGTGGTAATGGTGGTGGTATTGGTTTTGGTGATATTGGTGGTGGTATTGGTAATGCTGGTATTGGTGGTGGTGGTGATATTGTTAGAGGTGCTAATGCTGGTGGTGGTATTGGTATTGTTGGTGGTGGTATTGGTGGTGGTAGTATTGGTGGTATTGGCGGTGGTGGTATTGGTGGTGTTAGCATTGGTGGTATTGGTGGAATTGGTGGGGGTATTGGTGGTGGTATTTGTGGTGATATTGGTGGTGGTGCTATTGGTTTAATTGGTGGTGGCATTGGTGGTGGTACTGGTGGTGGTGTTATTGGTGGTGGAATTGGTTGTGGTATTGGTGTTAGTTGTATTGGTGGTGTTGATGGTGGTGGTATTGGTGACATTAGTGGTGGTGGTGGTATTGGTGGTGGGGGTATTGGTGGGGATATTGGTGGTATTAGTAGTAAAGGTGGTAATGGTGGTGGTATTGGTGGTGGTAGTATTGGTGGTGGTGGTGGTATAGGTCGTGGTATTGGTGGTGATATTGGTGGTGGTATTGGTAATGCTGGTGAAGGTATTGGTGGTATTGTTATTGGTGGTGATAGTATTGGTATTGGTGTTGGTGGTATTGTTGGTGGTGGTATTGGTGCTGGTGGAATTGTTGGTGGTGGTATTGATGGAGGTGGTATTGGTGGTAGTATTGTTGGTGGTGGTATTGGTGGTGGCAATGGTATTGGTGGTGATGGTGATATTGGTAGAGGTGGTGGTGGTATTGGTATTGGTGGGGGTGGTATTGGTGGTGAAAGTATTGGTGGTATTGGTGGTGGTGGTGATATTGGTGGTGGTAGCATTGGTGGTATTGGTGGTGGTATTAGTGGTGATAGTGGTGGTATTTGTGGTGGGATTGGTGGTGCTGTTATTGGTGGTATTGGTGGTGGTGGTCTTGCTGGTATAGGTGGTGGGGGTATTGGTGGTAGT
Organism: Triturus cristatus; assembly: GCF_964204655.1. Taxonomy (NCBI): domain Eukaryota; kingdom Metazoa; phylum Chordata; class Amphibia; order Caudata; family Salamandridae; genus Triturus; species Triturus cristatus. The sequence goes on from NC_140594.1 coordinate 602,456,594, forward strand.
GGTATTGGTGGTGGTGGTATAGTTGGTGGTGGGATTCGTGGTGTTATTGGTGGTGGTATTGGTATTGCTGGTATTGGTATTGGTGGTATTGGTATTGATGGTGATGGTATTTGTATTTGGTGCTGGTGGTATTGTTGGTGGTGGTATCGGTGAAGGTGGTATTGGTGGTAGTATTGTTGATGGTGGTAATGGTTGTGGTGGTGATGGTGATATTGGGTGAAGTGGTATTGGTGGTGGTGGCATTGGTGGTGGTATTGGTGGTGGTGGTATTGGTATTGGTGGTGGTGGTGGTATTGGTGGTGGTGGTGGTATTGGTGGTGGTATTGGTATTGCTATTGTTGGTATTGGTGGTATTGGTGGTGATGGTATTGGTATTGTTGGTGGTGGAATTGGTGGTTATGGTGATATTGGTAGTGGTGGTGGTGGTATTGGTATTGGTATTGGTGGGGGTGGTATTGGTGGTGATAGTATTGGTGGTGGTGATATTGGTGGTGGTAGCATTGGTGGTGTTGGTGGTGGTATTAGTGGTGATAGTGGTGGTATTTGTGGTGGGATTGGTGGTGCTGCTATTGGTGGTATTGGTTGTGGTATAGGTGGTGGGGGTATTGGTGGTAGTGGTATTGGTGGTGGTATAGGTGGTGGTGGTATTGGTGTTGTTATCGTTGGTATTGGTGGTGGTATTGGTGGTATTGGTATTGCTGGTGTTGGTATTGGATGTATTGGTATTGGAGGTGATGGTATTTGTATTTGGTGCTGGTGGTATTGTTGGTGGTGGTATTGGTGGAGGGGGTATTGGTGGTAGAATTGTTGGTGGTGGTAATGGTGGTGGTGGTGATGGTGATATTGGTTGTAGTGGTATTGGTGGTGGTGGCATTGGTGGTTGTATTGGTGGTGGTGGTATTGGTGGTGGTGGTGGTATTGGTGGTGGTATTGGTATTGCTAGTGTTGGTATTGGTGGTTTTGGTATTGGTGGTGATGGTATTGGTATTTAGTGCTGGTGGTATTATTGGTGGTGGTATTGGTGGAGGTGGTATTGGTCATAGTATTGTTGGTGGTGGTTTGGTGGTGGTAGTGATATTGGTGGTTGTGGTATTGGTGGTATGGTGGTATTGGTGGTGGTGGTGGTAGTGGTATTGGTGGTGGTATTGGTGGTTCTGGTATTGGTGGTGCTGGTGTTCGTGGTATTGGTGGTGGTGATATTGGTGGTGGTGGTATTGGTGGCAGTATTGGTATTGGTGGTGCTGGTATTGGTATTAGTGGTATTGCTATTGGTGGTGGTATTGGTATTGGTGGTGGTGATACTAGTGGTGGTGGTGGTATTGGTGGTGGTATTGGCGGTGGTGGTATTGGTGGTGGTGGTGGTGGTGTTGGTGGTGGTGGTATTGGTATTGCCGGTGTTGGTATTGGTGGCATTGGTATTGATGGTGATGGTATTGGTATTTGGTGCTGGTAGTATTGTTGGTATCCATGGAGGTGGTATTGGTTGTAGTATTGTTGGTGCTGGAATTGGTGGTGGTGGTGATATTGGTGGTAGTGGTATTGGTGGTTGTGGTATTGGTGGTGGTATTGGTGGTGGTGGTATTGGTGGTGGTGGTGGTGTTGGTGGTGGTATTGGTGGTGGTATTGGTGGAGGTGGTATTGGTATTGCTGGTGTTGGTGTTATTGGTATTGGTGGGGATGGTATTGGTATTTGGTGCTGGTGGTATTGTTGGTTGTGTTATTGGTGGTAGTATTGTTAGTGGTGGTATTGGTGGTGGTGGTGGTGATATTGAAGGTTGTGGTATTGGTGGTGCTAGTATTGGTGGTGCTAGTGTTGGTGGTGGTGGCATTTGTGGTGTTATTGGTGGAGGTGGTATTGGTGGTCGTACTGGTGGTGGTGGTATTGGTGGTGGTAGTATTGCAGGTGGTGGTGGTATTGTTGGTGGTGTTATTGGTGGTAGTATTGTTGGTGGTGGTATTGGTGGTGGTGGTGGTGATATTGAAGGTTGTGGTATTGGTGGTGCTAGTATTGGTGGTGCTAGTGTTGGTGGTGGTGGCATTTGTGGTGTTATTGGTGGAGGTGGTATTGGTGGTCGTACTGGTGGTGGTGGTATTGGTGGTGGTAGTATTGCAGGTGGTATTGGTTGTGCTATTTAGGGGTGGGCGGAATTTGCGAAATTAACTTTCGCAAATTATCGCGAAAATGTTTAAAATTATCGCAAACAAGCGGAAATATCACGAAGATGCGGAAGTTTTTTTCCCGCATGTCCGCGAGATTTTCTGCATGGTTGCGGGTCGCCAACTTACCCATGTGGTTGCTTGCGGGCGCGGCCATCTTGTTTTGAGTTGTCTCGCAGTGCATGATCGCGAGAAGAAAGACGTGATCGCGCGTTGCATGACGTCACTGCGGGCACAAACTGTCGCGAGACAGCGCAAATGGCTAAAAACAATACAACATCTCATGGAGAACGCGACCGGATCAAGAAAACTTGTCGGCGAACGCAGGGATTCAGGTAAGGCGATCACGCGCGAGAATGTATTATTTTACAGCGCGAGCAAGAAACAAATTATTGCCAAGCTGCGGAAACCGGAAATTTTGACATTTTCGTGATCTCCGCGGAACGCGAAAATGTCAAATTATCGCATTTTCCGTCAACGGAACAAAATTTTTGCCCAGGCCTAGTGCTATTGGTGGTGGTAGTATTGGTGTTGTTGGTGGTGGTGGTATTAGTGGTGGTATTGGTGGCATTGGTGGTGGTGTTGGTATTGGTGGTGGTGTTGGTATTGGTGGTGGTGGTAGTGTTGGTAGTATTGGTGGTGGGGGTATTGGTGGTGGTATTGGTATTGGTGGTGGTGGTATTGGTGGTGGTGGTGTTATTGGTGGTGATATTGGTGGTGGTGGTATTGTTGGTGGTGAAATTGGTAGAGGTAGTATTGGTGGTAGTATTGTGGGTGGTGGTATTGGTGGTGGGATTGGTGGTTGTGGTGGTAGTATTGGTGGTATTGGTGGTGATAGCATTGGTGGTATTGGTGGTGGTATTGGTGGTGGTATTTGTGGTGGTATTGGTGGTGGTATTTGTGGTGGTGGTGGTATTGGTGGTGCTGGTATTGGCGGTATTGGTGGAGGCGGTGGTATTGGTGGTGGTAGCATTGGTTGTATTGGTGGTGGTGGTATTGGTGGAGGTGCTATTGGTGGTATTGGTGGTTGTACTGGTGGTGGTGGTATGGGTGGTGGTGGTATTGCAGGTGGTATTGGTTGTGCTATTGGTGGTGGTAGTATTGGTGTTGTTGGTGGTTGTGGTATTGGTGGCATTGGTGGTGGTGTTAGTACTGGTGGTGGTGTTGGTATTGGTGGTGGTGGTAGTGTTGGTGGTACAGGCGGTGGGGGTATTGGTGGTGGTATTGGTATTGGTGGTGGTGGTATTGGTGGATGATGGTGTTATTGGTGGTGATATTGGTGGTGGTGGTGGTATTGCTGGTAAAGGTATTGGTTGTATTGGTATTGGTGGTGTTGGTATTGGTATTGGTGCTGGTGGTATTGTTGGTGGTGGAATTGGTAGAGGTAGTATTGGTGGTAGTATTGTTGGTGGTGGTATTGGTGGTGGGATTGGTGGTGGTGGTGGTAGTATTGGTGGTGATAGCATTGGTGGTATTGGTGGTGGTATTGGTGGTGGTATTTGTGGTGGTATTGGTGGTGGTATTTGTGGTGGTGGTGGTATTGGTGGTGCTGGTATTGGTGGTTATGGTGATATTGGTAGAGGTGGTGGTGGTATTGGTGGTGGCAATGGTATTGGTGGTGATGGTGATATTGGTAGAGGTGGTGGTGGTATTGGTATTGGTGGGGGTGGTATTGGTGGTGAAAGTATTGGTGGTATTGGTGGTGGTGGTGAAATTGGCGGTGATAGCATTGGTGGTTTTGGTGATATTGGTAGAGGTGGTGGTGGTATTGGTGGTGGCAATGGTATTGGTGGTGATGGTGATATTGGTAGAGGTGGTGGTGGTATTGGTATTGGTGGGGGTGGTATTGGTGGTGAAAGTATTGGTGGTATTGGTGGTGGTGGTGAAATTGGCGGTGATAGCATTGGTGGTTTTGGTGGTGGTATTAGTGGTGATAGTGGTGGTATTTGTGGTGGGATTGGTGGTGCTGCTATTGGTGGTATTGGTGGTGGTTTGGTGGTGGTTGTCTTGCTGGTATAGGTGGTGGGGGTATTGGTGGTATTGGTGGTGGTGGTATAGTTGGTAGTGGGATTGGTGGTGTTATTGGTGGTATTGGTGGTGGTATTGGTGGTATTGGTATTGCTGGTGTTGGTATTGGTGGTATTGGCATTGATGGTGATGGTATTTGTATTTGGTGCTGGTGGTATTGTTGGTGGTGGTATCGGTGAAGGTGGTATTGGTGGTAGTATTGTTGATGGTGGTAATGGTGGTGGTGGTGATGGTGATATTGGGTGTAGTGGTATTGGTGGTGGTGGCATTGGTGGTGGTATTGGTGGTGGTGGTATTGGTATTGGTGGTGGTATTGGTGGTGGTGGTATTGGTGGTTATGGTGATATTGGTAGAGATGGTGGTGGTATTGGTATTGGTGGGGGTGGTATTGGTGGTGATAGTATTGGTGGTGGTGATATTGGTGGTGGTAGCATTGGTGGTATTGGTGGTGGTATTAGTGGTGATAGTGGTGGTATTTGAGGTGGGATTGGTGGTGCTGCTATTGGTGGTATTGGTGGTGGTGGTCTTGGTCTTGGTGATATAGGTGGTGGGGGTATTGGTGGTAGTGGTATTGGTGGTGGTATAGGTGGTGGTGGTATTGGTGGTGTTATCGTCGGTATTGGTGGTATTGGTATTTCTGGTGTTGGTATTGGATGTATTGGTATTGGAGGTGATGGTATTTGTATTTGGTGCTGGTGGTATTGTTGGTGGTGGTATTGGTGGAGGTGTTATTGGTGGTAGTATTGTTGGTGGTGGTAATGGTGGTGGTGGTGATGGTGATATTGATGGTAGTGGTATTGGTGGTGGTGGCATTGGTGGTGGTATTGGTGATGGTGGTGGTATTGGTGGTGGTATTGGTATTGCTAGTGTTGGTATTGGTGGTTTTGGTATTGGTGGTGGTGGCATTGGTGGTGGTATTGGTGGAGGTGGTATTGGTCATAGTATAGTTGGTGGTGGTTTGGTGGTGGTTGTGATATTGGTGGTTGTGGTATTGGTGGTATGGTGGTATTGGTGGTGGTGGTAGTAGTGGTATTGGTGGTGGTATTGGTGGTTCTGGTATTGGTGGTGCTGGTGTTGGTGGTATTGGTGGTGGTGATATTGGTGGTGGTGGTATTGGTGGCAGTATTGGTATTGGTGGTGCTGGCATTGGTATTAGTGGTATTGCTATTGGTGGTGGTATTGGTATTGGTGGTGGTGATACTAGTGGTGGTGGTGGTATTGGTGGTGGTACTGGCGGTGGTGGTATTGGTGGTGATGGTGGTATTGGTGGTATTGGTGATGGTGGTATTGGTATTGCTGGTGTTGGTATTGGTGGCATTGGTATTGATGATGATGGTATTGGTATTTGGTGCTGGTAGTATTGTTGGTATCCATGGAGGTGGTATTGGTTGTAGTATTGTTGGTGCTGGTATTGGTGGTGGTGTTGGTGATATTGGTGGTAGTGGTATTGGTGGTGGTATTGGTGGTGGTGGTATTGGTATTGGTGGTGGTATTGTTGGTGGTATTGGTGGCATTGGTGGTGGTATTGGTGGAGGTGGTATTGGTATTTCTGGTGGTGGTGTTATTGATATTGGTGGGGATGGTATTGGTATTTGGTGCTGGTGGTATTGTTGGTGGAGGTATTGGTGGTAGTATTGTTGGTGGTGGTATTGGTGGTGGTGGTGGTGATATTGAAGGTTGTGGTATTGGTGGCGCTAGTATTGGTGGTGCTAGTGTTGGTGGTGGTGGTGGCATTTGTGGTGGTATTGGTGGAGGTGGTATTGGTGGTCGTACTGGTGGTGGTGGTATTGGTGGTGGTAGTATTGCAGGTGGTATTGGTTGTGCTATTGGTGGTGGTAGTAGTGGTGTTGTTGGTGGTGGTGGTATTTGTGGTGGTATTGGTGGCATTGGTGGTGGTGTTGGTATTGGTGGTGGTGTTGGTATTGGTGGTGGTGGTAGTGTTGGTAGTACTGGTGGTGGGGGTATTGGTATTTGTGGTGGTGGTATTGGTGGTGGTGGTGTTATTGGTGGTGATATTGGTGGTGGTGGTATTGTTGGGGGTGAAATTGGAAGAGGTAGTATTGGTGGTAGTATTGTTAGTGGTGGGATTGTTGGTGGTGGTGGTAGTATTGGTGGTGATAGCATTGGTGGTATTGGGGGTGGTATTGGTGGTGGTATTTGTGGTGGTATTGGGGGTGGTATTTGTGGTGGTATTGGTGGTGCTGGTATTGACGGTATTGGTGGAGGCGGTGGTATTGGTGGTGGAAGCATTGGTTGTATTGGTGGTGGTAGTGGCATTTGTGGTGGGATTGGTGGAGGTGCTATTGGTGGTATTGGTGGTAATACTGGTGGTGGTTGTATTGGTGGTGGTGGTATTGCAGGTGGTATTGGTTGTGCTATTGGTGGTGGTAGTATTGGTGTTGTTGGTGGTTGTGGTATTGGTGGCATTGGTGGTGGTGTTGGTACTGGTGGTGGTGTTGGTATTGGTGGTGGTGGTAGTGTTGGTGGTACTGGCGGTGGGGGTATTGGTGGTGGTATTGGTATTGGTGGTGGTGGTATTGGTGGTGGTGGTGTTATTGGTGGTGATATTGGTGGTGGGGGTATTGGTGGTAAAGGTATTGGTTGTATTGGTATTGGTGGTGTTGGTATTGGTATTGGTGCTGGTGAAATTGTTGGTGGTGGAATTGGTAGAGGTAGTATTGGTGGTAGTATTGTTGTTGGTGGTATTGGTGGTGGGATTGGTGGTGGTGGTGGTAGTATTGGTGGTGATAGCATTGGTGGTATTGGTGGTGGTATTGGTGGTGGTATTTGTGGTGGTATTGGTGGTGGTATTTGTGGTGGTGGTGGTATTGGTGGTACTGGTATTGGTGGCGGTGGTGGTAGTTTTCTTGGCATTGGTGGTGGTGGTACTGGTGGTGTTGATGGTGGTATTGGTGGTGGTCGTGGTATTGTTGTGGGGGTATTGGTGGTATTGGTGGTGGCATTGGTGGTGGTGGTATTGATGGTTGTGGTGGTATTGGTGGTGGAAGTTGCATTGGTGGTGGTATTGCCTGTATTGCTGGTGGTATTGGTATTGGTGGTGATAGTATTGGTATTGGTGCTGGTGGTATTGTTGGTGGTGGTATTCGTGGAGGTAGTTTTTGTGGTAGTATTGTTGGTGGTGGTATTGGTGGTGGCATTGGTATTGGTGGTGGTGGTGATATTGAAGGTTGTGGTATTGGTGGCACTAGTATTGGTGGTGCTAGTGTTGGTGGTGGCAGTTGTGGTGGTATTGGTGGAGGTGGTATTGGTGGTCGTACTGGTGGTGATGGTATTGGTGGTGGTAGTATTGCAGGTGGTATTGGTTGTGCTATTGGTGGTGGTAGTATTGGTGTTGTTGGTGGTGGTGGTATTGGTGGTGGTATTGGTGGCATTGGTGGTGGTGTTGGTATTGGTGGTGGTGTTGGTATTGGTGGTGGTGGTAGTGTTGGTAGTACTGGTGGTGGGGGTATTGTTGGTGGTATTGGTATTGGTGGTGGTGGTATTGGTGGTGCTGGTGTTATTGGTGGTGATATTGGTGGTGGTGGTATTGTTGGTGGTGAAATTGGTAGAGGTAGTATTGGTGGTAGTATTGTTGGTGGTGGTATTGGTGGTGGGATTGGTGGTGGTGGTATTGGTGGTATTGGTGGTGATAGCATTGGTGGAATTGGTGGTGGTATTGGTGGTGGTATTTGTGGTGGTGTTATTGGTGGTGGTATTTGTGGTGGTGGTGGTATTGGTGGTGCTGGTATTGGTGGTATTGGTGGAGGCGGTGGTATTGGTGGTGGTAGCATTGGTTGTATTGGTGGTGGTGGTGGCATTTGTGGTGGTATTGGTGGAGGTGCTATTGGTGGTATTGGTGGTCGTACTGGTGGTGGTGGTATTGCAGGTGGTATTGGTTGTGCTATTGGTGGTGGTAGTATTGGTGTTGTTGGTGGTTGTGGTATTGGTGGCATTGGTGGTGTTATTGGTGGTGATATTGGTGGTGGTGGTATTGCTGGTAAAGGTATTGGTTGTATTGGTATTGTTGGTGTTGGTATTGGTATTGGTGCTGGTGGTATTGTTGGTGGTGGAATTGGTAGAGGTGGTATTGGTGGTAGTATTGTTGGTGGTGGGATTGGTGGTGGTGGTGGTAGTATTGGTGGTGATAGCATTGGTGGTATTGGTGGTGGTATTGGTGGTTGTATTTGTGGTGGTATTGGTGGTGGTATTTGTGGTGGTGGTGGTATTAGTGGTGCTGGTATTGGTGGTGCTGGTATTGGTGGTGGTAGTTTTCTTGGCATTGGTGGTGGTGGTATTGGTGGTGTTGATGGTGGTATTGGTGGTGGTGGTGGTATTGTTGTGGGGGTATTGGTGGTATTGGTGGTGGCATTGGTGGTGGTGGTATTGATGGTGTTGGTAGTATTGGTGGTGGTGGTTGCATTGGGGGTGATATTGGCTGTATTGCTGGTGGTATTGGTATTGGTGGTGATAGTATTGGTATTGGTGCTGGTGGTATTGTTGGTGGTGATATTGGTGGAGGTAGTATTTGTGGTAGTATTGTTGGTGGTGGTATTGGTGGTGGCATTGGTATTGGTGGTGGTGGTGATATTGAAGTTTGTGGTATTGGTGGTGCTGGTATTGGTGGTGCTAGTGTTGGTGGTGGTGGTATTGGTGGCAGTATTGGTATTGGTGGTGGTGGTATTGGTATTAGTGGTATTGGTATTGGTGGTGGTATTGGTATTGGTGGTGGTATTGGTATTGATGGTGGTGGTATTGGTTGTGGTATTGGTAGAGGTGGTATTGGTGGTGGTGGTATTGGTGGTGGTGGTATTGGTGGTGGTGGTATTGGTGGTGATAGTATTGGCGGTATTGGTGGAGGCGGTTATATTGGTGGTTGTAGCATTGGTTGTATTGGTGGTGGTGGTGGCATTTGTGGTGGTATTGGTGGAGGTGCTATTGGTGGTATTGGTGGTCGTACTGGTGGTGGTGGTATTGGTGGTGGTGGTATTGCAAGTGGTATTGGTTGTGCTATTGGTGGTAGTAGTGTTGGTGTTGTTGGTGGTGGTTGTATTGGTGGCATTGGTGGTGGTGTTGGTATTGGTGGTGGTGGTATTGTTGTAGGATTATTGGTGGTGGTGGTATTGGTGGTGGTGGTAGTGATGGTTGTGGTGGTATTGGTGGTGGTGGTTGCATTGGTGGTGGTCTTGGCTGTATTGCTGGTGGTATTGGTGGTGATAGTATGGGTATTGGTGCTGGTGGTGTTGGTGGTGGTGGTATTGGTGGAGGTAGTATTTGTGGTAGTATTGTTGGTGGTGGTATTGGTGGTGGCATTGGTATTGGTGGTGGTGGTGGTGATATTGAAGGTTGTGGTATTGGTGGCACTGGTATTGGTGTTGCTAGTGTTGGTGGTGGTGGTATTGGTGGCAGTATTGGTATTGGTGGTGGTGGTATTGGTATTATTGGTATTGGTATTGGTGGTGGTATTGGTATTGGTGGTGGTGGTATTGGTTGTGGTATTGGTAGAGGTGGTATTGGTGGTGGTGGTATTGGTAATGGTGGTCGTGGTAATGGTGGTGGTAGTATTGGCGGTATTGGTGGAGGCGGTGGTATTGGTGGTGGTAGCATTGGTTGTATTGGTGGTCGTACTGGTGGTGGTGGTATTGGTGGTGGTGGTATTGCAGGTGGTATTGGTTGTGCTATTGGTGGTGGTAGTATTTGTGTTGTTGGTGGTGGTTGTATTGGTGGCATTGGTGGTGGTGTTGGTATTGGTGGTGGTGTTGTTATTGGTAGTGGTGGTAGTATTGGTGGTATTGGTGGTGGGGGTATTGGTGGTGGTATTGGTGGTGGTGGTGTTATTGGTGGTGATATTGGTGGTGGTGGTATTGCTGGTAAAGGTATTGGTTGTATTGGTATTGGTGGTGTTGGTATTGGTATTGGTGCTGGTGGTATTGTCGGTGGTGGAATTGGTAGAGGTAGTATTGGTGGTAGTATTGTTGGTGGTGGTATTGGTGTTGGGATTGGTGGTCATACTATTGGTGGTGGTATTGGTGGTGGTGGTATTGGTGGTGGTGGTATTGCAGGTGGTATTAGTTGTGCTATTGGTGGTGGTAGTATTGGTGTTGGTGGTGGTTGTATTAGTGGCATTGGTGGTGGTGTTGGTATTGGTGGTGGTGGTATTGGTGGTGTTGATGGTGGTATTGGTGGTGGTGGTTTTGTTGGTGGTGGTATTGGTGGAGGTAGTATTTGTGGTAGTATTGTTGCTGGTGGTATTGGTGGTGGCATTGGTATTTGTGGTGATGGTGGTGATATTGAAGGTTGTGGTATTGGTGGTGCTGGTATTGGTGTTGCTAGTGTTGGTGGGGGTGGTATTGGTGGCAGAATTGGTATTGGTGGTGGTGGTATTGGTATTAGTGGTACTGGTATTGGTGGTGGTATTGTAATTGGTGGTGGTGGTATTGGTTGTGGTATTGGTAGAGGTGGTATTGGTAGTGGTGGTATTGGTGGTGGTGGTATTGGTGGTGGTAGTATTGGCGGTATTGGTGGAGGCAGTGGTATTGGTGGTGGTAGCATTGTTTGTATTGGTGGTAGTGGTGGCATTTGTGGTGGTATTGGTGGATGTGCTATTGGTGGTATTGGTGGTCATACTGGTGGTGGTGGTATTGGTGGTGGTGGTATTGCAGGTGGTATTGGTTGTGCTATTGGTGTTGTTGGTGGTGGTTGTATTGGTGGCATTGGTGGTGTTGTTGGTATTGGTGGTGGTGTTGTTATTGGTGGTGGTGGTAGTATTGGTGGTATTGGTGGTGGGGGTATTGGTGGTGGTATTGGTGGTGGTGGTGTTATTGGTGGTGATATTGTTGGTGGTGGTATTGCTGGTAAAGGTATTGGTTGTATTGGTATTGGTGGTGTTGGTATTGGTATTGGTGCTGGTGGTATTGTTGGTGGTGGAATTGGTAGAGGTAGTATTGGTGGTAGTATTGTTGGTGTTGGTATTGGTGTTGGGATTGGTGGTGGTGATATTGGTAGAGGTGGTTTTGGTGGTGGTGGGATTGGTGGTGATAGTATTGGTGGTGATAGCATTGGTGGTATTGGTGGTGGTATTGGTGGTGGTATTTGTGGTGGGATTGGTGGTGGTATTTGTGGTGGTGATGGTATTGGTGGTGCTGGTATTGGTGGTGCTGGTATTGGTGGTGGTGGTGGTAGTTTTCTTGGCATTGGTGGTGGTGATATTGGTGGTGGTATTGGTGGTGGTGGTATTGTTGTGGGGGTATTGGTGGTATTGGTGGTGGTGGCATTGGTGGTGGTGGTATTGATGGTTGTGGTGGTATTGGTGGTGGTGGTTGCATTGGTGGTGGTATATTGGCTGTATTGCTGGTGGTATTGGTATTGGTGGTGATAGTATTGGTATTGGTGCTGCTGGTATTGTTGGTGGTGGCATTGGTGGAGGTAGTATTTATGGTAGTATTGTTGGTGGTGGTATTGGTGTTGGCATTGGTATCGGTGGTGGTGGTGGTGGCATTGGTGGCTGTATTGGTGGTGGTAGTATTGGTGGTGGTGGTGGTCGTGGTGGTGGTATTGGTGGTGGTGGCATTGGTGGTGGTGGGAATGGTGGTGGTGGTGGGATTGGTGGTGTTGGGATTGGTGGTGGTGGTATTGTTGGTGGTGGTGGTATTGGTGGTGGTAGTATTGGTAGTGGTATTGGTGGTGGTGGTGGTATTGGCGATGGTGGTGGGTGATACTGGTATTGGTGGTGGTGGTACTGGTGATGGTGGTATTGGTATTAGTGGTATTGGTGGTTGTGGTCTTGGTATTGGTGGTGGTATTGGTGGTATTAGGGTTGGCATTGGTAGTGGTGATATTGTTGGTGGTGGTATTGGTGGTGGTATTTGTGGTGGTATTGGTGGTGGTGGTATTGATATTGGTGGTGGTATTGGTATTGGTGGGGCTGGTGATGGTGTTAGTGGTATTGGTATTGGTGGTGGTGGTGGTATTGGTGGCTGTTGTTTTGGTATTGGTGGTGGTATTGGTGCTGGTGGTGGTATTGGGGCGGTGGTATTGGTGGTGGTGGTATTGGTGGTGGTGATTTTGGAATTAGTGGTGGTGGTGGTATTGGTGGTGATGGTGGTATTGGTGGTGGTGGTATTTGTGCTGGTGAAGGTATTGCTGGTGGTGATGGTATTGGTGGTGGTAATACTGGTGATGATGGTGATGGTGGTATTGGTGGTGATATTTGTGGTAGTATTGCTGGTTGTGGTGTTAATGTTAATGTTAATTTTAATAAAGCTTATAAAGCACACTGCTACCCTAAGGTGTCCTGGCGCTGGGAGCTGCCTACTTGGTTACTGGAAGGAATTACTGATTTAAGAAAAAAGCCAGGTTTTCAGCCCACTTCTAAACTAAAGGAGCTCGGTTGCACTTCAGAGGTGGAGGGGAAGGCCGTTCCAGGCCTTTGCGGCACAACAGAAGAAACTCCTACCCCCCTAACTGGCTGTTTTGACCCGTGGAATTTGTATTTGTTTTGCCTCGGCCGAGCGCAGTGCTCTGCCGGGAAAATACCATTGAAGGTGTTGTCTCAAGTAAGCAGGGCCAGATCCTTTAAGGGCCTTAAAGACCGTACAAAGGGCATTAAATTCCATGCGTTGTTTCACCGGGAGCCAGTGGAGGTTCTGAAGTCCTTTCTTTACCGAATCAAACCTTGAGGTGCCAAAAAGGACTCTGGCTGCTGCATTTTGCACGACCTGTAGTTGGTTAAGATGTCTTTTTTGGATGTTAAGATAAAGGCCGTTACAGTAATCAAGTCGAGACAAAATGAGCGCAGTGATTACTGTCTTGAGGCTATCCTCAGGAAGAAGAAATTTGATTTTCCTCATGATCCTGGGAAGATGGAAACAAGAAGAAACAACTTGGCTAATCTGATCCCCAAAGGATAGTTTAGAGTCCACGATCACCCCCAAGTTCTTCACCTTGATGGTAGGGACTGGGGGCGGGCCCCAGATTTCAAGCCACCAATCGGGTGACCAAAGGTTCGAGGAATTACCGAAGATGATCACCTCAGTTTTCCCTGCATTTAACTTGAGGCAATTTGCTGACATCCAGCTTGCGATGGCCTGCATGCAGTCGTGACAGTCACGACCTGTCTCAGCCTCTTTGCCCTTCTGTATTGACAACACTATTTGTGTGTCATCAGCATAGGAGGTCAGCTGGAGCCCAAATGATCGTATAAGGACTGCCAGCGGGGACACGTATACTTTGAAAAGTGTCGTCCTAAGAGTCGACCCCTGTGGAACCCATAGGGCAAGGAAAAAGGCCTCGAACGATCTTTGCCCATGTCTACTGTTTGGGTTGTATCGGTGAGAAGATTTTAAAAGGACATGGGCCTTGCCTAGAACCCCCCTTTCGACTAACCGGTCCAGCAGTACTTCGTGGTGGACCGTGTCGAAGGCCGCCGAGAGACCCAACATAATCAAAATTGCGGCTCCTCCCTGATCTAATGCCTCTCTGATTTCTTCAGTTGATTTAATCAGAGCCAAGTCAGTGCTGTGTTCAGCACGGAAGCCAAATTGTGTTGGGTCTAGTAGGCCATTTGTCTTAAGGAAGGAGCTTAGTTGAGAGTTCATTTCTGTTTCAATCATCTTAGCCTGGCAGCGGAAGGCGGGAGATGGGTCTATAGTTGTTTGGCTCCTTAGGGTCTAGATTAGCTTTCTTCAGGAGTGGAAGGATTGAAGCTTTTTTCCAGGCCTTGGAAAACAGACCCGACTTGAAGATGGTATTAAAAACTGGGGCAAGGGCCACCCCAATAGTATTCGGAATGAGTTTAGCCACTGATGCTGGGCATGGTTCTAGAGGGGAGCCAGATTGGATTGCCGACAAGAGCTTTGTAGCATCTTGGGCCTCCAATGTCGCGAAGCTGTCTAAAGTGGGGATTACCTTGGTGTCCTTTGACGGGCCCCAGGCTCCCATCTTAATGCCCTCCTTTGGCAGAATGCTGAAAGACAAGAAAATGATGTTCACTTTTTCCTGAAAAAAAGGAGGCTAGGGTTTCACAGATTTCAGGGCCACGCCGTGGTTTCGTGCTAGTTGGAGTTGTAAGTTTTGAATAGTTTTAAAAAGTTCCTTTGTGGAGGATTTAGCATTACTAATCTGTCCCCGAAGTACTTATTTTTTGTATCAAAAAGTACTATTTTGTAATGGGAGAGACTAGCTCTATAAGCCTCTTTAGTGATATTAGTGTAGCCTCTCCTCCAAACACGTTCTAACCGTTTGCATTGAACTTCAAGCAATTTTAGGCTGTCAGAGATCCAGGGGGCTGATGGCAGTATTGGTGGTGGTATTGGTGGTATTGGTATTGGTGGTGGTGGTATTAGTGGTGGTGGTGGTATTGTTGGTGGTAGTATTGGTGGTGGTATTGGTGGTGGGGGCGGTGGTGGTGTTATTGGTATTGGTATTGGTGGCGGTGGTATTGGTATTGGTAGTGATGGTAATAGTGGTAATAGTGGTATTGGTGGTGATGGTATTGATATTGGTGGAGGTACTGGTGGTAGTATTGGTGGTGGTGGTATTGGTGGTGGTGGTATGGGTGGTTGGTTGTATTGGTGGTGGTAGTTTTAATATTGGCGGTGTTCATGGAATTGGTGGTGGTGGTATTTGTGATGGTATTGGTGGTGGTATTGGCGGTTTCATTTGCGGTGGTGTTGGTATTACTGGCAGAATTGGTGGTGGTGGTATTGGTTGTGGTATTGGTTGAGGTGGTATTGGTATTGGTTGAGGTGGTATTGGTGGTGGTAGTATTGGTGGTGGTATTGGTGGTGGTTGTGGTATTGGTGGTGGTGGTAATGATGGTGGTGCTATTGGTATTGGTGGTGGTGATATTGGTATTGGTGGTTGTGGTATTGGTGTGATGGTATTGGTATTGGTGGAGGTATTGGTGGTGGTGGTTGTATTGGTAGTGGTAGTATTGGTGGTGGTGTTAGTGGTGGAGGTATTGGTGGTGGTGGTGGTATTGGTGGTAGTATTATAACTGTGGTAGTGGTGGTATTGGCAGTGGTATTGGTGGTGGTGGTATTATTGCTGATGGTATTGGTGGTGGTGATGCTGTTGGTGGTGGTGATGGTATTGGTGGTGGTGATATTGGTGGTGGTATTGGTGGGATTAGTGGTGATATTGGTGGTGGTGGTATTGGTTGTGCTGATGGTGGTATTGGTATTGGTGGTGGTGGTATTGGTGGTGGTGGTGCTGGTATTGGAGGTGTTGTTATTGGTGGTTTAGGTGGTATGGTGGTGGTATTGGTTGTGGTGGTATTGGTGGCGGTGGTATTGGTATTGGTGGTGGTGGTGGTATTGGTGGTATTGGTGATGGTGGTTTTGGTATTGCGCTGGACGTGGTATTGGTGGTGGTGGTATTTATGGTGGTGATGGTGGTGATGATATTGGTGGTGGTGATATTGGTGGTAGTATTGGTGGTGATATTGGTGGTGGTGGCATTGCTGGTAGTGGTGGTATTGGTGGTGGTGCTATTGGTATTGGTGGTGGTGGTATTGGTGGTGGTGGTGGTATTGGTGGTGGTAGTATTGGTGGTGGTATTGGTGGTGGTGGTGCAATTGGTATTGGTGGTGGTGGTATTGATATAAGTGGTTGTGGTATTGGTGGTGATGGTATTGGTATTGGTGGAGTTACTGGTGGTGGTGGTATTGGTGGTGGTGGAGGTGGTTGTGGTGGTATTGGTGGTGATGGTATTGCTAATGGTGGTATTGGTGGTGGTAGTACTGGTATTATTGGTGGTGGTGGTATTGGTGGTGGTGGTATTGGCAGTGGTGTTGGTATTGGTGGTGGTGGTGGTATTGGTGGTGGTGATGGCATTGGTTGTGGCATTGGTGGTGGTGGTGGTATTGGTGGTGGTGGTATTGATGGTGGTTGTATTGGTGGTGGTGGTTTTGGCATTGGTGGTGGTGGTGGTGGTGGTATCGGCGGTAGTGGTATTGGTGGTGGTGGTGCTCCAGCGGCGTACCAACAACAGATACTCTACTACTATATACTCACCTGGGCCCATAAACACACGATTGAGTAAACCGCTGGATTGTGTCAAAGTTTTAAAGGTTTTCACAAAATTCAGGATTAGTTATTCCATACTCCTAACTAACCTTTTTTTTCAACTGATCAAAAAGTTATTTTCTCTGGTTGATGGACCATTAGTTGAACTAGTTGATGGTAATAATTAACATAACTCTAACTATTCTTTAATTTAAAGTAAATAACCACAGACTCAAGAAGGTTTAAAACTTTATCTAAATTAAATGCATGTGAAACTTTCCAAGATACAGTGCAGCCACCAACATTCATAGGAGAGAAAATTCAATTCATTAAATCCAAAAACTTTTACCTCGGACTCATACAATAGTCAATGCTCGGAAAGGAGAGGACAGAGAGAAATGAACATTTGCAAATAATGAGAAAATATATTTACCAAGGATGGTGTGAAAGGCCAACACCCTGGCCAAAGGGCCTGTAAGGGTCCCCCGGGATAGGTCAGGAGACAAAGGCTTCAGGACAGGAATAAGGACAGGATAGTAGACCTCTCTAGAATACCAACGGTTGTGCCACACCCCTCTCTGACACTCTCTTCCTCCTCGAGATTCTTCCACGATCTTCTGATCTAGCCTAATTAATTAGGATAGAAAGTTCTGCTTCAAGTTCTGCATTTGGTTCTTCACCAACATCTCACAGCATCTCTCCCAGCAACAGCATCTCCCACAGCATCTGTGTCTGAGTCTCACTAACTAACTCAAGCTATCTTAATTATAACTTTTGTTCTTCATGTTCCACCCACTAAAGTTTCAATATCGTAAAAATACAAAATATGGTTGGTCAGCAAGGGGGAATCTCCATCACACCATGCTTACATGTAATTAAAATCAGTTCAACTATTGTTCACAAAGCCATCCCCTTAATTTGTATTCATAATTTTAGTTCTCATACGCCTTTAGTTTACACTTGCAACAATTTTAATAACATTCTGAATAAGAGTCTTCTTCGTTGAACTCTTCACCTTCCGTTCCCACGTTTGTAGCACTCGATTTTGGCTCCCTTTCAATAGCTCAGTCATGGCCTTCATGGCTTCACTCAGTGGGCATCCGCATGCTTCGCATCACTCCATTCAATCCGATTATGCAGGAGAGGCCCAAATACACACTAGTGATAAAGTCAAAAGACAGATGTTACTTTCACAAATAAAATGGTCGCACTGTATACCACCCATCTCTACTCTATCCCCATTTATTTATTAATATTTTTTCCTGCATTAGCATTAGTAAAAACCACTCGATTTAGTTCAAACAAGCAGATGCCATGCACTCGAGTCTTCAAGACTCCATTTTACTATCTTCTGCTCATGCGCTAGAATTTCCATCCAAGCATTAACTTGACGCATGCACACAACAGTTTCCCCATTTAAAGCGGTATTAGTCCTTCTTCATTGTCATCCGCATTAGTACACACATACGCAAGCTTCACTAACCCGCGTGTTCATGTGGTACTTATTAGTTATTCGCGAAACACGATTAATAACTTTGTTAGTGAGTTAAACGAGTGGATTGCTTCTGAGCAAGTTTCTTTTCTACGAAACCTTGCTCCATCAATCCCCTCTCTGATGGCATTTTTGAACCATCACAAAATTACCCCTCCCTTCCCAATTGCCAACTTTAGCACATCTCAGCTTCTTTTCCTTGCACCTGATCTACGTCAGCTACTACTTTCCCTTTCAAGTTTTTCATCTTTTTATATATATTTCTTTTATTTCCTCCAGCAGAATTTCTTCGTATTCCCTCTTTTGTTTCTTTCCTTTCCCTTCCTCCTCTAAATGTATTACTCTTTTTCCATTGCTTCTACAACTTTTACATGTAATCATTATTGTCAAAACTATTGTCATTTTCACAACTACTGCTAATATTAGTTGACCTAGAAAACTCTTTCCAAAATTAGTAAACCATTTCCCTATAGACGTTATACTCTTTGTTAATCTTCCCCATACACTGTCAACCTCCAGTTGGGTCAAATCATCATGCATTTTTGTAATATTTCTAATACACCCTTTAATTTTCTGACTTTTGTCAGGAATGTAAGTCCAGCAATGTTGAATTTACAACATGCCACAAACTCCGCCCTCTTTTGCCAATAAAATATCAAGAGCAAGACGATTTTGTAAAACCATGAACCTTATTGCAACCAATTCTGTATTAATCATTAAGAATCCTCCAGCAGTATCAGTAGAAAGACAATCAACTATTGTTGACAATTTGCAAATTTTGCGAGAATTTAGAATGACTCCATCTGAGGATATCAATGCACTAAATATATCACCAACAATTTCAAAAAAACTAGTTCTTCTTATCCGTGTTAGTCCATTAGATATTTCATTGATTCCATTGATTCTGTCCACATGGTAGATCTTTGGAAAGCCTATTCCAAGATAACAGCTCCCATACCATCTTGCAGGTAACCTATAATAGGCATTATTCCCACATACATAATAAACACCTGGAAATACAGGATCGGTTCCCCCTTTTAGTCCCCATCCACCTAAAATTAGGAAGTTGTGTTCACATTCACTGGAACCAATGAAAATGTTATTGTAATCTGTCTTTAACCTGTGGAGGCAGAATTTTCCCTTTTTCACAAAGTCTAGGGACATCGCAGCATGAGCCTCACCCTTTGCATAAATTCCCTTTTTCTCTGCCCATGGAGGAACATGGGATATCTGTTCAGCAGCTTTCTTTATTAAATCCTGTCTCCTTTCTTCTTTTAAATTCAAAAACTCTTTTTCTTCTTCACGTAATATACATGTTAGGTTATCTCTCTGTGCTTGCGCTATATCTATTGAGCTCATTGTTAAGAAATATTCACCCATAAACTGTGCATCTTTACTTCTAAGTACTGGATTCATATTCTTACTAATTGGTAGTTCTGAAAACACTACATCTAAGTTTGAATAAAAATCCTGAAGCTTTCCGGTTGTATAAAATAAACTTGATAGAACACTACATGATACACCATATGTCAGGGGTATATGGTGATAAGTAACCCCTTCTGACACAGATGATGGTAATTTCATACAGACATAACAATCACTAATTTCCATCATATTAACGTATTGAAATAACAATTTAGTAAACACATTTAAAGACGAACCATTGTCCGATTTATTATCATAGTTTATCTCATCTTTTATCCCTATTTCTATTTTAGTTCCCTTTATTCTATCTACTTTCTCATTAGTAACTGTATTATTCTTGTTACTTGTTTCCATTAACAAAGGTACTCCCACTGTTAGAAATAACCACACTAATGCTGCCAGTAGAATACTACATAAGCAAAATCCTAAACACTTTGTCTCGGTCGTTCAGCAAGTTCAACTTCTGCCATGTTCTGTCTGAGAAAATTTATTTTCTCTTTTTCTTTCTTTATTCAAAATACAGCCTCTTTGTTTCTAAGGTGGTCTTAATCTGTTGTCGTTAATCTGTGCGGCATGAACATTTTCTGATTCTTCTTGTAAATCTAGATTTTCAAATTCTTCTAGAATTACATAGGTCCTCTCAGGGGCCTTGTATCCTCTGTTCAAAATCCTCAATCATGGGCCTCTTTCGTGTGAGTTTTTCTATTGGCTGTTTGGATCTAGTTTGACTGGAAACTTCATTTACTTGTTCTGGTTGGTTCTTTGACTTCCTTAAGTAATCTTTAATATTTTTAGTCTACCTAGCCAATTATCACCTTTTCTAACTCTTTTGACCTGAACTGCACTTTCACCTTCTCTGTCGTTTTCTAAAGTTCTTTTATTTTCACCTTGTCTAGGCACAATCTGTTCTGGTTTCTCTTCCCTCTCTAATTGTCTTTGTTCTGTATTTTCTATATTTGGATCTTCTTCTGCCTGTACCTGTTCAGATCTTATTGTATTTTGTTCTTTTTATGCCTGAACCTGTTCTTCTAAGTCTATCTGGTCCTCTTCAGGTCTTAGTTCAATATGCTCTTCTTCTGCCTGATCTTGTTCTTCTAGATCTAGCTGGTCCTGTTCAGGTCCTATTGTGTGTTCTTCTTTCCCTGTCTTTTCCTCTCTACCTTCCTGTCTCTCTAATTTATTTATTGTTCTTGTTTCGATAACAGCTTCAGGTATTTCAATCACTGGTATCCACCCTTCTTGACTCGTGCTTGGTTGTTCATCGTCTATTTGTCTTTCAGAATCTGTCACTCCAGATTCTTCGACTTCACAACCTTCAGCTTCTGCCGTGTCAGCTTGTTCGGTTAGTTGCTGCTCTTGTTCTTTGGGTGGGCCCGGAATCCTTCTGGTATGGCTAGCATGAATCCAATTGGGTAAACCTGCCCACTTCACTGCTGTGGTAGTGACCAGTATGACTTGATGTGGGTTATCCCACCTGGGTGCTAAACATGATTTTCTCGCGAGTTTCTTCACTAACACCCAGTCTCCAGGATTCAAATCATGCACTTGGTCTGGCTGCCTTGCAACCTGGTGAGAGACAGAACGCACCATTTCAGCCAATCCTTTGCAATAGTCCAATACCAGATCATCAGTTATATTCATCAATTTATTTCCAGGGATAAATGCTTGTCTCATTGCCCTTCCCATGATTACTTCATGTGGACTCAGTCCTGATTTCCTGTCAAGAATACTTCTGAGACCCATCAGTACAAGAGGCAATGCATCTGGCCATTTTAGCATTGTGGATGCACATACTCTCTCTAATCTTGACTTGATTGTGCCGTTAAGCTGTTCAACTATTCCAGAAGCCTCTGGTTGATAAGCACAGTGCATTTTTGTTCAATGTCAAATGCAGCCCAGATTAATCGAATTATCTCATTATTAAAATGAGGTCCTCTATCTGATTTCAAAGTAACTAGAAAACCGAAACGTGGTATCAACTCTCTCAACAATAATTTAGCAACCGTGAGACTGTCATTTCTTCTTGTGGGATATGCCTCTACCCATCTCGAGAACAGGCACACTATGACAAGTACATACTTTAATCCATTGCACGGAGGCAACTCAATGATGTCTAACTGCAGTCTGGTTAAGGGTCCTTCAGCCTTTCCAATCTTTCCCCAGCTAACCACTGCGTTCCTGCCTAGGTTTTGCTGCTGACAGATCAAGCATCTTTGGCAAAGGCTCTCTACGACTACCCTAAACTTTGGAATATACCAACTCTGGCTGAATAATCTGATCATTGAATTCCTGCCAATATGTGTTGCCCCATGGTATACTCTTGCCATTTGGGAGAGTAAGCAATCTGGCATGACTGGTCTGTCATCTAAGTACACCCATACTTCATCTCCTGCCCTTTTAGTACGACCTGACTGTATCCAGATTTCCTTTTCCTTTTCCTCAGCTTCTTCCTGCAACTGTCTAACCTCATCCCATGTTTCTGGAACTGAGACAAATATAATTTGGCAGCTGGTTTCACCTTTTTCCACTTTTCTGTTAAGTGCCATTGTATTTCTTGCGCAATATTGAGCAATTTGGTCTGCGTACTTGTTACCTGACGTCACATAGTAATTTCCTGACTGATGTGCACCGCATTTAACAACTGCTATTTCTTTTGGCAATTGTAATGCTTCCAACAAATCCTTCACATTTTTACTATTTTGGATAGGAGACCCTGAAGAAGTCAGAAATCCCCTCTGCATCAAGAGCTGGCAGAAGTTGTGCACAACCCCGAAATCATATTGGCTATCTGTAAATATGTTTACTCTCCAATTTTTCCCAATTTGGCATGCCTTTCTTAAGGCCACCAATTCGGCTACTTGTGCAGACTTGACTCCTGGTAAACAGAATGTTTCAATGACTCCTGATATCTTACATACAGCATATGCAGCACTGAGCCCTCCTTCTTCGGTTCTTAAACATGACCCATCCACAAACAATACATGATCAGATTCCTTCAGGGGTTCTTCTTTCATATCTGTTTGGGGCTTAGTACACAATTCAGTCACATCCAAACAATCATGATCAATCTCATCTTTCACTTCCTCACAACGTGGATCTGGCAATAAAGTGGCAGGATTCATTATTGTACATCTTATCACTGTCACATTTTCTGCTCCCAAAATCACTCTTTCATACTTAGTCAACCGGCTAGGAGTGAGGTGCTGTGTTTGTGTTCTTGTCAAAAGAATCTCAACTGAGTGTGGGACATATACTTTTATCTGATGTCCCATCACAATTGACTCACTTTGCTCCAGACTCATACAGGTAGCAGCTATTGCTTTTAAGCAGCCAGGCAGGGCTTAAGCCACTGGATCCAAAGTGGCAAAGAAATATGCCTCTGGACGCCGGCTCAATCCATGTCTTTGTGTTAAGACTGAAAGTGTACCTTTTTCTCTCTCACAGCAAAACAGCCAAATTCTTTTGAATAATCATGCATGCCCAAAGCAGGGGCCTCACGCAGTCAATTTCGCAGTTTCACAAATGCTTCCAAACATTCGTCATTCCAATCAATTGGATCTTTCGCTCTTTTCTGAGTCAATTGTATCAATGGTTTCGCTAGCAGGGAGAAGCTATTGATCCACTGCCCACAGTACCCAACCCCTCCCAAAAACATTCTCATCTCTTTTTGCGTCTGAGGTAGTTGCATTTGTTTGATTATTTTTATTCTTTCTGCGGTCACTTTTCTAACTCCTCCTTCTATTTTATGCCCTAAATGTCTAACTTCTTGTTGACAGAACTGCAATTTTTCTGGAGACACCAGGTGTCCTCCTTCAGCCAAATGGTTCAGTAATGCAATTGTGTCAGTGACACAATCTTCTCGTGTCTTTGATGCCACCAATAGGTCACTAATGCACTGAACCAGAACTGAGTTCCTGGGCATAACTAATGACTCTAGACACTTTTTCAAGATTTGATTCAAAATTGAGGGACTCTCTGCGTACCCTTGAGGAACTCGACACCATGCCAAAATACAATTTTCAAACCAGAAGGCGAAGAGATACTGGCTGTCTGGGTGTAAAGGAATGGAAAATAATGCTTGGCACAAATCAATTACTGTATACCAACTTGCATTTCGGGGTATTTGATAAAGGATCACTGCTGGATTTGGCACCACTGGGAAACAAGTCACTACAATTGTGTTCATCTTTCGCAAGTCTTGCACTATTCTGTACTTACCACTAGGCTTTTTGAGTCCCATGATTGGTGATTTACAAGGACTACTCATTATTTCCTTCAGGATTCCTTGTTTAATCATTTGATCAATTACTGGAGCAACTCCTGCTTTTACTTCTGGACTCCTTTTGTACTGTCGTGTGTTTGGATAAACTGCCCCTTCTTTTACCACTGTTTTCACTGGATCTACATTTGCCATTAGCCCTATATCTTTTCCTGAAAAGTTCACCACCTCTGAATTTACTGTGGCTCTCAATTCTTCCAGTAATTCACTTTCAGTTACTATGGAGAACATTCCATCCACTTCTGTACCTTGCTTAGCTAACATCATCTTGTATACAACGTCCTCATCAGGTGTTTGGAAAGCAACACCATCTGGCGTACAGTAAATTGTGCAATTCATCTTGCACAATAAGTCTCTCCCTAAAAGATTTACTGGGCTTGAGTCACAAACTACAAACCGATGCATGTCTTTAAAGTTTCCAATATGTACTTCCATTGGTTTTGTAACTGGGGTTCTAATCTGTTTGTTTGACACTCCTACAACTTGGATACTTTCTCCCGAGAGGGGTAGGTTTGGCATGTTTGCTGTTCTCACAGTAGACCGGGTAGCAGCAATGTCCAATAGAAAAGTGATGTCACTACCTTCAACTTTCTTATCAATAAATGGACCTGTCTGATCTACCGGCAAGGATGCACCAAGCACGCACTCCTCTTCCTCCCCCCTCAGGCACCGTCATTGTACATAGTCCTAGTTGTCATCATTCTGCCAAAAATATTGTGAAATCACAGGGTTATTCTTACCACTTTCTCTGTGAAATCCGGTGTTCGCACTGTATTTTTGAATGTTCACATGATTTGGCAAAGGAGGTTGTGGCAACTGATACTGTGGAGCCACTTCATTCTGCCACTTCATTCTGCATCTGCGGATTTAAATTTTGATTTGGCCCATTACTATTCTGGACAATTTTACACTCGTTCTTCCAATGTCCAAGCTTTCCGCACGCATGACAAGGACATTTCTTCCTTGTTTCCTCTCTATTCATTTGTTCTCGTCCTTTACCACCATTCGACACTTGTTCACCTTCATTCTGGCCCTTTATCTCATTATCAGTCTGGGAAGTTAATTTTGCGTCCTGCTGTTCTGCCAATTTCACCTGTGCACACATAATTTTCTCCTTTAGCTTTCCAAGTTTTGCCTCAATGTCATCGTCACAATACGTGGTATATTTCAATATTTCATCTATGGTTTTACTTTGCCATGAAAAACATGTGCTGTTGAATCATCTGACTTATCTCTGATTTCAGTCCACAAACAAACCGATATACAAAATGTCCCATATCCTTATCTCCGATATTCTCAAATCCACTACACTGCTTTATAGACCTGTAACAACCTTTCATAGTACGCGTGTACAGACTACTTTGGCTCCTGAGTTGTTCTATCTATTTTTACCCAATCTGTCTCTTTAGAAGGAATTTTCCCTTTCAAAACGTAATCACCTGATGATACTTCTTCATCACCTCCTCTGATGGTTCTCCTGTTTTGGAATCCCTCGGATATTCCTCATTTGGCCAATCAACTGTAATCTTACATTCTGTCCATAAATCAGCCGGTACCACAATATCAAATAAACCATCGAAATCCTTCAGCAAAACTTTTGAAACTTTTACAAACCTTTCCACCTGCTTATACTATTCAATGTTTTTTTCTCTCAACCTAGGGAAATCATTCGTAAATGACAAAATATCCTGTCTGCTCCAAGGAACATGAACATATCCACCACCAGGAACGACTCTCATTGGACACATTCCCTCAACCTTATCTGATTCTCTCACTGGAAATGCAAATGATACCTCTTTCGCTTGGACTTCCTCTTTCTTTTTTGTCCACCTAATCCTCCATTTGTCAATGTCTCCCCACTTTCACAAAATGTTTATCAACTCTTTAATCTGTAATCTTTTACCAGAAGCCTTCACACTTTCCAAATCCTTTTCATTAAACTCCACTCAATATGGTTTTTGCAATAATTTCGATTTCCCTATCTCTGTTGCAATCTCTGATGCAGCTTCTGTTAACTTATAATGGAAAACTTTCGCTCTCCTGGTTATGCTTTTGCATAAAAACAACAACTCCTCATCATTGTAAATGTTCAATCTTTCTGTGCTCACATTACCAGCTATCATTTCTTCCAAATCTACTTTCAATCTGCTGATATCTAGAATCTTTGATTGTGAGTTTTGTTTTTCCATTCCCTGTGCCCATCTCTCTAAATTTTCAGGAGTAACCGTTGTTGAACCTCCTGTTCTTGTAGGGACCATAGACTCTTTATCTTTCAAAATTTCAGGTGAAACTCTCTTTGGGGTTTCTTCTAAAGGTTCCATTATTGGGAGATCCATTAATGAAATGACTGAATCACTCTCACTGGCCTGATCATCAGGCATCATTGCTTCTTTTCTAGGTTTATTCATAGGGATTGTTACAACTTGAGGTTTTGGGCAAACCTTTTTATCTCCATATAACGGAATAACAGGACCAGTAGTCACTGGTACTGTCAAGGCTTCGGCATTTAAGTTCAATTGCCTTATTTTATTAACTAATTCTTCTTTAGTTTTATTTAAGGTTTCTCTCTCATTATCCTGTAACATCTTATTAACTGTCATATCGTGTAAATTTTGTGGGGTTAAAGGCGTTCCTAACATCGGCGCACTTGGGTTAACCCTACTACGTTCTTCTTAGTAAGGTGTAGGGGTTTTAATTAAAATATCCTCCAATAGTTCATCATCCAATTCACCATATTCTGTCGTATTCATGTGTTTCGTTATTTTTTAGACTTCCTTCCTGAATGTTCTCCAGCCATTAATACTGGATACAAACCTTGTGTCACTACAGCTCTTCTCCAATGCTTCATTTCATCTCCACTTGACTCATACGGATATCTAGGCAAAAATCCTCTAAATCTCCGACCACTTCTGAATTTTTCACGATCAAATGCCTCAATTTCCCATTCTTCCAAAGCTTCATACTGTGTCATTCTAGGACGTGGTTCTAACATATTCATTCTATCTCTCAAATTTTGTAGTATCTTTAGATTAAAAGTACCATGCTCCGGAAAAGCTAAAACACCATCACCTTTTGTGTACTCCACCCAATTCTCCAACCATACACATGTGTGATATTCTTTTTCCATCATCATAAATGAAGCAGGTGTTTTAGGTGGTGGAATAGGAATTCCCTCTATAGTCATTACGGGTTTGTCTTTCTTAAAGACATTTTTAATTTTCTTCATTAACGTCATTTTCTTTCGTCTTTCAAACATTTCAGACGGAGGATATAGAAAAGAGTCTTCCGTATACCTTCGAGCTCTATTAACTATGTCCTGTCCTATGTCAGCACGGCTCACACCTGGAGTCAAATCAGGACTCAGCATGCAATTCTTTTCCGACCAATCCTAGCGCGGCTTCTATCTATGAACCAATCAGACTCAGGCTCGCGCTCATGGTCTGACCAATGCCAGCGCGACCTATTGTGACGTCAGTATTGCTCCTCACTACTGACCCTCCCTTTACAATCTGCTTCTTTCTCACACCCGCTGTTCCAACCAATCCCAGTGTGGCTCTTTGTGACGTCAGGATAGCTTCTGCGACTGACCCTCCCTTCACAAGGTAATACGAAAATGTATTTCTTTAACTTTTCTAAAAATAAAGCTTTGTTAGTAGCAACATAAAACATTTGTTACTCTGTCTGTTGCACTAAATCAGTATAGATTACAACTTATTCCAGAATTCTTTTACTTCGAGTAAAACCCCTGTTTACCCTTCATTTAAGCTCAGGAGAACCTGTTATTTCTCCAGTGTCACCCGTATTGGGAAATGAGACCAAAGTTTTACCAGCGAACCCCATTTGCTATCATTCGCACTCTACTTTCACACGATATAATCCCTACTACAACACTGCCAGCCATCCGTAGCTTCTCAGTGTTACAACAAAAGACAAGTAACCTCCTGCAGTATGGCTTCTATCATAACCCGCTATTCCATACCCGGGATGCCCAGGCAACCTCTGTACCTGTGCTTCTAGACAACATAAAACAAAAAACTAACTCTTTTGTTAAACATAAATCAATAATCGGTAATCAATATTTATCACCAAACTAGTCAATAATAACCATAGCTCTGCTACCAGAAAACTGATCCAGCGGCGTATCAACAACAGATACTCTACTACCATATAATCACCTGGGCCCATAATCACACGATTGAGGAAACTGCTGGATTGTGTCAAAGTTTTATACGTTTTCACAAAATTCAGGATTAGTTATTCCATACTCCTAACTAACCTTTTTTTTTCACTGATCAAAAAGTTATTTCCTCTGGTCGATGGACCATTAGTTGAACTAGTTGATGGTGATAATTAACATAACTCTAACTATTCTTTTATTTAAAGTAAATAACCACAGACTCAGGAAGGTTTAAATCTTTATCAAAATTAACTGCATGTGAAAAATTCCAAGATACAGTTCAGCCACCAACATTCATAGGAGAGAAAATTCAATTCATTATATCCAAAAACATTTACCTCGGACTCATACAATAATCAATGCTCGGAAAGTAGAGGACAGAGAGAAAAGAACATTTGCAAATAACGAGAAAATATATTTACCAAGGATGGTGTGAAAGACCAACCCCCTGGCCAAAGGTCTGGTAAGGGTCAGGAGACAAAGGCTTCAGGACAGGATAGTTGCCCCCTCTAGAATACCAACGGTTGCGCCACACCCATCCCTGACACTCTCTTCCTCCTCGAGATTCTTCCACGATCTTCTGATCTAACCCAATTAATTAAGATATAAAGTTCTGCTTCAAGTTCTGCATTCGGTTCTTCATCAGCATCTCACAGCATCTCTCCCAGCAACAGCATCTCCCGCAGCATCTGTGTCTGAGTCTTCCTAACTAACTAAAACTATCATAATTATACCTTTTGTTCTTCATGTTCCACCCACTAAAGTTTCAATATCGTAAAAATACAAAATATGATTGGTGAGACAAGGGGGAAGCTCCATCACACCATGATTACATGTCATTAAAATCAGTTCAACTATTGTTCACAAAGCCATCCTCTCAATTTGTATTCTTAATTTTAGTTCTCATACGCCTTTAGTTTACTCTTGCAACAATTTTAATAACATTCTGAATAAGAGTCTTCTTCGTTGAACTCTTCACCATCCGTTCCAACGTTTGTAGCACTTGATTTTGGCTCCCCTTCAATAGCTCAGTCATGGCCTTCATGGCTTCGCTCAGTGGGCATGCACAGACTTCGCATCACTCCATTCAATCAGGTTATGCAAGAAAGGCCCAAATACGCACTAGTGATAAAGTCAAAAGACAGATGTTATTTTCACAAATAAAATGGTCGCACTGTATACCACCCACCTCTACTCTATCCCCGTTTATTTATTAATATCTTTTCCTGCATTTTCATCAGTAAAAACCACTCGATTTAGTTCAAACAAGCAGATGCCATGCACGCAAGTCTTCAAGACTCCATTTTAATATCTTCTGCTCATGCGCTAGAAATTCCCTCCAAGCATTACCTCGTCATACTGCGTAGATGCAGTTGACGCATGCGCACAACAGTTTCCCCGTTTAAAGCGGTATTAGTCCTTCTTCATTGTTATCCATGTTAGTACACACATACGCAAGCTTCACAAACCCGCAAGTTCATGTGGTGCGTATTAGGTTTTCTCAAAACATGATTAATAACTTTGTTAGTGAGTTAAATGAGTGGATTGCTTCCAAGCAAGTTTCTTTTCTATGAAACCTTGCTCCATCAGTGGTATTGGTGGTGGCATTGGTGGTGGTGGTATTGGTGGTGGTGGTATTGGTGGTGGTATTTTTGGTGGTGTTATTGGTGTATGCGGTTGTGGTATTGGCGGTGGTGGTATTGGTGGTGGTGGTGGTATTGGTGGTGGTAGTATGGTGGTATTGGTGGTGGTGGTGGTATTGGTGGTGGTGGCATTAGTGGTTGTGGTATTGGTGGTGGTGTTATTGGTGGTGGTGGTATTGGTGGTGATGGTATTGGTGGTGGTGGTGATATTGGTGGTGGTCTTACTGGTCTTGGTGGAAGGTGTATTGGTGGTGGTGGTATTGGCAGTGGTATTGGTGGTGGTGGTGGTATTGGTGGTGGTGGTGGTGGTGGTGGTGATGGTATTGGTGGTGGTGATATTGGTGGTATTAGTGGTGGTATTGGTGGTGGTATTGATGGTGGTATTGGTGGGGGTGGTATTGGTGTTGGTGGTAGTATTGGTGTTGGTGGTGGTTCGGGTATTGATGGTGGTGGTATTGGTGGTGGTGGCATTGGTGGTGGTATTGGTGGTGGTGCTATTGGTGATGGTATTAGTGGTGGTGCTCTTGGTGGTGGTATTTTTGGTGGTGTAATTGGTATATGCGGTGGTGGTATTGGTGGTATTGGTGGTATTGGTGGTGATGGTATGGTGGTGGTGGTATTGGCGGTGGTATTGGTGATGGTGATATTGGTATGTGTGGATGTGGTGTTGGTGGTGGTGTTTTTGGTGGTGGTGGTGGTGGTATTGGTATTGGTGGTGGTATTGGTAGTGATTGTATTGATAGTGGTACTGGTGGTGGTATTCTGGTGATGGTATTGATGGTGGTGGCTTTGGTGGCGGTGGTGGTATTGGTGGAGGTGGTATTGATGGTGGTATTGGTGGTGGTATTGGTGAAGGTGGTATTGGTGCTGGTGGTGTTGTTAATAAAACAGGCTTTTGAAAACAACCGTCAGGTGGCTTTAGTACAGATGACATACAACACAGATGTGCTGTTGTCATATTTAGCACATTAGAACACGATTATGTGATACCTGGAATCCACATGAATTAATTTGCTAATCATTTCTAAATCCATTTTACATGGGGGTTGAAACAGACACGAGATAATGTCGGGTTAAAGTGATTGAATGCGGGCGGCCATGTTACGGGGGCAGCCTTGCTACTTAAAAAAACACAAGTGGTTTCAGCTGTAACAGCACATGTCTGGCCTGCAGTAAGATAAACTCAATAAAGTAAATAGTGCTTTCAGACTCAATAAAAGGTCCCATGTAACAACTGAAGTAAAGGGGCCAGTAGCGATGGGAGGATACAAATAAAGTCAAAGCCATACTAAGGCGGGACTAACAAGCCTATTAACGAATCCAAAGGCAGCATTTATGAAAGACAATTACACAAGCCAATGAACAATATTGGCGGATAGTGGTGCGGCTTCTCTACCATACTCTACTACAGCAGTCTCACAGAGCAAGCAGCATATGTGTGCTGCTGCTAGGCTCGACCTAATGGGGGTGTGTATTTTTTAAAATATACAACACCACAACATTAGTATGTGTTGTGAGTTTGATGGGCTTTTTGTTTTGGTGTATATTTCAAAATGTATATATATATATATTTTTAAATTTTATCCTAAATTTACAAAATTAACATTATGAAAATTGAAAAAAGAAAATATATTTATAATACAAATTAACTTATATATATATATATATATATATATATATATATATATATATATATATATATATATATATGGTAGGTAGGTAAAGCTTTATTCGATAAAAAAATATCATAAAAGCACAACATACAATAATATAAAAAAGATCAAGTAGACAATAAAAGAGGTGATCAACATGGGTAAGTATAAGAGGGCTATAAATGTAAATAAAAACAATATGTGCAAGGTACAGGAAGCTTAAGACACAAAATTCATATAATAGATAAATATCAAATGGTAAAAACAGATCACATAGGTAGTTTAGTGCATATGAAGGGCGAGTTTTTTCTTCCGCAATAGCCAAGCACAACCCAGATACTTGGCAATGCCACAGACAATAGTAAGGGACGAGGTATCTGTTTGTAGAATGCGTAGCACAATACGGTAGTCCCGACCACCGAGCATTCTACAGATCGGCCTCAGCCACTTGGCTCTTGCTCGTCTGTAATGGAAACAGGCAAATAAAAAGTGAGGAATAGACTCTCTGGGTGCTGTACAAGTCGGGCAACCAGCAGATGTAGTAGAGAATCCCTTCCAGCCAGCAGTAACACAATTAAAAGGAAGGGACCCCAATCTGAAGCGCACGTACAGAGATCTATCAAGAGGAGTTTGAATAAAGTCAAGATAGGGTTCCAATTTACAAAGATGCTTATGCTCAAGAAATGCTTCGGTCAACTTCCCCATTTTTACATTGTTCAGCTCTCTTGCATTGACCCAGCTCCAATAAGCCTTCTTAAGATCCTGTTTCGAAGGGGGTATCCCAGCAGTCATCATAACCGATAGTTCTCAGCGTTTGTTTAACATGGGAGATCCATTTTAACCTCCTCCCAGTGTCCGCTAATATAAGTTCACTTAGGCCTGCAGCGTATTTGGCAAGTACAGGTGTCCGTCGAAGTCTTGCCCAAAAAAGTACAGGTCGGAGGCGTGCAATGTCCTGAATGGAGTTTCTGCCTAAATCATAAAACAAGGGTTTTAGTGGTGATGAAGTGGGAACAGAAATAAGGTTCCTCATAAATTTATTCTCAGACATGACCAGGTCATGGATATTTTCATAACCCCAAATTTCAGCCCCATACATAGAGCTGGATAATGCCTGTGCTTCATATACCACAAGGGCCGGTGCCACTGGTCGGCTAGTAGAGAGATGTTGTTCTCTAATGATGGCACCAGATACCCTCTTGTGGCATAGGAGCATCTTGGTCAGGTGCGAGCTACACTTCATCCCTTTTGCAATGCGTATGCCTAGATAGTCGAAGGAATCCACGATGTCAAGCGGTGTGCCATCCAGACTAAGGGCATATCTAAAACGTTTTGGAGGATTAATAACCATTAATTTGGTTTTCTCTGTATTTATGATGAGACCATAGGACTTGCAAAAGGAATCAAACCTATTTAAATAATTTTGTAGGCCAGCCGGGGATTTGGAAATCAGGAGAGTGTCATCGGCGAACAGGAGAGTGGGAATTTTTTCGCCAGCCAGGACTGGAGCATCAGCTGAGACCTCTCTGAGGAAGTCCACCACCCCGTTGATATATAGAGAAAACAGGGTGGGGGCTAAAACACAGCCCTGGCGGACCCCCCTGTTCACCGCGACACTCCCTGTAAGCTGGCCCTGGGCACCCCATCTAACGTTAGCATGATTGTTCTCGTGGAGAAGCTTTAAAAACGCAAGGATCTCTTGGGGGACACCTAATTGGGATAAGACCTGCCACAGTCTTTGGCGAGGAATTAAATTGAAAGCGGACTTTAGGTCTATAAAAGCTAAATATAAAGTACCTTTGCCTAAAATCACCACTTTCCAGTATATCATAAAAAATCTAAAAACTTGATCCATAGTTCCTACCTTTTGTCTAAAACCTGCTTGAAAGTGCGATAAAACATTCCCATTCTCAATCCAACACCTCAATCTCATAAGGAGAACCCTGCCAACCACTTTCTTGGATTGATATACATATATATATGTATATCAATCCAATTTCTTCAAATAAATGCATACTCGGAGTCTCAGGTATGCTTTAGCAGCCGTTTATTGCTCGTCAAAAGCATACCTGAGACTCCGAGTGTGCATTTATTCAAAGAAATTGGA
Organism: Triturus cristatus; assembly: GCF_964204655.1. NCBI lineage: Eukaryota > Metazoa > Chordata > Amphibia > Caudata > Salamandridae > Triturus > Triturus cristatus. The sequence continues at coordinate 602,489,556 of NC_140594.1, forward strand.
TTGATAAAAATTGCCGGTTTTCGGGCATAACCTGTAATGACCCGATTGTGAGGAAGGAATATATATATATATATATATATATATATATATATATATATATATATATATATATATATTCACTGAAAAAACCATAGGTTTCAGGCACGTTATAGTTAGGAATTAGCATTTAAAAAACCTTAGAAATTCACTGAAAAAAACATAGGTTTCAGGGGCGTTATAGTTAGCTGGACTTTTCACTCATACAAAACCATTGAAATTCCCCCGTTATAGTTAGTTCAGCTAACTATAACTCGCACGCCCGCAATGCACTGCTGATGACGTCACATATTACATCACTCATGACATGGTCAGTGACATCACTCATGACATCACTGATGACATCTCAAATGACATCACTGATGACATCATCCAGTGAATGTGTGTTTTTCTGAAAATTACATATGTTTTATCAATGTATATCTCAAGGTCGATGGAAGAATAAATGGGTATATAAGTGTCTCAATGGATGATTTGTTTTTGAAAAATTCATTGTATAACTGACTGAGTAAGTGTATCTTAGTGAATACATGGCTTAGTGAGTAATGTTTAAATATGTAAATATCTGTATCCGTCTCTCACTTTGTGTATAAGTGGCTGCATGGGTTGGTGAGTAGCTACATGAGTGTCTATATAGGTTATTAGTTGGTTTTTTGAGTATCAGTATGAGTGTCTGAGTTACTGTATGGTTCGGTGGGGGGTATTACGTAGTGCATAAGTGCATGAATGAGTGACTCACTGTTTGTATGTGTTGAAGACAGCATGTGTGCAGGACTGAATGGGTGGATAAGTGTGTGCATGGGTGTGTTAGTGAGTGAATGACTGTCTCAATAGTGTCTTTATGAGTAACTACATATGTTTTAAACTTGTATATGTGACTATTGGTGTATATAAGTGAGTATATTTGAGAGTGAGAGATTGAAAGAGTTCCTGTATGAATAAGTATGTGTTTCTATAAGTGATTGTTTAAAAGACTAAGTATGTGTAAGTCTCTATAGAAGTAAGTGTGGTGGTGTGTGTATAACTGTATATGCAAGTAAATGGATGTTTGATTCTTTAATAGCATGAGTGACTATGTGTGTGAGTAACTCTATGGATGAGTGGCGTTGTGTAACAGGATGTATTGGTGTATGAGTACATATGATGAGTGAGTACATGTATGAGTGAATGTATAGGATTGTTGGTGAATGAGTGGATGTGTATGTGGATCTTAGAATTACTGAATAGGTTGTTGTAACTGATATTGGTATGTCCATTGTTTTGAAAATTTTAGTTTCTATTTTTGAATGTGTCTATCAAAGGTTATATTAGGGGGAGAGGAGGTCTGCCACTCTATCACAAGGATGATATCATCAGTGATGTCATTTGAGATGTCCTCAGTGATGTCATCAGTGATGTCACTGACCATGTCATGAGTGATGTAATATGTGACGTCATCAGCAGTGCATTGCGGGCGCGCGAGTTATAGTTAGCTGAACTAACTATAACGGGGGAATTTCAATGGTTTTGTACGAGTGAAAAGTCCAGCTAACTATAACGTCCCTGAAACCTATGGTTTTTTCAGTGAATTTCTAAGATTTTTTAAATGCTAATTCCTAACTATAACGTGTCTGAAACCTATGGTTTTTTCAGTGAATTTCAAAGGTTTTTTAAATGCTAATTTCTAACTATGCCTACAGAGATAGGACATGTGAAGAAAGAAGAAAAACCGCACAGAAAGAAAAAAAAGAAATGCAGAAAGAAGCAACAGAAGTCCTCAAAGACGAAGAAAAGTGCAGGAAGAAGGATAACGTGCAGAAAGAACAAACAGAAGAGCAGAAAGAAGCCTTGTTGCAAAATCATCCTGTACCCTCAATTTTTCAAACGGATACTGGTGGTAACTGAGTCTGACTAACCAGTCATAGAGCCAGTGCAATGTTAAAAGACACTCAGAATACAGTGAAAACACCTACATACACTAGGGAACACTATGCGTTGGGGTCCCCCTGTGATCAGCATGACCTCCTCTGTAAGCCCCCAGTATATGATAGGGCAGGGGATTAAAACTACCTCTTAAAGCGTGCCACAGGGCGTGTTTGCACACGTCACCTCAGGCCCCGTCCCCTCACTTCCCCACTGTGTAAACACACCCTGTGGCCGTTTTAAGTTGGGTGATTAAGTCCCCTTGAATCCTGAGGGTCCCTAGGGTCCAACTAGACCACTAGGTACCTCCAGTAAGCGCCACAGAGCTGCGTTGCAGAGAGATGTAAAAAGGGGCACGGCCCAGACCACCTCTCTGCAACACAGCGCAGTGGCGCTTACTGGAAGCACCTGGTGGGCTAGTTGGGCCCCAGGGTCCCTCAGGATTGAAGGGGAATTATTTCCCCAACTTAAAACGCGCCACAGGGCTTGTTTGCACACGTTAACTCAGGCCCCGTCCCCTCCCTTCACCACTGTGCAAACACGCCCTGTGGCCGTTTTTAGTTGGGAGATTAAGTTCATTTGAATCCTGAGGGTCCCTAGGGACCAACTAGCCCACTAGGTACCTCCAGTAAGCGCCACGGAGCTGCGTTGCAGAGAGGTGTAAAAAGTGGCATGGCCTAGACCACCTCTCTGCAACGCAGCGCAGTGGCGCTTACTGGAAGCACCTGGTGGGCTAGTTGGCCCCCAGGGTCCCTCAGGATTGAAAGGGAATTATTTCCCCAACTTAAAACGCGCCACAGGGCGTGTTTGCACATGTTACCTCAGACCCCATCTCCTCCCTTCACTACTGTGTTAACGCGCCCTGTGACTGTTCTAAATTGAGAGATTAAGTCCCCTTGAATCCTAAGGGTCCCAAGGGTCAAACTAGCCCACTAGGTACCATCAGTAAGCGCCACAGAGCTGCGTTGCATAGAGGTGTAAAAAGAGGCATGGCCTCAGAACACCTGTCTGCAACGCAGCTCCCAGGCGCATACTGGAGATACCTGTTGGGCTAGTTGGCCCTCAGGGACCCTCAGTATTGAAGGGGAATTAATTCCCCAACTTACAACTGGCCAGGGGGCGCGTTTGCAGAGTGCTGCAAGGAGGGGGCGTAGCCTCCGGCACGATGCCGGTCTTTCATTTATTTTATTTTTTTAAGAAGGAGGGCTGTGTGGCCCCCCTTCTTTTTCTAATTTACTGGCCCTGGGGACCCCATCCCCCAGGGCCTGCACCCTAATTTTTTTTGTTGAAAGAAATTAATTTGGCCCTCCCAAGGCCTTAATCGGCCCCAGGGACCCCAACCCCCGGGTCATGGCCTTTTTTATTTTTTTAATTCTTTAGGAGGGGGCTGCGTTGCCCCCCTCCTCAGGCCACTTATGGCCCCGGGGACCCCATCCCCCGGGGCCGGCCTTTGTTTTTTATTATTTTTTAAAAATATATATTTATAGCAACACCTAGGACATGCTGGACAAACCGTACGTACCTATCACCATGACGATTTGTGTGATATTCTTTAAAAGGCGACTATGCATAGAATGAATCCACATGGAATGTATTTACACCGCTAGTGAAGCTCTGACGTGTCTGATGCCCTACCGTGCCTAATCCCGGCGCCCCCGCCGGTGGGTACTCTCCAAGTAGACACCCTTGTCGTTTATTTATACAAATATGGGTAGCTATTGACGGGCACATTTAATATACACGCACACCAAGCCATTCAAAGGGGATTCGACAAAAATTCGACCAAACTATGCAAGAAACCCCCCTCACGGTTAATAAAATACACATACACCGCCGGATGTGTAATACTTTTTATTTTACTCTCTGGAAAGGAGACAAACCTCACTTGAGAGTCACAGCGTGCTCCTGGCTGAGCCCAATGCTGTGTTACACCCACCTGTGCCCGCCAAGTGCCTCACACCTCTGTGTTGTATTCCACCAGCTAGTGCGTATGCTATGACACTCTCTAGCCCATGTGCACTGTAACACCCCCCGTGAATATGTCATGCCACACTTGCCTTCGCACGGGTTATATTGCCCCATCTAACATGCCTTCCTCGATGCCTATGTTATAATGCACAGCGCTATGCCATACATATTACAATCTGGGATCCATATCTTTGTCACAGTGCATATGCAACGTTACACTCCCCAGCACTTATTTTATATTACAACTTTAGAGACTAGTTAGGTTACACAACACTGCCCTGTGTATATTACACTCCAAGGCGCATATCGCATAGCACGCGCTAGTGCCTGTGCTATCTCGCGCTTTCCAATGAATCTGTAATTGCGCACAATGTATTGCATATTATATTTCACACCCCGGTTCATCTTATATCACACTTTTTGGTGCATAGTTTATACCATATACTATATCTAGTTTTCATTTTCAATCGTGCTCTCAGGACTATGTTCTATGTAACACTGCGTCCACCTACCCTTTTCACGGGCATTACATTTTGCGATGGGGGTGGAGGGTCAGGGGGTGTTTCTGCCAAGTGAGCCCGGAGTCACAGTCACAAACGTCCTCTTCTTGCTGAATAAAAGTGAGATTATGCTGCATAGTTGTTCATATTTTAAGTAGTTCGCACAGACACAGATTTTAAAAACAATAAAGTTCCAAATACCCACCTTCTCTGAACAGTTAGCTTGCTGCCCCATCCACCTCCTCCCTATCCTCTGTTGTCTGAATCCATGGACTAGCCTCCTTCCTCCTGCCATGCATGGTCTGATGTGCTGCCACTGCCCTCCATTTAGCATGATGTACCAGTCCACTCCTCCTGCCCTCCATTGCCCAATTATATGGCCCATCATTGACCTCCTGCTTAGCCTCTGTGCTTAGCTTGCTGCCCCTATTCTCCTTCACCCTGCCCTCCAATGTCTTTGTGCATGCCCCTGCTCCATCCTTTTTGCCCACCATGTTCCATGGACCTGCCACTCCAATCTACTCTGAGTGTTCTGTTGAGCTGTCAATCCCCTCTCACCTGCCTAGCATTGTCAGATGACTGTAACCTGTCCCTGTCACCTCCACCCTACCTGTCCACATGCCATGCCCCTATCCCCTTCCTCCTGTCCTCCATGGTCCATTTTACTGCCACACCCTTCTGCCCTCCCTGGTCTGTTGTGCTGCAACTGCTCCACCTGCCTGCCCCACGTGGTCTGTTGTGAGGCCCCTTCCCCTGAACTCTCTTGTCTGTGCCCAGGTCCTGTATGGTCCTTTGTGCATGCCCCTGCACCCTCCTTCTTGCCCATCATAGCCATTGTGCTGCCACTAATCCTCCTGCTTGCCATGCATGGTCTTCTGTGCTGCCATGGCCCCTCCCACCTTCCCTATGTGGTCAGCTAGCTGCCCCTGACCCCCTCCCACCTTCCCTCCATGGCCTGTGTGTATGCCATCATAGTCTCATTGTTGCTCTACATGGTGTGTCTTGTTTCTAGTGCCCATCCTGCCTGACCTCCATGGTCATCTTGCTGCTCCTGTCCTGCCCCCTTGCCCCTACCTCTCTGTTTCCATGTGCAGACCCCTATTCCCTCCCTCCTGGCTTGTCTGTTCCATTGTAATGCCGCTGATCCATACCTCCTGCCCTTTATGGTCTGTTATGCTGCAGCTTTCTCTCCTGTCTGTCCATTATGGTCAGCTGGCTACCATTGCCTCTTTCCCCTCTGTTCTCTGTTGTCCATGTGCATGGTCCTGTCCCCTCCCTATTGCTTTCTATGAATTGTTGTGCTGTACTCCCGTCCCGCATGCGCTGTGTGGTGTATTGTGCTGCTGCAAACCCTGATGCCTGCCCTGTAGGGTCAGTTTGGTGCACCTCTCCATGTCCCTCCTGTCCTCTGTTATCCGAGTCCATGTCCCTACCCCAATTCCTCCTGCCTACCATGATCCAATGTACCATACTTGCGAACATTTTGAACTTGGTAAGAGGGAGATTTTGAAAAAAAACTGGGGTATTGATATTCCCCTTTGAGTTACATTGAAAAAGAGGAGATTGTAGACAGGAGACAGATCAAATAAAGCCCATTTGAGCTTAAAAACATTGGACGTTTCCTGGCTGAAACGGGTCTGTTGGCATGTATGGTTGTACTACCACTGCCTCTTCCTTCTGCCCACAATGGTCTATTATATTGCCACAGCCTCTCTTGCCAGTCCTGTATTGTTGGTTCGTTGCTCCTGCCCCGCTTTCCACTGCCCTCCATAGTCTGTTGTGCTGCCACTGCCCTTCCTGCCTGCCCAGTGTGGTCAAATTGTTGCCTCTGCACTCTCCTACCTGCCTTCAATTTTCAGAGTCCGTGCCCCTGGCCTCTGCCTCTCAACAGTAACCCAATGAACAACTAGATTGCTAACATTCTATATTTATTACAAAAGTGTGGAACGCCTGACGTCATCTTGATGTAATCAAAACTGTAATACCTAGAGTATTTCCTTTAGAAATTACATATATGAGAGGGTCTTATTTGCATCAAAATTATGGTTAGTGCTCTAAAAAACTAAAATGAGGACATATTTTCTGAGTTTTCAAATAGCGACAAAGAACTATTAAATTATTTGTAATCTTTATGTTTTTTTATCCAGTTGACCTCTTGATTAAATGTTGCACCTAGGGGAGAGGATGTGGTGTTACTTCCAGAGCTGCAGACTGTGCAACTGGGGAACCAGGTTGGAGTTTCTGCTTCAGCTCAACATTCTGTGATTCTGGTCAAATCACTTAATCTCCCCATGTCTACAACCAAAATGTCATTGGGCTACATGTGGGCTACATCTGGGTGATATTTGGGCTGCATTTGGGCTCTTTTGTCTCTGGTGGCCATCTTGGGAGATTTATTTATTATGAAGTTTCCTAATTTCCTCATTTACTGCAGTCTCTTGGGAATACTTTCAGTTTTTTATTTTGGTTCCATCAAGAAGGCATTCAGATGTGTCACACATTTGCCATAAATTCTGAATGTTAGCACTCTAGTTGCTCATTAGATCACTGTAGTAAAACTACTGCTCACCAGGCAAGTCTGCTGCTGGTATTCAAAGTGCATGTTTCAGTCTGCATGTCAGAATTTGTTTATGAAATAGAAGAGGATTTGAGAAGTCAAAATGTGCCCTAATTTTTCTTTCTGCAGCACTAATCATAACTTCAATGGCAAAATGAAACCCCTCATTTTGTTCCTTTGTAAATTAAATGTTTTAAGTGTTACCACTTTATTCCAATCAAGATGGCTTCAGGTGTGCCATACTTTTGTCATAAGTAAGTCTGTTAGCGCTCTAGTTGTTCGTTAGAACACTCTGGGACATTCTGTCATTGGACTATACTTGGGCTACATCTGGGTGATATTTGGGCTACATTTGGGCTCTTTTGTCTCTGGTGGCCATTTTGGGAGACTTATTTGTTATGATGTTTCCTAATTTCCTCATTTACTACAGTCTCCTCAGTAGGAAATACTTTCAGTTTTTTACTTTGATTCCATCAAGAAGGCATTAAGATGTGTCACACATTTGCCATAAATTCAGAATGTTAGCACTCTAGTTGCTTATTAGATCACTGTAGTAAAGCTACTGCTCACCAGGGAAGTCTGCTGCTGGTATTGAAAGTGCATGTTTCAGTCTGCATGTCAGAATTTTTTAATGAAATAGAAGAGGATTTGAGAAGTCACTCAAAATGTTCCCTAATTTTTCTTTCTGCAGCATTAATCATACTTTCTATGGCAAAATGAACCCCCTCATTTTGTTCCTTTTTAAATTTAATATTTTAAGAGTTAACACTTTATTCCAACCAAGATGGCTTCAGGTGTGCCATACGTTTGTCATAAGTAGGACTGTTAGCGCTCTAGTTGTTCTTTAGAACCCTCTGGGAAGCTGCAGTAGAACACAAAGGAATCAACTGACAGTCTCTGCCCTTGTTGGATGTACATGTTTTACTGAGAATGTCAGACTTCATTCTCACATGACTGAGAAAGATAATGTGAATTTACAGAAAATATGCTCTCAGTTTAGCTTATAGATCACCTTCCAAACCTCTGTGGGAAAAGCATGAGAAAATAGTTTTCTCTCAAACATGATTCATGATATCACAGCAGAAGGCTTTTCACATGGTAAAATCGCCTTAGAACACACCACAATTCCTAAAATGAGTATGGTACCATCAACAAATGATTTATAATGTAACTAAAGTCTTAAAACCTTCTATTAACTGCAATGCTTTTTAATGAGGTGCTATCATGTATATTGGTTCCAAGATGGCTGCCAACACTTCTTGGATGAAGTGCTGACAGCCAATCAGATCTCACGATGAGATGTGTGGTTAGGCTCCGCCCAGATATATATGTGATTTTACTTTTGATTTTCTCAGGAACTACTGAATGGATTTACACCATTTAAGCAAAAGGCACATGCCTGATATGAGGACTACCTCTTTGCCAAATTTCAAGTAATTCTGTTCAGCCGTTCGGGCTGTACCTTCGACTAAAGGTCCTATGGAAAAATGCATGGGAAAAACGTGTTTTGGGACCCCCCTTTTTTCTCAGCCCCCGCTTGACGAATCACCCCGAGACTTTCAGGGTAGGAGCTGAGCGGAGCGCCCCATTAGTTTTGAAAATTTCACGAAGATAAGTCAACCGGCGCCAAAGTTATTCAAGATAGAATTTTCAGATTTCCTATGGGAACTCGTTCCTAACTATAACTATCTACTGGCGACTGCCAGTAGATAATATAACATATGCAATACACAAACATATATATGCATGCATATATAGGTATATATATATATAGATATATATATATATATATATATATATATATATATATATATATATATATATATATATATATATATATATTACCTACTGGCGGTCGCCAGTAGGTAGTTATAGTTAGGACCACGTTTCCATAGGAAATCCGCAACATTCTATTTTGAATAACTTTGGCGCCGGTTGACGAATCCTCGCGAATTTTTCAAAATAGGTGGGGCGCTACGCTCCGCTCCTACCCTGAAAGTCTCGGGGGGATTCGTCAAGCGGGGGCTGAGATAAAAGGGGGGTCCCAAAATGCGTTTTTCCCATGCATTTTTCCATAGGACCTTTAGACACAGCTACAGCCCGAACGGCTGAACAGAATTACTAGAAATTTGGCAGAGAGGTAGTCCTCAGGTCAAGGAAGTGCCTTTTGTAGGTTTGGTGTAAATCTGTTCAGTAGATTCTGAGAAAATAGCCTTTAAATCAATATATATATCTGAGCCAGCTTACGGTGCGCTTACGGTGCGCTTACCGTACGCGTACGGTGGCGTGCGCGAGCGCGATTCTGACTGGCCCTTAGATCTTAGTAAACATTCGAATCGGTCGAAACCAGGAAGCGGCGGCCGCCATTTTCTCTCTCGCACTCTGACAGGGGGTTTGATCAACCAAGTGCAAAAACACGTAAGGGGGCTGTTTACACAGCTCCCAAGCACCTTGCCATGTCGAGGGAGTCCCCAACGACCCCCCAAGTGAAAAAAGGCAATTTTAATTTTTTCGAAAATTTCGCCGATTACGCTTACCGTACGCATACGGTAAGAAATTATAAAAAAAAAAAAAAAAATATCCACATTCTCCCCACCCCGTGTGCAAAAGGTGCCAGCAGGGCACCTTTTGTTCATGGCTTATCAAAGCTAATCAAAACATATATTTTACCTGTCACAACGATGCTCATCATATGTCCTCCATGTGCGCACGGTGCGCGAAGCGCATCGTGCGTTCATGGCCCATCTAGCGAAGCGCACCGCGCGCTCACTGTGCGCGCACGGTGCGCGAAGCGCACCGTGCGCGCATGGAACGAACTGCGTTAAGTGGGCGCGCACGCCACAAATGGCGTAAAGTAACTTAGCATTTAAAAAAACGTACAAATTCACTGAAAAAACCATAGGTTTCACACATGTTATAGTTAGCTGGATATTTTACTGATAAAAAACCAATGAAATTCCCCCGTTATAGTTACTGTAGGCAACTATAACTCACGCGACCGTAATCCTCTGCTGATGACATATGTGTCTTTATGAAAAAAAAATATTTGTAATATATGTATAGCTAAAATTTAATGGAAGAAGACATGGGCAAATAAGTGTCTAAATACAGTATTAGCATCAGCAGAGGATTGCGGTCGCGTGAGTTATAGTTGCCTACAGTAACTATAACGGGGGAATTTCATTGGTTTTTTATCAGTAAAATATCCAGCTAACTATAACATGTGTGAAACCTATGGTTTTTTCAGTGAATATATATATATATATATATTATCTACTGGCGGTCGCCAGTAGATAGTTATAGTTAGGACCGTGTTTCCATAGGAAATCTCCAACATTCTATTTGGAATAACTTTGGCGCCGGTTGACGAATCCTCGCGAAATTTTCAAAATAGGTGGGGCGCTCCGCTCCGCTCCTACCCTGAAAGTCTCGGGGGGATTTGTCAAGCGGGGGCTGAGAAAAAAGGGGGGTCCCAAAACACGTTTTCCCCATGCAATTTTCCATAGGGACCTTTAGTTCAAGGTACAGCCCGAACGGCTGAACAGAATTACTTGAAATTTGGCAGAGAGGTAGTCCTCAGCTCAGGGATGTGCCTTTTGCATATATGAAGTCAATCTGTTCAGTAGTTCCTGAGAAAATTGCAGTTAAAAGCACATACATATCAATAGCCGCGCACCGTGCAAGCACCGTGCGCGCACCGTGCGAGCACACTAACGTGCGCAAGCGTAATTCTGATTGGTGGTTACATGTTAGTCAACGTTCGAATCGGTTGAAATCAGGAAGTGTCGGCCGCCATTTTGTTTGTTTTCAGTGCGAGAGTGAAAAAGGAAGGTGGCGAACTTGAAAAGGGGGCAGGGTAGAGAGTTCCTGACCCCCTAGTCTTTGTCAAGGGGTCCCTGAAGGACCCCGAAGGCAGAAAAAAACATTTTAATTTTTTTTAAAAAAAATCGCGGGGGTGCGCGATTGTCAAAAGCCAGACTTCCTATGTGGCACCAGTATATTGTGAAATTTATTTATTCCAACATTAATGACGGGGCGACACCCACTAGGGGAGGATTTGGACAAGCAGTAATGGCTGTGATAACAAATATGCACTATGGGAACGAGGTTGTCTTATAACATCACTGTAGGAGGCGACACCCACTACGGGAACATTTACATAGGAAGTCTGGCTTTTGACAAATAAGATGCAGAGTAGGCATGAAATTTATGTGTCGTATAATGGAACTTTAATTTGTTAATTACTTGCCTAACATCCGACTTCCGTCAGTTCATGCATGTAATTGGAGATGTAATATGTATATAATTTACATTAATATCCTGTTACCTCAGACGAATATCACTACAAAATGGCACCCATGTTTACTTAGCCCGAGCTTTTTTGCTTCATACACAGAAACCTTTCCAAAATGGCGTTTACAGGCTAAACGCGGCAGTCCTATCTCGATGTCTAGCACATGAAAGGAAATGTATGTAAACTCTGGTCTCAGAACACAATGGTGTGTGATCAAGCCCGTTGTGGGTGAAACGCGTCACGTTAGGGTTTATGAAGATCATAAACCCCCATTGAAGTTTCCTTGGATTGTTGTGAAGTTTATTCTATGACCCGAGCGCACGAGTGGAACTCCGTTTTTTCATTCATATATATATATATATATATATATATATATATATATATATATATATATATATATATATACATGACTTTTTATAATTCAACAAAAAACTCCGCCTAGATGATGTCACTGGCCTGGATTAGTGAAATAAGGACATATCAAGGGATGAGGTTACTCAACAGATTAATACAAAATTGTTTTTTTATAGCAATGTTTTTTAAACCTATGTTGTTTTAATTATTAAACATATTTGTGATTGAGTTCTTAAAATTGTGTTACATCAAAACAAAAATAAAAAAAGTCCCTATTTTTTTTCTTTCTTTTTTTGAATCCATTCAGGTCAACCCCCATCAGAAAAAGAATATTTGTAAGGCCATCACCAAGAAGGTGCAGACACCGGGGGTCTACAACCAGCACAGCATCCACTGCTAGGTGGACCTATGACCCTGGACCAAGAAGTCAGCAGAAGTCCAGCTTGGCCAGTCCTTTCAACATTCTAAGCGTGTGCACCACACCCTGACTCCCCTATTGGCCTGCACACTTGTGGTCGTCTATCCCCAGTTCGATGGGGAGTTAAAAGCAAGACAGCAGAATGACAGGGTACATTTTTTAGTGTTTTATCTTTTTGAATAACAATTTTTTGTTACAGCATTAAAATTTGGCATCATCATAAAGATTGACACATGACCAATGGATAAGTAGAGTTCTTGAAGGTGTAAGTTTTGCACAAGGTGCATCGTGATGTGTTTTTAAAAAAAACTTTGTTAATATTAATACAAATATATTTTTGATCACTTTTAAAGGACTGTTTTGAGCAGACACATGCTTGACTAAAATAAATTAAACATGATTTCGTTAGATTTTATAAGGGACGGTTGTACCAAACAGGCAAAATATTTTATTTGTGTCAGGAGTGATGCTCAGTCACAATTGTGAAAGATGTTACTTTCCCCCTATGACAAGTGGTATAGCATAAAATGCGCTTATGATACAGTGGGTGTTCCAAACTTCACATTTGAGAGTTAGTATTATCAAAAAACAATAGTAAACATGTGGGCCAAAATTACTATATACATAGGAATAAATGGCTAAAATTTTGATTGGAAACATTACAAAATTATGTTTTATATTTTAAAAACTAAACAATTCAACTATTCATTTTTAAAAAGACAATTTTGCATAATATCTTGCTCATCGAAAAATGTGCATGTAAGCCAGTCTGTTTATTAAAAAATTAATTCTATAGACATACATCTTTGGAAAAAGCAGACAGGAATGTGAACACATCAGTGATAGAGTAACACATAGCCAGAAACAATATTTGTATGTCTTTTGTTATGTCCAGATGAGAAATCAATAATGAACAAAAATAGAATACTTAAAGGGACTTTTACAGACAGAATGTTCCGTCGCAAACAGAACAGATATTTTGTTCTGTCTATTTCAAGGGCAATATTTTAAAATGAACTTGGAATTTAATGGATAGAAATTCCGTCACAAAAATGTTGGAGTATCCCATTTGCAAAACTCAAAACCAGTCACAAACAAGGACTCATTTAGAAATATTTGGAATGCATCAAAGTAAAAAAAAATAATAGTAATTGTATATTGCATAATGGTTTTTAGTTCTAAAAAATTTATATGAATCAATGTAGTTAAATAGTTTACTGTAATGTCGAGCCAACGTTTGACTAAACTGAAAGCCAGAACACTTTCGTATTTTTTTCACAATGGTAAAACAAACTAAAAAATATTTAAGATACTTTAGAGAAAACATTTTAAAATGCTATATCTATATTGAAGAGTATTAAAAATGTATCACGTTCTGTGTATTTATTGTAGAAGTAATTTGAAACAAAAAAATAAACTTTTGGGATTTCATCCGCAGCATAAGTAATGTAGGGTGTTATACATTAATAAACAACTTAAGTACTGAATCAATAAAGATAATTTTTAAATAAAAAAAATACTTGAGTTAATTGAAGTAAGTTTTACCATTGTGAAATGCCCAAACAAAAACAAAAACAGCCTTTCAGATTCTACAAATATTGGTACAACATTATAGTAAATAATAATCCACTTTGATTCATATATATTTTTTTTAAATAAAAAAATTAATTAGCTATTTTGCCTTATACACATTATGATGTCGGGCAGAAAACATTTGTCTGGGATTCGGAACTGACCGACTTGGGGTCGGCGGTTCCGACCTCCACATTACAATGCGACTGTGCGGTCAGATTCCCATTATTTCCTATGGGAGCTAGTGTTCCGTCCAACAACCGGCGGTAACACAGGCTCCTATGGGGTGTGTGCAGAAAACCTTGCACCCCATGGTGCCTGATCCACACTGCAATATTTGCCCCCTCGGCCACCAAACGGAGAACGCAGAGGCAAGGGGGCCCTGCCAGGAGCCCTCAAAGTCACTTTCCGACAACCTTTACTTGTCGGACAGGCCCACGCGGAAAGGCAGTTGGAAATCGACATTGTAATCCCGACGGCGGAAATGCTGTTCATAGTGGTGTACGATTTGGGTCTGACAAACACGATTATTCCGCAAGTCGCTCAGAACTGATTAGGAATGACTGAGCAGTTTATGTTATGACCACAATCATCGTAATCGGAATGTAAACCGACTGAGTTGCTCGGAAGGGCTCTGACGTGGTTGTGGAGATTCCGACTGTAGGGAGGAGGCTTTCCGCCCAACATCGTAATGAGCGCCACAATGTACAAAGGGATTTTTGCTTTTATATGAAATGCTTCTAACATAAGTAAACTATTCAAAAAATAAATTAGAGTATTTTGGAAGTGTGAAACAATTCCTGGATAGAATTAGAAATGGTTAAGAACAATGATAAAAAATAAGATACAAGCAATAAAAGAAAATTACAAAACTGTGACCAAATGGTTTTTGAAGAGGTATCTTACATGCAAGAGGGAAAGACAACAATAAACCAAAGTTTAACAGCCTTGAAGCAGGAGAAATATAAATATGTAGAAAATGTTTTGAGGAAAAACAAAATGATCAGTTATATTTACACCAATACAAAAAAATACTGTATTTGTATTTACAGCATCTTCAAGAGCAGGAGAAGGTGACATTGACCAAGAAGGTGGTGAAGCAGCTGGTCACTGTGTTTGGGTGGTTCAGCATAAGACAACGATGGGCACAGTGGCATGGAGTGTGAGGGACTTGGTATGGAAGCCACCACCTCATAATCTCCACAAGTGACCAGTCCCTAGTGGTGGTTGACCCTACTGGAACTGTTACAACCTCATCCTTGTTCACCACCCAGACACACATCTCCACCCTCCCTCTTGCTTTCCCCCAGTTGGCCAAACCCAAAGCCCTGAAAGGGCAGGCATCTCCTTTGCTACAGGCACCTCACCTCCTGCCCCTATCACCCCGGCTGCTCTGAAAGAGGAGGCCATTGACCTATTACGCAGCATCTTTGTAGGCCAGACTGTGATAGTGAATGACATCTAGGGGCTAACCTGTCAAATGCAACAAATGGTTACATTTCTAGATGCCATTCACAATTCAATGTCTGGCATGCAGAGATTGCTTACCAAAATAGCAGCCTCCTCACTCACCCCAGCCTCCCAACCAGCGTAGCTTTCTTTCCCAACTCAGGTCCCTTCCTCAACCCAAATTCAAGCTCCCACCTCAATCCCAACCACACTCATTTTTTGCAGGCACCCACTCCAACAGACACAATCAGCACATTCACACACACACACACACCCATACACACACACAACCACACAAAGAAACACTGAAACAACATACACACACCAATAAAACTACATCCACAAGCACCACAACTACCACCACCCCCATAACCGCCACCACACCCACAACCACCCCCACACACCACAACCTCCACCACCCCATAACCACCATAACCACCACCACCACCACACCCACAGCCACCACCACAAACCACAACCACCACCACACCCACCATGACCATCATGCCCACAACCACCACAACCACCACCACACCCACAACCAGCACTCCACAAGCACCACACCCACAAGCACCACAACCACACCAACCAAAACAACAACACACTCATCAAAACCAAGTCACTCACACAAAAGCACTCCTACACACAAAACAGCACCAACCGGACAACAGACACACTCACCAGAATATCAAACACCGCCAAAAAATACACATTCAAGCATACACTGCAAACACATACAACTCTTAAACATACAGAACAAGCAAATCATCTACTCCATCTCCCTCTACCTCCAAAAGCCAATCCTCTACCACCCCTTCTACTCCTGCTCCTCCTTCCGAATTCACTTCTTATCTGTCCTTAACCCCTACCAAACCTAAACCCACCACTCCCAATAACAAAATCCTTGAGCTTCCTGCTCTGTGCCCCATAGATACCCCTTCCTGAGAAGGTTGCACTTTGGACTGTGTCTAGGAGGCAAGCTACCGGCAACAAAGCCACAGGGTGTTATTGTGGGAAACCCTTTTCTTCTTTTTTTAAATAAAAGTTATTGAGGGCAGTATCTCAATTATAAATAAAAATATAGAATTTTACAAAGTTTGTACTAACATTATTATTCATTTACAATTAATTGTTTATTAAAAATGTTAATGATGAAAATGTGAAATACAAATTATTGCTTATATTTATGACAGAGAATGCAAAAGATTTTTCAAATGTCATATTTGTAAATTTCAAACATTAGCAAACAAATGTATGTAATGGACATTAAAAGTTTGGCACAAGCATTCATTGTCATAATGGACACTTACACCAAAAGAAGATTTGAAATGTTTCTTTTTAAGAGGTAATACAGGTGTGTTTATTTTAACTTAATAAGTAAAAACATAAACACAGACGCAGTACAGGGTAATAAAATGATAAAATACAGAAAATGCATTAAACAAGGGGAAATCTTACATAAATAAATAAATAAAATGATTTTAAGTTTAAAACTAACACTGAGTTTACATTTAGTTTTATAAACATTTGTTATATTGTCCAGTGCAATTATTAAATTATATTACATTTAAAGTATTCAAAAATGTGTAATGCCTATGTTGCTAATTTGATACTTTAGGAAATATAAGTAAAGATACATGTGTGAACACATTATAAATTTATGTCAAATTTTGTTCGAGTGTCCGTTACCTTTTTTTTTTAATTATTAATCCACAGTATCACAAAACAAACCAATCTTCACAATATGCAAGACATCACAAGGATACAAAATAAACCTAAATGTAATTATCGTACAGAAATCATATTCACATATTCATATAATCAAAGAACGCCCCCCCAAACACAAATACCCATTTTCCGTTTCCTAGAGCCTTTGGCTGAATACAAACTAAACTCTAAATTAAATATACTATAAATCCGGGCTCGCCACATTTAAAAAACTGGTGCTTCAGGCTGCAACCACGAGGAGGCGACACAAAGGAGTTATACAGCAGAGGCCATAAAGAGTAAATAACGATGCTTATACATAGGCCTTCCTCGCTCTACATCTTCACCAATCCCCAGTAACATCATAGAAGCTGAGATTTTAATGGCCACACTAGTAACACCTGTCAAAAACTTTTCAATATGATCTAAATATAGCAATTTTACCACAGGAATAAAAAATATGAAGGCTATCGGCATTGTCAGCACCACATCGAAAGCATTTGCTATCATTCCTACCCCCCCACTTCAACATCTTTGCTGGAGTAAGATAGTTTTATAATATTGAGCCTTAAGATTCGCAGATAGAAAAACTTCGCCCGCTGTTACAATAGCTTTCTCCAGGGAGACTGTCTGTTCTCCCACAGCATTAGCCCATTTAGAATTATGCTTCTCTAGGTCATCTGTCCTAGAAGGTAAAAGGATTTTATATAGAACCCCTATTTTCTCCTGTCGATTGATAACCTCTAAAAGTTTGTGCGGTGTTGACATTATATTCTGTTTAGCCAAAAAATCGTGAATCTGTAAAAATTTAAAAAACTGAATCTTGGGTAGATTATACTTCGTTGCAAAATCCAAAATACAACCCTCCTGCCTCGTAGAAATCTCCAATTTGTGAAATACCCTTACTTCTCCAACTTATTGTCACGTGTGGCATTAGTAGGTGTATAAACAGTTAACCCCTCAATACAGAAATTTTTCTGAATAGTTTTCCATGCCTTGAAAACAGCCTCTAAAAATTTGAAATGTGTCCTTTTGTAGTAGCTACCATCTAGATTTTTAAACAGACAATTCTTAACTTCTGCTGCTAATAACATGTGTTAAATTGACGGGGATTCTGCTAAATTACTGACCTCTTTGCCTGTCAATAATATCCGCATATTAGATAAAAGACAGGCATAATAATAAAATGTGAAATCGGGGACCGACCAGCCGCCCCTCCCTCTTGGAAGAACCATAAATCGTGAAGCACGTCTTGGTTTCCCCGGAGCCCACAGAAATTTAGCACATAGTGCCTGCAGATATTGTTATTGGGCACGCAACACTTCTAAGGGAACTGATCTGAAAAAATATAGGACCATAGGGAGAACATTCATTTTCAGGATATTGACTCTACTCACCAAAGATAGGTGAAGACACTCCCATCTTTCTATAGATTCTTTCACACTGCCAATAATAGCTCCCCAGTTAACCTCGACCAACTCTTTCATAGAAGCCCGGATTTTGATCCCTAAATATATAGCTTAACTTACCATTCTTAAGTCATTAGGCATGCTAATATTTGTACACAGAATTTGCGTTTTTGTTATATTAAGCTTATAACCAGATATCTCACCAAATTCTTGTGCCAAACACTCCACCTCCGGTATAGCCGTGGCTTGATAGGATGTGGTGATGGCTATATCATCCGCATAAGTGAAAACTGAATAATGAATTCCCTGGACAATAAAGGGTTTCACCAAGGTGCTTTTTCCTAAGACATTTACAAAGGGGTTGATATATAGGGCAAACAACAGGGTCGAACAGGAACACCCCTGTCGTGTTCCTCTAGATATTTTTATAGGATCCGACACCAGCCCCATAGAGCATATCCTAGCCACAGGGCATTGATGTAATACTTGTATAGCTTGAATAAACCCCTGTCCGAACCCCATCTGATACAAAAGACCCCACAAATAGTCCCAAGCGACGCGATCAAGTAATAGCCCCAGATCCCTGTGTTCCACTTGGGCAATATGAAATAAACTTACTACTTTGTTAATATGGGATACCCTCCCTCAACCCGGAATAAATCCATGTTGCTGTAGGGAAACCAGTGGGGAAATAACCTTTGCCAACCCATTAGCCAGAATTTTAGAATAGATTTTCCCGTCACAGTTGACAAGTGAGATTGGTCGGTAGGATCCCGGAAACTCCGGCGGTTTCCCCTTCTGTCTGAATACCACAATACTGGCTTCATCCCATGACTGTGGTGCTTGCCCAGTTTGTGCTGCACGAAAGGTTGCCAACATATTGTTTTTGATATCCTGGAAAAAGGCCCTATAAACCTCCCCAGGAAGCTTATCTGGCCCCGCAGCCTTACCAGTCGCCATATTATTAATAGCCATCTCTAACTCTTCCATTGTGATAGGGCTGCCCAAAATCTCTACCTCGTCCTGATCTACCTGCTCTAAATCACTGCTCATTAAATCCCGCGACCTCTGCTCTGTATATAAATCTGTATAAAACTTGTGAAAAATTGTAAGAATCTCTTGGGGGTCATGGACCGTAATACCGGCAACATTTTTAAGACCAGCAATTCTATGGGAGGCCTCCTTCGAGCGTAACCTTAAAGCTAAGTGTCGACCTACCACCTCACCATACTCATGACATTCCTTTTTATAGATTAAATATTTCCGAGCATTTTCCTTATTCCATAAAAGATTAATATTAGCGCGACATCTAGCCACATTAGTTTGTAGGTCAGCAATATCATCATGATGCGATATCCCTTGAGCGAGTTTTTCTTCTGCTATTTTCAGTTTAGTATATAATTCCTGTAATTCTAATTTTGCTTTCTTTTGGTAATACAACCCAAAGCTCAGAACTTCTCCTCTAAAACAAGCTTTAAAAGTATCCCAAAGAACCACAACTGGTACAGAATGCCTATTATTATCAAAAAAATCTTTAATCCATATCTGCATATGCTCTCTAAAAACACTATTGAGCATAAGCTTCCTATCAAATGAGAACGTTTTTGGGATTCTAACTAAATAAAGTGATGGGATTTTCCAAGACTATTGGTGCATGATCAGAAGTAACTCTGGGAAATATATGCATCTGTGCCCCAGTGACTAATGCAGAAGATATGAAAAAGTAATCGAGACTTACTAGCGTCTGGTGGGGATGAGAGGAAAACGAAAACCCAACCGTGGGCGCTCGAAGAGTATCCCAAACATCCAGTAAGCCATGATCCCTTAATGGAAAGTAATGTGCCTTAAACACCCTGGGCTCCTCCCCTTGTACCCTCGTACTCCACCCTGTAATTCTTTAATAATCAAACTTATATTAAAATTCCCACATAATACCAGAGGAGTCAGCCAGAGTGCAAGTTCTAAATTCAAATGTTTCAGAACCATAGCTTCATCCAAGTTAGAGCCATAGACAGTACATAATGTAAATTTCGCACTTCCCATGCTGCATTCTACAATTGCCCACCATCCCAATTTATCCACTAACATTCAACCCGAGGTCCGCATAGTTGGTTGAGCGAGTATCGCGACCCCCCCCCTCGTCATTGAGGCTTGTTGTGAAGCGGCCAAAAGCACAAACCCCAAATCTAGCAGCATCTTAAGTTTCCCCCAAGGTATATGTGTTTCTTGAATACATAATAAATCAGGCTGAATCACACGGAGTTCAGCAGCAACTCTTTGTCTCCTATTATAGTTCTTTTTCCCGTTCTAGCCATTTAAAAAAAAAGAAAAAGAAAGGGAGCAAGCCCTTGTTAGTACTTCTGAAAGATTCATCAAATCCTCAAAGATCAAAAAATTAGCAATACTGTTGTTTATTTTTCCAATTTTACCCCGCCTAACCCCCCAGCACCTCCCCACCCAGCACCACAACCTACCCAAACCCCCACACAGCCCACCCACCCCACCCAACAACACCTACCCCCCCTTCAAAGAAGCTTTAGGACTCACAGTCCTTGTGATGATAAGCTCCCGATCACCCGGTGCTCACGTCCGCAGAACTCCCTCCAAACCCATGTGGTAAAGAATTTTAAAAAAACAGGAAAGGAGCCCTGACCTACCTACAATGCATCTGCACTCAAATTCCTTATTATACCAATACACCAAAAGTTCCACATGGGATGAAAGAAAAAGAAAAGGAAAACAGAGAGACGAAAATAAACATCTTCTCTGGCCAAAAGGCTATTGAAAGAGATCAAAAATGCTCTAGGTCTATCAGATATTTGACCAGCTCTAGGACGAAGAACAAACGGAAAGCGATATGCCCTTTCTATTTCTCTATCCCAGTCCCACTTAGTTAGCTCAGGGAATGCATCTTTAAACAAGTCAGCAATAAATGTGCGAGGGTCTTGTCCTTCCCGGCCTTCCAGAATCTGTAAGACTCTAAGATTTTTCCTACGAGAGCGATTCTCTAAATCGGCCAGTTTCCACTGTGTGTCCTCCTTTATCGATCGCAGAGATTCAGTCAGGGCCTTCTGAGCAACAAGTTCATCTTCTAAACTTGAGATACGAGCCTCCGCTTCGTTAAATCTTGACTTAAAGTCAGAACAAGTAGCTATGCGTCATACTGAATTTTGCAGTTTCCTACATAACTTCTGAACTCTCTGGCGCTCTACTCGTGTTTCCTCTCTATGAGACATTATAGATTCATGAATCACAGCTAGCGAAATATCTTCAGGTGAATTAGTTGAATTTTCTTTCTGTAATCCATCGCAATAATCCTTCTCAACTCCCATATTACCAGTTTTATTATCTAGCTTTTTGCGGACTGTTCGAGGGCTACCTTCCAAAAACTCGCCAGAGTCTTCCAGATAAGCGCTACTTATGGTCACTACCAACACCGTCAGGTTGACCCTTATATTGCCTCTAAGTCCTCACAGGATGACGTTGACTGGTCAGACAACGAATAGAAAAGATCCCCGGATTCTATCTCCTTTGATTGAGGTTTAATGCTTTTATCTGGCTTTACCCCTGGATCTGCTCGCTCTGCGATATTAACCAATGTTAATCTTGTGATGGAGTTTAAGGCCGGGGTAATAGGGGCTGCAGTGACAGTGGCAGTGGGATTCTCCAGAATAGCAGCAGAAGTACCACTTGACAGACAACTTGCAGCATTCTGCATAGCCTGCTTATCCTGTGCACCCCTCGTATCGAAAATGCCCACATTAGTTTGAGCAGTTGAAGAGACGGAAAGGGAACTATCATTCTTATCCCCCATTACATTAACATCCAAGTCTTTGTTGTTCCCACATTGTTCTACTACCTCATCCGGCTCAGGAGTGTGCATATGCTTCCCTTTCTTTTTAACTTTACCGGCAGTAAAAAGCTCAGGAATAGTTCTATTACCAGCAGTTTCGGCTGCCGCCACCTTTAACCCCTTAGCAGCAAATTCGGGGCATTAACCAGAACCTTGAGTCCCCCGACTCCGATTCCATCCCCCAGAGAGTCTTCCTGAGGGCGAAATCTCCCTCTCGGAACTTTGGGAGGCATCGTCACTAACATAGGATCCTCCCCTCTTGGACCCCTTGGGCTTCCATAGCATTTTGGAATTAAGCAGCCAACCCAACAGCGGTGTAGCGGGGCCACCCGGTAGCTTGAACGCAGGTACAGGAGTCTCGCCAAAATCACCGCTGCCAAGACAATCAGCATACCGCGGGATCCAGCACTCGTCAAAAAGGGGTACACCACGGTGAGTAGCTTTATTTATCCATGCTTTCCTTTTCTTTAAATGTCACCAGAACTCCAAAGCTTGCAGACGTGAGCTCCCGGGAGTGGCCAGCTCACACATCCGAACTTGCGGACGCCATCTTGCCTCCCTCATAAGTGTCCATTATCATGAAGTTAGCTTGCACCAAATTTTGAAAAATATGAAGGTTCATACATGTGAGTTACTTTAAATTTCTTAAATGACAACATTACACACATATGCATTACAGATTTAAAAAAATGGTAGTAAGAGAAATTTAAACATGCACGAGTCCAGAGCAATGGTAGACAGACAATTCAAAGGAAAAAAGTAACAAAGAAGTTTACCATTGATTCCCGCGATGATGGAGTCAATTCTCTACGTGGTCAGGTAGCAGCAGCAAAGGTAGGACTTGGACGATCGGGCTCATGATGGAAGTGGAAAAAAAAAAAGGTATGGTTCTACCTTATATCCCTTCGTAACCGCCAACTCAGCTGCGGGGGTATACCCGCCACAGTTATGCTGATGGGAAGGCACATTGTGAATGTATCCAGCAGAAATATTGGCTAAACTTCCTCCGGCAGTCCCTTTTGCCTATGACGTTGTTGAAGTGGGAGGAAAATAAATTCTAGTGGTGGCACTCGGATGGACTATCGTCCATAGAACCGTCAGCATCTAACTCAAGCAGGTGGACGATCTAGTAGACGGATGGATTAACTGATGGAAAAGTGATGGGGGGACCAGATTCACCAAAATTTAAATCATGCCCTCAGTTTGGTGTGTCCTCCTAAACAAGAATTAGAACCAAAGACTGCAAACTTGACACTTTATTATTTTTTATTCAATATTGTTTCTGTACTACTTCATATAGGCAAAGGTTTTCTAAATGAATACTTCATTTGGGGTAGTAAGTGTCCAGCATATTAGTTTGGACAATGTCTGTGCTATCAGTAGCAGACTATGCAAGGTTTTCTAATCTCAGCACAAGACTTCAAATAATCTCAAGCTTACTCTGCACAGTTATGAGTGAACAGATAGGTGCACCGAAGTTGCAGAGCATGCATGTGAGCTCACCATGCCAATGGAACCACCTCTCATTTGTCCACATTGGCATGCCATGAGACTCATTAGGTTGTAGTCAAAATACTAATCTTTCCCATGAACTTTCTCAACAAAATCTCTTGCAGTCATATTTTGAAATTGTTCTCCTGTTTTCACAATATGTGGAAAAGCACATGAAAAGACAGAGTTCACTTTCAAAGTAAAGGTGAAAAAGATAAGAAATGTTTTGTGGAAATCGGGGATCTTCAGAGTCCAGTCTAGTTGATCTGTACTCTGAAGCAGGAAGCTGCACTAGATGATCATCAAAGCAACCTCCTTCTCCTGTTGGAAAGCGAGGTGAAAAGCAGCAAGCTTCTAAACTCTTTTTTCCCACACACTAATGAGCTCACATTTAGCTTACGCATCATCCAATACGTCTCTAGAGTGCAGAGGGTGAATACTATAGTCTTCATATATTTCTTCTAATTTACCAGAATCTACTCTCTCAATATGTCCACTATCACTAGACTTCGAAGTGTGTTTTTCCCATGGAACTTACATGCTTGTCTACAACTACATCTTTGTAGAACATGCTTTCTTTTTTTGAGGTATTGAATGGCTTTTGTTAACATTCTCTAACTAGCCAGTTCCTGACAAATCTTTTTCTTTTATGCTAGTGACCATTTACTAGAACAACTAGGGTTTCCTCTGCTTCTTGAACTAAACCAAATGTTTCAATATTCTGTTTAGAGGCTAATGGAAGGTATAAAATGTTTCCTTTAAGGCCCTTAACTAATTCGGTTAGAAAATAATTTTGCAGTATTTGACTATGTTCACATTATTGCTTGGAGAGGGTGCACTATTTGGATCAGAATACTCTCATAGACATTGAGCTTGTGAATTTCTGGAGGGATAGGAAAAATTTCTTATTAGAAAGTTTCCAGCAAGCATATTGATAGCAAGTGTAGTTATGCAATACTTACACACTACTTGTTTGATACACAGGTCAAAACACTTGCAATTACATGCAGAGCAAGTTTAAATCACAGAATAAAGTCTTCCTCTGCAATTTTTACACAGATTAATTTTTTCTTGTTTGAGCTTTATATTGTGTAGGACGGAAATACTTATTTATCTTGTCAGGTATTTCAGCAGCTGTAAATTCTCTTATTTCTTTCCAGAAGTTGTCTAACATAATATCTATACTCTTTATCTCACTGGTTGATTCTACTACAAATACTACATTGTTTTTTTCAGAGTGACTTTCAGGTCTAAAGTAAGCTAATTGAATATGTTCTATAATATTTGTAACATCTGAGGAACTGCCATGTAAAATAGCTGTATTCAAAGCTTCTGAATGCAGAGGAAAATATTTAACTAAATACAATCTTCTGACTAGATTGTGTATTTATATGTAATGCACACACAACATTAAAATAAGGTGACAAGTACTGTGACATATCTCTTTAGATAGGCAAGCCAACAAATCTTCTTGTAGATTAGATTGCTCCCTAACTCTAGATGGATCAAAAGTTGATAAAACACTAGTTTTCTGTTTAGAAGTTGCACTGTTGAACTTTCCTATGAATAACCTAAACTTGACGAGAGACTCTTGTCTTATGTTAGTTACTGCTGCACTGCCTCTCATCCACTAGATCAGAAGAATGTTGTTGGAATATTTTATCTCTAATTACTTCATCTGTATTTTTAGGTACTAACTTTTCCTTTGATATTGCTGCACCTTGTTTTAACTTATAAGATTGACTATCTGTATCAACAGCAAACATTAACCTATTGGCTTGGGAGTAGCTTTCGTCATTAAAATAAGTCTCATACTGGAAGTGCATTTCAACGCCCCCTCATAGATGGAGCAAGAGTTTACTTATTGATTTGTTGCTCTTGATGGCACATCTTTTTAAGACATGGCATTAAACTATGTAAAGTTCTAATTCGCTGAGGATGAGAATAGGTAACTTACTTTTTACAGCAAACGCCTTCTCTACAATACTAACCACAAATTCTTTCAGTAGAATTTTAGCTGCTCTCCTCTTCACCAGCTTCATAGATTTCATAATATTCTTTACTACACTTGTAAATTCTTATTCCTTACAGAAAATTGTCATTTGTTTTCAAAACATTATGTACTTTTGATGGTTAAGTTTGGCCTACTTTCAGTCTGGGAGCTCTATCATTCCTCCTGATACCTTCTGCACTTACACTATTTTCTTAGCTTTCCAAGACTTTTTGTTCTTTTCACTTTTTTCTCCATTGTTTTGGTGTAATCTTTACCTTGCTTGGTAATAATATACTTGTGTATTCTCCCTCTTCTGTAGGCAGTTTTCAAGAAGTTCAAGACTGGAGAACAAAGATGAGACAATACAAAATAAGTTGTCAATGTCAGAAACCGTAAACTCTTACCTGATGATTCACGATGTGGCTTTACTGGGACGCTATGGATCCATCTCCCTGTCTGGACCATTCCTACCCGTGGGTTAATTGTCAGCAAAGAAGGATAGATCAGGAGTTAGGAAAAGGATCTGTTGAAGTGATCCCTGTAGGATGCTGTGAGAAGTTGTCAACCCTGATCAAGAGAAGATGTATGACTCTATTAATAATGGCCTGTGTATCTTTAAGTGTATGCACCTATTCACACAAACCCGTCCTTCCACCTCTGAGAACTCCCCGGGAAATACGTGTGAGGCACCTTTCACTTGTTTGTTATTGGAAAGAAGATGACTTCTTGATTTCTAAACGTGTTCTACATTGTCTGTGTAACTTTTAGTGACCAATATTAGTTCTTAACAAAAATGTGATTCAAAAAGAAAAGATAAAACCTGTGCAATGTATGCATTAATGTTTACATGTATGCACTTTCAAACATAGTTCTCAGTTGTACTTAGCACTGAGTAATTTGATCATTCACCGTATGCTTATGCAATGTAAACTAAAGTACTAAAGAAATTATATTCCTTTATGTTTAAGTTGTGCACACAGATATTAAATGTGCACCATTTAATTAAATGGTTAAACTGACATAATTCTGTAGCCTGCATTTTACCATGCTATCTTTCATAAATGAGTGTATTTCATTTTCTGCTAACATGGCATACCTGCAGATATTCACATGTATTGATAGTTTAGAATAGATACTTTTCTGTACTAGAGATAGATACAGAGACTGAGAAGCTGACCTTGACAAAAGTACACGAGAAACCAGAGCTCTAATGAAAGGATCATCTGACATGTGTATGAGAAAAGGATGTCATTCCCAAGTCTAGTGTGGGCCAGTTTGTAAATGTTGCAGTCTGCAATGTGTGACAAGCATGGACAATGGACTTTCTGTGATGATGCGACCAAAGGGTTGTCACCAATAGACTTTATGGATTATAATATATAGTTCACCTTGCCTGGACTTCAGATCTGCCCCAAGTCATTTTTGTAGAACCCGCTTCAGAACCTTACAGGACACTCTCTTCAGAAGCTTTACAGACTTCTGCTCTGAACCCCCTCTCTGCAGAGTCTGTGCACAATTTCCCCATGGCCCCTTGCAGATCCCTTCCATAATCCCCTACTGCATGTTGAATGGACTTTGAAAGGTTTGGATATCAATTATATTTTTAAACCCTGCCCTAAGTGTGGCTTAGGCAAACCCCTATTCCAGATCCACTGAAGACTCTTGACCAAGCTTCTGAGATACTAATGCTTGCTTTACTATATTTGCTTGCCTTGCCTTTGTTTTCTATATGGAACTATTTGATTTCTGAGCCTCTTTAAATAACTAAACCATTATTTTCCTGTGGACTGTCCTTGGGATATTTAGATTACTAATGTACAGACAAGAAAACTTAAAATTGCTTTCTGGTCATCAGGCACTAGTGCTGCTGCTCTTTATAGCTGCCACAGAGTTGCCTGTCTGTTTAATTCTGACCCACCTCATTTTTTTCAGGAGGCTAAGAGTACATGTTATTATATTTTATTTTTATAGCATGGTACTGAGAGATATCTATTTGAATCTGATTACGAATTTGTAATAACCCTTTTTAAACTTGGTTACCGAATCCCAGTCCTCATTGTGTAGTAAAATGGGTTGCACTGTCTTATGAAAATGACAGACGTGACAGAATGCTAACTCCCTTTCTTCTTATTGTGACAAAGAAAAGATTCTTCCGAGAACCAAGAGTAAAAAAGTGTAGTCCCAGAAAAGGCTGGATCAGGTCTAATATGTATTGTGGGACAGGCCTGCCCATGAAGAGCATAGTACAGGGGAAACTCTGGTTGAAGTATGGTCAAGTATGGTCAATGCCACAGATTTGGATTTGGATGTAGAGAGAGACTGCTATGTTTTGTGGTAAAACCGTGGCTGCTCCATGAGGAGTTCTGTAAAGATCATAACCTTTTAGTGCTAGAGACTTGGCACCATAATGGAGCTTCACTGAGTGACAGACTGGCTTCTTTCTGAACAACTGTACATACGATGAAGACTATGGGCCTAATTATGAGTTTGGCAGTGCGGAAGCGGGACTGCGCCACTGCCACATGGCCAAACCCGTGTGCGCACTGCCCGCCAGATTATGAATTTTTCAGTCACTGGCGGGTGGTGCTTTGGCGTTCCCACTACAGTGCCTATGAAATAGGCACTGCAATGGGAACGTGGGAAAGTGCAATCCATGCCATGCAGGTACTGGGATGCATGCACACAGGGGAGCACAACATGTGCCCACTTGCATCCACCCCATGACCCTGTGGGGTCCCCTTTGTTTTCTCTCCACTGCGGTTTTCATAGAGAAGGAACTGCCATAAAAACTGTGATGGAGAGAAACTCGTAATATGATTGGCAGGACCGTGGAGGTCCCACCAAGCAATTTACGGGCTTAAGACTGAAAATCACTCACATGGATAGATAATATATCCATGTGATATGTGGCACTGCCGGAAGTCTCCGCACCTAGAAGCTACCGGCTTTTCCTGATCGAGAGACACAACCGGTACTCTCCCTCGCATTAGACGACCGCCGTCTTCTATAACGCCGTCAAGAAGACAAAGCCGAGCCAGCGTAGCGCTTCCGCTATCTGGGGCGGCGTTTTGATACCCACTACCCCAACCTCCGTGCTCTGGACTGCGGGCTCGGGGAAAAGGAGAGCTGTTGGCAGGTTCTTCAGAACTGGTTCAACTGAAATTCTAGATGTTTCAGGAAGTTCTTATCCTTGTTGTGATGATGAGTAAACGGAAGAGAGGAGAAAAGGCAAGAAGATAGAGAAAGAAGAGTAAAGATTTACGGGGATAACGCCAGCCTGCATTTCTGGGACCTTGTACCTACGAGAATTATCCCGTGGCCGCCCTGGGTGCAGTTTTCCTCGTTCCCTCCTGCCGCTGCACTGCCAGAACACCGCGCCCGCAGTGCGGAGGAACTTCACCCCCCAGGCTCCCCAGCGCCAGAGGGCAGAACCAGACCACGTTGTCTACGTGCCTGCAGGCGCTTTAAATCATAGCAATTCTCCCGCGTCGTGGGACAGCGCGCGGGCAACGCTGGGCTAAGCCCGGGCAAAGGGCGGGCCGTTTGTGGCCGTTAGGGGCCGGAAGAGGCCGGGCAGGGCCGCCCCCCTAAGATTTCCCCCATCTACCAAGTAGCGACTATTACAAGGTACTGTGTCTTGAGTTGTTCCCATCGTTATCGCTTGCAGGATTCACCGATCATATTGACATTTACCTCTGACTATTTGTGCAGCCCCTATCATTGTTATCATGGGCAAGAGAAAATGTACTGAGGGAGAGTTGGCGGGTGGTTCTAAAAAGGACAAAAAAGCTAAAAAAAACACTCATGGCGCTATGAATTGTGTTTTATCCCGAATAGAGGTGATCGTAAATGATTGTGAGGAGTCGCTTGGGGGCGGAAATACTGATATAACAACCAAAGGGGGGTGTAATACTCACAAACCCGCTCCACAGAATAGTGCGAAAGTGATTCCCACTATGTTTGCTAATTCTCACAAAAACATTACTATTCCTGCTCAAGCCCCAGCCGTATCGAATCTCACTCCTGCTTTACCAGCTACTGCTGAACAGACTATAGTAACTGAGCACGCCTCTGTTCCAGATACACGTTCTTGTGAGTTTCCACCCATCCCAATCCTTTGCTCCAACAGATTTGCCGTATTAGATCCTAACCCTGACAAGCCCAGTTTACTTATTGAAAGGGAGCTTCTAACATCTTCCAGCCCTGATGGGCCCTTAGCCGGTTCCTTTGATGATCTTCAGGTTAGAATTAACAAGTTGGAAGACATGGTTGCAGCACTTACTAGAAGGGTGGACTTACTTGTTTCTGGGCAAGGCATGCCTCAGGCCCTTCCTCCTTTGCCATCCTCTCAGGGGCTTATTCTGACCCCCAAGTTGAGTGATCGGGTTCTTCCTATCCCCTCCCAGTTACAGGGTTCACCGGGTTTGTCTCAAGGTAGGGCACCAGCGGAGGGTAACATTAGATCTGCCCCTGTCCCTAGGTCCTTTGCCGAGGTGACGCGAAACTTGGCTTCTAACAGGTTGTTGAATATACATTCCCAGATTAGGCCTAGTATCCACGCTATTCCCCCCCAGAGTAGGGCTGACTATGGCCTTTTCTCTCGCTCTACGGCTGATACCCCCAGGCCCCACCAGTCCTCTTTTAAGCCTTCTGTTTTTATGACTAATGTTCCGAAATCTACTAGCCGAGGGGGTTTTGAAGGAAGTGAGTCATTGCACAATAAAGTCATCCATTGGATGAGGCACATAAGAGGCTGTAGGTCTATTATTAGAGAGGACATAGTGAGAGTGTGTCGCCTGTCCAGGGTGGACTCCTCATTGGATTGTGTGGAGATTGAGCTCACAAATCTAGCCTTGGCGGAAAATCTAATTAAGTTAGAATACAGGACATCACCTCCCGCACATTCCCACATCCAAATTCGTAGAACTCCGGCCTGGTCAAATTCCAGCGATTATGACGATTCCGGTCTTAGACAGGTGGACTGACTTACTAACCCTTGCCTATCTTTTACTATGTCAACTCTTGTTAGTCCCCCCGTGGAGGGAATAGGTATGACTCTCGCCCCCCGCTTAGATCTTATAGGAGCTGGTTCTATAGATCGTGTGACATGTGGTGTAGCTCTCGGGGGCGGCTCAGATGGAGGGTCTCCTGCATCTGTAATCTCCCCACCCTTGTCGCACCCCCCGAGCACTATCCGGTTTTTATCCTGGAATATCGCCGGTCTAGAGCGAAACCTTATCGATCCTGTATGGAACGAGTTCATTAATACTTTTGATATTATCCTTTTCCAGGAAACTTGGAGCTTGGATGTGGTCCATAAATCTGGGTTTACCTCCTATTTTGTAGCAGCGTCTAGCTCATTTAGAAGACGCCCCTCGGGGTTAGTATTGACTTGAACTGGTTAATTAAGCAAATTCCAAGTGTGTCCCAAGACATTTTGCATTTATCTATTGCTGGGTCAGTAACTCACCCCGGCTTAGAATTTTTTAATATTTATGCCCGGGGATCGCCAGGTGCACAGGCATGCCCTACGTTACTAACTCTCGAATCTGAACTTTCGGCCATCTGCACGGCCTCGGGTGTCGTGGTCGCTGGAGATTTTAACTGCACCTTTGAGCCCCTCAGTGACGACGACATCCTGGGCACGGACGAGGATGACTTAGCCTTTCACCACTTAAAAAGTGGTCCAAAAGGGCTGTGCAGCTCAATGCCTTGGCCATGGAATTCAATCTTAGGGCCACTAATGGTAGAACATGTTCAGATACAAGGGGAGCGCCCACATTCATTAGAACTAAAGCCCCATCGCGCATTGGTTATATTTTGCTGGATGTTGAACTGTGGCCGGATCTCATTGACATGGAAGTCATCTCTAGATATGAGAGCGACCACAACCCGCTAACCATGCAACTCAAACGCGAGCTGCTCATCACACCTATTGAGCCTACCAGTGCCCAGCCACTTTGGTCTAGAGAGGTTGTTCCGTCCAACTGCAACAGACGGTTAAAATGGCCTGCAGTTGCTAAACGAGAGCTGGACCTAGGTAAAATCCCAAAAATTGTGAAAGGAAGCTTTGTCTATGAAGACTCCAAACAAGATCTACATGGAGACCATTACTAAGGTGGGGAAGTTTTTTGAAGTTAATACTAAAGGGGACCGCAAGTCATCTCGACCGCTCACAGAAAATTTATGGTTTACGAGTGACTGTAGAGAAAGGAGACAGGACCTAGCCAGGGCTCTTAAAGAAAGGGATCAGCATCTTATTACTCACGCCCGGAAATTATATTATAGCACAATTAAAAAAGCAAAGCGTGCATGGGATGAAGCCCACTGGCAGGATTTGAAGTGCGCTGCACGACTAAAAGATTCCACTCGGTTCTGGGACCCTATTAATATTAGTTCAAGAGGACGGGCAGACCCAATTCCAAACCATATAACTGAGCAGCAGTGGTTCGACCATTTTTCTGGTCTATACTCCCCTGGAGAAGAGTGTCCTCTAGAGACGATGGACCTTGCACCCTAGTCTACAGTCACCTTAGGGGAGGGGGACGAGTTCGGGGTTAGCGAAATTCACTCAGCCATAAATATGATAGCCCCTGGTAAGGCGGCCGGACCGGACGGCCTACCTGGCGACCTTCTACTCTACGAGAACTCTGGGCTGAGTTTATTCATCATACCCTGAATAATGTAGCACGGGGGCACCCAGTGCCTGACTCTTGGAAGGGGGCTGAGGTGGTGGCCATCTTTAAAAAAGGGGATAGAGAGGACCCTGCCAACTACAGACCAATTAGCTTAATTGATGTGATCCAAAAAGTGGTAGGCAGGGTCCTCCTAACCAGGATCAAAGGCTGGATTGATGAGGACGGCATTCTGTCTCACTTTCAGGTGGGTTTTAGGCAGGGTGTTGGAACCATCAACCAGGTTTTCAGATTTTGCACACTATACTGGAAGTCTGTTATTATTGAAAGGGGTAGCCTATATCTGGCATTCATC
Source organism: Triturus cristatus (assembly GCF_964204655.1). Classification (NCBI taxonomy): domain Eukaryota; kingdom Metazoa; phylum Chordata; class Amphibia; order Caudata; family Salamandridae; genus Triturus; species Triturus cristatus. Next base: position 602,522,049 of record NC_140594.1, read on the forward strand.
GATCTCAAAACAGCCTTTGACCTGGTACCTCGGTCCAAGTTGTGGCAAGTTTTGGCCGATCTAGGTATTGCCCCACTTATTCTGAATCTCCTCAAGCGACTTCATGATGGTAATTTTGCAAAGGTTAGGTGGGGACGCCAGGGCCAGCTGACAGGGAGAATAGCATTAAGGAGAGGTGTTCGCCAGGGTTGTGTTTTGGCACCGACCCTGTTCTCCCTCTTTATAAATGGGGTGGCAGACTTTTTGAGGGATGACGGGGTCGATGCCCCAACCCTGAGCGGAGAAAGATCACCCTCTCTGCTTTTCGCTGACGATACACTGCTAATCTCCAAGAGCCCTATGGGTCTCCAAAAACTTCTGTCTCGTTTCACCGAGTTCTGTATCTCCAGGGGCCTTAAGATTAATACATCAAAGACCAAGCTCATGGCCATGTCCCCCTCTAAAAGGTTTAGGAACAACATCAGTGTGGACAATTGCCATTTGGAGCTTGTAACTGCCTTCGATTATCTTGGGGTGAGGGTCAATAGCAAATTGAATTGGGCTCCTCATCTTTCCAAAATGCTCCTGCATCATAAACGGGCCGCGGGTGCTATCGTTAAGCATCAGAGACTATCACTTAGCCGACCAATAGCTGCAGCAGTTATGGTCTACCAGGGGAAGGCGCTTTCTGCCTCCTTATACGGGGCGGAACTATGGGGTTTCGAAAATCTAGTAGAGTTGATAAAATCGGAGAATCAGAGACATTCTTTCACTCCCTCAATCTACCCCACTAGTTCCCCTTCGAAGTGACCTTGGTAGACATCCCATAAATGATATTGCTAGGCTGCGCCCTTTACTGTACTGGGTTAGGCTCAGAAGGTCTCCGGATTTAAGCCAGTATGCCGCGGCCTTGAATGACATTCTACATCTCGGAGCATGTCATAAGATCCCATGGCTATCTAAATTAAAACAACTGGTGCAAGAGTTGGGTTTGGGAGAGTTTTGGGAGAGTCAGCAGCCACCTCCTAAACCCATTATGAAAAAAATCTATTGGGATTAGGTTACTGCTGCTACTTTGAGGTCGCAGCGAGGTCCCCTTACTGAAAAATTTCTAGGCGTAAAACCTGTTCCTAGATTGGAGATGCTCCTGGATCTCATTGAATCTCCCTATGATAGGGCATTATATCTTAAGCTAAGATACGGCACACTCCCACTATTTGAGTTTCAAGGAGGGTGGAGAGCTGGGTTGGAGGCTCCAAAAGGTTGCCCAGGCTGTGCTTCCACCAAAGAATCTATTGGTCACTTTCTATTTGCTTGCCAGGCTTATAAACATCCTAGGTCCAGATGGCTGAAAGCTATATGTGTCAACCTGGGTTGCAAGTCGCACTTGGTGGCCTTGCGGATTTTGACGTATGAGACATCAGTGCCCAGTGTCATTTGTGGGACTGCTAAATTTCTGGGCAGGGCTTGGAGGATTAGACAGAGGCCCCTTGAGAAGCACCAACTTTTGAGTAAAATTTCACCTTTCACACCTCTGCCTTAGCTCCTAACCCTCAAGCAAAGATGTCGCCCCATCCTCCCCCAAATGGTATTTTTTACTATTAAATATCTTCCCAAGTTGTTCTTCGGCTAATGAATTATGCTGTTTTAATCATGTAACATTTTATCTTGTATATATGGGGCACTTGTTGTTGTAATGGGCTTTTTTTATTTATTACTGTTTTATAATGTTTTATACTTTTATGATATTTTATATATCGAATAAAGTTACTACTACTACTACTATATCACATAGTTTCCCTAAAGTTCATATACAGATTGAAAGTTTAATAATAGTACACTTATATTTTCTATAAGTTCTGTTCGCCAAATCAATACTATTGGTGAAAAAACGGTATTAATGTTAGCACATATTTTTTCAACTAAAGTGTACAGATTTTTACCATAATCACTTATACAAATATGCAAAACACATATCATATTCATATACAGATATATACACATATATACAAATCAACGGAATCATCCTATATTTGGCATTCTTATAAAAAATGTAATCTATAATCCTAATGTTCTACATTTTAATATATTAATGTACACATTGTTAAAAGGGTAAAGAATTTATAGTTAGTACAAATACCTGAAAAAGAAGCAGTGTGTTGAAAGTTGATCAATGAAGGGATTTGTACCACACTTAGATCACCACACTTCTGAAATTCAGAAGCAAAAATACTGTTCACCTCCCACACCTGCTTTCCAACCAGAGATAAACTCAACAGGCAAAGGTTATGCATAGGTAATATCTATCTTTAGGCTAGACCCTTTTATCCATTCACATTGCAGTACTTTTTAAAAGTTTTACTGAGAGCAAATGCTATTGGTTCTATTGCTTCAATCTAATGAAAACCATCTTTAGAGGTTGTGCAGGATTGGTGGAGCCAGCGTGAATTCCCTACCTGGAAGCTTGACTCAGTGAAGCTTATATATTTGGAACCACTGATTCGTCAAAGAGCTCCAATGGAGGGCTGCGCTGCGCACCACGCAGGACCAGTGGATCTGCAAAACGCCCTTAAAAAGGGAGAAAGATAAGAAAAGTGAGAGATAGGTTATCATTGTATATTCATATTTTCTCCCTACCACTTTGAAATAGACCAGCTTATTGTGCAAACCATTTAGTTGATTTAGGTGTAAAGTAACTGTGGACTCTCCATTATGCCCTTCCCCCATATAGTATTCCTCAGCCTCAGTTTCCATGACAACCAAATTGGAACTCTTTACAAGCAAGGAATAGGTCAAACATTCAGCAAGCATTGTCTGCTCTGGAGGTCTGGTTAAGCTTCTTATTGGAATTCAGCTTATACTGTTAATAAATATAAGCCTCTTACAAACAACATAACAGTAATGCAGCGCTTTCTCGCTTTCACAGAATGCCACACAAACAGCAGTTATTGACTAACTAACCTACTATTCAGCACACCAATAGCAGCCAATCACAAACTTTGCTCTTTGCTTTATTTTGGAATCCTCTTCAAACTCTATGCTCTTTCTAAAAGTCTCTTATTCTGGTACTGGCTCCTCCTATGTCCTGCTCCAGCATACCTGCATCATGGTTTGAGTGTGGATTGTGGGCTGCAGCTTTGTCGTCTGTGCCAGAGAGCATGTCAATGGTGGGACTGACAGAGATCTTGAATTTCCCCAAGTGGATATTACTTGGATTGGCCACAGAAGGGTTAACTGACACAAAATTGTGGTAAACAACTATTGTTCACAAAAACATTGTGTCACAATTATCGTTTACCACAATATCATTCTCCCATTCTTATCATGGTAAGTACCAAATATCAAAAAAGAATAATATTGACAATAATATCATCCATAATAGACAAAAATATTGATTTAAAAAATAAAAAAAAGTTTAAAGTAGTATATGTTAAACATTTTAATATATACATTAAATATTATGTAAATTAAATTAATTCCACTAATATTTAATGCTTAATGTTGTATTTAAATATATACTTATATAAACACAAATATATATATATATATATATATATATGTGTGTTTATAGTTACAAAAATATTGTAATTAAAATTGTATTTATACAGCACTTACTACTCCTGACGAGGCGTTACAGCTCTTTTCAGCGAGCAGCACGCTACTCCGGAACCCAAGATGTATTAGTTATAGATAAGTATAGGAAAATAAAGTTGTTAATTTGAGCAGTAGACATGTGAGTTCTTAGGGGCTGATTACGATGACAGTGAACCCACCACTGACAGGCTGTCGGTGGAGGGCTCACCGCCATCGTGAGGCCATTTCCTGCCCGCCATATTATAATGGCGGACGGGTCCGTGGTGGCCAGAAAATCTGACCGTTACACATCCGATGGGCTCCTTGAGCCCGCTGGTGCGGCGGATGCCTTCCCATCCCCAAAATGGTGGCAGTGCCTACCAGACACCGCCGTAGGTATCAGGATGTGACTCCCCACCAGCCTTTCCATGGCGATTCACCCGCCATAAAAAGGCTGGCAGGGATGGACATTGGGGGCCAGTAGTGGGCCCCCCTTTGCCCCTGCACCCAAGTTCTGGGCACAGGGGCCTACATTTCCCTGCTCCATGTGGCAGGCACCACATGGTGCCTGCCAAGGAGTGCAGGGAAATGTTACATGTGCCGTTTTTACACTGTGGTGGGTGCTGCAGCCAGCAGCACCCGCCACAATGTAAAATATAGCCATTGTGACCACAGTGGTGGTGGTCGCATCCTAATCCATACCGTGAGACCGCCCACAAAATGTCGGGCAGTCCCATTCCCCGAAACAATGGCGGACGCGCTGAAGTCCGTCCACCATCTTAATCATCCCCATAGTTGGCTTTAATAGGATAAAGGAGGGACTGAGGAAGGAAGAGTCTAGAAAGTGTTATTTAGTAGATCATAGTAGTAAAATGAGGTGTGGAATGAGTCAAAGGAGGGATAGAGGAGGGAAGAGTACAGAAAGGGTTATTTAGGAGATGATAGTCTTAAAATGAGGTTTGGGAATAGTCAAAGGAGGGATAGAGGAGGGAAAAGTCTAGAAAGTGTTAATTTGGGAGATCATAGCTGCAAAATGAGGTATGGGATGAGTCAAACAAGGGTTAGAGGAGGGAACAGTCTAAAAAGAGTAATTACGGGGAGATGACAGTAACACAATGATGTTTGGGATGAGTCAGAGTGGAGGTAGAGGATATATTGAGAGAGGTATAGGATGAGATCTAGAGTAGTGCATTGAAGAGAGTTGAAGGTCTTTTTTTATTTCTACAGTAGGCGTAAAGTAATAAATATAAAAATGCATAACTACATAGATAGTATACATGTATATGGAAAATAATCAGAAGATATAAAGAGACCTATTACGATGTTGGGTTGAGTTTCCTCCTCCCAACATTATCTCGGTCATTTGACCGACCAACACCCGGTTGGCGGTCCCAACCAACTAATTAGGATGTGTCCGAACACTGTTAAGTTGCATTCCTATATTTTAAAATGGGGGCATGTATTCCGGCCGGAAAGAATGCTCCCATTGTAAAATAGAAGGTGCAGTTCATCCCTCCACCTCGTGGCAGGCACCTCAAAGTGCTTGTCACAAGGTGCAGGGATCAATGGTGCCCCCTCAGCCTCCAACCGGAGGCCGTGCACCCAATAGGGCCCTGCTGGGTGCCCCCAAAGTTAAGTTCCGAAAGCCTTTCTGTGTCGTAAACGCCAATACGGAAAGGCTGCCGAAACATGGCATCGTAATCCCTAGGGCCCCATTCCAACTAGCAGACGGAAGCCTGTCGGAAGCTATTTGGAATGACCGTTCGGAATCCTTTCTGACAGCTTCCATCGTAATGAGGCGGTCAGAAAGGAATCCGACCGGCACATTACGATGCAGTTGGAAAGGATCCGACTGACAGTCAGAGCCTTTTCCGACCACATCGTAATCAGCCCCATAGTTGTATTTTATAAAGTCCCATATGTGCATATATGGAAAAATAGTTAGAAACTCAGAGTTTCAAGTGTTGCCGCACATACAATTAATGTATTTATATTAATATTTTTGGGGAGAAACGTTATGCTTTTTAAAATTTATTTATTCATATTTATTTATTTTTGCTTTTATATTTTCCCAATACTTCAATAGTGAAGCGCTTATAGATACAACTGTTATGATTATATTTAAACATTTTGGCAGATAAAATAAAATAAATAAAATAGTATAAATATATATATATATATATATATATATGTATATATAAAATCATAATTAATAAAAATATTTATTTTACATATGTTTTATTCATTACTATGAAGAAAGATAAATGTATATGTATCTATATATATTATTCTCCCACAGTAGTACATTTCAAAGGTTAAACCATTAATACAATATAAAATAGACATTTAAAAAAAATATTATTGATATATTACTATATTTTATGGTCATATTCATACTATATTAGATACACTGTAATTATATATATATTTTTCCCGCTTCGCCCGCTGGGAGCAGACTTTGCGTTTACTCTCACTTGGCTTTAAAATTACTTCCATCAAGCGAGAGCAAATACAGCTATGTCAGGGGGTAGCAGGAGCCAGCCCTGGAGAATGGCATCCCAGGGCCTTTAATGACTGCAGGAGGTTGGCCGCATGGCCCACCTCACTATTTTTAGTAAGGCCAGACCCCAGAACGGTGGTAGCCCCATGGCAAAAATCAGCCCAGGAGGGGGCCTGTTGCCCCCTCCCAATATATTAAGAGATGGCCGTGCCCCGGGGGTGACATTTCCCGGGGTCAAAAGAGGCAAGTGATGGGAGCAACATGCGCACCCCTCCCCCAAATTTATATAAAAATTACCCCCGGGACCTAACACACCCGGGGGCCCAAATAAGAAACAATCAATGAAACCACACTGGTATTTATTTTCCCCGGGATTCATGGATCCTCCACTAATTAATGACAATTTTAAAAGAAGTTTTTGACCTTCCGCGGGGTCGATCAGGGTATTACTACCCTGCCCCTTCTGGGTTTCTTTTCCATTTTTTTCTTGGGACTCGGGTGAGACCGAGCCCAAGATGGCTGCCACTACTTCCTGGTTGAAGTTGTGGTAGCCAATCAGATCTCATTTTGAGATCTCTGAAATTCCGTGTGTCTATATATTTATAAATCTTTGTTCTTTAATAACTCAAAAACAACTGAACAGATTAAAACCAAATTACAAAAAGGACTCTTTCTGAACCAAATTTTCTGTCATTCTGTTCAGTGGTTCTAGCTGTGGTCGTATTCAAAATTCCTTTGGGAAATTGCATGAAGACAATGGTGCCACTCTTTTTTTCAGCTCCTGCGTGACAAATCACCTCTTTCCAAACAGCAGCTGAAGTTATCGTCGTACTAGTTTGGAAATTTTCATGAAGATTCGTCAACCACGCCAAAGTTATTGGCAAAACAAAAACGCTTTGCCTATGGAAATTAGGTCCTAACTATAACTACCTAACACACGCACACATACACATATATATACATTTATGTTAACGATAACAAAAATATTTACATATATATATAAACACATTTAAAATTCAAATAAAGAATATAATACTTACATACGAATAATACATTAAAAACACTTACTTCTGAAGGAGCCGGGTTCCACGTTCTAGATCTACTCTGGACCCCTGGCTGATGTCTCTTTTTGTCTGCTTGTAAGTGTGGAGGGGAGGAATAATCATTAGCCAAAGATACATTACCATTACAATAGCCCATGTCGCCAAAGATACACAGACTCCAGATCCAAAGTTTAGTAAGTTTATTACAAAGCCAAGAAAAGTTGAACATACAAACACCTCAAGATGAGAGTGTAAAAATACATTGGCACTAATGTAAAATCAAACCTACGGGTGAAGTTAAGGAGGTGCAACATGCACAGGATGACCAATTCCAGAATCAGCACACAGAAAATAACCACCTAACATCAATAGTCCCATTCATTGGAGGTTTGCAGGGAAAAAGGATTAGTCTGCCCCTACATTACCACTTACGTGGCGCATCCCTACTTAGAATTTCCCAGGCAAGTTCTGAAAAGGTGTCAGCACGTGAAGGCTTCCTAAGAAGTACTCTCTCATTGAATGGGTCAAGTAGCATAATGCTACAGAACTCGTTCTAAGATGCTCTCTCCTCTCTAGACATGGCAGAATCCCCCAGACTCTGTCCCTAACCCCAACACAAATGTCGTAGGTCACACCCCTCAACACATCACGAGGTCACCTCATCCAGCTAGACACCTCCTAGTAGGTAATTTTCCATGCAGCAACGGTGCTCCCAGGCTCTCGCTCAATGGCCTTCTCCGGTGAGAAAAAACACCATTCCACATAATCAGCATCACCGTTCAAATGTATCTTCTCCTCCCTAAGCCTAACTTCTAAAACAAAGGCGTTATTCTAACTAACAAGGATGAATTTATCCACCTGCAACAGAAACGTGAGAAAGACAAATTCCACATGCACATGAATTTTACTAGCAACCTTAACATGAGAGCAAACAGAGTGAAATACACGTTAGGTCTAATGAATTTGGTAAACATGAGAAACAACACATAAACTTAAAAGAGCACACGCATATATGGGTCATTAATTCGACATGCTACATAAACATATTATTATCGAAAACGTTCATTAACTATGAATACACTTTTACACGTTGAGATTTCATCTAGTCATGAATAACTACAACATTAATTCTTTGTTATACATGAGAATGTGCCTTATACTTCTATTTACACGTTAATACAGTACACTATCTAATGACCAAATGTCAACACAACAAAGGATTATATGTGGGTGGGAACTACCCATGATTATAATGTGCCCCTACAAATGAAAGAACAACCGCGCTCTAACAACCACCCTCTGATGACTAATGTCATCATAATCATTTTCATCTCCCTGTAGAAAGAACCAACCTGCATAGAAATTGCAGCCAGTCTTCCCTGTCTAAACTTCTCTAAATTCTTGTGATTCTGAAAATGACTGACCTGACGTCTCTCCATTCTCCTCTCCCATTGCCTAGGATAATTCTCAATCTGTCTTGACCCATGCCACTTGTAAGCTCTTATTGCCTCCAACAAAAGGATGACACAAATCACAACTATTATGATCGGCTTCAAGATATAACCAAGACATCCTTTCCCAAGATCTGCAAACTGACTTCCAATCCTTCCAAATCCTTTACCAACTTTATCCCAAATCTCCCATGTCGCTAAATCATGTATCGCATGGTGTATTTCAGTGATGTTACTTATATTCTTCCTCAGATACTTACTATGGCCTGGGATATAAGTACAGCACTGAACCCTCAATATTTTACAGACTCTGCCTTCTTTTGCTAACAATACATCTAAAGCAAGATGGTTTTGCATCACCATAGCTTTTATCGAGACCATCTCTCCATCTACGAGCAACAAAGACTGAGATGTGTTTTCTGACAACTTATCCACAATAGTTGATAACCTTCCAATCTTTACACCATTCAAAACCACTCCCAAACTTGGTATCATTGCTCCAAACACATCTCCTACGATCTCTCCTGCATTTGTACCAAGCCTCTCTCTATGGGATGGCTTCCCTTCCAAAGGTCCCAAATCCTTCACATAGTATTTTAGGAAAAACAGCAGCTACATAACATGTGCAATACTAATTTAGTGGCAGTCGAACATACACATTTCTCCCACACACAAAGTACACATTTGGCACCACTTGTACCGCATCCTGTAATAACTTGTTTGCAGTGGCTTCAATTGGGAAAATATGTTCACACACACTCTGTCCCACACACATCTTGTCATAGTATGTCTGCACTTGTCTGATGCAAAGCTTCACTCGCTGCTGTAATTCTAAAGCTATTGGACCATAACTTCCCTCAGCCTTGTGCGATAACTCCGATTTGGTTGATTAAAATTTTCCCTATCTATTGTTAAGGTGACTTCTAAAAGCCTATGTCTATCCTCTACTTGATCCAAAAGTTCTTTTTCTATGTCAGTCAACATGCAGGTCAAATTATGTCTATGAGCATAAGCAGTGTCTAATGTAACAGTAGGTATAAAATACTTTCCCATTCTCTCCTCTTGCTTGTAATAATCATACTTACCACTTCAGGCGCCTGTAAACTGGAACTTCTGAAAGCACCACATCATAATTCAAGAAATAGTACTCGTAATGTCCTTTGCCATAAAACATGCTAAGTAATAAGCAGCAAGTAATACCATATGTCAGAGGCAAATGGTGGTACCTAATGCCCTCCCCGATAGACGCAGGTAATTGCATCTCTCACATCCATCTTATTTACATACACATAGAACAACTTCGCCTAAGCATTCAATGTATAATCACCTATATACAAATCTACATGCAACAAGCGACTAGTTTGATCAATCATAGCACTGTCAACTCCTAATGTACCCTCTTTTGTACTAGAAGTGGTAGGTGTGAATGTCCCTTGTACTCTCATCCTATCAGATTCTACTTCATGTGAACCTATAATGGACATAGTAATGACTACTGTTACTACTATGAGTACTCCTACTATAAATGTACCTATTATGCACTTTGTTCTACGGTTCAAAATTCCAGACTCCATCTTCAATTTAGTTCAGATTGTGGCTGTATGAGGATCAATGCAAAGTCTCTTTCTCCACCTCTCACTTTTGCACAACAAAGTTCATACACAGTTCCTTGAAATCATAGATAGATCACAGTTCACAATACAGTTATTTACACAGTTCTAAGACTTCCCTAGCCCTCTGCTTCTTCTATGGAAATGTCCCTAATTTTATTCTTCTTCCACTCAGGTCTAGGTAATCTTCTTCAAGCAACAACTTTTTATTTACAGTTCACAGTTCACTTTACATCCCTTATGCGATCAGAGCCAATTTCCTCAATGACACGCTGTAAAAGTTCCATACGAAATGCTGCAATCTCCTGAGGTGGTGGCTGATACCCAAACATCGGAAACGAAAGATCTTCTAGGATCAGGCTTAATAAGCCACTCAGTCTTGGAGGATCTGGCACAGTCAATGTCAAAACTCCATTAGCTTCCACTCCAGGGGCCAATAGGTTGATTTCAATTATCAACACTGATGTTTCGCGCCTTCCTCGTCCGGACCTCAGTCTCCTGGACCTCACTGTTCCAGGCATCTGTAATCAGATAAGTCCACTCCGGGGCAGCATATCTCTGGCACAGTACTCTCACTCTCCTCTACCTTCTGCAGCTCCCTTGTGCTTGTTTTCTGTCACTTTTTTCTGATTCAGACGTTTCAGATACAGGAGCAAGATCTCTTTCAGGTGCAAGTCTCGAGTTCTCCCTTGTTTGTCTCACAGGCCATGATTCTCTTGCCACCTCAGCCCTCCTCCCCAGCACTCGATCACTTCCCACACCGGTCTCCTCAGCTGAGCCTGACTCTATACCACTAGCAATGTTACCATCTCCCTCAGAGTCTGTACCTGGGCTTTGTGTGGCTAGACCCCCCTCAACTCAACCTGGTGAGTAACCAGCCTCTCCAGGAACCCCCACAGCTTGGCTTGCCCTCTCCAGCGGCCTGGCAACCACAGCTGGATTGTCTTCAGAAAGAGGAGCTGTTTCTACAGAGGGTCCTGATACTCTGCAGGTATGGGAGGCATGAATCCAGTTCGGCAGGCCTCCCCACTTCACAGCAGTGTTTGTCACCAAGATCACCTAGTACGTACCATGCCAACGTGCATAAAGACAATTCTTCCTCATGTTTTCGGACTAAGACCCAGTCCCCTAGAGCCAGATCATGGCAGAGGTTGGTGCAGTCGCAGCTTCAACCTATTGAGACTCAGAACGGATCATGTCAGACAATGCTTTACAATAATTAAGGATCAAATCATCAGTGATGTTTATCAAGTCTGTAGATGGCACCCATCAATATTTTATTTTTTTGATAAGCAAAATTGTATTTTTGCAAAAGAACACACATAAATGCACATACAACCGTCCCATCAATATTTTTAGTGTGGAAATAGTCTGGTTCTCCTTTCTGGAATGCTATGCAAACTCATCAGCACCAAGGGTAACGCATTAGGCCAGTTCAGAGATGTCGAAGAACACACTTTCGCCATTCTCATTTTTAGAGTCCCATTATCCTGCTCCACAATGCCTGACGCCTCCGGTCTGTAACTACAGTGCAATCTCTGAACAACTTGTAAGGCAGTACATAACAGCTTCATGATCTTGCTGTGGAAGTGTGTTCCTCTATCCGACTCCAATGAAGTTGAAAATCCGAACCGCGGAATCAACTCCCCTAAGTAACAACTTTGCTTCTGTGAGGCTATCACACCTTCTAGTCGGATATGCTTCCACCCACCGTGAAAAGACTCACACTACAACCAGGATGTACCTCAGACAATTGCACCTAGGCATCTCAATGAAGTCAAGTTGAATTCTGTTGAAAGTACCCCCGACTTCCCAATGTGACTCAAAACAACCACAATTTTCTTTCCAGCATTCATCTGTTGCCATGTAGCACAACTAAGACACATGCTTCAGAAAACCCACAAGGCCTTGGTTTAACTACGTTTGTCGGAACATTTGTACCATTGCATCTCTCCCAATGTGAACTGCTCCATGAATCTGTCTTGCCATAGGGCTCAGTAAAAAATCCAGCAACACTGCTCTACCATCTGTTAAGACCCAAATGCCATAATCTCTCTTCTCACAACCTGCTTTAATCCAACCAGCTTCCTCTTGGTCTGACACTCCTTGCAGACACCCAACCTCATCCCAGGTATCTGCTATGGCTAGCATCATGCTGATCTCAGTTCTTTCTGTGCTCTTTCCTGAGTAATCCCCATTCAAAATACAAGCATGAAGAGCACAAAAGCATGCAACTTAGTCAGCGTATCTATTTCCCACGGTGACAAAACCCTCCCACTTCCCATGGGCAGCGCACTTCACAATGTCCAATTCCTTTTGGTCGCTGTAAGGCTTCCAACAGTCGTCTCACATACTCCTCATTTCTGATAGGAGATCCTGATGACGTTAAAAACCCCCTCTGTGACCATAGCTGTCTGAAGTCATGAACCACACCAAATCTGTACTGGCTATCGGTATAGATGGGGACTCAGATTTGATCAGAAACAAGACATGCACGTGTCAAGGCAATTATTTCTGCTACTTGTGCGGAGCATACTCCCTGTGAACAAGCAGCTTCCATGACTCCAGAAATTGTACAGGCAGCAAAGGCTGCTCTCAAGTAACCCTCATTGTCTCTTAAGCATGAACCGTCAACAAAATCTGATCTGATCTGATTCCGGTACAGGTTTATCAACAATGTCGGGTCTCGGTTTCATACAGAGTTCAGTCACATACAGACAGTCATGGTCCTCACAAACTTCTCCTTCAACATTTGAAACAGGCATCAAAGTAGCAGGATTTAACACAGAACATCTTTTCAACGTTACACTCTCAAAGGCCAGTACAATCTGCTCATATCGTGTGAGCATGTTGTTCATCAAGTGCTGTGGTTTGGTTCTCGTCATCAGGAGCTCAACTGAGTGTGGAACGTAAACAGTAAGATGATGACCCATCACAATACTCTCACATCTTTCAATGCTGACACCAGTTGCAGCAACGGATCTGAGACATCCGAACAAGGCTGAAGCTAAGGGATCTAATGTAGCAGAGAAGTAGGCTACTGGTCTACAGACACCCCTATGTGTCTGGGTGAGTACAGATAGTGCACAACCTTCTCTCTCACAGCAAAATAGTGAAAACACTTTGTTGTAATCAGGCATTCTTAGACCCGAAGCACAGCACAGGCTTTCTCTCAGCTTCAAGAAGGCGATCAAACAGTTATTATCCCATGGTACCCGATCACTCACATCCTTGTGCGTTAATCTTTGTAAGGGCCTCACCTTTAGTGAAAAGTTGGGAATCCACTGTCAGCAGTAGCCAACTATTCCCAAAAACATCCTGACTTCTTTTTGCCTGATCGCCTCACTGCAGTCTGGTGACTCCTTTCTCTTGCCTTTCTCAATGGCCCAAATACTGGACCTCCGGTAAGCAGTGCTGAAGTTTGCTCGGGGACACCTTGAGTCCATTTTCTGCCATGTGGTTTAACAGAGCAATGTTATCAACCCTACAAGCTTCCTCAGTCTCTGAAGCAATCAGGAGGTCATCAATATACTGCACGAGTACAGAACTGTGGGGCAGGACTAAACTGTCAAGGTTCTTCTTCAAGATCTGATTAAAGATAGATAGACTCTCAGTATACCTTTGTGGAATACGACACCATGTTAACACACAGTCCTCCAGCTGGAAAGCGAATAGAAATTGGCTTTCCTCGTGTAAGGGTATCAAAAAGAATGCTTGACACAGGTCAATCACAGTAAACTATTCTGCTTCACATGGGATTTGAAATAGGATCACAGATGGATTCCGTACCACAGGACTACATGGAATCACAATTGCATTGACCTTTCTCAGGCCCTGGACAATGCGGTACTTGCCGCTTGGATTCTGCAACCTCATTATAGGTGAATTGCATGGACTTCCTATGATTTCATTCAGTATGCCTTGCGCGATCATGGACTCAATTACAGGTGTAATTTGCGCCACCGTTTCCGGGGTCAGGTTGTACTGAGGAGTTCTTGGAAATGCGCATTTGGCTTAATCTGTATCCAAACTGGCTCAACCCCTCGAATCAGTCCTATCTTTTCTTTTGTCAAGTTCCACACCACGGGAAAGTGTCTCTCTGATCACAGGGCATGTCATCCACTGTTAGCATTGGAAACATGGCTACACAGTGATTCTGATTTGCCAATTTGATTGCAATGTCATCATAATTAGTCTGCAATTCTACTCCCTTTGTCGTGCAATAGATGGTACAATTCAATTTACACAGAAGGTCATGTCCCAACAAACAGACTGGACTCGAATCGCACACCACAAACTGGTGTCGATCCTGAAAGGTTCCTATTCTCATTGGTATCTCATCTGTCAATGGATTTGTCATTCTCCTATTGGCAACTCCTACAACTTGGATTGATTGTCCCAAGAGGGATAGGTTTGGAACTATTGCAGATCTCACACTAGAGTGGGTAGCACCAGTATCATCCAAGAATGTATTGGGATGACCGTCAACATCTGCCTCCACATACGGTCCACTCTGGTCTACCTCCAAGACTGCTCCAAAGAGTACAGTCTTCCTCCCCCCTCAGGCACCGTCATTGTAGCATATCCGGATCAAACCCATCTAAAGTCTCGATAAAGGGCATTTAATGGTACATTCGTTTACCCTGTGAAATTCTCAGAGGTTGGGGTACTTGCACTAGCTGATTTGGACTCCCCCCCCCCATTGATGGGTCTTGGTCTCGTCACGGTGTTTATAACATCAGTCACTTGCATAATGTCTTCATCCTGGAGCTGATTTGCTGGATTTGCTCGACACTCGCGCTTTCAATGCCTGATCTTGTGACAATAATGACAAGCAGTGGTTTTCTTTAGAGTACTAATGTCTACTTCTGACTTGGGATCTGTTCCTCTCCCTTTTCCCTGTCCCTTGCGAGTTGACACATTTTGGGTCCCTCCTTGACCATTTCCCCGATTATGACCCAAAGTTCCTCTGTTTGTCTGTGCCTGCTTCACCCAATTTGCATTCCTCATCTGGACCAACATTAGCTTGTCCTTCATTTTCCTATGCTTGGAATACCCCATCACTACAATATCTAGCATATTGTAGGATTTCATCCACAGACCTGTTTTGCCAGCAGATTAAATGCTGTTGAATCATAAAGCTAAAGTCTGGCCTCAGTCCCAACACGAATTCGGAAACAAACTGTCCCATATCCTTAAGGTCTAGAGTATCTAACCCACTGTACAGCTTGAAGGCTTGTAAAAGCCTCTCATAGTAGGCATGTACTGATTCTTTAGGCTCTTGGGTGGTTCGATCTATCTTAACCCAATCGATATCTTGTGGAGCAATCTTAGACTGTAACCATGTGATTACCTGCTCAAACATTTTAATGCTTAAAGGTGAAGGACCATGCATTATGGGATCTCTATCCGGTTCAGTAGAAGGCCAATCAATAGCGATTTTACAAGCAGACCATAAATTACTAGGAACCACAATATCAAACAGTGTGTTCAAATCAATCTACAACACCTATAAAATCTTTACAAAGCGATCAATGTGCTTGTACCATTCAGCAGGTTTCTCCCTCAGCCGAGGAAAGTCATTTGTAAATGCTGCCAAATTACCCCTGCTCCAAGGTACATGCACATACTCTCTGCTCGGTACCTCTTACAATGGGTAAGCCTCTACTCCTTTTATCCCTCCTCCAGGAGGCGGCGTTTCTTCTATCCCTTTCCTAACACTTTTTTTCTTCAACTATCTTTCCTCCCACTTGTCAGGCATGCTCCATGCGCGTATCCCTATGACCAATTCCCGAATGGGTGTTTTCAAACCTGTGACCCTTTTCTCTTCTAGTTCCTGATCACAGTAAGTTAGCCTGTGACTTCCCTGTAACATTTTCATTTTAGAAAAAATCCACATTGCATTTCTGAGCCAACTATGTCAGTTTCTCATGTGCTTGCCTTGCCTTACGAGTAACACCCTTCTCCACAAACAACAACTCATCTTGCTTGTAAAGTTCTATCCTCTCCTAAGGCAAGCTCCCATTGATTATCTTGTCCACTTCTGCTTTCAATTTCACTACGTCTAGCAATTTTGCCTTTACTGCCGCTTTGATAGTTCCCTGACTCGACACACTACTCTGACCTTCTCTTTCACTACTCTGATTCCTCTGTCGGGTTTCTGATGCTGTGCTTTGCAAGACATGTTGATCTCCAGAGGCTCCCTGATTGGTACCTACCTCTGGTGTCTTTTCTATGGGTCCTCTAACTGGAGCTTCCCACATCCTCAAATCTGAATTAGAATTTTCCAGTGACACTGATCGTATTTTACTAGACCCAACACACACCCTTGAAGGATCTGCGGTTTCTGGCAATGGGGTACTAGTTTCGACGGGCACCAAAAATTGACTATTTCCATTCATCGTCACATTTCCCCATGGGTTGACCCTTTCTCCCAGTCCTGACTGTTGCTGACTTCTGTTTTCATACACAGAGACTATAGGTCCAATGATGACCGGTACCGTAAGAGCTTCTGGTAACCGTATAGCAACGTTGACCTAACTTGACTCTGCACCTCCAAATGCTGGTAGCCTTGTACCTTCTGCCCCGGTTGAGCTCTTTCCCACTACTCCTGCACTAGGGCCTGTCTGTGGCATTACCATTCTTTCCATATTCGCTGCATTTGAAAATTCTTGTCCTCTTTTTTCTGAATGTGGATTGTATGGTGGGGGACGCTCTGCTAATAGTCTGACTAACAAGCTGTCATCAGTGTCACTCCCATAATCCCCATCTCTACTCCTGTTTCGAGCGTCTCCTTCTTTCACTAATAGTGGGTACAATCTCTCTCCCTCAATGGTGTACACTCTCCACCTCTTCAACTGTGCATTTCATCGCACATCCTGATATGCTTTGATTGCTTTTTTCATCCTTCCCTGACATTGTTCCCTGTTCTTTGCTGAGCTGCTCACATCCAAGCATCTAATGCCTCAAACTGTGTTGGACTAGGTGGAGGCCGTAATGAATACATCACTCCTCTCAACTGGTACAATACCTCCAATCAAAATGAACCATAACGTGGAAAAGCTAAATATCCTTCTTTTTCAGAAATCTTGTGCCAATTTTGAAGCCAAACTATAGAATGGAGACCTACGTTTGTTGTCACATAATGTGCTAGAGTATCCTTGGGTGGTGCTTCCTCACCCACTTGAATTACCACTCTCCTATCTTCTGTACAAAGATCTTGTAATACCTTAAAGCATTGCATGATTGAATCAAATTTTCCTTTCAACTGACAAGATTTCCTCACTTCAATTACCTGACAACCGCCAGCCAATCCCAGCACAGCATTACACCAACTGACCTATCGCAGTGCAGCACACTCTGACATCACTTTTTCCGGTTTATAGCAGTTCACCCTCCTTCACAATCTCACCGTACGCATTCACTCTTGCAATCATAGAAACAAGTAATTGTCTGCCTCTCTAAAAGATCAATAGAATTCAATCACTCAAGAACATTCACACACAGCAACCCTCGACCGGCACTGGTCTCTTGAATCGATATATTCCACCCCTGCACATGAGGCTTTCCACACGATTCTAACAAATCCACTCAGACAAAGTTCCCTGTCTCAGGTGGGTTGTCGATAGCACTCCACGACTTCCCAAAAACACAATGGTCAGATAATTACAACAAATAGGTGTTTTCTACACCACAAATATATCCTGGGATATTAGGTTACTCTTGAGCCCGTTAACCAAAACACAACAAAACTCTTGAACCGAGTCCGGTTCACAAACCACATTCACTCGACTCTCATTCCAACTCCGCAAGACATCGCTCAATCAACACTCTCCGCAACCTAATACCGAAGCATCCATTCACCGCTGTTCTTGGTGCACCGTCAATCTCCTTTGGTTTCTCCTAAAGTTCTCTGTTCTCGATCATTGGGCTCTCTTTGGGGCTCTATGGGTCAAAATCTTTTTTTGAGTTTTCTGGATTCTCCTCTCAATTCAAGAGACAACCATCCTACACTGCTACCAACTGAAACAGCCGGGTTCCACGTTCTAGATTTACTCTGGAATCCCTGGCCAATGTCTCTTTTTGTCTGCTTGTAAGTGTGAAGGGAAGGAAAAATCACTAGCCAATTATACATTACCATTACAATTGCCCATGTCGCCAAAGGGACACAGACTCCAGATCAAAGGTTTAGTACGTTTATTACAAAGCCAAAAAAATTGGACATACAAACACCTCAAGACGAGGGTGGAAAAATAAATTGGCACTAATACACAACCAAACCAACGAGTGAAGTTAAGGCGGTGCAACATGCACAGGATAACCAGTTCCAGAATCAGCACACAGACAATAACCGCCTGACGTCAATAGTCCCCTTCATTGGAGGTTCATAGGTAAAAAGCATCAGTCTGTCCCTATACTACCACTTACGTGACATCCCTAATTAGCATTTCCCAGGCAAGTTCTGAAAAGGTGTCAGCAAGTGAAGGCTTCCTAGGAAGTACTCTCACGCTGAAAGGGTCAAGTAGCATAATGCTACAGAGCTCGTTTTAAGATGCTCTCTCCTCTCTAGGCATGGCAGAAGTTCCAGGACTCTGTCCCTAACCCCAACCCAAATGTCGTAGGTCACACCCCCGAAGACATCACAAGGTCACCACATCCAGCTAGACACCTCCTCATAGGTAGCTTTCCATGCAGTAACGGTGCTCCCTGGCTCTCGCTCGATGACCTTGATTCCCAGGCTTTCTCCAGTGAGAAAGAACACCATCCCACATACTTCTCCTCCCTAAGCCAAACTCCTAAAACAAAGGCATTATTCTAACCAACAAGGATGAATTTCTCCACCTGCCACAAAAACGTGAGAAAGACAAATTCCACATGCACATGAATTTTACTAGCAACCTTAACATAAGAGCGAACAGGGAGAAATACACATTAGGCCTACTGAATTTGGTCAACATTAGAAACAGCATATAAACTTAAAAGAGCACATGAATATATGGGTCATTAATTCGACACGCTACATAAAGACATGAGTATCGAAAATTTTCATTATCTATGAATGCAATTTTACACGTTGAGATTTCATCTAGAAACAAATAACTACAACATTAATTCTTCGTTTTACATGAGAATGTGCCTTATATGTCTCTTTACATGTTATTACTGTACACAATCTAATGACCAAATGTCAACACAACAAAGGATTATATGTGGGCGCTAACTACCCATGATTATAATGCGCTCCTACAAATGAAAGATCAATCGCCCTCTAATACTTCTATACAACAATATTTAAATTTTAGATATTTAAAACTTCAATTTTAATGTATAAAATAGTAAAACAATATATTTATCAACAATATTACATACCTTGATGTAATGATACTGTTGATATGCTGACTTCGATATTTAGTGCTCTTGACAATGACTTCGCTATTTAGGGGTGTTGGACTTGGCCCTTTCTGCAGGTTCATCCCTGAACTTTTGGCCTTCCTCCTAGCCTTTTTCTGACATGGTGATTGTGGTTTTAGGACTCTGGGCACTTTAGCACTGCTGTCCAGTATAAAGTGCATGTGCTCTCTATGGTAAACATGGTAAGATTGGCCTACACCTGTTTGGCATATTTAATTTACTTGTCAGTCTCTTGTAAAGTGGTATCTCAGATACCCAGAGCCAGTAAATTAAAGTCAACTGATGGGCTTGCAGCGCTGATTGCACCACCCATCAAAGTAGCCTTTCAAACTTGTCTCAGGCCCCTGCCGTTGCAGGGCCTGTGCATGCAGTGTTACTGCCGCTGTGACGTGACACTTAAAGTGTGTGCCACATGTGTGACCCCCCTTTTACTGCATGTCAGTCACCCCTAAGGTAGGCTCTAGCTAGACCTATGGGCAGGGTGCATTGTAGGTAAAAGGTAGGACATGTACCTTAGGTGTGTGACATGTCCTGGTAGTGACAAACAGCCATTTTGGTTTCTCACTGCTGTGAGGCTGCCCTCTCATAGGAATGCATTGGGGATTCCCTGATAAGTGTTTCACTGGTAATTCCTGATATGAGAGGAGCAGTGTGGTCAGGTTTGGTATGTTTGGAATAGTAATGATAAATGCTGCGCAATGGTGTGTGCAGATTTATTATCCCTATTTTAGAAAAGCCACTTTTAGAAGTTGGCATTTCTGTGTACTATGTGTCTGCCTGCCTGATGTGTATTGCAAGTCTGGCTCTGGAGTGACGGGGGCTGGTGAGGTGTGTGGCTCCAGGGAGGACAGGGTGAGTCAGCACTAGGCTGAATAGGAGATCTGCATTTGGAGTAGTGGGAGGAGTAGTCCCCTGACCCTGGAATAGGTCTGTGCCTGCCTAGGTAAGTGCTGGCTCTGCCCCCTTGTGGTGTGCACGAGGAACGAGCCCCATCTGACAAAGGAGGGTGGAAGCCTGGTAAACAGAGTGCTTTAACTCCCCCCCAGAACCAGTTAAGGCTGGTCCCCCAAGCACTGTGCCAGGACAGAATAAATGGAAAATTAGTATAAGTATTGAGGCCGTGACCCCATGAAAGGGTGCTTCCCTGTACTGCTTTGGGGTGCTTGCTGCTTGCTGGGCCCCAGGAGGAACCGCCACGAGGGACTGCCTCCCTTCTGGAGGGCCCTGTGAGCAGGCCTGCCTGGGCGCAGCCTTTTTCCTGAAACCTTTGGGGGCTTAGCGCCTCGTGAGCGCTATATCTTTATTCCAGGAGGAGTGCTTACGGCCTGTAGTGCTGAGGATTCCCCGCTGCTCCAGAGGTGAAGTGGGAGCCTACCCCGCTGTTTTTTTGTTTTTAAACAAACTTTATTAGGTTTGTAAATCAAGACATTAGCAACTTGTCGAATCCTAGGTCTAGCATTTCCCCCCCATTATGCCTTACAATCATACAATGCTAGATTCTTTAATGTAGTCCCATGATACATTTCAATACAACATCGCAGAATAGTAGACAGGACAATCAAAGAAAGTCTTTCTTATCTCTGAAGAAAAGGTAGATGTGGGTCAAGGGGAATAAGCTCTAGTGCTTAATAGTGCCCTTAAAATATTTCTGCATCACTAGTCCTAATAAATCTAAACTAATACACTCCCAAACTTCCCTCCCCCCAGGCATGTCACTTCCAATGTTATGCTGTACTATCAACAAACATAGCTTTACTTAGTTGGTGGAATTCATTAGTCAATCAATGCGGTTGTGTGTAGGTTGCCATTCCAGGCTCGCTTATCGTGAATGTATCTAATGTGGTCTTATGATTACAGCTATGTGCTGTTAAGGGTCTACTCTGTTTCCGGTGCTCCTGGTTCAGTGTCGTCCTCACTTTCTGTGTCCGGGTATTTCAATAAGCCCACCAAATGCTCACATGCCCTAGCCGCCTCCAGGAGCCTACCCCGCTGTTGTGTGCCCTGCAGTGTGGTGCTGCATTCAGAGGGAACCCCGGGTGGGGATTCCCCATGCTTCCAGGTAGAGCGAGAACCTACCCCGCATTGTGCGCTTCCCTGAATGGGAGCCTACCCCATATTGTGCGCACTTCTGAGAGAGGAGGCCGGCAGGAGCCTACCCCACATTTGCACTCACTGAGGAGCGATCGAGGCCGCCCGTTGCTGCAGCATTATGGAGAAGAGCCTCCAGTGAGAAAGCCAGAAGTCAGGAAGAGCCTGACCCTAGGCGGGACCAGCGGGAGCAGCCAATCTCCCACACTTCAGCCGGAAGTCAGGCGAGCTTGTACCTGCTTGTAGGCAGGGCTCCCGTGGGCGAGGAGAGCTCCACGTGTGCCTGATTGTGTAGTGGGGAATGGAGCCTCACAGGCTCCCAGCTGAAGTCTGGGGCAGGTCCCAGGGGCACAGAGAAAAGAGCGGAGAAGCCGCAGGACGACGCGACATGCACCCGCCCCAATCCCCAGAGGGGCTCGGGGAAAAAGGAAATCCAGGTGAGTAGGGCTGGAATTGCGCATTTTTGGTGCCGTCTGAGTGGCACCAGGAGAGTCCCGGTAAAGGAGACTCTCACAGCATTGGGGACAATTTGGTTCCCTGGGCCCTGGTGAGTGGGGGCCTGAAGGGGAGCATTGTTGGTGCTGAGTGAAGTGCACCGGGAGGAGCCCATTGAATGGGGCTCTCTAAGGCACTGTTAGTGTCAGTGCTTATTGTTCTTCCCTGCTGCACTGCGAGAGCACAGGCAGCTGCACCGAGGGGGTCACTTTTGTTTTGCCGATAAGGAAGGGGTGAAATGCACCCCTTGGCCTTCAGTGGAGCCCTGACATTTTGGACAGAGGGCATTTGAGCCCCAAAGAAAGGCCAGTTGACCTGGGGTCATTTTAATGGTGAGGCCTAATGTGATTGCGTAATATGGTTGTGCTGAAGGTGAGGTATGCACCTGGGGAGTGTTACTATGGTGCACTCCTAAATATGATTTATGCATAATGTGTTTATGCCTAATGTGATGCAGACATAATGCGTTTATGTTGCTAGTGATGATGCTTAGTACAGTATTTTTCCAGTAGTTACTGGTTGTGTTATATTTGCTACTTGTGTTTTCTAAAAGGTTCTGACAGTGGCACAATTGGCCCTGTCGTGTATATAATCCCCTGTAAGTGTATATGTGTGGTTATGATCTAATGTGTTTTTGATAATATATAGGCTATTGTTATATAACCTTGTGTGGAGTTTCTTTTGTGGTGTGCCTAGTGTGTCGCTGGTGTGTGTGTGTGTTGCACAAACAATTTACACGTTTCCTCTGGGATAAGCCTGACTGCTCATGCCAAGCTACCAAGGGGGTGAGCAGGGGTTATCTTCACCGTGTAACTCCCTTGCCCTGACTAGAGTGGTGGTTTCTGCCTGGCTTAGGCACATGCCCTAGCCAACCAGAAATCCCATTTCTAACAAGGGCACACTGTTTAGAATGTGGCTTCTTCTAGCCATCAACAACTGAACACTTTATCTACTCGCCATCAACTGCTGACACCATCTGTGGCGCCTTCTTGGCATGGTAGAGTCTAGGCTTTAAAAGGCAAATGCCCTTCCTAAGGTTTGTAATGACTTGTTACAACATCTTTTTTATTGCATATGCTTCTTGGGAGCAAGCATAGGTGAGTATTTGGCTACAGCAGAGTGGCCATACCCTCACTGCCCTTTCATCTTGCTGTACATTTGTAGTTCCTGTTTACAGAGTAGCTTCTGAATTTAACAGCAAACACTGTATATTGTTTTTATTTAGTTCACTGCAGTACAATTTGCTAGCCAAATGTATCTGCTGGAAAATATCATGAAAGATTAGAGCGCAACCAGTTTGCATGTATCTCTGGTCTTGCAAGATAGCTAGGACAGTTAATGCCCTTGTAGATACCTGTCTGCAATCTGCTCATCACAGGTGTAAACAATCATAAAAAGAGGTTTATTTCATCGCAAAATGCCCTGGAATGTTAACATGCCTACTGATGAGCAGTGTGAAAGCTGCATGTCACACACCACAATCCATGTATCATAGATTAATAGCTTAGTAGGTTCATGTCCTAGCTTCTGTGATTCTTGCATAGCTTTCTGATTACAAACCATTTGTTTTATTCTTTGAAGGCTAAATCAAACTTTGTTTTTTTAGTTCAATATGAGTACTAGTAAGTTGTAAAGCAAATACCATACACCAATATCGGAAAGAATATTGTGCTACCTAAATGTCCATTTCTCCACATCTCAGTAAAATCGAAAAACATGAAATAAACAAAGCCAGCAGGAATGAATTGTCAATACTTTGATTTATCTGATCTTAATGCTGGAGGCGGAGGGCAGGTTTTTGCCGCAGCTCTGAGCGCAGTAAGGACGGTCACAGCATTTGAATGGCAGGCCATCTGCTTTTCTAGCTGAGCTCAGGTACCTCTCATCATAGCTCTTTAGTTTGGAGTGGAGGCTCTCACAGAGAGATGTGCATGAACGTTGGAGCTTGCCCATTGTGAATAGGAGAAGGAGGGCATAGAGAGACAAGGGAGAAAGCCTCCCGGCCCCCACCTTCAAGGTAGGGCCAGGGCAGTTCACCCAATAATCCTATGGAGGCCACACCCACTCCTGGAAGAAAAAGCCAAAGCCTCCTGACCATAAGCAATAGATACATTTCTGGTCTGTTCTGTGTTCAGCTGGCACGGCCGGTCCATTTGGGCGGAGGGGCACGCCCCTCCACCTTTTGCCCCGTAGGAACATTGTCTGTCAGGCTGAACAAAGGTCAGCATGACAGACACTGTTCACTTTCCGTTCAAGCAGCTAGGAGCCAGACATGCGCCTTTAGCGCTGGCTCCTGGCTGCCTGAACTGAACTTTGCTTGGCTGAGAAAGTCACAGCTCCGGTGGTCATGACGTTCTCAGCTCAGCAAAGGTTGCTGCGGCCCTCCCCTCAGTGATGAGGGGTAGCATCACTGATTGTCTCACACCTGGGCGCTTCAGTTTTAAGCTCTGAAGCGCCCAGGGTCAAGTGTCAATCAGTGACACTTCATCACAGAGTGGGGTTGGGGTCAGTAGTCTCACTGACCCCATCCCACTCTGTGATGACGTTGGGACTGCTGCCTTCCCTCGTGGGAAGGCAGCAGTCCCAAGCCTTCTAGAACCGCTGAGGCAGCACAGAGCTGGCTGAAGGTAACTGTGTTGTGTTATCTTTTTAAATGATTTAGTGCGTGCGTGTGTGCATGTATGAATGTTTGGGAAAGAGTGTTGTGAATTAATGTTTGTGTGTGTGTGCGCACATGTGTGAATGCATGGTTGTGAGTGTTATGTGTATGTGTGCATGTGTGTGTCCCGTCCACCCCCTCCCTCCAAAACTCAAAACTTACCGGCCGCCACTGGTGTTCAGCAGTTTACAGCCTGACAGCAGCAGCTGCTTCTAACTGATTTTTCTAACAATTTTATAGTACACAGTTGAGGATGAGAGGGGGCCCCCATGACTGGAAACCAGGGGCACGCCACACCACGGGCCTATGTTAAACCCAAAGAATGACTTAGGTTCGGCATTGGGAGGCTAGTCTGTTTGAAGACACGGTTGGTGGCTCTGGTAGCATGAAGCCCTTATGAATAGAAGGCTGGATTGGGGGAGCCAATGGAGGGGTTCACCCAACTTCAGAAGGGGTTCCAGAGGTAACGTGAACTGTGAAGTGGCTTGACGAATGCTCCAGTGGTTTCCAACAGAGAGAAAAAGGGGAGGCTTGCTGAAGACTCGCTTTATGTGCCATGAAACGTATCCAACAAAGTAAATATGGGGCAAACTTAGAGAGGGATTTCATTAAAAAAAAATCCAAAGAGGTGCCCAAACCATTAATCTAGAATAGGCTCAGAATATAAATCCACTAGCTTGGGATCTAGAATAGGCTCAGAAGATAACCCAGCTAGCTTGGGATCTAGAATAAGCTCAGAAGATAGCCCAGCTAGTTTGGGATCCCAAGTGCAGCAGGGCAGCCCGGTACCTTTCAGCTATGATGGAGCCATGGGCACCCCACAAAAACACTATGGCATGTTGGGCCCAGACTTCAAAGCATCTGAATCCATCTCCTCAGGTAAGATGGCCGCCACCTGAGGGCTTTTAGGAGACAGATGACGGGACCTGAAGTGTTTCACACAAGGTATTGCCAGTGTTTCAGGGCCTGATAGACTCCTTTACAGGGGTGGTGGCCATGGTATTGAAGGAAGGCCAGAAGCTCGAGGATAGATCAAGCTTTTTCAGACATGGGCAGCCATGGACACTTAGAACTCAGGATACTCCTATAAGGTTTATCTAAAAGCGAGGAGAATAAGGGGTGCCTGAGCTCCAATACAGGGGAGGGAAGGATGTAATTGTCTGGAGTTTGAGTGCCTTAATCCTTAAGGGTCAAATATGGGCATCCATAACAAATTCAGGATAGTGGGCTGTGAGGTGGTAG
The DNA here is from genome assembly GCF_964204655.1 of Triturus cristatus. Taxonomy (NCBI): domain Eukaryota; kingdom Metazoa; phylum Chordata; class Amphibia; order Caudata; family Salamandridae; genus Triturus; species Triturus cristatus. The sequence continues at coordinate 602,548,100 of NC_140594.1, forward strand.
GTAGTGGTATGGCTGTAGAAGAACCTAAGGTATTCAGTGGCAAAGAACGGACAGAGGACCTACACCTACAAATCCCTCCACAACACCAGACCCAAATACCTCAACAGAAGAGTCTCCTTCCACATACCAAGAAGAAACCTCTGCTCCGCCGACCTCGACCTAGCAGAAATCCCACACATCCCAGAACCAGAGCGGGTGGAAGAGTCTTCTCCTACATCGCAGAAAAGCCCTGGAACGAGCTCCCGGCCAACATCAGACGTTCCCACACTCTGCACACCTTCAGGAAGAGCCTCAAGACCTGGCTCTTTGGCTAACTCGGAGCTGCACCCCCACCCCCCAAGTGCCTTGAGACCCTCACGGGTGAGTAGCGCGCTTCACAATTCCCTGGTTGATTGATTGATTGAGGACACAGCAATTTGTCGTTCAAGAGCAACATGTCAGAGGGGTTGTCCTCATGATCATTAGAATCATCCACTTCATCCTCCCCAAATTAGCCCTCTGGGGCTTTGGGCATACTTCTTGAGACCATGCTGCAATCTCATCTGGCTGGGAGAGCCAGTGGGAGACATCGACGTTAGACTGGGAAAGGCAAGGGTAGGTGCTTCCGCTTGTACGTGCTGTAATGAGCACAAGAGAGTTATAGTGTTGCAATGACGTGGGAGGTGCTACAGGAGGAAGAACACCGTATTGAGGACCATTATTTTCATTCCTTACCTCATCAAATGTCAGGTGGATTGGATTTGCCCTTGACTTGACAGTCGCTTTTTATAGCTGGAGCTGTTAGACCCCGGAAAAGGAAAAAGAGGTGTCATCATTATTCACACTCTCTGAAACCAGCATGACAAAATACCCTGTAGAGTCGAAATGTTTACAGTGTATGCCCAATTGTTTTAAGGGATGAAGGGGAATAAATAATGCACCACGCCCTTTAAAAAAAAAAAAGGCCTCGTAGACTCTCTAGCTGGAAAGTCTCGCTGCCCCGCACCATGAAAGCAGGTAGAAGATTATTTGGCAGCGATTAAACGCGATAAGGCTATGACTGGTATGTTTGCTGCCAGGCTACAAAGTAATAACTGGGAGAAAGTGGTTGTCAGAAAACAATGTCACAAAATGGCCACCTCACCACGCTTCATTGAAGACTGGGAAGAGGTGGCAATACAGCTGCTCAGAGGGGCATCATTTGGGTGCGCTGGCACAGGAGGCCGAGTTAAGCAAGAATCGGCCACTGTTAGGAGCGCGTGGCACCCGAACGGTAGAATGAAGGGCTCAAAGAAATTAAAAGCTGCCTCTTCAATTCGTCAGCATTGGGTTGAGGATGAGGAGCGAGGGGCAATCACTTATAAGAAGCGGCAGTGCTCGGCGCTGAGGGCCGGCAGCTTTGGTAAATACGTTTAAAAATAAGGGAAAGGTGAAAAGGAGAAGCCAGGGGAAGTTCGGCTGAGTCTGCGCTGGTGTACACGTGTAGTGAGTGAAATAAAATACAAAACAGTGCTGTAGTAAAAAGTGGGTGCAAAGATCAAAAGTGAGAATCAAAGAGAAATGGATACATTTTTAAGTTGGTAAATCAACAATGATAATAATCATGAGATAAGGAGACATGAGGGTTGAGAACAGAGAGAGAGCACTTATCTGTTGCCAGGAGCAGCGACAAGAGAGGGCGAGAGCTCCGGCACAGACTCCTACGTACCATCAGTGACATCATTCCCTTTATGATGCCACCTCTCGTTGTTGCCAGGACACACATTAAAGAGAAACGCATATTGTACTGCCTCATTGTCTCGTGAGGACATTTCCAGTGTCCACGAGCTGAACCCTTATTGTGGCAATCAACTCATCGGTGTTGGATTAATGGACGAAGCAGGGTCTGGTGTGAAAGGGGTGTTAGATCCTTGGGAGACCATCTTTAAGAAGATAATATTAAACCAGCGAGCTGTAGACAGGACTTAATCTGCCTTTGGAAATATCTGCAGTTTAGAAAATTATTGAACAATCAAGTTAAATGAGGATCCTTAACGAATCAATTAGGATTCATCAAAATAAGAAAGAATAAGGGTTTCACTTTGTATGCAGCACTCCTTTCACGTTTGGGGAGGAAGATCCGAACTCAGAATTATACGAAACACGGGGTTGAGCTGGAGTTATTTTGACTGTGATGGCATGTGCACTGTTTTGTGAGATAATGGATACACACTTGACCTTTTTCAGGGTGGATTTCATTTGTTTTCATCCATGGTTCCGAGGGATGATCCCCAGTTGTCAGCACTTTAATAACCAAATATGAGCAAGCGTATGATGGTTGTCCCATGATCACCATTCTCCTGTGGGCAGTACACCCTTCCTCTTCTCTGTGCTCTCTCCTACCAGGACAATCCTTTTTAGGGAGTCCAACAGTATGCTGTGTCAAAAGCATGTATTAGGCTCAGGTGTAGATTGTTTTCCCCTCAAGACAAATACGAACCCGTTGTTGAAGTGGGCTCGATCGTACTGTAGCATATTGTAGCGACTATTTCAACTGTAGGCGGAGGTGTGCAGTACTCATATGCTGTCCCTGTGGTCATCACACAGGGAGAATGGGTGCAACCTGTGTCTTCGGCATCCATGGCCACCCAGGACAGACGGATGCTGCTCAGCAGGACCTGGTAGTTTGGCCTTGTGTCTGGCAACTGGCTTCTGGGCTGGTGTGAAACCACGGCAAGGCAGTCACAGCTCGACCTGTGCTCATGAACACTGCCAAGTGTCTGCAGCTCCACCCTGGCCCAACCCTAGCCAAGGCACACGGCAAGGCAGGTGGAGCCCAACTCGAAACGATGAACACAGAAAAGCAGTTGCAGCCCAACTCAGATTAATGCACTCAGTGAGGCTGTTGCAGTCCAACCTGATTCTCATGGGAAGGTAGTTGTAGCCCAACTTCGGCTAATGCACAGATTTACACAGCCTTTCGCAGTTCTCGTTGATGATCTGTGAAGAGAGACCAGGAAACCCAATGTAGCACATGTAAATCCTGGATTCGCTCTCTCAGGCTGTCTGCTTTCTCCGGATGCTCCTCCAACTGGGTGGGCCCTATTCCAATATCAGGGGGAGGAAATTTGCAATGTTGGAGGGCATTTATGAAGCATTGTGGTTAAGTGTGGTTGTCTGATTGATATGTATGGGCAACTATGTTGCAGTACCGCAAAAGTACAGAACAGTGTGACAAGTGTATGGTGCTGTATTGGGGTGGAGGGGGGTGTCGTCAGTGATTCACCTTGAAAACAAGTGACACTGGAGTCAAGTTTTTCTTTGAAGTCTGTGGTTGGCACTGCTTCTGAATAACAGAGTTTCTGCATACCAAGGGCTCCTTATGCTTCTTTCTTGCACCACCCTGCTCTAACTGTCCCTCTAACTCACGCCTGCAGGTGTTCTGTTATGTTGAGTGTATTTGTAAAGAGCACTGTCACCCTTGAGGGTATCCTGAAGCTATGCTAGTCCATGGGTTGAGAGGAATTATTGGATAAGCAACATCTTCTGCTTCTTGCAGAATTCAAGGAGAGATGAAGAGTATCCGGTGTGATGTGGAAGGTCTTTTGATGTTTTGTTTGCTCCTGTTCTGCTCTGTGGATGCATTGGATGTGTGTGCTAGTAGGAGTCCAGCTGAGTGGAGGTACCTGGATGGTTGATAGAAGGGCATGCGGCTGTTCGGGTAACCTGGTCCTGTTTTGTGTAGTGTTTTGTATGTGTGGGTGTGGAGCTTGAACTGTGCACGCTTGTGTATCAGGAGCCAGTGTAGCTCCCTGAGGTGTGGTGGGATGTGGGTTCTGAGTGGGAGATGGAGGATCAGTCTGGCTGCTGTATTTTGGATGGTTTACAGTCTTCTTGTAAGATGTTTGGTGATTTCTACATAAAGGGAATTTCCATAGGCCAGTCTGTTGGTGATGAGTGTTTGGGTGACTGTCTTTCTGGTGTTGCTCGGTAGCCACTGATAGATCTTTCTCAGCTTCCTCAGAGTGTGGAAGGTGGATGCACTGATAGCATTGACCATGGCAGGCATGTCTAACTTGTTATTGATGATGATCCTGAGGTTTCTGCCTGGTAAGCATGGGGGTGGGATTGGATCCTATGTCTGTGGGCCACCAGGTCGAGTCCCATGGTGATGCGCCCTTTCTGAAAGAAACCTCTTCTGCCTTGTCAGTGTTCAGTTTGACTTCATCCAGGTGGTCATTTTGAACATGCAGCTGGTGAATTCATTGCTTTTGTTTGGGGAATTTGTACAAGAGGGACAGCATGGGTTGCATGGGAGTGGATGTTGATCTTATGGGTGTGGATGGCATCAGCCAATAGGGTCATGTAGATGCTGGAGAGGTTAGGGCTGAGTGAAGAGCCGTCAGGTTCTCCACAGAAGAGATTCCTGGCTTCTGAAGATTAAGACGAATGGTTGACTGATATCTTTTGTACAGAAATGCACAGATTCAAAGGAGGGCAGGTCCCTAAATGCCAGCCTCGTGTAGTTTTCTGATGAGGATGGGGTGGGAGACTATTGTTGAACATCAGAGAGTTTCCTGTAGGATGAGGGCCACTGTTTTTTCTCTGTCTAAGATCCTACAAATGGTGTCTGAGTTGTCCCCGTGCTGTGGTTGGGTCTGAGTCCTGACTGTGTGGTGTCAAGGAGCTGGTGGTTGACAAGGTCGTGTGTGAGGCATCTGTTGACCTTCTCCAGGATCTTGGCTGGGTATAGTAGGAGGGAGATTGGCCGGTAGTTTGTGAGCTTGGCTGGGTCTTCTGAGGACTTCTTCAGTAGGACATTGACTTCTGCATGCTTTCAGGCTTAAGGGAATGTGGCTGTGTCAATGAAGGCATTGAGGATGGGCCTGAGGACTTTGCTGATGAGGTGAGTCCCTTGTTGAAGGCGTGATGGGGAAAGTGTTCAATGGGGCCCCAGAGTGGATGGTCTTCATGGTTGTTGTGGTTTTATCTGTGGTGATGGTGTTTCCTGTGGTCAAGGGGCGTTCTTTGCCAGAAATGAGTAGACTGGCTGCGAGGATGATGAGGTCAGGTTGGGGTTCGAAGTTGTTTGATATGACAGTACTTTTGTTGATGAATAAGTTAGAGAGGTTATTGTATAGTTCCGAGGTTGGGTGATGTTGCTGGCCGTGGCTACGGGTGTGGTGAAATCATTGATGATGGAGAAGATTTTATGCTGCTGTTGGAGATGGTGTGGATGTGGTTTACTAGGTCTGTCCGCTTGGTGTTCCGGATTTGTTAATCGTTGCACCTTAATGTCATTTTGAAGATGTGCTTGTCTGAGGTTTCCAGGATCCCTCTCCATCTGCATTATAGTTGCTTGCAGTGCCATTTGGTTATCCTGAGTTCTTCCCTGTAGCAGCTGGCCTGAGCTCATGTTCTTGCAGTTTTAATTTCTTTGTGGGGGCCAGAGTGTCAGTGCAGGCAGTGATCTGGTAATTTAAATTCTTATAGCATATTGCTAGGTTGCCGGTGTACTTGGGGTGGCGTGGAGAGGGCAGATGGACAGACCGTCTCTGATATGTTCTTCAGCATCAGCGTCTGCCATGGTTGGACTTCTGTGGTGCACGATGTTGATGTTGAAACTGGCAAGGGCGTGAATGGTCAAGTTGATGGGTGATGGTTTGTTGATCATGATGTTTTAAAGGAGGTGAACACAGAATCCAGGAGGTGTCTGGTAGCATGGTTGATCCAGATATGTGCTGGGTAAGTCCAAGGTTTACCAGGCTTTCGAGGAGGGTGATTGAGTTTGGGGCCAATGTGATACTCTCAGTGAAATATTAGGTCTCCTAGGAGGATGAAGAAACTGAAGACAATACGAATATTGCAAAAAAGTATGTGATGTTGCTAGAAAAGTTGGCACAGGGTCCTGTGGGTCTGTAACCAGGGTGCCACACAGGCTGTTATATATATCCTGAAGAAGAGGTGTTCCATGTAGCTGGTTTTGGTGTCAGCGAAGGTGGTGCAAATTATGGTGTTCTAGAAGATGGTAGCTATTCCTCATCCAGGGCTGTGTTGGCAGACCTGTCTGATGACCTTGTAGCAAGCAGGGATGGACATGGGGATGTCAGGTGTCAATGCTTTGGTTAGCTATGTTTCTGTAAGGAAGAGGAGATCCGGTCCATGGTCATCCAACAGTTCCCAGGTCGCTGTGGTGTGTTTGCTGAGTGAGCAGATGTTGAGCAGCATGCACAAGAGTGAGGTGCGGGTGGAGGCTGGTGTGTGTGTGCCTAAGAGGTTGGGTACTGGGTGCTGTTGGTGTTGTGGTGGTGGTTGTTGGTGTGAGGGTACAGGTGAAGCAGCAGGAGATGCAGGTGAAGGCTCCTTCCATGTTGTGTGGTGCGACATGGCAGCAGGGTGCCATGTGGCAGCAGGGGTTGAGCACCATAAAGAGTAAGGCAGGGTAGTGGTGGGTAAGAGCAGGGCCAAGGCACTTGGTGCTGGGCATGATCCAATCGCAGACAGGCTTGCCTCTGGCACGTCTTTGGCACGTCCACTGTGTGCCTGCGCTGCAGCAACAATTAAGTAGGTCCAGTAGGGCTGGAGCAAAAGAAGCAGTGGGTGAGGCTGTGGAGCATGGGAGTTGGAGGGGCAAAAAAAAAACATGTTAGGATCTCTGAGGGGAGGAGCCCGGAAAACAGACCAAGAGGAAGACAAACAAACAAAATGGGCACTAGGAGCACAAAGCAGAAAAGTGAAATGAAAGAGGCACAACAGACCGTGTACAGAAAACAGAGAGAAAAGACAAAGAAATGGTCAGAACCAAAGAGAAATAGGCAAAATAAATGGATCAAAACACAGGGAAGAAGGCACAAGAATGCGTCATAATCAAGAGAAAGGGACAGAGAACAGGTCTTAATCCCTGTGCCTATGTCATTGTATTACAATCTTCATTTTCTTCTTTCTTTTTGCGTTCGCTACCTTTCTTTCTATTGCACATGGTCAAAGTCTGATAAATAAGTCACAGTCCCCAAAGTGAGTGCTCGTGCCTTCTAACTGCAATCATGAATGAAATTAAATTAAATTAAATTAAATTAGGCACTGGGTTTATTGCAGTGTGGGTGCAGCTACAGTACTGAGAAAGAGTGTTCTGATATCTGATATTTCAGGGCTATAACAATGTAGAATGGCATATTGACTTACCAGACCCGGCAAACCCTCATTTCCTGGCATTTCACCTTAACGTGAGACAGTCAAATCTCCAAACGAGGCTCCTAGCGCGTTAAAGATATGTACGCTATTATTCGTGTGTAAATAAGCTTTAAATGACATACTATGATCCATGCTTTTGTTGTGTGCCTGACAGCTCATTTCACAGTTTCTGGCACACATTCAGACCTGAAGTTACAAAATTATCTAATTAGAAGCACTGTTTCCTGTGATCCGATGGCTCATTAATTCTACACCCAGTTATGTTAAATTAAATCACATTTACTTAATTCATTAATTATTCGGTGAAGTGTGGAGACAGAAAAAAAAATCAAAAGCAAATTATTAAAGTTCCATCAATTAATCAGCAATTCGCCCATGATATACTGCTCAGAGCGGTCGTGGAACATAAAAGAGGTGCCAAGATTTTCTGTTGGTAGAAAATGAAGCAGGCGCATATGCCAACATTATTAATACTTACAGAATTCCTTCAGTGTTTCTACAACAATTCAGTAGCTGATATGTCGTACGTCACTTCGACAGCTCAATCTACTAAAATGAGGGTAAGCCAATCCGATTCTTGGGAAATGAATAACTTTATGAAGTGAATCGGCTCTAGCTTTCCTTAGTTTTCTTAAAGAACCACAAGGGTCAACCCTTGTGAAAGACAGAAAATGGGATGAGTTGAATGCTTGCTCTGATCTCAGCCAATGGAAAAAAACATTGGCCTCACTCCATTCCATTATTTATTTGCATACTGTGTCACTGCAGACGTGGGCCAATCACATCAAAATTAGGATGAGTCTTACTCCAGTAGGAATATTTCAGCCCGAACAGCTAGTGCTCTTCTCTGATCACAAGAGTTAGCCCAAAAGCTACCCAATGTTTCCTCTGAACATGCAAAAACAGACCAGGTTTGGCCTAGTTGAGATGGAGTCCTCTGGCATATTATCATACAGTGGCGGGATTCTGAATAGAGTCAAGCACCCAATATTCCCCGTACACAGCAACAACCACTCTTCCCACGTTACAAGCCAACAGCGCAAGTAATTCCTGGGACTTTGCAAGAAGTTCCCAGGCCATCCAGTCAGTGGGCATTTCACTTAGAACCTTCAATGGTCAGTCTATCACTTAATTTTAATGAATGTCTACATTCGCCCAAATCCAGCTTCTAGGTCATCTCTATCTGACGAGGTGACAGCTACTGTGCTAAATGCGAGATCTGGCCATTACAAAAATGGGGTAACCCATGGTTAAAGGACCTGGGTATAATCTCGATACCAAAAACAATGGTCCTTGACCACTTATTGATACATATGAGCCATATGCTTCGCTTAGTTAAATAATTTTCTGATCCTGAGCTCGAAAACAGCAATCATTTAAAGAACGGAGCTCACAATATTCAATATGCAATTCAATCTAACAAAGAACAACATCCAATTCATTGTAAATTACTATACATACGTTTATTATTTTGCCAAATTGAAATATTGATAAGGCAGTACGAGGTTGCTCCAAAGGAAACGTGCATCAAAAGAAAGTGATTAAAGGGTGAGTGAGACAAGGAATGGAAATTACATAGTAATAAGGACATTCAATCGAGTTACACAATGGGGATCGGTTATAATTCACCGTCCAAATTCCAAAGAACCTGGTCACATTTATCAATTTCAGAGTTATATTGTTATACTTCAAAAAACGACCCATTCAGTGGTCTAGCACGAAGAACTGTTATGTGTCCCAGGTAATAGAGAGTGGGCGTCGACGTTTCGACCCGTCTTGATGGCCTTAGGAATTTTTAAGCCTTGGCCTTGCGGGTCTTCATCAGGACCAAAGAGGGGCAACCTGACTGGAAGGTGGTCTTAATCAACCACCTGAAACATTAAAACAAAGGGGTGTAAGGAAGTTGTCCTAATTAAAACAAGGATTAAAAACGGAGGTCCGTTTTATGAATCATATACCTGATCAGATTCAAGGGACTTAAATCAAAGGATGTATCCCGACTTCCAATGGATGCAGGGCTGGGTGTCACAGGTTATTCATTTAGGCTGTTATAGGAGAACAATAATAAATTAATTCAAGGTATCGGCGATACAATCTCAAAGTACTTAACTAAAGTTAGAGAATAAGTTTGGAGGAGTCGTATCGCCGGGTACACCATGAAGGGTGTCACGCGATGCAAAGGGTTGAAGGGATCTAAATCGAACTGAACATTAATTCGGGCTATGTCGAACTGAGTTCGTGGCGTTACATTAATGCGGGCTGTGAGGGCAGATTGACTAAGGCAATGAGTAAAATTAATGTGGCGGAGCATCTTACCGCGTCAACCGCCAGTGTGTGATCCGTCTGCGTTGGATCGGCCGCTAAATGGATGAGTTCACCAAGACGTATGATTCAGTCGGGGCTAAAAACAAAAGGGACATAATGAATTCCGGATGAGACTGGAAAACCGGAATCAAGTGTACGATTTATGAACTAAGGGCGGGGGTTATCTTACCAAAAAGGCACAATGTATGTGCTCAGTCACGGCGTGTCCGTCTCCGTTGAGGCTCCAGCTATGTGTGAGCTCAATCGCATGTACGTGCGATTACCGGGGCAACCGTCTACGTATTAATGACGGTTGCCGGAGTATAAACAGAGTTGACAGACTAACGTGGACCGAAGAGGTCCCAAGGGGCCTAAAGAGTGCGTTCCATTGTCAGATTCAATCATGATGTCAAACAATAATAAACAATTTAAACAGGACAATACAACAAATGTGACATACTTAATGAGGGAAACACAAGGGGTTACATACCACAATTACGTACAAACAATAAAATAAAACAATTTAACAAAACCATGTTGCCATGTACATCGACATAATGCACAAACACAATTTTACATTAATGAAATTCACATTTTACCAAACCACAAATTTGTTAAATTGTTTTATTTTATTGTTTGAGCCTCAACGGAGACGGACACGCCGTGACTGAGCACATACATTGTGCCTTTTTGGTAAGATAACCCCCGCCCTTAGTTCATAAATCGTACACTTGATTCCGGTTTTCCAGTCTCATCCGGAATTCACTATGTCCCTTCTGTTTTTAGCCCCGACTGAATCATACGTCTTGGTGAACTCATCCATTTAGCGGCCGATCCAACGCAGACGGATCACACACTGGCGGTTGACGCGGTAAGATGCTCCGCCACATTAATTTTACTCATTGCCTTAGTCAATCTGCCCTCACAGCCCGCATTAATGTAACGCCACAAACTCAGTTTGACATAGCCCGAATTAATGTTCAGTTCGATTTAGATCCCTTCAACCCTTTGCATCGCGTGACACCCTTCATGGTGTACCCGGCGATACGACTACTCCAAACTTATTCTCTGACTTTAGTTAAGTACTTTGAGATTGTATCGCCGATACCTTGAATTAATTTATTATTGTTCTCCTATAACAGCCTAAATGAATAACCTGTGACACCCAGCCCTGCATCCATTGGAAGTCGGGATACATCCTTTGATTTAAGTCCCTTGAATCTGATCAGGTATATGATTCATAAAACGGACATCTGTTTTTAATCCTTGTTTTAATTAGGACAACATCCTTACACCCCTTTGTTTTAATGTTTCAGGTGGTTGATTAAGACCACATTCCAGTCAGGTTGCCCCTCTTTGGTCCTGATGAAGACCCGCAAGGCCAAGGCTTAAAAATTCCTAAGGCCATCAAGACGGGTCGAAACGTCGACGCCCACTCTCTATTACCTGAAGCACATAACAGTTCTTCGTGCTAGACCACTGACTGGGTCTTTTTTTGAAGTATAACAATATAACTCTGAAATTGATAAATGTGACCAGGTTCTTTGGAATTTGGACGGTGAATTATAACCGATCCCCATTGTGTAACTCGATTGAATGTCCTTATTACTATGTAATTTCCATTCCTTGTCTCACTCACTCACCCTTTAATCACTTTCTTTTGATGCACGTTCCCTTTGGAGCAACCTCGTACTGCCTTATCAATATTTCAATTTGGCAAAATAATAAACGTATGTATAGTAATTTACAATGAATTGGATGTTGTTCTTTGTTAGATTGAATTGCATATTGAATATTGTGAGCTCCGTTCTTTAAATGATTGCTGTTTTCGAGCTTAGGATCAGAAAATTATTTAACTAAGCGAAGCATATGGCTCATATGTATCAATAAGTGGTCAAGGACCATTGTTTTTGGTATCGAAATGCGAGATCTGGGCACCCTAACACAGACATCTTATTATCCGGAGACTTCAACATGTGGCTGGTGTCTGATCTTCAAAGGAATGAGGTAATAAAGCTGCAGGAAGGCGATTGCGTTATCCCTCCACAGGTCTGCCCTGGGTGGGGTAAGGAGGACCCAAAGGGTCGAGCCCTTCAGGGTTATTTGGAACATCTCTGACTCGGAGCCCTTAACGGTCTTTTCTATCCTGACAAGCTGCCTGGCCTCTCATCTAAAACTGGGGCGTCTCTGATTGATTACTCATTTGTCAGCCTCCCCCTCTTTGAATCACGTCTCTGCTTTTGGATTCGGCAACAGACTGGACAGTGATCATCGTCCTCAAGAAATTTCCCTCAGCATTAGGCTGCAGCAACACGATCAGGAAGCGGCCCAAGCCTTCGAAAGCTTTACTATCAACTGAAAATGCATTAAGTGCTCAGCCAACAACATTCAGCTTCTGATGACAGAAGCGAAGCAAGCAACTGTGAACACCTTCAGGCCAACAGAGGACCCAATCGCAAACTGTACAAGGTTCTCGGAAAGCCTGTCAGCCAGGTATGCAAAACCAATAAAGCATGCACAAGCAATCGTGCCCCAACAGCCGATCTTTTATGCTCCTGCAATACGGTCAGCTAAACGTAGCACGAATCGGTTATGGCGGGAGCTTAAAAGGAAGCCAATGGTCCTAATTACTATAACCAAACTAAGCGAGGCTCGAAGTCAATTGAAGGTGGCCAAACGGGAACAACGAAGGATCCATTGAAATTCCTTCTGGGCCAGACTACAATATGATATAAGGTCCAGCAATCCTGAGAGGTTTTGACGCACTATAAATAGCTTAGGGGGCAGAGTCTCCAAAGTTGCTTCATCTAACATATTGGAATCTGAGTGGCACATTTTCTTGCATAATCATTTTAATGATCTGCATGACCTGAATCACAATCTGCCTACTGCCATTGAGGGAAGTAATGCCCCGGTGGTTCAATCCTTGCACGATGACAACCTACCTCTAGGGCATATCTATACAGTGTCAACAATTCAAAAGTGGATTGAAAAGGCATGTAAAGATGGGGCCCCTAGCACAGGCGGCATTCCACCAGCCCCGTTTAAGAGGGATCCAGTTTTTTGGGCCATTCAGCTAGCTCCACTCTATTCCACCATCTTAGAAAAGCAAATCATCCTGGCCTCATGGCAAGAATTGATCCTCGCTCCAATTTTCAAAGGAGGAGATAAAAAATCTCCAGGCAACTATCGCTTGGATGCTCTAATCAATAACGAAGCGAAGTACTTCGCAGGCATACTGTTGAATTCTCTTTGGGCATGGGCTGATGCAAGTTCAATAATTCCACCAAATCAAACTGGATTTACAAGTAACACTGGCACAATGGTTAATCTTATGGCACTCTCTTTTCTGATCAACCAGGCTGAATCCAGCACTAGCCCCATAGATATGGGGCTTATCGATTATAAATCGGCTTTTGATAAGGTCAAAAGGTCGAAGCTGTGGCAGAAGCTTTCTTTATTGAGCATTCCTAACAGCTTACTTAGGGCCTTGCAGCTCCTGCACCAGGAAACGTGGGTCAGGATTAAGAACGGAGATGACTCAAGACTGTCACGACCAATCTCAACAACGCAAGGCCTTAAGCAGGGGTGTGTTGTGGCTCCCACACTTTTCAATTTATTCCTGTCTCATCTCCTGGAAGCCCTCAATTCAGTCAACTCACACCCACCTAAAATAGGTAGTCTTCATCTGTCCAACCTATTGTATGCCGATGACCTGGTCCTTCTTAGCCACACTAAGGTAGGATTACAACATCTCCTGGATGCAACCGCCACATATTCAAATAGGAATGGGCTTCAGATCAACAACAAGAAAACCAAAATTGTCGCGGTTCATTCATTAGGGCCCAAGAAATTGGCATGGTTTTTAAATCTTGAAAGAATAGAAGCAACCGGATGCCACAAGTACTTAGGAGTCTTTTTTAATAATAATGGCAGATATGCAAACCAACTGGGTGAAGAAAAAAGAAAGGAATTGCGCTCAGCTCCATTCAAAAGAAATTAAATGGCCCAACATTCGCTCCAATTCTTCAGGTGGCTCAGGCAAAGGTGATTCTATTACAGGACCGGAGGCTTCGGATTATGCTATCTCCGTCTTTACTGCGTAAAATCACAGCAGCCAATAAACATACAATTTAGTATAAACAAACTACATTTTCCATGTTACTTAGCGTCAGCCACGCCTTCTTAGCCCTCCATAAGAGCCCTGGTCACTGTCCCAGCCTCCTCTTTCTTTGCTGCTCACAGCAAGAGATAAGTACCCCTCAGACTAACTTTTGAATATGATTGTACTGGGTTGTTCAGATTAGAAAGTGCGCGCTGCGCTTGTTGTTATTAGTTGTAGTTAGCGATAAGCGTTTATTGTATATACAGTGTTACTCACGATTTTCGCAAGGCAGCGTTCAATTCGGCGCTTCGTGCCACAGGCGGGAGCTCTGCTCCGATTGCAGGTTCCCTGCTTGTGCCTGATTGTAGCGCGCCCGCGGCGCGATGTACCACGCCGCTCAGCGGTAAATCAACGGGACCGTCTTTGGTCTCAGCACATTAAGCGCGGTGTCAGGGCTTTCCTTATCGCCCGTAAACACCATAAGAGCCGGGTGGTTACCGGCCGACGTGTGCAGCTCACGCGACGCCCATTGGGCTATTTTTGGGCTTCTTTTGGGCTCGCGTTTGGCTGCATACGCCGGCTTCGGCTCCCTGATAGTTTTGGAGCGCGTTTTTTCGCTCCGAGTTCCATCGCACAAAGACGCCTGACTGGCTGCTATAGGAGTCGCCCTGGGAGTGAGCACACACTCCAAATAATTCTTTCTTTTGGCTCTGACGCCTTCTGAGGCTGCAATAATACTGAATACAGCTTTTGCTGAGGGGGCTTGGTACAAATTAAACTTGTGTGCACGTGGGCTGCCCCCCCCATTACTCCTCCATTATATATATGTATATCTTCTAGCAGCTGGGCAGTTGCTCCACCATTGTAATCATGGATGAGTGGGTACGCTGTGAAGATGAGGATGATGTCTATTATGAGGGACAGCAGGAGACTGTCCTTGAGGATAATATAGTAGAGGCTCTGGACGCATCAGTCCAATCCTCTGAGAACAGGCCCTGGAGACTACAGTACCTTCTACTGTACAACAAGCATTGGCAGCTGCACTGAAACCAATTACCAAACAGCTGGAGAGTTTTGCCAAGCGCCACGGTTTCACTAAGGAAAAGCGCAGTGTGCGTCCGGATACAAAGGTAGTCAAAGCGCGCCGCTGGCCGCATGCCACGACCCTGGATTCACTTCCCCCACCTGCGGGTGGCGACCACGAGTACTCCACTGGAGGCAAGGCCAAGAGCAAACAAAAAATCCATGTGGACACTGATACCACTAATACCGATACAGACACGAATACCATGGACAAGGCGACCTCCCCCCCCCCCCCCAGGAAGAAGGCCAAGAAAGTGGTTTCTTCACCTTCGGAGACTCCATCTAATACCCCTTTCACCTTCAATCCTAGAGAAATAGTCCACCCTAGATCTACGGACTGGGCTCCGGCACCCGAAGTAATTGAATATCTGCATGAGAATATTCGTAAGGGGTTTGATAAGGAAGTCCGAAATCCACTCAGGTCAGAATGCCCTTGGCCAGATCTACCTGATAAAGTCGCGGAAACTCCCGAGTTAGACGTAAGCTTGCTTACGTTTTTGAAGAAATTTGCCAGGGATCCCAAAAAAGGGATAGACCGAACCTGGAGAGGGTGTCAGGATAAACTCCTTGACGTCGTGGGTCCCCTCGCAAAGATACTGGAAATGGCCTTAGTGGCCAAGGAATCAGCTACTCCAGTGGATCTGGACATCCTCGCCGGGTGGACACAGAGGGCAATTTGCCTGCTCGGCAATGCCAACTGTGCCATATCGACAGAAAGACGCAAGTCTCTGCTTATGCGTATGGACACTAATCTTACCGATTTACCAGCTGCTGAACCTGGGCCTCTTGCAGAGGGTAACTTGATTGGAGACCGGTTCGTGAAGGATGTGTCGAAGTACGTAGGGACTTTCACATCTCTTGATAAAGCTCAGTCAGGTATAAAGAGGGTGTTTACCCAAGGCCTTTTCAACAGGGCCGGACGAGGTAGGGGACGCTCGTCAGGCCGTTTCTCCAATCAAGGTCCCCCCAGAGGTTATTTCGGTCATGGAAGAGGTGAATGGGACTCTACCAGAGGGGGAACCTTCTACCCCACCCGTCGCCGCTTCAACAAGAGCAGATTCCAGGGAGGTGGAAACAGAGCAGGCTTCCAAGCACAGAGCTCAGCAGGTGAGTGTGCCAGACTTGTCTCCTTTACCATTGGGGGGACGCACTCAGTATTTCCTACACAATTGGCGCACCCTTACTCAGGATGCGTGGGTGCTTCAGACGGTTCAAGGATTCCAACTGGAATTTTACGAACCTCCCTGTCAGGGTACGTTGCCCAGGCCTCTCCATTTTTCCCAACACGAATGCAGTTTTATAGACAAAGAAATAGAAGACTTGCTGCAAAAACACGCAATAGCTTTATGCAACGACAAGCCTCACGGTTTTTGCAGCAATATTTTTCTGGTCCAGAAGAAGGGTGGTGGCCACAGACTGGTCCTGAATTTGAGGGAGTTCAACCATTACCTCGTGTACAAACACTTCAAGATGGAAGGGATACACCTTTTGGCGGACCTGTTGAAACCAGGAGATTGGCTATTCAGACTGGATCTCAAGGATGCCTACCTGTCCATTCCCAATTTTCCTCCACACCACCGTTTCCTGCAATTTCAATGGAAAGGTCGGTGGTTTGAGTATTTAGCCCTTCCTTTTGGGCTTTCCTCAGCTCCTTGGTGTTTCACCAAGGTGATGAAGCCGGTGGTCGCACATTTATGGGAGCAAGGGGTGCGCATGATTATTTACCTGGACGATATCCAAATCATGGCCCACAGTCCAGCTCTAGTATCGCAGCACCTTCAAATGATGATTTCTCTTTTGCAGAGCCTGGGCTTTGTAATCAATCAGGCCAAATCAGCTCTAATACCGTCGAGGACCACCGAGCTCCTGGGCTTTGTGATTGACTCCCAGAAAGCTCAATTGCATCTTCCCAAAGCGAAGCTCAGGGATTTGAAGAAAGAGATAGTGGCAATGTTAGCCAAACAGAGGGTTTCACTCAGGATCATCGCCAGAATAGTGGGGTTATTGGCATCATCCATTCAAGCGATATTTCCGGGCCCACTGCATTACAGGGCTTTGCAGAGACTGAAAATTCAGCACCTTCAGAAGGGTCTGACTTACTCAGACTTGGTCCCTCTCTCACAGGAGGTAAGGGACGAGATGCAATGGTGGCTGGGCCTCGTGAAAGCGTGGAACGGAAGAGCCATTTTCGGCTCCCTGCCAGAGGTTGTTATCGAGTCTGATGCTAGTCGTTGGGGTTGGGGAGTGCGTTGTGGTGACATTTCCACAGGCGAAAGATGGTCTCCCCAAGAGTTATCACTACACATAAATTGTCTGGAACTCCTAGCGGGTTCTTTTGCAATTCGAACTCTGTCACCCAAGCAGACAGCTTGCTGCATCCTTCTGAGGATGGACAATGTGTCGGCAGTGAGGTACATAAACAAGTTGGGAGGAACAAGGTCATCCCTGTTGGTGGAGATTGCCAAAGACTTCTGGCATTACTGCCTGAGCCACCAGATAACGGTGATAGCAGAATATATTCCAGGACAATCCAACCTCATAGCGGACTGGAATTCCAGGCATCTCAGGGATTACAGCGATTGGAGATTGCTGCCGAGCATATTCCAACGGCTGCAGGAAGTTTGGGGCAGACAGACCTATTTGCTTCCAGGCTGAATCGGCAGCTTCCCAACTTCTTCAGTTGGAGGCCGGATCCAGTGGTTAAGGCAATGTATGCGTTCCTTCAGGATTGGTCGGGGCCAGTGAATTATGCGTTCCCGCCGTTCCTTCTCATTCCGAGAGTGACCTCTCATATTCTCAGGCAGCAGGCGGAGGTGATCTTAGTGACGCCACGGTGGAGATCGCAACCATGGTTCCCGATATTATTGGAAATGAGCTGCGATCTCCCCAGGAGGCTCCCTTGGTCGGAGTCTCTTCTCCTGGGACCTCACGGGGAAAGACATCCTCTGATCATATCGGAGCGGTTGTCGCTGATGGCATGGCGAATTTCCGGCAGCAGTGGGAAATGCCGGGATTTTCGGAGACAGCTTCAGATTTCATCAGGCAAACGTGGGCTCCTTCCACCAGGAAGCGATATTCTTCGGCCTGGACAGGCTGGATGGGTTGGTGCATGGAACAAAATCTGGATCCCGTGGGGGCAGGATTATCCAATAATGTAAACTTACTTTTGTAGAAAGCAGCAAGTGGTTTGGCTTATCGTTCTGTAAATAATTTCAGATCGGCCATTTCGGCGGGGCATAGCCCGGTGGATGGAAAATTGGTGGGCATGCACCCTATGGTTTGTAAACTTCTTAAGGGTATACGAATAGCGAATGCCCCCAAACCCAACTACTCTGGTTTATGGGATGTATCTCTAGTCATTTCTCTCTTCAATAGTTGGCCGGTGAATAACCTGTTATCAAGAAAACAGTTGTTTGCGAAGTTAGCAATGCTTTTATGCTTGTCAGCTTGTAGACATTCATCGGATGTGTGAGCACTGGAGATTACAGGTGGAGTATTTACTCCGGAAGGAGTTTCCTTTACCATTATGGGCCGTACCAAGACACTTTCCAGACATATTGAATATAATGCTTTCCCTAGCAATGAGAAATTATGTGTTGTCCAATGCTTGAAAACTTATGAGGATTGTACTCGATCATTGAGACCTGAGGGCTCTACTCAACTTTTGCTTGCAATACAAAAACCTTTTAAACTGCCTGCTGCAACCATAGCCAGATGGCTTTGTTATATTATGAAAGAAGCTGGTGTTGATATTCAAATGTTTGGTGCACACTCTGTGCGTGGTGCCATGGCATCAAAGTCATTTATGCTAGGTTCTAGTATTCAGGACATTATGCGTTGTGCTGATTGGTCATCTGAATCAACGTTCAAGCAATTTAATTATAAGCCGGTGGGAGACATAACATCTGTTGTTTTTAATAAGCGTTAAACTAGCGTAATCCGAAGCCTCCGGTCCTGTAATAGAATAAAAAATTAGCTAGCATTCGCGCCAAGAATTTTCAATTCTATTAAGGACATGGAGGCGAGGATTATCCCACCCGGCTATGTTACAATATGATTGTTCATGCTTACCCACCCCTTGATATTGTATGGAATTATTGATGTAAAGCAGAAATTACGGGTTGTTCATGTTTGATTTTCCTAGGTGCAGACAAGAAGTCTGAGTAAAGATGTCTTCACGTTGAAGCCTTTTCGGTGGAGTTTGGTTTCCTGTTAAACTTCCATGTTGGAGGACGTTGTGAAAAAATTATGGACTTAGTGGACTTCTACACAGTTCGAGCAAAGAAAGAGGAGGCTGGGACAGTGACCAGGGCTCTTATGGAGGGCTAAGGAGGCGTGGCTGACACTAAGTAACATGGACAATGTAGTTTGTTTATACTAAATTGTATGTTTATTGGCTGCTGTGATTTTACGCAGTAAAGAAGGAGATAGCATAATCCTCGCCTCCGTGTCCTTAATAGAATTGAAAATTCTTGGCGCGAATGCAAGCTAATTTTTTATTCCCACTTTATGGGAGCGAGGTGCTAATAGGGCTGGACAGCAGCCAATTAGATAAAATAGTCGCAAACATTTTCAGAACGATTTTCCAACTACCTCTCTACACTTCACCAGCACAAATTAGGCTGGAATTCGGCATCTGCAGACAGTCATTGGGCCGAATGGGGACTTTTCTAGTAAGCTGCTATAAGTTGAGGGCGTTAAAGGAGGGCAGCTTGGCTCACCACTTATGGGTCCAGCTGAGTACGAGTCAATGACGAGTGGGGCATCGCTATTTGTCCTGCGGCCTTAGCACTCTCGGCCTGAGCCAGCTCTGGGACTTACATGCAAGCCAACATGAGTTCAAGAGGCTAGCAAAACTCAGCGCGAAAAGACTTTCTTCAGGAGAAGACAGGGCCAGCCTCTCAGGAAACAGAGTCACGGCTGGATGACCCTTTGCACCTATGCACTGTTGAAACCCCAGAGCTACTTAACACTCACCTTCAACGCACACACTAAGCTCTGCTTTTTAAAACTGAGAATGTGGGTGATCCCAACAAACTGTTATCTCCCTAAATGGAAAAGAGATTGTGCCCTGGAAATGTGCCAGCTCTGTGGCCACCATAGGGAAGACATCATGCACGTGCTATGTTTGTGCCCTAACCTCATAGAGGATAGAAAGGCTCTATTACAAAGGGGGTGGATCGAGAAGGAGGTAAGATCTTGCAGAGGTGCAGTGCTGGCTTGTTTCGACTCACGGAACACTACCTTAAATTTCGCCTTGGTCAGGTTCATGGAACGCTTCGTAAAAAAGCTAGTGGAGGTGAGATGTCTACTGACTTTTCGGCCTGAGACCTAGCCCTCCTGCCTGTTTGCATCAGCCTGCTTCAAACCATCTTCATTTGCGGACTGGCTATGCACACGAACGGTGGTGAACAACAAAAAAGCCAATAGAAGGGGAGAGGTGTACAGGCCAGTCCGTCTGGGTTCTAGACGTTTATTTTTTAGGACTGCCGCCTCCTACTGGAACACAACCATAGGAGTTATGGATAGTGTATTTATAACAGCGATTCATTTGTCATGATGACGGGAATTTTTATAATAATCTGTAAAAAAGAAAAAAAAAATTAGGATCAAATTATCAATTTGATATATTATAATGATATTTAATTCTAGTTGAGCGTTGCAAGGGTTTTAACAAATCATGCAATAACGTTTTTTTTCTTCTGTATCCTAAAATAACCACTCTTCCCAACTTACTATAGCAGCGGTGAGATCCTGAAACAAATCTTCTGATCATATCAATTAGGCCACCACACTTAACCACAAACTTCTTCAATACCCTCCAACACTGCAAAACGTTCCTGATAGTGCAACAATGCACCAGGTCCCAATTTTACCAAGACAATTAAGCATAACAACTCTAGTTTTTCTCTTTTTTACTCACTTTGCCACTACAGTCAGGGACCATCAATATGAAAATCAGCCTACTCCATTAGGAATACTTTAGTCTAAACCTTGTGCTTTCTGAAAAAGTGAGAAGTGGAAGCTTTACTTCATCTCTGCGTTTGGTCATTACACTGTGCTGCACACCATTCATTAACCTTTCGCTCACTGTGCCACTACAGACATGAGTCAACTATATGCAAATCAGACTTGATCCTGTTAGACTAGGAAGAATCCAAAAGTAACAATTGGCCCACATACCCTCATACATTTTACTATTACTTAGCTAGATTCTTGCACGGGCTGTTTCAGCCCCAACGTTGCACCAGACACACACGAGCAGCCTTGCCTAGGCACAAAGGGACTTCTCCATGGGCCGTCCAAGGCACCCAGGTGGCCCCATCTTCCGGTGCCTCGGCATTGCTGGGGTGGTACCCGGTCCTCCAGCGGGCTCCATGAGCAGCGCAGGAGGTGACATCATCCTCCTAGTGCCTTAACGCCTTAACAACGTTCCTGCACTCTTGCAGTGTGGGATGCGCACGGGACGCGCCCAGGCGAAGTCCGGGCCAAGGGCGCGCTCATCTGCACCCAACAGCAACAGGAAGAGACAGGGCAGGCCCGCCCCCCCCCCCCCCCCCCCCGGCTCTGACTTTTCAAGGCTGGCCTGCCGGTAAGACCTTGCTGTTTAATCTTTCTTTGAGATACTTCCTGCTATAAGCCCTGGAATCAGCTTCTACCAAGGCACTCTGTCCAATTATATGTACCCACGTGTTGTTAGCTGGCATAATTGCAGTTGGGATTAAAGTAGACTATAGGTAGGAGCATTTGTCTTGAAATCAGAAGAACTTTCCATTTTTGATCTCATTGAACATTTTGGACTACCACACTCCATTGCTAGGGGACTGGAGAGTATTTGAGACATTGGCAAAAATGTCCTTTGTACATTGGAGAACTAGGCTTTAATCCCGTCTGGCTCCATTAAGAGAACCACTAGGGCCTGGGACAGGTGGCAATTGCAACAGAGGTCCCTGATCACCGGCCAGAAACACGAGCCTATAGGCCGAAAACCTTGCTTTTTCCCACTCGCAATTTGTGCTTTTTGTTCATATTTGGGTATCTCACTTGTTTAGCTCTTATTTCATCCTAATTAACTTGAGGTGTTAGTGGGCTGACTCTAGTGGGGTTGTTGCATTGCATTACTGTTAAGATTTAGCAATGGGGAAGCGCATCTGCCTTGGGAAACAACAAACCCTGCCCCAAGTAACCTCTTCCTCTTCACTGCCACCAATCTCAATTGACAGGATGTTACAGAGGGCTATAGGTGTGGTAACTACAGAAATAGAGCACACTGAGAGACATTTTTCACTAACTCCAGATCTTCGTCGCTCTGCTTCTAATTCATCCCCTTCCCAAGCTGCCACCCCTGTCACCACAGCTAGGGTAACCATGCCTTTGCGATCTCCACATGTTGCATGTAATGAGGAACAAGCCGCACCTAAAATAGTAACACAGAAGGAGTGAGTAGCTACCAGTATACCTAAGAATGGAAAGCGTAAGCAAGTGAGTGGGGTTGGAGCTAAAAGAAAGAAAACTAATGAGGGCCATCAAAAAGTGTGGAGGACCTGGATAACTCGGAACCACATTTAGGATGTATCTCTAATATTCGATCAGACATGGATTACCCAATTCGGGTGTTGAACCTGATGACGGACTTACAGAGTCAACTTAGATCTATTGAAAGGGAAGAACTGTCCCCCCTAGCTGATCGTATAGATAAATTGGTGACAATGTGGGATAGTAGGCAAGCAAACACTAGCGCAAGCAGTACACAAACCCCAGTGAGGGGGAATGACTTTAGCTGCCAGGCAGATAGATCAAGTTTGACACCCCTAGACAGGCCTGGTGCGCTGAGGACCCACGATCCTACCACCTCCTTGGGTCCCAAGAGGGGGAATGACCATAGTCACCAGGGAGGCAAACCAAGTCTGACACCTTTAGAAAGGTCAGGTGCATGGCAGGATCAAGACCTCACTACCTTGTCGGGTCCCAGGAGCTCTAATTGTGAGGCTAGGAACAACAACTCAGTACAACCTAAGAGGGGTATAAATGAAAATAGCCTCCCTCCACATTGGTCTATGGCAAGCAGAGAAGGGTTGGGGGGGCGAGGAGGGTTTAGCTTGCAGGGCTGAATAAGCGAGCCTACCCACTATAAATTTACCCCTGCTTCATCCCCGTATATAATCATACTAACAGGAGTACCTGAAATCAAAAGCAGGCAGAGGGAAACACAACTTGAGCTCAGGAATAAATGCATGTTCTGGTTGGCGAGGTATAGGCTGCTTGTCTATGACAGGGCAGGGTAAATCCTAATGGTCCGCAGAGTTGGTTGAGTGGGAAACAGACAAAAAGACGTCCAAGGGGATTATGTAATTATCAACTTTAAAAATCAGAACCCTTGCCCCCAGGAGCTACTTACAGGTGTTAGGTCCTTTGTACTGGACTATTTTTATACCCAAGGTCAAATGCCATTAAGGGCCCATACTAGCCCAGAATTAGGGAGGTGGCCTTTAAAACAACAAACTGTGGGCCACTGGCACCCACCTCCCAGACCCTTGCTATTTAACATACCAGTAGCCACCAGATTTGGGGTTCTGGAAAAGATAGATTGACAAGTAATGTCACTGAGACCTGCCCAGGGTATTAGGAGCTCAAGGACTTCAAGGGAAATAGAAGAGCATAGTGGCGGTCAGTCTAGTCAAACTATTCGCCATGGGTTAGGGGCAGAATCAAAGGAGCATCAAACAGTAATATATCAGATGACCAAGGTTATAGAAGGGGTAGAGGAAGAGTCCCCTGGAACATCAGTTGCCCCAACCCCCATTGCCCCAAGCTACAGTATACTGCGGGAAGGTGTACCCATGAGACCAGCAGAGAAATACCCCTGTGCCCAAATGAGGGATATCCAATCTCCTAAAACCTATACTCTTGATGGCACTCTTGATAAATGTAAGGAAGGTAACAAGCTGAGGGTGATATCCTGGAACATTTCTGGCTTAAAAAACAAACTGTCCTGCCTCGACTGGGGGCTCTTTGTGGACCAATATGATACATGCATGTTTCAGGAACCGTGGCACGGGAAGACTCATTGAGGGTGGGGTTTGCATCATTCAATGTCCCTGCCACCTCGGGGGGAAGGGGCAGACCATCTGTGGGCCTCTGTATTTGGGTTGGCTCACACTTGGGTTGAACAATTGAACAGTTGAACTTCCCTTCTAACGATATTCAATGTGTAGCACTCACTTTTTCCCCCCAAGTTAAAAATTGCTTTTATTAATGTTAATTCTCAGCCCGTAAGTCTTAGCCATGAATACCCGACCTTCGACCTTCGACCAATTGGATCGCTTCATCCCTACAGTTCCTACAAATATGTGGTTGATTGTAGGGGGGATTTTAACTGTTTGATCCCCTCGCTGATCCCATTGATACAACCCCCAGCTAGTAAGACTTGCGATGGCTAATTTCAGATCCACAAATTTTGCCGATTAGGGTATGGTCCCCATTGGCACTCCAGATCAACTCATTCACATTGAGTCACTCCCTAAGAGTAAGGGTGGGCGACAAATTCTGTTCCGCTCGTGGAACTTGCAAAATTTCGGCATTTTCGCGTTCTGCGCGGAACGCGAAAATGTCGAAACGTCTGCGATTCGCGGCAGAACAGAATTCGGTGGGGCATGAGGGTAGAGGTATTGCACAGGATTCATTCTGGCAAGATGCTCCTGTCACAAAAATTAAACTTCAGCAGGAAGCACTTACAGATATAAATAAAGCAGGTGCCCGAGTTGAAGCTCAAATTCAGTAACGCATTAATCAGCACAAAACAGCACGGTTGAGGCTAGGCAGGTGTGCTTTCTCCCCATATCTACGGTCAACAATTTGCTGTAATCCTTGATGGAGCTCTGTGCATCCATGAGTTTCTCGAGCGCAATCCCTGTGTAGTTCCTGACACCAGGAGGTTCTGTCTCCTCACCTGCTGCTCTGATCGGTCTCTGGCACTTTATAAACAAAGGCATGTGAACTGCATGGAAGCCCCGCTTGTTTGGCCATGGCCCACACACCAGCGGTGTGCAACGTCTTCCTGCCCTTTCCCCCACTATGATGGACAGCTCACTCGAGGGACCCCGGCGCCCGTCGGCGCGGTGACAACGTTACAGACACACATGGTCGCTGTAGACAACTCTTCTGGCCCTTTACGCGGCTGCCGTGTAGGAAAAGCACTATACATTTACTCAACGTGGTAGCACTTACTGATTAGCCAGTAGAAAGTACTCCAGTTGAGTAGAGGTATTGCACAAAACGGTGGCATCTTCTTGGGTAAATATGCATGGCAGGATTCATTCTGGCACGATGCTCCTGTCACAAAATTTAAACCTCAACAGGAAGCACTTACAGATATAAATAAAGCAGGTGCCCGAGTTGAAGCTCAAATTCAGTAACGCATTAATCAGCACAAAACATTCCTGAGCACGGTCGAAGCTAGGCAGGTGTGCGGTCTCCCCATATCTACAGTCAACAATTTGCTGTAATCCTTGATGGAGCTCTGAGCATCCATGAGTTTCTCGAGTGCAATCCCTGTGTAGTTCCTGACACCAGGAGGTTCTGTCTCCTCATCTGCTGCTCTGATCGGTCTCTGGCCCTTTATAAACAAGAGGCATGTGAACTGCATGGAAGTCCCGCCCGTTTGGCCCCGGCCCACACACCAGCGGTGTGCAACATCTTCCCGCCCTTTCCCCCACTATGATGGACAGCTCACTCAAGGGACCCCGGCGCCCGTCGGCGCCGTGGCAACGTTACAGACACACATGGTTACTGTAGACAACTCTTTATGCAGCTGTAGTGTTGGAAAAACATTATACATTTACCCAACGAGGTAGCACTTACTGATTAGCCAGTAGAAAGTACTCCACTTGAGTAGAGGTATTGCACAAAACGGTGGCATCTTCTTGGGTAAATATGCAGGGCAGTATTCATTCTGGCACGATGCTCCTGTCACAAAAATTAAACCTCAACAGGAAGCACTTACAGATATAAATAAAGCAGGTGCCCGAGTTGAAGCTCAAATTCAGTAACGCATTAATCAGCCCAAAATCTCCGCGAGCACGTGAAATTTTGCGTGTTTGTGGAGATTTTTTGCCGTTTTGCGAAATTTTGAGAAAGGCATCTTCGCAAATTCTGCCCACCCCAGCCTAAGAGCATGTAACGGCTGCACAGAATCGGATACACCGGGGAAGTTAACATTTAACAGATTCGGTCAATCCTCCCTGTTAGATTACATTTTAGTGGAGACCAGGCTGTGGCAAAGGGTTGTTGATTTTGCCGTCCTGCCATGACACGACAGCAATCACAACGCTTTGACCATGGAACTGGAGATGCCAGACTCGGGGAACTCCCTGGCTCGCTGTACCTCTTCAGATGATAGATTAATACTTGCTAATAATAGAAGAAGAATAAGGTGGGATGTAATTCAACAGTCACCCTATAAGTTGGCCGCATTATACTAAACAATCATTCTGACCTTAGTAGAAATGTGGAACCTTACAACTACAGAGGGTGCTTCATTAACTACTGAAATGGTTGCAGAGCTTTATGCAGAACTGACATCCAAATTGGTCGATATATTCTACCCAAAGGTATCTTCTAGGGTGACAAAAGGGACTAAATGTTCATTGTTTAATGATAACTGCTGAATGGCCAAACGGGTTCTGTTAGATGCCATCAAAGCACAGGATAGGTGCCAAATCAAGCAAAATTTGGCGTTGTATAGAGATAGCAACCAACAAGCAAAAAAGACCTGAGAATTGGATAGATGGGATGCTTTAATAACAGCCCTATCCAACAAAGATATGAAGACATTTTGGACTATAGACAGTACAGGCTGTAGTGAAGGGAAGCCAGCCATAGAGCCAAACATAGCAGCAGATGTATGGAAGACACATTTGAAAGCTTTATATACTACAAAGGAAGTAGATGGCCCAATCTACAAAACATCCATAACCTTCTTATGGACTATCCATGATGAGGCTCCTGGGATCACCTTGACTGAAGTAGTAAATGCAATAAATAAGCTACCCTTTGGTAAAGCACTGGGATTAGATAAGTTGTCAAGGGATCTCTTTCGGGCGGAACCAAAAATATTGTGACCCTACCTATGGGCATTATTCAATGCTATTATACAGGGCATGGTGATCGCTGAAACCTGGGTTGGGCAGAAATTGTCCCAGTTTTCAAAAAGGGTTCACCCCTTTCACCTACAAACTACAGGCCGATTAGTTTGATCAATGTCACCCAGAAATTGTTTTCATGAGTAATCCTAGCTCGTCTGCAGCCATGGATGGAAGATCATGAAATCTTGAGTCCATACCAAGCCGGATTCAGGAAAAACATCGCCACCGTCAACCAAATATATAGATTCCAACTTTTATATTGGAAAACTGAGATAATAGTGGGTGGCAGTCTCTATTTAATATTTGTGGACCTGAAGACGGCTTTTGATCTGGTGCCCGGGGACAAATTATGGGGTGTACTTAGAGACCTGGGAGTCCCCTTCTACCTTCTGTGCATGTTTATGAGATTGCATGAAGGCAACTTTGCCCAAGTGAGGTATAGAAAATGTGGCAAACTAACCTCCCGACTCCCAGTTAACAGAGGAGGAAGGCAGATGTGTGTAGTCGTACCACCCTGTTCTGCCTATTGATTAATGCACTGGCAGACCAACTTATTGAGGTAAAGGACAACTATGCCCCGAAGTTAGCATGCAGAAAAGTACCAGCAATGATGTTTGCTGACGACACTCTTCTACTTTCGAAGTCGCCCATGGGTATCCAGAGGATCCTCAATAGTTTTGCTGCCTACTGTAAAAACGGGGGGCTAGAGATTATTAAGCAGAAGACTAAATTTATGGTCTTTATTCCTGCTAACACGTCTCGTCGTAACCATGCTCAAGAGGGTATCAGTATTTGATTACTTAGGTGTCACCCTGACAGAAAATCTGGAGTGGGGGCCACAAATGGTCAAAGCAAGCCTTAAGTTAGCCCAGACCATGGAGAGACTCGCAAAATAGTATAGAGACTCCTCCCGCAAACCAGCTGGCCCAATAGCAGAGACCTACAAAGTGCAAGCAAGGGGTGCTACAATGTATGGGGCAGAACTATGGGGTCATTGCTCTTCTAGCAGCTTGAGTAAGAGAGAGAACAATATCATGAGGCAGATGCTAGGTCTCCCCCTCAGCACTCCCCTCACCCCTCTATGCCTGGACCTAGGAATTAGACCAATTGGGGATAAGATTGGGCTTAGACCCCTAACTTTCTGGTGCAGATTGTGGGTGACCCAGAATTGAACATTTATCAGTCAGAGCTAAAGGAGGTACTGAGTCTCCTAGGCATAAATAAAACAGCATGGTTTGTACATGTTAAGGATGTATGCTGTAGTATGGGTAAATCAAGCCTATGGAGCAAACCTGAAGAAATGTGCCCTTTAATTTCACGATCTAAACTGGTAAGATGCTATAGGGTGTTAAACTCACTGAGATTCAGGGGAGCTCAGCCACAGTACACTTAACTGGAGAGTTCATGAGAATTAAAGACGAGTATATAATATAGTCTTTTCTAGATGACATCCAACCAACTCTGGCAAGGAAATTATATGTCCAGTTCATATTTAGGTACTTACCGCTCTGTTCTTTTTCTAATAAATGGTTTAAAACTACACCTCTAGGGTTCCCCGCCTGCAATTGCGAGGAAGAGTCAGAGTTCCATGTCTTTTTTTTCTGCCCTGGTTATAAACTAGCTAGACAGCGCTGGCTTATCCAACTGTGTAGGAACTTCGGGTTTGTGCATTGTGTAGATGTATTTAGAGTCCTGAAGTAAGATACCCACATGCCCATTGTATTTTTTAACCTCGATGTGGCGTACTCGCAGGATGTTTTTAAAGTCGCTACTGCGGCCTTAGAAGTCTGGATTGTTCTTATTCTCTTACCCCTTTTTCCAAATGTTTCCTTCTTTTTATGTTTTTTAAAAGTTAATCTTTCTTATAAAATGAGTTTTAACAATTGACAATATTGCACGTACAGCTGTTTATGTCCCATGTGGTTTTTATCACGGGGAAACCACATGGCAGTTGGATGAGGGCGGGATACAGATATGAATTGCCCTGAGCTGCCACCCTGCGAACCCTGTGATGCACTTTAACACTGTCAATTTATTATTTGGTATAACTATTTATGGGGTCCCTTTTTTAGTTCATAGTTTTATGTCTGTAAATTTATTGCATATGAACTTTTATGGTGTATTATGACCAAAATAAAGTTTACAAATGGAAAGTTTACAGATGGTTACTCTTTTCAACATGATGATTAGAATACATGTATTTGTGGGGTTTCATGATGGCTGGAGTTAGATTTGGGTGTGATTATCGGACAGCTAGAGCTCATAAACTACCGTCTCCCCATCTTTTGTAGTTTTTGAGCTTCTGACATATGATGCATCTGTTTGCTTGAGACACTGTGAGTAGAGAGGTTGGTGGGCTTACAAAGTGGTAGGGCATACATATTCACCTTAAACTGGACTGAGAAAGCAAGCAAAGCAGGCAAGCCCAACTTTTTGCAGGAAAGCTTAGAGGGGCCGTCCCCAAAAACTTTGTAAAAAACAGGACCATATACTTTATGCGTTTTACAGCACATTTTGCCTCATCTTTTCCAGGGATGTTTGGGAAATAATGGAAGTTTTCACCTCAAGTAAACTTTGGAAAAACAGATGCAAAACACTGCATTTTCTAACCCAATGCTTATAAAGAATTACTGTGAGAAAATGGATTACTAGTTTCAGTGGATGGTAGTCCTCTTCAAGTAATAATGGCGCTATTCTCTACTAGGCCCTGTTAGGGCTCAATAGTTTAAACCTAAGCTCAACCTTGGTAGTTTTAAAAGTGCTGACAACTGGTATCTGGCGGCTCTAGACCGGGTCAAAGTCAAAAGCTAAGGCCAAAATAGAGCACTAGTTCGATACAGGGACCAGGTTCATCGCAGTGGAAAGTTTACCTTCTGAATTAGTTGTTTTTCTGGAAAAACTTCTCATTGATAAGATCATATGCGGGTCAGTGTGTCAACTGACTCCAAAGAGGGACTTATCAAAGATGGCCTGCTGAAGCACAGAACCTCATGAGACCATCGGCTCCTGCGGGAAGTGCAAAACTCTCGACGTCAGGGAGAATTGCAAGAAGACGAGTTTCAGACCCAGAAAGGCATTGTCGGTATACTTCTTGGAATTGGTCCCTGTGAGCTACTCTATGTTTTGACTTAGAAACATTTATGGAACTCAGGATCCTTTCAGCAGGGCAAACCAGCAAGTTAAGTCCAACTGGCAGTTCAAAGTCGGAAGCTGCAGCATGGTTGCAGTCTGGTGTGAGCCTCTGGTTCTTTTTCTCAGTGTCTAGCCTTGCAGTTTGTGATGGGAAAAGAGTAGACTCTAACACTACTCAAGGATCTAGGACCTTATGAGTACCACTTGAGGTACTTGATTCAATCTTCCAGACGCCACCATCAGGTCAAGGGCAAATCCAGTACAAACTGGTTAGCTGAGCTCAGCAGAGATTTGGCCCTCTTTAATTTTTGTGGTTCTGGAGCTGAACAGGAGGCTAGTCACCTAGCACTTGGAGTTCACTCTTCCACCCTGGATACAAATGGGGAGCAGGTCCAGCCCTTGAGATTTCCCTCCACAGGTTCAACAGCAAGTGCAGTCCTTCTTTTGTCCTCCACATGTCCACTTTGCAGCTCTTACTGTCTTTGGTACTGTGAACTATCCCACAGTGTCCGTCTCAGCCTAAAACCAACATGGAAGAACCTTTCTTCCCTTGTGATAAGCTCTGGGTACAACCCTGAAATGTATCTTAGTCAAATGAGACACTCCCCCAGCAAACCACTTCTTAAACAGGCTTTGCCATATTGGGCTTGGTGCCGTTCTGGCTGATTGGACAAAAGCATGAATTGGTTCTATAGGGGAGTGCAATATTTCTTTTCCAAACCTCTTTGTCTCCTGTTTGACTAGGAGTTGCCAAATAAATGATACAGCACAACAAATTAACAGGTAAAAAACACAAGCTGACACCAACAAAATGAAATTCAAAACTGTATATTATCAATCATATCGCATGGAGCAATGCAGGTAATGACATATCAAGACAACACACAGAACTGTCATTTAATATATACAGTAACAAAAAAGTACACGATTAATAAGGCGTATAAAAACTGAAAAACATTAAATACGAAAGACATTACACAGTTTAACATAAAGTTCACAAAGGACTCAATAGGGTGTCCATTGGAAGCATATATCCTTATTGCTTAGATATGAAGTATGCCCGACAAGGTTAAGGAACACCTATGATTATCATTAACGTTTTTGACCCATTAAAGTTGTGTGTTCCTATTAAACATCACCACGGGTCTTCATCAGGACTAAGAAACAGAAAAACAGCCTGGTTGGTAAAGGATAATGGGTGTCAGTGGGGTAAATTAATGAAAGTGTACGATGAAACAACTGTGAAGCATTTTCAAATCCGCCCCTATAAAAATCTCAACTGGATAAGGTGTAGGCTGACTCCTAATAGGCATCCTGTTCCAACAGTAAATGTTGTATCCACAGATAAATGGTCCTTTTGGCTTGTGGGAGTGGGGACCTAAGTGGTAAAAAGTTTATTTACATACCAGATTTGTAGAAATGTTGAGAGGCGAATGTGAGGTAAGCCAGGTACTGAAATGGCATTACCTTGTGCACCTAGTAAGTCTTACTCTGACACATTATGAAGTTACAGTCAATGTAGGAGCAGAGCCTATGAATAGACTCCCATGAGGGTACGGCATAATGGCCAATACCTCAGAGATCTGAAGAAGATTCTCTGTAGAAAAAATGAATGAGAGGCGATTCATTAGTGCTGTAGTCCCGCTCTCTACTATTGCGAAAGATCATTTACAGCGTTTAGAAATAGCTCACCGAATCAGGTGCTAAAGAACGAATGAATCACGTCTCAGCGGCCGGGAAACCAAATGAACCACCGGGTAACCGATGTGTGCAAATACTTAAAGAGTCTGCGGCACCAACTTTCATGCCAAGGAGACCATCAGCCATAACAGTGCAGCGTTCAGGAGAACAACTGCTGCATCTTGGGTGACGTGAGTCAGGACCCGAATAATGGGGGCCATGGAAACCATCCAGGAATGTATACAGTACCAACATACTACTGGAACAAGAAGTTAACCACTGAAGTAGCTACTTAGAAATGCTGGATGCGGCTGCTCTGTAAGCATGCACATGTATGTGGTAATAGATGCAAGAAAAGCACTCTTCCAAATTGTGAGATACAGGAGGGAATGTCGCTTGGGATCGTCTCAGGCATTTTGAACAGCTGAAGCTGTGTGTGAGCCTGCAAGCGCAATTTGTGTAATGTATGGGACTGTTCACTTGATGTAAAAGAATAAATATATAATATATAATGTCTTTCAAACCATGTTTTCGATTACCAATTAAAGGAAAGTGTAGGAAGCTGTCATGATTCCGATTGCCGCTCCGAACCGAAGGGCTGTGAGTTGGCGGTCTAGACGCCAAGAAGCGGAAGCGGAAGTCAGACTGACTCACTTCCGGGCGGACGCGCTTAACAGCCGGGGACTCCGGCAGCACCAGCGCTTTGGATTCTTACCAACGCCGCCGACGAGGAGACGCTGCTCCGGACACCAGCCTCACTGGTATCGTTCCAGTAACTTGTTCACAGGGCCATTGCTACGGCCGCCTGTGTCCCGCCTCGCACCAGTGGTGCTCCCGTACATTGATGTTCCGCTTTCCAGCCATTGCGCACCAGAGTGTGTGTGGTGGGCTGGGTTCCCCTGTTTTGCTTCTAATATTATTTGCGCAGGAGCGCTGGTTTTCAGTTGATGATTTTGGGTTCTCTCCCTGAACTGGACGGAGTCGCAAGACCGTGCAGACATTTGGATAGTCTGCATCTCTTTGGGGGTAGTGTTATTCCTAGCTCTTAGCCGAAAACCCACAGGAGAGTGAGAGGAACGGCACTGAGCTTCTTCTTTATTATTTGCGCAGGAGCGCTGGTTTTTCTGTTTTAGTTTGTGTTCAACCACTGTGGTGCTTCCGATTCGCCACCTTGGGACCGCTCTTCAAGCACCAGAAACGAGGTGCGGAAGCCACGGACGCTAATCACACCGTTTCCCACAGGGTACTTCCTTGGTCCGTGGGCTGGTGCTATGTAGAGGGGTGGAGAGGTCGGAACTGCGGTGAGCTAACCATGTCCCCCTTCTTCTCTCCACACAGCCGGTGTTGAGGAAGCCCTCTTGACCCATCTTATCTGGCTTCTACCCCTGATACCCCCTCTGTCCTAGTCGGTATATACACCCTACTAGGGGAAGGCGGGAGACAGGGGTGGTAGTCCTTGTCGCCTCTGCAGGATCGCCTCGCAAGTGGAAGGTAAGACTTGGGGGCTCTGACAGAAGCTGCCTCTATATATACTATACCAAAGAAAGGTATAGTGTGCACAGAGTCCAGGGAGTCTCCAGAGGTATAGCAGAGACTAAATTAGGTAAGTGCTTACAGCTCTCTTTGTGATAGTGTGGGTGAGCAGTTAGGATTATCCAGAGGGTGTGTTATGCATTTATTGCATTCACTCAGTCAAGACTGATGGCACACACTCAGAGACAGAATACAGACAATTAGGTAAGTATAAAAAATGTATACTTATGTTTTATTTTAGAACAATGCAGGACTTGGCAAAGGTGTGTAGAATAGTCTTTCAAATGCAAGCCTGTTCAAGGAAATGCAGTTGTGTATGAAATTGTAATTGTTGCAGGATTGTAGAAGCTTTGGAAACAGTTTAAATTACACAGTAATTACTTTTTATCACTCTTGGATTACTTTGAGTACTGAAGTGGTATGCCTAGATACCACACCTTAGAATCTCTTAATACAAGGTAAGTATTACTTTTGATACTTTGCAATAGAGTTCTCTTTTCTTCATACAACACAGTTCAACACAGATATTTTTTAGGCCCAAAATATGTTTACATGGGTTCCTATGGGGAAAAAGTGTAAGCGGTGTCACAGGTAAGTAAACGGCTTACAAGGGTGAGTTTTGGGGGGTTAGAACCAAGGTTCCCTAAGGTCTAGATGGGCACTTGAATTGCACCACTTGCGACACTGAGGCGGCCGGACGCAGAGTGCATGGGCCCAATGTTAGCCAATGGGGCTAAGGGGACCTTCGGTTAGGGACTGCTGATGAGCAGGCCACTCAGTGTGGAAGCAAAGCTCCTGGGTTTAAGGTCATTACTGCAGCGGCCAATGACTAGCACAGAAGCTGCACCACTAGCGGCACTGGGGCGGCCGTGTGCAGGGTTCAAAGCGGACATCGGGACCATGTACTTTCCAATGGAGACCTTCAGTTTCGCAAAGATGCTGCAGGCTCAGGCAGGGAGGCTTCCTAAAGGCAACTGCCAGCTGGAGAGGTAAGTTGGGATCTGGGACGATGCCTGGACACCATCGCTTGGGCCACCCAAGGCCGTGGGGTGTCGGGTGCAGGGGTGTCTTCTAGCATCGGGTTTTCTTACCAGCTCCATCACGGTCGAGGGACCCTTCAGGTTGAGGATTCAGGCGTCATCTTGTATCTTGAGGGAGGTCGGGGATCAGCATATCCCAGGTCTTGATCGCTGAGAAGACCTCCTTGGGATGTTGAGCCACTCGAACTCGGGCCATGGGCATCAGGTGCCGATTAGTGCAGAATTGTAAAGTCACCAGAATCCGGATTCTGGAGGTGAGTCTTTGGTTGAGCAAATCCGGTGCTCACGGGAGACAGTCTGTTAGAAGGTCGCAGGGCAGGTCCTCCTTGCTCTGGGGGTTGCTGGCTGTTGGACTTGCCGGGGTCTTGTTGTAGGCAGGTCGTAGACAGGACAGGCCGGTAGGGCTGGGGCCATGGCTGTTGGTGTCATCTTCTCCTTCCTGGGTCAGAACAGCTCTTTGTCCTTCTTTCTTCCTAGAATGTGAGGAGGCAAGGTTCAGGGTCGCCCCTAAAAACTTAGTATTTGGGGCGTTAAAGGGGTTTGCAGGCCAGCCCCATTGGGTCTCTTCCGTGGGGTGGGTACACCCCCTATTATGCCATCCTCCAATGAGACTGTCCACAGAGTACCATATACTAGTGACTTATAGGTCAGTGAAATATTCCAGTTAGGGATTAGTTGGTTCTACATATTTTCAGAGCTCAGCGAACATACACTTGGCGCTGGGCTGCAGTGCCCTAGTGTTCATAGTCCTTACACCAGTAGTAAAACACAGCAAATATGTTGGGGGGGGGGGAAGCACCACGCAAATATGGCATTTTCTTTCATTGACTAAAATAATTTGGGAATGTTATTTCACATGACCCATAATTTCCCAAAAC
The DNA here is from genome assembly GCF_964204655.1 of Triturus cristatus. Classification (NCBI taxonomy): domain Eukaryota; kingdom Metazoa; phylum Chordata; class Amphibia; order Caudata; family Salamandridae; genus Triturus; species Triturus cristatus. Next base: position 602,583,147 of record NC_140594.1, read on the forward strand.
GTGTACACTATTTTTCCTCACTTATAGATCTTGCTTTCATGTATTTTTTCAAGGTATCTCTTCCAAGCATTTTATCAGAACGCTATGACTGAGAATCTATGAGAAAAGAAGGTGTGAGGTGAAACAATGAAACCTTATTTAAATCCCATAAACTTAGACTATGAAAAACACAGCCAGACAAATATTATAGGTTCCCCTACGAGCAATACCAACAAAATATCAGTGCAATTCTCACTAGTAAATGCCATTCATGGAAATCAAAAACAATATTTATTGTCTGGAAATACCAGCTTTAATTTTTGGCAAATAGTCCTACTAACATGTACATTGTACATGTGCTGCCACTCGTGGAGTGATTCTGCTTTCATGCACATTTAGCCATCAGATGTGACTGAGATTTCTTTCAGAAGTACGCCAGAAATATATGGGATAAAGTACCCCCTGTAACATACTATTTAAATCTTGCAAATCACCGAGGAGCTCCATGACCATATGGAGGAACGGGGCAATGTCCGAGTTTCTTTATAACATCATGGACCTCCTGCTGTGACTTGCAATATCATTTTAACAAACGGCAGATAGCATTTTACTCCTCATTATACATGGTAACACCGTCACCCATCTCACAAATAGCTTAAATCATTGGGGGTTCCTTCTTCAGAAAAAAGAGACAGTACAGTTTCAGAATAAAAGCGGAATCACAGTGTAAAATTAAGCACATCAAAAGAAAATGTAATTTACTGGAAAACATATTAGAATCAGAATACTGTAAATCAGATTTTAAAAAGGCTGTAACTCAGAATGAGTAGTAACATGCACAGGAAATAATTTCTTTACTAAAATGATCTAAAGTACGCATAAAGTGAACCTTCCATAAAGTGAACCTTTGTGCTGATCACTGTTTATTTTAGAAAAACAGATGATAAGAACGAAAACTGTTTAAACTGCAGCTGTAATGACCGTCTGGGATCTGCCTTTCAACTAGGCTGGTTCTGGCAGTAAACTTTATGATGTCACAACTCAACTTTAATTAGTTATTACAGTTAAGTAGCTCATCATTTCTTATAACAGGTGCTTGGAGACTTCACAGGTCACTGTAATAGGGAAATTAGCTACAATATGGTATGCTGGGATTGTAGGTTTCCATAGATTATGTACAGAAAGAATTATGTCAAAGCGCCAGCAATACTTTAAAGAGAGTATCATTATGCATAGGCCAGTATTGTGCTAAAGATAGACACAGGTACATCAAGAAAACAGGCAATGTGCCAAGAACGGACACCATTATGTAAGGGGTAGTTATACCCATGTCAAAAACGACCACCATATTTCAAGGAATGGGTGCAATTATGACAGATCCCCCATTAAACCTTGGCTAACGAGATGGACATCAAAAATGTATAAAATACAGGACCACAGGTTATATAAAAAAGATTTTAAAAAACGCGACCTAACAGGGGTATCTGACGTGCAGGATTTATGGGGCGGGGGAGGGATTTATGTTATTAGTACAGATGAGGATAGAATAAGTATTGATGGAAATATAGAGATGTTCCAAAAGCTACAGCTGCAACATGAATTAAAAAATTGTTTGCTGAGCGGAATTGAAATTCTAAATTGCTCCCCTTCAGAAAATAGAATACTGAATGAGCTATTGTTAATGAAGGCAGTCTCAAAAAAATAATGGACGCTCACAAATAGCATTACAGAGGTAGAAGATCAAATGAAAGAGAGGGAAATAGAGGATAGATGCGCTGATGCATCGGAAGGAAGATGTAATTTGTTCTGGTTTTAGGCCCTGATTACGAGTATGGCAGTCTGAAAACCGCCTCCTCACCGGGTCTGACCGTCCAGTTACCACGACGGTGTTCGGACCGACAGAAGACCACCACCAGGATCCTGGATCCCGGGGCAGTGGGAAAAGCAGCAGGGAATAGAGGCGGTGCTGAGCCTATTCAGACCTGCCCTTCCCCTGCCCTTTTTATGGCAGGCACCCCACCATGAAAAGGTCAGCAGAAAGGTAGGGAAGGAACCCTAAACAGGGCCCCGGGCATTTTAGCCCATTGAGCATTGTGGCTGTGGGCACATATTGTGCCGACCTATGCCTGCACTGTTGAGCCCGCACTTTGTGCCAGGCATGACATGGTACATGTCAATGTTCGCACACAACAGTGCAGGAGATGCATTGCAATGGCATTGCCTTCAGGCTCACTCTGTGAGCAAACGCGTGCCGCCACCGGTGACCGCCGGACCACCGCCAGCCCGGCAGTAAACTCAAAATGCGGCAGTCAAAATGGCACCAGCTTGGCGGCTTCCTCCCAACCGCCGGTGTTCTAAGGCGCTTTGCTCCCCCATCGGGAAATGCTCCCCCTACGTCAGAGGGGAGCTGACAAATATAGCATATATCTATCGAGCTCTGCTCCCCCATCGGCATTTGCTCCCCCTATGTCTTTTGCTTGTTGGTGCCTGGCCATAAGTTTATGCCTCCCTTAAAGCGCTGCAGCTATTTTACCGATTTTACCAGAATCTGTTATGGCATGGGTAAAGTAGTCAAACCTTTACTTTTTTAGGCCATACATTTGAATATATTTTCATATGTAGCATATGCATCAGGCATTTGAACATTTTAAATTTTCCGAAATTTTTGTTATTTAAATTATTTTTTGATTTTGAAAAAAGGAGTTTATTCGTGTTTGAGTAATGCCATAATTTTTTCTACAAATATGTATATATTTATACATAAGTAAAATAGTGCCTTTCCCCACCACCCTGTGTTCATCCTTCTTTTTTTTATTTTTTTTTTATTTTGCACTTAGGCCCTTGTAACTTTTTGTCCACATAAGGTATCAATGTTAATTTTGTCATAAACAAAGTAGGTCGCACACTGCTCGTCATACCAGTAAATAGCCCCATAGAACTCTGGATAATGTAGTGGCAGCGGTGAGTACGCCTATGCCACGAGTAGGTCTGTATTATGCCATCCCTGGACACGTGTTTCTAGGTGATTGCCTCTCGTCAGCAGGGAGCAGGTAAGTTTTTGGGGTGCGGTATGTGAGGTGCCGAGTACTTGGCACCCCACATACTTACCTGCTCCCTGCTGACAAGATGCAATTACCTCGAAACACGTGTCCAGGGATGGCATTATATGGACATACTCGCGGCATTGGTGTACTCACCGCTGCCACTACATTATCCAGAATTCTTTGGGGCTATTTGCTAGTATGACTAGCAGTGTGCGACCTACTCCGTATTTGAATGTTAATTTTTTCCCCTTTTTCCCAACAACCGCAGTATTTGAAAGGCACGCAGTGTTTTTTAATTCCCGTGCAAGGTACATATACATTTTCTAAATATTTTAATTTTTTTGCCTTATTAAATGAAAAACCTCTACATTCGAAAGTGTCTGGTGTGCAGCGGGACTCCAGGCATCTGCATGTAGTATCTTGTAGTTGTCGGGCACATGGCAGAGGTATCAAGTCTCAGCTTGTCAGTCTACAATGTATCTTGGATTCCCCTCTACACCATCACATGCACACAGCATCTCATCATCAGTTTGTGTGCCATTGACAGCCAGGTGCTCCTCACCCTCCCCAAAGACACTCACCTTGCCAGTTCTCATATTCAATAATGCAAGAGATCCATTTGTAGATGGCTGAACATCAGCAACCTGATGCTGGACTTGTACAGGACTGAGGTGATCATCTGCGGCTTGTCCCCTTACAGCTGGTTCAACTGCTTGTGTTCCACCCGCAAGGGCCCTGCACAAGCACACAGTGTCCACGCACACAATCTGGTGTGTATCATGGGTTGCTTGCTCACATGAGCTATGCTGATCACCAGCATCTGTACCTCAGGCTGTAGCGCACTCTGCATTATTCACATGATTCCCAGTTCGGTCCACCTCAAGGCAAGACAGACCATCCCCCATGTCCACTACAACATTTGTGCCAAATCCTACCCTGCCCTCTACTCAGCAAGTACATTACAACTCCCATTATATTTGTCTACATCTAGGGTGCCTGCATAGCTGTGCTTCAACATCCGGCGACCCAGCCACATCACCGTCCAGCAGAGATATCTGCAATGGATAACTGTTTGCTGCCGGATGACCTTCACAATCAACACCCACACTCATGAGGCAGACCACGAGCCCAACACAACCTTGTGCCACTGTCATCCAAGACCCCCTTGTGCCATCTCCATGCTTCCAACCTTGGCCTGGCCACCATTCTCCACATCCACCTTACTCAAGCGTGCAGGACACATTTCTCCCACCTGGCTACACATACCTGGGACTCCCACCCCAGGACACTCCACATGAGCCCTGACCTCTGTGCATGAATGTTGCTCTTCAAAATACGTCTGTCCGCACAGTTGTGCAAGCCCCCCCTCAGCAGTTTGCTCCCATCACGGGTAAATATAGTGCACCATGTCTGTATTGAATTATACATTGTAACCCATGTGTGTCCTGTGCCAGACTCAGATCCCAGGGTATGGATGGTTTGAGTTTCTTCAACATTCAGGCATTGTTTGATATTACAACACACACATGTAATGGAATAATGCAAAATGACTGCTTCATCTCATGATTGTGAGGATTTTTATTTGTGGCGTGTTTTTTGTTTTGCGGTGGATGAAAAGAGGTGCTCGCCGGGTGTCTTGGATTTGGAAGTCATCAGAGTCCATTGCACAGTCTTGGTCATCATTGGTCAGACTGTGACCACTAAGTCCATGTGAGGCGCTGCTGTTGCGCCAGAGGGCCAGGTAACAGGCCAGGTGACCTGTGACATGTCGATGGTCTGCTGACTCTCACGGTCTTTTCTGTGGACGACCCACCTTCCTCTGGGGACCCTCAGATGCAGGCATTGACGATGTTTGTGATGCTCCGTTGGACTAATCCTCCTCCTCCTCATCCCTCTTTGTGGCTGTTGGTGATCTTCGCCTGGTGGCACAGGGAGGGTGCCCATGTTGTTAGCAATCCGATGGAGTGAACGGCTCATGTCCGTTTGCACTGCCACAAGCTCAGCCACTCTTGCCTCCATCCGTCCTTGGTGTTGTCGTTGACTGGCATGTTGCTCGGCCTGCAGGGTCCTCATCTCCTCGAGGGTCCCCTTGATGTCTGTGAGTGTCGACCCAACCTGCCTTATGCCCCTGATGTCATGCCGGTATGTGTCGAGGATGTGGCGTACGTGTGCCATACCGGTTCCCTCAGCTGGCTGGTCAGGTTCTCGCCTCCTCCGTCCTCCACTCCCACCACCCCTGCCCACACGAGCCTGGCCTGCCGTTGTGGGCACATCAGGTCTAAGGGACCCCTGAGGGATGGCATTTGCGGGGTCAACTGCCTCCTCCTGGGTGCCCTGAGAACCTTGTCCCTCCTGGTCATACTGGCTGTGTTGTCCAGTGCGAGCAGGGCTCCTGTGTGTATCCTGGGATGTGGCATGAATGGAGGTGGTGATTGGCACAGTTTTTCCTTATGCAGGTGCTGCAGTGGCTTGGGCACCAGAGGGGCCAGGTTGGTCGTGGTCATCCACGGAGTGGTGAGAGTCGTCGCTGCCGGTGGTGTCTTCTTGACGCCGATCCTGTGCCTTTGATTCTTCCCCACCAGTGTTTTGTGTAGATCCATGACTTTTCACTGTCTGTCAGAGACAGAGAATGGTAATGGTGTTTACTGCGACATCCATGTTGCATACATATTTATGTTGGCACAGTTCCTGTTGGTAGTTGGATATGGCTAGCATTCCTCTCAAATTACATTTGTGCATGGGTATGATGCGGGGGACAGATTGATATGTACTCCTGAGTCTTTGGCCTGTCTAATGAGTGCTTATCTGGCTATGGATTGGTCTGGTTGTGTCACATGTCCATTGTGGTAGTGTCAAAATCCGTTGCCTGCCACAGTGGTGTGTGCTTGTTTAAGGGTTTGGGGGGGTGTGTGACCGGGCATGCTGTTGGGTGTGGTGTGATTTGTCATTGGGTCTACCAGGTGATGTGTTTATCCCCTCATGGTGCATGTTGGCATGACAGTGAATGTGAGTTCCTCTGGTAAGTAGGACGCATGTGCAGTTGGTGTTGTTTGATTGTACAGTGGTCACATGAGTGCCTTGTGCTGTCTACAGCAGGGCCAAGTGTCATCTACTTTGTCTGTACTTGCCAACTCACTGTGCATTGAGCATGTTGCATGGGTATGTCCCTAGGCCACTGCTTTCCACACTTTTTCTGTTGTTGACACACTTTTTGTAGATGCATCATTTTGGGACGTAGTAAGGCAGTCTAGTCAGCAAGCGTAGCGAGTGAGGCAGTACCACCTGACGGTTTCCACTGTAAGTGGGCAAATGGTGCATTTTCAAGTCAATTAGAGAAAGCAGGAAGGTTACTAAAGTATTTGTCAATCTGTTCTAACAAACACAGTCAGTGGAAAAACTTGGTTTTAAGGTTAGGTTTGTGCCTCAAGCAAGCATCTACTCATGCACAGATTGACACATGCCCCACTGATTTAAAACACAAGAAGGGCTGGTTCACGCACTGCCAAACCTTGTAACCATGCACACAGTCCACCTGCTGATGAGCAATCAAGCCCAAACCACCCAAGGGTGATTTGGTGTCCCTCTTTCTCCCTCTCTCCCTCCCTCTGTCACCCTCCTCCCTCTGTCTGTCTCCCTCTGTCTTCCTCTGTCTCCCTCCATCTCACTCTCTTTCCTTCTCCCTCCGTCTGTCTGTTTTTCACCCTTGGTTACCTCAGCCCAGCTTCCTGGGCACTCACACTTTGCAGTTCTTTCACAGGCCATTTGCTTTTTCATGAGGCTTAGTTTTTAATCTCCTGTCCCCCATAGATCAGAGTGTCTCTGACTGCGCTGCTGCGGCGGTGTGTGCTGACACTCTGTCTAAGGGATGTCTCTTCATTAGCTGCTGTTATGTTCAAAATGGCCGTTCATACCAATGTCATCCTTCAACGCGTCCACTATTTGCAGGCGACACAGTACTGTGTCGGCACACACTGTTTGGCAAGCTCTGCCCTAGGCCATATGGGCTGAGGGCATTGCTGTCTGCTTCTGAGTTGCACAATGTGTTTTGTGATGCCCACCCTCTGAGCATCGCGGACATCCAGTCTTGTGTTTGTATTTTATGTGGCCAGTGATTTTGCATGGCCTTGCTTGGGGAATGGGGCATGGACCCGTTAGTGGCATGTGCGTGTTTTTGGAGTGTGGTTGTGTTCGGTGTGGGCTTTGGGGTAGTTGCTTGTATTTTTTTTGCAGTTGGCTTGTGGACTTGGTTTCCTCCATGTTACTTGAGTTGTTTGTGTACTCACCAGGCTCTACGACTCCTTCAAGTCCATGTACTCACACCGGCGGAAGCGTGCCCATCACCTTCTCCTCCCAGGGATGGTAATTTGCTGGTTTGCGGTGGGAGGCGCCTCCACTGATGTTTGTCTGGCCGTGCTCTTCATTCGTTTTTCCCTTTGACCGCCCTCCTCAGATTGTACCACCTGTCTTGGCATTCATGCCTGGTCCTTCTGATTGGCGCAACATCATTCACCTGATCTACGATCCTCTGCCATATGGCTCATTTCTCCACTATGCTGGTCTGCCTTACCAATGTTCCAAAGAGCTGTTTCTCGACTCTGATGACTTCTTTGACAAGTATGTCCAGTTCCTCCCTTGACAACTTTGAATTCCTGTGTGTGGGCATGGTGTGTGGTGTGGGTGTGGATGGTTGTGGGTGTGTGGGTGTGGATGTGACGGTGTTTGTGTGAATGTGATTAGGGGGTGTTTGTGAAGGTGGTTGTGTGAAGGTGGGCAAGTGAAAGTTGTAGTCAGGATTCAGGTATGCTGCAGTGGTTTGTATGTGGACTCTGTCTGTAGTGGGTCTGTTGCAAAGGCTCATGGTTTGTTTGTGTCTTGGCCCTTTTCAATGGTACATTTGTGAGTGTGGCTGTGTTTGAACTTTGGGTGGGTGTGTTATAAGAAGTGGTTGTGTTTTGGGCCTCTGTTTACCTGTTTTGATGTTGCAGGTCAGTGTATTCCATGTATTTGGCCTTGAAGGACGTGTTCTGCGATTCTAATTTACCCTCCTGGTGGGTTTTAGCAGTGTCCTGGTTTAGTGCTAGTTGTTTTTGCGTCTTCGGCCATGTTGTTGTACAGTGCTCACATTTGCAATGGTTTGGTACGATTCTTAAATGCGCAATGCTGGGTCATGGTGCTTTGTATGGGCCTGGGGTAGGGTGCGTACAGGCATGGGTATGGGGTACGGTGTTGGGGTACGGTGCTTACAGACACGCCCATGGTGTAGGGGCCTGGGGGTACAGGCGGTATATATGGGGGACTGGGGGTACAACACGTACATACGGGGGGGCTGGGTGTAAGTCGCATACATAGGTGGGTCTGGGTGTACGGCCCGTACATACTGTGGACCAGGGGTATGGTGCGTACATACGGGGGACCGGGGGTACAGTGCGGATATATGGGGGCTGGGTGTACGGCGCGTACATACGTGGGTGTGCTGGGTGTACGGCGCGTCCATCTGGGGGTGGTGTTCTGCCCGTATGCGGGCACATGTTTAGACGTCTACATGGTTGCTATTGGATTTTGCTCTATAGGGTGTTTTTTCCATACGTTTGTACATTTTGACGGACGGGACGGATCGTACTTTTGCGCTTGGTCTTCAATTTTACAAAATGGACGTAAAAATGTACGGGGAAGTTTTTTGGACTTTTTCCGATCCGTCGACGTGTCGAGCAATTTTCCCAATGCGATTCGTATGTAGTTTTCCACATACAAATCGTACTTGTCAGTTTGTACGTGACTTGTACGAGTTGTACTTAAAAAAATATGGATTGGATTTGTATGGGTAATATTTTTTAAGGATCAGAATCGGCACCTAAAAGTATTAGGTAAGTACTATTTTTTTTACATTTAGAGGTGCCTTTTCAATTGTGTTTTTGTTTAGGGGAGGTAATTTACATTTCTATGTTTAAGTAAAAAGTATTTTTTTTTTTTTTTTTAGGTCAAGCCAATTTATTAATTTTTTATAATTTAATATAATAATTATTTTCATGTGTTATATGCATTTATCCTTAGTATATGTTTTCCTCAATATGTAATATTAAATATATTTTTAATTTTTTTTAATCAGATTTATTAATAAATATTTTGTGTGAGTACGTTTGCTGTTTTTAATATTTCTATTCTTTTTAATTTGTTACTGACTGTAGTGATAATATTGATTCGATTTATTAATTGATGTGTGAATATTAACATTTAGCTTGCTACTATCCTTACTGTTGCCCTCACTGGAGTATGAATAATATTTTTTGCTCCTCTGCTATCCAACACTTTCTCAACTCTTTCACTCATGTGATTTCGAATATTTTTTGTTAACCAGTCCACTATCCAACACTTTCCCTATTCTTGCACTCATTGCATTTCTAATTGTATATTTCTACCCCTCCGCTATCCAATACTTTCACTACTGTTACACTCATTTTAATGTGAAGCTTAATTTTTACCCCTCTGCTTTCCAACACTTTCCCTACTGTTTCAATTATTGTAGTGGCAATAGTAAAGGTTATCCCTTGCAAATTCCATTTTTTACCTACTGTTGCACTCATTTTGTTGGCAATTTTACATTTTACCCCGCCACTATCCAACACTTTCACCACTGTTGCACCCACTTGGACTGTGATTAGTAGTTTCTACACCTCCGATACCCAGCACTTTGCCAATTGTTGCACTCATTGGATTGTGAATATTTATTTTTTCGCCGTACGCTATCCAAGGCTTTCCTTATTGTTACACTGAGGGCCTGATTCTGATGCATTTATTAAAGCATTCCCCACCAGGGCCTGATTCTGATGCGGTTACGAATGCCTCCTAATGACATTTTCTCCTTCCAAATTGTATCGGGAAATTTTTTCCTGACCGAGGGTCCAATTATCATGCGGTTAGGAACATATGCTCCCATTTAAGTCAAGGGGAATCCAACCATATTGTATCTGGAAGCATCCGGATGCATCGTACTCTGCCGGTTGGACTCTCCCGATCAGAGTGGGTCGCAAACTATTTCCCAAACGATTTGTTTGTGAAACTTTAACAACCAGCATCCTTTTTCTTGCCTTTACTGGAGTGTGAACTGTAATTTTTACCCCTCCCCTATGTAACACTTTCACCTTCTGATACACTTTCTCGAGTCTGACAAGTATTTTTAACACCTCCGCTATCCAACACTTTTAATATTGTTGTAGTCACTTAAGTGGGAATAGTATTTAGAACTCTATTGTTATTCAACTTTTACCTTACTGTTGCACTGACTTTATTACTATATAAAAGTTAAAATACTTTTATATTTATGTTTTATTTTTTAATATTATTGATCTGTCTATATATATATATATATTTTTTTTTTTGGTGTCTGTGTGTTTATAGTTTGATATAAATTTACGTTTAAACAAACACAAATATATATTGTATTTATTTTATAATCTGTACTTTTTTGGTTATGTATGTTTGTTTTACCTTAATTTTATAGCGGTATATTTGGTTAAATATTTTATTACTTTTATTTTTTAAACCAAAATTTATTTACTAATTATATATATACATATGTACTTCATTTGTTTCACACACACACACAGATATATATATTTAAAATATCTATATAAAATATTATATATATACATATATATATATATATAATCTTGCCAAAAGATATGTTGTCACTTAAATCCAGGGTTTTGTCAACGTCGCTCGCATGCAACTTGGACTTGTTGTTCTTCTGGTCTTTTTCTTGGCTTACAATCCGGATGCCCTTGCCCCTTCCTTTAGGAATCTGCCCCTTTTAAATAGTAGTTTATAAATAGATATTATTTACAAAGAGTCCTAGTATTCTTAAATAAATGTACATGGCTTTCTCTACCAATCACAAGTTTTCTTTTACGTGGTATTGTCGTAGAGTACCCTTATGCTCATAACCGAGGACTGTTACACAACTGCAAACATACTCAATATTCAAAAATTGATTTACATGACTCAAGTAGATCGTTAAAACTGTTTAACAAAACAAAGGAACCTTTATGTATATTTTGTCACTAAAACAAATAAGATCAGATAAGTACGGTTAGCAAGATAAACATTTTGACGTTTACAATGTTGCCAATGCCCTTTTCAGAGGTTGCAAAGTTGTCCTTTGGCAGGAGAAACACATATTGATTATAATATCTTTGATGCAACTTACAACAGAACCCACTTTCTGTTAAGTTTAATACGGGCAAGTTCAATGGCAGCAACATCAGTTTACTTCCAGTGAATTTAGGCTTCAAATAATAAAATCTTCTAATTAAAATTTGATTGAAAATGCAAGTAATTTTTTACCAAAGCCATGATTTACGACGATTATTGATTTTGGGACAACATTGGTCCTCTTCTCCACAGTCCAGAGTAGACAAGTACAGAGTTCTCCTAAGGCGTGGGGTTGTTTGTCACTGTGAATGCCCACGGTACATGGGGCATGCAAACAAAGGCTAAAGGCTAAAGTATAAAGGCTGCGTCGGTAACCACACTGCGTAGAAACACAATAGGTCATGAAGTTGGTATTTTACAAAACTTAACAGTAAAAATATTTTGTTAGACAAATATCTTCTACATAATATTGTAAGGTTAAAATATCATGCATTATAATAACTATTTAAAAATAATCAAAATTACGTTACTCATTATTTTCTTCTTCTAAAAATATCTGACATACAGTCTCGTTTCCTTCGCCTGACTCATAAACCATCTGCCCGAGTAGGCCGTAATAAAATCTTAATAACCTATTCAAATGCTCACGTACGGAAGGGCAACTGTTTGGTCATTCTCAATTGTTCACGGATGGAAATCGAAGAAACTAACTTGGTGTGAGGTCATCCTTACAATTCTGCATATACAGTTTGCGACTGCCACATTAAGATTTTTTATTCTGAAAGCCATTCTTAATTGGTATGTCCAACACGTACTAATGCTTTTGGATACTGACTTTTGGGAGTTCTATAAGGACACTTGTCATAGTCTATGGTTTTGCGCAGATATTTTTTTCCCATACAGTAGTTTCTGTGGTTGTTTTTTGGAACGCAGGCTCCCTTAGAAGCGAACGCGAGTCCTTCAACATTTTTTGGCATTCATTATATTCTGTCATGTTCAACCGCCGACCAGTAGTTGGTCTAATCCGTATTATCTAGTGGTTTTGTTAGCAATATGTAACAGTTTTTGTTTTTTTTAAACAATTTTTATTTTTGTCAATATAGCCATTACCATGCACAGCCCTGTAACCCCGAGACGTCTGCCAAATCCATCATACATGGACATAAAGGCAATAGACTGCTGTATATTCAATAACTCCCCAACTCCCGTCCCAACTCCACCTCCGCCCTCCAACCCCCAAAGATCGCACTTCCTACTGCTAGCCTTACTCTCCCCCTTTCGTCCATTTTGCCCCTTCAGGACCACCAGCGTCTGTGTGTAGCTGCCCCTATGGAGTGATTTCCCTCTCTGCGGGGGGATCCAGCCCAATTCCCCGGTAGTCTGCCCATCCTTTCCAGATCTTAAAGTGTTTGCGTGGGCAGCCCCTTGCCTCGAAAATGGGCCGCTCCTGCCCCATACAAAAGTCCAGGCCTTTCTTCCATCTCATCATTGAAGGTGCTCGTGCCACCTTCCACTCCCTTGCAATATCACGCTTGACCAGAGTGATTCCCAGCAACAAGAGATGACGTTTGTATATATTTCCCCCTATATCCTCCATGACATGGAGTAGAGCCAGCCGCTGCTAGCGGGGGAGCCCCCACCCCAGTACTTCCGAGAGGCACGCCAACACTCACTTCCAGAATCGATCAAGGGAAGCGCACTGCCAGATAGTGTGTAAGAATGTGCCCTCTTCCCTGCCACACCTCAGGCACTCCGGTGATGCAATCAGCCCTGTCCGCCACAGACGCTCCCTTGTGAAGTTCACCCGGCGCAGTTATTTAAATTGAACTAACCGGAGCCTTATGCTTATGGGAGCACTTCGCGGTCCGGCCAGCGCCTCCCTACAATCCTCTTCCTCCAGAGCACCCACATCTGCCTCCCAGTCCCCCGGAAGTTTGTTCAGTATGGGGGAGCTGTGTATAACAAGGGATTCATAGATCCTGGATATTTTTTTATCTGGTATATCCCCCCATGAAGACTTTTGCCTCCAATTGGCTGAAGTCAGGAAGCGATTCCAGTCCCACAAATGTGGGCGACAGGGCATGCCTGATCTGTAGATATCTTTAAAATTGCCCACGTGCCATTTGGAATTCCTGCTGTAGCTCATGGAAAGATTTAAGTGTTGTCTCTCTCATTACATCTCCCAGCGTGTAGATGTTAATGTCATCCCATGCCTTAAAACCTTGTAGGGCCGTCAAGTGTGGTAAACGCCCATTGTGCCACAGGGGAGTCTCCCGAGTCAAGGTCCGCCACCACCCCAGACGGCGCAAGGCCTGCCTCCAGATTTGAAACACTACATGTGTTACCGGGGGCATAGCACCCCTCAGTGACTCCGAGTAGAGGAGCGTATGCAGCGTATTGCGTCCCAGAAGCTTCCGTTCCAGCTCATATCCCGGTTCTCCCCTGTACCCGTACCACCATTCGTTAAGGACTAGAAGATGTGAAGCTTGATAATATGACAGAATATCCGAAATCGCCAAACCTCCACATTGGCTGGACAGGAAACACGTCCGTTTAGCCACGCGCACCTTACCCCCCTCCCATAGGAATTGCCCAAGCACCGAATTCACCTGCCTGAACCAACCGTGCTGAATCTTGTACGGATGATTCTGGAGCTGATATGAATTGAGGAAGCACCACCATTTTAAATATTGCCGATCGCCCATACTAAAATCGACATTTTAATGAACTGATTTATGTTTTGTGAATTAAGTCTGTTAAAAATACATTGTTATGAAAATGAGATGTAAATATGTCAAAATAGTCATTATTTTGTTATGTTTTCATATGGTTTGGAAATTTATCACAATATTTTTTATATTTTTTGCCACATGTATATGTATTTAAAACTTTGAATTCTACTAATATTGGATTATCTGAGGTCTTTTTTTATTTTTACTCCAAATTTTTTCCGGGTTATAACATTATTTAATTTTTATAAATTTTCTTTTTTTTTAACATTGGTTAAGATATATATTTTTTTAACTTTATAAATACATTATGATAAATTTCTCTGAAGGTTTCTTTTTTTCTGGCGGATAAACAAGGGGACTAATTAAAAACACTAGAAACATGTTTCTTCAAAAGAAAACATTCTTCAATGTAACTACATTTACTTTAAATATCCTAGTTGGATGTTTGAGGTACATTTTTTTTTTTCTTTTTTCCCTTAACATTTGGAGGTTAATTAAATTACAGCTTTTAAAACATTTTTTTCTAATTATTTATATTACTTTGAGATTAAATAAAATATTGTAATTATCTTCTTTATGCTATTGCAATTTTAACAAAGTTAATTACTTTTTTTTTTTTTTGGAGGTGTTATTAATAGAAGTCTGATTAGGTGACATTAAGATTTTGTTTTTGACTGGTTGGTCACATATTGTATTCAAACATTTTGGTTTAGAAAAAAATTACAAGAGGGTTAATTACTGGCAGAGTAGAATTGTCAAAATATAGCTATTTTTCTTTGACATTGAAGAACTCCAAGACAATCTTTTTTTTTAAAATAAATAACATACTTTCTAATCCTTATTTCTCTTCTCTTTCTTTGTCAACATTTCTTTTGCTTACAATTATATAATACAAAAAAATTATACCGCCTTACATTTAATATTTTAAACAAATCTTATTTTTGAATATTTATATGTTACTTATATATTGACAAAAGGTGAATACTAGAATTTGGCCTTTCATACTTAGGGGATTATTACAATGTCGGGTTGAACATACCCGAATCCGGACAGAGATACAGTCGCTGCTCCTGACACTGTCATCTGGATGCAAGTGCACATGGTGTGGTCTCAAACTACCATTTCCCTATGGGAAATTGTGCTGCATTTGGAAACACATCGCAGCACTACCTACTATATAGAAATACACATTTGACTAAATCCATGCAGAGTGTGACGTGCACCTCATACATGCATAGGGTTATGGGGGAACAGGGTTTTGGTTGGTGTCCATAAAGACTCTCTATAACACCAAATACATGCCTGAAAGTCCTACATGCATTTCACTTAGGAAAACAACATCTTTTTAAAAAAAGTGTAAATGCCTTCTCTAAGCAATCATTAGGCCTTTCCAACTACACATCATTATAATTGACAACTTAGGATTCCATTCCGATCTCCATGCCACTATCAAATTCCATTTTCCAACTTTGTTATGTGGTGTTTCAAATTGAAGACATGCAATGTCCTTCTAACAGCCTCCCCACCAACGGGAGTAGACTATACCAATTGCATGGTAAACAGTTACGACATTTCAGAATTTTGAAATCTGGACTTTATTTTTTTATATTTCTTATATTTTTAAAATGTTAACTTTCTAAATGGTACATTTAATATATATCATACAGTAATGAATACATATATATTAAATAAACATGTTTTAGGAATTCATACAGCAATTTACAATATTCATTAATATTAATATGGTGTTACGTTACTGATTTTGTTTTACGACAAGTTAAAGTTTTCTTTTTAGGGACTACTAATTTATTCTACTTTATGTTCATTGAAGGGTGAAATTTATATTTTTGTTTGCCTCTTGACATTTCATCATTGGTTTTAGATTTCCGTTGGGATAATTGAATTAATTTGATGTTTAATGATAACAAATTTTAGTAAATGTTTGGTGTTTCATATGACTTCAATTATTTAACATATTAATGCCTGCACATTCAGTGGATTTCATATTATTTTTTGTGTGAGTACTATTCCTTTAGGTACTTTACAGCTGCTTCACACGGTAATGTGATACTGAAGATAGAATGCAAATTTTTTAATTTTGACTGTCCATCACGTTTTTTAACATTAATTTACTTATCGCTTTGTGATAGTTATTTACTTAAATTTAGTTTTCCAAAACCGGCAATAATTTCGTTAAGGTTTCCTAATGGGAATAGTTCTTTGGGTTTATTATTTTGTTAATTACTTCATCTGTATTCGATTAATTATCCAATGTAAATTTTATATTTACAGTTTTTATTATCATACACAATATATTACTTAGCAAAAATATATTATTCGGAATATTGAAATATTTAGCCAGATTAACTACTAATTAACCTTACTTACTTTAGTTGTGCAATGTGGTTAGTTAATTATTTGCCTTTAAGTTTCCAGTAGCTTCACTGAATTATGTTACAATAGGAATGGAAAGAATAATTTCTATCCATTTATTCTTAACATTTTTATATATATATTTATTGATTTTCGGAATGTTAAAAAACAAAATCCCAATATTTACTGTTACACGGCTTCCTAGATTTAAATAATATTGTTTTGTAAATAATACATTTGGTATGTTTATCTATCTATCAACACTTTTAAACATTTATTGAAGTAGTAGGGAGTTGACATTGTACATTAGTTAACGA
Source organism: Triturus cristatus (assembly GCF_964204655.1). NCBI lineage: Eukaryota > Metazoa > Chordata > Amphibia > Caudata > Salamandridae > Triturus > Triturus cristatus. Next base: position 602,599,740 of record NC_140594.1, read on the forward strand.
TGTGCCTCTTTACAAGGTCAATTTGTGAGCGTTAGATTTCAGGTCTGAGTCATTCGGAGTTACATGTTATTTGTCAATGCCGCATTACAATGCAGGTTATCGAAAGATAAACAGGAAGGTTAATTATGTACAATTTCAACTGGGTTAAGTAGACCTTGGACAAGTCAGAGGCCTTACCGTATTTACAAAGCTCCATGTTTTTGCTGTTGTTTTTACAATGTTGTTTTCCATTATGCTTTCTATGGTGGGCTTTAATACATGAAAAACCTTTGGAAACCTATCTCTGTGTGCCGCTACCTGTTCCCTCCATTATCCATGCGCCCTATGTTTGTTGTTGTGATAATTCCTGCACTGTGTGGCAGGTACCCCTATCCGGACACAGAATCCACAGTTTGGGAAAGGGAGTGGGATCTTCCATTGACTCAATGTCGGTACATGAGACACCACTTCTATTGTTGGCCAGTGCCCTCACAGATTTGTACGTAATCCTACAGGTTGCCCTGATGCTGCGCACACTGGAACTTCAGGGCCCACTTCAGAGCCTGCATATGCCATCTGGATGCAGGCCACGAGCCCCATCAGCCTCAGGCTCATCAGGACAGAAAAGCGGGACAAGGGCAGAAAGATCGGAATTATAGCCAGAATATCCCGGACTCGCAGTTCAGTAGGATACAGCCTAAAACACATTGTGTCCATAAGCGCTCCCATTAAGACGAACTTCTGAAAGCAAATAAGTTGCAATTTTGGCATGCAGATTGACAACCACAGCAAATGCAGGAGGTCAGCCTTAGTCTGGAGGGGGGAAATGCAGTCTGGGGCAAGCCCGGATTCAACATCCAGTCATTGAGATAGGGGAAGACTTCAACCCCAAATCTGCGCAGATGGGCTGCAAACACCGCCAGCACTTTTGTGAACAGAGGGCTGGTGGGAAGGCAAAAATAGAGCACGGTCAAATGAAACTGCTCGTGGCCTACCATGAAACGGCGATAACGCCTTTGGACCTGTAGTTATATGAAAATAAGCATCCTGCTTGTAAAACACCACCATCCAGTCTTGCAGGTCAAGGGCAGATAAGACTTGGGCTAGCATCAACATTTTTTACTTCTCCTTCAGGATGAAGCAAACATGGTGTTGAGGTGGTCCAAAATAGGCCACAGGTCCTTGTTCAACTTTGGGACCAGAAAGTATTGTGAATAACTTCACATATTAATGCTGCCTTCGGAACGCGCCCGATGGCCCTATTGGCTAAGAGGGCCACACATTCCTGTTTAAGTGCGTTGTGATTCCCGACATGCAGTGAAACTGAGATGGCATTGCTGGAGGGGTAGTCTCGTAGGGAGTAGCCACTCTGGGACTATTTGTAAAACCCACCTTTCCAAAGTAAAGGGACACCAGTGTGGGAGTTGACAGCGAATCCTGCCGCAAACTGTACTTTGGTGGGCATGAAAGACCTGAATCAGAAGGTTTGGAGGCAGTGGTGGCTTTGGTGGAGGTGAAATCACACGCTCACTGTACCCCTGACACGTCTCGCCAGATCCAACTTCCGCAGACGCGCTGAGACTGTTGCTGCGCATGCCTGTGCCTCGTAAACAAACATTTTGGGCACAATTCCAGCTGACTAAAAATGATTGAAAAGCAAATGTTTCAGGAGGGCGCTTGGCCAAAAGGATCAAGGACTTGGGCCTTAGCCTGCGAGTTTTTAAACTGGTCCAAAACACTATCTGCTTTGTTGTCAAAAATGCGATTGCTATCAAAGGACATTTACATAAGAAAGTTCTGGACATCAACATAAAAAATTGTAGTCCTCATCCGGGACTTATGACGGACCAACAGTGTTGTTGAAATTGCTGTGCACATCTTCTCTCCTGTGTCTAGGCCAGAAATAATAGTGAACTTGTCTGCAACCCTCCCTTCAATTTCTGTGCTAACTGTCCAAGCCTCCTCCGTACATTCAGGCAGCACTTGCGACACTGTATCACACACAGATTGGAAATAACGTCCCAAGAGACATGCACAGTTCACAGACCAAAACCCTAAACTTGAAAGAGGAAAATTCTTCTTACCCAATTGCTCAATTTGCTAGTATTATCTGGCCGGGGTGGTCGAAGGGAAGGTTCTTGTGTACGCAAAGGTTTGGAATAGAAAGCTCTCAGGGGTATTGTGTTTTTAGAGGAAAATGGGTTCGCACAGGGCTATGCAATGGGGTTGTGCCACGTTCCTAGCTACAGGAGCACCTGTGTTGTGCTTGGATCAGGTGCCAAAAATAACGTCCCAAAGTGCATCATTAAAACGCAGCAGCGGCAAAGCAAAGGTTGCTCTGCTCTAAAGCACTTTGGTCGTGGGTTAGTCCTGACGGCCACTGTAAGTAGCTCATGGTGGAGGTCCTCGTTCGCCCTACGCAACAAAACTGCATAACTTGCACCCTCCTACGTAGCCAAGGTAGGAGGATACAGCATGCAAAGCTCTTGAGAGATCTTCATACCACTGGCGTCCCCCAACTCCTCGGGCCAGTCTGGGTCAAACTCACATTCTGCTGTGAGATGCTCCTCAGACCACTCCTAGGGCTCCCCTTCCTCCAATAGGCTGATGGACAGGCTAAAAATAAGGAGGATGGACAAAGGGATAGAAATTCAACATCTGTGTCGGAATCAACATCGAGCAATGCCATTCCGTCCACGTATCCACTTCCGGCCTTAACCACATCCCCACATAATCTGGCGTTGCTGTGCAATGTCTGAAGTAGTGCTGGTATTGTCGACATCGGTGGAGGTGTCACGAGGTACACCACCGTGATCCAGCCCTGGATCCATGTTTGACCTGCAGCTCAGAAGCCCGACCCAACGCCTATTCCGTGGACCTAGCCACCTGTGGAAACATGCTACGGCCCCATTCTTTCCCGCAGTGACACAATGCGCACAGGCAGTATGCAACGACCAAAAGCGCAAAGCTATGGCTCACAGAAATGTAGTAAATCTGTGCAGGAGTCGCCGACAGACCCGTGAAAGGCAGGTAGGCTTCCAGCGACTGTGTAGGCTCCGCCACATACAAGAGGAAAGCACCACCTGCACACCCAGCTGTGTTGCGCAACCGGTGATAGTAAGTCAGAGAGCAAAACGCTGCTTCTTCGACTACTTGCAATGCTTCGTCTTACTTTAACACAATTGTGAATACTTGATCCCGCTGAACGATGGTGTTGGCTGCGTGACTGGTCCCTTGACCTCACACAAGACCAGGACATGCAACGGCGCGTAGCCGACTGCCGGACTTCTGGCAACTTTCGGTGCCGTTCCCACTAAGGTGCCGATCACGATCCGGTAAAAAATTCCCCCGTGCGACTCGTATCGGGTCTTTTTACCGTACGAATCGTACAAGTGCCGTACGAACTGGCAATCACGATTCGCATGGGAAAAAGTCCATACGAACCGCACTGGGAATCAGTCCCCACACGTCCTCGGGTCGGAAAATGTGTCCGACACGTCCTCGGACGATTTACCTTACAAACCTGAAAAGCCAAGTCCGACCGAGGAATCACGATCCATCCCGTGCGTCAGAGCGTACAACCGTATGGAAAAAAACACCGTCCGCACCGAACATCCATAGCAACCATGGAGACATGTGCCCACATACGCGCCCAACACTCCCCCCAGCCCCCGTACGTACGACACGTACCCCCGTGTATGTATACCCCCACCCGTCTAGGTACACCCCAGTACGTTCCAGTCGTACCCCCACCCCAGTACGTGTCGTACCACCGTCAATGTACACCCCCCCACCCCTGTACGTGTCGTACCACCGTCTATGTACACACCAGTACGTTCCAGTCGCACCCCCACCCCTGTACGTGTCGTACCACCGTGTACCCACACCCCAGTACGTTCCAGACGTACCCCCACCCCAGTACGTGTCGGACCACCGTGTACCCACACCCCAGTACGTTCCAGACGTACCCCCACCCCAGTACGTGTCGTACCCCCGTGTACCCCCACCCCAGTACGTACGAGCACCACCCCCACCCCAGTACGTGTCGTACCACCGTCAATGTACACCCCCCCACCCCAGTACGTGTCGTACCCCCGTGTACCTACACCCCAGTACGTTCCAGTCGCACCCCCACCCCAGTACGTGTCGTACCCCCGTGTACCCCCACCCCAGTACGTACGAGCCCCACCCCCACCCCAGTACGTGTCGTACCACCGTCAATGTACACCCCCCCACCCCAGTACGTGTCGTACCCCCGTGTACCCACACCCCAGTACGTTCCAGACGTACCCCCACCCCAGTACGTGTCGTACCCCCGTGTACCTACACCCCAGTACGTTCCAGTCGTACCCCCACCCCAGTACGTGTCGTACCACCGTCAATGTACACCCCCCCACCCCTGTACGTGTCGTACCACCGTCTATGTACACCCCAGTACGTTCCAGTCGCACCCCCACCCCTGTACGTGTCGTACCACCGTGTACCCACACCCCAGTACGTTCCAGACGTACCCCCACCCCAGTACGTGTCGTACCCCCGTGTACCTACACCCCAGTACGTTCCAGTCATACCCCTACCCCAGTACGTGTCGGACCACCGTCAATGTACACCCCCCCACCCCAGTACGTGTCATACCCCCGTGTACCTACACCCCAGTACGTTCCAGTCGTACCCCCACCCCAGTACGTGTCGTACCACCGTCAATGTACACCCCCCCACCCCTGTACGTGTCGTACCACCGTCTATGTACACCCCAGTACGTTCCAGTCGCACCCCCACCCCTGTACGTGTCGTACCACCGTGTACCCACACCCCAGTACGTTCCAGACGTACCCCCACCCCAGTACGTGTCGTACCCCCGTGTACCTACACCCCAGTACGTTCCAGTCATACGCCCACCCCAGTACGTGTCGGACCACCGTCAATGTACACCCCCCCACCCCAGTACGTGTCATACCCCCGTGTACCTACACCCCAGTACGTTCCAGTCGTACCCCCACCCCAGTACGTGTCATACCCCCATGTACCCACACCCCAGTACGTTCCAGACGTACCCCCACCCCAGTACGTGTCGTACCCCCGTGTACCTACACCCCAGTACGTTCCAGTCATACCCCCACCCCAGTACGTGTCGGACCACCGTCAATGTACACCCCCCCACCCCAGTACGTGTCATACCCCCGTGTACCTACACCCCAGTACGTTCCAGTCGTACCCCCACCCCAGTACGTGTCGTACCACCCGTGTACCTACACCCCAGTAGTTCCAGGCGCACCCCCAACACAACCACCTAAGTACGGAGCGCACCCCATGCCCCAACATCACAACCGCATGTACGAGTCGTACAAAGCCACACACAAGGACATCATTGTACAACCAAATGGCCCATGTACACACCGTACACACGCTCAAAACGCACGTACACAACCAGGACAAAACAAAACAACACAAGAATACACCATTCGAAAGGCACAAAGCCACTAAACATGGCCAACAACCACTAAAAAAACACTATCACTGACCTGCAACTGCCAAAAACAAACAGAGGCCCAATACACCACCACTCCTTATAACACACCCACCCAAACTTCAAACACTGCCACACCCACCCAAGGACCAATAAAAAGGGCCCACACACACAAACCATGAGCCTTTGCAACAGACTCACTGCTGCCAGACACCACAGAACCAGACTACAAGCTACACCACACCTTACACTTGCACACCTTTACACAACCACCCTCACAAACACCCTCTCATAACATTCACACACACACACACACAACCATCCACCCCCCCCCCAACATCCCCACCCACACCCCTCACCATGCCCACTACCAAGAATCCAAAGTTCAGTCACCGAGAGTTGGAGGTCCTTGTTGATCAAATCCTCAGAGTCGAGCCACAGATCTTTGGAACATTGGTCAGAAGCACCAGCCTGGCAGCCAAAACAGCCATGTGGCAGACCATCGTCGATGCTGTGAATGCTGTTGCGGACACCAGGAGGACCAAGCAGGATTGCCAGAACAGGTGGTACGATCTGCGGAGGAGGGTCAGAGCCAAGAGGCAGGAGGAACACGACCAGGCCAACGCCACCGGAGGAGGGCCCTCCCGCAGACCCGTACAGTACCATCCCTGGGAGGAGAGGGTGATGGCCATACTGCCGGTGGAGGCAGTCGAAGGATTAGAAGGACTCCGAGACCCGGGTGAGTACACAAACAACACACCTCACATGGGGGGAACTGCAACCACAACCAAAATTAACAACCGGCACGCAACCACCACAAGCCATCGCATGACTCAACCACACTCCATGAGCAGGCACATGCCACTGCTGCCACCATGCCCCATGCACCCAGCTGGACAATGTCAAGTCACAGGCCACAGAAGACAACAACACATGACACGGTAACCCGGATGGCGGGAGGCTGGGCACCAAAAATCACATAGTGCGACTCCAAAGCAGACAACAATGCCCTCTGCCCATATGGCCTAGGTCACAGCCAGACAAACAGTGTGTCCCAACACAGGAATGACTTGCCAGCAAATGGCGGACGCCTTGCATTCAAACATGGGGGTGAAGGCACTGGTTTGCACATGACGGCAGCTAATGATCAGCCAACATTGTGAAAGAGTGGCAGCACACACCACCACAGCAGCAGCGCACACACAGACACTACACCCAATGGGTGCCTGGAGATCTTAAACAAACTCACATCAACAAGCCAAGGGACATTCAAAGATCTGCTAACAGTCTGTGCCCAGGAAGCTGGGCCGAGGTGACAGAGGGTGACACACAGAGGGAGGGAAAGGGGGACAGAGAAGGAGGGAGAGGGGGACAGAGAGGGAGGGAGACACAGGAAGACGGACAGAGGGAGGAGGCTGACACACAGAGGGAGGGAGAGGGGGACAGAGAGGGAGGGAGAGGGGGACAGAGAGGGAGGGAGAGGGGGACAGAGAAGGAGGGAGACACAGGGAGAGCAAATCAGTCCTTTGGTGTGTGGGAATGTCTGCTCGTCAGCAGCTGGACTGCGTGCATGTAGACAAGGGTGGCCAGTGCCAGAACCCCCCCTCTTCAACATGGCAAAATGCAGGGCCATGTCACAACCTGTACACGAGCACAAGGACAGCTACCTGCATCATATAAGTGTGTGGATCCACTCCATGTGCACATGTACAGTGCTACAAGGAAGGCGCAAATGCATGGATCGCCACACCTGCACACTCCACTGCTGACTGCAGTCCCACGTGACGCAGCAAGTAAGACTGTGCCACACATAGTTAAAGGTGCCAAATTGGTGCCCAAGGGACACACCCATGCACAAGTGCACTGTGAGTGGAATGCAAGACAGATCCTAATTCCACGAGGAAATGTGCCAAGTGTGAAACGGATGAAACATGGATGTTGCATGGACCAAAATTAACATTGTCTCTCTCACACACAGGTCAACGTCGTGCTGCACCCCCAAACACTGGGGGGGAACACTCACAGGACCCGGATCTGCAGGAGACCGATCCCACCGGCAGCGACCACTCTCACCACTCTGCGGACGACCCCGACCAACCTGGCCCCTCTGGTGTCCAACCACCTGCAGCACCTGCGTCAGGTACAACTGTGCCAACCACCACCCCCACTCCTGCCACATCCCAGGAGACACCCAGGATCCCTGCCCCAACACCACAATGCAGCCAGGCTCGCCAGGAGGGACACGGTGTCCCGGGCACCCAGGAGGAGGCAGGCGACAACGCCAATGCCACCCCTCAGGGGTCCCGGAGACCCCATGTGCCCACAAGGGCAGTCCAGGCGCAAGTGGGCAGGGGTGGTGGGAGTGGAGGACGGCGGAGGCACGAGCCTGACCAGTTGGCTGGGGATCCCGCATTGTCCCATGTCCGTAACATCCTGGACACATACCGGGAGGACACCACGGGCATGGCCCAGGTTGTGTCCACCCTCAATGAGATCAAGGGGAGCCTCGATGAGATAAAGACCCAGCAGGCCCAGCAACATGCTTGTCAACTGCAACACCAACGGAGGATGGAGGACAGACAGGCTGAGCAAGTGACGGCATTCCAGGGGATTCACGCTACACTCCGTCGGATGGCCGACACCATGGCCGACCCTCCCTGTGCCAGAAGGCGGAGAACATCACCACCCACAGGGAGGGATCAGGAGGAGGAGGAGGAAACATCCGACGGAGCATCCCAGACGTCGTCACGGCCTGCTGGTGAGGTTCCCCGCAGGAGGCCGGGTCGTCCACGGAAAGGACCGTGAGGGTGGCTGCTACATCACCATCTCCCAGGACACCTGGCCTGGCACCTGGCCCACTGGAGCAACAGCATCACAGCATCAAGAGACATTCTCTACCACATGGCCCTGCTGGTCACTGGCTGACCAATGTTGACAAAGACTGTGGCATGGACTCTGAGGATTTCCAATGCCAAGGACCCCAACTCCCCTACTGAACTTTGGATTCATACATCCCGGATAGACCCTTACTTGCCCCCCCCCCACCCCCACCAATAAATCACACTATGATGAGTAGATGCCTGCTGGTAGCATTATTACCTAACATGTGTCTTGTAAAGTCTAAACATGCCTGAGTTATCTGTTCTCTTCAACCATCCACACCCTGGGGCCTGAGTCTGCCACAGGACACATGGGTCACAGTTTATTAGGCAAGACAGACATGGAGCACCATACACACCCGTGATGGGCACAACCAGCTGAGGGGGTGGCCGAACAACCGTGCTGACAGACACATTTAGTACAGCAACAGTCATGCGCAGAGGTCAGGGATCCTGTCCAGTGTCCTGGGGGGCACCCAGGTATGTGTAGACAGGTGGCAGAACCATGTCCTGCAAGCTTGAGTCCGGTGGATGCAGAGAATGGGGGCCTGTCCAACGTTGGATGCATGGGGATGGCACATGTCACAATACCCACGCAGTCATGGACATCATGCCCAATACACAGTGTCAGCCCACACACACAGCTTGCATCTCGCCACTCGACACATTGACACATAGCCACAATCAGGGAATACCATGCCAGACATGCAGGATGCACCGTGCCAACACACCAGCATTGACTGAGAAGGGGCACCTTGGAGGCATAGGGACACCTTTATTAGTCATGTTTTTGGGATAGCAGAGGCAACTTGAAGTACACATGAACACTTCATGTGGAGTAACATGTGGGTCCAACACTGGCACCCCCCTTCTGCAGCACAAATGCGTGATAGCCATGGTACTGGCACACAAGCGTCGGCTAACAGCTAAATACCCACAGATGCACACGGAGAGCCTGCCATACACCATAGATCCGCTGATGTGGAAGTCCCACGCCATGTCAAGCCAATGTCAACCGTATGTGTCCGAGGGCAGTGTCACACACATTGATGCCATCATCACAATCCACCATCCCATCACTGATGACTGACAACCAGGCAGCCCATCTATTCTGGTGTACACAGCTGCATGTCGTGTCCCATGGGGATGCCACATGACTGCAGAGGAACCAAACCCCGACCTGGGCAGTGTGCACACATCGTGAACAACTGCCACACCCAATACACCCCAGATGCATCCCTTACCCCATGGAGACTTCCAAACGTGTCCGTGCCTGTAACGCTGAGTCAGCCCACGATGCCATGTCCATGAGGAATAGCAGTGCCACAACAATGCAACCAGCAGATGGCATGCGCAGGTACCTGGGGAAGAGAGACACACAAGAAGTCAGCCACAAAAAGCACAGCCACTTGCATGTGCATTGACTTGACACATGTATGGATGACCACATGCTAGGTCACAATTATGACTGGGGAAATACTACCATCACTGCCACCATCACTCCAGTGACACACCCACACACACCTCTGACTCACGTGCCATACATGCAGGTGGAGACACACATCACAACACATGCCACACGGGGACCAAGGCGTGCACACTCAGACACTGGTACTCACCACTAAGCAAAGAAGTCTCGTATGAGCCGAGTCCGGATGTCCTCTTGCGGCTCCACATCCTCCACATCACTAGCCCCATTGCCAAGGCCTTCGTCCTCCACGGGTGGATGGTCTTCGTCATGTTGATTCAGGATGAGTGGCACAGCTCTTTCAACTGCCATGTTGTGCAGCATGCAGCAGACCATGAAGATCTTGCAAACCTTCGCCGGGGCATATGGGAGTGCGCCGCCGGTCTTGTGGAGGCACCGGAATCTGCTCTTCAGCATGCCAAACGTCCTCTCTATCACACGCCTTGTCCGTCCATGGGCGGTGTTGTAGCGGAGCTGGGCCGGCGTGATGGGGTTGCGGAGAGGTGTGAGCAGCCAAGGCATGTTGGGATAGCCAGCATCCCCTACATGGAAAGCACATGGATATCGTTAGAACTGGCGAAGCGGTCGTGCTGCTCGGCTATACAGAATACAGGACAGACAGACTGTACCCACCAACAACACATGCCCGTTCGTTGCGCAGCTGCATCATCATATCAGGCATCCCGCTACGCCTCATGATGTAGGCATCGTGTGCTGATCCTGGGAAACGAGCACAGACATGTGAAATCACCATGTTGGACTGACACACCACAAGGGCATTGATGGAGTGGTAGTGCTTCCGATTGCGGTACGCCACCTCCCGTGCGTGTGGTGGTACCAAAGCTACATGTGTCCCATCTATGGACCCAATGACATGGGGCATCCCTCCCAGGGCATAGAATCCACGCTTGACCTCTGTCATCTGTTCAGGGGTTGGGAACTTGATGAAGTCATCCAGGTGAATCAACATGGCCTCCAAGAAATCATGCAGCACACCGCTGAACATGCTCTGGGACATGCCACCAACATGAGCTATGGTATTTTGGAAGGTACCCGTGGCAAGGAAATGTAGGGCAGCCATTACCTTCAGCTGGGGTGTCAGTGCCGTAGGATACCTGTGCTGCGGTTGCAGGTGTGGTGCCAGTCTCGCCGTCAGCTCCAGAATCAACGGTTGGGTGAAGCGGTAGAGCCGGATCCTGTCATTCTCCTGCATGGCAGCCAAGTCTGGAATAATCCGGGCAAGAGGCGGTGCTCTGCAGTAATGAGGAAGTGACAAGGAAGAGTGAGTGCACTACGACAACAACTCATGTCTACTGAGCACATGTAAATCTGGCAATACACACATGCCACATAGGGAGTCAGATATGTGCTACATGCCCAGGACACGTATGGATGCAAGGTGACACTCCTTCCAAGACCCAGCTACACACGGAGATTGAGAACCTCCCCATGCCACGCCATGGGAATAGCTGTGTCCCAGTGCAAGTGAACAGCCAGACGCAACACAGGAGTGACATACACCCACACATCAGCAGAAGTAGGATGCCGATTGCAGAGACTGGTAGCGGAACACCGGAGCCACAGGTCACATGACATTACACTAGGCCTGCCCACACACCTTGCCATGAAGGTGCACATGTCATGACTCACCACACATTCCTTGTGAGGATGCTGACATGGCCTTGTCACGCTACTCCGTGTCCCATGCATACATGTGCACCTCACATACGATAACACATGTGGCATGGTGTGCGGAACAGTGTGCAATGACAATCTACACACAGACACATGTTGGTTGCTGCAACGGCTGCAGCTTTTGAGGGTGCTACTACATCAACCTGATGTAAATCCCGGACACATATATGACATGGTCACATTGTGCACTGTGGGTAGTGACAAGTCATGTGTCATGACCCCTGTACCGGGCATCATGGGACACTTCCGTGTGTTGGTGTCCGTGCCATGCCAGTGACGCTCACCCCAAGTGCGCAGTACGACATGCACACATGTCATAGGAGTCAAGGGCATGCCTGGCACACATTGCACCCTCACACAGTACACCTGTACACATCTCATCATACATCTGGTGCCTCCTCCACTCAGGTGGCATGTTCCACATCACAGCCTGTGACACCTGTGCCCCACACATGTAGTAATGCACAGACGATGCCTTGATGTCCATTCCTGGACAAGTATGTACATCCATGGACATGTATGTGCGCCCTATTCCTACCTGTGTGTCGCCTATCACCACAGTGATGTGTACAAACCGCCGTACTGCTGCTAAGAGGGCCTGTGTATGTTTCCAAATCACTGTGGGAGTGCTGATGTATGTGTACCCATCGTGATGGCGAGCGTACAGGCATTTGTACGGTCCGTACCACTACGAGTACGCATACGCGTGCTGAACCATAGTGAGAGGGCCGTACACTCGCATGTACGCTCACTATCACTATGGGTCTGCACGCGTATGCGTACACGTAGTGGTAGGGACCGTACACACGCATGTGCGCTCACTATCACTATGGGTCTGCACGCGTATGCGTACACGTAGTGATGTTGAGCGTACATGCGTGTGTACGGTCCCTACCACTACGTGTACGCATACGCGTGCAGACCCATAGTGATAGTGAGCGTACATGCGTGTGTACGGTCCCTACCACTACGTGTACGCATACGCGTGCAGACCCATAGTGATAGTGAGCGTACATGCGTGTGTACGGTCCCTACCACTACGTGTACGCATACGCGTGCAGACCCATAGTGATAGTGAACGTAGGCATGCATGTACGGGCCGTTGCCATGCATTTTGGGTGCCCTAGGGCCCCGAAACGCACCGTACCTGTGTGTGATTCTCCAAATTACATGGGGGACAAGTATTAAGGCCTACATGCATGCTGGTTGTCATGGAGACCAAGTTCAAATTTCGAAATTGTTCTGGAAGGTGCACAGCAGAAGTCAGTTGGAATTGTTCTACTTTGTTGCAATGTGTTTGTGGGGCTGACATCATGCAGGAGAATGAAACTGATAGAGAACCCACAGACTGCTAGGTTTGAAGGGATTGGTGGAAACATAGGATGCAAATGTGAGTGACCAATCACTCTGTACTCCTGTGCATGAGACTGGGCAGAAGGGCACATATAAGGCAGCCAGGTCCCATGAGGGAGTACTTGCCTGCACATATTTGCATTTGTCGACCAAGCTGCTGCTACTGATTCCCTGGAACCATGTCAAGGGCTGTGGAGAGGTCACAGCCATTCACCCTGGAGGAGAACATGGCTCTGCTGGATGTGATCCTCCCACAGTACCCCATGCTGTATGGGCGACCAGGGTATCAGGTGAGTGCATAGGCCACTGCCACAGACTGTCCCTATGTTCTGACTGTGACTTCCGGCATTGTGTCCTGGTGTGACACACATGCCATGTACTGTCGGGGGGGTACCGGGGGGGGGGGTGCCTGATTCCTCCCAGCAGTGCCCTGAGACAGGAGGGGTGTGTGCAGATTCCTCCCAGCAGTGCCCTGAGACAGGAGGGGTGGGTGCGGAGTCCTCCCAGCAGTGCCCTGAGACAGGAGGGGTGGGTGTGATGCTCAGTGTGAGCCTTGATCATTGATTGTGACATTGCCATCATTCCACCTGTGTACCCACTATGGCACGTACTGGCTTTACCCTCACCAGAGGATGATGTCCCTATGACAGAGGTGCAATGCGTTGGCTGCATGACATGCCTTGTTGTAACCAGCTAATTTGTTCTCATTTGTCTCTATGTGACATGTGGCTGGTGTATTGATGTGGTGTCACTTGTTCTTCCTCACAGGTAGGCGCCACTGCCAAGGAGCAGATCTGGCTGACCGCCGTCAGCGCCGTGAGGCGTGTGGATGGTCGGAGGCGGAGCCTGTCCCAGGTGAGGAAACGCTGGCAGGATATCCGGTGCTGGACGCGGAGGATTGCACGGCTCCTGCTGGGGGACTCACCTGAGAGCCACAAGAACCGCGGCCGCCGCCGTCTGACCCACCTCCACAGGCGTGTGCTGCCGGTGGTCTTTCCAGACCTGGAGAGGCGCTTACAGGCGATGCAGCAGGCGGAAGGGGGTAGGTACATGTGCGTTTGTTGTGTGTCACCGGCATTTGTAAGGGCACAGTGGCATTAATTCACTGGCAGGGTTTAAAGGTGCTGTGCAGATCCAGTTTGCCCCAGTGTAGCGCTGCGCCCCTGCCACCCTTCCCCTCCTTGCAATGTGTTCCCTGGTCTGTGTGTAGTCACTCCTTCACAAGGTAATGTAGGCTGGCGCTTTGTCCACGAGAACAATGACTGTAGCATCATGTGTGGTGGTGGTGTGTAACAGGTTGTGGGACCTTGCCTGTGAACTGTCAAGTTCACTGCATGTGGGTTCCATGTCAGTTGGCACTGATGCTGGCTCCAGACATGGGAGTTGGTCTCTCATGTGTCATGCCTTACAGCGCGCATGTCCTATGTAGTGGCCTGTGACATGATGTGCATGAGTGTGCGATACGCATAGTGCAGGGATGGTGACGTGTGTAGCAGTCATTACCATTCAGTAGCATGTAGTTGCGTGCCCACTACTGTCCCCTGGGGCACCTTATCCTCAGTGTTGTTTGTGTCATCATCAACGTGGACACTCTCACTGTCTACAGCGTAGGTTGTGCTCTGTGCCATTGTCCCCTGTCACCATGTATATAGACGTGCTATTATGTACAGGTGTCCACTGTGCAGCCTGACCTGATTGTCCTTCTTCATACTCACAGTTGCCAGTGCCTGTGTGTCTTGTTATACTCATCTGAGGATGGGCACTGGTACCTCATTATTTGTACAGGCGCACCTTGGCTGTTTTGCGTCCAATCTTGCATTTTGCCTGCCACTGTGTTTATCACCCAGACTATGAGATGTTGGTGCCACCTGTGTCTCAACAATTAGCATCGTGTGGGGGTTGCTTGGGGCGGGCAATGCCTATGTGTCAAATCCTGATTCCTACTTGCTGGGTCTGGCCAGTGTGTGATGTTACTCGACACACACGAAAGGTGCAGTGACCGAGTTATGTTGGGCATATTTGCAGCATTACCTATGCAGCATGTGTCTCAAGTTCATGGTTATTGTCCCTGGTCATCGGTATTTTCACCAATGCTGTGTGGTGCAGATGCAGTGCAGGATTGTCCCCAGGGCCTGGGTGCTATGTCAGACTCCGTTTCCTGTCTTCAGCTATTGTCTCATGCTCTCCATGGTATTTCAGTGGCATGGTGGCTCAACCAACTGTGTGTTTCATGCCCTACATCGGTACCTTGTTTTGCAGATGTTAGGGATCTTCCTCTTCAGGCTATGCAATGTTGACTATGTAGATTGGACTCATGTGACAGATGTGTACAGGTGTCTGATTAATTTCTGTCTCTCCACCCTGCCCACAGCATCGTCGGGGGACACAGAGGGAGACATGGACACAGACCAGGCGGAGGGACCGAGCACCAGTGCCAGCCGTGACATCGGGGCTGGCACATCGAGTGGGACAGAGGCGGAGGATAGTGTGGCCGAGGACCTGTCGACTGGCACATCAGACTACGAAGCTGACAGGTCCGAGGAGGATGTCTCCGAGTTGGCGGAGGCTGCACCAGCAGCTGACAGTGGAACAACACCTGGCACCGCCCCCTCAGTTCCCATCAGCCGCCTCCCACTTGCTCGTGTCCCTTCCCAGCGTGCCCGGTCACCGCATGTCTCCTTCCTGCCAGGCACCACACCCCCTGCCCCTGTCTCCACTGCTGCCGCCAATGCTGAGTCTATGGACATCCAGCGGCAAATGCAGGTTGGTCAGGCTGCGATCCTTAATGTCCTCCATTCCCACGGGAAAACCCTCACCAACATCGAGGCATTCTTGGAGGGCATTCATTCTTCGCAGGCTGACCAACGCAACTTGCTGAGGTCCATAGACTCCACACTGACTGCAGCAGTGGGTCTCCTGCAGCGCGACCTCCCCCCACCTACCCCTGCCCCATCCACACTTCCCACTTCCATGCCTGTCCCACGTACACCCAGACGTCGGCATGCACCCACCACAACAGACACAGGCACCACACCAGCAGGGAAGGTCCACCGCACTCCTCCTGACACGCACACACAGGGTGAGATAGGCACACCCACTGGGTCGGGGGGCAAACGTGTGACACGCAGCCAGAGTGGGAGTCCGCATTCCACACAATCCACTCCCTCCAAATCCCCTCCCCTCAGCTCTCCTGGCCACATCTCCCCCAAGGACTCCTTCATGGCCGCTCTGTCCCTGAGCCCCACAGTTCCGCCACCACGCAAGCGGTCAAGGAAGTCCTCGGTCAGGGTGGTTGAGTCTCCCCCCCTGTCTCCACCCTCCCCCGGTGGCGCTGCAACCCATCCCTCTGACCCCACCCCCTCCTTGGGGCCTGAGGTCACTTCGGGTGCAGGGGACTCCCTGGAGGACCTTGCTAAGGTGTGTAGTGCCATCCTGGCCTCCGCCTTTGGCCATGACACACCCCCTGTGGTTGAGTCCTCCATCCCTGCACCCACAACGCCGCCCCTTTGCCCTGATGTCCCTGCGGTGCCTGTTGCTTCCCCCCCCCCTGATGCCCTCACCAGTATGGAAGACGATGGCATTTGACTGTGCAGGCAAGGTAGGGGACACACATCCCACTGTGTCCCCCATCCAGCTGGGAATCATTGACTGCCCTATGGCCTTTGTTGAATTTGAACTGCCTGCGATCCACGGACATTGTGCTCATGCTGAATAAAGCTTATTTTTGTTATCATTATCACACTCCTGCTATGGTGGTATTGGTGTTGGTGGGGCTGCTACATTGTTTTGGGTGGTGTTTAAGGCTTTGGGTGTGTGGGATTTGTAGTAGTGTTCTGCTCTTTGGGGCGACCCTGGGATCTGTGTGCCATCACAAGGTGTTGGCTAACTTCCTTAGGTCATGTCAGCAGTTACTGCATGGTTCAATTGTCCCAGGGTGTATTCCTTCCTCTGTGTACCCAGTTTCTTCCCTGCAGGGTGTTCACTATGTTTAGCGCAGAGCTGTGTCTACATGAGCTGTGTGTGTGACGGAGCCCTTCTACTTTGGCCATGCATGCATGGCCATGTCTCCACCTGCAACAATCGTGGCATCCTTGGTGATCACTGTACTTGTGTGTGGAGTCAGTTGACATGAGTTCATGGGGACATGTTCCCTTGTAGGCAGTATGGATGTGGGTAATTCTGGCATCACACACATGTGTTACACCCCTCCTGTGTCTGGGCACTGCTGGGAGGACTCTGCACACACCCCTCCTGTCTCAGGGCACTGCTGGGAGGACTCTGCACACACCCCTCCTGGGTCTGGACACTGCTGGGAGGACTCTGCACCCACCCCTCCTGTGTCTGGACACTGGTGGGAGGACTCTGCACACACCCCTCCTGTCTCAGGGCACTGCTGGGAGGACTCTGCACACACCCCTCCTGTCTCAGGGCACTGCTGGGAGGACTCTGCGCCCACCCCTCCTGGGTCTGGACACTGCTGGGAGGACTCTGCACCCACCCCTCCTGGGTCTGGACACTGCTGGGAGGACTCTGCACCCACCCCTCCTGGGTCTGGACACTGCTGGGAGGACTCTGCACACACCCCTCCTGGGTCTGGACACTGCTGGGAGGACTCTGCACACACCCCTCCTGTCTCAGGGCACTGCTGGGAGGACTCTGCACACACACCTCCAATTTCTGGATATGTACGCTTGGGACATACACGGTGTGGGTGCGCTCCATGCATTCGAGGTGAGGGTTCGAGTCGTACTTACACTGGTGTGGTGGGGGTACGGTCCGTGAGTCCAGGAGTCGTACTTACACTGGTGGGGGTGGGGGTACGGTCCGTACGTCCGCGGGTGAGGGTTCGAGTCGTACTTACACTGTTGGGGTGGGGGTACGCTCCTTGCATACGCGGGTGATGATACGGGTCGTACTTACACTGTTGGGGTGGGGGTACGCTCCTTGCATACGCGGGTGATGGTACGGGTCGTACTTACACTGTTGGGGTGGGGGTACGCTCCTTGCATACGCGGGTGAGGGTTCGAGTCGTACTTACACTGTTGGGGTGGTGGGTGCGCTCCTTGCATACGCGGGTGAGCGTTCGAGTCGTACTTACACTGGTGTGGTGGTGGTACGGTCCGTGAGTCCAGGAGTCGTACTTACACTGGTGGGGGTGAGGGTACGGTCCGTACGTCCGCGGGTGAGGGTTCGAGTCGTACTTACACTGTTGGCATGGGGGGTACACTCCATGCATACGCGGGTGGGGGTACAAGTCGTACTTACACTGTTGGGGTGGGGGTACGCTCCTTGCATACGCGGGTGATGGTACGGGTCGTACTTACACTGTTGGGGTGGGGGTACGCTCATGCATACGCGGGTGGGGGTACGGGTCGTACTTACACTGTTGGGGTGGGGGTACGCTCCATGCATACGCGGGTGAGGGTACGGGTCGTACTTACACTGTTGGCATGGGGGGTACGCTCCATGCATACGGGGTGGGGGTAGGGTCCGTACATATCCGTCCCCACGCTATGTGATGCTTGTGCGGGCCGTACCCAGGCCTTTGCCACGTGGGTACGATCCGTCCCGCCATTGTTGGGGTGACGTGTGTGTGGGCGTGGTACGACTCGTACCCACGCTCTTCAGGCGTGGGTACGGGACGTACCTGTCTGGTTGTGTTGCCGGTTCGCGTGGTGACGGACTTCCGTTGTGGCGGTAGCTGGCTTATCAGGACACGCCCCCACCCCCTCGTGGTGACCAGGGCATGGGAGTCAGGTATGTCCAGGCCATGTGTGACTTATGTGGTTGTTTTGTGGCCTGCCCTGGTCGTGCCACACCCACCCCACCCCACTTTCCCCCCTCCCTTAGTTATTCTTACCTTCTGCGGCGTCTGCGTCGGTGCCTGTAGAGCAGGTGGACTGCTATGAGGGCAGGGATGACTCGTAGGTTCGGGTCCATGTCTGTCCGTCGCGTACTGGTACTCCTTGCTCGCGTCGTCCTGTCGCGTACGGGTCCTCCTTGATCGCGTTGTCCTGTCGGGTACGGGTCCTCCTTGGTCGCTTCGTCCTGTGTGTCCGTCGCGTACTGGTCCTCCTTGTTCGCGTCGTCGTCTGTCCGTCGCGTACTGGTGGTCCTTGTTCGCGTCGTACTGATTTCCCGGCAGTTTTTGGCTGCCGCAGAATATTCACCGTGCGGGGTGACGTCGGTGCGAATCGTGATTCCTGGTTCGTGAATGGCTGGCTGCGAGCGTCCGGACGTCAGGTCGACGCTTTCCCGGATCACATTGGTAGGTGTTTTTTTGTTCGGTCGGGCTTTTTTACGATTCGTACGGTAATGGTGTACCCGTGCGAATCGTAATTCCTTGTTTGTTAAAATTGACGACCGGGTACGCGTCGGCCGGAGATTGTGCTCCGTCCGACGGTTCGTACCCGGTTTTTGCCGGATCGTGATCGGCACCTAAGTCTTCGTCGCCATGGCCTGGCAGTCGAGCCACAAAGTGGGGTCGTGGTCGTGTCACATGATTCAAAGACACATGCAGTGCTGGTCAGTCAACGACATCATGCGATGACAGTCCCCGCAGGACTTGAAGCCTGTCATCCATAGTGCACCAGGAGTCCATCCACTTGGAAAACAGATATAAAAATCATTGAAAAAACTCAAGTTAATAAGTGACTGGTGGGACAAGCGCTCCAAATCTGCGCTGTGTTGAAATAGAAGAACAAGTTACTTTCCTTTGGTAACGATGTATCTGTAAGAAACATTAGTTAGTTAGATTACTCACCTTAGAATATCCCCAGGCGTCACACTGGCTCCGGAAGATTTTTCGTCAGAAATACCCCTTGTGCGTCGCTCGGCCTCGTCTGCGGCTCCGCGTCTGTCGTTTGCATTGTGCGCCGGAATGACGTCGTCGGAGTACTTAGACGCCGCCCTCGCGCGCTTACGTCAGTTCTTGTACATAGCTTTCCGCGCCAGGAACGCAGAGCCATGCAAGAGACCGACACTGGTGCCAAAAAATGCTATGGGCCTGAAAGGGATAACCTTAACCCTAGATGTCCGTTCGCAGAACGGGGAGGATGGGTGGGTTGGTGAGGAATCTTAACTAACTAATGTTTCTTACAGATACATCGTTACTGAAGGTAAGTAACTTGTTCATCTGAAAGAAACACGTTAGTTAGATTCCTCACCTTAGAATAGATACCCAAGCAATACCAACCCCGGTGGTGGGTCTGCGAACCAAGACCACACCAGAAACTCCTGGAGGACAGGACGGCCAAAGAAGCCATCCCTCTGTACTTGCCTGTCTAGGCAATAATGCCTGGCAAACGTATGTAGCGAAGCCCACGTTGCCGCCTGACAGATGTACTGCAAATGGACTCCCCATCCCAAAGCAGTAGTAGCCGCTGTGGCCCGAGTAGAATGGGCGCGCAGCCCAATATGAGGGTCCTTTTTTGCCAAGGAATAACACATTTTGATGCACAAAACGGCCCACGGTGACTTGAAAAGACAAGGCTGATCAGGAAGCCGTAAGAAGGCAGAAATGGCAGCAAGATAACCTTTTAAGGTGCCCAAGGCAGAGCCCTGCTGGGCCGAAGAAAGAGGAGAACCTCAGAAAGAGGGGCGGAAAGGGGATCCACAGCCTTTGCTGTGCACCATTCCACAAATTTTTTTCCACCGGCAGGCTTATACCGACTTTGTGGAGGGACGCCTGGCTGCCAGAATGATATCACAGACTTCAGGAGGAAAGTCAAATGGCATCAACTGCCGCCGCTCAATCTCCACGCATGGAGGTGGAGGTTGGACAGGTTCGGGTGGAGGACCGTCCCCTGCTGCTGCAACAGAAGATCCTCCCGAAGGGTCAGACGTATCGGAGGATCGGTCAACATACTGAGTAGCTCGGGATAACAGTACCTTCGTGCCCAGTCCGGAGCCACCAAGAGGACTTGGGCCCGGTCGTGCATGATCTTCTTCAGCACTCTGGGCAGAAGTGGTATAGGCGGAAAGGCGTACAACAGACCGCAACTCCAGTCGCGACGAAAAGCGTCGCCGAGCGAGTGCCGCTTTGGAAATTCCAACGCGCAGAACTGCGGACATTACGCGTTCTCTTTGGTGGCGAATAGATCTAACCAAGGCTCTCCCCACTGCTGAAAGAGACCTTGCGCCACTTCGGAGTTCAGACACCATTCGTGATCCATCATGCACCGCTGGCTGAGTTCGTCTGCCCTGGCGTTCAGAGAGCCCGCCAGATGTTGAACCACTAGGGTGATGCCCTGGTGTTCCAGCCATGTCCAGAGGCGCAGAGCCTCCTGACAAAGGGTCCACGACCCCACCCCGCCCTGTTTGTTGCAATACCACATGGCGGTGGTGTTGTCCGTGAAAACCTGCACGACACTTCCCCTGACAGAGGGAAGGAAGGCTTTCAGTGCAAGTCGTATCGCTCTCAACTCCAACAGGTTGATGTGGAGACGAGACTCCGTCGGAGACCAGAGGCCTCTGATCTACGCCTCTCCCATATGGCCACCCCATCCCAGGAGGGACGCATCCGTCACTACGACATGCTCCGGTTGGGGAAGGGAGAGGCTCTTGCCCGTGACCCAATCGCGGTCCGTGAGCCACCACTGCAACTGCTGTGCGGTGCCCTCCGAGATCAATACATGGTCGGACAGGTTGCTGTGATGCTGTGCCCACTGAAACTTCAGGTCACACTGCAGAGCCCGCATGCGACGTCTGTCGTCATGCACTAGTAGGATGCAGGAGGGCATCAGCCCCAGAAGCCGCAACACTAGCCTGACCAAAACCCAGGATAGAGGCCGAAAGATGGGAATCAGGGCATGAATATTCCGGACCCGCTGTTCCGGTGGATAGACTCTGAACTGCGCCGAATCGATAACCGCTCCGATGAAGAGGAGCTTCTGAGAGGGGCTCAGGTGTCACTTCGGCACATTGATGGAAAACCCCAGCAAATGCAGGAGATCCGCCGTAGTCTGGAGGTGGGAGACGACTTGCTGGGGCGATCCCGCCTTCAACAACCAGTCGTCGAGATAGGGGCAGACTGTAAGCCCTCATCTGCCCAGATGAGCTGCAAACACCACCATCACTTTTGTGAACACCCGAGTGGCACTGGTGAGGCCGAAGGGGAGCACGGTGAACTGAAAGTGCTCCTGACCCACAGTGAACCGCAGGTAACGCCGATGGGCCGGCAGCACGGGTATGTGAAAATAAGCGTCCTCCAAGTCTAACACTACCATCCAGTCTACAGGGTTGAGGGCAGCCAGAACCGGAGCTAGCGTCAGCATCTTGAACCGCTCCTTCATAAGCAAGGCGTTGATGCTCCTGAGGTCCAAGATAGGGCGTAGTCCCCTTTGCCCTTCTTGCGAACCAGAAAGTAGTGGGAATAGCAACCACGACCTACTTCAGGCCCAGGAACGCGCTCGACGGCCTCTTTTGCCAAGAGGGCCGTAAAATCCTCCCGCAGCAGATTCAAGTGATCCTACGACTTTTGGTGGTATTGCGGTGGCATGGCTGGAGGGTTCGTCTCGAAGGGGAGGGAGTAGCCCCTTTTGACTATTTGCAGCACCCACCTGTCCGAAGTGATGGTATGCCACTGGAGCAAGGGATGGCGAACTCTTCCGCCCACTGGCGAGGAAAGGGCCGGAAAGCTTGGACTCGGAAGGCTTGGAGGCGGATGCTGCCGGGGTGGATGTGGGCTGACCGCGTCGTCCTCCAGAAACGCCTCGGCGGAAACCACGTACGCACGCAGGTTAGTTCTGTGGCTGGTGGCTAGGCGAACGTGAGGAGGCGCCTCTTCCTTGGTCACGAAAGGGGCGAAAAGCGGAGGGTTGCGACCGCGGGCACAAGAGGCCCAAGGACTTGGCCGTAGCCCAGGAGTCCTTAAAGCGATTCAGCGCACTGTCCGCTTGCTCACCAAAAAGGCGACTGCCATGAAAGGTCATGTCCATGAGAGTGCTCTTGACATCCCCTCAAAAGGACGTGGACCGCAGCCAGGCGTGACGTCTAAGCGCCACCGTTGTAGAAATCGCCCTACCCAGAGAGTCCGTAGTGTCAAGCCCATATCGGATTGCATGTCGTGCTGCATCCCTCCCATCGGCCAGAGCCTGGGTAAGTCGTGTCCGGGCCTCCTCCGTGCACAGGGGCAGCACTTCCTCCACCGTATCACACAGAGAGTGGAAATAACGGTCCAAGAGACAGGCGGTGTTTACAGACCGCAGGCCCAAACTAAGGGAAGAGAGCAGCTTTTTGCCAAACTGCTCCAGTCTCTTGGAGTCTCGGTCCGGTGGAGCGGTCGGGATGGAGGATTGGGGAGTAGAAGCCTGGATAACCAGACTCTCGGGGGTGGGTTGTTGGGACAGAAAACTGTGGTCGCCCCGAGCAGGGCGCTGGCAACGTTCCTATCCACAG
Organism: Triturus cristatus; assembly: GCF_964204655.1. Taxonomy (NCBI): domain Eukaryota; kingdom Metazoa; phylum Chordata; class Amphibia; order Caudata; family Salamandridae; genus Triturus; species Triturus cristatus. Next base: position 602,622,979 of record NC_140594.1, read on the forward strand.
GAGGAACTGTGGAGGTCTTTCACCAGGTGCCCTGCAGAACGTCAGTGAGGGCCTCATTGAACTGCAGCAGAGGCTTAGTGGAGCTTGCTGCAGATTGAAGCACCTCAGTGAGGATGTTAGTCCTCACAGCCACGGCAGGCAGCTCAAGCCCAAGGGCTGTGGCCGCCTTGCTCAGCACCACAGAGAACGCTGCACCCTCCTCCAAAGCCACAGTCGGAGAAGAGGTGAAGCCAGTGTCTGGCGAGGTATCCAGACCACTGGCCTCCCCCATTTCATCTGCCCATTCCTGTGAAAGCTGAGACTGAACAGCCATAGGGTCCTCGAACCCCTCACAGTCGCCCCCGTCATCCGATTCGTGATAAACAGGAGGAACGTTTTGAGTCGGACGATAGAGATAATGTGTCTCAAGCGGCGTCGGCCGACGCCGCACCGGCGTCGGGTCCTGAACAGGGCTGAACTGAGGCTCGACTTTGACCGGAGTCGGCGTCGGTGGTACCGGTGTCCGCGCATGCGGAGGAGGCGTGACGAGGTCGACCGGCGTTGACGGGGGCCCAGGCATTGGCCCCGCGGGGACCTGCGGCGTCAGCACCGTAGTCTCCAACGGCGCCGGGGCCAAAGCCGGCGGCGCGCAAGGTCGCCCAGTCGAGTCCGCGGGGCCCGAAGGCGTGCCAGCGGCCGTCGACGGCGGGCCCAGGCTTCTCATGGCTTAGAGGAAGGCACTGACCTCCGCCGGCGTCGCGTCAGTCCCAGGGACCGGCGGGTATGGGGACGTGCGCGGCGCCTGTGGCTTCGACGGAGCCACGGGGGTGGAACTACCCTGACCCTCGGCCGAGGCACGCGACCGGCGAGGGGAGTCCGAAGAGCGGTGTCGCCTCTTGGACTTCTTAGAATGTTTGGACTTACCCGAGGACTTCGAGCCCGACGTGCGATGATGATGTCGACTGCGGCTCCGCGACCGATCCTTGGACCTCCTCTTGGACCGGTATCGAGCGGGGCACGGAGCCGAGTGGCGAAGCTCGAGAAGCTTGCGGGACGGCTTCCGCCTAGCTTTCGATGTCAGGGCTTGGCAGTCGGAACACGACTTCGCGTCGTGGTCGAGGCCCAAACAGTAGAGGCACCGGCGGTGGTGATCTGTCACCGACATCAGTCGGTGGCAATCTTCGCAAGCCTTGAAACCAGGCATCCTACCGGCACCAGATGTCGAAGACAGGATCAAAAAGGATCAAAAAGATTTAGTCAAAAAAGACTAAAAGGGGAATCTCTCCCGGATCGGCGCTTACTGGCGCGGAAAAAATAAGAACTGACGTCAGCGCGCGAGGGCGGCGTATAAGTACTCCGACGACGCCATTGATACGCGCACGACGCCAACGACGGGCGCGGAGCCGCAGACGACGCCTAGCGACGTGCAAGGGGGATTTCTGACGAAAAATCTTCCGGATCCAGTCTGACGCCTGGGGATATTCGAAGGTGAGGAATCTAACTAACGTGTTTCTTTTAGATAGAGTTGATATAAGTGCGCAAGTGCGGCGTATAAGTAGCATACGCTACGTCATCACTGCGACCACAACCACACAGACTGACGCGGAGCCGCAGGACGCCAACATTCTGACAAGCAGTGTTCATGATGATGAAAATTATGAATCACTGACACAATATCGAAAGACTAAAAATCGACCTACAAATATATCGATACAAAATAATCGATTACATTATTATTGACATCATATACTTATTTAAAACATTACAAAAATATCGAACACACAATTTCGAACTACAGAAATATAGGTACACAAAATATCGCCAACACAAATATCGAAATCCTAAAATATCGATGCTCAGTAATATACATATACTTCATAACAAAATATCGTAAACTAAAATATCGACCACTAAAATATCTCCATTTTACTAATATCGACTATATAACATTTAATTAAAACCTAAAATCAAACAACATAAACACCAAATAATGTCTTTTAACTCTACACAAAATTATTATTAAACAATTATATATTTACTACATTTAAAAATGGATTTAAATAATTAACTCTTTACTAAAACATTATTAACAACCTTCCTACATTAAACAACTATATTATTAAATTATACTTTATCAATTCATACATCCAATACATAATATAATGTTTAGAAAAATACATATAGAATAATACACCACAAAACAACTAATTAGCGTTTTCCTTATTAGGAAACTAACTACCAGAAAAAAAAAAAAAAAAATTCGAACTAACCAATAAAAACACTCCGAATTCAAACTAACCAATAAAACACATATTACAACATCCAAAGCACTATAAAAAGAAGTTCAACTTCATTCACAGTCCAGAACCAAAAAAACGAAATTGAATTAAGAGGAAAATTTACTGGATTGCAACTGCAGATATAAGAAAATCAACATAGAGGAAATATTTAAAACTATCAAAAGTAAGTTAACTATATTATTCTCATGAAGACTCAAATCGAATAAATTGTAATTACAATATACATACACTATAAATAAATTAATGTCTTCTTTCTATTTCATGTTTTCACTACAGGAAACTCCAAAAGAAACTAAGAAAATACAGAACAGCACCAAAAAAGATACAACTAAAAAGTAAGTATTTCACAACCAAAAATCAACTAATAGATTAAAATACCACCCTAATTAAATCCCAATTGCAAATCCCCTAACCATTCCCTATAAAAATATAGAAACAATTATTACAACAAATTTCCTTTTCTTTTCCAGACAAAGAAAATACTAGAAGAAAATTCCACAAATAAAGAATCAAGAGCATTCTACTCAAACACATCAAAACAAACTTTGTAAGTATATAGTAACTAAATCTTGTTTTTTTCTAATGAAAATTAATATAACATCATATATAATAACTATAATATATATTTTTCATAGATAAAGCTACATCAAAATGACTGAAGGAGCTGAATTCATAACAAGCCAGAAGGGAAAAATGTTACTATGCTATATGGGATACACTTACACACAGGAAAAAGTGTATGGTTTAAAAGTTAACTGGAAATGCACTAAATACTACTCTAATAAGTGCTATGGGCGTGCTACAACACGACAAACAACAGTACTATACACTAGAGAACATAACCACCCACCAAACATTACTGAAATCGAAGTCAGATCTGCTTTAGAAACTATAAAGGAAGCTAGCACAAGTTCTCAAAAACCTACTAGTGTAATTTTAAAAGAGCAGCTTCCCAAAATTCCTAAAACTGCTACTACACAAATGCCATCTGTAACTTCACTCAAAAGAACTATAGCACGTACTAAAAAAACCACTACTACTTCAACCCCAATTCCTCACACATAGGTGCCGATCAAAATCCTGTAAAAACCGGGTACGAACCGTCGGACGGAGCATATTCTCCGTTCGACGCGTACCCGGTCGTGTAAATATACAAACAAGGAATTACGATTCGTACGGAAACACCTTTTCCGTACGAATCGTAAAAAAGCCCGACCGAACAAAAAAACAACTACCAATGTGATCCGGGAAAGCGCAGACCTGACGTCTGGACGCACGCAGCCAGCCATTCACGAACCAGGAATCACGATTCGCACCGACGTCACCCCGCACGGTGAAGATTCTGCGGCAGCCAAAAACTGCCGGGAAACAGGACGACGCGAACAAGGACCACCAGTACGCGACGGACAGACGACGACGCGAACAAGGAGGACCAGTACGCGACGGACACAGGACCACGCGACCAAGGAGGACCCGTACCCGACAGGACGACGCGATCAAGGAGGACCCGTACGCGACAGGACGACGCGAGCAAGGAGTACCAGTACGCGACGGACAGACATGGACCCGAACCTACGAGTCATCCCTGCCCTCATAGCAGTCCACCTGCTCTACAGGCACCGACGCAGACGCCGCAGAAGGTAAGAATAACTAAGGGAGGGGGGAAAGTGGGGTGGGGTGGGGGTGGCACGACCAGGGCAGGCCACAAAACAACCACATAAGTCACACATGGCCTGGACATACCTGACTCCCATGCCCTGGTCACCACGAGGGGGTGGGGGCGTGTCCTGATAAGCCAGCTACCGCCACAACGGAAGTCCGTCACCACGCGAACCGACAACACAACCAGACAGGTACGTCCCGTACCCACGCCTGAAGAGCGTGGGTACGAGTCGTACCACGCCCACACACACGTCACCCCAACAATGGCGGGACGGATCGTACCCACGTGGCAAAGGCCTGGGTACGGCCCGCACAAGCATCACATAGCGTGGGGATGGATATGTACGGACCCTACCCCCACCCTATATGCATGGAGCGTACCCCCCATGCCAACAGTGTAGTACGACTCGAACCCTCACCCGCGGACCTACGGACCGTACCCCCACCAGTGTAAGTACGACTCCGACCCCCAACAGCGGACTCAGGGACCATACCCCCACCCCAACAGTGTAAGTACGACCTGTACCCCCACCCGCGTATGCAAGGAGCGTACCCCCCATGCCAACAGTGTAAGTACGACCCGTAGCCACACCCTATATGCAAGGAGCGTACCCCCACCCCAACAGTGTAAGTACGACCCGTACCCTCACCCGCGTATGCATGGAGCGTACCCCCACCCCAACAGTGTAAGTACGACTCGAACCCTCACCCGCGTATGCAAGGAGCGTACCCCCACCCCAACAGTGTAAGTACGACCCGTACCCCCACCCGCGTATGCAAGGAGCATACCCCCACCCCAACAGTGTAAGTACGACTCGAACCCTCACCCGCGTATGCAAGGAGCGTACCCCCACCCCAACAGTGTAAGTACGACCCGTACCCCCACCCGCGTATGCAAGGAGCGTACCCCCCATGCCAACAGTGTAAGTACGACCCGTAGCCACACCCTATATGCATGGAGCGTACCCCCACCCCAACAGTGTAAGTACGACCCGTACCCCCACCCGCGTATGCAAGGAGCGTACCCCCCATGCCAACAGTGTAAGTACGACCCGTAGCCACACCCTATATGCATGGAGCGTACCCCCACCCCAACAGTGTAAGTACGACCCGTACCCCCACCCGCGTATGCAAGGAGCGTACCCCCCATGCCAACAGTGTAAGTACGACCCGTAGCCACACCCTATATGCATGGAGCGTACCCCCACCCCAACAGTGTAAGTACGACCCGTACCCTCACCCGCGTATGCATGGAGCGTACCCCCACCCCAACAGTGTAAGTACGACTCGAACCCTCACCCGCGTATGCAAGGAGCGTACCCCCACCCCAACAGTGTAAGTACGACCCGTACCCCCACCCGCGTATGCAAGGAGCGTACCCCCACCCCAACAGTGTAAGTACGACTCGAACCCTCACCCGCGTATGCAAGGAGCGTACCCCCACCCCAACAGTGTAAGTACGACCCGTACCCCCACCCGCGTATGCAAGGAGCGTACCCCCACCCCAACAGTGTAAGTACGACTCGAACCCTCACCCGCGTATGCAAGGAGCGTACCCCCCATGCCAACAGTGTAAGTACGACTCCTGGACTCACGGACCGTACCACCACCACACCAGTGTAAGTACGACTCGAACCCTCACCTCGAATGCATGGAGCGCACCCACACCGTGTATGTCCCAAGCGTACATGTCCAGAAATTGGAGGTGTGTGTGCAGAGTCCTCCCAGCAGTGTCCAGACCCAGGAGGGGTGGGTGCAGAGACCTCCCAGCAGTGCCCTGAGACAGGAGGGGTGGGTGCAGAGACCTCCCAGCAGTGCCCTGAGACAGGAGGGGTGGGTGGTGAGTCCTCCCAGCAGTGTCCAGACCCAGGAGGGGTGTGTGCAGAGTCCTCCCAGTAGTGTCCAGACCCAGGAGGGGTGGGTGGTGAGTCCTCCCAGCAGTGCCCTGAGACAGGAGGGGTGGGTGCAGAGACCTCCCAGCAGTGCCCTGAGACAGGAGGGGTGGGTGGTGAGTCCTCCCAGCAGTGCCCAGAGACAGGAGGGGTGGGTGGTGAGTCCTCCCAGCAGTGTCCAGACCCAGGAGGGGTGGGTGCAGAGTCCTCCCAGCAGTGCCCAGAGACAGGAGGGGTGGGTGCAGAGTCCTCCCAGCAGTGTCCAGACCCAGGAGGGGTGTGTGCAGAGTCCTCCCAGCAGTGTCCAGACCCAGGAGGGGTGTGTGCAGAGTCCTCCCAGCAGTGTCCAGACCCAGGAGGGGTGGGTGGTGAGTCCTCCCAGCAGTGCCCTGAGACAGGAGGGGTGGGTGCAGAGACCTCCCAGCAGTGCCCTGAGACAGGAGGGGTGGGTGGTGAGTCCTCCCAGCAGTGTCCAGACCCAGGAGGGGTGTGTGCAGAGTCCTCCCAGCAGTGTCCAGACCCAGGAGGGGTGGGTGGTGAGTCCTCCCAGCAGTGCCCTGAGACAGGAGGGGTGGGTGCAGAGACCTCCCAGCAGTGCCCTGAGACAGGAGGGGTGGGTGGTGAGTCCTCCCAGCAGTGCCCAGAGACAGGAGGGGTGGGTGGTGAGTCCTCCCAGCAGTGCCCTGAGACAGGAGGGGTGGGTGCAGAGACCTCCCAGCAGTGTCCACACCCAGGAGGGGTGTAACACATGTGTGTGATGCCACAATTACCCACATCCATACTGCCTACAAGGGAACATGTCCCCATGAACTCATGTCAACTGACTCCACACACAAGTACAGTGATCACCAAGGATGCCACGATTGTTGCAGGTGGAGACATGGCCATGCATGCATGGCCAAAGTAGAAGGGCTCCGTCACACACACAGCTCATGTACACACAGCTCTGCGCTAAACATTGGGAACACCCTGCAGGGAAGAAACTGGGTACACAGAGGAAGGAATACACCCTGGGACGATTGAACCATGCAGTAACTGCTGACATGACCTAAGGAAGTTAGCCAACACCTTGTGATGGCACACAGATCCTAGGGTGGCCCCAAAGATCAGAACACTACTACAAATCCCACACACCCAAAGCCTTAAACACCACCAAAAACAATGTAGCAGCCCCACCAACACCAATACCACCATAGCAGGAGTGTGATAATGAAAAAAAAAATAAGCTTTATTCAGCATGAGCACAATGTCCGTGGATCAAAGGCAGTTCAAAGTCAACAAAGGCCATAGGGCAGTCAATGATTCCCAGCTGCATGGGGGACACAGTGGGATGTGTGTCCCCTACCTTGCCTGCACAGTCAAATGCCATCGTCTTCCATACTGGTGAGGGCATCAGGGGGGGGGGAAGCAACAGGCACCGCAGGGACATCAGGGCAAAGGGGCGGCGTTGTGGGTGCAGGGATGGAGGACTCAACCACAGGGGGTGTGTCATGGCCAAAGGCGGAGGCCAGGATGGCACTACACACCTTAGCAAGGTCCTCCAGGGAGTCCCCTGCACCCGAAGTGACCTCAGGCCCCAAGGAGGGGGGGGGTTCAGAGGGATGGGTTGCAGCGCCACCGGGGGAGGGTGGAGACAGGGGGGGAGACTCAACCACCCTGACCGAGGACTTCCTTGACCGCTTGCGTGGTGGCGTAACTGTGGGGCTCAGGGACAGAGCGGCCATGAAGGAGTCCTTGGGGGAGATGTGGCCAGGAGAGCTGAGGGGAGGGGATTTGGAGGGAGTGGATTGTGTGGAATGCGGACTCCCACTCTGGCTGCGTGTCACACGTTTGCCCCCCGACCCAGTGGGTGTGCCTATCTCACCCTGTGTGTGCGTGTCAGGAGGAGTGCGGTGGACATTCCCTGCTGGTGTGGTGCCTGTGTCTGTTGTGGTGGGTGCATGCCGACGTCTGGGTGTACGTGGGACAGGCATGGAAGTGGGAAGTGTGGATGGGGCAGGGGTAGGTGGGGGGAGGTCGCGCTGCAGGAGACCCACTGCTGCAGTCAGTGTGGAGTCTAGGGACCTCAGCAAGTTGCGTTGGTCAGCCTGCAAAGAATGAATGCCCTCCAAGAATGCCTCGATGTTGGTGAGGGTTTTCCCGTGGGAATGGAGGACATTCAGGATCGCAGCCTGACCAACCTGCATTTGCCGCTGGATGTCCATAGACTCAGCATTGGCGGCAGCAGTGGAGACAGGGGCAGGGGGTGCGGTGCCTGGTAGGAAGGAGACATGCGGTGACCGGGCACGCTGGGAAGGGACACGAGCAAGTGGGAGGCGGTTGGTGGGAACTGAGGGGGCGGTGGCAGGTGTTGTTCCACTGTCAGCTGCTGGTGCAGCCTCCGCCAACTCTGAGACATCCTCCTCGGACCTGTCAGCTTCGTAGTCTGATGTGCCAGTCGACAGGTCCTCGGCCACACTATCCTCCGCCTCTGTCCCACTCGATGTGCCAGCCCCGATGTCACGGCTGCCACTGGTGCTCGGTCCCTCCGCCTGGTCCGTGTCCATGTCTCCCTCTGTGTCCCCCGACGATGCTGTGGGCAGGGTGGAGAGACAGAAATTAATCAGACACCTGTACACATCTGTCACATGAGTCCAATCTACATAGTCAACATTGCATAGCCTGAAGAGGCAGATCCCTAACATCTGCAAAACAAGGTACCGATGTAGGGCATGAAACACAGTTGGTTGAGCCACCATGCCACTGAAATACCATGGAGAGCATGAGACAATAGCTGATGACAGGAAACGGAGTCTGACATAGCACCCAGGCCCTGGGGACAATCCTGCACTGCCTCTGCACCACACAGCGTTTGTGAAAATACCTATGACCAGGGACAATATCCATGAACTTGAGACACATGCTGCATAGGTAATGCTGCAAACATGCCCAACATAACTCGGTCACTGCACCTTGCGTGTGTGTCCAGTAACATCACACACTGTCCAGACCCAGCAATTAGGAATCAGGAATTGACACATAGGCATTGCCCGCCCCAAGCAACCCCCACACGATGCTAATTGCTGAGACACAGGTGGCACCAACATCTCATAGTCTGGGTGATAAACACAGTGCCAGGCAAAAGGCAAGATTGGACGCAAAACAGCAAAGGTGCGCCTGTACAAATAATGAGGTACCAGTGCCCATCCTCAGATGAGTATAACAAGACACACAGGCACTGGCAACTGTGAGTATGAAGAGGGACAATCAGGTCAGGCTGCACAGTGGACACCTGTACATAATAGCACGTCTATATACATGGTGACAGGGGACAATGGCACAGAGCACAACCTACGCTGTAGACAGTGAGAGTGTCCACGTTGATGATGACACAAACAACACTGAGGATAAGGTGCCCCAGGGGACAGTATTGGGCACGCAACTACATGCTACTGAATGGGAATGACTGCTACACACGTCACCATCCCTGCACTATGCGTAGCGCACACTCATGCACATCATGTCACAGGCCACTACATAGGACATGCGCGCTGTAAGGCATGACACATGAGAGACCAACTCCCATGTCTGGAGCCAGCATCAGTGCCAACTGACATGGAACCCACATGCAGTGAACTTGACAGTTCACAGGCAAGGTCCCACAACCTGTTACCCACCACCACCACCCATGATGCTACAGTCATTGTTCTCGTGGACAAAGCGCCAGCCTACATTACCTTGTGAAGGAGTGACTACACACAGACCAGGGAACACATTGCAAGGAGGGGAAGGGTGGCAGGGGCGCAGCGCTACACTGGGGCAAACTGGATGGGCACAGCACCTTTAAACCCTGCCAGTGAATTAATGCCACTGTGCCCTTACAAATGCCGGTGACACACAACAAACGCACATGTACCTACCCCCTTCCGCCTGCTGCATCGCCTGTAAGCGCCTCTCCAGGTCTGGAAAGACCACCGGCAGCACACGCCTGTGGAGGTGGGTCAGACGGCGGCGGCCGCGGTTCTTGTGGCTCTCAGGTGAGTCCCCCAGCAGGAGCCGTGCAATCCTCCGCGTCCAGCACCGGATATCCTGCCAGCGTTTCCTCACCTGGGACAGGCTCCGCCTCCGACCATCCACACGCCTCACGGCACTGACGGCGGTCAGCCAGATCTGCTCCTTGGCAGTGGCGCCTACCTGTGAGGAAGTACAAGTGACACCACATCAATACACCGGCCACATGTCACAGAGAGACATATGTGAACATAATAGCTGGTTACTACATGGCATGTAATGCAGCCAACGCATTGCCCCTCTGTCATAGGGACATCATCCTCTGGTGAGGGAAAAGGCAGTACGTGCCATAGTGGGTACTCAGGTGGAATGATGGCAATGTCACAATCAATGATCAAGGCTCACACTGTGCATCACACCCACACCTCCTGTCTCAGGGCACTGCTGGGAGGACTCTGCACACACACCTCCTGTCTCAGGGCACTGCTGGGAGGACTCTGCACACACCCCTCCTGTCTCAGGGCACTGCTGGGAGGACTCTGCACACACACCTCCTGTCTCAGGGCACTTCTGGGAGGACTCTGCACACACCCCTCCTGTCTCAGGGCACTGCTGGGAGGACTCTGCACACACCCCTCCTGTCTCAGGGCACTTCTGGGAGGACTCTGCACACACCCCTCCTGTCTCAGGGCACTGCTGGGAGGACTCTGCACACACCCCTCCTGTCTCAGGGCACTTCTGGGAGGACTCTGCACACACCCCTCCTGTCTCAGGGCACTGCTGGGAGGACTCTGCACACACCCCTCCTGTCTCAGGGCACTGCTGGGAGACATCAGGCACCCCCCCCCTGGTACCCCCCCGACAGTACATGGCATGTGTGTCACACCGGGACACAATGCCTGAAGACACAGTCACAACATAAGGACAGTCTGTGGCAGTGGCCTATGCACTCACCTGATACCCTGGTCGCCCATACAGCATGGGGTACTGTGGGAGGATCACATCCAGCAGAGCCATGTTCTCCTCCAGGGTGAATGGCTGTGTCCTCTCCACAGCCCTTGACATGGTTCCAGGGAATCAGTAGCAGCAGCTTGGTCGACAAATGCAAAGATGTGCAGGCAAGTAATCCCTCATGGGACCTGGCTGCCGTATATGTGGCCTTCTGCCCAGTCTCATGCACAGGAGTACAGAGTGATTGGTCACTCACATTTGCATCCTATGTTTCCACCAATCCCTTCAAACCTAGCAGTCTGTGGGTTCTCTATCGGTTTCATTCTCCTGCATGATGTCAGCCCCACAAACACATTGCAACAAAGTAGAAGAATTCCAACTGACTTCTGCTGTGCACCTTCCAGAACAAAATCGAAATTTGAACCTGGTCGCCATGACAACCAGCATGCATGTAGGCCTTAATACTTGTCCCCTATGTAATTAGGAGAATCACACACAGGTACGGTGCGTTTCCGGGCCCTAGGGCACCCCAAATGCATGGCAACGGCCCGTACATGCATGCCTACGTTCAAAATCACTATGGGTCTGCACGCGTATGCGTACACGTAGTGGTACGGACCGTACACACGCATGTACGCTCACTATCACCATGGGTCTGCACGCGTATGCGTACACGTAGTGGTACGGACCGTACAAATGCCTGTACGCTCACTATCACTATGGTTCTGCACGCGTATGCGTACTCGTTGTGGTACGGACCGTACAAATGCCTGTACGCTCACTATCACTATGGGTCTGTGTACCCGTAGTGATAGTGAGCGTACATGCGAGTGTACGGTCCGTACCACTACGTGTACGCATACGCGTGCAGACCCATAGTGACAGTGAGCGTAGATGCGAGTGTACGGTCCGTACCACTACGTGTACGCATACGCGTGCAGACCCATAGTGATAGTGAGCGTAGATGCGAGTGTACGGTCCGTACCACTACGTGTACGCATACGCGTGCAGACCCATAGTGATAGTGAGCGTAGATGCGAGTGTACGGTCCGTACCACTACGTGTACGCATACGCGTGCAGACCCATAGTGACAGTGAGCGTAGATGCGAGTGTACGGTCCGTACCACTACGTGTACGCATACGCGTGCAGACCCATAGTGATAGTGAGCGTAGATGCGAGTGTACGGTCCGTACCACTACGTGTACGCATACGCGTGCAGACCCATAGTGATAGTGAGCGTAGATGCGAGTGTACGGTCCGTACCACTACGTGTACGCATACGCGTGCAGACCCATAGTGATAGTGAGCGTAGATGCGAGTGTACGGTCCGTACCACTACGTGTACGCATACGCGTGCAGACCCATAGTGACAGTGAGCGTAGATGCAAGTGTACGGTCCGTACCACTACGTGTACGCATACGCGTGCAGACCCATAGTGATAGTGAGCGTAGATGCGAGTGTACGGTCCGTACCACTACGTGTACGCATACGCGTGCAGACCCATAGTGATAGTGAGCGTAGATGCGAGTGTACGGTCCGTACCACTACGTGTACGCATACGCGTGCAGACCCATAGTGATAGTGAGCGTACATGCGAGTGTACGGTCCGTACCACTACGTGTACGCATACGCGTGCAGACCCATAGTGATAGTGAGCGTACATGCGAGTGTACGGCCCTCTCACTATGGTTCTGCACGCGTATGCGTACTCGTTGTGGTACGGACCGTACAAATGCCTGTACGCTCGCCATCACGATGGGTACACATACGGCAGCACTCCCACAGTGATTGGGGAACATACACAGGCCCTCTTAGCAGCAGTACGCCGGTTTGTACACATCACTGTGGTGATAGTCGACACACAGGTAGGAATAGGGCGGACATACTTGTCCATGGATGGACATACTTGTCCATGAATGGACATCAAGGCATCGTCTGTGCATTACTACATGTGTGGGGCACAGGTGTGACAGGCTGTGATGTGGAACATGCCTCCTGAGTGGAGGAGGCACCAGATGTATGATGAGATGTGTACAGGTGTACTGTGTGAGGGTGCAATGTGTGCCAGGCATGCCCTTGACTCCTTTGACATGTGTGCATGTCGTACTGCGCACTTGGGGTGAGCGTCACTGGCATGGCACGGACACCAACACACGGAAGTGTCCCATGATGCCCGGTACAGGGGTCATGACACCTGACTTGTCACTACCCACAGTGCACAATGTGACTATGTCATTTATGTGTCCGGGATTTACATCAGGTTGATGTTGTAGCACCCTCAAAAGCTGCAGCCGTTGCAGCAACCAACATGTGTCTGTGTGTAGATTGTCATTGCACACTGTTCCGCACACCATGCCACATGTGGTATCGGATGTGAGGTGCACATGTATGCATGGGACACGGAGTAGCGTGACAAGGCCATGTCAGCATCCTCACAAGGAATGTGTGGTGAGTCATGACATGTGCACCTTCATGGCAAGGTGTGTGGGCAGGCCTAGTGTAATGTCATGTGACCTGTGGCTCCGGTGTTCCGCTACCAGTCTCTACAATCGGCATCCTACTTCTGCTGATGTGTGGGTGTATGTCACTTCTGTCTTGCGTCGGGCTGTTCACTTGCACTGGGACACAGCTATTCCCATGGCGTGGCATGGGGAGGTTCTCAATCTCCGTGTGTAGCTGGGTCTTGGAAGGAGTGTCACCTTGCATCCATACGTGTCCTGGGCATGTAGCACATATGTGACTCCCTATGTAGCATGTGTGTATTGCCAGATTTACATGTGCTCAGTAGACATGAGTTGTTGTCGTAGTGCACTCACTCTTCCTTGTCACTTCCAAATTACTGCAGAGCGCCGCCTGTTGCCCGAATAATTCCAGACTTGGCTGCCATGCAGGAGAATGACAGGATCCGGCTCTACCGCTTCACCCAACCGTTGATTCTGGAGCTGACAGCGAGACTGGCACCACACCTGCAACCGCAGCACAGGTATCCTACGGCACTGACACCCCAGCTGAAGGTAATGGCTGCCCTACATTTTCTAGCCACGGGTACCTTCCAAAATACCATAGCTCATGTTGGTGGCATGTCCCAGAGCATGTTCAGCGGTGTGCTGCATGATTTCTTGGAGGCCATGTTGATTCACCTGGATGACTTCATAAAGTTCCCAACCCCTGAACAGATGACAGAGGTCAAGCGTGGATTCTATGCCCTGGGAGGGATGCCCCATGTCATTGGGTCCATAGATGGGACACATGTAGGTTTGGTACCACCACACGCACGGGAGGTGGCGTACCGGAATCGGAAGCACTACCACTCCATCAATGCCCTTGTGGTGTGTCTGTCCAACATGGTGATTTCACATGTCTGTGCTCGTTTTCCAGGATCAGCACACGATGCCTACATCATGAGGCGTAGCGGGATGCCTGATATGATGATGCAGCTGCGCAACGAACGGGCATGTGTTGTTGGTGGGTACAGTCTGTCTGTCCTGTATTCTGTATAGCCTACCAGCACGACCGCTTCGCCAGTTCTAACGATATCCATGTGCTTTCCATGTAGGGGACGCTGGCTATCCCAACATGCCTTGGCTGCTGACACCTCTCCGCAACCCCATCACGCCGGCCCAGCTCCGCTACAACACCGCCCATGGCCGGACAAGGCGTGTGATAGAGAGGACGTTTGGCATGCTGAAGAGCCGATTCCGGTGCCTCCACAAGACCGGCGGCGCACTCCCATATGCCCCGGCGAAGGTTTGCAAGATCTTCATGGTCTGCTGCATGCTGCACAACATGGCAGTTGAAAGAGCTGTGCCACTCATCCTGAATCAACATGACGAGGACCATCCACCCGTGGAGGACGAAGGGCTTGGCAATGGGGCTAGTGATGTGGAGGATGTGGAGCCGCAAGAGGACATCCGGACTCGGCTCATACGCGACTTCTTTGCTTAGTGGTGAGTACCAGTGTCTTGAGTGTGCACGCCTTGGTCCCCGTGTGGCATGCGTTGTGATGTGTGTCTCCACCTGCATGTATGGCACGTGAGTCAGAGGTGTGTGTGGGTGTGTCACTGGATTGATGGTGGCAGTGATGTGTATTTCCCCACTCATAATTGTGACCTAGCATGTTGTCATCCTAACATGTGTCGAGTACATGCACATGCAAGTGGCTGTGCTTTTTGTGGCTGACTTCTTGTGTGTCTCTCTTCCCCAGGTACCTGCGCATGCCGTCTTCTGGTTGCATTGTTGTGGCACTGCTATTCCTCATGGACATGGCATCGTGGGCTGACTCAGCGTTACAGGCACGGACACGTTTGGAAGTCTCCATGGGGTAAGGGATGCATCAGGGGTGTATTGGGTGTGGCAGTTGTTCACGATGTGTGCACACTGCCCCGGTCGGGGTTTGGTTCCTCTGCAGACATGGGGCATCCCCATGGGACACGACATGCAGCTGGGTACACCAGAATAGATGTGCTGCCTGGTTGTCAGTCATCAGTGATGGGATAGTGGATTGTGATGATGCCATCAATGTGTGTGACACTGCCCTCGGACACATACGGTTAACAATTGCTTGACATGGCGTGGGACTTCCACATCAGCGGATCTGTGGTGTATGTTAGGCTCTCCGTGTGCAGCTGTGGGTATTTAGCTGTTGGCCGACGCTTGTGTGCCAGTACCATGGCTATCACGCATTTGTGCTGCAGAAGGGGGGTGCCAGTGTTGGACCCACATGTTACTCCACATGAAGTGTTCATGTGTACTTCAAGTTGCCTCTGCAATCCCGAATACATGACTAATAAAGGTGTCCCTATGCCTCCAAGGTGCCTCTTCTCAGTCAATGCTGGTGTGTTGGCACGGTGCATCCAGCATGTCTGGCATGGTATCCCCTGATTGTGGCTATGTGCCAATGTGTCGACTGGCGAGATGCAAGCTGTGTGTGTTGGCTGACACTGTGTATTGGGCATGATGTCCATGACTGCGTGGGTATTGTGACATGTGCCATCCCCATGCATCCAACGTTGGACAGGCCCCCATTCTCTGCATCCACCGGACTCAAGCTTGCAGGACATGGTTCTGCCACCTGTCTACACATACCTGGGTGCCCCCCAGGACACTGGCCAGGATCCCTGACCTCTGCGCATGACTGTTGCTGTACTGAGTGTGTGTGTCAGCACGGTTGTTCGGCCACCCCCTCAGCTGGTTGTGCCCATCACGGGTGTGTATGGTGCTCCATGTCTGTCTTGCCTAATAGACTGTGACCCATGTGTCCTGTGCCAGACTCAGGCCCCAGGGTGTGGATGGTTGAAGAGAACAGATAACTCAGGCATGTTTCGACTTTACAAGACACATGTTAGGTAATAATGCTACCAGCAGGCATCTACTCTTAGTAGTGTGATTTATTATGGGGGGGGGGGGGGGACAAAGTGAGGTGCTTTCCGGGATTATGGAATCCAAAGTTCAGTAGGGGAGTTGGTGTCCTTGCCATTGGAAATCCTCAGAGTCCATGCCACAGTCTTTGTCAACATTGGTCAGCCAGTGACCAGCAGGGCAATGTGGCAGAGAATGTCTCTTGATGCTGTGATGCTGTTGCTCCAGTGGGCCAGGTGCCAGGCCAGGTGTCCTGGGAGATGGTGATGTAGCAGCCACCCTCACGGTGCTTTCCGTGGACGACCCGGCCTCCTGCGGGGAACATCACCAGCAGGCCGTGACGACGTCTGGGATGCTCCGTCGGATGTTTCCTCCTCCTCCTGATCCCTCCCTGTGGGTGGTGATGTTCTCCGCCTTCTGGCACAGGGAGGGTCGGCCATGGTGTCGGCCATCCGACGGAGTTCAGCGTGAATCCCCTGGGACGCCGTCACTTGCTCAGCCTGTCTGTCCTCCATCCTCCGTTGGTGTACCAGTAGACAGGCTATTAGGTCCGCATGTTGCTGGGCCTGCTGGGTCTTGATCCCCTCGAGGACGGACACAACCTGGGCCATGCCCGTGGTGTCCTGCCGGTATGAGTCCAGGATGTTACGGACATGGGAATATACCGGATCCCCAGCCAACTGGTCAGGCTCGCGCCTCCGCCGTCCTCCACTCCCACCACCCCTGCCCACTTGTGCCTGGCCTGCACTTGTGGGCACATCGGGTCTCCGGGACCCCTGAGGGGTGGCATTTGCGTTGTCGCCTGCCTCCTCCTGGGTGCCCGGGACACCGTGTCCCTCCTGGCGAGCCTGGCTGCATTGTGGTGTTGGGGCAGGGATCCTGGGTGTCTCCTGGGATGTGGCAGGAGTGGGGGTGGTGGTTGGCACGGTTGTACCTGACGCAGGTGCTGCAGGTGGTTGGACACCAGAGGGGCCAGGTCGGTCGAGGTCGTCCGCAGAGTGGTGAGAGTGGTCGCTGCCGGTGGGATCGGTCTCCTGCAGATCCGGGTCCTGTGAGTGTTCCCCCCCAGTGTTGGGGGGTGCAGCACGACGTTGACCTGTGTGTGAGAGAGACAATGTTAATTTTGGTCCATGAAACATCCATGTTTCATCAGTTTCAAAGTTGGCACTTTTCCTCTTGGAATTAGGATCTGTCTTGCATTCCACTCACAGTGCACTTGTGCATGGGTGTGTCCCTTGGGCACCACTTTGGCCCCTTTCACTATGTGTGGCACAGTCTTACTTGCTGCGTCAAGTGTGACTGCAGTCAGCAGTGGAGTGTGCAGGTGTGGCGAGCCATGCATTTGCGCCTTCCTTGTAGCACTGTACATGTGCACATGGAGTGGATCCACACACTTATACGATGCAGGTGGCTATCCTTGTGCTCGTGTACAGGTTGTGACATGGCCCTGCGTTTGGCCCTGATGAAGAGGGGGGGTTCTTGCACTGGCCACCCATGTCTACATGCACGCGGTCCACCTGCTTACGAGCAGACATTCCCACACACCAAAGGACTAATTTGCTCTCCCTGTGTCTCCCTCCTTCTCTGTCCCCCTCTCCCTCCCTCTCTGTCCCCCTCTCCCTCCCTCTGTGTGACAGCCTCCACCCTCTGTCCGTCTCCCTCCCTCTCTGTCCCCCTCTCCCTCCTTCTCTGTCCCCCTTTCCCTCCCTCTGTGTGTCCCCCTCTGTCACCTCGGCCCAGCTTCCTGGGCACAGACTGTTAGCAGATCTTTGAGTGGCCCTTGGCTTGTTGATGTGAGTTTGTTTCTGCTCTCCAGGCACCCATTTGGTGTGATGTGTGTCTGTGCGCTGCTGCTGTGGTGGTGTGTGCTGCCACTCTTTCACAATGTTGGCTGTTCATTAGCTGCCGTCATGTGCAAACCAGTGCCTTCACCCCCATGTGTTGATGCAAGGCGTCCGCCATTTGCTGGCAAGTCATTCCTGTGTTGGGACACAGTGTTTGTCTGGCTGTGACCTAGGCCATATGGGCAGAGGCCATTGTTGTCTGCTATGGAGTCGCACTATGTGATTGTTGGTGCCCAGCCTCCCGCCATCCGGGTTACCGTGTCATGTGTTGTTGTCTTCTGTGGCCTGTGACTTGACATTGTCCAGCTGGGTGCATGGGGCATGGTGGCAGCAGTGGCATGTGCCTGCTCATGGAGTGTGGTTGAGTCATGCGATGGCTTGTGGTAGTTGCGTGCCTGTTAGTAGTTTTGGTTGTGGTTGCAGTTCCCCCCATGTGAGGTGCGTTGTTTGTGTACTCACCCGGGTCTCGGAGTCCTTCTAATCCTTCGACTGCCTCCACCGGCAGTATGGCCATCACCCTCTCCTCCCAGGGATGGTACTGTACGGGTCTGCGGGAGGGCCCTCCTCCGGTGGCGTTGGCATGGTCGAGTTCCTCCTGCCTCTTGGCTCTGACCCTCCTCCGCAGATCGTACCACCTGTTCTGGCAATCCTGCTTGGTCCTCCTGGTGTCCGCAACGGCATTCACAGCATCGACGATGGTCTGCCACATGGCTGTTTTGGCAGCCTGGCTGGTGTTTCTGACCAATGTTCCAAAGATCTGTGGCTCGACTCTGAGGATTTGATCCACAAGGACCTCCAACTCTCGGTGACTGAACTTTGGATTCTTGGTAGTGGGCATGGTGAGGGGTGTGGGTGGGGATGGTGTGGGTGCGGGTGGTGTGTGGATGTTGGGGGGGGGTGTGGATGGTTGTGTGTGTGTGTGAATGTGATGAGAGGGTGTTTGTGAGGGTGGTTGTGTAAAGGTGTGCAAGTGTAAGGTGTGGTGTAGCTTGTAGTGTGGTTCTGTGGTGTCTGGCAGCAGTGAGTCTGTTGCAAAGGCTCATGGTTTGTGTGTGTGGGCCCTTTTTATTGGTCCATGGGTGGGTGTGGCAGTGTTTGAAGTTTGGGTGGGTGTGTTATAAGGAGTGGTGGTGTATTGGGCCTCTGTTTGTTTTTGGCAGTTGCAGGTCAGTGATTGTGTTATTTTAGTGGTTGTTGGCCATGTTTCGTGGCTTTGTGCCTTTCGAATGGTGTATTCTTGTGTAGTTTTGTTTTGTCCTGGTTGTGTACGTGCGTTTTGAGCATGTGTACGGTGTGTACATGGGCCATTTGGTTGTACGGTGCTGTCCTTGTATGTGACTTGGTACGAGTCGTACATGCGGTGGTGATGTTGGGGCCTGGGGTGCGCTCCGTACTTAGGAGGTTGTGTTGGGGGTAGGACCGGAACCTACTGGGGTGTACATAGACGGTGGTACGACACGTACTGGGGTGGGGGGGTGTACATTGACGGTGGTACGACACGTACTGGGGTGGGGGGTGTACATTGACGGTGGTACGACACGTACTGGGGTGGGGGGGTGTACATTGACGGTGGTACGACACGTACTGGGGTGGGGGGTGTACATTGACGGTGGTACGACACGTACTGGGGTGGGGGGGTGTACATTGACGGTGGTACGACACGTACTGGGGTGGGGGTACGACTCGAACGTACTGGGGTATCGGTAGACGGGGGGTACGACACGTACTGGGGTGGGGGGGTGTACATTGACGGTGGTACGACACGTACTGGGGTGGGGGTACGACTCGAACGTACTGGGGTATCGGTAGACGGGGGGTACGACACGTACTGGGGTGGGGGGGTGTACATTGACGGTGGTACGACACGTACTGGGGTGGGGGTACGACTCGAACGTACTGGGGTATCGGTAGACGGGGGGTACGACACGTACTGGGGTGGGGGGGTGTACATTGACGGTGGTACGACACGTACTGGGGTGGGGGTACGACTCGAACGTACTGGGGTATCGGTAGACGGGGGGTACGACACGTACTGGGGTGGGGGGGTGTACATTGACGGTGGTACGACACGTACTGGGGTGGGGGGTGTACATTGACGGTGGTACGACACGTACTGGGGTGGGGGGGTGTACATTGACGGTGGTACGACACGTACTGGGGTGGGGGGTGTACATTGACGGTGGTACGACACGTACTGGGGTGGGGGGGTGTACATTGACGGTGGTACGACACGTACTGGGGTGGGGGTACGACTCGAACGTACTGGGGTATCGGTAGACGGGGGGTACGACACGTACTGGGGTGGGGGGGTGTACATTGACGGTGGTACGACACGTACTGGGGTGGGGGGTGTACATTGACGGTGGTACGACACGTACTGGGGTGGGGGGGTGTACATTGATGGTGGTACGACACGTACTGGGGTGGGGGTACGACTCGAACGTACTGGGGTATCGGTAGACGGGGGGTACGACACGTACTGGGGTGGGGGGGTGTACATTGACGGTGGTACGACACGTACTGGGGTGGGGGTACGACTCGAACGTACTGGGGTATCGGTAGACGGGGGGTACGACACGTACTGGGGTGGGGGGGTGTACATTGACGGTGGTACGACACGTACTGGGGTGGGGGGTGTACATTGACGGTGGTACGACACGTACTGGGGTGGGGGGGTGTACATTGACGGTGGTACGACACGTACTGGGGTGGGGGGTGTACATTGACGGTGGTACGACACGTACTGGGGTGGGGGGGTGTACATTGACGGTGGTACGACACGTACTGGGGTGGGGGTACGACTCGAACGTACTGGGGTATCGGTAGACGGGGGGTACGACACGTACTGGGGTGGGGGGGTGTACATTGACGGTGGTACGACACGTACTGGGGTGGGGGGTGTACATTGACGGTGGTACGACACGTACTGGGGTGGGGGGGTGTACATTGACGGTGGTACGACACGTACTGGGGTGGGGGTACGACTCGAACGTACTGGGGTATCGGTAGACGGGGGGTACGACACGTACTGGGGTGGGGGGGTGTACATTGACGGTGGTACGACACGTACTGGGGTGGGGGTACGACTCGAACGTACTGGGGTATCGGTAGACGGGGGGTACGACACGTACTGGGGTGGGGGGGTGTACATTGACGGTGGTACGACACGTACTGGGGTGGGGGGTGTACATTGACGGTGGTACGACACGTACTGGGGTGGGGGGGTGTACATTGACGGTGGTACGACACGTACTGGGGTGGGGGGTGTACATTGACGGTGGTACGACACGTACTGGGGTGGGGGGGTGTACATTGACGGTGGTACGACACGTACTGGGGTGGGGGTACGACTCGAACGTACTGGGGTATCGGTAGACGGGGGGTACGACACGTACTGGGGTGGGGGGGTGTACATTGACGGTGGTACGACACGTACTGGGGTGGGGGTACGACTGGAATGTACTGGGGTGTCGGTAGACGGGGGATTTGACACGTACTGGGGTGGGGGTACGACTGGAACGTACTGGGGTGGGGGTACACGGGGGGTACGACACGTACTGGGGTGGGGGTTGGACTGGAACGTACTGGGGTGTACCTAGACGGGTGGGGGTATACATACACGGGGGGTACGTGTCGGACGTACGGGGGCTGGGGGGGGGTGTTGGGCGCGTATGCGGGCACATGTCTCCATGGTTGCTATGGATGTTCGGTGCGGACGGTGTTTTTTTCCATACGGTTGTAGGCTCGGACGCACGGGATGGATCGTGATTCCTCGGTCGGACTTGGCTTTTCACGTTTGTAAGGTAAATCGTCCGAGGACGTGTCGGACACATTTTCCGACCGGAGGACGTGTGGGGAATGATTCCCAGTGCGGTTCGTATGGACTTTTTACCATGCGAATCGTGATTGCGAGTTCGTACGGCACTTGTTCGATTCGTACGGTAAAAAGACCCGATACGAGTCGCACGGGGACATTTTTTGCCGGATCGTGATCGGCACCATATAGTGAAGTTATTCTAAGTCCAGAACAAAGTATAACTTTAAACAAAGAACCATTTGTCATTTTTGATAATAAAAACAATGACAAAAGAATAATAATATTTGGAACAGCTAATAATCTCTGTAAACTACAAGAATCACAGAACTGGATGATGGATGGGACTTTTACCATATGTCCCAAACCCTTTTACCAACTATATACAATACATGTCCTATATCACAATTGCAATATACCATTAATTTACACATTATTACCAAACAAACATAACTCCACATACACTGAACTATTAAATATAATAAAACAAATAACTTTTCCCCACAAAAAATAATCCTAGATTTTGAACATGCAATGATTAATACTATATTAAAAACACACCCCCATACCTCCATACAAGGCTGTTACTATCATTTTAATCAATGCCTATGGAGACACATGCAAAAATCAGCCCTAAGCATTGAATATGCAACTAATTAATCTTTTGCATATCAAATAACAAAACTCATAGCACTAGCTTATGTACCTGACACAGACGTAACAGAACATTACAACATTTTAATAGACAGCGCCTTCTACAAACAAAATGAAGAAAAACTAAGTTCACTATTGGACTATATCGAAGATACATGGGTCGGCAGACTACATAGATCTGGCCACAGAAGAAACCCTAAATTCTTAATTCCCTGGTGGAACGTATACAGAAGCACATTAAATGGAGAATCCAAAACTAATAACGCAGTTGAAGGATGGCATAACGCCTTCCTACAATCAACAGGCAGAACAAAACCAACACTAGAAAGATTTATATCATGCCTACAAAAAGAACAGAGTTATCAAGAGTTCCGAATGGAACAATCCATAACTCAGCTAACTCCAAAAACCTCAAAACAAACTAAACAAATGTATAAATATCTAGAGCAACAAGTAAAATTGTACCCTACTACCAAAGGCCTAGAATACCTAAACATCATATCTAAAACACTTCTTTAAAGTACAAATACAAATAAATGACTAATTACCCATTTTCAATAATATCAAACACATAAAATATATTTATCTTATTACAAAAATAATTACTGTGTGTAACATATTTATACATATTGTCAAAAATATATTAACACACATTAATAATATTTGTAATAAAATAAAAATTATCAATAATATTAAACAATACCCACCCACAAGAAATAATAATAAATTAACTTACCAAGTTTATTCCAAAGTCTGAAAAATCCATTTCCTGCTTACACAATCCAAACATAAAAAAAAAGTTTCCCAACAAAAAAATGCAAAAATACAACTGCCGATTAAATCCATAATCCATTCACCAAATATCCTTGGAAAAACCATGAAAAACCCGAAAATAGCTAAAAATATTAAAAAACGATCCATGAAAACCGAAACATTTAAAGAAGTGTAAAAAACATATTGTTCAATAAAACGAACACACACTTCTTTAAAAAAAAAAACGAGTCCATCCGAAACGAATAACCTAGAAAAGAAATTGTAAAAACAAAGCAACATACATTCCCACCCACATAAAACAACACATAAACACTTACTAACAATAATACTAGATTTAAAACAGTTCTAAATATACATTAAACACCTTAAACCTAACTCTCGAAACATGCCTACACATCGTTAAAAACACGTAAAAACACAACACGCAACTGTAACACATAACATTTCCAAATATAACTAATATATGTACAGCTACACTAAACATTATCTAACTAGGCTCAAAATAAAGTTTAAAACCATCTAAAACATATAAAACAAACCTTACCTTTCACGACGCGAAGTAACTCCCAACCCCGAGCTTCCCTTCAAACCAAATGACCCAAAACAACATTACCGGGTTACAAAATAGAGTGCCCAAAACATAATAAAACATTTAACTATACTAAAAAGCCCTAATTAAATCAGGTAAAACAGTAAATTCACACACAAATATTTTATATTATTTAGCAAAAATAGACCTATTTTTTTCATTTACCTACAAATTGTCAACAAATGTTCCTAATGTTTAAAATTATATAAATAAATATTAAAAAATTAAAAATATTTATTATTATAATTTCTAAAAAGATAATACTACAGAACAATGTATGAAAAATTGTTACAAATTTTTTGCATGAATGCTAAAATTTTATTTATGTTAAAATTATGTTTGTTTGGAAAACATTGTAAAAATAATTAATATTATTATTTTACATATTAATATTAATAAAAAAGGTATAACATGTTTGTACTACAAATATTAAAATGTTTATAAATGAAAATATTTGCCAAAAGTTTTGTATAAATATTTACAAAATCTATTGCTATGTTAAATTTAATTTAAAACACTACATTGTACAACATTATTAATAATATTTTTAATTTACTAAAAAATGTTAGAAAATATACTAAATGTACATAAAATTTGTTCTGACCTATATTCAATATGTTTGAATTTAATTACAATGTAACTAATGCTAATTCTGAATGATCTTACTCAAATGAATAAACAATAACAAATTTAAAAAACTACAATAAAAACCATGTTCTTGTCTTATTAATTGTGTTTCTCTGATTATTAATATTGATCTTCTATTATGAATATTTAACATATAGAATATTTTTTTTATAAAAAAATAAAAAACAATAAATATTATAAAATTACAGAATGCCATTACCCATTATTCCAATACAAAATATTCATATATTTTTCCTAATAATAATATTAAATATTCCAAACATATCACATTAAAACTTTACATGTATTTATTATCCTAAACTATAAATATTGAATTAATTAGTACAAATCCAATATATAATAATAAAATACAAATAATATTCACTTAAATATATTTTTATTATTGCTATATCAATGTAATTTAATTTCATTAAATACCAGACAGATTAGAGTAGTTGCTAGACACTGACCATAAATAATTTACTATTCCCACTCCAGTCTATAATAAATTAAAGTAGATGCTTGACACTGACCAGAAATAATTTACTATTCCCACTCCTGTGTATAAAAAATTAAAGTACATGCTGGACACTGACCATAACTAATTTACTATTCCCACTTCAGTCTATAAAAAATTAGAGTAGGTGCTGGACAGTGACCATAAATAATTTACTATTCCCACTCCAGTCTATAAAAAATTAGAGTAGGTGCTGAACACTGACCATAAATAATTTACTATTCCCACTCCAGTCTATAAAAAATTAGAGTAGGTGCTGGACACTGACCATAAATAATTTACTATTCCCACTCCAGTCTATAAAAAATTAGAGTAGGTGCTGGACACTGACCATAAATAATTTACTATTACCACTCCAGTCTATAAAAAATTAGAGTAGGTGCTGCACAGTGACCATAAATAATTTACTATTCCCACTCCAGTCTATAAAAAATTAGAGTAGGTGCTGGACACTGACCATAAATAATTTACTATTCCCACTCCAGTCTATAAAAAATTAGAGTAGGTGCTGGACACTGACCATAAATAATTTACTATTCCCACTCCAGTCTATAAAAAATTAGAGTAGGTGCTGGACACTGACCATAAATAATTTACTATTACCACTCCAGTCTATAAAAAATTAGAGTAGGTGCTGGACAGTGACCATAAATAATTTACTATTACCACTCCAGTCTATAAAAAATTAGAGTAGGTGCTGGACACTGACCATAAATAATTTACTACTCCCACTCCAGTCTATAAAAAATTAGAGTAGGTGCTGCACAGTGACCATAAATAATTTACTATTCCCACTCCAGTCTATAAAAAATTAGAGTAGGTGCTGGACACTGACCATAAATAATTTACTATTCCCACTCCAGTCTATAAAAAATTAGAGTAGGTGCTGGACACTGACCATAAATAATTTACTATTCCCACTCCAGTCTATAAAAAATTAGAGTAGGTGCTGCACAGTGACCATAAATAATTTACTATTCCCACTCCAGTCTATAAAAAATTAGAGTAGGTGCTGGACACTGACCATAAATAATTTACTATTCCCACTCCAGTCTATAAAAAATTAGAGTAGGTGCTGGACACTGACCATAAATAATTTACTATTCCCACTCCAGTCTATAATAAATTAAAGTAGGTGCTGGACAGTGACCATAAATAATTTACTATTCCCACTCCAGTCTATAATAAATTAGAGTAGGTGCTGGACACTGACCATAAATAATTTACTATTCCCACTCCAGTCTATAAAAAATAAAAGTACATGCTGGACACTGACCAAAAATAATTTACTATTCCCACTCCAGTCTATAATAAATTAAAGTACATGCTTGACACTGACCATAAATAATTTACTATTCCCACTCCAGTCTATAATAAATCAAAGTAGGTGCTGCACACTGACCATAAATAATGTACTATTCCCACTCCAATCTATATTGAATTAGGGTTACTATATATTTTAGATTTTTTAAAACAATTACTAATTTGTAAACACTACCCACCCTTATCCCTTATAAATCCTACATCACTCTTATTAAATAAATGTAAATTATTTTTTATTAATATTAAATTTTTTATATATTTCTAAAACACTCCCCACCCTTATCCCCTATAACCGCAAAATACCACTTATGACATTTATTTTATTATTAAAATGATTAAAATTAACTTTTATTACCAAATTAGAAATTTCCATTATGTTTTTCAAATATAAAATATTACATATATTTCGAAAGCACTCCCCACCCTTATCCCCTATAACCCCCAATTCCCACTTATTACATTTATTTTATTAGTAATTTTTTTAAATTTTAATTTTAATACCAATTTAAATTTTCTTTTTTTTTTAATAAAATATTAAATATTTTTCAAAAACACTCCCCACCCTTATCCCCTATAACCCCAAAATCCCACTTCTTAAATGTATTTTATTAGTAAAATGTTTAATTGTAAATTTTAATACCAAAATTTAAATTTAATTTTTTTGTAATTCAATATTAAATAATAAATATATATCTAAAACACTCCCCACCCTTATCCCCTATAACCCCAAAATCCCACTTATTACATTTATTTTATTATTACAATTTTAACATTTAAATTTTAAAAACTAATTTGAATTTTTTTTATTTGTAAATATAATATTTCAAACATTATATCATAAATTATTAAATTTTATTAGTAACATTTTTAATTGTAAATTTTCATACCAAAATTGAAATTTCATTTTTTTAATTCAATATTAAATATTAAATATATATCTAAAACACTCCCCACCCTTATCCCCTATGACCACAAAATCCCACTTATTACATTTATTTTATTATTACAATTTTCACATTTAAAATTTAAAAACACATTAGAATTTTTTTATTTTTTTTTAAATATAATATTTCAAAAATTATATCCTAAAATATAAAATTTTAATATTTATTTCCAAAACACTCCCCACCCTTAACCCCTATATACACAACATCCCACTAAAATTTTTTTTTTTCATAATTAAAATTTAAATATTACAATTTTGTTCAAAATTTAAATTAAAATTCTACAAAAATGTATTAAAATATTTTATTTCAAATATATATTTTTAAAACACTCCCCAGCCTTATCCCCTATAAACCCAACATCCCGCTCCTAAAATTATATATCAAAATTTAAAAAATTATATTAATAATATTTCAAAAATTATATCCTAAAATATTAAATTTAATATTTATTTCCAAAACACTCCCCACCCTTAACCCCTATATACACAACATCCCACTAAAAAATTTTTTTTTCATAATTAAAATTTAAATATTACAATTTTGTTCAAAATTTAAATTCAAATTCTACAAAAATGTATTAAAATATTTTATTTCAAATATATATTTTTAAAACACTCCCCACCCTTATCCCCTATAAACCCAACATCCCGCTCCTAAAATTATATATCAAAATTAAAAAAATTATATTAATAAAAACAAAATTGTTATTTTTAATACACTTAAATAAACATTTGCTGACACTTCTAAACAATAATTTTTAACAAATCACAAAATGACTTAATACTATCCTTTTTCGATATTTTTACTACACGATATTATGTCTTTCGATATACTATACCTCGATATTTTACTACACATAACAATTTTGACATTTTTTACATCGATATTAATGACAGAGATATATTGTTCCATCGATATTTTGACTTCGATATTTCTGTATATCGATATTACATTTCCGATATTTTGTCTACTCACCGAAAATTATCCATATCCAGACTGACGCTGTGCACAATTCGAACGGAATGAATCTATCACTAAAGGATTTAATTTTACTTATTACATTTTTGCAAAAATATATATTTTTTAAAATTTTTGAAATCAATAAATATAATACTAAAAGTCTGATTTGTAAATTACACAAACATTAAAAAATGTTTAAAAATTGGTAAAGGAAATATTGCGTGTATAATAGTGCTTACTTTTACTTGTTTCTAAACTATGGGCCTCACTTAGATGTCGGGCGTAATCTTTCTTCCAGACATTGTTTTGGATTCATGAACAAACATAATGCCTGCCCAACAACAACAATTACAAAGCTTCCAAACAACATTTGTAGGGACTACCATTGAATACTATCGGATCCCCTTTTTCGACCATCAATACTGGCTCCCATGGGTGAAATAATCACTTGAAATCCTTTCACCCTGTCGTTGAACTTTTCGTGTTCGTACAGAGCAATTTGTAAATGCTGTCTGAATCTTACATCCTTTTATCTCAGCTGTAAACACAGGCTATTGCCTGCTACCATTCCGCTTTCAAAGATTCGGATAATACCAATGCCTTTCGTAACATACTTTGACAGTTCGTACAATTTCCAGCCGTCGTAATTTGTTGTTTTTCAAAACTGTTTTAGTAATTTTACAATGCGGGTTGGAAATGGGATTCAAGGTAATCAGATGACGTTCAGAGACTTTGCTTACAGTATGGTAATCGGGGACTTAGTGACATGATGTTAGTGAAATTGCGGAAATGGCAGCAAGAGTGCGTCAAGAATCAGCTATTACTAGTAACAGTTTGTTTCTAATTACTATAGGATTAATATTTATTCAAATATAAGTTTGTTCTTTAAATTTTTGATAGTATGAACATGCTCATGTTTGTGGTCGGGAAGCAAGGTTACCAGACTTACTTCGTTGTGACTATTTGTAATACACATGTTTTATTAAAACTAAATTGGTATTAATTCATATTTTTTTTTCTTCTCATGCTTATTCATTATCTAATATTTTACTATAATAATCCCAAAAAGACAATGTGGGAAACCGCTACAACACTACTATTTGGTGACGATATTTAATTTATAAATGCCTAGTGTGTGAATTTGATTATTAATATTTACAAATTATTAATACAACATGCTTACTTGTAGAATGTTTTGTAAAGTAAATGACAAGTAACATCAAATTTACTAAAAATTTGGAATTACATGCTAATCTCAAAATCCGCAATAGTATTCAAATAATATAGGCTTCAGGATTAGGTGCATATTGCAAAGGCTGCTGTTACCCCTGTTATGGGCAGACACAAACTCACTTTTCTACAGTTTCTGATTTTGTTGGACCACTCGGAAAAGGCTATGGGGCATGGATGTTAGAAATAATATAACGGCTACTGCATATTAACCAACTTCTTTGTATATATTAATCTACAACTGCCTTACCAATTGGTAGAGGTATTTACCAAGAACCTTATCCCTTAGGCCCGTGGTATAAAAATCTAGCAGTCTGAACGTTACTCATGATTTCTGTTGGACCACCACGATGGCATGTTGTTTGAGGTCCACATGACATCAAAATGAGGGTCACAGTGTTTAAAAACTTTGAAGGTGATCATGACATAAAACTTTTTATTATTATAATACTGCTACATTACTCTTTCGTTATAGTATGCTAGTGTGAGGTTCAAATTGTTGTTTTTTTTTTTACGCAGGTAATCATTTAAATACTTGTGTCATGATATATATATATATATATATATATATATATATATATATATATATATATATATATATCCAACCAACAAACACAAGTTTCAGTCGTACGCTCTCAGGAAAGACCAAGCAGCAGTCAAAAAAGGTGATCCAAGTTTAATTCTACACGTGTAGAATTAAACTTGGATCACCTTTTTTGACTGCTGCTTGGTCTTTCCTGAGAGCGTACGACTGAAACTTGTGTTTGTTGGTTGGATAATTATCACCGGCATGCTCCGCCGGAGTGTACGCCACCTTCCAATGGGGCCCAGTATTCCAGAAGGAGCTGTTAAAGATTAAAATAATTAAATTTTAATTAAAATAATTTCTTTTCACAAAATTACATAACTTAAAACAAGATTTGCAAACAAATAATAGAGCTTGCAAAAAATGGAGAACAGATTTTGGTGTTGGTCTGAATTGCCTCCAACACACACCATCTCAACGTCTGACCGAGCCATCAAAATACCTTTGGTTATAAAAAAATAAAATAGGATGTGACCACACATGGTGCAGTTCAAAACTCACAAGTAAGGGACATATTTAGATCTCGTTGTGATCGGCTGAGAACAACTGTCCGAGCCCTACAGACAGATTATTATCGTGTCGTGCGGATTCCTTCCTGACCAAGCCATTCCGATGGGCTCCATCGGAAAGGAATCCCACACGTATTTCCAGATTGTGGTCAACAGCCTCGGCCTGTATGCCGTCTGCAACTCCCTCAGTACTACCCCTGCCGCCTCTTGCAACCAAGGGATTTCAATGGCATTTTTTCTCAGATTTTTATTTTTTGGATTTGAGGCACAAAAAGGCAGTCGAGAACTGTCTTTGTGTGTGAGCCTGCCTAATGGGGCACATAAAGTGCACCTCAGTGGATCTTTGTAACTGGTTGCATGCACCTTAGGGTTGCCGAACACATGGTGCATGGATGAACTGCTCCCCTGCTTTTAACGATGAATGAATTCATTCCATTCCGCTCGGAATGCATGCATGCATTGTGTTGTATACGATTGCAAGCGAACCCTGTTCTGCCGCATCCTACTAGCAGTGCTGTAATTGACAACAGCAGGTTGGTCGGTTATGGCTCATGACCAATGTTGGACGTACATGAGTATGTCCGACATTGGAATATGCCCCTAGGTATGATACTTTATTCTACGTGCGTACACAGTATTCAGCACAAGCACACATAGTCAAATGTGAATTTGTGTTAATTAATGCACTATGGGGAGAGAGGTGATTGCAGCTCCTCTATGGAGACAAGTGTTCCTGTCTTCAATCATCTCGAAAATTGGTTTTTGAAGATGGGACCATCCATAGCTATCTCCAACCTTCCGACAAACCTGTACTTCCTGCATTTTGTCTGGTTCATTATAAACTTGCTGAAGTCGCAACTGCCTCCCGCTCAGACGCTTCCTTTCATCCTAGCAGTTCGGCACACTGTGCAGTTTCAGGCTTATCGTACAAATCAGCCATTACAGGATATTTTGGCTATGATACTGATCTTTGAACATTGATCTTGGATTTAAAAGATAATGATTCTCGTGCTGTTCATTCTCCTGCATCCAGCTTGTGTACAATGCCAAATGCCACAGTTAGGGTCAGGAATGTGACCTTACGTTCAAAATGGAACAGCTTCTGTCTAAAAACACCAACCTGGATCACTGATTTGATGTTATTTCTTTACCTGTTCAGTCTGTTAAGAAATTGCTATTTGGTCAGACGCAGAACACTTTTATTTCACAAACCATATGTCACAGTATTTTGGGATGCTTACCTTATGGCATGTGGAGGCCATGTGTGAGAGTTGGTTTGCAGAGGATGCTTATCCCCGGTGGAAGCCAACCTCCATATCACCTTTTTGGATCACCTCACAATATTGTTGTTTAGACAAGCCTTTTTGCATGGTAGGCTGGTTCTTGTATTCACATACAACTTGACCGTCATGTTGTACTGCAATAATCTGGGCGACTTTGGGCGGTGAACCCTGTGTGGAGAGGCCATGTGCCTTTAGGTTTGGCTTTGACAACATGTCATGTCCCTGTAGGCCTAACATCTGTATAGGTTTAGTAAATACCACAGCGGACGAACGTAGCTGACGGTGCCTTGAAAAACACCATTGCATTCACCATCCGTGCAAAAGGACTCTTTCAGCGTATGGAAGAAAATTTATTAGATCGTTTTGCCTCTGATGATAAATATCAATGTATTTCTTTTGGAAGATTGAATATTGAATTTGAAGAACATTTGTCAGCAACGTTTTTCGTTGGTAGTATAGTTCACGCCTCCTTTAATCATTAACGGCCATGCCACTTCTGGCAAGAGTCTTACAAACGCTCCAGAAAAAATGGCCAAAAGTCATTCTAGGGGCGCAGAAATCTTTAGATATTCTGGTACCACAAACTGATGTCAATAAACACAGATCCTGCAATCCGACTGCCACTCATGGAGGATGTTCTGTTGCAGCAGCAGAGATTGCGGGTGTTGTTAATCTCTGCCAGAACCAGTACAACCTTTGTCTGCTTGCGTGGTGATTTGTCATTGTCAGATGTCAAGTTTCAAACCTATTTTCAGAGTTTGTGAAATTATTCCGGCAACATGAGATCCCGCAACAAAATTGGTATATGACTGCAAAAGTGACAACAATTCTAAACATTGTACACAATGGGCTGTCAACCACCTATCTTACTGTATTCCAGCAATTGTCTTATTAATTATTTCTTTGTCCATCCAGTGTTCTTCTGCTTAAAATCTGAATGTCTATTTTTTTGGCCCTCTCATCTTCCCTTCACAGCACGACCAGTCACCCCTTTTAAGTGTCCTTTGAAAAAAATATTTTTGAATTTGTTAATCCAGTATTTTATCTTTTCAACATTTATTATACCTTACTTGTACATTATTTTGGTTCACAGTTACTTTCTTATCAACACCATATTTAAAAATGGGCAACTTTCCTCTTTGGTTGCTCACTATCAAATGATCTGTTTTAATGGTAATAAACCAATGCAAGTAGGATGAGTCAGCTGCAGACACCTAGCTTTGCAGACAAGGTAGTGCTCAACAAAACGTCATCCCTGCATTGTAAGGTGTTAACACATTTATGATTTGGACTTTTAAAATAAATGAAAGTTGAAAGTTGAAAAAAATGTATATAGCGCTCTATCACCAAGCGGATTCTTGACGCTGTAGGCCGGAGACTAACCCTGAGAAAAAGACGGGGATGAAAGAGTTTTCAAAGGGAAGGCTAGGGAGAACAAATGAGTTTTAAGTTTTGCTCGAAAATCTAAGTAAGAAGGGGTGGAACGTATAGCAAGAGGAAGAGAGTTCCAGAAAAAATGGGCAAGAGTCGAACATCTGCTGCCACCAGATTTCTTATTACGGAAACGTGGCACCTCAAGAAGGAACAGAGTGTAAGAGCGAAGGTCTCTGCAGGGGACATATGCTATTATTTTAGATCCAACTAAAGCATGGTCAGTACCAGTGAGGGACATGAAAGTCAGGCAGCCTATCTTGAAAAGTGATCGTTCCCGGATGGGTAGCCAGTGCAGAGTACTTAATACAGGCGTAATGTGACTAGATTTAGGAAGCCTATAGATGAGGCGGGCCGCTTGGTTCTGGATGAGTTGTAAGCGGCGACATTCATAGGCAGGAATGCCTACGAAAAGGGCATTGCTGTAATCCAGGCGGGACAAGATAAGTGCTAAAATGATGAGTTTAAGAGCTTCAACTCAAAAGTATCGTGAATTTTTGCTAATGGTTCTTAGGGCCAAAAAACATGAAGACACTACGGAACTAATCTGAGGGCGCATGGAGAGGTCTTGACTAAATTTAATGCACAGGGTTTGCACAGATGCAGAAGGTGAGGGAGGGGAACCAAGGTTAGGGGGCCAGAAAGCAGAAGACCAGGGGTTGGATGGGCCACCAAAAAGAACCAGCTCGGTCTTATCGGGGTTCAATTTCAATTGGTTGGAGTTCATCCAGTTGAATATGAACGTAAGCGTGGAGTGCACCTTGAGAATACCATCAGGTGAGGCAGAGAGATTGAAGATGAGCTTGAGGTAATCGGCGTAATTAAACGCCGTGACCTCCATATCCTGTAAAGCAACAATAATGGGTTAAATGTAGAGATTAAACAAGAGGGTAGATAGTGACGAGCCCTGGGGAACTCCGCAGGTAACGGGGTTGATGGTAGCAAGGAAGCCCTCCAGGCGAACAGCCTGAGTGCGGCAGGTTAGAAAGGAGGTGAGCCAGGCCAGGGCCGAACCCCACAGGCCGGCACCTCCGACACGGTCGAGAAGGATGGAATGATCGACCGTTTTGAAGGCGGCAGACAGATCGAGGTTGACTAGGGCCTGGGGGGAGTTGGTATCGGCGCTGCGCCTGAGCTCATCTACTTCCAAGAGGACAACAGATTCCGTAGAGTGAGCTGGCAGAAAACCGGGCTGATTAGTTGCTAGGAGGTGATGGGCTTCGATGTTGTTGGAGAGTGAAGTCGTAATGTGACAATCCAAAATTTGGCTTAAGAGTGGCAACAATGAGATGGGTCTGAAAGTTGAAGGGACCGCTGGATCGGCACCGGGATTTTTAAGGATGGGTATGATGGTGGAAGATTTGAAAGAGTCATGTACAGAACCGAGGGTGATGGAGGTATTAAGAAGAGTAATAGGAGGTGCCGGACAACGGGAGAAAATCGCTCTTAAGATGTGTGCTTGGCAAAGATCAGCAGGGTAACCCTAAGTAACTTTTCCCAGGATATAGTGGAAGACCTCAAATGGAATTGATCAATGGAGGAGGATGGCTGGGGTCGTGGGGGACAGGTAAAGGAGGCAGGTGCCAAAGGGATATTCTGTTTTATGATGGCAATCTTCTCAATGAAGAAATTGTTGAGAGCATTACACAGGGTTTGACAAGGGATGGGCCTAGAGTCAGCACTATTAGAGCCAGAGAGTTCGTGCACAATTCTAAAGATCTCTTTTTGTTTATTAGTTGCCAGATGAATTTTCGGATTGAAATATTCCTGCTATGCGGAGATAATTCACTTTTTGGACACCTGCAACAGGGCCAAATAGTGAGGCTTTGAATCGGGACAGTATTTACGGCGCCAGAGGCGCTCCGCCTGGCGAAGTGCTAGTTTTTGAGATTTTAGGTTATTGGAAAACCATCTGTTGGGATCGTGCGGGCGACGGATTCTGACACATCTCAGAGGAGCAATCTGATTGCATGCTTCAGAGAGCCAGGTATTGATAAGGGTTACCTGCTTATTTAAACGGTAATCACTCAGAGTAGGAGCGAAAGGGGCTAATTAAAGACCTAGAGTGACGGTATCTACTGTATTCCAATTTAGAGCATAAGTGTTTTTGTACAAGGTTGAAGGTTGTCATTTGGCAAAGGGGCAGAGAAAATGATCAAAAAGTGATCAGACCAAACCGAAGGGGATATATTAGGTATGGAAATGGGAAGATTGACGTTCCAGATTTGGTCAAGAATGTCATTGTGAATGTTTGTGGGAACAAAAATATGAGGAATGAAGTTAATGCTATGGAGGGTGTCAGAAAAAACTTTAGACATAGAGTCTTCCGTGAGTCCCCTGGCCAAAAATTACAATCACCTAATAACAAAATAGAGGAGTTGTTAACGACCAGGGTGGCTAGAAGATCCTGTAAGGCTGGGATAAAGTGGGACATGGATTGAGGGGGACAATAAAGCAGTACAACAGTGAGAGGGGACTCGAGATTGGTAGAACGTACCACCAAGAGGTCGACTGATGGAATAGATAGTTGAGGAAGAGGTTGAAATAGGAGGTTAGAACAAACAATCATAGCCACTACGCCCCCCATCTTACCCTCAGGGCGGTCAGCGCGGAGGATATAGTAGGAGTATGGGGGAGAAGTGAGAACATCAGGTATGGAATTGGCAGTGTACCAGGTTTACATTAAACACAAAATCTCAGGACTGTAAGTTTTGATAAAGTCAAAGAGCTCCAATTGGTGTTTAACAGCAGAGCGAGTGTTGAGAAGAGAGACCGAGGCCAAATGAGGACCTTCCATATTATTGTAACGTCACCACTGTTTGTAACCTAAACTTGCGTTGTCTGTCTCAATTTCAATACATTATTCATGGATAATCTTTAAATTCTATATAGTGTAGCCTGTAGCAAATAAGGGGCTAGATTTTCTAAAAGATGACCTAATCCTGCATGCTCATCCTCTGGATCAATATCCTTAACAATTTAGCAAAGATAAAACCTTTTTACGGTCTTTCAGACAATTATGACAGGGCAAAGGCAGCCAACACAAGTATCATGCATTGTATTCTCATTAAAGAACACTACTAAGTTGCCACTTCTACATCCTAGTACACGTCCTTTGTACATTTCATTCTTTATATTTCATGTTTGCATGGATGGCCATTTTGACAGGTCAGTTTGGCACGATTTATTGTTTTTAATTTTCCTTGGTACCACCACAGTGGAAGGTATTGCTTGTGTATCTGTTCAAAAGTTAAGTAATTTCTGAGGTATCGGTCTCAATCATGTAAGACAAGTCACCCTCACTTTGGTAATGCATCAACTGTCAGACATTATGTTGCAGCAGATTCCTTACAGACCTACTTTTCACTCAAAACACTGTTGATTTATTTAGGGTTCAAAGGCCCTTCAGGGCAATAGTTGTAATTAATAACACTCCACGGCCATTCACTTCATTACTCGGCGCTTAAAGCATGGAAAGAAGTGAAAAGTCATGAGAAAAGCGCAAATTAGAGTTGGCGACATACACAATGCAAATGTCACAATGATGCAGGACAAAAATCCTAAGATGACACGCGTAGTAGACTGGCAACCCGTTACGTCACACAGGTGTTCCATTAACAATCATCTTAAATATCTATCATGACGTCTGGAAAATGAAAATTAATGAATATTTGGATAGGTCCTGTCTCTATCACAATATGCCTTACATAAGGTAGGTAACTTAAACTTTATGTTGGTTGTTTTAAAATTGTACAATTTCATATTTCTTAATAGTTTACATTTGGACTTTAATATATCTTCATTACTTATCATGCATTGGAACTCTATGCAGTTACAGCTGTAACTGCATTAAGAATCTTAGTTTATGAACACATATACTGTATTACGTAAGACAAAATTTTAGATTTAAATCATGTATGTTATTTCCAGACCACACTAACAAAAATGTAACAAAAGAAGAAAGTTCACACATAACTCTTAAAGTCTTTGTCCCCAAAACAAATTAAAACAAGAACTGTGTCTTTATTGCTTAGGATGCATTATGACAAGTATGGTTAGAACACTAACTCGCCCAACCTTCTTAGCATTTGTACATAGCTATGGTATCTCTCACACACAAAGGTGCCGATCACGATCCGTTAAAAACCGCGTACGAACCGTCGGTCGGAGCGAATTCCCCGTCCGACTCGTACCCGGTTGTAAAACTGTACAAACATGGAATTACGATTCGCACGGAAACACCATTTCCGTACGAATCGTAAAAAACACCGACCGACGAAAATATACATACGAATGTGATCCGGGAATGCTGCGACGTGACGTCGGGACGCTTTCAGGCAGCGTTTCACGAACCAGGAATTACGATTCGAACCGACAGCAGTCCGGACGGCAATATTTTCACGGCACCCAAAAAGTGCCGCAAAAGCGAAGTACGGCGCGAATCGACCAGAGTAGGTGGCCCGGTATGCGCCGACCCCCCCCCAGCCCCCGTAGGTGCGCGCCGACCCCCCCCCAGCCCCCGTAGGTACGCGCCGACCCCCCCCCCAGCCCCCGTAGGTACGCGCCGACCCCCCCTGTGTGTACACCCGTGTACGGTGCGTACCCCCCGTGTACGTTCGAGTCGGACCCCCCGTGTACGCTCGAGTCGAACCCCCCCGTGTACGCTCGAGTCGTACCCCCACCCGTGTACGCTCGAGTCGGACCCCCCCGTGTACGCTCGAGTCGGACCCCCCCGTGTACGCTCGAGTCGGACCCCCCCGTGTACGCTCGAGTCGGACCCCCCCGTGTACGCTCGAGTCGGACCCCCCCGTGTACGTTCGAGTCGTACCCCCACCCGTGTACGCTCGAGTCGGACCCCCCCGTGTACGCTCGAGTCGGACCCCCCCGTGTACGCTCGAGTCGGACCCCCCCGTGTACGTTCGAGTCGTACCCCCACCCGTGTATGTACGGTGCGTACCCCCCGTGTACGCTCGAGTCGGACCCCCCCGTGTACGCTCGAGTCGGACCCCCCCGTGTACGTTCGAGTCGTACCCCCACCCGTGTATGTACGGTGCGTACCCCCCCGTGTACGCTCGAGTCGGACCCCCCCGTGTACGCTCGAGTCGGACCTCCCCGTGTACGTTCGAGTCGTACCCCCACCCGTGTATGTACGGTGCGTACCCCCACGCGCTGGGGGTACGCACCGTACATACACGGGTGGGGGTACGACTCGAACGTACACGGGGGGGTCCGACTCGAGCGTACACGGGGGGGTCCGACTCGAGCGTACACGGGGGGGTACGCACCGTACATACACGGGTGGGGGTACGACTCGAACGTACACGGGGGGGTCCGACTCGAGCGTACACGGGGGGGTCCGACTCGAGCGTACACGGGGGGGTACGCACCGTACATACACGGGTGGGGGTACGACTCGAACGTACACGGGGGGTCCGACTCGAGCGTACACGGGGGGGTCCGACTCGAGCGTACACGGGGGGGTACGCACCGTACATACACGGGTGGGGGTACGACTCGAACGTACACGGGGGGGTCCGACTCGAGCGTACACGGGGGGTACGCACCGTACACGGGTGTACACACAGGGGGGTCGGCACGTACCTACGGGGGCTGGGGGGGGGGTCGGCGCGTACCTACGGGGGCTGGGTGGGGGTCGGGGCGTACCTACGGGGGCTGGGTGGGGGTCGGCGCGTACCTACGGGGGCTGGGGGGGGGGGTCGGCGCGTACCTACGGGGGCTGGGGGGGGGGTCGGCGCGTACCTACCGGGGCTGGGTGGGGGTCGGCGCGTACCTACGGGGGCTGGGGGGGGTCGGCGCGTACCTACGGGGGCTGGGGGGGGTACGGCACGTACCGGGCACCTGTTTGGACGTCTCCATGGTTGTTATGGGAGTTCGGTGCGGACGGTCTTTTCACCATACGGTTGTACATTCGGACGCCCGGGATGGATCGTGATTCCCCGGTCGGAGTTCACCTTTCACGTTTGTACGGTGAATCGTCCGAGGACGTGTCGGACACATTTTCCGACCCGAGGACGTGTGGGGAAATATTCCCAGTGCGGTTCGTATGGACTTTTTACCATGCGAATCGTGATTGCCAGTTCGTACGGCACTTGTACGATTCGTACGGTAAAAAGACCCGATACGAGTCGTACGGGGACATTTTTTACCGGATCGTGATCGGCACCAAAGTAGATTCAGGTCATGGATTACATATTGAAACTACACTGGGAATCTACTTAACAAAGAAATTTGCAACATGTGTTATTTAACATTGATCTTTTGTAACTCTTAAGGAATTGTCCAAAAAAACAATAATTCCTTTTTTATTTTTTTGGGGGAAATATGTTGGATTGCATATCCCATTGATACATGTTCTCAAAAAAGATAATTGTCATGTTATGACAAGGAAAGAGACTTTGTCCATGCTTGCTTGGAATAATGCTTCAAAGACTACAAATAGTCAAACCATTAAATTTTTATTTTTCAAATGTTGTCAAATATATTTACACTCAAGTACAAAACACTGTTCTGCTTACGAAAAATAAATATTACATATAATTTTACATAATACATATGATATGTGAACAAATTAAACGCCTATATTACTATTAAAAATAAATGTAAAATCGATTATATGCATCTAAAAATCTCACTTCACATCACAGAGGTAGTGTTTCTAATACTCTTACAGCACTGCACAAATAAATAGCATTATAAGCATTTGTGGCATCTAAAACCATCAATCGCCAATAAGGATGATGCATCTGTTTCAATGCATTCAAGATGAATCCAACAACCGCATTCATCACAAAACGGCTGTTGGAAAAGGAAATGAATAAATAAATGTTATTTCCTTTAAATTGTATGCTGGTAAATATGTTATAGCTTTGCTAACATTTGTTAAAAATTTTGACGTTTGTAAACAATATGCATAGTAACCGGGCCCAATTTAAAAAGGAAAACTATTTTTTTAAAACGATACGTGATGCAACTTTTCCTGATAATCACTAGGTTCATCAAAACTAGTACCTTAGTGCTATTGTGGTTTTCACAAAACATGGTCAATGCATGCTTATTATCACATTGGCGCTTCACCTCTCAAAGTTTTCAGTAATTATAAAACCTGGTTGTTAGAGCATTGGTATTAAGAAGGGTCCCTTTAAACAACACCTTGCATTGTGCCACCATAATGGTAGTTTGGAATCAACTCACACAAACTCCCAATAGAGGAGGCATTAAATACTGCAAACAAAATTAAAGATTTTAAAAGCATCAGGAAAAATACCTTATTTACTCTTTGCACAAAGAGTAAACTGAAATATTGGTAAAACAGCCTTACAACATGCCTTATATCACATACCGCAGGGATCATTACAGTCCAGGGCATAGCATATTAACATTCGCACATCTGACAATGCACTTTACAGTTTAATTAAGTATTTTACAAGTGAACTTTGAAATTGTACTGCCACTATTTTTTTTCCCAGGGTCATGATGCTTTCACAGAAACCAATTTTGTTTGCTGTTAAAGAACAAGTTACTTACATTCTGTAACGATGTATCATCAAGAATCATTATGTAGTTAGAGTCCTCACCTTAGATATAGCCCCAGGCATCAGACTGTATTTGGAAATAGTTTTGTAACAAAACCCCTTGCGCGTCGATAGGCGTCTAATGTGGCTCCTTGCCCGTTGTTGGCGTCCTGCGCAGGAATGACGTCGTCAGAGTACTTAGACGCCGCCCTCGTGCTCTGATGTCAGTTCTTGTACATAGATTTCCACGCCAGGAACACACAGCCATTCAAGAGTCCGATACTGGTGCAAAAAAAGTCTAGGGGCCTGAAAAGGGTAACCTTAACCCTAGGTGTCATTTTCCAGAACTGGGAGGCAGGATGGGTCGGATTAGGAATCTAACTAACTAATGTTTCTTACAGATACATCGTTAGCAAAGGTAATTAACTTTTTTATCTGAAAGAAACACGTTACTTATATTCCTCACCTTAGAATAGATACCACAGCAATACCAACACCGGTGGTGGGTCTGCAAACCAAGATCACAACACAAAGTCCGGGAGAACAGAACTGCCAAAGAAGCCATCACTCCTTACTTCGCTATCTAGGCAATAATGCCTGGCGAACGTGTGCAGTGAAGCCCACGTCGCCGCCGGACAGATGTCCTGCAAGGGGACTCCCCGTCCCAGGGCAGTAGTATCCGCTGTGGCCCGGGTGGAATGGGCTCTCAGCCCAACAGGAGGGTCCTTTTTAGACAAATACTAACTGATCTTTATACACAAAACGACCCACCTTGACATGGTCTTCTTGTGTACAGCTTTCCCCTTCTTAGCACCTACGTATATAACTAAAATTTAGTCCTCCTCCCGGAAATGTTTGATCACGTCCAAATACAAGGAGAGCACACATTTTTGATCCAGACGGTGGAGCCTCTCTTCCTCTTTTGGACGATGCAGAGCAGGAAAGAAGGTGGGCAAGGTGACAGATTGCACAATGTGAAAGGGTGTCACCACTTTCCGGAGAAAAGAATGACGAGTCCGGAGGACAACCTTGTCCGTATGAACATACAGAAAAGGAGGCTTAGATGATAGAGCCTGGAGCTCACTCACCCGTCTAGCCCAGGTGACATCTAACAGGAAAGCAGTCTTAAGAGTCAGAAGACGAAGGGGACAATTATGAAGAGGCTCAAAGGGAGCACACATCAGAAATGTCAGGACATGATTCAAATCCCACTGAGGCATTACAAAAGGGACAGGAGGGAACATGTGGGTAATGCTTTTATGAAAATGTGAAACTACAGGGGACTTGAAAAGAGAAGGCTGATCAGGAAGCCTCTATAATTTAGAGATTGCAGAAACATAACCTTTAAAGGTCCCCATAGCAGAGCGCTGCTGGGCAAAAGAATGAAGAAAGAGGAGAACCTGAGAAACAGGGGCGTAAAGGAGATCCACAGCCTTTGCTGTGCACCATTCCACAAATTTGTTCCACCTGTAGGCGTATACCGTTTTTGTTGAGGGATGCCTTGCGGCCAGAATGACATCCCAGACTTCAGGAGGCAAGTCAAATGGCATCAACTGCCGCCGCTGAAACTCCACGCATGGAGGTGGAGGCTGGACAGGTTCTGGTGAAGGAACGCCCCCTGTTGCTGCGACATAAGGTCCTCCTGAAGAGACGTATCGGAGGATCGGTTAACATACCGAGTAGCTCTGGATACCAGTACCTTCGTGCCCAATCCTGAGCCACTAATTTGACTAGGGCCCGGGCGTGCCTTATCTTCTTCAGCACTCTGGGCAGAAGTGGTATAGGCGTAAATGTGTACAACATACCGCAACTCCGCTCGCGACAAAAAGCGTCTCAGAGCGAGTGCCTTTTTGTAAATTCAAACACACAGAACTGCTGACATTGCGCGTTCTCTTTGTTGGTGAATAGATCTAAACAAGGGTCTTCCCACTGTAGAAAGAGACCTTGCGCCAAGTCCGAGTTCAGACGTTATTTGTGATCCATCATGCACCGGCGGATGAGTTAGTCTGCTCTGGTGTTCAGAGAGCCCGCCAGATGTTGAACCACCATGGTGATGCCCTTGTGTTCCAGCCATGTCCAGAGGCGCAGAGCCTCCTGACAAAGCGTCAACGACCCTACCCCGCCCTGTTTGCTGCAATACCACATGGCGGTGGTGTTGTCCGTGAACACCTGCACGACACTTCCCCGGAAAGAGCGAAGGAAGGCTTTCAGTGCTAGTCGGATGGCTCTCAGCTCCAATCATGTTGATATGGAGTCGAGACTCAGCCGGAGACCATAGGTCACTGATCTCCGCCTCTCCCATACGGCCCCCCCAAGACAGGAGGGAGTCATCCGTCACTACTACATGCTCCGGTTGGGGTTAGGGAGAGGCATCTGCCCTTGACCCAATCGCTGTCCGTGAACCACCAATGCAATTGTTTCACAGTGCCATCCGAGATCAAGACATGGTCGGACAGGTTGCCTCTATGCTGGGCCCACTGAAACTTATGTTTCCATTCCAGAGTACGCATGCGCCGCCTGGCGTAATTCACTAACAGGATGCAGGAGGCCATCAGCCACAGAATCCGCAGCACCAACCTGACCGAAAGCAAGGATAGAGGCGGAAAGATGGGAATCAGAGCTTGAATATCACAGACCCGCTGCTCCAGTGGATAGACCCGGAAATGTGCCAAATCGAAAAAGGCTCCGATGAAAAGGAGCTTCTGGCAGTGACTCTGGTGCGACTTTGGCACATTGATGGAGAACACCAGCGGATGCAGGAGGTTGGCCGTAGTCTGGAGGTGGGAGAAGACTTGCTGGGGCGAGCCCGCCTTCAACAACCAGTCGTCGAGATAGGGGAAGACTGTAACCCCTCATCTGCGCAGATGACCTGCAAACACCACCATCACTTGTGTGAACACCCGAGTGGCACTGGTGAGGCCGAAGGGGAGCACGGTGAACTGAAAGTGCTCCTGACCCACAGTGAACCGCAGGTAACACCGATGGGCCGGCAGGACGGGGATGTGAAAGTAAGCGTCCTCCAAGTCTAACACTACCATCCAGTCTACAGGATTGAGGGCAGCCAGAACCGGAGCTAGCGTGAGCATCTTGACCCGCTCCTTCATAAGCAAGGCGTTGAAGCTCCTGAGGTCCAAGATAGTGCGTAGGCCCCCTTTGCCCTTCTTTCGAACCAGAAAGTAGTGGGAATAGCAATCACGACCTACTTCAGGCCCAGGAACGCGCTCGACGGCCTCTTTTGCCAAGAGGGCCGTAAAATCCTCCCGCAGCAGATTCAAGTGATCCTACGACTTTTGGTGGTATTGCGGTGGCATGGCTGGAGGGTTTGTCTCGAAGGGGAGGGAGTAGCCCCTTTTGACTATTTGCAGCACCCACCTGTCCTAAGTAATGGACCACCAGTGGAGCGGGTGAGGGCAAACCATGCTACCCACTGTGGTTGGATGGTCCAGAAATCTCGGACTTGGAGGCCTTTGAGTCGGATGGTGTCGGGGTGGATGTGGAATGACCGGCACATTGTCCTCCCATACCGCCTCTGTGGAAAACCACGCCCCTGACCTCATGCAGGTTGTTTTGTTGGCCGGTGGGTCGGCGGACGTGAGGAGGCACCCCTTCCTTGGCCACAAAAGGTGCGAAAGGAAGAAGTTTGCTGCCGTGGGTACGAGAGACCTAAGGACTTGCCTGTAGCCCGGGAGTCCATAAAACGACCCAGCGCAATATCCGCCTTCTTACCACAAAGACCCTTTGGCTTCGTTATTGTTAACAATATAAAGGTTTTTCTATTTTTTTCTTCATATTTTCTCCATAAGAAATGACGTTATATTTCTTTCCTTTTTAATTTCATAAGTTTATCCAGAAACATGTGTGGACACTATCATACGTCAATAGTGGAGAAAACACTCTGTTGAAACACGTACTCCCAAAAGGACTTT
This sequence comes from Triturus cristatus, assembly GCF_964204655.1. NCBI lineage: Eukaryota > Metazoa > Chordata > Amphibia > Caudata > Salamandridae > Triturus > Triturus cristatus. Next base: position 602,667,660 of record NC_140594.1, read on the forward strand.
TGTTTACTGCAGCTCACAAATAAACTAATTATATGTCACTCTCTCTCTCTCTCCCCATTTTTGGCATGCTGCTGCCTCCATCACAAAATACCTCATATTACATGACGTGGTGAGGTATGCTCTATCCAGTATTTAGATTTTGATTTTCTATAATTGTGTATTGTTAGATAATTTTAAGGTTACGCTACTGAATCTTCCACCGACTCAACATCTGGGATCTGCATCCACATGTCTTATTCTCACTGTAATTTCCAACCCGTACTTTGCATTTCTTGCCTCATTGCTTTTGAGAACTAGGAGACAGTCTTCATCCTCAAAGCAGATACAGCAACATATCTAAAGACGTCTGAGATTTGCGGCTCAATGCCTCTCAATCCCCACTGTTTTCTAATTCTTCTGGCAATGCCCACATGCGTCAGGAAGTTTCATTCCCGAAAGTATTATTCTGCTTGTATTACATTGAATGTGAGCAGTGTACAATATTGGTATTAGTCCCCTGTTTAAATTCTGACCCGTCCCTACCCAGAACTCATACACCGACCACTAGTCTCACTGTGTAAGACCACTTAGTATTGAGATAGGTAGGTCCATGGAGTATGGTGTCTTGAGCAATCTCATCTTTATAGCTCAGAAGCTGTCCACCAACATGGTTTACATTGTGTCTTCAAATATGTTCTGCCGCAACAGTAAATGGATCTTTGATAGAGCTATGGCATCTGGAGGATCCGTGTTACGTTACCTTTTTTTATTTTTTTTCCAAGAACAGACACTGCATCAGCCGGGACAAGTGGCAAGCCATATAACTTACATCTAAGTCATGGACCGCTAGTCTACCTCCGCTTTGGAGCTCTCTAATGACTACTATTGGACTGAGGGGACGCGTTGCACTTCAAATCTATGCAAAACCATTCCTGCAAAATTTTCAGAGAGTACCCACGGAGGTGCCTCTTTGGAATAGAACTGCACTACATGTTTCATGCACATCATTAACTCTAAAACCATGTGGTCCATGAACCAATCAACATTTGCACAGGTGGGCAAAAGTAATCACACCCGGTGTACATGCACATGCATTTTAAGCACGGGGCCTCTGCAATGCCTCATTTTTTTTTTTTTTTTTTTTTTTTTTTAAATTTCTTTTTATTTGCATTTCAACAACAGTACAAACACAATACACTGCAGAATGTATAGAATCCAGTATAGACGAGACAGTCACCTCCATATACAACGATGTCCATAATGCCAATAGGTATCCACACAATAGTGCCAGAGCGAGACACAAGAGCAGAATCTCCCCTCGTCTCAGCCCCCAATACACCCCCAACATCTCCCACATCTTCAGCGTCAGCCGCTGCGACCCCTCAGCAATCTCGACATCTGTCTCCCCCCGGTCATCCGGCTCGAGGGTCAGCGCCCTACAACGGATCGAGCGGTGTTTGAAGCAACCACTGTGAGAAAGGGCCCCATATGTCCCGCGGGCGCGTGCGTGGTGGCAGGAGCTCCCAGAAGAGGGTGAGCTACGTCTGGCAGTATACAACACTCTTAAGCCACTCCCTGATAGTAGGCGTTGTGGTAGCCCCCCAGTGTATCGCAACCTGGCGCTTAGCAAGGAGGAGGAGCATGGCCGGCAGTCGGCGATGTTTAGGCTTGACCATATGTAGGATCCCCAGCAGTGCAGTCTGAGGGGTACATGGAATCGGAAGCTCCGTAATGAGACACACCAGCCGCAGCACCTCCTCCCAAAAGGGGGCGATCATGGGACACTCCCACGCCATATGCAAGAAGTCAGCGCTACGCGCAGTGCATTTCCAACAATTGTCCGTGTCTCGTAAGCCAATACGATGAAGTCTGCGTGGGGTGCGATATATCATATGTATGTACTTGAAATGGATAAGCCGGAGTCTGTAGTTAGGGGATAATGTCTCAAGCATTCTGCAGCATAGGTCCCAGTGGGCATCGAGAATTTCAGTTCCCAACGCAGCGCTCCACAGATCGCGCGCCGCCGGGGTCACCACTGGGTGATCGCTTTGCATGCGGCTATATAGACGAGAAATCAGCTTGCGCCCCGATTCCACCTTCAGGACATTTTCCAGAGCCATCAGACTGGGCGGCGGCTCCGGGAATGTCGGGAACAGTGCTCTACATGTGTGGCGAAGCTGGTGATGTAGCAGGGCGTCTAGCGCCGTCGGGGCCTCCGCAGCGCACATCTGCGGTAACGTGATGAAGACACCATCAGGAAAGACGTCTCCCGCCGTATGGAGACCCCGAGACGCTGCGCGTTCTCCCGTTTTCATGCTCTGTAGCGGGGGCCACATGGGGTTCCCGCGCAGAGGGATTGCCGACGTATAGAGAAGATCTAACTTGGCCCGGCGGCGCAGTCCGTCCCAGGCCCACTGAAGCGCACGCACCGTATCGATTTCGTTCCGCCTGCTCTTGTGTGGCGCATATAGGGCAGTGCGGAGCGGGAGCGGGCCAACCATGTCCGCCTCTATCGCCACATGTGGCTGATACGGCGTGGGGTGTACCCAATAGTGCAGGAATTGCGCCTGCGCACAATACGCATACAGCGCGAAGTCTGGCGCCGCCATACCTCCCTGTCTTTGTGGGAGGGTGAGCGTCTCCCATGCTACCCTCGGCTGTCTACCCCCCCACACCAGTTCGATCATGAGCGATCGTATCTTGTTCAAGAAGTGTTTAGGCAAGGGGAGGGGGATATTAACAAAGAGGTAGAGGAGCTTGGGCAGTATGACCATTTTGGTCACAGCTATCTTACCCGCCAGGGACAGGGGCAGGTGTTTCCATCGGCCTACCCTTTCCTCTATCCACTGCACGGCCCTCCCGTAGTTCTCCGTCCACAGTTCCTGCATGTCCGTGCTAACCCATACGCCCAGGTAACGCACCGGCCCGTCCGCCCACTTCAGCGGGCAATCCGGCGTGAAGCGGGATGTCGCCTCCGTTAAGGGCAGGAGGACCGACTTCTCCCAATTAATAGTCACCCCTGAAAGCAGACCATACCTCATCAGTTCACTCGTCATTGGGGAGAGGTTAACCTGCGGGTCAGTCACATAAAGGGTGATATCATCCGCGTACAGTGAAATGGTCAGCGCACGGGATGAAAATCCAATTCCCCTGTTCGCATGATGTTGCCTGATCCGGGCTGCCAAGGGCTCGGTTGCAATCGCGAATAGTAGGGGCGACAGAGGGCAACCCTGTCTCGTGCCCCTACCGATGCCAAAGGGCTCGGAGACCAGCCCGTTCACCCTCACACGGGCAGTGATGTTGGTATAGAGCAGGCGAATATATCGGATGAACGCGACGCTTACTCCCATTCGCTGCAGCAGGGTGAACAGAAACGCCCATTCCAGGGAATCGAACGCTTTCGTGGCGTCCAATAGTACCACTGCGGCCTTGACATGAGGAGCCAAGTAGTGTAACACTCCGAACAGGGTCCGTAAGTTGTGGGTCGTGGAACGGCCTGGCACGAACTCCGATTGATCTGGGCGGATCATTAGTGGCATCACCGGTTGTAATCGCAAAGCGAGCATTTTCGCAAATATCTTTGCGTCTGTATTTATAAGGGACAACGGCCGATAAGAGTCACAGCTCTGGGCGGCCTTCTCGGGTTTTAAGAGGGCAATAATGAGGGCCTCTCTCATGGACGCGGGGAGCATCCCAGACTCAGCCGCCTCATCGTATACAGCCAGCAGCCGGGGGGCGAGGATGTCAGCGTATTCCTTGTAGAACTGTGCCGGAAGACCGTCCGGTCCAGGCGCCTTGCCAGGGGCCAAGGACCCCAACGCCTCCTTCACATCGTCAATGTCAAAGGGGCGATCGAAATAACCTTGTTGATGCGCATTAAACCAGATCAACTGAACCGTGTCTAAATAATCAGCAACGTCTGCCGCGTCAGTCCCACCCCGGGAGCGGTATAACTTTTTATAGAAGGACCTGAACGAATCCAGTATCTCTGGAGGGGAGTGCACGGTGTCGCCCTGCGCCGTTTCTATAGAAGGAATGTAAGAGGAACCTCTTTGCGAGCGCAGCAGCCGGGCCAATGTTCTACCCGGGCGATCCCCTTCGCCATATCTGCGCGCCGTTGCGTGTCTGTGTAGAAATTTAAGCTCCCTGTCCGCCTCCGCCTGGTATTCCGTTAGGGCGGCACGTGTTTCCGCTAGAGTGGTCGCTGAGGGGTGCGAGCTATATTGTACTTCTAGATTATGTAAGCGGTTCTCCAGTCTCTGGAGTGTATTTCTAATAGACTTCAGCACTCTAGCCTGTCCCGCAATGCAATGGCCCCGGATTACCACCTTGAACGCGTCCCATAGGGTGCCAACCGACGCCACTGAGTTTGTGTTGAGTTCAAAGTAATCAAGTATATGTTGGTGTACCTCCTCGCGGAATACCGGATCTAGCAGGGCCTGCATAGGTAGCTGCCACGTGAATGGGGCGATGTATGGTTTGGGGACCCGTAGCACCAGTTCAACCGGACAGTGGTCCGATAGAGTACGCGCTCTGTGTTGCACGTCAGACGTCCAGGCTTGAATATGTGGAGTTGTTAGCCAAAAATCTAATCTAGACCACGCCTTTCTGTGTGGGGTGAAGCATGTGCCCTCACGCTCGCCGGGATGCAGGATTCTCCACGAGTCCAACAGGTTATATTCTTCCATTAGACCTCGAAGAAGATTTGCTGTTTGCGGATGATGCGTGCGCGCCGCACCTTCCCTGTCATTTTCCAGCGAGAGTACGGCATTGAAGTCCCCTCCCCATATGTACTCCCCCGCGCCAAGGGATTGTGCCTTTAGCCAGACTGTCCGGAAAAAATCCGGGTCATCCGTGTTGGGACCGTAAGTGTTAATTAGGATTATCTGTTTATGGAACAATTTCCCCAGTATGATTAAATATCTGCCCTCCGAGTCGGCAGTTACTTTAAAGGTTTGCCATGGTAACCCTTTGCGTATTAAGGTAGCCACCCCACGAGAGTAACTGGAGCATCCAGACGTGTGTACCTCACCCCACCTAGCATGTCGCAATCGGTCTCCCGCTTTCTGTAACAGGTGGGTCTCTTGTAGAAGACATATGTCGATGTGGTGTCTGGCCAAGTGCGCATGCGTCAACCTAATCTTGCGATGGTCATTAAGACCACGTATGTTCCAAGTCAGACAGCGTAACTCGGTCAATGGAGCAGTGGATAATAGTCCCTACGCAGCAGTGTGCCAATGTGCGGGGCTAGGGGCAGGGCGAGCAGCCGGGTATCCAGTGTATCAGTCCCGACACTTAGCAAGAGAGCGTGGATGTGTAGAGGCAACACCGAGTCGTCCATCAAAAGTGTATGACATTTCTGCAGGTTAATAACAACAAACAAAACAGTCCCCCCCACCCAACCTCCCACTCCAACCCCCCAATTAGGTTGAGATGCCGTACCCCTCCTCAATTTAACCCATAAAGAAGTCAGTTTCACGGGAATCATCCTTTCGAGGGCGTGGGGTTACCTGCACACTCCCCCATCGGTGAACAATAGGGTGGCCGAACATTCCACCTACTAAAGCCCCAAGCAGATCATACACAACAGGCAACGACTTATGCATCACCCTCAGTATTAACGGTGTCACACGTGGAATCTATGTCCAAACATGAGTCTGTGGGATCCCAGATGCAGCTAGTCTGTTCTACCGTCACCACCCACCACAGGCAGCAAGATATAAACATTCAAGTAAGTTATGGGTACTCATCCGCAGAGTGACCTGACGCCATGCTGCACAGTAGTATAACAGGGGTCACAGAAAAGTCCGGCAGTTCATTCCACGTCGCTCAGCTGGTCCACCGGGGATGTCGCACGACTTGCGCGCTGTTCCCCAGTCGTTCGCTCCGCTCTCCTGGCAAATTTCAGCGCCTCCTTCGCCTCCGTGAAGATCAGCTGCTTCCCTTTGTGGTGAATTTTTAACTTGGCAGGGTACAACATGGCATATTTGGTCCCCACTTTTTGAAAGAGTTTTTTGGCAGGTATGAATTCGCGCCTCGCTGCCTGCACCGCCTGTGTGAAATCGGGATATAGGGAAATGGCCATGTTCTGGAAAGTGAGGGCTCCCTTTTCCCGGGATAGCCGTAGTATAGTGTCTCGGTCACGGTAATTGAGAACGCGAGCCAGGATCGGTCTCGGTGGTGCCCCAGGCACCGGGCGAGGACCAAGTGTTCGATGTGCACGCTCAATCAAGAACATTGCCGACAATTCTGCCCCAAATAAATCGCGGAACATGCCTTCCACAAATTGCTCCATGTTGCCGATATTTGTGGACTCCGCAATTCCGAGAATGCGCACGTTGTTTCTGCGAGAGCGGGCTTCCAAATCCTCAGTGCGCCCACGTATTATATCCAAGACTTTGTCCATGTGCAGCAAACGTTCCCGGGTTTCCCCCAGGCCTTCCTCGCAGTCCGCAATACGCGTCTCAGCCGCCGTTAGCCTTTCCCCATGTTGATCGACTGTGCGCGACAGGCCCTCCATTCGCTGTGCCATTGTGTCAAGTTTGGAGTCAATTTCCCTCAAACAGCCCTTTAGTTCACGGAACATACCCTTTATGTCGTCTTCTTGTGAGGGCTCCATCTGTGTCTCAGGGACCACTGTCTGCGATGCCGGCCCCATTTCCACGTTACGGGCGGATTTTCTCTCGAACTGTAGCCGCGGCTGTTTATTGTCCGGCTTGCCCATGATCCCGCAGGGGAGATCAGCCAGGGGGATCCGATGTTGGGGGCGATCACAGGCAAACACACCTCGCAGTCAAGTGCCGCTTCCTCGGGAGGTCTCCCCTTGCAATTCCCAGGCCAGCGGCCGCGACGATCGGCCCACCGCGCCGACAGAGAAGGACTAGGCCAGCCCCACCTCACGGAGAGCGCGGCTCGGGGCCGCTGCGTGGACAGGCAGATACGTCGACTCAAGGTATTAGAGGGAGCGGCCCATCACCCTCGCCCAGCCCTACAGCCGGGTCGCCAAGTCCCTCCGTCCAGTGGCGTGCGCCAACTCCACTTGGGCGCGAGGTACAAGGAGATTGCCGCCCTCAGTGGTACACCGATCTCCGGCCGCGTCGCCACCAGGCCTGTCGCGAGTGTTCCTCCGGCAGCAGTAGGCAACAGCCCCAACCCCAAACAGGGCCGGGAGAGCGAAGGACAGGCGACCTCCTCCAGCAGCCAGGCCAGCGCCGATCACTCAGGCTCCCCGGAGCGCGGTCCACACCGCGGCGGCGGCGCCAGCCGCGGCAGCACTAGCAGGCGGCTCCGCAGCGCTCAGGTCCTACCGGAGTCATCGTGGTGTCCTCGGGTCTCGAATTACTTCCAGGAGCGGTCCGCACGCAATCTCCCCAGGCTCCCGATGCGGCTCACCGGCCCCACGGGCCCCGATCTCAGCAGCGCCGCAGGTCCTCTCCGCCTGGTCTCCCCACGTGTCCTAGCGAGGGCCCAAGCCGGGGACTCGCGCTACAGCGATAGCCGACCCTCGGCTCGCGGGTTTTGCGGCAGCACAGCGCAGGGCCAGCGCGGCCGCAATACTGCACCGATTTCCTCCGCGGAAACTGCCGCCAGGTCCCCAGGTCGTCAACACCACGTTCCAACCGCTCTGGCTGCCCGGGCAATGAGGCAAACACGGATGGGTTGACGGATGATGCGTTCGGCCGGCAGAGCCCCGTTAAACGGCGGCCATCTTGCGGCTCGGCTCGGCCACGCCCCCCCTCTGCAATGCCTCATTCATTTCCTTTATACCATAATTTTCATGGTGGTGGAAGAGCTGGCAGTCACAGTGATGCTCCAGTGACAAAGTTGTAATTTCTCGTTCGCACTGCCTGAGAGGCATTGGGTAGATGAGCCACCCCCAAGCTGACACAAGTGTTCCGGTCATCCAATTACCAGGAGCATTAACAATTTACCACATTTATCAAAAACTATTTGTGGGAACGAACACTGTAGATCTGTTAAAAAAAATTTAGGTGCATTATGTAAAATGTAAATTTAATAAAATGATTCCTGAAAAATAAGTTTATTCTGCTTTCCAAGTTATTTTTATTCACATATTTACAAATATTATTGCTATAAAAAATAAAAAATTACCAGAAATTGATGTTCATCTTCAGGTGACTTCTTTTCGTTGCAGACCCCGCAGAACTCGTCAACAGAATCTAGATGTAATATTAAGTTAAATTAGAACATCTTAATAGTAAAATAAAATAGAAATTACACTTATCTGATGTTTCAATTACATGTTTTTAACTTTATAAAAATTACTATTTTTTTTTGCATATGTCTAGAATCAAGGAAATTAAGAATATTACAATTTTGAAAAAATGAAAGGTTTAACCACATATTAAGGAATTATATGATGGCAGATAATGTGCATGTTTAAATGCATACCAAGTAATACATGTAAAGAGAGAACCATGTCTGTTGTTACATTAACGGATTCATTGCTACAAGTCTAATCATCCATTTTTTAAAAAAGTGGCTCTTTATGATGGCAGCAGGATCACCACCCCCGTGCCGGTGGTGTTGATCCTCCCACCATCACAATGTGATTCAACCACCCCAAAATTCGGATGGCGGTGGAAATCACATTGTTTACACGGCGTGTCTTGCAAGTCGGTCATTTTCTGTCTGACTTGTGTAACCCTTAAAAAGGTCTTCATTGCTACGGTGCTTTACACGCACCGCCCTAGTTATTAGTATGAGCCCGTCCATATGTCTTTTTGCGGCGGATATCCAGCCTCCAAAGAGACAGACTGATAGTCTATTTTGGTGCACGTTTATTAAGCACTCTGTGTGGTCGCACTGTGCCTTTGGGGTGTACGGGTACACACAAATATTTTCCATGAACAAGGTGGCATGCACCACCTTGTGCCTGATACTTTGTACGTTTAAAATGCACATAAGAGCCTTTTAACATTGCGGAATGTGCTGTTGCCTGCAGCACCGTTCGCAATGTTAAATGGCCAGTATGCACCTGCCATAATGGGGGGCGCATCCGAATTGGGCTGTTGGGACTGCCGGAAATCTGGCTGCCGGTCCCATCACCATTAATATGGTGGGCGGACTTATGTCCGACTGCCATCTAAATCAGCCCCTAAGTACAGATCATATAGGTAATATTCAGTAATTACCAAAAAAATATATATTTTATATTCTAAACTTGACATACTTCTTTGACGGTGTAATAATTTTCAAAACTTAATGGCAAGACAAATGTCATTTTTTAACATACTCAAACATTTACATTTAATTTTAAATAATATTCACACTTTTAAATTTATTAATAATTAGCAATGGAATCAAAACATTCAGTTGCCACAAAGGGATTACATATAAACCAAAAAGAGACATATACATTTTTAAACTCTAACCTGATGACTCCATTAGATCAAGCACAATCTTGATTCTTAAATCATCCATACATTTAGGATTTTGGGTAATTTCTGTTAGCGACTGATGACTGAGGTAGTGATCTGCAAACTAAGAAAATATTGGAAATTCTTACTTTCCTTAATTAATTTTAGAGTAAACTGTCTATGTTATTAAAAAGATCATGTTTTACATTATTGTGCGTAAAAACAAATATTGTGTTAATAGGATGTCATTTTCAAAGCCATACAACTTATTTCCGTTATTCGGAACAACATCAGAGTTCTCAATCAAACCACATTATTACACTACTTTTGGTTTTGTTGATACCCAAGCTGGAATCCCAACCTGCTTCCAATGGCCGATTTAACTTAGTCTGTGCCGCCGTCAGCAATCTAATCTCGGAAAGGCAACCGATACAGCCTTGCTTCCACTTTGAAGGCACATTTTTGTTTTTTATCCAGCACTTTCACAATGGCCAAACACCAATTAAAAGTCTTTTGAAAAATGACTTTGGTAACCACTAACAGGGCTGCATACTCCCCTTGTCCTCCACATTGTGTAGTTGTGGGCACATGTAGTGCCACATCAAATACAAGCCACATGTGGCTGCCACCACAAGAAGCCTGCAAGACTGTGCAGTGTTCATTAAACTATGCATTTTTTTAATGTGGCTTGTGCTGCGAAGATCAGCATAAGGTGCAATTGAAAAAATTCTGTATCACACAGCAAACTCAGATATCAGATTCAAAATTTGAAAATATGAACTTGGACTCCTTGTTGGCAGTTCGGCTTACGCAATCATGAAGGTTTAATGCGATTCAAAACCGACATCGTAATCCGGATCAATGTGTCTTTAAGTGTTTTTACATGACGCTGGCTTTTTATCATCAATGAACTCTCCCTCTCCTGCAAATTATTTCAGAAAAAGCCCTTGTGACTATTTTATAAAATTTGTTTAAAAAATTATTACTAAAACTCAATGCAATCAGTTATTATTTAATTTACAATTATCCACTATTACATTTCATAACACCAGTTAAGGTTAATAATATCTTGAAAATTCGTTACCATCATGCAAAAAACACCGCAATTGAAGACGTCTCTTTGCTTTTGGGTACATTGTACCACCAAATCCCAATCATGGTAGCCTGGACGCTTCACACCCTTTAGGAAAGTGCTTTTGAGACATATGAATTAAGATGTTACAAATGTACTGGTTTTCCATCTGAAGTAATCCTTAACAAACAATAAAAAAACATGGTCTCCAATAATGTTATAATGGAAAAACAACATTACATGATTTTTTTTTTAAAGAAATCTTACAAATACAAAATAGAAAAAGCAAATATTTTTGGGGAAAGGGTACCTCCAATTAGTCAATAACTTTTCGTAAGTTTGGGGATTTGTTGTCAATGAGTCATAGAGTAAAATTTTCTTTGTAAGAGGTTTCAATACCTGTGGTGAATTAAGTGAAATTTGTTGTAAAAACATACTCAGAAAGACAAACGCAATAACTAAATGTTATTTTTACTTTAAAATATCTGTTCGTATCAACATAGGTATAGAACATTAAATTAAATTCAATTCTATAGACATAAATATAACCTCATATGAATTGTAAATTTAACACAATTACTAACAAAATTATTCACAATAGTTCTTATGCCTCATTATGAAATTAGACTGTAATGTTTCCATTTATAATGTTTACTATTCCTTATTAAAGTATGTTTATAGGGGTGTAGGGTCGTGCCACATGGCAAAACCCAGTACTAACCACAATAAAAAGTTTTTTGTATGATTAATATTAAAATCCACCCTTTTAAAAACTGGCTTGGTATATGGTTCTCACTTATGAAAGTGTAGCATCGTGCACCAATAGAGAGAACACTTTTGGTGATTCCAGTTTTCAAAAACAACTTTACAAAGCTCTATAAGTGGTAGATTTGCAGAACAGATTTCATGTTTAGTCGAGAAGGACTATAAAGCACTTTTGTTCACAATGCAAAATGATATAGTATAGGTTAAGTGACAAAAAAAAAAAAAAGCACACAGAGGGGCCGATTCAGATTCCGTCCACAAAACGTACCGACTGACACGGAGCCGGACAAGAAACAAACAGACATGGACCAGCACCCTATGACCCGTGCAGTACAATGCAACGCGTGTGAATTACAAACGTCATGTACGGAATACAAGCCTTACAACCGAGCCATAGGGAAAACAATGATCTGGCTGGAAAACAAATGCTAGTTGCAACAACCGACACAATCCTGGAATGAACCCGACCGACAACTAACCGCGATGTCCGATCTGTGCTGTACGATGCAATGTGTGTAAACCCTGATCTACTCGCACAAAGCCCAAGTAGCATAACCGACACGCACAGATAACCGGGAACACAAGTAATAGAGATCTCTGAAACCGACACGTATGAAAGTCAGCGCGAACAAAGCGGAGAAACACGCGCGAGTGAACATCAGAGTCCAGATTGCGGGTACGTGTCATTTGTTTGTGTGGTTGGTGTCTGACTTACCGCCTGCGCTGTTGGCGTCGGTTCCTGATCCGGTCATAGATGTAGAGTACTTCTTTGGCCTGTGCAATGGGATTAAAGATGTGTTCGTGTCGTACACGCTGCTTGTTGCTCTTTTCGTACCTGTTGCAAGCTGGTGCGTCTCGTAGCCGTGGATGGAGTTGTGAAGGGAATTGTAGCTGATATGCTTCTTTTACGGATACTGTGACGTGCCGTTTTTAAAAAGGCATAGAACAAAAATAAATGACTTAAAAAGTAAAGACTGGATAATAAAATGAAGGAGACCGGTGGAACCCAAAGCTGATAGAAAGTTAAGAGGTACCTGCAAGCAAAGGTTACAGAGTTTAAGACACTCAAAAGTGAACATGAGGCACTGAAGACGAATGTCCAACAATGTCAGAATGCAGGAGATGTTGATGGTGTCCTTTAAGTAGCAGCTCTGTGGACGAGGAGACGCCTTAGACGACCAGGGGCCGGATACGAGCTGTCCCAATCTCTGATGTTGAGCACAAAGGAGTCACTGTGCGACAGGAACACACACATGCGTTGCCAGTTAAAAACAATGAGGTTAACAAAAAAGAAGGAAGCAGTGTCAAGAACAGCAAGGTCAAAGGGACTCCGCACATGCATGTGAGTCGGAGGAGGCAACATGTAAGTGTTGGAGCACACAGGTGCGTAACCTGACCCTTGGTACAAGTGACGGACCGAATGAACACGAGTAGCACGAGGACCTCTAGCCAAGAGATGCAGGCACACAAATTACAGATAATGTGATGGGGTCGGAGATCTTTGTAGAAGAGGATGCTGGAGTTAGTAACTTATTTGAGCCTGAAGATCTATGGATTAGAGAGCCAAGCAGCCTATGCAAGTTCACTCATTGGACAGGGGTTCTGTTAAAGGGTTTCCAATGGGTGAAACAGGCCTCAAAGTTATTGTCAAGACTGCGCATGCCTCGATAGTGATGCTGAACTATAATCTGTGTTACTCAGCATGTCGGAGTGCATTGGAGCCCACAATTGGCAAAATTTGCAGCAGCGTTAATGTTTTCGGAGATGCATTGAATTGACTCCTTCTCTCCAAGGGATATTACTTCTGGTGTGTTTGATAACCACAGGCATGTTCAATAACCTGTATAGAGCACAGACACAGACTTTGCAGAAAAAAAGACAAGTAAGATCACGATACCAGGAGCAGCATGAATCTCCCCTCTTGTATTATGTATTCCTTAAGTGATGTCCAACGGAGTTCAGAGTGTACAGATGGTCGCAACTGAAATGGTATGTTATTTGAATCTTGCACATGAAGATTCCATGGACCCAACCTCCAATAAGTCTTTAAGTCCCACCGATAAATGGTTGTGATAAAGACAGTGTCCCTCAAAAAAAAAGCATTTGAAATGCAACGGGTTTCGCCTTTGGGAAATTTAACGTTTTAAGCAATGCATCATATCATCTTGGGTGCTAAAACAGAAAGAGCTGTGTTTGTATCGGATGTTGTGGAATGGTTATGGGCGGCCACATCGCATGTTGTTGTGAAAGTGGTCACATGCCAAAGAAGTGCACAAGTCTTGTGACGATGATGCAAAGTTGGGATACTGACCACCAGGGCTGGCACAAGGGGAGGAGCCCACCCTCACAAAGCAACATGTTTCAATTATGAAAACGAAGATTGACTGCTTTCTACTTAACCGAGCTAACGCAGCAACAATATTGAGACCTTTCAATTTGGATAAATGTCTGTTGACACAAAATGATTTGTGCCGCTACTGGTTCGATCTTGAAGTCGTAGGGTATCTCTATGTCACGACAGAGGTGATTTGCAAATGCCAGGGCACAATGTGCCCCGGCAAGGTGAGGAGGTCAGCGGCTCAATATAGCTGTGTTCCTGAGAACTGCATTTTTTTTTAAAAAGCACTCACATACTATTGTGTATTTCACGGCATTTTTTCGTTTTCAAACTGATTTAATGTGAAAAATGTGGTGCTGTGCAGAGAGTCATATCTGCATTGGTTTGCCGGGCCAACTTTGTTCTCTGCAGAAAACAGCTCTTGTGCCTTATGTTGTGTGTGTGAAGATTTTCTGGGAACAGAAGAATCTCAAAATGTGAGGATGATTATGGGAAGGAGACAGCCACTCCGGCTGCATGTCTCCTCTAACTTTAGCTGCACAGCTAAAACCGCATAGCAGGCGTAGGCAAAGCATCCTACCTCCAAAGCTCACCGACCTCGTCATCCTTATCGTCAAAGGCACGCGCCCTGCCCATGACAAAGCAACCATCCCTCAACTACAGAATACATGCGCGTTGAAAAATCCCACAAGAAATTCTCCTCACTCAAACACCCACACAATGCACTATAAAATATACTAAGCATGCACTCAAACCTCCGGATAACACATTAAACACAAACAACACACATACCCCAAACTACAAAGAACACCCCACCCCACAAAATATAGTGAAAAGTCACCAACCAATCACGAGACAAACAAAGACTGAAAATGCAATAGGAATGTAATTTCCATGCGTCCTATGGAATTTTAAATGGAAGTGCCATCATGAAAGAAGGCACGGATGTGATGTTTTGGGGGGGGGGAAGGGTTTGTAGGTGTGGTACAACAATTATCAGATAGCGGAAGGGACCAAAGAGAGACAGAGAAGCAAAACGGTTTTAGTAGTAAAGGGGCTGATTTACTGGGAAGAGGGAAAATGACGCCATGGCAGTCAGTAGGCGGTACTAAGACACCAATAAAAAAACAAAAAGCATGAAGAACAAGTTACTTTCCTTCGGTAACGATGTATCTGTAAGAAACATTAGTTAGTTAGATTCCTCACCTTAGAATATCCCCAGGCGTCAGACTGGATCTGGAAGATTTTTCGTCAGCAATAACCCTTGCTCGTCGCTAGGCGTCGTCTGCGGCTCCACGTCCGTCGTTGGCGTCGTGCGCCGGAATGACGTCGTCTGAGTACTTAGACGCCGCCCTCGTGCGCTGACGTCAGTTCTTGTACATAGCTTTCCGCGCCAGGAACGCAGAGCCATGCAAGAGACCGACACTGGTGCCAAAAAGGGGCCTGAAAAGGATAACCTTAACCCTAGATGTCAGTTCGCAGAACGGGGAGGCTGTGTGGTTCGGTGCGGAATCTAACTAATTAATGTTTCTTACAGATACATCAATCTATCAATCAATCAATCCAAAAGATTTGTAAAGCACGCTACTCACCCGGAAGGGTCTCAAGGCGCTAGGGGGAAGGGGACTGCTACTGCTCGAACAGTCCGGTCTTGAGTTGTCTCCTGAAGGCGAGGTGGTCTTGGGGTCAACCGAAGGTGGATGGGGAGGGAGTTCCATGTCTTGGCTGCCAGGTAGGAGAAGGATCTGCCTCCGGCGGTGGCCCTTTGGATGCGTTGTACGGCGGCGAGGGCGAGGCTAGCAGACCGTAGCTGGCGGGTGGGCGTGTGGAAGGTCAGGCAGTTGTTGAGGTACTTGGGGCCCAGGTCGTGAAGAGACTTGTGTGCGTGGGTGAGGAGCCTGAAGGTGATCCTCTTGTTGACGGGGAGCCAGTGCAGGTCCTTCAGGTGGCTGGAGATGTGGCTCGTCGGGGGATGTCCAGGATGAGTCGGGCGGAGGCATTCTGGATGCGTTGGAGTCTTTTCTAAAGCTTGGCTGTTGTTCCAGCGTAGAGGGTGTTACCGTAGTCCAGTCGGCTGGTGACGAGGGCCTGGGTGACCATCTTCCTGGTTTCGGTCGTGATCCATCGGAAGATCTTGCGGAGAAAGCTGAGGTTGTGGAAGCATGAAGAGGAGACGGCGTTGACTTTTCTGGTCATCGTGAGGGAGGAGTCCAGGATGAAGCCCTGGTTGCGTGCGTGGTCTGTCGGCTTGGCTTGGGGGCGGTGCCCAGGTCTGGGGGCCACCAGTAGTCGTCCCAAGCGGAGCGTGATGGTCCCAGGATGAGGACTTCCGTCTTGTCTGAGTTCAGTTTCAGGCGGCTGTTCTTCATCCACTCGGCGACGTCTTTCATCCCTTCGTGGAGGATGTTTCTGGCGGTATCGGGGTCTCTGTTGAGGGAGCGGATCAGCTGGGTGTCGTCGGCGTAGGAGATGATGTTGAGGTTGTGTTGGCGTGCGATGATAGCGAGGGGTCTCATGTAGACGTTGAAGAGGGTGGGGCTGAGTGATGATCCTTGCGGGACGCCGCAGATGACTTTGGTGAACTCTGATCGAAAAGGGGGGAGGCGGACTCTCTATGTTCTTCCAGCGAGCAACGAGATGATCCACTTCAGTGCCTTCTCTTGGATACCAGTGTTGCTGAGGCGTTGGACAGGGGTGCGGTGGCAGACAGTGTCGAACGCTGCGGAGAGGTCCAGGAGGATGAGTGCCGCTGTTTACCCGTTGTAGAGCAGGGCTTGTATGTCGTCGTGGCTGCGATGAGGGCGGTCTCGGTGCTGTGGTTGGCTCTGAAACCGGACTGCGAGGGGTCGAGGGATCCATTTGTCTCGAGGAAGGCAGCAAGCTGTCTATTGGCGATCCTCGATGACTTTAGCCGGAAAAGGGAGGAGCAAGATGGGGCGGAAGTTCTTCAGATCGGTGGGGTCTGCTGTTGGTTTCTTCAGTAGGGCGTTGAGCTCAGCATGCTTCCAGCTCTCCGGGTAGGTGGCGGTGTTGAAGGAGGTGTTGATGACGTCTCGGAGTTGGGGTGCGATGGTGGAGGCGGCCTTGTTGAAGACGTGGTGGGGGCAGGGGTAGGTCAGTCGGAGATCCGGAGTGGATGGTATTCATCATGTGGGATGTGTCTTCGGTGGTCACTGTGGTCCAGGTGCGGAGGATGGCGGTGGGGGGCGTTGGTTTGACGCTTGGGTGTGAGGGTGGTGTGCCGAAGCTGTTGTGGATGTCGGCAATCTTGCGGTGGAAAAACGATGCGAGGGAGTAGCACAGATCTTGTGAGGGGGTGATGTCGTTGTTGCCGGTGCTGGGGTTGGAGAACTCCTTGACGATGCTGAAGAGTTCCTTGCTGTCGTGGGCGTTGTTGTCCAGTCGATCCTTCAGAGATGTCTTCTTGGTGGTGCGGATGAGCTGGTGGTGCTTGCGGGTGGCGTGTTTGAGGGCGGTCATGTTGTCAGTGGTCTGGTCGAGGAGCCAGCCAGGCAATGATGATGTCGGCTGCGGCTCTGTGACCGATCCTTGGACCTCCTCCTGGACCGGGATCGAGAGGGGCGCGGAGCCGAGTGGCGAAGCTCGAGAAGCTTACGGGACCGCTAACGCCTAGCTTTCGAGGTCAGGGCCTTACAGTCCGAACACGACTCCGCGTCGTAGTAGAGGCACCAGCGGTGGTGATCTGTCACCGACATCAAGCGGTCACAGTCATCGCTGGCCTTGAAACCAGGCATCCTACCGGCACCAGATGTCGAGACAGTGATCAAAAGGGATCAAAATACTTATTAAAAAAAGACTAAAAGGGGCAGCTCTACCGGATCGGCACTTACTGGCGCGGAAAAAAGAAGAACTGACATCAGCGCGCAAAGGTGCGTCTAAGTACTCCGACGTCATTCCGGCGCACGACGCCAACGATGGACGCGGAGCCGCAGATGACGCCTAGCGACGCGCAAGGGGTATTGCTGAAGAAAATTCTTCCGGATCCAGTCTGACGCCTGGGGATATTCTAAGGTGAGGAATCTAACTAACGTGTTTATTTAAGATTTTTTATCCAAGGCAATCAAAGTTATGGCTTGAAAGTGGGCTTAGCTTCACCCGGTACACTGTATAAAGCATCTCTCGCAGAGCCAGGGCATAAGGTGCCTAGGAAAAACCTAAAAAGATGGGGTAGACCGTCGGGAAAAAAACTCCCATGTCCTGTGTACAGTTTTACGGCAGAGTGGTAGGCAAGGTCACCATGAAGTAGTTGCAAATTGGAGTATGCAGGGAAGGCAACAATTGTGTCGTTTAATTAGTCGCAGTGTTTTTGCCATGCGACCCCACCATAACGCAATACAATAAATAATATCGGGTGGTGTTCATACCTCACTGTGACAGGATATGTTCGGTTCTGCCTTACCCTTAAGAAAGCTAGGCTCTACAGCAGGATGTGAGAAACATGTTTTTGGGCGGCAGATGTTCTATCTTGCTGTACACGTCTATAACAAAGGTCCCGGGAGGAGCTTTAACGTTCATGTAAAGATACATCAAACAATGTTTACATGTGTGGATTTATGAATCCAACATGTTTGGTTTCAAAAATTTACATCGATTGTTAATAACTGTTTTGAGTTGTTTAACCCTTATTGAAGCATGGTCACTCTATATGTCGTAATCACTGATTCACTTGCCACACTGGTGAATAGACTAGATAGGCTGTAGGGTAGTCCGGTTCATGCAATGGCAACCTCCAATTTCTAATGGAGAATAAATTTAGGATTTGAAGAGCCTGCACTATGGGTAACTTAAATTTTTAAAGTGTATTGACTTTATAAATATGGGACCTTACTTATGTTGTAAGTGGTGCAAGCACCGACTTACACATGCTCGCAGCAAGTAAGACTGTGCCACACATAGTTAAAGGGGCCAAAGTGGTGCCCAAGGGACACACCCATGCAAAAGTGCACTGTGAGTGGAATGCAAGACAGATCCTAATTCCAAGAGGAAATGTGCCAACTTTGGAAATGATGAAACATGGATGTTGCATGGACCAAAATTAACATTGTCTCTCTCACACACAGGTCAACGTCGTGGTGCACCCCCCAACACTGGGGGGGAACACTCACAGGACCCGGATCTGCAGGAGCCCGATCCCACCGGCAGCGACCACTCTCACCACTCTGTGGACGACCCCGACCGACCTGGCCCCTCTGGTGTCCAACCGCCTGCAGCACCTGCGTCAGGTACAACTGTGCCAACCACCACCCCCACTCCTGCCACATCCCAGGAGACACCCAGGATCCCTGCCCCAACACCACAATGCAGCCAGGCTGGCCAGGAGGGACACGGTGTCCCGGGCACCCAGGAGGAGGCAGGCGACAACGCCAATGCCACCCCTCAGGGGTCCCGGAGACCCGATGTGCCCACAAGGGCAGGCCAGGCGCAAGTGGGCAGGGGTGGTGGGAGTGGAGGACGGCGGAGGCACGAGCCTGACCAGTTGGCTGGGGATCCGGTATTTTCCCATGTCCGTAACATCCTGGACTCATACCGGCAGGACACCACGGGCATGGCTCAGGTTGTGTCCACCCTCAATGAGATCAAGGGGAGCCTCGATGAGATAAAGACCCAGCAGGCCCAGCAACATGCGGAGCTACATGCCTGTCTACTGGTACACCAACGGAGGATGGAGGACAGACAGGCTGAGCAAGTGACGGCATTCCAGGGGATTCACGCTACACTCCGTCGGATGGCCGACAACATGGCCGACCCTCCCTGTGCCAGAAGGCGGAGAACATCACCACCCACAGGGAGGGATCAGGAGGAGGAGGAGGAGGAAAAATCCGACGGAGCATCCCAGATGTCGTCACGGCCTGCTGCTGAGGTTCCCCACAGGAGGCCGGGTCGTCCACGGAAAGGACCGTGAGGGTCGGCGCTACATCAACATCTCCCAGGACACCTGGCCTGGCACCTGGCCCACTGGAGCAACAGCATCACAGCATCAAGAGACATTCTCTGCCACATGGCCCTGCTGGTCACTGGCTGACCAATGTTGACAAAGACTGTGGCATGGACTCTGAGGACATCCAATGGCAAGGACACCAACTCCCCTACTGAACTTTGGATTCCAAATTCCCGGAAAGACACTCACTTTGTTGTCCCCCCCCCCCCCCCCAATAATAAATCACACTATGAAGAGTAGATGCCTGCTGGTAGCATTATTACCTAACATGTGTCTTGTAAAGTCAAAACATGCCTGAGTCATCTTTTGTCTTCAACCACCCACACCCTGGGGCCTGAGTCTGGCACAGGACACATGGGTCACAGTGTATTAGGCAAGACAGACATGGAGCACCATACACACCCGTGATGGGCCCAACCAGCTGAGGGGGTTACCGAACAACCGTGCTGACACACACATTGAGTACAGCAACAGTCATGCGCAGAGGTCAGGGATCCAGTCCAGTGTCCTGGGGGGCACCCAGGTATGTGTAGACAGGTGGCAGAAACATGTCCTGCAAGCTTGAGTCCGGTGGATGCAGAGAATGGGGGCCTGGCCAACGTTGGATGCATGGGGATGGCACATGTCACAATACCCACACAGTCATGGACATCATGCCCAATACACAGTCTCAGCCCACACACACAGCTTGCATCTTGCCACTCGACACATTGACACATAGCCACAATCAGGGAATACCATGCCAGACAAGCAGGATGCACCGTGGCAACACACCAGCATTGACTGAGAAGAGGCACCTTGGAGGCATAGGGACACCTTTATTAGTCATGTATTCGGGATTGCAGAGGCAACTCGAAGTACACATGAACACATCATGTGGAGTAACATGTGGGTCCAACACTGGCACCCCCCTTCAGCAGCACACATGCGTGTTCGCCATGGAACTGGCACACAAGCGTCGGCTAACAGCTAAATACCCACAGCTGCACACGGAGAGCCTGCCATACACCATAGATCCGCGGATGTCGAAGTCCCACACCATGTCAAGCCAATGCTAACCGAATGTGTCCGAGGGCTGTGTCACACACATTGATGCCATCATCACAATCCCCTATCCCATCACTGATGACTGTCAACCAGGCAGACCATCTATTCAGGTGTACACAGCTGCATGTCGTGTCCCATGGGGATGCGACATGGCTGCAGAGGAACCAAACACCGACAGGGGCAGTGTGCACACATCGTGAACAACTGCCACACCCAATACACCCCAGATGCATCCCTTACCCCATGGAGACTTCCAAACGTGTCCGTGCCTGTAACGCTAAGTCAGCCCACGATGTCATGTCCATGAGGAATAGCAGTGCCACAACAATGCAACCAGCAGACGGCATGCGCAGGTACCTGGGGAAGAGAGACACACAAGAAGTCAGCCACAAAAAGCACAGCCACTTGCATGTGCATTTACTCGACACATGTATGGATGACAACATGCTAGGTCACAATTATGACTGAGGAAGTACAACCATCACTGGCACCATCACTCCAGTGACACATCCACACACACCTCTGACTCACGTGCCATACATGCAGGTGGAGACACACATCACAACGCATGCCACACGGGGACCAATGCGTGCACACTCAGACACTGGTACTCACCACTATGCAAAGAAGTCGCGTATGAGCCGAGTCCGGATGTCCTATTGCGGCTCCACATCCTCCACATCACTAGCCCCATTGCCAAGCCCTTCGTCCTTCATGGGTGGATGGTCCTCGTCATGTTGATTCAGGATGAGTGGCACTGCTCTTTCAACTGCCATGTTGTGCAGCATGCAGCAGACCATGAAGATCTTGCAGACCTTCGCCGGGGCATATGGGAGTGCGCCGCCGGTCTTGTGGAGGCACCTGAATCGGCTCTTCAGCATGCCAAACGTCCTCTCTATCACTCGCCTTGTCCGGCCATGGGCGGTGTTGTAGCGGAGCTGGGCCGGCGTGATGGGGTTGCGGAGAGGTGTGAGCAGCCAAGGCATGTTGGGATAGCCAGCGTCCCCTACATGGAAAGCACATGGTCATCGTTAGAAGTGGTGAAGCGGTCGTGCTGGTAGGCTATACTGAATACAGGACAGACAGACTGTACCCACCAACAACACATGCCCGTTCGTTGCGCAGCTGCATCATCATATCAGGCATCCCGCTACGCCTCATGATGTAGGCATCGTGTGCTGATCCTGGAAAACGAGCACAGACATGTGAAATCACCATGTTGGACAGACACACCACAAGGGCATTGATGGAGTGGTAGTGCTTCCGGTTGCGGTACGCCACCTCCCGTGCGTGTGGTGGTACCAAAGCTACATGTGTCCCATCTATGGACCCAATGACATGGGGCATCCCTCCCAGGGCATAGAATCCACGCTTGACCTCAGTCATCTGTTCAGGGGTTGGGAACTTGATGAAGTCATCCAGGTGAATCAACATGGCCTCTAAGAAATCATGCAGCACACCACTGAACGTGCTCTGGGACATGCCACCAACATTAGCTATGGTATTTTGAAAGGTACCCGTGGCAAGAAAATGTAGGGCAGCCATTACCTTCAGCTGGGGTGTCAGTGCCGTGAGATACCTGTGCTGCAGTTGCAGGTGTGGTGCCAGTCTCGCCGTCAACTCCAGAATCAACGGTTGGGTGAAGCGGTAGAGCCGGATGCTGTCATTCTCCTGCATGGCAGCCAAGTCTGGAATTCTTCGGGCAAGAGGCGGCGCTCTGCAGTAATTTGGAAGTGACAACGAAGAGTGAGTTCACTACGACAACAACTCATGTGTACTGAGCACATGTTAATCTGGCAATACACACATGCTACATAGGGAGTCAGGTATGTGCTACATGGCCAGGACACGTATGGATGCAAGGTGACACTCCTTCAAAGACCCAGCTACACACGGAGATTGAGAACCTCCCCATGCCACGCCATGGGAATAGCTGTGTCCCAGTGCAAGTGAACAGCCAGACGCAACACAGGAGTGACATATGCCCACACATCAGCAGCAGTAGGATGCCGATTGCAGAGATTGGTAGCGGAACACTGGAGCCACAGGTCACATGACATTACACTAGGCCAGCCCACACACCTTGCCATGAAGGTGCACATGTCATGACTCACCACACATACCTTGTGAGGATGCTGACATGTCCTTGTCACGCTACTCCGTGTCACATGCATACATGTGCACCTCACATCCGATACCACATGTGGCATGGTGTGCGGAACAGTGTGCAATGACAATCTACACACAGACACATGTTGGTTGCTGCAACGGCTGCAGCTTTTGAGGGTGCTCCAACATCAACCTGATGGGAAGCCCCCACACATACATGACATAGTCACATTGTGCACCGTGGGTAGTGACAAGTCAGGTGTCATAACCCCTGTACCGGGCATCAGGGGACCCTTCCGTGTGTTGGTGTCCGTGCCATGCCAGTGACGCTCACCCCAAGTGCGCAGTACGACATGCACACATGTCAAAGGAGTCAAGGGCATGCCTGGCACACATTGCACCATCACACAGTACATCTGTACACATCTCATCATACATCTGGTGCCTTCTCGACTCAGGAGTAATGTTCCACATCACAGGCCTTTCACACCTGTGCCCCACACATGTAGTGATGCACAGACGATGCCTCGATGTCAATTAATGGACAAGTATGTCCATCCATGGACAAGTATGTCCGCCCTATCCCTACCTGTGTGCCGCCTGTCACCACTGTGATGTGTGAATACCGCTGTACTGCTGCAAAGAGGGCCTGTGTACGTTCCCATATCACTATGGGAGTGCTGCCGTATGTGTACCCATCGTGATGGCAAGCGTACAGGCATGTGTACGGCCCGTACCACTACGAGTACGCATACGCGAGGCCACCCATACTGATAGGGAGCGTACAGGCGTGTGTACGCTCCCTATCAGTATGGGTGGGCTCGCGTATGCGTACTCGTAGTGATAGGGAGCGTACAGGCGTGTGTACGCTCCCTATCAGTATGGGTGGTCTCGCGTATGCGTACTCGTAGTGATAGGGAGCGTACAGGCGTGTGTACGGCCCGTACCACTACGAGTACGCATACGCGAGGCCACTCATACTGATAGGGAGCGTACACACGCCTGTACGCTCCCTATCAGTATGGGTGGCCTCGCGTATGCGTACTCGTAGTGATAGGGAGCGTACAGGCGTGTGTACGGCCCGTACCACTACGAGTACGCATACGCGAGGCCACCCATACTGATAGTGAACGTAGTCACGCGTGTACGGGCCGTTGCAATGCATTTGGGGTGCCCTAGGGCCCCGGAACGCACCGTACCTGTGTGTGGAGCTCAAAATTACATAGGGGACACATGAGGGACAAGTATTAAGGCCTACATGCATGCTGGTTGTCATGGAGACAAAGTTCAAAATTCGAATTTCTTCTGGAAATTGAACAGCAGAAGTCAGTTTGAATAAAAATACTTTGTTGCAATGTGTTTGTGGAGCTGACATCATGCAGGAGAATGAAACCGATAGAGTACACACAGACTGCTAGGTTTGAAGGGATTGGTGGAAACATAGGATGCAAATGTGAGTGACCAATCACTCTGTACTCCTGTGCATGAGACAGGGCAGAAAGGCACATATAAGGCAGCCAGGTCCCATGAGGGAGTACTTGCCTGCACATCTTTGAATTTGTCGACCCAGCTACTGCTACTGATTCCCTGGAACCATGTCAAGGGCTGTGGAGAGGTCACAGCCATTCACCCTGGAGGAGAACATGGCATTGCTGGATGTGATCCTCCCACAGTACCCCATGCTGTATGGGCGACCAGGGTATCAGGTGAGTGCATAGGCCACTGGCACAGACTGTCCCTATGTTGTGACTGTGACTTCTGGCATTGTGTCCTGGTGTGACACACATGCCATGTACTGTTGGGGGGTCCCAGGGGGGGGGATGCCTGATGTCTCCCAGCAGTGCCCTGAGACAGGAGGGGTGTGTGCCTATCACTAACAGCATTGCCCTGAGACAGGAGGGGTGGGTACAGAGTGATCCCAGCAGTGCCCTGTGACAGGAGGGGTGGGTACAGTGTGCTCCCAGCAGTGCCCTGAGACAGGAGGGTTGTGTGCCTATCACTACCAGCAGTGCCCTGAGACAGGAGGGGTGGGTGTGATGCACAGTGTGAGCCTTGATCATTGATTGTGACATTGCCATCATTCCACCTGTGTACCCACTATGGTACGTACTGCTTTTTCCCTCACCAGAGGATCATGTCCCTATGACAAAGGTGCAATGCGTTGGCTGCATGACATGCCTTGTTGTTACCAGCTAATTTGTCATCAAATGTCTCTCTGTGACATGTGGCTGGTGTATTGATGTGGTGTCACTTGTTCTTCCTCACAGGTAGGCGCCACTGCCAAGGAGCAGATCTGGCTGACCGCCGTCAGTGCCGTGAGGGGTGTGGATGGTCGGAGGCGGAGCCTGTCCCAGGTGAGGAAACGCTGGCAGGATATCCGGTGCTGAGCCACCTCCACCGGCGTGTGCTGCCGGTGGTCTTTCCAGACTTGGATAGGCGCTTACAGGCGAAGCAGCAGCCGGAAGGGGGTAGGTACATGTGTGTTTGTTGTGTGTCACCGGCATTTGTAAGGGCACAGTAGCATGAATTCACTGCCAGGGTTTAAAGGTGCTGTGCAGATCCATTTTGCCCCAGTATAGCGCTGCGCCCCTGCCACCCTTCCCCTTCTTGCAATGTAATCCCTGGTCTGTGTGTAGTCACTCCCTCACAAGGTAATGTAGGCTGGCGCTTTGTCCACGAGAACTATGCCTGTAGCATCATGTGTGGGGGTGGTGTGTAACAGGCTTTGGGACCTTGGCTGTGCCCTGTCAAGTTCACTGCATGTGGGTTCCATGTCAGTTGGCACTGATGCTGACTCCAGACATGGGAGTTGGTCTCTCATGTGTCATGCCTTACAGCGCGCATGTCCTATGTAGTGGCCTGTGACATGATGTGCATGAGTGTGCGATACGCATAGTGCAGGGATGGTGGCGTGGGTTGCAGTCATTACCATTCAGGAGCATGGAGTTGCGTGGCCACTACTGTCACCTGGGGCACCTTTTCATCGGTGTTGTATGTGTCATCATAAACGTGGACACTCTCAGTGTCTACAGCGTAGGTTGTGCTCTGTGCCATTGTCCCCTGGCACCATGTATATAGACGTGCTATTTTGTACAGGTGTCCACTGTGCAGCCTGACCTGAATGTCCTTCTTCATACTCACAGTTGCTAGTGCCTGTGTGTCTTGTTATACTCATCTGAGGATGGGCACCGGTACCTCATTATTTGTACAGGCGCACCTTGGCTGTTTGGCGTCCAATCTTGCATTTTGCCTGCCCCTGTGTTTATCACCCCGACTATGAGATGTTGGTGCCACCTGTGTCTCAACTATTTGCCTCGTGTAGGGGGTGGTTGGGGCGGGCAAAGCCTATATGTCAAATCCAGATTTCTACTTGCTGGGTCTGGGCAGTGTGTGATGTTTGTCTGGACACACACGCAAGGTGCAGTGACCGAGTCATGTTGTGCATGTTTTCAGCATTACCTATGCAGCATGTGTCTCAAGTTCATGGATATGGTCCCTGGTCATCGGTATTTTCGCCAACGCTGTGTGGTGCAGATGCAGTGCTGGATTGTCCCCAGGGCCTGGGTGCTATGTCAGACTCCGTTTCCTGTCTTTAGCTATTGTCTCATGCTCTCCATGGTATTTCAGTGGCATGGTGGCTCAACCAACTGTGTGTTTCATGCCCTACATCGGTACCTTGTTTAGTAGATGTTAGGGATCTTCCTTTTCAGGCTATGCAATGTTACCTATGTAGATTGGACTCATGTGACAGATGTGTACAGGTGTCTGATTAATTTCTGTCTCTCCACCCTGCCCACAGCATCGTCGGGGGACACAGAGGGAGACATGGACACAGACCAGGCGGAGGGACCGAGCACCAGTGCCAGCCGTGACATCGGGGCTGGCACATCGAGTGGGACAGAGGCGGAGGAAAGTGCGGCCGAGGACCTGTCGACTGGCACATCAGAATACGAAGCTGACAGGTCCGAGGAGGATGTCTCCGAGTGGGCGGAGGCTGCACCAGCAGCTGACAGCGGAACAACACCTCGCACCGCCCCCTCAGTTCCCATCAGCCGCCTCCCACTTGCTTGTGTCCCTTCCCAGCGTGCCCGGTCACCGCATGTCTACTTCATGCCAGGCACCGCACCCCCTGCCCCTGTCTCCACTGCTGCCGCCAATGCTGAGTCTGTGGACATCCAGCGGCAACTGCAGGTTGGTCAGGCTGCGATCCTTAATGTCCTCCATGCTCACGGGCAAACCCTCAACAACATCGAGGCATACTTGGAGGGCATTCATTCATCGCAGTCTGACCAACGCAACTTGCTGAGGTCCATAGACTCCACACTGACTGCAGCAGTGGGTCTCCTGCAGCGCGACCTCCCCCCACCTACCCCTGCCCCATCCACACTTCCCACTCCCATGCCTGTCCCACGTACACCCAGATGTCGGCATGCACCCACATCAACAGACACAGGCACCACACCAGCAGGGAAGGTCCACCGCACTCCTCCTGACACGCACACACAGGGTGAGGTAGGCACACCCACTGGGTCGGGGGGCAAACGTGTGACACGCAGCCATAGTGGGAGTCCGCATTCCACCCAGTCCACTCCCTCCAAATCCCCTCCCCTCAGCTCTCCTGGTCACATCTCCCCCAAGGACTCCTTCATGGCCGCTCTGTCCCTGAGCCCCACAGTGACACCACCCCGCAAGCGGTCAAGGAAGTCCTCGGTCAGGGTGGTTGATTCTCCCCCCTGTCTACACCCTCCCCCGGTGGCGCTGCGACCCATCCCTCTGACCCCCCCCCCCTCCTTGGGGCCTGTGGATCCTTCGGGTGCAGGGGAATCCCTGGAGGACCTTGCAAAGGTGTGTAGTGCCATCCTGGCCTCCGCCTTTGGCCCTGCCCCACCCCCTGTGGTGGAGTCCTCCATCCCTGCACCCACAACGCCTCCCCTTTGCCCTGATGTCCCTGCGGTGCCTGTTGCTTCCCCCCCCCCCCTGATGCCCTCACCCCTGTGGAAGACGATGGCATGTAACTGTGCAGGCAAGGTAGGGGACACGCATCCCACTGTGTCCCCCATCCAGCTGAGACTCATTGACTGCCCTATGGGCTTTGTGAATATTGAACTGCCTGCGATCCACGGACATTGTGCTCATGCTGAATAAAGCTTAATTTTCTTTTCATTATAACACTACTGCTATGCTGGTATTGGTGTTGGTGGGGCTGCTACATGGTTTTGGGTGGTGTTTATGTGTTGGGTGTGTGGGATATGTAGTAGTGTGCTGCTCATTGGGGGGACCCTGGGATCTGTGTGCCATCACAAGGTGTTAGCTAACTTTCTTTGTTCATGTAAGCAGTTACTGCATGGTGCAATTGTCCCAGGGTGTATTCCTTCCTCTGTGTACCCTGATATCTTCCCTGCAGGGTGTTCCCAATGTTTAGCACAGAGCTGTGTCTACATGAGCTGTGTGTGTGACGGAGCCCTTCTACTTTGGCCATGCATGCAGGGCCATGTCTCCACCTGCAACATTCGTGGCATCCTTGGTGATCACTGTACTTGTGTGTGGAGTCTGTTGACATGAGTTCATGGGGACATGTTCCCTTGTAGGCAGTATGCATGTGGGTACTTCCAGCCTCACACACATGTGTTGCACACCTCCTGTCTCTGGGCACTGCTGGGAGTGATAGGCGAACACCCCTCCTGTCTCTGGGCACTGCTGGGAGGACTCTGCACACACCCCTCCTGCGTCTGGGCACTGCTGGGAGGACTCTGCACACACACCTCCTGTCTCAGGGCACTGCTGGGAGTGATAGGCACACACCCCTTCTGTCTCAGGGCACTGCTGGGAGGACTCCACACCCACCCCTCCTGTCTCAGGGCACTGCTGGGAGGACTCCACACCCACCCCTACTGTCTCAGGGCACTGCTGGGAGGACTCTGCACACACACCTCCTATTTTTGGATATGTACGCTTGGAACATACACGGTGGGGGCACGATCCATGCATTCGAGGTGAGGGTACGGGTCGTACTTACACTGTTGGGGTGGGGGTACGGCACGTACATACGCGGTTGGGGTGGGGGTACGCTCCATGCATACGCGGGTGAGGGTACGGGTCTTACTTACACTGTTGGGGTGGGGGTACGCTCCATGCATACGAGGGTGAGGGTACGAGTCGTACTTACACTGGTGGGGTGGGTGTACGTTCCATGCATAGGGGGGGTGGGGGTAGGGTCCGTACATCTCCGTCCCCACGCTATGTGATGCTTGTGCGGGCCGTACCCAGGCCTTTGCCACGTGGGTACGATCCGTCCCGCCATTGTTGGGGTGACGTGGGTGTGGGCGTGGTACGTCTCGTACCCACGCTCTTGAGGCGTGGGTACGGGACGTACCGGTCTGGTTGTGTTGCCGGTTCGCGTGGTGACGGACTTCCGTTGTGGCGGTCGCTGGCTTAGCTGGACACGCCCCCACCCCCTCGTAGTGACCAGGGCATGGGTGTCAGGTATGTCCTGGGCATGTGTGGTGTGTGACTATGGTGGGGGTTTTGTGGCCTGCCCTGGTCCTGCCACCCCCACCCCCCCCACTTTCCCCCCTCCCTTAGTTGTTCTGACCTTCTGCGGCGTCTGCGTCGGAACCTGTAGAGGAGGTGGACTGCTATGAGGGCCGGGATGACACGTAGGTTCGGGTCCATGTCTGTCCGTCGCGTACGGGTCCTCCTTGTTTGCGTCGTCCTGTGTGTCCGTCACGTACTGGTCCTCCTTGATCGCGGAGTCCTGTCTGTCCGTCGCGTAGTGGTGGTCCTTGTTCGCGTCGTCCTGATTTCCCGGCAGTTTTTGGCAGCCGGAAAATATTCAACGTGCGGGATGACGTCGGTGCGAATCGTGATTCCTGGTTCGTGAATGGCAGGCTGCGAGCGTCCCGACGTCAGGTCGGCCCTTTCCCGGATCACATTGGTAGGTTTATTTTGTTCGGTCGGGCTTTTTTACGAATCGTACGGAAATGGTGTTCCGTGCGAATCGTAATTCCTTGTTTGTAAATTTTGACGACCGGGTACGCGTCGGACAGAGAATTTGCTCCGTCCGACGGTTCGTACCCGGTTTTTACCGGATCGTGATCGGCACCTTTGTGTTTTGTTGATAGCTTCTTGTATGGTTTTCCTTGAGTACCCCCTAGATAAAAATCTCCTCTTGCTGTCTTGTTGGGCTTTCATTAAATCAGCGGGGTTGCTGCAAATTATTTTAAGGCGCAGCATTTCCCCATAGGGAATGCTCTGAATTAGATGCCTTGGGTGGAAGCTATAAAAGTGTAACACGGAGTTGCCAGCAGTTTCCTTTCTGTATACCCTGGTTTCAAATTTGTCTTATTGGGGTATATCTCTACATCTAAAAAATTGATGTTGGTGTTGCTGATGTTAGAGGTAAAATTCAGATTGATACTGATTTCATTAATATCTGAGACAAAATTCATAGCTTCCTCTTGGGTCCCCTCCCACACAATGAATAAATCATCAATATATCTGTAAAACAACTTGACATGATCATTCGTATATCGTTTATGCGTCTCCATGAGAACCAGCTCCTCCCACCAGCCCATAAACAAACAGGCATAGCTGGGGGAGAAGCTGGCTCCCATTGCGACTCCTTGCATTTGTTGATAGAGTGTTTTATAAAACAAGAATATATTGCTATTTAAACAAACACTGATCATGTTTAACAACATAATATTGTGTTGGGGACGTGTAGCCTTATTTTTACCCAGAAAAAACTCTACAGCACGCAGTCCGTCTTTGTGGTTAATACAAGTGTACAGGGAGGTAATGTCCAAAGTTAAAAGATGGTAATTGCTGTTCCATTTAAAATCTTTCAATTTGGGGATAAAATCAACTGCGTCCCTTATGTATCAGGGTAATCCCTGGACCCATTCCTGAAAGAAAAAATCAATGTATTTGGAAGCATTTTCTAGTAGGCTTGACCTGGCGGATATTATTGGCCTAACTGGTGGCGTTAATGCATTTTTATGAATCTTTGGAATAAAGTATATGTTGGGAACGGTTGGATGATCTTTTCTGATGAACTGGTATTCGTCCATTGTTAAAAGTCCAGCACTTTTCCAAGACACCCGTTTTCCATAAAATTTGTTTGAAGTTTCCCTTGATGCCACTGCATTGCTGAGCTTATAACAGGTTCTGTCGTTCAACTGAGATATGGTCTCCTCCACATAGTCTTTTAGCGCCCACAGCACCACATTCCCACCTTTGTCAGAGTTTCTAATAATGACATTTTTGTCTTTTTGCAGTTTATTTATAAGCGAGTAATATTGCTTGTTTTTGTTGTTAGTTTTCTTCTTGATGTTTAAAGTTTTGTGATTCAATTTTTTAATTTCATTGATTACATTGTCACTGAAAATATCAAGACGTTCTCTCGCTGATATAGGAGTGAATTTAGATTTATTTTTGAATGGGGTACTTTTCATGAAAGATTCTGATGTGGGCAATGTATTAGAAGCAAAAGTGGGAGATAATTATATATATATGTGTGTGTGTATACTTACCTTATCCATACTTACCATTCATGCTAAAGGCATGCGTAGTAAAGGCATCTGCATGGTTAAGGCATGCGTGGAAAAGACTGAGTGATAAAGAATGGTTCCCTATGGTCCTAGCTGAAGCAGAAAAAAATCTCTCCATCACTTGGCACACTGATGATGCAGATAATGCTGAAAAGACCCATGCCTAGTCTCACTCATAACAAGCAGACTGGACTACAGCAACGCCCTATACGCCGGAATCAACAGAGCTCTACTTCACAAACTCCAAACCATCCAGAACGCCGCAGCCTGACTCGTCCTAGGAACACCACGCCAGGAGCACATGACCCAACACCTACGAGACCTCCACTGGCTCCCTGTCGAGAAGAGAGTCACCGTCAAACTCCTCACCCACGCCTACAAATCCCTCAACAGCATCGGACCCAAATACCTCAACGAGAGAGTATCCTTCCACGTACCCAAAAGGAACCTCCGCTCTGCCGAACTCGCCCTGGAAGAGGTCCCCCGCATCCGCAGAAACAGAACAGGTGGGAGAGCCTTCTCCTACATCGCAGCCAAGACTTGGAACGAGCTCCGCGTGAATATCAGGCACGCCCTGACCCTGCACATGTTCAGGAAAGACCTCAAGACCTGGCTCTTCGACTGATCCGGAGCTGCCCACCCCTCCCTCCCCCCAGCACCTTGAGACCCTCGCAGGTGAGTAGCGCGCTTCACCAATCCCTGAATGATTGATTGATTGATTGACACATGGTGTAGGAAGGTGGAATCTGACTATATGGTTGCCCCCACTTTTTTCCTGGTGTTTGAGTGGTTTTTGACTAGTCTGGCTGGGATCCTGCTATTCAGGACCCCAGCCTATCTGCTTACTCCCTAAAATGATTGATGTGCATACTAGATGCACTAGTGATTGGATACTGTGGTACCTTGTGAGCCCCTAGTATATGGTACCTTAGGTACCTAGGGCATTGGTACTTCACAGGCCTACCAGGGGCTGCAGCATGTATTATGCCACCCCTGGGAAGCATTCTCAATCTGACACCACAGGCCTGCTACTGCAGCCTGTGTGAGGTAGTGTTAGCACTCCTCACAGAGGTATAGGTTTCTATATCTCACCATACACACACATATGAACCTATCAGTCACCCCTATGGTAGGCCCTATCAATCCCAAGGGCAGGGTGCATGGTTTACTATGTGAGGGGGTGCTTCTGCCTGAGCAGGACCCCCCTGCAGCTGGCAGAGTCTATTCTCTGCTGCTGTTTGTGGATGCGGTTAAACCATATACTCTTAAGTGCATTATAACCTCCCGGTTAATGCTAACTTTGGAATGACTGCATCAAAACATGCCGTGTTTGGTGTCAAACGTTTTGGAATCATACCCCCACACCAGTAACTGGTGTGGGAGTATGATCCCACCCTACTAGAGGGGACGACATGTACCCACTGTACCAAACGGTAGAAATCTTCTAGAGCCCTGGCATCACAAAATGGATGCCACCAGCCCAGACACCGGGCTGCCCTCCTGCTGCTGACCGAAACTCGCAGTGGAGGGAGCTCAACAAAGGGTTTCCTGTCACAGGGAGGTGTCACAACCTTCCAGACAGGATTTAGTGTATTGGAGCTGGGTGGGTGCACTCTTAGAGTGCCTTTGAAGTCCTGCACTGGGGGAGCAGTAGCCTCCCCTGTGCATATGCCAGCTCAAACCGGTTCAGGGGCCTCTGCCCCTGTCCTGGCGCGAAAACTGGACAAAGGGAAGTGGGTGTAACCACCCCTACCCTGGCCCTCCTAGAGGAGTGGCCATAGAGCTAGTCCCTCCCATCTTTACAGTATAAGATACCAAATATTGCCAATGCAATTCAGATTACACCTGGACGACGCTCTACGAAGAAGAATCCGGTCCCTTCAACGTTCTACTACCTTTAGAAGACCGAAGTATCTCCCTTGGAGCCAAGGAGTGGCTCCCCTGCTTTGCAGGCACCTTAAGGACTGAACAACGGTTGCAAACTTTACCGCTCCCGCCGGAGCCCGAAGTCCCTGCGTCCCCTGAAGTCGATTTCCTGACCTCTCTACGGCCATTTTGAGTCCCCAGCGAAGCTGTGGCGTTTGGACCCCACGAGTGACGAGGAACGACAATACCAGGGAACCGTGCACTGATCTCGAGTGCAAGCCCTGAACGACAAACTACAAACCTGTGCTTTGGACCACTTAATGTCCAAGTCCTGAGCAGGTACTGAACCAAAGATCAGCGGCCTACCCCGTCCCGAGTGACCGTGGGCTGTTGCTGAAGTTTTCCTGCAAAGGCGTCTTTGCGGTTGCTTGCCCATTGGCTAGTAGCCCTCCTGAAGACATCCTTGACTATTCCAAGGGCTGGTCTGGCTGCTCTGGGCCTACCCTCACACACCCTTGCTGGGTAAGTCTCTCGGACCTTGCTGGTCTGAGCTATCCACCATCTTCACTC
This sequence comes from Triturus cristatus, assembly GCF_964204655.1. NCBI lineage: Eukaryota > Metazoa > Chordata > Amphibia > Caudata > Salamandridae > Triturus > Triturus cristatus. The sequence goes on from NC_140594.1 coordinate 602,701,294, forward strand.
TCACCGAGACTTGCAGTTGCCAAGGTTTGTTGGCTCCAATCCGAGTGCCGACACCGCCAACAGCTGCAGACGTCGTGGGACCCTCCAACTCCAGCTGCTGGTCATCATCGATCCCTCCTGGACGGCGTGGGCGAAGAGACAAAACACCATCAGCGACGAAAGCGACGCGACAGTTGTGGTCATCTATCCTGAAGGCCACCGGTCACTGGCAAGTGACTCTGAACTCTGTCCCCTCAATTTCCAGGTCGCCTGCAACTCCAATCCATCGTTGGAACCGAACGGACACCTCTCTCGACGACACAAGCAGCAAGAACACCTCGATTCCCATTGAAATCAGCATCGCGACCCGACACCAAAGGACACCTGTGCACCCGGACTCCCTGGGTGAGGTAACTCTGGCATTACGGTGCCCAAGTGTGCATTGGCTATCGAAATACTTACCCTGTAAGTTGTGTGCTTGTTGTCCACTCAGAAGTGCCCTAAAACTTTGAAATACAAATCGCGACATTTTTGCCTTGAAGTCTATGAGAAACTCGCGTGCGTGTTTAGACACTGCACGCGTCCCCTGTGGGCTAGTTACTTACCTGAAAACACTACAGCAGTGAAGCCCCAGCGATTCCCAAGGCCCTAGGCCTCTTCATTTTGCTTGTTGAATTTGTTATACCATTTACTTAGTATATGGTCTGGTACGCCCCTAGGGCTACAGTGATTTATGTGCTTAATTTGTTGAGAAATGTTGATCTTTTAAATGTTTACCTGGGAATAATCTCATAAAGAGATTAGTAGAGTATATTTAGTAATAAATACATATATATTTCATATATATACCTGTGTGGTGTCTTTTCATTTGGTAATTCAAGAGATTATAAGGTAAAACAAGCTGCTTTACATTCCTCAGAGACTTAGCCTGAAGGCTGCTCTCCACAGCTACCACTAGGATAGCTTTCTTTTAAAAGGTTGTCTTTAAACCTATCTACCAAGAGTCGAATTGGACTGGTGCAAGGTGGCCACTAGAACTAGTGGCCAGCATATGCCAGGCCAACTTCTCACACATGGTCAGTAAGCTATAGCCCCAGTTGATACATATATAAAGCAGTCCCATAGTTAGATATTGCAAGATCTTTTCACCCTTTGAAGGTTTTACATTCCTGTTCTGGCTTATGGAGTGTCTGCTAAATCCAATCTACCCTACGGAGCTTTAAACTATGAGTACTATTATTCCACTAAGTAACTAAATTACCAATTTCTTGTTTATGATACTGTCTTTTAAACCATGCGAACTCATTTGGTATTTGTGGGGTTCAGTTTTATATAATCTTTTATAAAAAAAAACTCAATTAGCTGGACTTTCAAGACAAAAAAATAAAATGCAGCATTACATGAGGTAGTAGTTGTCACTTCCGTCAGAGTTGGTTGCATTTATGTCCTGTGTTGTGCACTCTCACTTTGCATACTGATTGCTTTACTTCCAGCCTTCTGGTAGAATTATGCCGGGGACAGCAACAGCCCGACTACAGAGGACATTTATTTTCTTACTGACCATCTCTTGACTTCCCATACTCCTGTCCTCCCTTTTAATCTGATTTACCTGTCACGTCCTGAATTAGAGTTTGATGAACATGCCACAAATCCAGACACAGTGGCCATTTGCTTGTTTTCTGGATGAAAAAGCGTCTGAGGGACAGTTCTGCCCCTCTCATAACTCTTCCATACGATGTTCCCCTCATGACATTTCCCATTGCTGCTTGCTATGGTTGGCCACCACATAAACAATTTCTCTCGCCACCTCCTCTCCCCAAACTGATCTGGGTCCTGGAAATGTACTCCTCTAGCGCAGGTTTAGTGAACCCACATTTTAACTATTTCTGATGCGCTGGGAAATTTGTACCAGAGTGTTAGGGCCCTTTTCTAATGACTTTTTGTGAAACCGACAAGGTTCACATGGCCATCAAACAGAACTGACAAACATCGGTAATGGTGGTGGGTCTGTTACCGTGAATCAAGTGTCCAGAGCAACAACACACAAGGGCCTTACTCCCAGTGGGGTGTGAGGCAGCCCTCTTAATCAGGTGGAGAAAGCTGAGGTGGGTGGACACGGCATTTGCTTTATATTCAAGCCTCGAGACACTGCTCAGACACTATTACTAACGAGTCACTCTCAAGGATAAAGATGAACAAATTTCCTGACAGCCTCAACCAAGTGGATCTGCAATTTCTAACCCAGAAGGAGAGCTGCGCGGCACTCAAGATAACATAGACATGGGATCAGAGGAACTTACTGTACACAGCTGTATCCCTCTCTTGCCTTGGGCTGCCTTCCTTTACGTTACCATCCACTCTGTTCTTCTTTCTATAAAAGGTAATAAGACATTGTTACCATCCGTAGATAACTCACTCCTCAATGCCAAACTGGTAATGGTGTGGTAATACAAATGTGTGAATTACCGCACCACTCAATGGCACTGAATGTGAGTTGGGCAGATGTATTATGGAGGCAGCCTGTGGCCTGGAATACCGTTTCTGGCTGGCCCACGCATACATCTGGCTGTGACAACGACTTGCCGCTGAAACTGGGAGTAATTGCAGACTCACGCGTACGAGTCCCAAAAGTGCTGGCGGTTTCACCGTTCGAGGGATAAGCAAGCTTCCATTTACAACCTGCTCTTGGCAGGTGATACATTGAAGCGGTGGGCCGGTGTTTGCGCATGCGCGTAGACTTGTGCGCTGGGGAGCAGATAATTATAGCCTCCAAGTTTTGTGGCTGCATACGCGCCTGCGCAAAGAGATACGCATGCGCAAATGCTCAGGGGGAGCGCATAGCCGAGGGGAGCAATCCATTATGGAACACCGGCGCTGTGGCCGGGCAGTCCGACCACCAAGGTCCTAGTCAGGGCCTTAGTGTGATGTAGATTAAGAGGCATCATATAATATATTACTTATGGACACAAATGCAGAAATGTGGCAGAAAAAATATACATCTATTCCAATGGGTTTAAGTTAGTTTCTTTTTTCACATATTTGGACATTTCTCCTAAGTATAGGAATAGTCTGCTGCCTTTTTTTTTGTCCCTCGCAGGCCGAAATTCTTCCATCTTCCATTCTGGCGACCGTGCCTTTTTTAGGAGTCTCGTCCATCATACCCTCATTTTTTCGCATCATGTTTGGTTTCTTTGAACTGGATAACATTTTAAAAATGAAATGGTTGCTTTTGCTGGCATTATCTTTATACTTCTAACCAGCGCTGGAATTGTGGGGGAGCTTGATAAACAGAGTGTCACAATCAATTTATACAGTTAGGGACAGGTTTATCAATCTTTCATGCAGCTCAACGCAGCAAGCCACTCTTGCTGCACTGTGCTGTATGAAAGGTAAATGGCAGCAATGCGCTGTATTTAACATTATATGGCTCATTCCTGTCCTTTCCTAATGCTGCTGCGCTTCTCGCTGCCTAGGGTCAACGCAGACACCCTTGCTTCATGTTGCAAAGGTGTCCGTGTTGTAGGGAGGATTGTTTTTGTGCAAGAAGGAACACCTTCCTGCATAAAAATAATCTGCAGAAGCATTTAAGCACACACATAGAACAAGGAAAAAACACCTGGGAAGGCGTAGCATTATGACGCATCCACAGGTCTGTCATTTATGGTAAATTTGGTAATGCATCAAAATCCATGGGTGGGTGTATGGTTACAACCATGGTCCACACATTGAATGCCTCCATAGGGCAGAGTAATGCAAGGCAGCAATTTGTGTTGCCTTTCATTACTCTAGATTTTTCAAGTCATGCAGTGCCAGCCAAGGTGGCCTTGCGCCGCTTGATAAATCTCCTTCATGTTTTGCATCGCCTTTCTTTGGGTTCTCTTGTGTTGCTCAAGATCGATGTAAAACCTTGATAAATATAGGCCTTTGTTAAAAAAAAAATCGGCTGCATAAAAATTGGCAACAAATAAATCTGTTCTAGATTATTTAATTGGCCATATAGAGGCTACATTTTCAAATATCTTACAGGGTTAATACAACTGATGCCGAGATCTTTGTGTGCCCAGCAATTCTGAAGAGAATTTAATGATGGTGATATACCTCTAGTGGTTAACACAGTGATGAGAGAGTTCTGTGTTTGGTCCAGCTACAGTATTGCCTTAGAAAGTAGCCTAGAAGGCTAATGTGCCTGGGATGTATGACAGAACCCCGCATTCCGTTTTGTCACGCATGATTTACAATGCGGCCACTACAATACGAATGCCATTACGATGCATAACCTTTACCACACATTTTTTGCAATGCATATGCCTTTACCACATGTGCCTTTACAATTAATTTTGTTGTAAAAGCATGAATGGTAAATGCATATGCACGGTAAAGGTATTACCAGTAAACATAAGTATTTTACAGGTAATTTTAAACCCTTTATTACCTACTGGCAATAGCCAGTAGTTAAAGTTAGGACCAATGATTCCATAGAAAAAGCATTTTTTTGTTTTGCCATATCTTTGGCAACGCTTGATGAATCTTCATGAAATTTTCAAAAAACTTGCCATTTTTGGTTCAGCTGCTGCGTTTTGGGCTGATCCGTCAATCAGGGCTGAGAAAAAAGGGGCGGCCCAAAATGAGTTTTCTCCATGTTATGTCTATGTGGATTTTTCATTTTTTGAACATGACTACAGCCCGAACCGCTGAACGGAATTACACCAAATTTGGCTGAAAGCTAGATGTTGGTTAAGAAAGCGTGCTTTTTGCTGTAAATCTGTTCAGGAGTTTCAGAGATATTTGAGTTCAAATATATAGATATTAGGGGACGCGAGTCCTTGCATTGGACTCACGGATCCTACTAAAATTTGACTGGATGCCAACACTTCAAACAGGAAGCATTGGCATCCATCTTGGAACTCGGCTTGAAGCAGAGTTCCATAAAAAGGATTTAAAAACTGAAAAGGGGCCAGGGTAGGGACACCCTGAGCCCCAGGCCATGATACAGGGGTTTCCCAGAAACCCTGTTCCGGCTAAAAAGCAATAAAAAAAAGTATTGGAAAATCCACAGGTGAATCCGCAAATTAACCCGAGATAAAAAAAGGGGTTTTCCTCACTTTTACTTAATTTGGCCCCTGTGTGGGACAGATCTTAGGGGCATTGTGGGTGGACAAGAAGGGGGTGCATTTGGCCCCTCTCCTAGGGCTTACTGTAGCCCCAGGGATTGCCTCCTCCCTGGGACTTTAATAAGAATGAGTGTGTGGGCCTCCCCCTCATAGCCCCAGGGACTGCCACCTCCCTTGGACAAACATCAATAACAATGTGGGGGGCCCTGCCCCGGGGACCGCCATCTCTCTGTGGCTTTAATAGAAGTGAGTGTGTGTCGGGACGGGGCAGTGAGGAGCCGGAGACCAGGTCTGCTATTATACGGTTTTATTCCTTTGTATTTCTTTTTTTCCATATAAGTGCTTGCTTTTGTCTAGTTCGGGGGGGGGGGGGGGATCCGTTTTCCCGTTCTCCCCACTGGGTGTCTAGTTCAGTTCCTTGCGGGGAGGAAATCTTCCTTTCCTGGGCAGGGGACGGAGGTGCTTCCCTCTATCGTCGGGGCCGGTATACTTCTCCGGGGTTCCGTCGGATGCGAAAGAAAAGGAGAGATATGGAGGGGGTCAGTTCTCACTAGACATACATCGAGTGCTTTCCCAAGGGACCGGGAGTGGAGGGCTCACCAAACAACAAAAACAAGTGCTCTAAACATGCACTTAGGTGCCGAATGTGACAAATGAGGGAGGGGGAGAGGGAATGGACAATAAGGTTGTGCAGATACACGGTTCTGTTGGCAAAAACGCCGTGCCTACACCTGCGCCCGCTCCCGCCTTCCCAAAGCCCTTGACAGCCACTCCCGTACCTGGAAAAGCCACGCACCCCTTGGTACGTGGCTCGGGGATTCGCTGGGTCGTTGGCCTCCTGGCTCGCCTGCCGTGGCTCCGTCTTCCGACTCAGCTCCCGTATTCCTCTTCTCTGCCGCCTCTGGTTTCTCCTCTCCAACGAACACCGCTTCCTCCTTCGCGCACACCGCTGGGTTCCTTGCTCGGGCCATATATCCCACCTCCTCTCCAAGTTCCGGGCGAGTGGCCAATGAAAGAGCCATGACGTCACGGGAGGGCTGGGCTTCCGATAGACTCGAACTCCGGTTAAAGGGACCTTGACATTCCTCGGGCTGAGTCCCCGGCCCCCAGTCATCCAGGTCCTCACGCCAATCTTCCTGACGGGGAGGAAACAGAAGGTTTGAAGGCGACCACCACTCGTAAGTGTCACGGGTCGGCGCCCCCCTGTCACAGTGTGGAATGGCTCCCTGCAGCCCCGGGGATCACTACCTCCCTTGGGCAAATAATATTAACTAAGGGGGGCCCGCCCGTCCCCAGCATAATAACTATGCCCCCCTCTCTTTCATGTAATAATAATTTTTCTTTTTTGAAGGCCAGGTCTCTGGGATAGGTGGTCCCTGGGGATGATATCGGCCCAGGGAGAGGGGCCATGCAGCCCCCCTCCCCTATTCAAAATAGGCCTGGCCCAGGGAATGGGGACCCCAGGGCCAGAATTGGCCAAGTGAAGGGGGCCCACCTCCCTAAAAAATGTAAAAAAGACTGGCAAGTTGCCAGACGCCAGCTTATTTTCTTCACCACTCTGCAACCACTCCTCTTGGCGCACTGCTGTTTGGGGGGATGAAGTCCCCTTAGGTCCAGAGGGTCCTTGGAGGCAAACAAACCCTCCTGTTACCTCCAGTAGGTCCAACACTGTGGGACTGTAAAGAGGTCTTTGGAGGCCACACTCCCTTTCTCTAAAACACTGCAAAACCAATTCCTGGTGCACTGCTGGTGGGGTATGAAGTCCACTTGATTGCTGTGGGCCCTTGGGGGCTAGTTACCCTTCCTGTTACCCCCAGTATGTCCCACACAGCAAGATTGCTGAGAGGTTGTCAGAGGCCATGCCCCCTTTCTCCACCACTCTGGTTGGGGGATGAAGTCCCTTGGCTGCGGAGGGTCCTCGGGGGCCAACTGCCGGTACTGTTACCTCCAATAAGTCCCACACAGTGGGATTGCTGAGAGGTTGTCGGACGCCATGACCCCCTTCTCCATCACTCTGTAAACACGCCTCCTGGGTCACTGCTGGTTGGGGGATGAAGGTCCCTTTGCGCCAGAGGGTCCTTCGGGGCCAACTACCCCTCCTGTTTCCGCTGGTAAGTTCCAAAGAGCATGATTGGTGTGAGGACTTCGGAGGCCATGCCCCCTTTCTCCACCACTCTGCAAATGAGCCTTCTAGTGCAATACTGGTTAGGGGATGAATTCCTCTTGGATGCTGGGGGACCTTGGGGGTCAAGAAGCTCTCCTGTTACCTCTAGTAACTTCTTTACAGCAGGATTCCAGAGAGGTGGTCAGAGGCCCTGCCCCTTTCTCCACCACTCTACAAACGTGACTTCCAGTTAAAAAGTCAGATAAATTCACTTAAGAAACCAAAGGTTACGGGAACGTTTTAGTTAAGAAATTGATTTTGAAAAACCTTAGAAATTTACTGAAAAAAACAAAAGTTACAGGAACGTTTTAGTTAGGAAATAGAAATTTAAAAAAACCCTAGAATTTCTTTGGAAAAAACAAAGGTTACAGGCACATTAGTGTTAGGCTCATATTTCCCTCATACAAAACCAGTGAAATTCAGCAGTTACCTGAGCTAACTTTAACTGATGGCCCCGCAATGCACTGCTTATGACCTCACTTATTCCATCACTCAAGACATGGTCAGTGACATCACTGATGATATCACTGATGACATCACTGATTATATTAATGATTACATCATGCACAGAATCTCTGATGCACCCATTCACATCTACCGTAGAACCTTTTATACACACACTCCCACTACCACACAACCATTCACAAACCTATTCACAGACCCATACTTGTACTTACACACCCACTCACTGAATCATAGATCTACACACACATCCACTCACTCGCCCATACAGCCATTCATACACCCACTCACTCACTAATACAGCCACTGACACAGTTGGATTGCTGAGAGGACATCAGAGGCCATGTCCCCTTTCTCTATCACTCTGCAAACGCACCTCCCGGTGCACTACTGGTTGGGGGAAGAAGTCCACTTTGGTCCTGAGGCCCTCATGAGTAAAGTGGAATTCATTCCCCAACCAGCAGCGTGCCAGTAGGCGCGTGCTGGAGAAAGGGGCATGGCCTCCAAGTACTCTCAGATATCTTGCTGTCTGGAACTTACTGGAGGTAACAGGAGGGCTTGTTCCCCAACCACCACTGCGCTAAGAGGCGCATTTGCAGAGTGGTGATGAAGGGAACATGGCCTCTGGAGACATGCTGGAGTTTTTTTACTTAAATGTTATCTTTTCTTTTTTTTAGGGAAGGGGGCTACGTAACACCCCTTCCCTGGACCCCATCCCCCGGGGCCAGTCTTTTAAAAAACAGGAGTGGGGCCTCGTGGTTCCCCTCCCAGGGCCGATTACGGCCCCAGGAACCCCATCCCCGAGGACCCAGCTGTTCCTTTTGTTAAATATTTGTTTTGTTGATAAAGGAAGGGGCCCACTTACCCAGGGCTGATTTTAACCCAGCGACTCTATCCCTCGGCGCATGGCAAGGCATTAAAACATTTTTTAAAGGGAGGACACGCGACCCTAATCCTGGGCCCATTTCAGCCCTGTTGACCCCATCCCCCAGGACCCAGCCTGTAGTGTGGTATCCTTGATCCCACCCAGGACACTCACTTTTTAAACATTGGAGACTGGGGGGAGCCTGAAGGCCTCAGTGGTCCCTGCAGGTTCCCCAAATCCTGTGGGAGCCTGGATTGCTTTCACACATAAGGAGCTGCTAATATGCAGCTCCCTATGTAAAAAAACAATTCTGCTCCGCTTCTAGTAAGTGAAAGCATTTTCTGCTTTTGTTTACTAGGAGCGGAGCAGCGTTTGCTAAGGCTTGGCGGGAGAGGTGCTCCCACTAACCACAGCAAACTGCAATGTCCCAGAGGTGGGCACCCCGGGACATTGCTGGAGTTGGCCGGGGGGGCATTCCCCAGGCGCAATATTGGCTCCTGGAGGGAGGTCCCACGGCCCCCTCCAATGTTAATTTGGCCCTTGGGAGGTAGTGGTCCCCAGGGCTGCGGGGGTCGTGCCAGCCCATATTTAATTTTAATAGTTGCCTGGGGATGTGATGGTCCTGTGGCGGGGTCATGCAGCCACACAACAGTAATGTTTTCTTTTGCCTGGGGAGGTGGCAGTCCCTGTGGCTGCGGGGGAATGAGCTACCTCATTAAAATTCACATTTTGTCCTGGGGAAGTCCGGTCCCTGGGGCATGGGGATTGCAACAAGGGCAGTCCCGCAGTATTATTTAAATGAAGCCCCGGGGAGGTGATGGATTTAGGCCCAGATCTCTGTACTGGGGTGAATGTATGACATTATTTTGCATTCTGTCCATCAACTGTTGTTTTTGCATTTGTCACCCCGAGTGGGAAGGGCATGCCCAGACTTGGGTCCCGTGCTCTCCATGCCAATGGAATCAAGCTATCCTGGCTGAAGAGAGGTGAAACCCCGAAACCGGTCCTAGGGTGCTTGTTTCCAGTCCAGGGAGGACCTGGCTTGGCAGTTCGGGCTGGACTGTTCCCATGAGGCACAGGGTCAAGACTGATTTGCATATGGCTGGGTTCAAACTGGAACGGTATGGTGAGCAAGAAAACGATGGATTTAGGCCCAGAACTCTGTACTGGGGTGAATGTATGACATTGTTTTGCATTCTGTCCATCAACTGTTGTTTTTGCATTTGTCAACCCGAGTGAGAAGGGCATGCCCAGACGTGGGTCCCGTGCTCTCCATGCCACTGGAATCCAGCTATCCTGGCTGAAGAGGGGTGAAACCCCGAAACCGGTCCTAGGATGCTTGTTTCCAGTCCAGGGAGGACCTGGCTTGGCAGTTTGGGCTGGACTGTTCCCATGAGGCACAGGGTCAAGACTGATTTGCATATGGCTGGGTTCAAACTGGAACGGCATGGTGAGCAAAAACACAATGGATTTAGGCCCAGATCTCTGTACTGGGGTGAATGTATGACATTGTTCTGTATTATGTCCATCAACTGTTGTTTTTGCATTTGTCACCCCGAGTGGGAAGGGTATGCCCAGACGTGGGTCCCATGCTCTCCATGCCACTGGAATTGAGCTATCTTGGCTGAAGAGGGGTGAGACCCCGAAACCGGTCCTAGGATGCTTGTTTCCAGTCCAGGGAGGACCTGGCTTAGCAGTTCTGGCCGGACTGTTCCCATGAGGAACAGGGTCAAGACTGATTTGCATATGGCTGGGTTCAAAGTTAAACGGCATGGTGAGCAAAAAAATGATGGATTTAGGCCCAGATCTCTGTACTGGGGTGAATGTATGACATTGTTCTGCATTCTGTCCATCAACTGTTGTTTTTGCATTTGTCACTCCGAGTGGAAAGGGTATGCCCAGACGTGGGTCCTGTGCTCTCCATGCCAATGGAATCAAGCTATCCTGGCTGAAGAGGGGTGAAACCCCAAAACCGGTCCTAGGATGCTTGTTTCCAGTCCAGGGAGGACCTGACTTGGCAGTTCGGGCTGGACTGTTCCCATGAGGCACAGGGTCAAGACTGATTTTCATATGCCTGGGTTCAAACTGGAACGGCATGGTGAGCAAAAAAACTATGGATTTAGGCCCAGATCTCTGTACTGGGGTGAATGCATGACATTGTTCTGCATTCTGTCCATCAACTGTTGTTTTTGCATTTGTCACCCGAGTGGGAAGGGTATGCCCAGACATGGGTCCCGTGCTCTCCATGCCACTGGAATGAAGTTATCCTGGATGAAGAGGGATGAAACCCCGAAACCGGTCCTAGGATTCTTGTTTCTGGTCCAGGGAGTACCTGGCTTGGCAGTTCAGGCTGGACTGTTCCCATGGGGCACAGGGTCAAGACTGATTTGCATATGGCTGGGTTCAAACTGGAATGGCATGGTGAGCAAAAAAGGATGGATTTAGGCCCAGATCTCTGTACTGGGGTGAATGTATGACATTGTTCTGCATTCTGTCCATCAACTGTTGTTTTTTCCCTGGGCTGCGGGGGCCGTGAGGCCCCATTCTTTAATTTTAACATGTTGCCCCAGGAAGGTGGTGGTCCCCGGGCAGCAGGGGGGATGGCAGCGTGCTGCCACCACATTAAAATTCACATTTTGCCCAGGGGAGGTGGCATATCCCAGGGGACGGGGTTGCCATGAGGGCAACCCGCACTATTATTTCAATGAAGCCTTGGGGTAGTGGCAGTCCCCAGAGCATAATATGCCCCAGGAGGGGGGTTTGTGTGCTCCCCTACTTTATTTTTGCACTGTCGCAGGAACCGGCCCACTTGGGGGCCAATTAATAATGAAGCACAGGAGAACATGCTTTGTTTTCTTAGACATTTTCTGCTGGATCCCCGGATCCACAGAAAATGTAAAAAAGTGCTTTTCTTGGCCCTGGGGGGTCAGAATGCTTCTACCCTGCTCCCTTTTCTTTTTTTTAAAATGTATTTTGGTACTCGGGTCGACTGAGTCCCAAGATGGCTACCAACACTTCCTAGTTGAAGTGATGACAGCCAATTAAATTTCAGTAGGGTTTCAGTAGGCTGTTGGGCTCTCAGATATCTATATTTTTTTAACTTAAATATCTCTGACACTACTGAACAGATTAACACCAAATCACAAAAAGCACGCTTTCTGGACAAACATGTGACTTTCTGCCGTATTTGGTGCAATTCCGTTGAGGAACATTTGGGAAACATGTTTTGGGGCCCCCCTTTTAACTTGGCACCTGCTTGACGGATCACCCCGAAACTTTCAATACAGCAGCTGAAGTAAAAAGGGGACGATTTTTGGGAATTTCATGAAGATTCGTCAAGCGGTGCCAAAGTTATTGACAAACAAAAATGCTTTTCCTATGGAAACATTGGTCCTAACTATAACTACCTACTGGCAACCGTTAGTAAAAAAAAAAAATATATATATTTAATCCAAAGAGTTGCCGCTTGCAGCCAATCCCTTTCTTACAACACCGACAGGGAGTAGATGCTTGCCTATACTTTCTCAGAGATGCTCCATTGCCTCACTCAGAATATCTTCATCTATGATAAAACACTTTTTCGACAGAAGTCAGGCATGGCGATGGGTACTTGTTTCGCCCCCAGCCTAGCGAATCTTTTCCTGGGGTGGTGGGAGGAACAGGTGGTGTGGGTTGAGACCAATGAACAATACACCAAACACATCCCTATCTGGATCAGGTACATAGATGACCTGTTCCTGATATGGGATGGTCCATTGGAGTTAGCACAGGAATTAATTGCCGTATTAGGAAATAATCAGCTGAATTTGACCTTTACACATAATGTGAGTACATCTTATTGTGAATTTTTAGATGTGGCTATTGAAATAAAGGATGGACACATTGTCACTAGTCTCTTTCGAAAGGAAACTGCCGCAAATACTTTGCTTCATGTAAACAGCATCCATACCGCACCCTTACGCAATAGTATCCCCTACGGGGAATTTCTTAGGGCACGCAGAATATGCAGCTTAGAAGAGGGTTTCTCTAAAGAACAAGAGATAATGGAGGGAAGATTCAGGCAAAGGGGATATAAGAGGGAGACCATATCCACGGCATTACAAAAAGTTCGAAAAATCACGCATAGCGAGGTCTTATTCACCACCAAAAAAGATAAGATCAAAGAAGGGAATATCCCTAGAATGATCATCATGTGTAATGCGAGATCAAACAGTGTACGACAATCCATGAAACGTAACTGGGGGATGTTGGAGACGGACCCCGTGATAGGTAAAACCATTGATAAAGTACCACTAATAACCTATAGGAAATCAAAATCATTAAGAGATCCCCTTGTACATAGTTACCACAATAAATCAAGTAGTGGAACATGGTTGGGAACCACGAAAGGTTTCCATAAGTGCAATTCCTGTAAGGCATGCAAACATAGCAGAAGAAGGGGTAATTACAATATCGACAAGGGCAAAACAAAACAAATTTCCAAGTTTATATCTTGTACCAGTGGCTATGTAATCTATGTCCTGGAGTGCCCATGTGGGCTTAAATACATAGGCAGCACAAAACTGCAATTGAAGACCAGGATTTTACTAAGGGTGGGCGTAGTTCGCGAAGTAGCACTTCGCGAAGCTACGCAAAGTGAAGTTCGCACTACGCGAGCTACGCGTAGCACTTCGCGAACTGCGTAGTAACATGTTCGCACTGTGCAAGATGTTGTTTTCAATGATTGCACAGGGCGGACAAGCAACCGGCACTGTGCAATCATTGAAAATGGCATCTTGCATAGTGCGAGCTGTAGTTTTCTGCTGCTCGAGTAGATTTTTTCTCGAGCGGCAGCTTTCTCAATGCGAACTGGTAGTTTCTCATCGCGAGCGGTCGCGAGCATACGCGACCCCTCGCAATGAGAAACCTGACCTCCTCGCGTTGGGAATCTCGCCGGGAGGTTTATTTTCCATGCTCGCGATCGCCAACTTGATGTTGCTGATCGCGAACAAGGAAAAAGTCTCGCCGGGATGTCATTTTGCTTGCTCGCGGTCGCCAACTTGACGTTGAGGACCGCGAGCAAGCAAAAAATGACCGCAGCACTACGCAACACTACGCTACGCGTGTTCGCACTGTGCTACGTGCAGTTCGCGTAGTGCGAAGTAGCGCGAACTTCGCAAACTACGCGAGCATAGCGTAGTGCTTCGCCCAGGCTTAGATTTTACAGCAGATGAGGGCTGTCACCCATGGAGACTTGAATTACCCAGTGGCTCGGCACTACCAGGAGAAACACTCAAGCAATCCTTATCTGATTACATTTTTTTGAATAGATAGGATTTTGGTAAATCCATGAGGTAATGACAGGGAGAACCTTTTATGAGTAACTGAATCAAGGTACATAATTGAGCTCAATACCAAAATACAGAATGGGCTCAACAGTGGAGAGGAGGTAGCCACACACATTGGATATAAAGGTTATTGAGAATAGAATGCCTTCCTACAGTATACCAGTATGAGAGAATCTATATGGTTTTAATCACTCTCATTTTTTTAATTAGGAGGAAACAGAAATGCCTGAGATACATGTCTTGAGGCGTGTGCCAGATGGACCAAGGGGTCGGGTGGGTGCTATATTTGAAACACCTCTCTCTGGAATCTAATATTTTAGTGATTGTTAAAACACACATAATCCATGTGAGTTTATCCTAAATGACAGAAATGTTTTTTGACTAACTTTCATGTTTTCTTATTTCCACACTATCACCATTATTACTTCTTCTTTTCTCTCACATTATTCACATTTAATTATTTAGTGTGCCACCTTTTACTGTGAGTCCTATTCCCCCCAATGATGAACGGATTAAAACTGCATCTTTGTTATCGAATTTAGTGTTGATAGCATGTGCCAATTCTTAAGGGTTATTATTGGCATTAGGTACATTACCTGAGTCGATTTTAATCGAATTTTGATTTTAATCTAATCTTTTTTTCACAGATATCATCATGTGATTTGTACAATGACTGTGGATTCTACAATTATGGCAAATGTAATTGCATTATTTGGTACATTACCCGAATGGGAGTGTATTTATATTTGGGAAAGTGCAATAATGAATAGGTATGAGGGTGCATTTGAGATACAATTAATTTGCCATTATGGATGATATGATTGTAATTGCATTAATTCCTCTGTGAAGATGTCGAGTATAATGGTACATTACCCAAGAATAACAATGTCAATACCAGTAGCGCTTTCCCACTGTATTATGGTCATAGAAGGCAAGTATTAACTGCCAGTAGAATCACAATCATGCACCCGATATCGATTGTCAAGTGATATTAGGATGGTTAAAATGTAGTGTGCGTTTACCTATGCGTACATTTAATTTTGACTCATGCTTTGCAGGGCTAAAATGAACTAAAATGTTGCTTGCACATCGTAATGAATTTTACCGAAGAAACACGGTGCCAATTGTAATAGCGCTTTCCGAGTGTATCATGGTCATGGAAGGCAATCAATAAATGCCGGTTGAATCACAATCATGCATCAGATATCGATTGTTGAAATCAAGCAATACTAGGATGGTTAAATTGTAAAGTGCGTTTACCTATGCGTTCATCTAATTTTGACATGATTTGTGGGGCTAAAATGAATTTAAATTTTGCTTGTACATCGTAATGAACATGACAGTACATTTTCTCTGTTTGACCCGTATTTCTAAGGGGGATTGGGCACAGGTCATTAACTTGAAAAAGGCTACGCTGAAACGTGTCATTGTGGACACAATAAATGAATTGTGTTGTCCGTTGGTGTGCCGCTGTTCTTATTTTGGGATTGCGCAAAAACGAACTACTTCTATGTATATATATATATGTGTGGGGGCGGAGCCAACATTATCCTATAACATCGGAGCAGGGCTTACTTCAAACGGAACTGCAAAACCTCCTGAACACTGCTTGGGCACTGAGGAAGGCCGTCAGGCCGAAATGCATTTGCCGACAATAAAAGTGTTTCCCTGGATTTCCCCCGTGTGGCCTCTGCTTTCTTCGTGAGGAGGGAGTTTGTGGTGATATATATATATATATATATATATATATATATATATATACGGGCCATCTGGCATCCACCAATGGGGGGAATGCAGGCAGCATTCAAAAGAGGAACTGTCAATCTGCGCCAGTAATGTTTGTTTGGCATCTGATGAAGGCACAAAGCTGAAACGCTTCATGCCAAGGACTAAATAAAGCTAGCTAACTGCATGCAGACCGCTGTTGTTCCCTGTTGTTCTTCATTGTGGCAACTTTTTTGGATATGTTGCGTGCAGCCACTGCACGCTGAGGGAACCCGTCCTAACGTTTCCAGAAGTTAGTGGCATCAGTGCAATTTTTTCGAGGGATCGAATCTTTCTGGAAACGCTGCGGCCACGAGAGGACTGTGTTTGACCAGCATGGGGCCATGATTACATGGCGAGCCGCTGAGTATTTACCGGCGCCTCACAAACTGGTCCGCATCGGCAGGCTGCAGAAGACGTTGGTCGCAGCAGGTGGGGAATGCGGAGTCTCAGGCTACCTGACTCCGTTGTATGGCAGCTATTTTCAGTGTCCCAAGATGGGGGATGCTGGGACTTGCAGTTTCTACAGGCCATCGGGCCTCCACCAATGGGGGGAATGCAGGCAGCATTCAAAAGAGGAACTGTGGAACTGTCAATCAGCGCCAGTAATGTTTGTTTGGCATCTGATGAAGGCACAAATCTGAAACGCGTCATGCCAAGGACTAAATAAAGCTACCTAACTGCATGCAGACCGCTGTTGTTCCCTGTTGTTCGTCATTGTGGCAACTTTTTTGGATATATATATATATATATATATATATTATCTACTGGCGGTCGCTAGTAGATAGTAATCCGTAACATTCTATTTGGAATAACTTTGGCGCCGATTGACGAATCCTCGCAAAATTTTCAAAATAGGTGGGGCGCTCCGCTCCGCTCCTACCCTGAAAGTCTCGGGGGGATTCGTTAAGCGGGGGCAGAGAAAAAAGGGGGGTCCCAAAACGCGTTTTTCCCATGCAATTTTCCATAGGGACCTTTAGTCCAAGGTACAGCCCAAACAGCTGAACAGAATTACTTTAAATTTGGCAAAGAGGTAGTCCTCAGGTCAGGGATGTGCCTTTTGTATATCTGGTGTCAATCTGTTCAGTAGTTCCTGAGAAAATTGCAGTTAAAAGTACATACATATCTATAGCCTCGCAACGTGCGCGCACGGTGCGCGCACGGTGACATGCATGAGCGCAATACTGATTGGTTGTTAGATGTCAGTAAACATTCGAATCGGTCGAAATCAGGAAGTGTCGGCCGCCATTTTGTCTCTCGCAGTCTGAGGGGGTGAAAAACAAAGGTGGAGAACATGAAAAGGGGGCAGGGTGGACAGTTCCTGACCCCCTAGCCTTTGTCAGGGGGTCCCAGAAGGACCCCCAAGGGCCAAAATTTCTTTTAATTTTTTTTCGAAAAATCGCGGAGTGCGCGTAGCGTGCGCGTACGGTAGAAACGGAAAAATTTGCGAACTGCGTAACGTGGGCGCGAAGCGCACCGAGCGCCCACAGCGCACGCACGGTGCGCGAAGCGCACCTTGCGCGTACGGTACGCACACAGTGAAAAACCTTAAATAAATAAATACATAACTTAGCATTTAAAAAACCGTACAAATTCACTGAAAAAAACATAGGTTTCACACACGTTATAGTTAGGAATTAGCATTTAAAAAACCTTGCAAATTCACTTAAAAAACCATAGGTTTCATACATGTTATAGTTAGCTGGACATTTTACTCGTGAAAAACCATTGAAATTCCCCCGTTATAGTTAGTGCAGGCAACTATAACTCACGCAACCGCAATACTCTGCTGATGACGTCAGATATTAGATCACTGATGACATATGTGTCTTTCTGAAAAATAAATATTTGTAATATATGTATAGCTAAAGATTAATGGAAGAAGACATGGGTAAATAAGTGTCTAAATACAGTGATGTAATATCTGACGTCATCAGCAGAGGATTGCGGTCGCGTGAGTTATAGTTGCCTGCACTAACTATAACGGGGGAATTTCATTGGTTTTTTATGAGGGAAATGTCCAGCTAACTATAACATGTGTGAAACCTATGGTTTTTTAAGTGAATTTGCAAGGTTTTTTAAATGCTAATTCCTAACTATAACGTGTGTGAAACCTATGGTTTTTTAAGTGAATCTATATATCTATAATGCACAGTCTCATTTGAGCCTCCCATTGGTGGGTGTGTCATATGTTAAATGGCGAAGTGGGTTAGCGGTTGTGCACACCGTTTCCGTTAAAGCCTCTGAAGAGAAGCATATGGAGCTTCGAAACGCGTCGGGCAAATCCACTACGGAGCGGCTCCTACAAGCGGATCCCCGTCCCTACCTATACATAAATCAAGCTGCTGGTCGAGTGCTACTTACAGGTGGACAACCTTGGAGCAGAATATAAAACGCGGCCGTCCAGCCGCGGAGTATGCACCACCCCGGAAACCTTGGGGGCCACGAAAGTGGAACAGCAGCCGTATATAGGATCGAGGACGGGCCCACTTGCAGGGTCCATACAGGACTTGATTATGTGCTTTCCGCACCACACTTCCCATAATGCACAGTCCTATTTGAGCCTCCCATTGGTGGGTGTGTCATATGTTAAATGGCGAAGTGGGTTAGCGGTTGTGCACACCGTTTCCGTTAAAGCCTCTGAAGAGAAGCATATAGAGCTTCGAAACGCGTCAGGCAAATCCACTACGGAGCGGCTCCTACAAGCGGATCCCCGTCCCTACCTATACATAAATCAAGCTGCTGGTCGAGTGCTACTTACAGGTGGACAACCTTGGAGCAGAATATATATATATATATTCACTGAAAAAAACATAGGTTTCACACATGTTATAGTTAGCGGAAATTTTACTGATAAAAAACCAGTGAAATTCCCCCGTTATAGTTAGTGCAGGCAACTATAACTCACGCGACCGCAATCCTCTGCTGATGCTAATACTGTATTTAGACACTTATTTGCCCATGTCTTCTTCCATACATTTTTAGCTATACATATATTACAAATATTTTTTTTTCATAAAGACACATATGTCATCAGCAGAAGATTGCGGTCGCGTGAGTTATAGTTGCCTGCACTAACTATAACGGGGGAATTTCACTGGTTTTTTATCAGTAAAATTTCCGCTAACTATAACATGTGTGAAACCTATGGTTTTTTCAGTGAATTTGCAAGGTTTTTTAAATGCTAATTCCTAACTATAACGTGTGTGAAACCTATGGTTTTTTCAGTGAATTTGTACGGTTTTTTAAATGCTAAGTTACTTTACGCCATTCGTGGCGTGCGCGCCCACTTAACGCAGTTCGTTCCGTGCGCGCACGGTGCGCTTCGCGCACCGTGCACGCACAGTAAGCACGCGGTGCGCTTCGCGCACCGCGCGCCCACTTTACGCAGTTAGTGCCGTGCACGCACGGTGGGCACGCGGTGCGCTACGCGCACCGCGTGCCCACGTTACGCTAGATGGGCCATGTACGCACGATGCGCTTCGCGCACCGTGCGCACATGGAGGACATATGATGCACTTCGTTTTGAAAGGTAATATTTTAATTTTTCGTCGTTTTTATAAGCCATGCACAAATGGTGCCCTTCGGGCACCATTTGCACACGGGGGGGATGTGTGGATAATTTTTCCTTTTAATATTTTTGTTTAAAATATTCTAGTTTATCTATCATCTTATAAGCCTTGCACAATTAGTGGCCTGCGGCCACCAATTGCCCACGGGGTGGGGAGAGTGTGGATAGTTTTTTTTTTTTTTTATAATTTTTTACCGTACGCGTACGGTAAGCGTAATCGGCGAAATTATCGAAAAAATAAAAATTGCATTTTTGGCCTTGGGGGGTCTTTGGGGACTCCCTCAACATGGCTATGTGTGTGGGAGCTGTCTAAACAGCCCCTTTACATGTTTTTTGGCTTTATTTTACAACCTAACTCTCAGTGCGAGAGAGAAAATGGCGGCCGCCGCTTCCTGGTTTCGGCCGATTCGAATGTTTACTAAGATCTAAGAGCCAAGCAGAATCGCGCTCGCGCACGCCACCGTACGCGTACGGTAAGCTTACGGTAAGCGTACCGTAAGCTGGCTCAGATATATATATTGATTTAAAGGCTATTTTCTCAGAATCTACTGAACAGATTTACACCAAACCTACAAAAGGCACTTCCTTGACCTGAGGACTACCTCTCTGCCAAATTTCTAGTAATTCTGTTCAGCCGTTCGGGCTGTAGCCCTGTCTAAAGGTCCTATGGAAAAATGCATGGGAAAAACGCGTTTTGGGACCCCCCTTTTATCTCAGCCCCCGCTTGACGAATCCCCCCGAGACTTTCAGGGTAGGAGCGGAGCGTAGCGCCCCACCTATTTTGAGAAATTCGCGAGGATTCGTCGACCGGCGCCAAAGTTATTCAAAATAGAATGTTGCGGATTTCCTATGGAAACAGGGTCCTAACTATAACTACCTACTGGCGACCGCCAGTAGGTAATATACATATATATATATATATATATATATATATATATATATATATATATATATATATATATATATATTCCAAAAAAACGGAGTTCCAATCGAGCTCGTAGACCATAAACACACCAAAGATTATCAGAGTAAAGTAACCAAGAGGGGGTTTATTAACTCCATAAACCCGCCGTGACGCGTTTCACCCGAGAACGGGCTTGTTCACACAGCGTTTGACATTAAAGCATTACATACTTTTTCACATGAGTTCATGGACAGAGTTGACGGACTAACAATACATGTTATGCTGAGAGTTCATTATTTAGTGACACCATCTTGTGATGTCTGTTGTGTATCAGCCAGACTGCTCATATTGCAAATAGTGCATGATAAACATTGTCAATTCGTCTGAATACGTTCTTTAACGGTGACAAGTTAATCGTAATAGCAGATTTTGTGCCGTTTTTACATAACGTCATGTTCAAGTGACAAGTTGATGCAAATAGTGCCCGATAAGCATTGTCAATTCGTCTAAATACGTTCTTTAAAGATGACAAGTTGATCGTAATATTAGATTTTGTACCATTTTTACGTAACGTCATATTTACCAACAGTTTATATCACTGGATTACTCATGCGATCTGGCAAAAGTGCATAATGAATAATGTTATTGCATTAAATACGTTCAGAATTGACAAATTAATAGCATCTGCAGTACTGTTTTACAACTTGCTTGCTTTCTTCATGCAATGTCAGGCATAGTGCCTGAGAAATCTATGTGTACTTGTCCTAGTCTGTCTTTACTGTGTGTTTTGCTTTCCCCTGTGTCTCATTGTAAACTTTGTGTCTACCATCCCCAATTTGTAATCTACGTTGCAAATTACAAGAAAAAGGTGAAAAAATCAACAAAAATATCACATTAAATCAAATAATATCTCCAAATTCTTATCTGTGTCTCGCAGATTGTCTGGAAGGTATATGAAGAAAAGGGTAGGGATACCGTTGTCATTGGGTGAAGACATGTTCCCTTCCTTTCCTCCTGTTCGAGAGAAAAAAGAGAGGATTTCGTTATCAATAACATGCGTGTGTTACAGGCTATGCCATTATAAATCTTAAAATCAATATTGAAAAAGCAGAGTCAAAAAACATGCGGTTATACTCAATAGAACTAAAAAGGCCTCTGGACTAAACTTATTATTCAGTTCGTAAATGGATTGCCATTTCTTCGTCTAAGTTATGCCCATTGGGAAATCTTGTGCACAAGCCTATGATATGTCTGGATTCTCGTTGTCTGAGTCTCAGGGTTCGATTGCCTCCCCTCTTTTTGGGTATGACCTGTTCTATGCCGTAATAGGAGAGTTTGGTGCAATCCGAGAAATGGTACTTTTCAAAATGTCGGGCGATGGGATATTGTTTATCCTTATTTGTAATCGCCCTCAGATGCTCTAGGATACGTTTTTTTACCATGTGTGTCGTGCTGCCCACATACCTTAATTTACAAGGACACTCCAATACATAGATGACAAATGTGCTGTTACATGTTAAAAATTGATCTATACTGATCATGGTATTAGTACTGGTGTTCCAAAATTCCTTGATCATCCGGCTATTGGCACATGCCTTGCAATGGCCGCATGGGAAAAAACCTTTTAGATTAATACCTTTAGTGTTCGTACTAACTGACACGTCACTATGTACTAACATGTCCCTGAGATTGTGTCCCCTTCTGTAGGTTATACTGGGTCTGTCTGGCAGTCCCTCTCCTATTATTGGGTCATTTTTCAGTATTTTCCAATTTTGTACAATAATTTTACGTACTTGATCGGAATTGCCATTGTAAGTCAGAATCATGCGTGTTTCATTGGATTCTTCATTTTCCATGGGCATCTCAGATGCCACTTCCAGCAATCTACCCCTCTCAGTGTTGGATATCCTTTCGGTTGCCCTTTTGAGTACCCAAGGTGGGTAGCCTCTCTCCCTGAACCTTTTGATCATCACCTTCTCTTCCTTTAAGTAATCATTCAGGGTACTGCAGTTTCTTTTCGCCCTGAGCAGTTCTCCATATGGTATACTCGATTTTAAATTTTCCGGGTGGCTGCTCAGGGCATTAAGAAGAGTGTTGCCTGCAGTGCTTTTGCGGTGAGGAACAGTCTGAATTCTGTTTCCCACCACCAGTACTTTGGTGTCTAGGTAATCCACCTCATTTCTGCTGATGGTACTGGTAAATGTGAGATTCTTGTCATTCTGGTTCAGGGAATCAATAAAGTTACAGAGATCATCTTCCTCCCCTTGCCAGATAACAAAAATGTCATCAATGTACCTGAGCCATAAATTTACTTTCGTGAAGGTGTCATGAAGGTTGGCGTTGAGGTTGTTATCTCCTTCCCATGCTCCCATGAAAAGATTGGCGAAACTGGGCGCAAAACATGTGCCCATCGCGGTACCCAGTTTTTGTTTGTACATGTCATCATTAAATATGAAAAAATTGTTATTTAGGCAGAATCTGATCATATCCAGAATCATATTGGTATGTCCCAAAATTCTAATGTTTCTCCGTTTAAGGAACCGTGCAAATGCCTGTACTCCCTGTTTGTGGTCGATTACTGTATATAGTGAGTTTACATCTAAAGTCACTAATATACAGTTCTCCATCCACATAAAATTGTCGATTTTGCTAAGAAAATCCTTTGTGTCTCTTACATATGAAGGTAACATAGATACAAAATCCCTCAAGTAGTGATCCACATACCGTGAGATATTCTCCAAAACACATCCTCCTGAAGAGAATATGGGTCTACCTGGTGGATTTTCTCTACTCTTATGAATTTTGGGTAGAAGGTACATGACCGGCAGGATGGGGTCATCTTTTTTGAGAAAACAATATTCTTCCCATTCAATCAGCCCTTTGTCCTTCCATTCATTCAATTTCTCCCAGATGTTCATGATACTCTTATTGTATTCTATTCGAGTCGAGTGTGTGTATGTAGTGTTATCACTAAGTTGGCGTGTGGCTTCATTTATATACATTTCTTTTGTCATAATTACAATATTCCCCCCTTTATCAGCGGGTCTCACAACAATATTGTCATCTGTTGCTAATTCTTTCATAGCCAACCTTTTCGCCCTGATCAGCCACCCGGATAATTTAAAATCGAGTATACCATATGGAGAACTGCTCAGGGCGAAAAGAAACTGCAGTACCCTGAATGATTACTTAAAGGAAGAGAAGGTGATGATCAAAAGGTTCAGGGAGAGAGGCTACCCACCTTGGGTACTTAAAAGGGCAACCGAAAGGATATCCAACACTGAGAGGGGTAGATTGCTGGAAGTGGCATCTGAGATGCCCATGGAAAATGAAGAATCCAATGAAACACGCATGATTCTCACTTACAATGGCAATTCCGATCAAGTACGTAAAATTATTGTACAAAATTGGAAAATACTGAAAAATGACCCAATAATAGGAGAGGGACTGCCAGACAGACCCAGTATAACCTACAGAAGGGGACGCAATCTCGGGGACATGCTAGTACATAGTGACGTGTCAGTTAGTACGAACACTAGAGGTATTAATCTAAAAGGTTTTTTCCCATGCGGCCATTGCAAGGCATGTGCCAATAGCCGGATGATCAAGGAATTTTCGAACACCAGTACTAATACCATGATCAGTATAGATCAATTTTTAACATGTAACAGCACATTTGTCATCTATGTATTGGAGTGTCCTTGTAAATTAAGGTATGTGGGCAGCACGACACACATGGTAAAAAAACGTATCCTAGAGCATCTGAGGGCGATTACAAATAAGGATAAACAATATCCCATCGCCCGACATTTTGAAAAGTACCATTTCTCGGATTGCACCAAACTCTCCTATTACGGCATAGAACAGGTCATACCCAAAAAGAGGGGAGGCAATCGAACCCTGAGACTCAGACAACGAGAATCCAGACATATCATAGGCATGTGCACAAGATTTCTCAATGGGCATAACTTAGACGAAGAAATGGCAATCCATTTACAAACTGAATAATAAGTTTAGTCCAGAGGCCTTTTTAGTTCTATTGAGTATAACCGCATGTTTTTTAACTCTTCTTTTTTAAATATTGATTTTAAGATTTATAATGGCATAGCCTGTAACACACGCATGTTATTGATAACGGAATCCTCTCTTTTTTCTCTCTAACAAGAGGAAAGGAAGGGAACATGTCTTCACCCAATGACAACGCTATCCCTACCCTTTTCTTCATATATTTTCCAGACAATCTGCGAGACACAGATAAGAATTTGGAGATAATATTTGATTTAATGTGATATTTTTGTTGATTTTTTCAACTTTTTCTTGTAATTTGCAACGTAGATTACAAATTGGGGATGGTAGACACAAAGTTTACAATGAGACACAGGGGGAAAGCAAAACACACAGTAAAGACAGACTAGGACAAGTACACATAGATTTCTCAGGCACTATGCCTGACATTGCATGAAGAAAGCAAGCAAGTTGTAAAACAGTACTGCAGATGCTATTAATTTGTCAATTCTGAACGTATTTAATGCAATAACATTATTCATTATGCACTTTTGCCTGATAGCATGAGTAATCCAGTGATATAAACTGTTGGTGAATATGACGTTACGTAAAAACGGTACAAAATCTATTATTACGATCAACTTGTCATCTTTAAAGAACGTATTTAGACGAATTGACAATGCTTATCAGGCACTATTTGCATCAACTTGTCACTTGAACATGACGTTACGTAAAAACGGCACAAAATATGCTATTACGATTAACTTGTCACCGTTAAAGAACGTATTCAGACAAATTGACAATGTTTATCATGCACTATTTGCAATATGAGCAGTCTGGCTGATACACAACAGACATCACAAGATGGCGTCACTAAATAATGAACTCTCAGCATAACATGTATTGTTAGTCCGTCAACTCTGTCCATGACCTCATGTGAAAAAGTATGTAATGCTTTAATGTTTTGACAAACGCTGTGTGAACAAGCCCGTTCTCGGGTGAAACGCGTCACGGCGGGTTTATGGAGTTAATAAACCTCCTCTTGGTTATTTTACTCTGATAATCTTTGGTGTGTTTATGGTCTACGAGCGCGATTGGAACTCCGTTTTTTTGGAATATTGGATCACCGGTTTTCTCCACCGGCTCCGCGCAACCCCTCAAAGGGCTTGAACTTCGGTAGGAGGCTGCTTTGAATCATATATATATATATATTCACTTAAAAACCCATAGGTTTCACACATGTTATAGTTAGCTGTACATTTCACTCGTAAAAAACCAATGAAATTCCACGTTACAGTTAGATCAGGTAACTATAACTTGCGCGCCCACAATAAACTGCTGATGACGTCACATATTACATCACTCATGACATGGTCAGTGACATCACTCTTCACATCAATGATGACATCTGAAATGACACATTGTGGATTGCGGTCGCGCAAGTTATAGTTACCTGATCTAACTATAACGTGGAATTTCATTGGTTTTTTACGAGTGAAATGTACAGCTAACTATAACATGTGTGAAACCTATGGTTGTTTAAGTGAATTTGCAAGGTTTTTTAAATGCTAATTCCTAACTATAACGTGTGTGAAACCTATGGTTTTTTCAGTGAATTTGTCCGGTTTTTTAAATGCTAAGTTATGTATTTATTTTTTATTTTTTTTTCTGGTTTTTCACCCTGCGCACACCCTGCGCGCACGGTGCGCTTCGCCCACCGTGCGCGCACTGTGGGCACTCGGTGCGCTTCGCGCACCGAGCACCCACATTGCGCAGTCCATACCGTGCGCACCTCGCCTTTTTTTTACACAGTAACAATTTTTTTTTCTCCCTTGCGGGTCCTTCAATTTATTTAATAAATGTGATTGTTATTTCTTTCATTTTTTATTTAATTTATTTTTGCCGTGCGCGTACGGTAAGCTTACCGTACGCGCACTCGGCGATTTTTTTTTTAAATTAATAAATGTATTTTTCGTACTTTTGTGTCCTTCTTTGACCCCCTTTCAAATGTTAGGGGGTCTGTAACTCTCTTCCTTGCCCCCTTTTCACGTTATCTCCCTTTTTTTTTCTGTGTGAAACACACAAAATGGCGGCCGACACTTCCTGATTTCGTCCGATTCGAATGTTTACAGTCATGTGACAACCAATCAGATTTGACCTCGCGCACGGCACCGTACGCGTACGGTAAGCTTACCGTAAGCGCACGGAGCGCGCTTACAGATATATATATTGCTTTAAATGCTTTTTTCTCAGGAACTACTGAACAAATTTACACCAGACCTACAAAAGGCACTTCCTTGACCTTATGGCTACCTCTCTGCCAAATTTCAAGTAATTCTGTTCAGCCGTTCGGGCTGTAGCTGTGTCTAAAGGTCCTATGGAAAAATGCAAGGGGAAAACGCGTTTTGGGACCCCCCTTTTTTCTCGGCCCCCGCTTGACGAATCACCCCGAGACTTTCAGGGTAGGAGCTGAACGGAGCGCCCCATTAGTTTTGAAAATTTCGCGAGAATTCGTCAACCGGCGCCAAAGTTATTCAAAATAGAATTTTGAGATTTCCTATGGAAACACGGTCCTAACTATAACTATCTACTGGCGACCGCCAGTAGATAATATATATATATATATACATATATATATATATATATATATATATATATATATATATATATATATATATATATATATATATATACATACATACATGCCGTGAAGCAGCCAAAGGCATGTTCTGCAATAAAAAAACGAAAGCGGAAAACGCTTCAATAGTCCAAAATTTAAATGCAACCACTAGTCTCAACAACGTTATGGGCAAATTAGAGAGATTATATGAACGCGAAACACGCAAGTGGTGAGAGACCACCTATCTTCAAAGTTACATCGAAGTCAACAGAGTTCCGAGAGGTTTAAGAGTTTATACTGTCCCATCATATGAGAACCCTGACCCTGATCTATTGACTGATTGGGCAGAACACACAGCGCAGTATTGTCAAGCTACATAAGGCATACTAGTTAAGTATGCCTGGAGTGATCGTGAGAAAGCACTTAAAGAGATAAAGGATCTGGAGGAGTTGCTGTCCAAAGATGAAGATAAAAATAAAACGAATGAATTACTGGGCCAAATGAAATCTTGTCTGCTGAAATATGAAAATAAAATCAAGCAGACAAAGCAAGAAAAATGTGAGCGCTATGAGCACGACTACCTCCAAGGAAGAATATTAACATTTGCGCGAAAGTTCGATGGCCCAAGAAAAGAATTAGCGCAAAGTACATCCAAAACAACAACTCCCAGAGTGGAAACATCGGAATCAGATCTAACTGAGAACGAATCAGGTGATGATCGTGCTGGTGGTTCAGGATTAGGTGTAAGAACAACGACACCTTTTACGACGAATTTCAGATAATCAGAAAGTCCTGGCTGCGGGGGGGCAAGAACAAGCCACCCGAACAAGTCATCGAAGAACGCGCAGGTCAGGGTGGGGCAGGAAGAGGAAGAACTCCAGCATGGGTGGCACGCAAGAAGAAATTCAACAAAAAACAATGAACACCACAAATCTCACGGTAGTTAACCTTACACCAAGAAATGTAACCGATAATGAGATCAAAGTACTTACTTTGGGACTAACATTTTGCCCTACAAGTCCTCTGGAATTTACACAGACGAGAATAGATCTCTTCTGCTTCATACAGTTGAAATTGCACAAATATTTTAAACTGCGACCTGTCATGAAGGAAATTAAATTAACACCATTAAGGATGACGGTGACTGACTCCTTAACATGCAATGATGTACAAGCAGTAGAGCTTTTACAGAATCTTCACACAGATTCAGATAATCTGGAGATTTCTGTTATGGATATAGCACAAAGAGCGGCAGGTGCAGGAAAAGAACAAGTAATGCAAGAAAGTCCTTTTAAACCAAAAGCTATCTTTACACCGCAGATGCTGTACGATGCTATAGATGTTTTTTCTGAAGCAATGGTCCGTGATTTGTTAAAATTCAGATGCAAGAACTGGGCAAGTATCGGCAAAAATAATTTAACAGAGGAAGAAAAGTTGGCTCTGACGAATCTAATGGAGGACAAAGCTATAATCATAAAGTCTTCAGATAAAGGCGGAAATGTGGTGCTATAAACAAGGACACGATATTGTGAAGAAGCACTACGACAACTATCGGATACAAAATACTATGAAAAGAGCACACGAGAAATCTATCAGGCCAGCATATGTGAATATGAAAATCTTATTAAGATGTGGTATGGTCGGAAGATGCTTGGGACGGATGAACATCTCTTCCTGAGGACTATGAATTCAATAGTGGCCACCTTTTATCACATTCCCAAGCTGCATAAAGATGATGTACATCCCCCAGGGAGACCGATAGTTTCGTCTCAAGGGAGTCTAACTGAACATTTATTGATGTTTATTGACTATTTTCTGTTTCCATTTGTGGTGGAACTAAAGTCATATGTGAAAGATACTATAGATTTTTTTAATAAGATTGCGGACATTTCTTGGGACGCCTCATACCAACTGGTAGTCCTAGATATTACAAGTCTTTATACTTGTATTAACCATGAAGATGGTTTAAAAGCCCTGCAATACTTTTTGAATCGGAGACAGTTACGTTTTGCAAGACACAACCAGATGATCCTAGAGTTCACTAGATTTTGTCTTGTGAATAACATTTTTCTATTTGAGGATACATACTTCAGGCAAATCTCAGGCACGGCAATGGGCACCTGTTTCGCCCCCAGTTATGCAAACTTGTTCGTTGGCTGGTGGGAGGAACAGGTGCCCAGAACCTATGAGAAGGAAAACCTTAAAGGTAGGGTCATTAACTGGTATTGTTATATTGACAACCTTTTCATAGTATGGCAGGGCAATGTGGAGTCAGCAGAGGGTTATATCAAAGCTCTGAATGAAAATAATCTGAACTTACACTTTTGGGGTACAGTAAGCCCAGTGGCATTGGACTATCTGGACCTGAGGGTGTTCGTGTCGGAAGGGCAAGTCCATACTGCTCTATATCGCAAGATTACAGCAGGGAACTCCACTCTATACTAAGCCTGGGCAAAGCACTAGGCTACGCTTGCGTAGTTTGCGAAGTTCACGCTACTTCGCACTACGCGAATTGCACGTAGCACATTGCGAACACGCGTAGCGTAGGGTTGCATAGTGCTGCGGTCATTTTTTGCTTGCTCGCGGTCCTCAACGTCAAGTTAGCGACCGCGAGCAAGCAAAATGACATCCCGACGAGACTTTTTCCTTGTTCGCGATCAGCAACGTCAAGTTGGCAATCGCGAGCATGGAAAATAAACCTCCCGGCGAGATTCCCAACGCGAGGAGGTCAGGTTTCTCATTGCGAGTGCTCGCGTATGCTCGCGACCGCTCGCGATGAGAAACAACCAGTTCGCGTTGAGAAAGCTGCCGCTCGAGTAAAAATCTACTCGAGCAGCAGAAAACTACAGCTCGCACTGTGCAAGATGCCATTTTCAATGATTGCACAGTGCCGGTTGCTTGTCCGCACTGTGCAATTATTGAAAACGACATCTGGCACAGTGCGAACAAGGTACTACGCAGTTCGCGAAGTGCTACGCGTAGCTCGCGTAGTGCGAAGTGCACTTTGCGTAGCTTCGCGAAGTGCTACTTCGCGAACTACGCCCAGGGTTACTCTATACGCAACCAGCAATCATCCACCTAAGTTGGTACAGAGTATTCCTTATGGGGAGCTCTTAAGATTAGAAAGGAATAGCTCTCGCACATGTGACTTTGAAACAGCCGCCAAAGAATGTTTGGCAAGATTTTAGAGGAGAGGGTATGACTCAATTCTTTTAGAAAAACATTAAGAAAGGTAGGAGGCATTCCCAGACAACATTTGTTGAAAGAAAACCAAGTGGTCACAAGAAAGTTAGTCAACACACATGAGGGAAAGTTCAGGATGGTCACAGCTTACTCAGCAGAAGCCAACCATCTGAAACACATGCTGAGAAAAAATTGGCACATCTTAAAATGGATAACGTAATAAGTCAAGACATTCCAGCCTATCCGTTGGTGACTTTTAAGAAAGCTTGGTCACTGAGGGATAGGTTGGTAAGAAGTCATCTTGAAAAAGAATCCCAGAGTTTGGGGACCCTCAAGAAAATGAAGGGTTTTTACCTATGTGGGAAGTGTAAGGCCTGCTCGAGTAGTAAAAGGGTACTGTCTTATAATATCCCGGATGTGAAAATCAAAAGGTTGATTACAAAATTTCTGACTTGCAGTACACCGTATGCAGTATACTGCCTTATATGTCCATGT
Source organism: Triturus cristatus (assembly GCF_964204655.1). NCBI lineage: Eukaryota > Metazoa > Chordata > Amphibia > Caudata > Salamandridae > Triturus > Triturus cristatus. The sequence continues at coordinate 602,731,744 of NC_140594.1, forward strand.
GGCCTATGTTATATAGGCAGCACAATACATCCTTTAAAGATTAGAATATTAGAACATCAGAGGGCAATAGCAAAGAATGATGAATCATATCAAGTAGCGAGGCATTATGCCGAGAAGCATTCCAGTAATAGGAATATGCTACAATATTATGGTCTTTGTACCTGAAAGTATCCATGGAGGGGACAGATTAAAGAAATTGCGAAGATTAGAATCACGCTATATAGTGGACCTACAAACTAAGTATCCTAAAGGTCTAAATAGCAGAGAAGAATTAGCATCACATTTAGGTATTTGATTAGATCTGGAAGACAAATATGTAAGTGAACAGTCATGTAGCTTTGTACCAACTTGACCTCTATAAGTGTTGACGGAAATAATTTGCTAAAATTGAGAAGTAAAAAGTCAAAATTACATCATGAAATGAAATATATAAATTTATCGTGTAACTTATAAGAGAATTGTTGAGATAATGAGGTTTCGTATAACTTTTAGATTTTTGAATTTTGAATTTTTGAACTTTATGGATAATTTGGATACATTTTGGATATTTATTCAGGTTTAATGAAGGGAACTATTGATTTTACATGCCTATCAATATAAATGTTTAATTGTGCATCGATGTAAACTAATAGAGACTAGTGCCGATTCACGGCAGGATATTTCAGAGGAAATAAGTTTGCCTGATATAGGAGTTATATTTTAAATTTTAAACAAAACTTGCGAAAAGGATATTAAGTAGAAAGGAAGTAGTGGCGCACTGCGTGTAGCGTAAGTAGTGTAAACTAAACCAGTAAAATGGTGCTAAACAGGAAGGGGAGATCCTTCAAAACCCCTCAATATGTGTAGGGCAAGCCCTACTCCAAAATAGTACAAACCAAACCTGTGCACACATATAAATAAAGTCAATTAGACATCATAACAGCAAAAGCACAATGGACCCAAATCTTCAATCTTAATGAATGTTCTTTATTCCATTGGAAAACATGGCCAGCCGACACGTGTTTCGTCAGGGAAGGTCATCCCACGACTCCTCAGGGCTGGGAATGAAACAAATGTTTTGATGTAACCGAGAATAAAATTACAGGTATTGAAGAGACAAAACCTCTCAGTCAACCATAGAGTGATCTCGCAGAGACCACGTGGAAACCCAAACTAAGACATTCTAAAGAAATGCTTACCATTCCAGAAAAGGAAAAAAAAGATAAAAGGTTAATAATTCATCATCATGCCCACACTAAAAGAGAATAAGTGAAACACATGTACAGGAAAACCGTGTGGTGGAAAAAAGCATCGTTGTAAAGCTGTAAGTATCAAATGTAAAGCGTGGAAGAACACCGAAAATGTGAGACCAGAACAACCTCAGAGGAAAAAATCCCTCGGATAAAACAGGCCAAAGAATATAAGTGGGAGAGACCCAAGGAATATAAGCAGTAGTTCAAACAAAAGAAGAATATGGGAAAAAGATATGCTCTTGAAAAAAGAAAGTACCTGAAGCTGATAGCCACAAAAACAACAGAAAGGTAACTCAAAGCCGGAGAAGGTTCCAACCCGGCTGGGTTCGTGAATAGCCACACAAGAAAAAAGGCCAATAGGAATATGTCGATAATCTACGAGAAAAGCAAAAAGGGTACACACGGTGGATGGAAATAAGGCTAGTCAGAACTGTACACAAGATGAGTAATTCACCCACAAACACTACTGTCGAAAGTGGAAAGCAGAAATTCACAATAGTTACAAGTATCGCAACAAAGCAACAAGAATATGGAACAACTACAAAGTAAGTACATAATAGCCTACGTTTAGACTAAGTGAAAGAGTCTACGTTTATCTTTTAAATAATCTAATGGTAAGTAAAAACTGCCGATAATGTTAAAATTAAGTAACCCAAAATGTGGGAAGTACGGTCTAAATCTTACCTAAGTCCTCAAAAGGCAGTGTGGAAATAAAAAGACCGCTGTGTCAACGGATAAGTATGGAACAAAGAGTAATGCCTCTCTTGACAAAGTATCGTTGTCTAGATCGAATATACGTTTATGATCACGTGTTCCAGAGTAGTATCAGAGAGACGAAAGTCCGAGTGAGGACTCATCAATTCTAATATAGAGAGAAAGAACGCCTCGTCACAATTGACTAAAGAAAATAAAAAGTATCACAAACTGAAGGAAATCTAATCAGTCCAGTGAGACTTACCAACGTGTGTAGAACAGCGAGCATCGTTAAGGTACCGGTAACGACGAGTGTGTAGGCGCAACTAACGCGGAACCGGAAATAAAAGGAAAAAGATCCCAGAGATACAACGGCTAGACCGCTGCACTACCAAGGTTGTTACACCCGGAAGTGTGAAAAAAACGATAACCGCCTCGCAAATGACAACCCAACAGAAACTGGTCATAGAACCAAGTAGAAAGTCTCACAACACGGAGTCAACCATGTGAATTACAGATTTTAAATAAAGGATAGAAAAAAAGAAAAAAATAAATAAATAAATGAAAAAAAGGGGCACCAACCCAGGTAAAATCAAAAAGTAAATAAAAATAGGAAGAGAACAAATAACTGAACAAGAACAAGTGGGAAACTTAAATAAGAATATAAAGTGAAATTTGAAAGCAATGGACATGATGAGAATACAACATAAAAGAATGTGAAAGGAAAGAATAACAGACAGATAAACGCAAAGAGGCAAAATGGCACATCTGAATATAAATATAAAGCCTACACAACACAAAATACCAAAGATGACACCTATACAAGATTAGTACAATAAATATCAAGCAACACAACAAATAATTAATGAAACGCAACAATACATAATCAGAACAAATAAAGATAATGAGTAGCACAACATACAAAAAATAAAACAAGTATACAGAACTCGCATTACAATACAAAATAATTAAACATATAGAAATAACCTGGAAAAATCAAATGTATAGCGCAACGTGGCCAGAAAAAATAAAGCCACAGATTCATCTCATCACAATTGCAAGCAGAACAAAAAACTTTTTTTCAAGTAATGACCAATCATAATATCACATTATTACAATAGCATGATCTTGCAGAAAATGAAGACCATGATAAACATTTGAAGAATAATGAAACAACATACACCACAAAAGGGTATTAGCCCAAAAAATATTGCATTTCGGAATCAAAATTGAGTCCATGTTCTACAGTCTGAAGGCGCAAAATCCAAGTGGCCTCAGTTCTTCTTAGTCGCAGTTCTCTATTGCCACCACGTGCACCCAAACCAATAGTCTCAATGCCAAAAAATTGGAAACATTTGCGGGAACTCTGAGTCGGGCACACAGCCGCATGTAGTGCTACAGGGTATCTGGCATCCTGTTGGTGAAGTGCCCTCACATGCTCACCAATCCTTTCTCGAAGGGCTCTGATCGTACTCCCCACATATTGTTTACCACAAGTACATTCGATAATGTAAACAACAAATTTGGTGGTACAATTGATGTTGGTTCTGATCACATATGTACGATCATTTAAACCACAAAAAGCCTTAGTTCCCTGTTTGGCCCATTTACAGACACCATAACAGCCACATTTGTGAAAACCTATGGTGTGTGATGTCAACTATGACTGTGCACTAGGAGACAAGGGTACAGTGGGGCTCAGTCTGGTACAAAGAGTATTACCCCTTCTGAAAGTAATTTGGGGGCGAGTGGCAATACAGCCTGCTAGGGCAGTATCATTCTGTAGGATACCCCAATGTTTGTTGAGACTACCGGTACCTTAACGATGCTCGCTGTTCTACACACGTTGGTAAGTCTCACTGGACTGATTAGATTTCATTCAGTTTATGATACTTTTTATTTTCTTTAGTCAATTGTGACGAGGCGTTCTTTCTCTCTATATTAGAATTGAGGAGTCCTCACTCGGACTTTTGTCTCTCTGATACTACTCTGGAACACGTGATCATAAACGTATATTCGATCTACACAACGATACTTTGTCAAGAGAGGCATTACTCTTTGTTCCATACTTATCCGTTGACACAGCGGTCTTTTTATTTCCACACTGCCTTTTGAGGACTTAGGTAAGATTTAGACCGTACTTCCAACATTTTGGGTTACTTAATTTCAACATTATCAGCAGATTTTACTTACCATTAGATTATTTAAAAGATAAACTTAGACTCTTTCACTTAGTCTAAACGTAGGCTATTATGGATACTTACTTTCTAGTTGTTCCACATTCTTGGTGCTTTGTTGCGATACTTGTTACTATTGTGAATTTCTGCTTTCCACTTTCGACAGTAGTGTTTGTGGGTGAATTACTCATTTTGTGTACAGTTCTGACTAGCCTTATTTCCATCCACCGTGTGTACCCTTTTTGCTTTTCTCGTAGATTATCGACATATTCCTATTGGCCTTTTTTCTTGTGTGGGCTATTCACGAACCCAGCCGGGGTGGAACCTTCTCCGGCTTTGAGTTACCTTTCTGTTGTTTTTGTGGCTATCAGCTTCAGGTACTTTCTTTTTTCAAGAGCATATCTTTTTCCCATATTCTTCTTTTGTTTGAACTACTGCTTATATTCCTTGGGTCTCTCCCACTTATATTCTTTGGCCTGTTTTATCCGAGGGATTTTTTCCTCTGAGGTTGTTCTGGTCTCACATTTTCGGTGTTCTTCCACACTTTACATTTGATACGTACAGCTTTACAACGATGCTTTTTTCCACCACACAGTTTTCCTGTACATGTGTTTCACTTATTCTCTTTTAGTGTGGGCATGATGATGAATTCTTAACCTTTTATCTATTTTTTCCTTTTCTGGAATGGTAAGCATTTCTTTAGAATGTCTTAGTTTGGGTTTCCACGTGGTCTCTGCGAGATCACTCTATGGTTGACTGAGAGGTTTTGTCTCTTCAATACCTGTGATTTTATTCTCGGTTACATCAAAACATTTGTTTCATTCCCAGCCCTGAGGAGTCGTGGGATGACCTTCCCTGACGAAACACGTGTCGGCTGGCCATGTTTTCCAATGGAATAAAGAACATTTATTAAGATTGAAGATTTGGGTCCATTGTGCTTTTGCTGTTATGATGTCTAATTGACTTTATTTATATGTGTGCACACGTTTGGTTTATATTTTAAATTTTAAATGTGGACATATTCGTAAGTGTGCTTGATAATCTATAATAAATTCGGTATTTTGGTTACATTAAAATAGGCCGATATACGGCATAACGATGAAATTGAATTGTAATCAGGAAAGCTGAAAGATTGAGAGCAATTTTGATTAACGATATTGAATCATGCTAGCACGCAGATACCATTTGGTTGGAATATGTTCTGATTTTTAATGAAAATAAGAGCTTCCTTTGAATGTTTGCAAATTATGGCAAGAATAATGAATTTGTTGCTATTATAAATTGCACATTATAAACTGCACATTATAAAATGGCGCCGATATCGGCTATTATGTGTGTAGTCCCTTGTTTACTACGATGCACCTTTGTAAGAGTTTAAAGATGGCGACTTCCGGCTGTGCCGGTAACACCGAAGAAGGCAGTTTGCCAAAACGCGTTTGTTTGGTCTGAATAAAAGATCCTGAGGAACGTCACCCGTGAGTGCTTACTTTCCTTATAATACGGGAATGAGAGCTGTTATACATACATACATATATATATATAAATATATATATATAAAATATATATATATATACATATATATATATATATATATATATATATATTATCTACTGGCGGTCGCCAGTAGATAGTTATAGTTAGGACCGTGTTTCCATAGGAAATCCGCAACATTCTATTTGGAATAACTTTGGCGCCCGTTGACGAATCCTCGCGAAATTTTCAAAATAGGTGGGGCGCTCCGCTCCGCTCCTACCCTGAAAGTCTCGGGGGAATTCGTCAAGCGGGGGCTGAGAAAAAAGGGGGGTCCCAAAATGCGTTTTCCCCATGCATTTTCCCTTAGGACCTTTAGTCCGAGCTACAGCCCGAACGGCTGAACAGAATTACTTGAAATTTGGCAGAGAGGTAGTCCTCAGGTCAGAGATGTGCCTTTTGCAGGTCTGGTGTAAATCTGTTCAGTAGGTCCTGAGAAAATAGCATTTAAATCAATATATATATCTGTAAGCGCGCTCCGTGCGCTTACGGTAAGCTCACCGTACGCGTACGGTGCCGTGCGCGAGCTCAATTCTGATTGGTGGTTACATGACTGTAAACATTCGAATCGGTCGAAATCAGAAAGTGTCGGCCGCCATTTTCTGTCTCTCGCACTGAAAAACAAAGGTGGATAACGTGAAAAGGGGGCAACGAAGAGAGTTGCAGACCCCCTAGCGTTTGTCAGGGGGTCCACGAAGGACCAAAAAGTACGAAAAATACATTTAATAATTAAAAAAAAAATCGCGGAGTGCGCGTACGGTAAGCTTACCGTACGCGCACGGCAAAAAAAAATAATAATAAAAAAAAAAGAAAGAACAATCACATTTATTAAATAAATTGAAGGACCCGCAAGGGAGAAAAAAAAATTGTTACTGTGTAAAAAAAGGCGAGGCGCGCACGGTATGAACTGCGCAACATGGGCGCTCAGTGCGTGAAGCGCAGCGAGTGCCCACAGCGCGCGCACGGTGCGCGAAGCGCACCGTGCGCGCAGGGTGTGCGCACGGTGAAAAACCAGAAAAAAAAATAAAAAATAAATACATAACTTAGCATTTAAAAAACCGTACAAATTCACTGAAAAAACCATAGGTTTCACACACGTTATAGTTAGGAATTAGCAATTAAAAAACCTTGCAAATTCACTTAAAAAACCATAGGTTTCACACATGTTATAGTTAGCTGTACATTTCACTCGTAAAAAACCAATGAAATTCCACGTTATAGTTAGATCAGGTAACTATAACTTGCGCGACCGCAATCCACAATGTGTCATTTCAGATGTCATCATTGATGTGAAGAGTGATGTCACTGACCATGTCATGAGTGATGTAATATGTGACATCATCAGCAGTTTATTGTGGGCGCGCAAGTTATAGTTACCTGATCTAACTATAACGTGGAATTTCATTGGTTTTTTGCGAGTGAAATGTACAGCTAACTATAACATGTGTGAAACCTATGGTTTTTTAAGTGAATATATATATATATATATATATATATTCACTGAAAAAACCATAGGTTTCACACACGTTATAGTTAGGAATTAGCATTTAAAAAACCTTGCAAATTCACTGAAAAAACCATAGGTTTCACACATGTTATAGTTAGCTGGACATTTTACTGATAAAAAACCAATGAAATTCCCCCGTTATAGTTACTGTAGGCAACTATAACTCACGCGACCGTAATCCTCTGCTGATGCTAATACTGTATTTAGACACTTATTTGCCCATGTCTTCTTCCATTAAATTTTTGCTATACATATATTACAAATATTTTTTTTTCATAAAGACACATATGTCATCAGCAGAGGATTACGGTCGCGTGAGTTATAGTTGCCTACAGTAACTATAACGGGGGAATTTCATTGGTTTTTTATCAGTAAAATGTCCAGCTAACTATAACATGTGTGAAACCTATGGTTTTTTCAGTGAATTTGCAAGGTTTTTTAAATGCTAATTCCTAACTATAACGTGTGTGAAACCTATGGTTTTTTCAGTGAATTTGTACGGTTTTTTAAATGCTAAGTTACTTTACGCCATTTGTGGCGTGCGCACCCACTTAACGCAGTTCGTTCCGTGCGCGCACGGTGCGCTTCGCGCACCGTGCGCGCACAGTGAGCACGCGGTGCGCTTCGCGCACCGCGTGTCCACGTTACGCTAGATGGGCCCTGAACGCACGATGCGCTTCGCGCACCGTGCGCACATGGAGGAAACATATGATGAGCATCGTTGTGACAGGTAAAATATATGTTTTGTAAGGTCTATATAAGCCATGCACAAGTGGTGTCCTTCGGGCACCAGTTGCACACGGGGTGGGGAGAATGTGGATATTTTTTTTTTTTTTTAATATTGACTACTGTACGCGTACGGTAAGCGTAATCGGCGAAATTTTCAAAAAAAATAAAATTGCTTTTTTTCACTTGGGGGATCGTTGGGGACTCCCTCGACATGGCTAGGTGCTTGGGAGCTGTCTAAACAGCCCCTTTACATGTTTTTTGACTTTGTTTTTCAACCCCCTGTTAGAGTGCGAGAGAGAAAATGGCGGCCGCCGCTTCCTGGTTTAGACCGATTCGAATGTTTACTAAGATCTATCGGCCAATCAGAATCGTGCTCGCGCACGTCACCGTACGCGTACGGTAAGCGCACCGTAAGCGCACCGTAAGCTGGCTCAGATATATATACTGATTTAAAGGCTATTTTCTCAGAATCTACTGAACAGATTTACACCAAACCTACAAAAGGCACTTCCTTGACCTGGGGACTACCTCTCTGCCAAATTTCATTAAATTCTGTTCAGCCGTTCGGGCTGTAGCCCTGTCTAAAGGTCCTATGGAAAAATGCATGGGAAAAATGCGTTTTGGGACCCCCCTTTTATCTCAGCCCCCGCTTGACGAATCCCCCCGAGACTTTCAGGGTAGGAGCGGAGCGTAGCGCCCCACCTATTTTGAAAAATTCGCGAGGATTCGTCGACCGGCGCCAAAGTTATTCAAAATAGAATGTTGCGGATTTCCTATGGAAACGTGGTCCTAACTATAACTACCTACTGGCGACCGCCAGTAGGTAATATATATATATATATATCAAAGCAAAAACCAGCACACTTCCTCCTGGCACCGGAATCCGACACAACGACAAAAGGTATTTCTTCCAAATTATTTTATTTGCATATTTTCGAGGGCTATGACGCTTTTCAGCAGGATACCCTGCCTTGATCACACAATGAGCCAAATTCCCACAATGCATTTAAGTGTGCTTTCTCCACCTCGTGATGTAGAAAAACATAGATAAAAGACTACATTATTCAACAAAAGTTCATTGCAAGTACATTCAAATTCATTAATTTAAAACATACACAGCATTTGCATAATAGCTTCCAAATACATGCTCTGGTGCCCTATTTGCACCGTGATTAAGTGTATATAATTACGCATTACTATGGGTCCTGTATTATCATAGCAAAATTTCTTTTTTGTTTTTGTTTTTTCAATTTTAATGAACTTTATTATGCCTTATCAGTGAGCCTAATCGGAGTGTTACAATTATTGGTGAGAAATAGGGGAGAGATATTGTTGGACTCCTTGTTTGTCTCAGTATCGTGTGTTATGGCGATCTCTGACCCCCATACCAAGGCAATTGCTGGGTCTCCTCACATTAACAACTGTGCCTAATTCCACATTGTTGGTCTGAATCCCATGTATGCATTTTAAAGCGAATGCACTATAGCATATTTTAGTCACTATGCATCTGATATAAACATTGGTAACTGTTTCGGATGTCCATATATACGTTTTCTCATTCCTGTTCTCAGTGGTCTACTTTTTCCAGAGAGATTCACTTTAAAATCAGCAAATATTGTGCAAGCAAGCCTGATGAATTGGAATTACTATGGGACATATATACATATGGAATCCTTCGTATTTACCAGTATAAATATAAAGAAGACTCACACTCCATGATCGTGGTCTCAAATATAGATGTATTAATTTAAACAGCAACGCGTTTCGACCACAGAGATCTTTTTGGAAAAAGACCTCTGTTGTCGAAACGTGTTGCTGTTTAAATTAATACATCTATATTTCAGACCACAATCCTGGAGTGCGAGTCTAATTTGTATTTATACTTGTGAATACAAAGGTTTCCTTTGATGTCATAATGGGTCCCGGCACCGGTAACTCGCACAAGCCCCGCATGTTGAAAGTGATCAGCTGTGTCGGAAGTTTTTCCTCTCATATATATATTACCTACTGGCGGTCGCCAGTAGGTGGTTATAGTTAGGACCTAGTTTCCATAAGAAAAGCGTTTTTTGATTTGCCAATATCTTTGGCACCATCTGATGAATCTTGGTGAAATTTTCAAAACCAATGGGGTGCTCCGGTCAGCTCATGTCTTGAAAGTTTCAGGGTGATTCGTCTAGCGGGGGCCGAGAAAAAAGGGGGGTCCCAAAATACATTTTCCCCATGTTAATTTTCATAGGAACTTTAGACACGGCTACAGCCCGGACTGCTGAACGGAATTACACCACATTTGACAAAAAGGTAGCTCTTGGTTCAGAATGCGCCCTTTTTTAAATGGTGAAAATCAGTAGTTGCTGAGTAATTAAAAAAATAAAAATATCTATATCTAAGCACCGAGGAGGATCCTCCTGAGAACGAGCTTCATTCTGATTGGCTGTAAAGGTGGGCGTAATTGGCGGAGTACCACTACACGGAATTCTACAAAATTGATCAAAAACTCAGTGAATTCTGCTCCGCAACTCCATTCCGTCTCACCACAATTGATAAAACAGAAACATCACATACCCTTAGTGAAACGACAAGTGACTCTATTATTACATGCTAAAATGTATATATTCATTTCACAAAAGTGAAAATGAGAATACAGCAAGCAGTGAGAGAGGTGATGATTTTGATGTCCTCACTAACCTAGGAAGAGAACCAAGCAGATGCCTTGAACACAAAGAGCACATCATGCTGAACTATTGGTGGTGGTCCCATCCTCCTAGGACAACCCCAAGCACAGTTATGGGCAAAAATTACAATCCCAACCAAAGGCCTTGCAAAGCATTATGGGACAATATTCTAGGGTGCAGTGAATATTATAGTATTCAATATCAAAACATTACTCAAGGGGCAGGCTCTCGGGCTCAGCTGAGAACTAATACTATAATATTCACTAAACTCTAGAATCTCGCCCCCGTAATGATTTGCTGGGCCTTGGGTTGGCATTGTATTTTTTCCAATAACTTTGCTTGGGGTGGTTGTCGGAGGATGGGACCACCACAATTGTTGAACATGATATGCTCTTTGTGTTCAAGGCACCTGCTTGGTCCTCCCCCTAGGTTAGGGGGGACACCAAAATCATCACCTCTCTCATTGACTGATATTTTTCAAAGCTCACTTTTGTGAATTTGTTACATGCTTTGTAGCATGTAAAGGTAACATTGTTTTATCAATGGAATGTGGGTGCATTAGCTTATTGAAGAGTTTTTGCATTAACTACTTTGTCTTGTATTAATAAAAGTTTTAAACAGAAATCTCACATACCTTTAGTAAAAAACTTTTTTATCATTGCATGCTTACATACATATAGCCATCTCACAAAAATGAAAAAATAACAAACAGTGCTTTTAATTAAATAATGATATCTTTACATGCTAAAATGCATATAGTCATCTCACAAAACTGAAAATGAAAAATAGCAAGCAGTGAAAGACGTAATGATTTTGGGGTCCTTTGTAACCTAGGGAGAGGACCAAGCAGATGACTTGAACACAAAGAGCACATCATGCTGAAATGATTCCGTGGTGGTCCCATCCTCCAAGGACCACCCCAAGCACAGGTATGGGCACAAATACAATCTCAACCAAAGGCCCTGCAAAGCATTATGGGACGATATTCTAAAATGCAGTGAATATTATAGTATCCAAAATCAAAACATTCCTCAAGGGGCAGGCTCTGGGGCTCAGCTGAGGGCTAATACTATGATATTCACTAAACTCTAGAATCTCGCCCCATAATGCTTTGATGGGCCTTTGTCTGACATTATATTTTTGCCCATAACTGTGCTCGGGTTGGTCCTCGGAGGATGGGACCATCACCGAATCGTTCAGCATGATATGCTCTTTGTGTTCAAGGCATCTGCTTGCCCTCCCCTAGGCTAGGGGTGACCCCAAAAGCATCACCTCTCTCATTGCCTGATGTTTTTTAAATTTTACGTACGTTTGTGAATTGGTTATATGCTATTGAGCATGTAAAGGTAACTCCATGGCATAACAAAGTGGGAATGAATTCTTGTATGAATTCCGTGTTTTCAATGAAATGCTTAGTTATCAAATCTGTGCAATTTCCGTTAGCGGAGTGGAATTCATTGCCCAGGGTTAATTGGCTGTCGATACTCCAAACCAGGAAGCGTTGGCTGCCATCTTGTGACTCGGTAACCGAGTCACAAGAAAACGGGTGAAAAAACATTAAAGACAAGAAAAGGGGGCAGGGTACAAACACCCTGACCCCCTAGTCCTGCCCAGGGGGTCCGACAAGGACCCCCCAGGGCCAATAAAAGTATTTTTCTGAAAAACGAATTGACAGAATTAGCGCTGGGTGCGCAAATCTGGTGAAAAAATTAAAAAAACGAAGTGTGGGCTCCCGCGCTTCGTTTTCTATAAACTCCCAGGTGGGCCAGGTCCCGGGGGCAATGCCGAAAAAATTAGCGCGTGCCCACGGGGGCCCCCACAGACCCAGGGACTGCCACCTCCCAGGGGCTTATATAATTATATGTAGGGGCATGCAGCTGCCCCGCAGCCCCGGGCACCACCACATCCCTGTGGCGTTTGGTTTTTAGGACGAGGGGGCCTCGCAGGCCCCCTCAAGCTCTGGGGACTGCCACCTCCCTGGGGCTTTTAATTATTTTGTGTAGGGAGGCCTTGTGGGCCCTTCAAGCCCCGGAGACCACCACCTCCCTGGGGCTACATGTATAAATGCACGTGGCCACGTGGCCTCCCGCAGCCATGGGGACTGCCACCTCCCCTGGGCTGTATTAAAAAACAAAATGTGGGTGGGCTCGAGCCCCCATACTACCCCTGGGACCAACACCTCCCCGAGATATTGAATATCTAAATGCGGGGGTTCATTGCGGACCCCCAGGCCCTGGAGACCACCACCTCACCAGAGCTTAAATTAGTTGGGAGGGGGATTTGCCTGGCCCCCTCCTGGAGCCCTCAATGGCCCCTGGGGACAACCACCCCCCCAGGGCCGGCTCAAGCAATGTCCCGTGGACCCAATTTCTGGCTCCCGCCCTGTCATTGCAAACTCTGCATCGCATCTTGGAAGCGCTCGCTTCCAACATGCAAAGCAGAATTGCTTTTGGGCAAAGGAAGCTGCATGTCAGCAGCTCCCTTTGCCCAACAGCAAAACTGGCTCCTGCAGGAGGCAGGGATCCAGCAGGGACCCTGAAGGAATCGGGGCTCCCCCCACGGTCCCCAAAATGAGGGCTGGCCCCAGGGGATATGGTCTCCGGGGGCCAGAAGTGGCCCAGGAGAGAGGGAGTGCAATTAAAAAAAAAAGGAGGCCAGGCCCCTGGAGATGGGGTCCCCAGTCCCAAAAGTGGGCCCCTCCCAAATGTTTTTTTTTCAAACACAAGGCAAATCCCCGGGGGATGGGTCTCCGGGCCAAGAATGACCTCAGGAGGGGGGATGCATATCCCCCCTCCCTAAAAATTATTGAAAATAAATAAATAAATATGTGGCTATGTCCCGGATGATGGGGTCCCCGGGGCCAAAATTGGACATGGGAGGGGGGCCACGTGGCGTCCTTCCCGTTTTTGTTAAAAAGAAAATGTTAAAAATGGGTCAGGCCCTAGGGGATGTAGTCCCCAGGGCCCAAAAATACTAAAAGAAGGGGGGCCGCACAGCCCCCCCTTTTAAAATGCAGAAAAAAAAAGAAAAGCCACCCCCTCCCTACACCACTCTGCAAACGTGCCCCCTGGCACGCTCTAAGTTAGGGGATGAAGTCTCCTTCATTCCTGAGGGTCCCTGGGGGCCAACCAGGTACATTAGTTATACAGTCGGTGGTCAGCAATAGGCAAATGGCACTCTAAGGTCTATCACAAGTACAAATCAGTATGGCAGGTAATCTGGCACGGTGCATAAGGTAGGGAAACATCACCAGATCCCCATGTGTGTGTTCAGCAGACAATTTATGCTATATATACAAATCCTCTGCACACTTTCAAAAGTAAATACATAAAGTTACATAAAATATCACAATGATGCTTGTCTTTATATTTTCAGATGTCTTTAATTTAAGATCTTTAAGCCTTCTTAGATAACACGTGTTTCGTCGCTGTTACAGGGGATTACTCTGCAACTTCTTTAGGGCTAAGGGAATATATGGACAGGTACTTGTTCATGTATGCAATGGTAGTAAGAACACTTCCAATAACATTATATGACCTCAATCTACACTGGCAGGAGGAAAACAACTCATTGATACTATCCCTGACTGAACTGTTACTCAACAACAACCTTACCCAACATTGCACAGAACAAACCCATAACAGAGGCTCATTACTAGATGCCATCATTGCTCAAGTAGACGCAGTCTCCATTGACCATATCATGCCTGTCAACTGGTCAGACCAACATATCATAATATTCCACATCAACCAAACAACCCCACGCCTGCCCAGCACTCAGGAACTCCCCAACTGGCCAAGAAATCCAAGTCAGATTCCACTTACAGACCTGGAAGAAAGGGCTAGTTCTCTCCTTCCCTCCCACACAAGCGACCTCTCCACAACAGAACTCACTTCACATTACAACACAACAATGACTTCCATTCTGGACCAAAGAGCTCCCATGAAACAAAAAAGAGCCAGAAACATTCCATCTAGATCTTGGTTCAACACAGACCTAAACTTCAAAAGAAGGCAATTAAGAGCTACAGAAAGACTCTGACAGAACATCCCGTCCACAATACTCCTTGATCGACCTAAATCAGAATGCAGGAAATAAAAAAAACACATCTAGAAATAAAAAACGTCCTTCTTCTGTGACGCTATAAACAATGCTAAAATAGGCCCAAAGAACTCTTCAATCTCATCAGGCAACAAACTTCCAAGCCCACTTCATCATCAATGCAACCCTCCAAAGACCTCTGTGATAACTTTGCCAATTGTTTTATGACAAAATCATCAACATTGAGCTCTCCCTGGAGGGCCACCGCAGCCCCCCCAACACAATCTTGCTCCTGAGGACAGAAGATATCACACCCAGGCACCACCCAAACAGCTGGAAATCCTTCAACCCCATCTCCGAATCAGAGATCATCGAAAGGATTTCCAGTTCCAAACCCTCATCACACTTTGTGGACCCCATCCCTGCCCAACTGGCCAAAGAGCTCAAACTCACCCTAGCCTCGCTCTGGACCAAGATTATTAACAGCTCCCTGAGAACCGGAATCATGCCTGATTGTCGCAAAATCAGACAAGTCACGCCATTACTAAAAAAAGAGGCTCTGACACAAGCAATCTTAATAACTTCAGACCCATCTCCAATCTCCTATTCCTTGCTAAAATCCTGGAAAGATGTGTCCTCCATTAACTTACTCAACACTTGGACAACACCAACCTCCTTGAACCCCCCCAATTGGGTTTCAGAAAAGGGTTCAGCACAGAGACAGCGATACTGAATGTGAAAGATGATGTACACAAATCACTCAATACGGATCGATGCTGTCTACTCATACTCCTGGACCTATCTGCAGCCTTCGAAACGGTTGACCACAAACTACTTACTAAGGTACTCCAAGAAAGAGTCGGAGCAGAAGAGGTGGTCTTACAGTGGTTCAACTCCTTTCTGCAGAACCGCATCCAACGAATAAAAATCAAAAACCACACGTCTGACCTAATCCCCATCAGCAAGGGTGTCCCCCAAGGATCAGTTCTCTCCCCACAACTATTCAACATATACATGGAACCCCTCACCACCTTACTAAAAAAAAACAACATCCTAACCGGATGATTTACAGATCTATCTAGAATCCTCCTTTATCGATGACATTCAGAGACTAAACAACATTCTAAGAGAAGTCCAACGCTGGCTATCCCTCAATCACCTGAAACTCAACCAATATAAAATGGAAATCCTCCTCATTTCCAACAAGGAGCAGAACCCCCAAATTACAGAATGGCTAGAAGCTATTTATGCTCTCAACTGCAATCTCACCCTGGCCAAAATTAAACATGACGAAACACATCAAGATCACCGCAAGGAGCGCCTTCCTAAACCTAAAACTACTCAATAAAATAAAACCCTTCATCCCTCCCAATGACCTCAAACAAGTCACTCAATCCCTAGTGCTGTCTAGACTAGACTAGACACTCACAGGAACAGCAAAGTCTCACCTTGCTCCCCTCAGATCAACTCTGAATGCGGCAGCCAGAATGGTGACCGGAGTCAAGAAATACGAACACACAGAACTATGATGGCTCCCAATAGAAATGCTTGCCAATTTCAGAACTGCCTGTCTCACGCACAAAGCCCTGCACACTGGAAAACCTGCATACCTGGCTTCCAAACTCAAGAAGGCCGGCCAGACAAGGATCCTTAGGAGTACGAACACTCTACTCCTCATTCCTCCGAAAACTCACAAACAAAAAACTCTATCTCGATCCTTCTCAGGAAATGCGCCCAGAAAATGGAACTCCATCCCAGTCCATATCAGGACTACCACCTCTTTCTTAAAATTCAAAAGGCAGCTCAAAGGCTTCTTCCTCAACCGATCTCTCCCAAATGGATAGCTGTCGCCCAAGCTCAGAATCTTGACCACTGCAACACGCCGCCATTTAAATCTAAGTCTCCTACCTTGCCCACCCCCTACTCGTTCCTTGGACTTCTCCCCCCTCCCAGATTGGACTTCGTCACGAGTCAATGTATATACCATTGTTATATTGTGTGATTTCTCTGCTACTAATTGTGTAAAGCGCTCCGATTAGTCATGAATCAATGCTTGTACTACTGCCATACTATGTAACCTCTCCTCTGCTAATGTTTTAAAGTGCTCCGATACCTTCGGGTCTGGCCAGCGCTATACAAAACTCTTAAATAAATAAATAATAGTATTAAGAACACTTTACTTTTCAAATTATTGACAACGTGGCTTTGGTGACTTGTGTGAATTTCAAAATAGTGAATAGAACTGTGTGGAAATCCATGTGAAACTGGTGTCGTACATGCTTCTTGTACAACTTCTTTGTGCATCCATACATCCATGGGGGAAAGAAAGAACAGGCAAAGCCCCCAATCATTTATGTTATTGCTATAAAACATACCGGTGCAGTTGGTGTTTTATAACTCCCTTATAGGAGTAAACCTATGGTTAGCAAGGTGCGGGCATGCAATCAACCTATTTAGTTTTATAATTTATTTTATTATACTCGTGGCAAAGTAGTGCTCCCTCATGCTGTCACTAATTAGTAAATACATGCTGACTATATTGTGTAATCAAACATGTATAAAAGAATGTGTTTTGTTATAATACGATACCAGAGGTCAGTTTCAAGTAGTCTCAAAGTAACAGAAAAGGGCAAATCAGCTAAAGGGTGGCAGTCGGTACATTCTAATAGGGTGTAATAGGTATAATGAAGAATCCCCCTACCTTAGTACCGGTGATAATTCCAACCAGGAAGGGGCTCCTATAAGTTCTGCTCCTGGACAGGTAGACAAATTAGTCTCGTGTCTGAAAAGCTAAATATGCTTCCAAATGTAAGGGAGTTTCTTTTAGAACAGCTGCCCCATCCTAAGGTAAAATTAACATTGTATTAACATTTTTATCCCTTACTCCTCTGTCCCATATTATGACTCTAGTTAGTCCGTTTTATCATTCCTTACCTGCAGTATTAGGTAGAACCCTTCAGCTCTCCAGGCCGTGGGGTGTTCGCCATGCAAATCAGCAATCGGCAGCCAGCCACCCCGGTGTTATCTTAAATAATGAAGCATGAGGGAGGACTAAAACGGTACTGAACCCATTTTGGGCTCCATCTTGGAGTGGTGTATCGGGCCCCTGGGGCACTGGAATCCCTGAACCCATTTTAGGCGCCATCTTGGAGTCGTGTATCGTGACCCCCGGGGCACTGGAATAAATATTATTGTGAACTAGCGGAATGTCGGTGGCAATGGGGTGGTGGAAAGCACATGCGATTAAACGCTATCTGCTAGTAATCTGTATCTGCAGGGGCACATGAAAGCATTGCGGTGCACTACTAGGGGTGGGCGGAATTTGCGAAGTCGCGCTACGCAAAACTCCGCGAAACGGTAAAAATCTCCGCGAGCATGCAGGAATTCCGCGAACACATGGAATTGCTTGTTCGCGATGCTTTTTTCCTGTTCGCGAACGCCATTTGCATGCTCGGGGGAAATATCTCGCGAACACGCATTTTGAGAACGTGAACAATCAAAAAATTCCGCAAAGCCGCGGAACGCAGAATTTGAGCAATTCCGCGTTCTCCGTGGAACGCGAAATTACCCAAATTCCGCAAATTCCGCAAACGGAACGGAATTTATCGCCCAGGCCTATGCACTACCATACAAGTGTGACATTTGAGGCAATGTGCATTCGGTGTTTATACATAAGTACATCCTTGTAAGAAATGTCTCTTGATATCCAAGAGCTTTGTCCTTCTGACCCGAACTAATCAACATGATAATGTGTTTTGTGACATGTGATGTGTGACAATTTGATAGTGAATTTCGTCAAATAACTAGGTGAACCTCATATTTAACTATAAATTCTTAGACTTTTTACAGACAGTGGCAGTTGGTCTCAAATCTCGCTAGTATCTGATCCAAAGCATTTTTTAGGAAGCGTAATGCAATGTGAAAGTGAATTCTGTGACATAGCTAGGTGGGGATAGTAGCATTTTGTCTCAGCTCCTTATTGCACATAGTCTACAACATGTTAAGTCTCGAGCTCTCAATTCCTCACTGTACATAGTCTACAACATGTTAAGTAAGTGAGTGCAAGTAAATCCCTTCATTAATACGGAAACAGTTATATATTCCAGCAGTATGTAGTCTACCAAAATAAGTAGGGATGATGAGGGGAGTACTCTATAAACTGTGATGGTGTACATAGTCTACAACATGTTAAGTCTCAAGGTCTCAATTCCTCACAGTATATAGTCTATAGCAAGTTAAGTATCCAGTGTGAGTAACTCACTTTATTAATACAGAAACAGTGATGTATTGCAACAGTATGTAGTCTACCAAGAAAAGTAGGGATGATTATGGGAGTACTCTATAAACTGTGATGCTGGCATGGCGTAAGCCAGCCAGTGTTTTAGTTCATTTGGAAATGGGTACGGGCTAATCCCCAAGGAAGTATTGAAGCTCATGGTCCGTGTTCAAGCCCTGCTCGACACTCGTCGCCTCAAACCCAAGGGACCGCCACCTCCCCGGGGCTTTTAATTATTTTGGGTGGGGGTGGCCTTGCAGGCCGCCCATTCCCGGGGACCACCACCTCCCCGGGGGCTTCATGATATAAATGCACGAGGCCACGCAGCCCCCCTGCAGCCACGGGGACCGCCACCTCCCCAGGGCTGTATTAAAAAACAAAGTGTGGGGTGGGCTCGAGCCACCCCACACTGCTCTGTGGACCACCACCTCACTGGGGCATTGAATATCTAAATCCACAATGGACTGCGGGGCCCCAGTGACCACCACCTCCCTGGGGCTTAAATTAGTTCAGAGGGGGGCTGCCTGGCCCCCACTCCTGGAGCCCTCGATGGCCCTGGGGACCGCGACCCCCCCAGGGCCAGCTCATGCAATGTCCTGGGGTGCCCACACCCGGGACATTGCCGTTTACAATGACAGGGTGGGATCCGTGCGGCTCCTCTCCTGTCATTACCAACTCTACTTTAAGCCTTGGAAGCAAGAGCAGGAAACCTGCTCTCGCTTCCAACAGGCAAAGCAGAAATGCTTTGGGGCAAAGGAAGCTGCATGTCAGCAGCTACCTTTGCCCAAAAGCAATGCCAGCTACTGCAGGAGGCGGGGAGCCGGCAGGAACTGTGGGGGCATTGGGGCTCCCCCCACAGTCCCCAACTTGAGGGTCGGCCCCAGGGAATGGGGTCCCGGGGTTGGAAGTGGCACAGGGGATGGGGGGTGCGATTTAAAAAATTAAAAAATAACAAAGGAGGCCAGGACCCAGGGGATGGGGTCCCCGGGGGCAAAAGTGGCCCAGGGAAGGGGGGCCATGTGGCCCACCTCCCGAAATCATTTCTTTTTTTAAAACAAGGCAAAGCCCCAGGGGATGGGGTCCCCGGGCCAAGACTGGCATCAGGAAGGGAGCGGCACAGCCCCCCTCCTTAAAAATGATTTTTTTAAATTAAATAAATATGTGGCTATACCCCGGGGAATGGGGTCCTCGGGGCCCAAATCGGCAATGTGAAGGGGGCCACGCAGCCCCCTTCCCGTTTTTGTTAAAACATTTTTTTTAAATGGGTCAGGCCCTGGGGTATGGAGTCCCCATGACCCAAAAAATACTAATAGAACAGGGACCACACAGCCCCTCTTCTAAAAATGCCAAAAACAAAAAAAAGCCAGCATCTCACCAGGGGGCCCGCCCCTTCCCTGCACCACTCTGCAAACACGCCCCTTCACATGTTCAAAGTTGAGGGATGAGGTCCTCTTCATTCCTGAGGGTCCCTGGGGGCCAATTAGCCCACCAGGTACCTCCAGTAAGCCCCACACAGTAAGATTGCTGAAAGGTGGTCCGAGGCCACGCCCCTTTTTACACCACTCTGCAAATGCGCCTCTTGGCGCATTGCTGGTGGGGCGATGAGTTCCTCTTGTGTACTGAGGACCTCAGGACTAAAGTGGACTTCCTCCCCCGAGCAGCAGTGCGCCAGGAGTCGCGTTTGCAGAGTGGTGTTAAAAGGGTGTGTGGCTTTTGAGCACTCTCAGAAATCCAGCTGTATGGGCTTATTAGAGGTAACAGGAGGGCTAGTCCAGGGACCCTCAGGAGGAAAGGGGACTTCATCCCCCAACCAAGAGCACGGCAGGAGGCGCATTTGCAGAGTGGTAGAGAAAGGGGGCATGGCCTCCATCCACCTCCCAGCAATCCCACTGTGTAGGGCTTACTGGAGATAAGAGGTAGGCTAGTTGGCCAACAGCGAAGGGGACTTCAATCCCCATCCAGGAGCGTGTCAGGTAGCACGTTTACAGAGTGGGCACCCCTCCTGCCTCTTTTTGTACCTCTCTTGCCTTTTTCTGCAACTCTCTTGCCTCTATCTGCAATGCACTTGCTTCTTTCTGCACCTCTCTTGCCTCTTTCGGCACCTCTGTTGCTTCTTTCTGCACTTCTCTTGCCTCTTTCTGCACCTCTGAGTTAGAGGTAGTTTTAATGCCCCTGCCCTATCATGTACTAGTGCCTTACAGAGGAGGTCATGCCAATCACAGGAGTACCCCAATCCATAGTGTACCCTAGTGTATGTAAGTGTTTTTGCTGTATTTTAAGTGTCTTTCAGCATGGCACTGGCTCCAGGCCTGGTTAGTCAGAGTCAGTTAACACCAGTACCAGTCAGTGAAAAGTTGGGGGCACAGGATGAATTTGCAACAAGGCCTCTTTCTGCACCTCTATTGGTTCTTTCTGCATATCTCTTGCTCCTTTCTGCACTTGTCTTCATAGGTTTCAGGGACGTTATAGTTAGAATTTATCATTCAAAAAACCTTTTAAATTCACTGAAAAACCATAGGGGGATTTACTGGAGGTAACAGGAGGTGTAGTTATCCCCCAACATCAACCTTGGGGGCCAACTACCCCTTTTATTACCACCAGTTAGTTACACACAGCAGGATTGCTAACTTCTTATATCAGGCTCCTCTCCCTCCCTGCACCATTGCGCAAACACGCCCTAAATTGGGGGATTAGGTCCCCTTTAATCCTGAGGGTCCCTGGGGACCAACTAGCCCACCAGGTACCTCCTGTAAGCACCACAGAGCTGCGTTGCAGAGAGGTGTAAAAAGGGGCATGGCCTCAGACCACCTCTCTGGGCCAGGTCCCGGAGGAGATTTCAGAAGGGGGGCTGTGTGGCCCCCTTCTTTTTCTATCCCCAGGGCCTGACCCCTATTTTTGTTTAAATAAATAAACAGGAAGGGCCCTCCTCCATAGGCCAATTTCGGCCCCGGGGACTCCATTCCCCGTGGCATGGCCACATATTTTTTTTAAACAAATTTAAGGAGGGTGGCTGCCTGGCCCCCCTCCTGAGGCCTCTATTAGCCCCGGGGACCCCATCCCCCGGGGCTGTGCCTCTTTTTTAAAAAAAAATGTACTGAGGGAGGGGGGCCTCGGGCCACTTCTGGCACCTGGGACCCCATCCCCTGGGACCTTGCCTCTCCCTTTTTTTTTATAATGTAAGGGAAGGGGGGCTGTGTGGCCCACCTCTCGGGCAACTTCTGGCCCCAGGGACCCCATCCCCCAGGGCCTGGCCTCCACTTTTTTTTTACAGCCCCGGGGAGGTGGCGTTCCCCAGGGCAGCGTGGGGGGATTGGGACCCCCCACGCTTTTTTTTTACAGCCCCGGGGAGGTGGCAGTCCCCAGGGCTGCGGGGGGCCACAGTGCCCCCCACATCCAATGAAATAAGCCCCGGGGAGGTGGCGGTACCTGGGGCTGCAGGGGCCCCCTGAGGGCCCCCACCAATTAATTTGCGAGTGCACCCGGGACCTGGCCACCCGGGGCTTTTTTAAAAATAACTTCGGTGGAATTTGCAACCCCAATGCGATTTCCGCCGAAATGAATTTCAAAAAAATGCTTTTCTTGGCCCTGGGTGCCTTTGTGGGACCCCCTGAGCAGGCCTAGGGAGTCAGGGTGTTTCTACACAGCCCCCTTTTCTTGATTTTTAACCTCTTTTTTCACTGTTTTCTTGTGACTCGGTTCTAAGAAGTCACAAGATGGCTGCCAACACTTCCTGGTTTGGAGTGTTGGCAGCCAATTAGAATGAAGCTCGTGCTCAGGAGGGTTCGCGAACCCACCGCTGCCCTTAGATATCGAAACTTTTTCTTTTTCTAATTTCTCAGGAAATACTGAACAGATTTACACCATTTAAAAAAGGGCTCTTTCTGAACCAAGACCTACCTTTTTGCCAAATTCAGTGTAATTCCGTTCAGCAATTTGGGCTGTAGCTTTGTCTAAAGTTTCCTATGGAAAATTACATGGGGAAAATGTGTTTTGGAACCCCCCTTTTTTCTCAGCCCCCGACTTTGACGAATCACCCCGAAACTTTCAAGACAGGAGCTGACTAGAGCGAGTCACTAGTTTTGAAAATGTTGTGAAGATTTGTCAACCGGCGCCAAAGTTATTGGGAAAACAAAAAACGTTTTTCCTATGGAAACTAGGTCCTAACTATAACAACCAACTGGCGACTGACAGTAGGTAATATATATACATTACCTACTGGCGGTCGCCAGTAGGTAGTTATAGTTAGGACCACGTTTCCATAGGAAATCCGCAACATTCTATTTTGAATAACTTTGGCGCCGGTCGACGAATCCTCGCGAATTTTTCAAAATAGGTGGGGCGCTACGCTCCGCTCCTACCCTGAAAGTCTCGGGGGGATTCGTCAAGCGGGGGCTGAGATAAAAGGGGGGTCCCAAAACGCGTTTTTCCCATGCATTTTTCCATAGGACCTTTAGACACAGCTACAGCCCGAACGGCTGAACAGAGTTACTTGAAATTTGGCAGAGAGGTTGTCCTCAGGTCAAGGAAGTGCCTTTTGTAGGTCTGGTGTAAATCTGTTCAGTAGTTCCTGAGAAAATAGCATTTAAATCAATATATATATCTGTGGCAGCTTACGGTGCGCTTACTGTGCGCTTACGGTAAGCTTACCATACGCGTACGGTGACGTGCGCGAGCGTGATTCTGATTGGCTGTTAGATCTTAGTAAACATTCGAATCGGTCAAAACCAGGAAGCGGCAGCCACCATTTTGTGTGTTTCACACAGAAAAAAAAAGGGTGATAACTTGAAAAGGGGGCAAGGAGGAGAGTTACAGACCCCCTAACATTTGAAAGGGGGTCAGAGAAGGACAGAAAAGTACAAAAAAAACATTTATTAATTTTAAAAAAAAATCGCGGGGTACGCGTACGGTAAGCTTACGGTAAGCTTACCGTACGCGTACGGTGGAAAAAAAAAATAAAAAAAGAAATAAAATTCAGATTTAAGTGTTTAGATATTAGGGGGCTCTAAAAAGAGCCGTTGTGGTTATGAAGTGATTTTTTAGTGGTACCTACAAGTAAGTACCGATGCAGAGTCTAAGGTTCAAGAGGAAGACTCTGTTCCCTTCATCATTGAAGTGCACACCATCTCCTCTATAAATGTCTTGCATGTCGTAACGCAAGTTGTTGTGGTAAATGGAACCCATACCATAGTCACGGAGGAAAGCAGAAACAGATTTGTTGATGTGCTTTCTTGCTTTGTCAATCTGCGGACAAAAATGATTGGACCAGTTCCATTTTTGCCTTTGGCATATGTTAGAAAACACAAAGGCAGTTTTAGGGAAAAGTGAAAGCAGTTGTGCAAAGGTGTCCTTCATAAGCATTTCCAGACCTACCCCAGTCAAAGTGCCTAGGTCATTGCCACCACAGTGCACTATTATGAGGTCAGGGTGTTGGATTTGCATGAAGGATTTCACCAATGGCATCAATTGGTGCCACTTTAACCCTCTCTGACCAATCCATTTAATGTCTACATTTGGCAAAGCAAGGTCTCTCACCATATCTGTTTTCTCTGCATACTTTTCACTCCAGAAGACATAGCTGTGCCCTACAATCCACACTGTGAACATCTTCAAAGGAGAACTGGATGCACTCAGGAGGTGTAATTCAGTAGAATGGTAAAAAGAAATGAAAGACAGTTTGGAAATGGAGGCATACATATTTTTTTTATAAAAAAAAGAACTGATTGGCTGTTTCATACCATTCTACAATAAAAACTAGGCTGTATGTGTAAATTTATAGAAGCATGTTTTGTATTGGTACAGAAAAATGTGTTACTAAAGAACAGTACTTTGGATTTGCTGTTAGGTTTGAAAAGTCAAGCACTCCTGCTCTTTGGAAATGAAACATTGTGTGGCGAACTTCTGACCTAACTCCACACAGCAGTGTTCCATGAGCTGTTGCTATGGTAGCAGGCAGAAGTCAAGTTGGGGGAAGGGTACTAGGCAGAAGTCAAGTTGGGGGAAGGGTACTTTTGGAAAAGGGTTGGTTTTCAACCAATAAAAATGTGTGATTACATTTGAAAAAAAGGGGGAATCACTGAGATTTGAAATTAACATGTATATGTGTGGAAAAAGAGAGGGAAAGTTTGCCATTATCTTTTTCTGCTGAGAGGAGAGAGGTGTTAAGAACAGAGATCCTGGCTCTGATAATCTGCTGTTTGAGTGCCACATTTCTTTCACAACTTACTAATTTTAAAGGTGAGTTTAGAGTTTGAGAGGGGATGTATATGGTAAATTAAGAAATGAATAATAGAATTGGAATTCCTTTTGTTGAAGTTGTGTTTATTATTTTCTGTTTTGGGAGAAATTTAAATGTGAGGAACATGTAAAATAATATGGACTATGTTTTCACGATAAATTAAGGTGTACTGGTAAAAATAAGGAATACTTTAAGGGTTTGAGGTTGCACTCAGTAATGCAAATACATACAGCATCAGTAAGGCTGGTTGCCCTTGCCGGAGTGTAGGCAGTCACCCAGGTTACACATGGTGCTGGTTTGAAAAAGCAGTTTGGGCATGTGCTGTTTTCAGAATCTGAAAAGTGGATTCAAAATGTGTCAGTCTGTAAAAGTGTTTATCACTTGCCAAAAAAAAGAGTAGTAAGTGTGCTTTCAAATTGGCAAAGAAATTTCGTTTTGTGACTATTGTGAAAACATGACTCTGTGTGCAAATAGGAATTACAGGCAGAGATTTATTGCGTATTGCTCTGGTGATTTCACATTTGCATTAGATGGAAAGGGGGAGCCATTTTTTTGTGTGCAGAAGCAGACTCTTAGAACACAGCCAGCTGGTTATTCCTGTGGAATCATGCACAGTATTCACAACCGAGTGGGGTTTGAGGTTTCAGTCAGTAATGCAAATACATTCAGCATCACTAAGGCTGGTTGCCCTTGCTGGAGTGTAGTTAGTCACCCAGGTTACACATGGTGCTGGTCTGAAAAAGCAGTTTGGACATGTGCTTTTTTAAGAATCTGAAAAGTGAATTCAAAATGTGTCAGTCTGTAAAAGTACTTATCACTTGCCAAAAAAAAGAGTAGTAAGTGTGCTTTCAAATTGGCAAAGAAATTTCGTTTTGTGACTAATGTGAAAACATGACTCTGTTTGCAAATAGGAATTACAGGCAGAGATTAATTGCGTATTGTTCTGGTGATTTTACATTTGCATTAGATGGAAAGGGGGAGCCATTTTTTTGTGCAGAAGCAGACTCTTAGCACACAGCCAGCTGCTTATCCTGTGGAATCATGCATAGTATTTACAACCGAGTGGGGTTTGAGGTTTCAGTCAGTAATGCAAATACATTCAGCATCACTAAGGCTGGTTGCCCTTGCTGGAGTGTAGTCAGTCACCCAGGTTACACATGGTGCTGGTCTTAAAAAGCAGTTTGGACATGTGCTTTTATCAGAATCTGAAAAGTGGATTCATAATGTGTCAGTCTGTAAAAGTGTTTATCACTTGCCAAAAAAAAGAGTAGTAAGTGTGCTTTCAAATTGGCAAAGAAATTTCGTTTTGTGACTAATGTGAAAACATGACTCTGTGTGTAACTAGAAATTACAGGCAGAGATTTATTGCGTATTGCTCTGGTGATTTTACATTTGCATTAGATGGAAAGGGGGAGCCATTTTTTTGTATGCAGAAGCAGACTCTTAGCACACAGCCAGCTGATTATCCTGTGGAATCATGCACAGTATTCACAACCGAGTGGGGTTTGAGGTTTCAGTCAGTAATGCAAATACATTCAGCATCACTAAGGCTGGTTGCTCTTGCTGGAGTTTAGTCAGTCACCCAGGTTACACATGGTGCTGGTCTGAAAAAGCAGTTTGGACATGTGCTTTTTTAAGAATCTGAAAAGTGGATTCAAAATATGTCAGTCTGTAAAAGTGTTTATCACTTGCCAAAAAAAAGAGTAGTAAGTGTGCTTTCAAATTGGCAAAGAAATTTCGTTTTGTGACTAATGTGAAAACATGACTCTGTGTGTAAATAGGAATTACAGGCAGAGATTTATTGCGTATTGCTCTGGTGATTTTACATTTGTATTAGATGGAAAGGGGGGGCCATTTTTTTGTATGCAGAAGCAGACTCTTAGCACACAGCCAGCTGGTTATCCTGTGGAATCATGCACAGTTTTCACAACCGAGTGTGGTTTGAGGTTTCAGTCAGTAATGCAAATACATTCAGCATCACTAAGGCTGGTTGCCCTTGCTGGAGTGTAGTCAGTCACCCAGGTTACACATGGTGCTGGTCTTAAAAAGCAGTTTGGACATGTGCTTTTATCAGAATCTGAAAAGTGGATTCATAATGTGTCAGTCTGTAAAAGTGTTTATCACTTGCCAAAAAAAAGAGTAGTAAGTGTGCTTTCAAATTGGCAAAGAAATTTCGTTTTGTGACTAATGTGAAAACATGACTCTGTGTGTAAATAGGAATTACAGGCAGAGATTTATTGCGTATTGCTCTGGTGATTTTACATTTGTATTAGACGGAAAGGGGGAGCCATTTTTTTGTATGCAGAAGCAGACTCTTAGCACACAGCCAGCTGGTTATCCTGTGGAATCATGCACAGTATTCACAACCGAGTGGGGTTTGAGGTTTCAGTCAGTAATGCAAATACATTCAGCATCAGTAAGGCTGGTTGCCCTTGCTGGAGTGTAGTCAGTCACCCAGGTTACACATGTTGCTGGTCTCAGAAAGGTGTTTGGTATTGCTCTGGTGATTTTACATTTGCAATAGATGGAAAGGGGGTGTTATTTTTTTATGCAGAAGCAGACTCTTAGCACACAACCAGCTGCTTATCCTGTGGAATCAAGCACAGTATTCACAACCGAGTGGGGTTTGAGGTTTTAATCAGTAATGGAAATACATTCAGCATCACTAAGGCTGGTTGCCCTTGCTGGAGTGTAGTCAGTCACCCAGGATACACATGTTGCTGGTCTGAAAAAGCTGTTTGGACATGTGCTGTTTTCAGAATCTGAAAAGTGGATTCAAAATGTGTCAGACTGTAAAAGTACTTATCACTTGCCAAAAAAGTAGTAGAAAGTATGCTTTGCAATTTGCAAAGAAATTTCGTTTTCTGCCTAATTTCAAACCATGACTCTGTGTGCACACAGGAATTGTTTTTAGATATTTAATTTGTGATGGTGTTATTGTGATTTTCACTTGTAGGAAAGGGGTACATAGTATTTTAAGATTTGAAAAGATCATAAAAAATGTAGTAATATATTTAAATAAAATAAAGGAATTTTTTTTTTGTTTTTTTCAGGTATTGCTGAAGAGCAGTGAACAAAATTTAAGATGCCTACAAAATCCAGACTAAAGAAAGCCCACAAAAAAAACCTATATTTGAAGACAACTGGAGGACCTAAGTTAGTTGGAGATGCTCATGTTGGGAAAAAGAAAAAATCTTCTGGTAAGCAGACAAAAGATTTTTTAAAGAACATATTCAAAAAAAGGAAAAATGTACAAAATGTCTGTACTGGAAAGAATGTTTTCAATAGAAAAAAACAGGAAAAAATTGAGAATTTAGTTAATGCAAATATACCTTCTGCAACAATAAAGATAAACATAAACAGAAAAACAGCGTTTAAAGAGATACGTAGAAAAATGTTTCAGAGAAGAGTTATGTCCAATTTGATAAAGGATGTGAAGAAATATAAGCAAAAGGCAAAATATTACAAGAGAAAAAAAGAAATTGAAGCCATTGCAGCAAAGGCATTAGAATTAAAAAGGAAACTATTCATTTTAATTTTGAATAGGATGCGTACATTAGATAAAATGGTTAATGTACTGAAATCACAAAGCAAAAGGAAAAGAGTAGTGAACAGAACAAACTTTTGTAAAGTGTTTTTAGGAAAATGGATGCATAGTTCAAGTAGTGAACCTTTTTTTAATGAAGAGAGTTATTTTCAAAGTAATAGTTTGCTGCATGCAGTTGACACCAGAGGTCGTGCTTATGAAGTGAAAAATGGTTGCATAATGGAGAAGGAGATAATGGTTCCAAGAGATGAGGTACAAGTGATGGCGGATGAGGCTATGGGGAGACGTCCTAAAGCCCCAGTGTACACTTGGAATTGTAGTAGTATTTGCACTGTGCGTCAGGAATCTATTGATAAATTTCGTGAGTTTCTAAGAGAATATAGTAAAAAAAGTGTAAAACAGAAGATTAAGGTGCTTCAAAGTCTAGATCCATGCAGAGTGAGAGAGAATACTGGTTTGCAGGGTCATTCTCTGGCTTGTCTATCTAGAAAAGTGTGTAATAGTGTTTTCCATCATTTTAGGATGCTGGCTGTTCATCATACTGAAATGAGAAAGTTTGTGAGACGGTTGTATTTTGCTAAAAGTCCAGCAATAAAGTTAGATGAATTGAATAGGGCTCTGTTCCGTGGATCGGTATCAGATGTAGAGAAGGTTGTTGATGAAATTCAGTTTTGTTACTTTGGTCCTGAACAAAACAGTGCAGAAAAGGACACAGTAAATGAGGAAGAAGTGGAAGAGAATGTAGAACCCTCTGTAAGTAAGACATTTAATGATCACATAACAAAATTTGAAAAAATCTCTAATGAAAGACCAAATATTACTTGTATTTGTTGCTGCAGAACTCATTATAGAAAACAAACTAGGAATGTTGATCTCTACAGAATGAGTGAAAATGAAGATAATTATAAGTGGAAAGATTTTGCCACATATATATTTCTAGAAAATTGTTTTGAATTGGGTGAAGATCAGCGTATTTGTAAATACTGTTACAACAAGTTAGAGGAAAATAGAATGCCGACCAGAGCTGTACATAATAATTTAGAATTGGATGCTATTCCTGCTGAACTTTCTGAATTAAATACATATGAGTCTATACTTATTCAATGTGTTCATCCGTTCCAGACCATAGTACGTATGGAGCCCAAAACTGGTAAATTACCTCCTTCAGATTTACTGAGAGGTTTAAAAGGTAGAGTGGTGTATTTGCCCTTGGATTTGAAAAAAAATATGGAAACTATTGATGCGGGTACTTTGGAAACTGAACCATTAGTTATTCTGGTTAATGGTGTACCTACAAAGAATAAGAAGATTTGGCAGGAGCTGGTAGATGTACGGAAAGTACAAAGAGCAAATTTGTATTTGAAAAGGAATAACAAATGGTATGAATCAATTTATATAGAAGAAGAAGAAGAAGATTTACAAGAAGACACAGAAACATCAACTGGACAAATTGAAAAAGTGGACAAGTCAAAGGAAGAAGAAATTTATGAACATTTTAGCATACATCCTCTTCATTCAAAAGAAGTTATGGGAGACAATATTGATCTGTTTCAGATGAAGAAAGCAAAAGGAACTCCCGTGAGTGTATGGGAGGAGAGCTTGGAAGCTCGATGTTTTCCCCAGCTGTTTCCTAAAGGAAAAGGAGCACGATACGATGAACGTCCAGAACAGATTCCAGCTTCTGAGTATCGGACTACAAGACTATATGCTGAAGATCCCAGATTTCGACAAAGTATTCCTTATTTGTTCCATCTTTTATTTGAAAGCGACTTGTCTGCACTGTCTTATGCAGTAAATCACATTTTAAAAAGTGGAGTACATTTACAAAATGTGTCTGCTAAGGATTTTATGGAGAAAGTGCAGCACCGAGATGATCATTTGGAAACACAACTGATCAATCTGATGGCTTGTCAGCGTGGGACAAATGAATATTGGTACCGACGCCATGGTGAATTAAAATGCATGTTACGGAATTTAGGAACACCGACATGGTTCCTTACCCTAAGCTGTGCTGAGTACGCTTGGGATGATTTACTGGATTTTCTACGAGAGGCAAATTCAAACATTAAAAACATCGAATACAAGACAGCAGGAGAACTGTGCTCATTGGATCCGGTTAATGTTTCCAGATATTTCAATCATAGATTTGAGGCTATGATGTCCTTCATCTGCAATAAAAAAAATCCACCTCTAGGAGAAGTAGTGGATTTCTTTTGGAGAAAAGAGTACCAGGCAAGAGGTGCTCCTCATATTCATATGCTGTTGTGGATCAAGGATGCCCCAAAGTTTGGAACAGATGCTGATGAAGCAGTGTTATCTTACATTGAAGAATATGCAACATGTGCTATACCAAAAAGCACAGAAGAGAAAAAGTTAAAGGAGCAAGTTTTACGTTTCCAAAGTCATCGGTGTGGAAAATACTGTCGACGGAAATACAAGAGCAAAGAAAAATACTACACTAAATGTCGATTTGGATTTCCTAGACCTGTTCTTTCAAATGGAAGAGTAAACAGTTTTATGTCATCTGTGAGACATACTATCACAAGAAAATCACCTAAGAATACCTACAACCTAAAAAGAAAAGAAGAATCAAAAAATATAAATGACTACAACCCAGTCATTTTATCCATGTGGAATGCTAACATGGATATACAGTATGTAGCTGACAATTCCATTGCTGTTGCTCGATATGTAACGTCTTACATTACTAAATCTGAAAAAACTGAATTGAAAGAAATGTGGGAAGAGATTTCTCACGTGAAGACTGTCAGTAAGAAGCTGTACTGTTTCAGTTTAAAGATGTTATCGCATCGAGAAATTGGATCCTACGAATGTTCAGATAGGTTATCTTCTGCAAGTCTCTACTCGAAATCAAGAAGAATAATTTGGGCAAGTTTAGGCCTTGCAGCAATGAGAAATCGGGTACTGAAATCTGTTGGAGAAATTGAATATTTGGCCGAGAATGGCCCAGAAAGTACAGATATTTTGAAATCAAACATGTTGGACACATATTATCCAAAAAGAAGTCATCATCTGGAGAACATGTGTCTCTATGAAGTGCTGCAGAACTACATTTATTCACGGAAAGCCGCAGAAGACATCAACAATGGAAAATATAAAGTCATTGGTGAGGAAGGATGTTTGGTGAAGCAAACAAAAGGAAGTTTGATAAATCACAGGAAGCTGAGTTGCGACACTACTGACAAAAAGGAATTTTACTACTTGGCTCTTTTACAGCTGTTTAAACCATGGCGTACAGAGGATGAACTACTAGGAGAATTTCAAAGCTATGAAGATTCTTTTAATGCTTGCAAAGACAGCATACAATGCAGTACATTCTCAACTTATCTGCAAATGTTAAATGAAGAAATTGAACAGGAAACTACAATTGCAGCTGAAGTAGCTAGAGACAGTTCTCAAGACAGCCAAAGTTCAGGAACACTCAGTCAAGATCCCCTAGGACAACCAATCGTTGAAAATGAAGCATCATTAGCCATGAATGAAGTGGAAACGGCTATGAATCAAGCTCAAGAAGAATTTATAGACTTACAAAATTTGGAAAGACAACTGAATGAAGAGCAGCAACAAATTTATGAAGAGATCAGAAGCAAAATTGATCACGGATTTCTACATGAAAAAAAAGAGTGCTCATGCACATCATTTCATCCAATCAGGATGTATGTAAGTGGACAAGCTGGAACTGGAAAAAGTTTCTTAATAAAAGTCATCAGAAGCTACCTACAGCAAAAAACGGATTCTACTTTGTCTTGTGTGGTTACTGCTCCAACTGGGTTAGCAGCCTATAACATAAAAGGAATCACCTTACATCGTTTGCTAATGTTACCAGTGGAGCATGAGAACAAAATACAATACAACAAGCTAACTGGAGAAGCATGCTTGGAAGTTTCAATAGTATTGAAGAAGATGCAAGTTCTCATTATTGATGAGGTGAGCATGGTATCAAACTTAATGCTTGCCTTTGTGCATTTAAGAATGCAGCAAATTCTAAGGACAGACTATGACGTGTTATTTGGTGGAAAACATGTCATAGTTTTTGGGGATCTTCTACAACTTACTCCAGTTAAAGGACAACCAGTGTTTAATACTGTGACACATGAAGACACAAAGAAGTCATTGGGAAGCATCGGTAATGCAAATATTTGGTCCTTCTTTGAGTACAAGGAACTTACTACTAATATGAGGCAAGCAAATGATGAAGAATATGGAAGTATTCTGAAAGATATCAGAATTGGACTACTCACAGAAGTTGGCAAAAAAGTATTACAGAGTCGGCTGCTACATAATTTATTTCCAAAGGAAGAAATAGTTGCAGAGAAGATATACAAGAACATTGCAGAAAAGAAAAGTGTCATCTGCTTAATGCCAACTCTACGTGAATGCTCAATATTCAATGAGGAGCTTTTAAAATTGGAAAAGGAAGATATCAGGAAATTGGAAGCAGTGGACAAAATTGAGGATGGAAGAATTACTATCACATTAACAGGCACACTGAAAAATAAATTGGATTCACTAGAAAAGAACATTTCCAAAACAGCTGGATTAGAAAAAAATCTATATGTTTGCATGAACTGTAGAGTATTTTTAAGGAGAAATTTGGATGTTGAAAAAGGTTTAGTTAATGGAGCTATGGGAAGAGTTGTGGGTTTTATTAATTATCAGAAAAAAGATGGAATTGAATGTTTAAAAATAAAATTTGATCAGATAGAAGAAGTTAAAGACATTTGTCGTTGTTCAGTTCGTTTCATGCTTGTGAAAGACTTATATGTACGTAGGAAGCAGTTTCCGTTTTCGCTAGCATATGCTGTAACTATTCACAAGTCTCAAGGATTGACTGTAGATTGTGCTTTTGTGAACATTGGTTCAACTGTGTTCAAAGAAGGTATGGCTTATGTAGCTTTGTCACGAGTGAAAACATTATCTGGTTTATTCATGATAGACTTTGATGACTCAAAAGTTAGTGCTGATACAAATTGTGTAAAGGAGTATAATAGATTAAGAAGAACCTATGCTCCTCATTTAGGTCAGTATCCTGTGTTGGAGAAACGTGTAGTTTCTCGTAAAAGGAGAAATGAGAATATCTGTAATGAAGATGTAGAGAGGAGGAAAAAAAAGAGGAGTGATGTAATTGCAAGCAAAAAGAAAAAGGAAAATGAAGAAGAGGTTGTAGGATGTCATTTTGAAAATAGCTCTGGTGTCAACTGCTACGCTAATGTAGTGCTGAATGTTGCATTTTATCTGGAAAGTGTGCAAGAGCAGATAATAGTAAATCAGACAAAAAGATTCTGTTCTGAGTTGAGTCTCCTTTTTCAAAAGCTGAGTAATGATAAAACTCAAATAGAAAGTGCTACTGAAATTAGAAAACTTTTAGATGTATGTTCAGGACGAACACAGTTTTCTGAAAATGTACAGCAAGACGCACATGAATTCTTGATGTTTTTTCTTCAGGTACTGGAAGAAGAAGGGGTTCCCATTGAAAATTTGTTTGGTGTCTCTTATAAATGGGAACATAGTTGTGAAAACTGTTACAATACATTTGGCTCTAATGTTGATTCTGAAAGGTTTATTTATTTAACATTGCCAGAAAGTAAAACAGTCACTTTTGCTAAATTAGTTAAAGATGCTAATCATAACATGGAATGCAGTGAGTGTCAATCTGAAATGTTTTCAACGTTACTTTTAAAGGAATACGGACAATATGTAATTTTAATGATGCAACGATGTAAAGCTGATGGTTCAAAATTGGATACTTTAATAAAGAAGTTTACAGGACAGCAATTATCAATTTCAGGAAAAACTTTTGTAACAGTTGCAATAATTTTCCATGAAGGACCTACTGTTACTTCTGGACATTACACAGTTTATCTTAAATGTGAAAAAGGCTGGACACTGTGTAATGATTCCCAATTGATTTTCAAGCAACGTTTGCCTTTTGATTTAGCAAATTCCTATCTAATCTTCCTAAAACCTAAATTTTAGAGAGACTTGGCAAGATGTGTACAAAACAATTTTACCATTTTATTGGATTACCATTGGAATTTTAAAAAAAAATGATTTTTCAAATTATCATTTGGCCTAATGGAAAGGTAACCAATTGTAATGTGGACTTTTTAAATTTTTAATGAAACTTTGGAAAACCAAAAATTTAGACAAAATCGGTAACATCTGCACAATTTAAATTTTGGAATGTTATTGGATTGCCATTGGAAATGTATTCAAAAAAGATTTTTAAAATTACTATTTGGCCATGAGGAAAGGTAAACAATTGTATTGTGGACTTATTTAATTATTAATTAATCTTTCGGAAACCAAAATGTTACAGAGAATCGGTGAGATCTGTACAATTTAAACTTTAGAATTTTATTGGATTACCATTGGAAATTTAATCAAAAAAGAATTTTAAAATTACTATTTGGCCTAAAGGAAATGGAACCAGATGTATTGTGGAGTTATTTGAGATATATTTTTGTGATTATACTTCTGAAACAAAAATGTCAGACGGTATTTTAAAGAAATAAGTATTGATATTAGTTGATATTTTTTTAGAATATTATGCATTTCTATAATGTTATGTTTAAGTTAAAAGAGATTCTGGGCTTTTTTTATACAATCTTTGAGATTGTTATTTTTTTTTTGCCCGCTGTTAAATGATGAATGCAATTGCTTTCACAATTTATAGTGAAATGCAATATATTCTGAAAACAGCAAAAAAAAGGCAAAAAAATATTGAGGAAAAACATGTAAATACGTGTACTGTGTAATATATTGATTTAT
This sequence comes from Triturus cristatus, assembly GCF_964204655.1. Lineage (NCBI taxonomy): Eukaryota > Metazoa > Chordata > Amphibia > Caudata > Salamandridae > Triturus > Triturus cristatus. The sequence continues at coordinate 602,767,175 of NC_140594.1, forward strand.
TAAATATTAATACTTTTTTATTTTTTTTCAGATTGTGAAAGAACATTTTCAAAAAAAACCAACCATTTTTTCAAGTAATTTCAATTACATTTTAATTAAAAATTAAAGTGTTGGGTGGGACAGGTAACTGAGAACTTAGAAGGTCTCTTTCTTCCACTTTATCTCAAAAAGATTTTTAGTATTTAGCTATTAATTCCTCAAGGATCTTGAGATGTGGTAATTGATTTTTAGTGTTTTTAAAAAAAAAAATACGCTTACCGTACGCGTACGGTAAAAAAAAAAAAAAACTTTTAAAGAAAAAATAAAAAAAAGTTGAGAGGTAAGGTTGGCTCTTAAAAGAGCCGTTGTGTTCATGCAGGGACAGAGGAAAGGAAGTATGGGAACATTAGCTGGTTGGACATTTGTGCTGATCTATTTTGTTGTTAATGAGGGAAACACTGGTCTCCCTATGAACAATTAGATCATGGCAAAATGAACACCGCATAGTAACCCTACCAAACCGAGGGTTCATTTCCAGAGGTTCAGAAAAAGGTGAATGTGCCCCCACAGATGAAGGGCTCTGCTGAGCTTCCGAAGAAGGACTCGGCTGAGCTGCTGTGGATGTGCTTGCTCGACTTACTGAAGGGTTGCCCCTAGTATGTCGTGCATGTGTCCTAGGATGCACATCCTCAAGGTGTCTCAACATAGTGTGATTCCCAAAGGAATACTTCTTGTTGTGATTACCTCGCGAAAGTACACGCTGGCACAGCTTGCAAGTCACCAAGGCAGCATTGACTTTTTTCTCACCCTCTGGAAAACTGAAATACTCCCATATGAAAGAGCCCTTCTGTTTCCTCTTTCTCTGCCTGATGGTGGTGCTGCTAGCCTCACTCTCAGCAGAAGAGTGCTGTTCTGCCATCGTATCACAAAGACAAGTCAGCTCCTTCTCCTAAGGGATCACAAGCAGAAATGAGGGGAATGGGTGTGGTGTAGGAGAGTTCTAGAACTGAAAGTAGTTTCAACCAATCAAAAGTTGTGTTTCATGATCACATGACCCACCGTGCGCGTACGTTACGCTTACGTTACGCTTACGGTGCGCTTACGGTGCGCTTACGGTAAAAGTGCGCATGCGCGTAAAAAAGACACGCGCTCGCGCGCATGCGCAAAACAGTCACTCTACGACACTTCCGCGTAACGTGCGCGTGTAGCGTACACGCCTACGCGCCCCACGCACAGTACGCGCGGCTACGCAAATTGCGTAACTATACGCAAACAGAGTAGATAAATTACAAACATTGCGTAAACCGTACGCTTACCGTACGCTTACCGTACGCGCACTAAAAAAAAAAAAAAAAAATATTTTCTATGTTATACTAATATATCTTACCTGTTTGGTAAAAAAAAAGAGAAAACTTGATATATTGCATATTTTTTTTAAAAAAAACATAGTGTTTTAAGAGAATAAAAAGTTTTAAAAAAACTTGTTTTTTTAAAAAAAAAAAACACAGTTAAGATAAGAATTTATAATAAAAAAATCATACAAAATCAATAAAAAAAAATATGGGAATCACATATGTTATAGGTAAGAATTAGCATTTAAAAAACCATACAAATTCACTGAAAATCCATGGGTTTCACACACGTTATAGATAGAAATTAGCATTTAAAAAACCTTGCAAATTCACTGAAAAAACCATAGGTTTCACACATGTTATAGTTAGGGATTAGCATTTAAAAAACCTTGCAAATTCACTGAAAAAACCATAGGTTTCACACATGTTATAGTTAGGAATTCCTAGAAAACCAAAGGGGGTTCTGGCTCGTATGGCAGCAAGGCCAAACCAATTATAATGAAAAAGCAAAGAACAAGCCAATGCTGCGTGTCAAATTACCTACAATTCTCGTGACCTGAATGAAACAAGGGCACTGACAACCGATTATTTCGTTGGATTTAATCCTGTGAAAAATCTTTCTAATTCACGTTCAGAAACATTTAAAACTGAAACAGTACATATTCATTGAACAATACATAAAGACCTTAACTTAAAGGTGACAATATTGGAAACATTTAGACACCACTGTAATCATTCATACACTTGCCCATGAGGCCAACATTCATACCGTTCATACTGCTCATGCAACCACAATCACATACAACATAAGACAGAAATCTACAATTAATAATCTTTACAAAAAGGCCATCATAACACTACTGTACATCATGATGGGGCTTAATGCTGTTTTTTACAAGATTGACCGTAGAAAAGACAAGGTCTACGCGTTTCGAATCCCTTAGTTGGCAGGGATTCTCATCAGGACCGACATTAAACTGCAAACAAAGCAGAGAAGAAAGATTTACTCAACTAGCCCACTTTGTGAGTGAACAGCCGCATGGTCAAAAAAGGAGGGGGGGAAAAATCTTACCTTAGTTTAAGGAACGGAGAACTCAGCCACAGCTCTAAAGAAAAAGCTCTAAAGAAAAAGGAGAGCCAACTTGGTTACCTATTTCTGTGAAGTCAAATCTAAATAGCCACCTTGTTAGTACTAGGCACACCCATGCAACATAGAGACGACACAAACACGTAGTATAGTTATTATTAGAAAGGCTTACGGGTGTGTGGAGCGGTGTCTGGTAGACTGAAGGAGATTCTGTCTACAATCAACATAACCACGGGTTTTTTTTTCGAGCGTTAGTAGGTTCAAAACAATATCTGAAAGTGAGAGCGACATGAAATCAAAGGCGCGTCCTATCGCCGACAACGAGTGGATCCGAAATAATTTGAAAAAGGTCTTGGAGCGCTTACCTCCACAGGAGGAGAGGATGGAAGAAAGTGCTGCGGCTCGGTCATCTGATACCCGAGCGAGAACTCGCGCGGCGCGTGATTCGCCGGCCGTGTTAAAGTTCGATCACAGTCAAGTTCTCTGAAAGGAAAGGGAAGGCTGCATCAGGATACTAATACCAGGGTAGTCCTACGGGTTTTGTGAGATCTATTTGGCCCGCGAAGCAATGTTACCTGGAGAATCGGCGTTGTCCGTGTCTCTGTGTCGCTGGGAATAAATCACCCGTTAGGTAGCTGTAATCCTATTGGGGCATTTTTAACCTATACGCAAAGGGGCGTGATCACCAAGGCTTCTGGGAAGCGTAGTCTGACCACCGGTGTTTGGAAAATCGGTAGTTGGAAATTGCAAGGGCGCCAAAGCTAGCGCGTGGATTTGGTAAAGGGCGTTAGTCGGATTGTATCAAGTAAAAACGTAAGCGTAAACTGCCTTGCTACATACTGCCACCACTGCGCATATGACTGGAGTGTATTATAGCAGAGGTGGAGGGGCGGGGTGGAGAGCGCCGGTTGGACTAGGTCAAATCAAGTCATTAATGTGAAAAATCTGCTGCATAGGTATGCATAGGTATATGAATATATACATATGCATATATATATTCACTGAAAAAACCATGGGTTTCACACACGTTATAGTTAGGAATTAGCATTTAAAAAACCTTAGAAATTCAATGAAAAAACCAAAGGTTTCACACATGTTATAGTTAGCTGGACATTTCACTCGTAAAAAACCAATGAAATTCCCCCGTTATAGTTAGTTCAGCTAACTATAACTCGCGCGCCCGCAATGCACTGCTGATGACGTCACATATTACATCACTCATGACATGGTCAGTGACATCACTCATGACATCACTGATGACATCTCAAATGACATCACTGATGACATCACTGATGTCATCATCCAGTGAATGTGTGTTTTTCTGAAAATTACATATGTTTTATATATGTATATCTCAAGGTCGATGGAAGAATAAATGGGTATATAAGTGTCTAAATGGATGATTTGTTTTTGAAAAATTGATTGTGTAACTGACTGATTAAGTGTATCATAGTGAATACATGGCTTAGTGAGTAATGTTTAAATATGTACATATCTGTATCAGTCTCTCTCTTTGTGTATAAGTGGCTGCATGGGTTGGTGAGTAGCTACATGAGTGTCTATATAGGTTATTAGTTGGTTTTTTGAGTATCAGTGTCTGATGTCTGTATGGTTTGGTGGGGGGTATTACGTAGTGCATAGGTGCATGAATGAATGACTCAGTCTTTGTATGTGTTGAAGACAGCATGTGTGCAGGACTCTATGGGTGCATGAGTGTGTGTATGGGTGTGTTAGTGAGTGAATGACTGTCTCAATAGTGTCTTTATGAGTAACTACATATGTTTTAAACTAGTATATGTGACTATTGGTGTATATAAGCAAGTATATGTGAGAGTGAGAGATTGAAAGAGTTCCTGAATGAATAAGTATGTGTTTCTATAAGTGATTGTTTAAAAGACTAAGTATGTGTAAGTTTCCGTAGAAGTAAGTGTAGCGGTGTGTGTATAACTGTATATGCAAGTAAATGTATGTTTGATTCTTTATTAGCATGAGTGACTATGTGTGTGAGTAACTCTATGGATGAGTGGCATTGTGTAACAGGATGTATACGTGTATGAGTACATATGATGAGTGAGTACATGTATGAGTGACTGTATAGGACTGTTGGTGAATGAGTGGATGTGTATTTGGATCTTACAATTACTGTATAGGTTGTTGTAACTGGTATTGGTATGTCCATTGTTTTTAAAATTTTAATTTCTTTTTTTGAATGTGTGTATCAAAGGTTATATTAGGGGAAGAGGAGGTCTGCCACTCTATCACAAGGATGATGTCATCAGTGATGTCATCAGTGATGTCATTTGAGATGTCATCAGTGATGTCATGAGTGATGTCACTGACCATGTCATGAGTGATGTAATATGTGACGTCATCAGCAGTGCATTGCGGGCGCGCGAGTTATAGTTAGCTGAACTAACTATAACGGGGGAATTTCATTGGTTTTTTACGAGTGAAATGTCCAGCTAACTATAACATGTGTGAAACCTTTGGTTTTTTCATTGAATTTCTAAGGTTTTTTAAATGCTAATTCCTAACTATAACGTGTGTGAAACCCATGGTTTTTTCAGTGAATTTGCAAGGTTTTTCAAATGCTAATTCCTAACTATAACGTGTGTGAAACCCATGGTTTTTTCAGTGAATTTGCAAGGTTTTTTAAATGCTAATTTTTTTTTTTCTTCTATTTTTTTAAACATATTTTTATTTTAATTTACTATCCTTTTATAAAGACTATGGTTTTATTTTTAAAATTCTATAATTTTTTTTTTTAATTTATTTTATAAAATAAATATGTAAAATTTATTTGCAGTACATTTTTTCCTTTTTTTTAATATTTTTTTTAGTACGCGTACCGTAAGCTTACGGTAAGTGTACGGTTTACGCAACGTCCGTAATTTTTCTACGCTGTTTGCGTATATTTACGCAATTTGCGTAGCCGCGCGTACTCCGCGTGGGGCGCGTACGCGTGTACGCTACACGCGCACGTTACGCGGAAGTGTCGGGAAGTGACTGTTATGCGCATGCGCGCAAGCGCGTGTCTTTTTTACGCGCATGCGTACTTTTGCCGTAAGCGTACCGTAAGCGTACCGTAAGCGTACGGTAGGTCATGTGATCATGAAACACAACTTTTGATTGGTTGAAACTACTTTCAGTTCTAGAACTCTCCTACACCACACCCATTCCCCTCATTTCTGCTTGTGATCCCTTAGGAGAAGGAGCTGGGTTGTCTTTGTGATACGATGGCAGAACAGCAGAGCCCTTCTGAGAGTGAGGCTAGCACTAGCAGCACTACCTTGAGGCAGAGAGCGAGGAAACAAAAGACCTCTTATGTATGGGATTATTTTACTTTTCCTGAAGGCCAGCAAAAGGTAAATGCACCCTTAGTAACTTGTAAGCTGTGTCAGCGTGTACTTTCAAGAGGTAATCCTGACAGGAAGTATTCCTTTGGGAATCATACCATGATGAGACACCTCAAGGATGTACACAAAAGGACACATGCTCGACTTACTGAAGGTAACCCTTCAGTAAGTCAACCAAGCACATCCACAGCAGCTCAGCCTGGACCATCATCTGCAGGGCCGAGTCCTTTTTCTGCAGGTCAGGTGAGCCCTTCATCTGTGGGGGGAGCATCTCCTTTTGCTGGCCCTCTGGAAATCAACCCTCGATTTCTGAGGGTTGATATTCGATGCGCCTCTTGTCATGATCTACTTTGTCATAGGGAGACCAGTGTTTCCCTAGTGAAAAACAAAATAGATCAGCACACTTGTCGTAGAGACTAATTTTCTCAATCTTTCTTTCTTCTGTCCCTGCATGAACACAACGGCTCTTTTAAGGGCCAACCTTATCTTTCATCTTTTTTTTATATATGTTTTTAAAAACTTTTTTTTTTTTTTTTTTTTACCGTACGCGTATGGTGCGCGTAATTATTATTTTTTTTTTTTAAAAACACTAAAAATCAATTATCACATTACAAGGTCCTTGAGAGACTACAATTATTATTATTGACTTACCATACCCACTCAAAAAAATATTTATTTATTTGTTTTTTAAAAAAATTGCTTTAAAAATGGTTCTAGTTTTCGAAAATTTTCTATATCAATCTGAAAAAAAAGAAAAAAGTATTAATATTTTTAAAACATTTTATAATACAGTACACATATTTACATATTTATCAAAATATATTTTTGCCTTATTTTTGCTGTTTTCAGAATATATTGCATTTCACTAAAAACAGCTGGGTGTGTGGTAAGAGTCTGCTTCTGCACAAAAAAAATGGCTCCCCCTTTCCATCTAATGCAACTGTGAAATCACCAGAGCAATACGCAATAAATCTCTGCCTGTAATTCCTATTTGCACACAGAGTCATGTTTTCACATTTCTTTGCCAATTTGAAAGCACACTTACTGCTCTTTTTTTTTGGCAAGTGATAATCACTTTTACAGACTGACACATTATGAATCCACTTTTCAGATTTTTTTAAATGCACATGTCCAAACTGCTTTTTCAGACCACCACCATGTGTATCCTGGGTGACTGCCTACACTCCAGCAAGGGCAACCAGCCTTAGTGATGCTGAACGTATTTGCATTACAGACTGAAACCTCAAACCCCACTCGCTTGTAAATACTGTGCATGATTATACATGGAAAGGAGCTGGGTGTGTGCTAAGAGTCTGCTTCTGCACCAAAAAATCGCTCCCCCTTTTTCCTACTAATGCAACTGTGAAATCACCAGAGCAAAACGCAATAAATCTCTGCCTGTAATTCCTATTTGCACACAGAGTCATGTTTTCACATTAGTCACAAAACGAAGTTTCTTTGCCAATTTGAAAGCACACTTACTGCTCTTTTTTTTTGGCAAGTGAAAATCACTTTTACAGACTGACACATTATGAATCCACTTTTCAGATTTTTTTAAAAGCCCATGTCCAGACTGCTTTTTCAGACCACCACCATGTGTATCCTGGGTGACTGCCTACACTCCAGCAAGGGCAACCAGCCTTAGTGATGCTGAATGTATTTGCATTATAGACTGAAACCTCAAACCCCACTCGCTTGTAAATACTGTGCATGATTATACATGGAAAGGAGCTGGGTGTGTGCTAAGAGTCTGCTTCTGCACCAAAAAATCGCTCCCCCTTTTTCCTACTAATGCAACTGTGAAATCACCAGAGCAAAACGCAATAAATCTCTGCCTGTAATTCCTATTTGCACACAGAGTCATGTTTTCACATTAGTCACAAAACGAAATTTCTTTGCCAATTTGAATGCACACTTACTGCTCTTTTTTTTTGGCAAGTGAAAATCACTTTTACAGACTGACACATTATGAATCCACTTTTCTGATTTTTAAAAAAGCCCATGTCCAAACTGCTTTTTCAGACCACCACCATGTGTATCCTGGGTGACTGCCTACACTCCAGCAAGGGCAACCAGCCTTAGTGATGCTGAATGTATTTGCATTACAGACTGAAACCTCAAACCCCACTCGCTTGTAAATACTGTGCATGATTATACATGGAAAGGAGCTGGGTGTGTGCTAAGAGTCTGCTTCTGCACCAAAAAATCGCTCCCCCTTTTTCCTACTAATGCAACTGTGAAATCACCAGAGCAAAACGCAATAAATCTCTGCCTGTAATTCCTATTTGCACACAGAGTCATGTTTTCACATTAGTCACAAAACGAAATTTCTTTGCCAATTTGAATGCACACTTACTGCTCTTTTTTTTTGGCAAGTGATAATCACTTTTACAGACTGACACATTATGAATCCACTTTTCAGATTTTTTTAAATGCACATGTCCAAACTGCTTTTTCAGACCACCACCATGTGTATCCTGGGTGACTGCCTACACTCCAGCAAGAGCAACCAGCCTTAGTGATGCTGAATGTATTTGCATTACAGACTGAAACCTCAAACCCCACTCGCTTGTAAATACTGTGCATGAATATACATGGAAAGGAGCTGGGTGTGTGCTAAGAGTCTGCTTCTGCACCAAAAAATCGCTCCCCCTTTTTCCTACTAATGCAACTGTGAAATCACCAGAGCAAAACGCAATAAATCTCTGCCTGTAATTCCTATTTGCACACAGAGTCATGTTTTCACATTAGTCACAAAACGAAATTTCTTTGCCAATTTGAATGCACACTTACTGCTCTTTTTTTTTGGCAAGTGGAAATCACTTTTACAGACTGACACATTATGAATCCACTTTTCAGATTTTTTTAAAAGCCCATGTCCAGACTGCTTTTTCAGACCACCACCATGTGTATCCTGGGTGACTGCCTACACTCCAGCAAGGGCAACCAGCCTTAGTGATGCTGAATGTATTTGCATTACAGACTGAAACCTCAAACCCCACTCGCTTGTAAATACTGTGCATGATTAAACATTGCAAAGGAGATGGGTGTGTGCTAAGAGTCTGCTTCTTTACCAGCCTTAGTGATGCTGAATGTATTTGCATTACTGAGTCATACCTCAAACCCTTAAACTATTCTTTTTTTATACCAATACACCTTAATTTATCGTGAAAACATAGTCCATATTATTTGACATGTTCCTCACATTTAAATTTTTCCCAAAACAGAAAATAATAAACGCAACTTCAACAAAAAGAATTACATTTCTATTATTCATTTCTTAATTTACCATATACATCTCCTCTCAAACTCTAACCTCACCTTTAAAATTAGTTAGTTGTGAAAGAAATGTGGCACTCAAACAGCAGATTATCAGAGCCAGGATCTCTGTTCTCTACACCTCTCTCCTCTCAGCAGAACCAGATAATGGCAAAGTTTCCCTCTAATTTTCTACACATATACATGTAAGTTTCAAATCTCAGTGCTTCCCCCTTTTTTTCAAATGTAATCACACATTTCTATTGGTTGAAAACCAACCCTTTTCCAAAAGTACCCTTCCCCCAACTTGACTTCTGCCTGCTACCATAGCAACAGCTCATGGAACACTGCTGTGTGGAGTTAGGTCAGAAGTTCGCCAAACAATGTTTCAATTCCACAGAGCAAGAGTGCTTGACTTTTCAAACCTTACAGCAAATCCATAGTACTGTTCTTTGGTAACACATTTTTCTGTACCAATACAAAACATGCTTCTATAAATTTACACATACAGCCTAGTTTTTAGTGTAGAATGGTATGAAACAGCCAATCAGTTCTTTTTTTTTATAAAAAAATATGTATGCCTCCATTTCCAAACTGTCTATCATTTCTTTTTACCATTCTACTGAATTACACCTCCTGAGTGCATCCAGATCTCCTTTGAAGATGTTCACAGTGTGGATTGTAGGGCACAGCTATGTCTTCTGGAGTGAAAAGTTTGCAGAGAAAACAGATATGGTGAGAGACCTTGCTTTGCCAAATGTAGACATTAAATGGATTGGTCAGAGAGGGTTAAAGTGGCACCAATTGATGCCATTGGTGAAATCCTTCATGCAAATCCAACACCCTGACCTCATAATAGTGCACTGTGGTGGCAATGACCTAGGCACTTTGACTGGGGTAGGTCTGGAAATGCTTATGAAGGACACCTTTGCACAACTGTTTTCTCTTTTCCCTAAAACTGCCTTTGTGTTTTCCAACATATGCCAAAGGCAAAAATGGAACTGGTCCAATCATTTCTGTCCGCAGATTGACAAAGCAAGAAAGCACGTCAACAAATCTGTTTCTGCTTTCCTCCGTGACTATGGTATGGGTTCCATTTACCACAACAACTTGCGTTACGACATGCAAGACATTTATAGAGGAGATGGTGTGCACTTCAATGATGAAGGGAACAGAGTCTTCCTCTTGAACCTTAGACTCTGCATCGGTACTTACTTGTAGGTACCACTAAAAAATAACTTTATAAACACAACGGCTCTTTTTAGAGCCCCCTAATAACTAAACACTTAAATCTGAATTTCATTTCTTTTATTTATTTTTTTTGTTACCGTACGCTTACCGTACGCGTACCCCGTGATTTTTTTTAAAATCAATAAATGTTTTCTTTGTACTTTTCTGTCCTTCTTTGACCCCCTCACAAATGTAAGGGGGTCTGTAACTCTCCTCCTTGCCCCCTTTTCTTGTTATCACTCTTTTTTTTCTGAGTGAAACACACAAAATGGCGGCCGCCGCTTCCTGGTTTCGGCCGATTCGAATGTTTACTAAGATCTAAGAGCCAATCAGAATCGCGCTCGCGCACGCCACCGTACGCGTACGGTAAGCTTACGGTAAGCGTACCGTAAGCTGGCTCAGATATATATATTGATTTAAAGGCTATTTTCTCAGAATCTACTGAACAGATTTACACCAAACCTACAAAAGGCACTTCCTTGACATGAGGACTACCTCTCTGCCAAATTTCTAGTAATTCTGTTCAGCCGTTCGGGCTGTAGCCCTGTCTAAAGGTCCTATGGAAAAATGCATGGGAAAAACGCATTTTGGGACCCCCCTTTTATCTCAGCCCCCGCTTGACGAATCCTCCCGAGACTTTCAGGGTAGGAGCGGAGCGTAGCGCCCCACCTATTTTGAGAAATTCGCGAGGATTCGTCGACCGGCGCCAAAGTTATTCAAAATAGAATGTTGCAGATTTCCTATGGAAACAGGGTCCTAACTATAACTACCTACTGGCGACCGCCAGTAGGTAATATATACATATGTATATGTATATATATATATATATATTCACTGAAAAAACAATAGGTTTTAGGGGTGTTATAGTTAGCTGGACATTTCACTCGAACAAAACCATTGAAATTCCTCCGATATAGTTAGTTGTACTAACTACATCTCGCGCGCCCGCAATCCACTGCTGATGATGTCACATATTACATCATTCATGACATGGTCAGTGACATCACTGATGACATCTCAAATGACATCACTGATGACATCAATGATGACATCATCCAGTGAATTTGGTTTGGTTCGTTATTTAAATATGTATTATATATATATATAGCAATTTGCATTGAAGAATGGGTGGATATATAAATATAAATATCTGGATGGAAGATTTAGTAGCAGTGTGATTGACTGTTTACTTGACTAATTTATAGTGTCTCACTAAATATATTGGATAGTGACAAAACTGTGTGAATATCTGTATCACTTTGTCAGTTGTTGTGTAAACTGCTGCACCATTTGATTACTAGCAACGTGAAATTCTATATTATTTATTGATTAGTTAACTGAGTATTTGTATGGGTGAGTGAATGTGTGTGTGGTTCGATGGGGGGGTGACTGCCCAAAGATGTGTGAATAGTTGATTCAGTAGGTATCTGAAGTAAACCTACATATTATAACAGTTGTTTGGGTGAGTGAATATCTTTATGGGTGTGGCGATGAGCCAATATATGTCTCAATGGTACATGTCCAACAAACTAGGAAAATAAAAGCCAGTGTATGTGTCAGTTGTTGTATATAAATAAGTATACATAAGACTCAGTGATTGTATGAGTGACTGTATGGATAACTGTATAGTTGTAATAGTGTTTTTATAACACAATAAGGATGAGTTATTATCTATATGAATAGATGAAGTGGTGTTTTTATAAGTGTTTAGCTAAGAAAAAGTAAGTATGATCCATTGTTTGCATAAGTGAGTAGGATGACTTCATAAGTGATTAGGATGTGTGCTGGTGTGTAATGTCGATATAGGTGTATAAGTATATTTGATAGTGTTCTATTGATCATTGACAGCATGTATGAGTGAATCTATAGGTAAGTGATTAGATGTGTGTATAGATCTAGGAATCACTGAGTGGGTGTTTAGAAACTTGTATTGGTGTGTCAATGGTTTTAAATCTGGCACTCTCTATTTTACAGTGAGTAATGAAAGGCTATACTAGTGTATGATGAGGCGTACCTGGTTGTCACATGGATGATGTCATCAGTGATGTCATCAGTGATGTCATTTGAGATGTCATCAGTGATGTCACTGACCATGTCATGAATGATGTAATATGTGACATCATCAGCAGTGGATTGTGGGCGCGCGAGATGTAGTTAGTATAACTAACTATATTGGAGGAATTTCAATGGTTTTGTTCGAGTGAAATGTCCAGCTAACTAGAACACCCCTAAAACCTAATGTTTTTCAGTGAATTTCTAAGGTTTTTTAAATGCTAATTCCTAACTATATCAGGCATGAAACCTATGTTTTTTTCAGTGAATTTCAAAGGTTTTTTAAATGCTAATTCCTAACTATATCAGGCCTGAAACCTATGGTTTTCTCAGTGAATTTCAAAGGTTTTTTAAATGCTAATTCCTAACTATATTAGGCCTGAAACCTATGGTTTTTTCAGTGAATTTCAAAGGTTTTGTAAATGACAATTTTTAATGTATTAATTGTTATACTGATTTTTTTTATACTGATTTACTACATTGTTTAAACTGTTTCTTTTTAGATATTTAATTTTTTATTTACATTATACATTACAATGCAAAATATACTTTCTCAGAATGAATTACTTAGTTGTTGCAATGGGCAGCACAATTTCAAACACAAAGCAACATTGAGCTCAACGTGAATTTCTAGTCAAATGCAATTAGTTACTTTATGGATTACTTTTGTAACCACAGGACTGGATGCTAGATTCAGTCCTTCGACATCGCCTGTAAACAGTTGAGTAAAAGCGTTTTGGTTACAGTAGTGATTTTTAAGGATTATTATTGTATTTTAAAAGTTGACACTTAGACAATTTTTCACATAGAATAACCAATGTTATCCTATGGCAGAAAATTCACTTAGCAGGTAAGTAGTGTTATCGTTACTTTTTCTTACTCAGTGGTGGATCCTGATCCAGTACAGGTGAATCTCCTGTAAACAGTTGAAAGAATGTGTTTAAGTCATACAGACGATTTTTTAGGAATATTTTTAGTTTGTTAAAATAGACACTTAGAAACTTTTCTACTTAAAAGCACACAATGGATTCCTATGGAAGGAAATACAAGTTACTGGTAAGTACGCTTAGAATCACTTTTCAGGGTCAGTGCTGAGCTAAAAGATGCAGCCCTGGGCTCTCTCCTGATAACAGGTGAGTAAATTGGAATTCATGGCTCGGCTGATTTTAGAGGAATATTTGTACGTTTCAAAAATGGACACAGAAACTTTTCTGCTGAAAACCACACAATGGATTCCTATGGAAGGAAATACAAGTTACTGGTAAGTACGCTTAGAATTACTTTTCAGGGTCAGTGCTGGGCTAAAAGATGCAGCCCTGGGTTCTCTCCTGATAACAGGTGAATAAATCGTAATTCTTAGTTCGGCTGATTTTAGAGGAATATTTGTACGTTTCAAAAATGGACACAGAAACTTTTCTGCTGAAAACCACACAATGGATTCCTATGGAAGGAAATACAAGTTACTGGTAAGTACGCTTAGAATTATTTTTCAGGGTCAGTGCTGGGCTAAAAGATGCAGCCTTGTGTTCTCTCCTGATAACAGGTGAGTAAATCAGAATTCGTAGTTCGGCTGATTTTAGAGGAATACTTGTACAATGGTAAAGGAAGGGGGCGGGGCCTGAGGTGACGTGTGCAAACACGCCCTGTGGCGCGTTTTAAGTTGGGGAATTAATTCCTCTTCAATCCTGCGGTCCCCTGCGGGCCAACTAGCCCACCAGGTACCTCCAGTATGCACAGGGAGCTGTGTTGCAGAGCGGTGTTCAGAGGCCACGCCCCTTTTTACAACACTCTGCAACACAGCTCTGTGGCACTTCCTGGAGGTACCTGGTGGGCTAGTTGGCCCCTAGGGGACCTCTGGATTGAAGAGGAATTAATTCCACAACTTAAAATGCGCCACAGGGTGTGTTTGCACACATATCAGCTCAGGCCCAGCACACTACCTTCACCACTGTGCAAACGCGCCCCGTAGCGTGTTTTAAGTTGGGGGATTAAGTCCCCTTGAATCCTGAGGTCCCCTGGTGGCCAACTTGCCCACCAGGTACCTCCAGTATGCGCCAGGGAGCTGCTGTTGCAGAGAGGTGTTCAGAGGCCACGCCCCTTTTTACAACACTCTGCAACGCAGCTCTGTGGCGCTTACTGGAGGTACCTAGTGGGCTAGTTGGCCCCTAGGGGACCTCTGGATTGAAGAGGAATGAATTCCCCAACTTAAAACGTGCCACAGGGCATGTTTGCACAGTATCAACTCAGGCCCCGCCCCCTACCTTCACCACTGTGCAAACGCGCCCCGTGGTGGGTTTTAAGTTGGGGGATTAAGTCCCCTTGAATCCTGAAGTCCCCTAGCGGCCAACTAGGCCACCAGGTACCTCCAGTAAGCACCACGGAGCTGCTTTGCAGAGAGGTGTAAAAAGGGGTGTGGCCTCATTACACCTCTCTGCAACGCAGCCACCTGGCGCATACTGGAGGTTCCTGGTGGGCTAGTTGGCCCCCAGGGTCCCCCAGTATTCAAGGGGAATTAGTTCCCCCTCTGCAAACACGCCAGGGAGTGCGTTTGCAGAGTGGTGTTAGGAGGGGGCGTGGCCTCCAGCCCGATCTCGGTCTTTTTTTTTTCTTCTATTTATTTTAGAAGGGGGGCTGTGTAGCCCCCCTTCTTTTTCCATTTTTTGGGCCCTGGGGACCACATCCCCCAGGGCCTGCCCCCAATTTTAGTTTATAAAAAAAAGAAAATCGGGAAGGGGGCCACGTGGCCCCCCTCCCGAGGCCATAATTTGTCCCGGGGACCCCATCCCCTGGGGCATGGCCCTTTTTAAAACATTTTTTTTAAATTTTAATTGGGGTGGGGACCGCGTGGCCCCCCTCCCAGGCCACTTATGGCCCCAGGGACCCCATCCCCCAGGGCCTGGCCTCTGTTGGTAGCCATGGGTGGGTCCCCAATCCCCCCACGGTCCCAGCCGGCTCCCCGCATCCTGTGGGAGCCGGCATTGCTTTTCCACATGGGGAGCAGCTAACATGCTGCTCCCCATGTGGAAAAGCAATCAGCTTTGCTTCATTGAAGCGAGAGCAGGTTTCCCTGCTCTCGCTTCAATGAAGCAAAGCAGTTTGCAATGACAGGGCAGGAGCCGCGAGGCTCCCGCCCTGTCATTGCAAACTATATTGTCCCAGGGGTGGGCACCCCGGGACACTGCAGGAGCCGGCCCTGGGGGGTGGTGGTCCCCAGGGCCTATTCAAGGCTCCAGGAGGGGGGCTGTGTGGCCCCCCTCCTACAATGACAAGTTGCCCTGGGGGGTGGCGGTCCCCGGGCTAGGGGCACCTGAGAGCCCCCCATCCTAAATCATTTCAGGCCCCGGGGGTGGCGGTCCCCGGGGCTGGGGGGGCTGCGAGCCCCCCCACCCATTTTCAATAAGCCCGGGGGTGGCGATCCCCGGGGCTGCGGGGGGGGCTGTGAGCCCCCCGCATATAGTATCTTTGAGCCCCGGGGGGTGGCGGTCCCCGGGGCAGTGTGGGGGGGATTGGGACCCCTCCCACACTTTTTTTTATTCTGTCCCCCCCGGTGGCCAATTACCAAAGAAGCACGAGAGCCCCGCGCTTATTTTTTTTTTATTTTCAGCCGAAATTCACGCTGGTTGCGCGAATCTCGCCGATTTGTTTTAAAAAAAAACATTTGTTTTATAGGTTTCTTATGCCTCGGTTCTACCGAGGCACAAGATGGCTGCCAACACTTCCTGATCTGGAGTGTTGACAGCCAATTAGAATACAGCTCATGCATGGCAGGGTGTGTGCTGGGTGAGGGGAGGGTGTGCAGATCTTCCGAGGCCATAGGTATATCTATCTTTTTAACTCTAATTTTCTCAGGAACTACTGAACGGATTTACACCATTTAAGCAAAAGGCATGAGTCTGAACTGAGGACTACCTCTTTGCCAAATTTTGTGTAATTCTGTTCAGCAGTTCGGGCTGTAGCTGCGTCAACAGGTCCTATGGGAAAATGCATAGGGAAAATGCGTTTCGGGACCCCCCTTTTATTTCGGCCCCCGCTTGACGAATCACCGTGAAATTTTCAGGATAGGAGCGGACCGGAGCTGGCCAAAACTTTGAAAAATTGCGCGAAGATTCGTCAATCGGCGCCAACGTTATTCCAAATAGAATGTTGCGGATTACCTATGAAAAATAGGTCCTAACTATATCTACCCACTGGCGACCGGCAGTAGGTATATATATATATATATATATATATATATATATATATATATATATATATATATATAGCACCAAAGTCTCTTCATTAGCAGAAGCCCATGACCCTGCAGGGCAGCCTCAGCAGACCATGGAAACAAAGCCTCCCGCTGTATTGCAACCAGCAGAGTAAAGAAATTGCCGAGGCATCAGTAGTGTGAAAAGAGGGCCATTTATTAAGCTATTGGGCGGCAGCACGTGTTGTAGGTCTGACACGTTTCAACTTAATAGTCTTAATCATAGACAAACACTCACAGCTTTGTCAGGGTCTCAAAGTCCCACAATGCACCATCAAGGTAAGCACCAGTCCAGGCGAAGTGCATATGATCTCACAAGGGGTACATATAAATAAATTGCTGCTTGATAGTGTTGCCGCATTTCCTTTGCAAATGTCTCTTATCATCGTCGCAAGAGGTGATGAAATATCCCTCTCAGTTCCCTTGCTCCTCTCCTTTTAATCAATTGCTTTTTTGAGGAAATCCTTGGTTCAGAGTAGGTCAGTCTCCCGTCATTAATACCACCAAAGTCTCTTCGTTAGCGGAAGCCCATGACCCTGCAGGGCAGCATCAGCAGACCACGGGAACGAAGCATCCCGCTATATTGCAACCAGCAGAGTAAAGAAATTGCCGAGGCACCAGTAGTGTGAAAAGATGGCCATTTATTATGCCATTGGGCGGCAGCACGTGTTGTAGGTCTGACACACATATATATATATATATATTCACTAAAAAAACATAGGTTTCAGGGGCGTTATAGTTAGCTGGACATTTCCCTCGTACAAAACCCTAGAAATTCCCCCGTTATAGTTAGTTCAGCTGCTGATGACGTCACATATTACATCACTCATGTCATGGTCAGTGACATCACTGATGACATCACTGATGACATCTCAAATGACATCACTCATGACATCACTGATGACGTCATCCAGTGAGTCTGTGCTTCTGTAAAGTTTTAATATGTTTAATATATATATTGAAAGGCCTGTTGAAGAATGAGTGGGTGTACAAGTGTGTGAATGGATGATTTTCTAGGTGCATAACTGACTCTATAAGTGAGTCATTAAATGTATCTTACTGCAGACTAGTGACTAAACTGTGTGGTTGTCTGTATGTGTCTGTGTGTTGGTGTATAAGTGGCTGCATGGTTTTGTGAATACCTATATCAAGGTGTATATATGGGTTATTGATTGGTTGTCTCAGTATCTGTATGGGTGCCTGAGTGTTTGTGTGGGTAGGGTGTGTGTGACTCTGTGCATAGATGTGTGAGCGGGTGATTCTATGGAGCATGGTTTTAAGAGTGCAACTGTGATGGACTGTATGGTTGGGTGAGTGTATGTATGAGTGTGATAGTGATTGAATGTATATCTCAGTTGTACATGTGTCAGTAACTACATATGTGAAACGCAGTGTATATGTGTGTAAGAGTATATAACTATCTATATGTTAGAGTGTGTGATTGAGGGAGTGCCTGTATGGATGAGTGTGTGCTTGGATTAGTAATTGTATTAGAGTGTCAGAATTTGTCAGTATTTTTATGAGTAAGTGAACTTGAGTGTGTTTAACTGTATAGGTGAATAAATTGGACTGTGATTAATTATTTGCATGACTGACTAGGTGTGTCAGTACCTCAATGGATAATTGGCGGTGTGTGAGTGTCTATATAGGTGTATAAATGCATGTGCTAGTCCTGTACGGAGTGACTGTAAGTATGAGTGACTGTACAGGTGAGTGAGTGGAGGTGTATGTAGACCTAAGAGTCAATGAGTGGGTATGTAGTTATTGGTATTGGAGTATTTATGGTTTTCAAAATGGCCGTCTAAAATTTTGAGTCGCTGTATCAAAGGTTATATTAGGGTGTAAGAAGATGCACTCATTTATCACTTGGATGACATCATCAGTGATGTCATCAGTGATGTCATTTGAGATGTCATCAGTGATGTCATCAGTGATGTCACTGACCATGTCATGAGTGATGTAATATCTGATGTCATCAGCAGTGCATTGCAGGGGCGCGAGTTATAGTTAGCTGAACTAACTATAACGGGGGAATTTCTAGGGTTCTGTTCGAGGGAAATGTTCAGCTGACTATAACGCCCCTGAAACCTATGGTTTTTTTAGTGAATTTCTGAGGTTTATTAAATTCCAATTCCTAACTATAACGCCCCTGAAACCTTTGGTTTTTTCAGTGAATTTCAAAGGTTTTTTAAATGCCAATTCCTAACTTTAACGTGCATGAAACCTATGGTTTTTTCAGTGAATTTAAAAGGTTTTTTAAATGCTAATTCCTATCTATAACATATCTCTGAAGATATCATGTTTAATGATTTTGATTGGATTTCTATATTTTTCAAATTCAGTGTGTCAATTTCATTAATTATCTTTCTTTTAAAATACTTTTTATCGCCATTTTTTAAACTTATTTTTTCAATTAATTCTTTAAAAAATTAAAAAATGTTTTTTGAACTTAATGGGTTTTTCAAACATATTTTTTTATATTTTTCAAAATATTTTTTTAACTATATGTTCAAAACTGTATTATATATATTTTTTTCAATGTGTTTGGATCCGCGCACCCTATGCGCACCGTTCTCGATCCCTACGTGATAGCATCCGCGCATGGTACTAGTTGGGTACGTGTTTAGTGCGCGATCGCAATGCGACAGGTACACGACTCCCAGCCTATACGCGACATGTTGGATGTACGTAACGCGACGTTTACGTGCTTCCGCGATGCGTCATGTGTGTCTATGACGCGGTAGGTGTGCGGATCCCGCGAAATATTTAACATTTAAAAAAACACATATATATATATGTATTTCATGTGAATATTAATTGAAGACATACTCTAAACTAGTCTTAAAACTAATATATTTTGACATCTAATCCTATAATTCTTTTTAATTCAATTTCGCGGATGCACGCTGGGTGCGTGCTGCGTAAGCGCAGGGTGCGCGGATCCCATGTGACCTGCAAAAAAAGACATTTGATTGGTTCATTACACTTCCTCTTTTAACTATTGAAAGACCCCACCCATTTCAATCATTGTTCTTTGACCTTCTTTAGAGCACCATCTCTTTGGAGAGAAGAAGATTTTTTAGACTAAGTTTACACTTAGCTCTAACTTTTTTCAACCAAAAATGGCTTCAGGGCAGCAGGCATCACCTGCATCACCTCATACTTCTGAGGATGAATTTTTGCCGGAAGCACCACCCAAAAAACGTTTTTCTTCAGGGGTGTGGAAATGTTTTACTTTTCCCGAGGGGCAGAAGAAGACCAATGCCACCTTGGTCACGTGCAAGATTTGCAAAAGAGTCCTATCGAGAGGGGATCCTAACAAGAAATACTCTTGCGGCACGGCAAGTATTATGAAACACATGAGGACCCTTCATCCGAACAATCTTGCACAAGAAGAGTGCCGACGGATGAGAAACACTCCTGCTCCTGCGCCATCCACCTCATTGCAGCCGAGCACATCAAGAGTGCATCCATCAGCCCAAACCTTGGACATCCGTCCTCAATTTCAATTTTTAAAAGTGCTCTGCACTAAGTGTAATAAGACTTTGTGCTATGGTGAGCAGTCGATCGATCTGAAATGCCGCCGGCAAGAAAGTCACATTTGCTAGTTTTTTTTGTTTTTTTTTATTGTTCCCTGAAGTTCATTGTTTGGTTTCTCCTGTTTTATTTTTTTGTTTTTTTGCAGAAAAACCCCCAAAAATTAAAAATTGTTCCGAAAACCCCAAAAAAATTATAAAAGAAGAAAGAAAAAAAAAGTTCTTGTAAGAACTAACTTTCCTGGTTTAAAAAAAGAGCTAAATTTCTTTGTTAGTGTTAGTTTAGATGAATGTATGTGTAGTATGTAATTGACTGAATGAATGCATTAGTAGTCTATGGTGAATGTATAAGTGCAGAACTATGAGGAAGTGCTGCAGCATCACACAGTAACCTCTTTAACTGCAGTGTGCTGTAGTACTTCCGAAGCACAGGGATGCAACATATGTACATAAATATGTTGCATATCTATGCTTCTCTCTGCACGGCTGCTTAAACTGCAGCCATGTGGTGACACAGGTACCCTTACACCATAGTGCAAGGATATCTGTGTCATGTGCTGTTTGTTTTTCTGCAGGAAGACACACCTTCCTGCACAAAAACAATGAGAAAATGCATTTTTCTTCTTCAATGTATGCTGAACATTTCAGCATGCATTTTAGATATAAAAATGTGGAGAAATTAAAACAATTCTCCTTGTTGTGCTTTCCTACACCAATTTTAGAATGGTGCAGCATTCACACACATATCGCGATTCATGATTTCTGATAAATCTAGACATGTGTCTTGTTCTATGAGTATTAAGTGCAATCATGCACAACAACACTTATAGAAAACCCATTCAACACAAAGTGGTGTGCATGATGAGGTTTTATACATGGAGTATAAAAAGTGCACAGAGTGCGTTTTCCTCTCTTTGTAAATATAAAAGAGTATCTTGCACAATAACTATGTTACAAAAAGTGACATATTTCCGTTTTTAAATTTCCTTGCGAATGATAGAAGGTAAGCACAGAGTTTTGTCTGCAAAGATGTTCAAAGAAGAATGATTGAAATGATTGCGGTCCTTCAACAGCTAAAAAGGTGAAATATTATGAACCCCTCAAATCTCTTTTTTTGCAGGTCACATAATATCTGATTATGGTCAGATTTCAAAACTACATTAACAGAGTGTTTTTAGAAACGTGTTTCAACTTTGTAGCTTCTTGCAGGCCTCTTCATTCTGCATATTGAGACTTAGTTAAACTTACCTTCACAGTAATAGGAATAACAAATGGTATACATTTTTTTCTGTTTTTCATTCAAATATAAATTCATATAAATTGCTTATTTTAAAATTTGGATCTGTGAAAGAAAAGGAAAAAAAAATTATAACATGTAATAATAAATTTTTTACAACACAGCATAATTTCCACAAAGTAATTATTTTTTTGCCTTTTTTTCTGTTCTCAGAATATATTAAATTTCACTAAAAATAGTGATTTCAATCGTACTCATCACTTAACAGCGGGCAAAAAAAACACAATCTCAAAGATTGTTAAAAACAAAAAAACAACATGCCATTCTCAAAATACAAATCACGGATATATAAAATGCACACAGCTAACAAAATTTTTTAACTTTAACTTGCAAAAACTGTAAATGATGTCGCTATAAAATATTCACCAAATCTAAAGTTAATTTTTGGAGGATGCATCACGCCCACAACGTTTTCCTTCAGTGATGTGGAAATTTTCTACTTTTCTCGAGGGGCAAACAAAGACCAATACCACCTTTCTCATGCACAAGATTTTCAAAAGAGTTCTGTTACGAGGGGATCCTAACAAAAAATTCTCATGCGGCACAGCAAGTATGATGAAACACCTAAGGACCCTTCATCCAAACAATTTTGCACGAGAAGAGTGCAAACAGATGAGAAACACTCCTGTTCTGTATCTGTAAAAAAGAATCACAAATAAATGTATATTAATAACTTTCAAAATTATACTATTCCATTACTGTACAAACACATTTTATATAAATACTGACTAAGAAACTATGGGGCATATTTACAACAGGGCGATAAAAAATTATCGCCGCTTTGGCGGCCGTTTTCGGCCGAAAAGCGGCGATAATTTTATCGCTATATTAGCAAGGTCACGCTAACGCGTGAAACCTGTCAGGATTGCCGTCGCTCCGGAACAGGAAGATAGCAGTGGCCTGCGTATGCGCAGACAAGTCAGGCAACCTTAAAAGCCTGGCTTCCCCCGGAATAGACGCTTTGCGTACCGGATCTTGAATTCCCAGCGTCCCGAAGCCCGTTCCTCGTACGAACTATTTTGGAAGGTGCCAATATTTCCCTGCACTCAGTTGATAGGAGTCCCGTCTCCTTCGTGGTACACAGTCTGTGCCATCAGCGGTGCATATTCTGTCCTGACTGACTCTTAAAGGAGTCCAACTTTGGTCCGTAAGTAGCCTGGGTGTAAACTTGAGAGGAGGGTCCCGGTCGGAGCGTTTCCGCCCTGAGGTTGTGTGGGAGGTTACTTATTCCGCCCGCGAACCGAATTAGTGTTCCGCTCGTTGGCCGGAATAGGGGCTTGCCGCTTGACTCGGTGTTGAACGCTCCACCACGGGGTCCCAGCTCCCTTTCTCAACAACCCTGCTACTGTCTTCGGATTCTCATTACCTACCCATTGTCGGTAGACCCAACCCCGCTCCTAGTTCCTGCCTGCTGGCTGAGTAGGAGAATTAAGGCACTGCAGCACTTACACAGCCTCTCCGGTGTGAACTACGTGGACTTCCATCCACGAAGCAAGCAAGAGGAGTATACCGGTAACAGCGGAAGTTCCGCTGCTTCATTACTTTCTGTTCTCTATTTTTGTATATACCTTATTATTGCTTTGAAGACAACTGTATCTGGCGATACCTACGTGAGCGCACTTGCCTGATGACAAGGTGCGCCTGCGCCTATCTCTCCTGGGTGACCCACTTGAGAGTACTAGACTTTTCCACCATGGCAGCGAGTATCCAACGTGGTGAGCTAAGGGGATGCAGGGGATCTGTTTAGCTATATGAAACATTACTTGGTATAGTGATTCTGTTTCTGTTTCCCTTGTCGATATAGCCTCGCTATTGCCTTACCTTGCCTAAGAGTATTAAGGGATCCCAGATGGGAAGAGGGAGTCTTTAAGGTATGAGTTAACAAGAGTTCATATAAAATAACAGACAGATAAGGGGTTTGTTCTCTGTTCTAACTCCTCCTCTTTATTTTAGTTACTTTGAGGACACGCTCTGGAAGCGGTGACGGCCTGAGGACTGCCTTCCCCTTTTCTTCCTTTCCTTGTTTTGTCTCCCCTCTTCCCCGGGTTGCCCTTGTCGTATAGAGTCTGATATGCGCAGGTGGTAATCAGGGGATGTGGCGGACTTGTCTTCAGTTCCGGGGCGTCTCTGCAGAAACACAGGTGAGCCGTTGCTTGCCTGTCCGAATCTGACAAAACCTTGCTTTAGCGTGGGGATTTCTAACGCCCAGCTTTGCATCTCTAATGAGATGCAAAGTGGGCGTTCCTGACCTGACATGATAGGAGAAATGGCGCTAAGCGACATTTCTCCTATCATCAAGCCCCACGCTATGAAGCATAGCGTCATGAAAAGTAGCGATAACACCTGTTTTCGCTACTTTCCTAACACCTGCTTCAGGACTGACTTAGCCATGATATCCTATGGAAGGAGGATATCATGGCTAAGTTTGTGAGTCCCTATCAACAAGCTAACGTGAGATTATCGCTGGGTTTCCAGCGATAATCTCACGTTAGCCAGTTAGCGCTAGGATTTTTATCGCTGATGAGATAAGCGTTGCTAATAGCACGCTATCTCAGCGATAAAAATCGGTGCTAGCCGGCGATAATTATCCGAGCGCTAAGTGCGCTCAGCGATAATTATCGCCGGTTGTTGTTGATGTGCCCCACCGTCCCTGAACCACAAGTGTGACGATGGTTAAAACACTACATGCATAGTGCATACTACTTTGAAGCAGTTCATGCCCTAAAGCCTACCTCACTAAAACTCTACATGCTAACTGACTAAATAATTACAGTACTATAAGGAGACACACTGGGTGAGTGACAGGGTGTTTGCTAGAAGAGTATGAATACTAACTAGGGAATTGAAGGTGTGAAACACAACTGTGTAGGTGATTAGAGGACTGCATCCATACTGCATAGGCATTTAAAGCAGTCCATGTGCTAAGGCCTGGCTCACTGCATGACTACTTGGGTACTGACTGAATGATTAGAGTACAGCAAGGAGAGTGCGTAGGTGAATTTATAAGTGCTAGGCTTTTCGCACAGGGAATGGATTAGTACTTGGTACTGAATGGGTCAATAGAGGAGTGCAAAGGCAGTGACAAGATGTTTGCTGGACTGTATGGATACTGACTAGGAAATTGAACGTGTGAAAGACAAGTGTCTAGGTGGTTAGAAGACTGCATGCATAGTGGATAGGGGTTTGAAGCAGTCCATGTGCTAAGGCCTGGCTCAGTGCATGAATACTTAGGCATTGACTGAATGATTAGAGTACTGCAAAGATAGTATCTTGGTGAATTTATAAGTGTTTGAGTTTTCGCACAGTGAATGGATTAGTACATGATGCTGAATGGGTCACTAGAAGACTGCAAAGGGAGTGACAGGGTGTTTCCTGGAAGTGTATGGATACTGACTAGGGAATTGAAGGTGTGAAAGACAATTGTGTAGGTGGTTAGAGGACTGCATGCATAGTGGATAGGGTTTTGAAGCAGTCCATATACTAAGGCCTGGGTCACTGGATGAGTACTTGGGTACTGACTGAATAATTAGAGTACTGCAAGGAGAGTGCCTGGGTGAATTTATTAGGGTTTGGCGCAGTGAATGGATTAGTACATGATGCTTAATAAGGTCACTAGAGGAGTGCAAGGGGAGTGGCAGGGTGTTTGCTGAAAGTGTATGGATACTGACTGGGGAATTGAAGGTGTGAAAGACAAGTGTGTAGGTGGTTAGAGGACTGCATGCATAGTGGATAGGGGTTTGAAGAAGTCCATGTGCTAAGGTCTGGCTCAGTGCATGAATACTTAGGCAGTGACTGAATCATTAGAGTACTTGAAAGAGAGTGTCTTGGTGAATTTATAAGTGTTTGGGTTTTGGCACAGTGAATGGATTAGTACATGGTGTTGAATGGGTCACTAGAGGACTGCAAAGGGAGTGACAGGGTGTTTCCTGGAAGTGTATGGATACTGACTAGGGAATTGAAGGTGTAAAAGACAAGTGTATAGTATGTTAGAACACTACATGCATGATGCATAGACATTTGAAGCAATCTATTTGGTACTTAGAAACTGACTAAATAATCAGACTACTTCTACGACAGTGCTTAGGTAAAACGTTTAAATTGTCAGTTCTGCCACAGTGAAGAGAATAGTACATGGTACTGCACCTTAGTGTCAAACCCTGACTCATTTTATCAATGCATAAGCAAAGACTAGATTCCAATGCTACTAAAACTTGACAACATGAGAGGTTTTAAAAGAGTTATCTGCTAAAAAATACACGATGTTACCAAATGCTTCTCTCACAGTGGTTCCCAAATGCACACAGACTCACAGTGTGATTCTAGACAACAACCACTATACCTAGGAGTTTACTAAAATTCATTCACTAATGTGGAAGTGGTAAGGGAACTGCACGCAATCTTCATATTTCAGGACTGCACTTTTGTGTCAAAGCTTAACTCATTTAATCAAAGCATAAGCAAAGACTGGCTTCTAATG
Organism: Triturus cristatus; assembly: GCF_964204655.1. Lineage (NCBI taxonomy): Eukaryota > Metazoa > Chordata > Amphibia > Caudata > Salamandridae > Triturus > Triturus cristatus. The sequence goes on from NC_140594.1 coordinate 602,793,045, forward strand.
CTCCTAAAACTTGGCAACATGACCAGTTTTAAAACAGTTATCTGTCAGCAAATACACGATGTTACCAAATGCTTCTCTCACAATCCTTACCCAAATGCACACAGACTCACAGTGTGATTTTAGACAATCAACACTATCCTAGGAGTTTACCAAAACTCATTCACTAGTCTAGAATAGTTAATGGTACTGCACACAATCTACATATTTAAGTACAGCACATCAGTGTCAAAGCATGACTCATTTAATCAACGCATAAGCAAAGACTGGATTCTAATGCTACTAAAACTTCACAACATGACAGGTTTTAAAAAAGTTATCTGTCAGCAAATACATGATGTCAACAAATGCTTCTCTCACAGTGATCCCAAATACACATTAACTCACACTGTGATTCTAGACAAGCACCACTATCCCTAGGAGTTTACCAAAACTCATTCACTACAGTACAAGTGGTAAGGGAACTGCACACAATCTACATATTTCCGGACTGCACCTTTCTGTCAAAGCCTGACTCATTTAAGCAAATCATAAGCCATAACTGTCTTCTAATGCTACTAAAACTTCACAACATGACAGGTTAAAACAGTTATCTGTCAGCAAATACACGATGTTACCAAATGCTTCTCTCACAGTGGTTCCCAAATGCACACATACTAGACATTCTAGACAAACAACACTATCCCTTGCACTATACCAAAACACATTTCTTCATCTAGAAGTAGTACTATATTTTAGTATAGAAACATAACATAACTCATTTCACAAATTCATAAACAATGACTGGTTTCTAATTCTACCAAAATATAAAAACAGCACAGTTATCTGTCTGCAAACACATGAAAAACACAAATGCTTATCACAGAATGGTTTCTACATGCACACACACTGTCAATAAGATTGTAGAGAAAAAAGTACTCCCTACACTTTAGCAGGAGAAATACATTAGTCTGATTAAAATCAAAATAGTCTACATACATCCCCTCACAATTAAATAACTCATCTTTCAAGTTCTTTTGTAGATTAAGAAGTATATCAGTCACTCACCATATTTTCTTTTACAGAATCTCTGCACTGTGCACCTCTCAGCAAAAACAAAGAATGGAAAAGTTTCCCTTTCATTTTCCACACATATACATGTCAACATCAAATCACAATCCTTCACACATAAACTCAAAAGCAAACACACATTTCTATTGGTTAAACATTTCAACCCTTTCCAACTGAAATATATTTCAACCCTTCCCCCAATCTGCCTTCTGCCTGTTACCATAGAAACAGGTCATGGAACACTGCACTAAGCACACAGGTTAGAAGTTCAGCACACAATGTTCCTACACAAGAGAGGAAGTGTGCTTCACTTTTCAACATATCAGCTAATCATATTTAATGTTCCTTACAATCTGTTTTTGTTAACCAATAAAAATCATACCTTTAAAAACAGAAATATACACCCTACCTTTCAGTGTACAAAGTAATCATACAACCAATGATTTTGTGTCTTTTTTAAAAAAAAATCCGTGGATCCGCACACCCAACGCGATAAGATGCGCGCACCGTTCGGGCATTTCGCCGTTTTTTTTTTTTTATAAGAGGGCCCCAGGGGGTCCTTCGGGGACCCCCTATGCACCTCTAGAGGGTCAGAGTATTTCCACTCTGCCCCCTTTATATGTTTTACACACTTATTGTATTGTATTGTATTGTATTGATTTTTGTATAGCGCGATTGCTGCCCAATGGGCGTCCAAGCGCTGAGCATGAAGACAGAACTGGGTAATGCGAAGAGGGATTAGAGCTCGGTGGACCTGGCAAACAGGAAGGTCTTCAACTGTTTGCGGAAGGAGAATAGGTTCGAGTTAGTCCGGAGTTGTAAAGGAAGTGAGTTCCACAACTTCGAGGTGTTTAGGGAGAACATCCTTCCTCCGGTCCTAGCTCTCCTTACTTTGGGTACCATGGCCAGGAAGGCCTCCGTAGATCGAAGGTTTCTTTTTGGAAGATAATGGGTGACTAAATTGTCATTAATTGCTGGTCCTGTCTTCCAAAAGGCCCGGTGGGCAATACATAATGCCTTAAATGCCACTCTCTGCCTCACTGGCAGCCAGTGCAGGCTATTTAATGCGGGTCTCGCTGACTGAGTTCGTGGAATCTGTAGCAGGGTCCGGGCAGCACAGTTCTGTACCACCTGTAGCTTTCGTAAGGTCATCTCGGGGGCTCCCACGTATAAGGCGTTGTTCGAATCTAGCCGGGACTGAATCAGGCCCTGTACTGCCACTTGTTTGTCTTCCATTGGCAGAAGAGGTAGAACTTTCCTCAATGTTCTAAGTAGGCCAAAACAAGTGGCGGATAACTTAGTGGCCTGAGTGGAGAAAGAGAGACTTTTGTCGAGCCATACTCCTAGGCTTTTTACACTTTCCTTAGGGGTAGGAGGGGTGCCCAGGCACGGAGGCCATAGGGAGATGAAGGATACTGGTGAAGCTGGGCCCAGGAGCATGAGCTCGGTTTTGTCTCCATTAAGTTTTAGGGAGGAGCATGTCATCCACTCCTTGACATCCTCTAGGCATTTCATCAGGCCTTCCGAAGTTTTTCTGGTACCCTCTTGAGCCAGCGATACCACTAGCTGGGTATCGTCAGCATATGATATGATTTTGATACCGTATGGTTCGACGACCCCAGCCAGTGGTTTCATATATATGTTGAACAGCGCAGGGCTTAAAGAAGAGCCCTGCGGCACCCCACAGCTTAGTGATTTTCTGGCTGATACTGTTTCCCCGTCAAAGATCTGAAAAGACCTGTTGGTAAGGAAGGAGTCAAACCACCTTAAAGCATCGCCTGTTACTCCGATATTGCATAGACGGTTCAGCAAGGTGGCATAGCTGACCGTATCAAAGGCTGCACTTAGGTCAAGGAGGATCACTGCCACTGATCCTCCCCGATCTAGTATCCTTCGTGTTTCTTCGGTAACCGCTAGCAAGGCGGTTTCAGTACCATGCTTGGGTCTGAATCCTGTCTGGGTAGGGTCCAAAAGCAGGTTGTTTTCAAGAAATTGGACTAGCTGGATGTTTATATACTTCTCCAGGACCTTACTTACCCAGGGGAGTAATGAAATAGGGCGGTAACTAGAGTGGTCTTCTGGGTTGAGATTAGGTTTTTTTAACAGTGCCCGTACCGTGGCTCTCTTCCATCCAATGGGTACTGTACAGGAGGAGATGGAGGAGTTAAGTAGATCCCGAATCACGGGCAGGGTGGCTTGGCTTGCCTGGAGCAATATCTCCGGTGGAGCTGGGTCACGGGGGGAGCCAGATTTGACTTGGCGTGCCAATTGATGAAGGGTGTCAAGATCTAATGGGGGGAAGAGTTCCAGATTTGGCTGGCCTGGGAGGGTGGGGTGTCTCGAAAGTGTTTGATTGGGTGCTCCTGGATTAGTGGCTGCTATCGGGAAGGAGGAGTAGATCTGGGTGACTTTGTTGTGAAAAAAGTCCGCTAGTTCATTACATTGTTCTTGTGTTTTAATCAAGGGAGGAACCGTGTTCACTTTGGTGCATTTTTTTACTAAGTGAAAAATTTCCTTGGGTTTAGATTTTGCTTCCATAATTTTGTCTGCAAAGTAGGTGGCCTGGTCCGCCCTAACCCCGTCTCTATAGGCCTTAATTGCCTCTTTGTATTGGGACTTCTTTTCAGGTAGGAAGTCTAGTCGCCACGCTCTCTCTCTGCAGAGGCGTTTTTGATCTCTTAAAGTGTCTGAGAACCAGGGTGCTGATTTGTGCAGCCTCTTTGGTATAGATCTCCGAAGAGGAAGAATTGTATCCAGTGAGTCCCTGATCCATCCCTCATAGTTCTTGTTAGCTAAGTTGGGGTCAGTACAGGAGGGTGGGCGGGTGGAATCTAGGTTAGTTAACCAAGACTCTATAGGTAGTTTTGTCCAATTTCTCTTTGTTATGGTTTGGGGAGTGGGCAGGGGGGTCTTGCCGGTGAGCCAGGTAAGTGGGACTAAAAAATGGTCCGACCATGGGAGGCGAGTGGGTTGCCCCACCACCAGCTCGGTGCAATTGCTAAAAGTCGGGTCGAGGAGGTTACCCTTTTCATGGGTAGGGGCTGTGACCAGCTGGGTTAACTGTAGGGCTGTTAGATCATCTGTTAGTTCCCTAGCAGTATGATCTGTGGGGGAATTAAAATGGAAATTAGGATCTCCTAGGACTGTGTAATTGGCGGAGGTCAGGATTCGATTGGCTATGATGTCTGGAAGAGATCTATGGAACAACTTAGCCAGGTCTGGGGGGCGATATATCAGAGTGCCGGAGAAGGAACTGTTCGCAGTGAAATCTATGCTGAATGCTAGGCTCTCGCACTCAGGAATAGTTTCAGTAGTAGTGCGACAGCCATACTGGTCTTTTAGTATGATAGCCAGGACTCCACCTCTCCCCTTTGTCCGGTCTAGTCTGTAGATTTGAAAACTGGAGGGTAAAGCTGAGACTATGTCTGGCTCCGATTGAGACGTAAGCCATGTCTCAGTCAGGAAGATGGCATCCGGATTGCGCTCCTCTAGTTGCAGGGCAATTTGTGTGCTGTGCCTCGGTAGAGACCGGCAATTCAGCATATACATATAATATTCCTGCGTCGTGGTTGGCGGCGTAGTATTGTGGAAGGGATGTTTACATCCTGGGCAGCGAGAGGGGAGTTCAGCTGGTGGATAGGAATGGGTGCAGTGTGCAGTGGTTGCATTTCCTAAGTTGTGGATGGCCGCCGAGCTGTACGTCCTTAAATGGGTGGTGTGGAGGGCAGGGGTAGGGGCCCCTGGTCCCGTCTGGTCGCGGACGGGCGCAGACGGGCTTGCCTTTGGCGCGCCTTCGGCGCACCACCGGCGCGCCCGCTGCGCCCGTCCGCTGCGCTTCCAGAAGCAGCACATTCTTATATATCTGAGAGGGGGGGTGTGGCCTGTGTCAGTGGGCGGTGCCCGGGGGGTCCCGGCGGTTGTCCTGCAACCCGCTTCAGCGCCTGACTCGGCTGCGCGGGGAGGCAATCACCAAGGGGAGCAGGCGGTAAGATAGGTTTTAAAACACAGATTATCACAGTAACAATTTTTAAAAAAAGTCTTTTAAAAAAAGAATCTTGCTCTCGGCTTCCGCCTCAAGAGCCTTGCTTCTTCAGCCTCGCTTCTACCGAGGCAGAAAATGGCCGCCAACAGTTCCTGGTTTCGAATGTAGAGAGACACTCGATAGACAATTAGCATTCAGTGCGCGATCGGTAGGGTGCGCGCTCGGTTCGGGGGGGGTGCGCTCACGGTCCGGGTAGGGTCCGCGGATCCTCCCCGGCTATAGATATTTATGTACTTTTAACTCTAATTTTCTAAGGAACTACTGAACGGATTCACACCATTTATGCAAAAGGCACGAGTCTGAACTGAGGACTACCTCTTTGCCAAATTTGGTGTCATTCCGTTCAGCGGTTCGGGCTGTAGCTGCGACAACAGATCCTATGGGAAATTGCATGGGGAAAACGTGTTTTGGGACCCCCCTTTTTTCTCGGCACCCGCTTGACGAATCACCACAACATTTTCAGGGTAGGAGCAGAGCGGAGCTGGACAAAAGTTTGGAAAATTTCGCGAGGATTCTTCAACCGGCGCCAGACTTATTGGGAATAGAATGTTGCGGATTTCCTATGGAAAATAGGTCCTAACTATAACTACCTACTGGCGACCGCCAGTAGGTAATATATATATATGCACACATATTACCTACTGGCAGTCACCAGTAGGTAGTTATAGTTCAGACTTAGTTTCCAAAATAAAACAGGTTTTTTGCTAATAACTGCTGTTTGATGAATCTTTAAAACATTTTCAAAACTAATTTATCAGTCACTTTAGCTGCTGTTTTTAAATTTTCGGGGTGATCTGTCAAGCGGTGGCTGAGAAAAAGGGGGCCCCACCAAGCATTTTTGACATGATAATTCCGATACAGACTTTAGACATGACTAAAGCCCGAACCGCTGAACGGAATTACAACCAATTTGGCTGAAAGGTAGATCTTGGTCCAGGGAAGTGCCTTTTGCTACATTGGTGTAAATCCATTCAGTATTTTTAGGGATATCAACCAAAATCCAAATTTGTATATCTAGGGGCAAGGATACTATGCAGATCCACCCACAGAGGATCAGAGTGGCCATCGCCACAACAGGGCTCTGGTTGGCTGCCCGCAATCTGACTGGGATGTTGCAACCGCCATTTTGTGTATCAAACAATGGTACTTGGGGCTGAATATTCCTGTGCCAAGCGAATAAAAGAGTCAGGGTAGAGGTAGAGGTACCCCAATCCCATGGGTGTGTTATGGCAAGCAAGAGAGGACTGGCTAGTTATACAGGCGCACTCAAACCCCTTTGTCAAATTATAATATATTGTAAAACAACAAAAAGTCCATCTGGTGCTTCAGGAGGGGAGGAAGCCAGCCTTTCCCTCTAAATAAGACCAAAGTCCATAAGTTATGATGAATGTCCCCAAGCACACAGAAATGAAGGCTGAGGTCGCTATTTCAGCCGTCCTTTATTCAAATATCTGTGCTGATGCCCATGTAACAACACGTGTTTCGTCACTAGCTGTTTCAATCACAGCGGACCTCATCAGGCCAAGTAGTTCAATCAAAATAGATAACTAAGTATTAACTCCGGCATCCGCATACTCGGCGGACCGTTCCATCCTATAATTTTCCTGGGTCAAATAATTTCCCACCTCGTGAACGAAATAACAGATTTCCTATGTTTACTTTCTTCTCCAAATTGGAGCTAATACTTACCTACCTATTTTGATTGAACTACTTGCCCTGATGAAGTCTGCTGTGATTGAAACAGCCAGTGATGAAACACGTGTTGGCATATGGGGATCAGCACAGATATTTGAAAAAAGGACATCTGAAACCGCGACCTCACCCATGGGTGTGTTAGAAGGGTCCAGGATGGACCCATAATGGTCAAATAATTATTGCCTTATAATGTTGTTTACTCAACCTGCTGGACTCCCAGGATCCACGCATTGCTCAGCGTGGGCCTCCATGACCTCTGGAACCTTGAATCCTGCCGCACCTCATCAGGGGCCCTGCCCCCTTTCGCCACCACTCTGCAAATGTGTCTCTTGTTCCCTACTGATTGGGGGATGAAGTCCCCTCTGATGCCTTGGGTACTTGGGTGCCAATGACCCATCCTGTTACCACCAGTATGTCCCACACAGTGGAATTGATGAGATTTTGTCAGAGGCCTCACCTCCTTTCACCACCACTCTGCAAACATGCTTCCTGGCAAACTACTGGTAGGGGGATGAAGTCCTCTTGGATGCTGAGGATTGCTAGAGCCAAGAACTCCTCCTGTTACCACCAGTTAGTCCCACACAGTAGGATTGCTAAAAGCTCATCAGAGGCCCTGCCCCCTTTCTCCACCCACTGTATAGACACAAACAGCCACTCACACATCCACTAAGAGACCCATAAAGCTACTCACAAACACACTCACACATCTACTCACACATCCACTCACAGACACATAGAGCCATTCATACACCCACTCTCAAACCCACACTACCACTCACAAAGCCACTCACACACCCACACAGGTGCTCACATACCCACTCAAACACCCACATGACCACTCACACACCAAGTCACATATCCATACAGCCTCTGATACACCCACTCACCAACCTATACAGCCACTCACACACCCACTCTGAAATTCACACAAAAAACAAAGGTTACAGGGACATTTTAGTTAGGAAATAGAATTTTAAAAAACCTTAAAAATGTACTGGAAAAACAAAAGGTTACAGCGAAGTTATAGTTAGGCTCAGATTTCACTCATACAAAACCATTGAAATCAGCAGTTAAAGTTACCTGAACAAACTATAACTTATGCCCCCGGAATGAACTGCTAATGACCTCACATATTACATCACTGATGACATCTCAAATGACATCACTGATGGCATAATCCACAGACCCAGTCGCACAGCCACTCACACACCCACACACAAAAGAATAAATAATTGAATCTGCAATTGAGTGCATCCTCATTTCGAGGACTAACTTTGTGAATATTTAAGACAGCCGGTCCAGCTGTGAAGTGTGCACCGCTGCGGAAAAAGAAAGCAGGTCTGCTGTGACAAGCATGATAGTCACAAGCGAAAGTGACAGAAAAGGAAAGGTCCTGAAGTGAACTGGTTTTATGTGGCATGAGCAAACCCACTGGTGTAATGGACTTATAATATTTAGCATGTTTTTAGCACCGAACCGAATGAAGGGTTGAATTGATTTCTTACGGGACACAACTTACCATAATGCTCTGTGACTCTCTTGAGGCCCACTTGGGGGTGGGCACACAATTTAAATGCTGTGATTACTGCCTCATTCTATCTTCGCTGTTTGGCCTGATGCTGTTGTTAGCCATTATCTGTGTTTGCTGCAGGTTGAATATAGAATTGAATCTGCCTTTGAGTGCCTCTTCATTTTGAGGACAAAGTTTGTGAAGATATATAGATATATATAGGTTTATATCAAATGGGTGCTCTGTCAGGAGAGTGGCCACTCACGCATAATACATAAAACGAACTCCACATAGAAGGAGGTGTAGCACTCAACAAATAGCAGAGATATCATTTATTGCGGATGGATTTTAACCAAAAAGCCTCTCTCAATGCAAAAATGTTAAATGGAATCATGTCTCAAGCCAAGTCTTTAAATGCATTACGGATTACTTCGATTAGAGAATCTATCATGGATATTGAAAAGTGACTGTCAATTCTCAAGGAAAAGTTTGAAAGCCTTGCTGCCATCATTGCATGTACTATGAGTCATTTGTTACTTGTTGGAATGATGTATGCCCGTACAGTGATTGTACCTGCAGTAGGTGTAAGTGCTCAGTGGATATGGGTCATTAAATGTCTTTAACTTGTTGACACTCACCTTGCAGTCTCTTAATCCTTGATGTGACTTAACTCCCACTGACATGATGCTGAAATTTCATGTCAGTGGGAGTTATGTTGTATCAAGCATTAAGATACTGCAAGGTAAGCATTAACAAGTTAAAGAAATGCCTCACAGTACATGCAATGATGACGGTAAGGCTTTGAACTTTTTCTTGTGAATTGGCAGTCCATTTTTAATATACATGTTGATGAGAGCCACGTCTCTTTTTATGTGGAGTTGGATATATATATGTGTGTATATATGTGTGTGTGTATATATATATATATATATTCACTGAAAAAACCATAGGTTTCACACACGTTATAGTTAGGAATTAGCATTTAAAAAACCTTGCAAATTCACTGAAAAAACCATAGGTTTCACACATGTTATAGTTAGCTGTACATTTCACTCGTAAAAAACCAATGAAATTCCACGTTATAGTTAGTGCAGGCAACTATAACTCACGCGACCGCAATCCTCTGCTGATGATGTCAGATATTACATCACTGATGACATATGTGTCTTTATGAAAAATAAATATTTGTAATATATGTATAGCTAAAGATACAGTATTAGCATCAACAGAGGATTGCGGCCGCGTGAGTTATAGTTGCCTGCACTAACTATAACGTGGAATTTCATTGGTTTTTTACGAGTGAAATGTACAGCTAACTATAACATGTGTGAAACCTATGGTTTTTTCAGTGAATTTGCAAGGTTTTTTAAATGCTAATTCCTAACTATAATGTGTGTGAAACCTATGGTTTTTTCAGTGAATTTGTACGGTTTTTTAAATGCTAAGTTATGTATTTATTTTTCATTTTTGCGCGCACGGTGCGCTTCAAGCACCGTGCGCGCGCTGTGGGCGCTCGGTGCGCTTCGCACACCGAGCACCCACATTGCGCATTTCGTACCGTGCACGCCTCGCCATTTTATTCAAAATATCAATTGTTTTTTTCTCCATTGGGGTCCTTAGATTTATATATTAAATGTGATTGTTAATTTTTTTTTTATTTTTTTTTTTTTTTTTACCGTACGCGTACGGTAAGCTTACCGTACGCGCACCCCGCGATTTTTTTTAAAAATTATTAAATTTATTTTTCATACTTTTTGGTCCTTCGTGAACCCCTTGACGAACGCTAGGGGGTCTGCAACTCTCTTCGTTGCCCCCTTTTCATGTTATCAACCTTTTTTTTTCAGTGCGACAGACAGAAAATGGCGGCCGATACTTCCTGGTTTCGACCGATTCGAATGTTTACTTTGATCTAACAATCAATCAGAAACGCGCTCGCGCACGGCACCGTACGCGTACGGTAAGCTTACCGTAAGCGCACGGTAAGCGCACGGAGCGCTGCCACAGATATATATATTGATTTAAATGCTATTTTCTCAGGAACTACTGAACAGATTTACACCAGACCTACAAAAGGCACTTCCTTGACCTTATGGCTACCTCTCTGCCAAATTACAAGTAATTCTGTTCAGCCGTTCGGGCTGTAGCTGTGTCTAAAGGTCCTATGGAAAAATGCATGGGGAAAACGCGTTTTGGGACCCCCCTTTTTTCTCAGCCCCCGCTTGACGAATCAACCCGAGACTTTCAGGGTAGGAGCGGAGCGTAGCGCCCCATTAGTTTTGAAAATTTCGCGAGGATTCGGCAACCGGTGCCAAAGTTATTCAAAATAGAATTTTCAGATTTCCTATGGAAACATGGTCCTAACTATAACTATCTACTGGCGACTGCCAGTAGATAATATATATATATATATATATGTATAAAGCACATACATTTGCCAGGGACGAAGCAGATTATAACAACGGGCAAATCTTCACATTCGCCCGAAAATACAATAATGAAAACCGCACAAAATTTGGGGAACAGAAGGGTAAAAGTAATGTGGAGACCAATGTGCAGAAATCTGCCGCAACAGGAGGAGCAGCGGCAGACAGCGCTAGTTTTGACTCAATTTCCATCTCAAGTGAATCCAGCATAGAAAGCGGAGAAAGGCCCACGCCAGCTATAGTACTTGATGCAGGAGAGGAATTGGATTTTTTAGTAGCAGAGAGACTGCGGTCACTGAGACCGAGAAAGGACAGCAAACAACAGCAAAAAACACAAAAAGAAAAAACAGACGAAGAAAAGAAAGAAGAAAAATCAATAAACAAAAGAGGAAAAAACGAAAAGAAGAGCAATTGGACTCGGAAGAAGTAGACTTGGATAAAACCATAATCAATCTGTCCAAAGTGCCTTTGTCTAATGCTGAAAAAATGTTGCTGTCTTTAGGTCTCAATTTTTGCCCTGGCCAAACTTTCAACTATAGCTCCACTAGGATTGACGTCTTTAGATTCGTTAGAAAGCTCAAATTGAAAAAACATTTCTCTTTGAAAAACGCAAAAGACAAAGACGAAGAGCTGCAACAAGGAATGAACAATTATGTGGAAAGTTTAGGCATCAGGGCTGCTGATATTCCAATCTATTTAGACCTACATGATTTGAATACTGGCGAGGCAGCAAGTGACGAGATTGACTGTGATCTTTCAACTCAAACTAGATTCAACAACATCAATCTGCTACAAAAAGGTGCTGGGATCAGCCCCTTCAAGAAAAAATCCAAATACATCCCCATGATGCCCAGGGATGCGTTAGACACGTTCCACGACTGTGTGGTTGAAGACATTAAATGTTGAATAAGCAAGTACAGTCCAAAAAATTCAAACAAAGAAAACATGTTGAAAAAAAGAAAAAAGACTATGCCCAGTTAATGAAAAAACTAAGTGAAAACAACGAAATCATCATTAAGAAATCAGATAAAGGGGGCAACCTAGTAATCTGGCCCCGAGAAGACTATATCAAGGAGGCAAAACGCCAACTGGATAACAGTGATTGTTATGAGCCATCTAACACCAAAAAATATAAAGGGGCTACAGATTCTCTCAAGAAACTGCTAATGCAACTACGTAGCGATGGCCTTATTTCTAATGATGAGTTCAAGTTTATGCACAATGAGAACCCAATTGTACCCGTGTTGTATTTAATACCGAAAGTGCATAAAGGTGTTTCTCCCATTCCTGGAAGGCCTATCATTTCCGCTATAGGAAGTGCAGCGGAACAGGTGGGCCAATATATTGACTTTTTTCTGCAAAATCATGTAAAAACACTGCCTAGTTACATCAAGGATACGGGTGATTTTCTGGGTAAAGTCAAGAACATTCAATGGTCAGATGGGATGTACCTAATTTCATTAGATATTGAATCCTTGTACACCAGTATAGATCACCAGGCAGGTCTATCAGCTGTAAAATTCTTTTTGGACCAAAGACCGTGCGAATTCTATCAGCACAACAAGGCCCTAGTTAGCATGATGAGTTGGTGTCTTAACAACAACTTCTTTCTATTTGGAAAGGAGCTACTCAAGCAACTAAGGGGTGTGGCCATGGGCGCTTGCTTCTCCCCCAGCTATGCGTGCTTGCACGTTGGCTGGTGGGAGGAGCAGGTGCTTAAAAGGGACTATTCTTCCATCTTTGAAGAAAACATTGTGCACTACTACAGGTTTATCGATGATATTTTCATCGTGTGGTATGGCAGTAAAGATAAAGCATTGGAATTTATTGAAAACATCAATGTCAATAATTTGAATCTCCACTTTACCCACCACATAGACAATTCCAGCTTGGAATTTCTGGATGTCAAACTGTATGTAGCGAATGGTAGAATAGAAAGTACCCTTTTCAGAAAATCCACCGCTGGCAATGTCACACTCCATGCCTCCAGTGCCCATCCTAGGCATCTGATTGCGAGCATCCCCTATGGGGAATTGCTACGCCTAAAAAGGATATGCAGCACGGATGCCGAATTTAACATTTGTGCGGTAGAATCCATGCGTCGCATGAAAGCTAGAGGCTATTCAGATAAGATCTTGACATCAGCTCTAACTAAAACATCGTCTAGACCTAGAGCCAGTTTACTTCCAGCTCCCATAGCGGAAGAGTCTGTCCCGGAGGTTCTATCTGATTCACCAGCTACTCCCGAGACAACCGATAAGGCCCAATGTCCTAGACTAATCACAGTATACAGTGAGAACGAACGCAAAATTAGATCCATCATTAATAAAAACTGGGGAATAGTACTCACTGATCCCGTTCTGAGAATGAGTCTGCCATCTAGCCCCACTATAACATTCAGTAGAGCCAGAAACATGGGGGCCTTGTTAGATCTTACCAGCCCTGAAATAAGAACTAAACCCAACTGGTTAAAACCCAAAGATGGTTTCTATAAATGCTCATCTTGCCGGGCGTGCAAGTTCGGGGTGAACACAACAGAATACTGTACTCCATTCAGCCCTACACCACACAAGATAATGGGAAACTATAACTGTAAAACTGATTTTGCAGTTTATGTTCTCACTTGTACCTGTGGGCTCAATTATATCGGAAGTACAAAGCTACAGGTACATGAGAGAATCCTTCAACATCTACGTGCCATCTTGCATAGTGATCCCAATTACCCAGTGGCACGCCACTTCAAACAAGTTCATGGTAACAATTTATCTTGTTTAAAATACTATGTGGTAGCTGCTGTCCCTAAACCACGCAGAGGAGGGAACAGAGAGGCTTTGCTCAGGAGATTGGAAACCAAATTTATTCTTAACTTCGATAGCAAATGCCCAAATGGTCTGAACAACACCGAAGATATGTACACATGCTTATAAATAGGTATTCCGTGTGTTACCCTGAGCAGTGTGTTTTATATCGTACAGATTTTTTGAGTTTGTTTTTTGACCTGGTTCTAGATGATCTATTGTTTGAGTGTGTTGGTATTGGTAAATTTCGTGGTTACGAAAAAAATGTTCAGTAATTTTGGACTAACGTTTTATAACGGTGATTAATTGTGTGTTTCACTCATTTACACTTCGGCAGAGACACTGTATTATAGGGAAAGCATGTATTGGTCTTTAAAAAAATGGTTAAACTTGGACGTGGTCTAAGTTTACAATATAACTTTCCAAACAAAAGCTGGTGCCATCCCATAATATATTTCACTTTGTGTAATGTCTCAGCCGAGATTGGGTTGCAAAATGCATTTTTTATTTTGTAACCATTTTACATTCATTATCTACACTAAACACCACATCAATTTGCACATGGTATATTTGTAAAATAATTCTACAATTAGCTCTGCTATGCACTTTATCTTCTTTGCACATTTCCTTCTAAAAGTCGCAAGTCTGTTAATGATTACATGCATTTATGCAGTTATAATGAATTTTTGCACTGTTTATAACGTGTATTTGGATTTATCCAGGGATTTTTAGATTGCCAAAATGAAGTCTTTTTTTTGGAATTATATTGTAATTTCAAAAAGTTTTATTTTGCTTTTCTCCAGCCGACAACAATATACATTTCCGTTATAATATGATGGGAAATGCGGTTGGGGTTTTGTCATTATGATTTTTTTTGGCACTAACGAGTATGGACATTACATTGATTATATTCGAGTCATGTAGTCTGTTTACTATGTTCTCCATTAACTTTTGGAACATGTGACTTTGGTGGGAAGGGCATATCACTTAAAATGGCGAAATCCACTCACAGCCTTTATGTGAACAAGGGCGCCTAAGCCCGAAACGCGTCATCTGTTGACTGCTGCTAGGTTTTAAATAAACATCTTGCCTGGAAAAAAGAAGTGGTTCGTTTCTCTTTCTTCGCTGCCGAGGCTTTGGTAGAAGTGGAAGGAGTGTTGTTTGCGATATATATATATATATATATATATATATATATATATATATATATTATCTACTGGCGGTCGCCAGTAGATAGTTATAGTTAGGATCGTGTTTCCATAGGGAATCCGCAACATTCTATTTGGAATAACTTTGGCGCCGATTGACGAATCCTCGCGAAATTTTCAAAATAGGTGGGGCGCTCCGCTCCGCTCCTTCCCTGAAAGTCTCGGGGGGATTCGTCAAGTGGGGGCTGAGAAAAAGGGGGGGTCCCAAAACGCGTTTTCCCCATGCATTTTTCCATAGGACCTTTAGTCCAAGCTACAGCCCGAACGGCTGAACAGAATTACTTGAAATTCGGCAGAGAGGTAGTCCTCAGGTCAGGGATGTGCCTTTTGCAGGTCTGGTGTAAATCTGTTCAGTATTTCCTGAGAAAATAGCATTTAAAAGCATATATATATCTATAGGCACGCTCCGTGCGTGTACGATAAAACGTACCGTACGCGCACGCTGCCGTGCGCGAGCGCGATTCTGATTGGTTGTTAGATCTTAGTAAACATTTGAATCGGTCGAAACCAGGAAGTGTCGGCCGCCATTTTGTCTCTCGCAGTCTGAGGGGGTGAAAAACAAAGGTGGAGAACGTGAAAAGGGGGCAGGGTGGACAGTTCCTGACCCCCTAGCCTTTGTCAGAGGGTCCCAGAAGGACCCCCAAGGGCCAAAATTTCTTTTAATTTTTTTTCGAAAAATCGCGGAGTACGGTAGAAACGGAAAAATTCCGCGAACTGCGTAACGTGGGCGCGCAGTGCGCGAAACGCACCGTGCGCGTACGGTACGCGCACTGTGAAAAACCTTAAAAAAATAAATAAATAAATACATAACTTAGCATTTAAAAAACCGTACAAATTCGCTGAAAAAACCATAGGTTTCACACACGTTATAGTTAGGAATTAGCATTTAAAAAACCTTGCAAATTCACTTAAAAAACCATAGGTTTCACACATGTTATAGTTAGCTGGACATTTCACTCGTGAAAAACCATTCATTTTACATCACTGATGACATATGTGTCTTTCTGAAAAAAAAATATTTGTAATATATGTATAGCTAAAGATTAATGGAAGAAGACATGGGTAAATAGGTGTCTAAATAGAGTGATGTAATATCTGACATCATCAGCAGAGGATTGCGGTCGCGTGAGTTATAGTTGCCTGCACTAACTATAACGGGGGAATTTCAATGGTTTTTTACGAGTGAAATGTCCAGCTAACTATAACATGTGTGAAACCTATGGTTTTTTAAGTGAATATATATATATATATATATATATATTCGCTCCTTCCTTCTTCCCTTTCTCGATCCGGAAAAGCACTCGCAGGGGTCTTTTGGTCTTAGCAAAGTTTTTAATTCATGCAATACATAAATAACATGACGCGTTTCGGCTACTGCCTTTTTCCAATGTGGACATATATGTCAACGTCCAATGGCCTTGACTACCATGGACTGGTGAAGGAGTCGCTGTCGTCACACCAAAGGTCTGCCTGCATTTAATTTGGGCGGACAAACAATTATGTTGGTGGAAAGGGTGGTATGTCACCATTCAGACAGCCCACCCTTTCTGTCAACAAATAAATCAGCACTTTAGTCTCAATCTGGCTCACTCACTTTCACTTTGACTCACTTTGACTCAATCAGTCTCACACATTCTCACTCTTACTCACTTTGATTAATTTACTCTCACTCAGTCTAGCTCTTTCTCATTCATTCTGATTCAGATTCACTCAATCTCACTCTGACTCACTCATGTGTACTCAGTCTGATTCATTATCTTTCTGTCCTGCACATTCACACTTATTCTGACTCACCTATTCTCACTAGCTCAGTCAGTGCCATTCAGACTCACTCAGTCTCACCCTGATTCTCTTAGTCTCGCTCGATCTTAATCAGTTTCACTGCTTCATTTAGTCTCCCTCACTCAGTCTTAATCATTCTCACTAAGTTTCACATAGCCTGCTCCCTTGTTCTTATTCATTCTCTCTTATTCTCGCTAAATCAATCCCACTCTAGTCTCTCTCAGTCTTACTCATTCTCACTCATTCTCACTTAGTTGCACTTATTTTCACTCATTCTGACTCACTCATCCTCATTCATTCTCTCTTATTCTCGCTAAATCAATCCCATTCTAACCTCACCCAGTCTCACTCAGTTTCACTCATTCCCACTTGGTTGCACTTATTTTCACTCATTCTGACTCACTCATCCTCATTCATTCTCTAATTCACTCAGACTTACTCTTACTCTGACTCACACACACTAACACTCAGTTACACGCACTGTTGTTCCCCCTCATTCACTGACTCTCACTCTCATTCTTCCAATCAAGCACCCGGGTTAACTCCTTCACTGTCTCTCTCTCATGTTCACTCACACATATCGATGCACAGGCATACTCACACACACACACACTGTTTCTCATAGACATACACCCTCACCTAGACACACACAACCTTTAAAAAAGCTTTTACACGTATCTTACTGCCTGCAAAGTTCAGTTTTCCCTTGGGGAAGCCAGTCAGTTCCTTCTGGTTCCAGCACTGGAGCATGATACTGAAATCTTGAACCTGCTCTATTGCTGATGTGAGGTTTCATTCTCTGCTTTTTCACCCCACCCTTTCCCAACTCTGTGACAAGTTGGTAAAGGTAGAAGTGACAGGCTGATTGGCATTTAGCCAAGGGCACTGCAGGGCTTTAGCATCACTGCTAAAGTTAGCCAATGGCCTCCAGCACTCATGGCTAACTTTGACAGTGATGCTTCAGCATGCAACAGATGGGGGAGGCACTAAGGTATGCCAGGGCCCTGAGGCCTGGGCTGCGATTTGACCAGTCTCTCTGATGGCTAATGCAGACGCCTTCAACTATCTCTGCCAACCATCAGACAGTGTCACTAGCTGCCTCAGGCTATTGCTATACACAAATTAGGTCAGCATTTTTGTATTGTACCAGGAGGGAATAATTGACTCTTATTCACTCTTGGTATAATAAAAATGGGCCAGAAAAGAAGGAGCATGTAGTGCTGGAACCAATAAGAGAGATTCACCACTCCCACTACCCCTCATTAGATGATCATGCGAAATCATACCACACAACAATACCTCCCACAACATTTGAAAGTGTCCAGTTCACTCCATATCCTCCACATCATAACCCCTACTTTCACATTTGAGCTCTACCCTCCACACTGCACATTGGATCGCTGCTCCTCATCAGAAGAAATCATCGCACTATATAATCCGACAATAATACAGATAAGATACATTAATCGTCAAGTGAACTCCATTTTCCTCCATATAACATCCTTCACTTGCTCAGCTGGCCAATATGCACCACAGTGCAAAGGTTCTAAACACCCACTGAACTCACACTTCAACCTACAATCTTCCCCAATATCTCCTTCACTTTATCACATAAGCCTAGAAGACCCCAGACAATAAGACAAACATCACATTTAACAGCATTCAGCTTCACACCTAGTCACACCTAGTGATACCACATAACACTAAGCTAGATCGCTCAATCCCAAACTATCCCCCTCATTAGTAGTAACGTGCTATGTTGGCTGTTACCCCCCCCCCAGTAAGTTAGTTTGGGGCAGATCAACAGGAGTGTGAGTTTAACGGGGATCATATGTAATTTTAATTGTAAATTGCATTTTTTTTATAGTTCTTACTACCCCTGTTGAGGCATTTAAGCGCTTTGCAGAGAGCAGCACACTACTCCGGAGGCCAAGATAAGAGGTTAACGTTATTCTTTTTTTGGGGGGGACGGTGTGGGTGGGTTTATATGTGCATTAGATGTGCTAGGTTTGTGCTCTTTATTTCTTGAATGTTTAGTCGAGTTTAGAGAAGGGTTAGAATGATGGGAGTGGATTTGACAGGGGAGGTAGTACATTGTTTTTTGTAAGTAGAGATGGTGTGTGTAAGTTAATTGGGTGATAACTACATGAAAATCCATGCAACAAAGAACACATGCAAGTGCAAGCCAAAACCTTTGGCACCATGGTATTTTGACGACCTCACTCACTATAAACGCTCTGTCTGCAGACAGGACAAAAAAGTAGAAAAAACAGAACTCCTCATGACCTCACCATGCTTTGTTTGTGCAACACACAGACAAGCTCATCATATAAGCCAAAGCAGTGTACCGTATCAGCATCATGAATGAAGCCATCAACAGAAGCAGAGCACTTTTCAAGGCAGTCAAACACTGCATTGACCCCCTAACTATCCCACCATCACTACACTTCACAGTCATGAGCACTGCCATCATCTCTTCTCCAGTGGAAAGAAAAAGATTTGACAGCACATCAACAACACTAAGCTTGCATCTCCTCTTAGGCCCAGCCCTTCTAGTAGAATCCCACAATGGTTATCCATCAAAGTCTTGTCTCTCACAGACATACATACATAACTCCCTCAAAGCCACTTCCTATGAAGATGTCTTCTCCTTGGGACTTCAACAAATCTCCCTATGGGGAAGTTTTCTCACCCATACTCACTACTGTCACTACCTCCCTCACTCAAGGCATCTTCTCAAAAGTCCTAAAGACAGGCCTGATCCTCCCACTATAAAGAAACCTACATTATACCATGCTGGCACCCCTTAAAGGTATCCTACATGCTAGAGCATTTCTCATCCTGGGCCCAAAGAAATACCATCACATCACCGCCATCCTTATGGAACTACATTGGCTCCACTTGCCAGCAGGTACTATCTTCAAAACGAGCTGCAACTTTTACATCGCCATCATGACCAGCACCCAGCCTACCTTGCTGACAAGCTCACCATCTCTGGTGGCTCTTGTCATACCTGCAGCCAGGCACCATCAGAATGAAATTAAGAAGTGTGAAAAAGAAAGAAATAAGGGAGCAGGCATATTCATTAGGATCGGGAAAAGCCAACACATATTCATAAGGCCCGCCGAAAGCTGCTCCAATTTAGGAAAGAGATGAACACACACCTCTTTAAAGAACACACAAACACAATGCAGTAACAATCCAATAACCAGTTACCTCTCTCATCATTCATTAACTGTATGCGCTCTGCTGCCTTTTTGGCTACGTTCACTATAAATAATTATCACTGACATATGGAAAATTGAAAGCTGTTTCCTACAATCTTCTCTCATACCAAGCCTACCCACACAACAACACATGGTCCAACCAGAACACCTTAGACATAACCATTATGTATGCTTGCAACTTCCCAGATCCCACTATCATGTACACTCTTGCTAGGTGCCTGGTGACAGGCAAACAAGGGAACCAAAGACAATGGAGGACACAATAATAACAGCGTAACTTCAGGAATGTAGGTTCTATTGTAAAGTTTGAACTATCTATAAATGAAAATGTATGACCTATGAACATGAGTCCAAAAGCCATGTTCAGAGCTCATGCATGGACTAGTAGAGCTTGCACACACATCAAAGTATAATCCCTTAATAAAGCCCCACATGACCAGTAGAAGAATGCAACACTGGCCTCTCTCAAGAGTTTGGTGTAGAAATAACACAAATTGTGAACCACCATAATAAGACAAATTAATTTAAACTCAACATTCACATGGGTTAGTTTGGAGGTCTATAGACATACCCCCTCCAAGGAACATCTCTGTAAGAATAGCCCACCCCCTTCAAACCACCCACCTACATCAGCTAGGTAGTAAACATTTTGGGGCATCATCATTTGACCATTGTACTCCTCACTCTGCAAATGAGGCGCTGGGCTGATTAGTAAAGGTTGCCAAACGAGTGATGATGAGTGAAAGGCAATCAGTGAAGAATGGTGGATGAAGCATAAGGGACTGCGTGTGAGGGGTGTCTACAAACTACTCACATGCATACTAGACTGCGGGTTTTCATATTGTATATCATGGGAAGTACAATTTAACACGGTACAAATAAATAGATCGGTTATCCCCAGCAGACGTAGACAGTCTTTAAAGTTGATATAATTGCATACTGTGAGCAACGATTAAACACAGTTGAGTACAATTTGGTGACTTTTTTTCCTCTTTTATTGTCAAGTTCTTCTGACAGACGACACGTGTTTTGTCGCTAATGGGCAATCTACTGCGACTTTATCAAGGCTGTATAAAATAAACAAAACAAACAGTGTACCACCTTACATTGTAATCGGTGAACACAAATCTTAAGACATAGTAATACTTTATAAGTGCTCCAAATGTAAAACACGAGCAAATGGTGGAAATGACGTGATAGGCCAAAATACCAAGGTTTGTTTGGGCTAAGTGACCCAAACTACTGTCCAAGAGATGGAAAAGAGAATCCAAAATAATATTAATACAGCCTTGATAAAGTCGCGGGAGATTGCACATTAGCGACGAAACACGTGTCGGCTGTCAGAAGAACTTGACAATAAAGGAGGAAAAAAAAGTCACCAAATTGTACTCAACTGTGTTTAATCGTTGCTCACAGTATGCAATTATATCAACTTTAAAGACTGTCTACGTGTGCTGGGGATAATCTTTCTTGTTGCTGTTAGCTACGGCTGGCAAACCTGTGGGGGGATCAGTGGTGCTCCTCACCCTACAGCACCGTTATTAACTTTGACAAAGTGTACACACCTATATGATAATTTCCTGAGTGGCGCCATTTTTCCTACTCCCAACCACTACCATACAATTGTCAATTAAATAGATCCTCATTCTGTGATCAAAATGTGGAATTAATGTACTGCAGTAAATGTGCCTTTTAAATGCTTTGTGATTTCAGTATGGTACACACAGCAGTCTGTGAATTCGGCCTTAACTGTGTATCTCGGTGACTATGTGAAATGTGATCTGTGGGACATTCAGCGTTCGCCAGGTTGGGACGTGCCATTGTGCCGCTTTGGCATTTTCCAAGTGGTCTACTGGCTAGGAGGCTGCTTTCAGAGCTTGGTGGGCTGTCATGACCAAACCATGAAATCCTCCATGAACTCATTCTAGTTGTGGTGTTCAACAGTGTGGTGCTGGTTGGACTATTTTTGGCTGGGTTGACTTTGATGTCCAGCCTAGCCCTGGAGTTCACACTGCGTAATCCAAGCAGCAAGACGTGTTCATGTTCTCTCAAAGAAATATACTATTGGTGAACAAGTTGTGCAAAATTTGAGCAAATTCCTTTTGCATACTTCTAGGAAATTTCGGAAAAACTATGCAAAATTCCGTCAAATATAAATCTGTCATTTAACGCTATATTTTAGTGTTACTTTTGTCCTTACGTCAATTTTGGAAGGGAGGACACAATTCAAGATAGCACAAAAGACATAAGTGATATGAAAAGCAGCTGCTCATATTCTAGTCATTTGCATTGTTCACGTGATCTCAAGCAAGGATTTATAACGCAACAGACTTTAACTACATGACTAGGTGTCATAGCATAAATTCAGGAATTTTGCATAACAAGCATAACACAGAATTTACACAGGTTTGTACTGACATACCAAAAAATTGTCCCCAGTCTATTGATGAACAGCTCGGGATTGGGAACCGCTATTTTTAAAAAGGATCTATGGAAGAGTTAAAAGAGCTTTATCTATGGATTCAGTCTCAATCCATCCAAAGAGCTAAGACTTCCTTCATCAATTAAAACTTTTTAAAAAATTAAAACTGTTCCATTAACGTCTTTTCCTACTAAAGTGGACCTCTATTAATGACTCAATTTCAGCAGAACACATGCACCCACATGGATGTGGTACCAGAATATTGTAATTTTAATACTGTCCTGCAAAAATATTGTAGCCGAAATGTGGACCAGCAAAATATCATCAAGGTAAGGCTATATTGGTAACTACAGAGTTACTATACATAACTACACATATATTCCACATATATCTACCTTGAAGGTGTGTATGTATGTATGTATGTATGTATGTATGTATATATCTATCCATCTACCTATATATCTATATATATATCTATATATTATCTACTGGCGGTCGCCAGTAGATAGTTATAGTTAGGACCGTGTTTCCATAGGAAATCCGCAACATTCTATTTGGAATAACTTTGGCGCCGATTGACGAATCCTCGCGAAATTTTCAAAATAGGTGGGGCGCTCCGCTCCGCTCCTTCCCTGAAAGTCTCGGGGGGATTCGTCAAGCGGGGGCTGAGAAAAAGGGGGGTCCCAAAACGCATTTTTCCCATGCATTTTTCCATAGGACCTTTAGTCCAAGCTACAGCCCGAACGGCTGAACAGAATTACTTGAAATTTGGCAGAGAGGTAGTCCTCAGGTTAGGGATGTGCCTTTTGCAGGTCTGGTGTAAATCTGTTCAGTATTTCCTGAGAAAATAGCATTTAAATCAATATATATCTCTATAGGCGCGCTCCGTGCGTGTACGGTAAAACTTACCGTACGCGCACGCTGCCGTGCGCGAGCGCGATTCTGATTGGTTGTTAGATCTTAGTAAACATTCGAATCGGTCGAAACCAGGAAGTGTCGGCCGCCATTTTGTCTCTCGCAGTCTGAGGGGGTGAAAAACAAAGGTGGAGAATGTGAAAAGGGGGCAGGGTGGACAGTTCCTGACCCCCTAGCCTTTGTCAGGGGGTCCCAGAAGGACCCCCAAGAGCCAAAATATCTTTTAATTATTTACGAAAAATCGCGGAGTACGCGCAGCGTGCGCGTACGGTAGAAACAGAAAAATTCCGCGAAGCGCACCGTGCGCGTACGGTGCGCGCACGGTAAAAAACCTTAAAAAAAATAGGTTTCACACACGTTATAGTTAGGAATTAGCATTTAAAAAACCTTGCAAATTCACTTAAAAAACCATAGGTTTCACACATGTTATTATTAGCTGGACATTTCACTCGTGAAAAACCATTGAAATTCCCCCGTTATAGTTAGTGCAGGCAACTATAACTCACGCGACCGCAATCCTCTGTTGATGACGTCAGATATTACATCACTGATGACATATGTGTCTTTCTGAAAAAAAAAAAAATTGTAATATATGTATAGCTAAAAATTAATGGAAGAAGACATGGGTAAATAAGTGTCTAAATACAGTGATGTAATATCTGACGTCATCAGCAGAGGATTGCGGTCGCGTGAGTTATAGTTGCCTGCACTAACTATAACGGGGGAATTTCAATGGTTTTTCACGAGTGAAATGTCCAGCTAACTATAACATGTGTGAAACCTATGGTTTTTTAAGTGAATTTGCAAGGTTTTTTAAATGCTAATTCCTAACTATAACATGTGTGAAACCTATATATATATATATATATATATATATAAATTCACTGAAAAAAACATAGGTTTCCGGGACGTTATAGTTAGAAATTAGCATTTTAAAAACATTTGAAATTCACTGAAGAAACCATAGGTTTCAGGGACATCATAGTTAAAAATTAGCATTAAAAAAACATTTGAAATTCACAAAAAAAAACATAGGTGTCAGGGACGTTATAGTTAGAAATTAGCATTTAAAAAACCTTAGAAATTCACTGAAAAAAACTCAGGTTTCAGGGACGTTATAGTTAGAAATTAGCATTTAAAAAACGTTTGAAATTCACTGAAAAAACCATAGGTTTCAGGGAAACTAGTTAGTTGGATATTTCACTCATACAAAACCAGAGAAATTCAGCCGTTATAGTTAGTTGCGCGAACTGTAAATCATGCACCCACAATACACTGCTGATGACATCACATGTTACATCATTCATGACATGGTCAGTGACATCAATGATGATATCACTGATGACATCTCAAATGACATCACTGATGACATCATCCAGTGACTGTGTGCTTCTGTAAAGTTTAAATATGTTTTCTATATATATATGCCAATGGGTATTGAAGAATGAGTGGGTGTATGAGTGTCTGAATGGATGATTTAGTAGGTGCGTAACTGACTGTATAAGTGAGTGATTAAATGTGTCTTACTGAATGCATGGGTTAGTGACTAAACTGTGTGAATGTCTGTATCAGTCTGTTAGTTGGTGTGTAAGCAGTTTTATGGGTTGGTGAGTAGCTACATAGGTGTCTATATGGATTATTGATTGGTTGTCTGAGTATCTGTATGGGTGCCTGAGTGTCTCTGTGTGTGGGTGAGGAGTGTGTGACTCTGTGCATAGATGTGTGAGTGGGTGATTCACTGGGTGTCTGCGTTCAAGACTGCATGTGTGAAGGGCTGTATGGGTGGGTGAGTGTGTGTATGGGTGTGTTGGTGAGTGAATAGATGTCTCAGTGGTACATGTATGAGTAACTACATATGTGAAAGGCAGTATATGTAAGTATTGGAGTATATAAATGACTATATGTGAGAGTGAGTGATTGTGAGAGTGGATGTATGGACGAGTGTGTGCTTGTATCAGTGATTGTATAAGAGACTAAGAATGTATTAGTTTCTGTATGAATAAGTGAGGTGGTGTGTGTATAATTGTGTAGATGAGTAAATGGGAGTGTGATTGATTCTTTGCATGACTGACTACGTGTGTGAGTAACTCTATGGGTAAGTGGCAGGGTGTGAGTGTCTGTGTAGGTGTATGAGTGCAAATGATAGTGCTATATTGATGAGTGACTGCATGTATGAGTGACTCTGTGGGTGAATGAGTGGATGTGTGTGTAGACCTAGAAATCAGTGAGTGGGTATGTAGTAACTGGTATTGGTTTGTCTATGCTTTTGAAAATGGTAATCTGTATTTTAGAGTGGGTGTATCAAAGGTTGCATTAGGGTATGAAGAGGTGCATCAGATTATTACGTGGATGATGTCATCAGTGATGTCATTTGAGATGTCATCAGTGATGTTACTGACCATGTCATGAATGATGTAATATGTGACGTCATCAGCAGTGCATTGCGGGTTATAGCAAACAAATGATGGACGGAATGCTGACAATGCAAGCATTCTCCCCCAGTCAAAAGATCTGGGTTAAATCCATCATTCTTTTGCCCACTATGCCACCCCAGTTTGGACCCAGACATATGCAAATCAGTCTTGACCCTGTGCCCCATGGGAACAGTCCAGACCGAACTGCCAGGTCAGGTCCTACAGGACCGGAAGCAAGCATCCTGGGACTGGTTTCAGGGTATGTCACCCTTCTTCAGCCAGGCTAGCTTGAATCCAGTGGCACAGTGAGCAAGGGACCCACGTCTGGGCATACCCATCCCACTTAGGGCGAAAAGTGTTACAGCAAACAAATGATGGACGGAATGCTGAAAATACAAAGATTCCCCCCCAGTCAAAAGATCTCGGTTAAATCTATCGTTCTTTTGCCCACTACGCCACCCCAGTTTGGACCCATCCATATGCAAATCAGTCTTTTTTTTAAAAAATTTCTTTTTATTTGCAAAAATAAACAAATCAACAACATGGTCAATGGTTTCGCATTAACGTCATTCAAACACCGGTGACACACAGTGACAGTGTGAGTTAGAGTTTCCTGTGAATTAGCTAGAAGCGGTCAGTATGTTCAGTCTATGGCCTCCAAGCCGGAGCGGCGGGCCTGCGGGGGCTCACAGATGTCACCTCTGTATTCATTCCATTTGGACCACAGCTCCTCCCACTTCCGGGGGCACCCTTGTGCCGTGTACACCGTCTTTTCCTGCAGCATACACCAGTCCATGTCTCTTTGCCATTCGGCCAATTTCGGCGGAGCGGATGCACCCCAGAGGCGGGCAATGTTCCTTTTAGCCACCATTTGCCCCAGTGTGACCCAGAGTTTCCCTTTCGCAGGCAGGTCCGTGGGTTCCCAGATGTTGAGGAGGCATCTCTTCGCCTCTGGGCGTATTTCTACCTCCCATACCTCCTGCATGCAAGACACCACCCTCCTCCAGTACCTCCGCACACTCGGGCAGTCCCACAGGATATGGAAGAAGGAGCCGGTCTCTCCGCAGCCCCGCCTGCACAATCCCTCCCCCCCTTCCCATCGCCTGCAGTCTAGTGCAAGAGATGTATACTCTATGCAATATCTTCAGTTGTATGAGCCGAAATCTGGCCGCAATTGCCACCTCTCTAGGGGACGCCAGCGCCCATACCCAGTCCTCATCGTCAATCTCAAGTCCATCCGCCACCCATTTCTCTTTTAGGGACCCGAGTGGATCAGGGGAATTATTGATTAGTTTTTTATATGTGAGGGAGATGGCGTGCTCCGGCATGTGGCCATCCAACAACCTGTCCTCGAGGGGGGAGGCCTGTGGGGGCTTAGTTCCTGGTGGTATGTTGGACTGGAGGGAGTGCCTAATCTGCATGTATCTGAAGTATTCAGTGCGGGCCAGGTCGTATGTGTCCTGAAGGTAAGCAAAGGGTCTGATCCCCTCGGGCCCCCACAAATCTTTGACCTGTGAGATGCCAATAAGGTCCCAGCTATGGAACCCCTTGGTGTGCCCCAAGTTGCCCAGTCTCTCCGATGCCCACAATGGAGTGGCCAAGGTCAAAGTATCGGACCAACCTAGTTTACGCTGCGCCGCATGCCATATTTGCACAGAATGTTTCGTCGGCCCAGTGAGCTGATGTTTACCGAGTTTAGAATAGAGCGCGACTTCATAGTTCCCACCTGGGAGTAACCATCTATCCATCCCGTAAGCCGGGTCGTTACCGTCACTGTACGTCCCCTGGTTTATCGCAGATAAATGAGCGGCCCAGTAATACTTGCGGATATCAGGGAGTGCTATCCCTCCGTCGTACCATCCCAGCGTGAGTTTATGCAACGCTATTCTAGGTGTACCGGACCAGAGGAGGGCTCGCTGCGCTGCCTCTATTGCCGCGAAGTAAGAGTTCGGTACTAGGTCCGGATAGTTTTGGAGGGCGTAAAGAAACCGAGGGAGTGCCATCATTTTGAAAAGGGCCGCACGGCCCTGCAGGGATAGAGGAAGCTTCTGCCAAGTCTTAGAGTCGCGTTGGAGCCGGCGCAAGGGGGGTAGTAGATTCTTTTCATACAGAATGGACTTGTCAGTGGAGACAAAAACTCCGAGATATTTGAATCCGTCCTCCGCAACGGTGAGCGGGCAGTCGCTAGGCAGCCTGGGGGGGCTGCCATGGAGGACATATAGGAGAGACTTGCTCCAGTTGATGCGGAACCCCGAGTTCTTCCCAAAGTTAGTGAGAATATCCATTGCTTCCACAATAGACCTCCATGGTTTGGACAGGTAAAGGAGGATGTCGTCTGCGTAGAGGGAGATTTTATCCTCCCAACCATCCGCCCATTGTATCCCTGTGAGGTAGACATCCTGCCTGATCCACGCCGCTAGCGGCTCGAGGGAGAGCGCAAATAAGAGGGGTGAGAGCGGGCAGCCCTGTCTGGTACCCCTCTCCAGGGCGAAGACCTCGGAGACCTTGTTGTTAACAACCACCTGGGCCAGGGGCTCCGAGTAGAGAAGACGGACACAGGCTATGAAGTGTGGGCCGAAGCCCAGTTTGCGGAGAACCGCCATCATGTAGGGCCATTCTAGGGTGTCGAATGCCATGGTGGCGTCTAGCGACACCACCACCGTGTCCTCTTGCATCGTGTGGCACCTCCCCAGTACACCATTCAGGGGTCGAATGTTAAGCGCCGTGTTGCGCTGGGGCATGAAGCCGGACTGGTCCGGATGGACCAGCGTGGGCAGGACGGAATGGAGCCTGTTGGCGAGTGCTTTGGCCAGTATTTTCGGTTCTGCATTAAGCAATGAGATGGGTCTGTATGAGGAACAGGACTCCCTCGGTTTCCCCTCTTTAGGGATAGCCACAATTGTGGCCAGGCGTTGGTCACGCGGCAGTCTTCCTGTCGCTCTGCTCTCTTCAAACATCTGTTTAAGGTGTAGACTAAGGGCGTCAGGTTTGAGCTTGTAAAGCTCGATTGGGAGACCATTAGGGCCATGAGCTTTGCCCGAGCGAAGGTCCGTTATCGCACGCTCCAGTTCGGCCGTGGCGAGTGGAGCCTCCAGGGCATCCGGGTCGGCGTCCGACAGGCATGGCATACGAATATCCGTAAGCAGGGCGACCGAGTCCTCCTCAGGACGGTCAGACCCTCTACTATAGACCTGCCGGAAGTGCCTTGCGAATTCCGCTGTGATCTCCCTGGGCTCTGTAACCATGTCCCCGGAAGCTGTTCTTATTTCTGGTATCACTTTATTAGTCCGCTGTTTTTTGTCGAGCCAGGCTATTAGTTTGCCTGCTTTGTCGCCCTGGTCGTAGATCCTACCCGCCCTGTGTCTGGCCGCCGCTTGGGCAGGCTGCGCAACAAGCTCCCTATACTCTGCAGTTTTGAGTCGCAGCCGGTGCTGCGCCTCCGGCTCAGGATCAGCGCATGCCGACTCCTCCAGCCCCCTTAGGTCCGATTCCACGGAGGTAATCTGTGCCACCCGTTCCTTACGGCTGCCCGCGATGGCCGATAAGGCCTCTCCCCTGAGCACCGTTTTAAAGGCTTCCCATAGAGTGACCGAGGAGCTCACCGACCCTACGTTGTGTTCAAAATATTGCGTGATGGAGCGGGAAAGCTTTCTCCTAAGATCCTCGTTTTTTAGATACCAGGCGTTTATGGGTTGCACACAGCCCTCCCTGCCATTCCCCATCGTGATGTGCGTCCAGACCGGTGAATGGTCGGAGATACCGCGGGCCAGGTGGGAGGCCTCCCGTATGACCATGTCATGGTGTAGTGGAGTCAATATATAGTCCAGGCGGGAGAAGGAGTGATGTGGGCCGGAGTAGAAGGTAAAGTGCCTATCCGCGGGATGCCTCAGCCGCCACACATCCGTAAGCCCAAAGGCGTTGAGGAAGTCAGACAGCCACTGCTGTCCCTGGGGTGTGTCCCTGGGAGGGTGTCTGTCCTGGGTTCCAGAGACCACTGCGTTGAAGTCTCCCCCAATGATCACCGGACCGTCAGGGAGGGAGAGTAGAAGTTTGCCCAGGTCGGTATAGGATTGGGTTTGAAGGCCAGGGGGGATATAAACAGAAAGGAGAGTTAACCTACGGCCCTCCCACCTCCCTGACAGCGCCGCAAAGCGGCCCAGCGGGTCTGTTTCCAAGTGGTCAATGTGGAGGGACAAGGAGCGGCGCAGCAGGATCCCCACGCCCCTAGAACCAGAGGTGAAGCCGGAGTGGACCGCCAAAGTGTATCCCCCTCTGTTTAGGGCCTGGCATGTGTTACCCATCAGGTGTGTTTCTTGCAGGATGACCACATCAGGGAGGTGTCGTTTAACAAACTGCAAGACAACGGTACGCTTGAGCCCATCACCCAGCCCGTTCACATTCCAGCTGAGGACCCTGAGACTCCTCTCCCATCTACTAGCCATATCCGCTACTGTATGAGCTGGCCTGTCCCTGTGCATCGGTGTTGTCCGAAACTGTGTACATAGCAACAATATGTGACCATAAAAACCTTCCAACTTCCCCCCCCTCCCGCCTCCCCTCCCAACAAATCAATACGATACATAGAGTGGTTGGGGCCCCATGTTGTGGACCCGACACCTTCTGTAGTTTCATCCCTTTCGGAGATACCCTTCCGCCCCTTTGAACAAACCCCCCCCACCCTGCCCCCTGCTCTGTAGGTTTCAAACTACCCACTACCCCAATTAGCAGAGCGCCTGTCGCCCAACCCCGCCCCGGAGAGAGTGAACCGCCCCCCCCCCGGAGGAAATTCCGTTTGGAGAACGTGGGCCGGCTCCAACTCCGGCCGCCGTACCGGTGTTGCCCCAGACTATAGGTCCCTTAAGTTTATAGTGCACTAGAGGATCAGTAACAAAGTCACGGAAGCAATGAACAGACGGGTCAGCTTCCCACACCATTGACCCCACCCATTACCCGGTGCCAGTTTTATACATTACAGTTCGACGAGGCATGGTTCCACAGTCTGAATCCTCATCGCGCCGCTGTGTCTGGGAGCGAGTCCCAGCGGGGACTGTTCGACCTTGAACGCCATGACCTTTGGCTCTGTTCGGCTACTGCTTGCCTCCCCGCCGCAGAACCGGGGGAGGCGGCCCTGGTGTCTCTCAAGTGGTCACGGTCGTGCCCAACCCACTCTTCCGGTGCCGCCGTGTCAAGCCACTCCTGTACCGCCGCTGGCGAGGTGAAGAATTGGGACTTGCCCCCCGCAATGATCTTCAATTTTGCAGGGAAGAACATCATGTACTTGATGCCCCGTTCCCTGAGTGCTGCCTTGACTCCCATGAAGGAGCGTCGTTCTTGCTGGACTCGCAGCGTGAAGTCCGGAAAGAATCGGATAGTTGCCCCGTCATAGTGCAGGTCCCCCTGTTGCCTGGCCACCTGGAGGATGGCGTCCCGGTCCCGATAATTCAATATCTTGGCGATTATTGTTCTCGGCGGAGCCCCCGGCCTGGGTCTAGGGAGCAGGGCACGGTGCGCACGCTCGATTGTGAAGAGCGTAGAGAGTCTCTTAGGCTTTAAGTGTTTGAGAATTAAGTCTTCCAGGAATAACTCCATACTTTGCCCCTCCATTCCTTCCGGCACACCAACCACACGGATGTTACTCCGGCGCGCCCTCCCTTCCTGGTCCTCGAGCCGCAGAGCCATTTGGCGATGCTGGAGAACGAGCTCGTTTATTCGCCCCTCGAGCCGCTTTTCCGAGGCCTGTAGTGCCTTGATGGCTGTCTCGTTGGTTCTCGATCTCTCCGTGGTCTTGCCCAGATCCGTGCGCAGCAAGTTAACTTCAATGGAGATCTTGTCCATTTTCGACTCGAGATTCGTGCCCAGCGTCTGTATCGCGGCCATTATAGACGTCAGGGAGGGCTCAGTTTGGTCCGTGGTGTGTCCCACCGTCGCTCCAGACTGTGTCGGACCAGTGGGCACCGCATATTTGTCAAGTTTGTTCGTTTGTGTCGTTGTTCCCACCTTGGGCCGCATGTTGAAAACAGGCACCCTTACCACCAGGGTCAGGGCACCAGTCTGGGCGGCGGCAATAGCTGGTCGCGCCCCGTCACCACCTCCTCAGCTGGGCAGGCCGTTAATCTGTGCGGGAGGCTGGCTCTGTCGCCGTGTGGGGAGTCGGGGTGCGCCGCACCAGGCCACTAGCCAGCAGCCCAGGGGCTCTCCTTGCGCCAAAAGCAGTTCAGTGCCCCCGGACCGGGGCTCAGGTGTGTGGGCCGGACGCGTAACCTGCTCTCACCCTTCGTGGGGGTCCTCCCGTCTCCCAAACGTCACCGCCACCAGGCCCCGATCGCAGCCGTCACGCCCACCGCTAAGGCGCTTCACCCAGACAGTCGATAGCCCCCAGGCCTCAATTCACCCCACTCGCGACCGGAGGTGTCTCCACTCACTGGCTTGGTGTGAGGGTCGTCCGTACTGCAAGCGTAGTCGGCGAGGCCCATCTAGAGGCAGGCCGGCCGTATCCTCGGGCCGGCCGCGGCGTAGGTCGAGGTCCACGTAGCTCTCCACCGGCTGCAGCACCCCTTCCCAGGGGCGTCTACCGGATCGTGCAGAGTCTCAGGTGGGAACGCGCCGCCGGAGATCGGGCCTCGCTCCGACCCCGCACAGGATACAGGCCGCAAGCCGGGGCCTCCGTTTGTAGCTCACCCGGCCTTCAGGCTCCAAGCTGCATTCACGGGCCCGCCGCGGCACCGTTGATCGCGGCGATAAGCCCCCGCTGGGTGCTCCGACTGCGCTTAAAGCGCCGATCACCAGCGCTTCGCCCAAGGGAGTCGGCGCTTCGTTCAGGGTGTGCGCCAACTAGGATTTAGTGCCGGATTTTGTGGGGACAACAGCGGTCCCGGCGGAGCTCAGTTCCTAGGCGGCCATCTTCATCGGCGCCTGGCCACGCCCCCCGC
The DNA here is from genome assembly GCF_964204655.1 of Triturus cristatus. NCBI lineage: Eukaryota > Metazoa > Chordata > Amphibia > Caudata > Salamandridae > Triturus > Triturus cristatus. The sequence goes on from NC_140594.1 coordinate 602,825,457, forward strand.
AAATCAGTCTTGACCCTGTGCCCCATGGGAACAGTCCAGACCGAACTGCCAGGTCAGGTCCTTCGGGACCGGAAGCAAGCATCCTGGGACCGGTTTCAGGGTATGTCACCCTTCTTCAGCCAGGCTAGCTTAAATCCAGTGGCACAGTGAGCAAGGGACCCACGTCTGGGCATACTCATCCCACTTAGGGCGAAAAGTGTTACAGCAAACAAATGATAGACGGAATGCTGACAATGCATTGCGGGGGCGCGAGTTATAGTTAGCGCAACTAACTATAAAGGCTGTATTTCTCTGGTTTTGTACGAGTGAAATGTCCAACCAACCATAATGTCCCTGAAACCTATGTTTTTTTTCAGTGAATTTCTAAGGTTTTTTTAAATGCCTATTTCTAACTATGCCTACAGAGGTAGGACAAGTGCAGAAAGAGGAAGAAAGGCGCAGAAAGAAGCAAGAGAAATGCAGAAAAAGGCAACTGAAGTCTGGAAAGACAAAGAAAGGTGCAGAAAGAATCAAGAGATATGCAGAAAGAACCAACAGAGGGGCAGAAAGAGGCCTTGTTGCAAAGTCATCCTGTGCCCCCAACTTTTTTGCTGATGTTTACTGGTGGTAACTGACTCTGACTAACCAGGCCTAGAGCCAGTGCTATGCTAAAAGACACTTAGAATACAGTGAAAACACATACATACGTACACTGGGGTACACTATGTGTTGGGGTACCCCTATGATTGGCATGACCTCCCCTGTAAAGCCCTAGTATATAATATGGCAGCGGGATTAAAACTACCTCTAAGTCATAGGTGCAGAAACATGCTCCTTTAACTAGTAGTCACTTTTGCAGCGTGGTAGAGAAAGGGTACTGGGCCTCCGACCAGTGCATAGGAATTCCGCTGCTTAGGACTTACAGGAGGTATCAGGAGGGCTTCCTGGCCTCCAAAGTCCCACAGGAGTAAGGTGGACTTCATCTCCCATCCTGTGGCCTGACAGGAGGAGCGTTTGCAAAGTGGTGGAGAAAGGGGGCATGGCCTCCAAAGACGTCTTAGCAATCTTACTGTGTGGGACTTACTGGAGGTAACAAGAGGGGTACTTGGCCCCCAAGGACATCCTTGGGGGCCAACTACCCCTCCTATTACCTCCAGTAAATACCACACAGCAGTATTGCTAAGTTCTCAGAACAGTCCATGCCCCCTTTGCCCACCACTCTGCAAATGTGCTCCCTGGCGTGCTCTTCGATGGGGATTGAAGTACCCTTCACTGCTGGGGGTCCTTAGGGACCAACTTGCCTATCACTTACATTCAGTAAGCCTCACACAGTGGGATTGCTGAGAGGTGGTCACAGGCCACGCCCCCTTTCTCCACCACTCTGCAAACGCCCCTCCTGGCGCGCTATTGGTTGGGGAATGAAGTCCCATTTCCTCATGAGGATCCCTGGGGGCCCACCAGCCCACCAGGTACCTCCAGTAAGTGCGACATAGGTGGGCTGCTGAGAGTGGTCTGAAGCCACACACCCTTTTTACATCCCTCTGCAAACGCAGCTCCTGGTGCACTGCTGCTTGGGGGATGAAGTCCACTTGGTTCTGAGGTCCTCAGGACCCAAGAGAACCTCTTCCCCCACCAGTAGTGGGCCAAAAAAAACTAAAAAGGAGGGGGCCAAGTGGACCCCTCCCGGGCCACTTCTGGCCCCAGGGACCCCATCCCCTGGGACCAGCCCTCAAGTTGGGGACCATGAGGGGAGCCCCAATGCTTCCACTGTCACTGCCGGCTCCCCGCCTCCTGCGGGAGCCGGAATTGCTTTTGGGCAAGGGGAGCTGCTTACATGCAGCTCCCCTTGCCCAAAAGCAATCTGCTTTGCTTTTTGGAGGCCAGAGCAGATTTCCTGCTCTCGCATCCAAAAAGCAGAGCAGAGTTTGCTAAGACAGGGTGGGAGCTGAGGTCCTGCGAGGCCCCCCTCAATATTTAAAGAAGCCCCGGAGAGGTGGTGATCCCCAGGGCTTCGGGGGCACGCGAGGTCCCCCCTTATTATTTAAAGAAGCCCCGGGTAGGTGGTGTTCCCTGGGACTTGGGGGGGCTTGCGAGACCCTCCCATTAATTATATAGCCCCAGGGAGGTAGTGGTGGTCCCTGGGGATTGAGGGGCCCACCAGGCCCTCATCGTTATTTAAAGAAGCCCCGGGGTGGTGGTGGTCCCCCGGGGCTTGGGGGACCGCATGCCCCCCGCATATGATTAAGTAAGCCCCAGGGAGGTGGTAGTCCGCGAGGCTGTGAGGGCCCCCGCGGGCCCTGCATACATTATAAATATTGCCCCTGGGACCTGGCCCACCTGGGGGCTTAATTACAATGAAGCGTCTCTTTTTCTTTTTTCAGCCAGATTTGCGCACCCAGCACGATTTCAGGCAATTGTTTCTTTAAATGCTTTTTTTGGCCCTGGGGTACATTGTGGGACCCCTGAGCAGGTCTAGGGGGTCGGGGTGTTTCTACCCAGCCCCCTATTCTTGTTTTTGATCTTTTTTTCTGTTTTCTTTGACTCGGTCCTGAGTCACAAAATGGCTGCCAACACTTCTTGGTCTGGAGTGTTGACAGCCAATCAGAGTGAAGCTCGTGCCCGGGAGGAGTCCTGACTCCTCCTCGGTGCACAGATATCGATATTATTATTTCTTGAATTTCTCTGTAACTACTGAACGGATTTACACCATTTAACAAAAAAGGTCGCTTTCTAAACTAAGAGCTACCTTTTTGCCAAATTTGGTGTAATTCCATTCAGCAGTTCGGGTTGTAGCCTGTTCCAAAATCTCCTATGGATATTAACATGGAGAAAATGTGTTTTGGGACCCCCCTTTTTTCTCGGCCCCCGCTTGACGAATCACCCCCAAACTTTGAAGACAGGAGCTGCTCGGAGGGGGCCATTAGATTTGAAAATTTTGAGAAGATTCGTCAAACAGCGCCAAAGATATTTGCAAATCAATAAATGCTTTTGCTATGGAAACTAGGTCCTAACTATTACTACCTACGGGCGACCGGCAGTAGATAAAATAATTATATATATATATATATATATATATATATATATATATATATATATATCAACAGGAAACCTCTGCTCCACTTAAGGAAAAGAGCACGCGAACGAGGGCTATTCAGGTAAAGGCTCTTTTATTCAATTTAAGCCTCCTCCAACCCAGCACAGAGAGACGCGTTTCGGCTGTCGCAGCAGCCTTTTTCAATCTGATTGGCGCCATTTTGGTATCGGCCTATATACTCTGCTATTATCATAGACATAAAAGAGGTCATGTTAACTAAAATTACAGTGTAAATAGTGTCTATAGTGGAAATTATTGTTGTGAAAAACAACTAATGCATCCAATCTTTTAGCTCTACGTGCATAATGCACAGAAGTAGCCACTGTGACACATAGAATAAAATGTGCTAGAGGCACCAAAATAGTAAAATAAAATGAACAGCCTTCATGAACATTTGAACCAAGTAATCACATAGGCCCTAATTAAAACCATTGTGCTAGTTACACAGATAATATTTGCATGTATATATATATATCTACTGGCGGTTGCCAGTGGGTAGTTATAGTTAGGACCTATTTTCCTTTGGAAATTCGCAACATTCTATTCCCAATAACTTTGGCGCCGGTTGACGAATCTTCGCAAAATTTTCAAAACTTTTGGCCAGCTCCGGTCCGCTCCTATCCTGAAAGTCTCGGGGTGATTCATCAATTGGGGGCTGAGAAAAAAGGGGGGTCCGAAAACATATTTTCCCCATGCAATTTTCCATAGGAACCTTTAGTCGCAGCTACAGCCCGAACTGCTGAACGGAATTACACCAAATTTGGCAAAAAGGTAACCCTTGGTTCAGAGTCGTGCCCAATGGTGTAAATGCGCTCAGTAGTTCCTGAGAAAATCAAAAGTAAAATCACATATATATCTGGGCGGAGCCTAACCACACATCTCATCGTGAGATCTGATTGGCTGTCAGCACTTCATCCAAGAAGTGTTGGCAGCCATCTTGGGACCAATATACATGATAGCACCTCATTAAAAAGCATTGCAGTTAATAGAAGGTTTTAAGACTTTAGTTACATTTTAAATCATTTGTTGATGGTACCATACTCATTTTAGGAATTGTGGTGTGTTCTAAGGTAATTTTATCATGTGAAAAAGCCTTCTGCTGGGATATCATGAATCATGTTTGAGAGAAAACTATTTTCTCATACTTTTCCCACAGAGGTTTGGAAGGTGATCTATACGCTAAACTGAGAGCATATTTTATGTAAATTCGCATTATCTTTCTCAGTCATGTGAGAATGAAGTCTGACATTCTCAGTAAAACATGTACAGCCAACAAGGGCAGAGACTGTCAGTTGATTCCTTTGTGTTCTTCTGCAGCTTCCCAGAGTGTTCTAAAGAACAACTAGAGCGCTAACAGTCCTACTTATGACAAACGTATTGCATACCTGAAGCCATCTTGATTGGAATAAAGTGGTAACTCTTAAAACATTTAATTTAAAAAGGAACAAAATGAGGGGGTTAATTTTGCCATAAAAAGTATGATTAGTGTTGCAGAAAGAAAAATTAGGGCACATTTTGAGTGACTTCTCAAATCCTCTTCTATTTCATTAAAAAAGTCTGACATGCAGACTGAAACATGCACTTTCAATACCAGCAGCAGACTTACTTGGTGAGCAGTAGATTTACAACAGTGATCTAATGAGCAACTAGAGTGCTAACATTCAGAATTTATGGCAAATGTGTGACACATCTGAATGCCTTCTTGATGGAATCAAAGTAAAAAACTGAAAGTATTTCCTACTGAGTAGACTGTAGTAAATGAGGAAATTATTAAACTTCATAACAAATAAGTCTCCCAAGATGGCCACCAGAGACAAAAGAGCCCAAATGTAGCACAAATATCACCCAGATGTAGCCCAAGTATAGCCCAATGACAGAATGTCGCAGAGTGTTCTAAAGAACAACTAGAGCACTAACAGTCTTACTTATGACAAAAGTATGGCACACCTGAAGCCATCTTGATTGGAATAAAGTGGTAACACTTAAAGCATTTAATTTGCAAAGGAACAAAATGAGAGGGTTCATTTTGCCATAGAAATTATGATTAGTGCTGCAGAAAGAAAAATTAGGGCAGATTTTGAGTTCTCAAATCCTCTTCTATTTCATAAAAAAATTCTGACATGCAGACTGAAACATGCACTTTGAATATTAGCAGCAGACTTTCCTGGTGAGCAGTAGCTTTACTACAGTGATCGAATGAGCAACTAGAGTGCTAACATTCAGAATTTATCGCAAATGTGTGACACATCTGAATGCCTTCTTGATGGAACCAAAGTAAAAACAGAAAGTATTTCCTACTGAGGAGACTGCAGTAAATGGGGAAATTAGGAAACTTCATAACAAATAAGTCTCCCAAGATGGCCACCAGAGACAAAAGAGCCCAAATGTAGCACAAATATTACCCAGATGTAGCCTAAGTATAGCCCAATGACAGAATGTCCCAGAGTGTTCTTGAGAACAACTAGAGCGCTTACTGTCTAACTTATGACAAAAGTATGGCACACCTGAAGCCATCTGATTGGAATAAACTGGTAACACTTAAAACATTTATTTAAAAAGGAACAAAATGAGGGGGTTAATTTTGCCATAGAAATTATGATTAGTGCTGAAGAAAGAAAAATTAGGGCAAATTTTGAGTGACTTCTCAAATCCTCTTCTATTTCATTAAAACATTCTGACATGCAGACTGAAACATGCACTTTTAATACCAGCAGCAGACTTCCGTGGTGAGCAGTAGCTTTACTACAGTGATCCAATGAGCAACTAGAGTGCTAACATTCAGAATTTATGGCAAATGTGTGACATATCTGAATACCTTCTTGATGGAATCAAAGTAAAAAAAATTGAAAGCATTTCCTACTGAGGAGACTGCAGTAAATGAGGAAATTAGGAAACTTCATGACAAATAAATCTCCCAAGATGGCCACAAGAGACAAAAGTGCCCAAATATACCACAAATATCACCCAGATGTAGCCGACATGTAGCCTAATGTCAGAATTGTGCAAAACACTTTTTATTTTTTGTGTTGTTGCAGTTTTATATAGTGCAGACTTGTCAGTTATTGGAGTGCTTTACATGAGCATTGGTTACATCACACAAGAACAATTTCATTTTGGTTGTAGACATGGGGAGATTAAGTGATTTGACCATAATCACAGAATGTCGAACTGAAGCAGAAACTCCAACCTGGTTCCCCAGTTGCAAAGTCTGCAGCTCCGGAAGTAACACCACATCCTCTCCCCTAAGTGCAACATTTAATCAAGTGGTCAACTGGATAAAAAAACATAAAGATAACAAATAATTTAAAAGTGCTTTGTTGCTATTTGAAAACTCAGAAAATATGTCCTTTTTTTAGTTTTTCAGAGCACTAACCATATTTTTGATGCAAATAAGACCCTCTCATATATGTAATTTCTAAAGGAAATGCTCTAGGTATTACAGTTTTTATTACATCAAGATGACGTCAGGCGTTCCACACTTTTGTAATAAATATAGAATGTTAGCAATCTAGTTGTTCATTAGGATACTGTTGAGAGGCAGAGGCCAGGGGCACAGACTCTGAAATCTGAAAATTGAAGGCAGGTAGGAGGGTGCAGAGGCAACAATTTGACCACACTGGGCAGACAGGAAGGGCAGTGGCAGCACAACAGACTATGGAGGGCGGTGGAAATGGGGGGCAGGGGCAACAAGCCAACAATACAGGACTGGCAAGAGAGGCTGTGGAAATATAATAGACCATTGTGGGCAGAAGGAAGAGGCAGTGGTAGTACAACCATAGATAACAACAGACCCGATTCAGCCAGGAAACGTCCAATGTTTTTAAGCTCAAATGTGCTTTATTTGATATGTCTCCTGTCTACAATCTCCTCTTTTTCAATGTAACTCAAAGGGGAAAATCAATACCCCAGTTTTTTTCAACATCTCCCTCTTACCAAGTTCAAAATGTTTGCAAGTATGGTACATTGGATCATGGAAGGCAGGAGGAATTGGGGTAGGGACATGGACTTGGATAACAGATGACAGGAAGGACATGGAGAGGTGCACCAAACTGACCCTACAGGGCAGGCATCAGGGTTTGCAGCAGCAAAATACACCACACAGGGCATGCGGGACGGGAGTGCAGCACAACAATCCATAGAAAGCAATAGGGAGGGGACAAGACCATGCACATGGACAACAGAGAACAGAGGGGAAAGAGGCAACGGTAGCTAGCTGACCATAATGGACAGACAGGAGAGAAAGCTGGAGTATAACAGAGCATAAAGGGCAGGAGGGACGGATCAGGGGCATTACAATGGAACAGACAAACCAGGAGGCAGGGAATAGGGGTCTGCACATGAAAACAGAGGGCTGGGGGCAAGGGGGCAGGGCAGGAGCAGCAAGATGACCATGGAGGTCAGGCAGGATGGGCACTAGAAGCAAGACACACCATGGAGAGCAACAATGAGACTATGATGGCATACACACAGACCATGGAGGGAAGGTGGGAGGGGGTCAGGGGCAGCTAGCTGACCACACAGGGAAGGTGGGAGGGGCCATGGAAGCACAGAAGACCATGCATGGCAAGCGGGAGGGTTAGTGGCAGCACAATGGCTATGATGGGCAAGAAGGAGGGTGCAGGGGCATGCACAAAGGAACATGGAGGATAGAAGGGAGGATCAGGACCTGGGCATAGACAAGAGAGTTCAGGGGAAGGGGCCTCACAACAGACCACACGGGGCAGGCAGGAGGTGTAGTTGCAGCACAACAGAGCAGGGAGGGCAGAAGGGTGTGGCAGTGAAATGGACCATGGAGGACAGGAGGAAGGGGATAGGGGCATGGAATGTGGACAGGCAGGGTGGAGGTGGCAGGGACAGGTTACAGTCATCTGACAATGCTAGGCAGGTGGGAGGGGAGTGGCAGCTCAACAGAACACTCAGAGTAGATAGGAGTGGCAGGTCCATGGAACATGGTGGGCAAAAAGGATGGAGCAGGGGCACGCACAAAGACATCGGAGGGCAGGGAGAAGGAGAATAGGGGCAGCAAGCTAAGCACAGAAGCTAAGCAGGAGGTCAATGATGGGGCATAGAACTGGGCAATGGAGGGCAGGAGGAGTGGACTGGTACATCATGCTAATGGAGGGCAGTGGCAGAACATCAGACCACATGTCCTTACCTCCAGTTCTCATTGGAAAACCTTGAATAATATGAAACAGAAGGACTGAATGAGCCACTCACCAGATGGCTAAGTCATACACTACAGTACGGATGCCCCTGATCTCAGAGATGCGTACAACTGGACGCCCTTATGAGTGGAGATGCTTATGGTTTGTTGTTTCATCACCCACTGTGTGGTGATCATTGCCTAGTAATGGCTGCACACAAGAGGAGGGCTTTGTATAAGCTCTGTAAACACAGACAAGAGGTTGTGCCTATGGTGAAATTCACATATTTAAGGGAGGATTTACTAAGGTATGCCCAGGCGCGTGTGTGGTGCAAGGGGATAGCTTGACAGTCCTTTCGCTCAGCCATCTATCCGCCTTCACTTAGCGAAAAAAACTTTTTTGCATTCTACCCTGGATGGCTCTGTGACGTGAAGGCTGGTGATGTAATTATGTGGCCAGGCAATCTGCACTGTGCACGTGAGAGCGCAGCCTGACTCATGCCCTTCAACTTTGGGAGGAAGAGCAGGCCAAGCGCCCCCCCTCCTTGCTGACCCAGCATAGATACAGGGAGGGCCCTGGCCTGCAAACAATGGGGGTGTTTCCAGCCCATCACTCTATTGTGTGTGTTGGGCTGAGCAACGTTTGGAGTAGGGTGGCGGGTCGTCCAATCACTGCTCGTCTGATGTCCCTTAATGAGTAACTGAGGGAATACTACACACAACCATGCACACAACCACACACACACTCAACCACACACACACTCAACCACACACACACACAACCACACACACACACACACACAACTGCACACACAACCACAACCACACACACAACCACACACACAACCACACACACAACCACACACACACAACCACACACACACACAACCACACACACACCCACAACCACACACAACCACACACACACAACCACAAGCACACACAACCACACACACAACCACACACACACAACCACACACGCACACAACCACACACACACCCACAACCACACACAACCACAAGCACACACAACCACAGCCACACACACATCCACCACCACACACACAACCACACACACACAACCACACATACACACAACCACACACACAACCATGCACACAACCACACACACAACCACACACACAACCACACATACAACCACACACAACCACAAAACCACACACACAATCACACATACAACTACACACACAACCACACACACACAACCCCACATACACACAAACACACACACAAACACACACACACACAACCACAACCACACACAAAACCGCACACACAACCACACACACAACCACACACACAACCACAACCACATCCATACCCAACCACACCCAACCACACACACACACAAACACACACACAACCACAATCACACACACAAACATACACACACACAACTACACACACAACCACACACACAAACAACCACACAACACACACACAACCACACACACAAACAACCACACAACAACACACACACACAACACGCACACAACCACACATAAAACCACACAACCACACACAACCACACACACAACCACACACACACAACCATACACACACACTCAACCACACACACACTCAACTACACACACACACACACACACATTCACACACACACACAACCACACACACACACACACACATAACATCTCACACACAACACATGCACACACAACCACACACAACCACACAAACAACCACAACCGCACACAACCACACACACAACCAACCACAACCAACCACACAACCACACCCACACACACAACCACACACACAACCAACCACAACCAACCACATAACCACACACACAACCACACACACACAACCACACACACAACCACCCACACAACCACACCCACAACCACACCCACAACCACACACACAACCACACACAACCACACCCAACCACACCCACAACCACACACAACCACACACACACAACCACACACTCAACCACACACACACAACCACACACACACACAACCACTCACACAACCACACACACACAACCACACACACAACCACACACACAACCACACAAACAACCACACACACACACAACCACACACGCACACAACCACACACGCACACAACCACACACACACACAACCACACACACAACCACAACCACACACACACACAACCACAACCACACACACAACCACACAAACAACCACAACCACACACACACACAACCACACGCACACACAACCACACACACACAACACACAACCACAAACAGCTTTCTGGGCTGTCAGCATAAATACGCTGTCACCAAACATGATGAACACCTCGGGAAAGTTTGGGAAGTCACCCCCAACTTTGAAACCACTTGCTGTTGCAGAGTGTGTGCTGTACACTTGGCAATACCTTGACACAGCGGACTGTTGCAAGGAATGCTTTGAGCCTCGGAGGCTGACAGACCTCAGTCTGTGCATTAGTTCACCCCGTCTTGGCGCTGCATGAAAACAGGGTGCCCACTGTCCAGCATGAAGTGAGACATTGTGATCGGGGCTGGAGATGCTATTTAGCTATCTGCTTAGAACATTGTGTTTCATTTATGGTATTAAAAGGAGCACTGGCAACGCTGATAAAATGGATTTCATTTTGAGTAGTGACTAAAACTTTAAAAAAGCCTTCAGTACTGAAACAAGCGCAATAGGTCTTGCATTTGCAAAAGTTTAAGCTATTAGCATTGTTCATGACTATGCCTTTTTTATCTATTTTATAAAACAAACACATAAATAAATGTCATTATCATTTACAATGCCAATAGCTAGTGTTGCATTATTATTAGCAATGCCAACTGCTCACACTTTTATAATGCGAGACCTATTGCATTGCAAATGCTTGTTTTCCTTTTCTTTTGTGTAAGAACCAATATAATACGCAACGTGCCCAGATTAATATGGCCCATAGCCTTTCACTTTAAAGTAATGTGTAGTCCATTGTTTATGTTGATGTTTGCAATTCTAAGTATGTTTATTATGAATAAGTCGCGTTGATGAACATGCAGGTATGGCGGTCACGGGGCAAGATATGCTGAAATGACATTGTGTGCATATTAACACTTGTTTTCTTTTCTTTATTGTATCAATTCCTGAATTTTCACATTGTGACCAGGCCAATATGGCCGCCAGCTTTTTGGATTAAAGTAATGCACTGCTGATGATGTCACATATTATATCAGTCATGACATGGTCAGTGACATTACTGATGACATCACTGATGACATCTCAAATGACATCACTGATGACATCATCTACGTGATCATCTGATGCACCTCCTCACACACAAATACAGACTACCATTCTCGAAACCATAGACACACCAATACTAGTACAGCTACAATATTCTGTGCACTATGCATGCAGACCTCTAATCAGCTACATAGCTTTGATACAGTCTTTTAAATACTCAGTTAGTACCTATGCAGTCTAGGAATCCTTCTGTCTGTCCCATGTACTTCTCCATTCAACCATCCAGCCCTATCTACGTATCCTATCACTCTGCCAATACCTAAATACTAATAAATTTAGCAGGCACTCTCTTTGCAGCACTGAAATTACTCCAGTTATTAGTCATATACTTAAGGAATGGCCTAGCCACTAACACAAGTGCAGGTACAATATTTTGTACACTATGCATGCAGACGTCTAACCAGCTACATACTATTGATACGCTCTTCTAAATACCCAGTTAGTACCTATTCAGTCTAGGAATCCATCTGTCTGTCCCATGCACTTCTCCATTCACCCATTTAGCACTATCTACGTATCTTATCACTCCACCAATACCTAAGCACTTATAAATTCAGCACGCACTTTCTTTGCAACACTGAAATTACTCAAGTTATTAGTCATATACTTAAGCAATGGTGTAGTCAAAAACACAAGTGAAGGTACAATATTTTGTACACTATGCATGCACACCTCTAACCAGCTACAAACTATTGATACGCTCTTCTAAATACCCAGTTAGTACCTATGCAGTGTAGGAATTCTCCTGTATGTCCCACGCATTTCTCCAATCACCCATCCAGTACTATCTACTTATCCTAATACTCCACCAATACCTAAGCACGTATAGATTCACTATACACTCTGTTTGTAATACTGTAATTATTCTAGTTACTAGTCATGAACTTATGGAATGGCCTAGCTACTAACACAAGTACAACTATAATACTTTGTGCACTATCCAAGCAGACCTCTAACTAGCAACATACTATTGATACACTCTTCTAAATACCCAGCTAGTACTCATGCAGAGTAGGAATCGCCCAGTCTGTCCCATGTACTTCTTTAATCACTTATCTACCACTATCTACGTATCCTATCACTCCACCAATACGTAAGCACTTATAAATTAAGTGTTCACTCTGTTTGCAGCACTGTCATCATTCCAGTTACTAGTGGTATTCTTATAAAATGACCTAGGCACCAACACAAGTACACATAAAATATTCTGTGCATAATCCCTACAAATCTCTAAGAAGATACATACTATTGGTCCACTCCATTAAATACTGAAGTAGTACCCATGCAGCGTAGGATACCTCCTGTCAGTCTCATGCAATTCTTCAATCACCTATCCAGCACGATGTTCTTATTGTATCAGTCTGCCAATACCTAAGCACTTATGGGGCTGATTTACAAGCACCCTGTGCCACCAGTACATCACTTTTTGAAATGTAGTGATGGCGCCAGGCCCTCCTTCATATTTACAAGGAGAGGAAAAGCCACCCTGCGTGGTTTTTCCTCTCCTTGTAAATACGACCCCTTCATACACAGAACTTTGCGTTGAAGGGGTGTCCCATAGGTGTTGCTGTGGGTGTTCCCACGCAACACCCATAGAACAAGACACATCTCCAGATATATGAGAAATCGTAAATCTGGAGATGTTTGTGAATGCTGCGCCGTCCTAGAGTTGGTGTAGCAAGGCGCAACAAGGAGAATTGTTTTCATTTCTCCTCATTTTTTCCTCTTTCAATGCATGCTGCATTCCACAGCAGACATTGAAAGAGGAAAATGCCTTTACTGATTGTTTTTGTGCAGGAAGGTGTCCCTTCGTGCACAAAAACAATCTCCACACGACACAGACATCCTTGCACCATGGTGCAAGGGTGCCTGTGTCACCGCATGGCTGCAGTTTGTGCAGCAGTGCAGAGGGAAGCACAGAGTTGCAACATATTCATGTACATATGTCACATCCCTGTGCTTCGGAAGTGCCACAATGCAGTGTAGCTAAAGAGCTTGCAGTGTCACGCTACAGTACTTCCTCATAAATCTTCACCTATAAATTCACCATACACTACTAATGCATTCTTTCAGTCAATCATGCTGTATACATATATTCAACCAAACTTTCACACATTACCTTCTAAATATAGTTCTTCTTTTTTCTTTTGTATTTTTTTTTTTTTTTACAATTTTTGTATTTTTTTTGTTTTTTTCAAAAAATGAACAAAAAAAAGAACAAATAAAACAGCAAACATTTGGAATTACTTATCATTCCAAAAACAAAAAAACAAAAAAAATAACAACGATGTTTGCGTTGCGCAGCACAAACTGCATCCATCGACTGCTCACCGAAGCATATAAGTTTCTTACACTTCACGCAGTGTTGCTCGAGAAAGGCGAATCCAGATGTACTTGCCACAGCAGGTGAGGGGTTCAAAGCAGCTCGCCTCATTTGCTCCCGAGCAAGATTGAGAGGATGTGTGGTCCTGAGATGCTTGTAGATAGAAGCAGTGCCACAAGAGTAATTTTTTTCACTGCCTCTTGACAGAACTCGGTCATGAATTTTGCATGTCACCTTTCTCGCATTTACTTTCTTCTCTCTAGGTGGAAAAGTGAAGAATTTCCACACAACAGATTCCGGCCTCTGTGGATTTGGTGCCTCCTGTAAGAATTCTTCTTCAGAAGATACTTCCTCCTGCTGCTGCTGCTGTCCAGCTACCATTTTTTAAAAATATTTTTTGATAAACACCAAAAAAAACAAGCAAACAGGGTTCTTGCAGGAAAAGAGATGTCTCTCTAAAGATGCTCCAACAAGAATGATTAAAATGGGTGGGGTCCTTCAATAGTTACAGTGGGAAATGTTATGAACCAATGAAATCTTTTTTTTGAGGTCACATGGGATCCGCGTACTCTGCGCTCACGAAGCACGCACCCGACGCGACTTCGCGAAAATATATTTAAAAATAATATAAGTTTATTATAAGTACAACACATTATTTTTATGAATATCCTAGATAGTCTCTTGCCCTAATATGTATATTAAATGCACACACATATCATTTTAGAACATAAAAAAAATTTGCGGGAGTTGCGCACCCAGCGCGCCCCAGCACGTATATGATGCCACGCGGGACCCACCACCGCACAAGCATCGCGTACCGTAATGCGCATGTGTCGAGAATGCACGGGAGCAGGAGTCACGGACTGGTCGCATACCAATCACGCACATCACGTAATATTAAATGTATATGATGTAACACACAGCCGTCGCACACTGTAAGCGGATCCTTCACGACGTTTCTAAAATGGCGGCTAGAATCCGCGCACCCACCGTGATGTGTATGCTTCGGGTGCGCGACTCCGAAAAAAAAAAAGAATTTTTTTTAATAAAAAGAAAATAATATAACTATATTAAAATAAAAAAATAAAACAAAAAAATTTAACAATATTTCAGTTTTAATTTTTTTTGTTGCAGTTTTCAGAAAAATATATAATGTTATTTAATGAATAAAATATTTATAAATAAACAGTTAAAGAACTGTAGAAAATCAGTACAAAAAAATAGGTATAAGTACTATTACATTTAAAAATTAGCATTTAAAAAAGCTTTGAAATTCACTGAAAAAACCATAGGTTTCAGAGACGTTATAGTTAGAAATTAGCATTTAAAATACCTTAGAAATTTACAGAAAAAAACATAGGTTTCAGGGGTGTTATAGTTAGATGGACATTTCACTCGTACAAAACCATAGAAATTCCTCTGTTATAGTTAGTTCTGCTAGCTATAACTTGCGCGCCCTCAATGCACTGCTGATGATGTCACATATTACATCATTCATGACATGGTCAGTGACATCATTGATCACATCACTGATGACATCTCAAATGACATCACTGATGACATCACTGATGACATCATCCACATGACAATCTGATACACCTCATCATACACTAGTATACCCTTTCATCACTCACTGTAAAATACAGAGTACCATATTTGAAACCATTGACACACCAATACCAGTTACTACGTACCCACTCACAGGTTCCTAAGTCTACACACACAACTACCCATTCAACAACAGAATCACTTATACATGCAGTCACTAATTAATAGAACACTATCAAATGCAGTTATGCACATATATAGACATTGACACATCAGCCGTCATCTTGGTTGGTTATGCAGTCATTCTACTCACTCATGAAAATTTAATCACACTTATATTTACTCACTTACACAATTATACACACAACACCTCATTTATTCAAACACATAGTAACTCATAGTTAATATGTTAAAAAATCACCATTACAATTATACACTCATTCACATAGTTACTCTCACAATCACTGACTCTTATATATACGTATTTATATACACCAACGCTCACATACAATTCCTTTTATTTTTTTACCTTGTTGAAGATGTACAACTAAAACATATATTCGCTCACCAACACACAAATAAATACACTCAGTCACCCAAACAACTGTTTCCACATGTACTCTTAAACCTATACACCTAGTCAATCAACCATTCACACATCTATGCATAGAGTTACACACACCCCATCCAACAACACACAAACTCAGTGTCCCATACAAATACTCACCCAACTAATCAATAACTAATATACACACTCATGTAGTTAGTGACCAACTGATGCAGCATGTTATACAACAACAGAGACAGTGATGCCCACATTCACATAGTTTAGTTACCAATCTATGTATTAAGTGAGACACTTTTAAATACTCACTTAAACAGACAGTCAGACAGCTACTAAATCCTCCATCCAGACAGTTATATATCCACTCAATCTTCAATACAGATTGGTATATATATAATACATATTTAAATTTCAAACTAAACCACATTCACTGGATGATGTCATCAGTGATGTCATCTGAGATGTCATCAGTGATGTAATATGTGAGATCATCAGAAGTAAATGCTAATTTCTAACTATAACGTCTCTGAAACCTATGGTTTTTTCAGTGAATTTCAAAGCTTTTTTAAATGCTAATTTCTAACTATAATGTCTCTGAAACCTATGGTTTTTTCAGTGAATATATATATATATATATATATATATATATATATATATACACACATATATATATATTATATATAAACACATATATACATATATACAAGAGTTGTAGATGTGAAGTTGAGATTATCATCAAGTTTATACTTGTATGTATTCATCTTTACAATATTATGGCAAGCAATTTTTCAGAAGATTCGTCAAACAGCGCCAAAGATATTGGCAAATCAATAAACGCTTATCCTATGGAAACTAGGTCCTAACTATAACTACCTACTGGCGACCGACAGTAGGTAAAATATATATATAGATACATATATATACATATATATATATATGCACACATATATATATATATCCAAATTTGAAATGCAAAATAAAGCACGCTCTCAGGAAATGTAGGACTCCGTACTCGTAAATGTTCACCCTCGTTTATGCACAACGCGTTTCACTTCTGTAGAAGCTTGATCACGTGAATATGACAACCAATGTGGGAAACATATGTAAGCAAATCATCATTAGCATAGAAATGGGACTTGTACAAGTTGGTAGGCAGATATATTGGAGATTGCAACAACATGAAGTATCTTAAACAACCACAAATGTAATGTGGATTGATACAATGCTGTAACACTCGAAATACGAAGATCATGATTATGACTCAACTTGGTTAATACAAATTAATATCTAACTCGTTGTTGTTGCAGTTATGTCGAAATAAAACAAAACCTCTATAATAACAGTGGTCTCCATCCTAATTGAAAAATTAGGATGAAAGTTAAATAATGTAATATGTCTACCACAGAATGCGCCAAGGTCAGCTAAATTGAGCGCAGGCGAATGATGTCAAGTACACGTTTGCCAATAAAGTTGTCTCATGTCGGTGTCTGTCAACTGAAATACGTATACGTAATTCCATGTCATGGTGACCAAATGTGATGTAAAATAATACACAAAAGATGCAATAACATACCAACATGAAATGGGAAATACCCAATTCATAATAAGCGCCGTAGTGGCACAAGTTTTGGCAAAATGAAACAAGACCTCTGTAATAACAGTGGTCTCGATCATGATGGGAAAAATAAAATAAAAGAAAATGATATAATATATCTAGCCAAAGTGCGCGCTAAAGTCAGCTGCATTGAGCGTAGGCGAATGTTGCCACGGGTATGTTTGACAATAAAGTTATCTCATGTCAAATGTTGCCCTGATAACGAACCAGAAATCATAGTTCCGCTACAGCGTGGAGGTTGTAACTCGCTGCCCTGTGTGTGGCTATGAATAAAGCTCACAATGCCAGAAAATTCAAACTGAGTGAGCATGTATATTGGATGAATGTGGTAATCAGCGCATGTAAAACGGCCATTGACGGTGTCGGTCAACTGCAGTACGAAAACATAATTCCATGTCATGGTGACCGAATGTGATGTAAAATGATGTACAAACAATGCAATAACATAGCAAAAAGAATGCAGAGTGCCCAATTCATAGTAAGCGCCGTGGTGGCACAAGACCAACCTATTTCAGGATGTCAGCCCATACAGATGACAGTCAATCAATTGGGTGTAATGCAATAGAACACACGTCAGCCGTAAGAATAAAGAAAAATACACACAGTATGATCCATAATGCACACGCAACAGAATACTGCTGTTCAGAATACCCAATTTAAGCAAAGCAAAGTTGTCACTGGCAAATGCCTGAAAAAAGTCCAGCTGATTGTCAAGACCAACTATCAACTAAAAAGTGAGATGCCTGCAACACGTTACCAGCATGCAGTGATGTGACGATGTACTCTTGTAATCATACGGAAGAAAAAGGGTAGGTGGCCCGTGCTGGTGAATACTGGTGAATGGGCCCCTTCCTTTCCTCCTGTGAAACAAGAGAAAGAAAAATAAAGATTAAAAACAGGATCCTTTGACCCTAGAACCATTTGTATTTACTTCTACAATAGAATGGGATCAAATACGCTCTTGGTGAAAAAAATCTATGTAACAAGTCACAAAAATGGAAAGAAGAAAAAAGGGTGAACATAGATGGAATAAATCAAATAGATTAAAAACCACAAACCTAAACATCGAAAACCCCAGACATACAACACACAGAAACCAAGAGCAGGGAAACAGCAAATGAACGCTGCTGGATATGTAATGTTGGAAGCAGAGATAGAGTAAAAGAAAATGGATGCATGAAACAGTGTTACTCTTTAAGATGTACTGATAACTCTTCCTCTTGATTAAGACCTCCTGGGGTCTTGGTTTGGAAATCTTTGATGTACCTTGATTCTTTCTGTCGTAAAGTGAGATCTCTGTTGCCGCCCCTGGGATGTCTGTCAATATGTTCTAGAATGAGAAAACTAATTTCTCTGGTGTTGGAAAAATGTTTGTCCCTAAAATGTCTGGCTACAGGGTACTTGGGATCAAAATTGGTAAGGGCTCTGCTGTGTTCTAAAATAAGTTTTTTGGCCATACAAGTGGTGCTACCAATATACCACAGCTTGCACGAGCACTCGATGGCATATATGACATAGGTGGTACTACATGTCAGAAATTTTGTCAGATCTTTTTTGACGCCATTGTAAGTAACCTGCTTCCGAGAGATACTGTTATTACATGCTTTACAGTGGCAGCAAGGGTAAAAACCCTTGAGGCCATGTTGGTTCTTCTGCGTATAGATGGTAATGTCGCTGTGTACTAGCATGTCTCTGATGTTACTACCTCTTCTGTATGTGATACTCGGTCGATCAGGGATACAATTGCCTATAATGTTGTCACTCTTAAGGATATCCCAGTTTTTGGTAAAAATTCTTTAGATTTTCTCGGCATCAGAGCTGTATGTCATGATCATTCTGGCTTGACTCTCAGTGTTATCGATGTCATGTTCTGGTTTGTCTGAGATAGTGATTGCCCTGTCTATCAGATTGGCTCGCTCGATGGCCTTTTTCAGTACCCATTTAGGGTACCCACGCTCAGTAAAGCGCTCGATAATGGTGGTACTCTCATGTAAGTATGCTACTTCTGTATTGCAGTTCCTCTTTGCCCTCAGCAGCTCCCCATAGGGAATACTCCACTTCAGGGTGTCAGGGTGACTGCTGAGGGCATGTAGGATACTGTTGCCTGCAGTAGATTTTCTAAATAGGGATGTGCGGACACTGTTGTTGACAATCTCAATTTTTATATCAAGGTACTCTGCCTCCGTATTACTGATCTTGCCACTCAACATGATGTTGTAATCATTTATGTTGAGTTTTTGGATAAAATTCAGGGCCTCAGCTTCTGACCCTCTCCAGACAATGAACAGATCATCGATGTAACGAAGCCACATCCGTACGTGTGTCCAGTCAGAACAAAAATCAGATTGGGATCTGATGTCTTCCTTCCAGCGACCCATGAACAAATTGGCGAAGCTGGGAGCGAAGCACGATCCCATGGCCGTGCCAGTCACCTGTCTGAACAAACTGCCGTTGAACATGAAAATGTTATTGGTGAGGCAGTACTCAGTCATTTTGAGCAGCATACAAGTGTGTTCACGAAATCTGATGGATCTGGCACCAAGATAGTGTCGAACTGCCTCAAGCCCTTGTTGATGATTAATAATGGTATAGAGGCTATGAACGTCCAGTGTGATAAGCAATAGGTCATCATCCCATGTGAGATCCTTGATTTTTTGAGGAAATCCTTGGTGTCCCTGATGTAACTCGGAAGGGTCACCACAAACTCCCTCAAAAAATGATCAATGTATTTGGAGATGTGCTCAGATGCACTACCTCTGGAGGACACTATGGGGCGTCCTGGTGGTCTAATGGGATCTTTGTGTACTTTCGGAAGGAGATAGAGTACTGGAAGAATAGGATAGTCTCTCTTGAGATAACAAAATTCCTCCCATGTGATGATACCTTTATCCTTCCATATAGACAGAAGGTCCCAAATGGTTGTGACACTGGTATTATATTTGTCAGTGGTAACAGGTTCATAGAAATTGTCGTCATTAAGTTGTCTGACTGCTTCCTTAATGTACAGTTCGCGATTGAGTATGACAACATTGCCACCCTTGTCCGCCGGACGGATGACAATGCTGTCATCATCCATGAGGGCCTTAAGAGCTTCCCTTTGAGCCGGTGTCAAATTGATGTTGTTCTTGGTGTAATGCCTTTTGCTACTGTGTCTGAAATCATTCAGGGCTTTACTGACACATTCATGGAATGTGTCGATGTTATCATGTGGTAAGATGGGAATGAAGCTAGACTTGGGGTTGAAGCTAGTGAAGGATGAGGCATCAGTGACAATCTCGAGATCCGCCAATGTCTGTGTTAAGGTGACTTCTTGGTCAGAGTTGGTGTTGCTATGACCCAATGTAATCAGAGTGTCTAAAACCTCAGCATCATCTATGCTGAAACTGTAGTCAGAATTGTCGGTTTCCTTATGGGTCTCTCTGTTGTTATAGTTGCTTTTAATCTTGTGCCATTTTTTTAATTTAAGTTTCCTTATGCATTTGAACAGATCTATCCTATTGTTGGCATAATTAGAAGGATAAGAAGGACAGAAAGAGAGTCCAAGACAGAGGGTCCTTTTTTCTACAATGCTCAAAGATCTTGCAGAAAGATTAATAATAGTTTTATTAACTGTTGCGTCATCCATCAATAGGCGCTTCTGGCGCGTGCCCTGTTGTTTCCCATGGCGCCACGTCCCCTGCCTCTTCTGCCAACGTTGTCTGATTCTTGTCCTTCGATTTCGACGTTGCCTCTTCCTCGGCCCCGTCCCCGACCTCGCTGTCCTCTTGTCCTCGGGGTGGGTGTTTCCCGCGTTGTCTGTCGGCCTCGCCTTAGTGTCCGATACTCGTCTAAAAAAGTTACTTGACGACTGCTACGTTGTTCAGGGATGGTACTGTTAGTTGATATATCCGATTCACTTTCACTGGTAGTGACTGCTTCCACATTGGATGTTTCCGTGGTTGTGTTAATAACTGCCACTCCACTCGGTTGTTCCTTGTACAAGTGGTCATATTTGTGGCTGAAAGTCAGTATCCTGCCACTGTCGTAGTCGTTATAATCTCGACTGAGCTTTCTTTGCTTACGTGCCTTGATGTCTTCCTCGTGTTTTTTAACACGGTCTTTAATGGTAGTCAGTGCTATGTTGAGTTTATCTGATTCCATATTCTTAGTGAGATATTCCATGCGAGCTCTTATCTCTTCCAATAGAATATCGCGGTCCAACCATGCGTATTTAATCAGAATCTCCAGCATTCTCCTAGAGCTCTGTGCTGAATTTGTAGATCATTCCTCCAACATTTGAGGATTAGGCTTCTCATAAGTGGGGGTAGTGAAGATTCTAAGTCCCCTAGGCACCATGTTTGTAATGATGTTGCTTCTCACCATTTAGCGATTTCATTTCTCTTCAGTTTCTCGTATTGTCTGAGTTTCTCTTCAATGGATTCTCCTTGTATTGTAATGTCTTTTGTGGTTGACGTAGGTCCTGTTCTCCGAGTAAATAAAGCTTGTGCCGCTAATCTACGTTCCTCAGCTTCTTCCATGTTGTACAACGATGGTGAACCAAGTAGTTGAGTACAGAGTCAAACTGACCCCCTGCCAATGTCAGGTTCTCTCTGCCCTCCGACAGTGCCTGAATCACAATCAAATATTGCAATCTGGCGTAGTTGCAGCTGCAACGTGTAGAGAGGTGAAGTATGTGCTGCTCAATGTGCCCGCTGTTCTGGGTATATGCGATAAACTTGCGGGGGCGTGTCAGGCACCGCAGTGTGTCAGTACTCCCCGCTGCCCCGGGAATTGGGAATAACGTCCAGCGTCAGGCATCCCACACTCTTCACACTAGGGACGGAAGAGAATCCTGCACCCGCTTACCTCGTATCCACGCTGCCACCTCGATCGACACCTTCCTCTCTTCTTTGTAATCTCGTCGTGGCCGGTTCAAATGAAGACCTCAATCAAATCCACCTTAAGATCAGCGCTCCTTCCGGACTCCTGCGAACCCAAGGAGAGTGGCGTGCACTCCGGCGAAGCAGACCGGCTGTAGAAATCCAAATTTGAAATGCAAAATAAAGCACGCTCTCAGGAAATGTAGGACTCAGTACTCGTAAATGTTCACCCTCGTTTATTCACAACGCGTTTCACTTCCGTAGAAGCTTGATCACGTGAATATGACAACCAATGCGGGAAACATATGTAAGCAAATCATCATTAGCATAGAAATGGGACTTGTACAAGTTGGTAGGCAGATATATTGGAGATTGCAACAACATGGAGTATCTTAAACAACCACAAATGTAATGTGGATTGATACAATGCTGTAACACTCGAAATACGAAGATCATGATTATGACTCAACTTGGTTAATACAAATTAATATCTAACTTGTTGTTGTTGCAGTTATGTCGAAATAAAACAAAACCTCTATAATAACAGTGGTCTCCATCCCAATTGAAAAATCAACTGAAAGTGAAATAATGTAATATGTCTACCCTTTTTCTTCCGTATGATTACAAGAGTACATCGTCACATCACTGCATGCTGGTAACGTGTTGCAGGCATCTCACTTTTTAGTTGATAGTTGGTCTTGACAATCAGCTGGACTTTTTTCAGGCATTTGCCAGTGACAACTTTGCTTTGCTTAAATTGGGTATTCTGAACAGCAGTATTCTGTTGCGTGTGCATTATGGATCATACTGTGTGTATTTTTCTTTATTCTTACGGCTGACGTGTGTTTTTTGCATTACGCCCAATTGATTGACTGTAATCTGTACGGGCTGACATCCTGAAATAGGTTGGTCTTGTGCCACCACGGCGCTTACTATGAATTGGGCACTCTGCATTCTTTTTGCTATGTTATTGCGTTGTTTGTACATCATTTTACATCACATTCGGTCACCATGACATGGAATTATGCTTTTGTATTGCAGTTGACCGACACTGTCAATGGCCGTTTTACATGCGCTGATTACCACATTCATCCAATATACATGCTCACTCAGTTTGAATTTTCTGGCATTGTGAGCTTTATTCATACGACACACAGGGCAGCGAATTACAACCTCCACGCTGTAGCGGAACTATGATTTCTGTTTCGTTACAAGGGCAACATTTGACATGAGATAACTTTATTGTCAAACATACCCGTTGCAACATTCGCCTACGCTCAATGCAGCTGACTTTAGCGCGCACTTTGGCTAGATGTATTATATTATTTTCTTTTATTTTATTTTTCCCATCATGATCGACACCACTGTTATTCCAGAGGTCTTGTTTCATTTTGCCAAAACTTGTGCCACTACGGCGCTTATTATGAATTGGGTATTTCCCATTTCATGTTGGTATGTTATTGCATCTTTTGTGTATTATTTTACATCACATTTGGTCACCATGACATGGAATTACGTATACGTATTTCAGTTGACAGACACCGACATGAGACAACTTTATTGGCAAACGTGTACTTGACATCATTCGTCTGCGCTCAATTTAGCTGACCTTGGCGCATTCTGTGGTAGACATATTACATTATTTCAATTTCATCCTAATTTTTTAATTAAGATGGAGACCACTGTTATTATAGAGGTTTTGTTTTATTTCGACATAACTGCAACAACAACGAGTTAGATATTAATTTGTATTAACCAAGTTGAGTCATAATCATGATCTTCGTATTTCGAGTGTTACAGCATTGTATCAATCCACATTACATTCGTGGTTGTTTAAGATACTTCATGTTGTTGCAATCTCCAATATATCTGCCTACCAACTTGTACAAGTCCCATTACTATGCTAATGATGATTTGCTTACATATGTTTCCCGCATTGGTTGTCATATTCACGTGATCAAACTTCTACGGAAGTGAAACGCGTTGTGAATAAACGAGGGGGAACATTTATGAGTACTGAGTCCTACATTTCCTGAGAGCGTGCTTTATTTTGCATTTCAAATTTGGATTTCTACAGCCGGTCTGCTTCGCCGGAGTGCACGCCACTCTCCTTGGGTTCGCAGGAGTCCGGAAGGAGCGCTGATCTTAAGGTACATATATATATATATATATATATATATAAACACATATATACATATATACAAGAGTTGTAGATGTGAAGTTGACATTATCATCAAGTTTATACTTGTATGTATTCAGCTTTACAATATTATGGCACGCAATTCTTCTGCAACAAAATTCTTGTGTAATGATATTCTGACATACGAACCTGCATGGGCTCATTAGAAGCAGCAGATGTACACCATTTCTATGGCAACTTGAGTTGTATAAAGCACAAGACTGACATAGGTGCAACCTAATGCAAGGCTCATGCTGAGAAAACCATAACATGACACTGTTGTTAAAGCAAATATCAAACAAAAGACTTTAGAGCAATAACTTCCTGGGGAGTGCTGTGCATGCACAATTGAACATCCATCTCATGACGAACTGACTTCAAAGCAATATCAATGCAAATCTTGCATAGTCTCAGAATACTCCTAGTGCATATTTCAAGGGAAGAAGACTGTACTGATTAATATTTAAATATCTGGATGTTGAGCATGGCAGATCTACGAACTTACACAGTACCTTTCCACGGCGTGTCATGCTATATCGGTTCCCTGCACGCAGTCGCCCTGTAAAGATCCGATATTACACAGTAGCAGGGAACATGAGCTGGAAATCTCTGCTCAGAGGGGATTTCCAGCTTGTCTTAGGAGGACGTGAACAGCCCATTTTCATGAAGGGGTTTGAAAAACACCCCTGGACATCAGCATCATCCTCAGCACGCCTTTTTGTTTTCTGGAGAGAGGATTTGTTGGGAAGGGGACAGGAGTGCCTCTTATGTAGTTCTCGGCATGATTTTCCCCTCCAAAGATTTGCGCACTCCTCACACAGTGAAGATGTATTTAAGTTAACAGGTCTGGCCCAGTGCTTAATTTGTAAAAGAATAAGTGCTGGGGCTCTTGTCTGGAGACCGCTGCTTTTTGCATCATACATTGCCCATGCCAGCTGCCAACAGCTACTAACTATCACACTCTTACAAGTGTGAAAATTCATACGATTCTAGGCCCCCAAAGCTATAAGAATGGCTTAAGTGGCAGGTATTAGACAATTGTAAATGCACATTTAACTAATAAACAGATGTTGTTGTGCTCATACCTAAATTAGACAGACAGCACCACCATGTGGCAGACTGTCATAAGCCCGGGTGCTGGCAATTAGGTGCTGGTGTGGAGCACAGGAAACCACCAGCTCAAATTAAGCACTGGGCTGGCCCTGGTGTAAAGTGTACCAGGGGTCTCCCACATTACTCCTTGATCAAAGTGTTTGACTTTGACACTCGTACTCTTTTCAACCTCTATATTCTTACACAGATGTCATGGTTCTTGGCTCAGAGAATTCAACAGGGCCAAATCAATCCCGTAAAATGTTTTAAATCTCACATCTTACCCTCAGTCAAGCTTAAGCAACCTGTTCAATGACACCCTTCTTTACTGCCAAGCCAACATCGCCTGTCTACACTTAAACCCTCAATCACTGGCACCACCTCCAAATTTGGACTGACTACACTTCTGATACATGGGACCAGATGTACGCAGCTTTTTTCAGCTCGCAAAAGGCCTGATTCACAGAATCTGGTCTTTTGAGACCTGAAAAAAAACATTTTCAAATGTACAAAGCCCTATTTGTGTTTGGTAAGCTATTACCAAATCAAATTTGGGTGTGCAAGTTGCTATTAGGAAGGGGCGTGCCAAGCGCCTCCCTTCCTTATAGCGAGTCGCAATAGTATGTAGGAATGTTTTGCAAATGGGAATGAGGTTGCACAACATTTGCAGTTACCACCAACTTCAAGTTGGTGGTAACCCATTCACAAATGGGAAGGGCTTCCTACGGGACCCCTTCCCCTTTAGTGAATGTGGGCACCAGCATTTATTGAGAGGAGACTGTGGTACCTGCTTGAAAAAACATGAAAAGGAAACTTTTAATTTTTCCTATTTAAATGCATCCCATTTTCTTTTGGGGAAAATGGTAGGCCTGGGCTAAAATTCCGTTCCGCTCGCGGAAATTGCGATAATTTGACATTTTCGCATTCCGCGGAGAGCGTGAAAATGTCAAAATTTCCGCAATCCGCATTTTACCGGAAATGTTTTGCTTGCTCGCGCTGTAAAATAATACATTCTCGCGTGTGCGCGATCGCCTTACCTGAATCCCCGCGTTCGCCAACAAGTTTTCCCGATCCGGTCGCGTTCTCCACGGGATGTTGGATTGTTGGTAGCCATTTGCGCTGTCTCTTGACAGTTCGCGCCCTCAGTAACGTCATTCGCCGCGCGATCACGTCTTTCTTCTCGCGATCATGCACCGCGAGACAAGGGAAAACAAGATGGCCATGCCCGCGAGCAACCGCATGGGTAAGTTGGCAAGCCGCGACCACGCAGAAAATACCGCGAATGGGCGGGAAAAAAGCTTCCGCATCTTCGCGATATTTCCGCGTGTTTGTGGAGATTTTTAACATTTTCGCGATAATTTGAGAAAGTGAATTTCGCAAATTCCGACCACCCCTAGAAAATGGCCTGCATTTAAAAATAAAAAAAACTGCTTTATTTAAAGAGTAGTCACAGACAGGGTGGTCTGCTGACCCTAGCCGGTTATGGTGGTCTGCTGACACCAGCAGGCTATGGTGGTCTGCTGGCCCTGCTGGCCACCATCCCTGTAAGTGTCGGTCATTCCCAATGGGTTCCAAATTGCAACCTGCCTCATGAATAATAATGAGGCAGGTCCCTTACGACCCAATGGGAATCGCGAAAAGTGTAAAACACACTATTGTACATAGCTGTTTGCGATTTCCTAATGGCAAATCACAAAAATTTGATATTAGGAAATCGCAAACTAAGTCTATGTTCATCTGGCCCCTAGTCACTGGCATGCTCCCCAGCTAGAATAGAAAGTAATTCCCTTTAAAGCCTTGAGGCAACCATCAAGGGCACTCCTCATCTTCCTGGCTCCCCATTGGTTATAGAGGACAATATTCATGCCCTGGTCAGTGCTGGCTTGATTGGTGTCATCGTGTCAACTGTGTCATTTTTTTTCGCAACTCTGACACTTTTCTAGGAAACACTGTGACAATTTTAAATGGCCGTCGTCATAGTTTTTTGGGAGTGTGTCTCATTATTTACGTGACAAATATGTTGATGGCTCGACTCGTAGCACCTAACAGACCCTTGGTTCGGCTATGGCTCTGCTGCCCCTATTATTTGTGTGGCTTGCTTACCTCCATGAAATAGAGTATTGTTGCACTTCAGCCCTTTGGCGAAAAGGGTGCAGCACAGACACTGAGACATGGCGGATCCTGGTGCATGTGTATTCAATACCTTTTTAAAGGGGCTGCCATGTGCGCCTGACTTGAGCATTGTTGTTTAAAGGGTAGCACAGCCTCTCCGAGTGAAGCAGACATATAATTATTTAGACATTTTTGACAAACTAACAGATCAGCACAAAGGCTATCAGTTTGTAACAGCTTCAAGCTTTTATTTTGCTGTTTTTATACATATAAATATAATTTTTTTTTTACTGAAATCACCACTACATTGATCTAACAACCTAAATAGCATTTTCTCTTCAGATCTCATTAGCAGGGCCTCTTAACTTGACTCTAATAAATTGTGGAACACACATTTATGTTCATCAAAATATGTTTGAAAAACCTTCATTCAATATTTACAGTGGTTATAGAGAGTGTAAAAATCACAGCCATAAAAAAATGCTGTCGTGTGAATCTGTGCGTGCAAAAGAGTAAAAAAAGTCAAAATGTGTGTGAGAAATTGGGGGTGAGAAAGAGGGACATGAATGAACAAGGCAGTGTGTAAGGGAGGTCGAAGAATGTGAGAAGAGCAAATAGGAGGGATTTGAGAGGGAAAGGAGGATTTGTGATAAAGAAGGCTGTGCATATGTGGGTACTGTTTCAGTGACAGGAGAGGGTGTGAAACTGTTTGTGAGTTATAATAGCATAGTAAGTACTCCACACTCGCGTTGAAGAAGTGTTGAAGAGATGGGTGTGAGATTAAAGCAATACTAGAAGATGTGTGAAAGGAACAGGGTCGGACTGGGAACAGCAACCAGCCCTGGCAGATTGCTGCTCGACCGGCCCTGGGAGCAGGGGATATGATAGTTTTGTTACACAGGCCGATATTGCAGCACTACTGAAAAGCTGACCTCCAGTGACAAAAACTGGTCTCCACAGCCACAAAACCGCCCCCCACCCCTCCGGCCACCGGAGAAATGCCCGGTGCCCGCTACAGCCAGTCCGGCCCTGGAAAGGAGCTTGCAAGAGTGGCACGTACGAGAGAAGGCAGTGAGCTAAAAGTCAGGAAGAGTACTGTGTGTATGAGAGAGAGAGCTAAAGGAACATAAGAGGGAAGGAGAGAATGTGTCAGAGGACGAAGAGATGGTGGAGTGCCAAGGAAATTTGCGAGATAGGATGAAAAGAGAAAAGGGCATGTCCAATAGAGAAAAAGAGCTAAAGGGTTAGAAAGCAGAATGTGTGATGATAATACCTTCCAGAAGAGGAAGGAAGATGAATGAAAGCGAGATCAAAAGAGGAGGTTTGAGAGCAAGATGTGACATGTAAGACAGAGCAATTGTTAGGGAAGAGCATGCTTATGTTGATATGAGTAGGAAGGGCCTCATTATTTGCAAGGAAATCAGATGTGTCACCATTGCTACAGGACATTGTGCAGAAAGATGTACCTTATTTTCAGGTGACAAAAATCATTGCTCTGGCCCTACAAGCAGAAGAGGGAAATGGAAACGATAGAGGGTGAGTAAGTGAGAAGGTAGGAGATAATAGGGTTAAGAATGGGCAAAATGTGAAGAGAGTGGCAAAGTGTAATAAAGTGGAGTATTAGCTGAGGGAGGTAAGTATTCACCTGAAGTAATAAACTCACCCCATAACCACATGATTCCCTAAATTAACCTGGGCTCAACCTCATGACAGCAATGGCATAGAGCAGACAGGCTTACCTTAGAGGCAATGTGAAAATTGTTTATGCAGTATCAAAGCATTGATGAAGTCAAAATATACCACAAGAAAAATCCCAAAACTATTTGCGAATATAGAAAATATTTTAATAAATAAAATGACACCACAATTACAAAAACCTAATACCCAAAACTGCAGTTCTTCATTTATAAATAAGACAAATATTGCCAAAGAGCAATAACAGCCAACTTTTGACATCTTGTTGTGCTTGACCAGTACTTAGATGAAAGTTAAGGCAGACAGCAGTGAAATTCAGGTCGGATAAAGGGACCCATTTCACCCTGGTCAGAAGTTTTAACTCCTGACTTAGGACCTGATTTAGATTTCGGCAGAGTGGTTACCCCATCACAACATTGATGGATATCTTGTCCATGATATATAAATCTGGTAGGATATTATGGAATTTATATTTTGGCAGACAGAATATCTGTCACCATTGTGATGGAGTAACCTGTATGCTGAAACCTAAATCATGCCCTTAGTGTCTGAAATGGAAATCGAAAATCTTCTGTGGGCCAAGGCAGCAGGCTGTGGCCAAGGAGAGGCAGACTGCCATTGAATGAGATCCAGATGTGGCCATTGATTTAGGTGGGGAAAGTTCAGAGCCCAACATCCAATTGAAGAGCCCTCTCTTCAGTTGAATGCTTTTGACGGCTTTGCCCAGTGAAGAGTTCTACGTTTGGATGTAGTCATTTGTTTGGGCTCAGATTTCTTCCGCGTGCAAGGCTGTTGGCTGCAGCTGAACAGGATTAATGAATCTGGACACCGTCATTCGGAGGTCTCAATATAAAAGTATTTGCTGCCTCTTTGGTCCAGCGGCAATGCACCTTCATAGGATTGAGCCAATCCAATGCACCTTCATAGGATTGGCTCAGCAGTCCAGTCCTCAGGCTAGTCTCAGAAAATACAAATTTCTAAGTCCCGGATTTTAAGTGATGGTAGGAGGAGTACACTTTGACACCAACCAAAGGTCCAAGACCTTGGGGACAGCACTTGGAAACCAAAACTCACTCCAGCAGAGGCCAGAAGCAGGGTCCAGGGTAGGTTGAGTTGGAATTGGTCAGCTGGGGAAAACAGGGAAAGGCCTCTTGAAGCTTGTTGTGTCCCTGTAGCTTGTAACAGGAAGCCAGCCAACTAACCCCTTGGAGTTACCTTTTAGTGCTGTGTAGAAGGAGAGCATGTCCAGCCCTTCAAGGCTCTTCACAGGTCTCAGACAACAGGTTCAGCAGATCTTCTGAATCTTCCACAGGTCCAGCAGTGTTCAGAGGAGTGTACTGGGGAAGTCACATTTATGTCTGGCACTAGCCTGTGGGTGGGGGTAACTCCTGACCACTCCCTAAACAATGGGTTAACAGCAGTGACTCTACCCACTTTTGCAGCATGTCCCATGTGCCCTTCTGCAAACAATCCCACATTGCCCCTCTGTCCATAGACCTAACTGTACAGAGATCCTGTGCCCAGTCCAGAGATGTGGACATGGAAATGTGCAACCCTTCCTTGTGGTCACTCTAAACCACTTCTGGCGGTAGCTCTAGTCCCAGTAGGATACGAGCCCGCCTGACTAGAGGGACGAAGGCAGGGGCAGGCCCAGGTGATAGCTTCATCTGCCTGTGACAAGGGAGGCCCCTTTAAATTAATCAAGTTCCATTAACTTCTTTGGCACAGCCCCCAGGTCAACCTGTCAAGGGAAGGTCAACACCTCATTCCGGGGGTGGGGGATTTAGGCAGAGAAAAGTTAATTTCCTAAAAGTATTTTTCCTTAATAGTTATTATAAATTCAATTGTATCATTACATTGGTTTTGAAATAACTATTATAAAGAGTCTGTGAATTATATGTTCAGCTGCTTCTCACTGAAATTGATGTTATGAAACGTAATAATGTAACCTAATGTTTTTCTATGGATTAAAAAGCTTTTCTACAGGGAAAAGAGTTTTGGGGCTTTTATTTATAGTGAGGACATGTACAACATTACAATTTTACATGTCCAACCTTAGAATACCATTCACCCTGACTTATGGCCAACAAATCCTATATATTGTTGGCTTATTAATGTTTAAAAGAATGATTTAGCCCAGTCTGAAAGAGTTAATATGGCAGGTTGAATGTGAAGTTTAAAACTTCAACAGCCAGACTAGAATGTGGCAGGTTTGGACTGTCACTGCAGTGAGTGGCCCAATGGGTGCTGCAGCCCACTTGTGAGATTTAACCTACAGGCCCTAACTACACTTTATACCATATACTAGGAACGTTTAGGTAAGTTAAATATGCCAATCAGGTACATGCCAACTTCAACATATTAAAAAGCAGAGGCATTGGTACTTTAACACTGTTTTGCAGGGGCCATGTGCTCTACAGCTAGCAAAAATAGGACTCAGCAAAAAGAGAAAAAGTAACAGTTGACCCTGCATAAAAGGAAAATTTTAAACACAAAGATTATCTGTAAAAAGAGTAGGTTGAGAAAACGAAAGGATGATAGAGAGGCCGAGGTGAACAAAGAGTGTGAAGAAAACAAGGATAAAAAATTGGGAAATACAAATGAAGGTGAAACAAGGAAAATGTGAAAAGATGTGAAAAGATTGAGAAGATAGAAAAATTACAGCTGAAGAAATGAACAGCAGACAGATTGATAAAGGAGGAAATGGAGAGAAAGGGATGGACTGAATAGATATATAATCAATTGACAGTATGTATGAGAGAGGATGTTTCTAGCAGTGAGACCGAGGAGAAAAAAAAGTAACATGGAGGCTTTTTATTTTTGCCATTTTTTAAAGGATATGCTGGACAATGGCCTCTCCATCCTGCATCTGTCATACCATGAGTAGGAATGCTGTGTATATAGATAGTGCAAAGGGACCCAGCCTCCAAGATCTAAGGTTTATCATTAAATGTAGACATGAATGTGAATGACAGCAATGGGATTTATATAAAGTGTTGGTATTAAGGCTAGTGAATATGACAACAACAGTGATTACAGCAGGACTTTCAGTATATGACAGAAACACCACAGGCAGCATCACAAGTGAATGCAGGAGGCATAAAAGAGAATGACAACAAGTGACATGGAATTTCACCTAGGTTGGGGAGATGGAGCTAGCCATGACCAAAATGGCCGCTTGAGAGAACAGCTCCCCCTTTCACAACTTCAACAGAAGTGGATCTGCTACCTTTGAATGCTAGTGTGGCATGCACTGAGAGACGTCAGGCCCCAACTCACTGGTGACCCTCCAACTGCCCCCAAGGACTTGTGTTGGTTGCAGACCAAGGTGAGCACAGCAGCAGTGCCTGAGGCCTGGCAGGCTGAGGCTGCGGTGTGTACATAGCATTCCTGCTGCGGTGAGCCTCTAGGGTAGGGACCTAGGCTGCATCAAGGTGGGTGCCGACCCTCCTTTACCACCATCTGTCCTGCGGAGGCCCTGTGGACCTTGGAGACCACTTGTATCCGGTGGTGCAGAGTCTGTTGCACCCGTTGTCCCTCCGTGGTCCATTTTGTGTCTCCCCTTACAACACTGGGAAGGTCTTCCTTGAGCCTGCTGCTACTTGCTCTCCATTTGAAGGTCTCCCTTTCCCGTGGCTGGTTGACGCCCCTACCGCTGTTGTGCAGGTGGGCATTATTGCATTGAGGGGACTAAAATTGTGGTGCTCTTTGGATGGGGCTGTTTGAAGCCGGTGGGGAGGCAGCTGACTGGAACCTTGCTGTGTTGATTGCCCTCTACCTTCCTTGATGACTGCTGGGGGTCTCCACTCAATGCACTGGGGATTATATGCAAGGCTCTGTGACCCACCACTGCTTGCTCCTCCATCAGGGCCCCTCCACCCCCTTGACCGTGGTTGAGGCCCATGCTTCTGTCGGGCAGGCAGGCAGGCTGTGTTCCATCGGGAGGAGCTACTCCAGTGACACTGGTGGGGTGTTAATTGACTGTTAGGAGCACGACTGTGTGGCATCTCGTGGTGCAACCTGCATCCCCTCACCCTTGTGGCCAACAACCTATTTGTTGTCCATCCCCTTCTGTGGGGGTCCAGCCGGCGACCCGCAGGTGTCTCTGCCGTCATCAGGCAAGGAGCATGTTTCTTTGGGTACCCCCTTGCCTATTGGGCTCCATTCCTTCCAACATGGTTTTCAACTGCTTAGGGATTAGTGTTGCAGGATGGGTGAGGGCCCCTGGGTGCTATTTCCTGCAGCTGGGGTGCACGCTGCTGCTCCTTTGGACCATGCTGGCTACCACACACTGCCCACAGCTGGGCTATTGCTGAGACACTACATATTCTCTATTTTTCCTGCCTCCATCTCCCTTTGACTCTTCTACACTGAAATCATGGGCAATCAGACAGCGAGGCAGACAACTCACTGGAGGACCATTGCCTTTCATAGGAGGGCCCAGCTCATGCTTGGTCGTAGTCCCTTGATGCTATATGTAAATTGTAAATTGATACTTGTATAGCGCACTACTCACCCGCAAGGGTCTCAAGGCGCTTGTACGAATACCGCTGTGGAACCCATCCTGGCTTTCCCTTTGAGGCTTCCACTCCTGGGCACCCCCAAGGTGGAGGCCAGGCATCCTTAGCATTGTGGGGGCCGTTGTGGAGATTAAGCAAGCTATTGCCCAGAGTTGCAGAGTGGGACTCCATGATTGGAATGGCACCGAGGCGAGAATGATCAGGTCCGTGGAATGTGGGCATGTTCATTTGTGACCTCTGTCTATCCAGCTTGCTCTTTTCTTTTCTTACACAGTTTGCAGCTGCTTGAACCTTGTCCTGTGACCTGAGTGGGGGCCTTGGGTGAAAATCCCTGCCGCTGAACTGCCTTTGGCTACCCTTCCAGATTATGATGCCTACCTTGCCCTTCCCGTACCCAGATTACTCCTGTGTCCCTCTCCATTGGTTTGCTCCTTAGCCTGCAGTTTTCTGTGACCCTCCCTCCCGTGCTGGGATTATGGGTAAAACTTTCCTGAGACTGTTCCCCAGAACTGTGTCATTACAGCCCTGCATTGTAACATGAATGATGGTCTGCACACTATTGAATGCAAAATAAACACCATGATACAGCGCAGGGATCACTTTTATGACTGTATGAACAAACAGGATGCCAGACTTATGCAAGCTGAATCATGCAATCTCTGATATCTAAGACTTGCAGGGTCAGGTGTCCAACTCTCTTTCTGCTCTCCAGCATGAACTGGCTACAACAAAGTGGGAGAAGGAAGATTATGAGGGCCGGTCGAGGCAGAAAAATGTGCACATAGAGGGGTTTGCAGCATCTTTTGGCAGGTGCAATATGGAGACCTTTGTCGAAGACATGTTGGTCTCTCTGTTTGGTAGGAATACATTCTCCAGTGTTTTCATTGTTGAGAAGGGCACACCGCTTGTTGGCACCCAGACTGCTACCTGAACAGAATACTAGACCCATCATAGCCCACCTGCTCACCTCTAGAGATCGTGACCAGAGCCTCTGACTCAACAGGGCACAACCAGACCTTTGCTATGAAGGTGCCCCTGTGGCCTTCTATCCCAAATGTGCCCCGGGCGTCCAGGAGGCGCAGCGCTCATTTACACACGTCAAGCAGGATTACGGGCTTGAACTATCCTTTAATCCATGCTTTATCCGGCCAAGCTCCAAGTGGAACACAATAGAAGGACTAATTTTTTCACACACAGGGACGCGGTCTCCAAACTCATAGACATTCACTTGCGGTGAGGTGACCGCCAGGGGTCTGTGGCCTGCAGTCCTGGCTCGGTGAGGAGAAATCTACGGCGGCACACCTCTTCTTTAAGTGAGAATGGCCAGTATTTCCTTCATTACTTGTGGCACCTTAACTGTTCACCCTATTTGCATTTTAGAATAGCAAATTTTGATGTACTGACATTCTGTGAACCCTTGCCCATACTACGCTGCTGTTCACCAATGTATCATTACCAACATGTTTTTGTATGTTATCACTGCTGTGAACTGAACCCAGACTTCAGCCCAGGCTGGCTATGTTCTCATTCACTCCCTCACGCGTTGAGTGCATACAAGCCCCTAGCAGGCTCACCCAATGGCAGAATGCCTAGTAATGGTATTCTTTCTTTGTTTGGGTTGGGCACTGAGCAGCGATTGGGGTCGGAGTGGGAGGGGGGGTCAGTTGAGTATGCGACCGGGAGACTTTTTCTTTTTCGGCTATTGATTCTTTTGTTGTATGTTGACCAATATTGTGGGTATGCCTTCTTCACATCATATGATATGTTAGGCCAGTATGTAGTTCAACAACCATGAGGGACATATAGACTACATATGGTCTGATTACTTATCTGGGGCATCCATGGTATTAACTATCTGCACAAATCCAAGCATGTGTTAGCTTATTTGCACAGAGTGAACATTGCCCTACTGCAGGAGACTCATCTATCCACTGCGAGCCATCCCAAATTTGCTTTGGCTTGGGTGGGTTGTTGTTATTTCTCCTCCTACTTCACATATTCTTGTATGGTGGTCATCCTGATTAAAAAAAACATTGCATTTGCTCGGATGGGACGTTATCACTGACACAGTGGGGCAGGTGATCATCTTAGCAGGTGCACTCAATGCTCAACCTTTGCTGCTTGTTGACATTTAAGTCCCGAATACTGACGTACTGGGCCATGCTTTGGGGTGGTGACTTTAACCTAACCCTCTCAGATGTTATTGACAAGTCCACAAATGCCTATCAGTTGTTTCCACAGGCAGCTGACATTCTTCACCATACAATGCACTGACATGCGCTAATTTACATTTAGTCCTGCACCAAACGGAAGTCGACTTCACATTCTTTTCTGCTGTGCTGTATATATATCTGGCAAAGCAGTTCTTGGTGGAGGCGATCCATAAGGCCATAATTCATTCCAGGACTCTGTCTGGCCATTCTCCGATTGGCGTTGCTCTTGTTGACCTCCCTTCATCCACCTCCTCTATTAGCTGGCACCTTAAAGGCCCTGAATTGCATGGTGAGGTTTTCTGAGCTGACGTTTGTGTCGCTTTAAAGGAATTTTTTTAGTTTAACCAGGCTTCAGTCATGGAGGCTGACACCCTATGGGAGGTCTTCAAGGTGAATATTAGAGGGGTGCTCATATCCAGAAGTTTAGGTGTCCTCCACTCTATATGTGGCACGCTTGATCGTCTTGAGACAGAGGTCAAGCTGCTGAAGTGTACTTATGCCCAGACTGCTCATGCTTTCCTTCTCCCTCTTTTTCAAGCAAAGTTACAGAAGTTTTGTGAATCCGCTGACCGCAAGATTCTTTAACTCAGGAAGACTATCAGGGCCCATGTGTTTGGGGAAGGAGATACACCAGGCAGAAATCTGGTGTTAGTGCTGAGATCCGAGGGTGGGTGCGATCGTGTTTACTATCATGTGTAGGATTGGACAACTACCTCCATCCATGTCGATATCCTTGAGACATTCTGACGCTATTATGCCGATTTCTATACCTCCAGGTCCTCAGGTGATTCCCCAATGCTGTTGGCCAACCTCAAACATACTTCACTGGTTTTCATTGAGGGCAATGTGAGGGACATTTTGACCACCACTATTATGGTGAAAGATGTTAAACTTGCTATCTGCATCCTACTCATTTGCAAGTCCCCTGGTGGTGATGGGCTGCCCCTTTAGTTAAAAAAAATTATATATTAACCTGGTGGCTCCATGGCTGCAGACGATTTATCAGGATGCGGTCACGAAAGGGAAACACCCCCATCACTGTGAGAAGCTATTATGACCACGCTCCCCAAACTCAGCAGGGACCCCACTAAATGTTCCCTCAATAGACTGCTCTCTTTGCAAAATTCTGAAAATAAAATACTGACCATATTGCTTCTCATTCATTTGGGATCGCTACCAGTGAACAGCCTCACCCCGTGTTTTAGAATTCATTCCTGATCGGTTGTCGATCCTTTAAATACCTAATCTTGTCCATACATGAACTGTTCATTACCATTGACCCTGTGAATAATGTTTATCCTTGGCCCACTACCACACCCTGAAGGACTGCTTGTGGACCTCTTCCCTCCTGCCTGGTGACCAGTGGTGCTGACCCGGCTCTTGACAAATTCATTTTGCAGTTTTTCCAACGTGCCTTGGATTTCCTTCAGGCAGCAATCTCCCTCTGTGTGTTCCCTAGTCCTGAAGATGACCTCAAGTCATGAAGGTCGAAATGCATTTGACCTCTATCAGCCTATTTGGGATTGTTAATTATGTCATGATTATTTTCATTGTTGTATTATAAAGTAAATGTTCATGCATGATATTCCTTTCAAATATTTCCCAAAGAAAAACACTGAGTATTTCTTATATGTTTCACTTGCGCAGTTTAAAATACTTTTTTCACCCTGCACCTAAGTACACAACTTTAAAAGCATGGTTGATGCTGCTCTTTATTCCTTGTAAAGTGTATATTGATACCTTTCTTTTCTTTTGTTAATACAATTAAGCTGAAGCTTGAAAGTGAGACTAAGTGTTTTTGTATAATTAATTTACTTTTTTAATTATATTCCCTAATTGACTCCCATTGAGACATTGTTGTATGATATCATATTGCTTGCAAAGCGCCTTAAGTCGTTAATGCAGTTTTTGGCATTTCCTGGGCAGTTTGGATTTATTCCACAGAGGTCCACAGCATTCAATCTTAGCATTCTGATGGCAGTCCTACATCAACTCGATCATGACTTGCCTCTATCAGCAGTCTTTTTAGACACAGAAAAAGCATGTGATGCTTTGGAGTGGACCTACATGTTTGAAGTGCTTCAAAGTAGCAGACTAGTCCCCCATTTTTGTTTTTGGCAGTACATCCGGTTGTTGTATATTGCACCATGAGCTAGGCTTTTGTTTAATGCCCAGTACTCACAAACCATCACCATTGCTAAAGGAACCTGTCATGGCTGTCCCCTATCCCCACTTATGTTTGCCCTGGAGATAGAGCCCCTCGCATGTTTCCTTCGGGACTTTCATTCAAAACATTGGATACGTATAAGGGGTCGGCAGCTGATAGTCTCCCTAAATGCTGTTGACGTAGAACTGAATATTTGAGTCCCAAGGACAACCTCTCCCTGGTCATTAGAGAGGCTATTCAATTCAACGGTCACCAAGGTCTCCAGAATAATGGAAATAAGTCAGAAGGTTTCCCCTTGATGGATGGTACAACTCCTGCGCCTTGGAAATGCCTCTTGGAATGGAGAACTAATAGGGTGAAGTACTGGTTGTGCACATTACCAGTGACATCACGGAACTGCTTGGCAGAATGTTTTTTTTTAGCCCTAGAATCACTCAAACATGTGTTGAACGTTGAATATGACTGCCATTGCCCCTACTAGGCCGTATTTAGATTATTAAGAAGGTTGTGCTCCCAAAGACTTTGTATCTCTTTACCAATATTCCGGCCAGAATTCCGGTAGCTTTTGTGGAGATAAACAGCTGTGTCTCCCATAGGGTGTATTGACCCAGCCAATGAAAGCTGGAAGTCTGTCAGTACAGGGCTTGCAGGCTTATTATGTTGTGGCATAGGAGCACTGTTAGAAATGAGGTTTCTGGTTGGCTTGGGGATGCACCCAAGCCAGGCAGAACCTACCACTCTACTCAGGGCAAGGAACGTACACACTGAAGATAACTGATGTTCACCCCCTTGGTAGCTTGGCAGAGCAGTCAGGCTCATCCCAGAGGCTATGTGTAAAGCGTTTGCGCAACACACTCTCACAGCAGTAACACACTAGGCACATCATAAAAGAAACTCCACACAAGGGTATATAAAATCAGCCTTTGTATTATCTGTAAAAACACATTAGATCACAATCACATATATCATTGTGCCACTAGGCGCTTGCCATGACTTCACAGGAATTTACGCAATCACTTTCGCCAATCGGGCCACTGTTAAAACACATATCAATCACTACAACCCAGTAACTACTGGTAGGATTACCTGTGGCATAAAAAGATTAGGCATAACCAACATCATCAGTAGTGCACTATAGGAAACACTTGTAACATGCACATATTAAACATATCCATCACATTACGATCCATATGGTGCCACCCCGACAATGTACCACTACTCACATCAGGGTATAGCCTAACATAAACTCTGTACTGAATGAGGTGAGCGCAATACCTCCCCGCATGTAGGACACCGAAGTACCTGCACCTCTTATCTCAACTCTGCAGCCCCAGCGCTACTGCGCTCACCGTATGGGCTGTGCTGTAACTGCAGGAACAGGAGCTCCGGCCAGGGTTGCCACCCTGTCCTGCTCTCTGATCTCATGTTCCCCCAAGAATACACACACCACAGTCAGGGGGGGCACACAGCGTGGTGTAGAAACTTCACCGCCCGTCTTACCTGGGATCCACATCAAAGGCAACTGCCTTCAATCGTGCAGAACAGCTGCTGACGTCTCAAGTAAACAGATGCATTCCACACGGAAGTCTGGCACGGGAGCTGTCCTATTGCCCCTGCCTGGTGAATCCTACAGAGGCTGCTGCCCACAACCGTGTGGTGCAGCAGCGGGACGGCCTGACTTGTTGAGCCTCTGGGCTCAATCCGGAAAAAGGAAATTACGGCCGGCCGCAGACGGAGTGAAGTCTCTGTCGACTCAGCCCTCTTTGGCCCTCCTCTCCCCTGCTTTACTGTTGGGTATGCTGTCTCACTTTGGCCATGCCCACAACCAGGCTCGGCCATGCGGCCCACCCTCTCTTCCTGGCTTCCGGTTGCTGCGGCTTCTCCACACGACGCGATTGCGCTCTGCACCCACCGCATTTGAAGATTGAGCCCACTTCTCGGGCTCAGAAGACAAAATTGGAACCGCCCACCATGCGCGCCTGATGTGTGGGCACCGCACTTTGGGGCACAGCAAAAATTAAGTGCTCCACATGCTTTACTGCAGCAGAAGCCCACACTTGGGGCTCTGGCAAACTACTTACAGTGCACCCTCCAAACTTCGGCTTAGGGCGATGAGCCCTGATAAATAAAGCACACAAGTCTGCACAGACCAGGGGCATATCAGCTCTCCTGGGAGAGCACTGGGGATGTGATTAGCAGGGTGCAGCAAGGCAGGCCAGTACAAGGCTCCCAGGGCACAGTGGCAGTCCATAGGCAGTAGATCAGCCCCCCAACAATAGTTCAGTCCCAAGAGGTTCCTCCTGGGAGTCCAGCAGCCTGCCGGTCACACGTCTGATGCAGTGTCTTCCCTCCTACATAGAGTCACAGCCCCATTACTTATAGTCCCAATGCCTTTGTTCTGGGGGAACTTTACAATACAATTACAAGTGCACTACACTCCCCATTCATAGTGTAAGCCTTGGCTCCATACACACCACAGGGGGTGGAACCATCATTGTGGAAGGCAGGCACAGCCCTATTCAGGTGCAGGTGCTACTCCTCCCACCACTCCAAATGCAGACCAGGCCTATTCAGGTGCAAGGGAGAACTCCTCTCGCTACTCTAAATTCAGCCAAGGTGTATTCAGCCTAGCGCTGAGTCATCCAGACAGGGCAGGACACACCTCAACCCCCCCAGGGACTGGCTGGAGTGAATGCACATCCCCTCTCCCCTGTCAGTCAAAACCAGATGGTAAATACACATCAGACAGGGCACAATGACACATTGCACACAGAAATGCCCACTTCTAAAAGTTGTTATAAACATAGGGAAAACCCAATATACCCTTGGAGGCTTGGGCAAGCGATAACAGGTAAAGGTGCCTATAAGGGATTTTGTTTCAGAAATTAAGTATCCTATTGTTTTTCAGGAAGTTTCTCTACGGGTGAGTCTACTTAGAACAACCACCACAGTATCAATCGATTAAATCAGAAGAATTAGTAAATGTATAAGAAGCAAAAACACAGGAATATCTTGTATGAAATATATAGAAGTTTTTATATGTATAAATCAAATTAAAAAGGAGTACAGATGAACAGTAAATTCAGCAATGAATCATGAACGAGGAAGTTATAAATGTATCCCACATTTCATGAAAAAGCATCTATTCCAATGAAAAAGACAATTACATATCTCTTAATGAGAATAATAATCAATTGAATATATTGAAAATTATGGAAATAGATGATGTAGTCGACGTTTCGGTCTTGAATGGCGTCAGTTCGTCAGACCATCTTCAGGACAGTGATTATTGCATCTAAAGAATGACCCTTTTCTTATTGAACTCAAAACAAATAGTGACTTTCGTGAAGCTGGAATTTAGACCGCTTATATAAATATAGCGGTGCAGATTTACAATTCTGGATCAGTCAGATTTTGTAATGACGCTTTCAAAGGAAGGGAGATCGTGATCTCTCAATTCTCATTTTCTGAACTGTGTCTCAATAATTGATTGTGTAACGTGCGGGAAACTAGCATCACCCCACAGCAAACAGACGATTCTAAAAGTGGCATTTCTAAAATAGTAATAATAAATCGGCTTTCACCAATAAGCAGAATTTATCACTACTATTCCAAACATACCAAACATGGTCACGCTACCCCTCTCATGTCAGGAATAACCACTGAAGCACACATCAGGGTATCCCCAGTGCAAACGTATGAAAGGGCAGCCTCACAGCAGTGAGAAACCAAATAGGCTGTTTGCCACACAGTTAAGGCACATGTCCTACCTTTTACCTACACCGCACCCTGCCCAAAGGGCTAGCTTGGGCCTACCTTAGGGATCAATGATATGAAGTAAAAGGGAAGTCGCAGACGTGGCAACCACTTTATATCCCATGTCACAGCTGCAGTAAACTGCACGTGCAGGCCCAGCAGTGGCAGAGGCCTGAGACAGGTTTGAAAGGCTACTTCAGTGGGTGGCGCAAGCAGCGTGCAAGCACACCAGTAGCATTTAATTTACAGGCCCTGGGTATATGGGATACCACTGTACAAGGGACTCACAGGTAAATTAAATATTCCAAACAGGTGTAGACCAATCTTACCAAGTTTACAAGAGAGAGCACATGCACTTTAGCACTGATCTGCAGTGATAAAGTGCCAGAGTCATAAACCACCACCAACAGGTCAGAAAATAATCAAGAAGAAGGCAAAAATTTCTCAGATGACCCTGCAAAATGGGCCACGTCCAACACGCACTTTTATAAATATTGACTCCAGAGTACTGAAGTGACGATGCATGCTCAAATAGAGCCTACCATCATGCGTCCCAAACCTCCCTTGAGTGCACTTTGTAAGAAACCCTATGTAGAAATGGACGATGTTGGCACAGTTGAAATGACAGATGTGGCCTGGTGAGAACCAACCAATTTTATATACTCCACTTCGGTACAATCCCTTGCTTCCTCCCCCCTTTAGAAAGACTAACACTAAGCGCTTTAATGCATGCAGGCAGGCAGATATTGACACTCTGGATGACTTTTTCCCATGGGGGGGCTTCAATAGTGGCCGTGCAGAACCATGTCTTGTGCTCACTTTATTCTACTATCGACTACGCTCAATGACGGGTTGCTTACCCAGAGTTCACCAGTGCGCCATCTGAATTTGAAGCACTTCTGCATTACAAGCAAAGAGGGGAGATGAGCCAATCTATTTTGTTTTCTGTAAGCAAACATAATTTCCCAAACCCTGGGCCAGTCCCATTCTGTCAGGTGCACAGGTACAAGTCGACCCTCTCACATATCTTCACAAACATAGACACTCTAAATGTTTTCACTGTCTCTATTTCACTCCTGAGCATTTGGCCAAATTTGCAGAAGCCTCCCCAGTGCCCTGTAAGACATGTGATTCTAATAATGTGGGCTTCTTGCATGTCGCGTGGTACTGCCCTAGGATGACTGCGTACTAGTCCAGGATGTTTGGTCTACTGAGTGAAATGGTGGGATGTGTCCTATCCCCCACCCTCTCTTTGTTGCCTTGTTGGGTGCTCGCATAGATGCTCTCAAGGGAACCCATTGATTTGCAGCTATGCCCTTAATACTGGCTAAAAGAAGAGTGGGTATTTATTGGATCCAAAAAATATCTCCAAACATGACCACAGGTGCATGATATGATATATTATAAAGGACAGGTTGAAATATATGCTCAGGAGTTGCATTCTGTATCCTGCTCTAAAGACTTCTGGGACCCACATGGAACATATCTGCTGCTGCTGGCTCACTCTGATGCCTCCTCAATGAACAGTGCAGCGGCCTCCACATCCCGCGAGTACTACAGACTCACCTGTCAATTTAGTACACTACACATCGCTACAGCGGCATCCTATATTGTCTTCGGTTCCCTACCATTGACTCACCCAAATGATTGAATAGTTTACAACTAGTTAACCCTTGTGATTATTTTAACTGCATTAATGTATTTACTGTACCCTAAGTTTTCTTTTGATATCTTTTGTTTTGTTTCATAAATCAGTAAAATTACTATTATTTTTTTTTAAAGGAATTTGACATAGGTTGGAGCAGTGGCACCATTTGTATATTCACTCACTCAAGCATCTATGCACGTACATCGGTGGGGCACCTGCTCCAGAGAGCTATGTGCATCCAACATGCCACTCATACCTCAGTGGCAGAGGTTTCCATTATTACTCCTTCTGTTCTGCAGGGAGGGGACCTTGGACTGTGGACTCTTTCTTTGTGAGGGAAAGCTTCTTCTGCTGCAGCCATGCTTTACATGTTCCCTGAAGAATGAAATCCTCCACTGCTGTTGGCCCAGCTGAAACTGGCCATTCCAAAAGCCAAAATTTTGGCATTGTCTGTGCATGTTTAAATTGGTGATGTAAATGAAAGAGCAAACCCCTGCAAAACATGGGAGCCAAGCTTACCTTTGGTTTTGTGTGTGAAGCGAGCAGATCTTTTTGCCATAAACTAGAACACATGGTAAAGTGTTGAACTATAGCTACCAAGATTCCACGGGCGTCAGAAGTTCGGGGGATGCGGGGGATATATCCTCCCAGATTTTGAAGTGGGGGGACACGGGGGACAAGGGTGTGGGGGGGAATAAGGGGACAAAAGAATTTTCCCTCTCCCTTTGGTGATTCGCAAGGCCATTAGTGCACGAAAGCGCTACCTAGAATGACTCTGCACTTGACCTGT
Source organism: Triturus cristatus (assembly GCF_964204655.1). NCBI lineage: Eukaryota > Metazoa > Chordata > Amphibia > Caudata > Salamandridae > Triturus > Triturus cristatus. The sequence continues at coordinate 602,870,039 of NC_140594.1, forward strand.
GACCTGCCTCCAATTGCCTGTGATCAGGTATGCAACGTCCATAGGACTAAAAAGGCTTTACCCTGCTTCCCCTTACGCCCTGTACTCAGCCGGGGCTGCTGTAGCTTGAGATGCTGTGGGATGGGATGGGACAGTGTCTGGAGTGTTATCTTCACACCCGAGTTTTGCAGAGGGCTTTAAAAGACCATTTACATCCCTTTGGAACTGTTTATGGAGGCTTTGTTTGTTTTGTTCACTGGTTCCAGTACCCCATGGGTCTTGTCTCTAATGGGTATATAAGATGATGCAAAAACGCTTGCTAATATCATACAATTAAATCATACAAATATCAACTTGTACAGCACGCCATTCTAATGCTCAAAGGCAAACTCTCTCTCTCTTATTGAGCGAACTGCATAAAGTTTGGCTTGCTGTCAAACAAAGAGAGAAACAACTTTCAAACATTTATCTTTCAGAAAAATTCACCACAGTCTGATAGTCAAGAGAAAGACGTGGTAAAGGAGTCCAAGGCAGAGAGAAGGCCATAATGTGATTCTGTCAGGCAGTTCCTGATCCAGTGTCCTTTTTTACAGGCCCTGTCTTAGGAAAGGTTGGGAAGATGTCCCGGGGATGCTAGGAGCAGAGTTTGGGTGTTTTATGTTTTACCTTCTCGTCATAGTCATCCTTATCTTGCACAGCCAAGTACAGTGGCTTGCAACATTCCCGAGTTGCAGGTGGGCACTGTGGTTCAAGATTCGGCTACCAGAAGGAGAGCTTTAATGCCAGACCTCACTTTCCACTGCCACTTCCGACTTCATGGATTTCTTTCCTCAGGCAGTCAAGTTTGGTTTGAACCACTGAAATCCAGATTCACTTTATGATGTAGCCAAACCTGCTACAGAAGGGGACCTTTGTATCTAAATAATCATTTTAGAATGTAACCTGCCCAAACCATCCATTTAAAATCACTGTGTCAGTTTCTCAAAATTCACAAGAAACAATTTAAACAATCTAACTATCGGAATCTTATGCCACCCATTGTGTTCTAATAGAAAGTCAACTACCTACATCACAATGCTATTTTGTCGCAAAATGTATACATCTTTAAAATGTGATATCTAAACGTCATGTCTTGTGCCTTTACCCTTCGGTCATGTGCCGCTTAGCGAGCTGCCTAGCGGAGCTTCATGAGGGCGTGCACTGTGCCTCACTTTTCACCCTGTGCTTCCTGGGTCTGCTCTCTGGAGATGGAGAGGGCTCCAAGGCATTGCATCTGTTCGCAGCCTCGGCAGCGTGCTGGTAAGCTCCATGCATCGCTACAGAGGGGAGGTAACCTGGCCAGAGGGCCTCTGCTGCTGTCACCTCTGACCTAGGACAATAGGATGCCTGCACAACAAGATGGCGGCCTGCCTTCTGGGACTGCTAGTAACCTATGGCCTCTACCAGGAGCTCACCATCTTCTTAACACACAAGAGACTTGCCACGGTGGCGTTCACATTCGGGGGCCTGTCCAACCTATTCATGGGCCAGAAGATCTTCCAGATCCCCAGCTCAGCTTCCACCCCCTGGTGAATGGTGGCAGCGCACTGATTACTGGTTCTCTGTAGTCCTGTTAGTGGACCTGCAGTAGAGCTTATGAATTGCTGGCTCTGTGACTTGCTGTAAGTATTTAAATTCCTAACTGGGCCTTATGCACTGCAAGGGCCCTGAGCACGAGGTGCCAAAGCTGCAGGATGAGTGCACATATAATGGACATCAGTGGGGAGCGGGCACACCTGCACACTCTTACTTGTCCTCGGGTTGCATCCAAAGTCACCCCCATTTTGTGTGTTAATTGCGGTCCTAGTGGCTAACTCTGGGCGAGAGGTGGCCAGAGCACAATGGGTAATGGAACTCATCTTCCCTGCACCCAGGATGCTGACCCAACCATTAGCATAGGAAGTGTGAGGGACACAGGGGATATATCTCCTCCAGATTTTGGAGTAGGGGGACACGGGGGACAAGGGCGGGAGGGACAAAAGAATGTCCCCTCTCCCTTCTGTGATTCACAGGGTCATTAGTGCACGAAAGCGCTACCTAGAATAGCCCTGCACTTGACCTGTGACCTGACTCCAGTTGCCTTTGATCAGGTGTGCAACGCCCATAGGACTGAAAGGGCTTAACCCCCCTTTCTTTCCTTCCATCCTTTACACAGTCAGGACTGCTGTAGCTTGAGCTGCAGTGGGCTGGGTTGGGCAGTGTCTGGAGTGTTGTCTTCACACCAGTGTTTTTCACATGTCTTTAGAAGACCATTTACATTCCTTTGGACCTGGTTAAGGAGGCTTTGTTGTGTTTACTGGTTCCAGTATCCTGTGGGTCCCCACTCTGCCTATTCACTATTCCTTACAATTGTATTTTATTTTTTACTGTCACAGTGGGAGAATGCATTTAGTGAAAAGGCATCTCATTATTAGTCATGGATTATTAATGCAGCCCTAGAACACATTCAAAAGTGCTTTCTATTTGAATTTGCTGTTTGAAGTATGCACAGATAAGTGCTAAAAAATACCGGCTTTAGGTGATTTTTCTTATTTTCGTACTGGCTGGGACAGCAAAATGCTGGTGGTGACAGAAGAAATCCGACCAGCTGGCAACCTTAATTAGGAACCTGAAAGTTTGTTGCAGGATCACCACATTATTATTTTCCTCCACCTTCCATCCCTGATTGATGCCATAGTACCAATAGTTTAACATAACTGAAACCCCATGCCAGCCATCAATACAATGCTGAGTTACTCCTGGTGTCTTGGTATACATCCTGAATTCAAACAACTCACTCCTCTTTCTCATCACTCACCCTTCACTTTCACACTCACCCTACACTTAAAGCAATTACACTGCTCACCATGCACTTACGTGGTTCATCCTCCTCCTAACCTGCACTCATATGAGCACACCACTCACTCTGCATGTACACTCCACTCCACTCACTTGTCACTTTCTCCGCTCACTCTAAACTCACAGCGATCACACTGCACTCACGCTGTTACCCAACACTCACACCGTTCATCCTCCACTTACCCTGCACTTACATAAGCATACTGCTCACCATGCACTCACAGCGACCACACTGCACTCATGTCTCTCGCCATGAACTCACACTGTTCTCCCTCCAATCACCCTGTGGTTACATCAGCGCACTGCTCATCCTGCACTCACAGTGATTTCACTGCACTCACACCACTCGCCATGTACTCACGCTTTTCACCCTGCACTTACATGAGCACACCACTCACCCTTCACTCATGTAACACTTTACTCACCTATCACTCGCACTGCTCGCTTTGCAATCTCACTCAAACAAGCACATTTCCCCACCATGCTTTCATTCCTCCCACTATGCACTTTCAAACCCACACCCAAACTTGTATGTCACATCACTCACCCTGCAGTCACTCCTCTCATCCTACTCTCAGACTGTCACATAGCTCACTGTGCACTCACAAAGGCACTCCTGTCACTCACATAGCTCACCCTTCATGCACATCTTCACTCACCCTGCACTCACACCACACAAACAAGCACAGCACTCACCCTGGAGTCATACCACTCGCCTTGCACTTCCTCTTCTCACCCTGCACTCACACGGGCAAACCTCTCAGCCTACATTTATACAGGCACTCTATTCATCCTGTCTGCACACAAGGACAGTAATCTGCTGGAACTCATAGGGACACACCACTCACTCTGCACTAACTCCTCTCACCGTGCATTCACCTGTCCCTCTCACAGATCACGCTTTACTCTCACTGCTCATCCTGCACCACACACAGCCATACCAGTCACCCTGCATTCAACCCGCTCACACCACCCTGCACTCTCTCCTCTCACTCCGCACGCACTCCTCTCACTTGACACTCATATGGGCCCTCCTCTCACATTGTATTCATGCAGCTCACCTGACACTCACATCTGCACATAGTAGAATCAGCAGGGCAAGCTTTCTGACACAAAAAAGCAAATTTACTAATGGAAGTGTGAGTGGAACTGTGCCTGTGTTTGAATGTGACAGTACTTGGTTATGAAACAGTGCAGTGCAAGAAATATAGTGAGAATGTGTGTGTGTGTTTGTGTGTGTGTATGGTTGCTATGTGTGCTGCTGGTTTGGCATACTGGAGGTTATTCTCAACTTATGAGCAAGGGCACTAATTGCATATGGATGGGATGTGTTACCGATGGCAAACTGTAGGCTCTGTCATGCTTCTATAAGGACACCATCATTGGCTGTGGGAACTCGAACTGTCTAACAGAGAAAGCCACTAACCCAGCCATACACAGCAGCAGGGGCACAAAACATGCGCCACCACACCTGGTCGAAATCCCTGACATGATGCATGTAATTCTTAACATATGAGGTGAATCCATAACAATTTTGGAACTGATATTTGAGGTAACTCTTTTTATTGGTCCACATTTATAAATAAATTGATATTCTTTAAGCAGATAAAGGTCCCTTCCTAGTCCCTGTTGAGGGAGATAACGATTCCATCTGATTACTTTACCGACTCAAGGACTGAAGGTGACCAGCTGCAAGGTTCCTAGGGAAGGTATTTGGAGGGAGGTATGACAACCTTCCTAGATTTAGTCTCCTTACCATAATCTCACTTATTTCATAATCATTGGACTATTTTGGGATATTGTACTATCAAACTTTTTGGCCCACACATCCCAGGCCCCCCAAAATCTGATTCTTTTTCTCGAAGGACCAGCAAAATCCAAATTATAAATTCTTTTAACAGAAGCACCCCATTCCAGAATTACTGGGGGTTGAGATGATACCCATTTTAGGCAGATTTCTCTTCTTGCCAGAAGGATTAACATAAGGAAAAGCAAGGCTTGAAGTTTAGAAAGCTTATGGCTGGAACTCTCCTCTGGAAGGACTCCAAAAATTACCAAAATCGGGCTTACCTTTTATCTTGCCCCAAGACCTCCGAAACAATCTTACCAATGTTATGCCAGTAGCCCTGGATATGAGAACACTGCCAAAGCATATGCAGATCATCGGCGTTCCCCGAGGCGCACTTCAGGCAGACCTTCGACCCTTCACGTCCCAAATTTGAAAGCTTCTTCGGGGTCCAGAATGCTCTGTGGAGTGTAAACAAATGATTTCTCCTGAGAGGGGCGGCTTTAACCACACTCTATAAAGTGTGCATTGATACTTGCCATAAAGATGTTACGTCAATCGAAGGCAGGTCTCTTCTTCAGGACTCCTCCATGGGTATTAATGGTGGCTCTCCCTGGATTAATAGCCAATACCATTTGGAAACTTCTTTACATTGATGGAGAGGGCATAATAAGGTGTTCTCATGCTCTGCTTCGTTTACCTCTCCATCCTTCTCCAAATTAACGGGCCAGCTGGATAGTTGAAAAAACTTAATTCTGAACAGTCCTTGGGTCGTGGTATTACTAAGTACATCCCATGAAAGAAGTTTGTCATTTTGTAGTAGTTTAGCCTATTTTTCAATGCCTTCTTCCAATAAAGGGATCGATAGACTGTCTTTAAATCACATAGGAGTAAATGGAGAGTTCCAAACAGGGGCACCAGCACTATAATATGGAATCTTAAGAATCTTCCTAACATGGTGACAAAGTTTACAAGCAGATCTTAAAACCTTTATTTATTTATTTTTTTAAGTATTTGGGGCGCAAAACTTAAACTGAAAACCATCACCACCCTGGGGGGTATTTTTTGACATCGCTTGGAGCAGAGGAGGGAAACTAGTAGAATTGAACAAAAGGGATCTTATTTTCTCTAGTTGAAAGGCACAGCAGTAAAAACAGAAGTCAGGTATGGCTGTGTCCCCATCTAACTTTGTGCATCGTAACTTCCTCCATGCGATTCTCACCCCCTTGCTGTACCAAAGAAAACTAGTTATGTCCCCTTGTAAAGCTTTCAAAGCTGTATGATCAAAAGCTAAAGGAATCGAATCACAAATAAATGTACATTTTTACAGCATTGACATTTTAATCAGGTTAGAACAGCTCAGCATGGGGAGTAGAAGACTACCCCATGATCTTACTTATGCTCCAGACGCTTTCCTTTTTACATCAAGGTTTACCTGGGCTAATTTAGTAATATCATGTGTAATTTGTACACCTAAATATCTGATTTGATGTTTAACCAAGAAGCTGCTTGATTGCGTGTTTCAGGACATAATTTCTGTTTTTTGAGAGTTAATCAGATAAACAGAGACCCTCCCAAAACCCATCAGAATTTGCTCGAGTCTGGTCAAGACAGACGAGCTGTCCCTCGTGAAGATCATCAGGTCATCCACATATAGGGCGACTTTTTTCACCCACCCCTCCCATTCAAACGGGGCAAAAATATCACTAGCCCTAATGCAACAAGCCAGAGGTTCTATATATAAGTCAAAAAGTAAAGACAAAAGAGGGCACCCCTGTCTCGTTCCCCGCTCCAACTTAATCAACCTGGTTAGGTTTCCATTGACTATTATCCTCACTGTAGGGGTCTTGTAGATATTATCAATAGCCCTGACAAAATAATCCCCTAACTCAAAGACGTGGGCCATATAACTTAAGAAAGACCAACGCACCCTGTCGAATGCCTTGGCTGCATCAAATGCAAAGATCATAAGGGGTAACTTGTTAGCTGAGGCAATGTCAATAGCACCAATCACTTCATGGGTTAAATCATGGAGTTGGCGACCCCTAATAAACCCTTTCTGATCAGGATGGACCAAGGCACTAATTACAGGGTTCAATCTCCCTGCTAGGATCTGCGCATAGATTTTATAATCGCAGTTCAGTAGGGAGATTGGCCTGTATGACTCACATCTTCTTGGGTCTTTATTTGGCTTTAAAATCAAAGAAAAAGCTGCCTCATCCCAGGACTTAGGAATTGGAGTATTATTTGAGAAGATGATATTGAGTAATTCCACAAAGACAGAGGCAATTGCCTCGATAAAAGCAATATAAAATTCATTAGGTATACCATCTATCCCCGCAGCACTACCTCTTTTAGGTATTTTATAGCGGTTTTAAGTTCTTCCAGGGAGATATTCAGATTCAGCTGACTAGTTTGATCTTCAACCAAAGAAGGAAAAGCAATGTAGTTTTTAATTTGAGAATCGGACGCTGCTTGGTCCTCTGTATATAAGTCTTGAAAGAAAGAATCAAATGCCTGTTCTATTTTAGTATTATCTGAGGAAATCTCGCCTGAATCGACATTGACCACCCCCATGATTGTATTTCTAGCTTGATTTATGCGAGACTTCCAAGCAAGGAGCTTCCTACATCCTTCTCCATACTCGTAATTAGCTAGTTTACTAGCTTCCCATATTTTCCTGGTAATGCCATCAAGATGGTGTATTAGTGCCTGTCTTTTAGCTATGACCTCACTATTTTCTTCCCTCTGCTCATGATTACCTTGATGGATATTATTTTTACTCGGTGCCCTGAAAATGTCATCTTCCAATTTCTTAATTATCGCTCTACTCTCCTTATGCTTCTTAGCCGCAACACTTATTACTCTGCATCTAAAAAATGCCTTAAAGGCATCCCATATTACCTGTAAGAAAGCAGAAGCCTTATTAATTTCGAAGAAGAATCATGTTTCTCTCTTTAATTGTGAGATTACTGATGCATCAGAAAGTAGAGTTCTATCAAAAGTCCACCTTCTACTTGACACACCACCCACCATTTGTAAATCCAATATTACGGCAGAGTGATCTGAGTGGAGCTCCGAGATATGCGTCACTGATTTATTGTTGTTTATCAACCTGCCATCTACCCCCCAAAAAAATTTGATTCTGGAGAAATGCCCTTGTTTTTTGTTATGGAATGTGAAATTTGAGGGTCCACTTACTCCCCTGTTTTCCGTTCTCCAAATATCTATAAGGCCTAGATCTTCCATCAGAACTCTGATGTAAGCACCCATCTTTGTGGGCATGCCCCTCCCCCTTTAGATTTATCAAGAGAGGGGTTCAAAAGGATATTAAAATCACCTCCCATGATGCTAGGATAGTTGGATTGGATCAGGTGATTATAAATGACACTTAGAGAGCCTTCATCATCCATATTTGGACCATGGTACCCCACAAAAGTACACCACTCATTTTGGAGTTTAACCTCGGTGATAATTCACCCCCTCCCCCTTAATATCTGCCTTAACAGCCCCTGAATTGCCTTAGCCGAGTGTTTAAAAATAAAGGCTACTCCTTTCGTACAACATGTTTGGGGTGTGTGAATGGAGCTTTAAATCCATCTCTGCTTAGATCGGACGGCCTACCATTCATCGAAGGTTAAACGCGCTTCTTGAAGGATGATGATATCATAATTCGATTGGCTCAGATATTGAAATATCCTCCTTTGTCTACCCACTACTCTAAGCTCATTAACATTCCATGTAAAGATTTTAATTGGGGTCAAATTAAGCATTGAACTTTTATCCAAACCAATATTTCAAGCATCAAATAAGTGTCATGAATGAAGTCTAGTCTGCTTTTATTTACAATATCCTTTAAAATAGTCAAATGAGGACTTTCTTTTCTTTTTTCCCCAATATGCTCCTCACCCAGTGAAAACCAAAACTAACTTGCTTCTCATGTGATCCCCCCCCACCCAAGAGAACCCTCCCTAATAATACCCTGGGTATGATGACAATGTACCCAATGGAGCTCACTTCTTCCTCCGGAAAGACATAAAGAGAAAAAAAAGAAAGAAAAAAAACCCACAATACACATTTATCCCTGAGCCTTTATTTGATCAATGAAATTCCCTACCTCCTTAGGGTATTTAAAGTTAAGCATTTTGTTCTTCCACATAACCCTAAGTACGGTTGGGATCCTCAGTTGTACTGTTGCACATAGGGATCTTAATATTGGAATGAACTTCCCCAATTCCCATTGTCTATCCTGCGTGATTCTCAAAAGATCTGACCTGATCCGAAATGACCACTCCCCTTTAGTAAAGCTACCTGCTTTAAGGGCATCAGGCAATACTCGCTCTTTCAATAAGTATGTTTTAAAATAAACCAAGATTCTCCTAGGGGTTTTTCTGTTCAGATTTTTTGAGAAAGGATCTCTATGAATTCCCTGAATACCAGCCTCTAGTTCTAGGGGATTAACAGTGGGGATAAGCTCCTTTAGTAGGTTTATAAAAAAACTTTTTATGTTGTCACCCTTCAAGCCTTCTGGGATATTAAGAACCTTAATGTTATTTTGTCTACAGTTGTTCTCTAGAGACTCAATTTTATCCAGCATAGCTTTCTCACCGATTTTTAATGATTGAAGCTCTCTACATCCTTATTTAGGGCATCAACTGAGGCCTCCATCACACAGATTCCATCCGTGATTGCTGAAATTTTAACCTCTAGCGCCTCACAATTGTCTTGTATTTTTGCCTGTTTTTCCTGAGATGGCAAACTTACTCCTGATCTATGAAGATAACCCCTCTAACATATTCACCAGGTCCGATTGGTTAGGATTATTCAGTTTAAGTGGGTCCCCGAGAGCCGTCCGTGTGCGGGCCTGACTAATCTCATCAGGGGGGTTGACAAGATCACTATCACAATCATCTAACACCTGAAACCTTTTTGAAGTAGAAATATTCAGGAGAGCCGCCCCTACAACTGGCAAGTTATAACTTTTAGGATCCATTTGTACCTCAGAAGGGTTATCGGGGGATCCCCTCAACTTTATGTAACTCTACTGTTTCCAACCGGGTTGAACCAGCCTGATGGATTTTGGCATGTACCTTAAAGTATGATCTAAGGGGCGGGATTATCCTCAGTTGGGACACTTCCTTTCGTTGTCATGCCGAAGGGGTTGGAAGGGGATTTTGGGAGTTGGGGGCAACTTCCCCCCTGCCTTCCTACCTGATTTTTTAGACACGGTTTTACTAAATACAGGGGCCAGTGGGGCAGTAATGGAAAAACCTATAGGTCCCAAAGAACTAAAGGTTTTATTTCTTAGGGCGTACCTGCCAGAGGACCTCCACCCCTTCACACCAACAGCACTGCCTAAGCCCTCAATTTGTGGAGGTGAAACCATAGTCAGGGCCGTTTCTAGGTGTTTTGCCGCGCTAGGCGAGAATTGAAAAATGCAACCCCTCCCTTTTACTACCATCACTCTCTCCCCCTGTCATCCAGGCTAGAAGAATTAATGCACTAGTTATTCCCAAACTCATGTTTTTTGCCGCCTTCCCCTTTTTGCCTCCCTAGGCAGCTGCCTAGTCTTGCCTAATGGTAGAAACAGCCCTGACCGTAGTATCGGTATTTACAGTAATTAAGGCTGAACCGAATGCGTCCGGTATCTCCCCCTGGCTTACTTGCTTGCCCTGTGTAGTTGAATTAGAAAACTTCACCCCCCTCTCCTACAGGATGATTGGCGAGATGGAATCCCAGTGTTTGCTTCACTACTAATCAAACCCTTAAGCTGTCTAGGGCTCATGGCAGGAAAGAGGAGGAAACCATAGAAGTGGAATGAGGCTGGGGGAAAATGTCACACAGTATGTGTGTCTGCAACAGCGAAGATCTTTCCAAGCAAGTTTCAACCCCCACCAGACCGCCAGTACCTTGATTAACAAAGCGGGGCACCCGACAGGAACTAACTCTGCCCGTAGTGCCCCGGAACGAAATTCTTGCAGTGGCCCGCCTCTCAAAAGGAATGCCGACTGCCGCCTGGAGCAGCCGCCTTCCAAAGGAACATGAGGCCGGCAAGCATGCGCTCCCAGACAGTCTGCAAGACTGCTCACCGACTGCCCCAGCGAAATGTAGTGAAGGTCCAGGAGGAGGAGGGGCCTCCTAGCCACAAAGAGCTGCTGAGCCGCACTTTGAGGTAACTCTTGCCAGAAGATTTCCTGAACTTATTTTATAGGGGATATCAATGGCAAAATACTGACCCTTGTATACTGGAGGGAATTTTTAGAGGTACCCATGACGATGAATTATCCATGGCACATTTCTAGCACTGTCATATTGAATGTACTCCTTGGCATAAGCGGCTCACACATAAAAAAATGAGGACCTTGGTATAGTGGAAGTTATTTCTGACTTGAGACATTTAAAAAAAAGTCTGATCTACTCCTAGGAAAGGCCTGGCTTCCCAGGTGCACCATGAAAGTACTGAAATATTTAATTAATGCCCTACAAGGGTCTGCAGTTTTTTTTTATTTGATCCCACCAATTTCAAAAGATTCTCAGGGGAGAAGTCTTCTCTCACTTAAATCATCTACAAGTGATTTGTTAATTTGTTTTGCCTGCTGGAATTTAGGGGAAGTATAACACCCCAACACTTACATAAATCTTTTTCCTCGTATAATTGCTGGAGGTTAGCCCTGACCCCATTTCTGGAAATGTTTGTCCTGCCCCATTCCTGGGAACAGGACTGTCTTTAGGGCTGTGTGACCGGTGCAGCTGCACCTGGTGTTAACTTTGGTGCAGGGGATTTTGTTTAAAAATAATTTTTGGTTTAAAAGCACATGAACTTCCTTGGGCATAAGGCAGTTTTCAGGCAACAATAAAAATGCCAAGATAATGCTGGTGATTAATGTTCCTACTAGTGAGTGTCCTGAATTTTGTATAGTGGAAGTTTTAGCTCATCCTAAAGTAGGGCAAAGGGTTAATGTGCCTGCTGCAAAAAACAGGTGTCATGCAGGTCACAGAACTGAGTGTGAATGAACTATGAGTAGCACTATAAACAAAAAATACATAGTTTTCCACATTTGGTCTAATTACTTTGTAAATGTAAATAACAATAAAGTATACTTGCAAACTGTGACAACATGCCTGCCCTTCTCAATATTTCACTTCAAAACGATGCAATTGCATTCGTTCAACGGGTGTACGGTCTCACGCAATGGGCGATTTGTAAACGGTCACTGGAAAGTCCACAAGGTTGTCTGTCCCCCCAGAAATTTAGTGGCTCCTACGTCCCTGCAATAGTCTCCATGTCATACGTGACACCTTTTTAGCCAACATCACTTTCCATGCTGAAGAGTTTGCGCCCATAATCATAATATTAAAAGAAAAACTACAAGCCCCTGAATACAACATGCTGTTGACGGAAAAAAACAGGAAAGGTTGATAGTGTCACATTATGAAACAACTTGGCACCCTGTGTAAAGTGAAATAAAATTAGTTTGTGATTTGCTGCATATGTTTATGAAATTAAATCGAGGTTTAAAGAAGCCAGTTGGGGAAAGGACAGATACTGTGTTTCAGATGCAGAAGTGATCACTTACTGGTAATGGGCTGACATCAACATTCCACACAAAAAAGGGGGCGATTAAAATACCTCACTATCAGATCCAGGCCATCATGGGGTTCAAGTCCTCGGCGTAGAACCACCCTCATCCTCCTCCTCCTCCCATGAGGTTAAAGAACTAAGAAGCATAGCAGCAACAACCGGCGATAATTATCGCTAAGCGCACTTAGCGCTAGGATAATTATCGCCGGCTAGCGTGGATTTTTGTCGTTGAGATAGCGTGCCATTAGCAACGCTTATCTCAAAAGCGATAAAAATCCTAGCGCTAACTGCCTAACGTGAGATTATCGCTGGAAAACCAGCGATAATCCCACAAAGTTTGACGATAGCTTGATGATAGGGCCTCACATACTTAGCCATGATATCCACCTTCCATAGGATATCATGGCTAAGTCAGTTTCAAAGCAGGCGTAAGGAAAGTAGCAATAACAGAGGTTATCACTACTTTTCTTGTCGCTATGCTGCTTTGTGTGAGGCTTGATAATAGGAGAAATGTCGCTTAGCGACATTTCTCCCGTTATCCTGGGGAGGAACGCCCACTTTGCATCTCATTAGAGATGCAAAGATGGGCGTTTGTCATTCAGGCGGTAGGGCAAGATTTCACGCGATAGCGTGACTTTGCTGACATAGCGATAAAATTGTCGCCGCTTTTCGGCCGAAAACGGCCGCAAAAGCGGCAATAATTTTTTATCGCCGCCTTGTAGATATGCCCCTAAAATAGCAACTAGATTGCCAGAAGGGACAGGATAAATAAAGCAACATGCTGTCTGTCTCTCCTTGGGCGCAGTGTCGCGCTTGCAACACCTCTGTAAAAAAAACCTTTGCTTTGTTCCGGGGCAGCACGTGCTACACTTGCTGCCCCCCGAGGACCGCCAGCGCTGCAGCCTTCATCTTTACATCACCTCGATGCACTCGTCAAGGTAACTCTAGTCACACAGACAGTCGCCGCAGGGTCGCGCGCCCCGAACTCCAGAAAGGTTGTGTCCATGTTTCTGAGGCACGCCAGATTCCGAGAGGCCCCGTGGCGAGAAACGTCCGACAGCTGACACCTGTTACCGGAAGTTACTTTAGTATATTTCATGATGATGGATTGCCCGTTCTCCAGGCAAGTAAAGTACAGAAGGGGCTCGGTGATTTGTCATGAACAGACATCAGATCATCTCTCCAGTGAAAGAATTTTCTTGCTACCAGGGGGAGATGTGAAATCCAGCGTTTCTTAATCTAGCAACAACAGTACTGCGATTTTTAAAAAAGAAATGGAGAAGTGTGGGTGTCCGAAAAATTGTTTCCCAACATAACATCTCTCTGTACTGTTTTGAAAGCGTTTCTAGATTTACTGTTTTAATGCAAAATACTGGTGAAAGATTTTCTGAATTAAAAATAATCACCTACAAAGGGCATTATTTGAAAAACATTTATCCGGCTGTATGTATGTCGTTTTAAATGGTAAAGAACATGTGCTTATGTGATTTGGAATTGTGACATCAATGTTTCTCAATTTATCTCAACAAAGGTGATAAAGACCTGTATGGCACTGAGTTTTTCCTTCCAGCCCATACCAAGTGATGTAGTCTCCAGTGTCAAGGACTATTTGATTAAAGAATTTGTATTTCATATATACCTCTGATTCACTAAAGTGTTGAAGTGCTACAAAAGATTTAACTTCACAAAGCTCAGTAGATTAAAGCGGGGTGGGCGGAATGTTTCATTCCGCTTGTTGCATAGGGGGAACTTGTTTACTCTTGGAACTCAGCGTTCTGGCCAAATTCTGCCAATCACCTCCGTGCATAACTGTTTTTCTTGCTAATTAGCTAACAAGAGCAATCGTGGACAGTCGTGAGTGGTCGCAGTCAGAGAGCTGCTTCTCGAGTAGATTTGCTGCAGCTTCTACTCTAGCAAAAGACACACAGTTGATGGACGGAATGCAGAACAAATCAAAACATTCACCCCCAGTCAAGAGATCTAGGTTAAATCCATCATTCTTTTGCTCACCATGCCACCCCAGTTTAGACCCGGCCATTTGCAAATCAGTCTTGACCAGTAGCGGTCCGTGGAGGGAGTTCCGTGGGGCGGTGAGGCGGGGTGGGGGAGGGGCAGGGTGGGGAAATGTAAACACCGGAATATGGATGAACGGAGGTAAGTACACATTTAAATAAATAAGACGAATTTCGTTGCGTGCGCTGCATCGCTTTTTGCGATGCAGCGCGCGCAAAGGAATTTGTTTTATTTATTTAAATGTGTACTTACCTCCATTCATCCATATTCCGGTGTTTACATTCCCCCGCCCCGCCTCACCACCCCACGGAACTCCCTCCACGGACCGCTACTGGTCTTGACCCTGTGCCTCATGCGAACAGTCCAGCCTGAACTGCCAAGCCAGGTCCTCCCTGGACCAGAAACAAGCACCCTGGGACCGGTTTCGGGGTGGACTGTTCCCATGAGGCATAGGGTCTAGATTGATTTGCATATAGCTGGGTCTGAACTGGGGTGGTGAAGTGATCTAAAGAACGATGATGGATTCAATCCAGATCTGTGGCTGGGGGTGATTGTCTGAAAAGTTTCAATGCTCCGTCCATCATCTCCTTGTTTTTGCTTCTACTCGAGCAGCAGCAAAATCAACTTGAATGGCCTACACTCTTGCACACCTCATGGTGCCATTCACACTGAATACTGCTCGCGCTACTGGCACTAAATTACAGCACGAGCAGTGAAACATGCATATTTAGCACCCATTGGCAGAACTCGGTGGAATCTCACTGAGATATTAGGTTACTCCGTGGAATTTTGCAGAATGAAACTCCTTGAACTCCACCCACCCCTAGATTAAAGGCGAACTGAAACATATCAATTGCACACAGTTCTAAGCCGCAGTTGTACTCCCTGCTGAGCTATTATACTGATTTAGATTACACCTCTATGAAGTCGCAGTGTTAAATTATGAGCCAGTGGGGTCACAGAATTGTTGTGAGCCTTTGACAGACCTGGAACAAGGACCAAATAATATAATCCACTAAAATAAACAGTTTTTTTGAGTAAAATTCCTAGCTTATCCTTTGTAGTTTGGCTCAAGCAGCAAGGTCTTCCTCAGAGAAAGTGTCTGTGGTTCATGCACAAAAAATAGCCAAACATCACTGCTATTAGGAAATACAATTGTAAAAATACCAAACCAGGTTCCAAAATGACATCACTTTAACAAGCAACATCAATGAGATGTGATCATAAACATAAATGTATGCACTTTGTAGATTTGACTTCAGCTGAGGTCAGGAAGAATATAATGCATATTCCAGAAATGATATGCCAGTAATGTTTTGTATTGATGTATATTTACTGTTTGTCTTTTCAGCCCAGATTACCCATAAAATGTGAAGTTCAGTTTGATGACACTTTTTTATTAAATGTTATAGATCTATGGCTATAAAACATTTTAAACAGTAGAAGCATGTTATGCAGGAGGCTGCGTCGAAAAAACATGTTCTAAGTAACATGCTATATTTTTTAAGTAGATGGAAAGTATATCCTTCCTTTCCACTCCCCAATTCTGAAATAAAGGTGCCTTTCCAGTTCAACAGAGCATCAGTGTCTCAGCTCTCAACTGTCCATAGCCCCTGAAGAGACCTACACACTCAAGCCCTGATTCACAAAGGGAATTTACACTTTTGAGTAATTTACACTTTTGAGTGAGTTTACTACTTTTGGCTGTTAACAAAAACCGAGTGTAAGTCACTAATAAAAAAGAAACAGTAGTGAGTCCAACACTACACATGGCCAACGGTTAGTACTGTAATACCCTCCCATAGAAAATAAAACAGGTAGAACATTAAAATAAAGCTCCATTTGAAAGAATGTCATAAAAAAATATAGAATGGGTTAGATTTCCTATTTATTTATAAAATATCTAATACCTCATTTTGAATTTAAAAAATGAACACTATGTTTATCCAAATATAACTAAATTAATTTCAATCACTTATGGTCATCACCTTCAGTAATTGATAAAGCATAATAAAATATTTTTTTGGGGTAGGATCTTTTAAATTTAAGCTACTGAAAATATTTTTGATTTAGGTTCATTTATGCAAAATAGAAGTAATAGTGCAATGATGGTTTTGATTTGTTCTACATTTAAAATAAATATATTAATTTAATATACATTCATATTTTACAGAGCTCTTCAGGCCGACTGAAGAATCTCCCTATGGCAAAATATAGGAAATATTTAGAAAACCAATAATAATTCTTTTTACAGTAAATATTAATTTAAATTCATTTTATATTTATATTTTAGATGTAGAAAAAATATATAAAACCAAACATTGTTAACTTAATTGTGAAATAAATCTTTATTTATTGGACTAGACTAAACTGTATTAACATTATTTTTCTGAAGTTTAAATTAAGAAAATTAATTCCCATCTAAAGGAAAAAATGCACATTAATAATGAATAATTACAAGCAATGTATAGAATCAAATACATATAAATTAGCTACATTTTAATAAAAATGATTGTTACATTCATTTTTAAATTCAAAATAGTGTATAAGAATATTTCATAATTAAATGATGAATAAGATACCAATATTTTTAATGTCTATATGTATATATTTATTTTTAAGATTAACATTGTTACATTTGTTTATTAAGAATTTGAATAGTTCACATACTCCTGCGTAAACCACAAGGACAACAGAGACTGTTAGGTGTGATAAATGACAAAAAATAACTACAATTTAGTAGAATGCAGCATTGCACATCACATTGGCTCAAAAAATACAAGTTTACCGTAAAACAACAATAAACTACCCTGCCTGCCACCCCCACTGACCAGAGAGTACTTTTCCCTGCCACAACCCACAGAGAAATGACAACATACTGCTTAGAAGAAAAGACTAGCATGGCTACTGTGCTAATCTGCCTTTTCTTCTCACTGAAGACTAAACTGTATTAACATTATTTTTCTGAAGTTTAAATTAAGAAAATTAATTCCCATCTAAAGGAAAAAATGCACATTAATAATGAATAATTACAAGCAATGCATAGAATCAAATACATATAAATTAGCTACATTTTAATAAAAATGATTGTTACATTCATTTTTAAATTCAAAATAGTGTATAAGAATATTTCATAATTAAATGATGAATAAGATACCAATATTTTTAATGTCTATATGTATATATTTATTTTTAAGATTAACATTGTTACATTTGTTTATTAAGAATTTGAATAGTTCACATACTCCTGCGTAAACCACAAGGACAACAGAGACTGTTAGGTGTGATAAATGACAAAAAATAACTACAATTTAGTAGAATGCAGCATTGCACATCACATTGGCTCAAAAAATACAAGTTTACCGTAAAACAACAATAAACTACCCTGCCTGCCACCCCCACTGACCAGAGAGTACTTTTCCCTGCCACAACCCACAGAGAAATGACAACATACTGCTTAGAAGAAAAGACTAGCATGGCTACTGTGCTAATCTGCCTTTTCTTCTCACTGAAGACTGAACTGATTCGACTGAAGAGTCCTGACTTGACTTGCATATGATGTTCAAAACTCCTTAAGTATTTTGGACATGTGACTTCCATAAATTCTGTAATACTACAGCCCAACATTAGGACCATAATGAGTCAAAACATTTGCTCTGCCAGCTACCCTCAACAAGATCTTTTTTTTATTCCAAACATGTCCCAGACACTATACAAGCAGACCTTAAAAACAGGGACATCGCCTTTACCCTGTAGCTTTGAAGGGCCTGTTTGGCTGAGCGAGGTCTGCTTGCACATGGTTTATTTTAAGGGTCAGGACAGGTATTCTGCCACTCCTAATATATGTGTGCTGGGAATCAAATATGCTGGATCCCAAACATATAATCAATCTCATCCAGAACATCAATCCAGTACCTTTGAAGCAGGGCTGGACTGGGAACCAAAACCAGTCCTGGCAAAGTGCTCGGCCGGCCCCCAGGGGACATAGGGGATGCGGCCGACCTCTTTTTCAGGGCCGGTTTCCACTGATTTTTTTACAGGGCGGATATTGCAGCTATGCTGTGAAAATGGCCCTACAACAAACCCCCTTCCCCCCCAGGGGCCCTAAATCGGCCCCACCCTGGAGGCCCCCTGGGGAAATGCCCAGTGCCTGCTACGACCAGCCCGGCCCTGCTTTGAATTTTGGTGTAGTGCCAGAGTAGATGGAGTAATCTCCCAGGGCTGCCACAGTTTCTCCAACATAAACTGATGTTTTATTTTAAATATTCCACCTGTGAACCCTGCTAGGTGTGTAATACCAGTAAGTTGCTATTTTAATGAGCATTTCTCTCATTGCTGCACCAGAGGCACTAAGCCAAGGTCTTCCTAGAATGTCCACCCTATTCTTTGTTCATTAGTTCCTATCTAGTTCAGCCTCCCACCTTAGCTGATCGGGTGTTCGTATTGGAGATTGTTCAAAATAAGGGCTGTATAAATTTCAGGAATTAGCAACCTATCAACTGACTTAAGGAAGATCCACCTTTCAAATGAGGTCATGGGCCTGGAAGATCCTGACTTCACCTCTTTGGGGGTCACTCAGTGTCTTATCTAAAATTACCTTCTTCTCTCAGATTCAGGGAGGCCATAATTTCTTTTAATTTGTGGGAAGAAGTTACTGCTCTGACAGTCAAACAGATCACACACCTGTCTGCAATTGGTCATTTGCCACACCAAATATTGGCTGCGATCCTTTCCCAGGTTAAAGTCAGAATTTCCTAATACGGGTGTAATGGCAGAGGGTTAATTAGAGAGATCCTTTTTAACCACTACCATATCTCTTGAAAGTAACATGGCTCATGTGACTGGGGATGAGTAAAGGCCCAGAGATCAAGAATGTTTGGGTAGCCAGTCAATCTTTCAGGCATGGTCTCATACAATCATCTGGTCCAAGAAACACCATGTCTTCTCTGTAACTGATCCCCCCATTCCACCATATACTTGAGTTGGGCAGTCTGATAATAGTTCTTAATATGAGGGACACACACACCCCCTTTGTTAGTTGAGGCATATATTGTGCGCTTATGAATTCTTTTCTTTCTGTCTCCTCATATGAAATTATTAAGTGTGGGTTGAATATCTCTCAGTATGCCTCACGGTGTTCCTAATGCTGTGACTAAACTGAATACAAAAATTTGGGAATCGCCGAAATTTACACAGCAGCAATATGACCTAGCCATGGAGGACCCCATTGTGCCACTTATAAAGTTCAGAGTGTAAAGAACACATTAAATATGTGTATACAACCCTGGCAGTTTCTTTCAAGTAAGAGAATATTCTTTCCCCCAGTTATGTGATAATTCTTGGCCAGTCCAAGAGCAGTGGAAGTGAGTGCGCCCATGGTTCTTGTTCACCCATGACCAAAAATAGGACCCAAGTATCCACATATTGTTGCAGCTGTGGCACTCAGGACAGCGATGCACGTCTATCACTAAGGGGTCGATTATGATGTCGTTCAGAATGGCTCAGGATCGGATTTTGGTCTGCCAAATCCGATTCAGAACCCGTATTTCCAACCAATTCAAAAAGATTTCCAAACGACCAATTACGATGTTCGGAAAGCATTCGGAATTTCCGAGTAGGGTCCATATCTGAACCAGACGGCATTCATAAAGCCCGAGTTGTTCTGAGCTGAATTGTATGTGTCTAAGTGTCACGTTTCTGAATTACTCAGAAGCTGTACGAATGACCTATTACAATGTCAGATTCAAACAGCCTCTCCAAATTGGTTTTTCTGTCTCAGATTGGCTGTCGGAATCTGACTTTGGGGGCCCGTAGCAAGCCCCCCTTCACACGGGGCCTTCCGAATCGGTCTGTGGGGGAACTCATGGGTCCCTTCTTTCCAACCATGCATGGTGTGGCAGGCACTAACGGGTGCCCGCCACAGGGTGCACGATTTCCCTCAACCACCCCTTTCTTCAATGGGAGCCTGTGTGTTTGGTCGGAACACAGGCTCCCATTGAATCAATGGAAGTCCGACCGATCGGTGTCTGAATTCATCGTAATCGGTCAGAGGGACTCCACAGATCCGATTTGGTCAGAAACGAGTTCAAGACTAATTTAGTCGGAATGCTTTCCGAACAACATCGAAATCGACCCATTAGTAGGGAGCTTTCCGGATCCAACAGTATCCAAACTCTGCTCCATCATGGTCAAGCTGAAATGATAAAACAAACTGAAAAACCCTGGGGTCAAACTAACAAACAGGGGAAGAATCCACACATCCAGAGATATTCTCTTGAGCCCTTTGAGGAAGTCCGTTTGTTAGAACGAAATCCCTCACCCACCATTGGTGGCATGCTTCATCATTGGGATTCTCCTTGTGACAGGAAAACTTAGTCCCGCCACGGGCTACAACCCCCTCACTGAGAGGGAGGAGCTCAGGAATGTTTTGTTCCTAGCTTTAGGATATACTTAATCCTGCAATGAGAAGAAATAAATCAGGTTGGCTAAAGGGTGCAGCGCAAAATATTACAAACTGTGAGAAGATATATCTCTGCCAGAAAGGACTACATGAAATCTATTTTAGTAACCAAAACCGCTTATTTTTCCTCCCGTATAACCAACTCCAATAATAAGTCCAAGGACATCTTTTCTATTCTTAATGAACTAACCAACCTTGACAACGTCCGGCCTAGTGTGCCCCCGACCCAGGTTCTCTGTAATTCACTGAACGTTTTTTTTACAGAGAAAATTATGGCCATCAAAGCCAGTATTCCTCAAACCTCAAGTCCTCTCCTTTTTGTTTCAAGCTCTAACACTACCGACTCACTTAGCAGTTTCCCCCCCATCACCCCAGAACTATTCCAGGAATTACTGGTAAGAGTAAAATCTGGTGCTCCATCTGACAGATGCCCTCCTTATATCCTGAAAGACTGCTTATCAGCTATTCCGGCCCCCGCCTGTACCCTTTTAAACAACTCTTTGACCACTGGATTAGTCCCCCTCGCATTCAAAGAAGCGATTGTAATACCTCTTCTAAAGAAACCAGGTGCAGATCCAACCTGCAATGCAAATTATCGTCCAATTTCCCTTCTTCCCTTTCTTGCCAAGGTGTTGGAGGCTCATGTCGCCAATTGTTTGTCCAACTTCATAGAGACTTCTAACTGCCTTGATCCACATCAGGCGGGCTTCCGCCCAGCCCATTCAACTGAGGCGGTGGTAGTGGCAGTAATGGACATCCTTAGGGACTGCGCCGACAATCGCATTCCACAGGCTCTAGTGCTCCTGGATTTGTCAGCCGCATTCGACACAGTCGATCATGCCATCTTGATCGACCGTGTCTCTCAAGCTGGCATCCGGGGCACGGCAGCCAGCAAGCCATCACATGTGGTGTACCCCAGGGTTCGTCCCTGTCACCCCACCTGTTTAATCTCTATATCTCCCCTTTAATCCAAGCCCTTAGAGATAAACAGGTAACGGTGCTGAACTACGCGGACGACCTACAGCTCCTATTCACAATTGACAACTCAGACTTGTCCATCTCTTTCTTTCAATCAACTATGAGGTTCATCCAAGCTTGGATGAACCAAAATCATCTGAAATTGAACCCAGGAAAAACCGAGCTGGTCCTGACTGGGGACAGCGTTAAATACTGGGGCCCACAGTATTGGCCAATAGAAATGGGTCAAGCTCCCATCCCTTCATCTTCAGCAAAGACACTTGGTATCACCCTAAACTCCGACCTCTCTTTAAAAACTCAAGTAGGCCAGGTGATATCCAAGTGTCTCTTTCAAATGAGAAAAATCCGGAAGGTTTGTCGCCTCCTGACCCACGAAGCCCTGATACAGGTGGTGATTGCAACCGTGATTTCTCACCTAGACTATGCTAATTCGATATATCTGGGCCTTCCCCAGTTCCTTCTGAAACGACTTCAGATGGAGCAGAATCAGGCAGCAAGACTGATTCTAAACCAGCCTAGATGGCACTCTGCCACCCCTCTTCTGAAAAATCTTCACTGGCTCCCGATCGCCCAACGCTGTACCTTCAAAGTCAGTTGTATGATCTTTAAAGCACTCCACTGTAAAAGCCCTACCTTCATCACAAAACTCATTATAAAGTATGCCCCGTCTCGTAGCCTTCGCTCAGCCCAACAATGCCTTCTACAAACTCCATCTTTTAAACATAAACATTCGGGTGGCTGCAGATTTGGTGCTTTGGCACCTCGTCTGTGGAATGCCCTCCCCCTCGAGATCCGGCTATGCCCCAACCTCATATCATTCAGGAAATCCCTAAAGACCTGGCTTTATCAACAAGCCTACTACTAATCTCACTGGCTCCTACTCTGTCTGTTCTCTGTCTTTACAGTGCCAGGAAACCAATCGGTGTCAGTGCGCTATACAAATCATTGTTAACATAACATAACATAACAAGAATAGTAGTTAAAACTATCTACTAGGTACGAAATGTACCTTTATTGACTTATCCTGGGGCCAGGGTTAAAAACAGGACCTATGACTGTTACTGCTATTTTTTTTGCAAAAATGTGTTTATTGAAACATTTATCACAAAGTACAAACAGTGCTTAATGATTACATCTCACAATGCATTTCAAAAGATTCAACAGGTACAAATACCATGCTATAAGTAGCTAAACTGAAGAGCACAGTTTCTAATTAACTTGGTAAACTCGTCCCCCGCCATAGCATCTCAGTAATCGGCGCATTATAACAAGAGGGAACAACCAAAGGCCCGGTAGCTCCCGGAATCACCGGGCCCAGTTCTACATATAGAACCAATACAGTTATACGCCCTTGAGAGATGAATAATGCGCATCCAATGCAAACTTGCTGGATGCCTGTTGCAAGCAGCCTCCGGCTTGTAGTAAAGCATAGGACATAGAACGAGAACAAAAGGAAAGTAAGAGTAGAATAATCGGAAAAAAAGGGAAATAAGAACAGTCAAACTGCGGTGATACCCAGGGAAGTTAGTGCTGTGGCAGTATAGGCTGGGAAGCGGGGGAAAGGAGGAGGAAGGCCAAGCCCCGACGAGGGACCTCATCATCCGAACAGGCCATTGTCGCCGTCAGGACCACATCATCAGTGCTGCTGTCTCAAGGAGGGGCAGGACCCAACTAAATCAAAAAGAGGTGAAGCGCTCTCAGTCTAGGACTACACGCAAAAAGGGGAAGGCACTCTGAAAGGTAGCTAACCGGGGGGACAATATATAGTCAAATCCCTTCCTGGAATCTTCTGCTATGTCAGTGAGTCATTCCATTGCTAATGCCTTCCACAGTCGAGCATGCCATTGGGAGAGAGAGGGGGCATCAGGTTTTTTCCAGGCTCCTGCTATGGCCATCTTCTGGCCCCCAGGCATACCCGCAAAATAGATCTATCAGTGTGTGTTTGGTATTTGAGCAGTGGGTCCCGGAGACCTAGTAGAACTTGTTCCATGGAGTCACCAATTAGATAGCCTAATATGATTTTAATTTGGGATAGAATTTCCTTCCAAAAGATTTTAATGACCGGACAGTCCCACCAGATATGTTTAAAATCACCCAGTGACCCACAGCCCCACCAACAACGATCTGAGGTGCTTGGGAAAATAGAGTGTAGTTTGTGGGGGTGAAGGTACCAGTCATATAACATTTTGTAATAGGCTTCCCTGAGGTGCATGGATCGATAGAATTTGACTATGTCCCTACATAGGGATTCCCATGGCTTATCTGAGGGCGGTGTCTGGAGCATATCTCCCCAAAAGACTCTATGGCGTTGGGTGCATTGTGGCGATAGCGTGAGAAATAGATTATACAGGAAGGAAATACATCCTTTGCCCGTGGTGCATCTGTACAAATTTCTCTATTGGGGAATAGTCTCTGGTGGCAGCTTGGCGAATCTGTGGCTGCTGGACCCAATGCATTAGTTGTGTATAGTGGTAGCTTTCTGTAATTGGAAGGCGAAACTGGTTCATACAATCATGGAAGGACCGTATCTTGGTGCCTTAAAAGAGGTCAGAGATCATGAGGCAGCCCCCCTCCCTCCATAGGTCAAAGGGCCCCTCTAGGTGTGCAGGAGGGAAGTTCTTGGAGAAGTGTATGGGGGTATAAGGGGATGGGAATGTAGTCAATGGTAGCGATTTGGTTACTGCATCCCACACGTGGAAGGTGGTGGAGGTAGGGACACTGAGGTAAGCATTGGGAGACCTGTCCTCCTTAGCCCACCAGGGTAAGTCCCAAATCATCCTCCCCATCACCTGTCTGTCTATATGGAGCCATAATTTGTCAGATCTCATATCAACGATTCGCTCAGCACTCTTATTTGGGCCGCCCTATAATAGGTCAGGAAGTCTGGCAGGGCCAGGCCACCTTTCAGCCGTGGTATCGTTAGTAAATAGTAGGAAAGCCGTGTGTATTTTGCTTGCCACACGAATTTAAGTAGCAAGGTTTTAAGTTTGGGAAGAGTGTCCTGTCTGGTTGGATAGGGAGACCCTGAAAGAGATAAAGAAGGCGAGGTAGTACGTTCATTTTAATTGCATTGATCCTCCTGATCCATGAGATATAGGCTGTGCTTCATTTTTTGCAGTCTGCCCGTAGTCGACGAAGAAGGGGTGGGAAGCCTTGTAGAGGTCCGTGACTTTGGGAGTAATTTGAACTCCGAGATAGGTAATGTCCTTACGGGCCCATTGGAAGGGAGATGTCTTTTCCAGAGTCTTTTGAGTGTCTAAGGGTAGGGTAAGATTTAAAATGGATGATTTAGAGAGATTCACTTTAAAGCCGGAGACAGCCTCAAATTGCTCAAGTTTCCGACTAATGGCAGGTAGGGATGTGGTCGGATTGGCGACTGGTAGAAGGATGTCATCTGCGAACAGAGCGATCTTATGGTCATTCTATCCAAAGCGGATTCCTGTAATCTATTGGTTAGCGCGAATCCGGGCAGCAAAAGGCTCAATACTGAGAGCGAAAAGGAGCGGAGACAAGGGACATCCCTGTCTTGTCCCTCTCCCCAAGTTGAAATATTTTGAGGCCACCCCATTCACCAGTACCCGGGACTTAGGGGCAGTAAAGTTGGTATGAACCATCCCGATAAAGGCATCACAGACCAAATCTGTGCAGAGAAAGCTCCAAAAGATTCCAATCACGCGACCAAAAGCTTTTTCCGGGTCGATCAATAAAAGTGCGGCCGGGATCTTCTTCTTTTGGGATTTGTCTATTAAATGAAAGATGCATCTGAGATTGTCGTGAGTCTGTCACCCTTTTATAAACCCTGACTGGTCGGGAGGGATAAGATCGGGGAAAACATTTCTCAAGTCATGTAGCCAGGATTTTGGAATATAATTTGGAGTCGAGATTAAGAAGAGCAATGGGGCGATATGATGAGCATTTCTGTGGGTCTTTCCCAGTTTTTGGAATGATAGAAATCAGGGCTTCGCCCATGGAGGGTGTCACTGCTTGTCGGGTTGCAATATCATTGAATAGTGTAGTAAGGTGTGGGCCTAAGTCAGCCGAGAAGGTGCGATAAAATTGAGCTGTAAAGCCGTCAGGCCCTGGGGCCTTGTTATGTTTTAAGGGGTCAATTGCGGCCTGTACCTCCTCCAGAGTAATATTCCCCCCTAGGCTATCATTAGCGGAGGCCGGGGGTTGGGGTAGGACGAGGGCAGCTAGATATTGTTTTTGTTCAGATTCCCTAAGGGTGTCAGCTCGGTATAAGTTTTGGTAGAAGTCATGGAAGATCTGTGCTTTCTCTTCTTCTTGGACATGGGTCATGCCCTGTTCATCTATGATTTGTTGTACAAAAGCTTTTTCCTGCTTGATCCTCATCTGTTTGGCTAGTAAAGTGCCCACCTTATCTTTCTCTTCGTAACCTTTTGCCTGAAGTCTCAAAAGTGTCTTCTCCGCTCTATTTGTATATATTGCGTTAAGTTTCCCTTTGAGGGCTGTAACTTTCTGCAGTGATGGGGCTGAGGGAGCAACCTTATGCTGCCCCTCCGCCTCCACCAACTCTCGCTCTAAATCTAGACATTCCTTGGTTTCTTTTGAGGGTGGAAGCAAGAGAGATACAATGACCTCTGATGTGTGCATTAACCGCGTCCCAATTGTTCTCTAAAGAAGTGTCGGCTGGGTCATTAAGGAGAAAGAAATCTCGGATCGCTTTGCGAAGATCATCTCGGTGTAGGCGATACCTGCAGAGGAACTCTGGGAAATACCACCTTGTAACTGAAAAAAAATATGGTCAATATGGGAGTATGATTTGGGGACATGAGAAAAGAAGGTGAAATCCCTCGTGGTCGGGTTAATGTGGCGCCATACATCTATAAGACCCGATCGTTGTAATGCTGGTTTAAGTGATGTTGGAAATAAACCCCCTCCTGTTCTGTGGGTGTGTGAGGAATCCAAGTGAGGGTCCCAGACAAGGTTAAAATCCCCCATCATAATTAGGTCACCCGTTGCAAAGCCCATTAGGAAATCTAGGAAGGAAGAAAGAAAGTCAGCTTGCCCAGTATTGGGAGCGTATATAGAGGCAATAGTGCAGAGTCTACCCAGAGGTGACCCCTTAACCATGACGAATCTACCCTCGTTATCCTTGTGTGTGGTCTCATGAATAAAGTGGGCGGACGAGTGAAATATCAGGGCGAGCCCATTTTGCTTTTATGTACTGGTGGCTTGGTAAATCTGGGGATAGCGCCTGTGCTTGAGTCTGTTTTCTTCTGTCCGTTTTATGTGGGTTTCCTGAATTGCCACAATCAGCGGACCCTGATCTCTGATGTATTTCCAGAATTTATATCTTTTGTTAGGGGAGTTGAGGCCCCTAACATTCCAAGATAGGAGCTTAGCCCCCATCCCCTCTGTAGAAGCTGGACCCGCTGTTATAAGAGCCCCCCTCCACCCCCATCGTGCCCCCCTAACCCCTATATAGTCGCCCCTTGGTAGAGCACCCAAAAAGGAAAAAACATAAACAATAGACAATAGAACCTGAATAGAAGCCATCGCAAACCTCTGGGCCTGCATTGTCGAGAGTCCTTAGGGGCAGGACCATTTCCGCACCAAACAGTCCGCAGATTGCGGCGAGTGTCCCTTGCTAGAGAGTCTCATACTTTGTTGTAAAGTTATAAGGTTGTCGCTGTTTCATCATAGGGACTAGTGGGAGCCCCGTAGGGCCTCTTCTAGTGATTAGATGTGAGTGTCCATTCTGCTCGCGAAGCCGAGCTACCCCCGGTGATCTCTGGATCTTGCATGACAAAGAGTGGTCAGGGGGTCCTCTTGCCGCTAGCCGGAACCTTGTGCCATCCTCCATTTTTCTCAGTTTAGGAGTCCTAAAGTTAGGAGTTCTAACTTTACTACTCCTAAACTGAGAAAAATCCTAACTTTAAGACTTTCGGTATTCACAGAAAGCATTTAGGAGTCCTAAAGATAGGAGTCCTAACTTCTGTGAATACCGAAATGAGTAAGTGCCTTCTGTGAATACCAAAATGAGTAAGTGCCTTCTGTGAATACCAAAATGGTAGTAAGTTTAGGATTTTGTCTTAAGTTAGTTCTGTGAATCGGGCCCAGAACGTTTAAAGTCTCTGAGCGTGGCAAGGAGCTCATCTCGGGATAATGCCATAGTTCCCTCTGTCTGGTTGTGCACTGCTTCTGACCCTTTCCTTGTGCTGGGGGTACTAAAGAAATTTGAGACCTTATTAGATTGCGCTTTTTTGGGAGGCACATGGGCTTTGTCAAGGTCAGGTCGCCCGTTCGGGCACTCGTGTGGTTTTCGCACACCCGGTTGCGCGGGCTGAGCTTGTGAAATACCAGGTATGTCACGAGACACGGTGCTTCTGTTCCGCTACTGAGCCCGTCTTTCAGGGCCACCAAGCAGTGTCTTGTGTAGGGTCGCAGATTACGGCATAGCCTTCATGAGTCCCGAATATCACAGCACGAGGGAGCGGGATGCCATCTTAAAGTCAGGCAATGGGGTCAGGCAGATCCGTTTTCAAGGCCTCTCTCTCACATGCCAACCTCAGCCTCCAGCCCTGTCTCAGTTGGGCCTACTCAGCGCTTCGCGCCAATGATCAGAAGGTGAGTAACTTGTAAAGTTCAGGGACGAGTCTCGGGCAGTAAGGAAGTAGCGCTGCTGCTCACCTCTGGGCAGCGGTGTGGCGGTCTCGCGATTAGAGGTGCTTTGGTATCGGACGCACCACTGGTGTTGGTAGATAGTCAGAGCACCAATCGTGATTGCCTCATGGAGGCTCATGCAACCACACCAACAGGCCATGCTGCGCAGGTTCTCTGCTCCTCACCAGCCGCCATCTTATCACTGCCACTGCAGTCCGCCACCGGTCCTCTCCAAAGTGAGTGCTTTACATTCAGTTGGGGAACCGCTAGATCAGCGCCGCTTTAGCAGGGGGAGATTTCCTCATTGGCACATTGGCCGGTAGCTGATAAAAAAGTTGGGCTCCGAGGACACATCAGCAAAAGAGCCCAGCCGCCATGCTGAGCAAGCGGCCGCGCTCCGTCACGCTCGTAGATTCACGGCTAGGGCACCTCCTGGACTCTGCTAGATCTTCAAAGTATTCTCTGAGTATTAAATAGTCATTGTCTGCATCCTTCCCACGGTTTTGGCGAGTGTAAAGTCCCGATGAAAGCTATGGATCGGACTTTGATGCGGTAGCCGAGCAGGATCACGTCCGCACGGCCATGATGGTCGGCCACGCCCCCGTTACTGCTATTTTTAATAACTTCATTATAGTTATTAATGTGCAAAAACAATGAAAAGAAAGGAAAGTTATCCACCACCAGGGATCCTTAGTATTGCGTTGATGATTCACTGGTCATACCTATATGGAAAACATAACAACAAAAGAATTAATTTGAGCGTGTATCCTGGAAATGTCTAGTGCTTCTTGTTTGAAAAAACAGTTGCAGAATAATTATACTGTCACCAGTGTACTCATTCAGTGATTGTTGGTAAAGAAGAACATATATATATGTAATTAATTTTCTTACCCGTAATTTACGGATAGAAGGCCTCACCTTAACCTGGAATGCAGCTCAGGGAGGGGGGCACCACTCTGAAAAAGATATGTGTAAAATAATGCAAGTCAGCTTGGACTCATGCAACCACATGATGTATAATTTCATAGAGATTCGATCACAAATAAACACCAAGACGCAAATATGGTTAAGAGCTGTAATGCACATTAAATAACAACATGTTGCTTCAGATGATTTGTCAATGTGCGCAAAACAGCATGGTTAGCATAGGGAAGTCTCAGGGATAGAGTGGACATATACGTACTATCCGATGGACAGGATGCAAGTAGACAATATCTCATTTGATAATGCCTGTTGATAGTAGAAAAATTCTTTTTTCGTAAAATTTGACTGCATTTTTTCTTCCAAAATAACACACCTGATGCCATTAATGATGAAACTTCCAACACTGTTTTGAAGAATCGTTCGACGTTCAACCATCCTGCCCATATGATACCAGCACAGGTTCACACATTTGAGAAAGCTGTCCTCAAAGAGGTGACCAGCATGTTTAGCACCAACACAAGACACTTCCAGTAGCGAACACCGAGCTCTGGAAACACTGGTTGGTGATGAGACAATCATCATTAAACCCGCAGATAAGGGAGGGGCCACTGTCAGTATGAACACATCTGCATACAGAACGGAATGTTTAAAACAACTTAACAACAGATGCTTCTAACTCCCTTTCAAAGTGGATCCAACCAAGAGACTGATGTTGGAAATCACCACATTAGTAAGAGAAGCAAAAGGTAATGGTTGGATCACTACCAAGGAAGCTGCTTTTCTGACAACATCACATCCAGTGACTCCTTATTTCTATGTATTGCCCATAATACATAAGGCACAGAGGCCCCCGCCTGGGAAACCTATTATCTCAGGGACTGGATTTCTCCTTGACCCCTTGTCCACTTTTGTGGATTACTTCCTCCGTCCGTTTGTATCGGAAATGCCTACATATGTCCAAGATACTAAGGAAGTCCTCAGACAACTCATGGATGTACTCATTGATGCCTACATAGACCATTTGGTCTCATTTGACGTTGTATGCCACAAGATGAAACACTTGAAGCGATAGAGACTTTATTGAGAAGTAAAGAACTAGATACCATCACTCCTGTCCAATTCATTATGGACTGGGCTCAGATAGTGATGAAGGAGAATTTCTTCAGCTTTGAAGAGACATTGTACCTACAAATATCAGGCACTTCTATGGGCAGCGTTTTCGTGTCCAGTCTACCTAATCTGTATGTACACCTTTTTGAACAAGATCAGATACTGTCAGACAATAACCCCTTTAGGACTCATATCCTTTTGTAGAAGCGCTATATTGATGACATTCTGGTCTTCTGGTGGGGAGAACCAGACTAAACATACAACAGCAATCACTATTGGCATTAACAAACCATGGACATTGGAACGACATACCAATTGTAACAGTGATAAACTAATCTACCTGATAACCTGCCCCTGTGGATTACGATACGTGGGGATGACCACACACAAAGTGAAAACCAGGATAATGGACCACAAAAGCACAATACGTTGCATGAAACAGTCAACTAAATCAACAAACCATTTTCTTGAGAAGAAACATGCAGCTGAAGATCTTAGATGGACAGTTTTGGACCAACCCCACATTCCCACACATATATCTGACATTGACAGCTTTCTCTTCCTGAAAGAACAAAGATGGGTGTATAAAATGCATTGTGACACCAACGGCCTCAATGATGATATTGCATGGACAGCGTTCTAATAGGCACTAGCAACAACACCATCAATTTTCTCTAACCTTTTGTGTATAAGTATGACACTGCTCATCATCATTTTTTTGGTCACGGAGAGCTCTGACACCCATTTCTGCTTGGACATTACGCCCTTTGGTTATTACGCCCTTTGGTTACAGCAGAACACACTATCAACATCCAAATACAACAGACCCTACAGTTCATTTTAATGGCTTATTTTCTGTCACCAATATCATATTTTCCATCACAACATGTACGAGGTCGTAGTGATGTCTCTACACTGGCCTTTTGACCGTGCATACACTATTCGGGGCGGTCTGCTTTGTGGTTTATAATATTCTTATACTAAGGTCAAAATGGTTCAGTACAGTGCTTAGAATACATTTAATTGGCAAGCATACACAACCTCTGTGTATTTCACTTTATTGGCCATTCTGCTGAGTAACCCCGGTTGTACTCAATCAGCATACACGTAGTAACTGCACCTCAGATTTGGCACTACAACTCCCAATACTCCAGGTAACAAGCACGACATTGTCGAGACGTCATACACCAGCGGCCGGAGCAGGGATCTATTTGTTGCACTCCACAGATTGGATGTCTTGCCTTCCAGTTGCAGCGCAACAGCGCCCGGAGTACCGACTAAGAGGTAGGGGGGCCACAGGGAATTTGATAATGATCCATTCCTCTGTCCAATGATGACGTGGGGGAACATATCGACACAAATGTGTCGGGTTTACTCTTTGGTGGGACATTGCTAGGCTCTAAGACTATCTCAGTTTTGAATATGGGTTCCTAGCGCCTGTCCTAATTGAATCCCTGTCAGACACACCTTCTCTTCGTTTGGCTTCATTGACATTTCTTTAGTTGCCTTACCCCTGTTACATGACTGTTGTATCTCACAGAGACACGCTGTACATGCGTGTTACACAAATGACAAGACACTTCCGATATGCAGACTTTCCACTTAAACATCCCCATGCAAATTAAAGGGTGTTTGTTTTACTTCATGATTGGACACGTTAGTTGTTGTCATATATCTCTAACGGATCTGCCTTATCTCGTCCTGAGGCATTGGGTCCTTATTGCGACTCACACTTCTGGATTGAACAAAGTTGCTGCTATGGAATCTGATATAAAGGAGGATTGAAATGTTTTGGAAGAAGTGAGCTTGACATTATCTATGATACTTTAAGATATCATTTAGGAAGCCCTCTTTTAGTTGCTCTAGATGCAGATATATTTATAATTAATCCACTGGTACAGAAAGTGGCACATTATTTAAATGTATTCTCTACTAATATTGAGGGCAGAGCATCAGGACATAGTAGCCCTTTTAAACACTTGTGGTTGGGCTGCTGAAGATGACAAAACCTGATGTAGCAGCTAGTGAGAAATTGGGAACAGAGAAATTTTCAAATCACAGTATGGCAGAATATAGAAATATTGTCTGACATAATTATTGTGACCTAACTATTATTTATAAAATATTGTTTCATTAGGTATAGATTTTGTGTTAGAAACTGCAAATGGGCAATATTTTTGTAGATGGTATTTATGACTTAATTTGTATGTCAGATAATATCATGACAATGATATTCTGGTACTAGATTGTCCCGTACACATGCATGCTTGCAGTCTTAAAAGTAATTTTACAGTGGTATGATAGAGGGCCTGCAGTCTTTTTTGCCAGATTCACATGGGCCCAAGTAAAACAAATTGCAACTCTGCTCCCAATGAATTACACCTACATGTGGATCAGGTGTCCTATTTTTGTGATTCACAGTGGATCCCAAGAGTTCGCCAAAAAATCTACAGATTATGCTGATTTTTGGAGTAGTCCATAGTATAAAATTTAAACATGTAGAATTTCCGAAGTTGTCTCATTTTGCATATTTAAATCATGTAGAGATATGTATTCAGAAACATAAAGTTTATCATGGAGAAACCTATTCACACCCTCAGTAAGGTTACTTCATGCAGGTATGAATTTAGATGAACATTACCCTAGAGTCCAGTTGGCCCTCGTTAATATCATCCACTGCTGAACAAAACTCCTTTTTTGACAATGTTGGCCATAATCCTATGGCAAGCTTTTTATGCCTTAGAGCTTTACTTGCATGATTACCAGCAATCACTTAGACTACTTGCTAGTGGCTGGGCCGTGTTTTGACACCAGTCAGCGGGAATAGAAGCCAGGGTTATCACATTCCTCCCAAATGCACACAAAACCACTGGGCATCAAGCAGTACTCCAGACTAAAACAAAGGACAGAATGTAAGCTCACATCACAAGGTAATTAAGAGACTAAGGGCCTTAATTACAGTTTGTCAGACAGGGTATGTCGACACAAGGTGACGGAGCACCATGTGCCTAAAAGTTATGGTTCCACAACTCTATTTTGAGTCAGTGGAATAGCCCTGTTTACACCAGCAGAGCCTCTCCTGGCTACTCTAGTGGAAACCTTAAATCTACAACCCCAAAAACGTCAGGTCATCAATCTAATGGCCCTATAACGAGATTTTGGCTGAGTGGTCGCTCCACCGCTCCACCAAATCTCGTGATGCTCAAAAGCCAGATTACACTTGTTCGTAGTCTGGCGAGCAGGTGGCATGGCGGTTCCCCCTGCGGTGCT
Organism: Triturus cristatus; assembly: GCF_964204655.1. Classification (NCBI taxonomy): domain Eukaryota; kingdom Metazoa; phylum Chordata; class Amphibia; order Caudata; family Salamandridae; genus Triturus; species Triturus cristatus. The sequence continues at coordinate 602,903,645 of NC_140594.1, forward strand.
CTTTAAAAGGCGGCAGCACCTTTTAAAAAGGCACCACAAAGGGTACGCCTCACAAGGTTCCTGCACAGCATTGACTTGTAAGTTAATGCTGAGCAGGAACCTATGTGCATGCACACACAGGGACACATGTTATGCCCCCTTGCGTGCATCCACATTTACCTGAGGCACTGGGTGGCCCCTTTGTTTCCTCTCCGCCAGACTTTTCATGGCGGTTGAACTGCCATTAAATGCCTGGCTCAAAGGAAACTCATAATAAGCTTGGTAGGACCATGGCGGTCCTGCCAAGTATATTGCAACCTTTAACCACCACTCCTATGCCAGGAAACGACAGTTTCCTGGCAGAGCCAGTGGTCCGAGTGCGGACTGCCCGAGTCGTAATCGAGCGGTCGGACCGCGAGTGTGGCTGTAGCTGGATCCGCCGCACCACCATGAGTCTGGCGGTCCAAGGACCTCCAGACTTGTAATTGGGCCCTAAGTGTAGCAGTCCAGACACCATTTTTAGGGCCAAAGTTCTAATGTCCTCTTTTCCTATTTGAATCTTCCAGAGAGAGCCCGGGGATAATAGAAGCAAAAAAATGAGTGCCACACACACTAAGATATTATTTTCAGTTTTTGGAGTTTGTCTTTGTAAAATAAAAATCTTTATTGTCTGGGCGAATTGGACATGGCACCTGCACAGCAAAATTACAGTGCCTTCAGTGGAGCTGTTGTGACAATGGCTACTCTGGAGGCACAGTGGTCTCTACAAGGCGTGCATAGATCTGTAAATATGGGGGGGTATAATCTACCAGAGCAGAGGAGTACATCTTTCTGCAGCCCTGGCAGAAAGGAGTACAACTCGCCAAGGTCTAAGTAAGGTCCTAAGGGCCCATCCCAGATTGGCCTGCTTCTTGAAGGTGCAAATTGCACAGCTGGTAATTTGCATTAACACTTGGTGCGCTAATTAGTGCACAGCAATTTGAATCAAAATTACATTTGCAGGCCTGATAACAGAAACAAAGTGCTAAGTTCACATAGTTTCACCTACTATAGCTTGCACAAAATAACTTTCTGCGCTATGGATGCCTGAGATTTGCTTCACGTTTTTCCTACCTCAAATTGGGGATGCAAAGAACGCGACAGGTAGTAAACCTGTATTGAGCAGAAACTGGAGATACAGGGATGTAACACGGATCCCTGAAGCCCCTGCTATGAGAGAGGGAGGACGGGTGTGCATCACTTCTGGGGCGTGGTCAACAATTCAGGGGACCCGCATTCAGACTAAGGTCAACTAATATATATGATCTATCATATGGGAGACTAAGGGGGCCCTTAATACGTTATGAGGGGGTGGCTATCATTTTTTATTACGCCCCTGAATTAGTTGATCATGGGCGGTGCCTGAGACGGTAAAATGATTAACTCTCTGAGTAAGCATCTTTCTTTCCAAAGAAAAAGTTCAATAAAATACATTTTAAACCAGAATATGTGTTTTGGGGTCATTTTCAGTTTGGGTTAGCTAAGGAACCTTCTAGCGATTACTAGTAGTGCAAGATATGCATGTATGTACATGTTGGGACATGTGCCGTTATTGTGGCTTTAGAAGGAGGTTTGCTTTCCAGAAGAGAGTTTCCAAAATCAAAATCATATATTTCAGTACAATTGAGAAATCGGGGCTTGTTTATAAGCCAATTTGTGCCATGTACGGCACTTTTTGTGACGCTCCGGGGGCACAGGAGCCTGCTCCATATTTACCAGGCAGCACCAAGCCGCTTTTTTTTGTTTAAGGCTGGCATGTAAATATTGTTCCCTTTAAAGTAATTTTCTTCATTAAAAGGGCATGCAATGGGTGTTTCTAGGGGCGTTTTCAGCAACATCCATGGCGTTTTGACACTGCCCCAGATTTACGAGAAATCGTGAGTCTGAGGCAGCGCTAAAAACGTATGCTTCTCCAGGGGAGGCGTAAAGGAAGCACAACGAGGAGAAATATCTTTATTTCTTCTTGTTTTTCCTTTTTCTATGTGTGCTGCATAAAGCAGCATACATAGATTGAGGAAAATGCCTCTTGGGATTGTTTTTGTGTAGGAAGGTTTCCCTTCCTACACAAAAATAATCATCCCTGCAATGCAATAACGATGGTGCAAAGGTGCCTACGTTGGCCCACCGCAGCCCATTGTGAGCCAGCTTAGAGGGAAAGGACAAAAATAAGCCATATCTATTAGATTCCTGCTCTTTTCTTTTGCCATAGGGCCATGCAGCAGGAAGGCCTGCTGCACTGCCCTATGGCAAAAACTCATAAATGAGGCCCATCGTTTTTAAGTAGGTAAATGACAGTAACCGAGTAATTAGAGCTAACAAAGTGCAGTAGCACTGGTGTCCAGTCTGAATTTGTGTGATTTCCTTTTTTGCTTAATGGAAGGTTTCTGAGTGTAATTTAGCATTGTTATCCCGTAAATATGTTTTTTTATAGGATCTTTTCACTTGGCACATGTTTAATTCACTTTTGGGTCTGTGATGCTGTGCTGATAATGTGCAAATGCACATTTTTGGTAGTGCCCATTAATTTATCAGAATGCACATTTTCACCTGCAAAGTCAAGCGAAGGCAGGAAACATCACTCTTCTTATAGGCAGACTGAACTATGGGCCATTGGTCACCACAGGTCGGTTCGTGGTCAGGACTTTGATTCCACCGAGCATTTCTCCGATGGGCTGGAGCTGTTGGAGACTGGTTTTAAAAGCCCAGGATAGCTCCGGGAACCTCTGTCACTGTTCCCAGCTCCCTGAGATTAATTGCAGCAGACCCAGTGAGGCTTCAAGAGAGAGAGAAAGAGTGGGAGGGGGAAGGTAGAGACAATGCGATCAGCGATCAGCAAGGGAAAAGAGAGAGAGAAAGGGGGAGACAGAGAGAGAGAGATAATGAATGGGTGGACAGAAAGAAAGAGATTGCACAAGATGAAGGGAGAGGGGATGGTCTGAGCATTTTTGCCAGGGCTGTATTTGGTTCCCCAGTGTGGTCCTGTTGGTGGTGTGGCTATAGCCAGGCAGTGGCTTAACAATAGACCCCGCTGTCCCTGTGATGCGGGGGAGGGCAGGGTCCTGAGTTCCAGGGGGCCCCCACCAGCACTGTGCATGGGCAACAAGCCTCTGGCCTACGAGCTCCAGGCTGGACCCGGTGCATGGGGGTGACCTCCATGTAGTTAGCAGTGCCCCCCCCTCAAGATTCATTACTCCACTGTAGCCATGCACCTGACAATTTCCTGCAGCCATGTGGAATGACGAAAAAAAAGCTACAGAGAATATTTTGATGTACGACTAAAGCTATGTGCCAATTGGACAACTCTTGCTGTTGAAGGAGGAACATTTACCTACCACAGTTCAGGGCTACCCCCAGACCACAGAACATTGAGTAAATAGTTTCCACTTAGCTGTTGCTGCTGGCACAATTACTACTTATTAGTAGATTTTAGTAGATGGGAGCTCCAGCAAGGGGTATATGTCATGCGAGGTTGCCGAGAAGCGATTTCTTTCCTAATGCCATTAACCGCCTTTAGCAGCAGCAATGCACATTTTTCCCACAAGTGCACTAGTGGTGGCTCCGTCGCAAAGGAGGAGGAGCGTCATCCCACTGCTCAAAAAGGAAAAATAAAATTAGAATAAATTATCGTTATTATCATTGTAGTTTTCCGATTGCAGTCAGTGACTCTTGGAGTGGACAGGGATGGCCAGAACAGGGGGAGGAGTGGTTTGCAATCCCTAAATGCCGTGACTGCTTTGCCGGTCATGCGCCCTTTGCATCTTTCCACCGGGCTGTAATGCACAGCCTAGTGAGGAACATGCCCAGCCTCCCAGTCCCCGTCTGAGCCCCAAACCACGGCGCTCAGACCAATCACAACACCACATTGTAGCATTGTGATTGGCTCGGGGGGGGGGCCGGTTGCTTCCTGCTGCTTCCTGCTGTCAGACCGGAGACAGGAAGAAGAGGACAGAGGAAAGGCGTCAGCAGGCTGTTTTAAGGTAAGTGTTTTAGTTTTTGGTTTTTATGTACCAACCTCCACCCCTCTCCCCACCTTAGCATACCTTTTTTCATTTAGCTTTGAAAAAAAACACTGCTTCTGCCCAGTCTCTTGTATCCACTGGGCACGATTGTGCATAGAAGGCAATGGACTCATGTCATGTCAGCTGGCAGTGCCTTGTGCCAAGTACAACTGCCCAGAGTAGCTATTGAAATTAGGATGTGCCTCTGGGAAATGCCTTGGGCTCACTATCAGTGCTAATAATACCCACTCTGCTTGGCTTCACCAGCTGGCACAAGGAACAAGGCAAGGCCTGCACTTGCATCCTGTGCCCCGTTCCTTTGCAGGGCCTTTCAGGCCTGATAGCAGAGATATTGAAAAGAAAATAAACTGCAGAGCAAACATCAGTATCACTATGAACAGATGGCAGGCATCAAAAGTTTGAAACCTCTCGAAATGAAGCTGGACACATCCAAAGTGGGTGGGTTAAAGAATAATGTATTCTAGTAGCCCATCAGCAACATGGACAGAAACACAATTCGCACAAGACTGTCATCAATACTGCCTCTTTCAAATATGAGCACTAAATGGAACATCAACATAATTTCATGACATAACTAGAATGGCCCACCCACAAGAGTTCCACCCAGGACTGAAACCCCAGGGTCACAAGTCTCTACTTATGTGGAGAGAATCCGGGAGCCCACCTTTCTTTCCTTTTCTTTCCCACCCATCTCACTTTCTCACCATCAAACATACTACCTCATGACTTTGTCAAAGGAAAAAGTATGTTGCTTTCCAGAGTGGGGGACGTATGAGCAGGATGTATGTGACCACACACAAACATATGAGTTTGTGGGTGTTCATCAACATAAATAGTGAGACCCACCAAGAAATGCCAGCACTTCTGTAATCTGACTAATTTGAATATTTGACAGTGTTGGCCAAATTGTTGAACTCGTAAGTGCTCCTTTCGAATGCAAACCCCCGCCAATGCTGATTTTGAGGTTCTGGATGTGAAATTTACATTTTTAAACCGCTAGATATTTTCAGTGAGGTGTGCAAGATCTTTCATAGGCGAGATCCTAAGTCAAGGCAAAAAAAGGAAAATTATTCTAAGAGCCCTTAATGATAATTTAAGAACAATCCAGTAAACTCGCCTCCAGTGTCACAGATTGAATGGCACTCTGTGGGCGTGCACTTCAAGCAGATGGTATTTATAGACACATAGAAATGCACGTTTCAAAGAAATCAAAAGCAACAAGTAAGCAGGACGCGCAAGCAATGCAGGCTGAGACAAGGTAAAGAAAAGATGGCTCCTTAAAGCTTGCAAAAAAAACGTGTGTTTATGGGGAATGTGCTGCTGAAGCTTTCCTGGAAAGCACTTACAGGGGAGAAAGGTCACTGAATACAAATGACCCGGCAGGACTTCCTGTGCCAGCTCAGTGTTGATCCCGGAGGCGGTTGTATCAGTGGAAATTGAAGACAAAAAATGAATTCCCAATATTTTGTTTGATTGAACAAACACATGCTGCTCCTTTGCATCCCATATTGATTGGTGGGGTTGTACCAATGATGATTATAGAGGCTCAAGTGCCGCAGACTCTTGAATTAAGGGATGTTGGCAACCACCAACAGCGCCTCCGCTATAAATTCCCTTTTAGCATTGATTGAATCTTGGCAAGTGCTCCTTGGAAGGCGGAATGGCAATGCGCATGAGATTGATGGCTCTTAACAAGTAGAGGTGTCAAGGAGCTGGAGTGGAGTATGCTTTAATTAACGTTCAAGAGGTATTTAAAGTTAGTAAAGCCAAGCAGGGCTCAAGGCTTCAATTAAATATTGTTCCGACTGCGGGATTTGGCAGCAGGCACTAGCAATTTCTGTTCCAAAAGTCTCTTATGTTGGATGAAGATTTTCAATATTGTGGTGTGGCAGCAGGCCCTGTGGCTGTGAGAGGTGTGTGTGGGGTGGGGAGGATATTCAATATTGCGTCTCACAGGACACATAACTAAACTTCAAATCTCACATTGTACCTAATTTGGAGCACCCCTAAGGTAGCCTACGGGTTTACGGAGTAGACTGTTGCAGCATGCGTGGGATTTTTTTTTTAATTAAACTAAAAGTTTAAAGGTCCACATCACCTATCGCATAACGGATACGTTCAGTCGCCGGGGAAGGTGCAAAAGGACTGTCCCATACAAGCCAGGAGAGCTAAGACGATTGAGGTGTAGGCCAGGCAGCAGTTTGGAGCTGTGGAGCAATCTCCTAACTTTCATGTGGGACAGTTTGTCTCAGAAATAAAACTTGTTTTAAAGTTACCCTGTTCAATGATTCTTTTTATCCACTTCAGAAAGATAAAACGTTTAGTGAGCCCTGTTTGTATTCAGACTTCTTACTAGCAGCTTCTTCAGAGATCTATGCAGGAAGACAATTTTCCCACAACCTGCCTTACTGCTGAGTTCATTGTGCAGTTCTGTCTTATCTGTACATTGAATGTATACTCACATCCTCTCCAGCCTCACCTTGGCCCTACAGCCCCCACCATGATTCTCCTTTCCTGCTGTCCTTTTATCTTTGAAAAGTATGGGTTGCAGGGTTTCCTTTTTAGTGCACAGGTCAGGTTTGAACAGTTTCAAAATCAATTTCTTTGAATAGACAGTGGAGATGCGGAAGATGTTGGGGCAATTATGTATGTTTCATGAGGGTTCGTAGAGAAATCCAGGATTGCAATGTCCTCTGGTGGCTTCCGATGAAGAGTGAGGAAAGAAACAGCTATCTTTGGTCACACACCTCGGACAGCTCTACCTACCTGCAACAGAGTCATAGTCGGAGGAGGAACATTCAACTGTGCATTTTGGCACATGAATGGTCACCCCTTGCCATGTGTCCCATGCTGGCTTGAGAGCAGAGGGTCCTTTGACACTCAGATTGTGGCTGTGAAATCGTTGCCAGATTGTCTCAGTGGGGTGCAGTGCTGAACTGGGAACCAAAATTAACCCTGGCAAACAAAAAATCAAACCAGCCCTGCTTCTTTCTCATCGCCCTCCTATCTCTCCCTCTCCCATCTCTATAGCTCTCTCACCTTTGTCTTTTTTTTCACGCTTCTCTCTCTCTCTCTCTCTCTCTCTCTCTCTCCTGCAGCTTCCCTGAGTGTTCTGTAATTACCAAGAGAAGCTGGAGAAAGTGACAGAGGCGCCAGCAGCGGTCCCCACTCTAAAAACCAGCCTCCAAAGTCTCCAGTTCCCAGGGGCGGCATGGGATACAAACCAATAATTCCAGTGCCAGCTCGGATACCCAGGCCCCTAACATGAGGGTGTAGAATTCGATAGATTTGGTGCTCGGAGGACCAGGGCTCAACTTCTCTGGTGACCTGTACCTCTTCTAGCCTAACCTCTCCATACTGGCCTGTACCTCTGCCAGCCTCTCCACTCCTGTGCTGACCTGCACCTCTGCCAGCCTGCCCACTCCATGCTAAACTTTGCCTAAGCCAGCCTGCCCACTATAATTCTGACCTGTACCGTCAGCAGGTAGCTCACTCCATGCTGACCTGTAGGTGAGCCAGCCTGTCTGCTCCATGCTGACCCTTACCTCAGCCAGCCTGCCTACTCCTATGCACATGCTAACCTCAGCCAGCCTGCCCACTCCATGCTGACCTGTACCTCAGCCAGCCTGCCACTCCATGCTGACCTGTACCTCAGTCAGCCTGCCACTCCATGCTGACCTATACCTCAGCCAGCCTGCCACTCCATGCTGACCTATACCTCAGCCAGCCTGCCCACTCCATGCTGACCTGTACCTCAACCAGCCTGTCCACTCCATGCTGACCTGTACCTCAGCCAGCCTGCCACTCCATGCTGACCTGTACCTCAGCCAGCCTGCCACTCCATGCTGACCTATACCTCTGCCAGCCTGCCACTCCATGCTGACCTGTACCTCAGCCAGCCTGCCACTCCATGCTGACCTGTACCTCAGCCAGCCTGCCTACTCCTATGCACATCCGCACCTCAGCCAGCCTGCCCACTCCATGCTGACCTGTACCTCAATCAGCCTGCCACTCCATGCTGACCTGTACCTCAGTCAGCCTGCTACTCCATGCTGACCTATACCTCAGCCAGCCTGCCACTCCATGCTGACCTATACCTCAGCCAGCCTGCCCACTCCATGCTGACCTGTACCTCAGCCAGCCTGCCCACTCCATGCTGACCTGTACCTCAGCCAGCCTGCCACTCCATGCTGACCTATACCTCAGTCAGCCTGCCACTCCATGCTGACCTATACCTCTGCCAGCCTGCCACTCCATGCTGACCTATACCTCAGTCAGCCTGCCACTCCATGCTGACCTATACCTCTGCCAGCCTGCCACGCCATGCTGACCTATACCTCAGTCAGCCTGCCCACTCCATGCTGACCTGTACCTCAGCCAGCCTGCCACTCCATGCTGACCTATACCTCAGTGAGCCTGCCACTCCATGCTGACCTTTACCTCTGCCAGCCGGCCCACTCCAACAATACTGACCCGATAGTACGATAGCCTGTCCACTCCTATGCCAAAATTTACCTCTGCCATCTGAGCCAGTCCTATGCTGACCTGCACCTCCATCAGCTGGCACATTCCTATGCTCATCTGTATCTCAGCCATTCAGCCCACTCTAATGCTGACATGTACCTCCACCAGCTAGCCCACTCCTATGCTGGCTTGTTCCTCAGCCAGCCTGCCCACTACAGTCTTTCCTGTGCTTCACCAGCCTTCCCTTTCCAATGCTGTCCTATACTTGTGCCAACCTACCCACTCCCATGCTGACTTGTACCTCACCCAGCCTGCTCACTTCTACCTTTAACTGTCCTCCACCAGCTTGAACGGCTACTAGTTTCTGCAGAACACAGACAGCAAAGGGGATTTTAAGCTGATACCATAACAGGGGCCACTGGAAATATAATGTGAAACGGTGGTTTTATGCAAAGTCATACACATAACTGAAGGTTCTCCGTACATGACCACACCTATGCCAAGTCAGCAAACCACATATGGCCTGCACATTGTATACTATGGAGTTTAGCCTCCATGATTGCTTAATTGAGGGAACTCTCTTACGGAGGAACTGTACATTGAACAACAGGCACAGACCCCAGTGCCACCAGCCCACAGGACTTAAACAGGGGAGCATGGATGAACCACGTCAGAAAACAAATCACTGCTGGCAAGCAATGGCGATGGAAACTGCGTTGCAGATTTACAAGCCCCTTGCGCCACTTTTGCGTCACCTTTAACATGGGAAAAGTGACGTAACATGGGAAAAGTGACACAAAAGTGGTGCAAGGGGCTTGTAAATCTGCCCCTGGGTACACCCCTGATTAGACTACAATATACTCCTTCTTACCGGTCAATGGGATGAGGCAATGATGACCCTAAGAAACCAGTGAAGTATAGACTCAGGCATCTATCTACAAACTTGTTTTACTGCACACACTCATTGCAGTGTCGAAATCAGCTAGACCACTTTTCTTCACAGATGTGGTCACAGGGAAATCTTCTAACCCCACGGATGAGGTAGAGATCCAGGTGCAGGTGTCTCTATTGGAAACGACCCTACATGAACTAGGGGCTTTAAGAACAGTGATGTCCACAGGCGTAGACAAGGTACACACATGTCTGCTGGTATCTACTCTACTAGCGCGCACATTGCCTCTTTTTACACATGTCTCCATGCGGCTGAAACCAAGATGGCTCAGGTCAAAACAAGTTACAAACAGCCTCAATTGACTGTGGTTAGGACCATGGGTTCATGCAACAAAAGGTCGTGGAGCTCGAGGACAAACACCATAGACACAATTGCCTTTTCTCTGCAACACCTGAAAACCTAGAACGTGATGGCATGAGTGCCTTTCTTACTCGCTTTGCTTCTCAACTCTAGAACTGAGATTTGGTCCTTCCCTGGAGCTACAATGGGCCCATAGACTCAGATCCAGGCGCATGACAAGAAACGTGACCACAGCAGGAAATTAACTGCTTCCTAAACACCAACACTCATACCAGATTATCATGGAAGCAAAGAAATAGGGCCCCTTTCTAAATGGAGTCCAGCAACTGTGTAGCTCTTAGGATTTTCCACATTAAACTGTCCGAAGGTGTAAAGAAATTCCTGCTGGTGAGTCCTTGCCTCAAGAAACTAAACATTTGCTACGGCCTGCTGGACCCCGAAATAATGCTTGTCATTTATGCAAAAAAGACTGCAGGATATGATGACCCAGGGCATCTAGAAGGATTTCTGGATTCACTGGAGACTACAAGTGTGGGCATTGCCTATGGGCAGGAATTGGATCTGCCATCCACTAACCAGGATGTATCATGCTCTAAACTGCAACTGGAAGAACTGAAGTGGGTGGAAGAATTAACTAGACAATGGTCAAGATCTCAGTTAAAGTACACATAGAATCCCCTACAGTCACATTTATCTTGGCAATCACCTTACCTGGGGCATTGGATAGTTTGAGACATCAACTTCCATATACTATTTCGCATTAAGTGTCTACAAAAGGATCCCACTACTATCATCTACTGGCACCCCTCACCTTAGCCTAACATACATTAGCCCTTTCGTATACTTACTAGTAACTGACACTACCTATACCATTGGGTCTGAAGTGTCATAAAGCCTGCTGTACAGAGGGTTGTTTTGGTAGGCAAGGGACATGAGGCAACAAAGCTACCTCACACCTCCCGTAGTCGTTAAGTGGTATGCCTTATAGATGTAAGTGATCAATCTTTAGCGTTGGTCGCAATAGATTCATATACTCTTCAATCCTGAGTTTGATTAATCAGGGGTAGGTGATGACCTTAACAAGCGATTACCCGCACAGCCAAATAACGTGACCCCCCTACCCAGGAAAGGAGTGAATCGTCGACCCAATTCACTGCATATCTCCCTCTGCTAATATCAACCTTGCTATAACTCCTCAGCAGATTAAACAGCAATACACACAACACATTTCTACACTTACACCCAAAAATATTTACAGGACACTACCTTTTGTATGACTCATTCCTAATTATTGCTGCAAACAGATAGTCACTCTTTGGTTACCCAACCTCGCTTGCCCCACTGAGATTATTATAACTTGTATTGGCGATACCAAAAACATATGAACCCCTCACATGACATATCGGTATCTACTTTTAATGGAAATGGCCTTACCTATTCCATAAAGAGGGAGAAAGTTCTACACTACTTGCATTATCTCCATCCTGGCATAAGCCTTGTTCAGAAGAATCACCTTTTGGATTTGGAAAGCAAAAAACTTGGACAACACTGCTTAGCTAAAGAGCACCATTCCAGTAAGACAAGCTCAGGGCTGGATAAATAGGCTTCCTTCAAATTATGTTTATGCCTGGGCAGAGTTCGCAGAGTTTTACTCAGCAGAACTCCACAGACTGCCGGAAAAATTCTGCTGCGCTCTGCAGAGTTTTCTGCCAGAGGTGAAGTCCACTAAGTCACGCTGCTCGCACTGATTTTTTGCACCAGGAGTTTGTCCAGCTCTGTAAAATCAGGACAAACAGAATTACGTGTTGCATCAGAGGGCGCTGCTGCTTTCTGCCAGTCAAGCAAACATTCTACCCGAGCGGCAGCTTCTTCAACGTGAGCGGCAGATTTTACCAGCACGAGTGGTTGCGACCTGCCGCAACCGCCTGAGTTGGGAATACTCGCCGGGAGGAGGTCTAGTGAGTGATTTTTTCTTGTGAGCAGTTGCCAACTTGATTTTGGTGAGCTGCTCAAGAGAAAAACCTTTGCTCTACGTCACTTCACAGAGTTTTTCAGAACTGTGCAGAGTGGGAAAAACTCAGTAAACTCAGCCGGCGGAGAGGAATTCTTTGCCCACACCTAATTATATCCTAAGGGCGGAGTTGCCATCCTGATTAACAGGGAAACTACTGGTTAAAATACATAAGACTTGTTTTCATCAAAGCTACATTTCCATCACAGACATTACTCACAACATATCCATAATTCTACGACTGTAAGCTCAAACAAAGTACTAATGGGGGGATTGGAAGTTAGCTCTGAACCCATTCTAAGATATATCAGGCCCCAAACTGCCATGGAATCATACAGATTGAGGCCTACTAAGAGACTTGATAACCGATTACTTACTACAAGACCTTTCACCACTCGTACGCTGGACGGGAAGGGACAATCCATACAGTTCCTGTGCTCACAGTTCTTTTTTTTTTAGATTGGCCTCACTTTTGAGACGGGTACTACACATGTCTATACATTCATGCAGTGTATCAGACTATGCTACACAGATATAGCAAGATCTTAGCATTCTAAAGCCCCCATTAGGTTAATAGAAACTAAATATGTCCCAGTATAGACTGCCATATGATAAACAATGATTGAGAACAAACTAAGGGTGGCCATAACTGACGTAATTATGTCTAGTGTAATTACTCATAATTACTACAAAATTACTCGTAATTGTGCAGAATTGTGTGAGAAGCATGATCCAGCATTTAGAGCTATTTCCTAGTGGAAAATGTTCCCTCGCATCCAAAAAAGCGTGAAGAAAATAGCACTAAATACTACAGTACATGAACAGCAGTTGCCAGCAGCCACTTGCTCTCTTTTAGTTGTTTTGTACTTTTGCTCATGTGGTAGGATTTTTGCTCTAAATTACTCAAGGAGGAATAATTATGTACTTGCAATAATTGCTAATCACAAGAGTAATGCTTAATTTCTGAAAAGACTCCAATTGCTCAGGCATAAGAAACAATTCTCCCAGGCCTAGAACCTACCACTGCAATTACATAGGGTCAACAAAGGCACAGTACTTTCTATCTAGACTGTCAAGGTGGCAGGTAAGGCACACATATATCGGTGAGGTTATGTGAGACCCCGCAAACCGCAAGAGGGAAATAATGCGGGTGCTGCAAAATCTTGAAATTAAATTGAAGGAACTTATGATTTCCCACTCCTCCTCTCATTAACAAGAAATGATCTGCTAAATGCTTAAGATAAAATATGTGTTAGGTTATGCTATGTTCAGTAGTTTTATAGAGTGCGCTTTTACCCAGAAATGGGCATCTTGGTGCTATTGGCAAGAACTCTCAACATTGTCAATAATCTGAATACAAAAGCAAACCCATCCTTTTAAGGGGCACCAACCCGCTGGGTTTTTAGATCCTTCCTAAATTTTAAAAAGTTTTGTTAAGCTCGTAGATGATTAATCGGTAGATTCCACCATTTTTTTGTCATATAGGAAAAACTTCTTCCAACCCAATGAACTTTCTTTATTCTGGGGATTTGTACTTTGTTAGCTGTACTAGATCTTAAAGCATGTTGGGGAATGTATCAGTGAAAAATGTCCTGCAAAAAGAGAGGACAGTCATGATGTAGACCCTTATGCGCCCAGCAAAGGGCTTTGAACTAGATCTGCTCCCTAATTGGAAGCCAATGAAGATCCCTAATGGATTTAGAAACTGAGCAGAATTTGGTAACTTCAGCAGAACTCTCGCTTACACATTTTGCAGAGTCTGAAATGTATTAAGAATACGTGCTTGACATCTTGCAAATAGTGCATTACATTAAATAATCCTTGATAACGCCAAGGCAATGATTACTGTGTTCCTATATTCTAATGGTAAAAATGGTAAGATATTTTTTCCAATTTGTAACGTGAAAAAGCAGGAGGAGGTCACCTGGTTTGAATGTTCTATGAAGGTTAGTCTGTTGTCAAAAATTACACCCAGATTTCTCACCTTCTGGGCTGGAGTTGGCAGCAAACCCAAATTAGATGGCCACAAGGTGGAATCCCTAAAAGCACTGTTTGAGCTTAGTAAATGTGTACATACTAGCCATTCGAAATGCCCAAAGTACCATACTGCTGCACCCCATAGTTATCTTAGATATTTTTAGTGAGTTACCGAGCTCTGTATTGCTAAAGCTGCTATGACATACAATTGGGAAAAGATCAATTTCTGTCTGCCATTCAGGTGTCAACATCGACACCTGAACAATCTAGTAGCGATAACTGTAGAAGACAAAATCAGAAGAGAGATAGATGTCCATCCATATATCAAGGCTCCATGGGTATATGGAAAAACAGCAGAATACTAAAAAACTAACAAGGACAACTAAGAAGAAAAAGTCTTTAAAACATGCAGGAGAATAATGTACCACTAAAGGAAATCAATTGAGCCACAATATCACAACTTTTTAAGTGAGACAAATATCCACTGAGTTGTGCCAGCTACAGACCAATTGCCTTCCTAATAAGGATACTAAAATTTGGACAAAGACCTTGACCAATAGACTAAAAAAAGTCCTGTGATTTCTGGTGCAGTGAGATCCAGTTGTCTTTGTTCCCTCCCACTCTTCTGCAGCACTTCTAAGATCACTCAAAACAGTGTTCTAGCAAGTTGGTAATGACAGGGATGATACGCTGGGGGTCTCCTTAGATGTAGAGAAAGCCTTTGATAGTGTTGAATGGGAAAATCTGTTTAGGGTCATGGAATCCACTGGACTAGGAGCACAGTTCATAGCAGCAGTATAATGGTTATGTAGAACATCATCAATAGTGATTACATGCAACAGCTACATCTTCCAAGAGTTCAAAGTCAAGAGAGGCACCAGACAGCGATGCCCCCTCTGCCCGCTGCTCTTCATAATAACACTAGGAGGCATATGTACACTCCCCTATCGCCATCACAACGTCACTTTTTACAACATTGTGGTGGCGATAGGGGCATTGCCTTCTTTACAAGGCAGAGTTAAGCCACTTAAGGTGGCTTAACGCTGCCTTGTCAATAAGGCCCCCTTTCACGCTATGCTTAGCGTGAAAGGGGTGGGCAGTGGGTGTTGTGGTGTGTGTTCCACTGCAACACACATTGAGTTTGACGCTGCCCCCTATTTACAAGGCAGCGTAAATAGGAGGCAGTGCCAAAACTAAGACCAGGTAAAACCTGATCTTAAGTTGGCAAAACGAGGAGAAATGCATTATTTCTCCTCGCTTTTGCTTTTTCCATGTGTGCTGCCTTGTGCAGCACACATGGAAAGAGCAAAATGCCTTGTATGGTTTATGTACAGGAAGGTCTCCCTTCAGCCGCGGTGCGTCCATTGGGGCGTAGGGGCGTAGCCCCACCAGCCCTGGACCCGCGGCTGCCGTACGGTAAAATAATTAAAATAAATGTTTTTACATTTACTTACATTTACTTAGTTTTAGCACAATATTTATCCAGCGCCGCCGGGCAGCACCCGACTCAATCGGGAGTGCGCAGGGATGGCGGGCTGCCGGGGCTGGTGATTGATTGACAGATTGAGTCACTGAGGTCTTAGTTGTTTTCCCGCATGTATGCTTCGGGCAGCAACTTGCCCGAGCATGCGCATTAAAGTCCCCAGGGCCAGGGCCCCATTAGCTAGTAGGGGGGGTTTATGCTGGCGACAGCCCCTGACAGCAAAAGGGCGACAGGGCGAGCAGTTAGTGTGCCCTCCAAGCCAATCCTGGCGCTGCATGCAGCGCCAGGATTGGCCGGTCACCGCGCAGCACAGCAGGGGCAATCCATATTGGATGCCGAGCGTGGGTGGCTCAGCCGCCCTGCACAATGGCCAATTACTGTCTCTGACTTAATGTAGTCATGCAGTGATTGGCCATTTGCGGCGCGCGGCGCTGCAGTGTCGTTGGATCCGGTTCACGGTTCACTCGCCTCGTGGACCTCGTGGTGTGTGGACTAGAACTTAGAAGTTCAATCAGGCGTGGTAAGTCGTACCCGGCTCCGGGCGGCCGCTGGCCGCTCTCACCCGGGCTGTAGCGTGTGGCTCTGCGTGGGGGCGGAGAAGTGTGACTGGCAACTCAGCGTGGAGCTTAAAAAGTGTGCTATGTAGGTAA